>NC_079295.1:20509705-23304705 GCF_023638135.1 Falco biarmicus | reverse complement strand
TTCATTTTTAAACCACTGAAAAAAATATTAGATAATTTAAGTATACTTACTCTACATTCTTTGTCCACTCTGGAAGGTTCTTCCATGTCATAAATATACAGTTTGTCAAAATAGTGAGCATAATGAGCATGCTAAACAATGTTGACTCTAGTTAAGGAACATACTCCTTTTTAATGCTGAATTTGCATCAAACAAAACATGAGGAATTGACCAGGCTGTATGATAAAAATCAGTTTATTATCACTAGCAGTGTCATAAATAATGTAAAGATGTTTCACAAAAATGATGACTATACCACTAACAATGTAATCTAGGTACACATGCTGTGCATCTTTTCCTTAGAATTTAATCACAGGGCTAAAGTGACAAATCTTAGTTTTGATTCATTTTGAGAGAAAGAATTAAGTACATGAACACATTTAAACACTAAACCAAAAAAAACACTGTTATTAAATATTTTAAAAGACCAGTAATCATTTTTAACAAACCACTTGAAAAGGATATGAATGAACTAAAATCTTAATAGCCGTTCTTCGAATAATATTGAAAGGAGATAAAAGGTACAAGGCAGGTGTGGCACTGAACCTGAAGATTGTCTTCCCTTTATTCAATACTATAAATGTCTTTTAAAAAACAAAACAAAACAAAAAAAACCCCAACAAAACACACCAAGGGGGAGGGAAGGGGGGAGGGGGAATAGGAAATAGAGGAAATAGGAAATTAAGGATACATGTTAGCAATCTTGCCATAAATAGAAGCTGCACTTACACAGATATGAGTAGCCAAATTTCTGCAGAATTATACAAGCAAATATCAGATTCTAAATTTTTACATGAGCAATGAAAACTGAACACCACACATTCTTTGCCTTTGTGATCTTAAAGAAAACCTGCATTTCATCATTTTCTAGAATTATCTAATTACATTAAAAATATAATTTAAATATTGTCTTTTTTAACATTTAAACTTAATACAACTATATTATTTACACTTCAGACCAAAGCTGGCAATGCAAAACAAAGCACCTAACTAACCATTTTTTAACACTTATGAGCAACTATTTAACCATTTCAGCACTTTAAAACTGCTTCTGAGGTGGGACATCCTTGGCTTTTAAAGGCTTTACTGCTTTTATTGCTTGTACACTCATCACTAGTACCATCTATGCAACAATTTTTTATTTTGACTAGAAGACACAATGAAAATGTCATCTAATGAAATCTTAATTCAAACTACATCTTATGATTGAACCCAAAAGGCTAATATCTGGAAATAAGCAAGTTTTAACATTGAATCTTTCTGTTTTCTAATGATATTCTATTGTAAAAGAAATAGATCATTTGATAGCGTTCATGAAGTTGAAACAACAAAAACTAAAATAACTAAAAAACCTTACATCTGATTATTAGTCTTCAACGGCCTCCACTAGAAAAAAACCCCACTGCTTTAACGTAGTTGCTTCCTACAGATAATATAGCTCTTTGGTCCCTTACATGCAAAACACTGATCTCTTGAACAAAGAAACCTGTTCTATGTTTCTAATTCAACAATCGATTTATTAATTTGCACAATAAAATAACAACTGGCTGCTTATTTTGTACTGCCTTTTTAATGTAAACTCAATTTTGCCTTCCATTCTGAACATCACTCCACATCTCACGACTACGTAAAAGCATCTTTTCTTCATCTGTACTTGCTGAAGTCATCACCCTTGCTCCTTCCTCCTTTTGTTATCATTGTATCTATATAAGAAACCAAGTCACATTGCAGTACACATATATAAATCTAGATTTTGTCTTCAAATCTGTATGGGGTTGTACCACAGACCCAATACTGAAACACAAAGTACACAGCTTTAGTCTTTACACTCAGTCCCACGGGAGAAGTGAATAAGGCTTATCACATGAATGTTATTTTTATGCTGTTTTGCTAAACTGACACTGATCCACAAATCCTCTTTTTTATTTCTGGGAAAATTTTGAATCCACACAGATGTAAAGTGATTATAAAAGCCATGATGCATACACTTTCAAGAATATCATTGCTCTGCGACATACTGTTATTGAAGGCATATGACCACAAATTCTCCTACCAGAGCACTGTCTTCATGTTCGTCATGGGGTAGTGCAGGGAGTGATTACTTGCTGGGGAATTGGTATTAAAATAAATCATCCTGATTTTTAAAATTATCAGGAAAAACGTAACTGGCCAGAAAAATCAAATCCTCCCCATGAGACTCAGAACAGTTCCAGTGGTCCTGAAGCAAACTCTAGCATAAAGAACTCACATCTGTAAGTGACAAGCTGTTACCAGTACACTGAAACCACATCACATTAAGTTGGCAATATGTGATAATAATATTTTCTTTTTTTAATTATGTCCCTCCCTAGTCAAACACAGTTTAACATTTAATTTTTTGTAAAACAGGTATTTCCATGAGATTTCAAGGACTATTCGACAGTTGATTGTTTCAGCATATGACTGAATGAGCACTTTGTCCAAAGAGCACCCTACTAAACTAGATCTCAGGTATTGTCTGTATTTCCTGGAGACCCCAGGAACAGAGTAGCCAGTCAGAGAGGAAGTTTTCAAATGCTTCTGTATTCAATGAGATTTGAAGCAATTAAAAGACTTCTAATGCAAAATCCACTAACTCAAAATAAGATCATAAGGAAATCTTAGACATTAAAAGCTCTTTTTTTAAAAAAGCAACTTAAGCAGAAGAGTTACAGCCTTATTTATAGTGTATTCAAAATAATTAACATGTCATCACATACTGTGTAATACTTTCTACCATGGCTTCTGACTACCTCCACACCAGAGCATTTATCACTTTATAGTTCAACAGGAGTGTTCTAAATACACTCAATATAAACCACTTACTTTTTTATTGATATAGTATGGATCCAGGTCCTCCAGGGGCTCAGAGACCATTCCCGGAGGAATATCACCATAAATAAATGGCAGTGTCTTTCCTGCCTCTAAGTCATTCCTTGGCTTTGGGTGATCTTCTTCATGACCACCATCATCTTTATGCTCGTCTTTGTCACAATGAGATGCTTCATCAGCAATACGTTTTTCAATAGCTGCAAGAGATTCTTTGGTGAAATAGAAGAAGCTGTCACATCCTGGTGGTACCAGCATTGCCTGTGCCATCTTTGCATTCTGCAGACTCTAAATGCTCTTGTGCAAGAAGATCCTAGGAGAACATGAGAAAAAAAGAAACAGATAATAGAGGGCAACAGCAACAAAAACCCTCAAATAAAAGCTTTTGGTAAGTCATCATCTGTCCCTTTTCTAATTCTAAAGCATTGTAGCAAGAAGTATTTGCATTAATTGTCAGATACTTGATAGAAAATTAGCTACCAGTAACAACATATCAAACAGATACAAGTTATGAGGTAAAGAAAAAAGTGAAAGGAACAAAAAAAATCAAAATTTGCATAGTTTCTTAACTCAGGTTAATACAAACTTCACAACAAGAAAAAAAGGAAAAAAAAATAATTCACTATTCCCTAGCCTAAACATTAAAAGACACCTTATTGTGATAAAGTAAGAAATGTGTTAAACACGGCTATGTACTGCAATCAATGGTTACAACTTCTAACATACAGATTTATACATCAAGTTGGCACAGTACCTAAAAAACCCTGCAACTTACAAAAGTAGAAGAAAAAACCACGCCCTTTCTATTACTCTTTCATTTCTGATGGCAACACTACTCCATCTGGTGGCTTACACTATGTTACACTAAATTAACATTAATATTATACTATTAGACAGGTACTACATAAACACATTCTATATTTAAAGCCATAGGCACAAGCAGAAAGCAATTGGGCTGAATTTTAGTCTGTTGCTTTTTGAGTTTCCTGACTTGCATCTTCGTGATTTTTAATTTTAACTTTGGTGGTGCTGTGCTCCATAACTAAGAAACTTACAGTGGGTGAAGGGGTTTAGATTTATACAAAAACCACAGCATACTCTCCCCAAAGTCACAGTACTCTCTCTGAGGCCAAATATACTTTCAAAAGATCTAAAAGGAATAAATTTATTCAATTACAACAAACAATAACAGATCACTTCTTTCTAGGTTTCTACTTCTTACAGTGGGAGTACAGTTAACACTCATGGGCGCAGTATCTTCAGAAAAAAAACAGTTTTATGAACAGACAAAATGGAACCCAGTCCTGCTTGCTGACACTAGCAAGCGCCATAGGCTTTGTCAGCCCAGCACTGCGGAGGGCTGAGCTGGGCTGGCTGCCAGCCCCCCAGCCCGCTGCCCTCTCACTTCTGCCCCACAAAAGGAAGTCGGGAGGGGAGAACAAAGTGACAAAGCACACTCCTTGAGATAAAGACAGGGAGATCACTTACCCAATACCACTATGGGCAAAACATATTCAACTTGGGGAAGAATAATTTATTGCCAATTAAAATAGATCTGGAAGGTGAGAAACAAGGACAAAAACCTAAAACAACTTTCCCCCACCTTGCCTCTTTTTTCCAGTCAACTTCACTCCATTTTCAACTCCTATACATCCTCCCCGCCCAAGTGGCACCAGGAGGACGGGGAATATGGGCTGGGGTCAGTTCCTCTGTGCCATTCCCTCCTCCTCATGTCTTCCCCTGCTCCAGCATGGGTCCTTCCCACAGGCTGCAGGGTAAGACTGCTCCAGCATGGGCCCTCCACATGCCACGCGGTTCCTTCAAAGAACATCCACCTGCTCCAGCATGGTGTCCTCCACAGGCCACAGTGCAAGTGTCTGTTCTGGCACGTCCTTCCATGGGCTGCAGGGAAATACCTGCTTCACCACGACCTCAAGGAATCTCTGCTCCAGCGCCTGGAGCCCCTCCTTCTTCCCTGACCTTGGTGTTCACAGAGACGTTTCTCACACTTCTTTCCTCACACTGGCCTGTGCTGCTTTGCCCCTTTCTGGATGTGTTTTCCCCACAGGCGCCACCACCATGGCTGAGGGGCTCAGCTGTGCCCAGCGCAGGGCAGCCGCAGCTGCACCTCGCAGAGGCCCCTGCAGCCCCTCAGCGGGATGGGTGGTGCCGCAGGCACCCAGTACAGAAATATCATGAGCACTGGTCAGGGTGTTGTGAGGCCTAATTCCCAAAAGGAAAAACCTTGAAGGAGATTTAGATGAGTTGCTCCATTTGCTATAGGCTTCTGTCACCACAAATGTCACTGACAGCCTGCTCCACCCAGGAGATGAGACCTGGCTAAAGACGTACCTTTTTTGTCTGATCACAAGTGTGAGCGAGCTTAATAGTAGGGGTGTGCTGGGAGGGAAAAAAAAAATGATAATGTACTTTTTGATGAAGTGGAACAGCTCCAAAGTCAATTAATACATGACACCATGAGTCCCAGAAATCTGTCTCTTCTATGGAAACTTTTAGGTCAATTCAGTGTTAGTTGAGGAAATTTCCTGTTTTTCAACAATTTTCCAGCAGAAACAAAGTTCTCATGGACGCAAAACCTAACGTTACACAAGCCATCTCTTCCTCAAAACTAGCCAGCTAAGTGTATGCACAGACATCAAATCCCTGCTTCTTCAGTTGAGCTAACAGCTTCTGAGTGCTTGGCAAATAACTCTTTACCACAATAAAAGACACAAAGAACGGGTCTTTGCACAGGCTAGTGAAGAGATGAGAAATTTCCTAATAAATAGCTATAGAAATCAGACATTTTACGTGTCAGCCACAAAGCACTTTAGGAAAACACAAAAATATTTTTTCTCTGGAACAGAAAGCCTGAAAATGCCAAGTCTTCCCTTATTCATTAAAAAATTAATAATTTCATCTGTGCAATCTTAAAGTGATTCACCATTCTAAAATGAAAGATTTGATTGCTGTTTATGCTTCTCCAGTGAACCCTACTCAGATCCATAGCACCAATGAGCCTGAAGATCTGCCCAGCCACACTTGGACTGAGAACCAGCTGAGTCTCAAAAGGTAAAATTTCATTCAAAAGCTGGATGATATCTGTGGCTCTAAATACCCAGGGAACGCGCACCAGCAAAAAGGAAGGCAGATCTGTCTTACAAGGAAGGACACCAGGATCCTGTTCCATAAACTTCATTTTTACCTAAGGGCTAAAGTAAGGGTACCAAATAATACTTTCAGTACTTAGGTCATCTATTTAGCTTACAACTCTGTTTTCTAGAAACAACAGGTATGTGGGCATGTTTATTATCTGCTTCTTTATTTGTAAGCTGAAAATTCACATGGGTTTCCCTAGCGCGAGCAGCCATGTCTATCTTTTTTTTTTTTTTTTAGTCAAGGAAAGTTCTTATTAGCAGGGGCTTTTTCCTACACTAAGGTGCCAGCAGCATTAAATAACAGGTTTTCCCCCCAAAAATAGTCCTATATGGTATATTAACAAATACTGTATGTGTTGTAACAGATTCCGAGGACTTCATCTTCTCTGTATTGAGTGATGCAAACTACAATTAATAGATATGCAGCTATATGTAATCAGTCTACACACATTTAGTTATTATCTAAAACAGTTAGATGGTTGCACAAACTCTTTTAGAGCCTGAAGAGACAAGCGAGCAAGACTTTCAGCCATTAGAACAACCTCTACCTTAAATCCAAATAAAACAGGAGCTGTACGCATGGTGCTGTCTTGTTACAGTCATGCTGCCCTTTATGGGCTAAATAGAATACAGGGTTATTTGGCACATCTGCACAACACTGACCAGTCCACCATACCTACAAACAAGTAGGGGCATGCTTGGCAGTCTAAGAAAAAACATAACTTTGTGTTTTGATGACTATCTTCAGAAACAAAATGGGCAGAAAAAAACATGTCAACAAAAAGAAAGGGGATACACTTTCAGAGAGTAAGACAAATTATAACATTCAGCTAATCCTTCAGAGGATGTTCTCATTACCTGGAAAAATACTTTATAAAACTTTAAAAACAGTTTTCTAGTCAACTTTAGCAATGTAAGAGAAAATGAATATGATGCCTGCAGTAAATATTTGTTAGCAAACATGTTCTTGAAAAATGTCACTGTTATGTCCGTCTATGCATTTAGGCTAAATTTACTCTTTAGAAGTCTATAACACATAAAACTAAAAGTACATGACTGTCCATTTTATCAAATACCACTACAGCCTTACAGCAGTTTTTCCGAGTTGTTACAGATGTTATCAGAATGAAAAACAATCTTTCCACTTGCATGTTCATATTCCACTGGCTTATTCAGCAAGGCTTAAGTGGTATCCTTAGGGCTGAGATGAACTCCAGTATTTCTCTCTAGAGACACCATATCCAATGACTGCCGCACATATCTCGGTGTTAACATAAACCAGAAAAAAGTTCTTTTGCAATACGTAACAGGAGTCTCTTCTGTTAATGATTTACCCTAGCAGTCTAATCACAACCCATGCTTGCAAAAAAACTCACACCTATTAAACACATCCTGAGTTACAGTTCAGTGACCATATTTCCTTGTCATGACATTTTTGAAGTACTGCAAATATACAAACTCTGCAGCATTGCGGAGCAAACTGATGCCACTTATATCATTATGACATGGAAATCAGTTTATCCAAGAAAGAAACTGAGTGGAAAAAAAAAAATATTATGAAGACAGATGGATTGGTTTAATGACTGAGACTTTCTCCCTATCTTTTCCACAATCCTGATAGCTTCTGTATTATGAACTAAGAGGTAATAACAAATCGAATCAGAAAACGAGAAAGAATCCTGAAGAAACAGACTGACACCCTTCCCCTCCGAAAATCCCACAAAGGTCCTTCTGCAAGCTTATACACACACACACACACACAAAATAATCCACCGACACTAAAACCCAAAACCCATCACATATACCCTCCTTTCTCAGCTTGCTATTAAGAAATAAGCTTCTAATCCAGCATGGCTGTATTGTGCATATAAGCCTGAATGGAGACTCTCTCCATCAAACAGAACAGAAAAAGCAAGTTACAGATGAAAGATTACAGACAACTGCTGCATATCACTGACTACCTAGTAGCACAGCACTACAAGGAAATTCCTTGGTCCAGGAATGAGCCAACAGCAACATGATACTAAAGTAAACACTAATATACTCTTATGGAATATGGTTGAATGAGTAATAAAAATTTTCTACATTTTTATACATATTAAAAAGGTATTTCAAAATATCAAAGAGTCATATTTTTGTTATTTTAGAAACAGTACATCTCTTTTATTACTCCATTTTCTAGGCTTGACATGTAAAGAGATTGCAGCTCCAATATATTCTTCGTGAAGTTGTATTAAATCTAATCCTGTATTATTTTACAGGTAGAAATTCAAGGTTTTGAGCTTGAATCCACTGGCTAAAAAAGAAAATCATGAAAGTATTGTTTGCATTTTCTATAGGAATGTACAAAATGCTTATTTTAACATTTTTTAAAAAAAAGTAATGGTCAGGGTTAGACCTAAACCATAAAACAAACCACCCTCAATAAAGAGGATATAGTCTATCCATCTTCATATTTTTCAGAGTCAGAAACAACACATCTGCTCTTACTACTCTATATTCTATAAGATACTGATGAATTTTTAAAATATTATTTTCAGTGTTCTCTGTACTATGATACATTTCATAGTGCTACCTGAATAACTTGAATAAAGTTTTCAGCACCCTAAAGAAGCCAGGTGAAATTGCTAAGTTCCAATAACCATATAAGTCTCATGTGTAAAAATAAATTAAAAAGAAGTTACTACTGTGACAGTCAGGTGAAGATGTACATTGAGATTCAGTTCGGCAAATTGAGTTTGATGAGTCACAAGCAAATCTACATACATTTTCTTTGCTATGCTCTTTTTTTGCAATGTGTTTATATAAAAGCACATGGCCTTTTTTCAGGGATAATTAATTTTACTATATAAATTAAGACATATTATTAACTAGTATATTGTCATATTCAATGAGGCAACCTTCAGACTTACAGTTTCTACAGAAAATGAGCTGGCTTTATCCCTGTTACTTCAATATTACTATTCTGCGATTGTTTGCAGAACATGAAGCAGCTATAATACAAATCCAGAGAGTTGTTACAAAAATGGGTTAATCTAAAAAGCATCTGTTCTAATCAACAGTTAAAAATCTAGTATTTGTCCTTCTCCTCTCGATTTCCTGTGTAGATGCTAACAGCACATACACTGTTTGTCCACTTACAATGCTAAACATCAATAAGAACTAAAACATTTCTGAATTATTGATTGCTCTGAGCCTGAATAAATTAGACTTATGGTACATTTCACCCCTGATGCTTCTCGGCAAGAGACTGTGGCAATACAATAACACTAAGAGGGACAACTAATTTTTAACAAAATATTTTGCCATGTCCTTCACTTATAATTTGCTTCTTGCTCTATGGCTTGCTCATGAAAATAATTTTAAAGACTAAAACAAATGCCTGCGGAAGACTGACGAATTTCTGTTTGGTTCTAGGGATTAAACTTCTTATATGCAACTCGCTCTACATGACCTATATTTTGTCCAAAATTATTCCCAAGTAGTTGTTTTCAGTTCAGTAACCTCTGATTTCAGTGTGTGAATTTATAGTAATACTCAGAAGATATTTGAAAAATATTAAATGAAAGAAAATTATTTAAAAGGTAGAGAATGTTACAGTTGAACTTAAAAAAGACAATCCTCCAATACAAGTCCATTTACAGAATCTGCAACCACTTAGGCAAACTTATCTGCCTCTTTCCTTTATACCAGAAAATGTATTCATCCAGTGCAGATCCAGGAAATTCAGTCCTCACAAACAAGCAATCCAATCACAGATATATCAAACAGAAAATCTGGAACAGAGCCAAAACATAGCAAATACAAAACTGAATTTTTTTTATTGCTGGCAATGCAATGGAAACCAGTGAAAAATATGTTCTATATTTTCAGAAATGTGATGTGCACATTTTTATTCTAGCAAGTATGATATTTCTGTCATTCACATGACTGGCTACTATGACATTTTTCCAGACCACAGAAATGCATCTCAAAATTTCAAGATCCTACTTCTAGTTAGGTCTGCATAAGTCACGTGGACAAGTCCCTGGATAATAATCTTAATTTAAAGTTTCCTTTAACCGTTAATTTCTTTTACAATCTGAAGACAAGTTTATATCAGATTTGCTCCTACACTAAGACTATTCTTCACTTCAATAGCCCATCAGACACTGGTGCTTCCACTTTCATGTATTTCCTGAAAAAATGCTCATCTCTTAAATATTCATCTAGTGATATTAATTCAGTGAACCTTTTCTTTGAGGCAAAGAAATTATATCAGTCACTGAAACTTATTTTTACTTTTTTTGTGTTTATGTCACTTGATGGGACTGATTTGCTTTTGTAAATCCTGGTGTTCAGTCTTCCAAGGTTTCATTATCAGTGTGTTGGGTTCTTTTTCTCCTCACTTCTCCAGATTCCTCCTTCAATTTGATGCTGTATTTATATGTCATTAAGCCAGTTTATGACAAGACTTCAGGCAGTTTCCAACACAAAGTGCTGATAATGTGTGCTGAGTGACCCTTACTCCAAAACACTTGTCTTTTATGACACCAGAGATGATGACATAAAGTTAATTACACGATGACCTTTATGATTATAAGATCGACAATTTTTCTACATAAATTCGTAGCAAAGACAACATTAAAGCTTTTAAATACTATTTCTACCTGCAGATTTAACTCCTTGTTTTGATGCTTAAAAGATAAAAACTATCTCCACAGCTACCACATTGTAACTATTGTAGCTGCTTAGAGATTAAGCTATGAAACAATACTCTTTTATATGGAGTTTCAAATAATCACGGTATTTGCAGTGTTTCGTTTCCTTGTATTCAGTAGCTGAAAGAGTATGAAAGAAGGGCAGTTATCATACAGGATAAATTTATTTCCTTCGCACAAAGTACTTACTACCCAATAATTGTGCTTAGTTACAAATCTGAATACACTTACTCACTTTAGCTATAGGAACTCTTTAGGATGTAACTGCCAGATTCCACAAACAAAAACCCAAAATGTATTTTATCCAGAAATCATATACTTGATCCTATATCATTTAAACCCTCTAAAGCTTTTGTACCAAGAGAAGTTAGGGAAAAAGTACTTTTATTCTTGTGAAACAGAGAAAATTTTAGAGAAGGCAGGTTTAGTAGGATGTTTAAAAAGAAACTGAAAACAGTTCTCCAGAAGGGTGCCCGTTTCCTTAAGCATTCAAATTTAAAGGAAGAAATAAAAATGTTTAAAGAAAGACAAAACACTGACAAATATATTTTTTTTTTTTCAGAACTACATAATCTGGCCTCACAGAATAAGACCTCAAAAGTACAAGAAAAACAAGAATGGAAATGACAACATTGCAAGTTACTTTACAGAGTTAGATTTCTCTTACACTACTGATTTGCTGCAGTGATTCCAAGAAGTCAATAAACACTTTCAGAAAAGAAGAAAGTACTACAGTACTTATAGATTAATTTTTCAGAAGCTCTCTGGCTCAGATTTCAGCTTTGCTGAACAAATGCCAGCTGAAAAAGAAAAGCACATATCCCTGAAATGAAATTGTGAAGAAAAGAATTGCCACAATAGGCAGAAGTCTTGCTTTAAAATGTTCTCCCTACAAAAAATCCAGACATTTATGAAATTCTTACAGATTGCAGTCATGGCATTATCATCAGCACATCTGGCACTTCACGTTTTATTGCATAATGCAATTTTTACAATGAGTAAAAAAAACCAAAATATTTTTGCTTGAAAAGAATATTTTTCAAGCAATACTCTTTTTTTGTGTGTGTGAAATAGAAGTAAATAAAAATTAGTTTGGGGGTTGGTTTTTTTTTTTCAGATGGGATCCTGACAAAGCTGTGCAGCCCTTAGCAGGACTCATACACAGAGTAAGAGCTTAATATTCACCTATATGTACAAGGAAATCGAGGAACTGCACTTTAGAAATAGGAAAAACGTTTCTTTCAAGTTCACAAGATCATTTATTATCCGGAAGTACATAACAACAAATTTAAGACCCAGAATTTGGTCTGAAGTTCTTAAGGATTCTTATTTAGCATATATATGATAATGAAAGATTTAAAAATAATACCCAAAACTGATGATGCTGATCCTTCTTGCATAATGGACCATTTATTGGAAGGCGCTCAGCTACTCTGCTTTTACGCACAGCAGAAGAATAAACATAATTGTATACAGCATTATGTTACATGACTAGTGTTAAATGAGTTTTTTCCAAAGCCACTCTCAATTTCCATTAACATATGAAGGAGATAAAACATAATTGAGGGTTTTTTTTTCAAAATGGTTAAGGTCTCCCACACAGTCTTTCTTATCAAGAGGAAACATTAATAAAGAAACTGAATTTGGAAATTACAAACTTGGAGACAGCAAGCAACATTTCATTTCTGAATTAATGGGAGAATGACAACTTTCACAAGAGGTGAATTTGCTTTGTATTACAGTTGCATATAAATGAGGATAATGTAATTTTAACGTATTAAGTTATGTGTTTCAAGGACATGTTAAATGAAAAGCAGAGGCATTTTTCCATGCATAAAATGCAAACTTCCAACAAAATAAAATGCACATGCAGACAAGATACATAACATTTGGCGTAACATCTGCATTTTGTTGCAAAAAGTCTCAATGCAAAACCACAGCCATGACACTTCTCTGTGTTAAATATTCTCATGTTTGCATGCAAAATCTAAGATAGTTTTAAGCTTGTGGTAAACTGTAGTGTGGTCAGACATCTTTTTCACTATTGTTTTGTAAAATGAAAACCAAAAGAAAAAAACACACCAAACCAAACAACAAACCACAGCTACTCTACCATTCCTACATCCAGCACTACATTACAGGAGAAAGTATCAGTTAAATCTCCCAAAATTCAGGGCTGTGAATAAAGGCAATGGACTGAAGCATTAACAAGTCAGAGGGTCTTCCCAAAAAATGAAAAAACCTGAGCATCAGAAATCTCTAGGCATCCGTCAACCTTAGAGTAAATTATCATCTTTAACAAAGTCACATAGAGAAACCCAGTGTTATACTGCAGCCAAAGTCAACCGGTCACCCAAACCACAGTTCTGAAATACCTCCACTTCATTGAGAGCTTTAGTTCTAGGGAAGGTATCTACAAACAGCAGTATCCGAAATAACAAAGCTAATGATCGCTGCATCCAAACTATTATTACACAAGAGGTTTGTGACTTCCCACTTACAGATATTATTTCCCCTGAAACAGGTCACTTCTTCAGATTACCCATACTCTGCTTTCCTTGAGAGGCCCAAACAGAATTTCTTACCTCCAGCAGCTGTAACTTCGTATCTATGTAATGTAAGCAAGCAAGGAATTAGTTATCTTTCTAAGCAAATATACGACCTACCTAAAATGTTTAAATTACTTGAACTCCTAAATGAGTCTCCTTGAGAGTAAGAAACTCAACATTAAGTAAATTTAGGAGGAGGAGTTAGGTCCCACTGCACATTATGTCAGCAAACATCGTAGTGAGTGGACAGAGGTGAACCCACCTCTATTATCTACATTGACTCCTTTAAAAAAAGGGGCATTTCAAGTTAATTCATATGATACACTAGTCTAACTAAAGCCTGGCAAGACCATTACATCAAACATAGGCTAAGTTTTCAACAACCTATTTTGTTGATAAACTTTAGTTTTTCCTTGTTATACAGTTGTACTGCTAACAGCCATGTCCTCTTATGGTCAAATATATTTTTCCAATAATCATCAAAAATTTATTGGGGTCCACAGAGTCGACTAAAATGACAATACGGCTTTTCTTGGTTTTGTTTATAAAACACACTCCTCACATTGCTAGCAGTGTACTATCACCATACTAATACCTACAGAGCTCTGTCCATAGCCCTGGAAGACAATCTACATTTGCTGATTGGTCAATTCTTATCAGTCATTAGATAACAAGACATTACACAGGAAGAGCTGGAATAGAAGCAAAATATTTCAGATTAATTACTTATTCCATAGAAAGAATTCTTGAGGGTGTATGGCTGAGCCTCTGCATTGGCCTGAGGGAACCCCCATGTCTGACAGAACTGCTGTCAGTAGTTACTAGGATACACCAAGATGAACCTCTGGATTTTTGAAGGCAACTCACTGGATTTTGTGAAATTCAGCAGGTTTTTTAGGAAGAAGGATAATTCTTGGAATCAGTCACAGCTACAAAATACAAAAAACATTTACTGAAAAAAATAATGTGCCAAGCTTTTGACAGAAAGATTATACCACCCAACAATGACTTCAGATTCAGTTTTCTCTCAGAAAAACAAATAGAGAATCCTCCCTTTAAAGATATTTTCACTGCAAGTTAAAGGATTTAGGGCTAGGAGGAAGGAAAGAAATTGAGAGTTTCTTTTACCTTTGTATAGCTAGGTGCCAGAATGTTCACAGTGAATCCACTGTTGATCTATTAAAATATACCCTCGATGTTCATTTAACTATCGAAACTGCCTCAGCAGCAAATCACAACTGCTCCACAATTTGTTCAAACCTCATAATTTAGTATTAATGAATTATTAATTCAGTATTAAATAAATTACATGTACACAATATTACAAAGTTCATAAGCACTGCACACAGCAAAGAAACTGCACACATCCACGTACATGGGATTTTTCATTAATTTGGCTCCTACAAGCATGAAATCAGTCATCTGTTGAGCCACGTAGATCACAATGCTCCATGTAAATAATTCTAAGTTTGTACATGCTACTCAGACATTGCAGAAATATTCCAAATGTTTTATTTCAACTTAGGCAAGTGTAGCACTTGCTGTAAGTTTTTTAGACTTTAGACTGTTACATGGTTCAGTTTTGTTATGATCGTTGCAATAACTACTGTAAAACTGATTTAAAAATAAAATTATCTTGAATGACTTACCTCTATCAGATTAAAGTCAATGTAAAAAAAAAGTCAGTCCCTCTGACTGACTGTACCAACACCATCTTTACATCAATGAAACTTTCATTAAAGCAGAAAGTATTATTGTGAATTATGATCAATTTCATGAAAGTTAGAAGAAAATAATTGTATTTGGCTTTTCCAGACAAGGAACATGTATGCCATGTCTGAAGTAGAGATTTAGTTTATTTCAACTGCAGCTAGAGGAAAAAAAAAAAAAAAGTCAATTTCTGGGGTTTTTTTGGTATTGTATTTATAACCAGTTATGTAAAATAAAATTACAGAAATCAGGGGGAAAAAATAGTTTGGGAGGCGCCTTTGGAAGTCAGATAGTCCAAACTCCAGCTCAAAACGAGGCTAAAGTTACTTACATCACCTACACTAGAAACTCAGTAAGTTCAAGGGGTCTGTTTCAGGTTGCTTCCCCATGCTCCTCCACTGGGTCTTTCCAGGCTCTCTCAAGGTGCCCTAGTGAATTCACCCACCACACTCTAACCTACTCCTCATACAAGCCCAGGCTTCTTTTACCAGCTCTTTATTAGCCCTCTGCATCATCTGCCCCTTCAGCCTTCTGGCTTGTGTTCTACCAGGTGGAGCTCTGGAATATTTGCTGCAGGTTTGTGCTGGTCTGTTATCAAACCCTCCTTTCTATTTTTCTGCTTAAGTATGAGCCATCACTAACACAAGTCACCACTGCAAAGCAACAGCAATAAATAATGTCAAACCAACTCAGCACACAAGAAACCGCAGCTGGAAGCTTCCCTCCTGAAAAGCAAAAACGAATTAAGAACTGAAAGAGAATGACTTCTTTAAGCTACCTCAAATCAAGGTTTAAAAAACAGAAAACTTTTTATATTAGGAAAGTATCTTGAATAATAATAATTAAAAACAAAACAACAGAGAAAATGTAACAAAACCTAACAAGATACAAGTTAATAATATACTGTAGAACCCAAACCTATGTTTCACTGGATTTGAAACAGTAAAAAATAACATTCTCAAATTCTTAAAATGTACACGGACCCTGGTTTTTATCAATCTGAAAGCTCAAAACATTATTGCTTCCTTTAGGCCACAGCTGCAAAGCAAATGTCTGCCTATAATACAAAATACATTCTTCCATTAACTGAAAACTACTACAATCCTGAAGCAACCTTTAAGTTTATTTGCTGTTATAGATAACATTATTATGGCATAATAAATGCAATGGGATTTTTTTTAGGTGTTTCTAATTATTATTTTAAAAATCAGTAGTTTTGTTGCACTTGGATTTTCCATGTAGTAAATGAGTTCTGTAAAATCGTCAGAGAGCATAACTGAACAGACACAAAATTTGAAAGATTTTAGAATGCAAATGTGCTTTGTTAGTGCTTTGTCATGAGCTTTATAGCTTGCAAACACCAATTGCATCAGGTTTTCTCCCACAAACACTGGAAAAGAATAAGGTATTTTTTTTCTTTTTGCAAATGAGAATACAGAAAAGCAACTACCTCCCCCCACCCCCAAGTAAATATACAGAAGGTGAAAACTGGCTACTGAATGTAAAAGACATAAAGCAAGGAGTACAGCCAGACCTCTTTCAATTCCTCATTCTGGCCAGACAGGCTCCCTATGCCTCATTTAATGGGCTCATTAGTGTAATCTGAGTCTACTTTTTGTGCCTGTCTAATTTCTTAGTGAGGCTCAGCTGCTGTTCTGCAAATGGATGCAGGCTGGGGGTGATCAGTAAAACCTGGCTCTGGTTAGAGTGATACAGAAGCAAAATTTCCAAATCCATTCAATGTCTTTGTGGAAACACCCTGAAAATGGAAAATTGCATCAGCATCCATCATTGCAGAGATATATGGCAGGAAGTTCTTGAAAAGGTTCACCTGTCAGATGCAAAAAGGATTTAGCACCTCCAGTATATTATCGAATTTTTATACATATCAGAAAAAAACTGTTTACTCATGGCATCCATTAAAAAGCCACAGAAGCAGAATAAGCCTTTAAAATTGAGAGTTCAATACCAATTAATCCTTTCAGTTCAACAGTCTAAAATGCAGTGCTGTGCTGCTACAAGAAATACTGAGGCTGTCAACCACATCGGCAAAGTTCACTATATACTTCCCAGTGAACATGAGAGCATGAGAAGGAATGAGAAAATATGCTAAAATACTTACAAACCATGACGGGAAGTCACAGGAGATAAAGACCAAAGCAGACATGTAAGAGAAACAATTTTCATGACGAAGTCTTGCTAACCTACTTCCAGCTAAAACTTCTGTCCACAGTAACAAGACATTTTGGAGTGACACTAACGCCACTGTTCATACTGCATCCCATCCCTACACAGAAAACTTGACTTTCTAAATATTTGAATCTGCACTAAAAAAGAACAACCGAACATAGCCTACTTCAACAGTTCCATATTCAGTTCTTCAGAGAGGAGTGCCTTAATAGCTGTGATCCCTAAGTAAAGCCCGAATGCAGGAGCTGGATGGATTGCTATCGAAGATGCCTATTTTCCCTACATCCCTCCTGGAGGCACCTGAGTTAGGGGAACAGAACAGTGATTGCCACCAAAACCTGCAGAATCTGGACAACATGGGATCTTAGAAAACCTCCCTTATCTGGCAATCTCAATTACCCTTTTTCTTTCCCTTCACCCACTAAGGTAGTATAAAGTCCGTTTATATAAAGTGCACCCCTAAATAAACAGGCATGAGTAGATGTATGGTTCTATGTATTTATGAAACAAGGAAATACAAGTATTATTCATTTCCTAAGCTTGTAAAGCAGTTCATACCAAAACCGCCCAATAGTAAGAGCATTAGACAAACACAGATGTGCCTGCTAATCTGTTAATAAAAAGATCTTGTTTTGGCCACAGTTAAAAATTTTTAATTCACATTTAAGCCTTAACACAACCTAGGCTTTAAAGTTTCTGAGATTTTTGTGACAATGGTAAAAGAACATTATCATAGAATCATTTAAGCTGGAAAAAGACCTCTAAGATATCAAGTCCAACCATTAACCCAAGACTGCCAAGTCCATCACTAAACCATGTCCCTAAGTACCACACCTACATTTTTTTTCAGTGCCTCCAGGGATGGTGATTCCACCATCTCCCTAGGAAGCCTGTTCCAATGCTTGACCATCCTTTCAGCAAAGAAATTTTTCCTAATATCCAAGCTAAACCTCCCCTGGCACAACTTGAGGCTGTTTCCTCTTGTCCTGTCACTTGTTACCTGGGAGAAGAGACTGACCCGCACCCTGCCTACAACCCCCTTTCAGGCAGATGCAGAGCAATAAGATCCCCCCTGAGCTTTCTCCTCTCCAGGCTAAACAGCCCCAGTTCCCTTCAGCTGCTCCTCACAAGACACGTGCTCCAGACCCTTCACCAGCTCCGCTGCCCTTCTCTGGACACGCTCCAGCAGCTCAGCGTCCCTCTTGTAGCGAGGGGCCCAAAACTGAACATGGGAATTGAGGTGCAGCCTCACCAGTGCCAAGTACAAGGGGACAATCACTTCCTTTGCCCCGCTGGCCACACTGTTTCTGATACAAGCCAGGATGCTCTTGGCCTTCTTGGCCACCTGGGCACACTGCTGGCTCATGTTCAGCCAGCTGTCAACCAGCACCCCCAGGTCCCTTTCCACCAGGCAGCTTTCCAGCCGCTCTTCCCCAAGCCCAAACTGCTGCGTGGGGTTGTTGTGACCCAAGTGCAGGAGACATTTAGACCTAAGTGAGGTATTTAGATAGTTCATTCCAAGATAAAATTGGCAGCTAGATTTTTGTCCAGAAACTGCCACCTGGCCTCAGTTATAAATTAGTAAGTAATCAATTATGTAATTTCTTAAATAGAAAATGAAAGTGCTTCCATAGTTTAACAAGAAAACAGATATTCACAGATATATAGGAACATTAATTGACATACAAGAAGCAGGAATCTGCAACAGACCAAGCCTGGAAACTAATTACCAACTCTGAATTAGCAGGTTATTAAGCCAAGTAACTTTTTTAAAAGCCTAAAATATAGGACAAAATGGAATACATGGAATAACTATTTGTAATATTGTAACAGGATTTTTTTAGTTCTAATTTAAATTAGTATTTTGAATCAAAATCTATGGAACACAGCCTTGGACTTTACTAAAAATTTGTATCAAGCTGGAACAGTTGATTAACCTCAGATTTAGATTATTTCTTCTTCTTTCTAAAGTATTTTACTATTATCGATGGCATAAATATTAAAAAAAAATCACAGTTACATTCAACTGCAGTTTTACTGTCAAAAAGCAGTAGGATCTGCAAACAAAAATATAGTAAGTATAAAGGAATGAATCCTGTAATCTGCATATTATGTCCTAACCAATTCAATTAATACAGCACAGAAAAATTAAAGATTCACTTGCATTTGTGTACATTTCTATGAGTTTACAAAAAATGCTACTTTTAAAACTAAAGATGCTAATGTAAGAATTGTGCCTTCTCTTTGACACTGTAGCTATGGAATATCCACAGGAAAGCCCATTAAGCAAAGGTGCCAGGAGGGAACAGAGAAATCAAAATGTGTTAGAGAGTCAAAGAAATGTCTCCAACTGAAGCAGAAAATATATGTATGTTAGCTAAACAGCAACACAGGAACATGCAGAACCTCGTAACAGATTAAAAACAGAGCAGTTAAAGTGGACAAAATGGACTGAGAGGAAGCACTGATAACTTTTTTCCTCATGCCAAATTTATTGCAAAAAAAAAAAGAAAAACCAGGCACCCCCATCATCACTGTTTTTAACCCAAATGTTAACAAAACTATTTCCACTATTATGCCAGTGGCTGAAGGAAAGAGATAGGAAGCATTTCCTTTGGTTTTCCTACACTTTCCAACAGTGGAACCTAGTTCACTACAGAATTCCTTTCTACCACAAGTAAAATACAAAGGGGAAAAAAAGATGTTGAAAGAAACTTGGAAAACAGGTTGCTTGCATTTGAAGGACTAGAAAATGTCATGGTGAGACGAGGATGATAACCACACGTGTCTCTCACAATCAAATAAACCCTGCATTTGTTACACTCCATCTGTTTTGCTCAGTTTTGTTCCGGGATGTAATTCCTTTGAAAAGAAAATTTTTCCCTATGACCACTGAGTTTCTTCTGTAAACAATATTAATTCTCTTAGTCTTTATCAGTCATTTTCAGACATTCATGTGATGGTAAGCCATCAGAACAACAATGGAACTTCAAGGAAGCTTTGGCAGTAGCTTTCTCTGGGGCTTGAATCCAAAAGCTTTTATATGTTGTGAAGTATTTGTCCTCCCTCATCCCTTTTTCTTCCTGGCTTTCTATTTTACTTGGCTTTATATTGTGAGGCAGCTCTGATTAAAATTTATCTGACAGTAAATCCAGTTGGCAAGAATACAACAAGACACCTTTCTCAACTTGCACAAAACCATACAAACCCCACATCACTGAAGACTCTAGAGGACAGCTGGAAACCCATCTCTCGTGTTTTCATATACTTTTCTTATTCACGTGCTTTTGAAAAATTACTCCTATTCTCGACTGTGTAAACAAGAATTATAGACAAAAAAACATTAACTGGATTAGATTAAGTTATTCTTAAACAAAACCCCAAAGTTTAATGCTACCCTTGCACCTGCAGGAGAAACTATGAACAAATAAACAGCTATGCAGTATCCTCTAAAAGAAAACAAAATCTGCTGAATGAAAAAAGAAATGCAGATCTGAAATAGTAATTCAATTTTATCATTATTTTCTTTCCATTGAAAATGTTTTGTCCTTCACATTTAAATTTATTTTCAAAATCAAGGTTGCGCAGGCTAATACTGATTGCCAGCTGATACATGAATAAGAGGCGACAGTAAAACACTATACCACATTGGTTTGTTGAAAAATATTTAAATATTGATAGTTACTAATGAAGCATTACTATTGATAATATTAGAATCAAACCAAGGAAGCACATTCTGGAACCAATTTATCTGAATCAGAGTCCAGTTTAAAGGATGTTACTGCTATGTGCAATGAGAAACAACTTTCAGCAATTCAGTAGAACAGATCCTTGAAGATCAGTGTGAAAATGATCAGCTTCTATGAGCTATTTAATTATAATCTGCAGACAAAGATAAATGTTCTGGTGCAGTCCACTCTTGTGGTCATTGACAACATATAAAGAATTACAAAGAATATTTTTTTTCACCTCATACTAGTATGACAAATATCCATATTTTCCTAAACATGCTCAAAAATTCAATGATTAAGACTAAGGGGACTACATTGATAGTTTTACTGAATGAGCTTTTGATAAACTGTGAAATATTAAAAATGTTTGCAATCATTGTATGAGCTTCATGACTACATTAACAAAAAATAATTATCTGCCAAGGTCACGCTGTATTATCAGGGTGTGCCACTTGGTAAACGAAAAAAAACATAGACATGTGCCTGCCAATAATACCTATTCGTAAATCAGAGACCCATCTACTGGCTTGGAATTGCCAGTTTCCCCTGCCTTGAACCCAGTGACTCCCAACCCTTCTGAAAGCCCACCTGGGCACGTGGCGTGGCTCAACAAGTCAGGCTGGATGGGGTTTGAGCAACCTGATCCAGTGAAAGATGCCCCTGCCTGAATGATGTCCCTGTCTCCAATACAGAGAGGTAAATAGCCTTTTGATCATTACAGGCCCCACCTCACACATGTAAAAGCACTTCACAGAGTCCCACTTTTATTAATACAGCATGATAAGCACAGTTTGCTGTGCCAAACTGATTTCCCTGATAGTTACCGGTGTTTATTCGTTATCAAATCTAGAACCGTTAGGAATACTTCCAGAAATAATACCTGTTAATAATTTACTTTGCAGCACAAAGCAGCAGATGAATATGGGCGACCTAGAAGCAGATCTCTGAAAATATACCTACAGCAACTAAAAGTACCCTTAAGCACACAGGGGACAGACATTCCACCAATTCTTCCAACTCAGATTGGCAACTGAAAAAGAAGGCTGTATCACAACATGCCTTAAAAACCTGATGATTTAGAGGAGCGTAAAGTGATATTACAGGTAAAGAAGCACTGGTAAGGTAACAGGTAGCCCATTCCATGATTATCAAATTCATTCATCATATAATTTCATTGTTTTAAGGGAGGTTCTGGAATCGCCCTAAAGCAAATATGCAACTGAATTGAAAGGGTCTCACTATAAAATCTGGAGAAAATGTGGAGTAAAACAAGCACTTTGAAGGCTTTTTTGGTGGCATTCCAAGGAATGAGAAAGGCTTGAGAGGCCGTATCTCCTCCCCAACCTCTACATCAAAGCTGAGAGTGCTGAGGGTAAACTGCGTATAAACAAAAGCTCTTGGGTGGATTCAAACATGAAATTTAAAGGAAACTATTAGAAATCATCATAATATGCTTTGCTGATGTGAAATACCCTTAAAATAAAATCCTTTTATTATAAACAGCTTTTACAAACTCGTGAAGATTTCAAACATACACTTCAAAAGTTTCAGCAACACAGTATCATGCATCTTGACATCAAAGTATTGTATTATAGGCTAAAGCTTCCCGTATTGACTACCACTGCTGAATTCATATGGAAGCTTATAACTCTTGTGTGTGGAAGACAATAATGGTGTCAATTTCAGCACAAAAAGTGCCAAAACTCAACCCCACATTTCCCTGCTGCCCTCGTGGATTGAAGTAATTTTTTTAGATGGCCATGTTAAAAAAACCCAACCAAATAAAAAAAAAAACAACAAAGTGTAGTTTGGCACATGGACTAATCTGTTGTTCCTTGATGTAGGCACATGAGTTTTCTTCATACACATGCAGTACTCTATAGATTCCTAGAAACAAGGGAGTCTTTGCCCCAAAGTGCTACGTCGCTGCAGAAAGCAGTGATTGTCTTGCACAAGCACAATATAATTAGATCAGAGTTGTAAGACATTCACAGAAAAGATTTATTAAAAAAGCCCTATATAAAGTGCAGCAGTTGGTTTTAAAAAGTAATTTCCCCTTTTTTATTTAATTCACCACCATTTTCTTTTTCAGGCAAAAAGAAAACATGTTTCAGACCATACCACCAGAGCCACTGTACTTTATCATCACTGTGGAATGACACTCAGCTTCAAAATGTTCTGTTCCTTCCTCCCACTCATACAGTAGGAATAAATAATTTAATCAAGTATTCATCAGGAGAAGGGAATAGCCTATTAGTCTATGCCTGCATTCCTTCCCCCTCACTTCCTTGCATCTCCTAGAACTCCAGATGAGGTGGGAGTGTATGCCTTTCATTTTATTTGTGTATTTTATAGCTTAGCAGAAAAAACAGCTCTATGAGCTTAAGAAAAAAAACCAAACGCAACTCATGAGAATCTTCCATTTCACGCAAAACTTTCTAAGAGTAAAGAACGGATACAAACATCATAATACCATTTTTGGGAAAGAATGAGAAAATTCACACTGCATAAAAAACCCCTAGAAGAATGGTACTAAACCAATACCACTTTTGGAAAATCAGTTACCAGTGGCTTCTTCAATCCCCCACATTAAACACCCACCTCCTTCTAAAAGATACCTATGAACACAAATCCCCACAATGCAAAACCATGAAAAACACGGTTTGCTGGTAAGCACATTTACATTTCTTAAATTACTTACAAAGCACCAAGCTACTATCTTTTGACACATTCATCCAAAGATGGGAGGAACATTGCCTTCAACCTGACTGACCAGGGGCAGATTCTAAACAGAAGAATTTAAAGACCATCCTTATTTATTATTTCCATTTGAGCTGGACTAGAATCCTTGAAAAGAACAATTGGAGTAGCAAGTACTGTCCTTTTCAGACACCAGTGTCCCACTTCTAGAGTTTTAACGTAAATGTTTTAACAATATAAAAGCTTGAGAAAAAGAAAAAGACACCAGTGCTACCCTCAAACATACAATACACCTATTTGGCCCTAGAAATTATGGCATTTGCTTCAAAGAATGGGAGTTGATGTTCTGAGGCTTAAAAATGCTTGATGCTATTGGCCTTCTGGTTTATCTGCCTCTGTGATTCAGCTGCCACACTGTCAACTATTTCTCTAAAAAAAAAGTCGTCACTCCCTCAAGAACTAGAAATTCAATTATCTACTTTTTTCTTACAGTGAAAGCTAATGGTATGGAGGCTGTGGAAAAAAAAAATTTCCAAAAAAAATCCCATCAAAACAAACAACAAACCCATAAAAAAACCCAAATCACAAAAAACCACACCCCTGAAACACAAAGCCTAAAAAACACTTTACAGTCTAAGAACCTGACATTCATTTCTAGAGCAGAGTGGCTTTGGTTTCAGTACAGAACACCCTACTCTTTATCTATGTCCCTCAGCACAATTATAATTGTTCAGCATATCCATGCAGTACTATTTAATTTTAATTTCCTATGATTTGTCAACTTAGAGCTGTCAAATAGGTTTTTTTAGATTAACAGAAACACTCTCTCACCCTCTGCATGCCTTGAAATAATTAGGTAATTGTTTGAATCTTGTGTGCCACTGGTCCATTTGGCCCTGTGTCCAACTCAAAAGAAATCCACAAAAATCAAGTCTAGCATTTTGCAGCAGGACGTGTATAATTTACTGAAATACAGGAAAATTTTTGAATCCACAAAAAAAATGTGGAAACCCACAAAGCTATGATAATTTCTGTACTCTCTTTTCACAACAGATAAAACTTCACAGAAAGCAAAAGTATGAAGACTTTGTTGGGAACTGAATCAACTTTCTACAGGAGAAAGCAAGAGACACCCTTAGTTTCGTAGTGCCTCACCAGTCTATTTCAGGCCTTTAAGCTTCTCTAAATTATTATCTCAGATATATTGGTATACGCATTTTATGAGAAAAGTATGTGTCTTATTCCTAAATAGAAAACCACTGTGATTATTTAGAAACAAAATAAATGCAGATAATTTTTCTTATAAGTGTTGATCATCACAAATCCAATCTGTTTACTTAGTGCAGCAAAGCCTCTGGAAGTCATTATTTTACGTCTTTTCGTCATCCATGAAGTAGTACATCATCACTGCCTGGAAGGAAAGAGCTCTGCGTGAATTCAGTGAAAGGACAAAGATGCAACAAGATGAAAATAAAATATGCCTCTAAGGGTTGGGAGACGGAAGGAGAGTGAAGGAAAGAAAGACGAAATAAGTGATCATGGTTATTTGCTACTCCAGACAAATGGACTCTTCTTTGATTCAATTTATTAAATCTAATTAACAAAATATTCTTTCTTAAGCCACAGAAACGGTTACAAAATATCATTAAATATCCTCTCTGAAACATCATTAAGTATTAACCACAAGTACCTACAACCTGAAAGCTTTAAATCACGTCTTCTCTGTGACTTCTTCATCTTACAAAAGAGAACTGAAAATTGATATATGACTTGAAGGCCATACCATAGATTCACGCCTTTAAGATTACAAAGGTAAATAAGTGTAACAATTCTTGTTGTTCTTACTTACTCATATATTCTTTATAAGTCCTCCAAGGTGTCACTCTAATTCTGAAATACCTTTTCCCACCTAAAACTGAGCATCATGTTATTAATGAAGTGAGTAACCTGAGAGTAAGTTGAAATCTCTTTTTACAAAAAGAGCTGTATACTCTTTTTAACATGGGAAAACATAGTAAATCCTTCTTAAAAATACATCAGTTTGCTTGCAAATAGGAAAATAATCTTTTGAGAATTAGTATCTATTGTTGAATACAAATATGAAGTTAATAAATTTTTCTTATTAAATGTGGTGTAAACTATAGAGCTTAAAATTACCTAATACAATGGTCCACTATGTCGTGTAGTTACACCCTTTGAAATCTCATGCACAGGGTACAGAAGAAATCAGACTGTGTTAAGAATTTTGAATCCAACAGTGACAGGACTGACTGCAGGCAGAGGTCAAACAAGCTACTATCTTACACCCTCTAAAACAGACTGTGAGATCAACAGAAGCTCAGCACAACCCATCACCACCACTGTCCTACACAAACGCTGGAGTCCAAGGCCCCAGACAGAAATACTGTAACAGAAAAGGAATTATATTTTTACTAGGATAGAAGAAAAAAATAGATTACACCATGAAAATCTGTGTGTCCTACCCAGTAAGTGGCTCTATTCCTGGATGAGATCCCTCTGACTGTCCTGAACATGAGGTCTCTATTTTAAATAAAGATCTTTCAAATTTTGATGGATTAGTGAGGAAGGCAGTCACCTTCATGGCACCCTTAACATAAGATGACTCCAAACATGAAGTTCCTTTATCCCCACTGCTCTTTCTTTAGACATGTTTACCTAAGCAGTGCCTCCACGTACTATTTACCTCAGTAAGTGTGAATGCTTTTAGAGCCCCACTCTCTCCTTCCTTGCCTCAGCTGGCCTGTATGTATCCAAGAACAACCCACACTGTAAGTACTCTATCCAGTAATTTCAGGTCCTGAATAATGACCCTTCCCTTCCCCCACCAACTATCTAGTTGGGTGAAGAAAAAAAAATTACAACACCCAGTGCACCAGACAAATAAATCCAGTAAAACTTGTAGCAGCTCATAAGTTTTTTCAACAAAAGGCTGCAGAGTATAAATATATTGTACCTACACGATATATTGTAACTGTGTTCCTCTGTCTCTAACTGTATGGATTAACCTGGTTATACACGTTAAAAACTCTGACGGTACTGCATATCTTGCAGTCACAAATATGTCACAAAAATGCATCTCAAAGAGGCTTGCTGGAGCATCGCTGTTGTTTTCCCTTACTTAACTTGTTGAATTCCAGGCAAGATAATTTCATGATGTGACTTTGAAACAAAGAGTCCAATCTTGACAGAGAACTTGACTGAACTTCTATGGAAATAACTGTATTAAACTTACCAGCACAAATATGAAAATATATTCAAGTTTCTGTAGTGGTTCCCCTCCCACATGCAACTAATGCATGCAATATCGTTTAATTTTGCTTTTAAACTTCTGCTTTGCTACTCAGTTTCTACAGTGGATTTCTTCCAAGACTTCAAGAAAATTATTTAAATGGAACTTATTACATCATACAGGAAAATGCAACCTCTATTTAGAAATGTGAGAAAGGGTTTCTCTCCTATCTGGAAATCAACTAGTTAACAGTGACATAAAACCTTAACAAGAGGAACAAGACATTAATGGGAAATCTCCCCTGGTAACAGACCAATGTGCTTTGAACACAAGTGCTTCAACCAGCACAACCACTCAACATTGAGAATGATTCAACTCTCCCTAAGGAGCCTGACATCTGTGATTATTACTGATAAATACATCCTTGTCCTGGGCTGAGCTTACAATTTATTTCAACAGGAGGTAAAAGTCTTTTTGAAGATTAAATTATACCAGTTTTCTCTCCATGTGTTCTGGACTGTATGCACATACACAGTCCCAGAGGACATGCTGCAGGAGGCGTCTAACTCAGTGTCCCTATACAAAAATTAAATGAGGACATACGTACTTGAAGGATTAGATACAGGGACAACAGTATGTTTCCTTGGACTGGAGTAAGATGGAATGTCCTCTACATACTATCACTGCTTGTTAGTAATGAGCATGTATTAACAATAAATTAGATGTGCTTATATGAAGCAAAACAAAAAGTATTTATCTTTTCAGCATTACCTCAAAGCTTTGTCTTTGCCTCAAACAAGGTAAGTGAGTTTTAAAATAAATACTGAAGGCAAAACCTATCCATATCAATATCGTACTGCTGGTAATAAAAGCTTAGATTAACAAAATATATTTAAAAGCCTGGGAATTGGTTCATGTCTCACACTATTTACCTGCACTTTGCGTTTCTTTTAATGTGTGTAATTTTAGCAATAAACAATCTGTTCCACTCATTTCCATTTCTCTCCATTGAACTTCAGCTGCAAACACTGAATAGCGTTTTAAATATGCAAGGGCAATGTCTGATTTTTTGTCTCTTAGGAACAACAGAAAAGTATCTATCAATGTCTAAGATTTTCACACATCTTGTATTTTCATCAGATCTGCATTGGTGTAAATGTCTATGTACACCTTTAGAAGACCATTTAAAAAACACAGCATTTTTAAAAAAAATGTAAGAAAACAAAAACCCCAAGAGCCTAGATGAAACTAACTTCTTGAAACCCTAACACTTCCAGGTGACAGGGATGGAGTGTGGGTGAAGATGACATTAAACCCCTTGGACTGGCTGATGGCCAGCCTGGCCCTTGGCAAACTTGCCGCACCCTGTGCACACCTCTGGCCACCCCAAGCCTCGGTGTGTGATGCACACAGCGGAGCAATGCCTTCCCACCCTGACACACCCTTTTCCAGCAGCACCATCCAAGGAGCTGTTGTGTTTCTCACAGAGCCAACATACAGAATGGCTTTGGCAAACAGCAGGAACGACGCAGCAAATGATCAGATTTTAATAAAAAAGTGATTTTCAATCCAGTTAGAAGCCAGAAGATGTTTCCTGAGACACACACTATTGACATGAAAATGGCAGTGCCAGAACTGCTTTTCATTCCATGTGAAAATTCACACCTTAATGGTGCTGTGGCGCTACTCATCAAATGGTAAACATGTCATTTCAAAAATTCATCTTACAAAATACTAAGTTTGTAGGTTGTTTTTCTGTTGCTAACTCTGCATATAATTGCATATATTAGCTCTTCAATAAGTTCAACCAAAGGGAAAAAAAAATAAATCAAAATTTCCCTACCACTAGTTAATTTTGCTTTTCACATTCCACTCAAACTAGTAGTCTTTTTAATATATTTCAGAAACAAAGCAATACTTTGGTAATAAAGAAACATAGATTGGATTTCTCAAGTTAAACTGCAAAACCTGAATTTACATAAGTAGGGGAAAAGCACACTAAAATTAAATTTCTTGATGAAAGACTTCCCACTGCATGACTTTTCATAAATCGACCATGTACGTTTGTATAAGGGTTGCTCCCCTCCACTTTCCTACCAAGATTTCCACTGCTGTGCAAAGCACGAAGCACACTTTTCTGAATTACTGCTCTTGGAGTAAAAGTCACAACAAACCAAGTTAGATAAACAAAGTAACTTTACCCAGAGTACAAGATGTGATGCAAGAAGTTTAGAGTTAAGGTAATAAGGTGCATAAAACAACTAACGTGTTGGGTCTTTATTTTCTACACAGATATCCAGCAGATGAGGCTGCCCAAGCTGAGAACATGCTGCTCTTCCCAGCTTTTCCTGTTGCTCCCTCCCTCCCCTCTCTGTGCTTCTACTATTTTTCCACAGATGTGGTCACCAGCGCTTAGCAACCAAGGGGACATGATGGCACAGAGAAAAATCCTCCATCTAGAGCTCACCCTGCTCCACCTCTGTGGCTGCAAACTATCACGGCAAATTAGGAAGAACGTGTTTTCTTTGTTGCCTCAGAGACACCAGATGGGACCTCAGAGGCAGCTTGGTGTGAGCTGGATTTTCTTGCCTGGGTGGATGTACGGGGAAGAATTTAACAAGCAGGAGACTAAGAGAACCGGAGTCTTGCTGGTAAAACGGCTCCCAGATGCTAATGCCCATGAGGGGAAAGAGGGAAAGAGGGAAAGAGGGAAAGAGGGAAAGAGGGAAAGAGGGAAAGAGGGAAAGAGGGAAAGAGGGAAAGAGGGAAAGAGGGAAAGAGGGAAAGAGGGAAAGAGGGAAAGAGGGAGCCAGGTACCAGGGTGATGGGAAAGAGAAAAGTGATAGAAAAACAAGGGAACACTACCTACTGCTGCTCAGCGCTCCAGCCGTCCTGCCGGGCGGGGAGGCAGCAGAGGGCCTCGCCACCGGCAGCTAAGAGCAAAGTCCGCGCAAAACCCCGCGCACACGACGGAGGAAAGCGAATACTCACTTCACCCATGCCACAGGTAGGTGCTGCCTCCGCGCTGCAGGGCGGCCGCCGCCTCCCAGCCGCTGGGGCCGTCACCGCCCCGCCGCAGCCACCGCCCCCGTCAGCCTCGCCCGGCCCCGCCAGCGAAGCGGCCGCGCCCGCCGCAGCAGCAGCAGCGCCCCCTGGCGGAGGCCGCGGGCCGGGCGGGGCCGCAGGGCGCGGCGGCGGCCGGGGCGCGGCGGGGCGGGGCGGGCCGGGCTGCTCGGCCGCGGGTCGGGAGCGGAGGCGGCGCGCAGGGGGCGCCGCGGGGGGGGGGGGCGCCGGGCGGTGCGGCTGCTGGGGGGCGGCCGGTAAAAACGTCCCGGCTGGACAGCTTCCCTCCTTCGGGCTGCCAGCCCGCTGCCGCCGGGCCGTGGCCGCTCCTGGCTGTCCCGCGGGGGCCCGACGGCTGTGGGGCGCTGCGGGCCGGGGCGACGGCGAGGGGCGCGGGGAGCCTGGGCGGGGGGCGCCGCTCCCCGCAGGCAGCTCCCCGCCAGCTCCCGCTGCGCTGGCGGGCGGCTTGCGGGCGTAGGACGCGGCTCTTCCCCGCTCGTCCGTGGGTCGTTTCCCGCAAACGCCAAGGCAGAGTGGTCCTTCACAGCCGCCCACTTCTGCTGTTCTTCGTTCACGTTCAGTGCTAAATGGGTTTCCGAGTGGAAGTCATTCCTTGGTGTCTTTGAGCTGTCGCCAAAGGCAGTGACATTATGCATTTGCCTAATGTGCTTTTGAAAATATGTATGTGCGTTTTTTCTACCGATGGCTAATTGTAATACCTTTTGAAGATCCCTTGGAAAGCTTGGAAAGCAAGCAATGAAAAATAAGCTAGTCTGCAGCTCAGTGCAAGGGGCTTTATGTGTTATTTTACTGAAGGAGGTGCCTCAGATTTGTTAGATCTTGCTTGGACAAGAAAAACATCTTCCGTGCTTCTGAGTGGGGACAAAAGAAATTCTGCACGGATTTTCGGTGCGAACAGGCACCCCAAGAGCACTAGGCACTAGAGCAGTAGAGTTTCTTTTTTTACAATGTGTACCTAAACCTGTTATGGGTAGCTAGCCGCAACAAAACCACAGCTATGTGTAAGTTAAAATGCTTCGCCCCTAAATCAAAACGCCAGCCCACCTAGGCTCCCTGGCACTTTCACCATCAGTGCTTCGCGTTCCCGAAGGCCTCCTGCTGTGTCCTGGGTGCATTGCCCGCACTGATTCCCCATTCTGATGTTCCTAGAACCTTAGTTGATACAGAAGGCTGTAGAAATTAATCACATCTGTAGTTTTTGACCCTGGTCATAGCATAGGACCTTGAAAAGTCACTGGAAATACCTTGAATTCTCTGCTGCTTCAGAGCAGGGAAGGGAAACATAGGATAGCCTGGACATCAGAACATGCAAATCCAGCATATACTTGTGACAACAGAATAATGGTTTAAGTAAATGCAATTGTTTTCTTCATCTTTAGAAAGAAACCTTCACCTTCTTTAGAACTATGAAAGGTACCTGAACAAATTTCACAATCATGAATTTCAAATTGTTCTTAGGTGGTCTGTGTGCTGTGCTCACATTTGCTTGCCCAAAATCTGTCACTTTTCCTAATGCAGCACCAGCATGCCATGACAAGGAGGAAGAGGTTCTCGGAGGGTGTTTTTCTCTTCAGTTCTATCATTTCAGCACAGGTAGCAGGTCACATGTTTCTGTAGCACACTTGGCCAATTCCCCAAGTGGTGTCAGATCTGGTACCAGCCCCAGCCACACAGAGCCTGCATGAAACAGCACCCACATTGTCCTGTCTGCCAGAAACCAGCTGCTTGATTGTGCCTGGTTTGCTCTTCATTTTAAATAAATTAAAAAAAAAAAAAAGAAACAAGACACTTCCTGCAATATAGTAACAGTATTTGATAGTGTCAGTCTGGTTTCTCGGAACAACATATATTCAATTCAAATAAGCTGTAATTTAGCGGGAGACAGTGTTATCTGACTTTGGTGACTACAAATAAACTCTTTAGATTTCTGTATGCATTTAAAGTTGAATGTTACGCTGGAGGAGATCACATGAGTAGGGGCAATTTTATTTTTTCTCCTTCCATCTCGAAATGCACTCCTAAGAGTCTCCCCCCCCCTTTTTTTACTATGTTTTTCTAAGATGTTTCCAATTTTTTTCTTTTCCTTATCATTTTGATACTTCAGTGCTGATGTACGTTTGCTTTCTGAATGCCTTGTGTATGTTGAAATCTGAAATATTTCAGTATCCAGTGTTACTGGAATAGTTGTGTTTGTCTTAGGGACAACACAGGCCTGTGAAATTCCAGGTAATGATGATGGTGTAGTTGGCTAACAACGACAGTGCTTTTAAAAATTACTGTGCATTATACAACTAATAGATTTCCTTGGGACACAGAGTGCTAAATTAATATTAAATAAGTAATTTTTTTACATTAAATTGAAACAGGTCGCTCAAAAGCATCCTCATACAGCTGTGCCGTTTTTCATCTGTTTATATAACATCTACTCCAATGGGATCTGGATTCATTACTAGACTGGGATTACTCAGTGCTGGAGTCGCATAGACAATGAATACAGACTATAGCTAATTTACTTATTTGGTCCCTGTTTTCATGCAGTCTTAGTCATGCCCCGAAATAATAATAAAGCCATCATTACTGTTTAATACAAGTAATAGGATCATAACTGTAATTGCTAATTAATAAGTGAAAAGTGATGGGGTTTATCAGATGGTGCAGCCTGTTTCCAAGGGAGAAGAGTGACCTGCAATAATTAATATTGCAGCACCACTCAGTGTTCAAAGGGGATATAGCTTCATAATCAGTACATTTATTAACAGTTGCATTGCCGCCTGAAGAAACACTGTGATCATAGTAATCTCATTAATCCTATACATATGTGCAACATGTATAGGATAATGCTGCAGCTTACTTTAGGTATACCATGAGAGAAGTAAAGTATGGACACAAACATGCTGAATATAAAGATATTGGAAGAAAAATGTCTAGTACCTATCTTGATATAAATGAGCCAAATGGAAGTATTAATGGAATGGAAATCACTAGTTTGTTACCAGCATCTTTTCTCCAAAAGCTAAGAAAGAATTTTTGATCCGTTTAGTCCTTCAGTTCTTTATCTACTTTTTTACTTGAAATATATCATCCTGAAGAACAGAACAGACTTACCCTCTGCCCACGCTTCCTGCCAAATAACATTATACCATATAATGTGCTAACTTTCCATTCATGGACATGATTAACAAGGAGACAGGGAATAACTGACCTTCAGAAAGTCCAGCCTCTTGCATCATATTTCCAGCTTGGCATTGGGCCATGTTAAAGTCACAATGCTTGTATTAATGTGCTGGCTTCCTCACAAATATTACATATATGTAAATTAAAATGATTCTGTTTTTTTCTCCAGCGATCCTTATTTCTGTCAGTTATGAAATATTGCTGTCTTGGGAGCTGCTTCACTGGTGTCTCTGCAGTAAGCCAAGATCAGCAGCTTCCTCAATGCCTGCCAACAGTCAGAAGCAATTTTTCATTGGTTTTTTGGGTTTTTTTTAATGTTGTCATGGTTGAACACCAGCCAACAACTAAGCAACACACTGCCACTTGCTCAGTCGTCGTCCCCCCCCCCCCCCCCCCCCCCGGGATGCGGGAGAGAATCAGAAGAGTAAAACTGAGAAAACTCGTGGGTTGAGATAAAGACAATTTGATAGGTAAAGCAAAAGCCACACACATAAGCAAATCAAGCCAAGGAATTCATTCACAGCTTCCATGGGCAGGCAGGTGTTCAACCATCTCCAGGAAAGCTGGGATCCATCACATGTAACAGTTACTTGGGAAGACAAATGCCATCACTCCGAAAATCAACCCCCTTCCTCCTTCTTTCCCCAGCTTTATATACTGAGAATGACATCACATGGTATGGAATACCTCTTGGGCTAGCTTGGGTCACCTGTCCTGGCTGTGTCCCCTCCCAATTTCCCATGCACCTCCAGCCCTCTTGCTGGCAGGGCCCAAGAAGCTGAAAAGTCCCTGACTTAGTACAAACATTACTTAGCAACAACTAAAACCATGGTATGTTATCAACATATTCTCACACCAAATCCAGAACACAGCGCTGCACCAGCTACTATGATGAAAATTAACTCTATCCCAGCTGAAACTAGGACAAACATATTATTTTTCCCTTCCTCTTACTCAATAGTTGTAATTTTTCTTTAAAAATTGTACCCTCAGACATCTACTTACACTGTCCAGTTAGGTGTTCCTTTCTGGCATTATATTGTGTATGTTCTCCCGGATTTTCTTTATTGTAGCTCCTCATGTGTTTTAAGATAGGCCATTCAAATGGCACTCTACAGGAAAACTGTCATGTGCGTGAACTCATTCCGCCATGACAGTGGTCTAAGGATTCAATATCAAATTCAATGCAAGATGTTTTTTGATAGCATGAGTCAGTATTAGCATAGAAAATACACATGGCAAAATATGCAGTATATAAACAAATAGTAGTAAAACCAAAAGTACTGTGTCATGAGACACTGCTGCATCAGCCTCATGAACTGCAGGACTATCATCAGCTGACTCTGAAATGCTGTTGCTTCAAACCGCTTATTAATTGTAGAAGGTAACGTGTTGCTGGCTCTGTGATTCCCCTGCTCTTCCATAGTATATCTGCCATTGGCTTGTGCCATAGAGCTAGTGGACTATTATTGCTGAGGTATTAAGATTTTCAAAATGTGCTGATGAACTAGAATATGGATATGAAATTATCTGACTTTAAAAAAATACGGGATAAGGTAACAGCAGTCAAAATCTGCAGTTAAAACTTGTCCTCTAATGCACCCATTTCAGTTTAAGCAAAAATGAATTTCTTGCTATGCAAAGAAACCTAGAAGCAGGACCTTAAAAGGTCTCACTGAGCTCAGAGGCTATGCAGAAAACACTACTTCAAGACAGTGAGTTGAATTAAAGGAATTAATGTACTGCTTTTATCCTTTCACCCTCTTTCAACAGCTGACCAGCAATAGTCTCCTATGTCTTACTAAAGACTTGCATAGTTTTTTTCTGCTTTAGTGGAATCATCATCCACAAACACAATTCATTTATATAAGGTTGAATTCAACTTCCTGATGACTATAAGGAGTTTTAAAGAAGATCAGTATTTCTAAAACACCTTTTGTATGGCTTTTTTTGTGTCTCACTATAAGTGACTGAGCCAACGCTGCAGAGAGCAAACTAAGGATTTAGTGCAAAATCTCATTGGATTGCTTCACTCTTGCAACATGTGATGATCAGTTTTACATTGGAAACACATCCTTTTGCCACTTCTTTATAAATACAAAAACTGGTGAAGTGGATAGAAAATTGTAATTTTTAGAAGTGTCATAACTTGCATCTAGCCAGATATTTGAAATCTGGATCCCATTCTGTCTGAAATAAAGCCATTATCACCAGTAATCTTAAATACCGGTAGACCAGTCAGTTATTTCAGTCAAGCTCAACAGACAGTTCTCTAGTTGCTTACATGCGTTTTCCAGGTTCCAGATTACTTGTTCTATTATTTTTACTCCCTTCCAGTTTGCTAATTCTTTCAGCTGTGGGCGTAGTAGAATGGTTTTCTACAAATGTTTTTCTCACTAGAGCTGCATTTATTTGTTAGAGTAACTCCAGCTACAGCTTCCTATTTCCCCTCCTGTAAAACAAAAGGTAAAATGTGCTACACAGTGATAAGCAACAAAAAATAAAACATCAGTGATTCAAAGAGCTCCTCAGGCAATTCCTTTTACTCTTGGACAGCTATGTAGATCTTTAGATATTAAAAAGGTATAAGCTTACGTGCAATGTTCAATACTTTCAGCTTTACATTTCAAGCTGTTTAAACCTTTTGTAAACTTTTAACAAGAAATTCATTAGCATACTAACATCTAAACCATTCTGTTTAATTCTGAATAATAATAGAAATACTAATACATTTTTTTTGTATTATAACTTGTTAGTTTGGCTTGCATTATAACATCAAATCTCACCTGAATATGACTTGGATCTTGCATGTATCTTTCCAGTCACATTATATTGACATGTCCACGTGAAAAAACCTGCATTTCTGCATATTCCATTATACCTGTGAGGATGGAGTATAAAAGATTGGAAAGTTGTGGATAGCTGAAAAATAATAATATATTTTAATTGCCATTTAAAAGCACTTTTAAATAGAAAAAAAGCAAGTAAATATATTTTTAACAATAAATAAGTTTTTAGTAGGAAAAGAAGAAAATATTTCTACTTATGAAATGTTTTGCTTAAATCTCCCTTTCACAATCATGTCATTATAAGCATTTATCTTGGTTTCCAACTGGAAAATATAGAGTAATACAGTTAAATGTGAATCTACCTTACATATATGAAATGTATACATGTATTCTGACTTAAACCCTAAATAATTGTTATTAAATTAATATTGAAAATGAATGTGAGCTGAGATTAGGTGCTTTAAAAAAAACATTTATTTAAATCAAGTCTTTCCCCAGGTGTTCACATTTCTTAAATCTTTTTTCTCCAAAGTTGGACTAATTTTTCTGTCCATCAGTTTTAATTGTGCTTGCACAATTTCTATCTGTGATTGAAAGAGAAGTCCAATTGTTGAAGTCAAAGGCAAAACTACCCTAAAGAGAAAGATTTTCATAGAAGCATACTACGAATAAATGAATTGCTTATTTCAAAGAAAGTCTCTGCTTCCTAAATGACATGTTTTTTTATGCATCCACCTGCTGTAGTTTATTGACAGTCCACTGTGTTGGTTTGTAAAGAAAACCATGTCTACTAAGCACATAAAATCTTGTACTTTTAACAAGACTGTGCCCACGAGCTCCATAAGAGGGCACCCTTATCTAACAGCTGAATTTTATACAAAAAATAAAATGTGAAAAAATAAAAAGGCCTTTCTTAAAGCTTTAGGGGGGAGAAAACCCCATGGAGACTTTTGTGACAGACAAAGCTATTAAATTATCTCAATTGTCATTTTGGTGCTCATAAGGCAAATCTAACTTAAAGCACGCATTAGCTCTGTATTGTTTTCCTAAAACAACTTTGTTGAAATTTCCTCGTAGTCTAAAAGTTAAAATAATGTAATTAGGTCACCGGAATGACAAAGCTATTTTTAGCATTGTCTAGTAAAATAGGTTTATCTAATCAAGACAGACTTGCTAGCAGGAGCAATGGAGTCTAGCTAACACATCTTCAAGCAAGAGGAACATCCGCTGCCCCCTTTGTTTTATCTTCTGTTTTACCAAAGTAAGTCAGGTTTTCTAATTTTGTTGATAGGGAGCCAGTATTGACAAAAGTATTAGCTACTCTGTCTAGTGCGATTACTACTGATGTCTGTGATGATGTCACTGATAACATTTACATGGTAAAAAGTCTGTAAACAGTGGATAAAATTATTTCATTTATAAATTGTCATCTCTAATTTGCCGTAAAGATGTTTATCAATTTGCTAGGGTGTCCAGAAGGAAGGAATGACATTTAAAAGTCTAAAAAAGTATTCAATAAATGTGCATCTGTAGCAAAAAACTATTGCTTTGCCCAGAAATTGTAACATTTTCACTCATCTGCTCCCCTACTACTGACAAAACAATTTCCATTTACAATAAATTTGATTTGCACGGATTCTAACTTCCTTTGTTAACCTTTACGTACTCTAGATTTCCCTTTTGTTACCAGGGTGCTTGAGGTAGAGTTTGGGTACAGTGGATTGGAATCCTAGTAGGATAATTCTTTAGAAAGCATTTGTAAGATACTGCTTTTGACTGCATCTTAGCCAGAAGGAAGACTGTAGGTGTTTTAAAATGTTAAAACAGTCTGACTGAGTCTCTTTCCTAGAAATCCATGGTTTGGAACAGGAAATTTAAATTAAAGGCAGGGAGGGCTGACTTTGTCTCTGAGGATCCACTGAAATTAGGTGAACAGAATCTTCCTTAAACAGCAGCTCTGTATACTTTGTGTACGGCAACTGAAAATTTGTAGCTGTAACTGCTCTGCATTTTTTTTAAATCAGACTGTAGGTCTCATCTCATCCACTCAGAAACTGAAAAAAAAACAACCAAAAACCCAAACCCAAAACAAAGCAAGTTGCTCTGTGAAAATACAAGTCATAACAACTTGCCAGGCATCACACTAGAAATTTGTGCCAGCAGTAAACAGGAAAATCCGGTTCCCCAGGGTAGCATTCAACTACTGGCTGCAGAAGTCTTCTCGCTCTTTCTGTAACACCTGGCATTATCCACTCCACATTGCCAGCTTCTACAATACTTTTCATCGCTTGAATATAAGTTATGTAATCTATATTGAAATTTCATACATGAAGTCTTAAAAAAAAAGTGCAAGTTCTGTTATCTTTTCTACATGTTTTGTTTTGTTTTAAAAACTGAGGGAGTGAAACAATGGCTGTTAATCATGCATGGAATCAGAGGACTAGGAAGATCTAAATATAGCGGCTGGGATCTAATTTGTGCTCATGCACAGCTACTTAACAGCTGTTTCTGAAAACCATTAACGAAGTTTTTCTTTGGGTGTATGAACCATACAGATTGATTTAATGATCAGAGGAGTTCCAGAAAACCTTTGTCCTCCATTTCACACATACCTCCACAGCCTTTCTGTCAACCTATTGGAACTTAAACACAAATAAATTACATTATCCCTCGTCCTCCTTATAACGTTTTTACTTGCAATAACAGTTGAAAGAAGATTGAGGAATGCTGTCATACAGAAAATGTACTTCCATTAAAAAGACAGGGCTACTGGATTTTTAACAAAGATGTTTATTATGTAACTATTAAACCAACATTAAATTGTGCTATATACCAAACAAATATAAGTTATTTTTTAAAGAATTGTTTTAAAAAACTCCTTTGCTGGATCCACTTCAATTTCTCATTCTACTAGTTTTGAAGACATCACACATTTTCAGAAGGCAAAATATGTGTGTAATATGGTTATATTTGGAATGGGGAACTTAATGCAGCAGTAAGATGGTCATACCTAAGATGTTTAACAAGATGAAGAGGATCCTAGAGTACATCTTTCACAAGTCAATGATTAGATGTTTAGGCAGAGTACTATAAGGAGAATGGCAACATAACCCAAACAGGGGCTGGTATATTTCAGTTTGTGCAGCTGTCAGAAAAAGAATATACTGGTGACCATCATATTTATGCAGAAGGTAAATAATCACCAGAACTTCACCATCAGACCTTAAGCTATCTACACACTGGTTTTGTGCCCTGAGAAAGAGATTTGCCTCCCCTTAACTCCTAAAGAAATACTTTCAATAATAATAATAATTTTAAAATACTGACCTGTTAAGCGTATTTCATGGAACCAGCGACACTCATCTGCAGCTGCCCTTCTTGGGATGATTCTGGGGACAAGAGTGGTCTGACAGCTGCATGAGTTGCTGGCGTTTACGTCAGTTTTCTACCCGGCATTTCAGAAAGCGTTGTGCCTGCCATGGCACTGTGTGTGCTCAGCATGAGAGCTGCGCACCCCACAGAAAAGATGGCAGTGCATTTCTTGTCTGCTTGTTTTGCCTGTTACATAGGTCTCTGTAGGAAGGACCAGATTTGCTGGCCAAACTCAACACAGGAAACCTGTTTAGACAGATGGGACTGGGCTACTGCAGTGAACACAGCTGTAAGGGACAGGCTGCAGCACACAGGGTACTGGCAGGGGCTGAAGTACTCTTCCCAGAAAGGCTGAGCACTGTTAATTCCCAGAAACAGATTTGTTTATGTGGAGGAGGCAGGAGGTTTTTTTGCCCTATGGACCTTTAGTATGACCAAGTATTTTTTTTTCCCACTCAGGTGAGGTCTCAGCACAGGCAGATTGAACAGATATTCTGAACGGGCATTTCAGACTGTTCCAGGACAAAAGTTTCTTCGTGTGCTTGCAAACCCTGTCTTTTGCAACATCTGGCTTTCTTTTGTAGTTAGCTTTGACTGCACATAACCAGGGGCTAACTTTCCCTGTCCCCAGATTTAAGATTTAAGTCTTTAAGATCATAAATCACTTGTTACCATTTCCTGAGTACAGTAACACAAATGGGCATACTTAGCAGCAAGATAACATGATAGGAGAAGATCAGCTCTCAGCTAAAGCTCTCTTCTGACTAGTGCTGTTCCTTCTAGCCAGACAGGATTTTCTTCCACTTTAGTCAGGTTATGATCTCAGGATTAATCCTTGAGTCTGAAGTCCTCCTCTGAGGAGACCTACTCCTTGTTTGGGACCTGTCTGCCTCATATGTACAAAACCCCACAAGGCAAACAACTCTGATGCAATGTTTTTGGCTCACTATGCTGGTAAAAAAACCCTCTCCCCTCTCATCTATTTTTAGAGGATGAAAACCATTAGAGAAAGGACATATTGACTACCCTTTCAGAGGGAAGGGTAGGAGGCTAGGTAAAAATGTCCTCAACATCCATCCCAAGGGCACAAGACATGCCCTGTTCTGACACGGGAAATCATTTCAAGTTTCTACTGATTGATGAAAAGTATATACCAGTGTTTCCTACGCATAACGCTGAAGGCAAGAGAAGTTGTACCATTCCTTTGTTACCAAATCAGTAAACACATTGCCAAACCCACTGTATACTAGGTCATATCCAGTATTATGTACAACCATACACTTTTTTTTCCCTGATTTTGTAAATCTATGGTTACATATGCTTTGCTCTGTGCCCACTGCATTTCTGTGTCTTTCCTTAAAATGAGGGCTGATATGTAGCCATTGTCTTGTCTGTCTCCCGGTACACTCAGATTCTGATCTCAGTTACAGATGTAGCTGCACTGAAAAGTACGTTATTACTCCTGATTCATTACTCCTAGCTAACTTTTAAAAGACTTCAGAGCCATTCCTATGAAATACCAAGGGGAACCTCTCTGAATCACTCCCTGAACCACTTTTGTTGAATAGCAGTAGGTCAAAGAAAACATCACTGATTTAAGAAGAATAAAATGAACAAAAATGGCATTCATTTCCATGCCTTGAGTCACAGACGTAATTCACAAGAGAGGAAACTTTAAACATCCTATGTAAATAGAGTGGCAAATGTGTTGAAAATTGGTTTTAAATGAGAATGAAGGTAAGTTGGATGACTTGACCTTGAATTGTAAATTAATTTTTATTCGTATTTTTTAGTGTCACAGATTATTTTATATTTATTTTCAGAAGATGCAGGTTGTCTCTGCTGAATTTTAAGAATAAAATTACTGATTTCCAAAGGAAGTGGCTTTCATTCAAGCTAATACCTTACTTAAGGATTATTAATTCCAATAGCTGCAATTTACTGCCAGGAAATCTGTCAAATGAAAGGAACTTCATGTCCCTGCTGTACTGAGCTGAGAAACAGTTTCTGTAGATGCCTGTTTTACCTTTTCTCTCTCTCTCTTTTTTTTTTTTTTTTTTAAAGCAGAGTACTGTTAACTACTATTTTCTGCCTCAAACTTTACTTGGCCTGATTTCTTTTTCACATTCTGCTCTCATTAGACCAAGATGTGCATCAGTTATTTTAAATGGACCAAATCCAATAGAAGTGAAAATTGGAACCATTCAACTCACAACAGTATTTGGTAGAGAAAACTGGCACTAGTATTTACACATGTGTATTCCCTTAATTCTGAGACAATCACCTTTTCTAAACTGGTTGACAAGTTTTCCCTTTTCACTATATACATAAAAAATATACAAGCTAGGTCTGTCCTTTCAGCATCAAAAATAAGTGTTTTAGGGAACTTTGTATTTTTAAGTATTTAAACTATGAAAAAATATGTACGATGCAAGAATAAGGCCAGCAGCAATTGACAATTGAGATGGGAGAATCAGTAGTAGCTGACATACTGTATTTTGTTCCCTTCAGTGTGTTTTATTTCCATAATTGTCCTTGTTACATCTTTATGAAAAAATATGACTTTTAACACCTGGTAGACAACCGTGTGTAATACAGTATTTACATTAGCAGGCGATAAATACTAGTAATCTAACAAATTTACCACTACTAGCACTGTAAATATGAAACAAATTATTTGTTACACAGGTTTTTTTGTTTCGCTTTTATTCAAGAAAGAATTCAGAAGAACATGCAAAACACTGAAGTTACCCGCGATGCCAACAGACAGCAACTGATAATCCATTTCATTTACTGTTATCTCCACAGAGCTTTTAGTAGTCATGGAAAGCATTTAACTGATTTTCTTGGAGATAGAAAACTCTGATTTACAGCAAAGCAAGCTTTCCTTATCTCCAGGATAAGGGAGGACCTTGGAGAGGCACATAGTTCAGTCTCAATACTCACTCGTTCTAACCAGAGATCAAAGATATAAATAGTGATGGTGCTTTTCGTGTCCACTAGAAGCTGACCTACACTGCAGAAGTGGTGGCACTACATTTCTCAGTGCAGCAGCAGGTTGCAGTGATTATCCCATCTATCTTTAATGTTACCTTGACTGCTTCCATATATGCATTACAGCTGACAAGAGTACAACAGCAGGGCCATAAGGAGAATGTCAATAATCATAAAAAGCCAAATTTGACCTACTTACCCAGAGATGAGTAGCATCCTATTTTCAAGCAGAAAAACCCGATGACACACCTTATCTATATAAGCAAGACAGATAAAAATAACAGGAACTAAACAGGTCAGCTGAAAAGACTGCTATAAAATTTGATTTTGGGGGAAGGTGAGAGAATGAAGACAGTGACAAGGTAGCCCCTCCCTCGGCTTATGCCTTTCCTCTCTCCAGCACTGAACATTCAAAATTCTCACTTTGTTCCACTTAATTCAGGCGGTAGGACAGGAAGCCATGTGTCAGGGTGACTGGCTAGATACTGTCTGTGAGGCTTTACTGACCAATAGCATCTGCCAAACGTGAAGTTTACCTTCCCTTATGTGCCTGCCAGGTATACTAAATTACAGAATGACAAGAATAATTATTATTATCACACCACTAGATACACACGTTGATGACATTCTGGTTCTAGCACAATTAAAGTGTGATATTTTTATTTGTTTGTTGCGCTAATTATTCCAGCCCATTAATATTACCAAGATAGAATATTCACCTTCATGTAACAGATCAAAGCTTTTGTCTGTACAGCACTCCTCCTTGCTTTTAGGGATTTTCAGCAACTGGAAATCCTGACAAGTGTACTCATCTACTCTTAACCTGGTCTTAGACTTTCAGAAAGAAGCATACAAATAGATGAAGAGCAGGCTTGCAGGCCATGAGACAAAGAGCGTTCCCATATTAAAAGAACCAAGAGCAACCAAATCTGTTTCATAAAAGGGTTATGCTTTTAAAGGCCTGAGTGTAAGAGAGTTGTGAACTGTTTTGAGCTTTCTGCTAGGAAACACAAGATTAAAGCCTTGAGAAAACTTAATGAGACACTATTTCTTAGCAGTCATTCTCCAGCAGGAATTTCCTTTTCCGCAAGGGCTTTCTGGTCTAGCTTTTGTTTCAAAGGCTGAAACCAAGCAGAAAAAAATGGAGTATTTGTGCTACGAATGTAAGGACAATTAGATCTTCAAAGGGGATTGCTGTGTTGCCAGAAAGCCCATCTTTTACTTGAGCATCCAGATTAATATCGAAGGATTATGACTGCTGAGATACAGTTAGCTGAAACCAGAGGGTTTTTTTTCTTTTCTTGGACAGAAAGTTGCATTCAAGCATTCTGAACAGAACAGTAATGATATTTAATCTGTTCTGTGGACTTCTGTCACGCACAAATCAAGGTTTCCTTACTGGTAATAGAAGATAAATTCCTCTGATCAGTGGGATTGTATTATTTTCCCAGAGATAACTATCCACATTTATAAGAACATAAAACTAAACAGTATCACTTACTTATCATGCTTTCAATACAGTATGAAAAATTTATTATATCATGAAAGAAAGAACAAGTTGCAGTACTTTGGCAGAAGGCAAACTGTATGGAACAAGTTTGAGTGTACAAGCCAGGAGGAAGACTGGAAAGAAAAGGAGAGAATAATACACAAGAAAATTTTGTAGGAAATAGAAGTGATGAGAAATAAAAAAAATCCATCTAATTGGGAACCTTTTTGAGAGCACACTTGAAGGCAAGTTCAAAATAGATCTGGTGAGACTTAAAATTTCATTTTGCTAGGAAAGTTTTCATTCTGAATCAATAACAAAACCCAGAAATTGTGAAGCTTCCCATGGGTAGGAAATTTAGGATGGTTGATTTCATCCCATCCCATCCCATCCCATCCCATCCCATCCCATCCCATCCCATCTTTGGAGCTCCTACTAATTTGATTCCTGGTACCCATGAAAATCTGCTTGCAGAGTTTCTAATCCTAGAAAAAATGCACTGTTGAGCTCTATATATGCCAGTGATTGATCCCTAATCTGCAGAACATTGCATCTACAACTACAACTGTACCACAGCCAAGAGTGCTAAGACACTTACTGTGAAGAAGGAAGCCTAGAAATGGAGAATAAAAGATTAAGACAAGGCTAAGGATGCAGGAGTCTTCCCTCTAAGATCATGGCAGGAGGAATTCTCCAAGCAGTAGAAGTGGTTTAGGCTTCTATGCTGGAAAAGTTATTCTTGAGTTTTTGCAGTAACTTTAAGTCTAGTGAGCAGACAGAATGCAAACCTACCTACAGATTTACCAAGTAAGACATGGAACAAAGGAAAAGCTCCCAATCTCTGCAGAAAATAATACAACTTAATTCACTCTCAATGGCTCTGATAAACAGAATATAATCATCAGATTTGATACAATGGCCTCAGGAGATATGATTAACCACTTTCTTACAAGCCTTATTTAGCATCACATTTTGATTATGAGATTTCTTCCCTCCAGCAACTCAGACTGCGTAACATCCACTGTCTGTTTAACCAAAATGGACTATCTGATGATGGATACTTTTAAACTGAGTTAAATTGACTGTGCAGCTGTTTAAACACTGAAGGCACTCAAGCGACTGCTGAAGCCATTATTGCTAGAGGTACTGCATTCTGAATCAAACTAACTAGGAAATAAGTCGTGCCTTTCACATGATTTTCATGAAACATGTGCATACAGAGTTACAGCATGGGTACCTTTGTAAATACAGTTTATAGAAAAATTATTTTTAAATGATACATCTTATTTGTCTTTTGGATAACATTTTCCCCAGGGTTTCCAGGTCTCTGTTGTGAATTTTTCATAATGGGAAATAATATTGGAAATTTAAAGAGATGATCTATTTGGAAAGAAAAAAAACAGCAAATTAAGCAACAACAACAAAATCACTAAATTTTATCCTGCTTATGATGTAACGTTCTTCTAAAACAGTAACAGGCAAGTGTAGAAGAATGAAGCTGGGTAATTAACATTGATAATATACAGCTGTGGGTTGGCTTCAGGGGTGGCGGGTTGGCCGATGTAGATAAGGTGCAGCTGTGGCTGGCTCTGTCGAGGGGTTGAGAGCCAATGAAGAGAGAGCAGCTGAGGGAGAAACAAGAGAAGAGAGAGCAGACCCTGGATGAGGCAAGACAAGGAGAAGCAGCAGAGGGACTGGCATGAAAAGCGTGTTGGTATGAGATGGTAAAAGACCTTGTAGCTTGATAGTTTGGAGAATACTGTGACAGGCAAGGTGTTTTGACAATTTCAGAGTGTTATTTGCAGAAAGCAGAACTATTCTGAAGGAAAACCAGTCTTTACTGAAAAGCATAAATGTCAAAAAGTTATCATCGGTGCTCTGCAGGAGCCTCCTTCACTGCATGAGCCTAGCTGTGTTTTCTTTCCAGCAGATATCAGGGAGGTTGAAGTTCCCTGTGAGAACCAGGGCCTGTGATCGTGAGGCTACTTCCAGCTGTCTGTAGAAGGGATCAGGACACCCACAACAGTGTCTCCCATGTTAGCTTGCCCCTTAATCTTTACCCATAAGCTCTTGGCTCGTTCTTCATCCACCCCTAGGCAGAGCTCGATACATTCCAGTTGCTCTGTCACATAAAGAGCAACTCCATCACCTTGCCTTGCTGGCCTGTCTTTCCTAAAAAGTACGCAGCCATCCATGACAGTGTTCCAGTCAATGTGAGCTATCCCACCATGTCTCTGTAATTCCAATGAGATCATGGCCCTGCAATGACACACAGATCTTTGATTTTTTTCCTGTTTGTTCTCCAGGCTGTGTGCATTGTTATACAGGCACTGCAGAGAGATAATTGAACACGCAGGTTTCCCAGAAGGGCTGCAAGATCATTCACCATAGCCACGCAAACCCTTGACATGGTTGGCTTTCAGATTCTCATCTTGGGAGGCAGCTAAGGAACATTTATTACTGCTCTAGTTCGCCTGTCTTATTCCCCAGCTGGATCCGATGGCATGAGCATTGCCACTTTGGACCCCACCCCCTGAGTTGTTCAGTTTAAAGCCCACCTCATCAAGTTGGCCAGCCTGCTTGCCAAAGATTCCCTTGCCTCTTCTAGACGGGTGGATCCCATCCCTCCCTAACAGGTTATAGTCATCAAAGAATGTCCTGTTGTCGTAGAAGCCAGAACTTTCACAGCAGCACCAGCCATGAAGCTAGAAGTTGATTTGCGTTATACATCTGTTCTGGCTGCACCTTTTCCTTTAACTGGTGCAATAGAAGAAAAGATAATTTAGACACCAATATTTTTTCACTTGCACCCCCAGGGCTTTATAGTCTTCCTTGATTCTACCCAGATTCTGGCTTGAAAACAATATTCTTGAAAACAGCTCAGAACAAATGCTTTTTTTATTACCTTCATGTTCCTCACAGGAACATAATGATACTGAATTCATTCCCCTACTCAGTGATATAAATGATGACCCTCCATTAATCACTCAGTTTTACAAGTGTTTTTGCATATGGGTAAACTGCACAATGCTGTTTCTCTGGGAAAATTATAGTTTAAATAATAATGAAACAACATTTTATAAAAGATATATTCTCTTGATTTGTTTTACTGTCATGAAATGGCTGACTACATGGAAAATATATGCACAGCTTGTCAAATTGCTTTCCTATTTCAAAAAATGTAACTGTTATTCTTTTTGATTATTGCAATAACAAATAGCTTTGATTTTAATCAGAAGGGGTTATCTAGGGTTTAGCTATAAGGACAATAAATGAGCATGTAGAAATCAACTTTCTGGAGGAGCTTTTTAAATGTTCAGTATTTGAATAACAGCTTTTTTAGATGTAATAGTTTGGGATAAAAGTGAAAATTTCTAATATGGCATCTGCATGAAAATAAGTCTTGTCTACAAAGTAACGTATTCTCATTTCTCATTTTTCTAAGACTTGAATTCACTAAAAATACACACAACTATAACTATTGAATATTATAGATAATATTAACAATTTCAACAATTAATATTAATATTAACAATTAGTAGTAACAATTTCAAGTTCAAAGAATTGCCAAATTTTCAAATTATAAATTTGTCTAATTTGAAATTTTCAAATTATTTCTCATTGGTGGCTTGGTCAAATTGATGTGATGTAACATATAGAAAGTACTTTGTATTCGTTGTGTACTTGGTCATGCACCATAACTTTAAACAGACAAAAAGGCACCTTAGGAAGACTAAAATATTAAGATCTGTGATGAAATTGAATAAATTTATAAAACTTATGGTTCCAGTCTCATCATATTGTGAGAAAATAATAAACTAATACTGTGCCATTTCTTTCTCTCCTTACAATCTTTGTCATAATAATGAGGTGTAATAGTCTTTAGTACACAGAATTGGTAGGATACTAGTCAGTCCCAATTCAGTCTCAGAGGCTTTTATGGAAAATGATGTAAGAAAAAATCCATCATGGTCTTTGGCTTGAAGTAACCTTCATATGAGAACTATGAGATCTCATACAGTATGTTGGGATATTGTGATACCTTGTCACAATAATAGTGAGAATGACAGATATCAAAGACAACATTAATTTGGCTCTGCTTGCATTCTATAAAGATGATAAGAATGGCATTGTTTTGGGAAGCAAAGAAAAAAGAACCAGTTTATAGATGTCAAACCTTTCAGCCTTGAAATCTTTCCCACAGTCAAACCAAACCAAGAGAAACTGCTTTGAAATAAGGTAAATAGTACAGCAGAATTTTTAACAGCTTTTTGGAAACACACAAAACAGCTGCAATTTAGTACATAAAACTAATGGTGCACTATTGACTCCCAGCTGCAGAGGAGACAGATGGCAGCATACGGCCATACATTTGTGAAATGAAGTAGAATTTCAACGCTGACCTTCTGAACCAGGATCCCAGGGGCTCACAGAAATTCCATACAAGTTTGACAGGGTGTCTCACCATGGCTTCATGGCCTACTTACAGGTAAAAAACCAAGGGAAAAAAAAAATGCTGTTCTTTACTGCGGTATCTTTACTGGTACCTTTTGAGAGCAAAAATGTAGGTAACTGGAGAACAGATTGCAAGAATGAATGATGAACCCAACATAAAAATGCTGTTTATAATACCCCAGATATACAGGCACAAAATTATAGCTGTATTTTTTTAAAGTGGGCTGTCTTACAAAAAAACTGTTAAAAATGTAGACTAACATATGGTTTCATTTTGAATTAATACATTTAAGAAGTTGTTTTATTTTAAATTGAGTGTTGATACTCACGCACATGCAGATTTCCAGTAACTTCAGCACATCATCCATCTAAAACAGGAATTAGATTCATGCTCATGACTTTCCAAACAAGCAGGACTTGTGCAAGCGTGTTTAGGAACATCACACAAGACTGTTGGTCTCCAGTAGAATTTTGGCAAAGACTTGCCACAGAAACTATTGATAATTCCTATATAAGCAGAAACAATATGGCAAAAAAACCTCCAAACACTTTCATACTGACAGCAGAGCCTACATTGTTTCAAACTACTTGAATATGCATGAGGTTTTTAGTGTAAAGCAGATGAATTACTTGAAGAAATACATCACCACTTAATGGAAGATTCCTCATTTTATGGCCTGCCTAAGAAGAAAGTTCATGCTGGCATAACTAGACGTAATCCTCTGAAGCAAGGATTTCCCAGCAGAAGCCATAAGGTATAGGAGGGGTAAGGAGGGGGCTATAGTTCTAAAAATCTAGAGGTTGAAGTGGAAATAGTTATCCTGTGTTGTCAAAAGACTATCATCTGGTGGGAGAAGCAGGGAGAGTATTGCTGTGTCTCCTCTGTTACTAAGTCCAGTCAAACAGAATCCATGCAGGAAGGCGGAAGGATAAAATTCAGTTGTTTAGGCAAGTATAGTTTATTTTGCACAAAAAGTTTCCTTCATATGCCCAGATTACTTTGGTTCAAAATGACTGAGTTTCATAGAACCAAGGGTGTTATTTCTATCTAGTAGAGGAAAGCATCCTGTAAACTGCAAACCAATGTAATATTTGCTTCAGTGAACACGTATGCAGAAGTTGTTCCTCTAAGATCATTAGTTAATCAGGAAGTTTTCATACTGTAGTCCCCTTTGTTGCCACCCTCTAACACAGCGCTCGGTCTCTTGTCCAATGTAGTCTGGGAATAGCTGGGAAAATGAATTCCATCTCCCTTCAAGGGAATCTTTGCCTTCAGTAGGACAAACAGCATAGGGAATTTGCTCAACTTTGCGACATCTTGAAAGACCACCAAGTAGATCAGGTACTTTCTCTTCATAGCAGTCAACAAAAGATGTTTAGAAGCATTACTTCCTTACTCCTGTAGCTGTTAGCTGCTAATGGAGCCTCCAGCAATGTAAGTGTTCTGTTTTTGGCTCGGAAAGAGTTAATTTTTGTCCTAGTAACTAGTACAGTGCTGTGTTTTGGATGTAGTATTTGAGTAATGTTGATAATACAGTGATGCTTTCATTGTTGCTAAGTAGGCTTACTCTAAGTCAAGGACTTTTCAAGTTTCCCATGCTCCACCAGTGAGCAGGTGCACAAGAAGCTGGGATGGAGCAGAGCCAGGACAGCTGCCCTGAACTAGCCAAAGGGATATTCCACACCATAGAACATCATGCTCAGTATATGAACTTGGGGGGGGGTGGGGGGTGGGGGATAGGGATTGGCCAGGAGCTGCCAGCCGCTGCGTAGGGTCAGAGGTTGGTGAGCAACTGTATTGTGCATCACTTGTAATTTTTTCCCTTGGGTTTTATTCCTTTCTCTCCCTCTCCTCTTCACTAGAGTTCTCATTGGTTTTGGGTAGGGTTTTTGGGGTGGAGTTTTTTTGTTTGTTTTGGGTTGGGTTTTTTACTTTATTTCAATTATTAGACTGTTCTTATCTCAACCCATGGGGTTTACCTTTTGCGGATTCTCCTCCCATCCCACCAGGGAGAGTGAGTGAGTGGCTACATGGTATTTAATTGCCAGCTGGGTTTAAACCATGGCAATAAGACACAGGGTATTAACCTCCACGTTAAGAGTGTATTGATGCAAGAAAGTTGTACTGCATAAAGGGTGTGTCACCCAGAGAACACAAGGTAAAAAATTAAAGATGCATACTATTTTAAATGCATATCATTATTTTAAAAAACAACAACAACACAACTTTTTAACCTTCAACCTTTAAAAAAAAATCTGGAAAAAAAAAAGGCAGTCATAGGTTCCCCCTCCAAAAGCATCCTTCTCAAAGAGTAATCCTGGCCATACTGGGGAATACATGGGGTCAGGGGAAAGAAATTCTCAAACCTGCATTTCCCAAATCTTGGATGCACAGCTTCATAGGTTAGACAGATTTCAGTGCTTGCTGAGGAAGCAAGCAAGCCAATAAGAAGAGATTCCTGTGGTCACTAGCAGTTGAAAACATGAAAAAAAAATTGAAAGACACTAAGAGCAAAGTTTGCACAAACAAGGGAGTGCATAAGTCAGTCTTCGTATGTAAGGGATAGGCAATGGAAATATGGGTAAAAGCATATTGCTAGCACCTTTGTTTACAGGCTTCTTTCTTAAGGATATTAAGAAATACTATTCACTAGAGTTTTTCTTCCCTGCTCTCCTCCCAGTGATTTTTTTAAAGCCATTGACTAATCTCAGCCAGATTTGATAAAAGTAAACCCGTTAGCAAAACCTACAAGTTTCAGGCAACTCATAAGTATGCAGAAGGGTTAGATGTTATTTAGTGTCCTCAATGAGAGACACTGGAGCCTGTGTACAAGAGTTATTAGAAAACAGATGGGACAAAACTGTTACAAATATTTAGTTAAAAGTTTGAGTCTCATTCAAAGGCAAAAATAATACAGAAAGCCTTAATATGTTAAACTCCATTATTTCCAGTATTCAAAAAACCCCTACTGGATATGACCTTTTGACATTGTAAAGCTTTTTCATATATGGAACATGGTTTACATGGCAATAGGTTTGTAAGTATTCACATAAATAAACATGATAATTTTTCAGGTAATTCAGATTTGCACACATGGAGTACGAGATGAAAGAGCCTGAGATTCCTTTTATGAGAAGAATCTTCACAAAAAGGAAGATGACTAGAAAAACTATTTTCTGTTCCATCTTCCACCAGTTCTGGTTTCAGCCCAGCGACCTGGATGTCTCTTTAGGCACTTAAGTCACCACTGTAAATATATTCTGGCTTATTAGGCATGGAAAAAAAAAGAAAAGAAAGGCTGTATAACCTGTTGCTACACCGTGTAACAATTAAGAGGGAAAAAAAATTGGTTTCAAATCCACAGACAGTGGTTTGCAGCTCCTGTGCTATTTAGGAGATTGTCTTTGGGAATAGACCTGTTCCATGTTTCTGGATGTCAGGATTAAATTACTTTTATTGCTTTGGGAATCTTTATCCTTAAATGTTGTGCAACTGCTTCACACTTGCATAAGGTTTGGAATGACTCCTGAGCTAATTAATCATCATGGTGTCATTTAAACTACCCGGTCACATTTAACACTAAATAAAGGTTTTGCCAATCTGTTTGCCAGAATGCAGGCAAAACACCGGTAGCAATGTCAGCAGCTGGATTCCTGTATCTCTTTGGTTGATGGGTTGGTTATATTTTTAAGCTCATCATTTACATTATAGGAATTAAAAGACATTTCATCAAGTATTTTGCTTCCAAGTCCTGCTATTCAAGTTGCCCTTCCTAAATCCAGTTTTTCAGAAGTAGTTCTTGTTGCCTTCTGCTTCCCCCAGACATGTAGCACAGCTAGTTTTTCAAAGCTTTTTCCAGCCAAGCATGGGGTTCTGAAAGCTCTTCATAAATGGCTCTGTAGTGTTTCTCAGGCTGCCCTCTGCTACTGAAAGGAGAATGCTTGGAAGAAATCAGTTTTTTGGCTATCCTGATTTCCAAATTGGACATGGGTGGCAAGTTCTATTCAAATACGCCTCTGAAATCAATGCAATTTCTCTTTCCCTCATCTTTGAAATAGACATAAACTCTGAGCTGCAGAATGGGCAATTCAAATGCACAGTGAAATGTAGAAAAAATTCAGCTGGGGCTCCTCCAGTGTTAACTTAAATGCATAGGCATTTGCCTCACAGCAGCATATACTCAAAACCTGTTAGACAGATTGATGGCACCTATGTCCATTTCTACAGTAGCAGTAATTGCATCTTTGAGAATTCTTGCCTTGTACTAATGGCATGACTTCAGGGAGATAAAACAGGCAAGGTAAGCTGCCTGTATCTCCAGAGTTGCAGAGAAGATGGCATGGACATACACAGAGGTGAAATAATGTGGCAGAACAGAAATCCAAAGTTATTAGAGCATTAGTTGAACTAGTCATTAAAATTATTCATAGTCTGTCCTATCAGCATATCTGTGTAAATGAGGGATGGAAAGATGGTCAGATTTTCTACAACAAAGATTGTACATTCACTTCCCAAATAGCCTTTCTTCAGGCCATTTACCTCAACATAGTGGGGGTTGGAGGGGGAAGGGACTTTGTTTCCCTTTGCAGGAAGTGGAATATGGAATTGGTCAAGGTGACACTTTGGATAGAGCTGGAATTCTTTAGCATACATCTGATAAAGTGCATAATATAAGAAAACAACTTAAATGTCATTTCTCAGCTGGCTGTTAAATTATTTCTGCCAATCAGACTAATGAATGCACTGGGTTACATTTGTAGTCCTTATTTATATAGTTAGATTTAGAATCCCCTTCATAATCCTCCTTTAAATTAATCCCCATTTATGTTCTCATTTTAATTGTATATCTTGCAGATGCCTATTTTGTATTTAAGAGAGCAATCCAAAAGCAAACCATCAAGGAAGCAACAGCACAGAAAAAAATTTTCATGAGAGACTATTTTGAAACATATTAATGAAAAAACAAAAAAGCTAATTTTTTCATGGTGTAGATATCATGCTGTAATTCCTGCATGAATTGAAGACTGAAGCAGCCTCTATATGCTCTGTTACACGAAGTACCCTAATTCTCTTAAGAGGGCAATGCCATGGTTCAGAAGGATAACATTGCAGTATCTTTGCTGAAGTTCTTATGGTCATCCATAAAAAAATGTTTAAATAACAAAGTGTATTTTAAAGTAATTGTGCTAATGTGTCAGAGGAGGATAAAATTACCTAAGAACTGTACTAAATCCTTGAAGCTGGCTCTGCACATAAGCCAGCAGACTTCAAAATCTCAGAGGCCTTTTCCTTGGTTTGATTGATGAGCATGACTGCAGTGGCAGTCGTGCAGCAGCAGGATACACAAGCTGTCTGAGCAGCATGACAAAGAGGGAGTTGAACTGGACTAGAGCAGAGGCACATCCTGGAGGGACTGGGTCACCTGCACAAAAACTAAAATGCTGATTTCTGCCTGATTTTTGTCCCTGCTACCATCATCATGATAACATGCATTTTTTTTAAAAAAAGGAGTAACATTTTTTGAGAGAAGCAACATCCATTTTTACCTATATGAAACTTTTGTCCCACAGTCTATTTTGGGTACTTTAATATACCTATTTGCTTCTTGCTATTTCTTTTTGATGGCATTTGGTTATCTGTCTGGCCATACTGAAACACTGCTACCACTTTTTTAAATCCTGTTAACTGTAGGCATCTTCTACAGGTTCATGACCAAAGTATTTTGTACTTGAGACAGTAGTATGGGTCTTAAATCCATACTTACGAATGAGGACATGATGGTGTAACATCTGTGTAACCATTTCGTTTGCAGCAGAAATGCTAGCATGTAAACTACAGGACACAGATAAATTTAAAATGAAGACAAAGGACTGAATTATTTGGATGGTTACAGCACATATTACTGCCCTAAGGAAGTGGGGTAGAATGAAGACAACTGCTTTCCTTCCTTTGATGTTGGGAATTATACATAATAACAGTTTAAAATGGTAGAATTACTCAGTAAGTTTTGTTCTTCTGGCTGTGTTAGCTTTCTCAGTGCTTCAGCCTGAAAGCTATTTTTACAATGTGTTTAATTGAAGAGGCTGAGTGAAGAAGACTGTAGATGACTCTGAAGACAGACTAAACAGTCAAATGTATTTTTCCTGACTGAGTAGTCACCTATAATATTTGGTTGTATTTTACTTTATATCCCCCTAAAGAGTCTCATATAGCTAGAGTGGATTTAATTTTTTTTTCTGGTTGCCTTCTTAGAATAAATTGACACAGTCTCTCATGTTTTTGGCAACAGTTGAAAACTGACCTAACATTTTCACAATACATGAAAAAATACAATCTACATTTTGTACATTTCTTGAATATTTTTTAGTTAATTAGAGTATTATATATGAATGTTATAAAACATTTAGAATGTTGTAATTAGTTATAACTGGGTAGAGAAGAACTTCCTTTTAAACTCACAGTGTACTTACCCCGTCCTAGTTTAATGGGAGAAATATTTTCTCCAGTATGTAACTTTTTAGCCTGCAAAGTATAAGTGTATTTGAGATTTTCTCTCATTCCGTGTTTGGAAACAAATAATACTATGTAAGCCATCCTCATCTTTCAAAATTCAGTCTATCATCCTGGATAATTATATCCGATTATCATACTATCTAAGAATTTGTTTACATGTAAAAGCAATTATAGACTACTCATTTGAAAAACAGTGTATTAAAAATTCAGTTAGAAAAACTAGTGAGATACTAAGTTCCTTAATTTCCCATTGATTTATTTTTTTTTAATTATTATTCCCCTAGTTTATATAGTTTGGTAGTACAGAAATATTGTGATTACTGTCAGTGTTCAATAAAGCATTTTAAAGTACTTTCTTGAAACTGAAAATCATCTAGTTTGTACCTCAAAAATTTGCAAAGGAAGATAAAGAATGAACCCAATGATTCAGAAGTTATTTAATATTCACTTGTGATATTTTGGCTATAAGAAGGAAATGCTTCCAAATTACTAAGGACATTTCATAGTTCTTTTGCAAAAGTGCATACTTTCAATTTTAAAGTTTCAACATATTTGTGAACAGTGGTAGTTTGAAATAACCTTTCTGTTTCAAACCATCCTTATTAATTTCATATCTAGTGTTCTTCACTTGTGTCTTCATGTGCCTTCACCTTGAAGTAATGTCTGTTGATAGAAGAGCTGTAGGACATCTGAAGAAAACATAAACCCATCAGGGGAATGTTTTTAGGCTTAGGCTGTGCTTCATAACTATATTCCTCTCAAAAAAGAAGAAACCCAAGTATTTCTTACTGTAATCAGCATGTATTTTCCATCTTGTATAAGATGCCCCATTTGAATTTCATTTTTGTGTGAGTACTATCACCAACACACTCCCCCGGGTACAGAGAAAACAATAACTTTTTGTATCAGAATTTAATGTACAGCTTTGTACTAGTGAAACTCTACATGGTTATGAGTAATGACATAGCTATTGCATTTTTGTAAGGATTGGTACTTCAATGTATCAGGTAAAATATTGGCCTCATTGAAGTCAACAACAACATTCTCACTGACTTAAGAAGTTTCAGAGTTTCATGCACTGTCCTTTGATTTCACATTGTTCTTGATTAATCATTTGTTTGAGTATTCAGGGGATGATATGAGAGATGAAAAATATGTATTTTTAATCTATTCATATTCTTTTAGATAAGCTGCAAACAGCTGTTGTTTCTTAAACATTTGTAAGTGTTCTTGCTATGCCCAAAGAAATCTGGATTTCTAATATCTGTCAAAATTTTATGAAAGCCACACACTGAGCCGATACTTCTTTTTTAATACTTTGGATACATACACAAACAATTGTATATACAAGTTTCAGTGATTATGTATTTGTATATTTAAACATTTAAATGCATTTTGAATATTTGATTGTGCCATGACCTGGAGATTAGAAATTTAATTTTTTTCTAAGCCTGAAAATACTTTAAGCACTCTACTAGAGATCATGGATCAAAAATAGGTTTTGGTTTTTAAATAAATAATGGTTCAATCACTTTCCTCCATCTAGAAAATACGGGTCTAATACTAAGTAAAAGTAAATCTAATACTAAAAAGGGTAAGAGATATGAAGGGGACACAAAAGGCTTACCAGCATGTTCTTTCCTTTAGCCCATTGTGCAGTGTCAGTGTTGCAGAGCCAGAAGCAGGGCTAGATGGACAGAGCTGCTTTCTCTAGCAGCAGTATTCCCCGCTTGCGTGTCAGCATGATTGTATTGTTCACTCTCTGTGACAACATGGGCACTAAATAAACGAATTATCAAAATAACTACCACCCCCAGCTTGATTCGACATGATTATCTGATATTCTTTATCCATGAAAGTCTTTTGTCTTCAGACATTTCTGTGCTATTGGATCCTTGTACTCACATTTGCCTCCAATAACTGTACTGGGTTTCAGAGTGATCTGGTTAATATGGCAGTGTGCCCTACTAACTAAAATGCCTAATTACAGAAAAGATTGCCAAACATGAAAAAAGCAAAAGCAAAAAGCAAAAAAATACAGCCTCTAAGAAACCAAGAGACAGGGCTTACGCTTAAGATGAGCTCTGCGACTTTTCCTGTATGTAAAATAGGCATTTGTATGCAAACTTACAAAGATTTTGTGAGACTCACTATCTCAATATCTTGAGTGGAAGGGGATATAGAATCATCATAAGATAATATTAATACACCTATATAAGGTATTACATGGGTAATAATGTGCAAAATGTAAAGCTGTATTAAGTTGCATTTAAAACTTCTAAGGAAAAACGAAACACAAGCAATTAGATAAAACTTTGATACCATAGAGACTGAGTGATCCTAAATTACACTATACTGTAAAACAAGTGCTCAATAGCGTCAGAGCAACAGTAAATCCCTGCTGTCTGATTACATTGAACCTCAGCAGCATTACGTAACATATGTATTCTTGTTCCTAGTACATCAGTAATGGTTGGTTCAATGCTGCCATCAGAAGAAAGGTATGAGAGCTGCAAAAAAGGTTTTTTACCTGAACAGCCTGAATACAGCAGGATTTGAATGCCTGTTCTTCCCAGTGAGATGTTTGGTTTGTCAGGAGTGAATTATATTAAATGACAGGCAGAAATGTGCCTATGTATCCATGCAGCTGACCTAGAACAGGAAAACATGTAAACAATAATTTGTAACTGTAACTATCACATAAGAGTGGATTAGCAGCTGAAGTTGTAAAAAGGCATACTAGAACCCTGACAGCAGTCTCAGAGAAGATATCCAAGGAGGTTTGCAGAATCCCATTTTATGCTTTTACTTGCAAGAAGTATGAACACAGAGATAAAAAGCTGCCATGTTTCATCTTCCCTCTGACCTGACCAGGTAAAATGGAATTCTGGTGATCAATAAAACAAAAGGGTGATCGAATTTTTGACACTCTTCTTGTGAGAGTAAATAATAAAACAGTAAACTTTCATCTTTGACCATGCTCCATAAGAAACTCCCCCCGCATTTTATGATAAATTAATATTTGATGCCATTCCATTTAGAAATTGGTGATATACACTATTATTTGGTAATAATAATTTCATTTCAATTTGATTAGATGTGCTTCAGCTTATTGTCGTATTCATTAACTACATTCACTGCAATGGGAGCGTAATGCTAATCTGTCTGTTTGTATTAATTTTCCACAGTCAAACAACCAGGGAAGGAGTTAAGTGCTCTTTCTGGGTTTTATAGATATGTAACTTGAGGAAATTTAGTTCTGAATCAAAAGTGTGAACCTGAGATTACCATCTCTGCTGTTAACATAGGCATAAAAAATTGTTCCAACAAGGCGCCAGGCTGACGATACTTACCATTACTTATCATGATTCACAAATTGATTTTCTGGCCTTACATATCTTTAAAAAACAGTTGGACTTTTTAAATACCATCATTTTTCATAAGCTGATGAGAAAGGCTGAGATTTAAAGCCTCCCAGCAAACAATCCTGCCATGATTTACAATATGAACTTCTCAATTTTGTTTTTCTGCTGTACATTGTTTGTGAAAATCCTCAAGACTCCCAGGAGCGTTCTTTTCCTGTATTTCTGTATTTACATGGAGATTCACACCCTTCAGCATTTCCACTGCAACTGAGGCTTTTAGGACTTTCCTTTGTAAGTAGAGGGGGTGTATGTATCTGCATCATAAATTATGTCAGCGATTATTATTTTTTGTCAAAATATGAGTAAAATGCATCATAGGGTAACCTTCTCTCATCCTTTTGAGATGTTCTGCTTATATTTGTCTCAACTCAGAATACAGACTGACATTAAAATGAAGTTAAGTACTATAGGTGGCCCCAGACACATCTAAAAACCAGACATGAAACCTAGGCTACTCAAGATTCAGTACTGCATGTACAGGCTTGAAATACTGCCTGGGTGAAGGAGCACCTTAGGGAGAACCTCATGTACCTCAATATCTTATGATCTTAAACGCTCAGCTTGAAAACCTGGTAGGAAAACAATACCTTCCCAGTCTGAACTAGCAATGATATTACCAGAGGGTCACTCTGAAGGACTTGCAAAACAGGAGTCAACATTTAAATCTTGATTACCTTTAACACAGGTGTTTCTGTATTGAACTGAGAAAAAATAGTACAGAAAATATAAACAAAGGATGTTTGGATAACAAGCTGTAACGTTTACTGAAAAAGCAAAACACCACCAAAATCATTCTTGTCAATTCTCGCTCAAACAGGAATTATTCCTGAGCTTCCAAAAAGGACTTCAAATTTTATGAAAATTATTTTAAGAACTAAATGCTGATGAGAAAGCTTAATTTTAGAAAAACAAGCCCAAATAGAAAACAGTGGCAAGTTGTCTGTTGGTAATTTATGTTTTAATTACAAATTGACTTTACTAGACTGCAATCTGACCCTTTCAGAGAAGAGCACTATAGGGCTCTTATTACTTTTATTACAAAGCATCAGACCACATAAACTCTTTTTACAGGCATGTGCACTTACTCAACCACTGACCACCACAAGATGTCCTCTAATAGAATTGTAATTGTTCTCTAATAGAGCCAGGGAATAGTGGTCCCCTTTCAAATGGATTTTTTCCATTAAATTACAATCTCAATCTCTGAATTTAAGTGACTCTTTCTCCTCTATTATACTCATTTCATTCTACTACACAGGTGTTTGAAAGTCATTTGGAAAAATACTTAGATGTCTGAACACCTGGAAATAAAGTTTATAATTGCCATATTAGCATCGCATCATAGTGTATAAGCTTTTTTCCCAAATAAAAAAAAAGTACAACTATAGCTATGCAGATTCTGTGGAGTTTATGATTTCAGACAAAGGCATCAAACACCTTATTAATAAAGGGTTCACCAGAAGTTCAGATTTGCCATAATAATTTTTTCCAGATAACCATCACTGCATAAGTAATACTTTGCCTCTATTGGGAAGGTTTTTTAGCCAGCCAGCAAGGCTGCTAGTCTTTCATTCCTCTGCTTCTTTTTGTTGTTTTTTTTCAGTATTTATCTAAGCTCAAACTGTGCAAAGTGTGCTGGGTCTGAATTCTCACTGTTTGCTTTGATACTCATGTTTGAACAGTTTAGGCCATATTCTTTACCCAAACCTCTAGGGATCTCACAAAGTAGGCGTTGCTCAGGACTCTTAAAATTATATCCTACCTAATAAATTCAGTTATTACACAGAATGGATTGAACATGCTAGGAAGGTTCTCTACAAACCAACATTTCAGTGCAAGTTTGAACGGGACAAGAGGGACGGAGAAATAATGGAAAAACTTGTAGGGCTTTTAGTGAAGGCTAACAAGCATTCATTCAAATTCTTATTCTAGCCATAATCTGTTCCCGGTGGTATCTAAGAGGGGAGAGTGGGAAAGGAGGGATCAAATGTCTCTAAGAATATACAGAGAAAAATTATCCAAGCACATTAGGCCTACTAACAGCAAGAGTAATATAATTTTTTAATATAGACCTTGCTATTTATATCAAAATCACTCTTCAGCTTCACACTACAGAAGATTCACAGTGGAAACTAAAAGAAAAAAACATAGTTATTTCTTCCCATCCCAGCCATTTTAAGCCCACTGGCCAACAGGACAGAAAGGCTACCAAAAGTACCTGTGAATTCATAATTGTTCCTTGGTATTTAAAATAAATATATCCTGAATCAAATTTCTCTTTTATGAATTTAGCAAAATAAATGCCATAGGAAGTGAGGGCAAGAGTAAACAGAGCAAACACACAAATAACCAGCTCCCCAGCTTCTGGTGGGCCCAATGACTTAAAGAATTATCTTTCAAGTTACAGAAATTTAAACTTTGAGTTATAATATTCCCTTCACAGTCATTAACAGGTGTTTGTATTTTGAGTTGAACTGTAAACTGTTTAATGTAGGGAAAAAGGTATTTCAGTTTTTCCACTGTCAAGGGACCATACTAAGACATTTTCTTAGGCCTCCTGTGTATTGAGTTTTCTAGGGTGCAAAACAGAGATCAGTACCTACCATTGTAAAGGGATCTTGGGTTGCGAAGCCCCAAAACAGCAAATCTAGGGGCTTTAAGGTCATGAAGCCTGTCAATGACACCATTGACACTGTCAATAGTTACTGTTATTACAAAAGTCAGAACCATCCTGCATGTCAAGACCAGTCTTCTACCTAGAATTTGGCTGCATAAAGGTTCTGAACAGCAGCCATACAATTTATTAGAGGATGAAAAGAAGTATCTAAAACCAGCAGCTGATCCATTGCAATCATTTGTCTAGGTGTAGATGGGCTACAGAGCCAGTTCCTTAAAAATGAGGATTGTGTCCCATAAAGTCAGATATGGATCTTTGCTGCTGTGCTTTGCTTTCCAAGTTTGTTCTGTGTAGCTAACCTCAAGCAGTGCCTCATTCTGTTGGTTTGTGAGTAACAGATTGAAATATTAACATCTGCAAAACTTAAACCTTCAAGAAAAAATGAAGCATATTGAAGGCTCTTATGTCACTTTCTCAGTTATTCTGTATCTTACAAAAGTGTGTCACTTTGTCAAACATTTTGCATTGCTTCTTATGTCTGTATCTTGAAAATTTCAAAGATGTTTGAACAGTAATACACAATGATCAGATAGACATCTGTCAAGCCCACACGTATCAGAAGCAATGATTTCCTGTGGCTGGTTTGGGACAGCGTGATTCATCAGATATTCTCTTTTGCTGTGACCTCCTGTAGAAGTCACAAGCAGAGTGTCTGCAGACTACATCTGCTTATTCATTTTCAGCCAAATTCAGATCTCTTAAAATTCAGAACAGTCCTATATGCATAACAGAGAAAGCTACCATGGCAATGTAAATCCTGGGAAGAACAACCATCATTTTCTAGTAACAATATCACAAATATATTGCAAAAGTAATTCCAACGCTTGAGCCAATATTATATCATTAAATATCAAATGCAGGATTTCCCTGTTTTCCTCATTGGCAAAGCTTTTAAAATTGTATCCAGCCTATCTCATTTGTCTTTCATTTTTTTACAGTCCTTATCTCCTTGCCGATATTGTTGCAAATATGACTCATAAAGTGTGTTTGCATAGTATTGGGGTTTTGGTTTTATTTTTTTACATGCAAGGTGGAACCAAATGCTTAACTCTAAAAATTAACTATTAAAAATGTGATTCACTAAATCCTGACGTTCTCAAGCACTTCAAAATAAGTCATATACTGCTTTGGGCATTGGAGATTATAGGAGTCAAACATCATGTGTCATTTACCTTAATGGTAACAGTAATACGTCGGGTGTCTAGTATTTGCTAACACTGGAAGAATGCGTGCCCAGGCTATCACCCTTAGAGAGGCTGTCATTCAGCTATTCATTTGGGCATACCTCGAATTTTTAACATGGACCTATTGAACCCAACTCTTGCTTGAAGACAGTAATGGATTTCAGAATGGTGCTGGATCAGAACCCAAAAGAGGTTCATTTCAACCTACAGGGGCAGCCATTAGAAAGACTCTAGTTTAAGCCACTTACAAATAAGAGTTTTAACATGTTTACCTCTGTTCTGTACTTCTTGAACCTAGAGACAAATGATCCTCAAGATATAGACTCAAGATGCAGCACACTGGAGCCCAAAACATGAACTGACTTGCCTGAAGTCATGCTTCAATTTAGAGGCAGAAAAAGGAGAAAAAAACCCCCAACAAACTGGTTTCTCAATACCATCTCCTTTTCTGTTATTCTTCCCTTCCATTTCTGTCCTCTCCTGTCACTCCCTCCCACCCCTTTCTCCTGCAAAAAGATTAAATGAAAAATGTACAGAAAGGTCAAGGACAGAGAGTTTTGTCACTGATACTTAAAAGAGGTTTACAGTTAAGTACTGACAAGCAGAGTCAGAAGTCATCCAGCTATATTCTCTTTCCTAAAAAAGAAAAAGACAAAGCATCCACCAGCAAATACATGATATGACCTTAGTACATCCCATCAGTGATAGGCGATTAAAACAGTAACATAATATACAACCCTTCATTACTATCCTTTATCTCACTAAATATTTGTTTCACATCTATCAAACCACTCAGTATTACTTTCTATTTTATATCATACTTAGTATTCCTGGAAAAAAAAAATTATTGCTTATTGATATGGTATATGGCACAGTAAATATAAAAATACCATTTCTGGATATTTTACTTCTTTATGGGCTTTTTTTGCTGTGATTTCTTTTTCTGCAGTTCTACTTACAGGCTTTGTACTCAAAGCTTTGCAACTGCTGCATTTACAGTGTTTCTTTCTAGATGACTTTTTTTGTTAGTCTCTTTGGATTCTTTAATGGATCTGATTGATCAGAAGACAATAGACCTGAGAATTTAACTCAGGACTACCCCATGTATGCCTCTGCAGTTCCTTAGAGTGCACTGAAATTCCAAAACATCCTACTTTTGATTAAAACAAACCCCTAAACATGTAAATTTGGCTCTAAAACTACCCAGGTTTCTTGTTCTCAGGTGTTAAATGTATGTGGAAACAGGAAGGGGGAGAAAGGAAATACTAGTTTAAAAAAAAGCCTACACAGTTGCAAATCAATATTGTTAGTCAGCCATACTACAAAAATACTTTAAGGGAGGATTTTGAATGCAACAAGGATCAGATGTTCACATTCTCCACAAGTGAACTTAAACCACCCTCTTAATCTGGCAGGCATCTGGGGAAAAAAGAGTTAGTGTTAGGAAGCTGAGCAGGTTTTGTCCAGGTTTAAAAAAAAGGTCCACATGGTCCTAGTAGTCTGAAACTCTGCAATCATCAGGCAATAACCTCCTGTGTCACAGAAGCATCTGGGAATTTGAGAGTGGGGAATGGCTGGCCATTTATGACAAAGACAGTCTTGATCCAATTCGATCTGAAATTAACAGTGAAATCACAATTTCTTTCAATGATGAAGGAAATCCTCCACAACTCAGTCTATTAAAGAAAAAGTAAGTTCTCCCCAAATGTATGTATCCATGCAACATTTTACAGTACTGCTCCTTCAGACTACCAGATATATAACTTAATATCACATATATAGACTTAAAATATATTAAAATATCTATTATACAGATGCATGTTACGTCAAATAAAGCAACAGGACTGAAACATTGTCCTGGAGACTTTAGACTGGCATTTTTAATCCTGCAGAGAGACAATGACTTTATTCTTGTTTTAGACATTCTGACTAATTAATAAAAAATATCACCTGACCCCAGCAACAAAAGTTATTATCTTTATACCTAGCTTTCAGATTGCTATTATCACAATGAATGAATCTGCAATGCATGTTATTGATTACCTACAGTCAGTACCTGATTATATGTAATTTTCTCTAAACAAAAGGCTTTTCCTGAGAAAACTAGAGTAATGTAAACTATGCTCTTTCATATACTTAGATTTTTTTTTGAAGAGGTTTACAATACTGAAAGGACCGTCTCAGGAGCATTCTAATTAACCCTGAAGGCATTGAAATGGGAGGTGAAACCACTTGTAAAAATGGAATGTAATCAGATTATTTTTTAAAGCTTGGATGTTCTCTGTGGAAGTCTGCTCTGCCTTAGAATGTGCATTTGTTAAAAATTATTACTGGTGTCACTAGACCAGGGGTCCTCAAACTTTTTAAACATGGGGCTGGCGCATGGATGAAGTGGCAGGCAGTCATCTGCGGCTGCTTGATTTCTCGCCCCAACCCCCGGCAGGGTGGGGGTTCTGGATTGAGGACCCTGGGGGGCCATATCCAGCCCGTGGGCCATAGTTTGAGGACCCCTGCACTGGATTATCTTGTCTGAAAAAATGCTTTCTCCTGTACTTTTTTGTTTACAAATGTTGTCAGTGGAATGCATAGGTGTTTGAATAATTCTGCAGACCTACTGGGTATGAAATTGTTCTCTCACTGGAGAAAATGGGAGTAACAATGCCAAGTCATAAAAACCTATTGGTTTCAAATAAGTTTAAGGGCACACTTAGGGCACTATAGTGTTTGTTAATTAACATCTCGATGTGAACAATAAATAAGAAGATACGAAATCTTAAAACTTCACTCTAAGGTAGATGGCACCTATTTTTAAAAAAATAATTAATTAAGCACAGAATTGTGACACAGCTGAGATAAATTTCAGGAGAAATGATGACTTGTGTTGATACGCTGGACTGGGCCTTGAATGATCTTGGATCTGTTCCCAGCTCTACCCTCAGCTTCACCTAGAGCCACATATGCTTCTTTAGTCAACATTGCATGTTCAAATATCTAAATGCCTTTGCAGAGAGGTGTCTACTAAAGTTTTGAAAATGCTTAACTACAGTAGTAACTATATGTTGACTTTGGAGACCTGATGTCAAATGTAGGCTGTACACAAATGATAAATAGCATAAAGTCCTTGTTCAGACAATACCTTATCTAAGATTCAAATTGATCATCAAACCTCGGCACCTGAATCAGAAAGTTAAGATAACACCTCCTCAGTCCTGGGGACAGGTCATTTTCAGTAACTGACAGAATTTAAGTTGCTGTGATTTAGGGCACAGTTAGCAATCCATAGGCCTCCTGAAGATTTCCTTCCCCTCCACCTCCCATAGTCACTAAGTAGAGAATTTTGAACTGATATACACCCTTTGGTTACCAGAATAAATCCCATCATTTAACTATGGATATCAATTTTTGGTTGAGTTTTCTTCATCCTTTTTTTCCCCTCAGTATTGCTACAGGATAAATGTATTAAAATTATCTGAAGAGCTTCTATCTAATTGGATCAGACAGTGTCATAAGAAAATTGTGAGCAGATTCATTTGACATGTGAAGGCTAGACATATTCTAAGACAAAACAAAGAAATTTCTTCTCTGCATAAATAATTGGGAATTCAAAAACATTTCCATTTTATTGTTTACTCACATAAAGATTCTAATTAGTGCAAATCACTGAAAACCATGAACATCTTATACCATTTGGAAAAATCCACTGACAAGAAGACTTTCACCTTCCTTAAACTGTCCTGGTTAAATGATATTAAATCAATCTAAGTGACAGAGTAGGTAGGAGTGATACTCTAACCTAAAGTCTCTCAAGTACTAGGAACTTAAGGTCCAGAAGGCCCAAAGAATTTTCTTCTAGTAGAAATATTGTGTAAGTTTATCTTCAGGACAAGTGTGATAGCTTGTGCAGGATATCTTAGTGGCATTAATCAAAGTCTTTCTGTGTAGCCAATGGACTGGGCCACACCTGGGGAAAAAAAAAAAAAAAAAAGCAGCATGAGAACAGCAAAGGGTAGAATCTACAGCTTTTAATATGATAAACTCAGGACGGGTAGCTCCAGTGGACAAATACACTGTGTATGTTGACATACTGGGTGCTTTCCAAGAATGGTGCAAAAGAGAGTGCCCTTGTAGCCCTGAAATAACACACAAGGTCCACATCAGCATAGATCAAAGCCAAGCACAGCATAAAACTGTTTGGGAACTAACAGATTGTTATGGGTAAAGGAATAAAGGATATGAAATCTTTATGCTTTCAGTTCCACCCCATGGCAGCTAAGTGTAAACTACTCTGTTCACTAAAAATCTCTGGCTTCTGATTATGTATGAAGAGTCTCACCGTTAACCTTGCAGAAGTCATGAAAGAATCCCCAGGTGCAAAGCAGCAGCCGAGGCTGGTTTTCCAACAGCTTCACAGACAAAATCCTTGGCCTTCAAGTGCTCTTGAGATCACAATCTGATTTTTTCCCTAACTAAACCTAATTGTCAAATATTCATGATAACGGTTTCATGAGTTACAGAATAGAGTCCGGGTGAGGGCCCTGAAACACTCTCTGAATACTCATAACCACCCAGTACTATTTAGAATGTTGCAAGCTCACCACACTCCTCACGCGTGTCTACCATCAACAATGCACTACACTGTGAACACCAATAAAGCAGAAGAAATAGTTTCCTGTTAAGGGTAATGGTGGAAAAAAGTGCATTCTATTCCCAGGCTTTTCAATACACGTGTATACATTAGTGAAGTAAAATCTTGGGAAGATATTAAAAAGGGGGCAGGGGGAAATGAAGATCTCCACTGCCGGATACCTTTCAGTCGCTTCTAGGCACACTGCTAATGTAACGCTATTTGTTACAAATTCTTGCACAATGCAACAGAACAGTTAGTGGTAGTAGAAGCTATCCGTGAGTAGTCACTGACTCAAAAAATAGTTTGTATGTAAAAATATGATACCCTTCAGTATCACAAGAGAAGCAAGCTGTAGAGGTAGTTGCAAAAAACTGAATTTATGGTACCATACATTGTTCATGAAGGACAGTAAAATAAGGGAATGTAATAGAAGATGATTTGAAGAATTTCAGAGTTAGTTTTTGACTCTGGAAAGGCAGTCAGACATACTGGAAGGAATTTCATTGAAACTGGATTGTTAAATGGCAAAGAGAATATAACGTATTTCAAATGTGAAAGAATTCGCTGTTTTGATGGAATGCATACTTAAGCTGCAAGTATATTTTAGCAATATATAGGTTATAAAAAATATCATGTTTGTGGAAGTCAGTTAAGTTGCTGGATTTTTTTTTGATCTGGGGTAAATTTCAGAAATTAATCCATTAAGGTGGTCCCTCAGTATTCTCAACAGTCAGATCCCATTGAACACAGTAAAACTAAACTGTAGTAAAATACCATGAATTTGGAATAATATAAATGAACACCGTGTATTTATACTGTTTTATCTGCAGAGAATTTGCCCTTACTGAAATTCAAACCATGCTGGAACTATCTAGTCTGATACCTCTGCCGAAGCAGAATCCACTGACTTTCTGTAAGGAATCAAGTCACATGTGGCACCTAAAACTGCTTATGCTGTAAAAGGAGAAAAATGCTTTCTTAGAAACACTAGATGTACATCACAACTCACATCACAACAAGATTTAGTAAAATTAAACAAGGTGAAATATGGTGTTACTGAACAAAATGGCTCTTATCACTCTTCTTGGGTGATTAAGTCACATGAAAATTAAAGTGTTCTGGGAACTCCACAAATGACCATAAAATCCTATTTCCACCCACTCAGAAAGTAAGCAAATGTTTCTGAAGTGGCCTGGAGAGCATACTTGTAACAAATAACAAGAATACATGTGGCAATTTATATTGGTAGCCAACAATAAAATCCTGTATTTTTTATCACAGGCATTTAGAGTAGGTAGAACCCTTCACCTCTAAACACAAATACTACAGTTTTATATAGAATATACTTCATAGACAACCTTTTCCCTGACCAAAGGTTAATACTATCCTTTAATCAGGAATCCTGAAACAAGCATAAAAACAGCTGCACTGGAACACTGCAAAGCAAAAGCTAAGTATTTCAAAACTACAGAAAATATAAATACTATAACCTTTAATTTCAGTAGATAAAATTCACCTTTGAAATTTGGAGCAGGGAAGATTACCTCTACCTCTTGCCAAACTATAAGCATCAATTAAGGTTTTGAGTTGCTTAAAAGATCATGTACGGTTTGGTTAAAATTTTGTTGGGTCATCTGGCATGGATGTGAGAGGCATCTCATCTTTTTCTAGGAATGTAGAATGAGGATATTTTTCTTTCCATCACCTTCCCTTTCAATTAAAACATTTTTTTTATGGTTTCTAGACACAAATAGACTTTAAAAATAAGCAACTGAATTTAATAACTTCATATTTAGAAAGGATCTGCAGCTTTCATACTTGAATCTGTATTCTATAGGAGTTTCTACATGGGTTCTGGTTCTGTTAGCAACAAAGCAACGTTAATGGAAATATACCTCCAGAAAAAACTGTCGATCTCTGATTTATGTATGTTTAAACAAGCACAGTTGTACAGTTGAAGTAAATTTTGCAATTCAAATTAGTCTGTACATACTCCTAGCCTGTCTGGAATTACTGTAGCTATAATATAAAATGATTGAGAGAGACATGAAATGAGCATTGAGACAGAAAGCTCAGATGACTGAATCTCTTTCCAAAAACCAAAATTAGACATACCTCTTAATTCAGTTATAATCTAAAATAACTCACAAGAAGATTGAGAAAGAGCATGGAAAGAAATCTTAAAATCATGATCACTGAATGGAAGTGAAAGCAAATAATTGCTCAAAGATGCAACTCAATGAAGAATGTTAGTCTCATGATTTCATTAGACGTTCATACAATAGATAAAAGCATCAGTTTAAAATAGAAATACAACATGCATAACAGAAAATGACTTTAGAAAATAGCAAAATATTTTTAAACCACCAGAATATTTACACTAAAACCTAATGTTTATCATTTAAAATATTGTTGTAACCTTTGAAAGAAGTCTCGGCTCCAGTTCTTCTCACTGGGTAGGACAAGATGAAACTCTCACAGTATATGATCAGAGTATATATTTAATTGTGCAGCTATTCAGTCACAAATGCTGCCTGTGGGCATTTTACTCCACATTGTGTGGGTACAGGGCTACTCATTTTAATTATTCTTACTCCAGATTTAAAAGAAAGCTTGCAGTTCACTGCAAATTTCTTTATGCCTGGTGGCTTGCTCATAGGAACATCATAAAAATGTTCAACACATCTGATAAAAATGTGGAAAAGGAGAATGTGTGTGCATCTACCTAATGTTTTCCTCTAGCAATAAAAGGAGCCAACTCAGAACTTTACACAGTTAGAATATCCCATTCCCCTCTCATTGAACAGGTAGTTGATAATGACAAGCCACTATTCCATAGGCTTTAATAATCACTTTGATTCCATATTCACTGTCACATAGTTGCTCCTGTCATGTAATCCTCAGATTACACTGCTGTGAGGACACCCACTGCATGACACTGTTGTTGACCCACGCGATAATCTCCCACATGCCACAGAAACATCTATGCTAAACGTCAGGCAAGGTGGGGGTGTGTGTATATGTGCATTTACTTTTTGCCTTTGCCAGTATAAATCTGCTCTGTAAAGATGATTCCCAATTTGAGAGTAATAAAAAAAGAAATTAAAGTAGTAATATTCCTAACAGGGTAAACCAGGTGAAAAGCTGTTTCAAACATCTACCATAGTATCTAGGATATCGGGCCTGTATAACCCCAGGGAGTCCAACTGTTGCCAAGTCCATTGTCATCAATAAAGTGGGACAAACTGCATAGCCATAATAATCCTTCAATGGAAAAGGGTGCCTTAGTGAGAGTACATTAATACATTGAGATGACGTATCACTGCATTCTGGGAAGCAGCTACGAAAACATGATATGGTCAAGGAACTTGTGTCCTCCTAAATACTGCACAAATCAACCCAAACGCTGGGGTGATACTTATATACAAACACATACATGTTGTCAGTATACAAAATAAATGAATAATTAAAATAAGTAAAGAAAACAGACTAAGCTGTTTGCTTTGCTATTTAAAACAAAAAGCTTACACAGTGCAATGAAATATTTATTCACTATGTTTTCCTTTTGCTGATCTATTTTTCTGGATTGATTACCTCTGAAAGCTTTCCTGACGTGAGCTTTTGTACACTGACAAAAGGGAGATGAAGCGAAGCATCTTGATTAGCTACAATGCAGATCAGCTTCTAGTCAAGCTTAGCAGAACAGGAAGAACAGAGAGCATGTGGTCAGAAGGCTACGTCTATCATAAGTTAGGTTTTATGGGGAAGAATGATCCACCATTCCAACTTCACAGAAAGCAGAAAAACTAGCAGGTAATACTTACAGCTGAGCTTCTAAATTGCCTAGCTCAGTTCTTTTGAGAAACTGTAACAGAAAGATCGGTTAGATTTGATTGTTGTGCAAGCTGTAGTTGTCTTAACAATTAATGTGCTGCCTCATAATCAGTGGGTTTCAAACTAGAGCCAGGCCTTGAGCCATGCCTGGATTCCTAAGGTCACCTGGCCTTATCAAACTTTGATTATATTTGACTGCAACTGTATTTTTTATAGACAGTGCACATTGCCTATTCAAGTGTCCCTGAAAAAATACACTTTTAAACAAAACCACAGAAAGGTTTTTATGACTATCTACTGCACTTAAAAGGCAAATAGACTTGCTGAACAACTTCTGCATTGCATACTAACATCCTCCAAGGGAGTATAATGTTTGTCCTTCCTATATATGAGGACCTAGCCCTTCTGTTAAGTTCAACCTCCTAAAACCTACGAATACCACTGCTTACATTGTATATGAAGGTGAAAAAAGATGTATCTGTAACAGCCACAACTGTTAAGTTGCAATTTTAGTTAGTGCTAACCAGGCACTTTATCTGTGCATCACTAGCCTGCTTTCCCGTTGAACCCACTTAATTTTTAGTAATTGCTCTGACACAGATTATCACAAGTAGTTACGTGTTACCCATCAATGAAATAAATGAGACCGCTTGATTTCCGTGTGAAGTTATGCTGTGATTTGATAAACTAAGCCCAAAGTACACAGAGGGTTATTCTATGCATTATTGTCATTCAGTTACAAATGTCTTCAAGAAATTTGCCTCTTTTCTTGCTTTGTAGGCAAAATGTAGTGAAAACAGTATTTTCTAACAAATAACCCTTTACTGAAATTGTAGTTTCATGCATTTACTATTTCCTAATTTATGGGAAAAGTAAGTACTATTAAAAATCGTAACTAAATCCCCTAAGAAGTCCACACTGTCTCCCAACAATAAGTTTAATCACATAGCTATTTTATTCATGGAAAGAAAAAAGAACAAAAAACACAGAAGACCAAACAAAAACGTGAGACATTTGCATATATTATAAATAGTAAGTTTCATCAGATGCAAAAAAAAATTGTGCTGTCTAACACTAAAAGATCACCACTACAATGATAATTCTTGGTAACTACAGAGTCTGCATATGTCAGCACCAACTTATGGGGGACCTGCAGAGGTTTTTAGCCCTGATCAGTCTCTACAGTGATCTTGAATCTTTTATGCAAACCACAAATCATGTAATTTAGGTGCCTTACAGTGACTCCAATTTATGCTGTGACATGAAAGATGAGTCAGCTGGACCCAGAAAGGTTAAAGTGAAAGGGTGACAGCATCAGTTTTATGCACCTTGTTCTAACACCCCTCAGCTGCAATTTAAATTGAGATCTGGCAATCACTTGATTCCTCCTAAATAAACTGCTATTCTCTGAATATACTATATTCTGTCATAAACCCCTTCATTATTTGCTACAAAAATGGCAGTCCTGTCCTAACTTTAACTCTGCTTACAGTTACCTATGTAATAATGTATGTTGAATGAATTATCAAATATGGCTGTGAATGAAATGCCAGACTTGCACTGATGCATGGTAGACAATTAGGTTGGATTATATACCATAGAATCCATACAGTGTGCATAGTAATTTCTTCTCTTCACAAGAAGTGCCCCACAAATGCAACAAAGGACTTATTAGCCCTTCTGCGTCAGCTGTGTTTCAATCAACATGTCCCTTGTCTCTAGGGGTCTGTATATTATACATGCTGATATTTCTTTTTTTTTTTTTTTTAATAGGATAGGAAATGCTTTTCTGTATTACACCTCCCTGGGCCACTTGCTTAGAAAGAAAACAATGTGGGGAGGCTTTGCTCAAAGGCTGTTTCCTACCATCCAATAAAAAATAAGTATCATAACTTCAGCTTCCTCTCTCTCTCCAGATAATTACAAAGAGATTTCATTGTGTCCTCTGTACTATAGAGTCCATGAAGAAAAGGGCCTTGAGAATTCAGTGTCTGACACCTACTCCTTTTTCGCCAAATTGGAAAGATAGCTTGAGTATGCTCTTGCCATCATCAGTCATCTTAGATCTGTATACTCAAGTACTAAAAGCCTTGCAAATAACTGTTCCTTTGATGTATAGTAGTAAATAATTCTTATTAGATACATACAATTCTTTAACAAAATAATTTATAAAATCCTTAACTTTAATTACACACAGGATAATTTGCAAGAAATTCAAAGAATTCATTATTTTTTAATAGTATTAGTAGCAGGATTTTAAAAGTAATACTAAAAGTTTTGTAATTCATAACAAAATAAATTAAACACCAAGTAAAGAGGTTGCTATGGTTTTTTTTACTTTTTCAACCATTTTTTACTATTAATTTTAAATCTATAAAGATTGCAGCTAAATGAATATGTACTCACTGTTTGATAACTCTGACAGCTTGCATCATGCAAAATATATCAAAATAGTTTTGTTATTACAAGACAAAACACATAGATTTTCTGATTTTTCCTTTCTGCATCCTTAGGATAAATGCAAGATTGAGAGTTTAAGAGAGGTGCAGCACGGGGTAAGAATCAGGTTGAGTATGATATCAGACTTGTCAAAGCATCAGTGGAAGGGTCACAAAAGTCATCCAAGCTCTTCTGCCAAAGTGCCTAATTCAAATTCTAGTGCTCAGCTAAGTCTGAATCTATTATTCCATTCATGTTTCTATGAATATTACAGTCCCTTGTATACAATAATTTGGCTTCAAAGCTTCCCACTAAAGCTGAAGAGAGAAAATGCACACCTGACCTGATGCTATTGCAGTTTGTGCATGAAAAAAAAGCACTTCAGCAAACCATTTATGATATGTGTATTTAATATTTCCTAATGCTTCTTTGCCATTAGCAATTTTTAGCAATTAATCCCAAACAGTGGGAACAAGTCTTTTAAATTACATTCCTTACTACCGGTAAAACAACCAAAAAGCACAGGTTGACTGCTGTTGTCATCAATACATCAGTTCCATTCACCACAAGCAGAAAAGACAGGACCTTGAAGGTCAAAGAGTATAGGGAAGCCCAAAGGAAATATCATGTTGGATTTCTGTTGATGCTTCTAGCAACATAAAAGAATACTGTCTGAACAACATTATCTTGTTATCATACCACATTAAGAACAGTTGCAAATATTCTACATAAAATGCTACACCCTTGCAGCTCATTTGCATTTGAAACCAATAATTTCAATGACAATTTATGATCTCTAGTGAAAAGCAACTAATTCTTAAAATGATCTTTTAATGAAGCAAAAAAAAATAATCAGTGTGCAGTACTGAACTTTGGATAGACTTCTTTCTGCACACATTCTTAAGGCCACAAATTATTTTCCTGCTTTTTAGTGTTCAATGTATTTCACAGAAGTACAGGGCACTGCAGCTACACAACGTTTTCACTTATAGCAGCTTCCAGGAGAAAAAGTCAAGAAATGAGCCAATGATAAACATTTTATTTTCTAGCTGGGATACAAACTCTGAATTCATCTCAAAACATCCAAAATGTGTACCTTTGCAAGATATGACTGACAAATTGGGGTGGGGGGGAAGTACAAAAATACTATGCTTTAGGAATCTGAGCAGAACCAGAAAGTTAGAGCAACTCCTCTGGTTATCAAAGCGCACTTCCACTGCAGATGTGAGAACTTATGGATTTTGCCAGCTATACAAACAGAAGCTGCCTTGGCAACTGCAGTTTCACATGGGCAGGGAAAATTTCTCTCCTGAGTGGAATGATAACCAGATTCTGCCCTATGTTTTATAGTTACTGTTCTGTCCTTCCACTATAAAACTGGAAGTAACAAAACATCACGCACATATTCAATATGGTCATGATACAAATATAACATATGAGCATAAACAGCCCTCACACATCTGTCTTAGGATTTGGGACTTTATCAGAAATAAACTAGAGTAGAAGCAGAAATTTATACTGCTCTACCATGAAAACACACATCCCCTATAAAGTCTTTGCACACCATCTTATTTTACATAATTACTTCATTTTCTGGAAGTATTTGTGCAAAAGACAACACAAAGACCTTGCATTCATTACAACACTAGGCAGTATTGTGTGTTTTGTTCATTTTGAAAGCTGTACTGGTTAAGACAAATCTTTTATTAGAAGGCTTTATAGCTCTGCTGTTCAGAATGAGTTTGAGTAAAATTTCACATATAAAGCTCACAATGACATTTTTCCTATACCAAAATTGAATTTAAGAAGGATATGCTACATTTTAATAAAACATCTCATGGTTTTCAAGTCTATTTTTATGATTCTCTAAGGAAAATAGAGCAAATTGTATTTACACCCACTGAAGTTCTCTTGCTGGTGCTTTAAGATATATTTTCTGGTTTTGTTTGAGTGCCATAGTATTTACATTTTCAAATTATCCGCCAGTCTATATTCTCAGTAGTTACTATTGTTACGACTATTTTCTCTTTTTACCATATGTTCACTATTACTTGATTATCAAAGGTACTTTGAAATGCATTCTATGACTGAGCATCTAATCCAGGAGGAAGTTATGTGTTGGTATGTTCCCTGATCACTTCCTCAGGGAAAGAATAGATTATTGAATAGATTGCTTTCCACAATGTATACTTTTTACATGGCTTGGTTTAGGCCTAGATTTCATAACTGGTTTTGTACAGACGAAGTATTTATATGCAGAAGGTTCGTTAGATTAATTAATGTGTTTTCCTGTCAAAGATGACCTTTAATGTCACTTTCTGACTTCCAGTTATGAACCAGGAACTGGGTATGACAAAACAGGATTAATACCCAACTATTTAATTGAAACTCCAAAATCTAGAATACACTTCACTGCATGAGACAGGATGACAGGATATTCTTCTGTCCTAATTTTCTCCATTCAGGAATGGCAGAGATATAAGAGCTGTATACTTAGTGCAGACCTAAAATAAATCTGTAAACATAACAGGGAAAACACACTCAACTCACTGAAATCTTAACCTGCAGGTAAGATAAATTTCCTGAGCCACCTCAGCTTTAGCATCCTCAGCATCTCAATAATAAGAAACTTTTTTATTACCACATTTGGAAAAGGTATACATATATATTTTATACAACTGTATTAATAAATAAATAATAATCCCATCTTTCCTTGATGTAAGATCTCACATACACTACTGTATAAAAATCTCTTAGCCTTGACATTTCCTTCTGCCACTGCAGCCCACCTCCAAATGATACAGTCCAGATAATTTAGCTGTTTCAGGTAAATTGTGCAAAAACATCTGTGTGACAAGTTCTCTATATAGTTGTTAATTCATACATTAAAGAAACAAAAAAAGTTCATAAGGATGGATAAAAGCCAATTTTATGTCAATGTTAAGATAAACAGAACCGTTCTAAGTAATTGCACAGCTTTTTCAACTACAGTTTAATGGTGCTTATGTAAAAGTATGCCTTATGTTACACAAGACAGACATCACAGGAAGTGACCATCATGGACTCTCCTTCAATTCTAAGAATAGTTCAGTGAAAACATTCAGATGTGCAGCCATAAAAACCAGCTAAAATTTCAAATACAAAACTTGCCTGCAAAAGGCGGTCAGGACCAACTGCTAATGATGTATTCTGCTTAACCAAACACTTAAAAGCACAGAAAGGGAGAGTTAATATCCCAGTTCCCCCACCCTGTCCAAATATAACACTATTAAAATAAAGCTAAATAAGTTCTTTGCATCCCAGTTTTTCTGTGGTGTCAGTGTCATCATCCAGAATTCCCTTCCCTGAATCCTCACTCAGCTATAGCTCCAGAAGGAGCTCAGCCTGGACATTCTTTCATTGGATGTGCAGTCTTGGCCATGACAAGGAAATGCATTCTTAGTTTTGGTGTTCCTGAAAGGTTATCACCCAACACAACCTCAAGAACATCGCTACTAAGACAAACAAATACTTCATGCTTTCCTTTTGTATTATCATTCCAACATATCCAGATATTCAGTTAAAATGAAAGTTGTATTTTAACAACCAATAGCTGTAAAAAAATATTATTTCTATCAGCTACATAGAATACCTTACAATTATGCTTTACAACTTTAGTTAGGATTCTTAGTCCTAGGCTACTTAGGGTATTCTAGTACCAGAGAGATGGCAGGTAAGCTGGGCTGCCCAGCAGAGCTGCTTGTCTACAATTCTGACCAGATTAAATGGATAGCTAAATAGGCAAACAGAAGTAGGATGAATGGCAAATGACTGCAAAAACTAATGTATCTGCAGACTTTAGCAAAGCTAGGTCAGGGCAGAAACAGCCACCAATCTCACGGCCATGATGTTAAGATTGACCAGTCTTGAACAGAACCACTATGAAAGCATCCTTTTTGAAAATCATTTTGCTTTTACTGTAGAAGTAACTGTGTTGTGGGGCTAAGGTAGTTGCATTGCAATGAAATATGCATTTATATCTGACAAGGAAAATGCATTTCTTATGTAGGTTGTACACCTTATTTGGTATCTCTCAACAATACAGTTCATTGCTTTTAAGCAGCTGAATTTTCTAAAATGTGCAACAAGTGACTTCAGTGTTGCTTATTAGCAACTAGAACAAATCTGCAACAAATTCTTCAGTTTTGTTTTTAAAATGTATTTTTTCTTTTCAATAAATACAAGAATGTGTTATCACTCCAATTTAAACATAAGAAGTGAGATGTACTGCAGAATCACTTTACTGCATGAAAAATCTTCCAGGTGATGATCCAAAACTTACTAAAGTTAATAAGAGGGCTTTCTGGTGCTCAGCTGCAAACATATGTGCATATCCTAATTTAGCTTCTGACTCACTGGCACGTCTGAGTGACTATTTTGTTACTGGTGTTGCATTTACAACCGTATGCACTTAAAGACTATATTAATATTGAAATTGTGATGCCCTTCAACATCTTGGAGCAAGATGCTGAACCCAGCACTCCTGCTGAACTAAATGTGACAGTTTATGACTGTCCACCAAACCTAAGGATGTATAATTAAATATGTATTAAGTGCAATTGATTAATTAGCTGGTATGCTTGCAGCATAAAATATATGCTATACTTAAGTAAAAGAGAATATTTTACCTTGCTTGATAAGGTTGACTGTTGTCTTCACTGAAGAACAGATGTGTACTAGCAAGCTCCCACGGTAGAATTCAGATATTGCTGAAGGGTAACCAAAGACGAGAGAAGCAAGCGTACACCTAAGTAGAGGGTCTAGTAGAAAGTATTATTACGGCCCAGCTGTAAATGGGAACTCCCAAATAACTGCACAGCCCAAGTTGTACATTAAACTTTTAGAAATATCTCAAATTGGACAGACTGAAGAAATCAACAGAACATTTAAAAAGAAGTCATACAGCAGGAAAACAGTTGTAAAAAAGCAATATGAGCAGAAGGAATATTACAAAGATATAACGTAAGAAAAGCTTATACAGAAATACACCATCTGCAGATGAGGCAGACTGATTTCAGTTGATCAAGAGATATAAAGTTGATACAAATTGATGTACGTTAAGCAATTAACTGTAACGATCACATTTATATGTTGTGGTCTCTTACCAGAAATAGACAAAAATGCGACAGCTACATTTCTGTAGATTCAAGGAAGAATTCACTACAATCCCTTGCAAGTTCTGCTGGGAAGTGTAGCATAAGAGCACTTGGGAGATGCACAGACAACAACAGTGCCATGTGAACATGAGAAGTCACTGGACCATTGTCTGCACCAGAACACTGGTTTATCCAATGGAAAATCCAGTGGAAAATAAGTATCACGGAGCTGGTGAAGTTGCAAAGGGACATTCTGCTTTACAACCTTCACAATTATCTTCTTTATCATTCAACTTAAGGCAGCTCACAAAAACAGTGTCTAAGTTAGACTAAATATGTATGAAAAGCAAATCAAGGGCATTACTACAGAAATGGAAACAGTCCTTGCAAACAGAAACAGAAGCAGCAAAGTATTAAATAATTCATATAGCTGAGCACTTTGCGAAAAAATGCTCACCGTGAATTGCATATGGATATCTGGTTTCATGACTGGAAAAATGATTTTGAAACTCCAGAAAAAAATTTCATGTCATTAATTTTAAATTCAAAGGAATATTGAAAACAATTGTATGAAGATCAATAAATAACTATAATTATTGAGGAAAACTATGAATAAAACATTAAATTGCAGACTGTAAGCCTCTAGGCACTTTGCACCATTAAATATATTTCTATTTTTATATCTCAATTTTCTCTGAAAAAAATGAAGAAAATAAAGAACTTTAAAAGAAAATGATGATTCTTCTACTGAAAAAGAACCTTGAACACCACCTTTGTTATGAATAAAAATTACATTGAAATGAAAGTCAGCTTCCAATACCATATTATTTAAGTAGAAAAGAGCAGGAATTTGTTCAATGAGAGAGAAATTGCAGGGTAGACTATTTCCAATATAGCATGTACATTTTTGGGTACAATACATATATTCTGATGTACCAAGTTTTCTGAACATTGGCATACAAAAGTGTATCTCAAGAAGATAAAAATTACTCCTAGAGATTCAACTGAAGCAGCAGTTACAAACAATTACTTTCTCTTCTTGTCGGGAGCTCATGGTCTCTTGAAAATTTAGTTTGATGGTCTCTCTAATTTCTAGAGCAATTAGATGAAAAAACTGTATGAACTCCTGATGCTTTCCATTTTATAGTTGCTGTGCAGACCAAATAACTAGTTTTTTCTATAGGATTGTTGTATACAATCTAAAATTAATTGTAACTGAATTTTGTGTATTTTTGGTGTAAATATTTTTTTATATAATTTAATGTCATTTCATTATATAACAACTATTGTTTCCATGTGTATGATGTCAGTGCAGGTCTTCAGTTATAAAGATATTTGCTGTAAATTGCACTAATCACAGAACTACTTCTGCTTCAGAACATGAACAACATTTAATTTCTTTGTAATGGTTCTATTTAAACATTAATACCTATCTCTTTTGTTACACTGCAGGGTTTCTACTTTCTGATTCTTGTTAAAAGCTGATGGCTTTTTTCTGCCTTTCAAATTTGTGAACTCATAATTTACTAAATAATCACTTCCATTCAGTATGCCTTTTTTCAAACCTTTGTTTTACAAGTATTTAGTATGTGCTATTGTAGGTTTCTGTCAAGTAGTCTGCATCACTGGCCTTACATTGCCCTAATTACTAACATCCAAGCATTGGTCAAATGCTTCTAAAAACCACTAGACTGCACACACCTCAGTATAAATTTGATACTGCACAGTGTTCAGCACTCTTCCTCTAAATGCAGCAAGACAATAAAATCATCACGTACTTGTTTTTTTAATATACAAGTAGTCTGATAAGTGCATTAGCCATGTATTTAAAATTAAGTACAAGAGAGATAAGTCTACAACATACCACATTATTATATTTATTATTAATTCTTGTGAGATCTAGGTATGTGTTTTAATTTTCAGCTTCATGAGTCCTTCTCTCCTAGATCCAAATTCTTTCATCATTATAGCAAGCTCTGCCCTGATGCAAGATGTTGAAACTTCCTCACCCTTTTAGCCTATTCCACAATATTCAGAAACCCTTTTCTGATTTACTGTACAAATTTATTCTTGATCAATAAATACAAATATGGTAACAGGTCAAGATCTGATTCCATATCTGTCAAAGTTAACAATACCCCTACACCGAATTCAGTAGGCTCTCTGAGTGGCAATAACTGACAAAGGAAGCTACAGGTTTTGTTTCAGAAATGAGACCTTCTTCTGTGTTTATTTACTGATAGAAAGTTGACTGCATTGTTACTGAACCAAAATTACTGAGCAGATGGCATAAATTTTAAAATAATCATACTTTCAAAGGCCAGTTACATGCTATTTACTTGTAACCTGTGAGGATCACCAGGCCAAGCTGGAAATGTTTTAAGTTCAGCCCTTGAAATAGAAAATAGTATTACAAATTTTGGACAAGCTGATCCTTTAAGCCCTTCTCATTTCATGCACAACATGCGTTGCGTGTATTCCCAACATCCAGTGAACAATGTAATACTGAAAAAAGCCTCAAAATACTACCATTTTCTCTCCCTCGACCTGCTGGCCACGCTCCTCCTAATGCACCCCAGGATCCCACTGGCCTCCTTGGCCACAGGGCACACTGCTGGCTCATGGGCAACTTGCTGTCCCCAGCAGCCCCAGGTTTGTCTCCGCAGAGCTGCCTCCCAGCAGGTCAGCCCCCAGCCTGGACTGGTGCGTGGGGTTGTTCCTCCCTGGGTGCAGGACCCTACACGTGCCTTTGCTGAACATCGTTAGGTTCCTCTCTGCCCAGCTCTCCAGCCTGCCCAGGTCTGGCTGAATGGCAGCGCAGCCTCCTGGTGCATCAGCCGCTCCTCCCAGCTCTGTATCAGCAGCAAACTTGCTGAGGGTGCACTCGGCCCCTTCATCCAGGTCACTGATGAATAAGTTGAACAAGACCCAATACTGACCCCTGTTTCAGAGGCCCTTTCTTCCCTCCTTTCCTTCCCTTATCTTTCTTTCCTTTCAGAGTCTTAGAACCAAATATGGTGGACATACTTGTGATTCAAAAACAAAACAAAAAAAGAGGCAAATGTATTTAAACCTGAATTTAACCTCATAATGCTGCTCTTAGGATCACTATCAATTGTATCACACATCAACAGTGTAAGACAAATTAACACAAGTCTGTTCAGTAACTGCAAGAAATATCTAAATTGTTGATATAATATGGAAGGTGAGATAAAATATTTTAGTAGTAAAAGAAGGAAAGCACCTGCAAACAAGAACAAATTTTTGGATGAACGGATATGCAAACATCTTGCACATTTCATTTTTATAGAAGACGTAAATGGAAAAGCTAACAATCTCCTTTCCTTCAGATTTTTATGCATGGTACTTTCAGGCTGTCTCTTTGTGTGCCCCAGCTTCTATTATTAATGAAAAAGTATGGGAATCCTACACCTTAAAAAATTCCAACAGTCTTAGAAACTGCATTCTAGACTCAGCTTTTCTCACTTGATAAACGTCTTTGTTCTTTACAGGTGAATTCCAGTGTGATGTGCCCCTAGTGCATAACTCCTGCTGTAAGACATCAGTGGGAATGGGTGAGACATGATGCCTTCATTGCTCCCCAATCCCATTATGCATCTATATCTCCTCTACCTACCTAAATAGCTTTATTATGCTCTTGATAGATTCACACAGAAGCAGGAAATCATAAAGATCAGCACTACTGTAACAAATCTCGTAATTTATCAGCTACCTAAATTATCAGCTATCCTGCTTGTAGTGACTCTTTTCGAAATTTGACAAATAATAACTTCATATCTGCTTAAAATTTACCAAGTTTAAGTGGAATACATCTAAACTTTTACTTTCTCCTCCATGAACGTCTCCATATGTTTCATATAGATAAATCACATCAACTATTATCTTTTGAGTTTTTCCAATTGCTTTTATACAGGAAACATACAGGCACACATGCATATACAAACGTACATATACATGCATATTTGTGCAAGTTGTTCTCACACACCCAGATGCATGCATAGTGTTAAGTCTTTATCACTTTGTTATGTTAGATGCATCTTGTTAGAAGACATACCTTGTATGTAGCAGAGGTCTGACTGAGCTTCCATCTTCCTTTTTTTCTACAAAAGAAGAGTTTTCCAGTAAGACTTCTTGGCCAAGGCTAACAGTTCATGTACAAGAAGTGGCATTTTCTATAGATCTCCATTGACTTTCTCCTTCGTGGTCTTCCGTTCAGACCACAAGATTTTCCAGTGTCATGTGCAACTTTATTTCTCTTGGAATAGAATTGTCTTGGAGCTATTAAAAAAAAAAATTAAAAAAATCTGTTCATATTTCTGGTTTTATTTGGGGGTTTGGGGTTTTTTTGTTTGGTTGGTTTGGGCTGTAGGGTTTTTTAATTTAGAAAATTGGAAATTGTATTTACAGAGAATAAAATCTTTCCATGTTTCTATTGGTATTTTAATCTTCCCTTTAATGACATTTCTCATTCAAAAATTACTATGTGGTTAAAATATACATTCTTTTATTTAGCTGGTAGATTGAGATTTTTAGTATAATGGATTGATTACTTTCTCATTTTATGAGGATAGAAAAATAACTGAAAAATTTACTTTAATCAGGACACCTCATGAGAGACAGAGCTACATATGCCTAATATTTTTTAATTTAAAAAATATTTTAATTGTCTTGACCCAACAATCAAAGAAGATTAAGCTAATTATCCAAGACACTTCAGTTTCTGAGCAGTAATTGGAGGACAAACAGCATGCTAAAAAGCAGTACTTGGGCTTTAATAATTAGCACCATGAAGAAAGGATCTAACAATAAATTCTTTATACACAAAATAACTGCTGTCTGCTGTGTGCCTATAAAACATATCCTGACCAAAAAAGCATCAAAATTTCAGAAGAATTGGAGAAGGGCGTCTCTTGTCCTTGCTTTCAGAATGCACATTTCCTTCCTGTTTCAGCTTTAAAATAATAATTAATTGAAGAATTGTTTTGTGATTATCACTGTTGTAGAGGGGTAAAAACAAGAGTTAAAGTAAAACGAGAGATGGCATACAGAAGCTGATTCACAGACAGGTCATCATGTTCCGTGTTTCTTGTTTGCCATAGCTCCCTTGACAGCACAAACTTTGTATACCAACTTTTGACTAGCATGAGTAAAAATATACCATTAGTTCCCAGAGGGCTGTTAGACATTCAAGGAGAGCAGGTGACTGATCATATAAACAGCAGCAGACAATATATTAATAAATCAGCAGATCTCCAAGTATTTCCGAGAGTGCCAAGTGACATTTGTCAAGTGACATAGTATCTAACTTCACAATACACATCTTACTGATGGTTTTGCATTGCCAAAACCAGGCAATAGTTTAGTCATATAAATAGTATTTTCTACTTTGGTAGATTCTTACAATACTTCTACTATAGCCCACTCAAATTACCTTCTATCTTACATACACCTCAGCTGTTCAAGATCTCAACCATGTACTGTAAAAATATCTTCAATTTTCATTGCAATCCTTTTGATATTGAAATAGTATCTGCCTAAAATAAATAAACACTGGAGCTCTAAACATCCTTAAATACAGTAGAATCCAATGCCATGTGCATATTTTCTCAGATGACATGAAGGCAAATGGCACTGAGTTTTCAGAACACCACAACTGACTGAAAAGCTGTTGCTGCTCATGAAATCGTTAAAGCCTTGCCCAGATGGCTGGAGTACAGGTTCACTAAGGCCATTTATATCAGATAGCATGGGGGTCTCCAATAATGTAAAAATGATTCTTGGTAACCACCACGCAGATGGTTTTCTCTCTCTCCCAAGGTCCAAAATGATAGGAAAAAATAATATAACTTGTAGCAGCCCTCATATATCTACAAAACACACCAGAGAGGAGAGAAGAGGAAGGGGAAAAGGCAATCCCTTTGTTGTGGCTTAACCTTGGCTGAACATCAGGTGGCCACCAAAGCCACTCTGTCACTCCCCTCCTCAACTGGACAGAGGAGAGAAAATATAACAAAAAGCTCGTGGGTTGAGATAAGGACAAGGAGATAGCTTGGCAGTTACCAACATGGGCAAAACAGACCCAACCTGGGGAATTTAGTTTAATTTATGACCATTCAAATCAGTGTAGGCTAATGAGAACTAAAATCAAAACTTAAAAACACCTTCCCCCCACTATTCCCTTCTTCCTGGGCACAGCTTCACCTCTGATTTCTTTATCTCCTCCCCCAAGCAGCTCAGGAGGAGGATCAGTTTATTGCAAATTGTTTCTGCTGCTCCTTCCTCTTCACACTCTTCCCCTGCTCCAGCATGGGGTCCTTCCCATGGGAGGCAGTTCTCCACAGACTTCTCCAATGTGAGTCCTTCCCATGGGCTGCAGTTCTTCACAAACTGCTCCAGCCCAGGTCCCTTCCACAGGGTGCAGTCACTCAGGAACAGACTGCTCCAACATATGTATCACCATATGGTCACAAGTTCTGCTAGTAAACCTGCTGTAGCATGGACTCCTCTTTCTACAGGTCCACAAGTTCTGCCAGCAAGCCTGCCTCAGTGCAGGCTTCCCACAAGGTCACAGACTCCTTCGGGCATCCACCTGCTCCGGCATGGGGTCCTCCATGGGCTGAGAGCGGATATCTGCTCCACCATGGACCTCCATGGACTGCAGGGGGAAAGCCTGCCCCACCATGGCCTTCGCCTTCACCTCCTCCTCCTCCTTCTGCACCAGCCTCGTTGTCTGCAGAGTTGTTGCTCTCACATAATTCTTGCTACTTTCTTCTGCTACAACTTGTTGTGCAGATATTTTTTACCTCCTTAAATATGTTATCACAGAGGTGCTACGACTGTCGCTGATGGGCTCAGCCTTAGCCAGTGGTCATCTTGGAACCAGCTGGCATTGCCTCTGTCAGACATAGTGGAAGCTTCTAACAGCTTCACACAGAAGCCACCCCTGTAGCCCCCCATCGCTACCAAAACTTTGCCATGCAAGCCCACTACATACTTGCAGCCGCAGAAAAAATGCAAGGTCTTCACCATTCCCATTTTTGCTTATAGCCTGAGTGCCAGAATGGGTTAGGGACTAAGATGAAAAGATGTGGTATAAAAGTCTTTGATCCTCTTTTCCTACTAGGAATCTAAATTGGTAGTCAGAACAGTAATGCTGCTAAGTTGGAAGAACTACAGAAGCATCACATCAGACAGTCAAAATAAATCCTCTGTGTTTTGACACACTACATAAATTATGTCCTTTATGTACTACCACAGAAGGATGATAAAGAAAAACATGTTAAACCTGAAGCCGAGTCTCTAATATCTCTGGAGTACACTGCAAACTCATCCCAGTTGGCATATTCACCAGTGACATGAGTGAAATCTCCAGTCATCTAATATAGCTGTTCACTTGACACTTGTAAGGTAAATTCCTGAACTTAAGTTCAGGTCTTTGTTACTGCAAGCCTGGAGGCTGCTCTAGTAAAGAGCAGTTTCTGAGATAGCTAAACTCAAAGCTCAGCTAACTGATAAAGTCTTAATCAATCAAAAAATTGGCCCAACAAATAAAGTGGTACATTCCTCTAAAGGCAACCATATGGTTAGCCTGACAACCCCACCAATAAATTTATCAGTAACCAATAAAATATTACACAGTATTAAGCAAGCTGCAGCAGCTCTGGCAATAAAGTAATGTTGGACCAGCTCCTGTCTACACATGCCTGGATTTACTTCCAAACAAGACAGCACAAAGTGCATCGAATACATATACAAGAATAAAAAGCTCAGTCTCCCCATTTTTTCTGGGTATCTTTGTGTTGCTCTGGCCACATGGCCCCAGCCAAGAACTTCCTTATGACTGCAGAACTCTTACAGAGCCCCTCTGGCAGACACAAAGCTGGCAGTTTTACTCCAGTCCCCAGACCCACTACAGGAAGCACCAGGGGCCTGGCTGGGCTTTATCTCTTCTCTTTGGACAGGCATGTATTTAGAGGTCAGCTGGAATACTTCAGAAAATCTCCAAGCTTGCTCTAAACGATAGTAGGTTGGTATAAAACTAGTCTGGGAATAAAATGGGACTGCACAGCTCCAACATCCTTTTTTTTTTTTTTGCTCGGTCTTGCACCATTAGTTATCAAGCACCCTACTTTTTGGTCATTCAATCTCTTTTCCTGCTGCAGTTTCCAAGATTTTCCAAGCCCTTTGGTTTCTGACAATATAAGAATTTGATATTGGAATTAATACAGAAGGTCTTTATTACTGTGAATTTTCAAGTTATCTTCATTCAAAAAACAAATATTAATAAGCAAAACAGATTAGGTGGCCCCCTAAATCACCATGTTTGATCTTTAAGCTTACTCAAATCAAAGAAACTTGGAGAACACTTTCTTTAGCTAGCTTTAATAACCTTTGTATCTTTTTGGTTTTGCCTCTACATACTTCAGTTTTCTTTCTGGTGGGACACTACTTGGCTTGGAGACTGGCAGTTATGTATAATAATTATGGTCTGTATTGCAGCCTTCAAGTAGATGCTCACTTTCTTTTTTAACTCCTTAATAGTTACAATTTAGATGCTATGTGGCTTGCAATGCGTTACGATTCTTTTGCACTAAGCTTCTTTTTCCTCAATGCTCTTAATTTTCTTAAAAAGCTGTTAATAAAATGCCAGTGTCCATGTAAATTAAAAGAGACTGAAAAACTTCTGTGGGTGGAGGACATATTAAAATAATATATTCATCCCTAATGGTAATGTGGAAGTAACAACTGTGCTTTGCCATTAGTCAGAACTTAGAATCACACCTATCAAGAAATAACATTATGCACAAACATTATCCCCCTTAACAAGAGCCTCAGAGCAATATTAACTGGTTAATCCTCACAGTGTCACTTCCAACATGGGATTGGAAATTAACATTATTCCTATTCTACAAAGGAAGAATTCTAGCCATGTTTCTTCTAAAGTGCTCTATGTTAGAAGATGTAATCTGCCTGTGGCAGCAAAGCGCACAGACTATGTTCGCTGTGCCGGTAGCTAAGCCAGCTCTAAGAGAATCACCTCACAGATGTCTAGAACATCTTCTCTGTCAGTACAGGCTGAGGCAAAGAGACCAATGCTTCCTGAGTTTAATAATTGCACGTGGAAAAATAAATATAGCAACAATTACTCCTGTGCAGACAGAGCATTCAGGGTGCCCCCCATTATCTGCAAGGTAATTACATCATTTAAGGAAATGCTAATACCAGAAATACTTATTTAGATAATGATTTAATTTCTGAGTGATGTTCATAATTTTTTTGCCTAAAACTATGACTAATATACCTTCATAAACAAAGCTTGAATTAACCTACTCTGGTTCTGCACACTTCAGTTGGCTACCCACTGGTGTACTTCATAACTACAGCAATGAAAACTGAGAATTTGCTGTTTTCCAAGTGTATGTGAAGAATCAACCCTTACCTAAACTGATTGCCTGGAAAACTCTGATGTTTCAGGTAAAGGTCCACTTGTAAATGTGCTCTTTTCTGTTGCAGGTATACCTGTCACATGAAAAAAATAAATAAAATAAATTCTGCCATACTCCATAGTCTCTTTAGATAAGATGCTTATCAAGAACATGCACACATAGAAAGCAGGCAGAAGAAATCATCAGGAAATGCACTCCACTTCTGTTTTTTTAAGCTGAAACATGCACTCTACTGTATATTCTTCATGTGGCAAGTAGCTGTTTCAGGTACTTTCCATCAACAGACTCACAGACTCCTGTCTGCAAAGGAGCTTGATATATCTTCTCTGGTAAGTAGAAGAGATAGCGAAGAAGTTAAGGAGTATGAGGAAAAGGCCAATAATGAGAGAAAGAAAGGAGAAAGAGTTTCACAGAGCGTGTCGGGGAGCACTGAAGGGCAGCGGCTCTGCAAGGGAAGGTGAGCTGGGAACGCACGCAGTAATAAATAAGGCTGGCATGAGCAACTTCACCAACAAGAGCCAGATTTAAAGTAGCAAGTCCAGGTCAGGGCCAGAGATGATGGCCAGGGTCAGACACAGTCCCAATCACAAGCAAGTTTGTAGCGATCAGGCAGGACTGTTCCTGGCCAGGAAACTAAAACAGTTCTGAATCTACCCTAGATGATCTAAAGGTCTGCTTATGAAAGAAGAAGTGCATTTCCCCTTCTGCTGACCAGAAGACAGAAATTCATTACCTTAGAGAAGAGACTGGCCACTCTAACATATGCTGCCAATATGCACAAAGCAGAACACTGCTATCACACTGAGAGCAATGCTAACACTCCAGGGAAAATGCAGTTCCTGTAACAGGTGAAAATCCATGTATCAAGCACAGGAAGATCTGGGCTATCACTTTCATGCGATTCTGGTTTCCTGTCTCTGGAGCCAGCCTCAACATCCTGTCTTTTTCATAAAAATCCTAAATTTGTAAAAGCCAAGATTTTCAGGGTCTTGGTTCAAAACCTATGTAGATAGTTATTAGCTGGGAAAAAAAATGTAGATGTAAAAGCCAAACTAAAGTTCAAGATCTCATCCTGGAACAGAAGGTTAAATTAAATAGGGGTCACATAAAAGTTCTGATAACTGATTTTGTTTCTTTGCTGACACAGACAGTTTAGAAAGAAAAAAGCATGTAAAAGACAGTATTTGAAATACATACCCAAGAAGTATTCTTACTGTACAGATGATCTGAAATCAAAGAATAGCAAAAAAAGAAAAAGAAAAAAACTCTTTAAGACATTATTAATGCTACCTAATCACACTCACCCATACATGTCAACAATTCCATTACAAATACTTAATAATGACAAATAAAATTAGTTTCTTCTATACTTAATTCCATACACATATTTGAGGCTGCCCCAAGCCCTTCACGAAACTTAATGGCATCTTTTAGCCCGTTCCCATTCAATTTATTAAAAATTGGAGAGCTTAAATGTTAAAATCTGTATTAATGATACATTAAGACTGCAGAGTTATATGAAATAAATCAGGAATACGTATTTCTCAAATATACATTCCAATGACCTTGACATTACATTACTTTTTACTGTGTGATACAACTTTACCTTTACAAATACATTACTATTGTAAGAATCATACATTCTGAACTTTCTAGCTTTCAAAGGCAATCTGAGTCCTTACCATTGCATTAATACAGACTTTAGACTCCTTTAATTATTCTCTTCTTTAGACCAGAATGAAGGAAAATATCTTGACCTACGTTTGAAGAGACAAAGCAGCCTGAGAGAGGGAGCTTTTGCTGCAGGCTTTTACATGACTTCTGGTTTTAAAGGACAGTTAAAATACAGTCAAAGTAAACTCAAGAGAGTCATTGTTATAGAAGCAGAGGCTAGAGAAGAACCACTCAGCTTGATATCAGCAAAGATAAAATGCAACTAGAGCTGGACAGGACATTGAATATGTAGGCAAATAGGAACATCCGGAAGGAGAAAAAAAACTATACGAGAACTAATGAGATTGCCACACATTATTTTTCTAGGCAGTAAGTATCATAGGTAAAAAGTCTGAACTGCAGCAAAAGGAGCAGAAACTGTCTGCACAAGTCATGACTGCTGGAATGCTGACAGTAAAATTTTGCTAGAGGCATTTCTGTAATTTAGTTTGCTCTACTTTGGGGAGAAGGGGGTGTGGGGGGGGACGACACACAAAAATGGAGGGATATTTTATCTCTGCACTGAAAATGCATTCAACTTTCTAAACAGGCATATACTTTAGCCCTAGCATTCTTCACAAGAAAGTTGCATATAAGAGAAATTATAGAATCTGACAGCACTGACAGCTGCCTGTCTCATTAATTGCCTTTCTTTTCTTGGTACCCATTCTCCATATTTGAACAGTTCCTATCGTCCTTTTCATCCCCCCCCCCCCCCTTGTTAAAATGTACTTCCCTACATTACTTATTTTTCTACAACTATTATCATTTTGCCAGCCAACATGGTTTGTTATTGCTCTTTGTATTACAAAGAAACACTTCCCTTGTTGATGCAGAGTCAACCCCAGAGCTAATGACTTTATTGGTGAAATAAGGATGATTAATGCTGACTAGAAGATAAAATGTTTACGTCTCACTCTCCTGAAATCATATGGGGCTTTATGTGGATAAAGAGGTAATATTTCAATGGAAACAAACCCATAATTTCTAAATCCAGATGGCTTGTAAGTATTACATGCATTTATCGTGAGACAAAGTGTCGGGTTGGTTTTTTTTTGTTTTGTTTTGGTGGGGGGGTTTTTTGAGTTCTTCATAAAGCAAGGACACAATCTAACAACTTTTCTAGAAGACAAGTTTTTCAATAATGTAATACTGGATACAGTGTACAGTTCAAGTTTATTATCCACATGGGATCCATAACCTATGAATACAGTACTGTTAAATAATGTCATTCTTCTCATAAAGTATATATTTTCCAGCTGGGTGCAAGTTAAAATAGTTTGATATTTATGTTCTTGTGAGACTAAAGTGCAGATGGACTTAAAATTTGTCATGGAGCCCAGAAAAAAAGGAAGTCTCCAGGTGGCTTTTTTCTACCACAGCAGTCATGTACAATTCAATGTGTGCCCCAGATCATTTAGTTCTTCTAAAAACAGTGTCAGCAAAATTTCTGGGTCTCTTTCATGAATATTTTAGAAATTTTAATCAGGCTGAAACATGAATGTTCTTTAGCAAGAAAGCTGCATCTCACCACTGAAGGATTAGCAAGTGAAAAGAACAGCACGTATCTGTAGATAAATGGATTCTAGCCATAATTTTATTGCATACACAACTGGATCAACATTTTACTAATGGAGTTAAATTTCAAGCATTCAAGGAGCCCTAAAGTCCAGACATTTTGGGAACTCACACAGCAAATGTACACATTGCTGACATCTCAAGTGATCTGCTGATGGTAGAGCTCAACAACACTGTCAGAGATCTGCTCTACAATATCATTGCCTGAAGGATGCCTTTCATTTTCAACAACTCTGAGAGCTATCTCAGAGAATTCCTGGAGTCTCTGAAAAATAAGAGATTTCACAAAAATGAAATCCCTGTAATTTAGAAAAATAATTTTATAAAGGTTTACTTAAAAAACAACTGTTACACCTCATGTGTTTAACATAAACTTGCTGTTAAGGATGCAGACAAGTCAATGAGCATACAAGTAGTAGGGCTTATGCATAGGGCATAATGTATGATATGTACAATGCTACCAGACCAGTATAATATTCTATTTCTTATCACTGTATGGCAGTTACTAATGTCAGTAACAGCAGCATTATTAAAAAATATTGCTGTGGAACACAGAATCTTATGGTTCCTATTTTTTAACTAAACAAAAGCTCTTTTCCTCAGTGTCTTTTTAAAGTCAAATTTTGAATATACACTATGCTGTCCTTTCCCACTCAATTATCTAAATACAGGAGCTCAGACAGAATTTTTTTCTTGAAAAGACTACACATAAAAAGTTGGGGTTTTTTTCTTTTATGAAAGAATTTACTAATGTGACAAATATGAAGAAAATGGACACCACTTATCCATTAGTAAAATGGAAAACAGATATTTCAGGCATTTTTTTTTTCAGTTTGTGCATCTCTCTCATATGAAACTAACCAGAAAACCAAAGCAGTCACATGCTAATGGTATGTTTACATTATGAATAACAAATTCAATAACAATGCCTGTAAAAAGACTGGTCCCCAGTTTTCATATTTCACCAGTCTCATTTTATGATTTGTTTTCATTTTTTTAAAAAAAACAACAGCAAATCCCCAAAACTGCAAGGAGACTTACAGCACTTCTGCATCAGGCTCTTCACAAACATTACAGAAACACAGTCTCCAGGGCAGAGAGCTTATAGTCAAATGCTGTGCTCCTAGAGGATTTAGGCACACACACTGTAAGCAGACCAACTGCTGTCAAGCCTGGCAAAGAAAGTACTTATTCAGATGTAAATGGATTTGATTACAGTTTCACTGGACTAATTTTAAGCCACTTAAAATTAAAATTATCTGCATGTAAAAGTGGAGAAATTCTGGGCCAACACAACCCCAGCTTCACACCATCTTTGCAGATGTGGATGTTTCCAGAGTCACCCGTAACAGAACAGCTTTGGCATGAGGTGCTGCAGCCTGTATGTGCAGGAGGACATGAGGCGCTCTGTTCCCAGGGCCTTCATGGTTTAGTTACCTACAGGGTATATTTGGTTATCCTACAAGGCAGGATACATCATTTATGCCAAAACCCTTAGACAAATGCCAAATCAGTCTCCATCCCAGTCTGTCTGGATAACGTACACTAAAACCCAAACAATCCTCACAGAACAAGCCTTCTGCACAGCTGAGACCTATGTGAGGAATGATGTTGTCAAAGCGGCATCGTCCCTGTGTGCTGGGGCTCCCCTCCCGCCCGGGTGGGTAGGCACAGCGGGCCTTGCCAGCCAATCAGAAGAGACGTGGGTTGTAGCGGGGAACAAAATGGCCACCCACTGCCACAAAATGGCTGACCCATGTGTCAGCAAGGGAAGGGCCTTCCAGATCTAATAAACTCTGGGTAAGCTGGTAGGGATTTTTTCATTTAAAAATCTGCAGCTCATTGACTGCCACTTTGGACTATGCCCCTAATAGGGCAAAGATTGGCCACACAAATTCAGGACTAGGAGTACATAACAAAAATCACCACATTCACCTGAAAATACTGCATATTAACGCCTTAGCTCACTTTCTCTTTTAAAAGCTTTACTCCTGTTACATAAGCCAGACTTTTATTTAAAAGTTCTTCAGATAAATGCTCTGGTGTATTCTCCCTGCCATAAGGTAGCTATACATCTCAGCTTGTGAACAACTTGGGCAACATGATGCCTCAAGGAAAGACATACAAACAGAATTATAAATCTTTCCTTATTAGTATTTTTCCTATTAGACTCCTTGTTGGAAAAGTGTTATTAAATTAAACTTAGCAGAGAAACCAAGGAAATGATTTCTAAGTATTCTGTAGTAAGTTTGTGGGAATCCCAACATTATTTTATTTTTCCAACAAATAAAATAGGGCCTGTAGCAATAAATAAATAAAACAGGCACTGTGGTAGCATCTCCCTAGCACAACTGACAAGTTTTAGGAGACACGCTTCAAGTGCGGCTGCCCCAGAGCAATACTGCCGCTGCTCTGTATTGTTTGGGAAGGCAAGGAAAGGCCAGAAGAGAAGTTCCAAGATAAGTTTAGCATTACAAATCTCAATCCTGATATTAAATGCTTCTTGGATGATTTTTAAGGTTTGTTTTGAATACCAAAATTAATGCCAATGTCTGAAATTACATCCCCATGCACTCTAAACCACAGTCCTCTAATTTTGAAAGAATTCTGAATCCTGGCAGGAACACTGGGTCCACTGTGGTTGTTAACACACTGCAGAAAACTTATCAATTTAATGTAAAATATTTTTCCTCCATGAAAGCAAACACAGAGCAGGAGTTACAGGAAAAATACCATGGATTGGCAGGAAAAAATACCAAGAAGCAGACTGGGAACCTTTGCATGCAAAAATTAGTTCGCTCATCCAAGCTGTTTTAACTCAAACCTATACAGTCACTGCACTGAGTCATGCACCAGACAATTTTTCTGTTCAGAAGTGGAGACAAAGTATCAAGAGTAATGTAGGCTTTTTACTTCTCCCCCACCCCCTGCCCCCCCCCAAAAAGGGGACACACATACCAAAATATTGGAGAGATTTCAAAAAAGAACAGGAAAAAATCATTAAAGACTCAGAAAGGAACTAATTTCTACAAAATGTAAAATACCTAGCAGTTTGTAGTCTAGGTAATGGATGAGAAGATAAATAGCTGACAGTTGACATGTACTGGACAGATTTAAGCAACAATGATAATGTACTTAGAAGCTGCAGTATAAGAATTAAGAAAATATATTTGAAAATATAAGATTTAAATTGGATGCATAACTGTGAGGTGGGAAGTCATGGAAAATCTATGAGACTGTGGATATTATTTCATGATCAGAATAGGCCCACTATTCCCTCTACCCCCAATCCCCAAAGAAACATTCATTCTATGCAAGCAGACCAGAGAGCACTATTATGTCTACCACCTCCTGTTATCACTGTCCTGTTGTAGAGGCTGGGGAGGCTCCTCTGCCAGGGCTCACAGGCACATACTTTTTCTCCCTTCCCAGCACCTCACTTATCTTGTGGTGATACACAATTAATTTCTTGAGTGAGCTCACAAAAGTCAATTTGCCGTCACTTTGATTAGTAATCACAAAAAAATGTGTCATCTTAAACTCAGGAGGTAAGAAGTCTTTGTCCTGCTGTATTAAAAGACAGAATACAGAATTTATGATTGCCTTTCTTGACAAGAAGAACACATCAGGCTTAACTGAGGGAAGAGTATAAGCAGCTACTCAAGTTATAAATTAAACTAATTCAGAAACAATATCCTACATCACTGCATATACCGGAAAAGGTCCTCTGTTAAAGCAATGGCAGCATAACAACTACACTGGGACTAATGATGAAACTATTCAACGAGGAAGGTGAAAGGTGGGAAAATGCCTCACTGAGACAGGAAAGTGAAACTGCAGTGGCATTTCAGTTCTCAAATCTCTTCCCACAGCAATATTCATGGAAAAACATAGAAGAGAGAAAAAATAATAGTGTCCCCACCATCATCTAGAAGGTGCACACCAAAACCTTGTCTCTTCCAGTCAGGTAGCTTCAGTAATGAAGCAAATCAAACTAGATGCCTTTGTGACCAAGGAAACATTCCTCTGAAGGGGGAGGGTGGTGGGGTTTCTCTGTTTCTAAATAAAAGCCAGTTACCATTAAACATTGTTGGAAGCAGCACTACGGCATCACGTGGATAAGGTAAAATTTGTGATTGTTTGGCATAAAGAGTCAGGGATGGAGACAAAGCAAAGACAAGTTAGGTACCCACACATTTAGCCACAAGAATGTGGGTAAATCAGTTCAAGGCTCACAAGAGTAGTCTCTAGGCAAAACCCAAGAAACAAAAAACCCCAACCCCTTGTTAAAATTTCTTACTCATGTTAGTACTTCAAGTTGCACACGAAGAGTCAACCTGCTTGTAAATGACATTTTCAATAAAAACCATTGAAAGTCTCTATGAAAGATTATCCTAACAAGCATTCATACTGAATCAGCTTGAGATTTTAGATGTACATTCCCAAACTGCAGTTGCAGTGTGAGCAATATGACTCCCCAACATCTAAATGAAAAGAATTGTTTGTTTCAGATAGATATAAAAGAAAGGATTTAATTGATTTTACAGTTTTCATGGTCACATTTAACAACCAGAGCAAACCAATAAAGAGGACAATCTCGTCAACCATTCTGTCCTTATTATATGATCTAATCCCTCTTTCTGCTGAGACAAGAAATGAAAACAGTGCACTAGAAGGCCTCCACAAACTGTTCAAAGCAAGCTGAAAATATTTAATTTCTTCTTTTTTTTTTTTTTTTTTTTATTTGTAAGCTTATGTATCTGGGCGCAACACAGATTAAGAAAGAGGTATAAATAAAAATGCAAGTTACATTTTATTTCACAGTGCTACTCTTTACCACTTAACCTATATTTTATTCACAAAAGTGGAAGTTTATGGGAAGAGAGAAAGCTAAATAAAACTCACCAGCAACAACAACAGAACAAATTAATGATTTGTATGTGTTTTACTCAGCATTGCTTGATGTATGCTTTTCATTGACTCTAAATGTCAGGATTTTAACTCTGGTTCCAGCAGCTCACCACTGTAGGGCTGTAAAGTCCTACTGAACAAGGATTCTTCAGAGCTGATTTAGCTATGGCTTTTTCTGTTCAGTTATGGGATGTCATGTTCATGCTTTAGTAGAACTCCTCCAGGTTAAAAATTACTCATATTATTGTTATCTTCATTAATTATGCTATTTGAAATGCCTTTATTCCTTCAATTTTTCCTTCTAAAAGCCCCGTTACAAGTGCTTGTTACTCTGACCTGTAGCACTTGTCATAATCACTCCCTAAAAACTTCTTGCCAAGCTTCTTTCACAAGATTCATAAATTTCCTACAACCTACCGACTCTGTGCACATAATTGCAAACTAAGCAGTACAATACGGATGCATCTGAACACAAATATAACAATCTGAAAAAGAGTATTGTGTTTCACTTTGGCTTAGTTTTGACTTCATGCGCTTCATAAAAAACATCTGGAAAGACGATGCCTCCTTCCCCCCACCATGACCCAGCTGCTTACTCAGAAATAAATCTGAGAAAGTATCAAGAAATGCTCTGTTCTCACTTCAGAGTTTTAGACCGTATTCACACTCTCTCTTTCCAGGAAAAAAAGCAATTTATTTCTGTTACTGTTAGTAATGAAATCTCTTCCACAGTCAGGGTGAGAAGTGTAGTCCAAAGACAAGAAGATGAAGGAAGCAAGCAGTCAAGCTCAGTTCTTGATGCAGAGGAAAAGAGATTTGTTTATATGAGATACTAAATGCTGTCATCTCCTTCTGATAGTGCTCTTGCAAACCCAATGGAGACAAAGCACAGAAAGAGGTTCCTTGCAGAACACTCTGACAGCAGGTAAAGGCAGCCTGCAGTGCTGTTTCCAGTAGTAGACCATAGGAACTGCATTCACAAGACTGAAAAAGTAGTAAAGCAGTAGACCAAAGCTGTTTCAGACTACTTTAAAATGTAAAAGGTGTCAGCAATCCCGAATACTTAAATCTTTTAAATAACAGCTGTTTTTCTAAGTCTGTCTGTGCCAATCCTGAGGCTACAAACCTGTCCCTTGACTAAAGTATGTTAATTCTTGCCTCTAGTCTGTATGGTAAGGCTTATCTTTGTTAAGCTTATTACTTCGGAAAAGGGCTGTAGTTTTCTGACTTATCTAGTAGAAGAGGAAATAAGTTATCTGAACTTTCTCAGCAGCTTCTCTTTCCAAATGCCCTTTAATGTCTTACTCTTTAAAGTAAATTTTATTTAGAAGATCCACTGCTAAGTGCAAAGCAACTCTACTGGCTCTGCAGTTATGTGTTGACAATAATAATTTCAAAGATACATATAAGGAAAACCCCACAATTTACTGTATCTGAAAACTATGTATGTTCACGTGCATTTGAATGGAGTAATAAAAAGGAAAAGAAAAACATCTCAACAGTTGATATGTTTTCCTCAAGTCTCTGCACACCCAAAAGAATCTTTGCACTTGGGAAAATAGGTGGATGCAAGGAGTGTTTAGAGTTCAGAAGGTTTTAGAGAATGCAACTGTCCCTTTTAACTTCAGAGCACACTTTCATTCAATCTTGTTCTTAAATTTTACAGATTTTTTAAAAATCTAAACCTGAAACTTAACAACTCCATAACTGTTCCCAGAAGTCCCACTACCAAAGCTATTTTTCTTCTCTAAAAGAAGAAAGAAATATTTTGCTTAAGTCTTTCTGTGTGGAGGGTGAGTTTGAGGGTGGGGTTTTTTTGCCTTACTGCTCTTCACAGTAGGGAAATTACATCTTTCTGCAGTATCAGTTATAGACGAGTATACTGATGTCAGACTGTTCTCACATACAAGATATAGGATTTTTATTCATTCTACTTAATGTAGTATCAGCATTTTCAAAACTGTAACAACTTATTTATTATGCTTTCTTATTAACATACCTGCTCCCAATTAATCATCTAGCACCTGTAAATCAGGGTTGAACCAATCTGAATTTTGGATATGTACTGATTATAATGCACAGAAAGTGTAGGAATCTTATATAAATCCTCAAAAATAGATATTGAAGAAGTCTGGAAAATTACAGTGCAACCAGAAGAATCTCAACTTTGACAGAAGTATTTTTCAGTATAAATATATCATCTCAGGTCCATTTTTATATAGATTCATTATTTGTTAGATCCTCTAGTGTATGGACCAGTGAATCTTTGAGGTACATAAGCAAGAATATGTCAAACAGAGAAGAGAATTTCTGTCTTTCTTAACTCACTTCCATTTGTCTTTCTCCTTAACCTTTTGCAATCACTTGAAAACAGAGACGTGCAGACATTTACAGCAATATCCTGTTCTATGAGGTCCCATAGTAAGTATATCTAACAGCACAGGTTCAACCATACGTGTCTCACATTTTATTTACTTCCCTATTTTAGTGGTTTCTGTAAGGCCTGTTGCTTACACACTGAAATAATGTCACCTATTTGAGCCTCTTGGGCATAAGACTTCATTGAAAATAACATGTCTAACTCCAGTGCTCCTACTGATTTGTGGAAGAACAAAAACAGAAGAAAAAAGAAAAATAAAGTATCGCCTATGCCCATCTTTTTTTTTTTTTTTAATCCTTTCCTACACAGTAGTCCCAGTGGGAGATTCTTGTACTTAGGAGAGAGCAAAGGCAGACCCCAATCACTGCTATGAACACTCTCAAGCCTTCTCATTCTCTCCTTAAATCCCCAGCGAAGAGACAAAAAGACTATTTAGGTGTAAAACAGGAAAAATTAATAAATTTGTATATATTATTTCAGAATATACCATTCTGAAGATTTCCATACCAAGATTTTACCTTCTCACCATAGGTCAGAAGTTATGTCCTCATGTTTAACTGTAGTGGCAGCAAAAGTGGATCAGATTATGTACCTTTTACATAAATCAACACTAAGATATCTATATCTCACTCCTAATACAAGCGTGGTCATCAATGAATATGCCTTCTCTGTATCATTAATTTTTTGGTTAATGTGAGTCTTAGGTACATTTTGCTATGTGTATTCACTATCCTAGTCAGGTTATAAATCTTTTCTCTGTGCACCAAATATCTCAAAGTACTGTTTCAGCCTTTCAGCACTTGCCTTCTTCGTTGACTTTTGTCTTTAAGGTCTGTCTTCATACTAATGCTTCATTCAGTTCATTTTTCTACTGCTTAGATTTCATCCTATGCATCTTGGACTAGCCTGTCTTAGTCTTTGTACTCAGCTTTTGTGAATTGCTTAGGTCAGCTCAGGGTCTGTCCATGTGCTTGGGTTGATCTTTGCTTCCCTCAGCAAAGTGGGACCTATCTCACCTCTGCTTCATACACAGTATCAAATTTGAAATCACTCAATCATTTTCAAATTGTTTCATACTGTTAAAATGGACATCCAAGGCTACATACGCCAAGTGTCTGGACTGTTTCTAGCATGCAGGACTCTATAACACACTGAAGTTCCCACATGCTGTTGCCCTCTCAAATGCTTTTTCCTGCCTGTATGCACATAGGCCATAAGAAAATATTTACAATAGCACAAAAGAATGACCCTTTTGTACCACATCACAGTAAAAGAAAGACAAATTTGATATTGCCCAGAAAGCAAGTACTGAACTACAGGGAGAACAAATGCAAGATGCCTATACTTTCAGGAGGCATTCCTATGTTCATAATAATAATGTGATGTAATAATAATAAATATTCATATATTCCTAGTAATCATAACTGCTCCACTGAAACCTTTGTTTTCCTGTATGCATATGAAAAACACTACCTATTAGAAGAACAGAAATAATTTAAACAATATACTTCAATAATACTGTCTTTGATGTGGAAAACTTGACCAGAGGTCCATCTGATGATTGTCTCAGAAAGATGGTAGGCATAACTGAAATAGTCTTGTTTCATGATCCCTCAGTATGAAGCTCCTTGCTGGCTTAGATGCAGCAGGATAATGCAAAAATCCATCATGCTGAAAAAAAATGTGATATGGCATTTCACCAGTCATTCTTGAGGGAGGTAAAAAGTAAGATTAAGGGACCCTAAATATTTGTCTCTATAATGGAGGGTGAGTGAGTAAGCACGGTGATCTTTGCTCTCTAGGGTTAGAGGGGTGACCATCCGCTGTCATCAGCTGTTTTTTTAATAGATGCCACTGTCCCCTGAAATCACATAAGGGTTATTTTAGGTGAATTATACTAATGGAATTATTATTAACATAGTCATAACATTCTTACCAACAAGCTAGCCAGATGCAATTTTTCTATTTGAAAATAACTGACCAATTAAAGAGTTATCCAATTTGAGTGAATCACACCATGGTCCTGGGAATTTCACCCAGACTGCTGCTTTCTGTGCTGCTTCATATATTCCTGCCCGGATGAAGCCATAACAGTTAGGTATGGCTGCAATTCAGAGCTCCTAGAACACCGGCTAAAGCGACAAGGTTATAATAGCCTTAATACATTTCACTGGCTCTATGTAGAAAAGAAGCAGAATCCTATTCTGAAATACATCTAACTCACTGAAAAATATTTAAACTCAAGCAACAGGTCTCTGATTAAAACTCAACATTAAAACCTTTTTTTCCCCATGCCCTCCCCCTGCAATGTATTCCCAAGGACATTTAGTAGCTGTCAGCTATATACAAATACAGAACAGATGGTACCCTAATGTAGACAGATAATGTGCATCTCTGGATCACCTTTTAACACATCCATGAGCACTATGCTGCTTCATTAAATCCAGTTATGTCATTATAATTACAAACTTCTGACTTCTTTTCCCGATTCTCTCTCTCTAGGAGCAAAGAGGTCTATGTAGGATTTCTCTCTGAACTAGGGGGGGGGGGGGGGGGGCAGGGGGAACAGTATTTTGTAGGTATTTAAAATTACTTTGTTATTTTGCATGTTTCATTGCCTGCAGTTTTTAAAGTAAGACTTCATCTCATTTTTATGAGTTACAAAACATGTGGCACAAGCAGATACTAGAGCATACCCTTATTGTACCCTGTACATAGCCAGAGTCCTTTGAACTTTCTATTGGACAAGATTTAAAAGTCCAAAAATTTGATTCTGAAAGTCAGAAAAGCCTCCGTTATACTACAGAAAGAGGTTCTAAGAGGACTAGTTGGTTGTGCTGACTTGTATATGCTCGCCCATGGAGACGGGGGTCCAGAAACCCTGGAATTTGGCTGTATTTGCCCACAGTTGGTGATGGTCAGGTCAGAAGGCAGCACCTGTGGACTACAGTCTTCACCTGCTGACATACAATCATGGCAGATGTGGACTGAGGACTCTCTCAAAGTGAAATGAAAAATCAGCACATTAAGAATAGACACAGCTGTATATGGGGAGGGGAGCGAAGCAGGTAGGACTAGAGGACCTACAGAGGTCCCTGCCAAATTATTCTACAACTCTAAACCGGGGTACAAAAGGTTTGTAAACTTTCACTTTTGCTGTTCTTGTATCTGGTGCCAGAAACGCTGAGTCTTGCTTAAAGGAATTTTGAAGCAACAGTCAGAATTGAATAAAGGGCTAAATACTTGAAGTACAATTTAATATATTTATGGTTTGTAATACAAATGCTGGAGTGTCATAACCATCCAATTTTCCTAGCACTTAAGATTAGCTGAAAGAGGACCTTTTGAGTGAAGTATATATACCTGTAAGTATTTGCATCTGACTTTCCACAAACACATAATAGGGGATGGAAATGCACAGCTTGCCATCAGTAGGAATTGATGCTTCTCAGCATTTATCAAACAATTACCATTCTGTATTAAAAGGTAAAGAGATATCAGTGTTGCCTTTATAAGATGCTGGCTCATGCATCAGATTCTAAGTTTGAGGGGTTTTTAAACTGAGCGGGAGTATCTTCCCCAATTGACAAGTTACCTGCACTTAACAAGTTTTAAGACTTAAAATTATTCATTTTATATTTATTTCCTTCTTTGAATTAATTTGTTCTAGCCAATAAACAGTATAGATTGGAATGCTAGCACTCAACCCATGCTACGGTAATTCCCTTGATGGGAAAAACAGCTAGAAAGGTCAAAAGCTTCTAGAGATTAATCTAAACAATTTGATTACAGATTTGGGGCAGGGAGAGAGGGAAAAAAAACCCAAAAGTAATGGCCCCATAACATAGCACACGAAAACAGAATGAAGGGGAGAGGAAGCTCTTTGAAAATCCCTCTATCTTTTTTTCCCCTTTATGATTTATAATATGCACTTTTGGTCCACAGTGAAACCCTTGAAAAGCAATTATGTTTATTACTTAGAAAACCAGCTGCATTGGAATGTGGTATCATTACATGCTCTGAATGCTACTGAATGTACATAGTCCTTTCTTATCCATTTAACTTATGACTTATCAATTGTTCTTCTTCTCTAAACCTTTCTTAAATACTGAAGAAACAAACTATTGTTTACTGGAAGGTGCTTTGTTTCCTGCCAAAGAGCACTGAAACAAAAGCTGTTGCCTCCAGCCTTTGCCACTGCTAAGCAGTGTAAGGTGAGCACATGCAGCACAGCCAGAGGTATGGCAGAAAGCATACTTTACCTCCATGCCTCACTAAATAATACATTGGCAAGGCAACCACATAAGAGATTTGGTGTCTTGTAACTACTATCAGACGTGTGTCTATCAAGCTTCATGTTCGTTAGTCAAATGAGACCAATGAATTAGAGAATGTTTAAATTTGTCTTCCTTTAAACAGGCACACAATGAGTGCAGCAGAGTCACAACCGGAAAACTCAACTGAGAAGAACACAGTGGTAAGATAAGCTCAGTACAAATATGCAATTTAATGCTTGGTTGTTTTTTGGGGTGTTTTTTGTTTTGTTTTGGTTTTTTATTTTTTTAATAGGCTGTCTAGTGCGGGGCCTGATACTGCTCATGTAATAAATGAGAATGAGGGGATAAAAGGAAAGAAGAAAATAAGCATGTCTTTCCTCAAGTACCATGAATATGAATAATGCGCTTTCTAGTTCTCTCTTATTAGATGAGAAAATGTGTTGATTTTGCTGGTAAGATACAAGAATTAGTGTTCCTGTGTGTTTTACCTCAAAATACTGGAGCCTCTTTACATTTACTAGAGTAGGGGTCTGCCATAATTTAGAGTTGAAACAATATTTCTTAAACTCTTATTATTCAGCTATGAATAATTGTGTTAGGATAAAGGTTGGCATGTTAAATGACAGTCCAAGTTAATTATTTCTCAAAATATGACTAGGAATTTGGAAGTGTTTTACATTTTGTAGTAATCAAGAATATTCTAGCTCTTTTCATAAACTTGTCTGAGCTGCTTTTGTTAAGAAGCATCTGAAATGTAAACGAAGAAATGTTACAGATACTTGAGGCTCTGCTTACCTGCAGGAGAAACTGCAAGCTTTTCAAGCAACAGCGTCAGAAGTGTGCACCTAGCATCATGTGCACATTTAAAGAGTCCTTAGAGAAAAAGATTATTTAGTAAAGTGGCCAGTGTATATAACAGTTGGACTAGATGATATTTGTAGATCCCTTCCAACTGAACTATTTTATTCTATTATTCACTTCATTTAGAGGAGAACTTAGGCAGTTACTGGTCCTCTCTTTCATCTCCCTGCCTCCCTTCCCAGCATTGCCATAAACAAAGGGGTCACCTTCTTTTTCTTCTGTAGCCGCCTCTGGATCCTGGGGGTTGTTCTTCAGTGGTTTGGAAAACACATTAGGTTGAATGATATACAGTCTTCATTTGCAACATGTTGGTCCTTCTCTCATATTTTATCCCATGATAGCATATAGATCCTCATGCCAGGTATTCCTGAAGGTGCAGATTAACTGGAACCAGTCAACCAGGGTGGGACAGAAATTCAGCTATCAGAAGCAAGAGCTAGATGAAGTAGCATGGGACATCATGGAAAGGACTTCTCAAATCCTGTCCTCAAAAGATTTTTGTTTTGGGTTCTGGTTTTGGGCTTGGCTGTTGGGTGGGTTTTTTTGGGGTTGTTGGGGTTGGTTTTTTTTTTTTTTTTTTTTTTTTTTTTTTTTTTTGGGGGGGGGAGCTTTTTAAATTTTATTCAGAAGGAAATCTAGCTCAATATGCAATGGCAAATGGCAGCTATCTGACAACAGCCTTTCCATTGTCAGGAGAAGACCCAGTACAATATGCATGATTATACCATCCCATGGGGATACAGCTAAATGAAGACAGCAACACTATTCACAAATAGTTCTACAAATGAACTGTATCTTTTTTCTATTTCTATTTACTGGTTTGTTAGTGAACAAATGAAAGAGTTTACATGTAAGAAACATTTAAGATAGCAAAAACATGATGAAAATGCAGGTAGCCATTTTGGCAAAGGAATACACAGCAGAACTGATACAGTTTTTCTCAACTGCTTTTTTAATTACTTGCTTGAATATATTCACCTAACAATTGAATAAACAGTCTGCAAACAGTAGAAAAGGGCTTATCTCATTTACAATGGAAGAAGAAAAATCCCATTTAAATGATCCTACTGTGAAGACAGATTTATCAACAACTTCAGATTTAAAAAGCAAACCAGCCAACCAACTTAAAATTTACAGGGTATCTGCAATTCGTGAGTTTACAAAATCTACAGGTCTTCCTATAGCTTTTTGCTCAGGAAAAGTATACATTTATCAGATTTATTACATGCAATGAAGAATTACTGCAGGCCTCTCACAAAATCAGTAGGACAGAGATCCAAAAGATCCCAGAGAAGAAACATGAAAAAAGTAAAACCTACAGTCTGATTGCAATGCTTGAATGCTTTACTATCACTGACCTCATAAAACATATACATTTATGCAAAAGATTTATAGGTAGCATTAACACAGACCTACTTCTGAAGGATATATAGCATTTTAGGTAATTCCTTCACAAAAATTCCACCATCAGTTTCTGCCAGAATGATCGCTCACTAGCTATCAGTTTGATACTACAATCTTCCTCTCTCCAACACATCACTTTTGGCCACAGAAGCACACTTGACCCTCCGAAACCAAGGAAAATGAGAGGGCAATGCTCCCTGCAGTTTTAACCCAGTTGAAACCTTTATCCTATCCCACTGATATTTTTCTTTTAAATATGTTACGTTATATTTTTAATGTGCTGTTATTTGACTGTTACAAGCAGGGGGGTAGTACAATGGGACTGAAAACATGAGTGTAACAGATTAAGCTCTGTCTTGCTACAAGTCACATACATGGGCAGGCTCTATTCTGCAGCTTTTGGGAAGAGGATAGTCACAGACCCACAGAGGTGAATTTGCTGGCAATTTCAGCAAATTGAATAGCGTAATAACTGTTTATTGTCTCTACGAGAGAATAAATCAAGATAAGATTGGGAGAGAAATTAATAGGCCAGAGGACAAATACAACCAGAGAGCTGAAAGCTAAAAATGGCAAACACAAAAGAAAAAAACCCAAAGATACTTGATAAATACAACAATATCTGTTCTCTCCTTCACTTATAGATGATAATTTACAGATGGCCTGTAAAAGCTAAAAACTACAGTCAGCAGAGCTAGTATGAAATGGTAATAGAGATTTTGGTCAAAGTACAAATCTGTGCTTATTTTATTTATTTTCTTCCTACATTTTCATAAATGCAAAGGCTCTACAAAGCTCAGCAAACAATTAAAGTAACTGAAAATTTTAGCTATTCAGCATTCATCAATTATTTTACCTGAAATAAATTCCCATTAATATTCTACAGTGATTTAAACTACCATAAACAGGTAGGGAAGGAAATTAGAAAACCAGAGATCAGTTTCAGAGGGAGTAATAAAATGTGAAAACCTCAAACGATCTCTAGGACACACCAGATTCTGGTTTGGGGTTTTTGTCCCACCCACCCCACCCCAGAGTTTCAGAGAGAGACTTTCATTAAAATATACCTTTAGGAAGCTGCTTAAAGTCAGGTTTAGAGTACGTTCAAATTTGTTCCTGACATAAATGCAGATGTTACAATGAAATCTCTCTTTCAGGGCAGGAGGGAAGTGCAGCAAATCACCAGCTTTAGAAACCATTGAATCTCTGCACAATTTCACCTATACAGGCCAATTCATGCATGAGAACAAGGCAAATGTGTTTTTCTGTTGTCTAGCACCCATAGGTCCCACACTAGGCAAGAGAAGCTACTCTACCATTCTTAGTTAAATCTATTTTGAGAGCTGTGAAGAAGAAGGAGGTGAACTCCAGACTATTCTTGAATGACAGCATAACACCTACTCTGAAAACCACTGGAACCAGCAAAAGGACCAAAAGCAACGAAGCAAAATTTATGAGAACTGCATAAGCACACTCACCTGAACTAGGAAAAGCCTGCTTCTCAATGCAAAGTCAATCCTTATATGCAGCATAAATCAGGAGTATTTCTAACACACAGCTATGAGTGAGGTTGAACATTCTTGCAGCTGGTGAATTTAACAGCTCTTCTTCATTGTGAGTTAAAAGTCAGACCCATTTAGGATCTTGGATGGAACCAGATAGCTTAAAACAACAGGTACATATGACAGGGGAAGGAACGGTGTTACTCTTTTGCTTGCATCAGTCAAGGGGAACTAACAGGACGTTAGCCATAGCACCGAGTACTGCCAAAAAGCTAAAGGACAGACAAGATGGGGCAATTTCTTGTTGGAAAAAAAGGTAAAAGCTGTGGGCCAAGAAACCCCTGTTTTGTTCCAGGAAGGCAGACCTGGAGTTTCCCTTTAAAAATGTTATTGGGGTGCATCAAACACCCAGTACTTTTCCCATGAGTTTTCCTCTGAAGCAAAACATTGCAGACTATTCTAATTCTGCTTAAAAATTGACACTAAAAATAATGCAAGCCCAACTCCCAACAATACAGATTTAAGATCAATAAAATGTAAGCATGCTAAAGGACAGTTAAACACATAATAAACTCTTGGCAAGAATGGAGGGGCTAATTAATTGAGTTTTAAGCTAGTAGCTAGCTCTCAGTTCCTGTTAACATTTCCTTACTAGCTTAAATGCACTTTCTTTCTACTCAAACTTATTTTGAATGAGAGATGAAAACTTACATATGAGTATTTACTACAGGGCAAAAACTCTCAAAAACAAACCTCTTGGGAGCTGATTGCAGCAACCGGTGCAAAATGATAGAATAGCAAGTTTCCTTCCCAAGCGTACTGTAAGAAAGATGGAATAAGCCTTTGTGAGAACACAGTCAACTGATCAGAAAGACTTGATATCAACACTTAGTAATTTACCTGCCAGAAGAGTTACAGTGCAATTAGGAGCACTGTACTGGGATACATTTCCAGACTATCCAAGTACTCTCACAGCTAATGCAGTAGCCCTCCTGTCTCCTGGCTGCATTAAAATGCTGTATCTCACTCTAGAATACTGACAGCTGTATCAAATCTAAAAGAAACCAGCAGTCACCTGTCATAACACCTTTCAGTGCAGCACACACTGATTACGAGGCAGTCATTCATTAGCCCCACTTTGTTTGAAATTCTCCCTAATTGTGTGCTTGCTGCTTTTTCATTCCTTATAGCAATTCTGCTGGCAAGCTTAAAAATGAAATATCTGAACACCACCCTTAATTCAATCTTCATTAACATCCTGCTGTATGAACACACTAAACCCTTTCACTGACTCTTACTGGCTCTGGTCTTACTGAATCTCACTTTCCATTAGGAAGTGGCTTCTGTACCAGCTGCCAGCCCATGCCCTGGCCTGTCCCACAATCTGTGAGGGTCCCCCTAGCCACCATGTGGTGACCTCTGCCAGCAAGGTGCCACCTGGCCCTAACCCCAAGTATATGTTACATTGGCAGGGCACACTGGAGCTGGCATACTTGCCCCTGCAGAAGGGCTCTGTGGAGCTCCTCAAGCAAAGATGGGAGTCCACCAATGCTACAAGAGCTGGCCTGACACTCCAATACTCGCCAGCCCCACAGTCCCTGGTGCTGGAAAAGGTCAGCTGGAGCAGCACCATGGAGAAAGTGCCAGCCGACAGCAGGAGGGCAGGTGTGTTCAAAGAGGAGACCCTAGGTGGTCCTCAGCAGATCGAGCACTTCCCCAGCACTGTGGAGGAGCTGCGGAGCCACTTTGAGGCCCTGGGTGGCAAGAAGGTAAGTGCCTGGGCTGGGTGGACACCTGGAAGGAATGGAGACAGGCTGCAGGGTGGTTTCCCCAGCCTCATACCTCACTGTGGATGGGCAGTGTTGGCCACAGGTCCTGCAGAGGTCCTGTGGACAGTTTGGATCAGTATATTGATACTAAATGTTGTATAGCTTTCCTTATTCCATAATGTTATCGGTCTGGATCATTTTAATGGTTGCTGACTGCCACTATCTGTCAGTAAATTGGTGCGTGATTGTGCTTGGCCAGTGCTTTTGGGGTGGGGTGTGGAGGTTGCGAAAAAAACAAGATATTATGGCCTGAGAGAAGAAATCCCAAATGAAACTATTTAAAAACACTCTAAAACTTTCTGAAGCAATTGCTTCTTATTTGTAGAACAGTTTTGACATGCCTTCAACTGAGAAACCTGCTGTCACTTCACCCATTGGCTTTCACTGGCATAACATGACAGGCCTGGACAAATTCCAACCTTTATTTGTCACCAGATTTTTGTCTGAGAAATATCTGTGATTTCTTGTAATTATCTGGGCAGAAGCTAGACTTCTTTTTAAAAGTGCTTCAGAGACATATAGGGTACTGGAAAGTTTATTAGTAATCTTAATTAGGGCAATTTCATTTGGCTTTGTGGCTAAAAAGTCTGCTGCATGAAAACGAAAATGTCCATGCATGTTTTTGTTTCTGATGGGAAAATTTTATACCTTTCACATTGTAATTCCTCACATCTTGTTCAATTATCAGCTTAAAAAAAAACCAAACCCATAAATAAATAAATAAAAAATCCTCTTTGAGTAATTTTTGCCCCATCTCAATCAAAGATATACTAAAACTCAATGTCACAACTCTGTGTTCTACCACCTTCTACCTGCTGCAGGATAATCCTGCCAATCCATGTAGTCAGTCATTTACCCATTTAACTTTAATGCCCAGAGTGATTTAAACATGGTTTTCTGGTCCAGAAACTACAGTTCAGAATAATGTATGCTGACCATCATATAATTCATACACAAAAATCCTACTGTTAAAAGATATTAGAAAGCTTTTTTATGTGAAGAGTAAAATAAAAATTCATGTGATTCATGAAAAAATCTTTTCATTGGCTTTAGACACATAACACAAAATGTGCAGGTACCAATAAAATAAAGGTTAAAACTTTATGGGATTATTGAGCACTTTATAAGACCATATAAAGGAGTCATAGAGTGCTGCTAAGTGGCATACTTAAATGATTTTGAGGTAGAGACCTTTTTGGTTGGTCTAACTTGGTCATTTTTTAATAATAGCAAAATAAATGTTTTTTCCTATGAAGCAGTACCTTCATTGTTGCAGACATCATTCTTGTAGGAGCAAATTGGTTCTTTTTTAATCTTATTGATACGAAGAGCTCCTTATGGAGTGAGAAAGAATATTTTTTTGGACTTAAACAGCATTCTTCACTTGACAGGATTGGAGACCTTTATTTAAACAATAACTACCAACAATGTAAAATAGCTCCTTACTCCCAGCCTCAGAACTGTTACACCTTTTAAATATTACTCTGTTAGGGTTTCTTTGCAAAACTTGCTACTGCCTCACCTGCAAATGCTTTGAATTCACATGCAGGTTATAATCTGATTGTTAGTATTATTATTTCACTGATATACCTCATAAAAATTATTTCCAACTGTATCTCTTTTTGCTAGGTGTTCCTTCAAGTGAAAATGTATCATTTCTGATACAAAAGGGAAGCAAAGGCTCAGTAAAAGGGGCCAGAGGGAAGAATCAAGGACATGTTACTTACCTCTTCCTTAGCATTTATTTGCCAAGAGCGCTACATATGAGATGTGTTTGATTATAGCTCTAGTTAAAATCATTTTTTTTCCTCTGCCCAGCCAGAAGTGAAAAAAAGAGGTATACTCTCTATAGAGCCCGCCTTCTTATTAAGTCACTGAAACTCATGCAGAAATTGCAACCATTAAGATCAGTATCTTGCAAAGAATGTAGAAAAGCAGATGGTGCAGATAAACTGGGAAGTGACAAGGGGTGGAAAAGCTTGAGGAACAGGACCTTTTTTCAGAATTCAAGTGGAAAAGCTTGAATTCTGTTATCCTGTTCAGGTAACTGTCTTAGGAAATAAGATTTATATTGCCTTTGAGGATTTATTTCCCCAGCATTGTAAAACATCTTGAGGTTTCCAAGATACAATCAATATGAAATATAGAAAAATGGAATCTGCATCATAGAAGACTTTCATAATGTAGGCATTATTCAACACTTTTACTTAAAAAGAAAAATCTGAAAGTGGACCTATACAAAATGGAGACATTCAAACCACAAGTTTCTGATGCTGAACAGGTATGGATACTTAAACTCAGATCATTCACTTAGAAATCTTGGCAACACAAACCAAAAGCAGAACTGACAAGGTTTAAAAAAAATTTGCGAGCTCCATAGGCATAGGGGTTGTGTGAAAGGACAGATTATTTCAATAACATGAAAAGCTGGAGCCAAACCCATGCTGGTACTAACAACGGCATCAACATCTATGTCCAAGACCTAATGAGACAAAAAATATGTAGGAATTACTGATTCCCTCACTGGTAACAATGACTAAGCATGAGAAAAAAAATAAAATAAAATCAGATGAGATAAAGCAATCTCAGGCTTTCCATGTATAAAGCTTGGACTCTGTATCATACTATAAATTAAAGTACTGAAGGTATTTAAATGTGCAAAGCATTTCATGTGTATCTGGTTAATGATAAAGACCCTAGATATTAGAGGTGACAAAGGCATTTATTAAGATTAATGAATGTTAAGTATTTTAGTAGCTCTATATTACACCATGAGATAGGATACTTGTCATGAAAAACAACAGCAATTTAGTATGCTTTCAGAAGATACATTTTGACTATAGTTCTATCAAGTAATGAATGATACAAGAAAATACTTATATCACAATATAATGCAAAGCTATGCAAAAGTTTTAGCAAACTGATTGCTTAATATTCATTCTCTCTCAGCCATAGTGCATTTCCATGGGCAGGAGTAGTGAAGAATGCAGAATGAGCTGATGCATTTCCTTCACAGTTTTACAGTGGTTTCACCCAGAAGTGGTAGAGGAGGTTAGAACAAAGTTAGAAATGGCTATATGTAAAACTAATTCAAAGACATAGAAATCACAGTGGAATTTTTAAAATTTAAACAAAATGCCTTTTAAGGCTCAGTGCCAGCTAATTATATTACAGTTACCTTATGCATAAATGAACGTGCTCATTAGCCTTATGTTCAGAAAAGGGTTGCCAACTGTTGTAACCCTGCTTAAATGGACTATCTCTTGACTAATCAGACTTTCAAGACCAGAGCCCATCTTATCACATTATTCCATAGGAAAAAGAGATTTTATTCTAAGGCGGCAAAATACCACTGCTTAAAAATTCTAAAGCCTCTAATTTAGGTTGCATTTCCATTGCAGTGCTCTTATTTCTATATGTATAAAATCAATAGAGGAAAATCAGGGCAAACAAATAATGTTAAACCATGAAGTGACTTCTAAACAATTAAATCAATCATATATAGAATATTCTGCTAGTTCAAAAGTGAAAGACATTGTTACAGGCAGCTGCAAATATATTTAGACCTTCGGTATATTTTTCTTCCTGGTGGCTACATGGTGAACTATGACCAAACCCATTTATTTGAATGGAATCAACACTTCATATTGCAATAAGAGACTACAAAAAAAAGTAGAGTCAGGTACCAAGTTTAATAATTTTGAAGCTAAATCACTTGGTAAAGTCAAATTACTTTCATCTCAGTTTATCCAAGTGAAACTTGGATGTGTTTCCTTCTTAGAAGTATTAATAAGTTAATAATTAAGCCTGTTGCTGGAGCCATTTAATGGAAGTCTATAGTATCAGACCTGCCCGTATCTTTCCATTATTTAAAAATAAACTGATGTTCCATTCTGCTAAAAGGAAAAGTATTTTCCCCTTTCCTATAGGAAAAAACTGTTTCTTAGGAAGTCATAATACAGTGAAATATCAATTTATTGTACTGACATCGCTCCCATGAAACAAATACTTCAGTTTATTAGCACTCAAAGGCATTGGAATGTTAAAGCAAGTAAGGCCTGTGTTTGCTGGAAAGTGATTATTATGTATGTTTTTCTTAAAATCTGTTAAAGCATCCCAACTGAAAAAGTAATTTCATGCTTACTTTCAGAGAAACATATTCAAAGCACTCATTAAAACCATTTCATTTAAATAATCTAGTATATGTTCATTAAACTGTGTCCTTTGCAGAAAACATATGAACTGCTGCCAGAAAGAAAATGAAGGGAACAGATGTTTAATGTAAAAAGGTTAGACCTTCATTAAAATTATTTAAACAAGCAGCATCTCTTTTCCCTTAACACTCTCAGAAATGTTTATATTAATTTAGCAAAGCTACGTAATATAGAAAAGAACAGAAACCCCATCACAACTGTAGGTCAGTTTTGTACCCTGTTATCACTTGCATCATTTGTATTTTTGTTATGGATGAATGAAAGCAAATAGTGAGGAGTGCATGTGATGGCCAAACGATTACCCTTGCTGAAAAACTTGATATTGAAGGGAGTGCTGTATGGTCAGCCTTCTGGATTTTGGCTTCATCTCTTACTTAGCTCATTTTCTTTTTATGAAAAAATGCATTCCTCCCCTTTGTTTTCATGAACTTTTTTCTAACAGCAAAAGATTCCACAACTAGGAAAGGCCACATCATCGATGGGACTTGAATTGTAGATCATAAAGAACAGGTTTTGGTAAAAAATAATGTTATTTTTTTCCCCTTAAAGGAAAACTTTTCTTCTGTGCTTTTACTTTCTCAGTAAATATATCAGATCTCTTCAAATACCTTACAAATCACAATCCTCCTCCGACTTTGGTTATTCCTGTGTAACTCACCTCTGAACTGGATTGGCTTTTCACAGTATGGAAGATGTATTAAATTTTTGCCTTTCTAGAAACTGGACATGTCGACAGAGTTCTCACCAATCTCCACATTTTATGCCAGGGAAAGCAGCTGTTCCAACGGTGGGAACGGAGCATTGTAAAGCTCCTTTGTTCACAAACGGTCCCATGAACTAGTGCAGTGCAGTGTGCATACACACACACACGCATATATATAAAAGTCTTCTATAAAGTACTGCTGTTCCTTCCTGTTTAATCAGTGAGTTGGCAGTGATTCACATTCCATCCCAGCCTATCAACTGCAGTTCTTCAGTTCCTCTGAGATGTTTTCTCTGTGTTAATAACATATTTATACTTTCATTGTATATAAACTCAGAAGTAACTATGTTGTGGAGAGCACACCTGCCTTCCTCAAGGTGTTATGTAAAACTGGATTTGAAACCAGCACAAATGATTCACATTTGTGACAATTCAACATTTCAGAGGTTCTTCTCCACTACGCCACTGTTAACTAGTTTCTCTAGCGGCCCACACCACTAATTTAGCTAGTTGCTTAATTATTAAGCAACTATGCTTAGACCAAATAGTTGAATGCTTTCCAAACAACAAGTTATAATATTTCCCTTTAACAGACCCTTGTGAAGGGTTTCCTTTGTGTGGAAAGCGAAGGAAACAATCTGTAAAAGAACCTCACCCTAAAAGGGTAGAATCATCCACTTCTCACAGGGAGATGTTCATGTTTGAGCTACAGCAACTAGGAAGCTTGCTAGAAAAAAAGTAGGACGGATCAGTTGGAAAATTGAAACTTCTGTGTCACTAGTCCCTTATGAGAGATTAAATTTGTGTTTAATCTTATTTACATGTAAAGTACTGTTGAGCAGGCTACATTTTTATAAGGAACAGGATGGGATGGACTATGCCCTCCACTAAACTTTCCAAATGAAGTCTTCTTTGCACTGAGATTCCATAGATACACTTTTTGCTTCACAGTGTTCTTGTTACTTACTGCTTAATCAGAATCCATGAAGATTCATCATGTATCATGTACTGCGCATGAGGGTAGCTTATTTTTAGGATCACTTGTCCTCAACAAATCGCAACAATTTCAGGTTTGGGTCTCATTTTTGTCTATTTTCTGGCTCTATTCCCTATGTTCTTTCTGCCCCACTCTTAAAAAGACTTCTTTCCTGTTTTGTTGGCTGTTTAATTTTTAATTTCAAGAGGCACTTTTCATCTATTATGATGAGTCTTTTGTGGAGTAGAGTTAGCTAATAGAAAAAAATATTTTGACAGTGCATCAAACACTACTTCTTAGGATGACTGAGTTTCATAGAAAGGCAGTCTAAAAATCTGAACATTCTTTCTGGAACAGGGAAGCATTTAAATAGAAGCATTAAAAAAACCCAAAGCACATTTGCTCTACAAGATTACATCCAAAATATTAAATATCTTTCTATACTGTTGAACGCAACCATGCTTCCATCATTATATGGTAACGTATCCCCAAAACGTTGCATACACATACAGCAGTTTAACAGGTGTTGTAAAAGTCTAGCAAGTGAGAAAACTGCATAGCCAAAAAGACTTTTTTAGTGATACAGGGCTTCTGGCAGTTTGTGAGATATTTTCAGGACATCTACCTGTATCACTGCAGATAGGACATTGTTTTGCCTTTAGTTCTTTCAGTAAAGACCAGTGAAGCTAAAGAGAAATATTATTTTATGCTGTGCTGACTAAAATTCAAACAACTGAGCCTGTAATTTGGAAATGGAGTAAATGGAGGAGAATCTCATTCACTTCAGGAAAACTGAAAGAACTAAAAGCATCACATAGGATTTTGCCTTCAATATGCTAATACTGTAATATAAGGTTACTTGGGGTATAATAGAAGTGTCTATGTATGAATCTATATGCAACGTTGAAAATGGCACCAATGAAAGAACACTAGGGTGTATGGAAAGAAATACAATGTTGTCTTATTTTGCTCTCACTCCTTGTTTTTTGGGGAGGATTTAGGGGAGTGTAGGTTGGTTGATTTGTGGTTTATTTTTTACTTTTCACAGTGCACAGTAAGCGGTAGTGATTACAAGAAGAAAGTAGATTTTGAAAGAACCTGACTAATTTCATTTTTTGGAACTGTTAATTTTATTCTGAACAGTTAGGAGATTTGATATTTTTAATATTTCTTTAGGGTCTGATTTAGCAGAAATTACCTTCTTGCAAGTTCAGGATTATAGCAGATTGACTAGTCTTTGGTTTAAGACCCCAGCAGGCAGAGAAAAGGAGAGGAGCTCTGCCTTCCATATGCAGATGCTATCTCTAATCCGACTGTGTGCTGTTAAGCAACCACACCAAGAGAATGGAGAAATGGGGAAAACAACCCTTGGGCCTTTCTTAGGAAAGGGACACACACACAAAAGAAATCATGAAAGGTTTCTTCTTTAAAGATAACACTTAGAAATCACCCAGAAATTGGGCATTGTAGAAATAATCTTTAACATTTTAAAATCTGCAGAGGTCAATCAACTAAAACCTTTTAATTTGGAGAGAAGTTGAAGGTGATGTCCATTGAGTTTTGTACAGTTGGATCTTGAGGGTAAAGAACTTTGTTTTCTGGGTCATCAAAAAAATTACCTTTTCTCTTTCCAGACACATAAGCCAGTAAATACCTCACTTTAACAAAGCCTATTTTTGTTGTATGGTTTCCAACCTATTAGCCAGCGGCATCAGAGCTTGATAACCTCTGTGGTAAACTGACCATAAAGCACTTGGAAAGGCACAGCTCCTTTCCATGGTCAGTGGCCAGAAAACAAGGTTTGGAAAAGTATTTTATTTATAGTGTGTTATTTAACTTCATCTCCACATTTAATTTAACTTTAGTTTGCAATAGTTTATAGACAATACTTCTTATCCTAAGTAACTTACATATTTGTCACTTGTGGCAGAAAGCAACAACTCTTAAAATATTTTCACTGCCATTCTGTCTGCTGGTATTTGGAACAGTTTACCTGGCTACGGTACCTTAATCAATTCTTGAAGCATGAAAGTGATGTGGAAAGGTGGGAAGTAAGTACTTCCATTACTAGCATGTCTTGGGAAACAGCACTTGGAGGGAAACATAACATCTGGGTTAAGTTGATTAGGAAGGAAATAAGCTTGTGACATAAAGTCCAAGAAATCCACAGGTGGTGGTGTGCAGGGGAGAACAGATCCATAAATTAAATAGCAGTGAACTTACTGTTGTACAGTAAATGTGCAATATGTCAAATGAACAATTTCATGTTTACCACCAAATAAGCACCTGCACCGAAGCAGACTCACAATTACTATTTCAATAAGCTATTAAATATGTAGAATAAAATCCCCAGTATGTCTATTCCTGTTATCTTTTCTCCAACCTGTACAACGTTTGTGAGAACAAGCTGGTAACATTGCTGTTATTCTGACAGTATCTAGTGGAAAAAGAAATGGACTTAACATGTTCTCTGAAGTTGTTGTCACAAGGTTGAGGTGAGTGGGTCAAAAATAACCATACTCAAGAGTTTCATGCTACTGTTCTGAATCTTCATGAAAGCAGGACAATCTCTGGGTTTTCAGAAAGAATTACAGCACTGAATATTTTCCACCTTTGTATGTCCAAGGCACAAGTAGTTCCAGTGTATGTGTAAATGGCAATGTGAGCTGTTATAGTACGGAAGGTATAAATGACCTGCCAAACACAACTTACTACATCAGCTGTCTTACTAGAAGAGAGTTTTTCGGCAACCTTTTCACAAACAAGCTGTCTCATTTGTGCTTCCCTTCATGCTTCTTTAGCTCTGTGTCTTCCCGCTTTTGTCAACTCTTCTTTTTCCTCTGCTGTCTCTTTCAAAAAAATAATCTGTAAAGATGGGATCTTTTTTTTCGATGTTTGCAGACTAGATTTGAGGTACCATGATATGTTAACAAAGCTGAGCAATCTCTAGGCATTTAGCAAATGAGAAAGAAAAACAAAAATATCATCGCCCTAGTTTAACCCTGTTTCTTTTTTCTCTCTTCTGTGTCATGGTGTGATGGTATGTTTGTTTGAACCATAAGACTTGATTAATAAGATTGGAATAGTAGATGTTGCTCAGGATTAGTCAGTTCATGAACCTTGAATAGCCAGGAACGTTCAAGTTATGCATTGTCTTTCTCTGAAGCTGTTTACTTGAAGTTCTGTCACAGATAATAAATATCACTGCTGGACCATGGGTATGAAAATGGTCTAGTAATGCTAATTTTGAGAATCTCCCTAGTTATGACCACTCTCAGTCCCCATCATTTACCATAATTTACAGCTTATCTTGAATTCTCAATACCCTCTTTATCCACTCGTTAATCTTCCATTGCAGAGCTTGTTTCATTTTCTCTTATTACTAATTTTCAAACATCAGCCTAGTATCTGAACAAAGAAAATTCTGTTTCTTAAAAATATGGAATGCTGATAATACATAATTTTACTAGCTTTTATAGATAGCAATATTGTACAGAAAAAAACTAATTTAAAAACACGCAATGTTAGATAAAAAAGCCTTTGCTTAAGATAATTTTTTGACACCATATAAGCATTGCGTTAAAAAAAACCAACCACACACAAAAAAAATCAGTGAGGTAAATCTTAATTTAGCTCACTGAGAACAAGTTTACAAGGAATTTTAAATTCAGGAGTATTGTAGACTTCACCAAATGTTCCCAGCATGTATGTCTCCGGTGATGTGCAGAGGAAATTATGTAGGATATGCCCTTTATTATCACAGAATAAATGAGAAATTATGGGCACTTGAACGCATATGCTTACTGTCGTTTTAGAAGCATTATCAGATTGCTAATTCTAAAAAAACCCACCACCATTTGTTAAAGTTTTTTTAATTAATATGTTTAATGGAAAGAAACACATTCAAGACTTTAAAATGTGTCAACTAGTCGGAGCTCTCACTAAGGGAAAGATTGTCTTTAGTTAGACTAAGCCTGTGCATTTTCCTTTTTGCTCTTGACTACAACAGAGGGATCTGCCTCAGTTTCTTGAAGAACTGAAGGAAAATGCTTCTGTCCTTTATCAGTGGACTCTGGGAACTAGCATGCTCAGTATTACTGGAAAATTATCAAGTCTTAGAAGCCAGGCGGTGTTCTGGAAGGAAGCGAAGTGGAGGATCAAGGGAGAAGATTGGTGTACATGAGAATATGCAGCTAAAATAGAGTGTCTACTAAGAACTAGAAATATTAGTCATTTTGTGAGTCATTTGCTTCCCCACTCTGCTAGTACTTTTGTTTCTGCTTTGTTATTTTTGTTTTGTTTCACACCACAACATACTTCTAATAATTTCCAGCTATTTAAAATAATTACAAAAATCATGAAATAGAAAGTGACAACAGAATGCAAATGTCTGCAGCAATACGAGACAAAATGATTATATTAGGAAAAACCACTTCCAAAATCATTGTTTTGTTTTGCTTAAAGGCAGACACATACACTGAGATATTTTAAGAACATTAAGAGGTCTAAACTGATATGCCTCTGAATCTAAGCAAATTTCAGCACCAAAGTATGCAAAAAAAAGCATATATTGTCAGTGAAATTTCAAGAAAGAAAAACCCAAACCCACACACGCTCTCATGAACCCCCAAATAACTAACTTTTTTTCCAGTCCTATACCTGCTATTAAAAGCAGCACTGATGGTAATAATGGTTCTTAAACTTCCCCTGTAAGGGTGAAAACACTGTGAGTTATAAAATTACATCCCTAAATACGCAATGTAAGAGGAAAAAAAAAGATAATAAAGAACAAGAGCTGATATGGGAATTTAGTATACAGGAGTATACAATTACAGTGCAAAGAGGGTACTAGCTTTATTGTGGAAGCTTTAAATAAAAATATATTGCACTAAAAAAAGAGTAGGATTATTTACAAAGTTGGTGTTTTTTTAAAAAATATATGTTGTGGTAAAAAAATAGAAAGGACAAGTCATCATATTGGATTGAAATGTTTGATATATGTAAATAAAAAAGTAAAAAAAGCAAGAGGAGATAGAAGAAGAAAGCTACTGTGTTTAATTTTTGCTATGTTTCAAATCTTAATTTGTGCCTTCTATGTGGTGAAATCGCATTTTATGCTGCCACAGGTCATGATTTTGGAATAAGATCTCTAACATTATTCTTGGTTACTAATCACACTGGTTTAGAAACAGTTTCCGGGACTTGACCAAAGCCTGAAAATTGTGGCCTGTTAATGCTGGCTACAAACCTATGCTGCCTGTACCCTCTCTAGTCTTTTGTTGCTCCTCTTTCTAATATATTTTACATTAAACACAGCTGTCTCAGATCTGGACTTCTTATTCTGCACGTCTTGCTGGTAATGTGTTGCCAGTGATTATGTCTAGACTTCTAGTACCAACTTAGTGTAAATTATTTGATTTATATGTGATTTTTTCCAATTTGCTTTAAAAAGCTGTAGTAAGATTTACTTCTACCAAGTTTTTTATTTTGTAGTTTTCATAAATTTTAACTTGATTTAGCTTTTTCCAGATTTTGTAGCTGGCCTACTTTAAATTATGTTGCTCCATCACTGTAGTATCGCACACTTGAAAAAAAGCTCATTAAAACATGTTTGCTCACTGTCAAATTATTTAACTGTGGCCTCAGTTTCCTTATGTGTTTCTAAAACACAAATATTTTGTCCTCCAAAAATGCCAGTACAGATGAACAGATTGCACCGTATTGGTTTAGGAAGAGAAGATTCTGCAGCTACCCTATGTCCTGTAGTTGTCTATTTAATCTATTGTCCAGTTGCCAGTTTAGCACAAATATTCATTATCACGCTGTGAAAACTGCTATTACATTTCAAATCAACATAATACAATGAGCTGCATACAAGTGGTATTCCTTCCACGAAACAGACTCTGAACAGCTCAATAATATAATGCACTCCAAACACTGTTAAACAATTAAAAGAATTTCCCTTACTAGCTGAAAGAATTAGGCTGCTCCTTTTAAAGTAGCCAGACCAGGGACCCTGTCTCAATTTTGCTATGGTGATAAATGGCAAATCAGTGGGAGTTTTGGTAACTCCCAAAATAAAAAAAAAAAAGTGTGAAATTTATAGGCATTTCAAGGCAGAATTCAGCTCCTCAGTGTTTTTTCTTCATGTAGAGCCTCATTCTGAAATATTGTCATGGTCTAATCCCAGCCAGCGACTAAGCAGTACATGCTCACTCTTCCCCTGGTGGGATGGGGAGAAAATCAGAGAGGAAAAGAGAGAAAACTTGTGGGTCAACACAAAGACGGTTTAATAGGTAAAGCAAAAGCTGCGCACGCAAGCAAAGCAGAAGGAGGAATTAATTCACCACTTCCCGTGGGCAGGCAGGTGTTCAGCCATGTCCGGGAACGCTGGGCTCCATCACGCGTAATGGTTACTTCGGGAGAGAAATGCCATTGCTCCAAACATCCCCCCCTTCCTCCTTCTTCCCTCAGCTTTACATGTCAAGCATGACATCACATGGTATGGAATATCCCTTTGGTCAGTTGGGGTCAGCTGTCCCGGCTGTGTCCCCTCCCAACCTTTTGTGCACCCCCAGCCTATTTGCTGGTGGGGTGAGGAGCAGAAAAGACCTTGACAGTAAGTGCTGCTCAGCGATGGTGAAAACATCCCTGTATTATCAACACTGTTTCCAGTACAAGTCCAAAACGTAGCCCCATGCTAGCTAATAGGAAGAAAATTAATTCTACCCCAGCCAAAACCAGCACAGATGGCAATTCTGTAAATAGATCGTTTCCACAGGTTAACAACCAACCTCTTTTCAGGGCCTCTGTTCCACGTATAATGCAGTTATTGTATACCCTTCCTCCAAATGAAAATACCGTCTTATTTTAAAACTGTCTGTTACAGCTGAAAAGGATAAGCATCTCTGGAGCTGGTCTGGGGATAAAATGAATGAGCAGGTTCCAGGCAGCCATAGCAGTTTTTTTAACGCCTCTTGAGAAATTCTGTCTTAGTGAAGTGGCGCATTGCAGAGAATCAACTGAGAATCGTGGCTCTGTCTCAACAGTTTACTTGGTGGCTTCATAGAGTTTATGCAGCAGGTGTTATTAACACTGCTCTGTAATAGTCACTTTAGGGGGTTTGTCATCAATCTTAATAATGTCATCAACATTCCAGCAGATGGTAGACACGATTCCATGCACTCTCTGCTTCGAAACTGCACCAGAAAGGATTTCCATCATATTTTTAATTACAAATGAGAAATATATCAGAAACAGTCTTGTCTCATGCTGGCATTTCCAAAGGCTTTTCCAGGTGGGCCAGGACTGTGTTGCTTTATCTTTTATTTTTTCATATTTCACTCAGATTGAGTGATTCACAGCAGATACTATCAGCTTGTTCTGCACTAGCATTAACATCAAATCATTCCTGTGTACTCTCCAGCAAAGCAGTCTCTTGTTTTGAATTGGAATTTGAGATGCCAGCTCTTTGTATGCAATAGTAAAAATTAGAAGCCAGTCCAGCAAAGTGCTTAGACAGTAAGTATAACTTGAATTGCTATTGACAACAATTATTTGAATAGCAACCCTCAAGCATTTAAAATTACAATCACAATAAAATGCATTGTTGGATCAAGATTTTTCATGTAACTTTTTTTAAAGTAACAGATTTGATTTCTAAATGCTTCTTTTACTGCTCTACTCATTTACTACCTTGTCATCTATTTATGGATTTATTATTTTCCTTTCAACTTACGCTTCTACCCTTTCTCTTTAGGCCTATTCCTTCTACCCCTCTTAGTCATTCCTTACACATGCATTCTTTTAGTGGAGACCATATATAAGATGAAAGTTAGGTGGTAGCTAGCTTTTCTTTTGGTACCACACGTAACAAAGGTAGTTAACACATGATGGGATGGGGATGAGTGCATTTTCTGAATACACATAAAGATGTCCTTTAAAAATTAATTATTTTGAACATTAATAGTAGCTTTTGGCAATCTATTCAATATACCGACTGCAAACTCCTCTTCCAATCCAAAGTAATTCAATATACACAGAAAAGGTAGTAGTAATTGGTAAATAGTTTTCCTCTATTTAAAACTTTATATGTTCTGGCTTACTGACTTTTAGATTAGAGCAGGAGTGGATAATAAGTGGAAAATCCACTATCTAAATGAAGCATAGTCACTTAGTAGACCACTGAAATTGGAATCTTTATCATTGGCATTTCTAAATGTAATGACTGCATATTCCTTGAAATTTGGCACTCCAGTGCTTTATTCTTTTCATCATGTCTGAAGTATGAGATCAGAACATAAAAATAGCTTCCTGTGTCACCTTTTCCTGAGAAGCACATTCAAAAATAGAATACCAGAACTAGTACGTAAAACATAACTACATGATAGAAAGTTAAATATAGAGATATTTCAACAAATTTTGTCCAATGAGAAGTGTAATAAATACTGTTTAAACAGGGTGCTCCACACAACAGTATGTCCCAGCTGAATACCTGCTCCCACCAAGAACACATATAGTTACTAAAGCTTGATGTGAATTGAACCCTGCATTCATCAGGCAGAAAAAAAAATATTTTTCTTTTAGTCTTCATTTGGCACCTTTTGTAAGAGTTGCATATATTAGCTTCTAATTAAGCACCTCTTGGCACTAACTCAGTGCTTTTTCGATAAGTGGCATTTATGTTAATTCTATCCTTATTAAGCAGATGTCTTTGCCATTCACTGTCATTAGGTTATCTGGGTAGATACCCCAAAAAAACAGTATGCAAATTAAATTTATCCTGCTTAAAATGAGTTTATGATAATTGCAACACTTTCCAATAACTTTTTCACAGTAAGAATTATCATTTTCTAAGAATAAATCTGAGCTCTAGCACTTCGGCTGGAGCAATAGTGCAAGAAAATCATCCGTCAGAAGCCCCACTAAGGCAGGGATGCTGTTTGCAAAAAGGGGCTAGGACAGCTGGAGACTCACGTTGGAGGCACTACGACAGTGAAAGGGAGGAACAGAAGAGAATGCACATGGTCATAGAATTGGTTTGTTTAGAGCATAAAATTCTGCACAGTGCTAAGCATGCAGTTCCTCTGCCCAAGACCATCATCACTGTATATGGGAACAGCACATCCTCACAGAGACCATCAAACAGACCATCCACCTATATAGGGATTCACCATATCAGGGATTTAAAGAACACTGATTACTGTGGAACATTGTGATAAAAGCTAAAACCAGCCACAAAAATAAGGAGACCCAAATTAGAAACAACTAAAAGAATTAATATGTTTAAAACTAGATCTACTACAGCGTAAGTATATTTTGTGGACAAACATATTAGCAGTCCCCCAAAATACCTGTGTAATTATAGTGGAAAATCTAGTTATTCTTTTTTGGGTATATTATTACAGGCAGCAGTACATAGAAATCAAAAGGCAAATTAACAAAGAGATTTGGAACAATGAAACACCAGTCTCAAAGTACTTACTATGAAGCAACAGTAAACTGCATTCAGTCACCTATAACAAAATGCTTCACACGACAAGGGTGACAAAATAATATCATGGTGTAAAACTGAAAAGAGTATTCCTAGTATGGGTAATTGACATTGTTTACTGAAATCTCCAAGTTACAAAAGTACAAAATAAAAATCCCATTGCAGTCTTGAAAAATGGGAATAATGCTTACCATAAGACAACACCTGAGATTTAGACAAACGTTCAGGTGGAAAAATCAAACACTAAAGACAAGTGGTAATATGTTTAAGCAATTTTTAAGTATTATCCCAGTTTTCTAGTTTTACTTGACACACGCTTTTTCTGATCATGGGAAGATAAGTTGACTGAAAATACCTTCTGCCAAAGCTGCCACCATCTCAGAAATCTGTACATAAAAGAAAAAAAAAAAATCTCCTAAGTAGGGCCAATATTCCTGTAATTGATATTAAAAATGGTCCAGACAGATAATAGGATTTTTTAAAAAATCCTATTAAAATAAACATCCAAAATACTAACTTACATAAATTTTATAGGTAAAGGACTTGTTATGGCAGAGATAAAAATCTGAAAACATGTTACAGAAATATGCTACAAGTTAACAAAATTAAGAGCGTTAAGAAAAATGCAAATCAAGTTTATATTGGTCCCTAGCTTGCAAGAATAAGAAACAATTAATTCAAGGGGATTAGCTTTTATTGGTAACTACAGAAAACCGTAGTCAGAATAAAAAACGAAACAGCTAGATGAGTTTGTCCTCAAAGATGCCAACAATAGTTGAAGACACAGTATATTTTGAATTTTCTATCTTATTCTAATACTGTATAATTTGTAACATCATTTAAAGTGATTCTATGGTGTTGACTGCTGAAAGCGCACACAGTGCTGCAGCAATATGATCCCGAGGCTGTTCTCGTGTATGCCAGGTACTGGCTGGCTGCAGAACTGGAGAAGTAGGAGAAAGACGTTCAGGCTGATCTAACAACATGCAGAGCTGCATTTTTTTAAATTTCTCTTCTCCCTCCCGCATCCTTCATTTCTCCTCTGCATTGCCATTTCTGCATCACATTGTCTGTACCAGATTTCAGACATAATGGTCAGCTCTTCAGCTGTTTTAAACCAAAATATCAGAATTAATCCTGGGTTGTAATTGTAACTGGTAACAAACTCTGAAAAATGGTACAAAATGAATACCAGCTTGAAGCCATAGCCCTTCCCACACAAAATACCCTATTCATTTCAGCCACCTGCTGTCTCCCGATACCCTTGGCACAGAAGTATCTCATCCCTCTCAGCACACCTCCACTCTGGCCAAGCTCTCTACCCTACCTGCGCTGCAGCTGTGCCCAGCTGCACTGTCATGCCTGCATTGAAACCCAGCCTGGCCACAGAACTTATCTTATTAGAACTGTAGCACCATGTACTTTCTGAATGGGATGTACAACCTGAAAGTATCCAACAGACCAGTGAGGAGGAGTACAAGGAAGTGTCATGGAGCAGAAAGACAGCTGCTTTCTTGACTCCAGAAATCTTTCTCTTGATATGACCCTGCAAAAATACTTTTCGTGATAGCCAAGGAAAACAGGCAATCAGAGAATAATTCAAATTAGTTTTAAACCAAGTATCCCCTGTAAACCTGACAAATAAAAGGCAACAAACCCTACAGTATTGGTTAAGATCCCCTATACCACCTTTAAATGTAGCCACATTTAGGTTTTCCAGTGTGTTGACTGTACCTCCTGGCCTATCTGCTAAAATCCACTATATTCAAGATTACCTTTCAAGTTCAATTCCATATAAGCAGTAGCAGCAGTGCTCTTTTGGAAGAGGGGCCGGGGGGAGACTGACTGTTGTGACAAGCTAACTGATGATTGGTGATACCATAGGAATTTTTTCTCAACAAAAAGGGGTTTACAATACTCATGGTAATAAAACATCTTTAGCTTCTATGGTCTAATCACTTACTTGTTTCAATGCTGATACATCATGTAAAAAAAATCTTTCAGCTAATCTCAAGCGAAAGCTACCATAACTCATAGAAGTAGACAGATTGTTACAAAATAATGAGTTTCCACAAGAGATAACCTATTGTATATGTACTGGAAGGAATATTCTTGCAAAGAATCACTACAGGTCAAGAAATGAAGTACAACACATATTTAAGATAAAAGCTAACAGCAGCTATGAGAAAAGCGTAAATTTATTAAAGATGGGTGAAGCACGATTGTGCTTGATTACTAATGATGCACTCAGAAGTGTATTTTCAATGCTTGTTCACCATTAGTTTCATAAAATTCAAGATGAATGTATTAATTGATTATATGTTACTTTGAAAGTGACTTTTACAATTATTTTTTTTTGCTAAGAGTTCTATTTGAGGATTCATTAAGTTTCATTGCATTAAAAAATAATATTTTAAAAAAAAAATAGTTACTGGAAAATACTCTCCAATCTAGGATAATCAATTCAGAGGTCAAATTTTGCTGCTTCTTACTCACCATGCATAATATCTGAATTTAAAAGCAGTTAGGAGTTACTTCAGCAGGATCATACAAGGTTATCATTATAGTGGTATACAGTAATAATGCTGTCTGCAAACAATGAAAAGGAAGTAGTCTAATGAAGGCAGTACACTTTGAAAGTGTATATCATTTAAGCAATTAAGGGCTCTGGCAAATAAGTTCTGCAAAATCTTGCTGGAGAGATTTATGCAGTCACCAGACAAACCACCTACCCACACTCTTTTTTACAAGGACAGTGAAGTGGACATGCAGTGGACCTTTCATGTTATTGTCTTGCAAAAAAAAGCATATTTTTGCTACTTCAGCTGTTTTAGTTATTTACTTAATATAAGACCTGTAGTTGAGATTTTACAGCCGTTGTGTCCAACTCCATACTGAGTAGCATATTGCATGGAAGGAAGGAGAAGCACCCCAAAATACCAGCTTTGACACATTAAAGTCTTGCTTAGCAATAATTTACTCATTTTTTTATTCAAAGGGCTGAGGCCACAGTGTGAGGAATTGATACTAATGATATTATGTAAACTATCTGTATGGAACATTGACCCGCTGTTGTGATAAGTTAAATTCAGTTGATAGGTCATGGAAGATTTGAAAATTGAATCTCTGAAATACAAATGTCCATGTGCATCTGGTCTCCAAACCATCATTTGTTGGTTTTACATACCATATTACATACCATGTACATATTCTTACATACCAATAAATGAAATTAATAGAATTCCCTCTATCCACTTTTCTATGTACAGTGTTTAAGTGAGCAACTGGTGTCTTTTATTGCCACCACCCTTCTCTTGTGGAAGAAACCATGTGCAAGAAATGGCAAGACAAACCTTCCAAGGATCACTGTCTGCTGAATGATAAACTGGACGGCACACGTGAATCTGCAGCCTCCTACAGAAATTCCCCCTATGGCACTCTGGAGATCACCTCCTGCAAAAAAGCACCCCACTTCAATTTGCTTCCTCTTCATACCCTCTCCTCCCCCCAAAACCCACATCTGAATTCTGCCAATAGTTTTTAACACACATCACTTGATGTCTTCTAACAGGAAACAGAAAGTGAGAGAAGTTCTATTTCATCAACATCGAAGAGTCACCCTGGGAGCCATTCTGCCATTTCTCTGAAGGAGTCTAGTGTAAAAAGAGGGAGAGCAATCTTTGAAAAAATGTCATCAGAAAATGGCTACAGCAGCAGCTCTGAAGGTTAGCATTTCCATGTGGATATGATGTCCCACTTTAAGGCAGCGGCCTCCAAAACTTTTTGATCATGCACCCCTATCATTAAAACTTTTTGAGCATGCACTCGGAATGTTTCTATATGTATTTATTTACAAATGGTATACACGTATTACTCTACTAATACATTATGTACATTAAGCAACAGACCCACAAAAAGATATTAAAGAAGGATGGCTGCAATAAATTTTTAAAAATCCTTTAAAAAGTGTTTATTTACAAAAAATATTTCCTTCCTATATCCCATAGGACTGTCTTGCACAGCCCCTAGGGTGAACATATCCCACTTTGGAGACCACTGCTTGACAGTGTCAGAGAGTGTTTTGGGTTTTTTTAACAAAGAACGAACATGCATGACAAAATTTTCTAATAGAAAAATCCTTACTGACTTCTGAATGTCTAGGACTTTACTGTATGTAAAACAACAGATTACCCAAATAAATAAAATAAATAGCCTAGAAAGACTTGTCCCCTCTGCCAATAAAATTAATAAGCCATCTACGTAGTATCAACCAATTACTGACCACTCTTTTTCTGATCAGAAAATGTTTAGCCTTCGTGTTTAACAATTCCAGACTCTAGCAGATTAAAGGGAAAAGGAAATTTCAGTGCACAAGACCTCTTCTGGCTAATGCTGCTAAGTTTATTATGCTCATTGTTCAAACTAAATACCTGATCTTTTATCCAGTTTAACTTTCAGCCATTGGTTATCTTTTTTTCCCCTTTTTCCCTACCAAATTAAAGAAATCTTTAACACCTGCTCATTTCTTCTTGGAAGGATGATTATACGGTATGACCATATCATCCCATAACTTTCTCTTCCATCAACTAAATACAGCTGCAGTTCTCCCTGTGGGAGTATTTTTATTTTTTGTGGCTCTTCTGTACATCTCAACGTTTTCATGTATCTTTTCTATAATATGGTTGTAAGGATCTTTTTTCTTCCCTTCTCCTTTTAGACTCTCCTAGTTACAAAGCCTTTCTTTTTCCTAACAAGAGAATGGAATTGTCCATTCCGTACCAGCTTTGCCTCTGAGTCTAAATTGGGCACAGTATGTTTCAGATTCATTTTTTAGTCCACCAGGAATAACAAAGAATATGAACTGTGTAAAAATGCACAGTCAACAATTCATGCCTCTTACAAATGAAGCTTTTTCTAAAAATGTGACAGACCCATAGGGGATTATGTTTTTCTAGGCTCCTGTGAGAGCCATAATACCCCATTTTGCATTCTGACAGTCTTATGAGAAGTAAATTCCCTATAGAGTCATTTGAGTATTTGAAAGCACTGGTGAAAACTCTTAAACTTCTAATACCTGAAGTTAGGCATGGAAATCTGCAACTCTGCACCTGAATAAATATTCCTGTCCTGAAGAATAGGAGATAATGCTGATCCATAGATTATTTCTCCCATCACCTTGAGATTTCAGTTTTCTATAACCAATGACAATATATGTCAAATTGCTTCAATTTTTCAGCAATAACAATACCCTCAAACCACTAAAGTGCTATGGAACTTTTTGCTAAATGTTTCAGTTATGCCAAAATCTTATTTTCCTAGAAGAAGTATCAAGCAAAATTTACAGCCAGCTCTATGACTGAGTACCAACAGCTTCTATTGCCTCCACTGAAAAACAGTGAAAGCAATGCTCATACTGTTCAATGCTGTTCAACCTATTGTGAAAACTGGAGAAGCCCATAAGGGATAGCTAATTTAGTCATATAATTGGAAAAAATGGCAGAAAGCCAGAATTTTCCAGTCCTGTTAAGCACAGATTTGTCAAGCTCTGTATACATTACAGAATTAACGTAACTTATCATTAAAAAAGAAATAAATTATCTGAAATATATACTATTTTATGAGTCACATATGACAAACAGGTTTTTGTTGGCATACCTTACTTTGATAAACATAAGGCTCTTCTTACAAAATATTTCTTCACAAGCACACATTTACTCCTGAAAGAATCAGAAGGTATTACACCTTTAAGTTCGCTTGAATAAGAAGCTTAGAAAAACTGAATAAGCAAAAGTTTAGAGTATATAATCTCTCATACTACCACAAAAAGTTTCATATTATGTCATAAAACTAGTTTCTAAAGAGAGGACATTTCCTGCTTTAGAGCTAACAAGAGAATACTTTCTATTACCTTTGCTCCCCAGGTGGCTAATAATATGTATCTATTAAAATGTTTTTTAAAACAGTCCATTAAATTCATTGGCCCCAAATCAGCAAGGAATTAAAATCACATCTAACTTCAGGCACATGAGTAGACCCACTGCACTTACTGAAACTATTCACATGCTTATGACTAGATAGAATCCAAGAATTCCTTGTTAAAGCAGAACGATACCAAGAAGGTTTTTAAAGGCCTAAGCTTTCTTTAGAAGTAAAGCAATGGCCTATAAACATCATGCTGGTAGCGATCTGTTATATAATTCAATAGCCGGTTATAAAATTCTGCCTTTAAAAATAAACTGATGTTGTTTGGCTATGGTAGACTATCCCTCTGTGTTGCCAAAGCGTACTTGCAACCTCTCCATTGTTTCGGCTAGATTTGGTTTAATGTACAGACTTCTTACTTGAACATCAATTTTTTCTCTCTTCTGAATTCTGCCTTCTCTGAAAACTCTTTTCCTCTTCTAGATGACTTTCACTGACTCTTACTGCTGCTCTTCTTTCTTGAACCATACAATTTTTTTGCCTATTGTGATTACATGCAATATGCAAATTCCTGCATGGGATAAACATAATAAAAATGAAAAATATCCTCATTTAAGTTATGAGTAAGGTCAGGTAAAAATACTAAGAAACTGAGACCATGCTTCCATGCCTGTCTGCATCTACACCTGATTTTTACCGAAGAGTAGTTGCTTGTTATGTCTGGACCTTGAACATCTGTGCAGGCCAAACAGTTTTACGGTGAACAGGCAGAAAGGCCAGATGTGCCTGGGAATTCTTCCCTGCTGGTGGAATACCCCTTCCCTGGCACTCTATTCTGTTCCAGGTAAACAGACAGCTTTTTGGAAAATCTCTTGTGTTGCTACATTTTATAATGATAAAGGGAAAAAATGGGTACTGTAAAAACAAATGTGCATTTTTTTTTTATCTGTATCTTTTGTGTTCTCAGCCACTGGCTTAGTAAAACAATACAATAATCACAAGTGAACCAACTTAGGTAAGAAGAAATGTGATTGACTGGGCACATGATTTTGTAATGCATATATGTATAACTATGTATTACAGCTAGACTTCTGGAACAAGAAGTTGACTCTGGCAAATGCTATACAGGTCCCAGGTCCTACAAGAGCCCCAAAGTTCCACCCTATACAAGTGGAAATAATCAAAAACAGTTGTGCCCATCTGCTTGCTCCAGGAAACGATTCGGTGGAGCTGGTCTCCATGGGGTGGTGTATTTAAGGAAACTGGGAAATTTGTCTTAAAAATCAGCAAAAAAAAAAAAAATCCTATGAGAGGATTTTGAAGACTTTTTTTCTTTCTAAAAAGATGACCAATTCTGTAAACGGTGTTGGTTTGCACTGAATGACAGAAAAGGTAGGTGCACTCTAGTATATCCTTGGTGTTTTAAATGTACATTATGAGATGGCTGACACTGCACAAAGAGAAGTTACTAATTTCTTAGCAAAATTATGGCAAACGAGTTCATATGCTTAATTTAATAAGTCTGCAAATTATCAGCAAGATGAAAAAGCATAAATTAATTGAAATAGCATATTTATGTTTACTGTGTACACAAAACTCCACCCCAGCCCTGTGCTGCAACAAAGTGACAAAGCATGCTCAAAACAAGGAAGACAGGGCATCAGCAGTGCCAGAATATAGAAGAATACAAATAAAACACTAATGGCTAGCAAAAAGCACACATCTGAAGGTTCCTCTTTGACTTTCCTTTCATGTTTGGAAAGGGATTTTAAGATTTTTAGTTTGGGTACCTACTGGCTTGAATTAAATACATAGAGCAGGAGGATGTATCTACACAGTTTCTTCCTGCCCTCTTCTTTCCCTTTTTAAGTCAGTAGTTCCTCAATTTCAAGAAATTCCAAGATATATCATGCTTGGGGTGGGGGATAGCATCGTTTTTGGTGGGACTTCTTTGAGGTAATTTGATTCAGCTACAGACTGTGTCTGTAATTTCAGAAAATACAATTGTTAAAGTAACAAAAAAAAAAGCAATGCAGGACAGAATAAATCTGTTGAAACTTATTATACAAGGACAAGGAGAAATATAGATGGATTTAGGGAAGAGCAGGGTGCTCTGATATCTGCAGTACAAGCACAAGGATTGAAAAATTAGGTTCTGGTGGCTTTACTGAAAAAATACCTTCTTGAAGTCTTCAAATTCCCTCCCCTGCCAAAAAGGAAGTAATTGTCCTGGTTACAGAAATCCAGTGTCATTCAACCCAATTTTCCATACACTGTAGAGAAACCTTGGCAGGACAAGAGGAACTTCCAGCCTGTGGGATTATATGAAATCCCTTCTGCCTCTGATCACAGACAAGAGAGATCCTCACAACATAGGTTTTTTCCCCTTGTCTGAAAGAAGAAGGAAAAATAACGTTATGCTAGATTTAAGGCACTTTTCTGGGTATATGGAATGCTTCTAATACAGTCATATGAATGTAGAAAGCAGCAACAAAAAACCTTCTTCATGCTAGTAACTCAGTGCTGCTCTTTCACGAGTACTCTGAACTGTTGTCTCCACATTCACTGTGGCTGAATTGCAGATCCTTATAGATAAGTCTATAACCTTCACACCCTGAAATAAGGTTAAAATGTAGTTAGTAATTTGGATAATTTTCAATAAGCTTTTAGTAGTACTAACCTGACTAAAAACATATTCTAATGCATTATCAGTAAACAACTTAAATCTACAATCAATTCAGAATGGACTCTGCTAGGCAAATTAATACTGTAATGTATAAAGTTAATTAGAACATAATATATCTATTTATAATGTTATTTGTAGTACTTAAAATTACTTTTTTACAGTATAAAATAATGCAAATGTAACACTATTGAGAAAAATAGATTATGCTTGCTGTTAAAATTGTGTGGGTTTTTGTTTTGGTTTGGTTTTGTGGGTTTTTTTAAAGCTGTTTTATTATTTCCCCAAGGAATTTCCCCCAGTTTCAAAAACTTCACCGTAATTTTTCTGTACTCAAGAAGCTCTAAGTTAAAAATAAGATACAGTTGCTAAAAAGTTGATAATGCTGCTCCTTTCTAGTACTGCTTTTCTTTCAAGGTTTGGAAAAAAGGTACCTGTTTCCTTCTTAGAAAATATGTCTGTTTGTAATTGCAGTGGGTTCCCGTAACAGAGTACGAGGACGACCTAAAGAGAGCACTCCCAGGGCTGATAACACACCTCTGGATTGCCAGGAGACTGTCTCCTTGAAAGAAAGAATGGCTATGTACAAGGCTGCTGTGTCTGAGAAGGGAGGGACAACTAACTCCTTTGCTCGTGTAAGATATCAATGGCTCCTTATCTTTTTAGCTCTGTGTGTTTGCTTTGCACAGTGACATATTCTGCATTCTTTGTTTACACAAGCTGACTGATGGACCACTATGGGGATCAAAATTTGAAACGTAAATTACTAAATCTACTTAGCAAGCATATTGATGCATCGGTCTCCGTCTCTACTGAAAGAGGTTTTTGATGCTATATACTTTTGGTCATTTAAACAATTCCCTTTAATTCACTGGAAGGACTGTTCTTTTTATTCCACTGTTGCATGAATTGCATTTATTAGGGCCATAGGCTTGAGACAGATTAGGAACAGTTATTCTTTCAGCTCATAATGACAAAACTCAGCGGTTTCTACATTACTAAAAATATTACCAAATAATAAAATCATATTCAAAAGCACATTAAGTTTAGACCTCTTGCTGTTCAAACTAAAGAATTCAAAATTGTTGCATTTTAAAAGAGCAGCTCTATGAGACAAGGTGTATGAAAAAAGCATGGTTTTATAATAAAATTATTTTAAAATGGGCATTATATGAAAAAATATCCAGAAAAAAACTTTTTCATTTTGTTTTACTCATCTCTCTACACTTCCATCAATAGGGATTAGGTATTTTACAGCAAAATTTAATATTAATACAGAGTAGTACATAAAGTATTTGGCTAACAGAATTCATAATCTAGTGAAATAGAGCAAGACATCTTCACCACACATTTAATTATCAGTCAGGAATAACTGAAAATCAGGTCTTCAGATCTCAGCCAGGAAAACCTGCCTCAGTTCTGCAGAAATACTACGGGGTAAAAAGTGTATTTTTACCATACCTTAAAATCCTACTTAGAAGTTTTAGCTCAACCCCCTTGTATCAGGAAACAGAGGCACTATACCGGCTTGCTACAATGTTAGAATGACAATGGTCTTTGTTTATACTAAATTTTCAGCACGTGGGAAGAACACCTTTTCCTTACTGTAAACCAGGCCAGAGTAGTTTCTGTCAATCAGAGAGCATATCTGGCTAAAGAAGGGCTACACTTCAGCACCCACCAGCCAGCATCTTTGTCCATAGCCAAGAAGAGCTGCAGAAGGATTCCCAGTCTTACCTACACGTTGGTCTTGGGAGCAGTGGTCTGTAGCAGCTGAAAGGACCTTCTGGGTGCTTGGATAGCCCAGAAGCCACATAGTGAAAACAGCCACCACCCACTCCCACCAGAGTCCAGGTGTTTCCCAACCACCAAATTCCTGTCTGCTGACTTCCTTATTTCCTAATTTCTTGTGTGTATTTGTAGCACGTTCCTGCAGTTCACCTGGCTAAGAAGGTTCCAATTCCCTACTCTTGCAATTGAAAACATTGCTGAAGTTAGCCCTCTCTTTAAAAAATAGTGCCTGAAGCCTGACCCAACCTGTGTTAAGCACATAGGAACTACTTTACTTACACTGTAACTCATCACAGTTCCTTGCTGAAATAGAAGGTTGCCTGAAAAAGGAACCGTATTATGTGTTCCATTAAAGGGAATTAATAAGTTTACTTAAATTACCCATAACTGCATTTACCCCCTCTAAATATCTCCAAATGGCTGGCAAGGTGTGCCTGAAATGTGAATTCACCGAAATAATTACTTTTCACATTCACACAATCATGTACATATAGAAGCATGCCGCCTTCATCACAAGGGGAAAAAAAAATATCTGGTTTTATGATCTCCTTACTTACGCATCAGGTGTAAGCACTAAACCTAAATGTACTTAGTAACCTTCATTACAAAGCTATTGTTAATTACTGGGTGGTTTATTTTCTGCATATTGATTAGTAAGTTCAAATGCTGAAAGCTTCATTCTAGTACCATCTAAGAGGTAACACATAAAGGATGGAACTAGGACAGGGAGCCTGAGGGTAGAGGCACTTTTGTGACTTTTGGCATCATCGTTAGTGAAGAAAGATCACCAGACAAAGGCCTGCTTGAAGCTCTCTGCGTGTTTATCAACAATACCTATTGAAAAAATACAAAGAGGGCCAGGTGGCAACTCTGAATGCAACCAAACTCCGAATAGACAAGGCAACAGCAGAGAAGAAAAGTGGCTGCTACTAACAAGCAAGCAGATGGGACCTACTCCTTTTGGTGCTAAAGATTCAGGCCAAACATGCACGCTTTTCAAATACACACCACGTTTAGTTCTTCAAATCACAATGTACGGCTCCTCTGCAGTGCTCTATGAACTTGTCAGAAACAGTATTTATGATTGTCTGAGTCATTCCTGCAAAGACAGAGTATTACATAGCTGAAAATACATGCATGATCCCTAAAACTACAGAAGAAACCATTGAGTCTTCAGACAACTAGTTTAGGCAGAGATGAATATGTAGCTACACCAGCAGGTTCTATTTCACACAGGAGCATTTAGCAGCTGGTGTTAAATAAATTATAGACTGCAAAATTCCAAAAGAACTTCATCATTTGCAGGTCCTAATTTTTGGTTGACAAGTCCTAAAATGGGCCAATGAGATTCAATAGTTAATGTCATCAGTATATGTATGTTTTGTACTTGGATGACAACACCTGAAAAATAATTGCCTTATTACTGCATCTGTTCTGAATGCTAATGTAAATTCGTGTGTACAGTTAAAATAAGTAGGGTTTACAGATTACATCAGTGGAAGTTGCCTTTAAGAGGCTACAGACATAATGAAGTATTTCCAGATTTTCCATTTCAAATATGTAAGCATTGTAGTATACCGTTATTAACACTTTTTAAAAATCAGCTCATGGAAGTATGTTCTTGGTGCAAGTGGAAAACAACTGGCCTTATTTTATCACTCTAGATTTCAGAGAAAACCAAGTTCTGTACTGTGCCTGGTGGCCTGGCAGCAGTGAGGAAACAATTTGAGAAAGTGAGGAAGACCTCTTCACAAAAGATCTTTGCTCAGTACCAACACCAGCACAAATCCATACAGGTAACAACAGCATTTTTAATACTAACAAACAAGGTATGCCCTGCAAGATAGCTTGAGGAAAAAATACAATTTTTTGCTTTACTGAAGAGTTTTCATTATGACTACGACATTTCCCTGGTGTTCATACTCATAGAATTTTCTGTTTGAGATATACTACAGAAATCATATATATTTCTTTTGCAAACACTCAATATAGGCAATACTAGACTTGCAGCAAATGGATAAGTAAAGCAGATTACTATCGTAGTGGTATTTTATACTGAACCTTGTCTATAAGACTGTAATTCATTATCAAGCATCATGGTCATATTTTGCATTTATTGCACTTGATGTGATGTTGTGCCACTCTCTTTCAAAAGGAGTTTCCTGCTTTCCATTGACTTAAATCTAATAACTTCCCCTAAACAGATCAAAAATTGCACAGAACCACCCAGATGCTACATAAAAGTAGAACAAAGCAGCAGCTAAGTGTTATTTTAGATAAAAGGTCTTTACATTTTATTACTTCATTAGCATATACCATGAAAAATTGTTGTAGGAGATAATGATTTTGGACTATGTGAAATCCCCTATAATAAAACACATTGCACAATCTGTCCTATGCACTCTGAGAAACAGTAATGGCACAGTAAATTGCTTTACCATGCTGCACTTCTTGAAGCGATTTGTAAGCAATATTGCTCTCCACCTTTGTAGAACAAAACACATCAACATTCTGCCATAGGTTCATTTCCATGTTAAATAAGCATCATATCTACCGGTCATCTCTCATTTCTTACACATTAATACCAATATCAATAATCTGCACAGACAACAAGCAAAACTCCAGTTTTGGAGAAGGGGAGAAGACACAGTTTGCTGCAGATGTATTAAAGTGTTTTTAGCTAAGCAGAGAAGTCCCATTGCTGATGTTCAACTATCATACTGGAGCATAATCCTTGGTAATAGGAAGCGTTTTGCACATGCTTGTCTGATGACGTTTATCTGGATGAAGAAATGCAGACCCATGTACAGAAATTATGTGACTTTTTCTCTTACTCAGAACAAAATTTCATTTCTGTTATGTGAAGATTCATTTTCCTTGGCCTAACAGTGACAACTCATTCTCCACAAAGCCAATATGATGGTTCCATTTCTTCAAAAACAATGTGACCTCTAAGCATACTTATTCATGTATTTGTCCTCTGTGGCTAGTTGAGGAGGCTCTCTCAAATCATCAGTAGAAATAGTCACGTTCATAGGAAATAAAATCACTCAGAACTATATGGAATCTTTAAATCTAGGTTAAATAACTTACTGCCAGACCATAAAATCCCCTTTCTACCTAACGTAACTGCACTCTCATGGAAAATGGGATTATACACTTAGGTAGCTGAAAGATTATTCACGATCACTGAATCAATCCTGAGGCAAAACAGAGAAAGCATGTAGTTTGAAGACAGATCTCCAGATCTGGATAAATTCAAACTATTAGTCCAAGCTAAAATAAGGAAGCAATTAACTTTTTAAACAATAATCTAAATAACTGAACATGTTACTTTATATTCAATTATTGTATAAGGAGTAGATGGCTTTTCATTCAAAACATTTACACCAAATATGGAAATAATAATTTATCTTTCTATTTTTCTCAGGCAGCAGCCATCACTCAGAGTTGTCTCCATGGTAAGGGAGATTGGTTCCTTGTGAAAGGTGACATATTACCAGTAGGATGCACAAAACTCTTGTCTGGAACGGTGAGCAGCAATGAAAACTGATCACAGAATTGTCATGTGCTCCGAGTTTGTTTTGAGATCTGGTCTTTAATTAGACCACTGGCATCATGAGCACCTTCTATTGTCAGCCACCAAGCTGAGAAAAGGTCGTGATCTTCAGTGTTATTATTCTGCAAATGCCAGCCTAGAGTGGTCTGCTACACCAGCTCAGCTAGCTAGCTGCTCAGACAAAGTCTCACTCTCCAGTATCAGAAATGAGCCATATCGAGTGAGTGAGCTGAACCTCCTGCACAGGAAGGATGAGTGGAATATATTGAAAGTATCTGATATTCACTCAACCATACAGTACCCTCTGTCAGGAATGACACCAGTATAACTACACCTCCTCCATTGAGGGTCATTCCAGACAAATTTTCTAAGATAGCTAGTGTAGCAATTGCCAGTTTTCCAGCAATTGCAGAGGATAAGATTGAATAATAGGACAATGTTAGTGAATGGTGAAACCTTACCTTTTTATGAAAATCTTCCACGTTGTGCCCAAAACACCCTAAGTATATACATACAACCAAGCAAGACTGACAAACCATAAAGTGCAGATAAGTGAAGTTCTTGTAAAAAATTTCCGCAAGACCTCACAGTACTGATGTGCAGATGACAAGAACATAAATAGGTTTAAAAAGCATAGCTTTGACGAGGAAATGAAGATTCACACCAAGTAAATCGTCAGTCATTCCATTGTTACCAACTTTGTAACTGAAGCTTTAGGATCACAATTTACTTCCACTTCTGCCTAAAGGGAACTGTAAGTTTGTACATACTGATCATTTAGAAGTGTGTTCTAAATCTGCCAGTACACAAACGATATTATATTAGCCAACTTCCCACAAAGCTTATATGATGACCATAACGTACAGCTCAAATATAAGCAATATGCTTCAAATGTGAGTGAATAAAAGGCTTTCCTGTCTTGGACAAGCTTTTGGGCCATTTGGTCCCCTTGAACAATACATACATACATATACAGAATTGTACACGTTTTATGTACGTATGCATATAATATAGCACACATATTCTGAGCCTCAAAGCAACTTTATTTTTGAAAGGGAAAGTATGTTTTGTCTGTTGTCAGAACAGAAGGAAACTGCAAAAATGTCAACACAAAAAAGCAAACCTTGTTCTAAAATACACAGAACGGTTACTGAAAATTCAAATCTTGGCACATTTTGCAATAAGAATTCTATCTAAATTATTGCAGCGCAGAGGCACTAAAATTGATGTGTGGGCCGCTAACATATAAAGTGCGTGTAGCAATTACAGTTCTCTTCAGTAACAGAATCTGAATGCCTACATAAAAATGCACTCCTCTAACAAAATGTGTACATACTTACTCTCAGATTTACATCTCTATTTTTAAAATAATGTTGGGTTTGGTTAGAATGACTTACTACCCAGTGACACAAGAGAACACTATAGTCCTCTGTATTAAGTACCATACAGATATGCATGGGAAGGCCAGCAGCCCCTATAAACGGTGACTTGAAACAAATGGAAGAGAATGGAGGACGAGGTAAATCTGGAGGGGAAAAAAGTATGAAATTACCATAAGAAACCATTTGTGAGCTAGCAGCATGCCAACAATCATCCAGCTGACAGTGTTTTCTGAAGCTCACTTATGATACAGCACAGGATAAACAAAAAGTAATCGAAAGGTGATTCTTGGGCTACAGGAAACACAACAGTATTAGTTGTCTTTTCAGTCTCGACATCAAAAATCACTCTGAGCATTCTGTCTGTCCTCCTTTGCTGTACAGCTGGAGGGGAGCTGTTTCCTCCTGACACCACAATGCAGGATGTGGTTGATTAAACAACCTTGCTTGATTCAATAATGCACAGTAGGGTAGGCATCGTGTATTCCACAGAAACAAATAAAGGGATCAAGTTCCCACAAACATAACTCTTAACAAGTATTAAATCTAGATCATAATCTCCAGCCACAGTCCTGCATTGGAGGCATGACTTACCCTGCTTAATAAAATAAAAACCATCTTAATCCATGCAGACCATCAAATCATTCTACAGAATATTCTCCAGAATCTATGGGGTGTACAAAACATGCCACAGACTCTAATGGGGTAATCCTACCTACAGGATATCCTATCCTACATCCAGCAGTTAGCCATTGCAAAGGATGGAAGAATCCACAGGTCTTCCTGCTCTCCACTTGTTTGGAATAATAAACAAGTAGTATTTTACCCTCTGTCGCTGGAATTTCAATTAGCCATCTTGACAGACACACAAAAATATAAGAACCTCCAAGTCCCTCTTCCTCCCTGCATGCCCAGAGCAAGGCCATGTAATTATATTGTCAAAATCTGGCCCATAATGTTTAGGGTGCATTTTAGACAGCCATAGCTGTCACATTAAACGATTATAATCTTCTGCAATATGGCAACTACTTCATAAGCAGTACCAAAGTTACAGCAATAAAGCAGTAGTGACATTCAGATTAGATTTGCTTCCTGACTACATTAAGCCTAATTATATTCCTTTTTAATACCCCACACCATTCAAAGGACACATAATGACTATCATGAACATATTTCGTGTCTCTTGAATGAGCTTTTCCAGTAATGAGAGCTTGACTTACATATCTAAAACATGCACATTAGAACAGAAAAGCATATCTTAGATGAAAAAAGCATATATATGCATAAATATATTGAAAAGTATATCCATATAAAATGAGAAGGCATATTATACATACACCTACACATAGTCATTAAACAGAGAATAGATGGGAAAATTTGCACTTCATTTTCTTTGAACTGCCTCTCTTCAGCTTGGTGTGGGGTTAGCTCTACATCTTTTCACGTTGTGCGGCTCCCTTACAACTGTCACATGCACAGGACCCGAGAGCGTAATCCATACTCTGACTTGCTCTCCTCAAGCCTCGCCTCACTTTGACAATTCAAACTTTGCAGTAGGTGTGATTAATTTTGATACTGGTAACACACTAAAACCGTTTACTAGGCCAGTAATCAGAAAAGTTACTCTACTTTTTGTTCCTGTGTTTTTAAAACATCTTATAGTTGAAACAGTTGATTTGGCAGCACAAAGGTGGAAGAGAATTCCTACAGCCCATGAAGGGGATGCATACTGTCTCTCTGCCATAGAACCTAAGAGTCCTTGCTGCCTACTGTATGGCAGAAATCATGGCCAGGCAGTGGGCGCTCCCCTAAATTGATTCAGTAGAAATGTTGGTGGAGATGCAAGTAGTGTAAGCATTCCTTAGTTCGAGGGTAGAATAAATCCCATAAATATATGCTATGTCATGGGATGACGGAGGGAGAGAGCTAATTTCTTGCCCTACAATTAGCTGGATTTCAAGGAGGTGACAGCATTTGATATGAAGGAAGCTTACAGCTCTACAGCACTAGATGTATAGCAGCAACCTCAGAAACACAGTGTTGCCTCCACTCACATTCACATTACGTTGAACACTTGGAAAGCTCTTGCTGGAGGGATCAGAAGCTATTTTCATTTGAAAGCTTATTATCAGTGGAAAGTAATAGGCAAGCTTTCTTCTCACAAAGGAAAAGAAAACTTAATTTGATATGAGTGAAATTATTTATTAGATGTCTCTGTGTACATGCTAGTGTGCAAGAGAGAGGAAGCACAGAACTGCTCTCAATGATATCAATCCTTAGGATTTTTTTCTTCTAATCACTAAATCTCAAAGTACTCCACGGACACAGGTATTGTCATGTAACACATCATGTTACACGTGGTTCTGTGACAGGCTTTAAATAAGAAAACAAATTACTGTCAGAATCTGGAGTAGAACTAAACATAGGTAGCCTCAGAAACTACGTGGGCACCTTGGACAGTGCTTTAAACTCTCAACATTACGCTCTGTTTATTACGCTGCAGTTGTCAGACTTGCAGATACAATGCTAGTCTGTGTGGTTTATAGTATCTTGTGGTTAGCCTATGGTCCATCTTTTTCACAACTGCAATTCAGCACGATTTTTGCATTGGAAAAGCTATACAAAGCATATGCAGAAAGTCAGCATCTCTTACATAGACATATTATACTTCCTTTTACAAAATTACATTAACTTCATGCCTACTAATAGGTAACAAGTTGATGGCACAGCACATCCAGCCTTCCCAGTCACCTTTGTCCCCCTTCAATCTATTTATACATTGTACATATTCATGCAGCTTTCTGTATCTGCTGGTCAAAGCCTAGCTGCAGTAACATAAGTGACTTGACATCCTCTGTGCTATAAAAATCCCTGTTCCAGTTTTTATGGCAACAAATATCAATCATAATAAAAATAACGGTACTTTGCTGTAAAATGACTATTTGAGTTACACCATTTACATTAGAATTTATTTGTGAAAGCCCTTCATAGGCCAAAAAAATAATAATAAAAAAAGAAAAATCCAATTTACTATTAGCTGTTAATATGATATTATTTTTATTTGTCTTCAGGAAACGTCAAGTAGCAGTCAGCGCAGAGTATCAAGCAGCACCAGGGAAGCTGAGTGCAATGAAATGACCTCCAAAGAAAGTCAAATGGAAGCCTCTCAAACACAAGAGGTAACTATATCAATTAAAAATCATGTCATTGGACAATTATACTGATGCTGATATATATCTGCTTTGCTTCTTCCTCCTTTACCACTTGGTACAGCAAGATCTGGATGTTCTGCTGATAGCCTTCCTTATTAGGTAGTACATAATTTTTTAAAAGGTGTTTTATTAAATGTTTTAAATTTATTATTGTTTTGACATGGTAATTAATTAGGTTTACATTCATATTTTTCTTTGATGTAACATTTTAAATACAGTTGCAGAAGTATGGAAAATACTTACATATTACAATAAATCCTGTAGTAAAGTGAAGGTTTTGTGCACAGGTTTCTCATCGTGAGCAAGTTACTCATAAGATAAAAATGACTTCTACACTCACTCAGCATACTGATGAAACAGGTAAGAAGTAGCATAAGAATACAGGCTCACAAATGAGCAATGGCAAATGTCTTTACTCACGCAAATGTACCACTCTTAGCATGCAAACATGAAAATGCACATTGCTCTGAATTCTCAGCAATGCTCATTCCTTGACTTCAATGGGACATAAAGAAATGAGTTTAGAATTTAGTATGGAGAGCTGGCTTTTGAATAAGGAGGTGGTTTTAAATATTTACTCAGTTGCTTGAAAGAACTGGGGACTTGAATTGTTGAAAACACAGGTAAACACTAGCCCACATATATACAAAATTGTGGATGATAAATTCATAGCTGAAGTGAATAGCCCTGCAAAATATGACCACAGTGTTAAGACACTGCTGCTGCAGTTTAGTCCTAGTATTAGAATTCACGCATTATATTCTCCCACAGACCCCAGTCAAACTTTAGCCCTGCCACACCACTCAGATATGGCAAAACAGTAGGTTTTTAAATCACGTTAAACATGTCCCTCAACAACCATCCTGTCATTCTCTCTATGGATTTCTGTTCACAATCAAGTGACTCTCCAGACTCCTGCAAGACTAAGTACAATTTTTCAAATGTAATGTTTTATAATTCACTGATAGTCAATTTCATAAAATGCAGGGTGGAGGAAAAACAATCTTTTTTATTCTTCTTCCCATTGCAGTAACCAATGCAGCTCAGAATGAAGAGCTCCCAAAGACTGTAACACAGATTTTAGTACAGCAGATTGAAAGGACAGCTGAGGAAAAGGCTGTTCACTCTGACAGAGAGACTACAGCACCTGCAAAAGAAGTAAAGGTTTGTGCTTTTAATAAGAGGGATCTTCCTTTATGCAAATTAGAAGTGGTGAAGTTAGGACACTGGTATGCCATGCAGTCTGCATTCATGTTTTGATGAATTATGACTAAAAATCTAACCTGTGAAAGTTGTGGGAGTATATGGACTTTAGGAATTAAGTGCACATAACGCAATATGGAGTACTGTTGTGGCTTAACCCTGGCCAGTGACTAAGCACCCTGCAGCCCTTCACTCACACCCCCCCCAGCGGGATGGGTGAAAGAATCAGAAAAGTAGAAGCGAGAAAACTCGTGGGTTGAGATAAAGACACTTTAATAGGTAAAGCAAAAGCCACACACATAAGCAAAGCAAACCAAGGAATACATTCACCGCTGCCCATGGGCAGGCAGGTGTTCAGCCTTCCCCAGGGAAGCCGGGCTCCATCACGCCTAATGGTTACTGGGAAGACAAAGGCCATCATATCAAGTGTCCCCCCCATTTTGTTCTTCTTCCCCCATTTATATACTGAGCATGACGTCCCATGGTATGGAATATCCCTTTGGCTAGTTGGGGTCAGCCGTCCTGGCTGTGCCCCCTCCCAATTTCCCATGTCCCTCCAGCCCTCTCGCTGGCAGGGCCTGAGAAACCAAAAAGTCCCTGACTTGGTACAAACATGACTTAGCAACAGCCAAACCCATCAGTGCGTTATCAACATTGTTCGCACACCAAGTCCAACACACAGCTACTATGAAGAAAATTAACTCTACCGCAGCTGAAAACAGGACAAGTACATCAGAAGGCTCAACAAGTACTTGCAGTATGCGACAAACAATTAAAACTAGACCTTTATAAAAGCTTTTATATCCCTGTCCTCTGCTGAATAGTCTCCTCTTTCCTTGTTTTGAATCTGTAAATATGTGTAATTTCTGTCATCACAGATTCTCACAAGCATAGAACATGTCACTTTCAGAAGAAATTAAAATGAGCATAAGCCACAGCATAACTTTACATTATGCTTATAATGCAAAGCCTGCATTTTTTGCGGCAAAAACTCCAAGACTGCTCAATCATCATTTTGCATTTTATATGAATTCTGTATTTTTTTCCACATATATTCTATCATGCAAATAGCACAACTCTTAGTTCAAAAGGTTGGCTTTATGCATTCTGAGCAATAGCTAATGGATTTTAACTTTCCAGATCTTATTATAATCCTATTGCTTGGCTCCTTGCAGAACTAGCTTTTGTGAAGAATAGAAAAATTGTTTTACATGTTACTATACTTTAAAAAAATAAAAACAACCACAAAACAAACCACTTTTGCTCCCTAAAGATGGAAAATATCTATCAGGAAATTACATTGTCTTCAACAGGAAGCTCATTTTCTGCTGCTACTGCTTCAGCAAGCAGACCACAGGAAAATTCTACACCAAGGAAAAAAAACCAGGATGGAACTGCTACTTCTGCAATGGTTTGCTCCAGATCCCGTGAATATGAAAGCACAGAAAAGTTTGCTTATGTGAAAGCTCCATTGGAAATGACAGTAACTTCCCGATCCACTGAATTGTCCAGCTTTTCAACAAAGCTCACTCTCTCCACAGGCCCATACCCAAAGCAAAGCAATTTCTGTGAACTAAGATGTTTATACAAATTTTTTCACCCACAATTAAGAAAACACTTAGAGAAACATTACCTGAATGAGTGTTCTAATATTTTATCTGATAAATCTGAAACATGGAATATGATGTCAGATGTGCAACAGGCTGGACACAGCTTTGCCTTCATCATTCAGATGTTCACTAGATGAGAAAAACAATGCTTAAAGTGGTGTAAAATCCAGGGAGATCCTCTCTATAAGATGGGTCTTTCAGAACCAGGCTTTCATTCCAATTGAAGTTGACCTTCCAGACCCAGACAAAGCTAGAGACATTGCAGACCACAAAACTGTTGCAGGTGGAAATGTTAAATACATAGCCTAGATGTTTCAGGCCCAGCCTCTTGATGCATTGCATGCAGATGCTCCAGGCTCTGCAGGAACTATGGACAAGCCCCTTGCATTAGTTAGAGGAGGTGTTCATGCAGTCACATAGATGTTTGAAACACAGCCACTGGCCTCTAAGAATAAGTATTACCATGATGAGGAACAAACATCAGACGAAGCTTGCTTCCAAGAAGTCTCTAGTGGTGCTGTAAAAGACCCTGAGGCACATGCTGGAAGCACAGAACCGGAGTAAACTTGGGCAGCTCAACCCAGCAGATGTCCTTAACTTGCTACAGCTGAGGTCTAAGCTGAAAGAGCTTAAAGGAAGTGTGCAAAGCATAAAATATTTTGAACCACAGCCACTGTCTGTTACCAGAGACAACTTTGGTCAAGGACTGAAGGATTAAGCTGTCCATAGAAAAGCTACTGAAAAGAGGCATATCAGAATAGCACATTTGAATGTTTGAAACACAACCTTTACCTGTGACCAACAAAGACCTAGTGGAAATTAAAGTGGTACATGGAATCTCAGTGGAGGAAAACATCCCAACACTCTCCAAACTATCAAGCTGCAACAAGGCCTTTTAGCATCTTATACCAGCACACTCTTCATACAGTCCCTCTGCTGCCTTCTCCTCACCTCATCCAGGGCCTGCTCGCTCTTCTTTTGCTCCTTCCTCTCTCCACTTCTTCCTCAGCTGCTCTTTCTTGATTGGCTCTCAACCCCTTGACAGAGCCAGCCACAGCTGCACCTTATCTACATCGGCCAACCCGCCACCCCTGAAGCCAACCCACAGCTGTATATTATCAATGTTAATTACCCAGCTTCATTCTTCTACAGGAAAACATGAGTGGTGCTGTGTGCAAGGCAAAACAGATGAAAACAGCCTTGGCACACAGAGGATTCAGAGGAATTAAGTCCAGCTGAAACATTGCCACAAAAATTAGGATCAAGGTCCCACACAAGATGTAGCAGCCCCTGTAACACCACAGCAAAGCACACTTTCTGATTCCAAATTTGATGGCAACAATATGCAAGGAGTAAAAAAATACAATGCAGGAATTGAAATAGATCTTCATGAAAACCAGAAAGCTGAGAAGCTGAAGACGCAAGAACTGTTGTGAAAGCCTCTAGCTACTACCTCTTCCACCATTATGAGGATTAATGCTACAAGAGCTATCCTGAAGAATTATATAGAGCAAAATAAAAAGATACTAAAAATAGACATTAAGATTAAAATATAATTACTGTTGTATTTGAGAAATATTAACATGCTAGAAAATGTGTAGAGAATGCACCTCAATTCTCATGCTTAAAATTAATGCAACATCCTCTAACTGAGGTAAAATGTTGCCTGTATAAAATAGTTCTAGAGACAAAATAATGGTCGTTTTGTGCACATCTGTTTTAGTTTATTACAGCACAAGTTGTGACTTAAAACAAAAAGAACCACATTTTGGTGGGTTTCCTGTATAAGCAAAATTACTGAAACAGTTTATAAAATAATGTGCATTTAAAACAAAATTCTGCTGTTTCCTGCTGGGTGATTTTACCTGTTGATACAGCCGTAGTCTGAATTAAGACAGCAAACCCTTTTGCCTGATGTCATATTGCAGGTTTCACATCGCTAAGGAGTTGAGCCACTCAGTGTCCCTCAAAAAGCTGAGCCTGTTTTTTGTTTCATATTGAAGCAAACTTTTGAAATATATAAAGTATGTGGATTTTTATATGAATATTTATATATGAATATGAAGTAAACATTGACAATGAAACATGCCTCGTTTCTCATGGTGCATATGTTACTTAAAAATTAGAATAGTATTTAGATTGCAAAGTTACGCATTTGAAACTTGGAAAATATTGCATATGCTATTGCATGATGTACACCAATGTTCTCCTTTTGTGCATCTATTTTGGGCATTGAGTATGGACGGGATCCTGCAGGAAAACCAGATGTTACCATAGCTTTAGCTGTTTGAAGTACGTGAACAGAAGGCTGATGCTTGAACAGCAATGCAAATGGCAGAACAAAGCTAAATGCTCCTGTACCTGCATAACTCCTAAGCAGAAAGCTCTGCTTTGTGTTTCCCAGCTCCACGCACCGTGAAGGGTGCTACCACTGTCGATGCTAGGAGCAGAATTAAACATGAGTAGCCTGTGGTCCTGTAAACTGAGGCACAGTCTGGCAGTGGACCAACAAGATACTTAATGTGGTGGGTTAGCCAGGGCTAGCGGCTGAATCCACATGCAGTCACTCGCTCGCTTGCTCGCTCCCCCACAGTGGGATGGGAGGAAACATTGGAAGAGCAAAAAAGCCAGAAAATCTGTGGGCAGAGGTAGGGACAGTTTAATAGGTGAAGCAAAGCTGGGGCACAAGCAAAGCAAAATAAGGAATTGATTCACTACTTCCCATCAGCAGGCAGATGTTTAGCTGCTTCCTGGAAGGCAAAGCCTCAACTTGCACAACAGTTACTTGGAAAGAGAAGTGTCATAGCTCTGAGTGTCCCCTCTTGCTCCTCCTTTCCCTCAGTTTCTTGGTTCTTATAGCAATTCAGAAATCAAGACAGAAGAGCAGCATGCGCTTTTCCAAGCCAAACAGATTGTCCATCACTGCCTTCTGGCCCTTAATGGTATGAAATCAATCTTCTATTCATGCTTTGTGCTTTACAGAGAACAAGTTTCCTTTACAATTAATTATACTTCACAAAAGAAAAGATTTGATGTAGTCTGCTAATGTAATTGTAGCTAACGCAATCTTAAAAACTAACTGAAGAAAGCATCGGGTCTGAAAATGAAAATTGTAAAAATCACAAATAATGATGTCCATAGCATATCTGGGTCATGTAAGTTTATAGTCTGCAGGTTACCACAGAAGTGGAACTCCCTGATGTGCTTTTGGCATGATTAAGCAGAAGTTCCTCACCAGAATTTTAAACATCTGCCTCTGTTTGTTGATCTCTAAATCATATCGTAGATTCAAAGATTATACATACATTATACTCAATTCCACTTATACTAGTAAACTTTTTATTTTCCTATCTCATTTCACAAAATAAATAGTTATTACAAATAAATGGGAATATTGTACCTGGTGAAGTGAATAGTCCTTTCAAATTTATGGATTTTGGAAAAGGGAAAGGTAAGTAGTTTTTCACTTTTGAAGTACTACTCTTAGTTGAATAAAAATGAAGTCCTAAAATTGAGAGCTGAGATACCAGTTGATGGATAAAGAAAACTACAGTTTTAACAAAACATATGGACCAACACAGTTAAAAAAAAATCATAAAACGTGGCTTAAACTAATGCATAACTTTTTAATATGTGGTTCTAGAAACTGCAGATTCAGGAAAATGAAATGTGCAAACTCTGCCAACAGAGAGTTTACCCAATGGAATGCCTAGTTGCTGACAAGAAGAATTTTCATAAATCATGTTTCCGATGTCACCACTGTGGCAGTCAATTAAGGTAAGAAGTAACTGCATGTTCACTCATAGAACTCTGCATTTGAATATGAACACAGCCGGGGAAATTGTTTTTGATGGGGCTATGCAACCTGTAGGATGCTGAGTTGACAGGGGAGTAACCAGGGTTCCCCGGTTCTCTACTACTGACATCCACACTGTGATGTGGAACAAGCCCTTGAAATTCTCTAAAGAACTCTTTTACCCTGGTACCTTCCAAATTCTTCTGCATATTACCTCCTACTTACTGTTCCAGGCCTTCAGGAGAGCTCATGAACCAGAAGCAGTAGACACAGAAACTTGGGTGGAATTTAAGACATCTGAACGCAGACCAAATTTTCTCTCACTTTTCCTCATCCATATGATCCAATGAATTATAATGGCATTTAGCAAACTACTCTTGTAACCTTTATATGAAATGCAGTGTTTATTGCTCTATCAGACAGCAAATGCTAACACATCTGATGTTAACAATTTTGAGGTTAGTTACAGACATTTAGGAGCAGAATCCAAATATAATTAAACTCAAATCTCTATCATTTGCACAAAGGCTAAAGAAAATTGGCACTGTATTTACTCCACCCATTTTGTAGAAAAATAGAGGATTCAGTCTTCAATCTGATGATGAAAAAGGTCCCAGCAACCCCAAAGTGCTGTGGAGCATTCCTATTTAAAACTTGTGCAGTGCAACAAAGCAAATTCTTTCTTAAATTACAAAGCATGACTCTTCCTCACTTTGACCTTGAAATCGTATGGGAATTTGCAATTAAAAGTTTTAGATACCCTTGGGGGTTGGTGGGTGTTGTCAGATTGGCCAATACATTGAACTTCCTCTCTTTTTGCTCTTCCTTTCTTTATATATACTGTCATTTAGGGGTACTTGAAATATCAAGTAAAATGTAAAATTCACAGTAGATGTATGATATGTAAAAGTATAAAACAAATTTTCTTCCATTTGGCAGCTTGGGAAATTATGCATCTCTCCATGGAAAAATATATTGTAAGCCCCATTTTAAGCAACTTTTCAAATCAAAAGGAAATTATGATGAAGGTTTCGGACACAAGCAGCATAAAGAATTATGGAATTCTAAAGATCGGTATAGCTCAGCTGGCAATATTCATGCTGAAGAAACAAATCCCATTAATAGTATACCTGTTGATTCTAAACCAATTACAGAAATTGATCAAGATTTGCATTCAGGTACTGAAGGTACTCATCCTGATATTTTGGATAATAATTTGAAAACAACCACAGAAAGAGGTAAATTAAGGATGACATGGCCTCCTTCAACAGATGATGCAACACCTAAGAAAATATTTTCTCTTGAAAAAGTGGCTAAAGTAAATAAGCCAAAGTGGCCACCAGGAGATTTTGCTCAAGAAGGCTCTGGTTTACATACCAATAAACTTCTGGGCAATAAAAAGGATCCTCAGAAGAAAAATGCTGTGACAGAGCAAAATAAAAATAACACTGCAAATGCACAACAAGATCAACACTCATCCTTTAGGTCTCTGTCTGAAAAAGAAGCTACAAATATCTGTAAAGCAAAGAAAAATGAAGCAGGCAATAACGGAAAAGATCAGGAAGACGGGAACATGCAAGATAACCTGAATAAAACCAGAGGATCACAGAATAGGGAGGAAAGTGGAAAGGATATTAATGAAGGTGATAATGTGATTATGCCTAGTGCTGGGAAGGAGCAAGAGAAAAAAATTAATGAAAATGGTGAATCAGAAGTTGTACAGGTTACTAACATTGATGATGTAACAGTACAAAAGAATCACAAAGAATTCAGCTTGAATAACAATAACAATAACAATTATGCCACTTTCTCACATCTAAACGTTTGTAGGCACGAAACAACTCTCTCAGCCACATCTAACCCAACGACAGCATTAAGCAACTTGCACTCTATCGCAGCATGCCTTTGCAAGGCTGGAAAATCGGTCTGGAAATGAAGAACTATTTGAGATGTATGAATCTCGTGAGAGCTATTCTAGTGATACTGTAACTGTTTCACAGAATGAGCAAAACTCAAAGGATGAAGATGCTGTTACCTCTAACAGTCTTGCTCAATTTAATAAAGATGCCACTTGTCAGAAGTCTCATACTAATAGTTCATGAGTTTTAAAGGAGGCAAATAATACAACGTTCCCTGTTGATACTGAGTTGGTATGCATTGGAGAAGAATCAAATTATGACAAAATCTTAAATACTATTTTATCCGACACTCAGAAAACATCTTTTTTCTTAAAAAAGACAACCTGTTTTTAGACTAATAGGCTCTGTAGACATAACTAAGAATTCCTGCAGCTCATATTCAAAAGAACATGGGAATTATGATACAGAACTGAATGATATTAATGCCTGTCAAGAAAGTGAAATAATCAGTGTCAAAGAATGACATAAACACAAGCTTAGACTTACTGAGCTCAAGACATACAGCTGCTCCATCTTTCTAAGGCAAGAAAGTCAAGCCCAAACAGTTCACTGTAGAAGAATAAATTAAAAGAAATAGATTCTATGACAAAAATGAATAAAACAGCTAAATGATCAGCTATGTCTTTCACCCATTATAAAATATGTAATAAATATGTATTTCTTCAGTACAATTATTTTAGTCTTTCTTGAAGAATATAAAATCCAGAGATTACATATGAAAAATTGTATTGTATACTGTCAGTTGCTCAGACTTTATTTACTTAATTTATATTTAAGGCAATGAAGATGCATAAAATAGAACGTTTTCAGTATGTAATTAAAACAACTTGTCTATGTTCCTGAACATTGCAAGAAATACTTTACTACATGACTGTCCTTCAGAAACTTAATAATTCAATTTTACTGTCTATCATTTGTAACAAATTAAGATGTGAAGCACCTGGTGTGCACAAAACAATAAAAATTATTTCCACAGTTTTTTTCTTATGTATTGTTATTATTGTAAATGAGCTGTTGCTCCATGACATATTATGTACATTTGTTGCGTTAGCTCATATGAGAAGATTTGGGGTTTGGCTGGGTTTTTTGGGGGTTGTTTTTTTGGCTTTTTTTCATGAAGTATACAGTACTCAGTTTGAAATGGACTCATTATTGAATATTAACCAAAACTGGTTGGTGAATAGTACTGTATTGCTGTATTCCTAGAGCTGCTACTATGGCATTATATTGTATGACAGTTAAAAAAAAAAAAAAAAAAAAGAAAGTGCAAATTTTAACACAGGATAAAACCAAACATCCTACACAGAACTGGATCAAGATTTGGGAATAATGGGCAATTAAGAATAGTGGTTGTTTCAGTAACTAATTCCAAGTCATTTTAACTGAAGCAGCTGTCCAGTTTCATATTTAAGCCTGTACAAACTTATGCAGATTTAGCACTTTTTTTCCTTAACATGTTTATGGATTAACATTTGCTCTTTTAACACCATTCCAGCTTGCATGAAATGGCAACGTATCATTTAACTGTTGACAACGCATAATAAAAAAGCACTTTACCAAAAAGTATTTTGTGAAGGTTTTTTTAATATGAATTTATACATATGATTTTCCTTAAACAGTTTGTGACATTCTTCATGTGTTAATTACTTTAAAGTGAAGTTTTTGTCAGAGTGAAAGGGAAAGATAATCAAAATACAGTTTTGAAAATAATGTCTGAAGTATCTGACCAAGACAGGTGTTTGGAGTAATTTACAAGAAAGACAGGTTGATGTTAAAACATTTAAGAAATCATTGTGAAGAATTCTAGAACAAAATATCTGCTGCACTACAACTCATTGCCCAAAGAAATGGGATTGTGGGTGGAGTGGGATATCCACATGTGACTCTTCTTCTGTACCTACACAGAAACAATTATATACACACACGAGAAAAGCTATACATAGTATTTCCTCCACAAGAGTACTTCAAGAAAGTGAAGCCTCCTCTTTATGCATCATGTTTGACTCCTCTGAACTATTTTCACAAAATGCAGGCATATAGAAAAGACCCCTTAAAATAAATGTTCTCAGGAGAATAATTAGCCTTCAAGCAAAGCACTCAGATACCACTGTATTTGACAACTTTGTTGAAAAGCATTAGCCTATAAGCCATAGTGAATATTTAAAAATTATTTTGGCAAGATCTCTCTCTCTTATTCCTTCCCTTCACCCTATTTGGTTATAACCATAATACATTATTTTTAAAAACCCAAGAGATTAGTAAATAGATCTAAATTACTTTGCTTTTTTGAGTAGATAACACAACAAAAATTAACATCAACAAAATTCCTTATAATACAACAAAAAAAAATCTCAGAAAATGCAAGCCTGAAGAAAATCAATGGATTTGTCTAAAATATTAAAAGCTCTACATGGACTAAACTTTCAAATCTCCCCATTCTCCAAAATTTCTTATTAGGTATAAGATCAGATTTGACTGTATTAGTTAGGAAAGAGGAATGACATTGAGGGTGAAATGGTGGTTGGTTGTTTATGTACATAGGTGTGATCATATGCAAGTCAATAATTCAAGTGAAAAGCTAATGTGATTGTAACATTTATACCTGAAGTACAGTCCTTTGCCACTTTTCATTTTCCTGCATATTCTGAAGAATTTAAAGGTGTATCCTACAATTTAGAGGAGTGACGGATATGAGTTATGATAATAAAAAAACTCATTTAGACCAAGAAATTAATACCTCTGAAAATATCCTTACAAAATATAGACATTCTTGCTTCCCTTAAACAAAATAAAAACACAAAAAATGAGTCACAGAAAAAGCATGTTCCCTTTGGCCAGCTAGAGATGACTGAAATAAAGGCTTTGATGAAATAGTAGAAACAGGCAGGACTACAGGAAAATGTTTATTCCCAGAGGGAATAATGTGTCAAATCAACGTATATAAATGACATACTGTATAGGACAAATCTCCTTGGATATTCCATGACTGGGATTCTGCTGAGCATGGGGCAGATACAGAAGTACAGAGCCTTCCTCTAGTGGATTCATTATCATTCACTCTTCTCTCAGCGGGTGGCCTTTTTTCTTTCTCCAGCAGTGAGGATGAATGTTAAGAAAAAAATGAAATTATATTGCATAATTGTTTCTTTGAAGCACAAGCCAGGTGTCCCATCATACTGTCTTGGAGTTCTTCTACAAATTATAAGGATGACACCCTGTAAACCTGTTCTAGAAAACTAATAGCCACAGGTAATAAAAAATTGTAAAAGAATGTAAATTATCTGGAAAAAAATACTGAAGCAGACAAGTTCTTCAGAGCTTCAGCCAAAACCTTAGAGCAGGAGTAATCAAGACAAGATAAGGCTGGAACTCACTGAGACATATGTTTGTTTTACTCTCTTTCCCATAGATGGCAAAAGAGATGGAAGATAATGTATGCCTGAATCACCCTAATGTATACATACATTAGCACTCAGAAGTCACACTCTGGAGAGAATGCATATAACAGCTGAAAGTGAGACTGGGGTAAAAGCTGTAGCTAGAAAGTAGCAACCTTACAGATTTTCTTGAAATGAAATGCTAAGTCAGTAGTAACTCCTTAGCTGCCAAAAAGCCTCATGCAATATTGGCGAAACAGTATGGATTTCCTGCAGCCAAGGAGCTAGTCGTTATGGTTTTAAAAGAACTAGCATCCATTTGAGCTGTACTTTTGTGAAACAAAGTTGTTATTCTAAGTTTAAATATCTTTAAGTTAACATCTAGGCTTTCTAAGTTTTAGTACCTGAGTTCAAATAACCGGTCATCGGTTTGTAGAAGTCCCATTCCGTGAAGAGAGGCACGAAGGCTCTCGAGAGCAATCACGGTACTGAAACTCCCGTTCTCTCTGCAGGATAACTTCTTCTGGCTGCTCCTGGGTTTCACCCCTTGGCTCATGGGCAGGCTCTTTAGCAGTGCTGAGGAATGGTACCTGACAGTCACGCAGGGCAGAGCTGACCCACTTCCAGCACAGCTGCAGCCAAGCACTGTTCAACAGCAAAACTGCACTGACAAGTAGCAGGGATACGAAATTTCTCCACATCGTTTTTTAGTACAGGAGACTTGCAGTCCGACAAGTCTGTTTTCACTAGGTATTATTTACTAGTGAAGATGTTCCACTGCTTTTAGAACACCGCAGGGTTCATCTATTTTTCTACACTCAAAAAAGCACCAATTAGAGAGATTAAAGAGCATGATTTAATGTCTCATTAAGAAGCTTCTGAATTGCTGGGCCAGCACTGGACTTCAGAGGGCTTCTAAATTTGCAGTCCCTTTGCAGCTTTATTAACACAATTGGCACGAAGACTTACTTAGAGCTACTTAAATTGTTTTTATAGATGCAGCATATCAACTGATCCCTTTGGAGTTTTTGTAGAGTCAGAGGCATCCTCAAAACTATAGCGGGACCTAAACAACACTTTTACTGTACTGCTTCTCCTCGGTGAAGGACTTGCTGAAAGCAAATGCTTGATTACTGCAGAAAGTGTACTTACCTTGTCTGTCTTCTGTTAAGCTTTTATCTCCTCCATACATATTAATAGGCATACCTACAGTGGTATCTTAAAACACATAGTGCTCAGCGTGGACATTAAAATCAAGCTAAGGATCTGCATTGTTCTAACACTGAACATTTCTTGCAGTCTCTCTCCCATAAATAATTATAGTTCAGGCCTTATTTTCAATGTGCAGGATAATTATCAGAATCACTTACATAAGATTTGGGTCACTTCAGTCAAGTACGCCTCCAGCTGTTAGGTATAATTGCAAAAATATTAACAACCCTGAGTACATTCACAAAAACAGGAAAACATGAAGTCAAAAAGAGACAGATTAAAACCTTTGTCTCTTTTTGTGCTTTCATCCATTAAGAAGCACCTAAGTTAAGTCCTTTGGGTGAACTTTACTGACTTTCACAAGCAGCATTTCACTTTGTATGTGGGTTACATTTGATGGCTTTGACATGAAAAGCATTTTTAAATGTTTTAAATAGAGGAATTGTGTTAAAATGGGCTTAGGAACATAATCAGACTGACCTTACTTTTGGGCTTTCTGAAACATTAAATTACAACTTCACCATGAAAGATATGAATTTTCAGTATAGTCCTTAAACAAAAAATAAGGCAGCTGTTTACTGCTTCAGGAAAAGAGATGAAAAATTCAAAGTCTTACATCTCCACGGACCTATTTCCTATACCTTCCTCACCTTATCTAACCTCTCTTAGGGTAGGATGTGGGAGAGAGGAAAAAGTCTTCATATGCATTATGAATGTGTGTACTCATTAACCGAGTACATTACAATTTTATTAAAAACAGACATGAAAAATCTACTACACATTTGCAGCAGGTGATTTTCAAAATCTCATAATCTAGTTAAATAATAATAAAAAACCTCCTAGAAAAACCTCAAAGGGATATCTACATGATGACAGCTAATTTCAAACCCATTTTACCTTTTGGCTCTCGACACTGTAACTATCAATAGTAGTATCCATTTAAAATTACTTTTAGACTGATGTAATGATACGTGTGACAGATGCTGACAAGGAATAATGTTCTATCATAACAGGTAACTATGAAAGAGACATTCCTTCCCCACAGAAACTGCATGTTCCAAACTGAAAAGAAGGCAGTTTTTCCAGTCACCCTTAGTGCAGAAAAGATTGACCAAATACTTCATTTAATGATAAAGAAAGTCACCTCTGAACAAAAAGGGAAGATGAGTTTTCAGTACAAAAGGTGAAATAGTTAAAAATTTATGGATGAATGGAGGTATAGCTGTACCATGAGGGGTATATATACTGCAATATACTGTTTGGTAAATTAGATTATGTCATCTTATTTGTAATACTGGTGCACATATTATAACAAAAAGAATTAACAATCTATAAGAACTAGTCTCTTACCACTTAGAATATGCTTCCAGTTTCTCTCTGTGATCGCACTTAAGAGCTCTAGCAGGGTATCACATTAAAAGGAAGAAATAGCTATGGGTTCAGTATGTATAATGGACACAAAAAGTAATTTCACAGTTCCAACCTTAAGAGATTTTCTACAGCTTTCCATAAAGCAATATTAGAGTGGAAGTAGCATGTACACAGTATCATACACTGTTTAGAATATCTTTTTCTTTATTGTCTCCTGTAAGCTGCTGTTCTAATTCATTGGGACAGTACTCTTGCATTGAAGGCTACAGATTGAGTCTTGGTGGCTTTAACTGAGGAAACTATTTTGCCAAAGTGGGCAGTGTTTTTTATGTGCCTGGAGAGAAGGTGATGAGAAGTTGCCTTTAACAGTCCTTGGCAGCTGTCCGTGCCAACAGCATTCCATAAAACAGAAACTGCACGGACTCTTCTTGGGCCAGAATGTGAAGCCTAAATCATTTTCTTCGAAACAAAGTAGTATAAACACAACCAAAAGTACCTTTATATGTTCCTGCAGGCATCATGATATGAACATTTTGTTAATAATATATGGTAAGCTATATTTGAAAATACTAATGTATATGCTATATATATATAATATATATACTGCAGACTTCTCCAGTATCATTATTTTTGGTTAAAGAAAGTATATGTGCACTATAGACACCAAGACAGGAAAATGAGGAAAAGAATGATAGGGATAATTTACCTTAATTGTGAAAGCCTGGATAAGAAAACTGAACTTTATACTTTATACAATTCTTCCAAATAGGTTCCAACAAATTCAGTGAAGCTGGGATTAGGTCTCCAGATATTTATGTTCTTTGATGACACTTCAACACTAACTGCAGCACTCCAGAAAACAAATAATTTTCTTGAACCAGCTACAAATTGCATCATCGCCTCTGAGAAACAGAGAAGACATAGCAATAAAATGCATTACGTTTCTGGGCTCTGGCTATTTCCATTTGATAAAGGAGATTATTGTGGTCAAATATCGTGGAGTGAAGGTGAAAGAAGCCATGAAAACAATTTGTGTTTGCCAGTCCTCTGCCAGCTCCAGAATGGAGGAGAAACATACATTTCTTTATATGGGGACTCTTAAGTTCTGCACCAAGTTTATCCAAAGTGAAGGACTTAATCAACACCATCTCCCAAATACCTAAGACAAATAGTATACAAATCAAAACAAATTCCTTAAGTGCATATGGGCACGCTGATCAAAACATATTTTTACAGTAACCACTGTAAAGGCTAACCTCTTTAGCTTTTTTCTTCTTGGGGAAAATTTCCTGTGAAAACTTCATGCCTGTCTGCTAAACTTCTTGTATCACCCTAAGGAACTGCGGCTTCACTGGGGATGTTCAATGTCATCAAACTACTACTGTATCTTGACAAAGGGACATTCAGTAACATGGATCCTTGCATGCATTTGTTTGCAGCTAAAGTTTAGGTGCTCACCTTGCCCCTGTTAAGGCACTGATCAGTGTCAGTCTGGAACTTGTTCCATCCAGAAACTCAGAAGCCGGAAGGCAGAAAATAGAATTAACTGTGGGAAATTTATTTGTTGACAGCAAGAGTATTGTGCTTCTGCAGTGTCCTGCCTAGAAAAAGCCTTCTGAACTGATAAACAACCTGCATGTGAATGGAATAAACCTGCACTCGGTGCCCTAATGGAACTACCATGATCCTCTTTAGTAGTTTCACATCAACATTCTTTGAGAACTTCCTAGAAATGTTTTGGGTTTTTTCAAATGAAGACTTGGATACACAGAAAAAATGGATAATGGATGAAACTGCACCTCCTGTACCTTTACTGAGTTTGTTCCACTTGTATGTATATGTATTACTATACTTACTAATATCTATTATATTACTGAGTCTTTACTAAGTGACCATAATTTTAAAAAATTAATCATAAGTCACAGAGTCATGAAATAAGGTCAAATTAACAACCTTAATTTTACCATTTGCTAACATCTGAGTGCTTGATTTTGAAACTTGAATGTTCCTTTAATATATTTGCTCAAGACATACAAACATATGTGCCAAATACAATGATTGAATTCTGGAAATTAAAAATCTGGATCCACCTGTAAGTTCTGAAAACTGTTAAAACCCAGCACCAAAATGTCATGCTTTATGGACTGCTGGAATTTTAAGTTTTATAATACTAGGAGTAATTCCTCCCTTGATTCGAGTCTTGGAATGATAAAAATTTTAGAATTTTCTAGAATGATTGTTGTATAATGCACATTAAATGTTTTGGTGGAGCAGAAAAAATACACCAAAACCTGTCTGGGGTGACTTCTGTACACGACATGCTCCTACTTGAGCAATATTATCCTGCTAAACTGTAATGCTAAAATCTATGTTTTATTCCATCCCACATAGTTATGTATGTGTCTTAATTGTAGGAAAAGGTAATACCATTCTAGTATTAGTTTTGCATACTTCCCATTTTAAAAAAAATGCTCTTTTCAATTGCTTATGGTTTTGTCTAGTGTTATCTATTTGGATTGCAGCTTTCTGCACATAGGGAATGACAGACGGGCTGATTTCTTTTTAAAGCTTTACCAAAAAGGCTTCCTCCATTTCCAGGAACAACATCTGGTAACAGTACAGAATTTTGCCCATGCTAAAAAATATCTTTCAGCTGAATGATCTTAAATCAGTCTAGTGCCTCGACTTTGATAGAGTTCTATTTTGGCTATATTTGCAATATAGTTTTCAATTTCAACATCTCTCACATTATTTTATGGTACAGATCATGTCCTTGTGATATATAGCCAGGAGAATGTTTTTATTAAGACTTCTTTCTGAATTGCTGCAGCAGCTAAAAGATACATAGGAGATTATAATCAATAAGGCCTGAGGTCATATTTTTAATAATTCAGTAAATGAAAATATTAAATAGTTCTGCAAATAGCAGGATTCATCCCTTCAGTGCTCCAAATCAGGTAAGAGCCCCAAGAAAAACATCATGCAATCACAAAACTAAAGACTGTATCAGACAGAACTTTTAAGTTCAAGCATTCCCACTTTCAAACTTAATGTTCTTTTAATGTAATATATGAATATCCTATGTCTGTATGTATATAAATAGATAGACACTCATGTATACGTAAGTAGAACTACAAGCAATCAGCAAATTACTGTAAGACCAGCCGTGTATATATAGAACTGGCAAGTTCAGTACCGCTAAATTGCTTCATAATATGGTGCCTTCACTTCCTCCCCACCCCGTTTCTTTCTATCCATGTACTCCATTTTTTCTTTTATCATTCCTCTACTTGCATTATAAGCTGTTTTGGGCTGAGATTATGGACAATTCTTTCTTCCAGATGAAAAGCAAAAGCACACAGCCTAATGTATTTCTAATTCCTAATGTAGTTCTTCTATCTTTGAATAAATTTTGGCAGCAAAGTCCTCAGCCCCTTCCCAGGCAGACATCCTTACCTACGTGGATGCCACTACAGAAACAGAAACATGTAATTCTTCTTAAGATGGTCATAAATGAAAATACGGGTGACAGAACCAGGTCAGTGTGTCAATTACAAAATAGCACCAGTGGTGACAATTCCAACCTTTTCAGTACTAGTACAAGGGGACATGAATCCTGAATTCTGGTAGATGTGTCCTTTGAGAAAATGGAATTTAATGTCAAGTCACATCCTTCTACTGGTCACATCCCCTTGCTGGCAAGCAAATCAGATGACATCTTTATCAGATAACACAGAACCAAGCTCTCTGGTTTATGAATAGCAATTGCCAAATCATCCTGCAAGAGCCCTAAAAAGAAAATTGCATGCAAAATTATAAAATAAATGAAAACATTAATCATGATTAAACAGAACTACATTGATTTTTGCCAGCTGGATTCAGCCACTGACTGTGATATGAAGGTTATTCTCTCTTGGTTAGCCCAGTTGAGAGCTGGATTAATGGGGTTTTTTTATGATTAATTCCTTAGGTAACAGTGCAAATGTTTGCCAAAAGAGATGATCCACCACAAAATTAAGTATTGGGTGGGGGACAATAAAATCTCTAACATATTAAAAACAAAGGTAAAAATACCTAAATTGACTGGACCAATGGAGAAAAAAATATGTTTTTTCAATGTCCTGGTCACTCATGCAAAGCAGAATTGCTTGGATCTGAAAAAAATGCTCCACTATCCATCCCTTTCTCAACAGAAAAGGCCTATCTTACATCGCTCTTCAAGGTAGTTGCAAAGAAATATATATTTAGAGTCTTTAAATACTTTAAAGTATATTCTGTTCACAGTCACATTGCTATGAAGGACGCTATATAAATGGAAGCTGTTCTTGCAACTGATCACTTCAGATAAACAAACATCTTGAAGGACTCACACAGCACACAAAGGAACTCGCCTGGCTTTGTTTATGGGGAGGTTAGTTCTCTTCAGCCGGCCTAAAGCACAGTAAATAAAATAACAAAAGGAAATAGTTCCTCATGCAGTGTGAAATCACATCACAATGCGCTTCTAGAAGAGTTCATGTGGGCAAAGTCTTTGGGGCAAGAACTTTGTTTCCGTATTTGTCTGTATAGCATCTAGCACATAACTGTGATTTGCATCTCACAACATACATCTACATAATATTAAAACACAGGTTACCAAATGAGGCTGAATCACACCAGCAAATTGTAACGCATTTAAAAATAAATAATTGAATATTCCTCCCACAGATCTGTAAAAGTAGTGCTGCATCTATGCATCACTTAAATATTCAAACCCTACCAAAAAGGAGGACCTAAATAATGTTTATCTCTAAAAGGTTATTTTTACAGTTTGATGTAAAAGACCTGCTGCGGCACTGTGCCTCACAGAAGGGCTCCATTAATACACTGTTCACCTCCTAACACCAACTGCCAATATGGAGCTGGGTGGGACAGCTGACCTCAACTGACCAAAGGGATGTTCCATGACACATGACATTGTGCTTAGTAATAAAAGCTGGGAAAAAGGAGGGGCAGGGGATGATGACAATCATGGTTACAAAGTTTGTCTTCCAAAGCAATCACTGTGTGTACTGAGGTCCTCCTCCTCAGGATTCTCAGTGGCTGGACATCACCTGCTGATGGGAAGCAGTGAAACAACTCCCTCTTATACTTTGCTTACAAAGCTTACACGGCTTTGTTTTTCTTATTAAATTGCCTTTATCTAAACCCTCACACTTGTCCACCTTACTTTCTCTCCCTGTCCTGTTAAAGAGGGAGCGACTGGGTAGGCAGCTGGCCAAGGTCAACACACCACTGCAGGGAATATCCACAGTATTTTATAACTCAGAGGTTCTGTCAGCTTATTACCATCCTGCAAATGGTTTTGTGTTTTCTGGTACTCCTCCTGGATATCAGACCCACACTGCAGTTATTCCTCTTTGAAAGTTGGTCCGGGATAGACTCACCTAATTAGGGCCCATAAAGTTATTTCCTAGTAATCAGAAATATGACTCACATCAAAAAACAGTAGCAGGTAACGATGCATTTTATGTATGTCTATAGGTAGAGCTTTCAAAGAAAAAAAAAAGGGGGGGGGGCAGGACACTAAGAGGCAAAGACAACAGATGAATCAATGGAAAAAAGACTAGATGAAGCATGGAAAATCTGAAGATTTGATGTTTAGTATAATCAGGCTCCAGCTGGATGCACAGTTAATATCAAAACATAATACCAAGTCTCCACTGCTACCTATATAAACTCCTTGTGAGGTGGGTCTCTCCAAAACCAATACATTTCTTATTTGTAAAAAGATAGCAGAGACATGAAAAAGTAAAATGTCTGCATGAAGTCATGAACAGAACAAGTAGAAAAATAACTGGGAGTCTAAACCTCTTTCTGTAATTGGGGAGCCACCTGGGGCCACAAAGACCTTCTGGGCAGAGAAGGGGTTAATTTTTCAAAGCACAAACCTTGGTAGCAAAATGCAGCAGCGCTCCTCAAACCTGAGGCTAAAGACCAAAGGATATACAGCCACTGTGTTTCTTTTTTTGGAGATGGATTTTAGCATAGTTCTTAACTCTCTGCCAAGGTCCCCAATAGCAGCACATAGACCACAGTTCACACCTTGTTGGCAGTCTTTAACAGCTAAAACAATCATTTCATAGATTTGATTCATGACTTCTTCTGTCACCCGGTTGATCTGTTGATCCAGGACAGAATGGACTCCTGCTGACAGGGCTGGATGGGGGTTATATATCTTACGGTTTCTTCTGTGAATAAGAGTAATTCAGCTCCTGTATGCCCTGTGAGTACTTTTCAAGAGTACTACACTGGTTTTCAGAAAGAACTTTTTGAACTTTTCTGCCTTATGGGTTGGAAGGCTAAATTACAGTTTTGTGGGCTAAACAATCTATGCAATTTTAATGGGATATATTGAAACCAAAAAGTTTACCCAGGTACTAAGACCTCTGCTAAATTTTTAGCAAATGTTATGTGTACTGTAAAGCACTTTAATGAACAGGCTCATATTTCAGGTGTGCTGCCTTCTCTTTCTTGCATGTTTTCCACTTTTAATTAATTGGTGCTTCTATGCCTGTAACAGTTTCCCTTTGAGAAGTTTTGTCTTACCAACAGGCTATGTAGCTGTTATGTGGTACATTGACTTTTTATTTGGAACAAATTCTCTTTAGCAATCTTCAGCAGTTTTGAAAAACAGTGTTAAAGATACCTTACTTTTTTTTTTTTTGGTAGCTAAACTGCAGGTTTATTCTGGCAAGTAATGATTTACCTTAGAGACTGAGATGTGTATATGCTTGCAAGAAGCTGTTGTTGAATCTTAAAGGGTACTTTTTTAACATGAAAATAATTTTCAGACAGGATATCTGAATTTATGTTTATATTTTTAGATAAAGTTTAAAAGATTAAAAACAACATTTCTGTTCTAGTTACTATGAAAGAGCTTCACTTAAACGGATTATTTTTTCCATTTCCTCCTTCTTTGCAGGAGTCATAAAGTTATAACTGTGCAATGCTTTAGTTAGTCCTGCAACATTTGTAAAACTCAACAGTAAATAAAGTATGTTGGTTGGTGGGGTTTTTTTTCCAAGATAAAGATATGGTTGACAACAAATGTTAAAAAAACCCCACCTCCTGCTTTAACAAAAAGTAAAAAAATCTCCTAATTTTTGGTATGTATAAAATACTAATATTTACACTGTATTTTCTCAAGGCTTGAGGTTGCTCCTGAAGTAATAAAAACAATTTTCTAGAAGAAAGACAGCCCTGACTGAGGTATCGCACAGGATATCTAAACCTATAAGCATCTAAAATATTTGCCATTATTTCCTTCCAAAAAATGAGTGTATTCAGTGTTCACACTGGACACAGTAAACTCAAATGTATCATTGCCACCAAAGAAAAAGCTAAACAGTTGAAAGGTGGGAGGAAAAGAAACCTACACTGTAGTAGATCAGTCTCACCAGAATAAAATTTGCATTAAAAGGTTGCTAGGAAAGGAAAGGGCATGAATTTCAGGTCATTTAACATTGAACATTTCTAAACTCATCACAGATGAGGGTACCCGCATCTGGTACAACTGAAGGAATTCTTCCCGTAAACAGTATCCAATATTAACAAAAAAATTCCTTCATTAAGACCTAACAAATATTTGCGTATGACCAGATTAACTCAAGAGGTTATTTCATTTTAGAAACTATTCTAAAAAGGCATGAAATATGATGGTAAGCCATTAGGAATTAAGAAAACTCCACACCCTTTTGAATCAGCAGATAAAGTACGAAACTGGGTTAGGGGATTTTCTTGACAAGCAAATGCCAAACCAGTGGATAACCAACAGCACTGACAATACCCAGCAGTGAAACATCTTTCTGAAATGCTTTCACCTGAATTTTTAGAGAGAGACTGGAAAAGAGGGAAAAGACATTTATTGTTTGTATAATTGAAAACTTAAGAGTCTAATAGTCATTAGCTACGGGAAAAGAACGATAATGATGCAGTTCAGGTTGCTGTTGTACTCCTCTCCTGCTGCTGCACCCAGCCTTCCACCGCCCCTCCAGGCCCCCTGCTCAATTTCTGGTCAGTTTCATCCCAGGTTTGGAGTGAGAGGGGTTGACAGCAGCGACTTTCGAGCATTCTGAGTCATTGGTCAGAAGTACAATGGTCAAGTTTATGATTTCACCTTCCTTCTCTAGGATTCACTGGAGGTCATTTTTATCTTTGCTAACATGCTTTTCTAACTTTCTCTTTCCTCACTGGTGTGCAGCTCTAATTTTACACCTGAATTTACTGTGTATATTACCATTTAGGTATGTCAGATACTGTTTCTGTTGCCCCCCAAATCAGTCCTGCCTAGCACCAGGTGTGCATTTCTTTAACAGAGCATGAGTAAGCTGTTTGCAGCCACAAGGTCTCCAGTACCAAGCCTGTGTCCCTTCCCATTCTACGCCAATACTCCTCTAGGGTACCTCCTAGGTCTTCCCATCTCCAGGGCCTTTACTACCCTACCAGGCCTACATCCCTCTACGCTACATCCCTTAGTTAGGGTGCGAACGACCCCATTCTACCTACAATCACAGCGATGCAAAACTACGGCTGTACCCCACCAGCAGCAGTCAGCCAGACCCCTGCTCCGCCGGCGACATCACTGCTACAGCTGAACCAAGTCGAACGGCGGCGCAGGCAGGTCGGGCACGGCCAGCGGGACGAGCCTCCGCGGCGAGGCCTGGCAGAGGGGTGCACACCCCGCACCGCACGGCCAGCCACGGCGGCAGAGGGCACCGGGCGCCGCACCGCACCCCGCAGGACGCGCTGCGCTGCCCGCCGCGGCGGCGCCAAGGTCGGCGGCAGGCGGCGGCCGGGGGGATGCTGCCGGCCGGCACGGCTTCAGCCCCGCAGCGCCCCGCCGCAAAAGGTACAGCCTTTCCTCCCCGGTTTTTTTTGGTTGTTTTTTTTTTTGTTTTTTTTTTTTTTTTAATTTTAAACAAAGAGCTTCGGCGTGAAGTTTGACGTTCCTGCGCAGGCGGGGGAAGGGCGACACACACTTCCCACCCCAGAAACGGCCCCAGCCCCGCGCCCGTTCGCCCGAGCAGCTGGCGAAGGGCGAGACCGGCCCAGCCGCACGCGTTACCGTTGCCGGCAGCCACCGCTGGGGCAGGAGCGAGGTCCCGGGAGGCCGAGGCCCTGCCCTGGCCCAGCCCCGCTCCGGCCCGGCGATCCGCACAGCCCCGCCGCCGGCCCTGCGGGAGCGCCCCACCGCCTCACACCCGCGGCGACCCTCACCGCCCGGCGCGGCAACCCCCTCCCGGAAACAGCGCTGCTGCTGGGGCGAGCTCCCATTGGTCCCTTTCCGTCACAACTTCCCGCCTCCTCGGTGCTGCGCGGGCGACGATTGGCTACTCGCCACTGTCAGTCGGAGAGGGCGAGCCCCGCCGCTGCCTGGGCTGCGCTCTCGTGAGGCGGGTGCTGCTGCCGGGCGCCGCGGCGGCTGGTGCGGCTGCGGGCGGAGCAGTGATGCCGGCTGCGAGGCGGCGTATGGCAGCGGGAGCCCGGCACGGAGCGGCGTGCGCCCAGGCGGGCGAGGGCGGCGAGCGCGGCCGGTAAGGTCCGGCCGCGAGGAAGGCAGATGCCTGCCTCCGTGTGCATCCGTTGCGCCTCGTGCTGAATGGGCCGGCGGCAGCGCCGGACAGCGGCACCGGCACGGGCGGAGCGGCGGGCGGGAGGGATGCCCGCGGCGGGTGGCGGTGCAGGGCGGCGGTGGGCCGCGGCGGGCGGGGGTCACGGGCGGGCGCGGTCCCCCGCCGCCCCTCGCCTTGCCTTTATGTGCGTCGCTGCCGGCCGTGCCCCGTCTCGGTCCCCGGGAGGGACCGCGGCGCCGTGGGAACTTCGGTGAGTCCGGCCGGTTGACGGCGGCCAGCGGTGCCCGCGGGGGACAGCGCTGGCCCAGCGGCCGAGTCGGGCGGAGGGGCTGCGGCGCTGCGCTCCTCGGTCGCCTCGGGAGGGCTGGGTCGGGGGGTACCGCCGCGCGGTGCCGCCGGTGAGGCGGGGGCGTCCGCTGGGAAAGGCGCTCCGCGCCGCGTCCCCGCACCCACCCGGGGGGCTGCGGGTCCCGCGTTCCGCAGCGGGCGCTGAGGCGGGCGGGACGGCCCGGCTGGCGCGGAGCGGGCGGCTGCTGGCTGCCCGGGGAGCCGGGCGCCGGCGGGGACAGCGGCGACCCCCGGCCCCGGCCCGGCAGCCGGCCGGCGGCGCTGGGGCGAGCAGCTCGGCAGGGCTGGCCCGGCGCCGGCCGCTGGAGCTCTCCTTCGGGGGAGAATTTCGCTCGGACGTGGCGCCGGAGCCTCGGCTGGGCGGTTCGCACGCGGGAGAGGCTAACGAAGGTGGTGGTCTTGTGGCCGCGGACTGTGGCTTAAAGTTGTTAAAACAGTTCAAAGAAAAGTTATTTTAAAGTAGGAGTAACGGTGACAGTTGATGTAATAGCCACTGGCTATTGAGATGGAGGAATTCCGAAGATGAAATCCCGTTTATCCCTGTGCGCTCCTTTTCATTGTTCTTCAATCTGCTGTACTTTCAGTGGTAGAAGCTAATATGGAAGGCTTTTAAGTATTGTCAAATCTTGTTAATTTAGAAAAAAACCCCAGCCTTTTAGTGCTATTTATAGCCATTAATATAAACATTCCCAACCTAGTTTATATAATGTTTTAAGGAATTGTTAGGGTGCTGCCAGACTTTGTGATGATGGACCTGATCCTTCAGCCATGGAAATACAGAGGAGTTTTGATGTTGATTCAGGAGGGAGCAAGATAGCATCCACGGTTGAACAGAAAATAGTTTCTGTTATCTTTTGATTATTTCGCATGTGATGGGTTGGGCATCTTAACATTAAGAAACACTGTCTGCAGAAAACACAAAGAGCATTTAATTTGATTGAGGTTTTCCTTCTTTTGGAGCTGGAGGCTTCCTTCCCTACTTTCCAGGAGCGTATTAATTTGGTTCCCTCTTTCTTGATACAGAGCAGTCTGATACATTAATTCAGTTATAAGGATGCGTTCGATCATGTGATGCATAAAGTGCTTGCAGAATTTTTTAAAATCATGTGACAGATGGCAAGGATGAATAACCAGTGGAAGTACCGTTGTTACAAATACATGCTTTGCTCTGGAGAGCTGAAGCTCAGTTTTACAGCTGAGAAGGCAGCACTAGTCAGTGTAAAAGACTTGAGGTGTGGAATGTATAACTGGTACAGGTTAATGTTGTTCCCTCCCTGCATACTTAACCACTGAATAACATTTTTGACAGAACATAAGTTGCTAATGACATTTCGGTTTCTTGTACATCATCAGTTCTGGATAGATCACATAGATCTGGCAAATGTCATATTGGCAAACCAGTTTTTGAGAAACCTCATTTAGTTAACTGGAATCAATGTTGTCAGAGTATTTTAGGTTAATTTAGAGAGCAGTCCTGATCCAGGTACATTGCTGTGATGAAATGTCTGATGTGCTCAGTTGTGCCAGTCTGCCTCATACCTCATCTGTGTATTTCTTATGTCCTTTCTTAAGAAAGAAACCCCCACATTTTTGTGGTGTTTTTGTGTCAGACACCAGTAGAATTTTTGCAGAGATTATAGGTTGAAAACACAGAGCTTCCCCCCCCCCCCCCCCCCATGACTGACACCAAATTTTAATCTAAAAATCTAGTTTATGAATGGGTGAACTGTAGTAATCTTCAGCACACCAGTAGTCTTTATTTGTGATACTTGTTTCACTGGGATTGTTGTCAGGACCTGCGTACAGGAGAATGTAAGCCACTGTATTTGCTACATAGCCTATCTTTGTCTTAACTACTTTTTTTTTCCTTAGATTCTTGGGAAACCTTTTCTAAAAGGTAAAAATATTTCCGGTTTTTGTCTTCAGAAGGGTGCTTGATTCAGTGTTGATTTCTCTTCTGTGTTAAAAGTAATGAACTTTTTTGGAGCAGGGATCATCCCGCCACTGAAGTGAATATAAATGTATTAACTATTTACTTGTTAAAAAATATTCATCAGCTATAGACCTACTAATATTCATAATTATTATCATCATATAATGCTCCTACCTAGTTAAAGCTAGACAAGAATGCAGAAATTTCAGATTGTTAGCTTGTCTTTCATAGTTTTCTTCTATATCAAAGAAATTGAGTCTGTCTGTATGCCTCCCAACTAAAAGGAGGTTTAAAATAATATTAAAATAACAACAACAACAACAATATCTAGGACTTTCCCAAGCTGCTTTTGTAGTAGTAATTTTTACAGGAAAGTATTGCTATGTGCAATATAATAAAAAATCTGGAACTGAAGCAATCAGTCCTGTCACATTCTCCAACCTACTGCCTATTTAGTTGCTTAAAGATTGATATTAAAATAATATTGATGCAATTTGCCATGAGTAGTAGGAAAATGATTTCTTTTGATGCAGCTAAGAAAAACAAGTGGTGTGCTTTTTTAGAAATAAGTACACATGTACATTTAGTTGAACTGCTGAAGAGTTGCAGAAGATCATAGAAAAGATGGATGAATGGTATTTCTCCTAGTTGTATTAGATCATGCAAACGGTACACTGATCTTTTTTGAAAAGCCAATGCTGTTTTTGAACTGCAGTTAAAATACTGACCTGTAGCTGTTAGCACTGTCTCCAGCAAACACAGCAACTGTAAACACTGATGTATGGAAGCTCTGCAGAATTCCAGATGAAGTATAAAATGCCTCTGCATCCAAGTGTTCCCTTTGTCACTTAGTCACAGGCTTCAGATGTTTCCAAATGGTGATAGTATCTGCTGCTGCCTAACACTGCCATAGGCATATGTGAATGACCAAGATTGCTCTTCTTCAGCTCCTGTCTTTCCTATGGAAGCTTTTCAAGGAAGTTAGCAAAAGATACTCTTAAACAGGACATGGGGATTCAGCTCCTGATGCTGAGGACACAGCTTTTCAACAGAGTGAAGGAGGGAGAGGTGAAGATACGCAAGTTGTTCTTTGACTAATGGCAGGCAGACGTAAATTTCAGCAGAGCTATTCAGGCTGCAGATGTGTTGGTGGCTGAGATCAGCTTTCTAGAGTTCATCCAGGAGAAAGAGAGGATGTACAACAGTCTCTCTGAGCCTTGGGCCTGCTTGTGGGTAGTGTTAATACAGAGATGAATCAAAGTGTGATAATGAATTACAAGTCTCACTTATGAGCACACCCCTCTCCTGGTATCAATACCTAAACTGTAAATTTGCTAGTTTTGTTGTTGTTGTTGTTGTTTTTTTTTTTTTTTTTTGGGGGGGGGGGAGTGGGGGACAGACAATCTTTTTTAACCCTCCCGCAATCTGATTTTTGTAGCTCTCCATTTAAGCTCCCAAACTAGTGGGAGTAATCTAAATATCTGCAATAGTTACTCATCAAAACTGTACTTTATTATTCCCTTAAGAATAATGTGTAATTTAATGTATAACATAATTTTTACATATATTTATGAAAAATATAAATTTACACTCTTTCCTTCTGAAAAACAAGGAAGTTACCAAATACTGGAGAGGGAGCTAATGGTTAAGAGTGAAGTGAATAAAGAATGTGCTGTACAACTGAAACTGTGTGAGAGTTCTGTTGAACTATATTTATTAATTTCTATGGAGTGTCGCCTGCAGACCTTCTCCCTTTGCAGAAGGTGTTCTGTATTATCAATATCTTCAAAATATTTCAGTTAAGATATGCTTATTTCAGGTATAAATGCTTCCGTGGAAGAGAGCAAAAAATACTCTGTAGACACTGGTTTTTGCACTCATTTTTTAAAGACTGCCATCTGAGTACCAGGAAGCTTTAACTCTTACCATCTTTTGAGACTTTCTGTAGTAAAAAAGTGAATGACTTCCATGCCCAACCTTACTTCCCTTTGAGCTTTTCTGCAGCTCTGCTGTTTGAGGGGCTGCTGTTTGTTTCTTTTGTCCCTCAGCAGGTGGCTACATTTTCACTGAAATAGTTGATCCTGCTGTGGAACAGCATCTGTGGCTTTGTAGGGGTCACACTGGCTGGAATAATTCAAATATTTCCTCTTGGGTCCGACCCTTATTTTTGTTTAAAGATACAGTACTAATTTATTGCTTAACATAGGATAGTATATGTTACAATTTATACTGAAGATCTGCTGTTATTCAAATATGACCTGTATCTTTCACAGTGGGTAAGAAGCAGGGGTGTAACCATCTTTGTAGTGTCTTTTTCCTAGAGCTTAACAGATGGTATTAGAGAAAGTTTAAGTTAAGAATATCAGAGAAAGCTCTACTGGGTCAGACCAGTGGGCTTCATACTTGGGGTCTGGTCTACAACAGTGACATTGAGGGATACTATTTAGGGATTGTACACAAACCTAGCTATGTTATGTATCTGTTCCCTTGTATTCTCCCTTCATAGTTTTCATATTAGGGATGGTAGGTATATATATGCTCATCATTTCTAGAGCCTGTTTGTGGACCTGCCAACAAAGAACTAGTCTTTTTCAAACTTGCTCATGCTCACTACCTTCACAGCCTCCTGGGGTGGCAAGTTCCAAAAGCTAGTTCTGTAAAGAAGCACTTTAATCTTTTATAAACTAATGTCGTACTAGCTTTGTTAAATGTCCCTTAATTCTATTATTGAAGGATTTAGCAAGCACAAGTTTTACGTTCGTTTATTTACCACCCTCATGGTTTGATCAATCATCTCTTGCTTCAGCCTTCTCTCCGACTGAAGAACCTCTTTAGTCCTTTTCTAAGGCAGGCACTCCATCCTTTTGATGTTTTGTTTGCCCTTCTCTGACTAGAGACTGTCCTTGAGGTGCAGGGACCAGAACTTCACACACGGCTTGAGATGTGGGAGGACAAAGGTTGTTTAGATGTGCTCTGTCTTTTTCTCAATGCCTTTCCTCATGATGTCCAATGTTTTGCTAGATTTTTTTGGTTGCTGTTGAATGTAAAACTGTTAATTCCAGGGATCTGTCAAAAATGACTCCTAGTTTTCTTCTCCAAGTCATTTGTCAACATGGTGCGTACATGATTTAGATTATTTTTTGTTAGATGTATTAGCTTACGTGTATCTACACTGAAGCTCATTTGGCATCTTTTTGTCCATTTTGAGTTTTGCAAGGTGCTTCTGGAGTTCTTTGCCATCAGCATGGGATTAGTCCTGTGCCTGAAGGCAGCTTCTTGTCTTCGTCCTAATTTTGCCAACATTATCATTCCTTATGAAGTTTTTGCATGTATGTCTGATGTCTGAGAGGGATAAAAGTGTTGTGGCAAATCAGTCAAGGTGTCCGTAGATCTTAAAAATGGCTTGTATATAACACAGGCTTTGCTTTTTGTTGTGTTTGGTTTTGTTTTTTTTTTCTTTGAACCTCAGTAAACATGAGCTCAGAAGAATAACAGGTTAAGGCCGTGTCCAGAAACCCAGACCAGATAAAAAAGAAAGAACACTCTGAAAGATGCCATTCATAGCAGTTAATCCAGCTGCATTGAATGGGAAGATGAGATTGGCAGTATATGGTGTTTGATCCACATTGATTGCTGTTAAAATTATGCTTAATTAAAGCCAAAGAAGCTTTTAAAAATATTGGAGTGTAAAGTGATGTTTACTCAAATAACTTAAATGCTTTTCTAGCCTCCTTATGGATTCACTACACAACAGTCTTAACTCCAATACTATCTAATTAATTACCTTCCATTTGTGAACTACATTTCATAATAATGTGAAAATAATAAGCAAAGCTTTTTCCTCCTCCCTCCCAGTTTTATTAGAGGTTAGGCTGGACGCCCACCATATAGAAAGGATCTCTTCATGTTCCTTGTTCAAAAACAGTCTAGTCATTTGATAATCAGAGCATGTCACTTAGAAGAGCTGCTGCATTGCAAACAGCATTGAGAGACGTTTAAAGAAACATTAGAAATGTATTATTAGTGTGCTGCATTATTACTTGATGTTACTTAGTAATAAATGTGGTTTCACAGCAGCGTAAGTGACTCCAGCGAGCATGTCTGTGATGATCCTGTCTTCCCCTCTCCCAGTCACAATGACTCCAACCTTCCCAACCCTTTGCAGAACCACTTCAGCACATTGGTCCGGCAGAAGACAACTCCTCCCCACAGGCCACTGGTTTCCAAAAACAAACCAAAACAGAAAGCCACTTTCTGCCAGCTTGAATGTGCTTCACAGAGGACCTTATGAGGGCTGATACAAGGGAGGACGTAGAGCTATAAAGGTAAATGCAAGAGGAGAGCAAGGTGGTTGATGGGCAGCAGTTAAATTCCCTCATATGCTTGTCAAACCCCAGCCTGAAGTGCTGTTCTGTTTCTTGATTTATTGTTATTAAAGTACTTGGCAGAAACACAGAACTATTTTAGTGGTCATCTTAATGCTTTGTTAATTGAAATATTTACCTTAATTATATTTTACATCCTTTGAAGCAAGGCCACAGCTGTGCTACTGTCCATTGATGAGGTCATCTGCTGTGTAAGTCTGGCTGTCTAAAAGACTGTGATACCAACCACAGTTAATTTACAGCAATAGGATTCTTTTTTCATGTTGTTTTGCACCATAACACAGTTGACAAAAACAGCTTTTTCAAATTAGCATGTTATCAAGTATGTAACAAATATTTCTACTATTTGAATTTAGTAATGGGTGGTTTAAAGTCAGTTTCCTGATCTTATTTAATGGGTGCTGTTTGCCAGAGTCTGTAGCAACCAAAGCAAGGCAGTTGTTTGCCACAGGGAAATGTTTTGGTGTATCCCTTTTGCATGGTATGCTTGAAACTCATGACAAACGTGTCCTTGTGTACAGTAGCTGCAAAGTCATAGTTAGCTTTCTGTTGGCTGATGCAGTTCAAGATTATTTTAAAGTGGAATAGTGGGTTCATGGTATCCTGCAAGGGTGTCGTGGATGGACATGAACACTATTAGTGTATAGACTGTGCAGACTCTTCTTTCTCCAGTACTCATAGGCCACAGTAGTGGTAATTGATGAATCTGTGCTGAATACATTTAGCAGCTTACTGATAGAGCAGTGCCACTTGTAGTGCTTATCTGTCTTAAACAGCCTATCATCATAAAAAGTGGAACTTGTCTTCCATTGTTTAATTATGACAATATCTTCTTGTGTTAAGATGTATGTAGTCATTCATCTAACATTTTTAAATAAGATACTTCTGAATCATCAGCCAAGTTTTAATGCATTCTTCCCTAGAAAAAGTACTTTCATGTAGGTAGGATGGTACATGTAAAGGAAGCCATGCTGCTGTGGGCATCCACAAAATACGCTAAACCAATTAATTTCTTCTGTGTACGTTTTCTAAGAGGACACTTTAAATCTCAAGAATTTGGTCTGTTAGGCAGCTAGTAAGAGTGACATTAGTACGTTCATGTTATTGTACTGTAAAAATTTATTTTGCAAAAGTTTACTTAAAGCTTTCAGAATTTGCAAATTTTTCCATTTCAGACTTCAGACTAAACCTACTAGTTTTTTCTTTTTGCCAAGCTTTTGAGTATGCTAGCTGTTTGTTAAAAGGCCTCAGCAAATGCATCTTACATCAAATACAGCAGAATTAGTTTTATGATTACATGTAGTTTGCTGCTGTATTTGCTTAAAATAAGCTAGGAAGTAACATAGCACAGCTAAAAGGTGGCTGAAAGATTCAAATGTATGAGCATAGCTGATCATACTACAGGCTTTCATCACCCAAATGAAGCTTGAAATGAAAGTTGCTCACCAAGTTAGTACACCTAGGTCAGTTTGAGTCAGATGCCTCAAGTCTGTGTATACTTGCTTGGGGTTCACTGCTGTCCTACCAGTTTGTTAAAGAGCATATTACTACTTCTGCTGCCTATTATACAAATATTTTGCTATGTTGCAGCTCAGGTGAAAAATGTTTTGCAAGCTCTGAAGAGACTGGCCTGCTTGCTGGAAATTTTCATGTGCAGATTTCAGATTACTGTACAAAGCCAACATTCCCATTGATAAATCAGGGGTTGAAATAGACTAAAGGAGTCTGGAATAGAATTTGAGCATCCGGTCTGCTAGTGATGCTGCAAGTTGGACCATATTAAACATGTCAGGTGGAAAATATACTGCTACTGGGATAAAATTGTTTTGTCCATATTTTCTGTCTAGTTTATGAAATTAAAACTCAATGGCAGTAGAATTCAACACATTGTGTCCTAGTTACAAGTGAGGAGGAGATTCTGAAATATTGTGGTATGGGTATCTTACTCTGAATATCTCTCTGGAGAAAATATAAAATCTTGATAGGTGTGGGTATGAACAAAAGAAGTGTGCATAGAGGCATCAAACAAAAACCTTAGTTAAACTAAGAACTAGCTTCTAGAAGTTCTATATTGTTTATTCAGTAATATCCTCACTTAAAAGGGAAACAAAATAATTTTGTTTGTACTGGCACAAATTCTAAAGATAAACAGTCAACTCTTTTGAAAAGTTCCAAAGTAAGATGTTTGCTGTGAGTTGTTTTTCATTTGTAGAGAAGAAACAGTAATTCTTCCTCTCTAAGATCTGGTATGTTTATCACTTGAAGTCTTCTGCAAAGTGAATTTGGTACTGCACCTCGCACTGTAAAATTGCTCTTTACCATATGACACAATTAGACAGTGTGTCTGAGGAATGGTCCTGACAAAAGTAGATGGTAAGAGAATTTGCTAGTAAAAGCAAGAAGCTTACCTGCAAGTTTTTGGAGAGGAAAATTATGCCATAGCATCAGCTGTCCACTTGTAGACATTTTGTCATTTCAGTTTTCTGAAACAAAATTTAATTAATTCTTTTTAGAAAGTAAAACATAAAATGACACACAGCAAAATAGCTCAATAAAAAATTGCACAGAAAACAACTGAGTCATAAGTAATAGATTTTCCTCTGAAGATGTTACACTTGTACTAGGTATCAGACTATATGACAAGTCATAGTAAAACGAGTGAAAGAATGTGGATGATGCAGTAGAAACGGTTCATCATGTAACAGGGAGATTGTCACAGTAGGCTTCTGCTAGGTTTTGGTTGTCTTGCAACGACTTCTTGGAACAAAGACACCCTACCTGAAAGTAGAAAACTTCCCTGAGCCTCTGCCTATTGCTGCATTTCATCACTGGCTTTTAACTGAGGCATCTGACTGTTGCTGGCTGGGTTATTGTAGATCATTCTGGCTATCTGTCATGGAATCACAGGTACGCTTAGAGGTAGGCACCTCTAAGGTGTAGGAGTTTGAGCCTGGGCCAGACCATACCCATTTTATATAATTTTAAACTATATATTACTATTTTAACCACAAAGTCTGGGGAAGCCGTATATTGGTTGATGTGTCACAGCTGAGGTCACCTGGAAGTCACCTTCTTAATAATTTGAAAACTGAGACAGGCAAATTTCTTTATAACCAAGTAAAAGTAAGCAACATACTAGCGCTAATGAAACTTGTCTTTTGTAAAGTATGTCCCTATTTTCTGTGTGGCCGTTCAGCCAAGTTATTGCATGATTTCATTTCACTATTAGATACTTGTCTGAGGTGACTGTCTTGTAATGAGACTGACATGAGGAAACAGGTCATTTATGTCTGAGCAAGTCCTATGCACGTTGTACAGTTGTCAGTGGAATGGACTCAGACCACTTGTAATATCTGTATAAGACCTTTGGGCTCAGGTAGTTTTAACTTTGACTGCATGTTACCTGATATTTTGATAAAATACCTAACTCAGAGCCTGTACTATCCACATTTACTGTTAATGCAGCTCATTCTAGCAAGATGCCAGTAAGGGTTCTGCATGGTTTTTTTCAACTTTATAGATCTACCCAAACTTCTTAAAAATATGTTTTGCCTATCTTTCAGACTCTGTCAATCTTTATGTTATTGGGCCAGTGTGACCTATAAGCAAGGTTACACTTATACAACGTGCAGTTGTTTGAAAGTAATTTTTAATCACGGTTTTAACAACATGGCTTCAAGCAGCTGTATTAAAAATACTAGTTTTACTTTATAAAAAGTGTTTTGTAATTCTCTTCAAGACAAAGCATGTGTGCACAGATAGAAGCATCTACTATCTTGTACATTGAAGCATCCTCTGAATATGTACAAATAAAAAGTACAGTGATTAATACCAGCAATCAGTTTTAGTATTAGTTACATTACAAGTGCTTTTAGTAGTACTTGTTTCTTTACAGACTTGGAGACTGAGTTATTTGTAGAACAAGTTAAGAAGTTTCTATATAGTGCAGCAGTGACATGCTGTCAGTTTTGGCCCCTGGATTACCTGTTCTGAACACCAGAGCAGATTTGCTTAGGCCAGAGGCGATCAAGAATAGCAGTTGTGGCTAGATGAGGTGGATCAGTTCTGAAGTTGCATTCTGGCCACCGCGTGCTGTATATAATTGGTCCCAACTGCTAGAGAGCAGCCTGGATAGCCAGGTGAGATCTTCTGGGTCTGAAAGTGCTCTCTGACACATGGACATACATGTGTACCTGGTGGCACTTGTACTTGCTTGGATGGATGAAGCTCAAGGGTACTACAGTTTGGTCCCCTGGGAGCCTTAGGCAGGTGGCATAAGACAAATCTGCGTTGGTGCTGAGGACACTACAGAATCAAGTAGCTGTTAACTGGCTTAGTAACAGCTTCCTTCTTTTGCAGAGTGGAAACTTCATGCATCTGAGCGCCTGGCTTAGTATCTACACAGTGATGATAAAAATGCTGATCAGAACTTCAGTTTCATCTTTTCTCTGTTCAAAAGCCTTCTAAATATGCAATACATACATGTTTATTTATGCATGGCTAACTTGTTAATTCATTATGTTGTCTTGTGTACTACCTGTGAATTCTGTAATTGCTTTGGTTTTGTATATGTTCTTCTTATGTGCCAGGATTCCATAATTGGCTGGATGATCTTCTACCTGATTTGCTAAGAAGGGCATAGCATTAATAAAGTTAGCTTTACTTTGTTATCTAATAGATTATTTCCATGGAGAAAAAGAAAAGAAATTGTTCATATATATTGTTGATGTATTTTCATTGTTGAAAAATAAAATCGTGTTAAGCTTTTGAAGGTGATGACCACATCTTTCATAAGTAAACCAATACAAATTGGTATAGTCTTAATTTCTTTTGCTATATAGTTGCTAGATAACCTGGTACTGTAACTATATTCTTATCTCATGGGATGTTAAAATTTATGTGATTGTTCTCTGTCTTGAAAGACAAAGATTTATAGTCTTTGAACAGTGCTGATAGGTGGTATTGTGAAAGATAATTAAAAGAACCATGGAGATGATGTGGGGTTTAGAAAATCTATGAGGAACCCCAGACTGGTTGAGTTGAGGACTTAAAACTGGAAAAAAACCACCTCTTTTTAATAATAAAACTTGGGCTAGACATTTTTTCAATGAGATGCAGTGACATGCTTAAAGACAAATAGATTTTCTAACTGTGTAAATAATATAACAATATATTGTAATGAAAATCTGGGAGGTGTTTCCTATGAAGCATAGCACTAATACTTCATGTATAACCAATATGGAAGTGATTAAATTGCTTTACAAGGAAAAGCTGGTACCATGGTAGCAAGGAATATTGCAAGCTAAGCTAATACTGCCTCTATCTGAAGATGTATTGTTTTGTAGTAATGAAATATTGTAATAACCTTGTGCGCCTCTAGAGAAGAACCTCAACTATAGCTCTTCAGAGTTATTCTTCAAACAGTATTATTATTCTCATAAATAATTTTAATGAAAAGAACAGTTACAATAAACAGAACCATAAGAAAGAAATGACCATATTCAACGTTAACAAATACATAAAAGGCAGGCTAATTTACAAATATGTAGATAGAAATAAAATATTTTAAAACAGTAAAAATATTTGATTGCCAAGTGAGTTTCACGTTGAAGTCCCTGTCCAAAGCCCACTGGACTAACTAAAAGTGATCTCTAAGACCTCAGTTAATTTCAGTTAGCCTTGATTCCTCTCACCTCTTCCATGAGAGTGAAAAGGACTTCTCTGAATTTCAATAAATCCAGTTTTCAGGATTTAGGTAGGTAGTATACCTACCTACCTAATAGTGCATTTAACAGCTTTCTTTTGTACATGGCGTTGCAAAGACGTATAGTTTCCTTTTCCCCAAAACCTGAAGCCTGTGCGTTCATCAGGATGGTCTCTGTACTGTTTCATAATGGCTGTTTTATCAGGGCTTAGGAGTACTTTGCTTTCATAGTACTTGTTTTCTGTCAGGAACACCATGCTCAATTTTTGTAGTATATTTGTTATGGAAGTAATGAGAGAGACAAAACAGTGACAACTGTGTGAGTTTGGGCTGGAACTTTAAGTTGGCAACATAGTTAATATTAAACTTGAAATGCATTGTAAGGTTTCAATTCTCAGAGGAGAAGCAACTTTGTATTTGTTATGTATCTCATTCAGTCAGGTTTTTTTTCTGAAAATGGTGCCTACCAAGCAAAACAGCAGTCTCTTCTTCTTTTAGTATTTCAGATATTTAACTTTGATTGGTATTAATGGGAGTTTTCAATGTATATCCAGAGACAGCACAATTTGATATTTGAGAAAGTAAAAGAGAGATGATGGCAAAGATCAGATGAGTAATATTTTTCTCAACCTATGTTAAAATTAAATTAAGAGGTAAAACTGTGACACATACTGGTATCTTCATATTTAAATCTTCAAAGTTTTTTTTTTTCTTTCTTGCACAGCAGCTTGTATATTGCACTTGGCTTTTTGAACCAGTTAAACCATCTTTCTTTTCCAGGCTGCTTTGCTTTTTTGTTTTATTTCTTTTAACAGAAAGTAAACAGATTTGCATTTTTAAAAAGGAAAAGGAAGTCAAATTAAAAAATGGTATGCTCTGTTTTACAAGGATGGTTTTGAGCATTCCTAGGAAGCTTGCATATTATTTTTTGGTTTTCTCTGAGTGTAAACTATGAAAAATTATTTTTCAGTTTTTCCTCTTCTAATCTAACTGGATTTTCATACATAGGAAGACATTCCTTATGCATATGGTCCTTTGTTCCTTTCAAATACACAGCTCTTTCATCATTTAGGGTATAAGTATAACCCACTTATTTCTTGTTGTGCGGAAATACTAAACTCTGCTAAAAGGTCTTACCTAGAAATTTTTGTGCCTGTTATTAGCTTAAAAGGGAAAAAGCTTTCCCTCTCTTATTGCTATATTATACCTTGTGTATTGGTATGAAAACTATTCTTTTGATTAAGATATATACAGAAGACCTGACCTTGCAGACATAAAGTACATAAAACTCACAGAAAAGTCAATAAGGCGTTTGTTCATGAAATGAGAATCTTGCTGAACTGAAGACTGTACTACTACTCATAAAACTTTGCATCAAGTTTAAATCCATAACACCATACCAGGTACACCATATTGGACTCTCTCATGGAAATGCAGTTTGAACTCCAATGTGTACCGAATATAGAAGTGATGAATACGTGGCTCTAATGGAAATACCATTTTTTTTTTTATGGTGCCAGGTTAGTTACCCAGTGACACTGAAGATGATTACTTTGGTTCAGGAATTGAGCATATCATTTAGCAGTGTTCCAGCTAGGATTCACTTCAATGGCATTTTATTAAATATGCCAATTTCTATGTAGCGTTTGACTTCTGGTGACAGTGACATTTAAGTTCTTAGAAAATGCATTTCTGCTTCACGAAGTAAGATGGTCACCAGGACCTGTTCTGGGGTCATGTCTAAACTTGGGATAAACCTGTATGTGAATTTAATTTGCACTTTTTTTCAATGTCAGCTTCACTGAAGGGTATCAAGGAAGATGCTTAAAGCGTAGCTACATGCAACACGTGCTATGCTTTTTCTTAGAGACTTATCAGTCAACAGAGGTCTTTATTGTATTTTCCTGTTCTACTAAAAGGACAGATTTAATTCCCTCTAGAGCTCTGTAATAGTTGCAGAGATAGAACTTCCTAAAGGGAAGGGATAGCTCTGTTCTGCTTTTTGCTATTTGCTGTTTTAATTGCTGTTGTCTTTGGCTAGCTAACAGACGCTGTTTTCTCTTCTGTTCTGGAATTGTAGTCTTTTTGACCGTCCACAAGGCTGCATGCCAGTGGAAGCTGATGTAGATCCTAAATTTTTAAGCTTTTATAGGATTTCTCTTTCAAATTGATAAAACTGCATACGTATACTTATTTTTAGACCATTTGCAACTGAAGCACGTATGTTTCACAGCATGATGGGGTACAGGAGAACTGGTTAGGCATGATTAGCAATTTTGGGAGCATGAGAGCAATAAGCCTTTCAGAAAATAACATTGCATAAGAGGTGGTTTTGAAAGTCTGCAGTAGGGGTTTTTCAGTTGAATTTGGTAGTGGTGACAGGTGTTGACATCTGTAAAACTTGAGCTCATCTCGTTATCCACAGAACAAATACAGCACAAGCAGCAGCAATTTAAACTAATCTTCTCTGTGCCAATGTTTTTTATTTGTCTTTTATAATTTAGTATCAATGCCTAGTGAGCAAATTTATACACATGCTTAATTTTTTGCTTAGTTACTGCCTTAAGCTGAAGGTTTTTCAGGGTTGATTTTAAATTGCAAACAACTGTGACAGTAGTAGTGCTTTTATTTTTTGATGTGGACAAAACATGCAGGTAAACTACTCTAAATGAACACAAATATGCTGAAACTCTCCTCTCTCTGAACAAAGATACCCAAATGAGTCCTGTACTAGAAGCAATATAATCACAATAGCACGAAGCTCCTTTTATGTTAATTGACTCGGTTGAGAAAATACAGCTGTGTAAGAATAGCGTAACACCTAAATTGAGTTGTCTACCTCTTTGCTGAACACAGAGTCAGTCATGTGACTTTTAAGGATCTAGTAACTTTTATGCTGAAGTAGAAAACAACAATTCTGGTAGCAGAACTGCCTGAAAAATCTTAATTAAGATTTCTTCAATGTCCATTGCTTTCTTGTGTACCAGTGTTATATAAAGACAGCAAGAGAGAAAATGCATTAATGAATGTTCCTTGAACTAAAGTTTCTCTAATGTTCCTTAAAATATTTGCTTTTCAGAAAACAGAATTAGAGAGAATGGAACTATAATCTAACAAAGGCGACAGACGTTAGTTTTGGAACATTCTCTATTCTTTTGAAAAAGTCAGAAAATCACCTTACACATCATTAAAAGAGGATATCATGGTTTGGTAGGGCTTGTGGGTTTTTGCTGGGGTTTCTTTGTTTGTTTGGGTAGGGTTTTTTTACTGTCCACATCAAGTTATTTGTTCTAATGTTCACGAACATAATTATCAATGGTGTATTTGCTCACTTTTCTCACGTTGTGAACCCTGTACTCCATTTCAAAAAAAACCACCTCCTCTTGGCAGTTGACTGCATCAAGTGCTTTACATATATATACCATCTTTTAGCCAGGGATTTATTTTCATTCTACAAGCATTTGTTGTTTAAAAGTTGGAAACCAGTGCAGTTATATACAAATGTAAAATGGTTCTGTAGAAGTTTCTCTTTGAAGATCTAGAGTTTAAAAGATTCTCTATGTACCACTGTAGCATGAAGTCAGTATAATTCTGTTTGGCAGCAGTAGAACTTTTAAAGCTCGGGAGGTTGTCTCAAATTATAATGTGTATCTTGTATATATGTTACAATATTATTATTATTATTACAGTGCTAAAAAAGCTAAACTTTGAGCATGGCTCAAGACAGATGCCAGAATCTAATCATTGCACATGCTAAACTGTGGTGGTGTAGTTATTACTGGTGAGTTATCAGTAAGAGAAGTCATATAGTTTCACCATTTAGCCATACTGGAAGGCCAGAAAAAAAAAAAGTGACTTTACAAAACTGTTGCAGAGACCCTGTCTGATCATCACAGTTCCTTGGGTTTTGAGATCCTGAAGGGTTCAATCACTAAGAAATATCTTTTGCATAATGTAAGGTACTCTGGCTGTCCTTGTCTGCAGTGACTACCACCATGTTAAGTACAACAGTTTAGTAAAGATAATCTAACCATGGAATCAACTGTAGAGCTAGACCCATAGTACAAAGATACCTCAAGTTAGCATGACATTTGATGTTGTGAAGCCAAATGAATGGTCCAGATTCAAACTGGTATGAAACTGGTACATCGTCTGCTTCAGTCTTCTCCTTTTTGGCAATTCTCCCATCATTTTTTTTTTTTTAATGGTTTTGGTTCACCAGTAGGACCCTAAGTAGCAGTACAACAATGTCAAACTAGACATTGCCTACATGTGCTAATGTAGTGAGCCTGGATAACATCACACTTGAAGGCTTGACTTTATTTCTATGGGGAAGCTACTCTGTGCTGTTACAGCCTTTCCCCTGGCGCAGGGGGTAAATTCCTGAATTTTTATTTTGTTTGGTGGAAGGTTCTGTTCATGTGTGAAATATTAATTAGCTGTTATTAGTCAGTTATTTCCTTTAAAATATTTTATGGTGTGTTAATACCCATCTCACAACAGCCACACCTTCTTATTCACTAGGTGTGATGTAAGCACGAGGCTAGTGTTTTTAAACACGGAGTAGTAATTTGTGGCTTTCTCCAGATTTTAACTAAGTTCATTTAAATACATTTGTGGTAACATAGGAAGCATTAGTCTACTTAAAAGCTTATAGTCCTTTGAAAATATTTGCAGTCCCATTCAGTATGTGAATGAAGTCCAACCAGAAGACTTTTTCTGGTGTTCCACAAAATAAATCTATTATCTCCACTCTTGCCAACATGCTAGGAGTTTCATTTCCCATATAAAATGGATTTCTAGCTCATGACATGATTATAATTCTTGTATAAATGGTTAGCTTTTATTGGGAAGGTATTTCTCAGTTTGGAGAAATATTTTTTTCCCTTGCTGCTAAAATTATTGAGGTGGGAGGTTTGCAAGAGAGAAGCTTCAGTATCAGAACTTAAACTAGGCAAAAGGCTAAAAATGCATCTTAAGGACCATTAGTCAGAATAATTTGATCTGACAGTAACCAAGGTTCTTTTATATATGCAGTTCATAAAATAGCAAGTTGGTTTCTTTAGCTGGGAAAAATACCTAAAGGGGTATGTTTTTGCTGCAGTTGCTAGGGAGCAGCTTATACTATGTCTGTGGGATATAATGGGAGTCATGTGTGAAATGCACTATGCAGATAATTTATCTCAAAGTGGTTAGAGCTGAATATTACATTGACAGAGCACACCTTATTGTACAAAATAAGATGATGATATAGATGCTGTTAGTAATGTTAGGTGACAGAGCCACTGTGGTATACAAGGTGCAGTACACATGTCAGTAGGCTGTCAAGAGCCTGTCATTCCTACATGATTCATAGGTAGCTGGGACTATGATTAGGTGAGCAGAAAATTAATACACTGGCTAGATGGGAGGGAAGAACAGACCAGATGAGAAGAAGGAAAACCTGTATTTTGGTCTGACAGATTTGGGAAGGAACAAGGTGCTGAGAATCCCAGGTCATGTATTCTTTTTAAGACAAGCTCATTGACTGGGAGTCTGCTTTGCCAGGGGTGTGTTGTTTGACAAAATGAGGATGGGTAAATTGTAGGAGGATCTGACTGGCCAGCCCCAAAGTGAAGTTGCCACTACCTTTGGAAAAACAGCTACTTAGCTATGAAATGGCAACATCTTTAATAGAAACCTTTATAATTACTTGGTTCTAGAACGTCATTATTTTCTTTCAGAATCTGTCAGATTGGAATTATTATTGTTGGAAATACAGCCATAACAATTTGGTATTATTAAAACTGTAAATGAAATACATAAATTATAGAACCATAACACTGATTTCTTATTTTTGTAGCATTAAGCATTTCCACAAATTATCAAATATTGCTAAAGGTTTCCATTTTAATATATTGAAAATGTCACAAATATTTTTTTGTTCTTGAATCAATACAGCTCTACTGTCTTGAAGCTTAAATTAATTGCTTCACTTCTTTGAGCACTGGTGCAAGTTTTTCTCATATACTGTACACAGAGATCAAGTGTGTTTTCCTGAGCACTTACTGTATTTGTTCAAAGTGAATTAGAAAATCAAAAATGTTAGGAACTCTCTTTAATTAGATGATTAAAGAACCCGGCAAGCAGTGTGATGTTCAGATGAAAATGAAAGGTATTTCTTAGCATTTTTAGGCTGTGCTGGAATTCAGATAGGGCACTAGTTGTGCTGTGCAGTTAAACTGCCACAAAAAGGTTTGCAGTCTCTTGAAAATATTGCATGGCATGTGTTTATAGTTCTCAACCAATTTATCTTTCCAGGCTCAGCTGCCTCTCCTTGAAGGATGCTTTCAATAAGCAATCTTACTGTAAGCTGTCTGAAAACATGATGTTATTCCTAACAATTTGAAACCCATTGGACTTGGCCTTCACAGAACTTTGTGAGCAGATTCTTGACTAATACATACTATCAAAATGCATCTGAAGTTAATGAATTTATGACTATGTACACTAGCCAAAGCTTTTCCCAAAAAAACCTTCATAATCTGCTTTTCCAGATTACTAACTTCTCCAACCTTTTCTAAATGCTAGAGGGTTGTTGTTTGGGTTTTTTTCTTCTCCAGTCAACCTTTGGGTATTTGACTCTTCCTTTTAGCCTTCTTCCAACAGTTTAACTTCTGTATTTTTTTTCATAAAGGTCCAGCATTTTTTGCCCAAAGAGATCTTTTGGCATTGAAGCAACATCTCAAATTGATTCCAAAGGCTCTGTTCACTGTTCAGACTTCGTGTGATGCCTTCTTTTGAATAGATTTTTTCCATGCACATTGTACTGAGGAACAGTTCCTTAATTTCAGAAATGCTCCTTATTAAATAAAATGCAGAATCCTTACTCTAACTTTTTATATTTTTATATTACAGGTTTCTATGTGGTTTATATTAGCATAGGTTTTAATTATTGTTACATGCATGTTTTTCATTTAGCTGTTTGGGTTTGCTTTTATGAATGAAGCACGTTAAACTAATCATTCAAAAGAAAAAAGGACTGTACATTGTAGTTGCTGTTGTATATAGTTCTCTACTATCCCACCTTTGTTCTAATTTACTTTAGAAATACCATAATAATATTTCCGGTATTAAGACAAAGAAGAATGTTTTATAAAGAAACAGTGTAACCTCTGGAAACTTTTTTTTTTCTGTCTTCTAAAATGTGAAGTACATTATTGCTATTCCTCTTTTCCTCCCAGTCAATATAACTGTTCAGACCCAGATAACGAGCATGGGCAACACCAAGGGAGAGTCAAATACTTCTGCTTTCCTTCGTCCAGTGAAAACATCTGTCTGTTTTTTAAAATATCTACTGTTTCAAATCTTCCTAAGATAATTTCTTCAGTTGAAATAGTTCATACTTACAACAAGATTGTTGTTTTATTACCAGTAATGATCCTAATACTCATATCAACTATTTCTTAAAATCCTTGAGAAGTCTGTATAAAAACTAGCTAGGACTAAAAGATTCTTATGCTTTCTTTCTGAAGTGTTAGAACTGCTGGAGCAGTAAGAGGACCATTAATAGCAGTTGATTTTGTAGTTTGGCATTTTTCAAATCTCCTTTCCTGCCCTGGATAATGCCTGTTTTATTTAAAATAGCAGATTGGAAGAGAAGTTTTGGGTCAGCTGCAACCTTTTTGGGTTACAGTGTGCTTTCCAGCTACCTTAATTCTGTGGAAGGGGTTACAATTTGTTTTTAAGAACCTGAAGCAGAGGATTTGATACAAAATACTGGGTCCAAATAGTCAATGTCTTATGGAAAGAAGGGGCAAAACTTGGAAAATAAATCTAGAACTGGATTATGGATGCTTAAATGGCACTGGTATTTAGAATGTGCAAAACTGGTCCAATATGGATCCTTGAGCCATTTGAATCAAAATCTATTTTTTGCTGAAGTCCAGTACTAATTTCTTAGCATCTTTTTGTGAAACTAGACAAAATTTTGTTTTCTTAGTGAAAAAACAAAACCCATTAAGTCTGTAAATGGCAGGTGAGTTCTCAGATGTTCCCAGAGGCCATAATCAGTCTTTTATAATGAAATATTATTTTTTCTGTATGCCTGTGAAGGAAGATGTGATTTTTAGTTAAATGTCTCTTCATGAGGGACATTTATAGCAGGTCGCAGTCAGTTGGTACTCTGCTGGAGTTAGTCCTGGTAGTTATATTCACAGAAGTTTGTTACAGCAACATAGTTTCATTTCTGAGATAGCCATATAACATTGCAAAATGGAGTGTCTGTCACAGAGTCACATTTCATTTTAGAGCCTATTGGTTTTGGTAGTACTATCTGTAATAGTATTACATATCATGTTGTTATTATTACAGTATTCTTCCTTACATGTATATGACCTGGATGCTTTTGCGTAAGGCAGTGTAAACGTGGAAAAGGACAACACCCCCTTCTCCAGAGCACTTGAAGTTTGCCGGTAATGGTTCAATCCACATTAGATATAAGAATTACAGGATATGTCTGAATTTTTAATTTTTGCAGTAAAGAAAAAACATGTTTAAAGGAAGGGAAATATGTTCTAGTAAGCTGTATTTTTACGGACTTTAGCTCCATATAGGATGGGCTTGTTGACAATCCAGTGATTTCTCTCTACCTCGGAAGATCTCTTAGGTCAATTGAGAATTCAGGGTTTTATTAGAGATACAAAATTTTTAAAGTCGGCATGATTAGTGATGTCTTGCAGACTGCAAACTGTCTTTGCAGTTCCAGTATTTTTTAATTTTTAAATACCACTTCAAGTTGATTGAGAAGAAATATTCTAGTGGGAAAAGGATGTAAAATCAGCGCGTTAGCAGTAATGCGTTTTGTAATGTAGCTACCTATTAAATTGATATTTGCACGTGCTAGTAAAGTACATTTACTTTGTGGAGACTGAAAAGGCTCATCCATTTATCAGTCTTGCTTGTGTGAGTCTGGGGTAGGGAGAGGGAAGTTGGTTTTTGTTTGGGGTGGGGTTTTTTTTCCTTTTTTTTTTAAAGGAATTACACTTTGCACAAGATTGGATTGTGAGGCCCTGCAGAGGAAAAGCAAATAGTAATAGTAGTGTGTTCTAATTTTATCATTCACTGTACTTGTTGATTTTGTTGGAAATAAAACCAAGTAGGCTTTGGCACTGAGCTGTTATAACTCAGATATTTACAGGAGGCAAAATGAACATCTGTGAAATCTCTATTTCCAGAGCAACAGTCACCCAAATTGTAGGCACTTACATGCAAATCCTGAGCCCTCTCAGGGAAATATTCAGAAATTTGAGGTGTGGCATAGGAAAAATACTGGAATACTGCTTCTGCTCCCTTAATCTTTATAAATATCTACATACAATATCTACAGATATGTAGCTTGTTTGGATGCAAGGGTAAATTGAACAATGTTGGGCTGATAAAACCTGGATGAACAGTAATAGTCCTGTAGGGAATAACAGTCAAGAGTTGCCGTAGTGTGATTATGCCACTGGCATAACTCTTGTACGTGAGCAATACCTGGCGTTCAGCTAGTTTGTTTGGTTTATACCACATACATACAATTTTTAAGTGTCCAGAGAGAGAGAGATTTTGTTACTAGTAGAGTAATTCAAAGCTGTAATTTCAAGTTTAAATTCTGACTTGTTGTCTTTAATGCCATATATTCTGTATTCTTAATGCTACACTATTACTGATGAACCTACAAAGTTTGCAATCATGTATATTCTTCATGCAGACAGCAGCCAAACAGCAAACAAAATCACACAAGTTTGTATGAGTGTACTGGTGGACAATATTCAAAATAGGAAAAAAAGAAATAATTCATGAGTCTGCTTTTGCCTTGTGTACTGATGGGGTAAGGTTATGTAACTTTTTAGAAGCACTGGCATTCAAGCTGACAGTACGTTTCATCATTCAACATGGGCATCAAGGTGATGAAAACAAAACATCTTCAAGTGCTCATTTTATTTTTGTAGTATGCTCATAATCAGGATGTAATCTCTTTTCTCATGGGCTAACCGCACACATCATTCTTATGATGACATCTTTCTTATCTTAGTATATTTAAACTTTTTATTAGATGAGTCCTCATCTTATATAAAGTCCTCATAATTTCTGTATGATTTATGTGAGGTGTCAGAACTCAGGTATTGCAACTGAAGCAGGATGTGAAGAATTCTGAATTCTGTTAATGCCAGTTATTAAGAAAAAGGTTTTGGGGATAAAATAGGTTTGGGTTGTTATTTTTGCCATCCCCCCTCATCCCCCCACCTTCCCCTCCCCACCCCTCCCCACCCCCCCCACCCCCCGAGTGATTTCTAAGGTAAGTAAAAGAACAATAAAAAGGATTTCTGGGATTTTAAGAAACAGAAATAAAGGCTCAATGTGCATAAGTGAAAAATTTGTGCTGTCTCTCATAACCTCTGTTGAAGGGACTTTCCCTGAAATACGATCATAAAATGCCTATTTTTATCTTCCAGTCGTATTGCAAGATAACTGATCTCTGTATTTCAAGTCTTCAGCCACACAAAGCTGTACAAATCATAGAATATCTAGGGAAGGAACCTGCAGTACCAAAAATCTAAACATTTAAAGACATGAGAGAACTATAGAAAGAAATATTAGTCCTCAAAGCAATTTTTGTAGCCATAGCGGATAGTAGCTTTAGTCTCTTTGAAAACTAAATATATAAAACCAAAATTTGTAACCGGGAAGACTAATTTGAAAACACGTATTATCCATTTATGAGTTATGTTTATACAGACAGACCCCAAATTAGTGAAAGTGGTACAACCAATGTTCCTTGGAAGAACTGTAGTGTAATTAGAGTTTAATCTCCAAACAAGCTTTCTCCTTGCCAATAATGCTTTTTGTTCCTCTCTTCTGCTTGGAATATTTTGGGGTGCACTAAACCCAGGTAACACCTGCATGTGTGCAGAAGGCTGAATGAACTGTGGGATGCTCAGAGACATGGACCAGGGGAGAGAGGATTCTTCTCTGCTGTTCTGCACTGCAACCATGGGCTAGGGCTAAAAGCTGTTTCAAGCAGGCAGTGCTGTAGCCATTCGAGGATGTAGCCCTGAGGCAGTGTACCTCTACATTGCAATTTATGTAGTGTATGTGTTTAGATATACATTAAACAGTTTGGTCTTCCAGTGCAGAAGTGATCCAGAGGTACTGAACAATAGTGAATTGTCTTATTCTGCCATTTCACCCTTAATTTTCACTGCAGGGTTTACCCCAGCATTTCCGCTCAACTTTGGGATGGCTATAAATTGGTTATTCAAGTTGTAAGACAAAGTGTCTACAGGAGTGAGACAAAATAGAAACTTCAGTGAATCACAGCCAAGGTCCAACAATCCTGCTGCTAGCAAAGATTCCACTGTTGCCACTCAGCAAGCAAATGTTAAATTTCAAACATTATTTTTGACTCATTAAAATCACTTGGTCCCTCACAGCCCTATTTTCTGACAGAAAAGGTGCTTCTACTGTGTAGTTAATTCATGTTAGATAATCCTAGCAAATGGATTGAGCAAGAAAGACCAAGTGTTGTTGCCGCTAGACATCTTTGTCATGTTTGTGGATGGTTTCCACTGCTATTACATTAGCAGAGATATTTTTCTGGATCATTCAGCTTAGACAAAATCAACAATATAACAGAGCGGGAAATAATACTTAGAATTAAATTTTTGGCATAGTTGAACATACATTAAAAACGCTTCCATCATAGTATGTCTAAAATGATGTATTTAATGTTGTATTGTTCTAAATACTAGCAATTCAATAGTTAACATACTGGATCTTGAGATGTACACTGAAGACTGCTTTCCATAAAGGGCTCTCAGGGAAGTCACCTGTGAACTTCTTACAGACCACAGTAACTTTGCACATGACTGGCAAAGCCCTTTGCCATCAGGCTGTCCTGACTGTGGCTGCAGGAGCTAGAGGTTGTCTCCAGCTGTGCGGGGATGGAAGTGAGGTTGGCCAAAACAGGTAGCTGCATTCCAGTTCATAAAGAAGAATTTAAGCTGAATTGTGTTGAAGCTGGCTAGTATCAGTCTACCCAGGGAGTTACACCCTATTCTTCCCTACCCATATATTAGCAACTGGTTTTTAGAGCCACAGACCTATGTAAGAAAGTCTTTCAATGACACTTACAGTAAGTCTGAGCAGAGACTGACTAATGACCAGCTTCCTTCAGCTTGCTGCATTGTAGCATCAGGTTTTGAACCATGACTGACTCCAGTTACCAGCTATAAGGACAGTCAGTCAGGCATGAATTAAATGATATTGCTGAGTTCTCCTTAATGCAGCTCTTCAAATGTAAATAAAGTTGCAGGGGTTGCACAACAAGAGTTTTGTTATGGTGGTGCCCTTTGGTTGTTGTCCTATGTTCTTTTGGGAATGAAGCTGAGCACGTGGGGTTGTTTGTTGTTTTGTTGTTTTTGGTTTGGGTTTTTTTTTTTTGTTTGACTGATGAAGGTACCTAAATCTGTAACAATTACTGTCATCTTAATTTAACAGTTGCTTTTAAATAGAAAGTAAGAGGGCCCAATCAGCAACTAGATCATTTGTTATTCTTGCAGATTCTGGAGATGCTGAACAGTCGTCACATCTTTTGTTGTTAGGTTTGGGTTTTTTTTAGCTGCCAACTAATTTTAAGGAAACTTGTGATCAGCATTTCCTTGATGATAGATGGAGCACATAAACAACTAAGAGCTCCGTCTACTTTTCTGAAGAGTGGGACCAGTCAGATTGATAGCATCTGCAAATGGTACAGTTGTTTGTACTTTCCTACTCTCCTGCTGCTGTGTTTGGTATCATAAGATAGGGGGTCAGGATGGAACACCAAAATTAATCATTACAAGACCCTGATGAATAGGAGAGGGGATTTTGTTGGCCTGTTTTCTAAATAGAATGTGATGCAGTACAAGGATCCTTCAGTAGCACTGTATAGGGCATCCTTTTTATGTCTGCATTAAAGAACCAGAAATGCGAGGTAAATGACACAGAGTTCCTGCTTCCCTTTCCTAGGACAGAAGATTGGCATGGTATGTTGATTAAAATGGTGAGAGCTTGCAGTCAAAAGAGAGGCCTCTAAACCCACACACTTGTCACATGCATTTGTCCATACTGTATGCTTTGTGTCCATGTGTCTGGCTGGTGAACAACCTGAAGACCACCTACATGCGTAAATTTAATGCCCTAATGTGTTTTTTCAGCTATACATGACAGACAGAGAGTAGCCTTCTTAGAAGGTGATTTGTCCCAGACATTACAAGGGGTTTCTGTGATCTAATCTGATATTTTCTAGACTTTTAAAACATAACAAAAGAACTGCACTAAATATGTATTCTATTGTCTTCATCAATCTGTTTGGAATTAGAGCCCCCTAGAATTTTTAAAAAAAGCATATCTAATAAAGATACTCCTCTGTGATAACAGCAGTTTAATTATGCACTGTTTTTCACCAGAATCAGTGGTCCTCCAGATTAATACTTCCAATTTAAACTCTAAATTACTGTTAATACCAGTTAAATTTAGAATTACTGTTCTGCCATTCGCCATCTTTGTTATACATCTGATGACAGAAAAGATGGTTATGAAATGTTGATATGGTACAGGATGCCTTGGCCTTGCTGCCAATCCTTTATCAACTGACGTGCAAAACCTGGTGGGGGGCAGTTGGGCTTCTGACCCTTTGAGAAGGGCATCTCCCTTTGACAGACCAAGCTGTTTCAAACCACAAGTCAAGAAACAGTGTTAAAAGGTGTGAAAAGCAGTTGCCTGCAGACCATAGCCAGCAAGAAAAAGATTAAGGAAACAGTCAGACAAGCAGTAGGGCAGAGTAAGGAAGAAATGAAGAAACAGTGATGCAGCTGCTATTTGTTCACTAGTAACTGCACCTAAAACTAATTGTCCTGTATAGAAAACTTGAAGGAATTAGTCATTAGATTATTTTGGACCCCTCAAAAAAATAATTGGAAAAGCTATCTGTTGCTTTCTACCTCTGGATTTAACATGTGAATTATTTTAATGTAATTATTTTTATTTATTCCTTAACGCTGGAGTACTTTGTGTAGCATAGACATCTTCATAGAGAAGAGATGAAATTGCAGTTGATGCTTGGATAAATGTCTAAACTATACTGTATGATGATAAACATTCAGCAACTATATAATATATGCAAACCATTTTTATTTTTATTTTTTTACAGAATGTTAAAAGTCTAGTAGACAGAGACTATAATGATGATTGGTACCTACAGGAGGTAGAATAATGCAGCTAGCAAATAATAAGAATGATCCTTTTCAAGTCAAAGGAATTCCAAGCCTGACTAATTCAGGGGGAGAGGTGGGCCATGGGAAGTTTCTACCATTTTTATAATTTTGTTCTTCATATGTGTGTCCTGGCCAATCAGTCAGCTTTCTTTAAGTGAAGCTAGCTGGCAGGTAACACTGCAGTTTATCAACCACCAGTAAATAAAATGGTGTGCTCTAGAAAAATGCAATTCCCAAAGCCCAGCCCTAAAAATCAATAAAGCTTCTCCTTCAGCTAAAGCATTTTTAATGAACATTAAGTTTTTAAATATAGCATTTTTCTTCACCTTTCTTAAAAACACATATTAAAACTAAAACCAAATCAAAATTAAAAGCTATGGAAACTATGGGACTAGAAACTACAAATCTGGTTTTAATTTTTATAGATATTAAACTTTTTTCATTGAGATTAACAAATAAATTTATCTAAAATGAGTAAGGATGCAAAGATTTATTATGAGTCCTTAAAAGCTAAAACCATGTTTTGAGTTTTGAATAGTTACAGTAAAACCTTATTCTTACTTTCTGAAGCTCCTGTTCCCAAATAAAACATCATGAGACCAATTACTCTGTTGTATAGGATTTTACTGCTTTAAGGTGTCACCTAATAATGCCATCTTTGTCAGCCAGTACTCAGCTGTGGTTTAGGTTGGAATATCAAAGTATGAAGAACTAATAATATCCAAGTTAATCTCCATGATTATTTACATCTTTCCCTTTAAATATTTTGATGCAATCTCAGGAGATGGCAGACAAGGAGTATGAGCCGTGCAGCCATGGAGGCAAAGGGGTCTGTGTGCAAAGAATCTGAAGTCCACATAAGCTGCTAGACAGTGCAAACGCCTGTTCCACCCCCTTCCAGTACCTTCACTTGTTCTGAAATATTTTCTTAATAAGCTCAGTTTAGTTATCCAAATAATTATCTGGAACAAATGGAAACCCAATTCTGCTATCTTGTAGCAGAGAAAAATTTAATTGGCCTCTGACAAACTAAGCTTTTGACAACTTTAATGTCTTTGGGCTCTTGTTTAAATGGTTACATTCTAGCTAAGTCTTCTAATGAAAAGCACTTCCATCTAAGAAATTTCCATCTAAGAAATCTAAGGAGAATCAGTGTATCAAAGCTGAAAATGCTTTAACAGATTACATAAACTTTCCTGGTGCTGTGGTTACATAAAATTAAATCTTCTGGAATTCTGTGTTTCACTCTGTTTCTTGCCAGTGACATCTGTAGTCTCCAGTGTTGCAGTTTTGGTCTCAAAATTACTGAAATAGGCTGTTTTCTGTTAACTTTTAGGGTATTACTTATTTGATGCATTCCCCTTCTTTCTGATCTTTTCCAGTGACCTCTAGAGCTTTCTACCTGCAATCTGAAGCATTCAACCCTTCATGGAGTCAATGGACTATCGATATAACAATATAAAAATACAAATAACTTTATTGTATAAACAACCTTAAAAAGATTCAGGGACCTTCATTGATAGACTTCATATAATTAATCGTCCATTTGCTCTGTATTCTGTATACAGAGTTAATCGTATTATTTTCTAATCCCCCCCTCTTCTTCAGAGAAGCCTGTGAATATCTCTGAGGAAATACCTATTCAGACCCTGTTGCTTCAACCCTCCTCTGAGATGAACCACCACATTTTAAGACTAATATTGAATGTAATCAAAGTATTACAAGAAATAGAGAAATACCCATATGCAATTCTAACACATTGCTATGTTGGAGAGCTGATGTCCACTAACACATGGTTTTGCTAAAAAAAACCCCCACCATATGTAATATAATAAGGAAAGAGTGTATTTTGTTGGTGAGTATGCAAATAAAAAACATACTTGAATTTGAGGGATTTTGTTTAGATTTTTTGTTTTTTAAACTGGGCTGCTTGAGTGCCCATAGGTTTCTGGATGAGTATAGTATAGTACTCCTAATACTTTAAAAGGTTATTGGGCACGTTTTCAATGGGGAAGAATTATCATTCCCCTATCTTGAAAATAAATCTGATAGATGAATTTACTTGGTCTAAGATGAGATGTAAAAATATTTGCAAGAGAAGATTAAATTAAAAGAAATCATCAGATAAGACCCAGAAGTAATCTCAGATCTATGTACTGGAATTGAGCCCATTCACTAAATTAAAAAAATTGGGATAACATTCATGTATTTCTGACAGTTACATTTTTTTATCTTACAGCTGAACATCAAGAAGGACATTGTGTTCTGATATATTTGGTAATATTCGATAGCTAGAAGTATATTGAAGCTTATATTTCTAAGTATCATTAACTGGGAGATAACTGCCAAGAATTCTGCCCAGTGTGTGGAAAGCCTATTTGGGGGTTTGCTATTTGTCAGCCTTCTCTTTACGCTATAACGAAAAAGAGTTTTCACTAAGGGAAATGCAGAAATATAAGGAAGAACCTGAAAGCCAAGAGAACTTTTTCCCAGTTGTTTTTGCTTGTCTGGCGGTAAGATTTATTTTTCTCTACTGATTAAGGTTTTACAGGCACTGGGAATAAAGTACAGCATTTTTTGTGGTCCCACTCAGAAAACCAGTTTCAGTGTGCTGAGAGAATCCATCGCTGGCCCTTTTTTCCGCTCGAGCTGAAGCCTATTTGATTTTGGCTTGCTCGCCTGCTAGGATGCAGTAAGCCTCCCTCTGCAGTCTATGACTGAATGACTGTCCCTGGCTTACACAGCAGCAGAAGGTACGCCTGTCCTCATACACACCTGCAAATCACCAGTCTGTGTTCAGAATTTATCTTTTCTGTAAATAATTGTTTTCATTTCAAAACCATTTTTGTCACTGAGTCTGACTTGTATTGATGGTAGCTAATTTTGATGGCAAATGAACTTGTTGTTGGAAACAAGTAGTGTTCCAGCACCTCTGGAAACAATACCATGTAACACTGGCATGTTTGGGTAAATTCAGGACATGAAGCTGAGGCTCTGTCTGGTTCTAGCTAGCTTCTGAGGATAAAGATTCCCTAGTTCCTTAGCTTTCTGAAAAATGGTTTGCCTACATTGGAAAAAGGAAAAACTACCAGGAAAACACACAGCTTTCTGTTTTGAAAGCCTATGGAAAAGTGAAACTAATTTGTTTTGCTTGACATCTGGATGATAAAATAAATACTGCAATACATATTTTTAAAATAATCATAATTCATTCTTCTCCAAATGATAATATTGGTGCACTAAAAATGAGGACAGCTGTATTGCACATGCTCTCCCCTAATACTACATTTGCTTTATTCTACCATAATTCCCACATTAATGATATTACTTGTGTGTTAACAATAAGCAGAAAATAAGGAAGGACCCTTCTACCATTAGAAAATCTACAGCATTGTCCAACAAGATCTTTTTTTTCCCGCTTTCATTCAGCCGAGAGGGAGTCAGTCTGGGATAAGGCTCATCATTTTTTACATTTCCCAAAAAATAATGTGCATAGGTTTAACTTACTGAGCTTGAAACCATGTGTGACTGAAAACCTTGCCACAGCAACCTTCCTAACATTAGTTATGGGTGGGGGGACAGTCAACACCTATTACGTCATCTTCCTCGTTGGCCCCCACCCCAGGCCGGCTGAGGTTTAGAGCTGGGAACACAGAGGCCAGCATTCAGCTGAATTCTTACAACGAGGTGTGAGTCCAACCAAAGCCAGCACAAACAGTGAAAAAAGGGAGAATCTGTAATAACCATGAGAGGTAGTATTGACAGTCTGACACGGCAAATCCTTCTTTGCAGTGGGAATGACTTGCAGTTAGCATATAAGGTCAGACAGAGGATGTTTCCTATCCAAGTCATCATCAGCTACAAAAAATACTGCTACTTCACTCCTAGACATTCAGCCTTGTCATCCACACCTGCCTTTGCCATTTTTCCCTGATACAAACCTAACCTTTTTATTCTTGAAGCCTGTGTGCTACCTGTACGCATGTATGTCCTCAGCAAAGAAGGCAGAGGCAGGGAATGTGAGCTTCCATTAGCTAAACAAACATTTAAATAACTAAACAAAGCAGCGAGTTCCTTAGTTTGTTCCATAAGGTATTCCGGTAAGTAAATAGCTTATTCTTGACTGTATTCATAGCCATTTCACCAAGGAAGGTTCTACAATAAGATCTAAAAGACTTGTACAAATATATTGGTATGCACATAAATATACCTCCAGCATTTTATTCTTGGTTTTACCTTTGTGCTACTCCTGAATCAACCCATCTGTGGCCTGCATCTACTCATAAACGGATGTGACCTCGAGTGGAAGGTCAGGCGGTGTTACATTGAGTAGGGAAGACGACTGCTTCTGTTGTGAATGCCCCAAGGATAATTCATCTCAGAGAAGGCATGGAAGAGGCTCGTGGATTTCTTGGCATTAATTTCTAACAAAGATGTGAAATTTTGATGCTCATTTTCAGCCTTGAATTGGCTAGCTAAAGAAGCATGGTGCATTTGAACCCTCTCCAAAATCACTTGAGGTGATCCACTCCAGATCAGTAGCAAAATGTCTTTGGGTGTGTAACAACCCAACTCTCTGTATTAATTACATAAAGTGGCACTTTTTATTCCACTCTTACCAAACCTATCCCCTGACACTTACGTGAAAGAAACACTTTTACACCTTTTAATTCCAATTACAGTCTGAAGGGTGAAGCATGGCAGAGGTTTAATTCACTGTCGTCTTTTTTTCTCCCTGAAAGCTTCAGTGAGCCTGCAGAGAATGCAGGGAGACTGTGCAAGTTCTTACTGTACCTTTAATCTATGAAAAGAATCCTTTTCTTAGTAATAATATATGTGAAAGAATGAACTTCAATGGACTGATTGGTTCTAGGTGCTCTAACCATATGCCTCAAATGATAACAATGAAAGCATTATTTTTTTTTTGGGGGGGGGGATAAGAGTAAGAAAAAAATGTATTTAATATGTTCTTTTTAGAATAACTTCATATCCATTCATTTTATGGAAACTAACCTAATCACACACTTTTAATGCGTATTCAGTTTCTGCCCTAATCTAGGATTTTGAAGTTTTTTTCAAACCATCCCTGCTGTACCTTTGTCAAGCATAGTTTGAATAAAATGCCTGAATAGAATGTACAAGACACTAAGGAAGAAAGCAAGCCACAGCAAAAATAATTTTTTTAAAAAAATCACATATTGTATTGTAATACAACATGTTGCACAATGAAACATAAAGAAAGCTCAGTTATTTTTCAGTGTGCTCTCCTGGCACTCAGCCTTCATCTGTGTCACACTTGCTATAACAGTGAATTAAAATAAATTCATTTTCAATTTTCATTGTTTGTTGTGTTCTCTCTCCATCTACTTAACTTATTTATTGGTATTGAGTTGACTTCCATGAGGCTTTGATGAATTTGGTGGAAAAGATAGCATATGTTCAGGCTTCTTATCTTTTAAAATAGGGAGTAGGTTACCGGAAAGAATAGGAAGATTATTAAATATAAATTGACACAGCTGTAAATGGAACCTGTAAGTTCATTCTGAGATGTCTTATTAAGTGAGTTTAATTTTGTGTAATGTAAATCAAAACATATGGAAATAAAAGTACAGAAGGAAAATTAAATTCTTCTATTTTCCAACTTTTTAAAATAAATGTTTCATTCTTTAGTAGAGAGCCAGAGCACCTTCCCTTCATAATTATAAAAAAAAAAAGCAACAAAAATTAATCTGAGAGACTGAATGAGGATCCTGGTAAAGGAGGCTGGAGCCAGAGGGGTGGGGGGCATGAGGTACACAAGAGGATGACAACTCTATTAAATGAAATTGTGTGTGTGTATACATGCACATAATCTGAAGAAAGGAAAGAGATCACTAAAAGATTGATGGAAGGCAAGTATGTAGAAAGCAGAGTTAAAAATAACTCAGCAAGGAGGTTACGAATGAAACTTGAAGGTGTTGGGATGTGTTTCCTAAGCAGACTGATGCTACTCTGCAGGCGAGAGCTGTGCAACTGTGATGACAAGATGGGAGTGAGACCAAGGAGGAAACAAAGCAGAAGTGGGCAGATAGCCCACGAAAGTGGGTTATTTTTGAAAATGACAAAAGTCAGATTTGCAAGCTGAGTCAGCATCATCACTTACCTAAACACATGCTCTTAAAAGCTCCCTGGAACCTGACACTAAGCTTTCAACTTGCCTGTTGTATCAATATAAGCAATAACAAACTTTTAAATGTTTATTTTACAATCAACATTTCATCTAAGCCAGGTGGATCCCACAAACAGGCAAATAATTTGTTGGCTTTCACAATACAAAGGTTTTATACTTGCATACTATTATTAATCCCTGTTTATGGTCTTAACACTATTTATAGTAGATCTATGCTTCTGGATAGTAGTTTTGTTAGCTAGAAGTGAGGCAAACACTGACAACATATTCTGTCCTTTTCAAGCTTTGTTTCTTTAGTAGCAGAATAGTAATAACTAAGGATGAAGTCTATAACACATTTACCAGATAAATAATTCGAAATGGCTGCTCAACCCTTTTGATGGCTTTCTTTGCACCACAACATCAAACCATTATTTTTTTGTTGGGCAGACTAAATAACTGTAGTTCAATAATTCATAAGCTGAGCACAGGCTGATGTAGGACACTGTGCATGTGAACTGCTAGAGAGAGCGATGTGGCCCCAAAGCATCCCCTGCAATGGACTACAGCCCAGGGCCCTGAGTCATTGCCTTGTGCTGCCTTGTGCCAACACTGCTGTATTGCCACCCAACCTGAGCTGGCTCTGCACCAGCCAGATTTGTGCCTTTCACTTCTCATTCCAGGGCTGGACTATTTACATCAGGCCTGTACAAAACCTATAGAAATAATGGAGGTGTACAGAATATAAAGATCTCACAACAGTGTATTAAAACAAATTATTGTACCTGTGATTTTGAAGACATACAGAAAACATTTTTCTGTAAGCAGTAGGAGAACTTGTAGTTGAATGTATGTAATCTGACAATATGCAGCATTTGTAGAATTGCAGCTGGCTTTTCATAAATATTCTCCAAATATAAACTATTTTATGTGCTGAAAATCCTGAGATGGAGCTGTTGAGAGTAATTGTGGAAATACAAGTTTTCCCAGGAGTGATATGCCTTTGGATTCAGATTTTGAATCCTTTTTGTTATGAAGTATTCTACTGTTTAAAATTAACCATACAGTTTCTCAGGTTTGCATAATTATACCTTCATCTTGCCAGCTCACTGTGGAAAGTATCGTAATGGAAGATGAGAAAATGTTTAAGGGTGACGGGAGTCTTTTTAGCCAGAAAAGTCATCAGTAGTCCTCTGCTATTGTTTTAAAATACCTGTCAAGACATGTAGAAAAATGTGCCTGTAACTTGTCATTTTAATTTTATTACAATTGGGATAACACTTCTTTCATATTCACATACAATTATTATATTAAGAGAACATGAAAGAAGGAAACACAACCATAGAAAACTTGGATATCCTAGTAGCAGTGTTTTCCTCTATTATTCACTGAGCTATCTTTGGCTCAAATGCAGTTTGCAGTGTTAAGAAAAGGCATTTTCTGAACCTGGATTTCAGAAGGATTTCCAAAGGCTTCCTAATCAAAATCTGGCTTTTTGCAATGAAAGCTGCAAAATTGCCTGCTCATTGCAAGGCTACTAAAGACACAGAGATGGATGACTTTGGATTGGTGATACGCTTTTGGTATATTATTATTTTAGTGATGAGGCAGAACAGGCAGAAAATCACAACCTCTTAGTGCCAACAAGACCAAATTATGCAGGCACATTTGAAAAGAAGTAATTAAAAAACTGAACACGTGGCAAAGGAGATCTGTGAAGTTTGTCTTCCAAAGATTTTCACAAGTTCCCTTCTAAGAACAATCCAACTCGAGGCAACTTATTCCCAATTAAGAACCTTACCTGAGGTCTATGAAAATAATGAAAAAAGACTCCTTCAACCTGGATAAGTGTTCAATTAAGTCTTAGTCTGCCTAATGGCAGACCCCTCGCCTTGCAATGCTGATCTTTGTATGAGAGTCTCATTGTGGAACCAGTATGGGCCGGCCAGCAGAGAGAAACACAAGAGAAGGAAGAAATAACTGGTATGATTCAAAGCAAAACTGCTGACTTCCTTTGCAATAGTTCACATTATTTAGAGTTTTAAGAGGGGAATGCAAAAAATCAGTTTGGTAACAAGACTTTCCTGCTGTAACTTTGTTATGCTTTTGTGATGCAAATTGATCTCATAATTCACAGATCATAAGAAATGTTACACCATACAGCAGACTAGTAAAGAGTGACCAGTCACTGATGAGTTCTTTTTATAGCAGTATTTTGACAGCGGAACAGTCTTGTTGAGTCTAACACCTTAAACCGTAGTAGAAGGCAATCAAGTCAGACTGAGACCTCAAATTCTTATCATAGGAAACAGCATATGGTACCTAATTGATTAAGATACCCATTCAGTGAAGTAAAAGTCAAGTACCACCAAGACAAGAAAAATCTACTGAACACTGTTCTTATGCTTAAATTATAAAGCAAGCCCTTTGTCAAAAGTGTATTCTAGTATTCCCAAGAAAGAACTTCATAGTACCGAGGATTTAGTTTATTTCATTTATCTTTTTTAAAATCAAAATATTTATCATACTGAATGTACTTGAAGTGACAAAAATTGGTCTAAAGATAGTTATTTAAAGAGAGATAATATTTTCTCTCTGACAGTCATAGTGGTATATGTGAAAAAGCCAATCAATTCTGTCATGGACCAGGATGGTGGTTAAGAAATGGGAAACATCTCTTCTGGCAGGTCATTGTTCATTACTGACACCTGGCTGGTACAATATTGAACACCTAAATTTATGAAAGATGGTAGTCTGAAAATAAAGCATAATGCTTTCAACCACAGAACCCCCTTCTGAATTTCTTCACAGCTGATTTGTACAATAATTTTATTTTTTAGTAAAGGATTTATTTCAGAATTTTTTCTTATAAATGCTTGGCTGTACATGGATGGTCATTCATTCTGCATTCTTGTAAAAACTCTATGAAGTCTACCAATAAGTGTTTTGCATCTGTTACAAGACTAGGTTGTTTTGGTTTTCCTTTGTATTTGATGGCTACTTTAATCTGCAAATGGAAAGCGTATTTTGCATGCATACTGTTTGTAGCAAAGGCTGACATTTAACTAAAGCTTTTTGGCACTGCAACTTTCAAGTCTACTGTTGGCAAGAAAACACTTTCCCACCTACTGAAAGAGCAGTAAAAACCTGCATTTTTGAAATGGCACTCAACAGATGAAACAGGTAGACTCCTTCCACAACCCTACATTTATTCATTTTTATATATTGCAATTATATAGCCTTTAAAATGCTAAAATTCTATAAAATTGGTCATAAAGCCCCTACTGGAAACAAGCTTCCTTGTTTACTACTTTTTTTTTTTTTTTTTTTACCCACTATATAAACACACAATTGCAGAAATCCCAGAACTGTTTATTTTTGCATGTTCCATAGCCTTTGTCTGGAAGTTTTATTTGTTTTACTAGTTGTAGTGAAAACTAACCTACATGTGTTTTTCTGCAGATTAGCAAATCTATACAGAAAATAAATACTCAAAGACAACAAACTCCCCCACATTTCTTGCAAATGCAAGGATGTTACATAATATTTTAAAACTGGTCAGCTACAGTGCCATAGTGGAATAGCTTGATACTAAGAACTGTACAATATTTGCATGTCCATTTAACCTTGATTGTCTTTCTGAGAAAAGGCAGAATCAATGTGCTCTAGAAGCATTCATTAGTTAGTCTTAATTAAGGTTTTGTAAAAATTTACAAATAAGTGACTTTTGTATGAAACATTCCTCGTTATGTGCTGTTATGCCTACTTGTTAAAGACCACCCACAGTGTCGGTATAGAAGGATTTTACTACTCTGGCAAAGACTCAAGTGCATGAAATGCAGAAAATGTGCAGTCACTTTGCAGTTCGGGGACAGGCCTCTTTCTGGTGCAGCACAGCACATGTGCCAACTTAGGAGCAAAGGGACTTGCTCTGTTGGCAGTCCAGAAGGGCAAGTAATGGGAAGAGTTAAATTAGAGGGGTTCTATAAAGTTGTAACTCACTGTACTTTTGGTGAAAATAAAAGACTTTCAGGGACACACTTCTAATACAAATTTTGGGAAATATTTGACTCTCTGTTTTAAATGAGCAGTCAGTGTAGCTGGAGCAATGCACTGGCTCCATTTGATTGCATTTTTTCTAGCAGAAAAATTTCTTTATGTGGTACAGGAGAGATATGCTCGATCCAAAGTGCTTTAATGTCTGGGGAAAATTTATGGCAGTAAAGGTGGGATGTGTAGTTCGTCCACATTTAAGACTGTTAAAAACAGTTGTGAAGCCCCTATCTTACCCATTCTGTATTTTACTTTATTCTTCAGAAACTGGGAGGAGGAGGGAGAGAATTAGAAGGAGGAGAAAAAAAAAAAAGAGAGAAGAAAAAAAGACACCTAAATTAGCTGTTTTACAGAGATTACTAAAATGTTGTAATTGCATACAATTATCTGTAACTCGATAGAAAAATACGTTCCATTGGAGATGTAACATGAAGTTACTTTAGACAGCTGTTCTTTTCTGTCAGAACAGGCTGTGCTCAATTATGTAAAATCAGAATAATATGAAAACATATTTTTATTTTTTACATTTTAAGGCTAGAAATTAGCTCTCACAATTTATTGAGATACTGTCTATATTTCTACACAATACTGATCAATGTGGGAGAAAGTGTTTTGCAGAAACTTACATGAACTAGATTTATTTTTCTTAATTCTGTGCTAACTTGGTCTAACTGTTTTTCAAGTAGGGGGTGCACAGGACCGTTGCCATTTAGTATAGTGGTCTGGTCAAGACCTAGATGTTCAGCCATGACTGAGGAAGAATGCAAAGCGTCTGTGGTGAGACAGCAGCTTAGCGGCCTATTAGAAATTTCTTTAGATGTTTTAAGCTAATTTGTGAGAGGGGTCTTGTCTAGCTTCCTTTCCTCATCAGCTTTACATAATGTCTCTGACCTAAAGAGGCTGAATGAAAACCTGATGAAATCTGTAAGTCTGGACTTGACAAGGCTGACCAGGACTGCCTGCAGGCATTTTGAATGAGTTACATTTCATTCTGCATAAACACTGAATTAACTGTTGGGAGAAGGCTTGGGGAAGTTTGTTTGTTCTATAAAAACCATTGTCTCAGCAATGCACCACATAAATTTACAATGACTTTTTCTTCTAGTAGCTTAGTGTATTGATCTTTGGTCACTGCACAGTACAGTAGCCCATCATCAGTGAACGGCTAACCTGGCATTTCTCTTTTAGAACAAGTTAACTGTGAAATCCTAGCTCATTAATGTGAGTTGCCCCATCGATTTCTGTAGCACCTAAATTTCCTGTAGTATGAACAAGTTTAACTGGCTAGAATATTACATGTTAATTACTTCGTGATACTACACATTATAGAAACAGAACGTGTAATTTCAGTTTTTGGACAATTGATGGCATTTTCTGAAGAGAACATGAATAAGTAGATAAAAAGCTGAATAAATTCAAATAAGTGTACAAGACAAGCAATACATGTGTGTCATGGATGCTGAAGTTATGAAAGATTATTTTAAAAAACAAGCTGGAGTAATAAGGAATGAGATCATCAGATCTTCAACACAGGATGAATGAATGACAGTGAAAAGAGGAACAGTGGAATAAGAATGCAGACTGTGCATATGGAATATGTGGGGTTTTTTTAAAAAACGTGTGGGACATATTTTTTCCATAGTGCCCATACAGAGCTTTCAGTAACCTGGAGTCAACCCCCATTTAAAGATAAATTGTATTGTCTCTTAAAATAACACAACAAAACATAGAAAGAGACTGTGAGTCTCCGTCTTTAAGACACACACATGTGAAGGTGATGTAGCCAAGTATTTTTTTATACCTAACACAAATAGCAAGTATTTCTAATACAGGTGAAGGAAAAGAAAATGTTACAAGTGAAAAACCACTATGAAGTTAAATGTAGTACAAGCAAATCAGAAGTCCTTTCAGAATTTCACATCAGTCTTATAAGCTCTGTTCCTATAAAGCCCACATCAATCTAAAGAAAGGAGAACATTTGTCTAAAGTTCTTCGCAGTTGCACAGAGACAGACAATAAGTAGTACAGTTTATTTTCAAAGATAAACCTATTTCTCAAAGAAAGTTACAGATGTCTACATTATTGAATTGCCTTTCATGGAAACTTTCGGAAAAGTTCTTCATGTTGTGCGCTAGCTGTCTCATTTTGGAACTGGTGGGGCTTACACAGTAAAGTGTGCTAAATATTGTACAATATAATATTACTTATAGTGTTTCTAGTAAGGGGGAAAAAGATTTTCTGAAGTGTTAACATCAAGTCCACACTCCATTATCTGCAATGAAAACAGACTGGAAGAAGCTCTCTTTCCCAGACTGAGCAATAATTGAATTCCACTGCTGCTGAAGCTTGGTGTGCCACTGTGAGCGGCTGTCCCAGAACTGTTCCATGTACTCGCTATGCAAACACACGGAGCCAGTTCAGGTGCTGCATCTGGGTCTGCCTGACCCAGTAAGACATTTTGGAACCAGAAGTGCCAGCAGGGCATGGCTTCACTTCAGCACATTACCACACAAGTTGTGTCCTATTTGGCTTTTCCAGAAGCTCCATTCTGGCAGCACTCCAGAGCTAGACCTGAGCCGGCCTGGTCTATACAATGTTTTTTTCTCTGCTCATGGTATCTTAACCCAGGCACTTAAATACAAAACCAGGCTGCACACAATGCATGCACAATTCTCTCATATACAGAAATTTTTAGCAAGTGACCTCAGGGTAATTGTCTGAAGTATTTTAATTCCTCTGAAATAAGGAGGAGCTTATTCATTCATCACTGAAGTAAGCTTCAGAATTTGCAAAAAGAAAATGTCCCATTCTACATAAACAGAAAGAGGAACTATGCCAGGAAGCAATACCTAAGAATAACTACTGGACAACCATTGCATATATGAGTGGATGGAGTCTTGCCTCAAAGAAGGTTTATCTCCTTTGTGCCAATGCGTTAGTCTTAAGTGACAATAGAACAGGCCTTGGAAGTAAGGCATAATACTTTTCTCCAGCTGTTTTCAATGAAGCGTGTGAAAAAGAAAAATTACAAAACCTAAACATATAGCACCAAAAATTTTTTAAGTCAACTCTAATTCTATTGTTGTTAGCTTTGTCATTTACTGGCATCACAAGGCACACACATATAATATTGTCTGTCTTTTTGTACATTAGAGTATTTTTAATTGCTGTGTCATTAAAAAAAATGGTAGGAAAAGGAGAATTTGTCTTCAGTTGACCTTGGCTTTTGATCCCTTCAATTTCTGCTAAATGTAAAGGTAGAGGCAGAGCCATGAGAAGCAAACATGAGTACAGACCTCAGATTTCAGGGAAGGAAGCATTTTGGTAAAGGAAAAAGCAGTTAGGATCACGACTGAGTGAAAAGATGTAGTATGAATTTAACTATATTGCCAGAGAGTCCACGCAGGGGAGAGATACTACAAATGAAATTGCAGAGTATAGTAGGTCTCATAAGATCTGCAGGTTGCAGAAGTGCTTTTTTTTTTATTTATTTTTGTTTTAACTTTGTTTTCTGACAGAGACAGCATATTCTTAGTTTACATCTATTTGTTGGGCATGTCTGCTGCCTCCAGTCACTGCAGTGATGGGTGGGGACCTCATCTACCTGTAATGAATCAGCAGACACCATATATTGGAAAAAAGGCAGGCAGGGGAAAATTGTTTTCTTAATGACATCCTTGTTAGATGGATATAAACTGACTACATGGCTAGATTAGGCTAGACTAGCACTGATATTTTCTAAAAATAAACTTATAAATACACAGATTTAAATGTTGCTGTACTTAGAAACATTAGTCATTTATCTTGACTTTCGCTGGTATTTCTGATTATCGAGTTACTCAGAAACTCAGAAGTGCCCTTGCAAGGCTGTTCCAACTTCTCCTGACTTGAGTAGTATATTTTGCAACCAACATCATTATTTTGGATTATTTTTTTCTTCTAACCTTTTTACTAGGTCACCATCTGTTACAGCAGCTGCATGTTTTGTGTGAAGTAGATAGGACACTGATTTTGTATTTAGGACCGTGCACCTGTAAGAACCCAGTGTCCCCTGCTGAGCAAAGACCTTAGCTGAGCATGGAGCCAGTGAGGAGCACCACCTCTTGAACCACCGCTATTACTCCCCGCAACCCTAGGGCATTTTATCATTCTTGAAACCAATTGGCATTAGCTGTAGGAAGGACATTAGAAATAAAGGTAAGCAATAATGAAATATTTACAAATATATGGTTTAGACAGAGACGTTCAGCACAATGGGCATGACAAAGTGCTTCCATTTTTGGAAGCTTTAAGGTAGATCAAATACAAGGGTTGACTCCGCAGTTCTTACAGAATACTTCCTTCAAAGTTACCATAGGACTACTCTTTAATATCTTAGAAGAATAGATGCACAGAATAATCGGAAAAAGTAAAGGAATTAAATGACTGATGCCAATATGCAGCTTTCAATAAAAAGCACAGATTTAAAATACACATGCTGAAGGAATACTTAACGTTTAACAGATTTTGGAGGAATACATTTGTGCAAAGCCTACTGGGAAGGTAGCGGTAATACCGCTGATTTAGGATGTACGGGACATATTTTTGCAGCAAGTGTACATAAGGGACACAATAACTAATCTATTGTTTGTACAAATTAGGTAATGGGAAGGGAATTGATTGCTATTTCTTCATTATATAAAATCATGACTTGTTTGAGGAGATAGCAGTTTGGGGTTAAAATGCTTGTGATATAGTTGGAAGGGTTTACTTTTACTTAACCATCACAAAATTAAAACCAACCAGCCACAAAAAACCATCTCTACCTATCCCTGCCCTTCTTTTAAATTGAAATAACAAATGTGTAACAGACTTCAGCAGCAGTTTACAGTCTTAACCACCTTCTGAATTAACTTGATCAACAAGTAGATACAGTTATGGCTATATATGCCAGCCATATATATGGACAATGAGTCACCCTTATGCAGAAGTCTGTGTCATCTATTTTTTATAAACAATACGTATATACAAAATGTATATATTTCCAAAGATATATACATAAACAAAATGTATACAATTATATACATTTGTATATATTACTAATAGTAGGTAACTTTCAAGCGGTTCAGGAAATTAACTTGACTCTACAGTCCCTCATGATGTGCCAACCTCCTTTTAATAATAGGAAAAAAAAAAGCAGGTTTCTACTTGCATAAGGGAATTAAGAGGACTTCACTGCATCTGGAAGCATTCAGGCGACTGCTATGAGAGCTAGTTGCAAGTGTGTCAAATGAATGCCACACAGCAAGGGGACTAGTTCTGTTTCAGGTACCTATGGACCACATTCAGTGCCAAGCTGGAACTTTTTGATAGCTGCAGGTTTTTTCATAGAAACTATCTATTCACATGAATAATCAGTTTCCTTAGTGATATCCCTTTTTTTTTAGTAAGAACTCATCAGAAGAAAGCCCGTTTTTGTTTTAGCTGCTTTTTCAAATAGTTTCAAATTAGTTAATGACTCCACACAGACTTATTATTTCATCTGCAGGATGACAAAAGCTTTCTTGATCGCATGAATGTAATTTTCTGTTAATGAGAGCTCTTGCAATTTCTAACATGAGAAGCAAATTTACAAAAATGGTTTCTTTTTTCTTAAGATTCATTTAATGAAATACTACTAAATCAGGTCAGGCATGAAAGTTTTAGGCTCATATCTCTAGAAGGAACATAACTGTTATCATTCACTAGTAATAATGTATTTTAATAACATTCAGGTTAAATCTCTAAGCACCCCTGTTTGCCTCTATTTAAGACTACTGTGTATAAATTAAATACTGGTCCCATATTATTATCCTGCTTTCAGATAAAGCTGAAAGTGGGTCCTGTGACTAAACTATGCTGGATATGATTTAAAGAAAGGTTTCACTATGCATTTTATAGAGCTATTAATAGCATTATTAAAAAATCAATAATCAGATTTATGCTGCTGCTTAATATAATTGATTTTTTTAATACAAAGAGTAGGTCATATTAGGCACAATATATTTTCCATTTTCATTACTGAAAATGGCCTTTTTCTGTCTTTGAATGGTCAATGCTCCAAAAAAAGAACAAAAAAGATATTTTTTTCAAAATGTTACTTTTCTGACACAGTTTTAATTTTCATTTAGAGTCCTGAAGACTTTATATGGTTTATCTAGCCATAATTTCTTACTATTGCACATACCTTCCAAAAACTTGACAACAAACTTGTTTTTCTATAAATCTCTGTCATTATTTGCCCATTACACTATGAAGATTTCAATGCAAATTAAGTGTATGTAGCAGCTTTGTGATCAAAATCACTGTTCATGCTAAACACAAAAACTATGTTTAAACCAAGCCAATCCTCATTTGTCATATGTAACCAGTGTTAGATTGATTTTCCTCTGGTAGGATAGTACATAAAATAGGGTTTACAAGGTTTCATTGACCAGCTAGCATTTTTTGCCATCCACAGGGTGTTTTCCTCTCTCTTCAACTGTAACAGAAGTGGTTTAAATTAGTATTTCAATAGTATGAATAATCTAATCTCTATGAGATAATTGCAGGATGGCTCTTAGGATGACTGGTAAGAATTCAGGTGTAAAACTGGTACCATTGGAGCAGAGATGGTTTGACTGTGCTGGAGTTTGTCTCAGCTATAAAATCCCTCCATGGAGAAGTAGAGACTACTAGAAAATCAAGATTTTTCTGCTGCTAGAAAATTACTGGAAGCATTTTAAAAAGCAAAGAGACATGCCCTCCTTAGGCAATTTCTGTTTCATACAACTTTTTAAACTCTAGATTAATTTAAGCTATTTGCTATTTCAAGATGCAGAAGACGGTGATAAGGGAAGGCACTTGAAAGAGAAACTAAGCAACAAAAGGCAAAGGTCAGGTAGAATGAATTGTTAAGACTTACTAAGAAAGAATGCTGAATTCCTTTATGCAGGTTGTTCTCAAATTCTTCCTTCAAACTGATTTTGTAGTGCTGTAGTACTGGGCTAGACTAGACTAGAGACTAGTAGCATGAGGAAATCCAGTGGTAACTCTTGAAGGTTACTAAGTTACAGTGTCCTACTTGTGAATATTTAGAGAATATATGTCCGATTATCTACGATCCTATGTACTCTGTTTCTCTGAGCAAAAGCTGCAGAATCATTCAAAGCTAGTAGGTGGTACCAGGTTTTAAAAATCCAGTTGTAAAACATGAAAGTTTAGTGCCAGAGGTTCAGGTCGCTGTGCTTTAGGTCTGTTCATGTACTTATCAAAGAACATTTTAACAGACATTGATACAAAACAGAAACCTACGGTTTTCAACTCATTAAAGGTTTTCCCAGTTGTCAGTGTGGGAATAAAAGCTCTTATAAATGAATTGGGGTGGGGTGGGGGGATGGGGGTGGGGAGAAATACAAGGAGAAAATACTTAAACAAATTAATGAGGAGTGGATGAAATTAATAAATTTTAAAATAGTTGATATGCAGAAAAAACTTACGAAAACATGCTGTCTTGCAAGAGATAGGAGGATCAGAATGTAATGTAGAACCTGTAAAACAGGTATTGAATAAGGAAATGCTTGAGAAATTCTAATATTCACTGTATTGTCAACATTTGCACTCATTTTAAGATGTTAAAATAAGTTATTAATTAAGTTCCTGAACTTCTGGGAATCAGTTTTATAAAGGTATGAACATAGTTCCCTGAAATCTCTGGAAAACAGGGGTAGAGAGAAGATGAAAGCAGCAGCATCAGTTTTTCTTCTAAATTTTAAACCTGAACATTTTAGTGCTACCTGGCATTGTCCATACATTTGCACCAGCTGGCGATATTGTTCAGACTTGTGCTATGATTCATACACAGAGCACACTCAACTGCTGGGTATGTCAAAGAGACTTGCTTCTCTTGTGGTTTCCTACCAAGAAACTAGGGAAAAGATGGCATATCCTGTGCTATGCCAGGGGTGTCAACTGAACAAATTGATTTTGTCCTGTGCTGAATTAGAACAGTGTTATTTCCACAAGTGTCTGCTACTTAAAGGCAGAAAGTGCTGGCAACTATTTGGAACTTTTAAATTGTGATGTACAAGAAAGTTACCTAGAGTGTTTGGTTGGGAAGCTCTTCAGATTTTTTGTTTCCCAATATCCTGTGTTCATTATTCATCATATTTCTACTTATTCTTGTTTACTAGTTACGATAGTCCAGTTTGTGGACTTCATGTCAGTATGCAAAAACATTTATAATTTTGGCTCCTTCTTTTTGTTTTGTTCTTTTTTCCCTTTGCTTTCATCCTTTAAGGTCTTATGAGAAAACGCTTTAAATATGTTCAGGTCAACAACAGAAAAAGAATAACCCTCATTTGAATAGTTTTGGCTGAGTGATGAGTAGGTGACACTTATACCATAAAAGATCAGAAGCAGGCTACAAGCTATTCCATAATTATTAAAGTAGAGCTGAAGTTCTGTGTTTATAATTTGTAACTACCTGAATTAAATAATATCAATTAAATATATTTTAATGTAAGAAACTTGTAAGACTTGGGGGAGAAAATCACTTATACACTGCAAAAAAAAGCTCCAGTCATGATTAATGCAACACTGTGTTTGTGAATGGATAAATAATTCATTGTTCAGTGAAATAAGTGGTCTGACTGAATATTCAAGATATTCTGTTACATGCAAATTAAGTAGATGTAAATTGATCCTTGGCGTAATGTTACCAATGTGGCTATGTTTTATAGCGTCTACATGAGAAGATGAATTCATGAGAAGAGCAAGCTGAGGTCAAGCTGTGGAAAAGGCAGTCAAAACCTCAGAGAGGGCAAATGAAATGGAATTTGAACATTCTCACATCCTGAAAAGAAGGAAAGATTCTGTTTATCTTTTTGTTGGTATTTCTTTAAAAATCTCATAGTTGCCTGAAGATGTGGCTGTTAATGGTACCTGAATATGATGGTGACAACAACGCTATCTTAAATCAACACACGGACAGTTTAGGTTAGTATATGGGGAGCTCAGATGTCTCGGAATTGGTTGATTACTGAAATATCACCTGTTAAAATGTCAGAAAGAAGCTACATTATGTATGCCATTTGGCTCTTTAGGAACTTTCTTACGTTGGTTAACTTCATCATAATTTTGCACATAGAAATGTGATTTTTGTCCCTTAATGGAATTGTCTGAATAGAAAGATTACATACATACACCGTTTTTATGGTTTGCTTCTCAAGGTCCTGTTTCATTTGTTTGGAAAGGTCTATATACAACTGATAAGGAGTGACATAATACACGTTACCAAGCAAGCAACCATTGCTTTTGCCTTGATAAAACAATTGAAGAAAGGGGGGGATCTGGCATTTTTTTTGTTTTAATTTTTCTTTTTTTGTTATTTTGACACTAAAACTAATTTGATATAAGGTGCTCAGTATTCCTTAGTTTTTCCACAGGTAACATTGTGAAAATCCCAAATCACTCCTGGATGACCCAAAGAGAACAGGACACACAAGATTTTATATTCCAGACCTTTTTAAACCAAAGCATGAGCAGGTTTTAGAATGAAATGAAGTGTGGCACCTTCTGTGAACTGTATGAAAAGTAAGAGGGGGAGGGTAAAGCCTCTTGTTTTCTTTAGTATTTCCTTTTTATGACATATTTCTCCCTCTGTAACAAGCATTTACATTTTGAGAAGCCAGAATTCAAGTCATTTTCTATAAACACATGTTGGTAGGGAGGTGTGAACAACTTTGACATCATTCTGATCCTATCTGAATGTCAGTAGTTAAAAGTTCACTGCTACTGTTCTGAATCCTTTGAGGAAACTGAAGTCAAAGAGAAGAACAGGCAGAAAAGATCAAAGAGGGAAAAAAGGGGGAGGGAGAAAGGGGAAACCGTAGAGAGTTCTCAAGTAAAGCATGGTCAGTGGAAAAACTCAAGAAGAAATGGGGAGGTAACAAGGTGGTAATGACTCAATTCTCAATGAAATGTGGATACCTGCTATATGGCTTATCCTTCTATTCCTATCTATTCGTACAGGTCACCTCCTATACTGGTCTACCTTTCCTGTGAGTAGGATAGAGAAGTTTCTGCCTCCCCAGGAAGTAGCAAAGTTTCCTATCAAAGAGAGTCTTTAAATATTGTATTTTTATATATATATATATATATGTTAGACATGTATGCATATATACATATATATATATAAAATATTTATGTGTATATAATCATAGAATTGTTTAGGTTGGAAAATACCTTTAAGGTCATTGAGTCCAGCTGTTAACCCAGCACTGCCAAGCCCACCACTAAACCATGTCCCTAAGTGCCACATCTACACATCTTTTAAATACCTCCAGGGATGGCGACTCCACCACTTCCCGGGCAGCCTGTTCCAATGCTTAACAAACCTTTGGGGGAAGAATTTTTTCTAATATCCAATCTAAACCTCCCTTGGCGCAACTTGAGGCCATTTCCTCTCATCTTATCACTTGTTACTTGGAAGAAGAGACTGACACCAGCCTTGCTAAAGGTTCCTTTCTGGTAGTTGTAGAGAGTGATGAGGTCTTCTCTCAGCCTCCTTTTCCTCATGCTAAAAGACCCCCATTCCCTCAGCTGCTCCTTATAACACTTGCATATATATATGTGTACATAGATACAATATATATATATCTATATGTAATGCATTTTGTATGCAGATATATATATATTAAAAGAAACACAGGTATTCTTACTTTTATTATCTGATGCTCTTTTAGAATGCTGTGTTGCTGCCTAGGATTATTGTCCTGTTTCAGGACCTGTTTTTTCAGACAATGTCTGGATAACAAATAACAGGTGGCAACTTCTGTGTATGTATGCTGGCAGTTTTAGGGTTATGTAGGGCTAAAGAGAAGTTTGTACTTTGTAAATTTTATTCTAAATACAATGCAAATGCAAGTCTAAAGCATATTACTGGGATTCACATGCTATTACACACTATTTTATGTTATGTTAGTATATATTTAGCGTGATCATTACTTATATTATGTTCTTTATGATTCATATGTTCTTATAGTAGCAATTTCTAGTATTAAAGAAGTGATACATTTTACAAGCTTGAAAAGAGACCATGTTTTCTGCAAACTAACAAAATAATGTCAATTAAAAAAAAATAGTCTATTACGTGTTGTTTTATTTTATAACAAAGAATGGACCCCGATGGTGAGTAAATCACTTTTCTAAATATATTTCCAAGGTAGTATGTAGCTCTGAGAGCGCCTACTGAGCAGCAGTGCTAGATCCTCGTTATCAGAATTATTTCTTCAGGTAAATTAGCAGGGAAGTGAAAAACACACTTCTGTGTATGTTCTCTGTTTGGCACTAAGTGTAACAATTCTGTTTACCATGGATTTCATGACTCCACCTAATAATCAGCAAACCTGAATTCTCAAGCAGCTGTCAGTCAGGCTGAAAGAGGTCTTCCAAAGAGTTGAGCTCCCTCTAGTTGTTGGATATGCACTCAACCATGGTTTAATCTGCGCTAGAGGTGAACTGGCTAACTGGAAACAACAAAAAAAAACCCATCACGTCTCAAAGGCTTTTAGTCCAAAGAGTCATAATGCTTGATGGAGTGGTAAACAAGTGCCAGAGCATTAGGGTGATTTTATACTTCCCATATTTCAAAGGGCAGTGGAGTTCCTTACTTGACTGGAGAGACAAGACCTCTGGAGCTGAAAAAGGAGGTCTCAGTAGAGATGGAGTTGAGAACTACAGCTGTATGTCATTTGAACTGATTGAAACACCATCTTGTTTTAGCTTTGTTTAAAGAGACTAAACACTAACCTACAGTTCCCCCCAAAAGAAAGCAGTGCTGTACTCACAACTGATCCATCACTTGTCTAATTTCTTAAATTATTTTAGAGGTTGAGTATAGCATTTTAATTACATTCCTCACTTACGTACTTCAGTTAATCAAATATTAAAATATTACTATGACTTATACTGCAACAATATGAAAGTATTAAGTGCCAAATATCACTTCATTGAAAGCAAGATGTAGTTTTTGATACTCTTTGTGTGTCTCACAGTAAGCAACACAAATACTAGAGAATCAGTAACAACAAAAGGTATTGATTCAGGTTTCACATTTTCCTCTAGCATGTGGCAAATACTGCTGCATTATAGAATACCACAAGATGAAGTAAAGCAAGTGTTATTTCTTCATATTTAGATCCACCAATCTAAAATAAATTATTTTTAGAAAAAATTATTTTTAGAAGACAAACAGCATTAGACAAAGTGGCTTAATACGGAAGCCTCAAATTGACATTTACCAGCCTTTACTAGAAGGAAAGGTAATTCTAGCTTTCTCTGCTTCCTCTTGAAAGTTTGCAGTGTCATCCCATGGCTACATCTACCATTAGAGCATGTAATACTTCTCAGACTCCAAAAATGCCTTAGTAATCTTTGCATCCAGTCTTTAGACTTTCTTGACCTAGCTGAGTTTGGCCTTTTGGGAAACTGGGCCCTGTAATTATATTGTTTTTACGTGAGAGTGATTCTTGGAATCAAAATATCTCCCCTCTGTCATGTCCAGTGTTGTACATGACCCAAACTGTCTCTCTTCAGAGGCCTTCCTGTGGATTGTTTTTGGGTCTGCCTTTACACTACTGACACTTACTGTTGTGTCACTCATTTATATTAAAGCAGAGCATAGAAATGAAAGGTTCCTATGTATTTAGAGACTCATCAGGACTCTGGTGATGACCAGCAGTTTCTTTCATTTTCATTAAGACTGTTGAGGGTGACAACAGAAAGTTAGAATTGGCTGGCAGGTTGGTTAGAGGAAGAGGAACCCTACCATACACATCGCAGTGATGCTGGCAAACATTGCATTAAAAATGATGCAAAAGTGATGCATGTAGCAGTGAACATGAAACTGATACACATTCATATCAGGATGTAAATCTACTTAATTAAAAGAGAATAATTTGTAGTCACTGGCAAAACTGATGGAGTATAGTAGATGTGAAGACTTTTTTCCTGTTTCTTAACTGAGACAGCATTAACTAGCCAAACATAATACAGCATCGTGTATGCCAACTAGGTACAAGATTGTTCCTAACTCTGGGAAATTGCTCGTTCTACAGCAAGAAAGCTAGATGATAAGCTATGTAGTACAGTATGAATTTAGTTGCTTGAAAAATGAAAACTGGTTTGAGAACTCTGATACACAGATTTCAAGATAGGTGTCCCAGATGTCTTGATTTAAACCCACCTCATCTGGCAAAACTGTTACTGGCATCAGTGTGTCATGATTTCATTCAATAAAAGCATAACAAGGGTATTACTAGGAAATAAGCTGGAGCATTTTGGGACAGGTCAGTTCAATGGGCCATAGAGGGAAGAATAACCTCAGAGTTAGTAATAGTTGCAAGTAACATATTACTGTCCAGTATGAAATATTTGCCTGTCTCATTTGTCTTGGGAGAGATATAGGACATAAAAGCTACTATTTTTTTTAACATTTTACTAACATCTAAGTATTAAACAATGTACATGAATATCTAAACAAATGCTGGCTTTTGATAGTGGGTCGTAGGGGCCTAAGGTTTCTTCACAAAGATAATTATCAAAAAGATATAAAAGGCAAAAATGGAATCAGTCTGAATTCCTTTCTGACATAAAATAAAGACATTACTCATTTAAGTTACATTTTCTAAAAGTAATTAATGATAAACTGCCACTTAGAACACTAACATGTCAGTTAAATATAACTGATTACTGTAATCCCTCATATAATAACTTTGTGAAAAGCATGTTTTGTAATAAACCTAAGATTTAAAAGGAGTGAGAATGTCAAAAGAATCTTTGTGAGTAAACTAAGAATTCACGCTCAGCATCCATAAAGGTTTTCTTTGGTTAAGTGGTAATTTTCTGATAATATCCACATTTTATAACATGTGCATGTCAAAGTGTCCTGATACATCTTTATTTTTCATGTAATTATACCTTATTTCATTTAGCACAGGCATGCTTTGACTGTGGAATGAAAAAGGATGAGCAAAAGTCATTGTAGAAAGCTGGCAATCTCAAGATTCACCTGCAGAAATAATACTGGCAGCTTTTCTACTAGTCTGCTTTCAACGTCTTCCATACAAAAAACACTGCAGTGTGTTTCCCATATGGAAATACTCCATGGTGCTAGCTGAAAAACAAGACCACAGTCCCAAAACTTCTACCTGTTAAGCTCTGTCTATATAACTATATGCCTTTCTCTGCTTCTTTTTACTAGCCATTATTGTACTTTTACTTCTCAAGAGAAATTACCGAAGTCCTAATTTCTTCCACCCTGAGTTTTAACTATTATGTTCTTTTACAGTAATCAAAGTGCAGTGGATTGTCATGTCTAGAGACACTTCACAGGAGCCACAAAAATGGTACCAATTGAGGCTACAATTTGATGACAGGGTCAGTGCATGTAAATTGTGTGCCAGGTTTGTTTAAGTACCAAAGTCATCCATAGTTGTGCATTGCTTGAATATGCATCAGCAAGGCAGTTTGATGCAAGGTGGCTTTTTGATGGCAGAGGAGGCTATTTGAGAGCAAATGATAGCAATTTTTTCCTAATGGCACTGAAGTCTGCACGCTGCGGGTACACATCACAGCCTCAGCATTATACTCGGAGGTGTTGGGTTCACTAGTGTCCCTGCTAGGCTGACATCTAAAAGGTTTCTCTGCCCTACTGTCTGCTAATAAAATACTTAAGTGCTTGAGTATTTTTCAGAAGGAAGATGAGAATGCTAAATACCCTAAAGCTTGGGGGATTCTCATGGAAACAACCAAGTTGATAGTTCACTATTAATGCAAAGTCCACCAGCTTCCATGGACAGCTCCATTTCAGAATACTATCACTACAGTACACTGGTAAAAATCTGATATTCTGGCAGACACAAAATACACATTTTAAGCTTTCTTGAGATTAGATGAGGAGTTAAATCATGAAATTGGACCTGGTTTTTCTATACTCTTTAATGGCTCTGATCTGTCATTGGATTAATTGATAGGAAGCTTCTCAGATTTTTCTTGAGAGAGTGCAGTATCTGGCTTAACCCAGCTCAGGGGGAATGCTCAGCACTCTGAATTCTCAGTGGAAATGGGTACCTTTCTTCAACCCAGAATTAAGTATCAACGTGTCTAGGACAGGGTGGACTTAGGCCTCCATTTCCATCCTATGAATGCAAGTGGCTACCTACAGACTGGTTACTGTAGCAGTCATTTCTAAAAATCTTGCAGTCCCTGAGGATACCACAGAAAAATCTTGGTACCTATTTTAGGACTGTTGATTTCTGCTGGGGATTGTGAAACTAATGAATATGTGCTCCCTGCAATTTAGTCTGTGTTTTACTAATACCCAGAAAAGTCTGTATTTCATTTCTCTGTATTTTTCAAAGCAGATTTTCCTCTTGTCTGTTCATCACCTTCTAATATCCATTATGTGAAATTGCTAAGTACAAAACTAGTAATATTTCTTGTAGACTGTTAGTAGGGCTGAGCAAATACTTCAAACAAGTGAATAATTTAATAGCTTTTAATCTCTTTGCTCACAGTTGTCTGTGAATATATTGCTTTCCTCAAAATATAGTTTTTATTAATTTTTTTGTGCTAAGATACTCCCCTAAAATGTAGTATAAGATGTAAGTGAAGTATATTTACATTGATTTATCTGCTTGACATTAGTCTGTTTGACTATGCAGAGCTAAATTTAAAGAGAAGGTATTAGAAAAGTAATCTGGAAACAAGTCAGTGGTTGGAGGTAGGAAAATGTTTTGCGACTTTGTGATTTTAAGAAAATAATGACTGGGCAGGTAGAAGGAAAATATCAAGAATTGGAAATAAACATTAATTTTAGCAGACATCTACTTAAGGACTGGCTAGCCAGCCTGTAGATATTTGAGCTGGCAGGGCAAAAAAGTATGTGTGAAAAGAGCCTTCCTAACCACCATACAGGGGTTGCATGGTAATGCAGGATTCACTTAAACACAGGGATGACAAATGTCCTAGAGCAATCTACAAGATCTGTCTCATGTGAGAGCTGGGTAACATGGAAGAACTAACTCATCTACATAGGCTGGACAATACAGTGGGAAGGTAAAAAATACTATTACAAGAATGGTATGTGCTCAAAGAGATTGCAATAATAAGTCTCTGTTAGCACAACAGTACAGCAAGAACAGGGTGCCTCACAAATTACAGATTTCAGCTGGATCACAGAGTGTAAATTTTCCTGGAGAGGGAAACTTGAAAGGTAAAGAGATCACAAGTGCAGCTTGTCTCTGAACTATGACAGAAGTTACATTTGGAACTAGAAATAAATCTGAATTTGCCTTTGAATATTATTTAGGTGACAAAGGGATGAATGAATAGGAGCATGAAGGTGCATCTTCATCTCAGAATTTCGTGTTGATGGCTTCTAAATCTAGGAATGTGTTTTTCTAATATGAACAGGGTGCCTGTTCATGCTGCCTGTACACTACAGACAAAAGTAACCGAGAGGCTTAAAAAAAAGTAACCCCTACAGGTTGTATTATTTTTTAAACACAATAGGAATTAAAATATTTTCTAACTAATAAATGTGTACTGACTGCATTAGGAGAACATATAGGTCTTGGGAACTAGAGGAAGAATATATAGATTGTAATGACAGCATAATGAATGTAAAGTCATTACATTACGTTCTGAGACTCAATATATGTAGATGAGAGTTCAGTATAGTTAAGAATACCTATGTATTTTTTTACCTTTCTTTGAAATATAGAAATGGTGCTTAGATGTGAAATTCATTATGGTCTCTAGTGAGACACAGCTATTCATTTTTAAACTGATTAATTTAGATTAGCATTGGTGAAAGACTTCGTAGGTCTAAATATAGAGGTATCATGAGCAGGTATCACCTGCCTAACTAAGCATTTATAGATAACCATTTTGTTAAGTTTTTCTATATACAAAATAACAATTAAGTAGAAAATATAAAAATGAAATTGTGTTATTCCATACATGGAACATGGTTTTTAGGCTTTGTAATGAAACATGCTTCATTATAAGCACAGATATGGTTAAAGAACCATAGTCTTGAATGGACAGAAGCATGCAGGCTGTTCTTCAGTATATGAAAAATGATAAAGACAATGGCACCTATGGGATTAACTAAGAAATTGTTTCCTGTAAACTATGAAAGGCAGGAATATGTAATCATTGGCTTGGCAGTCTTTCAGGAAAATTATCTGGATTTGCACAGTCAGAGACCATCATTGGGAGTTTCAGCCTAAACAGCAGAATTTGGAAATGGAACAGGTTTTAATCCTAGATATTAGGCATGGAGTTTAGATCGCTTAGTGAAAACTGCTGTGCTGTGGCTATTTTGTGCCTATGTGTGAATAAATTGAGAAAAATAGCCATTGGAGATACACAGTATTGTCACAAAGACTGAAAGTCACTGCAAAATTAAATCATGAAAAGAACATGTTATGATAAGTCATTCTCTGGGTAGCAAGTGTAGATCAAATTGGATGCACCTCCACTGAGAAGAGACAGTACACTTCTCATGTTTGTGTGTTACATGCTCATTTAAGAGCATAAATTTGCTGATTAATGAAGAACTTCTTCTATACTGTTTCAGCTGTAAATCTCAAAGAATTAATTTGCATATCTAATGGACACTATCACCAACATAACTGACTTGTTATAGCTAATAATATCTGCAGTTCCATAGCACTATTAGTTTTATTAACTGCATTTACTGACTGATATTGACCCCCCATAAAAGTGAGTCCTGAGAGAGCTTTTGTAAAACAAAAATACAGAAATAAATTGGCCTATTGGCCATTCTAGCAGGATGTTTTAAAATGGCAAAGTAAGAATGTTTTGCAGTTTTCTGTATGTTCTGTCTATTAAAGTGATATATGCAAAATATAATAAATTAAAAATTTTAGCTTATAATTGGTTTACTCTATAGACAAAATTTAAGAATTACAGGTAATGTTTTATAATACAAAACTCGTGAGTAACTTCAGTATTTAGAAGAAAGATAAAATTTATTAACTTTGTAAAGTTATTACTTCATTTACACTACTTCTCTTGGAGCATCTAGAATCCAGACAGATGTCTTGAATTAATTTGAGTAGACAGGAGTGATAAACTTTCAAAGCTCTGCTGACCTTGTATTAGTTATCACATATTGCTGTACCTGAAGATCTTATCCCTTTGCTTTTTATGGATATTTTATCTTTGGCTAAAGGTCAAAATTAGTCTGTTCGATAAGTAATTTAAAATAGAAAGCTGTAATAATGGTACAGTAAAGTTCTGTCATTCTGCTGCATAAAGTGATTAAATATATGTCATTATATGTTTAAATGTGCCACTTTCTGGTCTTCATGTGTTAAAGGGTTCTGAAAATACCACACACCATTGTCAGAGTAGTGTATATAAGTACAATTTTTTACATATATTTATTGATGCTTGGTTTGGGCTGTTTGTTTTTAAACAGATTATTTTTCATGGGACTTACCCCAGAAGTCTTAACTGTGACTTAATGCAATACTTGTTCTGAAGCAATAAGAAATTTTTTCTCAAAATAGAGGTGTTCATCTTTTCATGCATATTGAACTCAGGTTTCTGAGTACTTCCAATAGAATATTCTCCCCTCAGGGTTTAGTTATATTATCCTGGTTAATATCATATAATTGTCTAAACACTACTGTTTGAAGGTATGGATATAACAGTATCAGCTCAAATGGCACTTTTAAAGAAAAAATTACTCAAAATGAACTACACTAGATAACCTAAAATGAGATTTTTTAAAAGCAAGTTTTGTGCAGTAAGGAGAATTTTTTAGTGTAAATCAGGAACTATATCTTGTTGCTAGTAATACTCAGTGTATAAATCTTGAATGTAAAACCCAATTCTGAATTAAAAAACCTTTTCACAACAGGAGAAGTCAGGAACAGGAATCAGAAATTACAGTTAAATATTAATCTAATCAAATCTGATTTAAATCTATCCAGATTTATTAAGAGAACTGTGTATAGATTTTACTTGTGTTTCAACTCACATTTATTTCATGGTGAAACATGTATAGGTTGAATATTAGCCCGAGTTTTCCAGGGAAAGCTTAGTCTTTACGGTGAACTTCTGTGTGCAGGCAACGGCCCATGTGTTGAGAATCAAGCATTGCAACTTGGTTGTGAAGTACAGCTTTGCTTGGAGAGATAGGATCGGGAAGACTGACAGCCTAGCCTGGCTGAATTTACATATTAGGCCTCGTTGAGATTCTTGAGTGAACTGAATTTATTCCATATTTAATATGTAATGTAATTTCCTAGGAAAGTCAGACTGGAAGACAAAACTCTGTGAACTTGGCAATCTAAATTATTTACATAAAGAATGTATTACTAGAAGTGAAGGTGAACTAAAAAAACAATTCTAGGGGCAGGGGAGTGGTGGAAGGAGGAAAGGGTTGAGTTGTACTATTAGAAAATAGTGATCAGGGATCACAAGTAATCATTAATGTTTTAAAAGATCAACTGAGCAGTTTCCTAACAACAAAGATTTAGAGACAGTGAATGTCTCTGGAGGTCCTTTATTACTACAACTGCTTTAAAAAAAAAATACATGAAGGAAAAAAATAATCCCAGGTTCCCCTTTGTATGCATTTTGTGGAAAGTTTTTCAACTTTTCCACTGAAGAAAAGGAATTGCAACTCCTGCTGTAGACATAAATTTGCTTCAAGCCCAACATGCCTGAATCTCTATATTTTCTCTTTGGAATCCATTTAATCTGTTGCTCAGGGACAGCATACTGGTGCACGCTAGTACGTGTTTAAAGGTATAATATAAGCTTCAGTACAAGTTGACGAGGTGACAGTGGTTCAGCTTCAAAAGAAATCTGAGTTTCAGCTCGCTGTGCCTTGTCACTTGGCCTAAATCCCTTGATCTGCTCTTACCTGGCAAGTTACAGAGAAGCACAACAGTGTCCTTACCAGGAGGGCTGAGGACACTGCATTTGAGGCATCTGCAGCTTTCTCTAGCTCAAAGACTTTAGGAAGAAAACTCAGTGTTCCTCTACAGTAGGCTGGAACATGAAAAAAGGGGACAGCAATACATAAAAGGAACCTTTTTAACACTGACAATATACCCAGTAAGAGCATTATAAAGCATGATACGGGTTAAAAGAATGTATTGTATGTAGGAGGCTGGGGCAAAGAAACAAACCTATCAGGCCTAAACTATGACTACTGCCAACTTTTTTCTTGTTTTCATATATTCACTTCTATTCAGGTTTCTTTACTGTGGCCTTTACTGATGCTTGAGTGCTTGGCGTAAACCCTGCCACCACATTCAAATCTGTGAGGGAGCAACACTGAGCCTTTCTTGTCAGAAATCCTGCTTCTTCAGTGCCCTCGGCAGGTCATGAACGAGTCTGATAGCTGCCCAAACAGCATGGGCACAGATTAATGATTACCTTGTCCAGTTTCTGGCCATTCTAACACAGCCCTGGGCGGTGCTGGATGGCATCCAGTCAGCAGTTTTCCAGTCCAGGAAGCTGTGGGTAGCTGTGAAGATGCACAAATCACAGCTATCTGTCCTTGGCCGGTGCAATAACAGCCCATGGTCAAAAACCAGTCAAAGATAAAAGAAACCCAGGGATCTGGCAATGCATTTGCACTGGTGTCTGACATCTCTGCTGTTTGTATGGGCACTTGGCTAAACTTGCAGTACATTTTTTGGATCATAGCACGGTATTTTATTCATATTAATGAGCCAAGAGTATGCTGTGTGGAGATCTACTGGACTGAAAATTTAAAACTGGTGTCTGTTAATTAGTATTATTCCAGATACTAATTTAATGGCTGTTTCTTTGATATAATCTTTCTAAATTCTTAACTGATAATGCATAACAGATCCAACCCGTTTGTTACGACTGATGACATCAGGAGCTTCTTAATGGTGACAAACGTCACCTATTAGATTTGAAGTCCTGTTCTACTCGCATTTTGTGGGAGGTTCTTTAAACTCAAGGCATCAGTGGGGAGAGAAAAAACCCTCCCAAGGTAATATGAAGATAGATGCAACCTGTACAGTTCTGCACACTCTTTCCTTTTAATATTCTTTATCACTGTGCTGTCAGAATATATTTAATATCATGTAAATTCTGATCTAAGAGAATTAGATTAGTTCCATATCCAGTGAATGACTTCAGTGTTTCAGAATAGTGAAGTCTTTATCTTGCAGAATTAAGTTGCTGGCCCAGCATACCATTAGCTTCAGATTATTAATGCAAATGTAAGTACATTAGCACATTATTTAATATAATGGGGCCTAGCCTTCTTCAAAATTCCTGGGATCTTGATGAAGAAAACTGTTGAACAAAAGGAGCCTGGTAGTCATTGCTGTTGGCATATATTTAAGTTTATGTACTCCCACACAGTATATCAGTTTGTTACTTATCAGCTGCTGGATTGGGCAAAATTGGCTTTAGAGAGAAGCAAGGTAGGGGTTAGCTGTCCAAACAATTCCTGACATACATCAGGATGGTAAACAAATTACGTTGTTTACCCAAGTTAATGGGCATGCAGGTATCGTTTCGTATTTCCTCACATGGACAGGGGATTGTCCATAGGTACAATGATTCTGTTGGAAAGAGGCTTAAGCTCCTCCACGCATTTCCATTTGCTGCTCGTGCTAAGGGACATTCACATTCCCACTGCAATGCTGTGGCTCATCTGAAGAACCAGGAAGAGGGCAGTGCTGCACAGAGCTTATCAATAATGTCAGCACCATGACCAAGCAACAGAGGATGGGAATCAAAGGTGGGTGGTTTAAGATTTACAGCCTTATGTATAAGTCTTCACCTTATTTTCTTGCCAACTTTGTAGGATAAATTTGGATGTGGGGAAGAATTCTTCAGAAGTGACAAAAACTAATTCTGACCTATGCCAAAGACAGCAATATGGCCTAACTTTGATAGAGATGATCTCTAAATCTGAAAATTACTAGAGTCCTAAAACAGTGAAATAAAAGATGGAAAGTTTTACAGCTGCTGTGTATCAGATTCAAAGTGTATATTTGAAACATGCCAGTAAGAAATATGAAAACATCAGCTGCACAAAACTGAGTTATCAGATCAATGCAGCTCAAAACAGAAGATCAAACATGACAGACATATGGACACACACTTTTTGTGGCCAAAGGAATTTTTTCTAGGATAGAGAAATAGAATATAAACCAGTCATACAATATACCAGAAGCATATTTTTCCTATATCCCTGTTTATCTGAGGTGATAGTTGAGAGTAAAATCAGGGATTATCATGGGTGATTGGCTAGAATCAGAACAGGGTTTAGCAATTACAAATGCCAGAAGTACAAGAGCTGAGATATTTGTACATACAGTTATTGGACATTCAGGGCACATGTAATACCAAATAAATTAGCTCCAAAGTCATGCATCAGTCTGAAGATGAAGATGTTAGTGGTTTTCATGAATACAAGGTCACAATATTTTAAGTAAATCATCTACCACCAAACATTGTTTGATGGAGCCCAGTAATATGTAACCCACCACTCCACTGAATGTTTATCTAATCTTGCTGACAAAACTTACCCAATACTACTACTACTTACAAAATGACCTGCATTAACAGAAGTGAAATATGATAAAGCAGTTTATTCTGACTGCTGCAAGTAATGCTGAACAGTTTAGATTCGATCCATACCTATCTTGTAAACAAACAGTTACTTTTGTTGCTAACTCAGATTGGGGAATAGACTCATTTCATATAGGTGCTCAAATTGCTGTTATTTTTTCTCAATCCTACGTCCAGAGATAGTTGTCTCAAATTGAACTATGCTGTCACTCTGTGTGATGACATTTGAACAAAGTTTTCTCAGGCAAACATACACAGCCAGAATCCAAGAGTGAAAAGATGAGGGAAAAAGGCAGCAGCAGCCTCACACTGACCCCAGCACTGATAAGTTTGATCCTGAAGATCAATACCAAGAAAAAGAACTACACAGAATATAGACACATCTCAAAACATTATTCCAGATAAATCTTGAAAGGAAGTACCTAACAACAAGTCTCCAGAGAAAAAATATTTGGGTCCTGCCTTGGTTCAGGACCTCTGAAAGAAGGAGCAGCCTGGTATCCTAGATGAGCACTGGAGTCCTGTTGTGTCACCTCATGCACCCTATAACCACCATTTGATGGATACAGCCAGAATGCACTCTCTGAAGAGGACATAAGCTCTCTGCTAATCACTTACTTGCAGGAGGATTCAGTAGCACGTAAGAGAAGAGGAGATAATTGTTCTTTGAGATGTTATGTTTAGAATGGATTCCAGAATCTGTTCCCCAGTTCATTAGGAAGTAGACAGTAAGGGAAACAGAAGATTTTGGCTATCCAGATTTCTGTATCTACACAGAAGCAGAAACTGGCACCAGGGTATTTTTGAGTGCCTAAGTTGCTGTTCCAGGGTCTCCAATCTTGCTCAGATGGGGCACAGAGGTCCTGTACAGTAGAAATCAAATTGGCAGCAAGATCTTCAACCACTCTAGTTTTTCTAATGTAAATGATGAAAAATGTGGAGCTTAAGGCAACATATTTTCAAGGGGGAAATGGGATAGTAGAAATCATCTGCAATAGCTAAGGCAAACATAGCATCTATTCATTTACCATTAGGAGAAGGCAATGATGCATCTGGAAACAAGTCTGTATTTGACCAGTTATTATGCAAGGAACCCAAGTACAGAGAAAAACTGAATGGTTTTCAGATTTTATTTGCTTTGCCAGAGACATCCTGAATAGCAAAGACCTGATGCAGCAGATATCCTCTGAAGGGTGGTGCAAGGATAGATTTAATGATGTTTGCAAGATAGCTTAATATTAAAATAAGAATAAAAATAGAGAAGAATAATAGCACAATTGAAATTCTTTCCATGTGCCAAGTGGGTCTGATACTTAGTGCTAAAGCATTTGTTTTCTTATAGATGCCTATGAATCACTGAGGTACATCTTTCAGAAAACAATGACAATATTAAGGTCTCCTAAGAAAATTACTAACTCCATCATACATTGAATTATTTATATTTTCTTTTTTAAATTTAACTTCAAGTGGAAGTAGATTTGAACTACAGTTGCAGTACTTCTGTGACCATAAAGGCAGTGTGTTAGTGTGAAACAAATTGTACGTTAAGTCTGATCAAATCTGTGGCCAAGGCTCTTCCAGGCAGAGCTAAAATGGAAAGCCACAAGGATGTTTTCTGGACAACAGTAAACCCAGATTATGCGTGTTTGTTCAAATTTATACAGGAAAGCTTATAGGTATGAGATGTATGAAAAAAATATATTTTTGAAAACTCATTTTTGCCTCTGATTTTTGAAGATGATAACTGCATTGCTTTCAGTTTCAATGAGGGGATTTAAGAAAAAAAGAAGAAAAAAGAGAAGAAGGATGATGAACTCACAGGGGAACATTTTAAGTGAACAGACATTCCAATATCATTTTTTTAAGAGAAATGTTAATTTTTCATTTTATGACTGCTTTTGTTCTGGAAAAGTTTATGCCAGTTTCATACATTAGAGGCTAAGAAGGGTAGTCTTACTTGGAAAAACATTTATAGATGGACCTTTTTTTTGTGAATGGGCAGCAAATTATTGCAGTATGCAGTATGTTAGGCAAAGGTTCTCAAATTTAAATGCAAATGTACAGATGCAAAACACAGGAGGACTTAAATTAAGGTACTGTAACACAATGTAACTTTTCTGGGTAGGCTGCAGGTATAGACTCCCTTATATTTAGGGTCAGAGCAATGGATTTATTGAGGTTTGGCTCTAGATTCTCTGCCAAAGTTTTATCTTTTTTGCCTGTTTTGCTAGACATCTCAAAACATTGGTAACTGCAAAACCAAATCATAATCAAATTGTTTCAATAATGGAAACTGTATATGCGTCATAACTAAAAGTACCATCATTTAAGACACTTAAACAGAAATTTGCATTTCTGAGTATGAAAACCTGTGCAGAAGCACATAGAGTAGAAAATATAGGAGATTCCTATGGAAGTGTTAGCTTTAGGTTACTTTTCCCCCCATTTATCTAGAGAATGAGGCTGTTAGCTAGAGGTGTGAAGCAGACCCTACCTCTTCCTGCTTACGCAGCAGTTGCGGTTTTTTTCTTCTGAGAAGGTTTAAGGTGACATTTCAATCTAAGTAAATCACACCAAGAAAAGGTGAGACTTTTTTCAAACGTCTCTGTTTTTCACAAGTCCTTCAGTGTTTTTAAATGACATTATGATACCTTTTGTTTTGTTTTGTTTTGTTTCCAAATTGCTTTATTCCTTTTCTGTTGCACGGGGAAGTATTCAAGTCTGTGGATAAACATAGGTCTGAGTCTCATACGATGTCATACATTCCTCTGGGCAGTTGCAGCTGAGCACATTTTATAGCCTGGTTTTAGGTTTAAGTATGAGGAATCATAGATGGTCTCAAGGCTACAAAATTCACCTAAGTCCTGGACAACAGCATTCACTAATTAAGATGTGAACTTTTTGTTTCTTTTTAAGCCTGTCCTCACTGTCCTGACCTCTGGCTTGTTAAGGTTCAGCTTTAGCCTATCTTCCTTCCTTTGTACATAAATATTTTAGCTAGATATTATGCAAATTAAGAGAGAACCTGCCATCTGTGTCTAGCTGGCAGGCCTACATCTCATGTAAAAAGCTTGTCAGTATATAGCAACTTAGACCTCAGTGTGGGTTTCTACTTGTTGTCATTATCTGCATTTGTCTCTTCCTCTTTACAATGGGGTGACAAGTCTTATATTTTCTACTATAAATCTTCCTACAATTTTCATGCTATTAAGGCTTTTTACTTCCCCCAAAATGAATACACCCATTAACATTCATTGGGCCAGAAAATCCCTGAAGAAATCCTTGCAGGTCTTGTAGGGTATGTGTTAGGAATCCAAGATGAAGAGCAAACACAACACCGAGAAAAGGGCTACAACAGTCAATTTTTCTGTGCTTCAGAATAGTCAGTAATTTGGGACTGAATCAGCCCTCTGATGGATACCAAATGCATATATTCCAGTATTAAAAGTAGCAATAATTCTTATTTATAAATAATGTGCTAATATTATGTTTAAGACACTAGTTTGGGAAATCCTTTAGTCACTCCCATGAATTTTAATGCATAGTTCTTGTTAATGCAACTTCTGTAAATAATTTGGACAACAGGTGCTAAAAAGAATAGAATTATTAATTAATTTCAAAACATGTATGATAAAATCTTGAAAATTATTTTATTGTAGAAGTTCCAGCATGAGTAAGTTATTGATGAATAATGTATAAATAGTAGGAAAAAAAGTTATTTGTGATATGGAATGTTTATTTAACTTCGTCCTTAATGAAAAATTTACATGATTTTTGAGTGTTTTTTTCCCCTGGAACCTGAATACTTGTATGGAATCTTAATCTTTGTTATGGTGAAAAAGAATCCACACTGTCTGTGTAATATTTTAATTAGTTTTTAACTGAATATGGCAAGAAAGCATGATGTAGCTTTACTTTTAGCAACCCTGTTGCAACTGGAATAACTCCATCAAGTGAGCTGCATGATTCCAGCATGACTGATAGCAGAATCTGGCACTTGTGCTTCTGTAAACATTAATGTAATTAAGCATTTAAATGCACAAAAGAATTTTAAAATATTATTAATCAAATAAAAATACTATCAAAGTTATTAAGTATCATGATACAAGGTTGACTTATGTAACTAGAAAATAACATTATAAAATGTAAATCACTAATTGAAATGCTCAAATATTTCACAAGGTTAAAAATGTGCATGTTTCTGTTTAGATTGATATCTAGAAATATTCTATAGGACCCCATTCTGAAATCTTCCCTCCAAGGGTAACATTACATTACCATTCTTTAATATCCTTATTTCTCCTGGTCCTTTTACCCTTCTGGTTACCTAGATACTAATCTTTAGTCCTGACTACCGAATGTTTTTTGGTTCCGAAGAACAGAATTAGTCTGGAGCTGCTGCTCCTAAGTTATACTGTTTCACTACCAGATTTAGGGTTATCTTTGTTCTTTCTCCAAAGGAAGTACATAATACACTGTGCAATCCTTAGACAATGATCCTTGTAGTATGGATGATTTAACAACAGCGTTTCAAGAGAGCTAAGAAAACATACTATCTTTGCTTGAAATGCTTATATTATAACTACGTAAGTGTTCCATAAGCCAACAGATAAAAGGCCAAATATGTTGCATCTTTCAAAGTTTTCAGTGCCAGAAATATGTTTTGAACTGGCCAAGTACAAGTGGGTTTCTTTTTATTTCTTGAAAGCACAGTGTTGGAAAAGTTGTGTACAGCTTTTTTGAAAGCATACAGATACAAATCATAAAATGTTTTATTTATGATTATTTAATTTACCTAATGCACTGCATATTGTCATCACTTTCAAGCCCTATGGAAAATTTGGGCTTTAGCAAGGATTATTTATTGTTAGGAAGGAAATGAGTGGGTACAGTCATTGGGTATTCTATTCACTTTAAAACTAGACTAATATCAAAAGCAATGCACACAGCATACTGCTCACAGGGCTGGTGTGATAACTGGACAGCTCCCGAAACCAATTAATTTCACCCTCCAGCAGCTCATTTCCCCTCCCACTGTTTCAAGACCTCAGAGCCAGATTCCTTCCCCTACATAGTTTTGCTGAAACAATTTGTGTTACTTTAAGCAGGGCGGACCTTATTGCTCTCTACAACTACCTGAAAAGAGGTTGTAGTGAGGGGTTGTCAGTCTCTTTTCCCTAATAACAAGCAATAGGACAAGAGGAAATGGCCTCAAGTTGCACCAGGGGAGGTTTAGATTGGATATTAGGAAAAAAATTTTTCACTGAAAGGGTTGTCAGTCATTGGAACAGACTGCCCAGGGACATGATGGGATGAGCATCCCTTGGAGTGTTTAGAAAACACATAGATCTGGTGCTTAGGGACGTGTTTTAGTGTTGGACTTGGTAATTCTGGGTTAATGGTTAGACTTGATGATCTCAGTGGTTTTTTCCAACCTACATGATTCTATGATTCCATGATTCTAAGCTAAGATGAACTTAGTACAACATCTCTCCCCTGTCTCTTACATATTAAATCCTTTGGGACAGTTTTTTTTTTCTTTTATCTTATGCTGGTATTTCTCTGTTGACCTGAATAACAGGTGCCGATTACTTTTACCTAAGTGAAAAAATTTTGGAACTTTGCAGTATTGTGTTGGAATTTTATTTTTTTTTTATAAGAGTAATCTAAATAACTCTTTCATGTAAGTCAGATGTTTCTTGACACCATCCTGAATTAACATGGAGACTCTGCAACTCGTAAAAAGGGGAGCCCTGATCCTCTAGTTCAAACAGTTAACAGGTTTTTTTTCCTGCTGTTGGTTTCCAGGTTGAGCAGGACTACTGCCTGGTTGACACTATAACACCCACCATTGCTGCTTTAATGCAAGATATGTATGAGCAGCCGCTGAAAAGGGTGATTACACCTTCTCTTCCCAATTTGCATGGCCAAGCAGTGAGTTTGACTGAGCCAGCTGAAAGCTAATTTTTTTTCTTTTTTTTTTTTTCTAGATTAGCTTTTGCCAGATTAGCCCATGATCCAGTTCGTTGCCTGGCTATGCAAAGGCCAGCCTGGTGATGCAGGGGCTGTCCATGAGCAGAGGGAGCAATGGGAATCACACCTCCAGTGAGGGGCTGCACTCAGATAAAGGTGTACAGCTACAGCTGAATTGCAGCATCTTGTCTTGACAAAGAAAAGGAAGAAGGCAGGATGTGTGTTCTGCTGTTAACTGACCATGACGCTATCCTCATATTTTCACCAAACACATGGGAAGTGCACAATGAATTCAACTTCTTACTGGCCTGGGTAGAAGTGTAACATGCGATCTGTCCTGTTTCTGATGTGACAGCAGCTGAATCCATTTTGTTATATGTTTCCCTGTTTTGCCCAAATGTATGAAGTTTAATTAACAACTTTTGTTAATAAAGGAGGTAGAACAACAATGGATCAGAGTAGCAGGATTATGATAACAGAAATGCTCACATTCAGAAAGAGGCAGAAAGCAATTCTAATATTGAGAGATATGAAGGGGTAGTAAATGGAAACAGCACAACATATCTATAAATATCTTCCAAATGAGTATGCAGTATATGGATGTGATGAAAACAGTTTTATGCATGCAGAGCTCCTAACATATCCTCTAGGCAGAATAAGTTCTGAGCTAACATATACTCAGTATTTCGGGTCAGGATTTCTAGTAAACTGCAGGTGGTGGAGTTCATATAACGTCTCTCTAAGAACTTTTTAAGTGCACAAAAAATAATCAAAAGTAATACGTAAATCTGAAGAGATGGTGGAAAAGAACAACAAACTGAGAAAAAAAAGAATACAATAAGGCATGGGCAAAAGAGCATTCAAGTAATCATATGGGGAATATTGCCGAAGTAAATCCATAATATATATTGCTGTGGGTTTATCTCTGTTGTAAAATACTAGTTTAAGTTATAGAGTATACCACCACTACTAAAAGCTAAAAAAAAAATATAGGACATTAAAAATACTACTGTGGCAGCATCAAGACAAAAATATTAACAACATTTGTCAATTATTTCTTTAAAACTAACAACTTACTACATTCTGCAAGCATCTATGTTTTAAATCCACCAGATCATTGTTTCATCTATTTCCATTATCCAGTAACTATTTCAAAAAGCCTTATAAATATTCACAGAATTTTAAAAAATGGTAGAGTAAATACTATTTTTAAGTACATACATAAATATGACTGTTTTGTAATATGGGTGTTTTAATGTAATTATAAGTGATTGATTTCATACGTACACCATCCATCCAACATGATTTGTAGAAGTGCTGAGGTTTTGGTCATTCTTTTGGTAACATTTATCTTTTGTAATGTACCAGGTGCTTGTGAACACAGGCTATGAAACTTGATAGAGTACTCCAGTAGACATAAGCAAAAGTGAGACATTAATAAGCCCCTTGGCTTTTTCCTTTTTTAGCCAACTTCTAACCCCGGTGCTCTTGTTCACACTGTGATCCAATATGCCTTTGCAGAACTCCTGCTGTTGGCCCTTCCTCACATTACAGATAAATACTAGGGTGACATTTCTTAACCCCTCTACAAATGGAGACAATATTCGCAAAACTGGCAAATGACTGAAAAACACACACAAAAAAGGATGGTAATGCTATTAATATTTAAGAAAAGTTGCAAATCTTGGCTGCAGCACACAAACTTTAAGTTTTCCCATAACCTGACCACTTGGAGATAGGAGACAAAATTGGCAGCAGAATCCTGTTATTTATGGGAGTCTATTTGCTGGATGTGCAGAACTTATGTCTATTAACTCCACAGTTTCAGTTCAGCTTCCTTAAAAGCCTAAGTCCATCTTTTATTATGATGCTACAGCAGCAAGAACAGGGCAGAAAACACCCTTGAATTCCAGCTTTACTGAAATAAGAATTTTCTTAATAAATAATATATCAAAACCTGGAGGACTGGGTGAAAGAGAAAACCTGAAAACATGCTGTGCAGAGTTTAAAATACCATGAGCTCATACTTGGAACACAATTGTTACCATTTTTTCATGATGCCGTGATGGGAGGCTGTAGAGGGTGCAGCCATTCACTGAAGCATGGGACCTCACTTGCAAAGTAATCCAGCATGAAAATACTTTCTGGGTTTTTTAAGGAAGAGTAAATTCTTAATAGGTGGCTTGTTCTGTCTTCCTATCAAAATACTTTCAAGGCACTACTCACAGTAGTGTGCTGTAATGGTTTGATGCAAAGTAGATTTAAACTATCACTATAAGTACAGAAAATATCTGGGCAGGTACGAATACATACAGCTCTGCTAGCATCATTATGATTGTGTAGAAGCTTCCTGATACGCTGTGGATGAGGTTCTTTTCACCTTAGCTGAGCTGAACTCTGTTGAGGGAAATTTCAAGTTTTGAAGCGGCCGCTAAGAATATAGTTCAATACTACATTTTTGCGGCAAAGCCGTGACCCAGCATTGTAAAGACACATATTTATTAAATTCCTTTACAGAGTTCACAATAACAATAACAAAATAAGAGTAGCATAACATTAAGACAATGGTGAGTTTTCTTGCTGTGGTAAATTCTCCTAGGAAGTGTAAGTCCAATGGTGAAATACAACCCTTCTGCCAATTCAGTACTTGAAATAAGCATCAAAAGTATACACAGCCCTTACACAATTTACAACTTGTTCCAAAATTACCCAAACATCCTAATTTACTTAATCATGATAAACAGAGAAATTATTTACAGTATAAAATTGGAAAACATCATAAAAGGAAAACTATCAAGTAATAACTTAAAACTGACATATTTGCATGTGATTCGGGAGCCTTCATTTTTTGTAAGTTATTGATTAGGTAAAAAAAAATGTTGTCCTGATTTTTTTTTCATGGAGGCAACAGTAGAAAAACAGCTTCTATCAGCTGATAGCCTGATGTAAGCAGCTGTGAACGCAACCTGCTTAGAAGGTCATGACACAGCCTTGACTGTTATCTCTTCTACAGTTAATTCCAAAAAATATTTCTGAAGTGGGATTTTTGGGCACAGTTATTTGCATAGTCTGAATGCTAGAGAAAAATAAATTACAATGCCAAAGAAATTGTCCTTGTCTCAGTAAGGATGTTTTCTGTCCTCTTGATACAGACTATGAGCCTGTAAGGGATGGTCTAGCTTAGCTGTGTGTTAAGCAATATCTTAATCATTTGGGTGCTCGACAGAGATGATGAAAGCTTTTTGTCAAAATGTTTTTTCAGGAAGAAATTATATGCTCGTCATTATCAAAATCTGTCAAACAATAAGTACTTGAAAAATATTGTTTATAAAAACAAAAAGATGCTTCTTGAAATTTCAGTTTAGAATTTAACAACTTCAGCTAGGAATATGTCCCAGTTTGACATTTTAAAAAGGATTAAAAAAATACTGTGTATTCTTTATTATGAAACAGCTTTTTTGAATGAAGTTTGTAAATTAAATAAGCCATAAAGAAGGTAAAAATCCTTTTGATTTTATTGATAGAAAATGCTTTGATTAAATCCCAACTGATTTTGGTAGGGATAAGGATTCATTCCATTAAAAATTTCAGAATGTGTTGTTTTCCATTGTGGACTTCAAAAACTGAAGTAGGAGAATTTTTAATGAAACAGAAAATCTGGTTCTTCTTTATATAAAATTTATCTCAGTGTTAAATGTAGTTAGGTTGCAATTCAAACTAGAATTAATTACTGGCTTTATCAGCTAAATATAATGCATTTGTATTGATACTTTAGACAAGAAGATATCTGAATACATATGAAACCCACTGTTTCTGCAATTTGGGGATGAATTGGTAGGAGGACTGAACAAAGAAAGATAGTACAGTCAGTCTTCACAAGACAGAAAAAGTGGAAATTCATATCTCTGCCAGAATACTGTGCAACATAAATCACAAGATAAAATAAATATGAAAGCCAAGGAAAAGAGAGGCAGCACACTGACCTCCATGTACAATTGCAGAAATGAAATGGAACAGAGAGCTAAATATCACACTAGTATAAGGGTGGAAAACAAATTATGCAAAGAATCTGCAGAAAGATTAAAAACATTGGAATAAACCAACAGGTTTGACTTCATTACAGAAGCAAAACCTCAGAATCTGTTCATATGGTTTAAAGAAGTTCCAAGCATTCTGTAACATGTCTCCCACGGCCATTTGCAGAACACATAAATCACTGTGGTTTGTAATTTCAAAAATCCCCCAAATCTATGGGATTTATGAGTTGAGTGTCTGTGGAAACTTAAAAACATCTATGTTTTATTTTTCTCTGTAATGAATTTTATGTTCTTTAGAAGGCACTAATCTGATAGCAGTATGTTGTTTATACACTGAATGCACCCTCACACTCTACCAACATGCCTAAAATCTCGAGCTGGAGGAATCAATTCTAATGCAAATGAGGGTAGTTCGGTTTCTCTGAATACTGGAGTCCTTGCTGAATCTGCTGAGACTGACAACATGGTTGCCATCTGTCCAGCTAGGAATGTGGCAAAGAGAAGCACCACGGTCAAACCCCCCTGTCAGCTGCCTAGCTGTTCTTCTGTTCTCAATAGACTCAGAGTCTAATTATCAGGAGGCGAAATGCCCTGCATTTCAGTCAGCACATTCATCTTCAGAAATATGCAATGCTGCCTGCATTTCATTTGATGTATTACAATGAATATGAGAAAATGTTTTCAGGTGAGGTTCCCAAAATGTTCAGTATCAGACGTGTTCTGCTGCAAATGAAAGCAGTAAGGTGCTGACCCCATATGATAAGGGCGTTGAGCCAATAGGGCAGGTGAAACTCCTGCCCCAAACGTGCAGCGAGGCATAATTCCTACTTTGGGATTTTGTGACCTTACAAAGAAGTTAAAAGAAATTCTCAGCTTCCTTCAGTGCACTGAACTTCAACACTGGTTCTCACAGCAGAGTGGGTATCTGTTAGCTTTCACCACGTTGGATGCAGGCATTCGGTCATGTGAATCAGAAATACTGTGCATCTGCCTTGTCACGTGAGGGAAGAGAGCTAGCATCATCAGGAGGGAGCCTTCTGGCAGGGCAGTGTTTGGAGGAATATTTGTGGCTGCAAAGTTGCACTGGCCTCTTTCAGCCTGGAAGCTGATGTGGTGGACAGATCACAGATAAAACTACTGACTCAGCCATACGGGATCCTGGTGCAGGACTCAAGTGGTACTACGAATGCATGGTATTCGTAACTCACTGCAGGTGGTGTGATATGGGAATGCAAAAGGAGAGGCTTATGCTTTGTCTATGAGATTTCATACAAAAGTTTCACAAAAAGAGCAGTAGCCACTATTTTCCTGTAGTTGATTATTCTTCCTTTCCTTTTTTTTATTTTGGTGGGTTTTTTCCCTTTCAAACTTTTAATTTTTTTCCATAACATTTGCCCACTTCTCTGCTATTTAACTTGCCCACAAGTTTCAAAAACAATAGGAATATTGAGTCAAAAGAGAAGGATGCAGTTAATATCTAGTCCTTCTCCTTACTGTCCAATAAAAATAGAATACAACACAGTTGGAACTCAGAACAATAAAAAGCCTCAGATAAAATATCAGTATTTGGAATATGGTTGCTTTGTTGAACCAAAAATGCATTCTGAACAAAAGACAATGATTATTCTCACTATTACAAGTAAATAGACGAGAGGGAAAACTGGAAAAAAAAGCAGACAAGATAGCTACCTCAAATACTTAGGACTGAAGAGTAAGGAAATAAGTGCCTGGATAACAAGATTACAATGACCTGTTCATAGCCTTTAACTTTGTAATATGATTCAATATAAAGCTACATTTCATAGTTCCAATTTGATTTTAAGTTGCAGGCATTTTTTTCTGTTTGAGAATAAAGAGTAAAATAAAAAGGAAGACTGCAAAGGACACGTTTAATCTGGATCAAGCTTCTAAGCTTTTCCCTATGTGTATCAACATGAGAAGGGGAATAAATATATTGTCTATGCATGTTCTGTGGAAATTAAGCTACCAAATGTGCTGGGGGTGGGGTGGGGAAGTTCATTCTCTTCCTTGCTATGTTATTACTTTTGTGATCTTACAGACTCCTGTAATAGCAACCTTATCAGCATTGACTGCATAAATGTGTACTGTGTGCTTCCAACAGACAATACTGAAGTAAGTCTTTGAAAAAGTGTATTAGACTGAGCTACCACAGGAATCAGGAAAGCCACAGAGAGATGACCTAGATACCTGAAATGACTACCACAGACTCAAATTCTTGGCCAGTTTCATGGTAGCCGCTCAGTAGAAAATGTCAGTTTTCAGTTTCTCTTTCTTTCCTATAGGGACAGCAAACATTGTGGCCCTTTTTAAGCCTTGTACTTGATCTCTATTACCAAATCCCTAGTATACATGCAAACCTGTTATCCCTATTGTTCAATATGTCCAGGTCAGACACATGAATTAGATCTAGGTCTGTTCAATTGAGCATCTATCATGTTTTTCTCACTGTGTATATTTGCCAAAAGTTTTTTCCATCCTATCTTGTAGGGCAAGATATATGGAATTTAAATTATGATTGGGATACAAGAGTGCAATTCAAGTTTGTACTGTGGTTATAGTTGTCTAGCTGTGTATCAGGGCCATGTCTGTGTGCCTACCCAGCACAGAGTCATCAAATTCCAGCACTGGTCTGGGAACTTCCCAGCAAGTCTCTGCAGAGAGGAGCCCAGGAAAAGGCAAGGGGATTGACTGAACATCTGACTGTCTTCATAGCAAAACATTTGATTAATTGTTGCAAGAGATCCACAGGTGGGAATTTCAGACTGTCCTGGAGACTCCCAAAAGCAGCCTCTGCTCTGTATAAGGCACTTGATAGACACCGTATTAATGCTTAAATTTGTTAATTGACATCCTGCACAAAGAATCTGTCAGACTGAAGGAGTCCCCAAAACAATTTCTGTAGCATTTTTCTGCAGGTGCAGGAATGATAACACAAGTCTTTTGTATTTCACTAAGATATCAGAAGATGGTTTGTACATAGTTTAAGATGATTGACAGAAACATCATGCATGGGCTGGAATGGTCACCTAGGACTCTATTCAAAAGACTCACATAAATTAGCTTTTCTCTGTTAATAAATACTTGGTGAGCGCCTGTGCAAAACTGGTATATGTGCTGAGATGGACAACTCTTAGTTTTGTTATTTTGGGGAGGCCCTTTCATTTCTCAAACTGTACTCCTTTAGCATGCAAGTGTGTTCTGCAGTTAGATGCAGCTGATTCTGATGGTAGGATTCACTGTCAAGTGATAAAACTTGGAAATTCTAAGCCCAGAACTTATAACTTTTGTAAATTACACTTTTTGTACTGTTTATATCAGGAAAAAAAAGGGGGTCTTTTTCTTTTATTTTAAGAGAATATTCAAAGTAGATTTTAGGAGTCTTTGGCAAAGAACAAATTTTTTAAAATGTCTATTAAAGCAATTAAGTGCAAAGTTTGGGAAGGGAAATGAAGTGAGTTGCTGGAAATATCTAGAAATATTTTTCTAGCAGCATTTGTGTGCCGACTTCACAGTTGCACTTTCACATTTGATTTTCTTACCGTACATTAAAGAAAAATTCTTACTCCCCAAATTGAACCATGATAAAAGGACAGCTTCTTCTAATTAATCTTCCTTTACTTTTAAATATAAGTCTGTTGAGTTGTTAGCAAATACACAGTCATAATTCAAACATCATAGTTATCCTTCCAGGAAATATTAGATGGTACTGATAATTCTGTCCTGCAAATTACCATATTTTTAAATTAAGGTATGTGGACTTATTATGAATTATCTGTGACAAAGTGATTCTCTTTTCAGGGAGTGGTGGTGGTTTGCTGGTGATGAAAGAATGCCTACTGGTTTTAATTCATGGTAAGAGTGAAAGTGCTAAATACCACCCCCAACCTGCTGAAGGATACTAACAGGCTTAAAAGAAAAGGTAGTGCTGTGTAGCGTCTGTGAGACAACTGGCATATTAGACAGAGCAAGAGAGTTTAAATTGCTGTGTCTTACTGGAGGTGTAAAATCACAAGGAGCAGTGCTTTCAAATGGATTTTTTGGCACGCACTGATAGTATTTCAAAAAGTATTATCCTTAGAATTCCTTATTCAAAAAATGTGCACAAAAACAAGCTATCTGACTGTGTGGAACAAAAATAATACCATCACGTTATTTTCTTTGAATTATTGTTTACTCACCAACAGGCATGAAACATTATGTGGATACTCATTATTTGTCTATGAATAGTCATTCCATCAGAAGTCTTTTCAATTTAGAATCTAATCTGAAAGACTTTTCGCTGCTGCTCTCTACATTTTGAAACCATGTCCATTTCTACCACTTAATTTTGTAAAACTAGTTGTAGCATTTGGTTTTAGTCCAAACAAAAACTTTGTTACTGGTTAAATTATCGCTAACAATGTTAGTGAAATAACAAAAAAAAAAAGCATGGGGTTTTTTTTTTCTATATATATATTCAAAAGAGTGAAATAACAATAAAATAATAATGATCGCTAGCCCTCATTCTCACGGGGTACTTCAGCTTAGAAGAGGTCTGCTGGAAATACAGCACAGTGGAGAGGAAACGGTCTGGGACGTTCCTGGACTGTGTGTAAGATAATTTCCTGGCACAGCTGGTCAGCGAGCCAGCCAGGGGAGATGCCCTGCTGGACCTACGGTTTACAAACCGGGAAGGACCGGTGTGTGATGTGGTGGTCGGAGAACACCATCATCATAGGGATCCCCAGATGGTAAGAGTTTTCAATTCCCGGAGAAGTAAGGAGGGGGGTCAGCAGAACTGCTACCATGGACTTCTGGAGGGCAGACTTTGGCCTTTTTAAGAGACCCTGGCCAACAGAGTCCCCTGGGAGACAGTCCTGAAGGGCCAAGGGGCCCAGGAAGGCTGGGCACTCTTCAAGAAGAAAATCTTAAAGGCACAGAAGCAGGTGTGCCAAAAGACGAGCTGCTGGGGAAGACCACCGGCCTGGATGAACTGAGAGCTTTGGTTGGAACTCAGGAAAAAAACAGGAGAGCTAACCACCTCTGGAAGAAGGGACAGGCAACTCAGGGCAACTCTAAGGACGTTGCGAGGTTATGCAGGGAGAAGATTAGAGAAGTGGAAGCCCAGCTAGAACTCATGCTGGCAACGATCATAAAAGACAACAAAAAATGTTTTTACAAGTACATGAGAAACAAAAGAAAGGCCAGGGATAATCCGCATCCTTTATTGGATGTGCGGGGAACGTTGCCACAAAGGATGTGGAAAAGGCTGAGGAACTTAATGCTTTCTTTGCCTCAGTCTCTAACAGCAAGACCAGTTACCCTCATGGTACTCAGCCCCCTGAGCTGGAAGGCAGGAATGGGGAGCAGAATGAAGTCCCCGTAGTCCACGAGGAAACAGCTAGTGACCTACTGCTCCACTTAGACACACACAAGGCTATGGGGCCAGGTGGGATCCACCTGAGGGTACCGAGGAAGCTGGCAGAAGAGCTCACCAAGCCACTCTCCATCAATTATCAACAGTCCTGGCTAACTGGGGAGATCCCAGAAGACTGGAGGTCAGCCAGTGAGACACCCATCTGCAGGAAGGGCAGAAAGGAGGATCCAGGGAGCTCCAGGCCTGTCAGCCTGACCTCGGTGCTGGGGAAGGTTATGGAGCAGAATATCCTGAGTGCCATCACGTGGCATGTTTAGGACAACCAGGGGATCAGGCCCAGCCAGCATGAGTTTATGAAAGGCAGGTCCTACTTGGCTTACCACATGTCCTTCTATGACGACTGACCTAGTGGATGAGGGAAAAGCTGTGGGTGCTGTCTCCCTGGACCTTAGCAAAGCCTTTGACACCTTCTCCCACAGCATTCTCTTTGAGACACTGGCTTCTCATGGCTTGGGTGGCCCCACACAATGCTACAGGCTTGGGCAGAGTGGCTGGAAAGCTGCCTGGTGGAAAAGGACCTGGGGGTGCTGGTTGACAGCTGGCTGAACATGAGCCAGCAGTGTGCCTAGGTGGCCAAGGTGTCCAACAGCATCCTGGCTTGTATCCAAAACGGTGCAGCCAGCAGGACAAACGAAGTGATTGTCCCCCTTTACTTGGCACTGGTGAGGCTGCACCTCGAATCCTGTGTTTAGTTTTGGGCTCCTCACTTCAAAAGGGACATAGATGTGCTGGAGTGTATCCAGAGAAGGCAGTAAAACTGAAGAAGGGCCTGGAGAACAAGTCTTATGATGAACAGCTGAGGGAACTGAGATTGTTTAGCCTGGAGAGGTGAAGGCTCGGGGACATCTTATTGCTCTATAAAACTGCCTGACAGGAGGCTGTAGGCAGGTGGACGTCAGTCTCTTCTCCCAAGTAACAAACCACAGGACTAGAGGAAACAGCCTCAAGTTATGCCAAGGGAGGTTTAGTTTGGATATTAAAAAAAAATCTCTTCCCTGAAAGGGTGGTGAAGCATTGGAACAGGCTGCCCAGGGAGGCAGTGGAATCACCATCCCTGGAGGTGTTTGAAAAACACATAGATGCAAGTGCTTACAGACATGGTTTAGTGATGGACTTGGCAGTCCTGATTTAATGGTTGGACTTGATGATCTCAAAGGTCTTTTTCAACCTAAGTGATTTTATGATTCTATGAAAACTGAGACTTTGTTTTCAGTGTATCATAGCAACAAAATGAATGGTTGAGATAAGAATATCTAGGTTCAAATGTTAAGGTAGGGAAAATTAATCTGGTTTTTAAAAGAGTACCTCAGTTCTCTTTGTCTTTGCTAGCATCAGCGTAGAATTGATTTTAGTACTGTCACACAGTAAAGGAGAGAAGAAATCAGGTATTTCTCCCATTCCTATCTAGATATGTATGTAGGTAGTATGATTTTTACTGACTGAGTTTAGAGAGAGCTGGAAATTTTTTGCATCCCCAAGAATTAACACTGCAAACCAAACCTTTTTTTAGTACTTGCTTATATCAGAATAATTGCATAAATCACTTAGGCATCAAGTTTGAAAATATTTCAGAAGTGTCTCATATTTTTAATGTTAGAAGGTACCACAGGAATCAGCTACATATATTGCACAAAGAAGAAATAGTCTTTGGCAGGATGACTTATAGACCAAAATCAAGATATTCTGAGACTTGAACATAAAACTGGCTTTTAGAAACTGAAGATCTACAGTTTGTATTGTTTGTGCAGCTGTTAATGGCACTGAATCATGAGTTCATTAGAACTTTATGATTAATTTTAGTTTGAAAAAACAGTGAAAGATCATAAATAAAACTACTTTCAACAACCTAGCATGAATGGTCAGTGAAGTATCTTAAATAACATGACTTTCTTTCACAACTTGTGAATAATCTGTACCTCAGTGAGTTTTAGGTGGCAGGACAATCATATTCTTACAAAAATATAGAGACAAAGCAGCAAGTCTGGATATAGTCTTAACTGTTTTCTTCTAGGCTTTGAAGAAGCAGTCTGGTTTTATTAGTTGCTATAGAGATATTCATGCTTTTGTTATCTTATTGTACAGACTGTGCTGATGTGGCCACAGTAAATCCCACAACTTAGCGTATCACTGTCTCTTTCCACATAGACACCACAGATCTGTGCTTTGTAAAAGGAGGGAATAACTGGCTGTTAAAGCAAGCTGCCACCATAAGCATTGTCTCTTTCTTGGCATAAAACTGTATTGTCATAGATGGAAATGTCCTTGTGGACCATGACACACCATGGATTCAGGGAGCGAAGGCACAGACACAGGGCAGAGGGTACAATGGGAATGGCGTACAGCATGTTCCCTTTGAAATAAATACTGTACTCCAAGTATTGCAAGCTAATGCTGAGTAACTTTTTCACTGTTTTTTTTTCCTAAGCTACAGAAATCTTGTTCACATTTACAGGCAGAATAAAAAGAGAAGAAATTAAAGTATGCAGGCCATAAGACGTAGTATGGATCCCTGTAAGATCACCCTTGATTTCCTTCTGATTCTCCAAAATGTACAAACTCTGTGTGCCAGCATGGAAAGATGACACTACATGGTTAATTGTTACAAGTGAATTGTCACAAAGGGCTCTTTCCTTTTCAAAATCTTCCCTTGACAGAGATAAAAAGAGGACTAGCTCCTTGTTTTGATCTGTATTTCTCCAAGTAATTATGCTTATATTGTTTTAGGATTCTGAATTACCTGAAGGTGTCCTCTAAATGTTAATTTCCTTTTACTGGTATGATAGGATATATTTTGAAACAATATGATCAAAGATACAGGATTTCTTCAGACAAGCTGAAATAGCTTTGAAAATGATAAACAGACTTCCGGGAGGTAAAATCTACATGGAAATTATTTAGTCAGATTAAGATGCAGAATTTGAGATGGCTCTAATTATTTCTGGTAGGAGGATGACAAATAGAAGGGCAGAAATGAGTAAGATTTCAGGCATCTATATTCTGTATGGCTTCTGGAATTTATTGCAATGTAATAAAGCCAAATTTTTAAGCAACAGCTACATCAGAATTCAAATACCTTTTTTTTTTTTTTTTCTCTTTCCACTCAGAGGTGAATAACTTCAGGGAACTTTATCTTGATCCTGATGTATAGGTATACTAAGTACCCCCTGACTTCATCTTGGGAAAATCAGTTACACACCATTAGGGAATCTGTAGTCTAGCTCTAATGTCCTTTCTTTTTTTTTCTTTTTTCTTTTTTCTTTTTTTTTAATTTCACAGGATTTTGCTTGCATTTGTCATGTTAAAATGTTTTACATTATAAATATTTAAAGGATCATTTGGACGTGACGCAACTAAGGTAGATAATGATTGTTGAGATTGGACTCTGACTAGATTGTTAGACATGCTAAGAGAAACACCAGGAAGCCTCTTAGTTCAGGTGAACTGATGGTAACCTCAGGTGGATACAGAATTGCAGGCATCTGGTTTAGGCATACTCCAATGCAGATCTTCATGCAAGGCAAGTCTTATCCTCATGAAAGAAATTTTTTTGTCATTGTTTCACCTGCATGCTGTCATCATAATTAAAAAAGCTTTTCATGGTCATTTCTTAATTCCCCACTATTCAACAGTAAACAGTAGTTCTTTCCTTTTGTCTGGGGGTTTCTTAGGTGGCAACAAATAATACTACTATGCAGAAGAGATATGAGCTAACTCAAGCTGATGAAATCTCAGTTATTAAGAAATGAAAATTTCAAAACTATTGAGGAAGTATATGTTACCATACATACATGAAATATTAAGATTGACTTATTGGTTTCGAAGTTTTAACAGATAATTTTGACTGGTTTTTGTCCTCTAAACATACCATGTTTTGGAAGAATTCATTTCATATCATGGAAAACCAATTATGCCTTTGCAATTAATGGCTTGAAACATTTTAGTTTCACTGAGGCTTAGGAGGCAGTAAAAAGTGCACAGAGGAGAAATACTTTGGGGAAAACTGACAAAGCTAGCAAGGAATAGAGAGTCAGAACTGAGAATCTGAGATCTAGTGATTAGTAGTCTTTTAAAGATGTCTTCTGCTTGGGCTTTGTAGCTAAAGATAGGGGTCTGGCCTTCTTCCCTGCCAACCCCTTACAATGATGATTATAGATCTTGTTCAACTGACACATGACGGTTGTCATCATCCACCTTGCTGCCCCTGCAGAACTGAAAGGATTCTGCTGCTAGTCTACAATTTGCTAAAGTCTCCATATAAACACAAGCATTATCATTAAACGTGCTAGACACATTAAATGAGTCACAGAGATAGAAATATTCAGAGTCTGTTTATGAAAGATTCTTGCAGAATTTTAAAACTAGAATTTGGACAGGGGGTTTTTTTTCAGTACAGATTTGGAACACAGTCACAAAGTTTGGCCTCTTCTAGCTTCCCAGACAGAAAAGTTGTCTTATCACAGCAGCTGCAAAATTGTAGAAATGTTGGTTCTCAACAGAACCTATTAATTTTACTCCAAATTACATCACATGTTGGAAAGTGGAAACCACCTTTATTGCATCATGTGCACCCTCTGCCAACAAATAAGAAACAGCCTTACATCTGAACAGGAACATCATTAAAACTAGGAAAGCAACCCAATTTCTGCTTTACTCTCCAAAATCCCACTTAGTTTCCTCTAGCAGTGACATAGCATGCACTACTACCCAAGTGATGCCTCTCCAGATTAATACAGGAAGCCATTCACAGTGTTAAGGGAAGAACGCTTTAGGCCACAGAAGAAACACAAATCATTGCAAGCTCCCTCTGTGCAGGTAAAGGGAAAGAAACTGAAGAACTAGGAGAATTGTAAGTCAGTGCTGCATTTCTGTTTCTCAGTAGGCACTGTTGTATCTTTCAGTTTGCCAGGGAAGTCTAAATAGCAAAACATTGGAAAAGAGGTTGCTAGAGACAGTGGATATGCTGCACTGGGCAAGCTACAGCCTTTTATGTTGTAATTGTAGTCACAGAACTGTTCTGGTTTTCCTTTCTCCTGAGATTTGTTTTGGTTATTTCACAGTGCTCTATGGTAAAACCTCTGGTTGTTTGGTGGTGCACTGGTGCCAAGATTTGATAACTTATTTTTAAACTCTGGCTTATTTGGCTATGTACTAGCAGCAGGATTTGATAACTCATTTCAAAGTAGCATGAAAAAGTACCACCTGACCATCAGCATTTCCAAGGCAAGTATTGTGCATTAAGCCAGGGAAAAGGCTGCAGGTCACCAATGTGCTCTACTTCTGACAAATCATCATGGGCTGTTTTTCTGAGATTCAGTTTGTACTTTTATTTCCTCCTGTGGAAGCCTACTTATTTTCAATTGATTTCCATTAAATTAAGAAGAGCACTGATCCAGAAAAACTTCATGAATTGCATTATCCAGTTTAATTAGAGGGAACAGAAACTTTCTCCAGACAGAAGAGTCAGCATTTAGCCCAAAACGCAACTTCGGACCGTAATGGTTGAGGCTAGCAGTGAACTGAAGTCACAGGCAGTGCCAATGACTCCTTCGACTCATTATGCACTACATTAAGAATGATGCTACAGCATGTTCTTTGTTTTCATGTTTAGTAATATATAGTAAATATCTCTGTTTAGATTTCTTGCTCAATTCTAAGCCATGTCAGAATCAGTCCAATAATGAGTTTGTTTGAATTGTTTATGGTTTAGGTCAAATTCTTGGTTTGCTTTTTCTATTTGTCTTAACAATATTTTGATATCATGCCAATTAAACTTTTGTGGTAACAAACCTTGCTGGTGCAATAATTTTATGGATAGGATGTGAAATCTTAAAGTTCACTGACAAACCTGCACTTGAGAGAACTTAAAGATATGTACCACCTGAGAACTGTGCCAGGGAAGTAAAGGGAAAAACCATGCAGAAGCTTCCTCAAACAGTGTAAGCTTAAATTCTGTGATTGTAGCATGATGATACCCAAATACTTGCAATAGATGAAATCAGGTGAAGGCAGATGCCATACAAGCAGTTCTCAGATTCAGGCAATAAATACCTTGTGTCTCATTCTCAGTAAGGACAAATGTTCAGGGAGGACAAGGTCTGGTAGAGTCAGGCCATTCTGGGAAATTGCATAGCTCAGTTTCACCATACTGATATATTGTTATAAAATTCAAAAGAAAAATATAAAGAGATTGACAATACTGTATAGAACTAATCTTTCATCTTGAAATTGTGTGAAAACTCCTGTATGATTACAGAGTATGAGGGTATGGCCAAGCCAACACTGAAGTCTCCAGAGCCATCCCAAATGTGCTATTAACTTTTTTTTTACTTCTTTGGCTTGAAGGACAACTCAGCCCCAACAGATCACACCTAGAGTACTGGGTGATGTACTGCGTTAGCTGATGAATTACAACCAGCATTTACTAACCTTTGGCTTTTTATACATAATGCCTACAGAACCCATAAAACATAGTCTAGATTCACTGCTAAAGTCTATGTCTTACCTTTGTACCTTTGTAAAATGGAATCTTTGCCTCATAGAAAGCAATGAAATATCAGGAAGTCAATATGTACTTTCCACAGGAGCTGATTGATAGATGCCTGGCATTGGGACACAGCAACTAGATGCTCCTCAACAGAAAAGAGAATTTCTGACAATTTGTTCCTCAACACAGAAGACATCAGAGGGCTGGAGCACCTCTCCTATGAAGGCAGGCTGAAAGAGTTGGGGTAGTTCAGCCTGGAGTAGAGAAGGCCCCAGGGTGGTCTTATAGTGGCCTGTCAATACTTAAATAAGAAAGATGGGACAGACATTTTACACGGGCCTGTAGCAATAGGACAAGGGGTAATAGTTTTAAACTAAAAGAGAGTAGATTTAGATTAGATCTTAGGAAGAAATTCTTTACTATGAGGGTGGCGAGGTGCTGGAACAGGCTGCCCAGGGCAGTTGTGGATGCCCCATCCCTGGAAGTGTTCAAGGCCAGGTCAGATGGGGCTTTGAGCAACCTGGTCTAGTGGAAGGTGTCCCTGCCCATGGCAGGGGGGTTGGAACTAGATGATCTTTAAGGGCCCTTCCAACCAAACGTAATTGTAACTTAGATACACCATCTTAGCTAGCTAAAAACACCTCACTTTTGCCAATACAGATTTATACTGTGGCCACTTCCAGCTTTAGAGTATGCTTGTTTGGCTTGTCTCTTCCACCTGAGAACCGAGCTGGAAACTTTTCTAGTCATTAACACACATGATAAACACATCAAAAGTACTGAGAGAGAGAGAGAGCTATATCACACACTAAGACAAAAAAATATGCAGGATTCTGTGGATTGGTACTGACCTGAAATGTAGTTTCTTCCAATAGGCATTGCTACAGCATTGTAGAGCTGAAAACTACCAGTAAATGTACTTTTATCCCTGTAACATAATGTCACAGTAGCATCTAGGGCACAACAGAAACATTACCATTCAGATTTTCAAATTTTGAAATTTTTTTTAGGAAAGGTCTACTGCCAAGGCCATGTCTACAATGTGGTTAAAAATAAGCTTGCAGCTCGCATAAACATATCCAAGTAAAACATCAGTTCCCCAAGGCATAGTAGTAGTTTAGGCAAGGCCACACAGAGTTCCATGTGAGCTTACCACCTGCATTGTGGGCTCCCACATAGATTGTGCATCCCACATCAAGTTCTTTTCTGCATCAGGCACACAGTCAAACATAAAGTTACTGCAGCTGCAGTCACAGTATATAGGAGGACACAAGATATCATGGGCAGGATAGAAATGGAGTAGCTTGTGAGTAGACTGTTATACGTTATTTTCATTGTTAAATAGTAAGCATGTATTTTTAATATACTATTGGCACAGCTTAAAAGCCTAGACTCACATCCCATACAGTGACCTCCTTCGTTTCACAAATCTGACCAGTGAAGTTAGCGATGGCAGGGTAATAATATCCCTCTGTGTGGAAAGAATCTATGGCTGGAAGGGAGGTTGCACAAACCAACCTCTCCAAAGCTAGCAACATTTTTCCCATTGAAATGCAATGTTAGTGCCTCAGTCCTGTTCCAAGGCAATATACTGCAGGCAAAACTAGTTGACACATCTGATCTGCTGCCTCCAACATGTGTGGTCTGGGATCAGGAGAGGAGGACCTGCCCTACAAATACATGACATGCTACCACCATGGCCAAGGAGCATGAAACTAGGCAGGAGGTGGAAGAGTAAGTCTGTATGAAATGAATGAAACCTAGCCGTCATGTGAAATTAAACAAAGCAAAATGAAGTAGAATGGATGGATTAAAAAGGAAGTTGATAGAGAGTTTTTCATAGTACTTAGTTTGTGCAGAAATAAAAAAACCATAGCATAATAAGGTATTTATTATGTCACATTAGAAGACCATTCTTGTCTCTTCAAGAATTTACAACAACTCCTAACAGTTTCTTTAAAAATATGAATAAATAAATCAGCTTTTCAAATGCAAGTTTCTTACATGCATAATATACAGTATGTGCTTAGTATTCATGTAGCAGTTTTGCTGGTGAGAATCTTTTTTTTGATAACACTTTCTTAATTTGTAAATAAATCTAGCTTTAAATCTTTTCAAACAGAAAAACAGTTCATTTATATGATCATTCTCCCTATGAATCATATAATATACATTGAGAATCTTCTTGGGGGGAAAACTATTGTCTTTTCTTTTGCACATCATAATATAACTGTTTCTGCAGCAATAATTTAAAACTCCTAAATGTTGCTAATGAAATCCTCTATTATTACAGTTCTGGGAAAGTGATATTTAAATACATAGTTTCTGAAATGTATGGCCTTGGGAAATGTTAAAAAGGTGGCACTGAATTCTTTGAATAAGGAGAAGCAGTATTAAAAAAGAATATTATACATGAATTCTGCATGTGGGATTTTTTCTTTTTACTAAATGCTCCCGAGAAGTAATTCTTTTCTTAGATGTGGTGGGATTCTCATAATCAAAAAGCTCTCAAAAATTAGCCAGTCTTTGCCATCACAAATATATCCTTGTCTTAGTTATCCAGTTGACATTTCTACTTCTTCTAGCACTGGACATCTAGAGGCAGTGTAAATGAAGCAGGTATTTAAGCACAGACAGGTCTGACAAGCCTATGTGCATGGCAAAGATGCACACCCTTCTGCTGGAGACAGGAAGCTGAGTGCAGTGCAGTGATGCTTTGAGTGGTTAAGAAGCACCTGTGGTCTGCAACTAGAGCGTTATTGTTACTTGCTCAAGGTTAATCAATAATTAGTTAGGTGAAGAAGTTGTTACCACATAATCAGACAGGCAGGAGCTCTTGATTTACATTTGCCTCTTTTCACATGTGGTACAGTCTCTTTCTCAGTCACCTGAGTACTTTTACTGGGTAACATTCCTTCTATTCTAGGTGTAGGACATGTTGAAGTCACACAATATCTTTTGCTCTCTTCCTATGCCACATAACAATTTTCAAGGATTTCTGTGTTTCCAGTAAGTATTTAAGTTTGTAACTAAGTCTCTCTGGGGAGAGAGAGGTATTTTGATTTGACGGTGTACAGGAAGATTGGGGGGAAAGAGCAGCTATTCCTGTGGATTACTCTTGACAATATTATTAGGTAATTGTCTGAAGCCCAGGCAAAATTATTTTCTTTACCCTGATGATCCCATAGATTAAAATAATTAGGTATTTTTGTAGAATTCAGCACATAGTTGAATGGAAATCAGATCTACCATTCAATCTAGCATTGCACATGGGCCTAAACCCAGTATTTTTCTCAACTGTTCCATTTTCTGTACTCCATCATAATTGTTTACCTGAGGCACTAAAGGCTGACTCTGACCTGATACTGTGCATAGATAAGTACCTTCTCTCAAAGAAAATCACATGGAGTGATATTGTAATGGCATTCCTTGAGAAAAAAAAAAAAAAAAAAAAACTTTGCCATTTTCTAGTTACACATAGCAATTTATACATTGCTTATATTTATTTTGCTCCAGAATGTCTTCTCAGGGATGTCTAAATGTATTTCTACTTAATAATAAGCTGACTTAGTTTTCTACCAGAAGAACTTGGTAAAATGAGACATACTAATAAACACAGCTGTATGTTCCTTTCCTACCTATAGCCTTTTTATGTAAGTGTTAAAGAATATACTCTTGATTTCTTTGTTAGTTTAACATCTTAAAAAAATTAAAATTAAAAATTACAATTATGAAGTTACAGTTTGAGTATGCACAGTGTTGCAAGAATCAGCTAGTGTATTTTTCGCACAAAAGTACTAGAAGTTTTAGAAGAGAATCTGAGGATACAGAAAGAAAACTTTAGAGTGAAGCAATAAAAGTCCCTTTGTAAGATTCCTCTTTAAATGCAAATAGATTGCACATATAGCAGAACTGGCCATTGCAAATTCCCATGTCATTTGAAAAATCATTCTAAGACCAGTTATTAAAAACATCTTTGAAATACTGTCTTGAAAAGCTGAAGACTAAAGTTTCTGTCCCTGAAATATATGGAAGGAAGAATAGATAGATTAGGTATCTCTAATTGTGCTATGGGTTGCAGCTGGTAAGCCTGGAAATGAACCTGAAAAAAATCTTTCCTTTTCCCCAAAAATATTCACCATTAGAAAGCCAATATAAAATAACTGATAAGCCAATAGTTCTCCCACCTTTAGTATAATTGTTTTATCAGCTGAAACAAACACACTATGTAATCACCACACATACCCCTGAATGTCCCACAAAATTACTGTAGTAACTGACTGTTTCATTCTGAACAGAATATTCAAGAATGTCTTCTCTTTACTGGATTTCCCACTTGGTTTGTCTAATGCTTCAGGAAAATATCAGCTGATAGAACAGATTCTAAGGGGAAAAATGCCTGACTGAATTTATAAAGTATGTTCATCGCCAGTGAGAAACGCATAGTACCTCATTCAACAGTAATGGACACTGGGCCTAGAGGGAGAGTAAAGATAAGAAAGAATTAACTTGTCTGAATCTAGTCAAGGATAGAGATTGAATGTTTTCTTACATTAATTCTACTATACACATTCCATATGGCAAATATAATGGAAACTAAAGGAAAAATAAGATTAGTTTGTGTAAGGTCTTCTAAATATAGAAAAGAGATAAATGCTCTTTTATCTAATTGTTGAAGACACCGCTAAAAGATAATGATTAACCAATGTAGTGTGGTGAGAGCGATATAAAGTAGGTTAATCATCTGAAGCTCAAGCAAGCCATTTTAGTCTTTTCCCTGAGGTATAAACTTAATCTGAATTTCAAAAAAGGGCTTAACAGAACATAGGGATTTTTTTCTTTTCTGTTAAATAAGGATTTGGACACAAAAAATCAACTTTACCTTTTCTAAATTTATGTATAATCATCTGATCTGAGCTAGCAGCTTAAAATTGGGTAGTGTGAATACTCCTCATTAGCTCCAGAGAAGGCAATGCTAAAGTTCTCACCAAGTTTTGAGTTCTTGGTCCAAGATACTAAGTATTTTGAAATTCTCTTGCAGATAGATAATCCCTGCTAAGTGAGAAAGTTTTTATGCTATGTTATGTTACATGTATATGCTCTCCATTCTGTGGGGATATAAATCCATACTACATCAGTGAAGTCAATGTAGCTAATTTATACCATCTGGGCATATGACACAAAAAATCTGACACAAAATTATTTCCCAATGTAATATTCATAGAGATGAAAAGCAAACTTAAGAGGAAAAAAATCCCATAATTCAACCCATGCCCATGTGTATAGAAAAGCAGAATTTGCTTTCATTATTTTTCTTTTTATTTCTAGATTTTGAAAATTCCAAAACTCACATATTGTGAAGGATTCTTCCTCTCATAATTGTACATAAAATGTACTATTGTAGGACTGAGGAGCTGAAGTTTAGAGATGAATAAGACTACATTAAATCTAATGGATTTTAGGCAGCCACAGGGATATTCATAATAATGAGAAATGACCTTAAAAATACTGACCTCTTGCATTGTATTTGTACAATGAGTGAATGTTGTCTCTCAATTCCGCCTCCCCTGCGCTCTTACTTTTAAAAAATCTAACTATTGCATTGATGAGAATATTACGTCCTTCATTTGGAAATAAAAAAGAGCCTATTTATTTTAAAAATAGATTATTTTAGTTGTTTGTAAGTCCAGCATGGCTGATTTTGCTTAATTTTCATGGCTTCAAAAATACCTGGGTTTTTTAAACGTTATTGTAGTAAAGAGAATACTGAACTCACATGAGTGACTGAGCTTCTTGAACCAAAATATTTGTCTTGCAACTTCTGTTCCTCAAAATCAAACTCAACAGAAATGACAAAAAATCTAATCACAGTTAAGCAAGAAGTCCTACTACTATGCTACCATTAAAAGAAAATTGCTAATAAAATTGTTCCACATTTTTATGTTTGCCTATTAGACTTAAATTCCTCCATCAAGACAATTAAGTTTGGGTAGTAATTCAGAGGGCTTTTGATTTACTAACTAGAGTGTCTTCCTAATGAAAGTCATACGTAAAGTTACTTAGCTGTTGAAGCTTCTGAAGATGGAGAAAAAAGGACTCAGCAGCTTAACAGTATGAAAGAGATACTAGAAGGACAAATTTATACATATTACAAGCAGTGTTAGAGATTTTCAGGGGGTTGGGGGTGGAATATGGTAGAAAAGTTCTGATAGGAAAACACCTGAACATCACAAAGATGAGAACATCACCTACACAAATGACTGTTACTTGCTTTAAAGGGGGGGGGGGGGGGGGGGGTTGGGGTTGGTTTTTTTTGGTTTTGGGGTTTTTTTTTGGTTTTTTTAACTTTAAGTAGTTTTACTAGACTCAGATCAGCCTGCCAGCTCCTCAACATCTGTTTTGGGTTCTGCTTTGCTTATCATAACTGTCTGACAGGCATTTATTTCATTAAAATGTTTTTCTACCTTTTAAAGCTGAACTGCTTTGAATGTTACAGGTTACACTGTCTTAAATATGTCTTGATTTTATACTTGTGGTTTTGGGGGTGGTGAAGGGAAATAGAGATGGCTAGGGAAGCTTACAAGTTTTTCTTGGAAGATTTGTGAAAATTCTTGTTTTATCCTAATACCATTTTTCTAAGAAATGTTCCGATTGATTAAACTGACATCTTAGAAAAAATTAACAAACCCATTTCCCATTGACCTTTAGTTCTGGTTTAGAAGCACAGTCCTCTATAAGGCACTCTGGACTTCAAAGCTGGTGAATCAGCCACATATCTATGGCATACATAACCTTGTAATTCACAATATTCTCTATATTAGATTAATATTTGCCCCATTTTCTACAATAATGCCAGACTCAGACTGATGATGTTACCTTGTTGATAAGGTTGCCATAGCGGATTCTTTTTACACCTGTAATTTGGAAAAGATTAATTCTTTTCCCTTTGTAAAAGGAAATATAATTGCCATATATTCTCAAAAACCCAGATTGAGTTCTTCCATCTGATTTTGTGCTTCCTTCAAGTTGTACTTTTTTAAAGAAGGAAAGGAAGGTGGAAAATCAAACAAGCTGGTTTGGATTTTATGAATAAACTCCCAAACCCCAGATTCTCAGAACGCAGGTGAAAATAAATTGTTTATACAATACTTCTAAAAATAATATGGGAAGCTTGCATTTCTTTCTAGAAACTTTCAGGCAACTTATATAAATTTTCTATGAATGATAAATTTAGCTAGATTCATTTATATAATGTCATTGAAAAGCTTCACATCGGAAGATGCAAGTCTTTGAGTAAATCAAGGTAAAACTGTGAACGAGAAAGTAGTTGTGATTTATTTTGTATTTCCTACTTATGTACTTACATACATCACAACTCTCTCATTCTTCTTTATACTATCTGGGAATCACAAATTCTGGAATGTGTTTCTTAATATTGCACAAATTAAGGAAGTCTCATGGTCTTCATTTTATAGAAGAGGGAGAAAAGCCCAGAAGCCATGAAAGGAACCTGAACTTCCCAGAGCTCTGCTCACTGGCCTATGTCTGTTATAATCCAGACCAAGGGGCTAACCATGTCTTTGTCACTTTGAGACAGCAAACTCATTTTTAAAATATACATACCTACTTGTTCAGCACTATTAGGTGACATGAAAACATTATGTTTCTGCTTATTGTTTCCATTGATACTAGTTATCTTCCAGGTTAGGTGGAACTATTAAATTTAATTGTAACGTGACCTGAATATGTTTGTTTTTAAAAACAGTTCTGCTAAAAAAAAAATAAAATATATTGATCAGATTAGTCCCATATGTCAATTGTGATCACAATGATCACAATGATCTTTCTAGAGACAAGAATCTCTTCATTAGATTGAGTGGGTATGAATTCAGTTTGAAATTAACTTCCTCACAACCTTTTAGCCTTCCAGAACAGAACAGGATTTGGTGGTCTCTTAAATGTGCCTGAAGGCTTGGTTTGAGCTCTTAGCTCTTCTACCCATTGGATCTATTTGCTCTTTCCTATCCTGCACCATTATAAAACAATTCTCATTTACTACTCACCACAATAAAGATCAGGAGCATTTAGTGCAACAAGTTTTACAGCCAGATAGGCCAGTTCCTCTGTCATGAGGAGGGCTGGAGGCAAGAGAACAGTAGAAGTGAAAAAATGTAAAAACTATTCACATGCTGCGGTTCTGACTCAAAAAAAGCACATATTGCCAAAGAAAAAGTGTCTGGTTCAGTTTTCTGAGACTTTCTACCTTGTTAATTTGGTCAGCAAGCAACTTAATGATCCTGGTAAACTTACTTTCATATGCCTGTCTTTGCTGTGCTACTCACAGGAGGAGCAGGCAGAGAGAAGAAACGAAATTCCAGTCATTCACCAAACTCTCTCTGCACCATCAGTTTCTTTCATGTAATTTTCATGATGGTATTCCTCTGTTGATCTCTTTCTGTGTAGCACACTTCAAAACATGATTTCTCACATGTAACCAGGGAGAAGGGATACTTTGCATAAGGAGAATAAAATCAGAGAGAGAGATATCTTGAAAGTAAATTTAGGACATAATGTGGAAATTTGGAGGATGCATTGTGTGGGAGATACCAGGACCAGAGGGACCAGGAAAGAGGGAGGCTGAGGTTCATATAGCCATTGCAAAGTTTATCCAACTCAAAAACATATAGCACATAGCGCAACAAGCTGGTAATGCAGGCAGGTAACATATTACAAGCTACTGATTCTCATTTTACATACTGTTTATACATAGCCCATTCAGCCTTCATCAGCAGAGACGTCTGAGATTTCTAATGTGAAGGTTCATAGATGCATGAATGCTTGAGCTTTTATTATGTTATTCAAACAAGCTTGCTCTACTTTAATCACAACAGAACTAGCTTTCAAAATATGAGATATGTATTCAGAAAGCACAATGAGGGGGTAAAATAGGTACTAAATAAAATCTTATTAATTGTATGCAAAATGAAAAAAATGTATAGAGCAGCATATGAGGGTAGTCATAATTATAAAGGGAAAAAAATAATCACACAATTACTGAAGGCACTGAAATTCACTCTTTGGAATTCATACCAGTAAAAAACTAAATTAGTACGACATACTTGTATTTCTCAAATACTTGGTAATAATTAATATAAGATTATAAAAGACATTTCAAAATTAAAAGAAAATAAGAAATTACTGCTTTTAAAAAGTGTAACTCAGCATAATGAGCTAAAAATTCAGAAATAAGACCCTCTTAATGTAACAGCAATTTTTAATTTACTTAAAAAGAGGCAGACATTTCAAATGATACATTTGAGTTAGTTTTGCAGCTAACAATTGATCTTCCATAAATATAAACAATATTCAGGGCAAAAGAAAATATAACCTGTTGCACTACGCAGTAATTATCAGATTAATTAAATACAGTGAGAACTGTATTAAAGACCATATCTAACAAGAAATTTCCCATCTCAAGAGGCCAACAAGTATGATCAGTTTTCACATCAAGTTAAGTACTTCTGGAGCACAGATCAGCACCAGAAATCAATAATGCTACAATGATAAAAAGAGGCACAGAATCAGTTCTTTTTGTACAAAGGACTATGAAAAGAATAAAAAACCATGGAAAGTGTAAGCATATTTAGTTGTTCAAATGATTTAGAAGAGGTTAAAAAGATTAAAAATCAGGAACTACTTTTTTTTCAATTGACCAAGTATCAGATTTTATTTATTATTTCCCCTGGAAACTGGAGACCAGTTGATTAGACATCAGCTATTGAAAAAATCATTGTGTGAAAGTTAAAATGCCCACTGGAAAAGCATAGTTCAATTAAGCATAGTCTGCCCGGATCAGTCAGAGAAGGTCATACTTTACTGACATGCAGGAGTACTGTGAAGATGTTATTGCCATGACTGATGAAAGGAATTCCATAGATTTATGACACCCTGATTTGACAACGCCCTGCCCTCAGAAATTAATGTCTATAGGACAATGTTAGGACACAGGGGGTAAATTAAACTGCTAGTTAAAAATAAGAGGTGGAAAAATACATTTGAAAGCTTGGTTTTTCAAGTTGTTTTGGGAGGAATTATGTAGGTCTAAATCAAATTTCTAGTACAACCATATTACTTTATTTAGGATAAGAATACTGTTTCATTTTAAATTGCAACTGAATTTCGAGATGGTCATATTATCTAGATGAATCAGTAGATGACAATCAAAGTTAAGTCTATACAGAAGTAAACCTATCTAAAGGACATAGTATGCATACACCTTGCATAGTAATGCCATTCAGAAATGAAGTGTGACAAGCCACTGAGCAGTGCACTTCTGTGTATTGCTAAGGACAAGGCAGCAGTATCTCATATTATCCAAACACATTGCAAACATGGATTTTTTTCTGTTATTTCAGGTGCTTGATCGAAACCAGGGGGGAACTACTTGTCACAAGAAAATAATACTGTTTTGTCCCATGCCGAAACATCAGAACTTTACCAAGTCTTTGTCTGGACAAACCCAGTTGTAATTTAACTGGTGTATACCTACATTCAGCAGCTTTTGTAATGCTTGCCCGGAACATATAGCGTGTAAAATTATTTTTCATAAATTCTATTAGTGCCTCTTATGGAACAAAAGACTTCTTCTACAATTATTAAGCTACCCGACACAATTCAGAAAGGCAGCTCTAGTACAGAAATTTAGAAGAGGTTTTTGGTATCACAGGGAGGATGCCAACTTCCATGAAATGCAGCAAGTTTTCAGAGTAATTGTTGAAGAGCTCTATCAGATCAACATTAGAAGTACTTTTAAGACTTCGCTGTAACTGAAATTTCTGTTATCATTGAAGTATTTAAGTTACATAAAAAAGAATACTGATTTTTTCCTAGATGAGATTTGAGACAGTATAAAGAAGTAATCAGAATTACAAAAAAGACTAAGACAAACTGAGCCAGAGAATCAGAAATTATGAGTGCAAGAGATGAGCTTGAAATCAGTATAAGGGATAACTAAAGCTCAGATAAAACATATATATCCATAGTGATGGGACAGTATTACAATATTCCTAGAATCAATTCATACTTCCATTTGTTTTTCTGAACTTTTATTTCCCCTTGATGTGGCCTGAAGGGAATTTTTTTTTCCTACCTTTGAGAAAAGCATTTTCTAGAAGGGAGACAGTCTGCCTTTTCTGGTTCATTTCCTAAAAGGTGCTATGGTCCTTGGAGCTTTCAGCCCCACTGTAGGTACTGTACACACAGAGGGATTCTTCCCTAGTGACCTCAAGACTCCAGAGCCCAACATGTTTTACTGTACTTCACAGCATGTAAAGTGTCAGTAGTTAGTACTTCTGACTACTACAGCATGTAACTAGTCAGTAGCACGTGACACTGGTCAGTACCCTGAACCCTATACATCTCTGAAAACAGAGATTTACAGATGACAAAGAAACTGATCTGAATTGCATAATGAGATGATGTTCTAGAAGCTAAAGGAACTAGAGAAGAGGGAGTGACACACCTAGCTGATTATTTTTGAGCAATGGGAGAAGTGTAGTTCAGGTATGGGCAAGCACTCCAGCTCATTATCATTTTAACCAAGCCGTTTTTATGTAAAGGTTTTAAGACAGAACTAAGTTACCATGGAAACTGATTGCAGCAGAGACTTACTGTAAATTCTTTTCTAGACAAGGATAACAGGACTGACAGGTGGGCTGTAAAAGCAAAATGAGTGCAATATAGAGTTAGGCATGATGGCCTGTTTTCTCTTCCTAAAAGTGTGTCTTTTATGGCTCTGCTTTATCTCTACTGTTTTCTACAGTGATATATTGAACATATTTTAAAAGAAGCTCCCACCCAAATGAACTTTTTATTTTGTCATAATCCTATTTGCAAGGGAACGTACGTGCTCTATGGAAAAGAGCTGAAGGGCAGGGCACCCCACTTATTTTCCCAAATTATGATGTCTTGCCAGAATCATTAGGGATGAAGAGCCATCACTCAGGAAACACATTTGCATGAAGTGCCCTTTGCTGCCAGTGTTTATATTTTGTTCCTGAAATATGCTCTAGGTACATTCACACCATAGCACAGTACTCTCCAGGTACAATATGAAAGAAGGTAACAAGGGAATAAAGTGGGTTTAGTGAAGAAATACCGCTTACTCAAAAATTTTAAAAATATACCTATTTGCTGCAATCCTCTTTAAAGTCAAAATTATTTGGCTGTGTAAATATCTTCCTTAGTCTGATGGATAAAGGTAAGAATAACAGAGATTAGAGTACACAGCCCCTAAAATATGGTGCCAGAGTTTTAAGAAAGGAAATTGGCAGAGAATGTACCTTTTCCACTTGGAATGTTAGTTGTCAGCACTGGAAAACATTTCAGTGTATGAATATGCAAGATCTTAAAATCTGTGCTGAATCTTTCTACCTGCTGTGCTTAATTTCAGAATCTTGTGTTATCATTAGAGAAAAACAGTTCTCTCTTCCAATATGAATTTCTACCAAAAGGAAGGTGGGAGAAGAGGCAGATTCTTACTTGAATTCATCCTGATACTTTTCTAGCCTAAAGTTTCTGCTTCTTGGTTCCAGGTTCCAGCTCCCAGCTGGAGCTGTGTTTGTACATTCTTTCCTAACATAACCCATAAAGCAATTTTCCTCCAGATTTTTAAGAGGTTTGCTGTCATCAGCAGTCATAGTTGGTCCCAGTGTACTAAAATCACGATAGATAGTCACCTTTTTCAGCATGTTTGCCTTACAGCTAGAAGTAATGGCAACAGCTGGTTGTGTTGTCAAAAGTAAATATACTTCTCACCTTCAGTCTCTGCCTTCCTCAGCACTGTGGGGGTGGGGACATGACAGATGGTTCCTGCTAGCTAATCACAGAAAACATGGTATTTGGTGTATGACATGAATTTCCAGGCAAATAAGAATGGTTTTCATTTAATATCCTCCATGTGAAAAGCTGGACACCTTAATAAAATGTGGCATGCTCCAAGGAAACACATATTACATGTTGAAGGATATGAAGGTGTGACTAATCACAGAACTCTGCGATAAATGATCCACAAGCGAACTATTACTTGTCATAAGTGAATTTTGATGACTGTGTTTATTATATGTAAAGCTTTCTGGCAGGGAAACAAAGGGAAACATGGAGCTGAATTCTCTTTTTAGGCCAAGTTCATCTTTGATTCAGGGCTCTGTCCATTGTACTGCATTTGTGTGTCTCTGAGCCACAGAAGGCTGCCAGTCCAGGCTCAGCGGCAGGCAGGCTTATGTAGAGGCTTGCGCAGTCCTTGAGACTGAATACTTAAGGACTCCGTACATTAAAGGGTAGTACCATTTTAATCATTTAAAGGAAGGCATTTTAAGTATTTCTATGCTTTTTGTCTTCATTCTGACATAAATTCTACTGGAAAAGGGCTAACAAATATGGCTGTTGTCCTTCTCAAGCAAATAAGTTCCCCATTAATGTAAAAATTATTTTAAAGATATGTTTTTAATTTTAGAAAAGATGCCCCAAGAGTCTACAGCTTAATTAAATTAAAATTCCTTGGCACCATTATATGTTTCCAATTTTTTTTTCATACCTGTTTCTATGACAAAAATATGTCATTTCAAATAACCATGGTGAAATTCCCCATACAGGTGTTTATAACTGTCTTGGACTTAATTAAGGAAGTCAGAGGATTAGAAATGAGAATGTAGGGAATAGCTAAGTTCATAAAACAGAACAATACAATTTTAGTTTACAAACTCTTGCCTAAAGCATGACTGTTCAAAAGCAATGGTGGGGAAAAAGAGGCACAAGAGGTGGAGGACAGATTGTTAGGAACTGGGGAAAAGCCAGGAAAAAAGTTCTGGGGAAAACCCCACCAAAAAAAAAAAAAAACAACCAAAAAAACCAACAAATCACCAAAGAGTCAAAGAGTGATAAAACAGAAAAAGGATGCAGATAAACCCCCTTTAAATTTCAATTTACAAAATTGCCATTTACAACATAAGGTAATTCTTGCAAGCCTGATCAGAAATCTGTGAAAATCAGTAAACCCTGCAAAGGTGTCTTGGTAGGCAACTTGTTGTAAACTTCAGGATCAGGCCTAAAAGAAAACAGAAAAATTCTACAACTAAAGTAGTCTGTGGCACTTCTAAATATGACTGGTCACTTTGAAGATGTTGCTTGGGCTTCCAAATGACAACTTGCCAAACACTAGTAGTTTCTGTTTCTCATAAGTCCGTATGTTTTGTGTTGTAAGACTTTTATATTATTTCTATGTGTTTGTGTTGCCACATTTTTTTAGAAAACAAAAAAAAAAAGATTTTGTGCGTGGATTTAAGTGGTTAGCAATATAAAAATATATCAGTATTCACATATGCAGATTTATTACACTTGACCCCAAGTCTCTCATTGTTCTACCTCTGTTTTCATGGAAGAAAGAAATAAGAGTAATAAAAAAGTCTTTCATTTACCCATATGTAACTCACGGATATTTGTCAATGCAGGTTTATCAATACACAGTCCACGCTGGTTTCATACGTGACAAGGAGGCAAGCAAACAGTGGAGAACGGCAGTAGATATGATGCAGATAAGAAAGAAAGAAAAATTAAGGACAAAAAGACAGAGCAGTTTCTAAAAAAATCAGGTAAGGAATTCAGGTGATTCTGTATAAAGTGTAAATTGTACAAAGAATCATATCAAATAGTTTAGGCTTATCTTGCCCTTCCTAATATTTCTGAGAATTACCACTTTATGTGTCTATGGCCATATGTACACACACACACATACCATGCTTACACCCACTCACGCAATGAATTTCCATTTTCAGCAAAATTGCCATTACCCTCCGTGCAAATATTTACTATACTGGTATTTGATATTTCTTGTAATAAAATCCATTTTCTGTATTTCATTTTATTTTGCTTAAATAAAACATTGTACTATTTCCTACAGGAAACCAAAAAAATAACATTTTTACAAAGGAGTAAAAGAGAGTTGTGCTATGTGTGGTACTATTCTTTCTCAACAAATCAGTTTAAAGTTCTCAAACCTTGTATTATCCTATCCTAGTACTGATCTCTTGGGGCATTACACGTGCACTGCAGAAAAGCAACATGTGTTATGACCTACGTCTGCCTTCTTACACTGGTGACAGCTGGAAAGTTCATTTAGAGATTGAGCACACTTCTGTTTCCTAAGCCCGACTAGAGAGGAATAAGGATATACTTGCCAACACTGGAGGAACAATGAGCAGCATTTCATCTTTTGCTCCTCTGCTCCACTGCTTTGGAGAAAAGTTGCCCTACCACTTGCAGTGACAGTGGGAGCAGTAAATGTGATGGAGACTGTACATTCTCTACAGCCTACAAGCTGGGAAGCTAAGCTAACCGCATGCTATGCGATGCAATTCTTTGTGACATAAAACGTTCTCTTAACTACTTAAATATAGTTACTTTTAGAATAGATTGAAATTACATTTTTGCCACAAGCAGAAGATGGAAAGCAATACTCATAACTAAACCTCACATATCCATAATTTGCCTATCTGCTTAATTCTTACCTCTCCCTTCCACTTATAAAACTAAAGCTAACATGAGATGCTGGTATACCTACATGTCAACTATTAAAAAATGGTTACTTACAGGGTTTCACATTCTTGAGTAACATCATCAGAATTCCCTTCAGAGTTTGGCCTTGTAGAAGTGCTTTAACCCATCTACAAAATGCCTATGTTATGCTTATATCTAACTTTCATAGAACAGCATCTAATGCTTTCAGACTGCATGTTTCAGATGACTGACTGCAAACCTATGGAAATTCACTACTGAAATAACACATTCTATTAATTCCCAGAAGTTCTACAAACATTAAAAACAAACAAACAAAAAACCCCAGCTGAGCTTCCCAAATGACATAAAACTCATTATTACTGTTACATTATATCAATTGTATATTTCACAATTCATGATAATGCAATATTTTGTTCATGCTAACTTTTTGCGGTAAGATTACCACGCATTGAGACATTGTGCCTATTCCTTTGTACGCTGATGATTCTTACAAAATGACAACTGCTTCATTTATGTTAAAAAAGGGTTCAGAGTATCAACAAGGATGCCTCTAATGGGAGAAGCAGCATAATACAGCCAGAGTGTCTTTAGGACATGCAATATTCATCAGTTACAAACTTGGGAATGTCATACTGTAAAAGCTACATGATAAAAGATGCTGTGTGGTGTTACAGCTGATTCCATTTGCCATATGGCATGTTATTATTTTGTATTACCTTGGAGAGCCCACTAAAAGTGAAAGGAGAATAGAACACACTCAAGGTATATAGAATAATGAGCACAAATTGTAGAATTCTTAATTATAGCAATAGGGTCTGTAACTGCAATGGAGAAGGAACTAAATATGAGAGTTGAACGTGTGCTATGCTAACTCTCCAGCTACTGAAAACTAATAAACTCCTATCAGGAATATTTAAACAGGAAGCAATTGCCAGTCACCATATGTAAAAGCCTACAGGCAATCTCAAAGCAAGCTGGCTCAAAAGTCAGCAAATGCTATGTGCAATGCTGCAAACTTTAGCATAATATGGTTTTATATTGAAAATAGAGTTTTATGTGAAGTAGGCTGGAGAAAACATTAAATCAGTAATCTCTAAAAATGAGAGTCCATATGCACAGCTATAATAAAATCATCAAATAAATTATTAGAACAAGAAAGGGGGTGGGGTGGGGGAGAGTATTTACTGAAAACAATTAAAGTAAAAGAATCCTAAATTGTTTCATTTTGGTATCAGGCTAAGCGAGCTGTTCACAGGACCTAAGAAGTCCCAAAACAAACAACATCTCCAAATTTTAAAAGACTTTCCTTTTACAATTTATCAGAATTCACAAACGGAAAAATTTAGCCAAGATATCAGGAAAGTAGGTTCAATGAAAAAAACATTTGTATTTCATGTGGCACTATTTGCCTGCAAATTCAATTTTTCCCACTCCAGTAAATTGAGCTTCACCCCTCCCACCCTGCAGTGCTGTCTTTGGAAGCAAAATCCAACCAAGGTTAGATCATTCTTTGGGAGCTATTACTTAGTCACCACTTAAAAGTTAAATGACAAATTTTTTGATACCAAATAATGGAAATGTACAGGCTTACTGGGTTTTCGAATAGTTTGGCGCTAAACACCATAGTCCATTAGGTGATGCATTTCAAGATCTATAACAGGAACAGAATATTTTAAAATTATTCATGCTAATTGTGCAATACTTCAGATGACATCTTCAGAACTATCATCTATTCAAGTGTTCAGTTTGAGCAACCAAAAAGCATAAGATTGTTCCATTTGGCCAGATCTTTAGCAGAAATAAATCAGAGAAATTCTAGTAACTCTTAATATTTCCTATTATGGGTTATGCATTTTGCTTTCCTGTTAGTTTTTACTGGCTATTAGGTAGGTAACTTAACTTTTGTTTTGGCTTGGTTTTGGGTTTTTTTTGTAAGTCATCTAAGTGACTCAATATCATTTAAAGTTAACAGAACCTCACAGTGAAATGAATAGAAGATCATGGCTGTATGGCCCTTGTAAGCTTCACCCTCCTTGCACTCAGTACCAAAACCCACTGTGTACAGTTTACCATTCTCAACGTTTGACACTGCACGGGTTTACATTTGTAAATACTTGCAGCCCAGTGATGGAAGGAGTGATTGCTGTGCAAATTACTTCAACCATTTCTATTTCTCAGCTAATGTTAACACCAACTCATGACACATTTTTCACTGTATTATCAAAATCTGTGAAGTTTTCACACATTTCAATTTGAATGCCACTCATGCTTATTCCACACATAATCTTCTGTTCCAGCCATAAAAAAGGCTGATGCAAAAATTACTGATGTCACTAAATGAGGGTTATTATTCAGTGAGAGATAAGAAGAGGGAGGGAGGAAGGGGAGGAAAAGAGAAAGGAAGGGAGGACGGGAGGGAGGGAGGGAAAAAGCCAGTTCTGGCTATTGTACTCGAGGGTGTTTTTACCTTTTGAATTAGAAGGAATCTTAAATATATGTTAACTGACAGCTCAAGTTTAAAGACTCTGTGTAGTAAACATACTTGCTGAATTAGCAAACATTTGTCTATTATTATCTTCTCTAAAGCTATGTATTATTAAAAGAAACAGTAATATTTGTATATTTTTGCCTTCTAAGAACATACTCAAATCCATGCTAATGAGAGATAACTAGTGTTTGACAGAGTTAGTGTTTACCTTACCCTAATAAATTGATAATTTACAGCTACATTTTAAATACTTTTATTTCTGTTATTCTGATAAACTGTTGCCTTCACAACAAGCACAAATGAAAGATAAATTTTCAGTGCAGCAGTTTTAAATTGGTGATGGAAAAATAACTTTTTTAAAAAATACTTAGTAATTTCTTCTGAAAAGATAAAAATGTTTAATTAAATATAAGTAATGGAATATCAGTATGAATTCTTCAACCTAAAATCTTGTCATAATATGGTAATTACTACTACCACTATTTTTTGAAAAAATTACAAACTATTTAAGTTTCATATTAAACAACTCAGGAAAACATCAAGAATATAAAAAATGGAAGAGTTCAGGAGTTGAACTCAAGGAAAGAATCATGTTCCAATGTTTTTTCTGCTAGTTCAATTCATTTAGACAGTTAATTTTTTTGATTAATTGATCATGACAGCATTATAGTATAATATTGATTATATTAGATGCGTACACTTTCAAAGTCTTCAATTAGTTTAAGAAGATATAGATAGGCCAAAAACTTGTGATGCTTCAGAGAAAAACATTCAGTTACACTTAGCAGGAAAATCACAAGTAAAGTATTTTTATCTAACCACAGTTTTTAAGTAACCAAAGGGTGAATGGTGACAGTATCTTAAGAGAATTTCAGAAAGGACAGTATCTTAAAGACACAACCTATTCAAGTAGCACATTGTGCATTTTAAAACCATATTGTCAGCTACGCATCCCAGTTTTACTGAAACTACAGTATTTAAAAATTTGGAACACTGTTTATATAAACTGGAATAATAACATTGTTTTATTTGACTTTAGCACCTCTGACTTTCACTTCCAGAGGTGCTAATATACTTGGTTTTTTAAATGCACCTCTACTTCTAAACTTGAAAAACAAGCAACTGCCCTATGCTTTGGAGCTGCCTAGCTAAATACAACTTCTGTATGTATTTTAGGGCTTCTTTTGATATTTATTCAACTGTCAATTCTCATACATTTCTTCCAAAAAGATACTCTGCTGGATATTTGCAGTATATTATGAACAGATGTTGTTCCTGCTCTGCTGGTTCATGTTAGAGAACTTGTACCTTTGATAGATTATGAAGAGTGGATGAAATCATAAGTGAACAACACAGTATAGTATACCAAATATTTAAGATTTCACTGCTTTTTCTAAATGAAGTTATTCACAACAGATTATAGACTGGTGCTTCTACACTATTCTAAATCAAAGCGGTTTCATGCCACCAAAAGCTGACAGACTCTCAAGGTAAATGACTGGTGATATATATATATATATATATACACATATACATATATAATATTTTCCAGAATAAACCTCAATATCATCTGAGAGTAAGGACCACGATATGCCCTTAATTGTCCAACAAAGGCCTTTGTAATATCAGGAATTTTCAGGGGTATAGTAAGCAGATCCTATTTTGCAAGCATGGCTTTTTAACTGTGATGCCTACGTTGCACATTTGGCCATTTCAGTCACTAGTAAAGTACTGAATGGTTTCCTATCCTTTTGTTCCCAAGGATGTACATGTGTGGGTTTTATATACTGTGTAGGTTCCAAAAAAAAAGAAAACAATTATTTGATGTAAACAGCTGAATCTGGGAAATGAACAAGATTAAGAATATATGATAATGTGTTTGGAGCGAGTCCATGTTATTGGAATGCTCAGGTATTACAATGAAGGCTCTGCCACCCTTATTTACACCCTCGTCTCCAAGAACTCTTCATCTCTTGCTCAAGCCTGCATCCTAAAAGCAACATTAAGTGCTTTCCTGGAACAGACTAGTGAACTACATATTCAGATGGTCTCTATAATTTCTGATTTTTAAAGACAGGTGACTGCAATACATCATGCTAGCAACAAATTATGCTATAAATTGTACATAACTTTATAGAAATAAAGCTGCAAGGTATCTAAGTCTCCATCAAAACAGAATAAAGTGGGAGACATTTTTTTTAAATAGAAAATATAAGACCGAATATTGTGCTTACATTGAAAATAATGTTCTGTAATTCTTTGCTTACCCCACCAAAAGACCATCTGATTTCTATGAAGTGAGTTAAAACATAAGAGGTATAAATTCCTTTTTGCTGTTTAGATTATTGAATTTTTTTGACATAACAGATGACAGTAAATGTGATTAATGGCTGCTGATAATTGGAGTTTCATTCCAGTGGTTATTGCTTGTCAGTAACAATTAATAGCTCCACAAAACCCCCATTCATTTCACAATATTAAAGAATGATGGCTTGTGGGAGTTATGCTAAACTAGCACTTTCAATTAGATTTTGAATTTTACAGTATATTGAATAAGAGTTTATGGTTTTATAACAGTGATGGCTTATTGTTGTATGGTAATCACTCTCATTACATATATGTATGTTTATCTGGACAATTACAATTTTTATAGTCATAATATTAAAAATAGTCAATTGCAGGTTAACATTTTTTTTAAAAGTATAGAGTATTTTGGTCTTTGTCAGTAAAGATTATTTTGAATGTCAGTTATATAGGTTTTGTCCCAGTATTTGATAGGCAAGATGCAATGGTTAAGGGATGCAAAAAAAGTTTTAAGTTCCTCAGTATCAAGCACCATCTGCTATGGCATGTGGCACAGCCACACAGCTGCAAGTCTCCTGCCTACAGTTGGCTGGGCTGTAGCTCTAAGGCAGTAACTGTCTCATCTGATCATTTCCAGAACTGTAGGAAGAGAGAATCACAGACAGAATGGTTGGGGTTGGAAGGGACCTCTGGAGACCATCTAGTCCAACCCTGTGCTAAAGCAGGTTCACCTACAGCAGGCTGTACAGAGTCACGTCCAGGTGGGTTTTGAATGTCTTCAGGGTGGGAGACTCTACAACTTCTCTGGGCAGCCTGTTCTGATACTAAGTGACCCTCAAAGTAAACAAGTTCTTCCTCATATTCAGAAGGAACTTCTTGTGTTTCAGTTTGTGCCCTCTGCCCCTTGCAGGGGAAATCATCAATAAAGGGAAAGATTCTTATTTTGGAGAGTCACTGAGGAGTATCCACACCTTTGGCCTTTCCTCCAGTAAATAACTTCCTGCAGTCAGAAAGAAAAAATAAGCAAGGAAGGGAGAAGGCATCAAGGACTGTCACAGAGGAGCACACAGGGAAGAGAAGTTGTGAAAGATGAAGTTGATAGGAAACGTCATCAATTCAGATGATGGACAAAGCGGTGCAGAGTTTGACGTGAGAAACTGGAAAGGGTATGGTTCCTTTCTGTGACCACATTAAATTTAATAGAGCAAATCTAAAGGTTCCTTAACTGAGAAACCAGAAGGCTCTGAAGTCTAACATACTTACAAGATAAATCTTGAAAGTATAAGTATACTAATAAAAATTCTGGCCCTGAGGAATTCAGTGCATTCCTAACACTGACATCTATATTGTCAGGATCTGAGTCATAGATCATCTAATAAAGTTCAACAAAGTGGAAAAAGGAACAACGTGGAGAGCGAGCTTCATAAAGTTAACTTCTTAATTAGCAAGGCACATACTGATTTCACTTGCATCAGTGCTCTTGCCTAGGATTGACCTTGACTTCAATTTTTTGATGCAGCAAATACAACTTCTATGAGAATAGTCTAAATAAATGTTTTTCCTGCTTTGTCTTTTATTTCAATATGCTTTTAAAATCTACTGATAATACCGATTATTTTTCTAATTTAATCTTACATAAATTGTCTAATGAGTCTCCCAAATAAAGAGCATTCTAGTAATTCAATTTGGTAATATTCTTCCAGACAATGAAGTTATCCTAGTGTAAAACAAGGAAGATGAGAATCTGTCCCATGAAAAACTGACTTATTTTAGCAAACTAGGTTAAGGAAAAAGTCAACAATAAAAATGACTGTGGTAATTCTAATGAAATTCCAAGTCAAAACTGCAGCCCACTGCACATTCTATTTAAAATAGTAATTCTCCATCCAGTAATAACCATATCCAAGTCAATGCCAAACTCTGATTGAAGTCAATGAGAACAGGAGCAAGACCTTTCTTATTACTATTTGATTAGTTTGTGCAAGTTTGCAAAAGCAAAAAATTACTACTGGTGATAGGGGAACCTCAAAAGACGCACTTGTTTCATTGGAAAAGTCATAATGTGGAAGTTTAGATAATTAGAGATGTAAACCTTTTTGATTTATTTTAATCCTGGCCTTCAGACCATCTGTTCAGAAGTATTTTTTCTTACGGTTTCATGATACTACTATTAGGTATTTGTTGTATATTAGCAGCTAACGGCCCTAATTAGTGTTTGTTCTACTGCGGCAGGTGCTGTATAGGCCGCGGTAAAACCAAATGTAGAGTAAAATGGGACTAAATAAAATAACCCCAACCACTAGCTTTGCAATTCCCAAGGTAAATTTTGGCTAAGTGTAGGTTAGGTTTTATTTTAGAACAATAGTTTTTCTTATAATTTCTTTGCAATTCCCAATGTTTATTTGAAAAATTAAAACACCAAAACAAAAAAAACCTTTACATAAGTTCATAATTATGATGTGAAACATCATTATTAAAGAGAACAAAGTATACAGTATGTATGTCAGGAACTGAATACAAAAGGGCAACAGAGTTCAAAAAGGCAATTTGGTTCTATTCTTTGATCTAAGCTAATAAACCTTTAATCTTTCTAATGTAGAACATAAATTCAGGCATTGCAACGCCTGTAGATCTAATTCTAATCTCACATTCTGACAAATCATTTTCACTCCTTGTAACTCTGAGGTTTGATAATACCAACACAAAGAGTCCCACAATATATGTCCTATATCCAGCACTGAATTTATTGTTTGGGAGTTACTTATTTTATGACTGAAGAATTTCTTTTGCAAGGGAAAAATGAAGATTTTTCTTTTTTATTTTTTGAATGCTTAAACGTTGAACCTTTATTCCTTTTCCCAAAAATTCATACTTCTCATTCCTTCTGTGACATTCTTAATAAATTTTTAACAGCAATGGTAAAATACATTATGCTGCTCAGTGTCTTGAAGGCACAATGATATTCAGCCTTCCCTGGAAGAGAGACCTTTTCAGTTGCACTCGGTTTTTAATACAGTTCAGCTACGATACAGGAAAATTGAGCAATAAACCATAAAGTCAAGAATTGGCTTCTTTTCCTATATGTATGTAAAGGTAATCTTACTTGAAATCAGTAAAAGCAGTGGTTACTCGGCGCCTGAGAAGACTAGATATTACTAAGATTCTCCAGCCAAAGATCTCAAGTTCAGTTAAACATAAGTTAAGATCCTAAGAAATGGCTGTATCCTCATTTTCTTCAGCACAGTATTACCATTATGAGCATGTGAAGTATTTATAAGCTTCATAATAAATTCAGTCACTTCTGAACGGTGACTCTCAAAAAACGTGTAGCGGGAAAGAGCTCTGAGAACAGAAATGTCAACTTTGAAGTAAGTTTCTCTAATGGGAGAAAGCTTATATTCTATTTGCTTCAGGTTATAGAAGCATGTTTCTTAATGCAGTCAATTTTGAGTGATAAACAAAGGAAAATTTCTTATGCTGCACACACACCAGCCATAGCCACCTCAGGGCTCTGACTAAACTTATTAAGTGTCTGGCCCAAAAAAGAGCAACATTAATAACCTTTCATTACAGTCTTCCTTAAGAAGTGAGGTAGACTGTAAAATGTATGCTTTGTTATCAGCAAGGGGCAGCATATTCCTTTGTGGAAGAACTGATTCAGTCACAATTTCCACAATCCTGAAACCGGTACTCTTATTCTTGCTGCTTCCTACATCCTCACGGCCACCTGTACGTAAAGAGGAATGCAGTGGACATGCAGAGTCTTTTGTGCTTTGGTGCCGTGGCAGTGTGCCATGTAGGCCAGGTACCCAAACAAGGACCAAAGAGAACCTCTCATCCCTGGTAACTGCCCCACCATAAATGAAAGGTGTAATTCTCTATTATGGAATGATAAACAATTAGTAGTGCCACTAGATAAACTTAAGCAATTGCTACAGTTTAGCTAGGCATGTTATATGATTGCATGCCATTCTACCTCCAGGTCTCCTGTCCTTCTACCCGTCCCATGTCAAAAGGATGAATATGAACCCATGCTTAAGGAACAGTTTGGGCTGTACACCACTTCCCTGAGTCATGCAATGCTATATCATATGAGGAGGTTGGCCTCCCAGCACACATATGCATATTTCCATACACACACACAATGTAGTCTCCTGGCTGCTGAATAGAAATCCAGATGACTTTATTAAGTGGTACTTCTTCTAATTTTATGCTTCTTCCAGCCATTTTGTGTACTTGATAATGAACCCAAACAGTAATGAGGGACTTGAGATATCCTGAGTAAAATCCAGTGCCTTGAAGTCAATTGAAATTTTGTCATTGATGTAAATGGGGCCAGAATTTCTGCCATGGTCCTAAAACTGTTCCCTTTTAAGAAATGCAGCTTATTTCAGTTGAGGATTCCTTACCAACCCCTGACTCTCATGAACAATAAACCTACAACAGTAATTTTACTGGAGTTTAGTATCACAGTTATGTGCAGTGGCATTTCAGTTACATTCATTGCAATCACTTGCAGTTAAGATGCAACTGGTAAAGTTTATCCAGAGTTTTCTGGAAACATCATGAAAGCGCAGACCTTCTTCCTTAATACTGCTTCACCGCTGTGATCTCCACCCGAGCACACCTTGATTTCCAAATGACAATGTCAATTTGCTTTCCATGTCAGAGACAGTACACTAACCAGTGTTCCGTGGTGTGGAAGACACCTTTATAGTTGTGTGACTTTACATCCCCTGAAAAGAGATGCTATGACTACAACTTGATGCATTAGAAGAGTACTTTTCATTTTGAGTGAAAATTTCACCTTGAAAGTTCAGTTTCTTGTGTTCATTTACAGTCAGTCTGATGGACTGAAGTTCAGACTTTGTCTTCTGTCTAGCTGTTAGCTATAGTAAGGTTCTGCATGAGGTGTTGTGATGTGAAGCTAGGATTATATTTCATCCTCCATATTAAATTTGGACTTTTTCTCTTGGCTGCAATTATGGCTTCTAATATATGTGTCTGGGGTGCATGTGGAGAAATTCTGGAAAACCTGTGTTCGTGAGTTATCAAAGCTTTAAGTTATTGTTAGATGATTCTATTGTTGGGCAGGAGTCTTTTGATTAAGATTCCTTAGAAATACTCCATCTTCATCTTCTGATAGTCTTAAAATTGTGAGTCAAAGTTATTTTTTCATTACCATCCCTTTCTCATAGAGTCTCAACTGTCAGATACCATTCAAAGACTTAGATTTTCTGAATGTTGATAGGAACCTTTTCTTAATTAGTTGAGATGTTGTGGGTACAAATGGGTTTTAACAGAGAAGCATGCTGCAAAATCCACATTGGTAATTCAATTACTGTTTTCAAAATGTAGTATTTTACAAAATACCTTGGGGAACTAAACATTTCCTCTAAGAAAACTCCAGAGTAATGGGAAAGCCAGTACATCTGGACAGAACAGGGAATGTCAGAGCCTCAGCAGCTGTCCTTTTTTGGGTGTAGATTCTAGCTGCTCTGTGCCTTTCTAGTTCTCAAGTACCCAGCAGTTTTAGTGTGCCTTGGGTCATCAGATAATTAAAGTATGCATACATTCAGTAGCATAAAACTCATCAGAACAGGCATCCAAAAATTTAGAAGCCAAGACCCAGCTGTTTTTTGCTTTGAAGAATTGTTACTTTTTTTTTTTGTTTGGTTTGTTGTTGGTTTATTATTGTTTTGGCTTGGGACTTTTTACTATGAGTAGCACCTGTATATATTGATGAAAGCAAAGCCAAGCAGAACATAATCTATAAGCAGAAAGAAAGGAGGAATAGGTCACACAAATAGTCTTTTGTTAGAATGAAATCAAGTATGTTTTCTAAACTCAGCCAGACTCCTGCTGGAAAAACTGTCAATAAAACATTAGCTACTCCATCTTTTCAGGGGATGTTGTGTGTTCTAGTGTCTCTGTCCAGAAAAATACTTGTATTGTTATGAATTAGGAATAAAATCCCCCAACAGAAACATCAGAGATAAAGAACATCTTTTACCTTTATTCTTTAGAATAACTATGGCTTTTAAGAATTTTGGCATTTTCTACTTATTTACAAATTAGAAGCCTATGTTATGTCTTTAATGCTGGAGGAAACTTTAATCCAATTAATAGAGGAAATAAAAACCTTACGTTTTACTGCTACTATGTTTATTTGTGCACTTTGTGACTTCATCCCTGAACTTCAAGAGAAGCAGGATTGTTTTAGTCTACACTGCCTTTGTTAAAAATTCTCTCTCTTCTACTCTTGCCTTACACACAAAAAGAAATAAACTCAAAGAAGATTTTTGGCTACAATTTTTGATAGAAGGCTCTTCAGTATTTGCTATAATTTCACAGCAGGAAAGACCAAACTATTATACTAAAAAGTTTCCTACAGAGGTCTGTATCAAAGCTTCTATATTCACATCATTGTTATACTTATCAGGTGCATGGTTTTCAGGCATTTGCCTTCCCTGACTTGTCCTTCTTACCTTCTAAACTTACATTCAATAAGCAGGCAAAATCTCCTCTGAGCTTTACTAGCAGGAGATAATTGTTCTATACTCTCTGCAGTTTCCTCTCCAGCACTGTAACATACATCAGTTGCTAATAGTTAATTACTTTGTGCACTTGCAGTTCAGTCTCCTGAGGAGTGAAATTAAATTTTGTGGTTTTAGCCTAGGAGAACATGGACTCAAAACACACACACACTTAAAAATTTTTTCTGAACACTAGTCAAAGCAGTTCCTTGGTGCACAGGAGAGGGAGTTGCAGGCCTGACTTCTATGCCACGTGGCACTTGACTTGGTGTTTGCTGATTGCATCAATGGCCAGAACTATTTCTTTGCTCTGAACACTATGGAGTATGCCCTTTCCTCTCAATGAAAGACTGATTACCCACTCCTGCAAGAGGCTGTACATACCACTATAACTGATTCAGTAACTCAGGCAATTACTCATTCTATCTGAATTTTGCTTACATTTGCCTGACACTAACAGTATTGGCCAGAGACAACTAACCAGCCTTGGAGCACTGTCAATGCTAGGAGTGTAACACTTGAATTTATGCATCCTGGAAAGTTAAGGAGTGCGTTGTCATCATTTTCCCAGACTCAACTGGATAGCTAGTATTTAAGTGTGCACACTGTACACAAAATTAATGTGTTTTGCCCATTTTTACTAGAAATATTGCTTATCCCTATGTGCATTGTGTAAATTATGCCCAGATATCTTGGAAAACACGATAAACAGAAGTGTTTGGAAAAGTGAAAAGGTTTTCTCAAGAAGATCTGTTTTCTTTAACCAGAGGTGTCTTCTTGCAGCATTTTGGATTTTTTGAATTTTCAGTGAGTGGAAATCAGATTCATGGGATCACTTTTCTGGACTCCTGACAGGTTGTCCCAAGAGATGCAGAAATTTTCCAGATCTTTTTAGTTCTGAGCAAATACAACGTTTTTGACAAAAATTGGGAACAAATCTTGAAAAATGAAAAACTTCTTTTAATAAGCTTTTAAAGGTGTATTAATGTCTCTTTTCATACCTGGTGCTCAAAGTAACTTAGAGAATGACCTCTAAGAGGTACTTCAAATTTCAGAATGACGATGGCCACTTAAAGCCTTTGTAATACTGCAAGCAACTGCAGTTTTGTCAGCATTAAAAATAAAAACAAACAAACAAACAAACCCCCCCCCAAAAAAAACCCAACCAACCCCACAAAAAAACAGAACCAAAATACACTTTTTTTAGACACAGAACTAATGCAACTTTCAAGAAATATTTTTTGCCAGTTTTTTTGTCTACTTTGCTACATTTACCTGATATGCCTATACGAGTTACAAATTGTTTCTACTAGAGAGTAGGCTTAATCTTATGACTTGTATGACTATCAGTAATGATAAAAGCCCAGCAGAACAAAAGGCGCTTTTTGCTCATGCTAGACAGGGAGCTTAATTAGCATTAATTTAATTCTGAGAGCAACTCTCACTTCATCTCCCTTATTTCATAGAAGAGCAGCTGCTGAGATATTATGCCATCTTTTGCCTTACTACAGGGCAATACACCTTGACCTCCTCCTCCTCCTCTCTTTTTCAGTACAATTTGTATGAAGTATTTATATTGTTCTGAGGTTAAAAAAAAAAAAAAAGCTTTGTCTATGATTCATCTGGATTTGACTTTGATAAGGGTTCTTCCTCTTGAATTCACAAGGACACAAGCTGGCCCAAGACTTATTTCCCTTATAAAAGAAGCAAGCAACAACAACCTTAAAATCTCGGAGAAAAAATTGTCAAAGGACGTTGGTGGGTTTTTTTTTTTAATTAAGAAGAATATGTTTGAGGGAAATAAGTTTTGAAAATTTTAAAATAATTTTTTATCCAGCTGTAATAGAAGAGCTGATTTATTGTATTTTTTTCTGTTTCTTTGAAGCAAAGTTTTTTATATTCTTTAATGCTAAGTTACAAATACCAGGAGGAGAACTGCATGGTAATTTTTCAGTGCCTGGAAACACCTGAGTTTGCCATATGGCTCTTCTGTAGACAGTTACAATTCTGAGTTTCAGCTATGCAACATTACAGAGTGAACTACATCAGTTTACATTACATTGCTATCTGAGATGTCCCGTCAGCTAATTTTAGTAGGCCTAGACATCCTTGACAAAGTAGGTGTAAACTTTGGGCTACTGTCTGGCAGGCTAAACAAGAAAGACAGAAATTCCTCTTAAATGTGCATTTGTCAGAATCACCATTTTTAAAAGGCCATTTAAGAATAAAGTTGGCTGCATTCAGTTCTTTCAGCCTATAAACAACTGAGCTGAACTTATTCCACTGACAGATAGGGAGGCTGCAATACAGCTCAACAGAATAACATATAGCTTTTTTGTTGTTGGACGGTTCCCCTAACTGTCTGTTCTGCCTGGTATCCCACTTCCTTGGGGGCCTGAACACATTTGAACTGATACCATATAAAAAAAGCATAAAATTAAGTGCTGTCCAAATGTCTAGTTGTCTTTGCTTTCTTCCTCTTGGAAGCTTGATTTAGAAAAGAAGCCCTTTAATACTAACTTTTTATTTTGAAAGAACAATTTCTTCATGCTAAACCTCTCCTGCAAATGCTATCAGATAGACCTGGTTTTTTCGTATTTTTTTCTACTGTGACTACTCTAGAAAGGGCAGTATTCTGAAGTTCTTTTGGATCTATTTCAGCCATTTTGCATGACTAAGACATTTTGTAAAGTCAGAGCTGTAATATAGATTAAGATAATGTGATAAATTATGCAAAACACAATTGATGAACAAATAGTTAAAAGGGAAACCAGGTCTGGAATCTGAGTGAATTTGCACCAAATCATAAACATTTCCACTATCTACTATTATTTTTGTTAATTAGTATAAGCACCATTTGGTTGTCTTCTTTCTTTGGGAAAGAAGAAGACGGCATATATGCTTGGATAAACTCTCATATTTTACATTTAAAACTACAGTCAGTACCCTTAAATTGTAAGACTTCATCTTCTAGAACATTTATAAAGATTTAGGTTCCTAAGTACTTAAAGTACATACATAGTTTAAAATGATTGACAGAAACATCATGCATGGGCTGGAATGGTCACCTAGGACTCTATTCAAAAGACTCACATAAATTAGCTTTTCTCTGTTAATAAATACTTGGTGAGTGTCTGTGCAAAACTGGTATATGTGCTGAGATGGACAACTCTTAGTTTTGTTATTTTGGGGAGGCCCTTTCATTTCTCAAACTGTACTCCTTTAGCATGCAAGTGTGTTCTGCAGTTAGATGCAGCTGATTCTGATGGTAGGATTCACTGTCAAGTGATAAAACTTGGAAATTCTAAGCCCAGAACTTATAACTTTTGTAAATTACACTTTTTGTACTGTTTATATGAGGAAAAAGAAGTGGGTCTTTTTCTTTTATTTTAAGAGAATATTCAAAGTAGATTTTCTGTCCTGCAAATTACCATATTTTTAAATTAAGGTATGTGGACTTATTATGAACTATCTGTGACAAAGTGATTCTCTTTTCAGGGAGTGGTGGTGGTTTGCTGGTGATGAAAGAATGCCTACTGGTTTTAATTCATGGTAAGAGTGAAAGTGCTAAATACCACCCCCAACCTGCTGAAGGATACTAACAGGCTTAAAAGAAAAGGTAGTGCTGTGTAGCGTCTGTGAGACAACTGGCATATTAGACAGAGCAAGAGAGTTTAAATTGCTGTGTCTTACTGGAGGTGTAAAATCACAAGGAGCAGTGCTTTCAAATGGATTTTTTGGCACGCACTGATAGTATTTCAAAAAGTATTATCCTTAGAATTCCTTATTCAAAAAATGTGCACAAAAACAAGCTATCTGACTGTGTGGAACAAAAATAATACCATCACGTTATTTTCTTTGAATTATTGTTTACTCACCAACAGGCATGAAACATTATGTGGATACTCATTATTTGTCTATGAATAGTCATTCCATCAGAAGTCTTTTCAATTTAGAATCTAATCTGAAAGACTTTTCGCTGCTGCTCTCTACATTTTGAAACCATGTCCATTTCTACCACTTAATTTTGTAAAACTAGTTGTAGCATTTGGTTTTAGTCCAAACAAAAACTTTGTTACTGGTTAAATTATCGCTAACAATGTTAGTGAAATAACAAAAAAAAAAAGCATGGGGTTTTTTTTTTCTATATATATATTCAAAAGAGTGAAATAACAATAAAATAATAATGATCGCTAGCCCTCATTCTCACGGGGTACTTCAGCTTAGAAGAGGTCTGCTGGAAATACAGCACAGTGGAGAGGAAACGGTCTGGGACGTTCCTGGACTGTGTGTAAGATAATTTCCTGGCACAGCTGGTCAGCGAGCCAGCCAGGGGAGATGCCCTGCTGGACCTACGGTTTACAAACCGGGAAGGACCGGTGTGTGATGTGGTGGTCGGAGAACACCATCATCATAGGGATCCCCAGATGGTAAGAGTTTTCAATTCCCGGAGAAGTAAGGAGGGGGGTCAGCAGAACTGCTACCATGGACTTCTGGAGGGCAGACTTTGGCCTTTTTAAGAGACCCTGGCCAACAGAGTCCCCTGGGAGACAGTCCTGAAGGGCCAAGGGGCCCAGGAAGGCTGGGCACTCTTCAAGAAGAAAATCTTAAAGGCACAGAAGCAGGTGTGCCAAAAGACGAGCTGCTGGGGAAGACCACCGGCCTGGATGAACTGAGAGCTTTGGTTGGAACTCAGGAAAAAAACAGGAGAGCTAACCACCTCTGGAAGAAGGGACAGGCAACTCAGGGCAACACTAAGGACGTTGCGAGGTTATGCAGGGAGAAGATTAGAGAAGTGGAAGCCCAGCTAGAACTCATGCTGGCAACGATCATAAAAGATAACAAAAAATGTTTTTACAAGTACATGAGAAACAAAAGAAAGGCCAGGGATAATCCGCATCCTTTATTGGATGTGCGGGGAACGTTGCCACAAAGGATGTGGAAAAGGCTGAGGAACTTAATGCTTTCTTTGCCTCAGTCTCTAACAGCAAGACCAGTTACCCTCATGGTACTCAGACCCCTGAGCTGGAAGGCAGGAATGGGGAGCAGAATGAAGTCCCCGTAGTCCACGAGGAAACAGCTAGTGACCTACTGCTCCACTTAGACACACACAAGGCTATGGGGCCAGGTGGGATCCACCTGAGGGTACCGAGGAAGCTGGCAGAAGAGCTCACCAAGCCACTCTCCATCAATTATCAACAGTCCTGGCTAACTGGGGAGATCCCAGAAGACTGGAGGTCAGCCAGTGAGACACCCATCTGCAGGAAGGGCAGAAAGGAGGATCCAGGGAGCTCCAGGCCTGTCAGCCTGACCTCGGTGCTGGGGAAGGTTATGGAGCAGAATATCCTGAGTGCCATCACGTGGCATGTTTAGGACAACCAGGGGATCAGGCCCAGCCAGCATGAGTTTATGAAAGGCAGGTCCTACTTGGCTTACCACATGTCCTTCTATGACGACTGACCTAGTGGATGAGGGAAAAGCTGTGGGTGCTGTCTCCCTGGACCTTAGCAAAGCCTTTGACACCTTCTCCCACAGCATTCTCTTTGAGACACTGGCTGCTTAGGGCTTGAATGGGTGTACTCTATGCTTGTTAAAAGCCGGCTGGCTGGCCAAGCCCAGAGTGGTGGTGAATGCAGTTACATGTGGATGGCAGCCGGTCACAGGTGGTGTTCCCCAGGGCTCAGCATGGGGCCAGTCCTGTTTAATAGCTTTATCGATGATCTGGACAAGGGGATCGAGTGCACTTCAGTCAGTTTGCAGACCAAGTAAGGGGAGAGTGTTGATCTGCTTGAGGGCAAGAGGCTCTGCAGAGGGATCTGGACAGGCTGGATCAAGGGTCCAAGGACAGTTGTGTGGAGTTCAACAAGAAGTACCAGGTTCTGCCCTTGGATCACAACAACCCCACGCAGCAGTATGGGCTTGGGGAAGAGCAGCTGGAAAGCTGCCTGGTGGAAAGGGACCTGGGGGTGCTGGTTGACAGCTGGCTGAACATGAGCCAGCAGTGTGCCCAGGTGGCCAAGAAGGCCAACAGCATCCTGGCTTGTATCCAAAACGGTGCAGCCAGCAGGACAAAGGAAGTGATCGTCCCCCTGTACTCCGCACTGGTGAGGCTGCACCTCGAATCCTGTGTTCAGTTTTGGGTCCCTTGCTACAAGAGGGATATTGAGGTGCTGCGGCATGTCCTGAGCAGAGCAATTAAACTGGTGAAGAGTCTGGAGTACCTTATGAGAAGCAGCTGAGGGAACAGATTGTTTAGCCTGGAGAGGAGGTGGCTCAGGGGAGACCTTACTGCTCTCTACAACTGCCTGAAAGGAGGTTGTAGGCAGGTGGGTGTTGTAGTCTTCTCCCAGGTAACAAGTGACAGGACAAGAGGAAACAGCCTCAAGTTGCACCAGGGGAGGTTTAGATCAGATATTAAGAAAAATATCTTCACTGGAAGGGTTGTTGATCATTGGAACAGGCTGCCCAGGGAAGTGGTGCAATCACCATTCCTGGAGGTAGGTATCTAAAACATGTGTAGATGCTCTGCTTAGGAACATGTTTTAGTGGTGGACTTTGCAGGCCTGGATTAACAGCTGGAGTCTATGACCTTTAAGTTCTTTGTCAACCTAACTGATTCTATTTTTTGCCATAAAAAAATGCTTTTACATTTCAAAAAGAAACCATCAGAAATGTAATGTCTGCAAAAGGCTTCTCTACTGTTTTCTACTTGATGGGTAATGGAAAATTCTAAAATTTCAAGACATAGCAGTGTATTTATGTCCTATACTGCTCTTTTACTAAGACAGAAAGGCTTTCTTCAGTGACTTGGCTAGTTGTACTTAACTAATAAATCTATATGAAATTATTATATCAATAAATTATTGGTTAAATCATGTCAATTACTGAAAGACAATTCTGAAATGAGAGATAAATGCTGGGACTTCAAATGGAAATCAGTTCTCAGTCACTGCCTGTGCTAGAGTGTTTGGGTACTATAGATTTTTGCTGGTTTAAAAAAAAAAAAAATCTGTGTTTCATTAATTCCTTATTGTGCTCCATCCTGCTGTATACTTTAATTACAAGTTAAATTATTTGTGAAGGAAATGCAAAATTGTTGTTCATGAATTCTGCAATAAAAGACTTTGGGTTTGGGTTTGGGGTTTTTTTTGGTTTGGGTTTGTTTTTGTTTTTTTTTTTGTATGAGCCAACAATTATCAAGTGAATAGGGCCTTTATAAAACATATTTTAACACTCCTGTAGATTAATAACGTGTTAGAAGAAAAAGACATGTTGAGCTTAGCTCAATTATCCTTCCATCCCAATTATACTGTGACATTAAATCTTGTGACATTTAATAAGAAAGGCCATTTCACCCATGGCTGCCTCAACTGCTGACAATTTATGCAACAATGTTCCCTCCTAAGAAACTATTCTAAAAGAAGGCGGCTTTCTCACATGCTGATATATCTAACTGCCCATGTAAATTAAATAAGATGCAGCAAAATATGTAAAATTGTTCATCTTAAAATTACCTGATGCTTTTGACTACAGAAAGAGGACTTAATCAGACTGGCATGAATTCTTTTTGCAATTACAATACTGTTAATGGCCTAAAATAAGAAAGAACCAGTGTACAAAATAACAAAGTATTTGAAAGTAGATCTCTCTCATTTCTTTGTAGTATTTCACATTTGTGAATATGAATTCACCAGCTTAAATATCTTAAAATTGTTATTTAAAAAAATTACTTTAAACAAAGCTTTTAGTGGCACCTCTAAGTCACTAGAGTAAACCTAGTGCTGTCTTCTTCAAGGCAGAACTGAGTGATAACCCTTAGGGGACCAGCTCAAGATCCTTTCCAGGACAACAAGCGTACACACTCCTTATCATAGATTATAAGCAAAGAAATTTCAGCTAGCTGCTTATCTGCCTCTAGAACTGGAGGATGTATATCTTGGTCGGTATCTGAAATAACTAGCCTTGCTGATAGGCAACTGGCTTCAGGATTTGAGCTAGAATTTCCATGCAGCACCAAGCAACGATATATGAATGCATCAGCTGGCTCTATAGATGTCTTGAATATTTTTGCAGCAAGTCCCATTGCATGGTGACATAAAACATTGCTCAAACCATTTCAATTAATTTTATCTCTAAAAGTTACAAGTATTTTAAGTCAGGTGTAATTAAGACCATGATTTTATTTTCAGATAACTATGGAATCACACACTTCAGTAAATTGTTTGGCTTTCAAAAAAAAGTCTGAGTTCTTACAGCAATTTATTTTACTCCATTATGAAACAGAAATTCATGGTAATATGGCACATCTGCTCTATTGTTTAGGTAAGCCAGATGTTTCAAATCAAACATCCAAGCGTTACAGAGCAGGCCGTTTGCTGCAGGTAAAATTTCTGTAAAAGTCACAAGGACTAAAGAATTGCATCCTGACTGATTAAGACTGACTGGGTGAATTAATTCAGGTTCCTTCTTGTGGCAGAAATGTTAATTTTTTCTATGGCTCTATTCTGCCCAGCAATAGCTATTTTGCAGTTTTTCTGTGAAATTACAATATAAAGTATAGGAAAATCAGGTAACAAAAAGCAAAATTAAAAGCTTGATCTTATCAATCTTTTCAAAGGATAAGGAAAAAAAACCAGCTCAATTTTAAATACTCCATACTATGAAAATCACATGCTTTTATGAATTTGTGGGTGGAGAGAACAGTGCGTGCCTTCATGTATAATGGCAAAAGTTAACCCAGCTGCTCCAACTTCAGGGGCATGCCACAAACTGCTGTGCAGGATGGATAAACGAATGAATCATTGAGCAGTGATCTTCTTTCCTCTTTGAAAATCTTGGTTATTTTTGGTACCAAGTTATAAAAAGTTATTTTTTGTAAAAAATGCCTGTGAGGGAATAAGCACTGTACAAAATCCTCTGAAAATATGCATTATAGAAAACACAGTGCTTTCACTGAGGATGCCCCTGGCAAGGACTTTATGCCACTATCAGATTTCATGCACCTTTTCACATAATATAAGCATTGCCACCTAGTACAAAATAAAAGTGTTTAACATTTTTGGCAGGCATAGGTAAAACCAAAACCAACAAAACACACTAACCAAATAAAAAGCAGGGGAGGGGAGACCAAAACAATTAAACTAAGATCTGCCTCTGTGGTAGTTCTAAGGACAAGAAAGAATGAAGAGAAATATTCCAAAGCTTAAGCCCATTTTTCTCCTTTTGTTTCCATTTCTTGGGGATAAATTTATGTTTATAGGAAGAATCCAGATTTTACTGCACATAGAGTACTGAAGCTAAATGTCATCAAAGTTTCTTTGGCATAGCTCTGATTTTCTAGAAACCAAATACATAGCTAATACTTGTGAGTATTTTAATGACAGGATGAATAGATTTGCAAACTTTCCCAGCATAAAAAAGCCACAGGGACAGAGCTAGCTCTTGTCACAGAGCAATCAGCTGTTCACTTGAAAGCTCGTTGCTTTGTGTGTGCCAGGTGAAATGGATGCTGCCTTTGACCACTTGCTCCTTACTTGCACAACCCTCCTCTGCTGACATTCTGGGCCCTCATGTCCTTTCAGCAAGAAGGAGCCAGAGTTACCCATGCTGGTGGTACACAGGTACCGTCCTTACCTCCCTCTCGGGGTTGGTGGCAGAAACAAAGCTCCATTTCGAGGGGCCTTCTCACCGTGCCCTGTGGTCCCTTCATCCCTGCATCCCACAGGGGCAGCCTGAGTGCAGAGAATGGAGGTCCATAGGAATGGATTTTGTTATGGCATTTTTTCATCTTCTGCTACAGCACAAAGTTGATTAAAGTTCTTGGACTCCTGCTAACAGCTATAGTAACTAATCCTGACTCATGCTTACTGCTGCAGGGTGAGAATCAGCCTGCCTGGGGGGAAGAAAGAGGTTCTGATAAACAGGGCTCAATGGAGACTGTACAGAGAAAGGGAGAAGAGGAAGCCATACCCATCAGCCCCTTTTCACTTGTCCTGACATGCAGTGACTTCTGCTACCCATTCCCCATATCTTTGCTTCCCTTTCAAGCCTTCCCCTCGCTCCCCACTGATTAAGCCCTGGTCTGCCAGTGTTGCAAAACTGACCTTTGCCATTCCAAGACAACGGCCTGTTTTCTTCCATTGCTGAAAAGCCTCAGGTTGGTTTTGGCTGTATTTCTCCATCATTCTCTAACCGTATGTGCACATTAGAAAGCTATTTTTAAAACTGCAACAGCTACAAATGAAATGGGGGTTCGGGTTTTATTGTTTGGGTTTTCCCCCCGCCCCGTGCACTATTGCTCCTTCAGTAATTACACTGGAAGTTATAAAGATAATAAAAAAAAATCATGTAGATACTCCTTTACATTGCCAACTTTTCTTTTCTATTGCATAGGGAAACAGGGCATAAGGATTAGCTTCTTCTTGTTTATGCATCTAGAGAAGCACCAGAATCTCCACCCCAAAAAGATGGGGTTTTATCATTTCGATTCAGAAAATAAGTAGAAATAGTTTGGAGCCTTGGCATAGTATATTTGAGACTGACAGATAACAACAACCTACTTTGAGGTATATCAATGCTCACACTGAAGGGCTTCAGTTTGTGGGTTGTTGGTGCTATACCCTTTGAACAAGGGCAGAAAAAGATTTGAATTTGAACGTGTATTGAGCAAGTATTCAATTAAAATGAGAATTCAAGATTTGATTCTACCTCTATACAAGCCTCTGGGAAAATTCCCTACAATTTTTATGTTTTGCAATTATAGCTCTGATTTCTGTTTTGGCTTTTAGATGTCCAAAACTGGTTCATTAATTATATTCCAGAATTATAAAAGGACTCTCCAGATGCAACACTGTGTTAAATTCTGCTTTCTTCTTGAAAGTTACTCTTCCACTGTTATCATAAATGCTTTTTACACCAGTATTCTAGAATCCTTTGCAAAACTGGAAAATAAACTTTTTTCTGTTCTGCATAGAAATTAGTGTAACAGATTCTTTAATTTGAAAGAGCATGTAAGCACAGTGTTGAGGAATTGCTTTAACTATAAACATGACTGCGAGACAGAAATAAAACCTTCTTGATATGTAAGCATCAACAACGCAATTTTTGAAGGGGAGGATAACTACCTGTGGATAAAAAAGAAATTCCATCTCTACCATGCACCAACCTGCCAATGTAAAATTTATTGTAGTTTGTGCTGGAGCTGAAGAATGGTACCTTTGATGTAGGTGCCCTAAAAATCTCAAAAAAACCCCAACCCCACAGTTCTGGCATGCACAGTGTAAAATAAAATTATAGTTCTTGATAAGAAAATAATTGTAATTACTTTGAGTAGCCTTGCATTACTCTTCTGTTCATTAAAACCTAATTACTGATAAATACCTTGAAGTAAGTTCATTTCCTCTTATTGTAGCTGAATTACATTAATGGACATTATGGGTCTGATTTTGCTTCTTACAAATCCATGGCAGCTTGTCAGCTTTCATTTAAATTCTAATCCCTAGAAAACTTTCCTCTTGATATCTAGCACAGTGCCTTTTAATATATCCCTATTATTATCAATCTAATAACACGACATAAGGCATGCTCAGAGAGACAAAACACTACCCTTTGCTACAAATTAACATGCACCACTGGGACTTCCCCTTATCAAACACTGAGTTGTGAGTGACATAATTGTTACAAGTGAGGAAAAGTCTGTACACAGAAAGAATGTATTTTATTGGACCAACTGACATAGCTGGGGGGAAAAAAATCAACAAATCTAGAAAAAATTGTTCCCAAAAGCACATCTGTTTTACCCAGCCATACTAGCCAGGTTTAGCAAAGTACACTCTTCCTACAACCTCCCTTTCTTGGATTGTCCCACAACCACTACAAACATTTTTGAGTAGTGATGATGTCATGGTAACATGCATAAATATTTTGTTTTGCCTGTATTGAGGCAACATACATCTATTGGGAAGGTTAAGAGAGAGTATTCTGCAAGAAAAAGTTCGTCCAAATACTAGCCCCCTGCTCAAGTCCTCCTGCAAAATTTTACAAGTCTATATTTTAAAATTTCAATTGAAGTTATGTCTCTTGTTTAACACGAAGAAAATAAGATTTTATTCATCATACAGGCAAATTGGGAAATAAGGTACGCTAAGTGCTGTCAGGTGCTTACAGAAAACAAACCCACTCTGACCCCATTCAACTATTCAAATCTTAGATAATGAACTTCCATGTGTGAAGGTGATGTGAAGAATACAAAGAAATGGACTATAAATGGCTAGAGTGATATATAGCAATTAGAATAATAGAAAGGCTACACGTTTCCAGCCTTTATTTTAACTGGTAGTTTCCTTTAACTAGCTTTATTTCCTAGATAGTAAAGCAGACTCCTGAAAGTATTGCAGTAAAACTTTCCATAGCCATTTCCCATAGGTTTACTGTCTCCCTTCCTACAGCAGCAGAAGTTGGCATCGGCTTACTCTTCTCACAAACATGGATAAGTGTTTTCACATACAAAGAAAGGTGCAAGAGATTCCTTTTCAATAGCCCTCAGCTGTGCAAGCAAACAGTTATTTGTCACATGCAGGAGGGCCTGTTTGCATGAAAAAGGCAGGCAGCTGTGTTCAGAGTCATACTGAATTCATCCTTTGAAAACATGTTCCTTAAACCTTCAAATGGAGCAACAGTGATAATAATTATCAAATGCTTCAAGATGTTAAAGAGTTCCGAGGCTATGACGATGCAGAAATAATTTACTATAAACATACATCCCTGATCCTAATGCCTGAAGTTGGAAAATATTTATGACAAAGCACAGCTAAGGTCTGATTCCACTGCCATTAAAATTGATGGGAATTTTACCCCTAGCTTCCATGGTAGCAGTTCATAAAAATGTATTTCCTGGGGAAAGCAGAAGTAATTCATATGTATGACTGCATGAATGCTTATACATATGCATACAGATATTATAGCTCAGTACATTCCTTTTTTTTTGAAAGTCAAGGTACTTGAAAAAAAAACAAAACTCTGTCCTTTGTCTAATTTTACATTCTTACAATCTTATGATATATTTTAGTATCATGTCTTCATGTTTCCCACAAGCTTTCTTTTATGTCTAAAAACACACCAGTAATAATATCTTCAGGGTCTTCAATTTCTGCTATGAGTTAAATTTATATGTATACATTATGGCCAAGTTTCTGTTAAAAAAAACACCTTATCTTTGAAACAGGATTTGAATTTCCTTACTCTGTTTAAATGCCAGAAGTAATTACAATGCAGGACTTTTTCTCACGCAATTTCTTTGGCTTTTTAAAACCAAGAATTAGAAGTTTGATAGCAAATTCAAATGAACATATTACATGGTTTATCTGAAAATGTAGAAGCAGATTCAATTAAACACAATTAACCTCAAAAACTGCCACCACTTGTGAGGGTGAATCACATTCCTCCCAGCAGTTGAACGTCCATGCAATGAGAGAGTCTCTCAAGACAGTCACCTATGTCCTTCAGACCAGAGGGACTGAGTCTTGCAGAGCTCCTAAATACCCACATTGTCCAGTTAACATCACTGCAGGTAATTTGTGCAAATGAAGCACAAGGACTCTTCATCTTTACAGGAGTTTTTTGTGCTTAATGGGTAGAGGAATTGAAGGACTAGTGAACTGTAAGTTGTCTGGGACTGATTAGCTGATCTGGGAAGAAGGGAGCAAAAGATGCAAACTACTTCAGTATGAAAATGGTAAACATAGAGCAGTTCTGTATCTTAGAAAAGGATTATTTTTTTTGTCTCTACAGAGACAGAATTAATAAATCCAACTCCTAAAAATCCAACAGTTCAGTCAGCTGGAAGATCCTGACAGAATGTGACCAGAACTAAATCAATAAGACTTTACGGAAATGTAGCAATATACCTATAGAAGCTACTTTGTAGATCATAAATAAGTCAGCAGTTAATGACATCTTGGCCTCCTTTATGTGCTCCAGCAGTATAAGACAGACCTTGTACTGACTAAAAATAGCTATCTTAGGATTCCTTTGCACTCAGGGTCCTCCAGAGGAAAGACTGAACAGGCTAGCCCTGCAGAATATCTCAAGAATAGACCTTTTTCAGGATGCAACTGTAGTAGTAACTTAGCTTTTCTAAATGGACAGTTAGGAGTTGGGAGGTGGAGAAATAATTTCTCCCTATAGATCATCTGCATTTGCTCATTTCCTGGAATCCTGCATTGAGCGCAAGATGTATGACTTTTTATATGTCGTTCTAAATCACCCTGCAGTAGGCACACATTTATGTGAAGTTATATTCCAAACATTCAATTTAACAGAGCCACATGGTCACAGAAAACCCATTCTGTCACTTATGGCTGTCTATCCATTGAATAATTGGCCTAACCTAGCTCTGAGTGCCATGCTGAATTCCCAGCTTTTATTCTAAATTACATTTCTTCAGACTCATAAGAAATCTTTGTGCTTCTGTAGGATCTGTTTTCTTTTACCTGAAAACCGATTAAAATATCTAGAAGTGTATGTAGTGAAGGAACTGAGGAGAAATGAATTTTGGCTATTCCTATGCTATCTGAAGAGAAGATATGGAGTTAAGAAGCCTTAAGGCACTCCAAAACAAAGAACCCTGCTTGTGAGCTGAAAGATGGAAAATTAAGAATTTCAGCATAATGTTTTAGAGATAGAAAGATTTTAAGTGCCTGAAAGATGATCTTTTAACAGAAAATACCTTCTCAGTGCTAGCTGTAGTGTCAGTTTCATGACTATAATTAATCAGTGGCACAACATACGCTGTTAGGTCAACTAGAAAGGATTTCTGAAAATATGTAACGCATTCAAAACACCATCTAACTTCACTAATCTTCAGTTTAATAATATGCTCTAATAAGATTTAATGCTACTGCTCTTTCAACAAACAGATTTAACCAGGTAGCTGAGGCTGAAACACATTATTAATATGGGGGAAGAATATTTATATTCAGAAAGGAAAAACATATCTGATGAAGGAGTTGATTTAAAAAAAAGTCGAAAATTCATGTCAAGGTGAAAAGGAAAATTTTGAAAAGATCTATCTAGACAAACTAGGAAAAATACTGATGTGTTGCATATTCAATGATCCTCAGTAAAAACTGGGTAAGCAGTTTCAGACAAATTAGAAATTTCATGCTAGTCTCTCTGACCACAACTGAATTGCAACCTAAAAATGACCTCATTGTTTCTGCAAGGAAAACACTACTACTGGTATGTCAAGCTTCATGATTGTCAACTCCACTGCCCAAACCCACATAAACAAGCATCTCTGTGTCTTTGAACTGGGCAACTTATTAGTTAAATGTCAGCCAAAGTATAGGAAAAAAATGTTCAGTTCTCTCCACTGCCTTAATTTGATCTCACCTCTTTCCCTCCCAGACATCACCTTAGCCACCACACTACTGGCTATTGTAAAGCAGTGTCTCTCATTTTTTGTCAGTTAAAACTCATTTCCCTTTGAAGTGGTAATTTCATGCCCACTCTATATTCCAGCTCCCAGATCTGACAGTCATCCCCTGTCTCCTGCCCTTTGTGACTGTGCAAGTATTTCAAAGTAAAATGCTAAAAGAGGGGTTGAAATGATGTCTCCTGCTCCCTCCCTTCCAAAATCTTATTGTATTTTTAAAATGCAGTCTTTTCATGTCTACAATTTTCTAATAGATACCAGTCTTGTATCAAGTTTTGATTTTCTATTTTCTTGGGAATAAAAGCATTTAATCTGAACTGAGTTGTCCTTCAGACCTCCACTTACAGCTGTGAAAAATTAATTTTTCACATAGCTTTAGTTTTCAGGTATTTCACCATGTGGGGTTTTTTTTTAGCTCACAACAAAAAAGGGTGCATCCATTTGTCCTCTGCATTTCAAATACACAGAATAATGCATAAGTTTATCAGGTAAAGACCCCAACCCATTCTTTGTTTTATATCAGTTTCTTTAGAGATCATCTTTCAATGAAGCAATTGGCATTTGTGGAAGGTCAATGACACTAGTACTTCTATCACAGACTAATTTGCACTGTGAAGTGAAATTATGTTCCAATATGATAACCCATGACCCCTAACAAGATATTAAACAGATGTGTCACAGTCTGTGATCTCAGAAAACTGTTGGTTTCACTTCTTTTCTGTCTTGTTCTCCTTCAGGCCTAACTGAGATCTCTGCAACTAGGTGCAGTATCTGTTCCTTTTAATAAAAATGTCAATGTTGGGGAAATATGTGTAAACTCACCTGCTATAATTCTTCAAATCTTAAAGATTCTTTATTCTTGCCTGCAGTCTAGAACAGGTCTTGTGTGACTGTAGAAGCCTAATTCAATACACATGTTTATATTTTTCAAGGAATTTATAAACAGATATCCACATACGCTTTTTAAGATCTCTTAGGATGAATACATTGCTTAGTATCATCATTTGCTTACAATTTAATTGATGCTTTTCTTCTGAAAAGCCACAACAGAAGCATCTACAATAATTTATAATGATCCAGCTTGAAATTACCTACTGTTACTCACGTAAAGGATTTTTTTATTTTATTTTAAAAATCTTAAGGGTTGTGGGGCCCAGTTGAGCAACCAGTTAATTATTTTTTACAGTTTTAAAAGATTTGGTGTCTGTTGGACCAAAAACTGTTTCCCAAAGAACATAAGGCCTGACCCTGACTGGAAAAGTTGCAATCATGAAAATTACAATTTCTCCCTTTTCTACAAAAATCTTGGCAAGAAAGTCCAATGAATTTCAGAAATATGTAGGGGCACTGCTGTTAAAATACAGGGAAATCTGACTATACTAATATTCATCATCTTCTTCAAAAGTATTCTAAAATCCAAGTCAAGTGTATTTTAATGTTGCACCAATACAGACCTGCTTGCTTCTCTGAAAGGCCACCAAAATGCCACTGAAGTTAAAATGGATGAGTTAACCTTTTGAGAAGTGCTCACAGCACCACAATTATTCTGACCTTTGACTGTACAATCCTTTAACTTTTCTAGCTATTCATTTAATGCCCATTTGTATTTTTTGAAATTATTACTACATGATTGAAAACATTTGTTTGCCAATCCATCACTATGACATGTAGCAGTTTGCAATAATGAAGTATTTTGGTACAGGCAGTTTTAATTATTTAAGCAATAATAAATAAGGCAAGGACCTAGATGTGGGGGAGGCAAAAAACTGTGGGAAGGCGCAGAAGCCCACAGAGAATTGGCCTGAATTATTTTTACATCCATCCGAATGCATAAAGCTGTTTTGATGGATAGATAGGTGTTGAGATTAAAAAAAGAAACAAAAACTAAAACACACACCACCACTCCAAAGAAAGCTGATGCTGTTTACAGCTCATCCTTTGGCAAGAAGCAGAGAAGAAAAGTTCATCTGCACAGCCTGGGGAGCCTTCACTTCAGCCGCAAGAGGGGAATGGGCTGCATACTCCTGAATCCTATAGGGCTAAGGTAGAACAGGTATTCTTACCTTGGATCTGTTGATAATAAAAAGGTACTTGCATTGCCTAGCAGTAATATGTCATCAACAGTCACGTAACAACAGCCTATCCTCAAATACCTTCTAAGTTTGGTGACTGATAAGGCTTACCTGTCTCCTCCACTGATAACAATTTACCTGTTAAACTACTAGACCAGCAGCTAGTAATTGAAGCACCGGTCATGGTACATTTTGGTTAGCAAAGTGACTTCACAGTCTAAGTGATATATTGGGCACTTGTGCATGTCCAGAGCTGTTTTTCTACATGCCCCTCTCCCTAAGTGTAGGAGATCTAAGTTCATAACACCATTTCAGATGAGAAAACATCCAGTCCAGAAGGTTGACAAGGTAAGAACACAGATATGCCCAAATCCCATGCATGAAATATACTTATAATGTGAGAGGAAACAGACTATGATGCCTAAAGGAAATATAAAAATCAGATGTGAAATTATCATATGCTGTCAGTAGAAGAGCACAACAGCAGCAACAAAACAAAACTAGTTCTTATATTAAGTTCCACTAGCCATGGTAGTACTTTTTGACTATTTTCCTTCTCAATATCAACCAGTTTGTAATCAACATAGGGTCCTAAAATTCACTCAGATGCATTGATAAATGTAAGGGCTAGAAGGCAAAGGCATGCAGAGCTCAGCTGTTTGGTTACCTACACTTCTGTCAGCTCTTCCTTATCAATCAGAATTTTTTTGTGCCATTTGAAACAGCAAAATGGAGAGATGTTGGTTTGAAAAGAATGCAGATTAGATAACTTCAGCAAAGACAAAAAAATGTATAATGATCCAAATCCTAAATATTGAGTAATTCTCAGCAACTGCAATGCGCCAACCCACAACAACAAAACCTATTTTAGACCACAACCAGTGCACGTAGCTCTATTTAAGAAAGAACAGCATTCAAAATACTTCTTTTGATTAACAACATTATTATTTTAACTGTACTTTAGGAATCTTAGAATAGCCCACAATGTCTCCTACAGCAAGCTGAAAGGATAATATTGTAGCCTAACTTTCCTATATAAAAGAGGTCTATACATAATTTTAATTTTGCTGCTAGTGTATTATTTACTGCAACTGTAATGTCTCTCATTTGTCTAACATTCTCAAGATACATATTAATAAAGAAATCTAGGAGCTGACAGTGAATATCATTCCAGCCTGATATTCTTTCAGCACACAATAACTGTGACAAGTCAGTCTTGCACTTAAAACTTGAGGAAATTTTAATGAGTAAAGAAACGATCTTCCAAGAAGTTCACTAGAAACATGCCAACTTATACAAAAGAAAAGAAATAATCCTAGAAACAAGAAGTTTTAGTGGAAAGGAAAAAGCCATCACTGAAGTTTCTAAAGAGCTGAGGAAAATGACATGTTAGCAGGTTTAAATCACAGAGGAAATAAAGTAAATATCAAAAGGGAAAAGCTGACTGCTGCATTCCCAGTGGAAATGCCTTAAATTAAAGCAGAGATGCAACAGTGAGATCTTACAACACTAACCTTTTGAGATCATGTCTGCATTGCAAAACTATTCACATAGTATAACTAAACCCTCATCCTCCTGTCTCATCCTGTGTACAGGGTTCAGAATTAAAGGCTAGATATTGAGACAAGCGCTCCTCTGGCTGTTCTCATAGTCTGAACAGAAGGAATCTAATGCAGTGAATATGAAGAGCTAGACTGGAAAGTGATTATGTTAGGAAAAAAAATGTTCATGAGGACTTCCATTAGATATTTTATTAAATTATTAGATTAATATATAAGGACATAGTTATAACATTAAATATCATATCCTATGAAGTCAAGTCACAGCATTTTCCTTTTAATAGAACCTTGAAAACGTGTCAGTTGTATTCTCATATTTTATTCATCCAATTGACACCCTGACTGGCTGGTGATTGTATACTTTTCAGGAAGAAACTGTAAACCTGGAAATATTCATATCTCATTTTTGACAACTGCTCAAAAAAAAAAAATCTTGTCAGGTGTCAACTGATGAAAACAAGTACCACCTGTATATGTACTCCTGGATACAGTAGAGGCAGCGGAATGCAGGACTGCAGAATGCCACAACCATGCTGCCCCATAAAAGTGCATCAAAGAGAAAGAGCACCGCAAATAATTTTAATACCTTTTTTTCATAAGATTTGCCTGTTTGTCAAAGGCAAACCATTATGTCGAGAACTGAATGATTTCAATAAAATTACACCAAATTCAAAGCAGATCTCCAGTGGAAGCTAAGAGAACAAACCGCTCAAAAGGAAGTCTGCCTGGGTTTCTGTCAGGACATTTATCCACTTAGCCAGCAACTTGCTCAAGGCTAAAATGTTAAAACTAGCATAGTCCGAAACATGCAGGTGTTGCATTTACCATCTCTTCACACTTTATCAAATATAAGCTTGAATACTTACTCACAGTATTGTCACAATATTGTCACAGTATTACAATTAAAAATGCCCAAAGCATAATATTTCCAAAATTAAAGAAGTTCTTTGGATTTCTCACATTGTCCATCAGGCTAAATTAAGCTGAGTTAGGCCACTGGAAACCCATTTCCAAAATTAAAAGCATTATACATGCTTACAGTTTCTTTGGGTACAATGACTAAATGTCTGGTAACACTGTGAGTGACATCACCATTTCACTTGGCAAGTAACTGCTAATTAGGTAGCTGGACCTTACATACAGAGACATAATAATGGAAACATAGGTAATTACTAGTGTCCAGAAAGAAGAGATCATATAGTTTTCTATAACTTTATAATTCAATCTAACTTGATGTTTTGATCTGTATTGGAAACAATGTTACTCCTGGTCTAAAATACTGCTTAGTATTATCCTTAAAGGTGGCTAGACTGTTCAGTTTATTCAGAAACAAGGATGACTGTCTCAAAGCAGGAAGCAGGAATCGAAACGGTTCTCTAACTGCCAAGATCAGTGCCAGAAAACTAAGATGTTATCTCCAGATTTTCTGACAAGCCACCAACAGATTTGTATTTAACTCTACACCTGATGTTTGTTTGGTGACTGAGGCAAAAAATTTCAACCACCTTCTCTCTGTTCAGTGTAGGAACATTATGGTTCAACAATGAAAAGGTCAGCATTTGGGAATTATCAGATAAGAAGTGAAAACTTGCTAGGTGCTCCAGACATGAGTTTCTGTTACCCAGAGCTGCAAAGTTTTTACCTCGTTCTGTGCTGTGGTCAAAAGAGGTGATTGCTTCTCCTGCTCACTAACATTGCAGTAGTTCCAGGGATCAGTTAAAATACATAAAATTGAAGCCATTGTTTGTTTTTTTTTTCCTGGCTATACATACTTAAAAGCAGAGTTTATAGTTGCCTGTTCATACATTCTACATATATTGCAGAACCTGGTCTTGTAATGAACATTACATGCACTCTGTTTTCATGCACAAGCTATTCCACTAGAAGAAAGAAATTTTGATCACAGTCTTCTGAGACAGGTGAAAAATAATTGAACAGTTTTTCAGGGATAGAATTCTAGTTTGCTAATAACATTATGCATCCTTCCTATTAAACAACAAATTCAACCAGCCCTAACCTATCACTCGCTGGTGTAACAGCTGGAAGAATGTACAATAAGATCTCAAGTAATACTGCTATTTCCTTCTTAAATAGTGTAGAGACATGTAACCCAAAGCACTAGACACAGAACACATTCATCTAGCAATAGAAATTATTTGTATCTTTAAAATGGCAAGCTATAAAAATAAAAAGCATAAGAATGGAAACATTTCAAAAAAGCCTTTTGGGGACTGGAATAAATGCTTCTGGAAGTTGAGAAGAAAATAGTTCTCAAGGACATGTAGTAAACTATCATTTATCACTCTCTCTAAATGTGTGATGTAGATGTATGGTTAATAATGCTCACAGTTTACTCTCAATAGCGTAGCAGCTAGGGTCTGAAAGGAATACAGTCATTTGTAAAAACAGCATATGTTCTTATGATATGTGGGAAGGAAAATCCTGTCAAAACCGTATTTTCACTTTAATGGATATAAACTGTGAGAAAACCCCTAAAATCTGACAGTTGTTGATAAGCACAGACAAATTTATAGACTCTTGCACATAATAAATATTTCGTAAGTTTCCAAAGGAATATTATTTTACTATTGATTTATTTTTTAAAAGCTCCAATTCCTGGATAGTTTATAGCAGTAAGACATTTTGGAAATAATTTCTAATGATAAACATTGTCATGGAAAACCGAGCATTTTTAGTTATATATGCACAGTGGTTTACAAACCCTAATTTGGTTCTGGTATGGTACCCTGATCAGGACGCTATGTAAGATACCGGGAAAATTATAATCAAGTAGATGGGATTTCTGCCTCAGTGAGCTTACATTCGTAATATGACTCAAATAATGGAATACTTTTACTGTTTTGCTTTAAAATGTGGTTTTGTGTAATAAATACTAATACAAATCTTCCTAACTTCCAGAGTGATGTATCACAAAAACTTTATAAACAATGAGAAATCATTACAACACAGATGTGTACTCACTGGATTTACAGGTAACTAAGCAAAAGCCCAGAAGGTCTAAAGCAATTTCCTTACAACACAAAAGTTCTGATTTCCCTGCAATGATCTCCAACCAATAAATTTCACCATATTTACTCTGTAGCACGTAAGTAGGATGTAATCACCTAGGATGGTTAAGGATCCACCAAGGATCCCTATTACCAGCATGGTAATCCAGCAGCAACATTTACATCTCTAGCATGAAAGCCTCACTGCATCTGAAGTAGAATTTCCATCCTTGGAGATACCCAAAAGCTGTGCGGACATGGTCCTGGGCAAACAACTCCAGGTGGCCCTGCTTGAGAAGGGTGATTAGAACAAACGACCTCCAGAGGCCCTTCCAGCCTCAACCATTCTGTGATTCTGTGAAAATGGGAGCTGTAAGCCCATGTTGTTAAAGCACATTGAAACATGCAGCTACACACGTTATTATTACCAGAAATTAATATATCATGCTATGTGGTACTTCAAAAATAAGCACCAAGGCCATGCTCTTGCCATTCATTAGCTGTGACTAGCCAGCCTGTCCCAGCTGTCCACAGTCTAACCTAGGATCCAGCAAACGCTTGGTGATATGCTTACCTTCAGATACTTAAACAGTCCACCGCAGTCAACCAGCACTTTTATATGCCTGAAGGCAAATATGCCCATTCATTTATATTAAATAAATGGTTTACATATGGTTGCCTTTAGTAGAGCAATATGGTGCTTAGAATTTATGATTTACTAGGCTTTATTACTCCTGTGAGCAGTATCTGTGTTTTGAACTCAGAACCTGTCATGTTAAAATAACACAAAACCAGTGAGAAGAAATCACATACCTACTCTGAGTCATTTCAAAGACAGCACATGATCTCTCAACAGTAAATTTGTGGAAATGATTAATAATTTACTTGCCATTCATAATTTAGTTGACAATTTTTGCCTTTTTTACTTACTAATGAAATGCCTATGAGCAGATCACAATTTTCTCATATTTATTATTCATTACAACTATTTGCTGAATAATTTCTGCAAACAGTTCCTCTTTTGAAGCTCACTCCCATTGTGCATGTTTATTATTCAAAATTTAGTCTGTGAAACTAATTACCTAAGCCACATATTAGATTTTGTTCAGTGTTTGCCTGAACATTGTTCTCATAACCAGTATGTGTTCTCCAAATACCCTCTCCTTCGGTATAAAATTAAATTGTATTATTCTGAGAACACTCCTCCTGTGAAGTTTATTTGATAGAATGTTCATTAAAAGCAAACACCACGAAACAACTGAATTTTAAAATCTGTACAAATATTGGGGGATATTTTTTCTTCAGGACCAAGTAAGTCTACCAGCAAGAGGGCACAATCTCAGTTACTGAGCTGTTAGTAAATGATCAATCCCATTCTTCTCATAGTGACAAGGAACATTGTAGCATCAAAAGTAGATGCCTTTTTGTTTGCACATTCCTTGTACCATTTTCCCCAAGTAATCCAAGCATTGCTTAAAGCAATATGGCAATCATGTAAATGCTACAGTATTGCAGGGCAACTCTAAAACTGTTAGGGTTTTACTGGGAAGGAGACAAGTGAAAGGGAAATAAGACAAAATGAAAATGCACACACCACACACTTCTACAGCCCCAGAAATTTCACGTAACTGACCTCCAAGTATTTGTAGAGATTTCCCTCAAATGCCAAGAACTTTTTGATTCATTTTTCTGGTTTTATTTGATTTCAGATTTTTGATACTTCTATACAAAACATGCTCATGTTTTCAGACTTCTTTCAGTAACCATTAGGACCCAACAATTTTTTAAGACTGATTTTGCAGCTGGGACTTTAAGGAAAACACCAACTATTGTGAATATGTTATAAATATTAGAGACTTAGCACTGTTGAAAGGCAGTAGTTTTGCAAACTTCACAAATATAAGACAGCCTTTACAAATATGAGAGGTAAAATATTTGTCCAACTTCACACAACTACCCAGCAACACACATCAAACTACTGCTTAACAGAGTAATATTAAGAATTAGAATAGAAATAAGATTTAAGTGACACACAAACTACTAAAGGCCTTTCTGCAGAGGATGAATTTTACAGACTCACCCATCAATAGTTATTAATTTCACCCAAACTCAGAAGCACTAATACTATTAACACTAGCAATTATTTGATTCAACATTCAATGACTTCTAGAATTAATAGTTCCACTGGATTCTAATTAAATCATTTAGAATTGGATTCTTCAGGAAAAAACTTTAGAAAATGCTACAACTACAAAACAATTTTGCTCCATTTCCACTAGTAGGTACTAAGACAAATCAGCCATATCTTTCTTTCAAAGAAAGATCTCACATTTTACTTTTGGAATTGCTACTTATATTCCTTACCTGTGTGCTTTGATCTTTCTGGTGTTCTGGTGTTGCTTTTGTTTACAAAATAGGAATGGTGCAATGGGAAGAGTGCTTTAGAATGAAAAAGCGTTTGAAACACAAGTCTGATTTGGAATAGTTGAAAAATACAGTAATTAGGATGTATTTTAATTGGAAAAAATATTGGGAGGGAAGGGTTGGATTTTTTTTCTTGTCAAAAACTCTTTTGAGAGCTTTTTGTATTCCTTTTACAAATTTTACATATTCTCTAGGAGTTATCACTCCAATTTATTGCCCCCAATAACATGGATAATTATTCTAGGATCACCACTCCCCATAAGTCTCCTAAAGGTTAATGTTTTTTTCCAGCTAGAAATCTATTCACTGGTTACATTTCCAATTATATTTTCAGAGGTATATTGCATGCAGATAATTGTGGATCTTTCTCCTTCCAGGTTAGGAGCTGAGATTTTCCCTTTATTATGCAGTATCTAGGTGTGGATGAATCCACAGACAATACTACATACAGCACTTGCATAGAGAAGTGTCATATATTTCATGTCACAGGGCTAGCTGGCTAGCCACAGTTAAGAAACTATATGCTGCTGGCTATATCATAAACTATTCCAAGCATTAGTTGCTGCATTTGCTGAAAATTCAAGATTTTTACAGCCCCATCAAGGAAGCTTGCTTGTCTAACATGGTTGTTTTTAACTCAGCTTTAATGTTAGCTCTGAAGTCACAGCAATGCACCACAGCCAGAGCCGACCACAGCAAATTAGTTCTAGATCCTGCTGTCATTGGTTTTAGTGGTCATACCACATTTTTTAGGACACTGTGAATGCTAGTGAATCCTGTGACAAATTTCTGAGATGCTTTGAAGAGGCATATCACTGTTTCATTATTTAAGAAGAAAAAAAAAAAAAAGGTTTACTGAATAACTGTGTAAGGTCAAGAAAATTTTTCTTAAAGTACTGTAATGTGCTTACCCTTTAAACTAAAAGAAAAACCCCCAAAACCAGACTTCCAGGGCAAACATAGTTATTCGGTCGCAAGATGTCACAATTTGCATCTCCTTCCCAAAGAAATGATACACTGTGTACCTGATGGCCCACTAGCTTAGATTTCTTCAGGTGCATTTGCTGACCATGGCATCAGGCAGTGGAGATAAAAACATACTAAAAACTAAATCCATACTCTGGGATTCATTCCTTTGTTTCCATTTATGGTTCCCTTTAGAAATATAGGAGTTAGCTGTGAAAACTGACACTAATATTTTTAAAATAAATTTTAGTGGTCCAGTGAATTAAACACACTTGAGGTGCTGCCAGAATAGCTTTATTAGGACAATCTAAATCTGTCAGTAGTCCTTCAAAATCCTTTTAGCAAGCCTGCAATAACACTGCCATAGAGACATAGATAAGTGGCACTGATTATAGAAAGAAAATTTGACCAAGCTTACTTCTAATTGCTGGCAAAGAATACACACAGATACATGTGCATGCTTCACTAGAAGAAAGAAGAATTATATTTTATTTATTAAGAATCTCAAAGACAATTTGGGATTTTAATCTCACAGGACAGAATTATTTTTCCTTGGGTTATCAAAACACAGAATAATTTTGCAACCAGTTACATTTTCAATTTTGCAGTCTTCTGTCCTCAGCATGAAAGCAAGCTTCCATGAACTCAAAACAATTTAATAATATCTAACTAGCTGACACTGCTGCAGGTTTATAATTGTGTGTCACCTTGCAACACCACATTGTCTAAATGACTTCTTTTTTCTTTCAGCAATCTACTGAATAATTCCAAACACTGCTGATGAAGGATTACTTCAACACAAATATTTCTTAATAAAATATCATACAGAAAATAAAATTTCTTATTCAGATATAGACAACATTTGCTGAAAGACATTTAATATTAATTTAGATCCTTCTTGCTGACAGCTGCTCAGCAGGACAAAATCTCTTCATTTGATTAGAGTCTTGAGACAGCCTCATGATAGTTGTTACTGAGAAAGTCAGGATTCTCCCTCTTTTTCACACTCAGTTATGGGTGTATCTAAATGTGCAAGGAGGTTTCCTTTTTGTTCTATATATTTATTAAGAGTATTATATTCTTATAAAAGCTGACTAAGGTTGAATACAAAACAAAGAAGTAAAGTTTCATAAAACTAAGGAGTTGCATAAAATTGAAAAATAGTAGAAATTTTGAATGATGGACTGAAAGACAATGTTAATAGAACAGTTGCTTGAGGATGCAGTTTGGCATGATTTTCTGATTTATTTTCTATACTACTGTCTCCATTTAGCTGCAATAAACCACAAATTATCAATCTGCCATTTAAAGAATAAGAGAAAACTGTTCATTTCACTTAACCCTTGAGGTTTCTCCAGTCATTGCTTCCTACTGATATTTAATGCTTAGAACATCCTTTGTACTTATTTAATGTAGTCCCTTCCCTTGGTGACCTAAAGTTGAATGAATCAAGCCTAGAAGATGGCAAAGGTCATATGAGATACAAATGAACACAACAATTAGCTGCTCAGATTCCCCAAAATAATTGATCTTTTTTTCTAAAAAAAAAAAAAAGTAACTTTGAAGTATTTCCATCCACCCTCTGTACCCACCTATTAATAACAAAATATCAGGTTCTAAGGAGATATGGCTCAATTTACCTGCAGAGTACTGAACAATCTGTTCATGGCCATGGCCATGCCTCCCTGTGGTATTGTGGCTTATAATGAAGTGTAGGGCGCAGCCGCATTCCTGATGCTTGTGGGACACTTTCAAAGACTAATTAGATATGTATTATGATTATTTCTAAAAAGCAAAACCACACACAAAACTAGTTTGTTCACTTTTATCTCCTGGATCAGATTTGTCTTCAGTTGGATCACAGCTGACCATATATATATACATATGGTCCCCTAAACAGTGCATAGAAAATTCTTCATTCTGTTCTTGACACTCATCCTCTGGGAGACAAATTTAGGTTAATATAATATCTTGGGTATACGGCTTTATGTCCCTAAATGTCCATGTCTTTAATCTAATACTCTGTTCAGCTGGAAAAAAAAAAAAAAACAACAAACACCAAACCCAACATACTGGCTGTGAATTTATTCAGTGCGTGATCTTCATCCTCTCCCATTTTATACATAAAAGCTGAGCAACATAGCTTAGTTTGCTGCCATAAACACAGATTCCATCTAAGTGGATTTGGATAAGACAAAATGTGAATCCTGACCTGAACTGACAGCATTTTTAACTAACCACACATGTACACAGGATTTAGGATGTTAATTAGGTGTCATACTGCAACGCTTAACTGATAATTCCACAATCAATGAACTTCAGTGAAAAGCTGGCTTAAGAAGTTCCTGACCTTCCTTTCTAGCACCATAACTGCTTGTGAAATTCTGCTATAAGCCACACCACAAACTGACGCGAGTTAAAAATAACTCTCCAGAAAACTGTTTTCCCACATTAGTGTGCCTATGGCATAATAATGTATAGTTCAACCCATACAGTTGAGAGAGCTATTTTTCACCACATGAAGGCAGGACTACATGGTCAGGGGTGGTTAAACCAGTCTCGGCAGCAAAGCCACTGTGCCCTGACTTTTAGCTCCCAGAGCAGGCTTGTCCACGTTATTACCTTGTAAGAGAAGCTCTTGGCTCTGGATTTCCAAATTTTCAAAACTGTGCTGCTCACATTATTTATTTTTTTTCTCCAAAACAGATGTATTCATAAACTCCACCCTCTTCCCAGATAACACTGTAGGTAGTTATCTCTGAAAACACGTCTAACATAATGACATTAAAGAAGATGCCCATTTGAAAATCTGGCCTTAAAAGAACGACACAAAAAAAGTCAATTTACTCAGGAATTCCCAGCTTCTACTATCAATTCACTTTTTCAGGAAAGATGTGTTGAAGATCTCACCAGAGAATTCTGAAATGTGTCATTAGGTCAATCCAGTATATCTCACTGTGGACCTGAAAAACTGATAAACTGGCACGGGCTGCATTGTGTAGATCCCAAGCACATGCATTTTGCAAGCAACAGGAGTAAAAACGCCAACAGGGGTTTTAAGCTCAAGAACAAAGACTGTGAGAAAGATTTAAACTTTATTTAAATAAGACTACTTTTTTTATGGACATAAGAGGGAAAATGAAACATAATTAAACATATGTGTTGCTAATTCCTACTTATCTGTGAAATATTACACATCAGCATTTTTTTAATTTAAAAAGAAAATCTTGTCACTGCAGTGCACAGGAAATATGATGTTCAGAGGATGAAAGCCAGCTGTGTAGAGAATGACCTTGATGTTTGCAAACTCACTTTCCTTTGTTACGGAAATTGAAAGGAGGCCCAGGTCTTAAGCTAAAGAAAGTAGAATGGAGAACTGCATTTTCTTCTCAGATCTGCCACTGATTCCTGCATGATCCCAGGCAAATGGCTTCAGTCAAAACTCTCACAAGCAGCTGCTGTGTATTCTGAGCACTCAGTCAGACACACAAAGGAATAAGTTTGCAGAAGTTTTAAGAATTCATAGCTACAAGTGAAGTGAATTGACTTCTTTTACAAACTCCAGGTCTAGACATACACTAAAAACTATGTACTTTCAGAAATAAGGTAATGATCATTTTGCATTAGACACCCAAACTGGTCTGTGCTTTGAGGATATATTAATGAGGTATAGTACAACATTGTAAAACAGAGATAATAATAACCGCTCATTTCACAAGAGTATTATAAAATAGAGACACTAACATCTGTGAACTCTGAGATATTGTAGTTTCAATGGAGCCCATCACTCTTATGAGGAAATCAATAGTGTAGTGTTCAGAGAAAGATTTGAATGTTGCAGGAGGCAAGGGGGCCACACACTGAATGAAGCACATTCTTAAATGACGTATTGGAAAACTGCCTGTTAAATGAGTACTATCCATCTTGTGACCTGAATAAGGCAGGCAGGGAATGAGTTGGAGAAGAATAGTATGCTCTCACATAATTAAAGGCTGTATCGTAATCCAAACCCACATTTCAGCCCAAATACTTTAAAAGTTTGGCTAAGCTCCTAGCAACTGTTATAATGCAAACTCTTACAATGCAAAGTTCTGGGAAGCTTAAATATCATCTTGTTTCCTGTGTCACATCTAACATACGCTTATTTGCAAAGTCCTCATGAAACTAATGAACCACTTGGCAAACTAACAGAAGAACAATTTGGAATAGTGTTCCAATGCTGGAAGATCAACTCTTTCAAAAGGCTTTGTTTTATGTTGTAAGAACTTTAAGACAGAAATTCTCCTTGGAAAGAGTGAGTTTCTTAGCTATTTTAATGCAAGACAATAATTAGGAATGCGACAAAATCTTATTTAGACAGGATCTGTTAATGAATTGAATCTTCTTATAAACACTCAGATTATGATTTCAGAGTCAGTGCCATTTAGTTAGCATTGAAGTACATGTACTGTAGCTACATTTCATTACAGTCTCAGATTCCTATCTATTATCTGACAGATTATAGCTACTATTTGGCATTCAGCTTCCAAAAAATAGGAAGTGAAAACTTCAATATGAACAACAATCAGCAATACAGCATGCTGTTACACAAAACAAGCCTACAATAAATGCTAGATTGCAAACATAAAAAATTAGTCGCCAAATCATTATAAAAATATGAAAGCAAAAGAATACCCTAAACTAAGGTTTTCTCTTCTTTCTCCAATGGTGTTTTGTGTTTTCTCTTTTAGATTTTGATCTTACATTTCAGTCCTACAGATTACACGCTTGTGTGGCAGTGCTCATGAGACCTTAATAACACAGATACATCTAAAGAATAATTTTCAGATACGTATTTCTAAGGATAAACCTGAGCACTGCATCCGTACTGATGCTGTACACTATACTGCTACATACTGTACTGATGTCAGACTTTGTGATGCTGTAGGGTTATTGCCTCCATTTCTAAATTTGAAGAATGCTGTGGATTCAACTGGTATTAAAAACAGGGACAGTGATGTTTGCAATTAAAAAGTATTATTGCAGTTGAGTTATTCTTACTTCCAACTTAACATACATATATTTTTCCAAATTTCAGAGACCTCTCCCCCAATCCTTCAAACACTCTTTATTTTGTCCACACAAGGACCAGTAGGGGGGAGGGGGAAAGCATGAACAATGCATAGTAAAGCCTGCTAAATTTCTTCTCATTTAAAACTGTGCTTTAAGCTAAGTTTCCTAAATACCTTTAAGATATAGTTTGTTAAGTGAAATAATAATTGAACCACACCACGGTAAAGATAACTAAAAAGAAAGGCCAGCGTTCCCAGACATATGCTTAGATAATAGGTAATGCTTCTGCATCCCATAGAAATAGCACAGGTATATCTTCAAAAGCAACATATTTAGCTGTTTCACTGCCCCAAGAGACTCTCCTCATCTGTGCCACTACTAGCAAACAGAACATAGAGACATTAAGTTTTCTTTTCCTTATTTTGTTCTCTGTCCTCTATTCTCACAAATTTTCTCTATTTTCACAAATCATGCATGGGATCATTAGTAAATCTATCATTCTTTCAAAATCAGCTGAATTTACCAGCCAAAAATTATGGTTAAATAGTTTTTAGGCATGCAATTAAAAGCTAAAAAGAGATAGATGACATGATTGCGTAAGACTCATTTCTTTGAAAAGGTAGATAAAAATTGAAGGCTGAATTCCACTGTTGTGCATAATTGTTGGGAATAAATTTGAGGAAAAACTATGGGACCAGTTCTTTACGCAACAAAAGCAATTGTGAGAGTGAGACAGAGGTACAGACTGCCAAATGGAAAGGAACAGTTTTGTAGGAAAGGAAGTTACATTTTCAAACTTATTAAAATGTATTATGAACAACCATAATGCACAAAAATAAACACATTGGCAAAGGGTCCTTCGGTTGACTGGCAATTCCTAGTTTTAAAAGCACCAGCTGCTAAACCTGGTATAGTTTCAAAGCAAGTGTATAAAGGTAAGTGACAAATGTGCATGAGTATGAAAGCTGTGTACTGAAATTGTACGTTCCAGGCAGATTTCAGGTTTTTAATGGGCCTAAGTTTACTGCTGCATATATAGAACAATTTGAAAAAGATTTATAGGGGCAGAAGGTGGGAAGATTGAACAAAGGTGGACAGTTAACTCGGCTCATTTGACTTAAAGAGCCAAAAGCTAACTTCTTCACATGCAACACTAGGGCTAAAATCACAGCACAGCTCAGTAATATGAATATTGTGACTTAGCCTGTGTACACAAAAGCCTTTTACTTTCATCTATTGAAATGACTGCCTTTGCTGACAAGATTACACTCCTGTGCATTGAAAGTGAATACAAGATTAGACCGAGCTATTCTTTACTTAGGACATTTCCCTGTTCAGGGCTTCTGACCCAGAATTTTGCATTTTAATTTAGTTATCCATTGACTATATTGTTATTTTACAACCAGAAAATCAGTGAGCACTGCAGTTCAACTAAAAGTCCTGAGTCATTTCATTGGTTCTTTGAACAGGTCATAACTACAACACACATCAATAGTATTGTTGTAAGACAAAATTCTATAGGATTTCACTTAACATTCTGAAAAAAGAAATAAGAAAGTATGAATACACAACAAGTGATCTAGTGCCAATAAAGATCTGATTGTTACCACTTAAAGGCATGCTGATTTACCTCACAGTTGGGGATTTGTTTGTTGGCTTTTCTCCATCCTCTCATATGACACCATCTATTTTTAATGTGACACATTTACATTTTAAAATAACCCAGGGACCCAGCTTTACTTGTATATCTTGCTAAATGTGAATAAAATTCAAACTGAAAGCATCAATTATTTCCACTGACACCCAAGGTATTTATTCTTTTCCCTGTCTTCTCCATAACCTTTTATTTGGATTTATAAACCTTGTAGTTTGTCTGGTGTAACAGACTGTATTGTCACCATAATCTGTGCTTCTGTTAAAAATATCACAATATTATAAGAGGTATTTATCTTAGGTTTTTAGGTCCTACAATCAAAAGTGTTTATAAGGAAGTCTTGATCTCCTTTGGTTGTATGTTGAAACTGCACTTCTAGGTGTTACAGGGCTTTAAGATTTTTTTAAAGGCCCAAATACCTAAAATTATGAAAAAAAAAAAATCATGCATAAACATTAACAGGGAGCATCAGAGACTGACAGACCACTTTAAAACAGTAACCTGAGGTAGGTGTTAAGTCCAGCCTCATACTGAAATTGTCGTCACAGACTCGGCTCAACTTCCTGTTACAATTAATTAAAGATCTAGTTAAGATGATCCTAAGTCAGGAAACTGGAGAAATTATGGAATGTGAGAGCTTGAAAAATAAGAGCATTGCCAGTAAGGAAGGTAAGTGAGCAAAACCCATAGAGGGACTGTACTGTGAGAGATTTACGAGTAAGAGCAGGAATTAGGCACTAAAGAGCAGGGCTAATAAGCAAACCACGAGACAAGGGAGAGGTGCAATAATATGCAGTGTCAGTAAAAACAAAAGCAACTTGCTGAGTATCCTAGAGCAATTAGTGTGATTTGCTCCCATGCAAGATGGGCAGGCAGCTATTGGTCAGGCTGAGACCAGCCTACAATACTGGCAAACCAGGTAGTGGGCTGCAGCTTGAAAAAAAGACAACGTAAATGTCTAGCTGAATTCTATAAACATAGGACAATTTCCATACAGAAGTATAACATGAACACTTACAATACATGAGACACTGCTGCAGACTGAATGTAATAAGTGGCCTGATTAGATCACTTGAGAACTTTGAGTTGCCAATGATCTCAGCCCATTTTTACTTTCTGGTTTTTAGCCTTGCTGAGACAAATTTTAATGAGATGCATATCTTTCTCCTTACAGGTAGATATGTTGCATTAAATAAGCAGCATCTTACATGTGTGAAATCAAATGCACATGGCTGTAGAGTTCATTTTATATGCCATAGCAGAAAAAGTGTCTGCAATGCCTGTGTGAACCCATCAGCACAAAGGTAGACATAGTGAAGAGTAATGGTGTATTAAGCTTCATCTGCAGCTGAAAACTCTGTCAATTGCCAGAAAAGGGGGAGAGGAACATGGGAAATAACAGACAGGCAATAGATATAAAGAGACAGAAGTTTAATAGCAAGTATACCAGAAAAAAGGGTATGAAAACCATTTGATACAGGTGAAAGATGTCAGCTTATTGCTTTTTATTTATAGGCCTGCACAGATGTGTATAGTGCTTTGTCATACAAAAAAATAAATTGACGCAGATAGCTCAAGGAGTAGAGATGTGAAATCAGAATTGCCATGAAGAGAATATTAGAATGTACTAAATTATTGAGGAATAGAAACTGCTTTATCCTCTAGTCATCACAATAAATATGTAATAGATTATTCTGAAGAAATATTAAGTATCTTGCTAATGAGGCCTGTGGTGTCATTGTACAACATAGGGTACTCAGATAGGAATTGATGATAAGCAGATAAGACCTCAGTCAAAAAAAAATATGTAAGACTACAAAATACATAATAGCAAAAGCCACACCATGCACAGACATATTTAAAGAGGTATGATATCCTAAGCAGAAATTATTTCCTCAATGGAAGTCCTCTCAAAGACCAACCTTTGCTACAAACTACAGAAAAGTTACAACACAGAACTTCTTGTGAAGTCCAGAAAAAGCACCAGTTAATTTCTGCTCCCAAAATACACCATAAAGGTATCAGAGCCCAGAAACGTTGCTTCAGAATACATCTTTCAGATTTATACACACTGAATTGTTCTAAGTGATGCAAGACTTTTTTTACTTGCTTCATTAATACTTGAATTCCAGAAGGGAACTGAATGAGGGAAGGACTCAGTGACTCAAGAGCAATTGAAGGGATTTATGGAGAGTTAGATCTGGAATAAAGCTCAGCTGGCACCAGTTTCTTTACATTCTGACCCAAAAATTCAAGTGCATTGTGCTAGTTATGATTGCTTGCCAGCAACTGCCATTTGGGATGCCACCACAATCTTCTCTGTAGAAAGGAAGTAAGTACTGTAAAGCTAAAGTAACAGAATGAATTTGATTAGTTTTCTCTGAAGTTAATTATAGCACCTTTGTTCTTCTGTAAAATGAGCACAAGACTTGTAGAAGGATAACAAATACATGTATTGTACTGTACATATAAATTCTCATTCATATGGGATAAGTCACTGTAGCAATGTTTTGATGTTAACAAACATTCTCAGTTCAATACAGATAAAAATATTGTGTTTCCACCTTTAATATAAAATGAATGAACTATTAGTTGTGTAAACAACTTTTGACTTTCATTTCTAGTACTGCAGAAGCAGCAACAGTGGTTTTTCTTTCACACATTTGAGATGTATAAAGAAAGAGAAACTCTTCAAAAACTCCCCACTGTTTTTAATTATTTTCTAATAAAAAAAAAAAACTTAAGAATTTTTTTTGTAACACATAGCAGAGCTTATTTTTATTTCCAGAACTGTGAAATAGTAATGGTTTCTTACTTAGTATTTGATAGAAGGGTAAGTGTTATTTACAACTCTAAATGATTTTGAATTTTGAAAGTATTTGATTCAATTTCACAAAGCAGCAAAACAATGTTTTAGATTGGATGCTGCTGGAAAACAGACAACTTGAGAATATTTCTAGTGGGAGCTGTTCCAGCTGAGAGAAAGAATAAAATGCATTTTCCCAAAGGACAAGGAGTTACTTTTACCTGTCTTTCTTCTTGTTTTTAAGTGCTTTCACTTTTTTTCTTTTAATGAAAGTGCTATGGCAGAGAATTCATGTTTTAGTTGAACACAGAGCAAGAAGCAGCAAGCTGAATTATATACTCAATACAAATCTCATACAATAATGATGAAATAGGTGTAAAATGACTGTAACCAAAGCAGACGCTTTATGAAGTAATGTCTCCTCTAAATTCAGGATGTGTAGGCAATATAGAGAAAATGAAAGTGCATTAAAAAAGATGAAATTGTAGACTAGACTGGCTGAAAGTTTTAATGAGATTGTAAAATATTATGATAAGCCTCTGTTTAAAATATACTCGGCCTTTGTCACTGCAGTATAAAGCAGATAAAACCTTAGCGAGACATCAGGGAACATAATTAGAAGTCAATCTGGCATGGAATTAACAGTGCTCAACAAACATAAGAAGCCAGTTCTGTGTCCCTGGCCTCTGACGAGAAGTTCTGCTGACTTCGACACTATGAAAAAATAACTCAAATAATTATGGATGGGACTGGACCTTGGTCATTATTTAATCTAAATACAGTAGAGCTTCTGTTTAGTAAAGGTGGCACAAACTGCAATGAAGAGGTATTAAACAAAGAGGTCAAAAGTCTGCTGCTACAAACTAAAGAAGCAACCACTTAATCTCAGGCAGCATAAAGATGCCCTACCTACAAAATATAGCAGTCATTACAAAATAAATGGGTATTTATAGTCAAATTTATCATCCTTATGTTGTTATATACCAACAGAAAGACACAAGACTCTTTATTAGATTAGGTTGGCTTTAGCTATTTTTTTTCTTGACTCTAAGATGATATTTTAATAGAGATATTTCACGAAAGGTTTAAGGTTTAGAACTGGGTAAATTCCATTCAGCTTTGCAAGGATAAAATTTGCATAATAGGGCTGCAATTCAAGATCATCTAGGAATAAAATTTCTCCTGAAATATCTGACATTTCCAAATGGAAATACCAATACCATCAGAACAAATCAACACTTCAGATTCAGTTCTAGGTTTACAGAAACAGCTATAAAAAATAAGAATGACAAAATGTTTCATTCTAAAAAATGAAAGTTTTAAGCATAGCCAGTGGTTTCTAGTTCTTCATCAACCATTCATCAGTCTTTAGCTTCAAGTACAAGAAGTATGATAGTGGTCATAATGTTTTTGCGTTTGCTTAAAAATTGTCATAACGTTTTTCTGTTTGCTTAAAAATTTTAGTAGTGAAGCTTACTGAACTACTCTAGCTTGTTTAAATGCATGGCAAAAGTCAAGCATTGGAATGTCTATTTTCCATTGCAAGGGCAGACAATGATATATGATCCTATACCTTACCTTTCAGATAGTCAAAGGAATAATGTAGCACAAATGCCTGTGAAAGATAGCTGGCATGAAGCAAGTCATACACCAGACATCATCTTCTGCAGTGACAAATTCTTTAGTGATCTGGATGTCGGGGGGGGGGGGGGGGGGGGGGGGGAGAACTGGGGATAATGAATGTGCCCTAAACATTATCTTCATCACTCTAATGAGTTATTTAGTTACATATCCCTCTCCTATTGATAAGTAGATAAGTAGGAGGATATTTCATGGTAGCCATTCTGCAGAACATTCATCATCACAAAATCAGGTTCTTTACACAAGCTAGTCTGCTTACCACCTTCTTATTTGTGCATGTGCTCAGTATCTTGTATTTGTGCTTGTCTGAAGAAGTTCTATATATACAAATTTCAGAAGTATCCAAAGAAAATCAACATCATTATTATACTGCTAAAATGGTTGCCAAGAGTCAGAAGAAAGTATTACCAGACATTCAGAACTGGGCATTATTAAAATTATTTCATTCACAGGTGGTCATATACTAACCACATACAGACAACCACGTGCTTTTATTCCTGTTTCTGTCACTTCAAAAATATTCTAAAAAATGTCTCCAGACTCCCCATCCTATTTCTTCTTCAATATTCTAGAAATAATTTTGGATGCTGCCCCCACTTTCCCCTCTCCTAGCAAAAAGCTTGAAATTGCATGCTTTACTGAAAGTTTCCTGATTACTCACAGTAATTTTTCATGTGACTATTTAGTGTGAAATAAAAAAAAAAAAGGAAAAAGAGAAAGGTTATTTACAAGTGTAGAAGGAACTGTTGAATTCATAAGGACAAATAAGGACCTTCTAGTATACTGAAAGCATCCATTTTCTTTATAGAAGATGAGATTCATATTCATGTCTAAACATGGACATACAGAATTCTATACGTCCCAGTGGAAAAAAAAAAATTAATAGCAATTGTATTAATGTTTCTGCAACTGAAAAGAAATTAATGAAAAAAAACCTAGTATATTTACATCTACATAAATAAAGCTGTGCTGAAACTGAATTCAGATTGCTAATATTTTCTAATTGAAGGAAACTGAACACTGATTTCTTTTCCACTTCAGTTATGAAACCAAGCCAAACCCTCTTCCTTCCTATTTACCCAGCCACACCCCTTCTGAACTATTTGCCTGATTCATAGGCTACATCCCAATTCAAGAAAGATTTGTTTACAGGTAGGAGGAGGACATGATGAGTTTTGAACAGGACTTGTTTACAGCTGGACTGTAACCCAGCCTCTAGCACTCATCATAGCAAGCATCACAATGCTCACCTTGAACAAGATAATATAGGGAAGGTAATCTACAATCAGCTAACAAAATTAGATAATGCTGGTTTATTTCCACATTAAACTCTAAATTGCATTTAATAGATTGAGGGATAAAGTCTAACCAATCTTTTTCATATAAAGACAAAACACCGTATTTGGTTTATGTTTTATTACAGAAGTAGCTAGCCTAACCCCTAAAATGAATATTTTTAATTAGAATACTGTTTTGAAAAATTAAAGAAAATTGTGAATTTTAAACTCAAACTATTCATAGGAAGATTTTAAAAGGAACCGGGATAAAATCTGACAGAAAGCCAATTCCAAGATATTTGAGATACAGACTTCTTCATACTTTTGCCTTTGCTGCACCAAAATATAGCGGCTATTCATACAGTACCTCTGCGCAAGAAAACTTCCTGATACAAATTCAACAAGAATTAAAGCAATTACATATTCTGACTTCTATTGCTTCATTTCTCAAATGTTTTGAATACAAGTGTGATTTCTATTTGTATTCTATGATTTTGAAAGTCCACTAATTGCAAGACATTGTAAAATAAATGTAAATTGTCTGGATGGGCACCATCCAATTTCTAATGGACAGGTGTTCATACGAAAATTCAACAGCATCAGCAACAAGCTGGCAGTTACCAGTGGGGTGAGGGGTGTTAAGAAATTATTTGGCTCACAGCTGAACTTCCTATTTAACCACAGGGATGATCAAATTAAGTCAAGGTCAAGTATGTGACAGAACAGCTGCGCCATGCAACAGATAAGGACTGCTGGTATATATAGTAAATTTGTTTTGATTTTCTAATCTGCCTTTCATGTATTGCAATTCAAGGCTGCTACAGGAAGGAAAGTGGCCTCCTGCACTCTCAGCCTTTACTTTGGAGTCTCCAGGTTCAGCTCACTCCCAGGCTGCTCGAAGCCTTTGTGGTGGAGCAGCCCTCTAGCACTCACTGTGTCACTTCAATACCCCACCTCTGGTCTACAAGGAAAGCTTTACAGCTGTCCGATATGACACAATATTCTTCCCCCCAGCCCGAATAAAAGAGGTGATTAAATCCCCCTAACAGAATGAAATGTAGACTGGTGGTGAGGTTCTTGCCTGCAGAAAATTTTACTCTCAGATGTAGCCCACCTAGAACTCTTATTAACCACTATAAATATATGGTTTCAACATAGAGTGGTTTTGGGCCATGTAATGCTTTGGCTTCATAATCTATGATTTTCCTGTTTCAGTAAATGAAAATACATGATTTATGGCAGTTAATGCACAGGTACTGAAAACAGCGGCTGTAATTTTTTGGTACCCATCTGTCCTCCTCTTACACCATCTGTTTCTTTCACTCATTGCACTGGAATCCTGCTTTGCAAAATGGAATCTGAACTCTTTCATGTAGCACAGTGTAAGTTACCTAGTTACCCAGCTGAAAAACATTTTCAAAATAAATCTTTCTCCTTGTACTCTGTAGAAGGCAACAGACATCAATTTTGTTGTTAATATATGTCTGAGAAGTCCTTAATTCAACAAAATATATAACTGTCAGTAAATTTCCTCTGATTTCAGATTGTGTGCTTCAAAATAATACCATAAAAGCTCATCATTTTAATCAATTATTGATTACACTTTGGGGACTTCCCACCAATTCCACTTGATGCTGCTTTTAAAATGGTAAGTACCTACATAACTGTATGATATTATAAACTGGTTTAGATTTTTATAGCTAATACAACAGTATAAATGCACGGTATTATATGATTTAATTGGATAGTATAATTTTGATTAAACTGTGTTGACTGACTTTTTTAGAATTAACAGTTCTTTGGTCTGTTAATGATCAAAGGCTTTGATTTGACTCTTTACACTAAATGTAAGTGTTTAACAGGCAAAGAAAACCTAAGAAAGCCCTCCCCCCTTTACAATTCAAGATGGAAGATAAAAGCTGGAACTAATTTTTTGAGAAATTGTGTGTAACACAAATATAAAAGCCACTACTGTGTGAGATCATTCAATGGTTGAGAAAGGGGGAGGGTGTTGTTGCTCTGTAAAAGGGCTCACAGTTTATAACTTTGTCACTATTCATGGTGTCTCTTTTCTATACTAACACGGTATCTAAAATACCTACATGCCTTAAGTACTTTGGTTTATGCATTTACAACTTCATTATTAGCATCCTATTAAAAGGCTTACATTTTATTTGCAGCTGCAAAGAACTTTCGGCTGATAGTGAATTTATACAGAATAGAACATACAAAAATACTAGCATACAGAATACAGGTCACGGGAACATGCATTTAAACATACAGCTTTGTGACTAGAGTAATAGAAACTCTACTCATCGCTTTTTTTTTAATACCACATGTAATTTTACCAAAATTTCAGTAGCATAACTGCCTGTAAGAATTTTATGGAGTCAAAAGCAGTAAATTACCTGACCTCTCGAGAGCAGAAGCAATGTGTATAAGGGAATTTTAAAATATGTAGTAAGATCTTAAGGTGGAAATTAAATGTTTTTCCAAGATGAAAAATTGAAATGTGCTGGTAATAGCACTTTATAAAATGGAATTTTCATGTTAGAGATCCATCATAGTAAAGCAGATGACTAAAAAAACCCCAAGGATTGCAATTCTTTTAATCTTTATGTGTACATTTAAATACACATAGCCCATTTCTTCTCTGTATGGCAGAGTTTTAAGTACTTACAAATGAAAGCAAAAAAAATGGCTGATATTAATCATACAGAAAAAAATAAAGTCTATATTACTCCTGTTTTCTTTTAAAAAGCATTAATAATAAAGTATTTGCATAAAGTTAAAGCAAGAAAACACTTATATGTGAAAAAACATGCATCTTTCTGACATCTGCAAGCTACTTCTCTTGATCTGCTCTATAAATAGAAACTAATTATGGAGAGAATAAAAACAAGACAATGCCCTAGAAAATAAAAGAGACTGTCTTTTTAAAATATACTCAAAATAGCATGAGTAAATCTGTACCATACAGATGCACGACTATTAAACACATTTGAATTCTAAATCTTTTTCAGTCTTGTCTTCCTCCTTTTATAAGCAATGGTCAAACTTCCACTAACTTCATTCAAAGGCAAAATCAGCCTTGACACATTCTTCCTCTAGTAATATTTTCCGGCCTACAGAGTACCAGTATTAACTGTGAATGTCAGAAAAACTGTACAGGATCTAGTGAAAAAAAGTATTGAGTCCTCTAAATGAATGCCTGAGCTCTGACTTTTAAGTGAAGGCAGAGATCAGCAAGTCAGCTGCTGTTCATATTGCTTTCTTACTCATAACCAAAAACCAAAGGCTTGGGGAGTGCTTAGTAACATAATCCATTCCTTCCCAGGAATTTGATATAAGTTTTCTTTTAAAATAACTTTCTTCTCCTGCTCTGGTTATAAATATAACTTCAGAAGAAAGTATGATCCAAGGCTAAATTCCAAATCCAAAAGCTGACATAATATAGGGGTCAGCAGTGAGGTTGAAATTTCAAATTAATATGCTGAGTCAATCCTGTCAAGGTGGGTGTTAGGGCTTCTCAGTTTCAAAGGGTACCTCAGCTGCTGTCTTTGGACAGTAACGTTTCCCAGACTCACTGCAGAAGTGCGTCTCAAGCGGTTTCTTAGAGCAAATAGCAACCTCTTTATCTGTCAACAAAAAGGAGACTGACAAAAGGATAAAATCACCCACTCAGAGCTGGAGAGCACCATTAGAGGGACTGAAACGGAACCAAGTGCGGAAAGTTATCTTCCTTGGGAGCTGTGGGGAGGAGGTGGCTGGATGGAGCCACAGAGCTCAGCCAAGTTAAAAGTTGCATACTGGATTTTACAAAATTAAAAGTAAGCATGGCCTTTCTTTTTACATGTCTGCACTGAGAAGGGAGATTAAGATGCCAGAAATTATTATCCTTCCCAGGCAGAGTCACTCAGGAATCTGATCCATATGATTGCAGATAATTGATTCACCAGGATACAGCACCAAGGCACAATTCACATAGTTTGAGCACCACGCAACAACCCAGCCAAAAAAAAAAATCATTGTCCCATTAGAACAGTGTACAAACTGGCAATCTGCTATGCTGTTTTACAAAATCATCATGGGAGGAAATATCTTTAGGTTTGCCTTAACCTACCATCTGTCCACACAGAAAGTCAAAATGCATTCATTTACATACAACATTTTGCCAGCCAGTAGCAGTCGTTAAGCATTATTTCTCTCCCCTACCCTTCACTTTAAAAGGGACTATTCTATATGCCTTCAGTCATGGCATATACATTTTCTGTGAAGAAAATAAATCAAAGCAACTAGACATGTATCAGTGTGCTAAAAAGCACAGTCTAGACCAGTCCTAGTCTGTGCCTTCAGAGACCTATTTCAAACCAGCTGGACATTAACCTAAATAGCATTTACTTGAGTTTCAAATAAATTACACATTCTTAGTCCTAACTTCCTGTTTTAGAGTGGAACAACATTTTAATCTATCCTAAAGCGAGGACAAAATTAATCATGTAAGTCTAAGTGGTTGCACTGGGCATGCTAAATGAGGAATGGGCATAATCATTTAAAGCAAAAGCAATTAGATCACAGGGAATGCATTTAAATAGTTACAGCAGCAATTATTTCATTTCCAGCTACTTGAGACCATAGCACCATAACCTGAAAATTTAGTCAATGACTTTTTGTTTGTAGACAAGTGCTAAACTACAGGATTTTAGTTTTCCATGGTTAACTGATCAGATCACACTTTTCATTCATTCTTGTTTGTTAGATTTTATTGTTAATGCAGAAAATCTACATAATACTAAAAGCTAAAAGTACAGTGTCAAATAAATGGAACTTAATATAGAAATAAGAGGGCCCGTTGCATTTTTCAGTAATTTTTCATATTTATTAACTGAAAAACTCACTTCTGAATTTTAATTCACTAACAAATAACTTCATTAACCCAAAATTACAATTGCCTGTGGTGTTTCATGTCCTTCCAGAAGGCTGACTTCAAAAACATACAAACTTGGCAAAAGTTTCTCAGCTGTGCCTGGTTCTCTCTGCTACTGGACAATCTACTGCAATTAATGTATTAAAGAATAAACCAAATACCGCTTTCATGAGGGCAACCTGAGGAGCTATACTAAAATTACAGTTAATTATATAGGTATATGCTGGGTTTAACCCTCTGTAGAGGACCCCAGGCTTGGCATGAAATTGCCCTTTAGCTTGATAGGCATACAAGAACAAACTGCACTGACCTTCAGCTCAACATAACAGTGATATCTACATTGCAAAGTAAAGAGGTGAAATTTCATTTTAGTCAAGGGTCATACCACGTAGAAAGAAATAACATTTGATTGTTTTATACAAGTTTAGAGAACAATGATGACATGTATACATACAAAAAAAAAAAAAACAAACACCCAAAACCACTGAGTGCAGTTCTGTTAAAGGCTACAGAAGTGCAGAAGAAATGTGTGAAAGAAAACCATATAGAGGCCCAGTCCCCAGTAATGTCAGGGTTGCATATTTCCATGATAACGACTGAAGGTATGCCAAAGAACACCATACTAGTGGTCAGTCTGTTACTTGCTTTATTGTGCCATAGCGTTTGTAGATAAGTCACAATTGCTTGGTAGCTCACAAGAACTTTTTGATCTCCTCCACTCAGGCTATCGAAGCCACCTGTTTTCTATTTCTTGCATTAATCCTTTGCCTGTTCACTTTGTCCCTTCCTTTCAGATACTGTACAGGTTTTGCCTGGGATAAAACTAGGGGTTTTTTAATAGCAGTTCGTATGGTGCTGTGTTTTGGACTTGTGATGAGAACAGTGTTGATAACAACCAATGTTTGAGCTATTGCTGAACAGTGCTTGCACAGCATCAAGGCTATCTCTGCATCTCATGCTGCCCCACCACTGAGTCGCTGAAGTTACACAAGAAACTGGGAGGGGACACAGCCAGGACAGCTGACTATAAATGACCAGAGGGATATCCCATACCATATTGCATTATGCTCAGCAATAAAGCTGGGGGAAAGAAGGAAGAAGTGGGGTGTTAGAAGTTATGGTATTTGTCTTCCAAAGTAACTCTTATGTACAATGATACCCTGCTTTCCTGGAAATGGATAAATAGCTGCCTTCTGGGGTTAACACACAAATGACACAAAATACCCAGTTATTTTAATTAGTAGCAAAATAGCAATGTACCCCTCTATTGTCCTCTTTGAACCTCCTTTTTCTTCACTTATTGACAGAAAACTGAATGCATTTACTAAGAGCTATAACAAAAAGAATACAAATGTCAGGCTTTTACAAGGTCACAAAATACTTGTGTTTAACACTGGCAAGTTTGTGCAGATAAAAAATACCATGAATAGAAAAGATCTGGACTGCATAATCTGTCTTATTTTATCAGTATTTCATTTACACTTCTGCTTCTATTTCATTCCTACAGACCATGTCATCTAATTAGTCTCTGTTTTACAAGTTTATTGAAATAGTAGACAGGAGTATTAGTTGTGCTTATTTTATCCGTTACTAACAAAATAAAAGACATTCACAGAAGCAGATGACTCTTACTTTAAATCCTGTCCTAAGAGAGAAACTAATCCACTGCACTGATAAAATGAGTTTGGGTTAGGCTCACATACATGATAAAAAGCCTCTCAAATAGTATTTCATATGCAGATCAAACCCAAATGAAAAAATAAATTACATTACATAGTTTGACACAAATACAATGGTTACACTTGTATAAACCTCAGTAGATCAGAACTCCCACTGACTTCCATATGAAGTGGTGGGGTTTTGTACTTGTGTTCTCTCTGAAAACATACACCTCTGAAAAAGTATTTTGCAAAATGGTTTTGATTCCCTAACTTTATTTTCATAAGATCACACTAATTTTCTGTCTAAAAGACTGTTCTAGAACATCAGGAATATACGTGCAAAAAGAAATAAATTCTGTTCTTGAACTTATTCAGTTAACAGTAACTGCCATATTAGTGAATAACAAACATTTCGGGTAAAGTGAAAACCATTTTTCTGTTAGAAGTGCATTGTAGGTATAATCCTAGATTTTGCTAAATCACCAAGAATTAAGGCCAGGAAAAGATCAATAATGCGTGAGTGACTGCAAAATTTAAAAAAGTTAACAGATACGTCTACTATTGGAATTTTCATTAAGCCAATGTAAGACCTTTGGAATGTACCTTTGTAGATGGCCTAACTGTCTTCTATAATGACATAATTTTGCACAGAAGAATCATTTGATGAATGATTAAAACACTGAAGTGAAAAGAGGCTGAGAAAGATGTAGGAAATGTTTTATGCTTCTGTCAATTTATTGTTCCTCCAGGAGTAAGAAATCTTCACAAAAGGAATTTAAATCTTTGAAGAATAAAACATGCTAGTAAAACACAATCTCCCCTATGTAAAACAATAATACTATGTACACACAACTTCTTCAGAGGCAAAGCAGCCAGGCTAACACATCTGTCACAATGTCAGTATAGAATATCACATTTTGAACTATATTACTATCACAGAAAAAAAAAAAAAGAAAAAAAGAGTAGACTTTTACCTAATACCTCTGTCTCTCAAAGAACACTAATCCCATATATCAACCAAAAGTAACATTTTAACATTTGTCCCTCCTTCAAAAGCAATCTGAGAAATGAATCTTTGTGCTATCTGTACAGAGCACACTGCCCCAATATAACTTTTTTTAGTTAGTCATCACAGCTGATTTAAGAGCTATGTGAATATTGCTTCTCAGATATTATTATGGACCAAATGACCATCCTCTCATCCTACTCTTACCTGAGCCCAGAGATATGAAAACACACTCCCTACTTCAGCAGGCTCTTAGTTGTTCTTCTGCACGGAAATAACTAGGGTGTTCCTTTAACATGAATTTAATTTGGGTAGCAATTATATTATAAGGCACTGCTGTATGTGCAAAGTGCCACTTCCGCTCATCACATGGTGACAGTTTGAACATTCATAAACATCAAAACAAGTATGAACATTTTTAATCATGGGGATTCAACATAACAGTGATGTTTATCTCATCACCATGTTTTTTCTGCTACTAATACACATGCAAGGACAGTCTCATATCCTCACCATTTGCCTTAACATGATGTTCTAAACTTTTTTAATATGTCCATAAATCTTTCCAGACCTTGTTGCTTAATCTTTAATAATCTTGTTATTATCTAACTTCACAATTAGCAGTAAATTCTTAAAATTTTCAGCTACTGAATAATCATTATCTTAACCTAGAATTTGTAGTCATAGGAGCATAACTCATTTTTTTCCACCAAATACTTCAAAAAGCAGCAGTCAATAACAAATTTTAACCTTTCATTTTCATATTGTGCTGAATATCATTGAGGAGAATAATTTTTTGTTGCTCATTTTAATGGGATTAATCTTGTATCTAATTAATATATTCATCTTAACAAGACAAAAGTTGGTAAGCCTCCAGACTTTAAATCTCTTGAAAATTTGAAAACTCCAGTATCTTCATCAGAGACTTGGCTAAGAAGTATTTTTGACTTGCACCCAGACAAGTGGCCCAGGGTACTGAGGGATAAGGCTAGCACAGCACTATATATTTGTGACCCAGAATTTGAACACATTTTTTTTTAATCATACTCTTAATCATATTTAAGCATAGATTCCAGAGACTATGAACTAAAACACAGCACCCTGAATTCCACCCTGTATCTTCAAAACCATCTGGTTTCTTACCTTCTCAGTCTGGATAACTCTACTGAAGAGAAATTATATTAGTCTTTGTTTCAGAAATAGAAAGCTAAAGCATACAAATATACTTGTCACAGCTACAAGATGTATAACAAAACAAGAAGTCTCCTGGTATACAACTTCTAACCCTCTTTCTAACACTAGTCTGAACAAAGGGCCAGGATTAAGCATTGTACACACATTTGTGTACCCAAGGAATCTTAAGAGTTTTCATAAAGAAGAGCTTATAGCGTTGTGCTCCTGACCAAAAAAAGTTTGCAGCAGCTCTATCTTTAAGCAATATAAAACAAACTGGATTTTAGCACTCAAGGGTGGCAAAGCCTGAAGGAAATCTTGGGAAGAACAACATTTAGGCAATCCAAACTTCCATTTCCACCTTGAATGCACATGAATTTGAATTTACTAAATTCTGTGTAGAATAAAAACCTGTTTACAAAACCAAAAATTGTATGACAAATAATTGAAATAACACCTCTTTCCTTCAGCATAATAAAAATGGATGAGAATTAATTTAAGGGTTCTTTCTCCAACAGGTATTTAGCAGAAGTTTTACTCATCTAATAATTTTTACAATGACAAAAACCAGTCAATTTTATTTTTTTTTCAAAATAGAGATGAACCAAAGTTCTCTCATGATGAGGCTTAAATCATCTTTACTTCCTCCTTTTCAGAATTTTTTTAATGAAAGAGATTTAAGAAGAGGTTCTGTTGTGCCAAATTAAGGTTGTAATGACTGATCAATAGATAGGATATCAACTATGAAAACAGAATCTCTTCTATTAAAAAATTAAATAAAAGGAGCTCCTGAGTACAAAAGCAGTAAGTTTTTTGTCTTGCTATATATAATACTGCCTTTGTAATTTTTTACTAGACAGCATATTCAGCTAAGAGCTTCACTGACCATCCTTCTCTTTTTTTGTTCACTGATCATAGCATAGGGATGTGGATAAGACTCAAGAGTCCTTCTGGGGAAAAAGAAATTAAAAAAAAAAATAAAGAACCACAACTCTAACTCACCCAGAGCTACATCCTAGCTTGGAAACTTCTTTCAGTCACAGAATGGCAGATTTTGCCTCTGAAGATGAAGTGGGCTTCAAATACAAAACAACAAGTATAGGATAATATTAGGGAGTCCCTTGTTTCTCTTTACCTGATAGCTCTTGAGTTTTGCTCGTAAGAAATTCTAGCAGGTTTTTGTGCTCAAATAGAAAGAAAAACCTGCCTTTGTAAAACTTCAGTTCTATAGGAGCACCAAAGATACTTCTGAAAATGTACCTGCCTACAAGATGACGTTGGATCTTTAAACTGAGACACATGATGTCTGTCTTTCAGATCAGGGTCCACTGAGCTTAGGAAAAAACAGGAACCATTGTATCATGAGCTAAGAAAATTGTTTGAAGCTTCAGTTAATTTGAACTTTATAATACATTCACTTGTTTATAATACGTTAATTTGTCTGGTTTTGAAATGACAGGTGAGTTAATTTATGATTTTTTTTTAAATATAACTCTAATTCTCTCCTCCAAGATGTCTTGCATAAACAGAACTTAAACAGAACAGATAACCATTAAAAGCATCAGCATAACATACTACTCACTTTCACTGTTTTGCTAGAATGCCCCAGGTATAGAAACAATGCTTAGAAATGATAAATGCAGAGCAAAATTCAGGCTCATTAAGAGAATATATAATTCATATGTTAGAATGTTCTTGCATATATGTGGATTATCTTGACAATCAATTCACAAAAAAGGGGGAGCTTGGGACCTAGAGGGCACATTTTCAAAGCTTTATACAGGAGGTACACTCATTAATCCTATTAATTAATAATATCCTATATTAATAATAGGATTAGTGTATACACCATTTACATTTGGCTTTCAAAATGTTCCACATTTAGACCAAACTTAAGGAAACAGATGAAATAAAAAAGAAATCCTAGTAACATATCAACCAGTGATTATTCCTTTCCATTCATGTATAAACTGCTCAACAGTCCTTTTATGTTTTTGTTGGAATAACTACTGCTGGAAAGCAGTAATTCTAAGGCAGATTTTATTGTTTGGGCTACTAACATAGAAATTATTCTATCCTCCTGAATCTTCCATTTATTTTTTCCACATTGTAAAAACAGACACCCTGAAATCCCTATAAAAGATACTACACAGCAAAACTGTGTCCTCTACATTAAAGAGGACGTACAGGTTAATGAAATGTAGGATCAGCATTTCTCTGACAGTGTCTGCACATCTTCTGGTTGCCAAGCTACAAAATACAACTGAATTTGAGTTTTCATGTATGAAAACAGCTTTTGGGGAAAGTGTCCAAACAAACAACTGTGGAGGAGGTTTTTATTTGCTTGCAGAAGAGACACTACATCATGAGGATCAAACTTACCCACTTCATCTCTCACAGGCAATCTAAAAAACTCCACATGTTTATTTGTCTAAGTATTTGCCTTTCTTATCCCTTTAATCTTGACAAAAAGACCATAAAAGGCATCAGGTAAAGTCATTTTTCACAGTTACTGTGCCAGACCATCTTGTTAGGAAACAAATCAAAACCACAAGCTCATTCCACACAAGCTGCAAAACAATTTCCATACAAAAGTGATTTTGGATAAAGTGAGACAAAAGATAGATTCTGGTCAAAAATTAAAATCAGCTATGCATCAGCTCAGATATAAACTAGCTGACATTCCTTCTAGATGTCTTGTGTATCCATCATACCCTGCAGAATATTTTCAGGCTGATATGTGTTAAACTATTAACTGTTTTCACTTAGAAGAACATATATCATAAATATCTCGATAAAAGCCTGCGAATAAAAGTAATTTAAGAAAAAATTAGACGCATGACTAATTTTTCTTTATCTTGGACAAAGTACAATAGCAAAATAAATTGCATAGGACTACTTCTGCTATTAATTTTCAGCAAACCATGAGCATTTCTACCACTTCCATTAAATATTCTCAAATGCAAGCATAGGGACCTTACACGAAAACCAACTATTTCCTAACATACTTGATAAAAATCCTATTTACAGAAAAATTCTAGGGTGGGCAGGAAGAGAGAGGAAATTTAAACCAATTCAACATTGACAGAAGACAACATGTTTTAGATGCAGTAAGAAGTGCACATCCTTCGAGCTTTTCAGTTTTATAGATCAGAGTGCAGTTTAATATTTTTAATTCTATGCAGATGGTTATTTTTATTCCTGTAAAGCTAGCACAAAATCAATCTGAACTGTCACAGAACAGTATCTTCTGGTTTATTCTGTAATTTTCTGTGCATTGCAAAGGGGTGAGACCATTACTTATGAGTTCTAGTGGAAGCTATGGAATGAACCTTAATCACAGTGGTCCAAATGTCTCCTACTATGTGAGATCAAAGCTGAAGTCTGAAGCTTAAGTATTTTGGACAGTGCAAGACAGTGATTCTGAAACACAAAAATAAACTGAGTTTGAATTAATACCTGTCCAATTCTACAACAATCTTTGTGAAATACCACCAAAAGATATCCCCTTCCCCAGAATATCATCAACCACTCTGGGAAATGAAAATTGTTTCATAAAAGAAAAGTGTTCAGCAATTTCGTTTTTCTGCTCTGTGCATCTGGTGTAGCTCTGAATGTACAACCTATATATAGTGTCGCTGGATGAAATAACCAAAGGGCAGAACAATGACAAACTCACTGAGTCGTCCAAGCAGAATCCTGCTTCAAACTCCTACACAGGCAGCAAGTTGGTATATACAGTGGCCAAGAACGGGTACTACATTCATTGACTATACCCTCAGTTTCAAACTACCTTCAATTAATATTTAAGTAATGTTCAAAGCACAAACCTTGCCTAGTCCCAGTTTGCTATGGGAGTTATTGTTTCAATCATTATTCAAAGCACTGAAGCTACCAAGCAGATATATTGGACAATATGAGCCCTTCTTGCCAAAATATGGAAACTGTTTAAGCTCATATCCTAGTTCTGAATATTGCTGAAGAAGAAAACAGAATCTGACATATTAGCTTTAGAGGGATACACTACAGCTGTAGAATTAAAATTGCATCAGGGCATGACAGGCAAGGAAGAGAAACATTTCCCACTACAGTGACGGAACATCCAGAGCAGAGGGTGCTGCTGAGACACTGACCTTTGTGAGAAGGGAGATTAGGGATGGAAAGTATTACACATCTCTCATCTTTCCTCCCTGGTAACAAACAGTAAGTCACTGCAAAAAAAATGTAGACTGCACATATATAAGGTGCCACATTTCTGTTAGCAGGGAGATTTTTCTTTTTTTCCCCTCCATTATGCTGTAATTCATTTTCACTTGGCATTCCAGCTGTAAACCTTACCCAGTATGGGCTTTTGTAAAGAAAAAGCAATAGCTGTCATACAACAGATAAGTGGAACTAGAATGGAAAAAAAAAAAAAAAAGAAAAAAAAAAGAAAAAAATGCTCTACTTTAACAAGGATTCACCAAGGTCTGCCTGATTACCTTGTTAGAATATTTTACTTTGTTCAGTATTTTCTAGTAATTTTAAACTTGCAATGCTACTTCATGTCTCCATAGAACCAATATTCCTGTTTTACGGAGATTATTAACTGTTCAGAAAGGTATTTGGAACTTTAAGGTCTGCACAGGCTCCTTGACCCAAAAAGCTGGGTTAGTGTTACACAAGTCACTAATGGAAAAGTGACTCAGAATAAAAGTATTGATTTAAAATAGCTTGATAGCATTGTGGTTAACCATAATTTATGTGTCCTACCTCAGGGCAAGTAGCTTCTGACATACGCTTGGTCATGCTTATTGGAAAAGTTATAATTTTTATATTTAGATATATTTCTATTTTACAAACAGAGTAGAAAAATAGATGAGGGCAAATTCTTTGTAAATCTGAAGGAACATAAACCAATTAGAATTATATACAGAGCAATGTAATCTGCAAGTTACTTAAACGCACACTAGGCAGTACTTCTGGTGATAGTAATCATCTTTTCATTCAGAGCTATGTCAATATTAGGTTTCAATTTTACTGCATATGTATGCAATTTAAAATAACAAAATATCCATGAAAGTGTTTGTACATGTTATTAGAGAAAAGGTCTTTCTTTTCATTCCATATGTAGCATCAAGGTATTATTAATATGAAAGCTCTGTTTGTCTAAAGAGGCCACCTGGAGCTCTGTATTATATTGTCATCACATAGCCTATTTATTGTAACTCTAGCTACATATTTGTGCATAAGCAGCTCATGCAAATTGGATAGATGGTTCCAAGGATCAAACTTTGCCCATTGCTTGTCAAGATTATGTCAAAGTACTAAGAACCAGTCATTATACATCTATTCTACTAAAATGCAAACCACACAGAAATTCCAGGTTCTGTGTACATATCAGGAGGATCCTAATGTTCAAAAGAATTAAACAATAAGATAAGAGATGCCCACATGCAAGTGACTCATGTTTAGGCTACTCGATGTGCTTTTACTTTCTAGCATTTTGTACCCTTATAGGTTCATAAAGATTGTCTAAATGCACACAGATTAGAAATTTCATTGCACAAAAATCTGCTGTAATGCACCACAAAGACATTTACTTCACTGGCAAAGTATGCAGAAGGTATTTCAAAAAGACTTTTAGTTGACTTAACAAACATGGCAAAGGCATAGTGAGGTTGCACTACTACTAAGCTGGTCAAGACTGTCTACCTCCATGAACAGGATAAGTCATAATACAAAGTAATGGTCTGTTCTGACCTCCTTAAGAAGTCCATGAAAAGTACAATTTGGCCTCACACACATGCTCTACTTGAGAACTATGACTAGCTATAGCTGCATAACTCTAGATCAACTATAAATTGAGACTGTAAAGAGGAATGAGTGGCATATGTGATTTATAATGTATAAATGAGAAAGGAAGGAGTAAAAGGCTATGAACGACTGTTAACGCTGCATAGCCAAAAGGCACTCCATAAACATAATAAAAGTATGTATTAGGACGCTGGGGTGGAAGAAGAAATCTGAAAGTATTGTCACACTTTCTTTTCTTCATGTGCGGGTTTCATACCCATAGTAGCTGAGCATCCAGGATGCACATTGCTTTTTCAAGGGAGCAGTGAGAGGCCTCAAGCAACAGAGCAGACAATTTTTTAAAATTCTGGTTTCTGTAATGGTATTCAGTGTATACACAGCAAAAAGTGCCCCAGCTTCCTCCTTTTTCTTCCTTTTGCCAAGCTGCACTTGGTTGTACAAGGTTGTATTGACTTCAATGGTTTCAGTTTGCGCCACATTCTTTCTTTAATTTTATAGCATTTTATACTCCACTGTGAGATGTTGATTTACTTTTATTGTTTCTCTTCTTGGCTTTTACTTAACTAAAGCTGTTTACTTAATTAAATCCAAGCATTTATGTCTTTATGACATCACTCAAGATATGAGAGTAATATTTTTGCTATCATTACAAACCTAATTGTTTATTTACGTGGTATTTAAAAATAAATAAAAAGCCAAATACAACTCTTCTATTTTCTCCTGCTCTCAATGTATGGCTAAACATTTCTTAGATCCTTGCAAATATAAAAATTAAATGGCTTTGTTAGAATTGTGCTTTTCCATCTATGTGGATTTTTCTCACTGGTCTAAAGAGTGTACAATGAAAAACTGAGCATGCCAAAATGCGAGATGTCTTGGATGTTTATATAAATACCTATGCTGAAACTGATAAACATGGCATTTTATGGACATCACCATAATGTAACCCAACCTTCTAATCCTGCAGAAGATTGAGAGTACCTCAGAAAAAAATTCTGATATGTAGAAAGCTCTGTTAGATATTAGATTAGTTCCAGGTTAATGGTTGCCTGATAGTTCACATAAATATGAAGCTATTTGTAACCATAGCATTCAAAAGCTAATAATCATCTAATTTTACCAAAGATACAAAGGCTCTAGTAAAAGGTATGGAAATAGATTTTCACTTCCTGCAGAGAACTGCCTCTCTCTATCCTCTCTAACCTCACAATCACACCTATGACTGTAATCTGAAACAATTATATTGTTAAAAAGGAACTGGGAAATCTGTCATGTGACATAACCATATGTATGTAGTAGGGTGGAAAGAAAAGACAGCTTATGTCAGTCAAACTATGCACGAAGTAAAATTTGACAAACAGGTATTTCTTTAACCAATGTTATGCTTAAACATAAGCAGCGCTAAGGCCTGAATTAAAGAAAATGCATCAGAGTTCATGTTGTAGAAAAAGAAGAGGTAAAGGATATCAGTTGGGATCACTGAACCAGAAAAATATGTCCTTTGTGACATCCAAGCTTTAGAACAACTGGACTACTCATTGCATGATTAAACCTAGATTTTAAAAAAATACTGATGATAATGAAAAGCAAAACTGAGGATCTAATTTTTAGCAGGCACTATTCACTCAACTGAATGTAGTAGCTATCATGGTACTCTGTAATTAAGCTGTTCTGAAGTTTTTCATAGTAGTCATCACAAATTAGGCCATCCAAAACTCAGACTTTAATTTTCTAGAAGTCTCCTTCAATAATGGTTATACATAGGTAGGAGCAGTTCAGTGTAATATAGAACTTACGTAGACTTGAGTAGGAAACTTGTTTGTTTTTAAAAAACGGAAAATTTTGTCCCAAATAAAATTCAGTCTAGTATATTTCTACTAACAAAAGAATAAAAACTCAAATTATTCCAAATGCTTAGTTTGAGCACTTACTCTTTGCATGCAGAGGACTGAATTATAAAAAAAAAAAAAACAAAAAAACCCCCAAAACCAAAAAAAAAAACCCAAACCCAAAAAAACATCACAAACAAACAAACAAACAAACAAACTACAATAAAAAAATCTATTTAAAAGTTCCAATTTTGAATGTGGAAACCAGAATACCATGTATAAAAAAATTAAATCAAAGCCAAAACATAGTAGGAAAAATGTGTTGCATACGTAAATAAAACAGAACTTCCTAATGAAATATTTATTCAGAAAAAGAAAAAAATCTATTTCAGATTGTAGTCTTTTCAGTGATTTAAGAGTGATTAAATTTGTGGTGGCTACATACAACATTCTTTTCTGAATAAAAGGATGGAGAATTAATATTGTATGGTAACTAATTAATAGCATTATCTTTCTGTATAACACGTATTAATATATTCCCACATATCCTTAGTCTTAATGAATACAAAATATTTGTAAACTTAGTTTGGTGTTTTCCTAGTGCAAATATTTCAGCACTGATTCAGCATTCCCCAAATTTCCCACCTCTATTGTTTTCTATGGGACAAGTGATGGACAAGATCCTCAAAATCTTAGTAATCCTATTAGTACAAAGTTGTAGCATTCATAGATTCTCAGTATTCTATAGTCCCCGTCAGATATATAACTGCTGGTTATTTGATTGTAATGAAATCATGGAATGACAGATCTTTGTACAGATGTTCAGAGAATTATTCATTCTTATTAAGAGATTTGCAACATACACCAAATATGTATTCAGTAATGCTTAGCCTAAAAATAGTCAAAAAAATATTAATTCATATCCAAATGTCATTAGGAATATCAGAGAAGCCTTTGAACAGCAAAGGCACAATCTGCCTTATGTACCTGAAATTCCAGGCAGGGTTGAAAAGTTGGAACACAGGAGTATATTTTTCATCTTCCTGCAAAAGTGCCAGCACATTTAAAACTGCCACTCATAACAGTAAATCAAAATCTCTCAGTAATGCTTGTTGAAACTGGCTTTCAAGATAGAGGGTGAACAAAAAGACCTTTTAAAATAAGTTTTAGGGAATATATAAATTGTCTGAACACTGCCACGGACAATCAGCTTTAATAGCATATGTCCAACAGCCTAGTATGGTTACTTGCTGTTCTGGGAGCCTGCCAAAGAAAGAGACCCTTCCAGAAATTATGAGGGGAAAAAATCTCAAGAGAAAACTGATGATAACCCATAACTTACATTCTTCTTTATCTATTCTAAAGCCTTTCATTCAGCATCCATCATCATAAAATCAGTGTTCCTGACACAGCATGGATTAAATCTTCATTTTAATAGAGAAATACTTTTTTTAAAAGCCTGAAATTCCCTATCTATTGACAAACTGCACAGTAACATATTCAAGATTTATCCCACCGTGTAACTTTCCAGAAGAGCATCTGAGAGTTATTAATGACACATGCATTGCTGAACCATTGAATAAGACCACCTAGGTTTTGTAGAGAACAGCTAAGTAGCAGAGGCCATAGACCAAATTATCAGGAAGCCTTACAGCACAATTAATATCTTCTAAAATATACTGTTTTAACTTCTAGGAAATGCTTCATCAGAGAAGAATATTTGTTAAAGCAGCTACTATTTCCATTTTTCTAAATAATTTAAGTGAACCTCATTTCTGACACTAGCAACTCTGGTTACCAAGGGTTCATTTTAATATTTAATAAAGAGCTTTGGTGAGACCAGCTTGAGCTGTACTTATGTAGACTCTGCAAATAAAGCTGTGTGTGCCTTAAGAAAGCACGGCAAGGGTGTGTGCTAACAACCAAGGTTCTGGTTCAACCACTAAGAGAAAGTCTTCAATAGCTAACAACAACAGGCCATGACATTTCAGATGCTGAGCCCAGAGTCCAAGCTTCCTGCACATGGCTGGCAGACAGCTCAGCTTTAATGGAACTCAGAAGTTCGTGTCTTCTCTTCCTACTCCTGCACCTTTACTGCTTCCCACATCATGAAGTGCAGCCTTATGGCTTTTAACTTTAGTAGCCTGAGGAACACACTGCTCAGAGCAAAGGCCAGGTACCATGCCTGAGAGAGGCCAGAGGAGACAGCAGGCACATGGGTACAGTGTGGTTGGCAGCTGTCAGGCACATCTGCCACTGGGTCTGCCCTCCTGACCTCCTCAATTAATTAAGCCTGGTGCAGGAGTGTGTTTTTCCAAAGTGAAAAGCGTTGGAGGGACCCTAAATCCAGACCTGTACCAAATAACACCTGGTCACAGTGCCCTAACTTCCATCTGGCTAGTTAAAGCTCTTACACTCTCCGGAGAGATTTATAGATTTGCAAAAGGCAAGGAGGGGTTCTGTAGCCTAAGAGCTCTCTCATCTAAGAATGGGATGCTCTAATTTTTAATTCCAGGACTATTTCTTTTGTTTGTATTCAGAATAGCAAGGGCCAGATGAGCACCTTAACTTGGAAGGCCTCAAACATAGAACAGTTATGAGATCTGCAGCTTTCCTTCTCTGCAGCATCTCCTACTTTACCAGTTTGAGATGGGCCCCTGACCACCACTGTGAAGCACTGAATTCAGTGCATGTGCCTGGAGGTGACAGCAATGTGGGGTGCCAAACTGCACAGCAATAGACTGAGATGTTTTTTATTTCTAACTGCCTACACTCCCTTACGAAATCTACTTGTTTGTTGAAGGTAGGACTGCAACTAAGTCTGAGACTGAAAAAGCCTATGACCTTCTTACAAAAGAAGAAATTATCAATAAATTTTAAAATATATTTTGACATTATCTGTGATGTAAAAAATCAACTTACCTCTCATGGGATCTAAACATTTAGGACTCTCTTCTTTCTTGGGTTTTTTTTTTTTTTTCTGGACTTCTGATCTTTTACAGTGCAACATTTTCAAGAACAATGGCATGTAAATTTTAAACTTCTATTTGCTTTTATATAGCATTTCTAATATTCTAACCTGTGCTGGTTTTCTACTGTAGTTGAACACTCTAATTTCTTTTACACACCTCTTTTCAGACTTTCCAGTAGGCAATGTTTGCAGTCCTCTAAACAATGCATTGTAAATACCTTAACAGTAGGAAAGGCTCTGCTAGCATGTGTTTTTAGACAAAAAACATACAGGAATACTGAAGTGTTACTTTAAAATAACATTAGTTTCTGGACAGATGTGAAAGAGCTTACTTTCATATTAGTCCGTGTAAGCCTACATAATCTCCTAACAATCCGGGATCTAAAATTCATGCTTTGTGCAGCACTGCATACTTAGTTGACAAGAAGTTTGATAACGTGTTGCTTTGCTATGGATGACTGAGATTGAGGAAACTGTGTACCCCAACAAGCTCAGAGAAATGTTCAATTTATGGTGAGATTTGGGAAGTGCTCTGTACTTGTCTGCTTTTACAGCATAGTGTGGATATCAGCACAGTGAATATGAGTGTCAAAATGCCTGTTGGTATTAAAATCTAAAGTTACACAAATGATGTATGCATTGAATCTCCAGCGCTTACTGGGTACCAGTCCCTCTGAGCACTGTCATTTCCTGGTATTCTGTGTACTTCCAGATGTAAAAATCCCATAAAACTAAATGTTTCTATTTTAATTTTTGTCAATTATGCTTTCAAAAGTCCAGCTATTCAAATCTACATTAATCCAGCTCTGGTTTTATGGAGCAGATGGTTCAATGGGACTGACCTTCTCAGTCTGCCTAATGTCTCCCCTTAAGCCAAAGATTCATTTATAAGTGTCCAATATCACATCCTTTAGATGTCAAGCAGACTGAATACAGGCATGCTTTTCCTAGAGGACAAAAAAGTGGTAAAACATCTCAATAAATGAAATAAATTACTGTGAACTTCCAGGGAATAGCGGACATTTTCTATCAGTTCAAACTAATTCTGCTGCTATTTATAGAAGCTACACTGATGTTAAGGACTTTTCAAGGCTGATACGGTCTGTTCTGCTAAATGGGTGTGCACCTTATGCAGAGCCTGGAATCTGGCCCTAAGTTACAATGAACCTGGAATGAGTTGAACCTTCACAATTTATGTTTTACAGAACAATGACAGTTTGCAACATTAAAAAAAAAAAAATCTTAAAAATCACATTAGCTTCTATAAACAACCTGAAAAAACAAAAATCTAGCAAAATCATAGCTATCTCTCTAATCTCTCCAAGCTACCTCTATATCTCTTATTTACCCTACCTAGCATAAATAATATTAAATACAAAATACCTGGTTGAATACAGCAATATTTCCCTTTTGTTATTACTGCCCAGTGTTAAAGGTGAATATAAAACATTTCATTACTTTAACACTCAGTTAAGGCTTCAAAAACCAGTGCATTTAAAATAAACCTTTGCTGAAAGCTTTATTCTGTGTCTCAGTTATAACGAGGTCTATTACAATAACATGCATGAGATCCTAGAGGTTCAGTACAAAGATGAGTGTATCTTTTATATCCACAGCAGAGAGATAGCTATTTCCTGTCCTGTCAGGATGATTTATTCAATAAAAGGAGAGAATAAAAACTTTTAAATGCACCAATTTTCTGCATCACAAGAAATAGCAGACATCTTAGGAAATTAAGAAATGAACTCCATCATAGATATTACAACACTAGACATTTTGAAACAGCAAACTGAATCTTGGGGGGGGTTTAGAAAAATACATATATTGCAAAAGACTTCTATACTTTGAGTGGTTAACTCAAGAAAGTCTGTTCTCTGTGTTTGCCATGGTTTTGTGCTCCATCCCCAATCTTTTATTTGTTTTCCTCTTAAGGAAGGGTTTATGAAATTTTCTCTATAGACATGTATCCATGTAGCTTATATCCAAAGACATAAAACAATCTGCTTTTGGTGCATTCATCAGCAGAAGAAATTATGTACACAGGGAATTGGAAAAATTGAAGTTTAAGTTTAAGCAGGAGGATTTTAAAAGCATGAAGTGTCAGGGATACAGAGGGAAAAGACAGACAGGGTTAAAAAAGAATCAGATCATTCTCTGTATTATGCATTTTCATAAACCATAGTGAATAGTACAAGTAGTACCAGCAATAGGAAAGGGACTATCTGTAAGGGTTGACACTCTCTTCCATGGTTCAGAGCCAAAATTTTTTTATTTCATTCTCATCTGACACCTTAGAATCACTTATCTCTTCTCTTGAGTATATTTTCTTAAATTATGACAGAGGAGTGGAAGTAGGTAAAAATTATGATGAAATCTTAAATTTTCCTGAGAAAGTTTTGTCGTCTTAATCACAGGAAATGCAATTGCAACAGGAAAGGAACAGAAAATAAAAATGGAGCTTGGTTTCTGCTAGCTTTATAGAGCCAACAGTACTGTGGTGACTAGTACTGACACTAAGAATACTTTCAGGAGGTTCTTGTTCACTGTAAAATTTTGCAGCAATACTAGAAAACAGCAACCAACAGTGTCAAGAGAGGTCACAGTAGGCAGATGCTCTCTAATGAAGTTTTGTTTCATGCTATAAAACCAGGGAGTCTAGCAAAGCAGAACTCACAAAAAAAAACCAACTATGATCACTAACTCTCACTTTCATGTTTACACCTTCTGAATTGGATTTTTTTTTAAAAAGATACTTTCCCCCCAGAATAATAGCCTTTGGCAGCATCTGGAGGAATGACACTGCAGTGAAATCCATAACAGACTGTGAACAGATGTCATGACAACATGAGAACAGTCTTGCAACAAAGGAAAAAGACTGCACAGTGATAGCTTGTGAGGATGAAGCAAGCATTGCTAAGAACAAAGAACAATGCAACCATAAAATTATGCTGTTTCCTCATCCAAATTTCTCAACAGCTTCATTCAAAGCCCCTTCTAATAAGCTGGTAGTTAGGAACATTTTAATTATATGATTGTAAGATGAGGGCAACCATGATAAAAAGAATCACAAGGCCAAGCTCAGACAACGTGGATGCTACTAACATGGAATATATTTACTTCCTCATTTTAGACAGACCTCTTTTTGCATTACCCTGGACAAATGTGGATTTAAGATCTCCGTAATCACATTTTGCAATGCATTGTGTTCAAAATAAGAGTGGTTTATTCAGTTGAGTTTACTAGGCATACAGGACTATGGATGGTTGACATCTATATTTTTAATTTATCTTTTTTAGTGCCTAGGTCAACTTTATAGATGCAAGTACACATAAATGCACATTGTCTACATTGTTTGAAATGCCAGCATATGTCCTCAGTTTTCCACTCTCTACACATATATGTATCTCTTCATATATGCCCTATGTTTCTACAAAGATGGATAGATGGGTGAACCTAACTATCTTCCATCAGCTGTATTTCTTCTTGGTATCCAAGAAGGGGTCCTTCCAACTAACAGCACAGTCCTCTTCTTCGATTATCATTTATTATTAGATGCAGACAGTTGACACACATGTTCAGATACTGGCCTGCATAACTTGGGCATGATCCTAATGAGTTAAATATATTCTAGGGAGTCATCAAGAGGAAATCAAAAAGGTGCATTACCCAATAAAGTGAGAACAGTCGTAAAACCATACACATTCAGTCACTTTAAAGAAATTAATGCATTTCCCCAGACTCCTTTTGTAAAATCCCAATCATCCAAACAAATGACCTGTGAAATAAAAGTCTATCTAAATTAGTCTATAACCTTCAAGTCTTTCCCCCACCAAAATCTCTTAAGTGTTTAAGAGGACCACGTCTCAATTATAAAAGCAACCTTTAAGCTTCATATATATATTCCTCAAGGAACGTATCACAGAGAAACAGTGCAATTTCCCTTCTATTTGCCTTAGTTCTAGGAAATACATCACAGGAATATCCAAAGCACCATTAGACTGAGGAGAACTGGTTACCATTGCAAAATGCAGCAGTCTGATACTGCAAACATCTTCTCAAGAACATGCTTCTCCTGCCCTATATTCTTTATGTAAATTGACTCTTCTATTCTCTGCCTTTTTTCATTGTGTAACTACTAAGTCAGCTCATCCCCAAACTGACCAGAAGTTATGAAACTGCAGTCAGTATCCATAACTTACACTACTAAAGGCTTTGGTGTATAATGTTCAGTGTGGAAAACAACATGATGCAGAAGAAAAAGCACCACTTCTATACTGCATTACTCATATGCCATTTCTTTATAACACCATATGTTGTTATTCCAGATATGTACTTAATTACTCATAATAAATTCTTCTATAATCTATGAGAATAGGAATAATGCTGTGCTAGAATATGTAACACAAATAGCAGTATTTTACTTTTGTACTGTAGACATAAGTCACTTCCTAATTGGATCCTCACATTTGGACATCAGCTTTTAATCTCATGCTTCATTGACCAGGAAACAGCTGCATTTGTTCTGGTCGTCTTAATTGTGATATATCTCTCTGATAGTATAATAGTCAGGCTCACCTGATGCTTAAGATCTTCCTATATGAAGTGGGGCCTGAGGAAGTTAAAGGTGTCCTGTCTGTGAAGTGTCCTTCTCCTCACTGTGTCCTTTAGATGATGTTCACAGGCAAAGTCGGAGGTCTGTGATCAGCGTGTCTCACGACTCCATATAAGACATGTAGAATTGCTGATTCATATTACACCTGAGTGGAGAGTAAAAAAAAAAAAAAAAGTTAACTTCCTTGAATTTTTGCATGGCAAATAAATGTTTAATGAAATATTTATGCAAAAAGCATCATACATTTCTAAAATGGCTAGAATCATAGAATCATTCAGGTTGGAAAAAACCTTTAAGGTCATCAAGTTCAACCATTAACCCAGGACTGCCGAATCTCCCTAAACCATGTCCATGACAACTGCTTTGGTAATTTTTTTTTCCAATATCCAACCTAAACCTCCCCTGGTGCAATTTGAGGCCATTTCCTCTTACCTTGTTGCTTGTTACCTGGGAGAAAAGACCTCCTCCTACATACCTACAGCCTCCTTTCAGGCCGTTGTAGAGAGCCATAAAGTCCCCTCTGAGCCTCCTCCTCTCCACATCAAACTACCCCAGTTCCCTCAGCCATTCGTCATAAGACCTGTGCTCCACGACCCTCACCAGCTTTGTGGCCCTTCCCTGGACATGCTCCAGCACATCCATGTCCCTTTTGAAGTGAGGGGCCCAAAACTGAACACGAGGTTTGAGATGCAGCCTCACCAGTGCCAGGTAAAGGGGGGTGATCACTTCCTTTGCCCCACTGGCCACACTGTTTCTGATACAAGCCAGGATGCTCTTGGCCTTCTTGGCCACCTGGGCACACTACTGGCTCATGTTCAGCCAGCTGTCAACCAGCACCTCCAGGTCCTTTTCCACCAGGCAGCTTTCCAGTCACTCTTCCCCAAGCCTGTAGCATTGCATGGGGCTGTCCAAGCCATGAGTAGCCAGTTTCTTCAGGAGAACATGTCAAAGGCTTTGCTAAGGTCCAGGGAGACAACATCCACAGCCTTTCCCTCATCCACTAGGTGGGTCATCTTGTCACAGAAGGAGATCAGGTTTGTCAAGCAGGACTTGCCTTTCATAAACCCATGCTGGCTGGGCCTAAGAAATAGAAGAGTTTTGTTTAGAAACACAGGGTAAAATCCCACAGACAGAGCAACCTGATTGTCAGCACAGTTCCAGATCAAAAATGTCCCAGCAGATCCATTTTCAAGCTGTTGTCAAGCATCACTGCAAGATCCCCTGTAATATAGACCTTCTGCAAAAATAAACACCCCAACTTGTTATCTGTAATAACAGATATTGCAGGGCCTAGGTTATAATAGCCTTTTTTTTCCCCTCCTATCTCTAATTTAGGTAAGGATTCCTAATTTAAAGTAATGCAAAACCAGCAACAAAGAACCAGCCTCATTATACTTCTGCAACTGTTAAATATATTATTATTCATACCATATTGTAAAGTTGTTCAAGTTTGTCAGGGTTGTGTCAGAGACCCAACTGCTAAATTACACAGGAGGAAAAAGAATACAAAAACACCTCTCCTAAAAAGAAAAGTCACCAGACAAGGGAGACAAGAACATCCCCCTTGTACTCAACAGAGAACTTACAATCAATTTATAAAATGCATTCAGTACTCTGTCAAATTTGTAATGGTTACAGTAATTCATCCTTTTTTAAATTCACATTTTCTGCATTATATCTCCAGAATTTCTTCACTTATAATATTAAGGGATGACTAAACAAATGTTCAGTCTCCAGTATCATATTTATTGCCCTTCCTGCCTCCGCCCCACCCCAACCCGCCTTAATTTAACTAGAAAAGTACCAGTTCTATATTGTAGGTTCTAAATCATCTACTTTATTTTCTCCAGACTGCTTAGCATTTTCTTTTTAGAATATTCAGGTACTTGAGTTTTGTTGGCACAAACAGAAAACAAATTTCTCCTACCCTATATTCTTTATGTAAATTGACTCTTCTATTCTCAGCCTTTTTCATTGTGTAACTACTGAGTCAGCTTATCCCCAAACCTACCAGAAGTTATGAAACTGCAGTCAGTATCCATAAGTTTCAAAATTGAATGTATGAGAATTCGTAGAAATAGAACAGTAAATTCGCACATGCAAACCTGTTCTGAAAACACTTGTGAACTTATCCAATGAATAAAATAAAGCTCTACTGTTTTTCTTATCTGAACAGGCACAACTAAGTAGCACAGTGTAATTTTTTAAAATTTGCAATCCTTCTTTGGGATAAAAGCTCAGAAGACATTTTGGCAAATAAACACTGGTAAGAAATCATGATCTAATTATTGATATTGAACAAACAGAAAAAGACTACATTAATCACATAAATTATTAATTCCACAAGCTCTAGTCATAACTAGGATGAAATACATTGAATGAATTTCACTTTTAGCTACTTTTTAGACGAAGTAAAATGTCAGGTATTAGTATCTATTTGTAATTCCGTGTAATACTACAACTCAAGTTTCTTTGTAAGATTAAAAGTTCCATCATCATTAATAAAAAAAAAGAGAATTTGCTAGCAGTTAGCACCCTAAAATTAATAAAAGAACAGGGAGCAAACTCACTAATAATTTAGCAAATAATATATTGCTAAATGTCAACTTTTAGATGGTATCCATCTCACTTAAAAGACAGTAACATGGAAGCAAAAGTAGCGTCTCACCTTCGTTATGAAGTCCCTATAGCAAAAGAGTCTGTACTTAAATTGGTTTACTTTTGCTCTTAAATGAACATTTGTTTCATAGAGACCAGTCAGCAGATTTACAAAAGTGAGAGACAGCCACAGAGATCCATTTCATAAAACAGGCCACAGTAATACTAACTTTTCAACAAGCTGAAGGGTTGTCAAACCTTTTTGAGGTCTTAGGCAAGTGCATATCACAAGGACATATATAGGAAGTCTAACATATCATTGTTATACATGAGGGGCAACAAAAGGTTTCTACCCCTGCCAGGCAGATCTCCCTGCACACAGCTGGGTGGCACAGTGACACAGCTCTCCCTCCATCTCACACGTCCAGCAAGAGATTTTCTGTGCTGAGGCTGACAAGCTGAACAGGGGGACGAAAACAGGGAAGGATGCTTTCTTGCATGTAAACTCATGGTTTGAAAGTGTTGCACCATTTTTTCTGAAGTTTTCTCTGCCTTTAAAATGGTACTGTTGTCTATCACCCTACCTGCTCTCCAGTACTGGCTCTTATACAGTCCCTTGTCTTTGGCACTGGGTGTTACACCAGACAGCTGGGCAGGTAGAAGGGGAGACAGCAGTGTCATATAACCTGCATTTATGTGAACCTCACAGACTTCCATTCAGAGATGATTTTTTAATATAGGAATGCAATTTGAAAACACAAATCTTCAGACCTCCATGGTAAATAAAGGAGAACTACTTGAATGGGCCACAAAAACTTTTTATCAGCTGAAGTCCTGCCCTATAACTCTTACAGGATTTATAGGATTAAATTCCTAATGTCTTTTTAAAGTCTCGCTGCCATACAATTCTTTACTTTTAAGCCTCTTTTTCACCATCTTTCAATCACAGAAGTTCCTTCAAACCCATGCAAATATATTTTGAAACACGGATTAGTTCTCTTGTGTTTAATAAAAGTCTACTTAAATTATTTTTCAGCTTTGTTATCACTCAATATTGTCAAGTCTTCCAATGAACTGAATGTATCTCTATTCTGTTCAAACAAATCCACTTCAGTGTTAACATTTTAAGGACTTATTTAGAATATAAATAATACACATACTGAACACTCAGACTTTGTTCCACAGAAGCAAAATGAAACAGGATCCTTTGATATATTCCCTGTTGTATTGCAAATCAAAAACATACTTCAATTCCTTCATTGTGTTTTGCATAGTATTATTCATAACACTTTCCCTGTTTACTTTTCATGATTATTACAGTCAGGCCTTACTCAAACCTACAGTCAGCCTGTCTCAGGACAATTTCTCTGGCTGTGGAAAGGGCTGAATAAGGACCCCAAGCCTCATTTTCATTCCTAAACTTGCATCACAAATCTGGAAATGATTTCACACACGAGTAACTTTATAAACCATTATAATTTGATGAAACCTGGCAAGATGGGAACTCGCTGTACTGGCAACCAAGCGCCAGGAGGCCCAAGCGCCTTACGGGGCTCCCAAGATGGCTGCCGCCATCAGCACCTGCTCAGGGCTCGCCGTCCCCGAGCAGGCCAGAGGCCTGACACAGGCCTCCCCGGGGCTGGCTCTCTAGCCCACGGGACCTCACCTGCCCAGGCCCTGTGGCAGGAACAGAGGCCACCCTGTCCCTGGCCTCTCACTACCAGGGAGCTGCCTGAATTCAAGGCAATGCCATCAAAATGAAATTATCTTTTTTTTTTCCCTTCCATTTTTGCGTGTGTGCTGTTCTATCAGCCTTTCAAATTATCCCTCAGTTCAGTTCCAAATTAATTTTTTCACAGAAATGCCAGTCATACTTTGCATTTAGTCAGCACTAAACGATTTCTAGCGAATGTCACATTCTAGTCCTGGTTTTATTTCCAGCTCTGTCAGAGAGATCTTAAATTCTAATCAATCTGCTTTGATGTGATTTAATTTTAAATTCAGGAATATATTCCTATTTGATCTTCTAAACATCTTCCATTTTTTCTGCATACAGGATCTATGTCTAGAGCCTTAAATACTTGATTATCATCCTTTTAAAACAAACAAATCTATACTCATTAAAGACTGGTTAAAAAAAAAACCCTCACTTTTCTGGACTGCTAAAACCTGTGTACAGCTACACAGCTTCTCTCTGTCTCTCAAAAAATTGATTTTTAGGGCTTTGTCATGAGCCTTTGCAGTGCTTAAGACAAATGAATTGTATTATTGAATCCAACCCTCAGGAATCTTACTTCAAAATAAATGAAAACCAGAACCGTTCTTTCCTGCTGGCCCACTGAACCTGAATAGAAAAATAATTAACAGCTCCACAAAAATAAAATAAAATCTAAATTTTATATGACTAGAGCAACTTACATAATATTATCAGCATGTTTGTAACAATTAAATGGAATACGTAGATAACAGAAAAACACAAATAACCCTAAGCTACAAGGACAGTCATCACCAAGTAGGCAACATTAACTAATAAATTATTGTGCAATGTTGTCATTTACTATGTAGCTGTCAACTGCTTCAGTTTCATTTTGTCCAGGGTCTGGAAAATGAGGTCAAGATCTGTTTCTGCAGATTATTTCAGAGAAAACCATTCTAATAATCACAGACTTTCTGAAAAGTGAACATTTTCTGTGGGCTCATTAAAATCCTTGTTAGGAAAAATATATCAGTTGAAGTTGAAAATAAACCACGTATATTTATATACTTACAGAAAGGGAGAGTTTTTTCCATAGGTACATACATACGCATTCACACCAAAATACGTTATGCAAGTAGCTAACCATAGCTTCAGTGACTCACATTGTCCTCCTGCTCGTACGCATGGGTAACTAACGTGCATGGGCTAATCCTTTACTCTTTACTCTCTTTTGTACCGGTGCAATTTACAAGCTGGGGTCAGTATGCCTGGTTTTTCCCTCCCTTGTGTTACTTATTTATTGCTGTGCAAAGCAGGTACCTGTTAGATGAAATCTGAGGTTGCTGATACTTGAGGGAACTGACATCACTGAGGTTTCTCTGCAGCCACACCACCATTGAGTGGGCCCTGATTTTCTGCCCCATCTCTGGAACACCTTAAAGCTGTTTGCTCTAATTTGTTCGAGGTGGCTGTGGTCCTCCCACAGGGTCATAAATGGGGACTGTAACTCACAATACACTTAACCACCCTGCTCGCTGGCCAGTGTCCCATGACCAATACAACCTGTTTACTAGTAACTGCAAGAAGCAGCTGTATGGATTTCTGCCTGCTAGGAGAATCCTATGGGGACTTGAATCTGAGCACTTGTAGAAAAAGATATAAATGTTAGTATGGGGAAGAGGGACATAAAGGGCATACTTGGTATTATGGGCATAGTAACTGATTTAAAATTTTTCGTTATACTGTCAACAGTGCTCTGGTTTGCTTTTAGTGTGTAAAGAATATATTGCTCAGTTATCTTTGCAGAATGTGGCTGAAAGAATATAAGAGCTTTCCTGGAAAACTGTAACTTTAATCCATGATTTCCTACATCTTGAGTGTATAGGAGGATGTGGCTGGCTTTATTGCTGTTGCTTCACACGGTCTCACAAATTCACACTCATTTCAACTAATGATGGTGAACAAATCAGTCCAGTAGCCTGACCTGACTTATGAGCCTGCCAGATTTGGCTGCTGGGTGGAGAGGTCAGCTAAGAAAGCCAGCCAGAGAAACCAAGAATTTAGTTGCATCAAGCAGGGTTTCCTAGGAAAGCTGCTATTCATGGGAAATGTAACTATAGTGGTTTGGCCTGTCTACCTGCCTGGGAATGAACATGGCCCCTGACCATACACATGTTGGTCCTCCACAGCTTAAGCTATTCACATTTGCTTCTAACTTTAGTTCCAACTTGCATCTCTGAGGCTCCTGAGTTGTTTTAGCCATGTTAGATCAGATTTCCTGTCTCTGTTGTGAATGCCGTTCCATTTTCATCCAAGCAGGTGTCCCTGAGCTCCTCTTGACCCAATCAAGTATAGAACTTATTTTTCTTGTGGCCAAGCTACATTTTTCCTTTGATCCATTTAACCAGCCTACGTTTGCTCTCTGTGAGGTGAAAAGCAGAGCCATAGCTGGGGGCATTTATTTGCTCCATGGAAGTTGCCAGTACAAAACCATATTTCTCCAGCATGCATTCAGAAAGGCGCACACAACTGCCAAGAGCACAGGATCAGAGTGATCAGAGCCAAAGGGCACCATGTTCCACTTTTTGTATATTCAAAACCTGGGGCAATGCCACACACCCACCCACTGACTGAAAGGTCCCACAACATGGTATTAGTAGTAGTTACTTATGGAGGGGTGAGTCAGTGCAGATGATCTGTACAAGTTCTTTCTGTGTATAATATTCACTTCTGCAGAAATATTACACTGATATTTAAAACTAGATATTTTTTCGTATGTAAAAATAAGCTCATGAAGACGACATAATCATGCTTTTCTACTGACAATCACCAATCTATCCTCATATCTCAGCTTGTTTTACCATAAGCTATACCTTACACCAAACTCTGAGTTTCTGAGATCTACGCAAAGTCCTCATCTCGCGACTTCCCTTGCTTGCTATAACTCACACATGCCCCAGAGCGTTATCTGTCCCTTGGACACTGCCAGCTCCGTACTGCTGCCAAGCACCACTTCCTAGAGGCTGTCTAAGCCTTCTCCACTTTGTCATAAGGTTATTGTCTTTACTGCCCCAGCACAGGATGCAGCATCTACCCCACTAAATTTAAACTTCAGCAGTAATAAAAAAAAAAAATCAGTCTAAAATCCAACTCTGACCCAGGAGACAGGTCTAGTGGGTTTAAAGAACTAGTCACTTCTTTGGAGTGCCTAAGAAATCACAACTACTGCTGTTGCTCTGTACTTCTGAGAAGGAAAAAAAGAAGAAAAGAAAAAAAGTAGTAAATACCCTCAGAGCTCATCTTGAAAATGTACATGTAGGTGATTTTTCACACTTGGATAAGGTGCTACAATCTGAGGATATAATCTTCCATTTTTTTCAAAGTGTGACATCAGAAAGTACCATAGTACGAATGGGAAAAGCTGAGATAGGAAAAAGCTATCTTGGGTGCTCATGTATTGCAAATGAATGTGTACTGACTCGTGTAACTCCAGCTGGCTGTTGTCCTCCCACTAGGAGGGAGGACCCTTTCCATTCTGAGTTAAAATAATCATGACCTTGATGATGATGATAAGGTCGCTGTTCTGGTAATTTATTATTAAAAGTTGTTAACTTCAGCCCATATGTCTGTTCAAAAAGAAACAATTTTACAAAAAATAATTTTATTCCCTTTAACTTTTTTTTTTTTTTTAATTCTCTCTGGGAAAAATTAGTCTGACACGCTTTTACTTTGGGCAGTAAACAAAAACTGCTTTCCTCTTGTGTGAGAAGCAGTACCAGATCTCAAGTTCTGTAATGACCTGTAACAATGCAATGAAGATGCAATGAAGAAACAGACCCCAAATTTCAACAGAGTAGCTGCAATTTTCTGTAAAATTCCTGAGTGCTCAAAGCTTCCTATTGCAGATCAATGCATAAATTATAATTTTATTGCTACTTTCACTATGTTCCCAGAAGCACTCAGCTGTAATTTGCCATTTTAATTTAAATGGAAGGAGTACGTTTTGCTTTCGCTTAACCATGTAACCTCATTGACTTCAGCGAAATATGGCAGCATGAGACCAAGTCAAGTCTAAGTGCAATTATAGTATGTATATAGACCGCTGTGTTTCCTATTTACAATACAATGACAGCATTTTGAAGTGAGAGGTCAAGGCTGATCCTATTACATTAGAGCACAAAGATAAATTTGGTCAAAGGAGCAGGAATAATATATTGCATTTAACTGAGTTCTGCTTTAGTATATTTCATTTGTTAACATTTCCATTTGGTACTCACCAAGCCATCAAGTTAATGAAAAATAATAATACACAACCATAGCACCATGCTTTAGGTTGAGAGATAGCTACCACATGTTATGGTTCTGCTGTTTAATTTAAATCAGGTAAAGTAAAAGGAAATCTCATGACCTTGTTTGGAAACATTTTTTATAAAGGCATGCTATATAATTAACCAATAAAGCAGTATTTCAAAGCAAGTTTTAGAACACTAAATAATGAGTGAAATTTAGGCTTGCTGCAACTCCAGTGAAAGGATATAGCTGCTTCAGGCTTTGCAGGCAATCTTTTCACATCCCTGCACCCATGTTTTGAAGAGCATGTCCAGCAGCCATTTCACCTCCTTTTCACCCAGACCTCAGTCCTGTTCTGAGGGAGGCATGACACTGCCTTAACAGCATATCATGGATCACATCCCTCTCAAAGCAGTCACAATATAACGGTTTCATAAAATCACCCAGAATTCATGAGTTTCATCTTTACGAAGACCCAACTGCCAGACAATACTGTAGACGTACGAAAATATCTGCATAGGCATTTTGCATTACAACTTGGCAACACGAAATTACAGTAATTATAAATAATGAAGTCTCTGTCACGCTTTGGTGATGGGAAATCTGAGGAAAGCTACTCACAGGGAACATCCCTCTCCCTTCCCAACACAGACATCTATTTAGCTGGTGCTTTCCAAGAGGGGCACAGGAAAGCACGGCATGAGAGTGAGGAGAAGCAAGAAAAGAGCCGTTTCACCCACCATGCTGCAGGGTGAAGACCCCTTTGGGAATCAAACTTTAGGAGGGGCTTAAAGCAAAGGTAATTTCTGCTCTGTGAGCCAATGGCAGTGGTGCAGAGGACAGCTGCAGGCTTGATAGCTCATGCTGCTCCAACATAGGCAAGGCAAGTCCTGTAATTTGGGATCCACAGCTTTGGGGATTTGTCCTTTGCCTATACTACATCACTGATACAAATTCACACGGAGATTTAGATTACTTTGTTCTTTTCCCTATGCTTTCTATTATACCATGTTTGCAGAGGATTACAAACAGCTGATAAGTAAGGCTCCAATGATAATGTGAAACAAATATTCAAATTGCTTTAGATAATACATGCAGAATTTGGACCCATTTTCCTCAGGCAGAATCAGAGGAATAAAGCAGGTCACATTAAGGACAAGTCAACTGTAAGAGACAGCCTCAACTGGTTAGGGCAAAAGAGTGTTTTGCTGGCAGACATGAAGATTTCCCTGCCTGTGCTCCATATTGGAGCCACATGGTTGTGGCTGCACCCATTCGCAACGACCATGAGAAGGAAACAGAGAAAGTCCAGGTCTGTCTGAGAAACAGTAAATAAACATACTCCACAGCTTCCTGAAGTCTCCCAACTTTGCAGCCTTTGCCGAAAACAAGCATAGTGCTATATTCTGAAAGGCAATAACACTTTCTTACCAGCAAGCTAGAAAGTAAAAACAAGTAACTACCTAGCCATATCCTCCTTTCTTTCCACCCTGCAAAACTTCCTGGCCCAGAAAAGGACGACAAAATTTAAAAAAATACAAAAACTTTAAAAATATGTAAAATTACATCTCAATCCTGGACTATTAAGAATGTTGTATGCTGAAATGTCATTATTTCTTTATCAGAAGGTTTAAAAGAAACAGGTACCCAGAGGCTTATTGGCTTGGGAAGCATACTCGGTGAAGGTTGGTCACTGAATTTTGCTCCAGCATAGTGCTGATTGGTGTGAGGTGCAAAAACAGGTTGCAATTTGATAAAGTAGGACTCCAATTTTGATTCTTGAGAAAATGAACGTTGTTCTATCCCCCTTTGACAAGAGGTAGCAATCATTGCCAGCACAGTTGTGGGAAAAGTGGAGAATGGCCTGGCATGTCTCTTCCGAAATTCATGACCAAATGGTAAAAGTGACCCAAAAGATTGTAGAAGGAGGAAATGCCTGTCAACTCACTACCGCTGACTGCAAGTGCATGGTAAATTACATTTTCTGATATTTTTGCAGACTGGTAAAATCCTGAAGTGATTGGATGTAATCTATTATCGGAATAACAACATGAGCATCATTAGAGAAGTGTATGTCACAAAATTGAAATGTTTAATAAGCACAGCTACTGCATAGAATTTGTACTACTCTATTTGGCAATCTATGTGCAGATTTTTCACTTGTACAGCTGCCCCGAATAGGGTCATTTCTATAGCAAGCGTATGGTGGTTTGCGCTTCAGGATGATACACAGTTTGCAATAGCACTGCAAAAACATTCCACATTATAAAATCACTGAGCGGAGTTATTTCCCTGCTATGTGAGGTGATTGGATAGTCTGCTCCGAAAAGCTCAATTTCACTTCTATTGAAATGCCTTGGCTTTCAAAGTGCTTAATCTTATTTCTTATATGGAAGATGTGTCATTGGGTCTGTCATTCATGTTCTGGAGAGGGTAGAACTTGTTTTCTCTTTAATCACTGTCATAAAGTTCACAAAATCATTTATTTCAAACTACTTCAAGTTTGAGATTCTAAACTAAAACTTGATGACAAAAATGTCAGTGCTCTGTTCAGATATGGCAAGGACATTGCAAGCCAGGGAACATTAAACAAACAGCCTATTACACCTGCCTTACATGGAGGTTCATCAAATTAGTAGCTCGTAGCATCTAAAACCACTCAGCTTGACTTTTAGCTGGTGACGCATCTCCCCTTGACCTCCTGGAAGCAGCAGAACTTTCAGTGCTTAACTTCACAGGTTGGATGAACAAAAGTCAAATACAAAGAGAACTTCTAGATCAAAATAGAAGATTTGAAAAAAAAATGTTCTAAATAAGTACTGGAGATATATTTTAATTACTAAATGTTTGTGGACAATTATTTCTACTATTTATGTCCTGTACTACCTGCTGGCATCTTATCAAATGAGATCCTATTAATCAAGCTATATCCCTGAACTTAAATCTCAGAGTCTAATGAAAAAACACACAGCCAAGCAGGTTACGTAAAACTCTATGTACAGATTAAAACATACAAGGTAGAAAGGATAATGGAAACTAATTAATGAATTTTGTAAGTAAGACTCAGTTTGTAGGGAGAGGTAGTGCTTTTTGTAAGAAAATATTATATAGCAGACAAAAGAACAGACATGGGTTTAGGCATGCAACACCAGCAAGGTCTGAAAAACAAACCACAGACTTCAGCCTAAGGGCAGTTTCAAACAAATCTCCATGTTTAAATTAATTATGGTAATTGTTTATAAAATCTGAGAGAAAAAGCACCTTTAGAGAAGAAGGGAATGCTAGCAAAAAAGGGAGATGATTAGGTCCTGTGGGATAAACTTGACAGATAACAAATTAATTATCGGCCTTGGAACACTGATGGTGTATTACACAGACAACTGCAATGTGCAATGAAAACCAGTATCTATTGAATACATTATATGTATCCAAGAGCCCTAAGAAACTTCTTTTCTAAGTTCATCTTCCATGCAAGATGAACCGTTACAGATGAAGCTGCAGTCTCACAACTATACACTTATGTCTGTTCTCACATATTTTAACAAATTCACTCAGTGCATAAGGTTTGTTTCTTTTTGTCTAAAGAGTTCCCAGGGACATCTGATGCACTGGATGAAGCTTTTTGCACCTTATAAATGCTATCTGTGTGGGCCACTCCATGATAGGGAACATTTATTGTAGCAGCTTTTGCAACTATTTCTTGGCTAATGTCTGCTTTATTTAGTATATTTTATTCTGTAAGAACTTTCTGATGACAACATTGGCAAGAAACAGCAGGTTGTTAGAAGGCAGGGAGAGGGATCTCTGGAAAAATTATTTCACTGTATGATCTACTGCCAGGAGAAATTATAATTTAAATATACTCAGCATCTAGTTAATTTGCCTGCTGTTTTATACTAATGCAAAAGTCAGACGAATTATATACTTGTTAATGGGCTTCCTTAAAATAGATTGGGTCAAAATAGAGATATTTATACACTGCAGTCCACCCAGAATGTTTCTCAGGTTTTACTTTACTGAAGTTTCTTAAGGGACTTTTAAAAGGAAGTATTCCCTGAGACACAAATATTCATTTCCTTTAATACAGATATTTTTCTCCCCTCTGTTTTTGTTCTCTTAAAATAGAATGAATAGATTTTTGGAACAAAAGAAAACTGGGCAGTAGTTTTGCCACAATAAAGGATAAGTGGAACAGCAGATACAGCAAAGCATAAAAAGTGTAACAATGAGCCTCCTGGAAATCTCAGCATCTCATTCAAACCCATACTAGTCACAGAAGCAAAGTTCAGGATGATTCCAATGGGAGTTGTGTCTGCACAAGGACAGTGAGACCAGAAATGTCTTTGAATAAGAAATAGCTCAACTTTTAGATAATTACCTGGTACCAGAGCTTTAAAGAGTAAAATGAGGCATTTTCTTTTGAAGTTGTAGAATCATTCTAAATCTAAAACCGTATCTTTCAACTTCAGCAATGTTCTGTTTATTTTATCTTGAAGCTCTGTTATCAAGAAGCCAAACAGAAGACACTTTTGGCCAGTATTGCCTGATGACTGGACTTGATTTCACTTTTTTAAACATAGGTCACTGAAATCTACATTCAAATTTCCAAGTTTTATTGATATCCTTTTTTGAAATGTAGAGGAAAGATGATTCCCAGAAAGATAACTTTTCCAAGAGAAATGTAAAATGAGTGAAGTGATGACGAGACGTTCATTGTCATTCCAGTGACCCTGATCCTCCTTGAATGCTGCTTGAGCAAAAAATAATGGCAAGAAGCCCATTTTAGTACTCTTACACTGTAAGTATCTGTATATAGCATTAAAAAAAATCTGTATTGTTCAATTCAATTTGGAAAAAATACTAATAGCAATTCAAAGTAGTTGAACAAACCATGTATGTACCACAGAAAAAGGATTCTGCATTCATAATTACCCTTAAAGAACAGGTTCTTTTGATGGCATCAGAGCTTGAAGGAGACAATATTCCCTGGTGGTGTGACTTTAGGGAGGGTGGAGAATGCTAAAAAAGTTGTGCAAACACACTAACGTTCACAGCAGAAGTCAACTTCAGCTTGTGCTGTGTCCATCGTTTTCCAAATCTGGTATGCAAAAATGCCATGTGTGAAGCATGTGCAAATATGTCAAAATAATTGCCTGCAATTTACACTCTTCTATTAGTCTCCAACATGTATGTGTAGTTTTGAGAATTTGTCTCTAATAGCTTAGCTAAAATATAAGCCTTCAGTATTTTCAGTATTTAGCATGGTTAATATTGATAAAAAATAAGCAAAATAAAATAGCTTTTATGGACTGGTTTTTTTTTCTGATTTACTTTTCAAGCAAATGGAAACAAATGTTAATTCAGAGCTCAGACAAACTGGTCCCTCAAACTATGCTAGCGAAATTTGAAAGGGGAATTTTTTTGAACAAAAAAGAAGGGCAGGAACCCTGGCTGTGTGACTGACAATATGATCAGGGCTTCTACTTTACATAACATGTGCCAGTATCATCAGCATTAGATCACTGATGTGGTTGATTTTCTGACAAACAGTATTGTCATGAGCATGTGCATTATGCAACTGTTAGATATGTTTCTTCTAGTAACTTCAGCAGCATCTTGATCTCAAATCTTAATTTTAAAATCTGGAGCTGTCATTTATCAAAGGGTGTTCAGGCTTCCTTTAAAACCATTACACTTTTAATGCTAACCTGCTGGCTCTAAGAAGCATTTCCACTGAATGTTTTATTCAACAAGACTTAAGAGATAGTTTTGTCAGATGTGCTTCCTGTCATCCTTTATTATACTAGATCTTTTGATATTTGAGCAGAAAAGCTAGAAATAAGGATGAAGGTCAGTGAAATGGGAGGAATGTAAAACTTTTCTTTCACTATTCCTGTTTTCATATTGTCCATCAAAACCAATGTTTGAAAATGTCAGATAACACGACTTTATTTTTTATTTTAATCGCTTAACTGTATGATACTATAACACCTTAATGGCTATGCAGCTGATTTGTCATGAGGAACAGGGATTGTAGTCTGACAATTCTAGACTACTGTTCTTTATACAGGGAATTCAGTGCTAATATTATGCAGTTTATGTGATCTGGTATTTTCAAAGGAATGTCCTTACACATTAGAAGACAAAAGCAAAGATTTAAGGGTTTGGAGCTCAGATGAGCATCTTAATTTCTGAGACTGCAGTAGTGAGCTGTAAATCCCAGGTGAACAGGTACTCTTTCTCCAGCTATTGAATGTTTACATTTCTAATCATGATAAGAAATAAAAAATAAGATATATTTAACCAAGTATTTCAGAGCTTTTAAAATGCTTATTTTAAAAAATTAAAGCAACATTTTTACATCTAAACATGTTTAAATCTAAATTAATATATTTGGGGTTCTATTCATATCAAAATTCTGATCATTACTTTTCCCACCACTTTAGGCAGTATCCTTATTAAAGGAGATGCAGATCTTTAACTAAAGCCTGAAAATATGAAAGTTGCACTGATCAACTATTGCCACTGTCTAATGAGCTGTTATATTGGACTGTACATGCTTACTCTTACTTATGCCTCAGCATCTCCACTACTGACACCACCCATCTTAAAGAGTAATTTAATCAGAACAGATTATTTCTCTTCTCACTGCAGAGTAGATGTAGCAGTTGACACATATGTGCAGCGGCTGCTGCAACTTAATTGCCATTTAGGAGAATCTGAGAGCTACTTTATCTTGACTGCTTAGGTTCCTTTCTGGGCTGCCTGTAAAGCATGACAGATAAAGAACGCAAAACAAAGTGGACTTCTATGTGAGAGCATCAGAAGTCCATCATAGGTTTTTAAAAATTTTGTTTGGCTTGCCTCCTTGGTTTTTATATTGTTGATTTTCTAATGCAGAGTAAAGACTCTAAATGCCTTATTTATTTTGAAAATAATGGTGTTGATATTAAAATGCTTGAGAGCATGAAAATCTTGATCTGGACACAACCCAGTTCCTTAGTGTCATTTGTTGTTAAGTTTAGCTCCTACCATAGTGCCAACAAAAGAATGCAGCATCTTGCTCCTAAAAAAAAGTGTTATAGAAGTGATAAGGAGACATGCTGGACATGGACGAGGTTTAGGGTGGTGACAGGACAAAGGCAATCATGAGAATTTTAAAAGTAGCAACAGAAATGAATGCACAATCATTTGTGAGTTGAAAAATGCAGGTCCTCTGTGAGTTAGCCACCACTTCTTTCAGTATTTACTAGATATGATACAGTATACAAGGAATATAAAATTCCCATCTGGTATTTAAAATCCCAGAAGCCTGACTGGCTCTTTAATTGTTATCACATGTTAAAATAGGAAAAGCCAGATGTTACATTTACAAAGTCAATGCGCTGCATCTTCTTAAAATCCAAGCACTGCCACTGCTAAATCTAGTCTGTCGGTACTGAACAATTAATCACTTAAACAGCATAACATTTAGCAGAGAAATAAAGCATCACATGTTATGAGATATAAACAGGCACACATTGCCCAGGCCAGTTAGGGGCACAGGAGACAGAAAACCAAGCATCACCAGAACTTTCAAATGACTTCGATAAACCGGCCTTTCCTTAGAAGACATACTGGATTTCTCATGTTTGGATTCTAGGGCCATGCAGCTCCTGCTGATCTAATGCTAGTATATGTACCTGGTAGGAAGCTGCAAGATGTTCAGTAACTAGCTTTCCATGAGGCAACACAGGCGTCATAGCAAAGAGCTCTATTTCTTAGAACTGGATCTCACATACCAATCTAGGCTCTACCCAAAATACTTTAAAAAAACCCAAGTATCGTAACAGTCCTGAAAACATACTAGAAACATACTGTGAAGCAATTTCAGATGTATTTAATACTATTTTGGGTGCTTTTCAAGAAGAGACCAAGTAACAAAAAGCTTACAAACACCATCCTGATAGAGAAGAAATGGAGATGACAGAAACAGCAGTAGCACAAGAAGGAGCTTGAGACTCATTTATACATTTAAATGTCAAAACTGTAACTGGAAATTGCATCCATATGTGTATGTGATCTTGGAGCAGAGAGAAGTACAAGCACCAGAAAGGAAGTCTCTCCCCAAGTAACCTCTGACAACACTGCTTGTGTAAATGCTGTTTACAATGGGAGGTCCAGGCAGATTGCAATAATGCTCACAAAAGAGGAAAGACAGTCAGAGTCTTGGCCAAAATCCTTTTCATTAACCACTGAGAAAGTACTGCTCTCCAAGCTGTATGCAAGCTGTGGGCCCTTCTAGCTGACTTCAGCAATAGATACTTGGGCTAAGTTTGCTCCCTGAAGGTCTCTTGTTATGCATAGGGATACAAACAACTACATTGTACAGGTAAACCCTCTGGCAAAGCCTTTGCTATAACCTTCAGTACAACATCTATCTGTTCAGGGCAGAAGATAACTCCAGATGACATTGTCAGGCATCTGCTGTAAACCAAAGAACTCCTCCCAAATGTGATGCCTATAATTAAATGCCCCATTTAGGCAGAAAGCAGAGCAGCAAAATAAGATGCATACTCGGTTTTAGCTGGCTGAAAGTACTTCTGCAATCACCTTGTTCTTGCTCATGAAGTCATTAAATTGCTTAATATCCAGTGGACAACAAGAAAAAATTTTGTTCAAGCAGGAGAGCAGAAAGTGTATTATTAGGCTGCACACAACCACAATTAATATAAACATCTCACAAACACCCCTTCCATCACTCATTGCCCTTGAGAGTTTGGGATTGTTTCACCATTGGAACACTGGAAAAGTTTAACTTGTATGTATGTGCGCCCTACCACTTCTAAAAGTGAGACACAGAACTGGAAAATTTTATGAAGCGTACCAAAGTACAATGCTATCTGCATTCACATTCCTGCTACTCTAAACCTGTAGCAACTAAAATCATTATTGACTATTGAAATCTTAGCACAATTTTTGTGCTGCAACCTCTCCCATCATTATTTAAATACTTCATCCACCATTGAGAACAAGCACACAGTCATTCATGCAGAATTTTAAAGATACCAATCCAGAATAGTTTTACATAACCAGTTTGGAAGTAATGGACAAGTTACGGTAAGAAAGAGCAGGGAGGAATGAATTGTAATGACACACCTGAAACAGTGCCATGCACGATGTTCCCTGATATCTTCAGTCTAACAAGATAGACCAACGTATTCTGTGAGGCAGATGCAAGCTACAGGTCTATTACACAGCAGGTAACAGTAAAAAGTGTTAAGAATTGTTTAAAAAAGTGTTAAGTGGACTAAGAATTGTTCAAGTCCAATTAGAAAACTGGCAGTGCTGGCAATAATGACAGAAAGAAGCTGTTTTCTGTAAATGCTTTAAGTATGCAAAAGCATCTGATCGCACAGCAGCAGTTGTAAGATACAAAACTAAGTGGTTCTTGTCTTCTCCAGAACAGTTTTGATGAAAATTCTTTCATCTAGGTGAACTAAGATCTAAATTAGTGTTAGAATAATACTAGGCATGCAAATCACTCTGCAGTCTTCACTAAATCCATTATATCTGTAAATTACTTTAGCTCTGTCCTTTACTATCATAATTTCAGTGGAAGTACCAAGTATTTAAAGGCAATTCTAGGATGCATTGGATCAGAAGATTCTGTCTACAGAGAATTAAAAAGAGAGTTTACAAGGTTTTACATTCCTACCAGCTGAAAAAATTGAAAAATAGTATCTGTGTGGTACCCCTCTAGTTTACTGATAGCTGCCAAATCCAGTATGAGCTGCCCATGGACTCTCCAGATTTTTTGGTAGAAAGTTACAGAAATAGATTCCCAGGCCTTAACACAGATCTGCTGGGCTGCTGCCCCAGAACCAACACAAGAGATAAAACTGCTAAATGCTGGCTCTGAAGCAGACCCCCACGCACAAAGGTTTTGTGCTCATCACCACTGCTGGCCGCATGGAGGGCAGTGCAGGTGGGTGCTCTCAGGCCAGCCACTAAAGCATCCCAGGTCTCTGGCCTCCATCTTTTTCAGACTGAATGTGGATCAGGTGGGTGATAATACCATGTGTAAGGCACCATTTTAGCACTGCAAAAATCCTTTACTGTAGTATTGTAGCGCCAAGATTCACCACTGCTTTCATAAAGGAATTATCCTGCTTTGTAGCTTATCGGATGAGAGGAGATAAGCAAGCGCTGCAAACAGGAACGAGATAGTGCCAAGCATTCACAGGTCTCATTAAGTTCAATTGTATTAACACTGCTGAATTTTCTATAAACCTTGTAACAAAGGGATAGTAGCTATGCTAATCAATAGTAGTTTTTCCTAGGTAGGAAGAAATGATTGAAATAACATATTACAGCAGGCTGTTACAGTCTTGTGCTCCTGACAAAGTTGTAATGAAACAAAAAGTCACAGTCCTTAAAAAATTTTCTTTCATTCCCTGGCATTTAATCTGAAATGTCAATAGTAAAGCTATAGCAAAATGAGTTTAATAGTCTATGTGGGCACTCAAGATCAACTGCCAAATGGAGAAGAAAGGCAGAGTTGAAATGCCCTGCTATATTCCTTTTCTGCATGTATCAGGTAAAGTTACAGCTAAACGTCTTAAAAAATACTGCAAAAGTAACTTCACTCAGCAGGTTTTCAGAGGCTTAAAGGAGATCCACCAATAGAGATGATTTAATTGTTTTGGTACTATTTTTCAGTCTGGTTTCTTATGAGGACTGTAAAATGCATAATCGATCTTACGGAAGATTGCCCATTCCCTCTGAAGAGCAGTTTTTAAACAGCACATGCCTAGGGGCACTGTTATTTGATACGGGTCTAATTTATGGATGGCATTCGAGGCTACTGATGTCAGCTGTATAAAGGCAACTCTCTGCAGTCTCTCTCTCCCTCCAGAACTTGAGATGCTGGGGCATGCTGAAATTTAAGACCCCTTTGGAGTCTCTAGAGGTGTACACATGGAGAGGTAGATGCCTTAGAATGCATAATCTTGTGCTGCAGTCTCTGGCTTTGTGATACAAAGCAAACTTTTTTGTCTTCAATTTTATTTTATGTACAGGGGTGTCTGACAAATGACCTACCTCCCCATTCAATATATCTACTTTTAGAAACTTGCGGGTTTGTTCTTGTCAGTGCTAGTTTCATCATTCCTCAAATTAAAAGAGGATACACCTAAACTTTTAGTAACTTGACCACAGCAACCAAGAAAACATTTTTCATGTATGATGCAGTCTGATGGGTTTTCTTTCATATGTGCCAGATATAGCTATAATTTAAATGTTGATTCCTGCCAGCCAGGATAATAATCTGGTATTGCTTGAAGCAGAAAATCTTTTTGGTGGTCCAGCTACAGTGTATAGTGCACCTAAACAATGTATGTAGATTTTGTCTGTTGTCATATCACTAAGATGCTGAAAATCTCATCTACACGTCTTCCACACAGCCTAAATTAGCAAGCCTACTCTTATTTAGCTTATCAGATCACTCTTAAAAACAGTTGGATAGTTTTATAGCTCATACCAAAGCAACCTTCCTACATGTGTTTTTCATACAAGCTGTCATTCTGAAGTATTTTAGAAATATTGTATAGTACTGAATACCCTCTTCTCTCCTGCTATATGGCAGAGACTATTTGTAGTAGTGTATTAAAAAGGCAGTGTATCACCATTTTAAATTTCTTTTATTATCATAAATGTCAGTGCACTAATTTTAAGTCACAACCACTTCCGCTACCTTGGATTGCTGTGAGATTGAATGACCATAGTCCCTATGACAAAAAGTGTTTGACAAATGAAGAAGTCAAAGCTGAAAGATGATGGAGATGATTGACTTCCTTCAACTGTTTTTGTCTCCAAAGCTTCTATATTGGAAGCTTTCTAGATTACAGTGACTAAATTGTGTGTACATGCCACTCTCAGGGGGTAACTTTTTTCCTAGATGTGATTAATCACTCTCAAACACCTGAGAGAGCCAGAAGGTGGATCATTCTGCCATTCTGATACCTAGTGAAGGTATAATTCATATCAGGTATATTTTGAAAATGAATATCAACAGGAGGAAGACTCAGATATAAATCCAGTGAAAAACTACACACTCTTTAGTTGGAAAAAAAATTCTATCTCATTTTTATCTCTATTTATTATTATAACTTCATTTAGATGCAAGAAGTGATTTTTAAAGGGTTCCTGGGAAATCCCAAACTCAAAGTGTGTTTCAAAACCTAATAAATTATGTAATCACAACCATGGAAGTAAATTACTTGTGACACCAAATACTTCTTGCTTTTCCTTTAGATGTACTAGAGAGAAAAACCACAGGCAAACCCAAGACACTATTATTTTTAGCTGACCTGACGGACTTAACTTAGGTTTGAGGTGCAGAAGAAAACAAGGATCAGCTGCATATTGGCTCTTAACATCCTAACAGCAGACACTTTAACCAACATTTGGAGTGAAAACATACCAAATTTCATCACACTCAAAACATTTGGATGAAACTTGTTAATAGGTTTGGCCTGATGGCAGAGGTTTGACCCTACAAGCAAGAAGTGTATGAACCTGATGAATATGTGATTGATATGCTACCTTCAAAACTGCAGCTTGGGACTGCATTTTGCCATAATATTATACAACCCTTGGCAAGCAACAAGCAGTTTATCCCTCATTACACCATCTGGAGAAAAAAACAACAGCAAAAAAGCCCTGACACACACTCTTTTTTGGCAAAGGCACATGTGGGAGAATAGCCTACCTGAGCCAAGAGCTGTCTTCGGCTTCTAAAAAGAATCTGGCTGATTCAGAGGCTTGTGACATTTGTTTTCATTTTACATTAAAATCAGAAAATCACATCAATCTTTCAAACAGCAGCACATTCTCAAACGCTATACTATTCATGCCCTTTAAAGCTGCTATATGTACGAACGAGTTTCCTGTTAAAATCCAATTAAGTTTCCAGTTTAAGTTCAAGGCAATCTTGGGAGAGTCAAAGGATAAAAAGAATCATTAAGTACTGTGAAAACAAACAAAAAAAAATTTAAAAGGAGAGTTATTTTTTTAATTATCAAGAAGTGCTTGAATAGATTTCCAAAACAAAACATTCCAAAACACTGAAATTTAAGCCTAACTACTTAACAAGCAACCAAAGGCTTTTTGGTTTATTACTTGATGGCAATTGGTGCAAGAGGAAGAAAGGAGCTGTTTGCTTTGTGTTATTCTTATATGAGGAAACCTTGGGGCTACTGCTACAGTCCCCAGAGGAAGAAAGGAAGCCCTCAGCTCTCTGATGATCATTTAAGACAGGAGCATGGCCACGAAAAACAGGTCTGCCCTGTCTGGCCCCATCCTCTTGCTTCAGACTGATGATGCCCCTTAGCTGTGCTGATCGAGGCTTTTGTGTGACCATGAGGCAAATCTGAGTGGGGACTCAAATCTGACTAAAAATAATCATAAACTATTAACAAATGCATGGATATTTTTGTGGCAATACCAGCTTACACACGCACCCTGTGGCTGTAACTTCCCAGGTGCAGATGCAAAGAAATCTTTTCCATCTTGATCTCATGCAGTATTTTGCGGCTCCTGAAGCACCTGTCTCCAAAGACAAGGCACAAACAGCCGAGTAGGGGCAAAGTGACCCCCTTTCTCCTCCCCTCACTCCCTCCGAGGAAGGCAGGGCCTGTTAATGCCCCTCAGCCCCTAAGGCGTTCCTGACTGCTGGAAGGGCCGTGCCCCAGCCGGCCCAAGGTGAGGGGCTGCCTAATGGCGGCCTGGGCTGGCCCGAGGACTGGGCCCTGCGCCCAGGCAGCACCCGCCACCGCTCCCCTATCTTCTGCAGAAAGCACATGTTGCAAGGGGTTGAGAGGAAGGGAAGATCATCAGGAATAAGGGTTCTCAAAAGTAAAAAAAAAATTTACATAAATCATCTCAAAAACTTGCTATTTGGAGTTTAATTGATCCAGCCAGTGGACAGGAGGAGGAATTGAAATGGAGCTTTTTTACCCAGTTTGTGCACATTGTTCACAAGATGAATTAATGCCTCACCGAAAAGGTGATTTGTACTTGGCATCTCAGGCAGCCTTACTGCCCGGCTCTGGAATTATTCCCATTGTTGTTCACACAAAGCAAAAAAAACCTCAACCACTTGGCTTCCTTTTCCCTGAAATATATGTCTAAGATCACAGCTTAGAAAGGAAACTAAATGGCACATCTTTACAAAGTATGTGCGCTCTGAGTACACAGACTGGTAAATTAATTTGTTCAAAGAAAAAGAGAGTGAGCTTTTCTTTGAGTACAAAAGAATGAAACATGGATGTTCTCTTTAAAAGTACCAGGGCAGCTCTCAATTACGCTGTTACCACTTAGCCAAAAGAAACGATCAAGAAATTATTTACATCTCTGCTTTGGGGCATTACTCTTCATTGCATCAGTAGCAAGAAAAGCTTTTAGAGAAGAATTTGAAATTTTGTGCATTTAGATTGTTTATATTCCCCTCACCCTGAACCACATAGTATAGAGAGGCTTCACTCTGCACACTCCAGGCAGGATTGTCTGTCCTCCGTTGTGTACCCAGCAGGGTTCAGCTAGACACCCCCTGCCTCTCCAGTAGCTCTTATCCTGCTTTGCCAGGAAAGCAATTATTTTCTCCCAAGCAACAGGACAAAGCACTACTGATATCTGCATCAACCCTCAAATTTTCTGGCTTTTTCTAAGCGAGGATTGTGAGTCAGAGCATACCTTCTTCCTTGCTAGACAGAAAGCACCAGAGAAGATGCGGGCTGCGTCATCTAACAGACTACTCCATCAAGGTTTGGTCACACAGCAAAACAGTGTTCCTTCCGTGGCCTCTGTGATCCCACAACAGCTGACCCAACAGCCACTTTATCGTATTTCATACAATTTTTGCTTCGTGATGTCTTTGATGTCAGAATAGCTAGGAAATAAATGGAACCACATAGTGCAGACTGCTTTAAAATCACTCCCTTTCAAGAGAGCTCTCAAATTAAAGTCATATTCAAAGGAGACTGCTGAAAGTGAGAGAGGGGTTTAGGATGTTGAGGGAGACCTGCACAGTTTAAACATGCTCAGGAGAATCCCTGCTGTTTCCAGCCATGCTATGAGCCAAACACTGTCCTCCAGAGAAGGTCTGAGTTTATGTTATTTATATAGCAATCTCTTCTGATTCTATTTAAAGACTAAGGACTCCTGAAGTTTGGAAAATTATCAAAAGAGGGGTTTGATCTTATGTTGCTTCTGTAAGAAAAAGAGTCTCCCAGAAGAATGTCTCTCAGTGAAACTGCTCTATTTATTTCTTACAACCCTGAGGTATGTATCAAGATTTGGACTCTTAACTTGCTTGGCAGATTTTATTACCATATTACCTGCCTCCTTGGGGTATACAGCTGCCTAGTGAGCTTGTGTTTATAGAGCTCGAAGGTCCACAGATGGAGAGCTAAGAGAAGCAATCTGTATTTTTACACTGTATATTCATGTACCCTCTTTCTCCTTAAGGCTTGGTCTTGAATACATGGATAACTAAGGTATGATATGATTCCCCTTGGGCACAGTGACAGAACATATTTACTGTTTATTGCTTCACAAAGTTGATTTCTATCAGCAGTGCATTATGTTCTTATACAAGCAGAAGCCAACACATCCCCAAAAAAAGTGGGTGATAAAAGGAGAATTTTATCTGTTGAGCTACATCAGAATCAAGGCAAACAGCCAGCCTCAGTGATGCTGACAGCACAACAGACCAAACCAGAGCAACAGAAAGCACTGAGCAACACTGCATACAAGTTGCTGAATAATCTTCTCTGGAGTGACACTGTAATCACATGCTTTACCCATGCCACAGTGGTCTCAGTAAAAGTCAAACTGGGAGGAGGAAGATGGCTGCTTTCCCTGTTGCTCAACTCTGAATATGCTTGAGGCCGTGCTTTATATAAAACTACTTTGCCTATGTTTTGAGAAATCCTTCAATATAGACAATGAGACTACATGTACACTTACATCAGCCCACTAGGGACAATGCAATTACAGGTGGAGATGCCAACTGGAGAGTTTCCAATTTTTCAGAGGAGTAGCAATTGCAGTGGTTACGCTTCCCTAGTCACAATAGGAAAAAGAGAAAACAAAATGTGCTGGCAGCATAATGAACCCACAGAAATGGGCCCTGTTAGGTTTAGGGAAAGAAAGACAAACACACATGCACACACATTAGGAAGAAGTTTGCTTAGATATTTTCCTAGTTACCAGTCACTGCAAATACCCCTAATTAGGAAGGCTCACAGACAAAAGATGTAAGAAATCAGAGTTAGTATTCCTGACTACTCAAACAGTTCTTCAGGATTGGAAATTTATGCTCCCTTGTGAAAACTTTAAAGTACACATGAAGGACATCTCTAATGACATAAGTGATAAAAGTGAGTTGAAACAGGAATTCAGATTTACTCTTTACCAGAATGCAGTTCTCCCTGCAGCTTTATTAGATACCCAAGATTATCAGCCATATTCTGCCCAGCTGGGAGATAAGAGTTATTAACTGAGAAATTCTCATGAACTGTTCATCAATAACAGTTTGAGAAAACTTCCTCAATTTTTGCCTACAACAACTCTCATAGGGCTCAAGCTAAACTCAGCTCTGAGCACAAATGGAAAAACTGTTAACTGGCTGCTTTTCCCAGAAACACACAGGTTTCTTTCACTGAGAATAATAGACAATGTTCACAATTTTCATTAAGGGAATAGAATGGAAGAATAAAGAAACGTTCTTTTGGGAAAGAAGGTGGACCAAGTAGGCATAGCTGATAACCTAGAATGGGTTTACAGTCTAGCTAAGGAGGCAGCAACCCATTTATGATCCCAAACAGTATTTTTCAAACACGTGTCTCAGCTGAGGACACAATTTGCTGCACTTTTGAAATATTGTAGAAGAACGAGGACAAATTTACTCCTGTGGATTCACAAGGATATATATTTACCAATTTATTACAGCATGCACTCCTTTATTTGATTAATCAAAAAAACTCCAGGTACTATGAGCCCATTTTTAAATCCTTGCCACAAGAGATACAGCCTCTTGTGCTGAATGTATGTTCTATGAATGTGTAACTGTTAACATTGTGCAATGGTCCATTTAAACCACAAGCCTCAGAAAACTAAACACTGACAAAATGTCTGGGGTCATGTCTGTAAAATGCTCGCTATGTGCTAGCTGAACGAGCCTGACACTACCTTGCTCTCAAATGTTAATAGCTTTGCAAAAAATGCCCTCTCCTGCAGCTGAGATTGTTTCATTCAATCCCCAGTTTTGAGCAAAACCTCATCTACCATTTAGTTACGACAAAGTGAAAAGAAATATGTTTCCTGTCTTCATTGTAAAGACAATTACTATAGCTAACAGCCAGAAGTGCTGGCCCTCAGCTGGACTAAACTGCGCTGAGGTCGATGTGCCTGTGAGCATGCACACCAGCTGATGGTTACACCAGCTCCTTGGTGGGCAAGCACCGCTCCAGGTATTTTCAAACAGCCAAGCCAATGACATGTCGTTCCAGCTTTTAATGCAACGAGGAGGCAAATCCCACTTTTCCAAGAAGGCTATCCCGTCTCCGAAGAGTAACTTGTTAGGAAAGGCACTCAGTGCTGCAGCTGGAGAGGTGCCAGGGGCACATCCCAAGAATACCTGCCTGCTGGAGGGGGGTAGGGTAGCCAGCTGCAGGCAGCCAGCACCTGCCCGTGTTAGAGCTGCACGTATTTGTCTCTGCCAGAATTAAGGTGATGTTAAACCATGCCCAGAAAACTTCCAGCAAACTGGGGAATCTCTATCATGACTAAACAATCACCAAAAAAAAAAAAAAAAAAAAAGAAAAGAAAAAAGAAAAAAAAAAGAAAGAAAAAAGTATGTCTAGGAAATGTTTTTCACGTATTTGAGAATAAGTCATCTGGCAGAAGTATGGGCTATATTTTCCAAGCTGAAGACAAAAGTCATTTGTTTGGTTAGGTTTTTTTATGTTACAGTTCTGTAAGAGACAGGTGCAATTTTGAAAGCAACAGCTTGCTTTAAATGTATGACAACTACTTCACAAAGGGAATTGGAAACCTGAAGCTTGACTTATAAATAGCTCACAGTGACAAATGCTTCACCACATAGCCTCACATTAATTACTGTAATGCAAACATGAAAAAAAATTGAACTGCAACCTGTTCCTGGATGGACAGAACAAGGCTCTGGGACCTCTTCAACACAGGGAATATTTTCAGGGAAAAGAAAAACAGAAAAATGCCTGTGTAGCCACAGTGTCACAGCATCCAACAATTTCCTTGGACATCTGATAACCTCTAATGTTTTTTCTCAAGCACAAAATGTTGGAGCTATGCTATTATATGATCATCTAAACTCAATGTTTACAAAATTTTCTAGCCTTATTGCTGTGAAAGAAATAAAAATAATGTGAATTCTAGCTATTTTTCAGCCTTTAAAAAAAATATCTCTCCATCATTCACAGGTAAAAGATATATAACAATTACAATAAATATAGGTATCATACATATACACCTGAGATATGGAAGAATCCTTCCAGTAACTATCAATAAGAGCTATGCTCTGAGGTTATAAAAATTTATTTATACATAGCAATAATCAATGTTTCCGGCCTGAAGTGCCCCCAGTTTTGATGAGGTTAAAAGCAAAGTTACCCAAGCATCATGACTGATACCTTAACGGCCAGGTTCAAAGCTACATTTAAACTTTTCCCAGTAAATCCAAAAGTTTTAATTGTTTGTACTTTTCCTGCAATGCCCCTGATAGCACGTGAATTATGGGAATTAGATTCATTATCCTGTTCAGTGGGTAAGTAAGTGTGATTTCAGGTGTTCCAGTCCTCACATAATTGTTACTCTCTCTTTTTGTGACAAAGATTAATTGAAAATGGCAGTGCCGCTAGGGTAGGCATCTATATAATCAAGGCCACTGTCATCTATTCTTGGTGTCATAACCCAGACCACCATTTCACAGGCATCGCTGTGAATACCAAGGAAATGTAACAGTGAAATTTAAGAAGGTTAAGGCAAGAATAGCAGTATATTTGATTTCAAATACTACTACTTGAAGGTTATTTGACCTATTGACTCGTAATAAATTATGTAAAATTGTTTCATGAGTAATAAAGATTTTGTTAAAGCAGTTCTAAAGGTTATCCCCTTGATTATTTTTTTTAAGAACTCAAAGCCTCTTTTTTTTGTCCTAAACTTTCATTAACTGCAAAATATTTTAACCAATTTGGTGATGACATGAGCTAAGAAACCTTGCTGTGAGATTTCACAACAGAGCACAACACAATGGCTAAGGAAAACAATGGTTGTGGTAACCCAGAGAGAAATATGTTATTTGCATCAGTTTATCACCATACCAAGATGCAACTTACATATTACTGCTGTAACAGGACATGATTGATGTAATCACAAATGACCTATCACAACCTGAAGTCACAAAGTGTTTTTTAAAATTGCTTCTGAAAAGCATTAATGGGAAAAAACACACAGATCTGACACTTGACATCTCCTGGGCTACTTTAAAAGAGGAAAAAAAAAAAAAAAGAAAAGAAAAATATTTGTGCTCAAATTATTCTGCTCTCTCATTTTTTGTTCTTCATTTATTTTCTCTCCTCTTCAGTTAGTGCAAAAGATATACGCTTAAAATGTCGCTACTAAAGGCAGCAGCAAAACTCCCATTAACAGCAGTATGCGCAGGCTCCAAGTAAATCACTTGCAGTTGGCAATATAACAAGACAGAACTTCTGATTAGCATGTCACAAGTTCTAATATTATTTTGAGTTGAGTGAAATATAGATATATACCATTATAGATTAACATCTGACCAAGCATAGTCAGTTTGCTAAAATTTTAGAAACCCATCCATCGTACAGATGGTCCTTAGGATCTGGTCTGTCCTTTCATCTCCTTCCACATGGAGTCAGCTGTGTGATACCACCGTTGGAGACTTTGGAGAAGACTAGTTTGTCACAAACAGAAAATGACTACAACCAAGAGACTTGTTTTTAAAAATGACCAAAACTGTAAGAAGGTTACTGAAAACATAGTGTTGAGACATGCCAGATGGGATAAAAAACCACTTCAATCTCCTATGAATACCAGATTTTACAAAATCATACTTTTTTTCTGGTTAGCAATCCAACTGTGAATGTTTTGCTTTTATGAAATATCCAAACCCAGATAGGCACTGCGTCCAGTTTGGACCAGCTTGAATCTTGATCTATCACCACTTTGTCCTCCACCACCAGCACAGGGGGTTCTCCAAAGCCAGTTTTATTCAGGGTCAGATTTACCAGGAAGAACATGCAGCTACAGAAGCCCCATGTAGCCACATCTGGTGCAGACCAGACTCCTAGTCACCACACAGAAGGCAGCTACTCCTCAGTCATCACCTGGCTTCCTGAGGAGTGCTCTGTGTGTATAAAAATTACGGAATGGTACGTGGCCAGCCTAGCAGCTATCAAGTCTCTGCTCAGAGAAAGCAGAGAAATATTTTCTGCATAGAAAATACTTCCTGAGCTGCAAAACTTGGATGGGAATTTATAGCTACAAAGCTCCTGATGTACAAACCAAGCCAGAAAGAAAAGCTGTTCAAACCTACACTGAGATCCCACCTCCGTACACTGCTAGCCAAGGAAGGGCCCTTCATGCCAAGTTCACATTTCCTAACCAGTAACTTACCCCACTCCCCTCAGCCATAGTAAATATGATGTTTGTATTGATCAGAATATTTCTAAATATTTCTTTCAACTGTTTGATCTTCTGCAATTGAAAATTGCACATCATAGCTTAGTCGTAGAAACTGTTTACTTTTTAACTTGCAAATTATTTCATTGAGAAAAAATAGGTGCACAATTCATTCTTAAGCAAGAGAAAAAAAGCAATGAAAATAGTTTGTTTTAAATAGGCTGTCTCAGCACTTCTTGAAAAAGAACAGAAAATCCTGGGTTTATAGAGGTATATTAATTTAAAAAATATAAAGTGGAACATACAGAGAAGTCAGTCATATGCAGATTTACTTTCATGTAGAGTTAAATTTTAACTCTTAAAAAGACTCCGCAGAAGCTTTTTAAAGGTTAGGGAAGTTTTGGTAGCATGGGCACATTTACTGGAAATTCTAAAACTTGCATTTTCCCTATATAAGACTTAGAAGCTTTTCATAGAATTCCCTAATGCATAGTCATTCTTACCCTTCGTTCAAATTCAGAGCAGGTAGTAAAAATTGAAAAATAATTTAGAAATCCCAAATCTATTTCCAGAGATCAGTTCTTCAACTCAGTGACGAAATACAGCATAAACAATCTGCAAATCAGCATTCATGAAAAGAGAACAGTTAGTGTGAAAGAATCACTTGTGCAAACACTTGCTTTCCCATTCAGTTGCTGCCTAAGATAAAGCCTATCATTGGTATTTCTGTGAACAAGGAATGATTCTCTATGTACAAACAGTGTGTCTTAAAAAATAGCCTGATTTTCAGAAAGTATTTGTCCTCCTTGCTGTTGAAGGAAGAGAAGGGAAGCCAGCCTCTTTTAACATATGACAGCTGGGCGCTCCCAAAGTAGAGGAACTGATTTTTCTAAAAAACATCGACCTGAAATGAATGCTCGTACTTTCTGCCCCTCAGCCTGAGACTCTGGCTCCTCCATCCATTACAGTCCCTTTCCACAATATTCTAGAGAGGAAGGTCTTCCTTTACAGCACTGATTTGGTTTCAGGACCATTACACCCAGGCACAGCAAAAGCATTTGGAATATTTAAGAAACCTTCAAATGAAGTCGCTAGAGCAGAGCTTGCAATCTCCTGTTAAACCACCTATGCCATCTGTCCAGAATTTCCTCAAGAAATTACTATGAAAACATACAACCAAGAACTTAACAGCATCCCCAGATTTCTTTGTAGATGTGTTCTTAATGTTCAGGATAATTATCTTCTCAACAAGAGTCAGTAATAATCACAGACTTTTTCTTAGGTAATTTAAGGACTTTATAAGTGGTGAAGACATTTCAGGGTCTTGGTGTCTACACAGATGAAAGCCATGATCACAGAAAACTCTTACAAATATCTCTTCAGGGAAAATGAGAAGAATTTGCTATGTTTACCAAATAATTTAGCAGCTGCATTCCCTCTTTTTTTTTCAGGGAAAGGAATAGGTATGTTTTGGCAGAGACGCACAGTATTGACTCAGTCGTGCTTTGCCTAACAAGCTTCTGGGTGTCAGGATGAGCAGGTGCAGCCTCCCTTGACTTCTCACCTGGGGTCACCCCTGGGGCTCAGCATCCTGACTGCCTCCACTCAGCACCCACGTTATGCCTCAGCAGTAGATAGCGACACAGTATGGATTACAACCATGGCAGCATGCCAGGCTTCCCCAGCTGTGGTTTCCATCATGTGCGTCCGCTGTGATCTAGTTACATTGACGCAACTGCACTTACATAAGATGGGCTTTCTTGGAAGAAAAAGATCAACAGTCTCTCAGCAGAGACAGCAGCATTCCAAAATATTGGCAAAATATTGCAGGTGGCAAGTAATGTTTGCTGAACTCATTTGACATCTGCCTGAAAATTGCCCATGAGCAGTTAGCAAGATTCTCAAATGGGTTCATTATCCGGAGGATTATTCTTGATGTGCAGTCAGCTCGTAAAAGGTTTGCTGCGAATACTCACAGTCTCCATCAGGTCAATTACTTACAGAAGTTACACAGTACTACTTTCTGTGCTTTAACTGGGTGGCTTCTCTGGCTCACACAGCATAAGCTGTGAACAGCACAATTAAGTGCACAACTTTGAGTCACAAAATGGAAACACAATGCTAAATATTTGCTTTTTACAATCATCAACCCTAGCAAAGCTTCCCCCTCTGATTACTTACAGTATGATAGCCAGGTTGGGGAAAAGGACAGATTGAATTAAAACATTTTTAAAAACAAGGATCCCAAGAGCTTAACATTGCTGCTCCCCTGCTAAAAAGCTTTCTTTCACCCCACAGAACAAAGGCCACACTTCCCTTTGCCAGTGTCCCCAGATGTGACATATCCTATCCCAACAGACAAAATCCAAAGCTGATAAAAGCTTTCTGCTCTCCCTGTGACAGCCCTGCTGTTAGAGGGTCTTCATATTTCAACAATAAATTCAAGAACATCATGGCAAAACTTAAAAAAAAAAGGCAACCAAAAACAAACTGAAAAAACTTAAAGTGATAATGTACTGAATCCAGTATCAGTGTTAGAAATACAGTATATTAATGATTTTGCTATACAATTTAATATTTAAGGCAGCTTTTGATATATGTACTATTTACTAGGTTAAAAATGTTCTGAAGAACTTCTGGGAAACTGCTACAGGAATCACAATAACATGTAGGCATTGAAGTGCTTTCAGTTGTTATTTAGATGAAAATAGTAACCTTAATTCACATACTTTATTGCTTCTCTTTTCCAAGTGAGTAATTAACACAAAAGTTTTAACTCTTTAATTTAAGCACATTAATTTTACACTCTGATTTAATTTCTTGTAATTCACATCCTTGATATTCTGCGTATTGGATGGCTGCAGAGGTCAGATTCAGGTCACAACATATGACAAGGAAAAGGTTTGCTGTCACAGGCTTTGATACTGTGAATAAATTTGCAAGATAGCTCTAACATAGGAGTAACTCTAGGAAAGCCTGAGTTTGTTTAGGTCCTTGATGAATCAGCATCATACTTAATAACAGAACTCCTCAATCTCTGAAATTCTTGACTGCTTAATCATCACAAAATACATATTTCACTGCTTAGTTCATGTTTCCCTGCCTAATCAAACTATGTATTCTCTTGCTTGCACAAGCTAAACATTATTGGAATTAGTGTGCAGGAACAATGTTATCAGCATTAATTTGTAGGAGCATTTGCCCTATGGCCAGAAAGGGCATACATGACACAGCTACTTATCTAGCCCCTTCTGCAATCCTACAGAGAGTAAGAGAGATCAGTCCTGAACGTGACAATAATTTCAGTCAAAATAGCAGGCCAAGAATCTTCAGAAAATTTTGCTTTGTATTTGCACTATTTGCCAATTTTGTTTGTGCTATTTTTTTCTGAATACGTTCCTCATATACAGCACAAACCTCAGGTAAAGCAGGAATGTGAACTTTAATCTTCACATTTTCACCTTGTAGCAGAGTGGGAATAACAGAACCCATCACAGGAAATCAGGGAGCTCTCTTATTCTTTTTCCTCTCGATCTTCTCCCAAAATAAGTAAATCTAAATTTTCACTTGTCAGGAAAACTACAGCCAGTTCACTCTTAACCCCTACACCTGCAGTTTGCACAAAAATTACCACTGGGATGGTGTAAAACACTCCAAGCTGAAGAACACAATCTAATCTCTTGTTTTCTTTAAGAAAAACAAAACAAACAAACAAACAACCCCAACAAACCAAACAAACCTAAACACACAACAGCAAAAGATAAACTTATTTCAAGAGAGAGATATCCAAGGGCCAACATAAGTAATATTCATCCTGGATAGTTATTTTCATAACTGAGCAAAAAGTTCCCTACAATAGCTTGGAATCTTTTTTCAATATAGTGTAGGGCTTTTGTTGCTTCTAATCCTTTCAGAGCACACAGGATCAAACATCACAGCCATGACATCGCTGGACTGAAAAGCTATTTTATGTAGTTTGTCAGAAGCGCTCGTTAGAATTCTCCTTTCCCTCAGTAATCTGCACGGTATTCATGGTAACAAATGCACCTGTCTTTAATAAAGAAAAGCTGTAGAATATACACATTTAGAGAATGCAATATATAGCTTCCTAAAATAATTCATTATATGTAAAATACTAGAGGTATTTGTGACACCTTAATGCTGGAGTCCATTAAATACTCTGACCTACATAGCTCTCAGTCTACAATGCCAATCCGTGACTGCTGTATTTTTTTATTAACATAGTCTTCTAGACATTACACTGTCATGTTTTCTTTACATTATGGCATTTCACGCTTGCTGTTTTTCCCTGATGGAGTTTCCAGTGGGGGCAGTTATCTGAGATTCACAATGAAGCCAGAAAGAAAACCAACCTACCAGATCAGGGATGTGTTTTGCCTGTCTCAGAACTGTGTCCCAGTAACCCCAGTGGGTTGTTACAGCAGGACAGATCCCCTCTCCAGACACGTATATATTTATCATAACTGTATTTATTTACAAGGATATACGTGCGTGCACCAAGATCATTGTGCTCTGCAGCCCTACAGGGCAATTACAGACTTCACTTAAATATACTGCACCCAAACATTTATTGCTGCTGCTGAATGGGAAAAGATCGCAAACCCCCAGTCCTGTGACAAGGAGGGAAAGAGATCACAGTCAACCTCTACCTCATGAAATTGCCCCAGTTACAGGGCAAAACTGACTGAAACTGCTGAAGCTGTGAGACAGGCCACAAATTCACATTATCCCATTTTGTGGAAGTGGAGAGGGGTATGCAGGTTCTTCTCATTAAATAAAAGTGCACGTAACGAAGACTGGCAGGACAGCGGTAACTATAAGAATCTCTAAAAAGGTTATACTCTGTACATATTTAAGCAAATGTTCAGATTGTTTTTCTGCTGGGTTGTTGTTGGTGTTTTTTTTTTCACTTCAGTGTGAAACAGCGAGAGAGGGTAACAGTCCTTTAACTCTGATAACCTGCATGAAGGGGGGCTCTGTCTGCACAAACCTAAAGCAATAGATCACCTGGCAGGAGACCCTGCCACAGGGCCACACTCTCGTCTGCTTTTGGAGAAAGGAAAAAGGGACCATACATATCCAGCACGGGGGAGGCACGGGCTCCTCAAAAAGCATTTTGATGTAATCCAAGCAATGTGTCAAAACAGTGTGGAAACAGAAAGAACATTTCTAAGACAGGGCTTCTGTCTTTTTCTCTGAATCCATATATGCTTTGTTCTATCCAAAGTAAATATTAAATATCTCAAAGACTCGTGTAAAGCTCATCTGTTGCATGCTGCTACTATCCTTTAGCTCTGAAGTAATGCAATGGTAAAACCCAGGCATGTGGAGCCTATAGGCACTCTGGTACGCCTTGGAGGAGTCAGCACTGATCTGGCAGGCTTAACGCAGCTTGTCTCGTTTCCATGAAATGATGATAAACAGAACTGGTTCCCAGGAAACGCGTAAGAGCAAAGGAAGCTTCAGGGCTGTCACATTCCCTGGATCCAGGGAAACCTCAAAGCTCCCCGGTGCTGGAGGCAGGACTGGTGCAGCAGCAAAGGGCTGCCAACGCAGGAACCCTGGCCAGCTAGGCAAGTACTCTGCAGGCCAGCCAGGGAAGTGACACTGTTAATAGGCTGCCATTGTGATTTATTTTACATGGTATACAAATGATGTTTGCTCATTAAAAGTAAAGACTGTTTTGGGGGGCGAGGAGAAGGAAGCCAACAAGAATAACCAAACTGTGTTAATTTATTTCTAGACTTTTATGGAGTCTACTCGGACGCTGATCTTTACATGGGTAAGACCCCATATGTATCTCTCTCCTGTACCTTTTCCAATCAGTTCCATTCTGTCTATTTTCCACCAAAGCATGCTCATTAGCAGGACAGACATTAACAAAGTTTAGACCAAATGAGATCTCTAAGTATTCATATGCATAGGTGCCACTGATGTTAATAATCCTAAGATAAAAGTATATTATTTTTCATTCTTTTAATAATTTTAAAATATTCCATGCCATATTTTAAGAGGTTATCCAGAAAAAAAATGGTAAGAAGCAAGAAAATGCTAGAAATCAGAAAATTATTGTCATAGACCTTTAAGATTACCTAAATAGTCAACATGCTATCCACTCTTAACTTTTGTAATATATTATCATCTTTGAGAAATTATCAATCATAAAAGCATTCAGTTATACTGCTATATTCTAGTAGACTATCTTACATTGTGGTACCTCATGAGAAAAAAAAAAGGATATCCAAGAAATGCATTAAGACACTTAGCTCATTAATGGCCAGTCATATTTGAGCTCGGGTTTTTTGCCCTAGGCTTTTAGCAATGGAAAATTTGTCTTCATATTTTTCAGAAATAACAGAAAATTCCAAGAAATGGAAGCCGCTGCTAGTAAAAGAAGAAAAGCTAAGTATCATCAGGGTTAATAGGTCCTATTTGAGATCCATGAATGATTACAGAATTACTTTTCTATATCGAACTTTCAAGTCTCAATAATATGCTGCCTCTCTGGGACATAGGTGCATTCATGGTACGAAGGCTATTTATTCATCACATGGAATAGAAGAGCTAGAGGAACAATGGCTTCAAAGGTCTCATGCTTATACCTTTTGACAGTAGTTTGTTGGGCAAGCGCTCTTTGGTACTTAAGTATAACTCGTCCTACTTCTTCCTACACTGGCCACAGACAGCTTAGTAGCATATCCATAGCCAGAAAAAACGTTTCCTTTGGCAACATAAGAACTCGACCTATAAATCCACATTCCTTTGACTTTCTTATCAATGAACCAAACAAATGTGAGAAGAGCGTCCCTTTCTTGGTCATTCTTATCAGCACAACTCACAAAGAGTTCGATGCAAGGCAAGCCATCCGAGAAACATGGGGAGATGAAAACAACTTTAAAGGAATTAAAATCACCACATTATTTCTTCTCGGAAAAAATGCAGATCCTGTGTTAAATCAGATGGTAGAGCAAGAAAGCCAAATTTTTCACGACATTATTGTGGAGGATTTTATTGACTCTTATCATAACCTCACTCTGAAAACGTTGATGGGGATGAGGTGGGTAGCAACGTTTTGTTCAAAAGCAAAGTACGTTATGAAGACAGACAGTGATATTTTTGTAAATATGGATAATCTTATTTATAAGCTGCTCAAACCTAACACCAAGCCAAGGAGAAGGTACTTCACTGGATATGTTATAAACGGAGGACCAATAAGAGATGTTCGCAGTAAGTGGTACATGCCGAGAGATTTGTATCCTGACAGCAATTACCCACCCTTCTGTTCAGGCACTGGCTACATTTTTTCAGCTGATGTAGCAGAACTGATTTACAAAACCTCCCTTCATACCAGACTTCTTCATCTTGAAGACGTGTACGTTGGACTCTGTCTTCGGAAGCTGGGCATTCACCCCTTCCAAAACAGTGGCTTCAACCACTGGAAAATGGCTTACAGTTTGTGTAGGTACCGCAGGGTGATCACAGTGCACCAGATAACACCAGAAGAAATGCACAGAATTTGGAATGACATGTCCAGCAAGAAACATCTTAGATGTTAAGATTTTTACAAATGTAAATACCTTTTTTTAAATCTTGGTTTAGTCTGGTTATTTTTTGACAAAGTGATCTGCTGATTTACAGTTTAAACTGTGGGATATCAACTGTGAGAGGATTTTTTTAATGACTGATTTTTCATTCTCATTTTGACTACTGGTTTACAGACTTCAAGGTCTTTTCGTAAGGACATTACACCAACCAAAAGGATCTAGACTCAACTCTCAGATTTTGTGTGTTATCCTCTTATCAACATACCAGCTCCTGCATTTGTAAGTAAAAGGACAGTAATAAACTACTATGAGCTGCTTAACAGTTCATGCCCCAGTCTGAGATAAGACTCAGGCCCGAAGAAATGAAGAATTACAAACACATGTTTATTCCTTTTTTGACACCCTACAACCACCTCTATTTAGAGCTTTGTTAATAAATTGAGCAGTATATATTTGCACTGACCTTATACTCTTATCTTGACATGTATATTTTATAGTACAACGTGTGCAATTCCCAAACAGCTTACTGATGGTATAATAGTAGAATTTAGACAGGTAAGAACATCAAAGTCTCATAGGCCTTAGAATCAAACCCACACACTGAAGTATATTTTTATCCACCAAATGGTATACCATTAAATTATTTTAGAAGATACCCCACATTTCTTTCCACTGCCTAAAATAACCCCTGAAAGATCTAACACAATTCTTAAATGAAGTCAAATCTGTAAGAGAAATAAGATAGGGGAGTTGTATGAAAATCTATCTTTAAAATACATGAGAAAAGTATGACTATCTTTTAATTTCAAAGCAAGTGCAATGTTTCTCATGAGTGTCAGTGGAACTCTTCATTAAGTGTCTTGCATAGCAAAATATAATTATATTGAATGATAAAAGTGTTAATAAGCAGAATATTTCTTCAGCATCAGTCAGTGCACTATTTACCCAAAAAGAGTAACACAAAAGCAGCTTTTTAAGGGTAAGCTTTACTTCTTGCTACAATACATACATGAATGAGATTTTACTAAATTTGTAATGGTGTAGAAAAGTAGAATTTTGTCCAATAAAAGAATGCAATCAATTTTCTGTTCATTAGGCAACAGAGTACATAACAGTTACATGCAACTTTCACAGCAAATAGAGGGCTTTTAAGAATCACCTTTTAAAGAAAAACAAATTCAAGCCTTTGTTACAAATCTGCAGCTCCCAAGTTACTCATCAGAGTCAATAGTCACTGAGCTCCTGCTCAAGAGATCCCCAGAGCATGCGACAGAAATCAAATACACAATATTTTATTTGTTTCATAATGTGCTTATGTGTTTTGAATATGAATGTTATGAAATGTCATGAAAATTATTTCCTGGGAAATTCTTCAATAATTCAAGCCATCACTATTCAGCACCGCCTTCTAACAAAGAGCTAAAATATCACATTGCTCAGCAAATAACTTGGAATGAAGAATTCATAGGCAAGTTACAAAGATACAAGACTCACCAAATATATTATTAGCTGTAGATTACTCACACTGTCCACAGCACACACAAAAGTCTTATTCATTTCAGCTGGTGTTACGTGTAACATGAAAAACTGTTAAGTCTGTACATTATTCAGGATGTCTATAAAGTTGTCAGAAATTAACTGAATAAGGATTTAAAGGAAAACGCTGACTTGATTTTGCCATAGGTGTACATAGCACTTTACAACAGCAACGGGGGAATGAAGATGCTACCCCAAAAAGGTCTGCAGTTTCATGACAAATTGTTAGCCTTATTCACAGATGCAGCACTACCGTTTTGAAAGGAACTACTAAGTAAGGTAAAGTATACATGGCCTTCAAGCCACAAGCAGTAGTTGTCTCAAATCTACTTCAGATCTAAAGGTGAAGCTACACAACAGACAGCCCAGGAGTTACTGCTCATCAACAGGAGCTTGTGCACCCTTCAAAAATGAAAATCGGTGATTTTATACTCTTGCAGCATAATTAAGAATTATCCTTTCCTTGTTGGCCTAATCCTTGTTAAAGTTGCCTTTGCTTCCTGTCAAACTCAGAACTCCAGCTAAACAAGGTCCAACTAATTGCATTGATGAATATAACACACATGCACACGCTGATTGGGTGAAGGTCAGCTTTCCTACCCAAGCTCCAGAATATGCTTTTTTTAGGAAGGGAAACAAGGGTGGAATTCATCCTCAGCCCTTGGGTAAATCAGACAGCATGGGTGCGATCCTACCGGGAACACACTCTGTAATAATTTCAACCCACAGGCTGCAGTCATTTCTGCTATCCCTCTGCACTGTGTGGTAATTTGGCGTTTCTGAATCCACAACCGAATGGATTTGGTGGCCTTACTACTTCTGCTGATGCTTCTGTGGCCTTTGGCTGGTAACCAAGAGGGCAGCAGGGCTCCCAATCCAGATACTCAGGGCTTGAGTAGCATGGTAACCTTGAATTCTCCCAGTACAAGCAGACTGCATTAATGATTGGAAGGTACACCTTGAAAATAGTATCTGAAAAATGTATTTCCTACCTTTTATAAATAGATAGATCTTCGACAGACATGTAAATGTTCATCTTGAAACTGATGTACATATTTCTAAAGCATTTTCTTCTGTATTCAGCTGTATATATGTGTAGAGTCTGCTTGCTACGTAGTATTCTGTTATGCATGGAGCTGAGTTAGACATTATATTTGTCCAGTGTTTCAAGAGCCTTAAGCATGTGTGCCCTAACTTTCGAATGTACAACATTTTTTTTTCTTTTATTGTCAAGTGAATTTAAAAGAACACAACAAAAGCCTAATTTTCTACTTCTATTAGTTTTCTGATGCTAGACTTCACTAGCTTGTTACACTTACACAACAGATTTATTACTTTCTCTCTGCTCAGAAATTGCAGTATTGCAACCTGGAGCTAGAAAGGGAGCAATACATCTATTCACAGGAACAGCTTACTGTCCCTTCCACTCAGTAGTATTTGTGCCACATGGGGTACTGCTAACAAACAAGTGTTCGCATTAGGCTTCCTTTAATCAAAAGAAATACTTATGTTACTTAAGTTCATTTTGCTTCACTGGGCATGGGACAAACGACAACTTGGTTAAAACATGCTGGCTTCTAGTCACTTCAAAACTGTGACTATAATCACATTTTTATTCCAAAACGTGAACAAAGCACATTCAGCAAAGAAGCTAGGCGGGAAACAACTCTCTTTAGGAGGTGTTTCTCACAAAAGCATTTTTTTTCTAAAACTGTGAGAGTATTTAAACAGAAGTCTCAAGGTTCATTTTCCATCTTTCCTAATATTAAGTTTCAATTTCAATTCTTTATTGAGACTTCTTTTTTTGGTCTTTATAATGTAGATGGCAATTTGTAAATGAAGAGTGTAATTAACTAGAAAAGCTTGTCAACAGTAACCGAAATTTAGGTGTATCATTATATATGACTGGCTGTACTTATGTATTTATTTGTCTAAATTGTATATATTGTTTTATCTATAGTGTCTGTAGGAGTGCATTCTTTTAGATTAAAGTATTATTTACAGTTTTGTGGGATTGCCGGCAAAGCTGCTAATCAAGATACTATTTTTTTGTATCTATGTCAAATAATAAAAAAATTAAGAACAAAATCAAGTCAAAAATTGAAAGTGTCCTGTAAGTTTTCTTCTTCACTTCTTTCTAGAAATGTAAATGGTATTATCTGAAAACACAATACCAGTGAATAGGCTTTTTGTTATAACGAAGAATATTGAGCTGAAAAAGCAGATTTAAAAAAATAATTGGAAAAAACAAAAAATTACTTTTATTCATTATTTGTGCAACAACTTCATCAAGCTGCTGGTGTCCACACTGATCAAGTGTTCTAGCTGATGTGACACCAAAGACTTAAAAGAGCCATGGCAGTATCTGGCAAACTAGCAGGTGGGTTCATCGTCTGCTTTGCCCTATTCAGCTGCTTTGGTACCCCCAGCTAACGAGACCAAAGTCTGGCAGTTCTAAGGTGGCAAATCGGTTTGACTTTTTTGGCCCTGCAACACGATCCTTCCGCTGCCTCCATGGTACCTTAATGCTTATGTTTGTGGCCATCAAAAGGTACACACAGTAGAAAAAGAGAAAGCACGGATGTCGCAAAACCCACATCTCATAAAACCACAATAAACTCACATTGAAGCTGCTGTGTGACCGCCAGGATGGTGCTCATACAGAGGGAAGGGGACCTCCCCTGGCCCATTAGAGCCCCACACTGACCCTGACAGAAAAGGCTACTTTTTCTTCCCCAGGCCCCCTGAAAGCATCAGGAAATAAATGAAGCAGCACAGTCTGGACACACCCAGATTATCCAGTTAGTCTCATGTAGTGTTTGCCTCCCAATATCAAGATGCTGTTTGTCTGGTAGGAAGGCCTGGGCAACCTTAGGGTCTTCACATCAAAATAAAAACACGGAAGGACAAAAAAGCAGGACAGAGTCCCTTCTATTGTAAGAACTAGTCAGCATAATTCCCCTCTTCCCATTCTCCCCTTTGCCATTTCCTATGTAGAATGAAATACCTAACCTCTTTGACCACTGGTTTCAGAGCTCAGTAATGCAAGTTCATTCATGAAATTGAGAGGAAAATAACACGCGCTCCTGAGAAGATACGTAGCTTTTGCAACCAAAGTGTATTTTCTTTGGGTCACCCGTTTCAGAAGCAGCTGAAGCCTGCGACAGAGTCCTCAGGCATCCCGGGAGTGTCTGCAGCAATGCAGTAACCTTACAAATCGTAACAAGATGCTTTAAAACAACTAAGAGTTTCACATACAGTAAAAACCCCTCCAAACATTTCCATTTGTCTCTCATTTTCACCATAGCAGCCCAAGTCTAATTGCAACACTTACATCGTGTTTAATTAACACACAGCTTGGAGATATAGAGATATTAGCACTAGTAGGATGGATTTCATGTAGCTTGATTATCTTAATTACAAGCATTCTATTTTCTCATTTACTTAATTGATTGTCATAGATTTTCAAAGAAATTTGCACTGCCCTAAGTGAAAACAGTAGTAACAAAACTTTCTTAAAACTGCTGAAGCTGCCCTATTTAAGCAGCAACATGCCAGAAAAGGAGATCCATATGACATGAAACATTGTACTGCATAATATCTGCTTACTTTTCTCTTGTTAAAAATAGGAATTTATGAAATAGAAGACGAGTCATCTGGGAAAAAAATGAATATGCCTTATTGATTCAGCTGCACCTGTAATAGAATTGTCTCAAGTATCTCCTCTGATGACATGCCTAACGTAGGAAAAAAGATCCATTTTTCTGCTCGGTCTGCGAGTTAGCTGACTCTACATTATCCTTCTGCCTCACCTGAAAGAGCTAAGGAGACTGAAAGGTGATTTATTCGTCATGCAAGATTTATCCTTGAGCATTTATTCTGCAAAGGCAGTGTTACATATCAAGCTGTGCAGAATTATGTGCAATGGTTTTGTAATGCACACAACTTTTATTTAGGGGAAGCAAATATCCTGAACTTGAGGTGTGCAGGTTAACACCTACCATATCTGCAGATAAGTCAAAACTATCAAGAATAATTCCAAACCCTATGTCCCTTTTTCCTTTAGGAGTTCCTTTCTCTGGCCTATATTCTAGCATGACCTCTTTCCTCAAAAACAAAGCAGACCTCTCAGACACCATAAGACAGCAACAAAAGCAAGAGGGAAGTAGAGAGCTCCCTACAGTATCATTAGCAAAGTGCTAGCAGGCCCAGAGTACAAAATTATTTAGCACGATATCCATTCACTTTTGGCAATAAAGATAGCGGCCACATAAGTGAAATAAGCCACAACCAGTGCCTGGACTCATCCACCTTGATACACCAACTGTTGAACTCTAAGTGCATCATGCTCACATCACACATTGATTCTTGCTTAGCATAAGACATTTATAGGAACAACTTAAAAGAAAAGCTGTGCCAAAGTGTAGCAAGAGCAGAAATGGATAAAACATTTTGAAACGTTCTAAAAAAATTTATGATTTATTCAACTTCATTAAAATCCCTCCTCAAAATAATCTTCTATTGCAAGAAGTTTCAACACTTATCCATTACCGATCAGATCTTATCCTCATACAAATTCAAGGACAATGAAGTAAAACAGTGGTCTCCGTTATCTGCTGTACTACAGACTGCATTTGGATTGAGCTGTGTGAGGCAAATCAGATTTGAACCAAGTCACAAGCCCCATGAGTTTCAATGGGATTTATGCCTGTTTACGAAGGGCTGAATTTCATTCTCTGTGTCCAGCTCGGGTCCTACTCCTACTCACAGTGAAATCAACTGGGATATCATCAAAGTTTCTGGGGAAGAACACTGTATTCCAGGCAGTACTTCACTCACCAGAAACTTCACCTCTTATCAAATGCAAGCAGGCAGACATAGCAAGTAGCAAACTCTCCAGTTTCCCATTAAGCCTACTCCTTATGAAGACAAAGTAGAACATGAGACCTATGGGTTTGTAACCTGTGCAATGAAAGCAGGCATATAGCACTAACTCTTGACAGGAGAGGGCTCTGTGTTGAGTTATCTATTACCTGGCTCTCTGCCAGTTCAGAAACATGACACCCTGCTCATAAAAAGTCTGTTTGGCAACACTAATAAATACATGCCATTGGTGAGAGCAAAAGCCCCACAGGGCCATACCTCCTCCTTGCAATCACTCCTTTTTCATTCCCTACACAGCTTTTCTTTTTGCAGTCATTGCATTGGAGAAAAAAATGGTGATACAATGATGCCCTCCCTAAACTTCATTCATGTGGAAGAATCCTGCTGTGGTTTTAACACCACCCAACAACTAGGTGCCATCCAGCCACTTGCTCACTCTCTGCCCCTGCCTGATGGGATGGGGAGGAGAATCGGAAAAAGGTAAAACCTGTGGGCTGAGATAAGAACAGTTTAATAATTGAAATAAATTAAAAATAAAATAATAACAATAATAACTGTAATGAAGAGGAAAGGGAGCAAGAGGAATGAAATCCAAGCCACCCACTGACTGATGCCCAGCCAGTCCCCGAGCTGCAATTGGCCTCTCCTGGCCAACACCCCCCTGTTTATATACTGAGCATGATGTTCTGTGATATGGAATATCCCTCTGGCTAGTTCGTGTCAGCTGTCCTGGCCCTGCTCCCCCCCCCCCCTTGTGCACCTGCTCACTGGCTGAGCATGGAAACTTGAAAAGTCCTTGACTTAGAGTAAGCCCTACTCAGCAACAACTGAAAACATCTGTGTATTATCAATGCTATTCTCATACTAAATCCAAAACACAGCACTGCACCAGCCACTAACAAAATAATTAACTCTATCCCATCTGAAACCAGGACAAATCCCAACAATCTAATTTACGATAATTTTCTTCCCCCTTGATAATGAGACAAGTATAGATGGTCTTTTCAAGTTTCAAGGCATCAGGACTTGCTGGTATCCCTGCAGTTCCTCCCCTCCATTCATCAGAGCAGTCACTACACTCAAAGCTTTTGGTGTGGACCCTTTCTGGCTCTAGTCTCTTACCTTAAAGCCACAATAAACCCCCTCCCTTTCCCCCATTCTCAGCTAGCTCTTCATTTAGTGTAGGTCAAGCATCCAGAGAGCTCCCCCTCCACACTCAAGTACCCTTGCCATCACCACAGCTGCCCCGTCTCAAACAGCAGGCTCCAGCCATTGGTAGGTCCTTCAGCTGTGGCTTAGCCCTCAACACATTCCTCTTCCTTATCTCCCCTCGTTCAACCAGCAAGCCCTGGAAAACTGTCACCTGCTTGCTTTGCTGCTGTTCTTTCCTCTCCTTGCGGGACTGTTTACTTCTTTCCATTATTAGTTTCTTACAAAACAGACTTGCACGTCGTTTGTCAGTCCCAGCATAAAACCCATTACCATAAGATAGGATGGACAGCCTGACTTTCCACCACATCCTTCTACTTCCTCTCTTTCCCCCACTTCAGCTTTTTACTTGATTTACAAGTCTCTTTAGCCTCATTCAATCCGTCTGCACTTTTAATCTGCTTCAGTCTGGTACATTTCCCTGTTGTTTCCATCACTTCATTTTCCTAATGTGCTTTTACATAGCCCAGCATCCTCCCATCTAACATATCCATTCAAACCACCTACAAAAATAAGAACACAGGGTTTTATGAAGAGATGGTCCCTACCTGAAGGGTTTACAGTCCTGTGCTGTCCAATACCTGGCAAAATGAATTTAGTCAGTTTTAGAAAACAAGAAGCCCTTGAAGCAGTTCCTTCAAGAACCTTTTCTTTGGTATTGCCCGGTCTAGTTTTAGGTATATGGAAAAAGCAGGTCCCATCATCTTTCATCTTTAACAGATCTCACTATCCCACATTTTCTTTATGTTTCTTTTTCCGTATTTCTTCTACCTTTCTGCTCATAACCTTAATCAGAATTCAAACCAGCATTTTTTCACATTTTAATTTCCCCTTAATCAAGTATATCTTATTCCATAATTTCAATGTTTTAATCTTTTTATCTGCTTCTGCTCCCTATGTTGCCTCCACTTTCTGCGTACCTTTCTAATAGTCAGACATCCAGCACCAAATCTATTTCAGGCTGAGCACAGCAATACTTTACTCTGTTCCTGTTTTTGAGGTATCAAGGACTGCGTTATTGGATTAGTTTCACCAGACAGGACAGCTTGTCTTATATTACCACATTCAAAGCAGAAAATTAACTTTTGCTAGCATCTGGAACAAGCAGCAGGTTTACAGGGCTAGAGTAGCTATAGACATGGCAGGTGTCAACATAACCATGCTATTTTTATAAGTGTCTTGTTAATAAACTTTCTTTATACAGGACACCATCTCCCCTGACAAAGGCCACAAAAAGGTCCAGATCATTCAGAATAAAGTCATCGAGGTATACTGAAGCTTTGTATTATGTTTGCCATCACTTTGGAGCCACTTATTTAGCTTCCAGTTTTATTAAGTTTTGGTTGCAGGATGGTTTATGAAACAAAGTATTGCTGCCTCTGGGGAGTGGTAACCTGTACTGATGAGGCTGACTCAATACTTCCAGAGCACCATTTTATTCTTACCAATTACAGCATATCTGTACTTTGAATTACAAACTCAGCTGATGCCAAGGTTGATGATAGGCTGCTTTAATTGGTCATTAAAAGCCAGTATTATTTACTGCCTAGGTACTTGGATTCAGCATTTCTACACATGGGGATAAAACTAATGGGCTAGAATGAAGAATATATACAGTATGTAATTAAAATTACATTTTTTAATAGAGGAGCATACTTGCACACAATGCAAGTGCTGGCATATACTTTGAAATACAGGTTATGGAAGTATACATTTTAATTTGGATTATACTGCAATTTAGCTGTTACTTCAAACAGATGGGCGAGTCGTGTAACATTTTTAAAGTGACTTAATTACTTGTAAAAGTATTGGCTTTTGTTAATTAGGTGCAATAAATTACACTATGGTTCACAGATTCCTTTAAAAGCGGTTTTGAACATGTAGTGTTTATAGGAAAACAAACTGAGCCTTGCAAACCAGTATTTGACAAAATAGTTATTGGCTATTTGTTTTATCAATACAGAAATGAGATCAAAAAACCCCACCATTCACACAAGACAGAAGTGTGCCTAACAGCACGGATGCTGCAGTGTATCTCAGTCGCAGAGGTGAGCTGCTCCGCTACTGGCAGGACGGTCAGTGGTGCTCGGGGTGTTTCCCAAACTGGGGGAACCTCTGGAGGAGCCAAGGGAGCTGCCAGGAGCCCACAGCTCACTGACAGCAGGTGGTGGGACCTGGGTAGGGCCAGGAGAAATGTCAGCTGAGCCCCCCATGCATATAAAAGAAGCCACTGGAGAGCAAGCGTGACCAGGAGTGCCGCCAGCAGGGCGGGCAGATGGAGCCTGGCGCGGCAGTTTGCACAGCAGTTTGTGCAGAAGGGCACCGATGCGCTGCCAGCTCAGCCAACGAGCAGTGGCACTTGCCTGGCAGAAAGCCACAGCCTCTGAAAGCTCTGCACCCGCAACTGCCACAGCTGCCCAGACAGCGCTCGAGTGGGAACACGCAGTCGCCCAGGCCACGGCAGCAGCGGGCACTCCTGCGGGAGCACGCCTGAGTAGGGAAACTCCTCCGCTTAGTGGCAGAGCTCCAGGAGCACGTGAGTAGGTTGAGGAGTATCAGGGAGCACAAGAGCGAGCTTGACTACTGGAATCATACCGTGCCTTCCCCAAGACAGGCCCGACAGGCAGACAGGACACACGATACTTAGATTAGATATTAGGAAAAATTTCTTTACCAAAAGGGTTGTCGAACATTGGAACAGGCTGCCCAGGGAGGTCGTGGAGTCACTATCCCTGGAGGTATTTAAAAGATGTGTAGATGTGGCACTTAAGGACATGGTCTAGTGGTGGGCTTGACAGTGCTTCGTTAACAGTTGGACTTGATGACCTTAAAGGTCTTTTGCAACCTAAACAACTCTATGTTTGTGTGTTTGCACCTCAAGGATAGGTTAATGTCAGGAATATCATGTAGACAATATATCCATCCATACGCTTAGAAGAATGATCAGACTAAGTAAACGTAAACTGATTACCCTTGCTTTCCCCCCAAAAATACCCTACATCAGTCTGCACCTGAGGTAGCTGCTGTGCTTGTTTAGGGCAAAGTCATTTGCTACACGAGTTACATGGAAGAAGGTCCACGGGTTAATCTGAACATAGGCTGATGCCTATGAAATACCTACACCGCTACTCTATTCATTTTAAGATCTAAGCTCCAGATGTTGCTTCTTGTCTTGAACTCCAGGGACATCCTGTAACAAAAACCTTTATGCCCAAGAAGCATCAACTCTATGAAAATAAACTACACACAAAACCTATACATCCGATAATAAGACTACGTAAGACAAGTAGAAAAACGTCTCGCTCACTTAGTACCCCAGAGTACTATGCCCCAATTAGATAATAACCATTCTTGCCCATACAAATTTTTTCTTTTTTTTTTTGTTAAGCTCCCTGGTTGCGATATTAGGAAAGTAGGGATTAGCAAGGAGAGTCTGTTCTGACTGACGAGGCTGGCAGGTCCTTCCCACCTCTAAAAGAAAGAACTACCCTCATAGCATGGCTACTAAAGAACACAAATGAAGTATACCCCAACCCATTGACATCCTACAGATTCTACATCCTGAAGACTCCCATGAGCCCCAGGACTGGTTGCTTTCTAGCACAGCCAGGCAAAAACCTTGCAGGATCCTTGCTTACCCTTTGGTGCAAAGCTTTCACGGGGGAACAGCACACTTCACCTTGGCTATAAATCATGGTGCCCGCAAACATTACCTTTTAGGATTTCTAGGCTCTAAGGCAAGTGAACCCTTAACAGACAAAGTTGTCTCATTTGTGATAGATCATCTCCTTCCTGGACATTTTAGATGATGAAATGTTTTCAATTTTTTTTATGTTTTTTAAACTGCTGTGCTGGAAATGTCATTGATAACAAGCTTGCACTTTTATCTTCTACTAAACCCAAGAGAAATACCACTTCAAAGGAGTATATTGCATTACATTTGAATGCTGGGACAGCCACATCAGTAAGTAAACTAAAAACCATATGGACTGTCAGTGTTAATACTACCACCTGCCCATGTTTTCCCTTTCCAGCTCTGATCATCAATCATATTACATCCTCTTCTTTTCCATGCCCTTCATTTCAAAAGTACCTAACAGTTTATTACTTTTTTTATGCATCACAATTTCAGCAAGACTGCATTTTGTTTAAGGAAAAAATGCTTAAGTGTAATGCAAATATTCTTAAAGAAAAATGGAAAAACTTGCACCTGGGAGGTTGTATTTGCATGCACATACTGGCTGGCAGCATGCACATGAAATACAGAAATGAAATGAGAAATATTTTGTTGTTCCTTGACATGGGCTGTGAGGATGGGTGACTTCTCACGAGGAGAGATTACAGCAAACAGTACTGTCCTTTCCCAGGTTTTAACTTTTACTAATCATGCTACTGTTTGAAAGCAAGAAAACCTGATCTAGTCAAAGACTGGGCATTACACTACATGACCTTTAAAGGTCCTTTTGGTTCCAACCCAAACTATCCTATGATTCTATGCTCTTGCTCATTGCAGGGGTGTTGGACTAGATAGCCTTTTAAAAGTCCCTTCCAACCCAAACCCATTCTATGTAAGGAAGCAAAACCAACATCACTACCCATAGGTGAAAAAATTCTGCACAGAAAGAGCAAGGCAGCCTCACATGTAAGGACTGGACACAAAAAACTTGGGAGCTGCAGAAATTTTAGTGGAAGTGATATACTACAGGTGACAAAATTACTTGTATCTTTGAAGCCTATGTTAGATAATAAAGTTTTATAAAAACATGAGTTCTGAAATTTCAGGTACACCACCGTCTCCAGCCCACAAATTTATTCTCAGTTTGCTGTAATGCCAAGACATGCATTTGCTTTAAGCAGTAATTCACAGCGGGTGAGGCAACATCATCTGTGGGATCTGCAGCTGCCTGGAAATCATCAGACAATTGGCAACAGATTTATCTTAAAAGTTCCTGAAGTACATATTTGTGAAACTGCACTTTTAATCATATTAGGACCCACATGATGACAAAAAGCAGTATTTTCAAGAGGAGAAGTATGCACTCTGCATTCTTCCCACAACTTACTCTAACATGCCTTCCAATAAAGTCAGTCCTAACTGTGCATTTAAGCAAAAAAAATAGGTATTTGGCTCAGCTACATGACTACAAAAAATTCAAGATGAGGACAGAATTCCTGATAAAGTATTTAATCCTGGAGGTGTGTGCATGCTTCTGTGCTGCTCTTCTTTGTTTATATGATGCTCTTGCTTCCTACCTAGAAAGCACATGGTAGCAATTTCTTAAGCAAACAAAATGCTGTTACTTCACATACCCATTTAATTTTACTAGTGGCATTTGATTTTTCCAAAAATCACATCAATAACTGTTAAGCTCTCCTAAGTGTTATTTTTCATTCCCAATTTTTATATGTACACACACATGTATATTTATATAAAACAGTTGTGAACCTTACAGTTCGCAAAAAAAATTTATTTTCCTTTCCCTCTACTGCCAAGTGTAATCCTCGGAACAATTAGCATAAATACATACATAAAAAGGTCTATTTGGTAAGTGGTAGCCCCATGGAAACTTGGCATATGTAACAAAACAAGCTTTTTGCAGTTATTAACCAGTCAAAATTTTATCTGAAGCTAAAGAACTCTTTCTTTTTTTTTACTCAACTGAATTTGAGAATATATTATATGCATGTTCCATTACCTCAAAATATAACCCTTGTTAAACCAAAACACTACCACACATTTTCAGCATGCCAATTTCACAGCAAGTAAACACTCTCACTTTTCTGTAGCACTAAAACATACATCTAACACACCGTAAATTGGAAAGCAAATCTGTTTACTTTCCTGGACCAAAACTGAATGTTTAATTCACTTTGTTGTAATTTTTTTGCATCCAACAGCTGTCTTCAATTTAAACTCACATCAATTTGATTTGCTACAAGGTCACTGGAGTACTCTTCCAAAAGGTATTTTTAGGCCTTTGGCTTATACCAGGAGTGAGGAAGAATATCAAATTTACTTCAGTACTGTTACTCTTAGCATAAACTCTTATGTTGCCTAAAGCAATTTATAGGGCATAGGCAAATGTAACAGCTCCAGTCATCTCTGGATTAAAATACATATAGCCTTACTATAAGACATTATCTGCAATTACTTTACTAAAAATTAAAATATCTGCCTATGAAAAACACCCTGCTTGACTATGCTGACAACAGAATATGAAGATAATGACCAAAAAAAAGGGGGGGAGGGGAGTGGAAGGAGTAACACTCACTCATTTGCTTAAACACAGCCCTGCTTTGATTTCCACCGACACAAGCTACGGTTCCTTCAAATGGGACAGACCTCGGAGACACAGACCTTTGTTGGCCTTACAAATCCAACAAGGAGGTACTGTTATACAATACACACAAATCTGTGAACACACAGTAGTTTTAAACAAGTAGAGTAATTTATATAATGCTAAATTGTAGCTTAATAGCTCTCATCCAAGAGTCTAGATTTATCTTTGTGAAGATCTATTCGGAGAAAAAAAAATTAAAAAATGTATCAAGCAACACACAAGTGCATGAGTTTCCTCACCCTTTCAATCTTCTGTGAAGCATCAGGTTTATGGATGACTAGACTGTGCCCTGCCTGACAAACAGATTTACAAGGTTAGCACTGAACCTAATCAGAAACAATCAGAAAACTCTTTCTCTCTGGTGTCATTTTCTGCTTGGATGGCTCTGCTATGCTATTATAAATAGGAAAAGCTTGCAGCACAAGCAGGGTGGAAAACTTCAGGGAGATTTTAGTAATCACCTTCCATTCAAATCACACCTACTCTTTAATCATGATTGGATCCTTTTCCATTTTATAGCCCCAGGAGTAAACTGAGGAGCTCATAATCAACACAGATAGGGAGTGAAATTTTAGTCCCACTGAAGCCATTGTGGAGTATTATTAATTCATGGGGCCGAGATTTCAATAATGGTCCTTCCCTCTAGATTTTCTGTTCTAATTTAAGGTGTTTTTCTCTACCCTCTTCCTATTTCTCATAATATAGAGTAAATGCTCCAGTAAGTTAAAGTTTGTTTTAATCAGAGATGCTCTAATAAGAAAAAAAAGAAGAAGAGATCTTGAATTCAACAGGATTCTCAGCTGATTCTCCGAGATACTCGAAACAGTTCCAGGTTTAACAACCCCAATCATGTATCTATTGCACTATTCCTCAATGTGATCACTCACTTCACAAACACCTTTCCTCAGACCTAAGAAAAAATGGTTAGGAATTTTATTTGATTTCACAAATTGCCCATCTTGCACTGTCAGAAAGATAAAGCTTTTAGCTTATACTAAAAACTGTGATCAAAGCAACCTAGAAAACCATCAAATATATTTCTTGGTCTAAGTACAAAATCCTTTACCTCTATTGCAAAAACAGGCACAGAAAGTTTACTTTCAAGAAGGTACTCTACAGGAGCAGAGAGCACTGCTAACTTCTTGGCTGGGCATGCTCAGGCCCGCTGGCACGGCTGGCACAGCTCGCTGCAAGGGTGCGATGCCCTGCTGCGCCATCGCACGGGAACCTTGTCCCACCAGACCGGGTGGGAAGGGAACACTGGCCAAAAGGACTGGTTAAACCACGGGGAAGCCTGGGAGAAGAGGGAGCATTGTCATGCACGCCTCCCTGGTTCCAAACAAGCTTGTGTTTGCTGACCATTTGATAAGTATAAAATTCCTTAATTTAACACTTTGTTCTTTCTTGGTCAATAATAGAGTACGAGCACAATGCAGGGATTTAGCGAAAGATACTCATTTGCCAGAACAAAACAACCAAACTTCCAGCAACCTTAACAATACAAATACCAACAGGTTAACGTAATGGCATATTTGGGTCTCTCAACCTTCCTTGATGTATTGGACAGAATAATAACTGTTAGAGACATAAGGAGCTTTCCTGGTAACAGTCTTCAAAAATTTTTGCCCTTCACATTATGAAACTTAAGAGGTACAGGCTCTAACGTCAAAATACATCAGCTTCAGCATATTTTATTTTTTTTTTGCCTTCCACTTTCCCCCCACCCCAATATCAGAATACTTCATAAAATCAATTCCAGGCTTTCAAAAACAGAGATATAGGCAGAAACACAGGCCTTGCCCTTACAGAGGCTTTCCAGTCTAGCACTACACAGTCCATCTTTCAGAACACAGAAGTTTTGCTACTGGGAGATACAATCTTTTTGTCTATTGATGTGGGTTTTATATGACATGAATAGTAGAGAGTCCACCTCCCTGAAACCACTGGACACACTCTGGTTCTTCTGGTTCATCTGCCTGTTGATGACAGCCACACACACTACCTGTACATGAAGACAGTTGTGTTACCAAAATAACCTTAAATTCCTTCATATTTCGAGATGTCTCAAAGGAAACAGGTGCATAGTAAACAAAAAGACTTTTGCTCAAAATAAATCTAAAGAACCTCAGCACTTTTATGCATGAGCAGCATATTTCTTTAATAAACCTGAATTATTACATGGATGAAAAAGATCTAATAACCATTTAGTTACTTTCCAGAAATAAGAATAAAAAAAATATTCTAAATGTTCCATATTTGAAAAATAGCTGGTTTTCATTAATTCTTAAAATTTGTACTGGGGGGGGGGGGGGGGGGGGGGAAGCATGTATTTTCGCACTACTCCAATTCTATTTCTAATAGCGGTTCCTCTATATAAAGGCATCCACTTGCATAGATGTTTTTCTACATCCTACTGAGACAATAAACGAGCATAATGTTTCAAATTGACATTTGAAAATTAGATGGCAAAATATTCATGTCCTGAGAAAGACAAGATTGCCTCCCTATCAGTTTATGCAGTGAAAATTAAATATTTCTTCTTCTTACCATACACTCTTCCAAGTCCCTTGTTGATTCACCACTGCCCATATTCTGAACATTATTAGGAGCAGACAACTTCACAGCTACTGAGTTTGGTTCAACACCTCAGATTACAATGACTACGCAAGCAGCTTGACAAGCATCAATCTAATAATCATAAAGCCACTATAAAACCACATTTTATGTGCGCTATAATGTTACTCTTAGTCATTGAGGGAAAATGAATAACTGAAATGTCACAGTGCTCAACTAATATACCTGGGTATTTCATCAGTTAGACCACTGTGTAATAAAACACAAGTAAACCAGACTTTGTTGGAGTTTTCATGGTGTGAGTAAATCCAGCTGCTCCATCAGCTCATTAGCAGAGCACATGCACAAGGAACTCAAAGATGTAGGCTCCTGCTGCTCTTCCACCCCCTCATTTTAAAGCTATTAGCATTCTTAGTGCATGCACATGCACAAGTACATTGCAAGAGGGTGGAAAGGCTGCCCACTTGATGTGGTGGAAAAACCCACAGCAATTGACTGAATACAGTTATATCAGAATTGATCCAGAGGAAAAAAAAAATACCAACTGCTGTTCATTATCAACAAGGTCTCGTATTTTTTTGCTGCTTTGAAAAAAACAAGATAGGGACTGAGACAACATTTTCTGCTCCCTGCTACACAAAAATCAGCATTTTCAATGCACTCAATTAGCAGTGTTTTAGGTCTGTGTCAGAGTCATCATCAGAGCTAACTGATTTCAGGCACAGGCCAATCTCACCATCCAACATCATTATGCAGAGGTAGGTGGTGAAAAGGAAAACAAATCTCTGATTAAGGGAAGTGTGAGGGGGAGACACACCATTTAAAAGCTGCACGCAGCATTCCCTCTCAGAGGAATAAAGCTGTTTAAAAACATTCAGAAGGGATGCCCCACAATTAAATTTTATAGGACTGCTCTGGAAGCCCCCAAATTGGAGATTTTAAATTAGACCAAGCTGGCTGAAAAGGCACACATTCATCTTCATCTCAGGCGAGAATGTGGAGGAGAGAAAATTAAATTATGTTTCTTGGCTTATTTCCCCTCTCCCCCTTCCACCTCCATGCACAAAGCAGAAGTGTGCTCTGAGGCTGGGAGGTCTAGAAATGAAATTGTGGTAGCACATAGGACAATATTTCTGGAAAGCAAAAATATTTATCACAACTAGCTAGCTGCATTGCAGCTTGAATGCAACTCCCTGTATGTGTCAGTGGGAATATACGAGGTCAGCACTTGTCAGAAGAAAAAGTCATGCGCTCCTGTTCTCTTGGCATGAAAAGCATATGTTGCCAGAGTGGGAGGCAGCCTCCCCAGCCTGAAGCCCACGCTGGTGTCCCAGGACGTAAAAAGCTGGAAGTGATCCTCCTCTCCCACTCCTTTACACATGCACAAACCAATTATTCGCCAGACCTGGTTTTGTGCTGAGCTAAATTCTGTGTTTATATTCATCCTTTTTAACACTTTGAAAGTGACAAATACAGAACTGCGTTTCATCAGCTGACTTTCATCTTGGTCGACCGCACAGAGCTGCTTTCAGCACACCGTCAGGGTGGCTCCACCAATGTTGACATTCATCAGCCCAGAGAGCCTGCAAGTGCCCAGCTGCAAGTGGTGACATATAATCATCGCTCCAGATGATTGTATTTTTAGAACCCTCTAATTAAGCCCTGTTTTCCTGGCCTTAAGAGACAGCTATATGGTAGCTCACCTGTTCCAGCTTCACCTCATTAACTAGAGATCTCTTCCTTCAAACCCAGCCAGGTGCTCCAGTCAGCAACAGGCCCAGGGTATTGTCCAGCAACATCTTTCTAACAGGAGCACCACAACTGCTTTGGGGCAAGTCGTATCATCCATATGAGAACTGTACCCATCTCCTAAATGCTTTTCATGTAAACATGAATAAATGAATAGTTCCTGGTTTTCTCTTTTCCCTTGGTATTCAAGGGAGGGTGTGAATATAGTATTCAGGAAGCAAATTCCTATTACATTTGGCATCTACTCTATCATTTGCACACACATCTGCTGCAACCTACTGTATATTTTTGCCTTTTTTTTACCTGTATACAGCTGCAAGAATAAACTGCTTACAAACCTCATGTTAACAGACACTAAAGTTTTAGCTACCTTTTCTTTCAGGTCATTGACCTGAACTCATTTTGCTCACATTGTATTTATTCACAATACCTTAGCAGCAGCAGCAAAAATACCTAAAAAAAGAATACAGTTGCAATAAATAATGCTGCTGCGTGAATTCACGGTCTCACTGAACCAAGGAAGCTCAATGAAGCACTGGCATGTTTCTGCATCAGACTGCAAGTGAGCAACAACTGTTACAGCTTTATCTTGGTACAATACTGCTGACTGATTCAATTAAAGTATTACATTCTTCTTTACTTAGATACCTCCTGGCAGCCCCAACCAATACGGCAGATGAGCACTTTGTCAGTTGCTACTCATACCCCAACACCTTTTCCCCAACCTCTGGGGAGGCGTATAGCAGGTGGCACACGATCTTCATCCAATTATATATTCCCACTTCTTTTACAGATCTGTGAAAACAAGCTTCCATGAACATTCATTTCTTTGCCTGAAAAAGAAAGCTAACCAGCTAACTACTATGCAGGTGGATGAGTCAACACTGGTGCAACATTTCAAGAAGCATATGTTAACATATGTAATCTAACAGTAATGCTCTGAACTGAACCCCTGTGGGTCCTGCTCCACAGCCACCCCATCTCAGTGTTGCAGGTCATCAACTGTTTCACTGGTAGATGCACATTTATGGTACCTTTTAATTTACTCCTACTCCAACACGGAGTAATAATTAGCTGCCCAGTTGCAGCCTGCCCCCCCAGACCAGACACAACAGTGCCCCCAGCTCTCACCCAGCACCGCCAAGCTACACGTGGGGTGGCCACTGCCAGCCCCCAGCCCCATTCCTCCCCTGGCTGCGCCCGCAAGGCATGCACAAACCAACTGGGACAAAGCGCATCCCACGGCAAGGCAAAGGATAAACAGCCAATTACAGGGTGCTGAGGTATGATACAGTTGACGCAGAAGACATACCAAGCAGATAACCAGCAACACCGTGCCCACACAGCCCCCCTGAAGCTCAGGAAAGGCACACTCACCACTGCGGCTCACCGGCTCCCGCCAGAGCACAGGGCCCATCCACAGCCCCTGCCCAAAAACCCTCCCAAACCCTCCCCCAGGGCGGGGCTTCCTGCACTGACGGGCCAAGGGCACCCATCACCCCAGGAGGGCAACCGCCCCAATGAGCCTCAGCTGGGGCTGTGAGCCGCACACCTGGCCTGGGGGCAGCAAGTGTCAGCCCCCACCCTGCCCCCGGCTCCACTCACCCTCTGCCCCACACAAAACAGCGTCCCACAGGCGCACGGGTCCTGCCCCAAACAACCGAATGATTTCTTGAAGCACAAACACCTCGGGAGTCTTAAAAGTGGTTTCTTGCAATGCACTGGAAAGCAGGTAGTCAAGAGCAACCCTTTCCCATGGGCAAGCAGACGGTGTTACCTCCCCTTCTCCTCCCCCAGGTGATGCTCGTAAACTAAGTAAGGGCAGCAAGCATTTGTAACATCACCCTGCTGCACAGCTGTCTAAACGCACGTAGAGCACGGAAATTGAAAATACAGATCTGTGTGTGCAATACACTTTTATTTTTTTAAACTTTGCAGTCATCTCGGAGTAATCATCATGTAAACAGTAGGATGGATTACATTGAGTCGTACGCAAATGGCTCAAGAACACCTCAACAATTATGACAAGGCATTATAAATAACTTCTCTTAATAATATATATTTGTCTTTTTCAGTACATTAAAGAGCTGCCGCTTATCTAGAATTAGCTAGGAAGTAGTTTAAATTATAACCTCCAAGAAACACATCTCCAAACTTGAAAGTCTCTCTAAGGTTCGCTAGCTCCATAACATCTATGTCACAGGTTAAGCATACGACTACTTGGGTCAGAAGTGTTTTCTTCGTAACAGATTTTTACTTTATCATTGCACAAAGCCCTATTACTTTCACTCCACTTTGGTATTTTGCAGAACTTCAAGTAAAGCTTCAGTTCCGTTCTTCAACTTCTTATCACCTGTATGAAACCAGTTTCTGCTATTAAGGATAAGTTGGATCGGAGATGGACACAGTAAGCTGTCTACCGTAATAACAACAGTTCAAAGTAGTTCTAGCTCAGAGTCCCCAGTAAAGCATAGTCAAAATACTCTAACAACTTTTCTACTGTATATCTGCTCCTTGCTCAGATAACTACATATATTTATATATACAGTACCATAGGTATGGTACTTCTAGAAAATGGAGATTACTTAAGCAGCCTCAGGCACATTCTTAAAACATTAATGTCTGCAAGGCACCTCCCACGCCCTTGACAATCAGTTTGTGGACTGGTTTTTAGACACACAACCAACAAAAGCTTGCTAATGCCTAATTAAAGAATTTCCCAAAACCCCTAGAAGTTACCAAATACTTCAAAGATATACCTGAAACTTATTTAAATAATGGGAGATTAACTGCAAATAGCACATAATCAAGTCAAATCATTTTCTTATTACTAGGATGTGTAATGCATAAATATATGAAAAATAAAATTCACAGTCAGTTTTAAAGCTAGAATTCAAGTTTGGCTAATAATTCTTAACTTTTATATTTATGTTAATTTCTAAATAGAACAGAACAGAGGCAGATATTATCAACCACAAGTACAGGTAAAATAGTATCACTCAAAGTTTATGAAAGAAGTAAGCTTGATAGAAAATTCCTTTTGTAACCAATAAATACAGTCACCTGAGTGCATTTCCACAGGCTTTTCACTTAGGGGGAATCCAAATCAACTGCTAAGAGACATTTAGTAGCATTTTGAATGTTAGCAGCAGCAGCGGTGTAGCTGTGGGCTTTGCTTGTTCTGACTTTGTGAATTGCTAGAGAATGAAGCAGAACTCAGTGTGTGGTGCATTAATTTTTCTTTGCATCTAAGCTGGCGTCTTCGCGATCTCGCAATGCGGCTTGGGGTCAGGGACAGACATCAGCTGACACTTAACTGAGCAAACCCAATCAGTTTCACTTCATCGGGAATCTCAGTGCCATCACAGCCAGAGGCCTGCAAGTACAAACAGAAATGTTCAGTGTATCACACTACAAAGGAGGATTTGACAGCCATGCTATAAATTTTCCCCATATTGCCTAGTCAGCAAACAGATTACTTGAAGGAAAGCTTTCAGACTGCTTGGTGTATCCTCTGTTACTGTCAGCCAACTGCATCCTTAGTTTTAGCACGCTGTTTTAATTGATATTAAAAATTATGAAAAAACACTGGGAAATGAACACTTCAAAACCCAAATTCTTTAACCCAAACTTTCCAGACTGGAGCCAAATGTGCTTTTTCTTGTAAGCATGCTGTTCTCACTCCTGAGGAGGAAATCAACTACATGTATAGAATCTACCTTTTAACATTGTGCTGTAGACACCATATGTCTCATGAGTTCAGCTATCAAGTCTGTTTGGAATACCAACCCACTGAATTTTTAAACAAAAGAAGATTGAAGCAGCCTACAAAGAGTAAACACTAATATTTGAAAAAGGACAGCTCCTTTCTGACAGTACTTTCTGACTAGTACTTGAAATTGTATAGTTGAGATCCTTCATTAAAGCCTGTCACAACAGAAACTGGCACAACTAATTAGTTCATTTTTCACATATAACAGTAAGAATATAAAACCATCTTGCTCAGGACCGAACTGTTACTTCAGGTCTGCATTAAAAAAATGTATTTAAAAATCTAAATGTGTAATTTTTTTTTTTCTGTAGGACAGAAGAGAATACATTTTAAATACAGGGGGGTTTATGCTTTCTTCACCTGTGTTAGGTAAGTCAAAATAATAATACAATTGGATGAATAGTTTGTAATGGTAAATTACTTATGACAGATACCTTCATACTCTTGGCATATCCCCCCCAAAAAGTCAGAACAATTGGTTCACCCTACAAAGAGGCTCTTGATCCTTTTAAACATTAGTAGCAGTTGAATCCTTTATTAGAACTGGTTTGTGCATACACAATACAAAGTAAAGAGCCCTCAGACTGTGCACACAAGGTACAGAGTGACACCGTCCATTGAGTTTTCATGACCAAAAATAAGCTCACTCTATACTTGTGGAAGCATTACATCAGGCTACTCCTTCCAATTCGCTTTGATCAGGCACAGGGAACAGAAGTTCTCTCTTCAGAGAGTATTTCACAGGTCTTATTCCACTGAAGCAGCAAGTTCAAGTTCTGAGATCATCACTTTTGGTTACTATTAAGATACCACCACGTTTTTTGGATTGGGAATTTACTAAATAAATAGGAGTTTGCATTTTGCACTTAAAATACCATGACGAAAGGAGCTAATGCTATTAACATCATTCTACACTAGCTAGCTCTCAGTCTCCTCAAAGCCATGTTAAATAACGTATCGAGGTACGTACAGATTTTTAAATGCCTTCCTTATCGATAAGTGTTGTCTAATATTTAATGCACCTGGAAACTACTAGCTTATATTTTGTGCTCTAGCATAAGTGCAACTACTATACACAAATGGCAACATAAAAGCTCTTAGTATTTGCAATTCACTGTCTATTGACTGAATACATTCTTTCATTAATGTTTTTTTCTTCCCTTTTTCACATGAAAAATCCTTACATAAAATGCAAATTATGCTGCACAATAATTTTGTGTTTCCTTGAGTGTTGCCAAGATTACTCGTGTATTAAAGCAGCCTCCTTCCCAAAGTGCGGACAGCTGGATCCTGCAGGCAAGTCATCATTCTGTGTTAGCCAAGACAACTAAGGGAGATTCAATACTATAGATGTTCTGTAGAATGCCATCATTGTTAAGATCAAACGTGCACTGTTAAAAAAATATGCAAAAGGGAGATCCAACCTGAAAGACAGATTCATCCAGGCACCTCACTTCAATAACTTTACCATTCTAGCAACCATTAAAGACAAAAATGGTTAAGACTTAAGTTGTTCTTTTTTCCCCAAAGATGAAAATGCTTGCTGTTTGAATAGAAATATTACATACCAGCAAAATACCAGCTAAAGCAATCTGCAAGCAGTGAGAAACTAACCAGATTCTTTGTCCACAAATTGTAGAAACTTATGCAGGAGCACTCTCCAATTGAATTCGTTGAATGGATATAGGATTAGCTACATTTAGATTTTGAATGCCCATGAAATATTTACCCACAAAATGTGTATTAATCAAGTTGTATACAAGTGCTCTCAAATTCATGGAGACCTTGCTAAGAGAAACAAAGAAGCAGTAGGGCATATAAACAAATGACAGTTCTAGGCAACAATTCATTTAGCAACTCCACTACACACTGTAGAAACAGGCAGATACAGAATATATGTTAAATTAATCCAATGATAACAATAAATTAGGATACTTCTTGTGGTTTTGTTCTTTTCCCAGGAAGTAAGGAACTACTGCAGGAAACCTAGGTTAAAAATATCAGGAAGAAACTTACATTAAAAATTCACTTCAGGAATTGCTACCTAGCCAATGGAACTTACCTTGAGAAGGGACAAAAGACACTGATTTTGGATTGTCTATTAATTCCTATTATAGTAAGGAGTAGGATTATAACAGCATTCCCTCACTGGAATCTGAGATACTGTGTGATGGTGCCTGCACCCCAGCAATAAATCCAACTGAATCACAGAAATACCCCAACCTAAATTTTCAAATGGATTTGTTTTCAATGTATATAAAACACTAGACGCATACTATGGGATATTACATTTTGGAATCTCAAACCTCTATTTTAGGTGTGAGCACTAGGAACCCAGACTTTTCTACAGAGCCTGTGGAGCACCTACATATCTAAATGCTCTTGGTGAGATGCCATTGACTACACAATAAAGCGAAGTCAGATGTTTATAGACAGCAAGAACACAGACCAGCTGCAAAAAGAGAATCATCAGCCATTAAGCTATATTTAGACAGTAAGTGCCACAAAACACAAAACAATTTGGGTTACATGTCTTTATTCCCCCACTCCAACCCCTTCTCAAAAGAAACGTGTAAGTTCTGGTGATTTTACTGGACTGTAGGGGAAAAATGAGTCCAAATGATTTGGTCAGTTAAAACTACTCAAATCTATATTTAAAAAAAATGACATGGGAAGAACAATCCCGAATTAATAAATTCTCATCAACTAGGCCACTTACTCTCTAAAAATGGCTCTCTACAGCCCAGCTGAAGCAGCTGCCTTTATAAACAAAGCTGTGATTCTGAAGGCCTGCTTATCTAGCAGACATTCAGTCTAGTCTTTCATACGCAGCTGAGTCACTCTTAGCAAGAGATGCTGAAAACTAATTGGTAAGAGTTTTGTATTTACATAGCTAATCATTCAATAGCTTTAGGTATGCAAATTTTTCAACTTACTTTTAGCAAGAAATAAAAACAAATGCAGAACATAAATTCTGAAATTTTTGCAATGTAAATTTATTCACATTAAATCATGAGAGCATCAAAATTGACCAAGATTAGGACCCATAGTCCAGGGCGCAAAATACAGCACAGAAAAGAGTCCCAGACCCAAAACTAGGGTCTGATGTATATACAAAAGACAGAAAGAGGTGAGGAAGGATAAAGAGCAACGAAATACAGTGGGAACAAGATCAGCCTGCAGGTGTGGATGGTCAATTCAAAGAAGGCTGAAGGGAAGAACCAAGGAGAAGGAAGCAGTGGAGAGGGTGACCTGCACGCAAGAAAAATGGTGGCAGGTGTTGCAAAAACTGGGATTGGAATAAAACATCCAACAGAGGACACTTCAGCCAGGACAGAGCTAAGGGACTGGGACTGGAGGGGAGCTAACCTAACAGCTACAGCTTTCCCCGCTTTACTTATTTCTACAATTCTTCCCAGGGGTTTTCTCCCCGTAGTTTCTCACCTAAACCTCAGACTTCCTCAAAACTCATGTGAATGAGCCTCTTTCCCCCTGCACAGTTTGGGAGCTATATGACTGTATACATCCCCAATGTCATGTCAAAATAGGGTTTAGGGTTTTTTTTCTCTCACACATGGCAACTTCAATCATCTTACTGTCGACACATTTATTCAACAAAATAGCTGCAAATGAGATAAAATCCAGACTCTGTGTGAATACTGTGATAATTAATTTGTTTCTTCCTTCATGCTTTTATTTGCTTTTACTTACCAACTTAAAAGTCAAAGTTTTCAAGGCCTTTGGATCATCTACTATCTTCTGTAAGTTAGCAGCAACTGTAAAATAAAATATGAAAAAAATACAATTTATAGAATTCAACATGACATCAAGCCTCATGTTGAATCTTCTACTGAATTCTACACACATACATATCTGTAAATTACCACTTGAAACAATCACACTCTAGCTGTCATTTGAAAGTCAGAGGGCAGTTGGGCTGCCATAAATCCTGCCTTCTTTCCTTTGAGGTCACTGATACTTTGTGACTATGTGAACAGACTAGCGGGAAAAATCTGCCTGAAAACCAAATTGCAGGGGAAAAAAACCAAAAAAAAAAACCAAAAAACACCCTAATTTTTAGTTTAGTATATTCCATAAAAAATTAAAAATCACACAACTGCAAGTGCAAGGAAAATGGGAGAATCGTGCAGCCAAGGATAAGCTGATGGCTGTCATGATTTATACCATGTTTCTACTATAGCCAGGGCCACCATCAGCATAAGTTTCTAGAAGGCTGTCCCCTCTTAACTTCTGTTTCTCCTGGCTTTATACGTGTGCTTCTGTCCCTTTTGAGGGCTGGCATGAGTACCCACACAGACACTTGGTGATCTGTAACCACTCACTACCAAAAGAAAAGCAAGCAAAGAGTGATACACAAGGAGCTGATCTTCAAACTACTTTGAATAAGTATGACCGAGATTTGTCATGCAACAGCAGTAAACAGTTTAACTTGATCTACAGAGCCCAAGTGTCCAGGGAAGGAAGCTGTATGCCATGACAGAAGTAGCAGGAAGCAATAACTTATTCCTTAAACAGAGGAGGAGGAGGTAGAAAAATAATAAGCCCATTTTCTATCAAAACATCTAAGTCACACTTTTAATTAGTCTATTTTTTTTACAATATTGCTACCATTAATCTTGACAAAAAATCTGGCTGCTTTCAGCTTGGTACTTTTACTAAACTTGCTCCCCAGCTCTGCAGAGTCATAGATCTGAGCTAACTTGGACCGAATGGCTGAGAGCCTTAGTGCCAGACTGATTTATGAGCACAAGATGTCATCAACAGGACATCAGCATGAGATAAAGACGCCACATTTGGCAGAGCTGTTTAGGCAAGATTTTAAAAAGGAAATAAACAGATACTGAGTAGCAGACATTTCTTAGTCCACTGAGCAGGTAAGTACATAAAGCAAAGAAACAAGAAAACATATTTTTTCCATAAATAATACCTTCCACAGACTTCATATGGTGGAAGATATAGAGCCAACATTTGCATGTTGAATGTCCTACTGCTACAAACTCAGGTTCCTGCTTCCTCCATCTTCTAACATCACAATGGTAAAATTTTTACTCCTACTGTGCCTGATCATATATGGTTCACTGCGTAGTAACAGAAATTGGCCTCACAGGGGAAAGTACAGTATTTGGCAAGGGAATTTAAAGTCATAAACAATTAGGCCAATCTAAGACTGTTAAATAGAAATACAATTTTTGGGGGTCTCATTTTCTTTATACCACTACAATAGCACCAAGGATTGCTTATATACTTGTAACAAATTTGACCGGGCACGAAAGAGTGTTTGAAAGTAAAAACAAGCCTTAAAAGCAAGCACGAGGTAGATTTTGTAGAGAACACTTTTCAGCAAAAAATAAAGTTAACCTTCACAGTTAAATGAACTCAACTACAGGCACTACAACATAAAGTCTTTCTGTTTTTAAAGCTTCATTATTAATAATCTTCTTTATTCATCACAAACAATTTTTATTTTAATTACACAATTCAGTTCCACAATCAGTAAGTCAATTTTATTGCAATACCTCCTACCTGATAAAATACATGCAAATAGGGATAATGATTTTCATTACAATTAATACTTAGAACCTCATATGCATGCAAAACAGAGTGTTCAGCCTCAAAGCTCCTGAAGCCAAGATAAAATACCTTCAATTTATTATGCCTTAAAAATCTATAAAACAGTATCATGCACTCAAGAGCAGCTCTGGCTTATCCAAATCCCCGTAAAACATGTCTTAAAGAAAAATAAAAAAGAAAGAACAAATTCTCCAGCTAGCATTAGCTGTCTTCACTGGAACCAAGACAGCGCTACAAAACCAGATAGAACCTGGGTCCTAAATCCAAAGATTTCTAACTTCACCTATTATAAAATGTTACAAAAAGATCAGCTTCAAATGCATTCTCATCTCCAGGAGGGGCAGCCTTTTATTTAATGTTGAGCAGTTTTAAACAACTAAGGCAAGTCAGCATGCTGCTTGGCTATTTCGCCTGAATACAAAAATTTCCAGTTGCCCTTAGGCAAAGTTACTGGCAAAGCTGTTATTGTTGCAGTTGCAAACAGCAGCCCATTATCAGCAAGTGTTGTAATAAAGATAACACAGTGGAAGGCAGCACTGAGGAATTCACAAGTAATATCAAAATCTAACCTTCCTGCTGACCCTTTACCAGGAAGGAAATTACAAATTTCAAAGCAAAAATAGCAAAAGATAAACTAGCAATATATGTAAATAGTTAATTCTAATTACTTTCTTTGTTGTTAATTAAGCACCATAACAGAAAGGAGTAATATTTTAGATGGATATCATTCTTCAAGAAAACTGCTTTTCAAAGAACATTGCTCATTAAAAGGCTACAGGGACACAATTTGTTCACTTGTCTCTACTTTTAATATGAACACAAGCCAAAAACTTTTACAGATAAAATGCTAGAGAAACATCTGAAGCAAGCGTTTGAAATATGCTTTATTTTTGCTTCTCTGATGGGCCATAATTAGAGTGGGACATGTTTAATCAAACAGAAGATTAAGAGAATTTAAGGGAGTAATGCCAGATGTTTTCAGGCTATGCTTGAAAATGAGAAAGCAGACCTGCAAAGAGTCCATACTACAAGTTTACATTAAAAAATAGTCTCACCTGCAGTTTTCTAGAGAGAGATCTTTTCAATTTCAATTATACTTGTTCAGCATTTTCCAAGTAAAACTAATATTTCATCTGTGACTTTTCGCACTCTGTGTTTTGTATTTTCTGGTCTATACAGAATAGCAATAAAAATGGTTTTGCCAAAATCATGTCATTAAGCCCATTCAATGAAGCCACCGTGAATGCAAATCCCCCAAAGGCCTGCTTCTTCTGCAACATCTGAAAGCATATGTTAATTAACATCAACTAAGAATCAAATCAAGGTGTGCGTAATTACCTAGAAAAACAATACAGTCCTGTTGGTATCTTTTTCAGTTTTCTAACTCCTTCCTTTTGTTTTGCTAGGTCTTGTCCCCATTTAGAGTGCAAGGCCAACAATTGGAGGCAACTGCCCAATTTTGAATACCTATGTCTGCATTTCAGGCATCTACTTAAAATATGGTTCATTCATGAGACAGTCATGCTTTTCACCTTAGTGGAAGCCAAAGGTTCTAGGATCTTGATAAATACATAGCACTGGGCATGTCTCTCTGTAACTTGAAGATCTAGGCTCAACTGGTAACGAAAATCTTTTGGGGCCAAATTCCACTTTTAAGTGGAACTGCTATTAGGCTTTACTAACAAACATCTCTCCCAGCCACTAAGTTGAGGCTTTTTTCATCAAGGAAGATTACTTAGGCTGAGATTCACTAACCCTCCTTTGTTCACACACAAGGTTTTAATTTGGCTTAGTTTTTAAAAAAAGAGCCTAAAGTTTCTAAATGCAGATCACAGAATGGCCAGGGTTGGAAAGGACCTCTGGAGATTGTCTAGTCCAACCGCCTGCTCAAGCAGGTTCACCTACAGCAGGTTGCACAGAGTCATGTCCAGGCGGGTTTGCAATACCTCCAGAGCAGGAGGCTCGACAGCCTCTCTGGGCAGCCTGTGCCAGTGCTCTGTCACACTCAGAGTAAAAAAAGTGCTTCCTCATATTTGGGTGGAACTTCTGTGTTGCAGTTTGTGCCCATTGCCCCTTGTCCTGTCACTGGGTAGCACAGAAAAGAGCCTGGTCCCATCCTTAAGATATTTATAGACATTGGTAAGATCCCCTCTCAGTCTTCTCCAGGCTAAAAAGGCCCAGCTCCCTCAGCCTTTCCTCATCAGGGAGATGCTCCAGTCCCCTCATCATCTTCACTCATCACCCTCAGCTGGACCCTCTCCAGTAGTTCCCTGTCTCTCTTGAACTGGGGAGCCCAGAACTGTGCACAGCGCTCCAAATGCAGCCTCACCAGGCCAAACTAGAGTGACAGGGTCACCTCCTCCACCTGCTGGCCACGCTCCTCCTAATGCACCCCAGGATCCCACTGGCCTCCTTGGCCACAGGGCACACTGCTGGCTCATGGGCAACTTGCTGTCCCCAGCAGTCCCAGGTTTGTCTCCGCAGAGCTGCCTCCCAGCAGGTCAGCCCCCAGCGTGGACTGGTGCGTGGGGTTGTTCCTCCCTGGGTGCAGGACCCTACACGTGCCTTTGCTGAACATTGTTAGGTTCCTCTCTGCCCAGCTCTCTAGATGAACCCAATCACATGTGCAAACACTAAGGAGGAAAATAACCATCCCACTTTCACCACCTCTCCCTCCCTCACACTCCTGACAATTCTTCTATTACAAGTCAGTGAACAAGTCAATTTAATACACTAATGCTCTACCATAAATGAAAAAGAGTTTTACATTAGGAGTTTATAGAGACATAGGAATCGTTCTCTCTGCTGATACTTAAATTACTTGGAAAAGTGGAGAGCATTGTTAAAGATTTGTCTCTGGATTCTACTTTACACCTTATCTCTAAGTTAAGTATACTACTGTTCCTAGTGACAAAGCCATTTTTCTTTGAAGTACTCTGAGTCATGCCTTGGATGTTGTACTTCTGAAACTCATCACAGATTATAGTTTGCCTGCAAGCAGCACCAAGAGACAATTTCAAATTCGGCTGGGAATTCACCATTTCGACAAGGCCTGGATATACTAGACTCAAGTTTATTCTGCAGAGCGTTTTCTCAAGATGTTATGGCCATACTCCTATAAAAGTCAGAAGAAGAAACATGAACAAGATAACTGCAGGAAAAAATTAAGTAGCGATGGAAAAACCTTTGCTGGCAGTAACCTCAAGTAAATAGAATATACTTCAAATCGTGCCTTGGAGGAAAAGCCCTCTTCAAATGTTAGCAGCGGTTAGCACAATAGGCTTTTTGTTGTTTACAATAATAAATGAGGTGTTGTTCCACTTTCTTCAGAAGGCTTCTGAAGGACATACAATCAACCTACGTACCACAAATCATTCCAGGTTCTTTTGCAGGTTGTGCTCAGTGACAAATGGTTGTGCCGCTCTGTCAAAATAAATGTCTGCACTTGCAGAGCACACAATAGGATAAAAGGTCAAACCCAGCATATAAATATACACAACACAAGCTACTAATTGCAGATGTAAAAAAAAAAAAAAAAAAAAGAAAAAGAAAAACAAACCCCACCACGTAACTACAGTCCTCTAGCATGCATATTTATATAGAATATAGTACAAATCACTCTTTTGATACATGACAATTTTGGCCAGCCACATCAATTATAACAAGCTGAGGTAACAGAACAAAGAAGGCCATCTTCAAGATCACAAACTAAGTGAATTACCATACTTCGGGAGGTCTCAAAAAGCTGCTTTGCTCCTGTAAGTGACAGAACTCTGCCTGGCTATTTAAAATTCTTAACACAGCATGAAACCTAACCCTAATGGCTTCTGAATAGGGAAAACTTCTGTAAACGTTAAAATTAATGAGACAGTAAATAAAGCTATATGAAGTACAGTAGAACCATTTCCAGTACAATGCCAACCCAGCCAACTGAGCCCGAGCCATCTGGCATAAACACAGACACAAGCACAATCTAAAGCTTGAGATGATATTTCTGGGGTGCTCTCAAAAGAACAGTGATTCACATGCTTTTTCATTTTGAAGAGAATGGATGGGGAACCTCTGATAGTATGCACAGTAGTTCAACAGTTTGCAAAGCTATTGCATATTGTAATCATGAAATTCAGACATGAGGAAAGGGAAAACATCATTCTGGTACAAAATTACTGTCACAAAAAAACCATGAAAAAATATAAACCTCTGAGAAAATGAAAAATATTTTTATTAAGTGAAAAGTGAAGTTATTTGTATATAGTCCAAAACTCAGCCTATAAGACACCTTCAGCTGCTCCCTACTTCCTCAACAGTATTGCCATTGGGGAGGCCAGACTCAAAGCTCCACATATTTATTGGCTTTCCTGCTGGTTGTTTCAAATATTACCTCCTCCCCAACTGTAGGTAGTTATTTTGCCATTTTCATCTCATACACGGAGTTCTACATAATTAACTGCCTTGGGAGTCTGCTGATCTGAGGATTAATGCTGTATTCTGCAATACAGGTCTTAGGAAGCAGGATGCCTGAGTGACAGGGAATACTTTTCAATGGAATTACCACTCCTGAAAAATCAGCTGCTGGTAGGGCTTTCTTTCCTCCAAAGGGCCAAATTTATTATGCACACTCTTGAGGCATTTTCACATATTACAAGAGATTTCATGCAATATATACATTAATTTATATTTCATACTACACAGTGGGTTTCATGCATTTGCAAGTTCATACCAAAACCAAAACTAAGTTTTAAAACCTAGCTAGCAGTAGATTATAGTGTATTGTGCAAACAATCAAAGCAATCAACCTTTACAGCTTTTGGTAACAGTTCCTCCAGACGTCCGACTTTCTTATTATCTAATAGCTCACAAACTCTCTGCATGAGAGATTAGAAGGCTTTTCAAAGAGAAGTCAAAAAGGTCTTTTAAGTGCAGAACAATTCCATTAATTCACCCATTCAGGATGCTAGTAATAAAATTTCTTTTGTTTATGTTGCTTGAGAACAGTAGCAAGGGAAATATTAAAGCATTTTGAGATCTGTGACAGCTAACTAATGAGTGTTTATTGCTACAGGACTGCAAGGAGCTAGACATGATTCCTATAAGAAAGAATATAAAAGAAAAAAGAAATATCAACAGCAAGCCTGGCTTCTCTTCTGAGGAAGCTCCTGGACACTGATAAAGCAGAAACATTAAAAAATGTAGAAATTTATTATTTACGAAGAGGCACTCATTAGGCATTTATCAAAGGGAGATCAAGGCTCACAAATTTGTCTGAATTCTCAAAGTACATTGCTGAATTAGTAGCTATAGATGAAGACAGCTTAAACCACCTCCATTTCAACATTTGATACTTTAATATCCAACAGCTTGATTTGCAGCCTCAGAATCAGAAAATATAGCTTACAGATACAGGGTAACAGAAGGCCAAAGCTGTTCTCCCTTGAAAGGAACACTGGGAGCCTGAAAAAACGTCTCCTACAGCATCCTTATGAACCACAGTTTCACAGTGCAATTCATACGGCTCAAAGTACTTATTAAAACTACTTGAGCTCTGTGGTTCACATGGTAAACCCAGGAACATATTCTATTTCTTGTGTGTGTGAAGTACCCTGACATGAGGAAGAACTGTACCAAGTAAAACCATCCTCACCTCCCAAGGAATGGCCCAACATATAGCAGCAGTAAAGAAAGGGGGCAAGCAGTACTGCACATTATACACAGAACACTCAAAGGTGCATGCTGTGATACCCCTAGTGAGTACCAAAATCTGTACTGATTTAACTTAGGTATTAATTCATTTATTATATATAGACAAGCAAGGTTTAGGCTAGTTTGTCTTTTTTAGACATTTTAAGGTCATTAACTAGTAGTTCAGCATCAGGGTAACTTGTTCTAAAAAAGGAGTGCAAGGGGGAAGTGGGACCAAGGCTTCAACAGCTAACCAGTTATGGTATGTTATTCAAGAGTGGAACAGGCAAAGAGATGGAAGAGACATCAGGGACATACATTCCTGATTGACCCCTATAGACAAACAAAGGCCTTCAATATTTATCCTTGCTGAAACTGAAAAAAAAAAAAAGTTTATGGAATAATAGTAGACCTCAAATGTCTTCACATTAAGATACATTAACATGAGGTATTAATACCCAGGGGTCATAGATAAAAAAAACCACAAAACCAAAGACCAATAAAGTAATATATAAGATGTCATTTTTCTTTAGGTAGCTGATGGAAGAATTCCCACCCGACAGAATTAGTATGTTTTATAAAACAGAAGCGCTGTATCAAAATTGAAAATGAAATAAGTTAGTCCTCAAAATCTACTTATTTCAATTCAAACAATGCATCACTAAACTCCCAAATTCTCAATTATTTAGTATGGATATCTGATCCCAAGGTAATGCTTTACATTCTACAATTTCTGGAAAAAAACAAGACTGAAAATGCGATAACTGTTTTTATTGATTAAATTAAAATATTAATATAACTGGCAAATTGTACTTTTTCCCAGAAACTTATGAAAAAATAGAAGGTTGATATTTCAGATTGATTCCCTGCCCCACCCCGAGTGTGTGAAGAACACTTAGGCAAACCACCACACATCTAAAACAAAATGTCATAAAAATGTAAGTAGAATATATTTGGATACTTAAATGCTTATCTATTTCAGATCTTGACTCTGAATATCTAATGGATAGATTATCCAGGAAGATGAGGGAGGAGTAGATATAGATTTCACAATTTCCCTTTCATTTCAAGAAAAGCATTTTGATGACCCTGAGCATGCTAAACCTCAGTCTTGTCTCAAATGAACATTTAAAATAAAAATTTAGACCTGCTGCCCAACATTGCTAGTAGGGATATTTAAGAAGCCTGAGATATTATGGTAAACTGTGCTCATAAATTCTCTATACAAAAGAACAAGTCAGAGTACGAGGTTATAAAAATCACTTGCCAGTGACTGAATGAAGAAAGCAAGCGCTACCTTTCAGACAAAGGTTTTGACAATAGTTTGATAGTCACCCTCATATTGAAGACAGCTCTAACAAATACCTTCATCATGCTAGATTAGAGTTGAAATGTAGGTCTATGCAGAAACAAGGCAGGTCACATTCTGCTATGCATATTATTACTCGGTAATCTCCTCTCCCCATCAGAGCTTCACAGCTCCTCCTGTCCCAAGTTCTGCTATGAATTATAGATATTGTTCTGACAAAACTATTAAGAAGATGAAATAGCAGCCAGGCTACTTCAGTACCTTATATCTGAAACTTGAAACAAGGAATAATATATTTAGAAAAGACTCCCTGATGTGCAGGAGTTAGGTTCTGAAATAGACTACGCCTAGTTTGAAGAACCTCAATAAATTCTTATTTTGACACACTAACCACTTGCAGAGAAGTGAATGCCAGGGAAAAAAATAACAGCAACTAAATTACTGTTGAAAAGAGGAACATTACTTACACTGCTGTCTTTGCAATTTCTGATTCAAATTCACAGTTGAGTTTTGTGGGGTTTTTTAACTAGAAAGGAAAGACCTCAAAGACTACAATTCAGACCTATGAGGGCAGGGAACACACTCTAGGCCCAAGAGTTTATCACCTACTGTTCCAGGCAAAACCTAAACAATCCCACTAATAAACATATGGATTTATTCCTCACTTACACAGTTAAGTAGGAACTGATGGACTGCATGCTGAAAAAAAAGGAACTTGCTTTGGCAGCAACTTCCACTTTTTTTTTTTTTTTAAAGTAGCTAAAAATTATTTTTTACTTGATTATGGCTATAAAATAAGCATCTTTACTGTGATACGTGAATATACGTGTATGTGTGGAGAATAATTTGCACACTCTGAGAATTTCTTACATCACATATTTAAAGCTCTGCCATAACCACCATCACAGCAGTGGTGTTTATTCAACTAACACAATACCGTTTTTTTCATCTTAAACCTCTTAAGTTTCCTCCACACTGAAAATTCAGCAAGGTGGAAACTTGCAAGAAACCTGCCAGTTTCACACCATATACTTTCTCAAGTACACCTTTTACGTACAACACCTACAGCTAAAATAACTGTGAAGACACAATTAGGTGCAAAGCTTGGTTATCTGTGGGTGTACCTCAGGCTTCCAGAATTATGAGTCACCCTTCAATGCACTGACTCTAAATGAGCCAGATGTGTTAAAATATTTGAGTCCTTAGTTAAACCCTGGGGAACTGAGAGATATTCTCCTATCTGTAATGTATTTGCATATCTTGCTAAAGAGATATGGAGTTACCCGCACACCTTGAAACCACAAGAGTATCTACAAAATGCCTTAAAATACAGTCAGGTTTTCATTAAAACTTTGTTTGCTGTATAATACATTAAAAATTAAATGCAAAGTATTTAGTTTATTGTTTGAAATTAATTGTTAGGTTTATGGGCACACTGAGAGCTGGAACATATAAAAACATGATACACTTAACTAAAAAAATCAGTTATTTCATTCAGTTTGAACCACAAGAATAAACACACAAGAAAAAAACCCAAAACATCTAACAAATTCCCTCAAAGACTATAAAAATCAGCACACTTCAAAACATTACTAATATTAAATGGCAAGCCTATGCTGCCTTCAAATGGCAGTCCTATCCAAGTCACCTACCCAGAGCAGCTTTACTGCTCTTTGAGGACATAAACTAATGCAATAGTTTTCTACTCATGAAGCACTATCCCATTTTCTGATTACAGTAGTTAGCCAGAATTAGTTGAACAAAAAGCATCACTTCATTCAGTTTCAAACATGATTAAACTAACAAGACAGCAAAGTAAACTACATGTAAGCAAATCCAGAGCAAAACCAAGGAAAGCAAAAGGATATTCACTGTGTAACTCTGTGGCTTTTCCAGAAATTGGATTATTAGTGCCACTATGAGTTAAAATGTTGTTACAGACAGTATACCAACAAACTGGGCTTCTACTTTTTCATCTTTCTATTTTAGTATGAAAGTACCTTCAGCACCAGTAGACGTGACACTGTAAAACAGTCAGCCTTCCAACTTCAAATGCTTTAATACTGTGATTAATTGGGAACCATACATATTACTTACTGTTTAACATCCCTTGAAATAATGTTATTTTGGATTTGGTCAGATACATATTCTCTGCAGTCACGGCCAAATAACCCATCCACTGCCATGATTTTTTTTTTTTATTCTAGATGCCAATTTAAGTACTGCCTACTTACCACAGTAAGTTACCAAATAAAAAGGCTACACCCCCCTGACACACAAACACCACCACCCCCCCACCAAAAAAAATATCCAACAACCCCAAACCCAAACCCCTTAGTCAAACTATTATGGCATCTATTGTATTCACACTTTAAGAAAACATTCAAAATGTCTATGAAAAAGCTTGCTACTTTCAAAAGATGATCTCATTTCAAAATATGATCTATTGGGTTTTCAGCTGGTTCTTCTAAACACATTAGGCATTTTAGCAGGAAGCTTTTGTTTTGACTGACTAATAGCTGTTCCTCTGGTTACTAAGTGGATACCCAGGTCTGGCTCCAACACCAGACAGATACCCATTTACCAGTAGTTAATGTCTGCTGTCTTTAAAAGTGAAGGTTTATCTTCTGTGATGCTCAAGGTATTCATGGATACTTTCTGACAAACACACCTAAAATAAAGGTGCATTGATATAGTGAAGGGCAACTGCACACTTCTTGATGGCATTGGACATCAAGGCTTTTATTTAAGCAGTATTAAGGAAGGGAAGTGTTCGGGGAGGCTGTACACTGCACTTCAGTAACTAACATACCTTTAGGTTCTGAAATTTAAGCAAGGCCTCTAGAAGATTAACTATAGCCTCAGGCTTCAATGAAATTATATGCACATTTTATACACCGGTGAAGTAGGACTGCGACTGTGATTCTCAACAGAACTGACTGCTGATATGATTTGAGTTTCCTTTAAGTATCAAAAATATAATAAAACGTTACTGGGTTAATGTTTACTAGCCAATACACATATATTGCATATACACACAGATTTAATCCCAAAATGTATTGTGAAAATATTCCAGATCTTTCATATGATTTAACAAAGCTATTTCAGTACTGCATAAAAATACCTCATCAGCTAAACCCCAGTGCCTACATATAAGCTCCAAGACTTATTGCCCTGTGCAAACGTGAACTCTGGTCTTTTAAACAAAATTTTCTGCCCTGCTTCCCTTGATCTAGGGATCTCCTGTGAAACAACGCTACTGTCAAGAAGAACAGAACCCAGTCAATCGTAGCCAGAACTGAACATGCAAGGTGGGATTTCTGCTTCTCTGCAGAGCAGGTAGCTGCGCTTATTGCTTATCAGAATGGAGATCTTCCTAGGAAGCCTGTGTTTAAGTGAAGCAAATTCAGCAAGACTTCAAAAGGTGAAGCATGTTGATGCTTAGCAGCAAATTCTATAGAACTTACACGTCAGCTGGTCCCTACTAATAGCTTCAGATCACGTATGCCATGGCCATACTTTCCACAACACCTTTTGCTGACTCCTGTTCAAGTGTCCTTTCAGAAAATCGGCTGTTATGCTAACAGATGCTTGAGTTCAACATAAGCTCAGGTATTTTCACCTTTTTTCTCCCAGCCTCTACATGTTCCAATATCCATTAAAAGAAACTACAGGAACAACTTTTATGAGACTATCTCAGAACTTTGTTTTCATTTGTGTTACAGAGGCTGAATTTCTGCATGCTTCAGCTGAAAAGTGAAAGGCAATTTATCAGCTGCTTTCAATCTTGAAGCTAATGGAATCAGTTCTGGTGAAGAAGGTTAACTAAGCTCTTCTATGCTATTCCTCTCTTCCTATATAGTAAGATTTTAAACCTTTTAATTCTGAGTGAACAAGGTGGCAAAATCATTTTACACAAAAAAAAAATTAGTTTTGTAAGCAGATTTCCATTTTCAGCACCATCTGCACTCTTATATGACCTACTGCTTTAAACTAAGGGACTGAAATATTTCTTAGGACTGCACTGCTACAGTGAAATTCTGAAATTGGCAATAATCTGCTTGCATGCAAGTTGTTTTATTCCATCTCCATACAACATTTAGCCAGTTTTCCCAAAGCAAAGCGCAAACATATTCCAGCTTAAGTCCAACTTTGGTATTATTTTTTTTTTTTAATTAAAATAAAACTGCATTTAGCAGAACTTGTCTTTCGGTAAAACATGAAATCTAAAGTAGTTTTCTAGGAAGACAATGTGCAAACATACTTGAATAACTTCACAAGTGAAGCAGACACAAGTGAAAATTGTATAGCACGAAGTCACACAAGAATTTGTGCCCGTGGAATGTGAGGTAAGTTACACCATCATAGAAAAATGAACACATCATTACAATTAATGAAACTAAATTTAAAGTTGAATGCTTTCATTATATACAAGAAAATGTATTTCCTTACTTTTTTTTTTAATACCACAATAAAAAGACGAACAGGAAAGAACAGAAAGGACCATCATCATAGTGCTAAAAATGCTGCAATTCAAAGCAAGAATTAAGGAAGGAAATAAACTTCTATGATTCACTAGACAGTGTCTCTAACCAAGCCTGCTAGAGAAAACCTTACGTATTTAAATATTTGTGCTTCTTCAAGTACCAAAGTCCCATCACTGAAGCCATGAGAGATACCTACCTTCACTTGCCTTTCCCCCATCACTCCCCCTGAAAGATGGCACTCACTGTGCCATTTCCATGGAAGTACTGGCACTTTGCAGCAGAAGGAAAAGGGAAGAGTAAGGAAAGGAAAAGAGGTCTCGCTGGGACCCTGCAGGACATGCACTGCATCATCGCCAGCCGTGACTCTGACTTCTGCGCAACACAGCGTGCCAGCTGACGGCCCAAGCAGGTGGGATAGCCACCAGATAACAATTCTTCTCTTAGCCAGGAAAAAAATATTCATATTTATTTCCTAATGAAGTAAGGTATGTTGTGGCAATGAAAATCCGATCAAAACCATCATCAGCATTAGGGTAATGACATTTTTCATACTGGAAGGTCACAAGGCAACAAACTAAGGCCAAGCTACCGCTTTCCCCTAAAACCTTATAGTAACAGTCCAGCAGAAGTGACTTTAAGAGAAGTGTGCCTGCTAGCCTGTACCATCTGTGAACCTCCCCTCAAAACTTTTTCTAGAAATTAAAATAAAAGGACAGATAAGGCTTTTATTCCTTAGATCAGCTAGAAGCAACCTGTATGCTGAACATATGAAAGCAAAAAGTATTGGCTTCTCTCTGAAATACTTTACCTACTCTACAAACACACTGAGAACGTGTTTAGCTTATCTGCCAGGCAAGCAACATGAACTCATGGATTTCTAAAACACTCTCCATATCATTGAGTTTGGTAACGATATCTGAACCAATTGATATGAACTTCTTTGATTGCAACATGAAGATTGATTTAGTAGTATTCCTCAATTCACTTCTCATACATTTAGCATCTACTAGCCTCCTCCTGATTTTGGTATGCATCTACTGGTGTTGAGCAACCAGAAGTAGAGAAGGAACTGCAGGGAAATAACCACTTCCAAATTAGCCATCTCTCCCAGGCACTGAATTTCATATAAAAACAAAACCAAAAAAACGTTACAAAATTACTGAAGCACAGGACAGAACACAGAACAGAGAAACAGAGAAGTATCTTTCCTCTCAGCAGCCAGAAAACACTTCCGATTACTTTTTTTAACCACAGAAATAATACCTCCAGGTACAATTTCCATAAATCCTTATCTCTGGCTTGCTTCTACTTCCATGAACCCAAGCAGAATACCAACTTCAGAGCTGCCAAAGCACACTTTACAAAACCCTACTGAAAAAAACATTTTATTGTTAAACAAAAAAATTAAGTTAGCACAAAAATGATCAATCATTGAATTGTAAATAATCCTGCAGGAGATCTGTATTCTATCATCCCTCTCAAACCACTGAAGAGTTCTGACTTCCAAAAGCAATCCTTGGACTGGAATCAAAATTGGCTTGTTGATGGAACTATGCATACATGAAAGCAAAATTAGGACAGAAAGGATTTTGTGAAAAGCAGCATTAGAGAAAACATTTTTCACATCCATTTAACACAAACTTGTCACAAGAGCATAATTGCAAACAAAAATGTAATTTACCTATAACTACATCATGGCCATCAACCAAGCCTGCAGAGAACAGCTCCTGAGAAACGCCATCTGCTGTGTCTGTCCAAAAGGTGAAATGAGTAAGTGTGAGAGCCCACAAAAACAACAAAAAGTATCAGTCATCCAACGCAATTTAACAAAAATATATTTTAGTTCCAAAACACCCATGGAGGCAGGCTTGAATTTAAAATTATCTTTAATTAGGAGGAAAAAGATAATTATCTTATCAGCCTCTGCACAGTAAATTGCATGAGGTGATGATTTGATTCATTGCAACCCCCCTACAGACCTTTCCTGGCCACTACTATTTAACTATGTCTTCCTGTACAGCTTACAAGGTTCAGTATCTTCACAACCAAGACAATAAATTTTGTTTTAGTGTGGTTTTCACTGTTTTCTCTATCCCATCCATTGTTCTGCATATCTAGACAGAGGCATGCTATATAGGCTTTCTTGTTTGTAACCAGTGTGGCAACAGAGTTACAAAGTCATTATTTTGAGCTTTAGGCTTAAAATAGCTTTTAAGTACTGTGACCCAGGCAATTCAGAGCTTTGGATCAATTTTCCACTAATTGCTGTACCCTCGTGGGTTAATTCCTAAGTTCCTGTGACTAGTACTTGCTCCTGCATAAAGACTTTAGAAAGCTTAGAGGTAAGTAGTAGGAAATAGCAGGAACAAGCCCAAATTCCAGCTAAGTCTCAACTGTAATATGGCCTCTACATCAAGTGTCTGCATGGAGCAAGCATGTACTTTGAGGCAGTTACACAGAGCTGCATATTTAACACTCACAAGTAAAAAAACAATTTATCTCAGCTAGCTGCAGTTTCTGGAGAGCTCTGAAGATGAGAATCACAGCTACCTTCTGTCTGCACCAGTGACTAACTACTATGAACAGTCCTGGTATGGTGTATCCTCTATTTTCTGAAAGTAAGAATTCTCAAATGGCATATGTAACTGCTTAGAAAGTATTTAACTAATTCTTTTGACAAGCAACTAAACCAAGATGCTCTGTGCCCAATTAAGTAAGAGACCTCTCATTATTGCCCATTGCAAAAATCAATGAGAAATGCAGGCAGACAACAGAGAGTATATGCATGCGCAGAACTACCGCACATGAAAGATATTATGATTTACAGGAAGAGAGACACCTCTTTCAATCTAGATTCATTTTTAGGTGGAAGTTCTTTGAAGACTATTCTAAATATAGTGAATACTGACTTCTGAGAAATATGAAATGTGTTCATAGTTCAAAGTGTTGCTATTTAACAAGGATGGTATCTTCTTACCAAACAGATCAGCCTCCTCTGCATTTTATCGCAGTACTATTGGGTTTTCTTCAAACAAACCTATCTTTATGAGTTCTTACAACTCGTAGCACTGGAAAGCCAATACAGTTCTGCAAGTATGCAGTACAGTTTAAAGTTTCAATGCCAGAATTTCTTTCTGTTGGTGATACCAAAGCCTGAGATGCAACTCAACTTTCAGTTGAAGACCGCATTTGAAAAATGGTGTATACTTCATACTTGTTAATATAACTTCTTTTATTACAAAGGGGAAGAAACATAAATATTACCACCATCACCACATACACTTCTATGGCTACTATATTACATTTCCTACAATGTTTTCCAAATGTGAAAAGGAAATTCCAAAACTATAAATATTGCTATGCAAGACCTTATATACTGCAATAGATCATTTCAATAAGACATGAAATTGATAAAGTATACTGTGGATTAAGTCTTCTAATATATACTATATATTACACAACCCTGCCACTAGGATTTACATACATCTGCTAGTCTTGTTCAAGTGAAATTCAATATAAAGCTTTGCACAGTAGGAAACATTCCAGAGAGGTAGTTTGTATTAACCATAAGCAGTAATCAATTTCTGAAATACCCTTTGAGCAGTAAGAGAATAATTCAATTGAAGGAGCCTTACCTCTGCCTGGAGTAAACTCAAACCGTATGTCATTAAGCTCTTTCCTGGAGTTCCTGAAAAACATTCAGTGTATACATTAAAATGTAATCAAGAACAGAACAACTATTCCATTCCTACACCCAAAGAATACCTATGGCATTGACAACTCCATTTTTGTAGTGTGAATTTCCTCAACTTTAAAAAACACTGATTTCCCAAAGCTCCTAGACTGGAGAGACTCCACTGCATTGGCAGTATTTTTGGGAAAACTAAAAGCCAGACATGCTTAAGCTGAAAACCGCCTTTGGTAACCTAAAGGGTAAAATAAATATTTTGCTTTCCATCTTCAAAAGACACTCTACCATACTGACTCTACTCATTCAACATAGTCTGAACCATAAGTCTAACCCTTCTCCTCCAAGAGTAACAAAATACTCACTTGGACTTACAGCTCCCTATCTGAGATCCCATGTATACAGAGATGCTTGTTTAAAAGACAAAGTATCTAGCAAACATTGAATGCTGAAGTTTTTGACGCAGTGTTTAAAAATGTGTTTTGGAATGAGTTGTTTCTTTCACTGACCACTACTGTCCCAGCAGCAAGGTTGTCTCTACACATAACATAAACAGGAGAGCGTGAAAGCCAAAGGTTTTCTGCTTTCCCATTTGCCATGAAGAGTGCTTTAACCAGTTTGGTGTACAACAGTCATAAGGGACTTAATACCTACATTAAAGAACTCCTTTACAGTCTCATACTGTGCTCCAAACCTCCATTCCTAGCACATTTCCAGCTTCAGATTTAGTTAATAATTTCTACCATCAATAAAACATTAGCGTCTTTGCAAAACAGACGTCCATCTCATTTTTGGAAATGGCAAGTCGACTGAGCATAAGCATAAACTTAATTGCTGTAGCACACTTTTTCCAATGAATAGCTCAATCCACTTGAAAAGCTAATAGTAACAGAATGTGTTTTGCAGTCCATTATTCTTCTTCTCAGCAAGGAAACCGTATGCAAGCTCATATTTCAGCATACTAGGCCGTGAAGTCTTGCTGTGGGAAAACTAAATCCAATAGGCAGGCATACTCAGCTGTGACTTACAGCTATTAACACTTGCTAAATACTTGTAAGAATATCAGAGTCAAAAAACAGCAAAATGCAGGAACACAAAACCCAAAATGACTGGCAACACAGACAAGAGCAAGACAGCAAACCCTGAAAAATAAGGATGCTACATGTAGTGCTTAAAATGAAAAGCACTCATTTACTGAATATACTGAATACTTCAAAGCTGAAGGAGTTTCAGGTTCCCAAAATTCTACTCTAAATAAAGAGTTATGGGAGGAGTTTAAGATCACTAATACAAAGGTGCAGATAATGCAGCTAGCCCCATACAGACTCATAAGGCTCATTTACTTCTGTTGTAGAAATCTGCTGCCATTATATAGAATATTGCACTATTTTTATTCAACAGAGAATTAGTATGAATCTCAGTTCTTTTTTTCCCACCTCCCAGAAAAACATGGATGGCTTTCTCTTAAAATTAAAAAAAAAAAAAAAATTAATCACATATGACTATCTCTGAGTTCCCTTTCAACAATCCACTTCCTTTTGCTGAAATGCATTATACACAATAAACCTGTTAAAACTGCCACTTTTCAAAAAAGGGAAGTTGGACAGAAATTTAGCATTTTTCTTAAATATGTTTTGACTGAATGTGGGATGCAGCTGAGACTTAAATACTCATTTCCTGCACATGCTTTTGAAGAAGCAAATCAAGTGAATAAAAACTCATCTCACACCTTTGCAGAAGTAAACCAGAAACTTGTTACTCTTATTAGCAGCTATACTGAACTGCTCCAGCCTGCGTATCTTTTTCCACAGAGTCAAACGCTAAAACCAGCTGAGAAGTAATTCTGCAGATTTTGCACTCTTGCAGTTATCTATCTAGAAACTAATACATTAGGCTCTCAGATTATATCTATTCACAGACCTCCCGCAAGTAGAACATCCACCATATAAAAAGGCACTAAGTAATTACAAACTCTAATCAAAATCAGCAGCTTTCTCGCCGGCTGATACAGCTACGTGAAAGACCAGCTGCTCCTGATACAGACTCTTTCCTCAAGCAGGATGCAAACGGGGTGTATTCTGCTTTGCCTCCAAATTGCAGAATGTCCCAAATAGAAAGTTAATGAGTCAAAAGTGCATATTTAAGTGAAGGTGAAAATTCAAGGAAGGCTGATATGTATTCAGCCAACCAACCTTGCTATGAGGAATAGCTTTGAACTACTTTGAACTTAGGACGCCGCTGCTTTCATCTTAATGGTATGCTGCTACTCGGGAAAGCAAAACAAAGGAAGTTTGGCAAGATTAATTAGCTAGAAGCCTGTAAGTGCTTTTGTTTATGGTTCCATTACCTTCCAGACATTTATTGATTTCCATAAATTATTGATTCCCTTATATATTCCACTAAATAGAAGATGCACTCGAGTTCTCGCCTAAAAGCTGCCCATGCTCTTCTCCAGTCTTCAGACACTCCTCTGGTTCTAGTTAGTGTCACTGTTACTGCAAATTAGTTTGCTAGTTCCCTTGATACACTTTGGTGACAAGTGTTTGGATTTGTTGATTTATTTGTAGGCAGAATTTCCAAGCAGTGTTTCATTTGTTCCATTGGAGTTCTCTTTTTACTTAGATCCATTACAGTCACCATGTAGCAGCACACAGACTTTATTTCTGCTAAACAGAAATAGGATTTGAAGAAAGGCACTTAGTATCTTTGTGATTAATAATTTTATCTTCTTCATCATTTCTTAATGGTCTGTAGTTTCTCTAATGTGTTTGTAAAAAAGTTATTTCTATTTTAAAATGCAAACTCAGACTTTTTGGCCATCTCTTGTAATACCTCTTATTTGGTTCTTGCTCTGTGCCATTACAGAATAATATACCTCATCATGGATAAAAACAGCCCATCTAAGAAGTAGTAAATTTTAAATACTTTTGTGTATTTTAGTACACTGCAGTTTATTGATTTCCTGCAGATTACTTTTCATTATATAGTCACCTCCAACAGGAGAAATTCCACAGAACTGCTTTGAACAAGGGTGACACCAAAGCACAACATGTTAAGACATTTTAGCAGACATCTTTCTTGCAAAGAAATTTCAGAATTTAAAACTTTAGACTTTATGAAAGCATATTTTGCAGATCTTTGTTATTATTTTGTTTTCATCAGGACCACTTGATGTGCACACAAGGATTGCTAGATCTGATTTTCTAGGGAATAATGCTTCCTCTAAGAACCGGAAAAAGAACATGGGCCAACCCCATCACTTAGCCCCCCACCTATAAGCTGAGACCATCCTCTCAACAGGACGTGAAATAAAGATGCTCTGTTTTGAAGGAAATTTTTTGCTGAACAATGCTGGTATTTACAAAAAAATCAGGATTAAAAAATAAATTATGAAGATGTTTAGATTGACATAGTTCTACTGAAAAACACCTAAGATGTGAAAGAGATTTCAGGCATTTGCATTTTAAAACAAAGCCTTTCAAATAATTACCTAATGATAGTGTAATTTCTGCTATAGTCGATTAGCTGTGTTCCACACGCTTGACAAGAGATCTACATTGTTGAATTAAAATCGGAAATCATGTTTGTGTAATGATGCAACTGTAAACTGGAAACATTAAATGTCATTTCTTTTGTCCTTAAACGCAGAATGTCTATCATGTAAGTGAGATTCAGGAAAATTAAATGTCCTGGAATTAAACTTAAGGTCTAAATCATGCTGGGATAGCTAGCTTAATTATGCATCAGGCGACAGATTTTTATTCTTTTATTACTATACTCCCCTCTCCGCCCCTCTCAAAAAAATGCATCCACCCCTTCTTATGCAGGGTTAACTGAAACATCAGCTTGTACTTCTCACAAGCTTCAGCATCATCCATATAGCCCTTAAGGAGAGTCTGTATTCCTGGATGAGATTCATTTTACCATAGCTAAGTAACTATATTCTTCCTTCCCAAAATAAGAGAAAAATCCTCAAATAAGGTGAGCCAAATGAAGGGCTTGCGCATGTGCGTGAGAACATGCAGGTTTTGTCTGCTGAATTTTCAGACTTCAGCGACAAAGTCATCACACGTGGTTTAGAGAGACTGATATATGGAGCCGAGTGTCCAAGAACACAGGTGATAATGGAAAGGTAATCAACAAAGCTGACTTTTGAAACAGTAGAGTACATATACATCACATGGAAACTGCACCATTTATGGCTTTTGATTAGTTTCAGGGAATCTTTCTTCTGCTGTTTTTTTCATTCTCTTATTTCAGACGGAGTTAGAAACCATAAATCACAGGCACTTCACCACCACCACCTGTTCCGTCACTATGCCGTGTAGACAGCAAGCACTGTGTAGACTACACTACAGACACTGTAGACATCTTTGATTTCAATGGTCACTTCTGCTGACATTTCACAAACACATCCTCTTGCATAAACTTTATTTTCTAATCATACCCTACTTTTTAATTCAACTGTTTAATCATCCTTTCCCATCCCTCCAATGGAGAACCAATGCAAAAATCTTAGTTCTTATCATCCCCATTCTTGTCCATTTGCATATGTAAAAGTATGGTGCTCTATACCAACATTACCCATCTTGGATGCTAACCACTCTTTTAATTAGTATTTTTCATTTTTCTTTTATTATGGTTATCCAGTTCTAACAAGGCATAGGAACCTTCTCTACTATTTCTATGGACTAACAAGTGGAAGCAGCAAAAGATAGAGCTCTCCTGGAGCAATGAGTATTCACTCTCATTAGCCCGTTTCCTCGCCACTGAACCTGTTTTAACAGACTCCAACATACAGATGCTGCAGCTCTGAATTCTACCTTCTCTTTCGCTTATTCTTGCATATTTCTGCATGATTAAAATTAAATATATGTTTATATATATATATGAAAGAAGAGATATATACCTGCATCAATCTCTATATATACTTCTTCTAACTGTATAGACTGAAGAAGGTAAGATGTATCTATATATACACATATATGTATCTTCCTTCTTCCACCCTCTTTTTCCTGAGCTCCAGCTGGACATGGAGGACATTACTAGTCAAGAACTGAAAACATTTAAAAAACCCAACCCAAACACGCAAACAAGCAAAAAAAAAAAAATCTCTAATAAAGAAAAACCAAAAGCTATGCATTATAGCATGGTCTACAAAATACAAGCTCTGCCCTGACAAGGGTCCTTGGTTTGCCTCTGTCAGGGGGTAGTTAGGAGGCCAGAGCGCCTGCACTCTTTGTTGCCTGGTAAAAGGGACGCTCCCCGCACTTCCAGGGCTTGACCAGCATTGAGGAGGGCCATGGTCCAATTAACCAAATCATAAGCAAGAAAGCATTCTCAGAAGAAAGTCAGGAGAGCGTTCTTTTCTTCCATCCACTTTTCAGATCACAACTAGATATAACTCAGCAACAGAACAGATCTACATGTTGAGGAAAAAAAAAAAAATCTGCATCAACTGCACACTGCCTAAAATTGAAAAGTTTGTCGGTGGCTAGTTTTGACAAACCCTAACAAGTCTGGCTAGTGGAAAAGACAACAGCAGAATACATACTCTCCTCAGGAACCAGAAATAAATTAAGTCTTCAACTAAAACTGTAGAAACTTTATTATGAATGGCACCATAACACATGGTGCCACATGGCACCCTTCACCAACCAGCCTTTCTCCTCCCCTTACTCCTACAAGACCTACTCTCACCAGAACCAAATTCTGCCCACCACCAGGGACTAGTGATGCCGGCCAAGTCTAAATCAGTGTGCTCTGACAAAAAACACACACTGAAAATACACACCACACATCGCACTTGTACAAAATTTAGGTCTCACAGATGCTTCCCCCTCGAAAATCTGAGCCACATTGAAAACGTCGCAGAAGCAAACCAAGTTAGAACAGAAAAAACAAGACATCATAGCTTAAGAACCAAGGGCAAGCAGCATGGTATTTGCACTACCTCACTGCAGTCACTGGTATAAATAAAACAACAGAAGCATTTAAATAACTTGCTCATTTAGACTGCAGAGAAAGCAGTTCACATTAAAATGGAGTGGACTAATCAGAGTGATAGGTAGGTTGTACATCCCAGAGCTGTACTCACCCAATTTTCATTCTACATCTCTGCAATTTATTTGACCACACCAAATGTTATTCAGATTCAAAAGGTCATCTTCCTTCTTGCAATAACTTGTCACCCATTTTTCACTTTCATATGATTAAGGCATAATGTGCAAGTTAAACATGGTTCCCTTTTACAGCGTTACAGTTTATTCTACAAGTGGTGTATTTTTCAGTCAAAGCCCTGTATTACACATGGAGAAAACTGGTCACAGTAGCAATGAAAGAGACAGAGACAGCACCACTCCATGAAAACAACTGAGAGTTTACTTTCTCAGTGGGCAATAATTTACTGATATTTTGTTTTCACCCAGCATAATTTACTTGGTGACAAGCTTTAGAGCCTGATTCATGGAAAATCCTGATTAAGTGATTGCAATACCCCTTTTTAAGTATTGTCTATTAAATACCTCTACTGAAGATATGTAGAACCTGTTTCTAATCTCAGTTTTGATTAATTAAAACTTTGTTTCAACTGTATTTACAGAACACACAAAACAAATGAAATGCAAAGTGGCACTTCTGTCCCTTTATTTTCCTTGTCTTGCAGTTTTCCTATGCTTCAGCTGTGGTATTTTATCCATTCAGCTAGGGCAGGGAAAGCACAAACTCTACTTCCCCTACAAAAATCACAGCTCACTTCTTTCCTGCCCACACACCACTACCCCCTTTTTTTTTCTTCTGAATTCATGGTACTTTGCATGCAGCAGAACCAAAGCAGTAATAAAAGGAAGTCTGTTTATTAAAGTAATTTTGTGAATCAGAACTTTAAAGCTCTTGTGGGATCACATAAACACAACAGAAGAGAGCATTTACTGTAAAGAAGCATTAGCCTCCTGAGGATTCACCACATGGTTATGTAAATCCCCTTCTAACGCTTCCATGCTCACTTGTCATTCACTAATCAATATCCAGGCTCCTCCATTGCACATTACCACACTATCAAGAGCAGATCATGTCTGTTCACCACTGTGGAGAGAAATGGTTCTTGTCAACTTATTTTTAATGACTTAAGGTCAATTACAGATCAAATGGAAGGGCATTCCTGTTAACTTTTGGTAGGAGCAAAATAGACGTTTGAAGTCTGCCCTGCTTCCAGATTCCCACCAAGTAGAATGGGACTAAAAGCTCTGTATTGGTAAAATGTAGTCCTGAAATATACAGTTCTTTGAAGTCCATTAACACTTTTACCATTTATTTCAGGGATTCTGAAAAAAACTCCATGGCTTTACCACTTATCCCCCTCCATATACATTACTGGAAGAAATATGTTTTAGCATATTGAAGAAGCATATTGAAGATGCTTCAAGATCAAGTTATAGGACTTAAATATACAAAACGCTGCCGCTACCTTTTAATTTTCATGTGTTCTAAGGTAAAGAGCAGAGCCCTGATGTGATGCAACACACTTGTTAATCACTATACTTCAAGAGGCAGCAGCAATAGTAATAGCAAAACACAGCCAAATTATACTTTCATGACTGAAAAACAGCCAACGTAACAATGAAACACTGTCATTTGGTTGTTCAGCTGTTGGAATGAGACAGCAGTTACCCATTAAAGATTTACCATCTGTATGCCATCTACCATACAGAAAAGGCATGTATACATTACAAAAAGCAGCCACCAGGTGCATTGTTATGGTCACAATTAGGTAGGCCAAGAACACTATTCACAGCTCTAGAGCAGCGCACAGCTCCTCCAGCAGGAAAGGACTTTACAACAGTTCGATCCATAGCTGACCAGTTCCAAGTTGCTTAAGACTTAAAAGAAATTAGAGTGCCTTCAATCTAGTAAAAATGGATTGGATACAATAGTAAAACTAAGTAAAATGCACAAATTGTGTGATAGAAGAAACACAAGAAAACTAGCTGGTACACACAATTACTACCAGGCAAGTCTACGAAATCGTGTTTATCATTTTGGAAATGGCATATGAACATTAAGTCTTTTCTCTCCATCCACTGATTTACAGCCCCAGGTCTTCATTCCTTGACATAGAAGTGTTAGAAGTAGAGACATTTTAGATAGATCTATAGTCTTTAAATAGGGTCTTCTCTCCGCAGCTGCTGATGCCAGAAGCTAAACCAAAAGAATGTTATAAGCCTTTCAATTTTTTATCTTGTTATATTCATTCCCAGATAAGTCAAACAGCAAACTCTGAACAAAGAGTATTTATTTTTTTTAACCTCAATTCTCAGTGACCCATTTCTCTGCATAGGCAGTGAAAAGCAATATTCACTTGCAATATATTCTTTGAGGCTTATACTTCCTACCTGCTCTCATTTATCAGCAGGTGGAAACAACTTAGAGCTATCAGTTTTGTTGCTGCAGAGAGGGCAATACTAATCATAAGATTTTTTCCCCTAAAATTACACCTGAACTAGCTCAAATGCTTTTTAAAAAGCAGCGGTAAAGATTTAACTTTGAACTTAACATTGAAATACAATGAAGGACAACATGCAGTTATACTGACAATTCATTAACCCGGTAAAATCTCAATGCTTGGTCAAAACCAGAACTGAATTGTTCCTAGAAAGAACTTGAGTTAACTACAGATGACATCAATAACGTTAAAAAATGATCACCCTGAAGTATTCAGTGGGAGCATTTCAATAACGGAGAGGACAACTGCCATGCATGTAATTCAATCACTGTGTTAAACACTACAGCACACTGTGGTTATAGTTGCCTTTCTTGGATTTGTCAATAGTTTAACTTACCCCCTCTGAATATACCTCTGAAAGATCTCTGTATTTCTTGATACCACACATCATTAATTAGTGCACAGTTTAAGGAAGTCAAACTAGTATTAGCTGCACAACTGAAGCATTACACCACCTGCCTGAGTGACAGGAGACACCAGAGCAACTAACAGCTAAAGACACAAAGGCCAGCTTTGTATGCTTCTGCATGCCTGGTGCACAAGCAGAGAGATTATAACCTGTTAGACCAGTGACAAATTCTCCTAGTACAGCATCGCAAAATAGCTACAATGCTTGAAGCAAAATTTCAGTTCTTTAAATCAGAATGCGTAAAAGGCAGATAATTGCCAGGAGGTTACAGGTACTTCAGAATACTGCTCTAGAAAAGCAATTTCATTTATGAAATCAAGACAAAAGACTTGCAGCAAGCTCTACAGGAATACCTTTTTTTTTTTTAAAAAAAAAAAAAAAGAGACATGTAGGTCCCCAGTGCACAAAACAAGACTTTGAGGGAAGGCTCAGAGACACCTTTTCCCTTATCCAAGCCAAAGAATGTTTATAATATGTTGATTAAAAAACTCCCTGTATGCATGTATCTTTTCAATGCCGTTGGCTCAGAGTTTTCATTCCTGATGATCTATCAGCACATCACCGTCACAACCAAAGGAGGCTTTGTAGGCAAACCAGAAGGGATCTGTGAATTTTTGACAAATGATAGGCAAATTGTCATAATTTTGTGGTGGCTCAGATGTCTAACTACCTTATCAAGAAGGGTGGCAAGCATGGCAAAAAGTCTAAGCTTTGTTTTAAAAACTTCAAAGGTTTCATCTGGTTTTCCTGTCATGGGCCAAACTTTCTCAAAAGCAGCTTTGCAGGACACAGGCTTCACCAGCAAAGCCTGCTCATAAATTAAGCTCTCGGCCCACCTGTGTCCCAGTGCACTTCTTGTGGCCATTCCCTGGTCTCACTACAGCAGCAACAACAATTGCTTTGTGGAGCTAAACAGGATCCATGAAATGAGTTCAGTGGAAATTTTGCCTTCCCCAAAAAATACATCAGAAGTCACAAACCAACAACTAAAACCTGCCTGCTTTATAATGATGCAATGGAGTCCCAGGAACACCCCTACCAGTAAAAAGCAGAAAGACAGAGAACCACAACACTAAGCCGGAACAAGCAGCCAAACCAGACAGAATTATTTAAAATTGTTTCAACCCTGCCAAATGTACTATGACACCACATTCACAGGCAACTCTAACGTAGATGGATGAAGATGAAACAGTGTGGCCTCTCAAGGTAAATGCAATGTCTTTAGAACTATTAGAAAAATACCTAATGAGAACTGAACTTTGAATTATCAAATACAAGCCATATTACAGTTGATCACTAACATACATGCCATTAATAATACAACTAAAGTTACTTTTAACACTGAGGTCAATTCAAGCTTTAAACTATTTCCTTTAACATAAAGGAGTTTGGGGGTGGTGTTTGGGTTTGTGTTGTTTTTTGTTCCCCTTCTTGTTTTAATTCTTTTGTAAATAATACAATACAAAGTCAGACTGGAATAAAAAAGATCTAGTGATTTTAAAATTCAGTATCAGCAACATCCCCAAATGCAATTGCCTGCATAATTTACAACCACAGCTGTGCAGGTTAAATGCCTAATTCCTTGCCATTTCAGTATTTAGACAGGCAAATCTTCCTGATAACCTAAATTTAATAAGCGGAAACAATATATTGATTCCTTGCCTCAATAATTATCAATCTTACATACAAAAATTGTTTTGATAAATAAATATACCAGTTCTCTATTAAATAAGTGGTGGTATAGCAATTGCATAGAGTATTATTTAGGTCATAATCAAAATAAATGTTTAATTTATTTTCAATAAAACTACAGCAAGGCATAAAACCATCCTTAAGAACTGAGTAAGAAATGCATAATTCACCATTTTTGAAGAGCAACCTTTGAAGAAAATAGTAGAGGTACAAACAGAAAGCAGGATTAGAATCAATAGTTTAATCAAGGGTTCCTGCTTACTGATTTCAGTCATGATTTAATCATGATTAAACAGGTTATTTAAATGAAGTCTCCATTCTGTGAAAATAAAATTCAGTTCAGTAGCCACATCCCCACACCTCCCCGATTCCTAGGGCAAAGCCTTAGATGTGATGGCAAAATAAAATACAGGACATGTAATCACAGGTACATTTATTTCAAGAATTCTACAAATGGTTTTGTTTATGATGTGTGTTACTCAATCAATTCCCAGCCTACAGATAAGTTCTGTTACTTTCCAGTTGTAAATCTACCATGCAACTGAGACTTTATTTATGGATTTAATCATTAAATACACTGGAGAACAAAAGCCATTCTAAATAGCAAAATACGAGAAATACCTGTCCTTGGTGAAGGATACACATCGGTCGCACTTCTTACAAAAGGGACTGAATGACAAAAGTTGGTTTCTTTTATAGATACCAAAAAAATTAGAAGGGAAAAGAAAAACCCAAAAAAGAAAAAGACAATTGAGAACTCTGTGTTATGGTACTGAGCCAATTATCAAACTCATTCCACTTCCAGCCAGAACAGATGTTCTGGTTTCCTTGTTTATAGATTGGGGTTTTTCTCCTAAAGATCTAAGCCTCAAACTTAAATATTAGCAACACAGGAGAAGCTCTGCTAGGTACCTCCAGCCAAGTAAGTTTCTTATGTAACTTTAAGTGTAATGCATTTTGTAAGAAAGACGTAAAAAACAAACAAACAAACAAAAAAACCCAAACAGCCTACATGAAAGCAGGAAGATTAACACTTGAGCTTCAGCTCAGACTAGTGAGTGATATCACGTCATCTATGTTCTGGCACGCAGAGGAAATCACATTTCACTTAAGTCCTAACAACTCTCCTGTAGCGAAGCATACACAATCGCCTGCTACTAGCTGCTCCTTGGACTTGTCATTCTGAATTGTATCTCTCTGTCCATCTCTCCAGAAAACACATTCCTCAGAAAGGACCAAATGACACATGGTTTCAAAGTGTGATAAACCAGCTATATTAGCTGAAGAAATGCTTTTGTAAGAAACACCAATGCGCACAAACATTTATCTGTAAATTACAAGATCAGAGTGCCATTACATACAACTCTCCCTTAGTATTTTCTCTACACACTATATTAAATAAGATATGCTACAACAGAAGCATCCCGTTTGCCAGTGCAGCAAGGAAAAAATTTCCATTTGTCCCTTTTGTTCTTCCACAGGCTTAATTCATCTGGTGCGCAGGAACTGTATTAAATTAGGTCCTGGGACATTCCAAATTACCATCAGTAAATTATCTTCCTGTCATAGGAGCTAATTTAACCATCTTAGATTGCTTCAGATAATTTGCAATTCTTAACTATTAACCATTAACAAGTCTCCTAATTTAACATGAAATGTCTCTGTTATTAATCTAAATAGTCAAACCCTCCAACAGTGACCTTCCTAAATCTGTAACTGTAACAACTTGGTGGTTAGACTGGAAATTTCACATTAAGAGTAATAATGCCTCCCTACTCCCTTTTCCTGGTTGTATGAACAGTCCCATTGGAGGACTAAATCACAGGCAATTGCCTTAAACCTCTCTTTGCAGAGTTCCTGCTGGGGTCCGCTGCCAAGACACACGGTGTGCACAGCCTCACAGGAGAAAATCTGGATTACAAATTTCATTCCTCCCCACTCCCAGATTCCTCTTCCTCTGTGAGGCTGAGGATACTGAAGCATCAGCATTTCAATGTAATGATCACTCAGATAGTCTGGGTCAGAGGTATGTGCCAAGGCAACAGATCAATTAACAGTGAGAACCAATATTTTCAGTTCATTGCAGAATTCAAGCAGTCTCTTAATTAAACTTGAGCTTTTAAATACTAATCGTCTGTATTAAGTATTTAATACTACAGTCTTTCAAAAGCTTTGCAAGGAATTACCTAAAACACACTGCTGTTAATTTCACTCATGGGGCAACATACTTCACGCCACAATACAGCAAAAGACAGAAAATAAATTCGAAATTGCCGCATCCAAAGAAGCAACTCTGACAGCAGAGAATATTTTTACAAGTTAGTCCCGCTGAGAAAACTACTAAACCAAAAAGGTATTAAATACAAGGACAGAAAAATCAGATAACTCAAGTTGGAAACCATCCAGACCAACAGAGTTAAATACCAGCACTTCTATAAAGAGTGCCATGGGATTCTTCAAAGATTATTTCAGAATGTGAGTTGTGTTTCTCATCCACCACAAGGCATTTGCACTAAACAGAGGCTGGTGTTAATATGGCATTCCCTGCTCAATTACCGCATGAGTCCAGCCCTGCTCTGCTTGGGAAAGCTAACAGAACCTGACCATTCAGTAAGAGAATTACTGAAAGGCATTGATTCTGCTGCCAGAATTCCTCCTTTAGGAAGGTAATTTTTAATTTTTATTGGTAACATTAACCTTTTTTGGAACATACTACTAGGAAAAAAATGCAAAACTATCATCTGCAATTGGATAGTTTTTGGCGTAGCACAGCCTCACTGTATAAGAGGGGGAAAAAACCCAACCCAGAGGAACACCTGGGTTTTTTTCTTTTCCCTCTTGCTCCTGTTGAAGGCTGCCCATCTCCCTAGGCTTTGCCCTGTCCCAAATCTCCAGGCACTATTCTCCAAACCTTTTGGCCCATACCCTCAAGCCTCATATTAAGTTGTTTCCGCCCATCAGGCCCTAAATGTTTGTGTCAGCTTCCATGACAAACTCTGCAACCACGGTAGTTGCCCAGCCAAAAACTCAACAGTATAGAAACTGCCATCAGTTTTCTCTCCACTACTTTGTGCCTGAGGACCCTAGGGAAATGCCTTCTCACCTCAGGTCCTAGCCCAGCCAGCCTCCATCACATAGGAAGGGCCACTTCCCATCTTCACCTTTTACTGTCCCCTTACCTCATGGCCCTTCTCCAATGAAGCAAAAAGAAAGCAAGGAAGAGGTGAAACCTTCCTGAGCCTTCTCTTGACATGTTTACTTCCCTTCCCCTCTCCATCCTCCCCATCAGTCAATTAATTTATCTTGTATTTTGCTGGTGTTTACATTTTTACCCACATCAGTACCGAAATTGTTTTTCAAACAGTAATTCTCAGCATCTGAAACCAGTGTGTTCAGAACTCATTGAGCTACCGCAGTTTATTTAATTTGATTGCCTCAAGTGAACTATTTTAAAGGAAAAAGCTTCCAACATTTTTGATGCTATACTGAGCTTTGAGTCTTCTAGTCTGGCATCTAATGTTCACAATGTTTATCTGAATATCAAGCCATACTTTAAAAGCTATATAATAGTAGCAGATGAAGCATCCACAGGAAATTGTTTTTATCCTCATACTGTAGCTATCTTGCTCTGTAATAATACGGTTCACAACTTAAGGTTCATTTTAACAAATCCCATAAACATTCTCTATCAGCTCTATGACTTAATGATCAATTCACCAAAACACATCAACAGAATAGTTTAAAATCTGCAGTGGAGGTGGATAAATGCAGAAACCCCTGTGAGGATATTGGTTGTTTACTACCTTACAATCCCAAGGGAATGCCATGTGACACAAAACAAGTCATCTACACCACTTTTATCCACTACAAATGACAAAACTAGCAGTATTTTTATTTTCAGATGCTCAAAAAACACTTACTCAGTAAATTAATTACAACAAAAGAGAGCAGTTAGGGGCCAGAGCATCTTTCTCTATATACAGCTGCCCTAACTGTAAGCTCATTTACCCTGCAATGATCCCAGCATAAGCACAGCTGCATATGGCTGGAATGCAGAAGGCAGTTTCTTCTGTAACCAGGACTGACCGTGAGTGACTGAGGGCCTCCAGATTTACATCCTATGAAACCAGAAATTTATTTTTCAGGGTTTTATGAAGGAATCCCATACGACTTCCCTTCTGCTAACAAAACAAAAAACAGTTGACTTAGTGCAAAACAGATTACAGCAACAGTTCAAGCACTAACTAATATGATGAACACTACTGTCTTCCCAAAATAGCATCTCTGTAGCTTGTCACTTACATTACCCAGTGTGGTACAACCTTGTCAGTAGTACACTGGAACGTCAGCCTCAGAATGACTCTGGCCTTAATTTAGCAGAGTAATAAGGTCCCAGTATCAAGACTTCGGCGCTGGAGAAGAAGACTCCTAATGCCATGCCCACAAAGCAGCACTAGTCTGCACCACAGTTGCTATTTCTCCAGAGTTGAATTTGCTCACTGCAGCTAGACCTCAACCCAGACCCAAAAATGCAGAACCCAGCAGTCCTCAGGTGCAACTGCTCACTGACAGGCCAGGGCCGCTATTAATGTGCCCACAGTAAGGTCAAAGACAAAAAGCTTTTAACAGAATATACTGACATATACCTGACACTGACAGGCAAATGAGCTGAGATAACTCCTCACAGGTAATTTGACAATGGAAGAAACAAACATTTTGTTAAAAGTTAACAATCATCAGCTCCTTTCCCCTAATAAGGATTCTGTTAAATTTACTGAATAACGAGACATTTGAATATAACTCTTGACAAGTACTCAGCAGACTGCACAGCCCTGTCACGCTCACAGCAGCTTCAGCTGTTCCCCTCTTGGAGTCAACAGTGAAGACAAAGCATAACTATTCAAATGTCACCAGAGGTACCTTGCTAAACAACATATCTAGCAGCCAGCCAGTGGCTGCCCTGAATTTCTGTGAGTGTTCCATGAGCAAATTATCTCTTGCCTTTTCAGTAGCAAATATAAAGAAACACTTAAATACTAACTCTGAATCTACTGGGCAGAGGTATAGGGAGCTTGTAGCCCTCATGCTCAGATATGCACTTTGCAAAGTCCCAACTAAAGGACAAGAGTGCTGTTTGGTACGCCCCGCACTCCTGTATTCGCCCCAGCCACCCACCCACCCACACACACACTGATTACATGCTAGCTCTGACCCTGCTGGCACGCACAGGTTTCCATCAGAAGGGAACTCGGACACACAGTGCAAAGGTGCATAATGCAGCCCACCTCCTACCACTGAGGCAGGACACAGCCAGAGTTCACATGGGGTCAGGAGTTTGCACCACATTCTTCCCTCAAAAGTAAGTCAGCTTCAATTAACAAAATTCACTCTGCAAAATTATGCATCAGATTGTTTTTTCCAAAACACCGTCACCAGTGTTCCCAGGACCCAGAGTGTATCTGCTGTTCGAGATATTTTTGTTTTGTTAAAAGGAAACTTTCTGGTTTCTAAAACTGAAACTCTTGGGGTTTTCCTCTCTACCAATAACCATCTAAACCTTCATAATTGTTACACACTAATCCCTTGGTTTTAAGGAGGGTAGAGGGAGGGATTTTTTTCACCCATGAATTAAGAGGGTCCTTAACAAGAATATATGTTCATCATGCAAGTAAGAGTTTGGAAACTCAAGTCTCCTAGGATCAATATTCCTTCACTTCTGGCTCAGGAGCTGCAGAAATCTGAAAGCATAATCCCTGACATTTCACTGTACTTGCAGGACTAAAATGTTTTCCCTGTGGACATGCCAACACTGCAAGTAAGTGGGTAGAAGCTAATTGCCCTATAGGATTCATCGTAATTTAAAAGTACCCAAAGCACCTCACTAGTACATCCACATAGCAGTATAAACTGGTCTGTTTTGTAAATGGTTTCATCTACCTGTCTGTCAGCAGAAAGACAAAAAAGAATATTGATAGCATAACTCTGTAGTTATGTAAATTGGACAACTAAACCGGCTCCAAATAATCTCTTAAGTCTTTTCTCTCCCTACAATAAAATTTATTACTCCTCCCTTCAGTAAACAACCTCTGGCAGTCACACAATTTTTTATAGCTGTCACTAGAAAAGCAGTCAAAGAAAAGGGAAGGTAGACGACTTTGGAACTTGGCACTCATTCTGTGTACAGGTTTTGACGTTACTGTTTTAAAGCTACTTGTTATGCATAAATCTGCTATTTGTTTCTAAAATACTCGTGGTAATTTTTAAAATATTTCTCTATTTGACTTTTTATCTTTTTTTTTTTTTTTTAGCATAAAAAACCCTGTAACATTTAACTTTTCCCCATAACAATAATCAAGAGTTTACAACCTTTGACAGATACCCTGTCAATACAAACTGGATGTAAACAGTTTTAAAATGAGTGGCAGTAATTTCTTAATTAAGTTAGCAGTTCAATGAAAATGACTGCAAATACATAAAAGTTATCAAAGCTTCTTATGAAAAAACACTTTTATCCAAGAACCAGACCACATAATTAAACAATTAAAATCTTATTTATAAACTGATTTTAATTAAATGTAATCTGACTCATTTTAACTATGTAAAAATTTAAAGTTAGACAACATATTTGTATCCATTTTCTAAAGTATCTGTCACTTCTCCACAGTGGCTGATCAAACTTGCCAGTGAAAAACGATTTGAGTAGGCAACTTGTAATACAGCTATGGTTTATTTCTGTCAGAGGCTGACTGCTGAAGTGTGAAAGAAACTCATTAAAAATCTCTCACTGTGATCCTGCATTGCAAGGAAAAAAAAGAAAGAAAATACTTAATGAAGGGTACACTTAGCCTGAAGCCACATTCATATTCTGCTTTTCATTTTACACTATTTCAGTAAGCAATTAAAAGACAGCAATTAGTCACAGAAACACTATTCATACTGGTCATACTGGGAGATTAAAGAGGTTAGTACTTATTTTATGTTAATATTATGAAAGTAATGAAGGAGATCAAGAATAATACAGCCAACTAAAAAGGAACACTAACATAAATAGAAGAATCCTTACCTTAATCTTAAGACAAGATTCACTGCACATGGAACTTCACTATATTCATCAGTAAGAACAGGCTGAGACTATTAAAGAAAAAGGCAAAAAGTTTTATAAAGGATGCCAAAGGAAAAAAAAAAAATAATCCCCAAATACCCGCCATGCTAACAGTTTGAAGTTAGCACAGAATATTTTACACATCCTCTAACTCTCAAAAACCTTTTAAACACTTTCAGTAACATAGTCTGAAATATAGCTGATACCAGTAAAACTGCCATATTTCAATTACAGAGATACAAATGATAAGGCCTGCATTAAAGTACTGAGTGTAAGATCTTTTAATCCACCTTGCATCAAAGCTCCAATAACCCATTAAATAATACGCACACAGTGAGAATACCAAGCTACTACTCACATTATTTTTGTGGAACAGTTTTGGTTGTTAAGGAAGTCTTGCATCTATCCATCTGCAAAGAACTACTAGCATATCAAAGCGGGCATCGCAGCTCAGAGAATGTCTTTCACAGAGGAAAATCAGGAATACAGATAATCTTTCCCACTATCACTTTTCCCTCACACTGTGATACCCTTCCCAGCCCCCAACTAACATTTATATGAAGTCTTAAGCAAAAGTGTATCCCACATACAGAGTACCTCAGGGTCCTCTAGCCTACTATGACTTCATATCCAACTTGGCATATTGTCACCACTCACAGAAGCCTGTTCAAAGTTACAGTCAAGTCCTCCCAAAATGAAGACTTGCATCACAATTTGATTGTTTTCCAACACTTTTCCACATTAAAGCTACTTTTAAAAGTGTTATACAAGACCTGGATGTCATTATCTGTGTATTTTAAACAAAAGTTAACACATATTTGGAAAAATCATCTAATCATCAGAAAGGAGTAGAATTTTTTCTACTTAAGTTCCTTCCATTTATATAAACTACTACTATTATTTCTGCATCTTCAACAGACCTGTTATTTCAGTGTTTAGGAACGTGCAGTTCAAAGACCAACAGGCACACACCAACAGTAACAAGCTGTACTAGTCTTTGTTCTACAACATCTTCTGGAGTATTTAGGAAACCAAAAATCAACAGAAGTCTTCAAGCAGAGGATTTTTTTTCTCCTTCATAAACTAAACAGCTCAGAATAAAAGAGTCACCTGTATAAACTGAGTCACAAACGTAAGACATAAAAAGACTGTCTGGTGAAAGTAATTTTTTTTTTTTGTACTCTGCTTACATAAGATCTCTCAGATGCTGAAGTGCTATGTAAACTAGCTTCTGTAACACAACGACTGGGGTCATCACTTGAGCTAACAGAATCAAATCTGGCAGGAAGCTGTTAGTCTTTTAGAAGATTTCTATGACACCAATGAAAATCAGAGAATCTAAAATTGCAGGTGAAGTGGCAAGGGTCACCCACCCAAGGAACAGACACTTCTAAAAGAGCACTTTGGCTGTAAGCCAGTAATCCTATTAAACAATTATTTATAGCAGCAATTCTTCCCACACTCTCAGCACAGGACCATGAAACTCAATATGGTATTTTATTCCTCTGAATTAATCTACTATGCCATAGTACTGAACTATTTTACTATATATGGGATGAAGCATTTTAATTATAAGCTACGTGTTGTGATAGAAATCCTGAGAACAAAAAATTATTTGGAGATCTTCTGGCTACTCTTGACACAGCCATCATTACTCTGACAAAAAGACAGCAATTAGCGTGATCCAGTTATGAACAGTCATTAAAAACAGCCAAATTACCTATCTTAACCAATACTCCTGGGTATGAACATAACATGACTTTAAATTTCCTATCTATTTTATCCACTGCGTGCTCAAGTTAATTGTTACAGGCCGAACTGCATATAGCTCTATCCTCATAAGTCCTTGCTACACAAGGCTGCAGAACAACACTCTCGCCTCAATTCACATTTTGAACAGCAGAAATTGAAAAGAAATCCCTTCACTCAAACACTTGGAAGGAAAAAAAATTGTAAAGACATTTTTACCTCTGTGTTCTCCTCCTCTTTTACTCTTCGTGACTAGAAAACAAATGCAGTGAGATATGAGCTATACAGCTTTATGCATTAAAGATCCAGAAATATTAAAAATTAACGTTAAGACATATTATCTTGCAGAGTGGAAATGTCTTGGCATAAACAAAAGGTACCTTTTCCTGAGAAACAGCAGCTTTTCCCTCCTCGCTCTTCTCATCCATTTCATCATCACTCCATTCCCAGTCCCCATCTTCTGTTTTATGGAGGTGACCACTGGAACCTGGTACTCGTCTGACCTACAAAAATATTAAGCGTTGACCATTACACAGATAACTTTAGTCTTTATCTGTGTTCTGGTTAATCAAGCAGTTCTTCATAATTTTTATTCTGTATGCTTTCATTAGTTTGCTGGAGGAGTCACTGGCATACTGAAATCAAATCTGACCTCTGGGGTTATCCTTGAGCCAGAGGGAATAGCTAAGATATGCAAAATTGGCACAGGGAAATAGGTTTTGGATATATTTTGCAACTGCTTAGGAACAAGCTCAAGTAGATGACAACTGCTTACTATGAACTAACCCTTGGAAAGAAAGGAAGCTATTCAAGGAAGCAGAAGTTACACAGACAAGGTTGTTCTTGGGGCACAAGTCTTTAAGAACTTTATTGTCCTGCTAAAAAGCTTTAAAATGTGTAAAAGTATTAAGGATACTTCAAAAGTAAAATTATCCTTATTAAAAAAAAAAAAAAAAAGAGGCAGCAGCTATATGCAGACTGAGAAGGTAGGCAGGCATGCACCACACCAAACTAGTTGGGCAAACTCCTGTAGGTCAAATAGTCTAACAAGCCTTAGCAGCAGTATCCAGCAACTAAATCTGAAAATCAAATACTCTTCTGATGTCACCTTGCTCTTTTTCAGAGCCTGACAACACACTTGTTTTCCCCTGGATCACGTTTAGCCTATTTGAGCAAAACAAAGGAACATCCAACAACTCTTCCCACACCTTGGTATGCATTTATGAGACCCATGAGATGGCTGAAAGCACAGCACAATAAGCAGCAGTCCCACCGGTGTTTAGATTAGAATCAGTTTCTCTAATGATTTCACATTACTGAGCCAATATACAGTTCCTACTGCACAACTTCAAATGCTCGTTCAGGTAAGCTCCCCAGCACTATAAATTTGTAAAGCTTAAAGCATATCCTTTTGAATTATAAAAAAGGAAAAACAGTTACTCAGGAAACAGCCTGTACATTGGTAGGAGAACAAAAGGAACAAAGCATTAAGTGTTCACAGTACACAAAAGGGAGAACTAACTTTGCAGAAAAGCAATTTCAGGCCAAGAACAACTGCTCAAGAAGACATCTAATAACAATAACTACTAAAAAAAATATTAACTAGATGATCTTAGCCCAAAACTGTGTATCCTGTTAGGCAGTATGCCAGTATGTTGTATGTACGGTAACATACAACAGCCTGGTTCAATTCTGTATTCACAGATTCCTGTCTGTAGTGTTTTGATGTCTTGCACCAAAGTACATTGAGCACTGATTAACCTGGTTCTGCCATCCTCATTGGTGGTGGTAATGGAAAACCATTCTGCAGCACAGCTACCTCACAAAACAGGAAGATGTTAAAAAAAAAAAATCTAAAAAGTTTAATATCCGATTTCTGAAAACTACTGTTTTTCCAACTTCATGAAACTTACATAAAGACTAAACTGGTATTAACCTTGCTGTAAACTCCTCCAATTGCTGCAAACCACAATGTGAGGAGAGATGCAGCATGTGACAGATTCCAGCTGCTTCTAAATCCCATCACGTAAATTTATCTGTGGCATGAAAACAGTACAGGACACTAGGTCTGAGCTCATGAGCTTCTAGAAAACTATGTGATGCAGATGCAGCTATTAATACATTTTTTTCCAAAGCAGCTTTTCATAGAGAGCTGGGCACCTAAGCTATTTCTCTACTGGATTTGGACTGAGCACAATTTGGAGCTGGCTGGCCTGACACCAGAACAGTAAGCATAAACTTAGGAGCCTTCTTGCAAAACCTTGTGCATATACAAGCAGGTACCTTGGTGTCTGCATTCTTTACCTCTCCTTCCTTCCCTCCCTAAACACCCATCTGCTCCTCTCCCTTCTCTTTTGCACACAGGAGACTAAACTAGAGGAAAGGATGACGTTTCCAGAACCTCAGCACATTACTTTCTTCAGTCCTTATGATACTCCTTCCTTATATTTCTTTCCTGCATAACTGAATTAGAGTGCCCTACTTACTTTTCTCCGTATTTTGTACGCCTTTGTAACAGAGAAGAAGGGAAACCTAGGCAGGACACCAGGGGAATATCCTACTCCATCACTTGAAAGACAAATTCTACACAATTTTTCTCCGTTTCCCATACCAGGCTCCTAATGCACCAGTTTCAGGCTCTAGCTGCCTCAGAGCTTGGTACAAGAAGCTCCTGTGTGTTTGGGAGGAAGGACCAAGCAATTGTCAACAAAAGCAGTTAGCACAGCAATTTCTTACTCGGCTGCAATCAAGGGAGGCACAATCAGTGGGCTCTTACTGTCTATATCATCAGGGATTAGCACAGATATAAGGTAATTTTGCAGGCAATTTGCCCGGTGCTTGTGGATGTAATTTATTATCCTTCAAGGAACAGTCCTGAAGTAGGCTTTTGTTTAACAGCACAAGCTTTTTCCTAACAGCAATACATGAACCTAAGAGAGGACATCAACCCCACCAGAAGCATGCTTTACAAACAGAATAGAATAGAATGGTTTACAGACACCTTCACACATGACATTGTGCACTAATCAAAATCTCTTCTGCATCTATTCTCAGTTTTTCTGAAGACTTATTCTAACTGGAACAATTTTAATGGAGTTTAATGATGCTGGCATAGAGTTATGAGAGAAAGCTTTACTGATGAAGATGGAGTGCATTTCAAGTTTTTAAATAGACTGCCTTTTAATAAGCAATAAACAAATGGCTCAAGGAAAAGAAAATAAGTTACTGCAAAATAAAATATTGTGTTCAATTATTTTCTTGAAAGGTGTCTGAAGGCAGAAAAACAAAAGTTTAGGTTTGTGCTGTTCCAGTTGGACTGATTCCCACTAGCACACATATTCACAGGACAGAAATCACCAATTCAGCTACAGCAAAGTACCCAACCTACTCAGCCTTCAAAAACCTGAAGCGTTTTTGTCTAATGTCTATGTCTATGACAAAATATCTAACGACATTTTTTTATTGGTGGTGTTAATTTTTGATTAACAGTGGCTTTGCTCAGTTTCAGTTCTGGTTAAAGCCACAAAGACTCAGTCACATAGGGAGGACATGTACCCCAGGTGCAGGACAGAACAAGAGCAGCACACCGCGTCAGCAAATAAATTAATTGTCTCTTCATTTAACATAAACCTGTGTAACTAATATCACTTATTGGATGGAAATATATTAGCTTCAATTTCTGTTGTAATAGAAACTTATCTGAAGAGACTTGATACCAGAATGGTGCTGCTTCTTTTCAGATTTTCTAGCACCTTTTCCAGAGCACACTCACTAAAATGCATATAGGTGGTAACATACGTGAAGTATTTTAGCAGACAACTAGCATTTTATCATATTCAACTCACATTAATATAAAGCAAAAATACACCAGAAATAGGAAAGGAATAAAACTTGCATTATACAGCTAAAGCTTTTTACGCTTTGTATTTGGCACAGCCAGAGAACTACTTTAAAGAGCTAAAATAAGATAACTGAGACAACCCGGGACATTCATCAGGGCTGCACCGGGACCTGCCTGGTGGTACAGGGAGCAGATTCAACCCACCAGCCTGAGAGAAAAACTAGTCTTTTTTTATCTTTTCTGAACACATTTTTTTTCCCAAGATTTGTGGGTTAAATCAGCCCAACTTGAGGTCAAATAGCAAAGACTGTAAGCAAAGAGGCAGAAACAAAAGGGGCAGTGAAAGGGAAGTTGGATCATCTTGTTTTGGAAGCAGCAATCCCTCAGGATCCTCAAAATCACATACTCTAGAACACTTACAATGCAGCATCATGACCAGAGTGCACAATCTGCCACACCAAGTCTCCTCAGGCTTCCATTTGTGCTCCTACAGCTGTGCATACAACCCAATTGAAATATTAACATGGAACACAAGTCAGCTTGCAGCCAAATCAGCTTTTTAATTTAGCTGAGCATAAGTCAGCACAAGCACTACAGCCTGCACAAGAGAAGGAACTGGAATATCATTTTCAGTAGTTGCCCCAGTCACCTGTGATAAGAAAGCATTTTAAATTCCCAAAAAGTGATAGACACAAATATGAAGAGGGAGCAAATATATCCAGACACAGCATACATTTATCTCCATTTCCTTTCATTTGCTCCCCCTGCCCTGCCTCAAAATACTACAGAATTAAAGTGAGCACATTTTTATAACAGTATGCCAAGTCACTATACTAAACATCTTCAGAAGATTTTCACTTCATCACAATCAAGTCTTTCCAACCTTTTGGATTACTCTTGAAGTGTTCTTCGTAGAGTGTGGTAAAGCTCTATATCCCTTTGTCCTTACAGGCCTAAACAACCTTCAAGACAGGAAAAACCTTTTCCAACAAGAACACTAAGGGCCATTATAACAAGCCTGTGAGAAGATGAAAAGAAAAACGGAAAATAAGGAACAAAGATAAGCAATCACTGAGTGGCACCAGTACTAGAATTGTTCTGTTAGGAATGCATCTTCATCAGGGTGAAAACAGAGTGTGTTTCTCTAGATGACGTTCTCACATACTTCCCTGTTTTGATTGCTCCCTTTCAATTTGCAAGAACAGGTGTGCAATATATAAAAGTATTTTTCTGAAGAATAGTTATATACATATGTGTACAGAACTGTAGCCTGTTAAGCACTTGCATTGCACAATATAGCAACAGGAATCTGTGCCTCAGGTGTCAAGCATTTGTAGCAAAAACATTATGGTATGCCCATCGGGGGAGAGGAAGAGAAACGATTATCCCATTTTCCTCCCATCAAACCACAGTCCCCTACAGCAAAGCTTACAAATTCTTTCCTTTGGCGGTGGACAGCTTAAGCTACTCTTTGAAATGCTGCAGCTTGTAAAAGTTAATGAAAATGCTACAATGGGCCAACACAAAAATCACTATATAGAAATGATGGGAAGAGTTCATGGGGACTTGATAGCACACAGAGCATTCAACTGTTACCTAAAAAATAAACTAGATGGCTACTGATGGAAAGTTATAGAAAGCTGTGTTCACCACTGCACAAAGTATTCATCTCTGCTTTGCCAATAATCTCAGCCTCACTGGGCCACTGCAGCAGCCTCTGAAAAAACTGATAGAAACAGCAGCAGATCCGAAGAGATCGCACAAACAGAAAAATAACATCGTCAACACACTTTTGAACAGCAAAGATATTTCTACCCAAATTCAGAGCAACAATGCAACATTATGAACACCTCAGAGGGCATCTCAAGTCCCACAAAAAGACCCTCTTGTCTTTCTGAGAGGGTCTGACTCCCAGCTCTGTCTAGCAAAAGTGTTTTTTGAAATATATGTTGAAGGTACACTTCACAAATACGGACATTAAGAGTTTTCCTACCCTCAATAAAATGCTAATGTAAACTAATGAGAATGAACAATGTCAACTGTATACAAGAGAGACCACCCATCCCAACCTCTAGTATTACCGTGGGAAGGAAAAAAATTACCTGAAGACAAGAATGAAGGAAGCTCAAACCATACTTACCTTGGAGAGTATGGACAATACTTGAGGACCTAACTTTGGAATGAGTACTGCATAGCTCTCAAAGGACGCCATACAATGATCAAGAAACAAAGAATGTCCAGACTTCATGCCCTGTTTATCAACTTTCAATGAAATTCATTGACACTTTACCTTTGAGAGAACAAATAAACCTCTCTTTTCTTCTGATTTTATTTTACAAATATAGCATTCCCCTTATATGAACTGTCCTTCAAAGGTGGCACTAATTCATGCTATCTTGAACTCCTGTTGTTCACATACAGACAGCTAGAAGTGTCCTCTTTCTATGCACCCCTTTTCTTTCTGGGAGAGGGGGGTTTAAGACTGTAAACATAATTCGGCAACTGCATCCATGATTTCTATCATAATGACATACTGACTGCAAATTCACAATTCAGCCTGCTGGAGAGAAGACATCTCTGCAGACCTCTATACACAAGGCCAAAAACTGTCAGTGGACTTCAGTCCAACCCCCCAGTCTCTCATGTCAGTGCTGAAATTGGCAGAAAATACAACAGGGATTTGGAAAGTTGTAAATATTTGGAATTTCACTACTGGTTATCATTTGAGATACTACTAGAAGACTGGTATCAAAGGCAGCACACTTGCATTTCATCCCAATGATTACAGCATTACAGCAGTTGAGAACGTTCTACATATTTCTCCTGATATCCTGCTACAGGCCTCCCATTTTACAGAGGGAAATAAAGAAGCAGACAAATGAATTGATTTATTCAAGGCCACAACGCAAACCCTAGACAGAGCATGAAACTGAAATGAACCTCTTGCATCTACAAAGTAAGGGGGAAGTTCTTTTACATTGCATGCAGTAGCTATACAAATGCAATTTCTCCCTCAGCTTTAGTCAAAATACACAGCATTGATAGTTCTTTATGCTAAGATTATAATATATTTATAATTATATTTAAATCTAAACATTTCTCTCTGTAAATATTTCAAAGTGAAAGGGAAACAAGTTAAAACATGCTCAGTTCCAATTTGAGTTTTATTGTTTTAAAAACCTAAATGCTGCCTCCAAAATAGGAGCTAAACTGAATCATAAATTTAGCTAATAAAGAAAACAATGAAAGCCTTCAGCCTTACAAAGACAAATTAACACATATTAGAAAAGGTATTTCACATAAATCAGAACAGCACCAGGGAATAAAAAATGAATTTGAATGACTGGCATTTAAACTGCACGCAACACAAAAGCAGCTCGGAACATTGCGATCTACAACCAAAAGCAGTTTGTAGGAGGAAAAACCTAACAAGTCACTGCCAACATTAGCACAGCTGTGGAAGAAGGACATTACGAACATCAGCTACAAGGGAGAATTGCTTGGACAATTTGGTGAGTGAAAAAATCATGACTACCACGAAAATATTAAGCATCTTATGATTATTACTATATATGTCGTTGCTGGTTAAAGCTTACTCCAGTATACACCAGAGTCACAAAGATTTAAGAATAAATTAAGCTGCTGACAGAACTATTAGTCCTCACCCTTTTAAAGTAGCATACAGATAATTTAACATTCCCAGCCAGCAATAGTATGCATCAGCTCTCCAGGAGAATGTCTGCTTAAACAGATGAACAGGGCAGCTATCATTCCTGCCCACTGAAGGTTAGCCTGTATCAGCCCAACAGAGAGAGAACTTCAGCACCAGAATGCAGAAGCTGCCCACATTTCCCAAAGCTTGATCAAAAGCAGGCTACAGCGTAAGGAAGCAAAACATAAATTGTTGTCTTCTAGACACTGACGTACTTGCTATATGTAGGTGTTAGAGGCTGGGGAAAGAAAAATCTATTATTCATCACTGATTCTTTTGCTTCTGCAATTTCTTTACAAGTTTATTTTTGTAGTATGACAAGGAAGGGAACGAACATTTTCTGAATATCAAGATCTTCCTACTTCTTTATTCGTAACTACTGGCCGACTTACAGATTTATTACTTCATTTCAGTGTCTCATTAAAAAAAACTATAAAAAGGACACACTGTGGGATACCAATGCACACACATATAAAACATTACTGCAATGCATACATGGTACAGCATATGATCTAGACCACACTAAAAATCAATTATTTCATTAAGAGTAATATTCTGCATTGTCCTGATTTTGGCTGGGATAGGAATTACTTATTTTATTCCTCAGTAGTTGGTACAATGCTGTGTTTCGGATTTAGTATGAGAATAATGTTGACAAACTGATGGTTTAGGATGTTGCTGGGTAATGTTCATACCAAGACAAGGGCTTTTCCATTTCTCAGGCCCTGCCAGCAAGAGGGCTGGAGGGGTACAAGAAATTGGGAGGGGACAAAGCCAGGACAACTGACCCCAACTAGCAAAGGGATATTCCATACCATGGGATGTCATGCTCAGTATATAAACTGGGGGGAGCCAGCCAGGAGGGGCCAATCGCTGCTCAGGGACTGGCTGGGCATCGGTCAGCGGGTGATGAGCAATTGTATTGTGCATCACTTGGGTTTTCCCTTCCTTTTGGATTTTATTCTCTCCCATTTGCTCTCCTTTTCATTATCATCATCAATACTATCGTTATTACTTTATTTCAATTATTAAATTGTTCTTATTTCAAACCTCGAGTTTTACCTCTTTTCCCCCAATTCTCCTCCCCATCCCAGGAGTGGGGTAGGGAAATAAGTGAGCAAGTGGCTGAGTGGTACTTAGTTGCCACTTGGGGTTAAACCATGACATATATCTATTGTCGTCTTCTTCATTCTACAGAAAGATGAGTGAACTAGTAATCTTGATTTCCACACTATCTCAATTATTTAAGCTATTCCTGTTAAAGTCTCTGGCAGCTAAATATTTGGGATGGAGTCCTGAGCAGACTTAAACCAACATTTTTAAGTCTGCTCTACAAAAGATTATGGTGACCTGAAAGTATGGTAAATAAGATACATTTGTGTAAACAAAATTGATGGCATTAGTAAGTATTAAACATCTCAGTAATGTGGAAGGTGCCTTGCCACCCTCCATATATAGGTAACTTAGAGCTCAAATGTAATTTGTTCTTGAATTCCTGAAGAAAGGGAAATGTGTAGACCCCACCCATTTAAAACATATGTGCAAAGGCCTTTGTGGAACCCTGACACTGCTCCCTGTTAATTTCTAAATAGAGAACAATCAGTGCTGGTCTCCCATTTTTGCACTTGCATATCTACAGAAGGCAATCCATATCTTTTTTTTTTGTAAACACACATCCTTCTGGATATACTGCAGTCCAACAAATCAACTAGCTCAGCTTTTTCTGGAAATAAAATTGTCTTTTATTTTACCACCGATGCCCTTCAGCTACATCTGCTAGTACAGTATTCAAGATATACACAATCCCACATGCCCCAGAGAGCAGCAATGACAAGGTGGTTATTTAAACACCTCATCTTTTTCATTTTCTGCAGTCTGTCCTAGTAAAAGCCCAGATTTGACCTTCAGGCAGAAAAGAGAACAACCAGTCAACAGATACTGTATATCTTCACCTTTCCCTAAGGCTATGGTAACAGGTTTTACAGGAGACAGGACACCCCCATTACCCAGATCCCAGAAGTTCTTATAGAACAGATAGGCTAAATTACCTTTTAAAGTGCCAACATTTCTTGGTAATTGATAAGATGAGGTTTTTTGCATTTCCACCCCCAGCCCTCTTTTTTTTTTTTTTTTTTTTTTTAATTGGAAGTCTCAAGAGCTTCATTTCTTATGCAGCTTCATAAGAAGTATTTACAATACCAGTTACCATGCCAGTTATTTTATAGGAAGAAAGATGATGAAAAATAGGACATCGTTGAACATTTTGGTTTTAGCACATTTTACATCTGTGTATTCTTCTCCCCAATAAAATCCAGACTAGCTCCTTCTATACACATCTTAAGTAGAGCAATCTGATTTTATAATTTTTACCTTTAGCCATCCTGTAAACCTTTCCTTGAATGTTTCCTAAGATACAGAAGCAAATTTCAATTCCCACCCCTATGCATTTATTTGCATTCCAATGCAATGAAGGAAATCAAAATATCATCACATCTATCCAATCATGGCACAAGCCTTTTTTGCTTAGAACAGTTACACATCTAGTCACAGCTTAGCATTGAGGTAAAAGGCAGACCATGGAGATGTCACTTTCTAAAGTATATATTCATACAAAAGAACATCAGCATTTTTGTATAAGAATACCTATACTGTAATCATTTTGGGGAAAAAAAAAAAAAAATCTGAGGTCCAACACAGAGCACGAATTCCCACATGTATCTATCATCCTTTGCTCGAGAGTTGAGGCACTTCTTCAAGAGAAGGCTTGTCCCCATCCAACCCAGTCTCATGGGTTATGGGAACATCCTAATACTTTCACTGCTGGCTCTTCTTAAATTCCCCCAAGTTCGTTAAAATGCAAAGTCTCATTTGTATTCTGATGCAAGCCACAAAAATTCTGCAAACCTAAATGAAAATCAGCAAAAGTTATCATTCATACTCCACTTCAAACTAATTGCTGTTGGTTCTCTACACTGGACAACATGCTTACGTTTTGTCCAAATTGCTGACTGAAAGGACACAGATGATTTAAGGCTTTGCAGTTCCTGAAAAATGTTTTTAGACATTTCTGATATGCATATTCCCTATGTAAAGGAACAGAACTTTTCAACCAAAAAACACAAGGAAGCTGCTAGGAAGCTAACACGTTACTTGGTACACACATCTCCCATGCCCTAAAGTCGCAGTCTGAACAGTCTGAATTTCAGTATTCCAAGGTGACCTTACTCTGGGAGGAGACGAGGTGTCATCAGCATCTCAGGTGGTAAGTCCTGAGCCAGTACAAGCAAGATCAGAGAATATTCTTGCATATATATCTGTTATCTCACTAGAAAAATACAGCAACATCAAATCCTTCAATTCCAAGTAAATTCCAACTGAATTATTCAATTCCAAGTCAAATGCAACTGGTGTCTTCAAAACATGGCAACATTGAGAGAAACTGGTGTTCCATTTAAAAATTTTGCATTAGAATAATGGCCAAAAATATTTCATTTACTTTGGGGTCAAGCTTTCATAGATCACATTTTGATCGCACAATCATATTCTTAAAAAAATTAAACTGTACTTCTGTTGGAATTAAAATATATGTTCACAGCTACCCAGCACACCCTTCCAAAGCAGCTTTGTTTGCACTGAAGTGTACAGAACGTTTATAATTACCTTCAATAGATTAGGCAATATGGAAAATTTGAGTCACTGATGCAAACGTACAAATATTTGTTTCTTCCTTAATGCAGCATGAAGTCTTACAAAAACTGAAAAGGCACCTATGTCATCTAAGAATTGGAAATACAGGAATCTTCACCATTTTCGTGTAAATTACTACTTCTACTCACTAATGGAAACAATTACTCTGGAACTTAAAGTCAAGAAATATAAGATATTTACATTTTCTTTCATGAAAGAGAACTGCATAATAGGTAACAAATTTCATGTGGAGAGCTGCTCTGAATAGGACTTCTTCAGCTCTCTCTACAGCACAATTTTCTAAGGGGTAATACAGCAAAAGTCAAAGAACAAACATCTGACAAAAAAGAAAAGCCCAAAGACCATCTACTTTAAATATTTATGATGCTGGTTTGTTTTTATAGCTAAACACAAACATGATCATGCTCAGATGATGCCAAGTGTGACACCTGAGGGCAGGGCCATCTATTGAGAAGACTGCCATGAAATCTTACCTACGCTCACAATTTAGAAATGGAATACAGTGGAGTGATCAGTGAAAGGAAAATGAAGCCATGAAAAGCTGAATAGAGAAGGGAGGAGAGAGCACATTCCTACATCTCTAGAGGAAACGCTGAAAAATGGTTACAGATGTTCAGTGTACCAACTCCCCACCCGCTCTGGGGGATTCCCTGTCCAAAGCTGCCCTCCTCTCCCTCTTTCACTGACTCTTCTCTTGCTGGCATAATGCTTAGAGACAGCAAAATGTAGTGGCTCTAACTACAGACACTCTTTTGTCACCTAAACTCTTGTAAACTAGTGCAGGTAATTCCCTGCACTCCTAATACTACCTTCCAAAACCATGAGGTTTTACGTAAAGACTGCAACATACTTATTATCTCTGCTCCAGCCTGAGTCCAAAATTTTAACCTAATTTTGTTTTGAGAAATTGCAGTGTTTGGGAGAAATCCCAGTAACACGGCAAATGTGCCATTTTAGTCATTCAGTATGATATTTGGCTTTCAGACATTATTTCTCCATTTATGAGTTCCACTACAAAATTTCATTACTGAGTGTTGTTAACTGCAAATAATTCTTTAACTCCCATTTTAACAATAGTCCTTTCAGGCATGAATGTGTACCTGTGCTGAGAAAGATGTTTTCAATTAATTGTGCAGAGGAGTTGCATTGTTTCTCAAGAGTAACACTTCACCTCAAAACCAAGGAATCCCAAATGGGCTATCTATCAGGCATGACCTGATGGCTAATTCATACATGCAGAGAGAAGCCCTTTTATATCCTCTTTCTTTTCTCTGTCTGCCTTCCTCCTCCTCCCCCAGCAATGAAATTAAGGTGCTAAGGCCAAGAAGCAATCAAAGGAATCCAATCAAAAATACATCAAGTTGCCAAAGTAACTTGATACTCTGAAAGATGAAGAAAAGATAAAGATCCAGATCTTCAGAGGTTCTGGTTATCTTTCCTGGCTGCTCAGATGAATGGGCATGAAGATGGTGAATCACCACTAAAAGCCTTTCTCTTACATCTTACAGGGATCACTGGATCCTCCTTTTATAATCAGCATCTTTCAGTTTCACTTATCCTCTTTTGTCATCCAAGCTGTTTACTCGTGTAATATGACCAGAGTCAAAAAGAAAGACAAATACAGCCCCGTGCAGAGCTATCATTATTTAGACAACTCATTATAAAGGGGGGTTTCACTGCCAGCAATACAGTCATGTTAAAGAATATTTGGGAAAATAGTCTACTACTGTATAATGCAAAGAATTTACTATGATTTTCACATACTTTCAAGCTCAAAGGACTGAAAATACTATCCCAAGGTGAAATTCTCATTTCTTCCCTTTTCCATCTTCTACAAGGTTTCCGTTGACTTATGCACATGAGAGAAATTAGTGTAATATACATTTCTGCACTCCACCCAGATTTTAAAAAGACGTAAACTTACTGAAGACGTTTTTAAAAAACCTTAGGCAATCAAAATGAACATTTGAGCGTAGCTCTCCAGAAAGTTACAAATGAATATGAAAATAACAAAAATTTGTCTGTGATTTTTATAAAATTCATTTTTATAAAATCCATTTTTATAAAACTCCAGTGTTTACATCTTAGTTGGGTATCAAGAAGCAGCATGCATTCAACCAGTCTACAGCATTTAAAATCACAGACCTAGAGCCGCTCCTAACTGAGCAAAGCTCTCCAAACCGGCCTCACTTTCCAGTTCAGGAAGGCTTAAGCCTTGCTCACCGCATGGTGCGTTAGATGCGGCTGCCCTCTGCTGACTATGCATCCCACACAGCACAACTGGGATGCACACATCTTTGTCATCCAGTTGACGTTTATGCCCTCTCACTTCATACACCATGTAACTTCACATTTACCTGCAGATGCACAGTTTGAATGATCTTCTTACGAAGCTGCTTTTCAATGCTAAACAGAAACTGGACTCTGCATATGAACTATTACTATTCCAGTCCATCTTTCTGCTCTGCTAGCCTTAAACTGCCTGTTCTGATTAAAACCTTGAAGCTTGCAGCTCCAGCCATAATTTTAACGTTTTGAGCCAAGAGCACGTTTCAGCTAAATTAACGCCCCCATAACCACTGGGTAGCACAGCCTCAAGGATGTCCCACTTCCCCTGTACTTCCCTTGCAGTTCTCTCTCCCCAGGAACTTCAAGAATATCACCTGTATCAAGCACTAGGGGGGAGGAGTGTCAAAACAACAGCATGTAATTTTTTTTGTATTGTACTTCTAAAAGCTTTACAAGGTCTAACCAGGAAAACTTATTTACTTTTCACATTCTTCAGAGCGTTGGGCTAGGGCTCCTTTTCCACCCCCCACCCCTCCTCTTCAATTTACTCTTTTTTGAACTAGGAAGGCTAAAGATTTAACTTTTCCATACAAAAGCAAGAATTCTCACACAGCTATTCCATTAGTCTTTCAGCAAATGATAACAGATGGCAACGCTGCTTCTGAGCCATCTTGCATTTACAGAATCCTCTTTGTAATGCATCTCCCTGCATGACCTTCCTGACAGACTTCCCAAAAATGCACAAAATCACAAGTAACACACACTTCCGCATTTGAACATTGCCTTTATGAGCAAAGACAAGCAGAAAGGCTTCTGCGACCACCTTGCTCAAGAAAGCACAGTGGGAAACCCCATGCCACTAAGGTGACCCTAACAAGCCAGCTGTGGCTGCCTACATTGACAAAATACTGATCTGGTCTATAGGCTGGGAACAGATTTAATAACTAATTCCATTGAGTCATTTTCAAAGGGAACCATTTCAAATCCAAAAGAGGCTACCTGATTGCGGATGTCATGCAAGTAGTGTCTGCGGCTTCATTTCTCAGAAGGCAAACAGGTAAAAACAGCACCTTCCCACACATTCTCAGTAATAGAGAACCAAATCATTGATAAACAGAACAATAAAATAGGATTATCTTCTGCTTAGTTAGAAGTTGTACCTCCTGATCAAAGAATCTACCACCAGCATCATGCATGCATGGACTTCCTTTTTCCTGGCTTGAATCTTTAACCAGGAGTCCATCAACAGCACCTTTAAGAATACACTACACTTGCACTTCACAGTTATGAAACCCTCCTCCAGTACCGAAAGTTTCAACAGCTTAGAGAAATACCAAATACTTAAAGCTACTGGTCTAATGAGAAAAGTTCTCATGAAGCACCAGCCTTACGTTAGCCCGCATTCTAGATGTTTTTGAACAAGTCAACAGGTCACGAACACATTAGCTAATGAGCAGATCAATGCTCTTACACAAGAGACAGGGACGCTTACTCATCGCAGGAATGAATTCTGAAGTTGAACCATGATAGCCCGTGAACTGGAAAACACTAACCAATACGCAAGAGGGTTACTTTTTAATGATTAAGATGACTCATGTGTGAGCTTCTAAATCCTGCCATAATAAGTAATTTAAGTCATTGCAGTGATGCTTATGTCCATCTGAAGTACAAAAGACATTCAACTGAGCCAGCTACTCCCTAGTTTGTTTTAAAGCTAGTCTGTTCTATACTAGATTAGCTCCATTTGAGAGGGCACAAAATCCAACCTCACCAACTCTATACAGAAGGTAAAAGCACCCAGTGAAAGAACGGATGGACAAACCCATACACTGTATGAAGTTCCTCATACATTATGGCACAACTGCATGCTGGCAGAAATGCTGACAACTTCTTGAAAATAAGGTTTCAACTTCTTGAGAATTAACCAAAAAAAGCCAACATTGTCTGAATGCCAATTTCTCCTCTATTTTTTGTAGCAATATGCAACAATGTAAAAACAGTTGCACCATGTTTTTCATTTGTAACAGTGTTCTGGGTAAACTGAACAATTACTCTTCTGCCATGGAGGGGCCTCCCACACCTAAAGCCTTGCCAAATACATACTTACAGTTCAGCTGCTGTTTTGCAGAAAAAGTGTTCCAGTATAGCACATGTCCCTTCTCTTTATGTATCAGCACTAATTAAATAAGCATTTCTTAAAGTGGAAAGAATCATAGCAATGAATATACATTTTTCGTAATAATCTGAGCTCAAACTAATGTTGCTTTACTTTTCAAAAGGTCTGTGGTCCAGCTGCACAAACACCCATCATTGGTGAGGTGTATCTACTAGATTAAATCCATTACTGAAAGAAGGAAATGTTGTGTATGTATGTCTTGCTGAGGTGCAATCATGCTTTTAGAGCTGTCCCAAGAAATCTGGGATCTAATAACATTTTCCTCATTAAATGCAGAGAATTTTTAATTTCTTCTGTAAGGTAACATGATCATTTTCCTAAATTAGCTGTACTGCAGAGTGAGAAGTCCAATCCATCAGTACGGTTATGTCTACTGAAGTTTTAATCAAAACTGGTATCACTCACACTGATCATCTCTTCATGCTCCTGCAGGTTTTTCCCAGTAACTTAGAACTCTGAGCTCTAAAGATCTTCTATTAACAATGCAGAGCAATAGCACCTCCCCAAAAAGAGAATTCAAGCTCAACTGTTACTCAGCTTTTAATTTATTTTTTTTTACTAGCAGCACTTCAGACAGCAATAAAATGAAATGCAAATACATGTTTTTTCCCTGTTCACTTTGTAAAAGCAGCAGTCATGCAAGGGATTTTCAAAATTAAAGAAACACGATTATAAAACCACAAAACTGACCCAGGGCCTTTGGGCATACAGAGTACTTGTAGCTGTAATTAATTTTTTAGTGTGACAAGATTTTAAAACTGACTGTGGAATTCTGGAAGCTGTTTCAAATTTCCTCTATTCCAATACAGCAAGCGACTTAGCATTCAGTTCAAAATTAAAACTACTCCAACACGTGTTAATAAATAGTGTATCTAAACTCTTTTTAAGTTGTTTTATAACAGGAGTGTACACGGCTCTGATCCAAGCAGGACAGGGCAGGCTGCTCTACCATCACACCAGCTACCAAAGGCAGAGGCTCCAACATTTCTATCAATGACAAATGTGTGGCCTCAGAGCACGTGCCCACTTACCATACCACACTGAGCTGGACCATTCACCACAGCCTTTTCTCCAGTTCTTCGTGACGCCAGCACCACTCTCACAAGTGAGTATTCACATTAACGAAACCCAGAATTGCCAGTAAGAAGTTTCATGGTGTAACACTCATTTCTGCGTATCAGTACCGGTACGTACTTGAGCAGGTTCAGCACAGCAAGAGGCGAGCCCATGCTCCTCCTGGGCAAGTCAAGTCAGTGTTATGCTTAATTACTAGGATAGGCCAGGAAGAAGGGCATCATTTCAAAATCAGCAGAATTAAAAGCAAATAAAGAAACACTGAGACAGTGGGAATTCATGCACAAAGACGAAGTTTAAAACTCTGATGTTAAGTGGTATTTTAACACACAATGTACGTGTTGTTTAATCATCACATCAGGTTTTAAATCAGGACACCTCTTCACAGCATCAAATGTTTTCTTCACACACAGGAGACCATGTAGGACTGCTTTCAGGATTTCACAAACAGACCTGAACTCATATTTAAAGAAATCAGTTGCCAAGTATAAGCTGTAAAGGCTGCAAAACATGAGAACGCTATGTCAAGAGAAAAGAATTTGAAGTTAAAACTAAACTGAGGCTGGAGTTCTGGGCAACAAAGCAAAATAATTATACGTGTGGCAAATGCAAGAAAAAATAAATTACTGCAGGGCAGATCTGACATCTGAGCTAGCAGTGGTGCTACAGATCATTAGCTATAGGCATTTCACACCAAGTGCTACAGAAGATAATTTAAGCAGTGATGACACCAGCTCCTTCCCACCTCTTGCCCTAGTGACATTCTTTTTTCCATTACAGGGGTTACTTCTTTCAAAAGTAAGCTCTTAGATGCTTTACATCTTAATGTTTGAGCAACCAAACTGTACTTGCACAAGCTTTTTAAAATAAAACCCCACAGTTTTAATATTAAAATACATTTATATTTTATGGCATCTTAAAACAGCGGCTACATGCAGTTGTAACAATTAAATTTTAAATCCCTGATGAATTTTAATATTGTGTACTTTTAAAATGTAAATAATTTAGTATTTTTTCTAGCTAAAACCTAAATATATTTTCCATTTATATGGTAATTAAAAGACCTATTAATTTATCTCTAGCAGCATACAGCTTTAATTTCTTAAGAATCACATCTCTTCCAAATTAGAAACAATTGTCCAAAAAGTCATTCAGAAGACTATTTCTGGTGGCGTATGGGAGGCTACCCTGCATTCAATTTGCTAGTCCAGATGCTAAGTTATTTAAAGCAGTAAGTATACATACGTGTATGTATGAGTTAACATGCAGTCTATAAAGCAGACCTGAGGACACAGATGGGAGACAAATCTCACAAAGCACATACATGCTCTATCAGAAGCCTAACTGGTACTAGAACATGTCTAAATTACTCTTCTACGGCCCAAGATGTAAAATGAAAAAACCCGACTATGATTTTTTCCCCCCAGTTCAGTAATTTTTTGCGGGGATTGCTGCCACCACATGGCCAAACAGCTGAACTACGCCCACCCTCCGCACACTGCCGCCGCTAACATGCTGAGCACGCTGCCCCTTTACACTGCCTCTCATTCCAGCCTCCTACGGCAGCCTCTCAAGAAGTCTCACCATTGCCACCGATTTCCCAAATTACTTCCATCCAAAAGAAGATCAGAATGGACTTATAGCATTTAGATCTCGCTGACAGTCTCTTCCAAGTATGAGCCACTGGCTTCAGGAACATTTCATTGTTGTAGAATTATGCCAAACCAATATTCACCAAGACAACAGAAAACCTTACAAATGCCAGTGCAGGTAACCGCAGCCTAACTGATTTGCCAACAACGGTTGAAACAGTTCCTTTCTGAAGTGCCCTCCCCCAAGTGCTCTCCCAGCAAGCCTGCTTTTAGACAGCTGGATTCAGCACAGTACCCTGTCACCTGCAGAGGCTCAGCAAGCTCCGAGCAGGTTCCTCATACCAAAGAGACGTGGTCACCACAGAAAGGGACTTCCACAATTTCTCACACACAACAAGCAGGAGTCTACATTCATTCTTGTGTAATAGCTCTTATGAACAGCAGTTTGCTTCATACTTGTTTTAAAATACTTACCCGTTAAGCCTGTTAAAAATTAGTACTTACCTGTTAAGCCTGTTAAAAATTAGGGGGTTTAGCTCTGCCACACATCACCTGGTAAGCTCATACATACAAGTGCCAAAGGCACCACAGAAATACCAGCATATACCACAGATGCGGGTTTAACTCCATCACCTGTGGGATAAGGCTTCACTGCTCTGCAGCACTCTTGCAGAGTTTGGATGCAACTTCCATACATTTGGGCACCACATTTCAATTAATCCAAAGAACCAGGTAGTCCTCAATAAATAGCATTTACAGCATCTTCACCCTTTCTCTAGGTGATCAGTGAAGAAATGAATCCTGCAGTTTACCAACCTATATGCTTGCACATCACTTTTTATTTGCACAACCATTTCACCTGTAGCTTTCTAAAAGGGAGTGGGAAAAAATTGTATCATGTATGATGACAAATAACATTTATCACTTTGGCAAGGCCAGATAGGAAGTCAAAATGCCTCAGGCTTCCTGGAGAAAGCTAGACTGCAGAAACCATTCATTCAACGGTCACAATCTTTGAAGGACTGGGTAAGAGAATGGCTCAGTCAGTTAACTAAAACTTAAGGCGACTGAACAGTCCCTGCTTTGTCTTGCATACCAGTCAAGAAAAAGATGTGAACACACTCACCTTTTTTGCTCTTTGTGCTATATTAGGTGTTCTAGTGAGAAGCTTTTCAATCAGGTATTCTCTATTCTGCAAAACCAACATTTGACAAGTTAAAAATCAATACAAGGAAAGAAAAAAATTCATGTAGATTTTAAGGCAGAGCAAAATTTACTCGTAGGGTTAAACGTTTTACCTTGGCTTTCTGGAAAAATTTGCATTTTAAAAGTTCTGCTGCTGTGGGCCTGAAAGATCAATAATAAATTAGAACAGAAAACAAAGACCCCTCTCAGTGAATACAGTACAAGACGTTAGTTAAATAGTACGTCTCTAATACTTTTGAATACTTAGTACTGTATGAATGGGGAATGGATGTTAACAGCTACTGAATAAATTCACACATACTCACCACACATGAAAAAATTACGCCTTTCTACGGCAAAAATACAAAAAAGAAAAAGAGAAAAAAAAACCCTAGTCTCTAAGTTGCCAATTTTCCCCCTTTTTTCTTTCAACATAAATGCATTTTACCCTTAAAACAAACAAACTCACTCTATGAATGCAACTGAACTTTGCTCCACAGCAATACAGAATAATTACATTTTCCAAACAGTAGCATCAATACCTGCTACTGGCATTCTTTTACTTCATTGATGTCAGCAGGTATTCACAGGAAATTATACTGACACTATTAACATCATGCATAAACCAAAAAGAGAGTTACCAGGAGCACCTTCCAACGAAATGGACAGATAAAAATCAAAGCAACAGTTGTAAGGTCAAAGTCTAGACATTTCGCTTTTACTTGCGGGTCTGCTCAAGCCTCTTTCTTCCCATCGTCACCAAGTTTATATTGTTGACTTTTTCAACAGATAATCACAATCTCAAAGCTACCGAAGCAATTCCAACAGCAGGACTTGTTTGCCCTAGCTTCAGAGATCTAAAAGCAACTTATCTAGTCAAGCCAGACTCTGGTGCTGAAGCAGACTCTGGAAAGAACGGGAAGCATCTCTTGGAATGAAGTAAAATCCTCCGGGTTCCTTCCACCCTTTCCATTAGGAGCCCGTATCACTATTCAAGACTAATTTTGACATGCCTAAATTTAGGAAGCCAAAAACCTCCAAGATTCATAATTTCTAAATGAACGGAAGCAACATCTGCTACACTGTTCCATTTGAATCAAAGCAAGAGATTAGATACAGCACAAATTAGATAAGATAGTGGAAAGCTTCAAATTGGAGAATTTCAGTCTCAAAAAAAAAAACCAACCCAAAATCTGAACTAGTTTATTTGTCTAAAGACACATCTGAAGAGTAAGTGAACAAAAAAGGAGTAGTAAGGAGTATGTATATACGTTATCAGTTGACTCCTGCCAGAAATAATGAAACAACTCCTAATATCAACAAAAAGCATCCAATTTAGACACAGACAGTAGTTCCAGAGAGCACTTATTTTTCTTCCCCTCCAAAGAACCAAACTTTACAATACAGGAGTTTTTATTAGTGGTACTGTGGAGACTACCAGGCTCTAGCAGTAATCCACACATAAACCTTGGACGAGCAAAAAGGAAGAGCAGTGTTTAAGGAAAAAAAAAACACAACACAAACCACACCAACATTCAATACGTTTCTGTGTCAAAGTTTTGAAGTTCTATCTCAAATCAACTCTTAAGACAACTTTCAGTGATCCAGTACCATCACATCTCATAACAGGGATATGTACAGTTAAAAGCTAGATGCTTAGTAAAGTTTTATCCAAACTACTGTTCTCCATTCCTCTACGATTAATTAGGCCAGACACTTCTGAACTGGTCTGGAAGTGCTTTCTGGGCCTGCTTTGCACACAGGCCACAGCAACGAATCGCAGCTGAGGACTGTAAGCAGCACCCTTGGCACTGGGGAGAGAGAGAAACATCCACACACAGATCCCCAGAAGAAAAACACCATGGTCTGAGATAACAACCGTGCAATGTCAGTCCTAGAATTTGCCATAGACAGCAGGCACTTCTCCCACAGTGATGACTATGGAGGCATCTCTGTGCAAAATTCAATCCTGGTTCAGTAGAAACATAAAAAATAGCAATGATGCCACAACGTAAGGATGCTCACTCCTTGGTTAGAGTAACAGGCATGCAGATCTAATCACTTGTCTGCTGGTCCAATTGTTCAATTCAAGGTAATCCTGAGCTGAAGATACTGCATGTGTTTAAATATGTGTAATAAATTAGCGTAATTAGTTTAAACACTAATGTTTCAACACTGATGTCATAACTACAGATCAGGTAACTCAGCATTATGTATTCAAGGAGAGAAGGGAAACCATTTTAATTATTTACTTCTCATGTTTTTATACCAATTTAATCTTGCCTTGAAAATTGCTGGACACTGGAAATTAAAAGAAGCTTGGTTAGCCAGAACACATTTCATTTTATCTGTAAGCAGGCAAACTACATGGCTAAGGCAACAGGACTTGCTACTAAGACCACTAATTGTAAGGGGTTTGGGAATCTGAAAACAGTATACAAATGATCCTTCAATGAAAAAAATAATTTGAGTCTTTTTGAGAATAAAGATGTTGCCACACAATCTTTTTCCTTAATTAAACTTGTTCTCTAGCATTGCTGCTGTCACCTTTTCAGCTTGACTCCCTACAACAATATCCTGGCCTTAAGCTAGCATAACATCAGCAAAGAGAAGTCCACACCATAAGAGACCCACACACTACTCAGGATTGCTCTCTCAAAGCAGTCTTTTTTTCCCCAGAAATACCAGCTCTGAAACTCTTCCAAAAAGTGATATATTAACCACACTTAGGAAATAACATTAATTACAACTCTTCAGCAAAAGAAACCTACAAAAATAGGTCTGCATAAAAACAAATAAAGGATAAATAATCATTCTGGGAACTCAGGACCTCAGCAACGGTTTTGGAATAGATGTTTAATATTTTCACCATCTTGGCTATCCCATTCACAAAACAGCAAGAACAAATCACAAAGATACTACGACATGCAATTGCCTACATAAACATGAAGAAAACTCTAACAAGCTTGGAGCCTCTAAAAATTACAGTAAAAAATAAAAACCTCTTAATAAGTGATTTTCTCTGTGAATAACCAAGTTAAAGGCAATACTAAGCTTATGTCATAAAATGTGAAAAACAAATTTATTTATTTATCTATTTTTCATTTATTTTAAAGGTCAAGAGACTGGTATGCTTGGTTACCAACAGTTCTGTCTGATCAATCTGAACAGTCTTGTTAGACTTATGCACAATATCAAGATTTACATCTTGCCTCAGATGAGAAATTAAGATGTAGAGCAAGGACTTCTGCTTGATCAGAGTTAATTCAACAGTGTATTTAAGTATAAATAAATTAGGTCAACAACCCAGAAGAAAACTTAAGCGACAATTCAGAGGCAATTTCTTCTCCCCAGAAGAACTACAAGAACAAGAAACTGAAGGCTACTGTTTACAAAATTCAAATCATACACTTAATGTTTAAACACTGGAACTTTAAGTAGCCTGTATATTTTAAAAAGTAATTCCACTGTACATGGCAATAATGACCTACCTTTTGGAAGGATCTTTTTGAAGGCATAATGAAATTAGTTTTCTAAAGGATTTGCCATACTTTTTCATCATCTCCTTGTCCTCTACACCTGTCTCTAAAGTGGGAGGGTCATTTTGAAGTGTCAGCATTAACACCTACAGTAAACCCAAAAAAGAGGTACTGTAAGTAAAATCAATTCAAAATATGTTGAAAAGAGAATAAATATTCCACAGAATACATATATTTAGATATCTTGAGTTACTATTGAAAATGAAGTATTGCTAACTATCTAGCATCATTAATAATACAGCTGACAGCATTAAGTAATACAAAGTGGTTGTTACTTTCATAGGAGGGTATTTGTGATAAGGTGCTGCTCCTGTTGCTAACTCAATGGCTGTTATCCCAAAACTCCACATATCAGCCTTGAAGTCGTAACCTCGCACCTGGAAAAGAACCAAAAAGCAAAAACAGGGTGGTCATGTCTCAAGTTTCAAAAATTGAAGATTGAAAATATATGGAGTTTTTTCAACATTAGGAATACCTGCTCCATTACTTCAGGGGCCATCCAACATGGAGTACCAACAAATGTTTTCCTTACTTTGTTACGAGTAACATCACCTCCTGTTGCTAAAAATGCACTAACACCAAAATCTGGGAAGAAGGAAAAAAGTTGAAATCTGTTAAACTGCCAATAACAAAGCAAGAGTGATACACTTGAAAAATTAAGTAGATTGCTAAATGTCTACTTTCAGAAACTCCATTGCAGACCTTACCTTTGTTTCATGACACACTGTTCTTGAAATGCTATAAAATAGATGGTATAGCTTTATCTGGGCAAGATCTGCACTAGGACATCCTCAAGATTAACCTCTTAGTGTGTGTATTCCTGAACAAGGTTACAAAGGACTCCAGTATGTGTCTCACTTAAGGTTTTCAAATGTGCACTTTCAGCCAAGGTTTGAAATGTTTGCACCTGCTGTTGTTCAAAGATAAGGAGCTACTTCTGTACAGCTACTAAATTTGACTGCAATTTGAACAAGAGGGAATACTATATATAATTTAAATACTCATGGAGATTTGACAAATCAAAGATAATCAAACTGATCAACAATACATATTTAACAGTAGACCATGACATGAAAAGCTTTTTCCAAATTCCAACATAGCAAAAAACCTTGGTGTTCTGCTAACCTGTTACTACATCATTGACAGCTATATGGGAAAGGCAGGGAATAAATCGAAGAAAGAGCAGATTACCAATGTATGGAGAAATACCGTCATTTTGACTAGAGCTATATGAAGAGTATTTTAGACTGTGCTGTTTACAGTCCAGTTATACTGAAATCAAGTAGTCTACTACCAACCTACTTCAATATTTATTTTCCTATTGTTTTGTTATTCTTCTCTAATTTTGGGGGTGGGGGGTGTGAAATATATCAGTAACTATAGAAAATGTAGTTTTATCATCACTTTCCACTAAACAACTGTTGAACATCACAAACTCATATTCTGGACCTGTTCTACTGTATTTCTGTGTGTTCCAGTGATGTAGTCAAGTAAGATGCAAGCTTCAAGCAATATTCTTTAATTTTCCCTGCAGCTTGCCTGATGAATACACAACACCTTTTTTTCCCAAAAAAAACACAAACACCCAAACGTGTAGAGTTATAGAATAGACAGGTTTTGTGTATATTTCTGAAAAGCATGAACAGCCTCAGAAACACCTGACTCAAGTTTTTTATGCCCTAAAAATCAATGCTGGTATTATTCAGTTTTCTGAAGAGGAGCTGTTGCATGTAAGGAAAAGCTGAATAGGCAGAAATAAAGAAATAAGTGCATAAATAAAGGAGACTTATGGAAAAAAACTGATGTCATTTCAGTACCAAAGACACTGGACAATTGCTTACAGGTCCTTGCAGGAACCAAGATACAAAGGTAAAATCCTAAGTTAATCTTTACTCCCCTACTGTAGTTTTTCCTTATTAATACAACATTAACTTTGAAAAGGACAACAAACAACAAATATAAATGGGTGAGGGAGGACAATTCAAAAGAAAAAAAAAAAAAAAACCACGAACAAACCAAAACCTAACTAAAATCTCTTCTTTCATAAGCTTCAAAATTAAATATTGCAACACCCGAGAAAGATGTGATGAGTATTTAATTAAAGTCAAGTGAACATTTCACTATGATACTAGTCAAACACGGTTGTATATTTTCAGACAGAAAGAACACTTTGATAGCTACTCAATAAAAACAAGACTTTAATTTCCCATCCCAGACATAGCTTTCACAAATACAGGTTATTTAAGAAAAGACATGACCTACAGTGGCAAGCTTCCTATCACACAGAAGACAAAGTATTATTGAGAAGTTACATAAAGAGGAAAGGCACATGCATTACAATGAGAGAGCTGAACAATTCAACAGTGTTAGGCACTAAAAGTCACAGCTAATAAAAAAAAAAAAAAAACCACCCACCACACAAATTTAATTTAAAGTCCTGATTCAACTGCATTAGTAAAGCGTTCTGAAATTAAAGGAAACAGCGCTGCCCATATAAACATAGCCTACAAATCATTTATTCCCCAACATATTTTTCACCTCAGCCAGGGCTGGGGGTCTCGGCCAAGCCTCAGCCACAACCAAGCTCTAGGGTCAGAAACAAAGCCACTGCTTCTGTTTCAGTGGACCTGCAAAGCAGCTGCTGCAGGAAAGCACAAGCTGCAAAAACATTTCTCTCCTAACTTGCTCACCTTGACAGTGTGTGTAGGCTTTAGCCTAAGGTTCAGCCAAGGCCATGTGTAGGTTGCGGTTAAGACTCAGAGAGAAATAAAGCATCAAGCTCCTGTGAGAATGGGGCTGGGCGAGGAAAGCCTGGGCTACCAAACAACTGTCCCTGATAAATCTTTCACCTCCATCTGGCCTGAATATCTAAGGCACAGGCTCTACCTATTTTTAACCATATCTTTTCCAAACACTTATGTGGGTATGGATTACCACAGGGGTTAACACCTTGAGAACCCCTGGTGCAACGGGTAAGATCACACAGCCACTTACACACAAAACCAAAGAGCAGGATCTCCTGCCTAGACTCCTCAAAACAACCATTCTTTTCCTGACAAGTTTTATTGAAACCATAATTTCTTGTACAGACTAAACGCATCATACAGCCCACACCTTTTACACTTCCACCAACCTCTGTGTATGACTGCTCTTTGCTATACGCTCCTTACATCATCTCACATACATATTCCTTTACTAGTTTTCTTTGATATTTTGATCCTTGTCAAGCAATTCAGCTTGAGAAGTATGAAACTCTGATGAAGTAGTAATCAACCCGTTTGCCCAAAGCACCAAATATTACAATCTCAATAATTTGAAGTAGAACGTTCAAGCTGAGGAACCGCAGCAACTATTTAACATTATATTTGTAAGCTGAAACTCTCCTGCTCTGTACAGAGGAATTTTCCACTTTAAAAATAAAGTCTACCCAATTTACACAGAACAATAAGATGTGTATTTTCCTCTTTCCCATCAAAGACAGAGTAGATTCTCTGTGCCGAACCTCCAAGGTCCATAATCAGAGATCTCTGTAGAGCTATCCCAGTTCTCTAAGAATCTATGCTCTTCTATATCTGCACAAAATCTTTTGTCAAAGAAACACTGGTCTGAGCTTCATTTGTGAGCCACAGCCCCACAGAACCCAGAAATTATAACGGAAAACTATGTCTTCAAATATTATACCTCACATATATTAGCAGTGTGTGCCATGGATGCATCTTTTCATTATAGAAGCTTGGGATACAGAAGAACGAGCAGTCAAAACAATCTAAGTTCCTCTAGCAAATAAAAATAAGAAAAATTATCAGGCATCTGTTCTCCACAGATGAACGGAGATTTTACTTTGTCCAGGCATAAAGATTGTAAAAAGCATGAATTTCAGCCTCTTTGACATTCAAAACCGGCTTTCAGTTAACGTGCAATATTCAGCTGTCCCAAACACAACAGCCCCACACCAACAAAGAAACAAGTTTGATACTGCTGCATTTTTCACCTGAAGATTGGAATTGATCTGGTATTGAAATAACACATCACAAAAAGACATGATCCATGTATCTATCCAGCCCTTGAACTTCCTCAGTCCAGCATGCACTGAATGCCCTAGCAGCACAACTAAAGCCTTACTCATCAAGATGCCTCCAGCAAAAAGGAGGAAAAGGTCAGGAAACCAAGCCTGGATTTGAACTAGAAAAGGATAAATGAAGCTGTTGTTTGAATGTTATCTGATTACTGGGACAGCAGATTTGATTATGTGTGAAAGTAATAATCTAAAGTCAACAGCTTATTTCAGAAGGCTCATGAGATTTTATCTTTCAATTTTTTAGCTATTATTATTATTTTTAATTAAGTTGTTTATCTGGACATCTACTCCTTTACAATATGAGAAGATCTAAAAAATACTTGAACACCACAGACCTAGAATCTCAGCAGCTGCCCAAAGTACTATACAAAGTAAAGACAACTGTAGGGTAGAATCAAGTGAACAAATAAATATTAAGTATCTTCTTGTATTTAATTTTTGTTATATATAAATAATAAATATTTATATATGAATACAAATATATGTTATACAAATAAATAATTATTGTATTGTAATTAAGTAAAATTGACTACCTGCTTAAAAAGTCTTGAACTCAAAACAGAAGACTTAATACTGCTCCAGTTAGTAACTGGTTCACCTCCCAGCCAATCTCTTCCCATCCAGTTTCATAGACTTCAGACACTGGCATATTAAAGCCCTCAAAATATATGTTTACACAGTACTTAGCTTTGTTTATATAAACAAGAACTTCTGGCTATAGCTGAAATATACCGAACACAAAGCTTTCAGCACTGGGTCATGAGCTACAAATTGTCAAAGGCCTGGGAGTATGACGGGAGAGGGGGCAGGTATCACCACCTGCGCACTCTATTTTCCAGGTATCTGATACTAATTTGAGAAACGGGATGTGGGATATTGCTCAGCACTTAAGCTCTTACGGAAAAAAAATAGTTTGATTCTTACAGACTACCACTCAAAAAGCACACAAACACAGAGGATATTTAAGATGCTAAACTGCATCCAACCCATGCCAATACAAGACAAATGGCAGAAATGCCAAAAATAATTCAGTGAAATGTATCTCATACATCTCACTAACTAGTTAAGTCATAGCCAAGGCCCTCATGAAGGGCAGTACATAAAGACTTTTGAACCCTCAAGTACTATTACAATTACTTGCAGAAATAAATGAAATGAACAGAAATATGAGTTACTACCATTTGCAAACTGAGTGATTCAAAAAGGAACATTAAAAGGACATTAAAAAGTTTTCTTATATATTTGATGGGACACAGAAAAATACTGAATAATTTCTAAATCACGTATCATGAAGAATCTGGAACTCTTCATGAAACCTGAAACTAACTTGCAACTACAGCACTCCAAAAGGAGTAATTAAAAACCAACAGAAAAACCTTTATCTGTTGCTCCTAATCCAGCTGCAATTACCTTTTTCTTTTATTTAGCCATTAGCCTACCACTGCCATTACCTGCTATTTGTACAGAACCATCTTCACCCAGAAGAATGTTGCCAGCCTTCAAATCCCTAGAAAGTACAAACAGAGATTAGTATGAAAGTATGTATATGCACATTTTATCTAAATAAATTAATATTGTTTACTGATTAGTTTCATGACATAGCATTTTAAAATTTGAAAGACACAAACGATAAGTATAAAAGAAAAGGAGAAGGTGAAAAAAAGTTCTCCTCTAATCTCTTCAGAGAAGTGACCCACCTTCAGGGAAGGTAAATATAACGTAGATTTCTACCCAATGAAGCTCTAAAAGCTCAGGCATAGCACCCATATTTTGCTATAGGGTACCATGATTAAAAGTTACTTGACACTGAATCTGTCAGCACATGCTAAACAGTCAAATATATCCATTTAACACACTATTCACACATAATGTTAAGAAGAAACCTTTCTGGCTGGTATTTTTGACAGAAATGTGCATCCCATTCTAGTGCACGATAATTCTTTCATACAGAACATATCATAAACATTCAAAATTGGAGCAAATCAATCTTTCCAAGATTTACTGTCATTGCTACTGAAAGGTAACATAATCTGTTTCCTTAGACAAAAACAAGAACACATTGAAACAAAACAAAATCCCCGAACAATTTTGGAAACATCTCCAACTGGCAAATACCACCTGATACAGCGTTCCTTGAACTACCACAGCTTTCACCTACAACATACATGGAAAAGGAACACACATTGTATCTATCATCTGGAACAGGATTTCTGTGGTACTGCACAGTTTACAAATTATGCGTTACAAAAAAAAAAAAAAAAAAAAAGAATGCTCAAATGTTACATACAGATCTCTCTTTTCATCTTTTTTAAGGCTCTTTAAGAATAGACAAGGGGAATTCCCAAATCCAACCCCAAAGGGTCCTGTTATCCTTGAAAACTAATGAATATTCCTTCCACACCAATACCAGCTTAAGAGAAGACTATGAATTAGGGTTTAAGGCAGATCTTTGGCATTCCAGACCAGAAGTCAAGATAATTGTTCTTTATTTCTCCCATTTATCTCAATTTTCTCTCTGCAAAAGGAGGAAATGGTTCTTGATTTACATCAGAGGCAGTTCATTTATAAGAGGAGACATAAGAAGTACACATAAAGAACAACTACTGTGTTACATCTGCACTACCCCCATTCTCAGAGGTCTGTCTGCAGTGAATCTGATTTTGTTTAAAAGATTCCCTTATAAAAGCCTAATGCTTGAAACAGAGAGCCTGTTCTAGGCACCTTCCTTAAAAGGCAAATTCACCTCAATAAAATTAACTAGGGAGGTCAGAGTACAGCACTTAAAGTCCTAACAGTAGAAGAAACCCACAGGTTGCTACAGCAGCTATGTATGTATAGACCACCCTGGGGGATTTACACAATTTACGCTGAGGAAGTCAACGGAGAGAGAATATATAGAAGAGAATAATCACTAGACGCATATACACCAAGACACAGTTCCATAGTACCAATTCCAGCTTCACACGTGGTCATAAAGAGACATCTGTAGAGCTGTAATAGACGTTACTGGTTTACTGTACAACACAATAACCATGTCACAGACCATATCACAAACTAGATTCCGATATTTGGAGTACCCAGCAGGCACAGGAGTATAGACCCAGTTCTGGCATACTCAGTGCAGCACAGACCTATCTAAACTGTAAGAGGGACAGACAGAATAAAGACCAGGAAAGTACTAAGTATTAGTGACAAACTGCAGTCAAGATTACAGCATCTGCCCAAGCGTTATCATTTGATAATTACTGAGCGCATTTCCAGTATGTGAAAGAGGCAATACAATTTGCTTAGCCAAGCAAACGAAGCTGACCCGTAACAACAAACTATACACACAACTTCAAAAATTATTTTCATTGTGTATATGCTCCTACCTGTGAATTTGCCCGTTCCTGTGTAGATAGTCTAAGCCCTCCAAAACTTCTTTAAGAATTGTTGCTATTATGGGTTCTTCAAGGACACCATTTTTGTGCTCTCCTCTGTTGACAATATACTTTATTATATCAAGCATTGAACCTATATTGCAGATCCAGGAAAGAAAAAGCATATATACAGCATTATCATATCAGGTTCTTCAGAAGATTATATTTCTTCAGTCGTTCTATGCTACTGTTACTTAAAACTTTGCACATACGTGTAAAGACCTCTAGTAACTAGCTCTCAGAATAAGGCACACCACCTACCTTGTTCAAATGAGAAACAAAGCACTGTTTTTTTTCAAGCAACAATTCAATATTCAAGAATACTGTAACACTCAATGATCCATTAGAAAGATCTGAATTTTTAAGAAGTTGTAGCTTAGCAAGCTGTTAGCAGGAGTATCCCACATTTAAACAGATATGTACAGCAAAGATTTTGGTTTATTATGCAGCTTAGATTATGTCTTGTGTTCATGACAGAGTAAATATGCAGCTGCAAGACTGGAAGGAGATACCCTCCGCAAACAAATGATGACAACATTCCTACTGCCACCCAGTTTGACATTGAACTTCAGTTATTATAAATTTCAGGGAACCTACTAGCCACATTTTCTTTTTATCCAAGCATTTCTCAATAGCTCAGTAAATACCTGTCATGAATCACTGGTTTCTCTCAGGGTCTATGCTTGCTTTTGATTGAACTGAACAATTCAACCAAACATGATATAACAAGTGTTATTTTATGAGCACTTCCCGGCCTTACTTTCTAGCATGATGATGCAGTAGTCTGCTGCCATCAAAACTAATCTTGAAGAACGTCATGTAGCAACCAGGACCGCCACATCTTATTTTGGAGTCTTGCTTTTCTAACCTACACACACATTCTGTTTAGCCTCTTTTTCCTCTCCTATAACCGAGTAAGTTTCTTACACCATTAGCCAGCATCATAAAAACTGTCATGAGCAGTTAGTTTAAGCAATAAAAAAGATGCAACATGTATAATGCCTGTCCTAGGAGGAATCTTCCTTGAATAAGGAATGAGAAACACTCATTATGAAAGCAGAAATATATACATTTTCAAAAAAACAGAATGGATTCTAGAGAAACAAAAAAAGGCCACACTGACAGAAGTGACTTAATTCTGATCAGTCTTCCCTACACAGCCTTAACAGAGAATTTTAATATCTTGATTCATAATAAAAATAATGGTAGTTAGATCAACCAGATATATCTCAGTAATTCTTACACTGTACTATGAATATACATATACACACTTCTTAAGCTTGCGCATTCATGCTGTAACACACCTACGTCTCTCAGTTAATCCTATGTAGTCTCCTCCTTTCTTATTTGGTTTAGATCAATCAAATCAAAGAAGGTAAATCAGAAAAAAAAAAATCATACAATTTCCTTGCAGCTAAACAAGTAAAACCAGTAACTTACCCCCACTTAACAGCTTCATAACCAGCCAAAGTTCATCCTTCACCACAAAAGATGTGTAATAGGTCACCACATTGGGGTGATTGCATTGACTCATTGCTTGAATTTCTTTCTGTAAGAAATACAAAGCTCAACGTAACACAGACCGTTATCAGTTCTGCTTGTATAGAAAGGAAGATTCATTTTCAAAGTGAAATACTGTAACAGAACTGAAGTGTGCACAGAATATGCATCAAGGCACCAAAACATTTCAATTTACCTACAGACCTGCATGCAAGACAAAACATTATTGCAAGGAACATGGAGGAGGTTTGGCCAGGAGATACAGGCATAACTACATCAATTTTCTTCTGAGAGCAGCAAAGAAATTACTGTTAAAAGTCCCAAATTCAGAGTGAGAAATGAAGAATGAGCAGTCTCCAAGAGCTGAAGGTGTGGGTACAGGCTGGACAATAAAACACAAGGAGAGTTCAAAACCTACTGTGTTTCCTGTTCAAAAGGGATATGAAGAGTAGAATGGGAGCAGGTGGGAAAGGAGGAAGGAAGCTGTCAGACAAAGGACACAGCACCGCCGGCTCAGCTACTGTGGGATGGACAGGTGGACACAAGAGCCACGCAGTCAAACAGAAGTGGAAGAGGAAGAAGCAATGTTACAAACCAAAAAAGTCAGAGGAAACAATTGACTAGAGCACACAGTTACCAACAGATGCACAACGTGGCACTACCAAGTAACACCATCTATGACACGCCACAGCTGTACACATTAAGAATGACTGCCTTGTATCTATTATTTCAAGCAGAGTCCTTTTTCTATTCACTCTTTCACATAGATGATCTGTAACACCTTTCCAGCAGCTCTCGTTATCCTGCCAATCCTTTATGTAGGAGCATTTAGCCCTCCTTTGTACCGAGGATTTGGCCTCACACCAGCTTAAACTCCCACAACCCTACTTCTCCCTCTCCACCTCCCGCCACACAGCCCTAATCCACCATGCCAAAGGACATGCTCCTGGAGGGTGAGCCAGTTAGGGAGCCAAATCAGCTAAAAACTAAACTCTTCCACCTCCTCTCCCTCCCTGAAAAGCTAACTGCTTGCAGGGGGACTCCTGCTACACACTGACTCACCAGCACTGGCACGAGGCAGACACTACAGCGATCCCACTTTGATTGATTAGAATTGCCACAGATGCCCTTTTCAACATTCAGCCTCAATTCAGCAAGTGTTTGAAAGAGAGTTTTTCTGTTGTTGTTATTTGCAATGCACTTGAGATCACAGCAGCCTTCTAAAAGACATTACGTATTAAAGACTGTGATTTAATCTCATGATGCCCGTTAGTGGCTATGAAGTCAGGCCATAGTTTGACACACATTTCAGGTAGTCCTGTTGTCAAAATTCCTCCTCCTGAGCCAACTTCTGAGCCCTGAACCACAGAAGAATGAATGCCTGGACAGTCATGCAATGAGCCTGAATTACCGAGCCATTTGGAAAATGGCTTTCCCTGTCTCCCCAGGAGACAGTAGGTGGAAAACAGAAGATGTGGGGCACACATCCCTTTCCCAGAAGACATCTCAGCTTAAACACAAGTCAAATTACTGCCTCAGGTTCTTAATTCAGCTATCCATACCAAATCTTAACTGTAACTCTCCCACACTCTTGATTACAATTTCATTTCATATATTGTTTTATTGTTTTCCCATGCTGGTAATATAACAACAGTTCAAAAAGTCTACCTGCCACTACTGGGCAAAAATACACCTAACCTATTTCACGCACACATTAATAGTACAGAGGTGTAACTAACTGACTGTGGTAAGCTTCACTATCTTTAACTGAAAAGTACTTTGAATGTTTTGTCTGCCTGTGTCAACTTGTCAGCAAAAATTGAGCTATCACACTAACCGCAGCCAAAGGCACCTTGTGTCTCAGCTTTGATGACTTTTTCCAAAAAGAGTCTGCAAAACAAAAGTAAACAATCAGAAAGCACCCCATGAAAGATAAGGGATTGAATTTTAGTTGGGAAAGTATTCATTTCAGACTTGCAGTTCTGGAGTGCCCCTATCACTCATAGAATGGTAAGCCTCCACCAACTTCAGTTATTTGGCTGAGGCCCACGACATGCACAGAAGAGAAAGAAAAGCATTTTAAAAGACACTGTCAGGGAAAAGCTTGCAGCAGGACATCCCACAGAATGCCTCAGAGCCTTCTTCACATTCACATCACTTTAGACACTCAACAGCACAAAAGCCGTAACAGCAATTAAAATTTAAAGCCTCTCTCTCCCTCACCCTGCTGCTTCTCCCTTGGACAGGTTAAAAGCAAACTTCTCGGCCAGGTTATTCCCGATCCAGTTTCACTGAGCAGCTGCACAAAAATGTGTGTCAGCCTAAGGGCAGGTGGGTGACGCAGTTAATAACCAACTGGGAGCCGGCTCCTTTCGGTGCTCAGCTGCAGCGCCCAGGCAGGGACCAGGCAGGGACCAGGCAGGGACCAGGTGGTGCCCCCCTAGGGCCTCCTCCACCAACACCCAGGCTGTGGCTGGCTGAGGGGCTGCGCATGACATGCCAGGGGCTCCACCAGAGAGACGGCCCCAAAGGGCTATCCAGGGCAGAAAGGCAAACAGTTTAGAAAATCAGTTCAATAAAAGAAGCCATTCTATAGAATATTATTTGGTTTGTAGTGTCGAGAGCTTTTCTTGTTTTAAAAAATTGGAGGTAAAGAGATGGGGGAGATACCCAGTCAGAACAATACTAAGGACAGGAACTTTTTCGTTGGCTCATGGGGTTAAGTTACATTTAGCTTACAATAGGGAGAACAGAGGACACTGCAGGAAACAGAGTATTGAATTTCAGGAGTTTGGCAGTTTGTGTAACCTTAGTATTATTTAAACTCCCTCACACACTCCCTTTCTATTTTAACTGACACTGGCCCAAATCCTAAGCCTGCTTATGTGGGCACCTGGCTTGCTGCATTTCCCGCTTCTCTGAAGGCCACACAGCTGAGAATTTGTGAAGGGTGCCTCTGCACACCATCCATAAGCACTCAGCAGCAGGATTTTACAAAACAGCATGTTCAGAGAGCAGACAGGTTTAGAACATCCCTGTGCCAATGGAAAGTGTTTGATCAGAAAAATAAGCGATTGAAAACTGAGCAGACTCAAAACCAAGTGTTAAAAACCCAAAATGCAAGAGCATTCTAAGTATTATCAACTGAAATAAAAATGTTAGTACAATTGTAACAAGAGTTTTGAAAGTCAATTGTGCCCATTTCCAGAATAGCATCTCTATTTTTTTAAACAAAATTTTAAAATATCTCTATTAGAACTGAGTCCAAGTAACTATACTTCTTACAGAAAAAAAATAATTAATTCTGTACATGGATGCATGCACATGCATGCATGCACATATAAAATTAAAAGGAATTATACATGGCCTTTTTTTTTTTTTTTTACCCCTCCTAATCAGTAACTGGAATGCCAGAATTTATGTTCAGATCAAAAGAGATCAACAAATAAAAGAAACACAAATCTGAACACAGAGAAGCAGAAATTGACTTATGTTAAAAAATAAAAAAGATGGTATGGACAGTTGTCTTCGTACCAAAAGAGAGCAATATGGGACCAAAAATCCAAGACCTATTGCCTCATTTGGCAGACAGTGGAGACATGTTCAGCAGTAAAGATACTCAAGCACTTGCTAAGGTAACTTTGTACAAGCTGGTAACTAACCGCAGTCATTAAATCTAGATCACCTGAATATCTCTTCCAGGTTTTTGGCAGTTTTGTCTGGTTTTATTTGTTGTAACTTTTTAACTCTTCATTCCCATTATTAGATCAAATTCTAATCAAAACAGATCATATTTTGACATTTTTATATTACAATTATTAGTATTTTAAAGATATATTCTTTATGGACTGTAAACGTTAATACATTATGCACAGCATCTCACCTTGGGCTGTTCTCTTTCTAAACACAGTTCAGAATTTGAGTTTTTAGTTGACAGAAGTCTTACTACCTTAGAGGTAGCTTCCACTACCACAATCCTCTTTTAAAAACCACAACAACATCCCACACAAGCTGTTACATAAAGTGAAGGTGAATGCCATCAATCACCAGGGGAAGAGCATTTTGGGTCCTCCACTGTAATAAAGCCATTTTATCTGAAGAAACTGGATGGACCATACCCTCTGTATCAAATTCAAGATATCTTTTGCACTGGCAATTCCCTGCTGAGGAGATCATTTCCTTCAGAGGCAGGAATTTCTGCATTAGAAAAAGCCCACAGTCTCTAGGCAGTAGTATAACCTGTGGAACAGAAGAGAGTGTTCTCACTTTTAGAATGGTTTTGCGTCCTTCAACTCTTGTTATGCTGCCTATATATAAATATGCATTAGTCTTGTAAGCACCTGACTAGGAGCATTAGAAAGCAACAGGTTTTGGTTTTTTAAGAGTTCTTTGTGACTTTGTCTGGATTGCCATAACTAGTGCAGAGGAAAAACTCTTGCAGTCCCTTTTACAAAGGGCCTCTTACAGGTCCCTTCCTCCTCTGATCCGTGACCCAAACAAACAGCATTCCTCAAATGGCTTGTTATGGCCTAGTGGATAAATGTGTTATTAGCTTTAACAAGAGTTTCCTTGTGTAGATGGCAGAGTAGCCATTCCTGCGTTGCCCCTCAAAAGTTACCATTACAAAATGATCCAACAACTAGATTTTGCCGTGTTTTGGTGCTTTAGACATTTTAAGGAGACCTACTAAATTTTACCTTTATACTTTTAATCAGTGTTTAACCAAAGGAAAATGTATCCTTCCTCGGTATTCAGAAAAGACTGATAACCAGACAGTAATCTCTTCAAAATTGAGTCTTCAGAAAGCAAGGGGGTAAGGATCTTCCCACAGTTCTCAACTGCTGGTTATCCCAAGATTCAACTTTGCACTTCTTGTTTTTGTGACATTAGAAAATATACATTAGTAAAATATATTTTTAGGGGAAGGGCATACTTTCAGTTAACTTTCAAATCTTCTTCTGACTATTATCCTCATAAAAGTCTACCCTCACTTTTTCGACCAAGCAAAAACCAAAATCAAAATAGAAGATAGTCTCCATGTAATATGTTCCCCTCTGATTTACTTACAAGTAATTCATCCATACTGGTTTGGCATTTTTCTAAGTTGATCCTCTTTATTGCTACACGTTCTTGCCTGGGTTTGCATAGCGCTGCCTGGACAACAGCTGTAGCACCACTACCTGAAAAAAGGCAGAAAAGCAACACAGTCAATATAACAGGAGTTTAAACAACTGAACAACGTAAGAAACCCACACCGATAAAGAACTTAAAATCCTGCTGTTTATCCTCTTTCAGTGCTTTCCCCACACGCATACCTTTCCACCAGCAAGACAATTTGAACACTTCTCAAATGGGGAAGAAGAAATACCTCAAAGCTTCTGTTCCATACTCCACAACAAATTCCCAAGCTGACAACTTTAAAACTGTGTACTCATTTATCAAGTCACACTCACCACCTCAATGCACTTCATAGTTTGGGAACCATTACACTTGTTGCACTTATTTGGACACATCTGTTTTAATCAAGAACACTACTTGCACAGTTAACACAATTTAAAATGTTACATGGAGAGGCAGGCAGTGTGTGCTTTATCAAATATTATTCCTTTCTGCTCTTTCAGGTCAGTCCCTATTTAGCCAGGGTTTTGTTCCCACTATGCAATGAACAGAAAAGTATCAATAGAGTTGTACATGCTAAATCATCTGCAGTTTCACCTGTGCTCCTGTTCATTCATCATGATTACAGTAACATCCTACAAAAAGCACGATGATTTTTGTGAAGTGTGCAGAAAGTACAAGTATTACACCAACAGTAAGAAGCATGTCACTGAATGGCCCATCAGAGAAAGTCAGTCATGCTTACTTCACACGCAAATCACATACAGTCATACAACTACACTGATAACAAAGCTTGGTGGAATTGAACAAATTTTGGGGAAAGCATCAGAATAATTTTCTTTAGTATGCTTTATTTGCAAACAGCTGGAGTAAAAGGTCTTGTTGCTTCTTTTATCAAGCACCCACTAGCTTTGCCCCATTGGGTATTGCCTCACTAAATTAATAAAACTGTGGCAAGTAGCTTTCAGAAATAGTTTTGCCTGGGTTGCACATCTTGCCGCCACATCAAATACAGTAGTATGTGCTTCCTCAAAGTAATTACATCATGCTCATTCATGCAGAAACATAAAACCCCCTGACAAATAGCTCCCACCTGTAATTCTAAATATTTTAATTATGGATTTCTGGTAAGTCACGAATATATATTGGCCTGCTCATACACTGTGTTCTATTTATGCTCTATAATTGGCATGTCCTAGATGAATACAAATTGGGAACAAAAAGCGTTTTGTTGTCAAGCTCTACAAACATGGATTCAGTTACCAGCCGACTTAAGAACAATTGAGAGCTTTTCCCACTGCACATCTGAAAACAGCACCGAGGATACCTCATGACTGAAAGTTATTGTCTGTGTTTTAACTGCTATTTGCTTAGCTATTTTCATGTATTGTTTGTTCACATGATGTTTTCACTCAAATCACAAAGCTTTTTAACTCAGCATATGAATTTCATTGTAAAATTCTGAGCTCATCTTAAAAAAAAAAAAAGTCTCCGCAAGACTAACTAGTCATGTTTTTGCAGGATGTGGTCACAGACAAATATTGACATGTCCTGTTCTGTCTGCTTACAGAAGAAAGCCTTTAAAAATTCTAATAACATAAGTAATAAGAGAGTTAAGGAATTAAGAGATATTTTAAAAATTAAGTAAGACAACCCAAGGAAGGAACCACCAAGTCAGTACAGTTCAGCTCAAGTAAGACTCATCTCCATCACTTTAATGAAGTTCTCATTCAGCAGACATCAAGACACAAATCCTATTGTTACTTTGGCTACACAACTGTAGGTTAAAGCAGGGAGAAGAAACCAAACTTTTAGCTATTACAGATACAGGAACAAAGACCAAGATTTTCTTTGATGTATCTTTTTTATCTGTGTCAGTAGTTTTATCTACTTGTAGCAAACAATCAGATCTTCACTTTCAAAACAGATACATATACAAAGGCCACATAAAGGACAAACAAAAAAATTATTCGGCCAACGCCAGGATGAAATCCTGACTGCTTCCTCAAGCTAAAGTAACAGTAAGTAACACTTCAAAACATTTTGGAAAAATTAGATTACAAAAAAAGGCCTGTCACATCCCTGAGACCACCCCACTATATCAGTTGTTTAAGTTAAACCCAAACCAAAGACTATGAGCTTAATACTATTTACAAACTCTTGCTTGCAACATTAATCCTGAGCTATCCTTGTGCACAAGTTGAAGATTTGTTCTTCTGCCTACTGAAAGAGGACAAGACGCAAGATTTTAGGACATAAAAAATGGAGTTTGAAGTTTATTTATATGAAAAGCCTTTCAGCGCGTTTCCCTGTGTTTTCTCCCCAGACATGACTTGCAATGAGGTATTCTTCTACCACAAGAATACGAAACGCTGAATACACAAAAAGTTTTCTATGTTTACAATAAAGCGAATCTGCTAGGTGGTTTCTTTCTTCTGCCTTCAGAATCCTCTCCACAATACAGTATTTTGATAGTAAAGGCAATCAGCGCAGCCTCATTCTCAGTGGCACCTACATACAAAACCCATTTGAAAAAGCAGTTTCAAGTACTGAAGCAGGAGCCAGGTATTTAGTGGCTATATGCCTCCTTCCTCTTAAAAAATGTTCCACTCTCCTCCTCTGGCTCACAAAGCCAACAAGGGATAAAGATCAGGAAAACCTGTGGCTTTGCCATCTGGTCAGAAGACTCCTTTTGTGACAATAAAGAGATGCCCTTCTGTAGTCCACCAAACAAGCAGAAGTGTGAAGTGTTCCAGAGGAGTAGCTGTTACAAACCAGACTGTGCAGGTAAGCACTTCAGTTGAGAGGTAACAGACTACACGAGTAATGCACTATCATACAGTGAATCAAGTATGTCAGAGACAACCACTTCGCGTAACAAATTAGGGTCCCAGAAAATGTTTGCATAGAGTAGATTAGTCAACCATTTCTTGTCAGAAGGCATGACTTCTTCAGGTATGCTGAGCCTTACGAGTCTTCCAAAACCATTACAGCAGAGAACATACTAACTGCGCTACAACCAAAGCACAGATGGGCTTTAGCATCCAGGCTCTAGAAAACTGATCTAGTATAACGAAAGCTCAGGTTGGACAAACCATAAAGCTTTTACATCCAGCTGTCTCCCGCAGAAGAATAAAACAAAGGATTACCAGTGGTCAGACTCGATAAAACAGCTTTCTAAGAACAATGGTGGGTTTCCACTACTGGAAAAGTCAGTCTCCTGCTACAGACAAGTTCTCTTTGCCAATTTCAAAAGTTACCAGTGAAATAATGCAATTTCAGTCCACATCAAGATGCCTACTACTCCCTTTTCACAATAGGCAACAAGTCAGTTTCATCTTGTCCTCACATCTTTGCTGCCATTCTTCTCTCTAAGTGTAATCATGCCCTTACACCCAACCAGTTCCTTCATGCTATGAACCATGCACTCCCTACCATCGCGCACTTGGTGCAGCAGAGCCATTAGAATTTCTTTTAACTATTCGGGTTCATGCAATAGAAACTTTCTCAAGAGCTACTACATATGGCCACACTTCACTACTTCTGAAAAGATATAACCTAAAAGCAGTTTTCTGCATTCCACTTTGCACATGCTTCACAGCAAGCATATGAAAACCCCAAAAGCACAAATACTCATCCAGGATTTAAGCTGATCTGAGTAATTTCCTTCAAGTTGTTACATAAAGGGGGGGGGGGGCTCCTTATTTTGTTTTTAATCTAACCCTTGCTGAACCTGTCTCCAGCTGGCAAAGAGTAGGATCTTTGAAAAAGTGTGAACAAAACCTGACCTTAACATTTTAGTTTTATCTACCCTCCACTAGTCAAGTCTCAAAAAGACAGCGAGGTGAGATGGCTGGACCATATCACTTGCACATCACACATGAACACATACGTCTTCATAGAAGCATGTGACACTTCATTTATTCTGTTATGTATGAAAACCTGACATCTTCCACTCATTCATCACCGTGCAGTAACTCTATTCAAAACAGATCTAGAACAATTCCTTTCAATTTTCTTCTTCTCCTCAAGTACAAAAATCAGTAACTTCATTACCCCACAATGATTTACCAAGTCTTTTTTCAGTAGCTCACTGTTACTCTACAGCACTCCAAAACTCTTAAATATTTTTGCATTCATTAGGTCCCTTCAGACACCTTACCCAAAGGCATCATCCCCAATGCCATGGTGGTTCTACCTAATCTCTGAAGAGAAGGATGTAATCTGTTGGTAACGGTAAATTTTCTTGTTGAATAGGTATCCAAAGGGTTAGACAGCAGTCATAATTAGGGAACACTAAATACCTTATCTCAAAATCCATACAGTTTTTTACATACCAACCTATAGCACCTGTGGCTTTATAAATCTCCTCTGCTCTCCCAACATATAGAAACTTCCCATTAAATGCAGCTGATTAGTGCATACAAATTCTAAGTTAGCCTCAAATCCAAGACCAAATTGTAACTGTCTGTAAAAGAAGGCAGTACTGAATAAAAATTATAAAAATAGATGAAGTACCTATAAAAGTATTTTTATTTAATCTCTCAGACAGTCCAGTTCTGCAGAAGAGTCCCCTAGGTAATTCTTAAATGCAGCTCATACGCAGTGTAAAAGCAGGATTCCTTTTGCATAGAGCAGAATGCATTTGTGCACACAAACCTTGCCTGCACAAATGCAATCTAGCTTAGGTTTCCACTCATAAAAAAAAGCAGGGGGTTATGTAACATACAAAGCATCTGTGCTGACATACAAGTTCTGAAAGCTATGTTGTATATGTTGTATATTGCATGGAATATTGTGTAGCATATTTCCAGCATTACTACATGTGTCCTATTAACTTATCAGTACTTCAACACATTCTATGGCAGCATTGTGCAAAACTACTCTCTTCAGCCCTGCAAGAATCAATTGTGCTGGTGGCAAAGCAATACTTTTGGTTAAGAAAGAGAAAACAAAGAACCTTTCTTTGTTTCTAGCTTTTACCCCGCAATACTTAGTGGGAGAACTCATATTACTTCCATTGATTAAAAAGAAGTTATAAATCAGCTCATTAAAGCTCATTTAGACCACCAAACTCTAAACCTTTTTGAAATGTAACTTCTTTACAGAAATCTGTCTTCACATGACATAAATGCTTATGTTCTTAAGAATTTCACAATAATCACATAAATACTATTTATTAACAATCCCTTCCTACTTTGTGTTCTTACTTCATGCCCGGATCACATTTCTCCACTTATAACTCACTTGGGATAACAGTTTGTTTATCCTAGCCATTAAGCTTATGACATAATTCACTTGAAATAATCAGTGCTCTATGAAATCTGTGCCCATACATAGAACTGCTACTTCTACATTTTCATCATTCAACAATTAATCTCATTAATTCTTCACAGAACTATACAAAAGTGAGTTTGTGTAAGCTACTCTCCCACAAAAAGGTAAATACAACCATTGAGTAACCCAGTGATTCTGTAGCTGTAAAGGTGATGTTTTTAAATGTCCAGCTGCAGAACAAAGTTTCTGAAATCTAGCTTATCCTATACTACTTTTCAAAAGCACATTGCATAAATAATCCAGAAAAAAAAACCTCCAAAGATGATAAAGGTCTACCAATACTTCTGTCATCCAACTGAAGTCTTAGAGAAATAGTCCAAATGTCCACGTCAAAATTATTATTCATTACAGAGAATGCAAGAGAATTTGTGTGCAAGCATTGAGCTAACCTGTACTAAGGCTAAGATATAGCAAGCCTGAGCATTGACTAAACATATTCTCCAAAGCAGGGGGGTCAGGGGGAGGGGGGAGGATTCACAGTCACCAATAAAACCCCACATACAAGAAAAACAGGGGCAGATGGGAATGACTAAGCTTTTGGAACTATACTCTTTATTTCCTACCACCCTCACTCAAACAGTAAAAGGACCAGTTCTATCAGATGTTTTAGCTAGAAAAATTATAGGATGTATCTTGTGGTTTGCTATGCAGTACTGTGCCGCAACTCCCTGTCAAGTCTGCAGAACAGAATAAAGAAATTCTTCTGCCAAAAGCACGAGAACATAAATCTACTTTCTTGAACACAGAGGCTCCTAGCATCAGAGTAGAGCAAATAACTATCAATCACTAATTATTCAGGAAATAAGACAAATCAATACTGTACAAGAAAGTGGAGAACCTATACTGATGATCTGGAAGACATAAGTCTTCCTTCCCTCCACCAGTGAGCCCAGACACACTGTATTGCAGGAACTCATCTGAAATGTCTGTCTGAAGAACAATCAGCTATTGCCACCAATCATGGTTAAAAGAATTTTAAAAGAGCTCTACTCTGACTGACAAAGGCATTAAAGAAATCTGTGCCTAGAAAATTAAACCATATATATGGAGATTAGACACAGGTTTATTTAACAGTGACTGTGTTCAACTTTGAAATAAAGTATCAGCCTAAGTGGTGGCTTTTCCTAAGTGGTGGCTTTTTGCTTTCGGACACTTTCTTGGTAAGGAGACTTCTGCCTAGGGCCATACAGAGCTCAGCATTTGTCAGCTTGGTGCAATGCCATCAACACACCAAGATCAGCCTGGGAAGTCCAAGGATGACCATTAACCATGTTTGAGGCAGTCAAGTAAACCTGGCAATAAGCACACAGTTTGCAAAGGAAGGAAAGAAAAGCAGAGACCATGCCAGCTACCTCCTTCCACCTCACGACTGCCCCCTCCCTCTGTTCCCATCCCAGTTCTCCCAACAAAGACTGACAAGTGCTGATATTAAACCCCAGCCTGAGAGATTCTTTTTTCTTTGTCAGAGAGGCTTTATTTAGTGAACTCTATTGAAACAAGTAAAATAAATGAACCACTAAAAATATAGCCAGTGTTTGTTAAGCATATAGGAGAAACAATAACTTCTAGGTGGATCAAGATCATGCCTTCTTTTGAAGCTCAGTAGAAATAAAGCCATGCCTCACCAGCAGAGAAATACATCCTATTACCCCACCATACACTTAAGGCACATACTGCACAGTCTTGGCTTTGAAGCTACATAATAAGACAGTCAGTACTCCACCTCCCTTACCAGTTTTCCAATCCAATATACTATACTTACTGCAGAATATGGTTTTACTCTCCTGTGTTATTGTGATTAGTATTTAAAGTGACAACAACACAGCAGGAGACAGAAACCCACCTGACAGCCCTGCATTTCAACACTGGAAAACTTTGAGTCCTATCAATCACAAAAGGTACATAAAAACATGAATTTGCCCTTTTTTTAAGAAGGTACCCACAAGGAATTCAAGTCTTTTGGGTAAGTTAAGGTACTAATGAAGTTAAGGACCAACTTTTAGAAATGCATCAGAAACAGACAGCAACCACAATGCTTCTCCTTTTGCCTGTCTTTGAATAGCAAGCTGCACATACTCCAAACACACCTCGGTACTTGACACTACAAGAAAGGTGTAGATGTGTTGCCAAGGAAAGTGGAATGATGCCAAATATCCAGGCAGTTTAATGCCCATCTGTGTGTGTCAGCACCAAAACTATCTTTTAACTAAATATTACATGGCCTTAAGTCCTCTTCATCCTAGTCGTGGAGCTCACAAGGAGCCTGGTACACTTCCAGATCTAGTATGAGAGCATCTTCCTATTCATTAGCAACCCACGACAAAGAAACATCAGCACCACAGCAGGTAAGGAAAACCTAAACAAAAGCAGCCCACTTTCAACAGGTGTTATCTTCTCCCTGACTTGTCATTTAAAATAGATGAGCCGTCTAAATAAAGAAGTTGAAAGGGAATGATAGCAACTCAAATTAGACTGTCTAGGCAAACCGCGTATTATAAACACTACCCAAGATTAAATTCCTTTTGCTCTGTTCCACATCTCAAATATCTTCATAATAACTGTTATTTATAAGTGAAAAGTGTTTATATATATAAAAAAATAATCTACAGTCACCACCATTTCAGAATTTGCAATCATCAGAACTGGACTTTGCCTTGTGGAGGTTTCAGGGTAAGACTGGTGTGCCCAGTACTCCCTGCTCCCAACCCCTTGTAATGTGGCCAGCATAGCTAACACCATTTTCTAAGGCAAGCAGCCGTTCGCTGTGACTGAGTGGCCACATAGTCACTCCCTTTCCCCCTATTCTCAGGCCCTCAAGGTTCTGTGAACCAAGTAGACAAACGAAACATTTCTTTTTCGCCTCCCTACTGACCTCAAGATTCCTGGGCATCAGGGCAATTACTCCCTTCCTTACCAGCCTTGAATGTCCCAGTCACCCAGTCAACCCAGTGGTGGTGATGACCCCATCAGAGAAGAGGGAAGCATAACAGCACACAGAGCACTGTCCATAAAAATCAAGCAGTTACAAGTCCTGAGTGGTGAACTTGGACCAGAGCTATTGCTGGACAGTGACACCTGTGACCCCCAGTGGTCAGGGATGCCTCCACCACCATCTGCTTCCTCCAAGGACTCAGTGACTTGTACATGTTCACATGGTTTTCCAGTCTAGATTATGATTCTTATATTGATACAGCAAACTAAGATTTGACCCAATCTGCAGAGGGTCCAGGTAATTATAAATAATACGTTCAGTTGTATTATAAATTCTGTATTACTTAGGTGATTAGAAATCATAAGTCAGGATTCTAGGTCATTAGAAATCATAAGTTAAGACATATTATAAATTCTGTATTACACTACTTACAAATGTAGTAAACTGGTTCTGCTTGTGGAAATCCTGAGCCATTTTAATTCTAAGTTCTGTGCTCCTGGGGCAGAGGAAGAGCATGAGGAGCCCACCCCGGCCCCCGCAGAGGAAGAAGCAGCAGAGACAAGGTGTGATGGACCACAACCCTCCTTCCCCACCCACCTGTGCTGCTGGGGGGAGGAGGTAAAGACCTTAGGAGTGAAGCTCAGCCTGGGAAAAAAGCATTGGGGAGAAGGTGTTTTTAAGTTTTGGGTTTATTTCTCATTATCCTACTCTGACTTGAATGGCAATAGGGAAATTAGTTTAACTTAAGTCAAGTCTGTTTTGCCCATGACAGTAATTGCCGAGCAATCTCCCTGTCCACAAGCTTTTTGTCATATTTTCTCTCCCCTGTCCAGTTGAGGAGGGGAGTGCTAGAGCAGCTTTGGTGGGCACCTGGTATCCAGCCAAGGTCAACCCACCACACATTGTTAAAAAGAAAAAAATTAAACAAGCCATTATGTGTAAAAGTAAAGTAAACCGTACTCTGTTTCTATAAAAATTTTACTACAATTACAAAAGTTGCAGAACAGGAATTGGGAATTCAATGTCACCAAGTAACAGCATGCATCTGGTCAGAAAGCAAAGACGCTGCTTAGCTGTACTCACCTTACAAACACTTAAAACGCCTCCACTTTCATATCAGTATATAAAGGTAACTTGTGAATTCACCAAACTTATGGTCTAGATGTATGCCATTGAACAATGAGTACCATTACACATAACAGTCCATCACTTAAAAAGATTTAAAGGAATACTTTTCTTTGGCCATGATGAAAAATAAACAAATCTATTCGAGTTCAGCACCTAGGAGGAAAAAAAGGGAATATCTACTCTATTAGGTTGTCATTAGGATAAATTATGTAAAAGAATATGCTGGCAGGAGCATGGATCATCTTTAAAGGTTCTCTGACAAAACAAAGAACTGATCCACTGTTAATAATGCCACATATGTAAGAGGTATTACCTGTTAAACTAGCTCACAAGACAGAAAAGGGGGGAAAAAAGCTCTGAGGTATCTGAGCCCTTCTGCAGTTAACATTAGTTTTGTAATCAGATCGGCACTGTATTCCTGCAAAATGAAAAGGTATCTAACTGCACTCAAAGTGCAAATTTGTCAGGGAAGAAGAAACAGAAAAAGTAGCAGCCAGAGAACTTGCAGCAGGCTTTTTCACCCACGCTTCCACTGCTCTTTCAGCATGGTTGGCAGCACAGCTGTACTGCACAGCCACCTGCCCGGCACGCTGCAGGCAGGCATCAGCTCCAGTTGTACAATCACGTTGGGGCCATCGTGTGATTAGGAGAAATGTGGATGTACCATACTCGACATGAATGAATCCAACAAATCCTCATTCATTCTGCATTTTCCCAACAAAAGACATGAAAAGGAGCTGAAGCAAAGGATAAGACTTGGTTTAAGGATTTATTACAAACACTGAAATACTTTTGTCCACCATATTATTATCCATTCATCCTCACAATGTAGATCAGATTTTCAGGTAATAATATAAACCTCTTATTTTTGATTTCTTTTTAGTTAAATTACAGTTCTGCCAAAAACTTGCAATCAAATTCACAGAACAAAAAGCCATACAAAAGGACACCTGTGTAAAACAGACACGGTTTCTTGCCGTTTTAATATGCTATAGTTAGATGAAAGACTACATCCATGACCTAATAGGTCTCACTTTTTTTTTTTAAACTTCAAACTTTTTCTCATCATTCATATACTGTTACACAGTAAAAAAAAGAAAAAGTTGAAGTATGTGTAAGAGGTCTTGTCAGTTTCTGTTTTTACAGGGTTTGATAAAACTAGGTGAATTTTGCTCACATTTTGGGACAATAATAGATTTGTTCTTACCAGCTTAATTCAAAAGTGTGGTTTTTACATCACTGCTTACAATGTACTTTAAAATGCCCTTTTTCTTTAAATCACAGGCTTCAAAATATCTGTTATCAAAAAGAAAAAGCAAAATCTCCAGGGATTTTGCAGAAGAGGGAGTTTCTACAAGAAATCTGATAGATTCTGCTCTATCTAATTAGCTCCCCAGAAAGCATACCAGCAGGGGTATTTAATTTTTCCTTCATTTATCTGAAGCAGCATAAACACTTCATTCAGACATATGTACCATAAAAAACAGCTTTTCTTTCTATGTTCATTTGAAAAAAAAAAACCTAAAATAAACTTCCTTATCATTCAGTCAGCTGCAAAACAGAAAAACATTAGGTAATAAATCTCTATTTAAACCAAAGAACTTATCTAGAAAAAAGGGAAAGCTGACATCATTCTTCCCTTAAAAACTTTGTATCCAAATCTGTGGTTTCAAAGGTCTTGACTTTTACCCTAGAGTGAAGAGTCAACACAAAGAGTTTAACAGGAAAATCTTAACAGTAATACTTCAAGTATTAAAAAAACCAACAATGCAATTTAGAAATATATGTATCAAGATGTGGTTCTTACTCAAGGGCAAAGCCTCCCATCAGACACAAGAAAGATTAAAAAATTTCAGCGAGTAGAAAAAAAAAAAACAAGAAATAACCAACAAAGTTAGTTATAGGGAAATTCAAAAAAGAGCACCAACTGCACTTCATACTGTTTGGTTGCCTGTACATTTGCATTTTGGTTTAGAGCAAACAGGGCAGTTCTAAAGTTAATACCTTCTGCTTGATCTTCCTCACAGAGCTTTGGTTTGCTTTGCCGAGCAACTCTCGTGCGTGCAGAATGAACTACTTTTGGCAGAACCTCAGCTGGAAGTTCTGCTCCAACAGAACATGCTCTAACCCTTGAAAGATGTAACAGTTCAAACCCATCTTTGAATATTTTCAAAAAACAAGGAAAACCAGGACAGTCCAAGAACTAGCGTATATCTTGTTTGAAGTAAAACTCCAAACCCAAATACACCATAGAGGCCTCAACATTAACTGATTCACTCCCCTTACCTGCTCCCATTTGACCAGAAACTTTATAGGTATAGACACAACCAAGATACTAACAAAATTCCAGTGTGCAACCAATTTGTAATCTACAAATAATCTCCACATCTGCCTTTCTGTTAGCAGGGGCACTTTTGTCAAAGTTGCTTCCAGAATTTAAGATGCTGTTTGAAAGAGCAAAGCCCCAACCAAGTATTTTTCTGCTGTTTCACACAAAGATACCATGAAAAATTGTTTCAAACCATGGAATCACAAACACTTAGGTTGAAAGTGTCCTCTAGAGATCCCCTAACACAACCCCCCTGCTCCAACAGGGTCAGCTAAAGCAGGTTGCCCAGCCAGGTTTTGAGTATTTCACTGACGGAGACTCCACAACCTCTCCAGGCAACTTGCTGTAGTGTTTGAACACCTTCACAGTCCAAGCTTTCTTGTGTTAAGATTGAGATGCATAATTTTTAATTTGTGTCCGCTGCCTCTTGTCCTGCCTGTGGGCACAACTAAGAAGAGTCTGGATTCCTCTTCTTCATTCCCTCCCATCATGTTTTTGTACATATTGATAAGATCCCCCTGAGCCTTCTTTTCTCCAGACTGCATAGTCCCAGCTCTCAGCCTCAAATGAAAGATGCTCTTAACCACCTCTGTGGCCACAGACATACTGAAGCTTTGCAGGCTCACACCTGAAGTACAAAGCGGAGGAAAATCTCTGTTAAGAGACTGCCTGAACAGGTTTAATCTGTCCAAGCTAAGACACGACCAGTAGGGCTAAGGTTTCTACTGTTTCCCATTTCCTTCTTATCTACCTATCCAAACCTCATTCAGCTGTGAGTTTTCAGAACACCACAAAAAAAAGCCCTAGAGTAACATACTCTGAATAGCCATCTGGAAGAAACAACTACTTTGAGCCACAGCTTGTCTATACAATAAAGATACTACCTTTTTGTATTAAGGAAGAAAAAAGTTAACATAGCAGACAATTTGAATTATATTCTACAACAGCAATAACATTTTAACATAGCAAATATAGGCACATGACACTGCCTCAGAAATAAAGCTTTTCCTTCAAAGTTCACAGACGTAAGGAAACCTCTTTCTCCAACGCTCTTCTAATACAGAAGCAGTTTCTCCTAATAAAATGCAGAATAAAAACAAAACACCTTTCCTATCATATGTTCTACTAAACCTTTAAATACTCCATTATGTTACACAGCCTGATATTTTTCCCCCTAAGATAAACTGCAAGATCTATTTTTTAGTTAAAATATTTTCATAAAAAAAACATGGATTGCAATCATTTCATTCTCCCTGTTGTTCCATCATCAATACAGAAACTGTTATTCAACATGACATCTGGAAGGCAAAACTCGCACTGGAAATGGCTCTGCATAACTACATGAGAACTTGATATCTGGTGTTTGCTGTGGGACCAAAAGTTACCTCACCAGGGTATCATCTTTACTCCACAGAACTCTGCTTAACTCCACCTTATACAAGCAGGATGAATTGAAGAATTGCTATGCTGAACCAAACTTCCTGCCTAGAAAAAAGCCATTAAAAGAGTATTACTGTTCATTTCTGAAGTAGCACTATAAACAAACACTAATGTTGATTTAGTCAGCGTATGTTATTGTTTCTCGTTTAGTTCAGAAGTAAACACTTGGAACAATTCTAGTACCATGAATGCAGTATTGCAGTATTTTCCAAGTCTTCCGGATGTCACCACGTTCTTCAGAGAATGAAGAACAGCAATCTACCAAAACAAAGGCAGTATTGCCACTGCACTGTCATGAAATCTCCAATTAATAATGCAGTGTTGAGCTACAAAGCATCTTCAGCTATTTCACCCCAACAGAACGTGCCTGCTATAATTTGAGTCCATCATGGCCACACACTACCAGTAAAAAAACCTTAATCTATTTCTTATCCTGCAACAACAGAAGAGTTGGAACAATATAAATGCTATCATATCATTAAATTTTCATCAGGTGATTCTAACCTAATTCTAATGAATCTCCTATTATTAGTCTGAAGTGGCTCAGAGACTGGAAGCACAAGACACAAACAGGAAGAAATTGTATGTTTCAACTCAGTCCCTGTAACCAAATATCTTCAAAGCAAAGAAATAAGAAGGGAAAAGCAACCTCACAACTGAATAGTGATGTTTCTGAATCTGAATATGTTTCTTCTTCTTGACTTAATAGTTTGCTATCTGTAATTATTTGTTCCTTTAAAAAAAAAAAACAAAAAAACAAAACCAACTTAGACTTTCAACATTGAATTTGACATTTGAGACCTTTAAGTTCACACTACCACTGAAAGCATGACTAGGAACACAGAATATCTTCCAATTTTCAGTCTGTCTCTAGTCCTCACTTCCCTTTCAGTATGTTAGCATAACTCAGCTTAAAAGCTATGTAACATAATCATTACATCAGTCTTATAGGACATCCTCAAGTTTCACCTATATGTTACTTCTGATCAGAATACCTCAGAGGCAGTTAACATCTGCCAGAATAATTAGGCTAATAAAATTATTCAGAAATTGTTAATTGTAAATACAAAGGATTAATAGAGACAGCTAATTTATCATACTGGAGCTTCACCAAGCCATTGAGTAAAGTCACATACCTAGTCAAATACCTAGGGGCAAACGACTGGAAATATTAACTCCACCAATGCCACAAACAATACTTCAGCTAACAAATGAAGGACACTGTTCAAATTTTTCACTGAGCTTCTCTCAGGAGCAACCTGCCGGACTGTCACAGTCACCCTGGAAAATTGTGCCTAGGAGTTGTTTTAAAAACACACCACCTTCATCAGCATTGTCAGCATCTCACTGCTGCCATGGAAACTTTCTACAAAACAGTCACCAGTCAGCTGAAGTCTACCTAAATACCAGGAAGCACGCACACTTCTCCGTGAAGATTAAGCTTCTTCCCCTTAACTGCCATCCCCCAACTATATGTCTCTCCTGAAAGGTAACCAACTCTCACAAAGTAACCCTGACTTGACAGCAATTTCAGGAAAAATTAGGTTCCTTCTGCACTGTCAGGCAGATTGCTCGTTTCTCGCTGTATACTCTCTCCCTGGTTTTTCTCACTACTACATTTTCCATCCCGGGGCAGAGGGGGCACTGGGGGGGTGCAGGGGTTGTCATATCTTTTTAGTCTACTGCTCCTAGACCACCAGGCACATGTTAAATACCACAGCACAGTCTCCAGCCAAAAGCACTGTACAGGAGGAAGCAGGTGGCAGCGAGAGGAGCTGCATCTCCAGCACACAACCCTAAGGTAGGAGCCAAAGGACTGCAGCCAACCCCACAAAAGGCAGCAAGAGACAAGCATTCAACATGTACCGGTTGCTTCAGTTATGGAGTCGATCACACAACCATGTGGAACTTACCACAGTGCATATAGAAACACAAAAAGTTTTAAAGCAAATTCCTCTCTCAAGGATTTCATACCAGCTTTATTTCATTCTGACACTTCTGGATGGTAACATTCTTACACCCATAAGCTTCAACCCTTACCTATACCCAAAAACCTTCCAACTTCACAAGAAACAGTGAAATCTAGCAGAGCTGTCAGCATTTCACCCTACCAGTGCTGCAAAAGGCAAAAATAAGTAAAAGCACACCCATTTCAAAAAAGCTAATTATTTATTTACACAGGGTAAGCAGTATCAACTCCTGTCAAGTGTCATTTCCTTTGGGGGGGGGAGGGGCAATCTCACTTTTAATTTTGGTCATCAGTAAATTTCCTACTGGTATATTTATCTTCCGAGTTCTGCAAGCAGATTGCTTCTCTGCTGCTGCTCAGCAGTATCCCAGTGACTACATCAAACCCAAGAAGTTTGAGTAACTTAACCTGACTTTTAAGGTCTGTTCTTTAAATGCTGAGAATTGTTATCATTTTTGGAAGTAAAACCAGCTTCTGTCTACTGCTGCCTTATAGTTCTAAATTATTTTGGAAGAGGGCAAGGGGGGAAAAAAAAAAGGGAGAGAACCAAAAGGGTCACCTAGATATTAAATATGGTCTACACATGTAGCCACTATATAGGCCACCCACACCTCCTTTGTATGAAGCATTCACTGTTTTGTCCCCTTAAGCCGATCAGAACAGATGTGGTTTTGTTTCCACTTAACCAAGAGAAGCTCTATTTGACAAGCAGGTTCTGGAAAAAAACAACTGATGTCTGACCTAAGGGAAAGTGAGGCTTGACTAAAGGGGAAAAAACAACCAAACAAAAACCAGTAAAACAGTTCTAAATGTTGTTTCAGAGCAATACATGACCCAACCTAAAACTGCTCTCCCAGGTCTGAACTTGGCCCCTTCTGTCAAAGTACAGTGCTGGTTACAAGCAGTGGATCCAATTTGAAGAGGTGAAGCCTTGCTTAGTAAGGCTTAGTGAGAATCAAAATCATGCCATCCCTTCAAGTTTCCACAAGCTCACAAGAACTGCTCGTCTTCTAGCACTCAAGCAACTCCTGTGGAGCCAGGACTTTCAGGTCTTGGAGGATTTGGACCTTGTCTGTAGGAAGAACTTGGATGGGAGGAGAGAGGAAGTATAGGGACAGTAGGGCCAAGCATAAAGGAGGTAGGCAAGATTCCAAGAGCAGGAAAGCACAGCATACTTGCTTTAAATGATCATTACATAGCACCAGCCAACCACCCGATCTGCTGGTTACGTGCTCCTTTAGCCTTCCAGTTAGCAAATTAACTTTAAAATAAGCTTTATTGTCTTTTTTTTTTTCCCTTGGCTATTTTCATGCCATTCAGGTTCTTGTAAAACATAATTAATCTTCTTCCTGACAAGTCTGAATTCCAATTGCATGAGTTAATTTTTTCTAAAAACTCACTTATATAACAAAGTTTGATCACTAAATCACACAAAGCCTAACCTCTCTGAAGCAATGAAAACTACAGCCTGATCTCCAATCTGGGTATTTCCAATGCAGAAAGTTTATTTTTGTTCAAAAAAAAGCCAAGACAAAGTTCCCTTCCCCAACACTATTACTATCATGTGGAGACAAGGCAAATCATTAACTACAAGCTCTGAACAGCCTCATTAGCAGCACAGCACTGCGAGTTCTACAAGGTATTTTTAAATTGCACCATGACCATCTTTACTCTAACAACTGAATTAAAGGCCACTCCTTATTAGAAAATTAAATGGGGATTTAGTATTTCTAGTTTCTTCAAATGTTTAGCTGACAGAAAATCTTGACCAATTATTCCCAAAGTGTAAAAATTTGATTTACAAAACCATAAACTCTTTCTGTCAAGCTACAGTTGTATTAAGTTATGATTAATGTTATGAAGGCTTTTTTTAATATATGCATATACAATATGCTTAGGCTATTGTATAAGTTTGTATATACTGTATATGTTACCACAAACTGCGGTAACTTCTAAGATTTATTGGTAAGGGGTAGAACTTGCTTTGGAGCAGAATTAAGGCAGGCATATCTTACTTCTTAAACAAAGCTTTAGTGTAAAGATCTTAGGTAGCACTAAGTATTACTTATCAAATTATGCAGCTCCTTATGCAAGAATTAGAGAGGTCTTAGAAATAAATCTCTGCAGGAGCAAATATCAGTTTACCATAGCTTTAGTTGCTATGGTGTGGTCTGACACTGAGCACAGTCCAACCCAATTTGCAGCATATACATAAAAACCACTAAAAAAGAAAGCTCTTCAACTGTTTTTTCCCACCAAAAAAAAAATCCTGATTAAGCACAGGGGAAAGAAAATTTGTAAAGCATGGATGAGACACGAGCATCTGATTAAGAGAAAACACAGAACTGTAATGTTACCTCTAACTACAGAGAGGCTTTTAAAAGCAGCATATACTATGTTTACAAACTAGAACATCAGTTCCTCAGCATCATAATCAGAGACCTCTATACAAAGATCTCTGATAACAACAAATATGGGAGTCTATTCTCTGTCAGAGCTATTAGCAATGGCACTGCACACCCAGCAGAGGAGAAGGAAAAAAAAAAAGTAAACATACCATAGAAACACCAACAAAGACCCCAGAGCCATTAACACAAGAGTTGCTCAGTCTGCTTACAATAAGAACTATAAAGTCAGCAGAACAGTCTCGAATGGTAACTTGTTCTACTCAAAATCCCAACACATTTGACTTCGCAACACTGCACCTTATGAGGCAACAAACCACAAGATATTTTTGAGCAAAAAGTTAGAAAGGAAAAACCAGAGAAAAGCCTCTGTTCAGCTAAGGTAACTTTTAATGAACTGCAGCCAACACAGATAATCTATCACATGAAGTAACCCTTTATTTTCCAACTAATTCTGGCTGTTTTCTAGTCAAATTAATCTTCCAAGTCAATTGCAGCAGGAGAGATAAAAATATAATTTTATAATGAAAACTAGCACCCAGCCTAACCACAAGATAATCCATTGCTTCTCCATAACAGAATCTTTCTTCCACAATTATCAAGCTGGCTGACAAGCATTCATTAAGTTACATCCAGCAAAGCATCAACTTCAATGTAGTTTTCAAAAAATACAACGCAAAGCCACTTGTTCATACCAATTTAGGAAACCTTCTTAAAAACAAACAAAAGCAACAACAAAACCTCAAAGCAAAACACACCAAAAAACCCCAAACACCACCAACACACAAGATTTAATGCTGCTTTGCCTCATCCATGTGTAGGGCTCATTTTTGTACAAATTTGTACAAAAGTTACAAATACAATTTTGACACTTATCAATTTTCAGGTTTTTACACTGATTACCATTTAAACGTTTGTTCTGTGAAGATTTATATTGCTTCTGAGGAGGAAAAACCTCACATATGTAAGTGCCATAAATTCAGAGAAATCTATTTCACTTATTTTGTTCAGAATACTTGGTTATAAACCCAAACTGAATATGAACATCTCTCACAGTATTGCTTTCATAAGGTTTGCAGTTTTTTTAATTTAAGTTATATCCGGCTTACCAAAAAAAACCCAGCACATACATTAAAATCCACTGCACATCTTAACTTAATGCATTAGAATCATAAAAGAGATCTCCCAGGTCTTCACTAAATGAAATCTGGCTCTTCCTTAAGAGCAATTACATTTCTTATATCTCTACCTCCTCCCAGAAGCTTGCTTTCTGTCCTCCTATCCCAACCGTTTGGAATCTCCTTCTAACTTCCCAATGGGCTGGTGTATGGACAGCCTGTAACCATGTAAGACACCTGTATTAATGTAACAATTCCTTCTTAACTCTCTGCCTCATACATTTACAGATAGCAGTCCGAATGGTTTCTTCCTGCTCCGGAAAATATTTATATATAGGCATTAATAGGAAGAGCCTCTTCTTGCACGAGATCTATCAATCACGCAGCCATGCAGCAAGTCAAATAGGGAACCTGATCTGACAGAAAATTGACCTGGCAGAAGAACTAGTTCACCATCAGATCAACCGATCCTTTCAACAGCTGCCTGCCAGAGCACATTAAATGTATCATGAAACCACACACCACAAGTTTACAAAGAACTGGCTAGGCATCTCAAAAAATAAAGCAAACCTAGAATAACATCTCATAAGAACCACTCCTTAAAGCCAGCATTTTCTCTTTAACAGGCACTTGAATCTCCCAACTATCACAAAGGAAATGGACAGAAAAGGAAAACGTTGTGCAATTTGAAATCCGTATCATGTGGCCTTGGTTTTTAAAACAGCACTTGGCTAGACACAGATGAGCAGTAAGAAAAGTTCACATTCTCGCAGAGTAAGAGAGCAGAACTTCTCCAACCTGCTAAATACACAGGATGGAGACAGCTCACATGACTTACAAGGATATTCATTTTATGATCACCACCAAAACTTTTAAATGCCCCCTATAACAGGCCATTGAAGTCATTCTGCATCTGTGTTTTAGTTACAATTCGATACAAAGCCTGTTCTGTTGGGAAGTGTTACGACAAACCATCCTGGTGTACCTCACCCTGTGTACCTTTCCTCCTGCAAAGCCCACAAAGATGCTTCAATATGTTGTCATTTTTCTCATTTAACTGGCAAAGGGCTGTCATACCTGAACTCACCCCTGAAGATGCTACCCAGCTCCTCAGAGAGGTAAACCATGCTTTCCAGAGGTGAACAGCACTGTTTCAGCAAGTGGTAACTACTCATGTTCACAATGCAATTAACTCTGGCATGGCCAATGCAAAGGGATCTAAATTGCTGCTAAACCAAATTCAGACTGTACCATTAACCCTTCCCTCAGATACAAAGAAGATGCTTTAAGAGCACCTCACTAGATTCATTAAAAACAACAAAATTCATCTGACATCTCCAAAATTACATCCACATATGGTCAAATGCATAGAATTTATAAGTGGTTTTGGGCCGAGGAAGTGGGATGAGGTATGCTTGTTTGGTTTTTTACTAACGAAAAAAAGGCATATTTGACTAGGCACAAGACTATTAAGTGGTATAAAATAAATCTCAGTGAGTTTGAGAGAAAGTCATGTAAGCAACCTAAGCCTTGTGAAAATTCAACTGAAGAAAGACAAGTTCAGTGTGTCCAAGAATCCAATCCAATATAACCTGACCTCAGTTTCCTCAGGCATTCAGTTTAGTTAAAGAAATAAAATCAATATTTAATAGCATCAGTAGGTAACTAACAATATTTTCTATAGGTAAGTAATTGCTGCTCCAATTTAGCATCCGCCTATACAATGGATGTATGCTTATATATAAATATTTAGAATACATTTTACATCTCAAAAGATACAAGTTTGTAAGTGGAAAGAAGAAAGTAGAAAGGAGTTTCTAAATGAAACTCTCACCCAGGCATTCTACAGGTACTGCAACAAAAAATAACTATAATTTAAATAACTCAAATGACTCACACCTTAAACAAGGATTAATCCAACAACTTCGGGGCCTTTTTTACCTTAGAAGAGCTATTTACTCAGGAAAGATACAGCTTATGCTAGTGGAACTGCTTCCACTTGGCTGATTTAGATCCATTCCCCAGACTGAGTAAGCTGAAGTCCTCTGGCCAGTACACCCACGCCCATGGCAGGGGGGGCCTCTACCAGCAGCAGTGGCTTGACACAGAGCACCAGTCTGGTCCAAGCCAGCCACCTCCTGGGACTCAAACACCTGAACCCTCATCCCTCCTCAGTCCCTTTCCACAGCCTGGGAAGCGCAAACAGAAACACAAAGGCACCACCTGAGTCAACAGAAAACCATCCGATTTTAAGGAAGAAGTACTTTTCTCAACTGTTTTGTTTGTGCCTGTGGAAAATAAAAAGCTTAATGACAAAACTGAGTACACACAACTTGCAACCCAGATCAGGAACACGTAGTTCTGATTGTCGTCAGCCTAACAATTAGCAATTGATGTGTAATACTGAAGATAGCCAAGAGCATTAGCAGGCAAGACTCCTAGGGGTTGGTTTTTTTTTCATTTAAGTGGCCTCATTCATAAAGAGTAGCAATTGCAGTCTTAGAGCTGGCCTTTGCCATCAGCAGTATTTGCTGGAGATTTAAAATGTTACATACAAATAAACACAAGTTTTCCCGAAGTAGTTCATTAGCAACAACCAACATCTAGGTCAGGAGCTGAAAAGCTTTCCATCACACATACTATTAAGAGCAGCCACCTTTTCATACAGCAAAATTCAAAATAAAGCGATCTAAATGCAGGGGTCAGAGACTGAACACATCTGATCTGCATTAGCCGGACACGTGAACAAAGCGCTGAAGCGCACTGCCAGAAGCCCCCTACCTACAGGGCCGTGGGGAGGGGGGCGGCACACGGGTGAAGCCTCATACGGCAAACCGGGACAAAAGCAGCTGGCTGGGGTGAAGCCAAGCCATAACCCGTCACCCACCCACCCACCCACCCCGTGCCACCACCGACGGGCACGGGGAGCTGGGCCGAGAGGCACAAGGAGACAGAGGCAAGATTCAACAGTGAGGGGAAAAAGAGACAAGGCTTTAAAGATACATACAAAAAGAAAATAATTTAGAGGAAGTCATCACGACAGTAGCAGATCTAGGGGTAAGATTTACCTCCCCCACAAAACCACCGGAAAAATGCAGAGTAATCTAAGCGGACGCACGCACGTATGTGCATCCACAGGCAGAAACATACAGGCACAGCGAGCGCATTGGCAAGAGTTGCCGGGGTCCCAGCGCGAACCGGCAGGGCAGGGCTCCGGCAGCAGCCACCGGCACGGTGGGTGACGATGCGGCGCAGGGCAGCAGCACCCTCCGCCGGGCCGCACCGGGCGGGGCGCGGCGGGTTCTAGAAGGAGCCGCCGCCCCCCGGGGCCGCGCCGCCCGCCCGCTGCCGGGCGGATAAAGTTTGCAGCAGCCGGCGGCGGCGCCACTGCAGTGCCGGGCGCATCCGCCGCAGTGAGCGAGCCCCAGCCTGCGGGAGGATGAGCGCCGGTAGGCCTGGAGCCGGCCGCCGCCACGGCATCCCCTGCCTCCACCCCGCCGCGCCCCCGCCGCTCTCCCCGCTCTCCCCGCTCTCCCGCTGCACTGACCGATAACCTCCTGCAGCTCGTAGGCGTCCCTGCAGATGGGCCAGCCGACAGCCGGGGCGGCGGGCGCGGGCGCTGGCTGAGGCTGCTGGACGTGGACCGGCGACTCGCCCTGCTCCGCCATGGTGCTGCCGGAGCGCCCAGGCACCCGACGACCTTCTTCAAACTTCCCTTCCAGCAACACCTTTCGGCCGCGCTCCCTCCCGCCCTCCCTGCGCAGCCGGCCGCCGGGAGGAGGCAGGGCACCGAGGGGGAGGAGGCAGAGGCGGGCGCCGCCGCCGGCCCGGCCGCTCGCCCCGCGCCGCTGAGGGGAGAGGGAGAGAGGCGGCTGGGCCCAGCGGCCCCCGGCCGGCGCCGGCGGAGCGCGGCGGTCGCCCCCCTCACGGGGCTCCGCCTGAGGGAGAAGCGCGGGCGCCCCGACAGGGCTGCCCCTGGCAGGCGGGGGGGCGGCCCCGGTAACCCTGGCGGCTCGGCGCCTTCCCCGGCGCTTCCAAACCTGCCCGCATCTCCGGCCATCTCCCTGCCCTGCCCCCCCGCGGCTCCCAGTGCGGCGAGGCCCCGCAACGGGCGGCGGCTGAGCCCGCGCAGGCCACGGCTCCGCCGGCAGAGACCCCGGGGCCCCGCCGCGGCTGAGTGCGAGGGCTGGGAAGGGGCTCGAGGGAAGCCTCACCGCACGGCAGGGGTGCTGGAAGGCACCGGTGAGGCCAGTAACACAAGCACACGGGGAGCACAGCTCTCAAGCATTCCCCTGAGAGCGCTGTTACTACCAGATTACTTGTATTTAAATTTTGAGGAGGTGAAAAAAAGGCATTTGTTTTCATCAGTGATGAGGGCTGCAGTCCTGGGAAGGCGTGAAGCTGCCACTTGACATGAGTAGCCCTTTCGGGGGAGGGTTGCAGAGCTGCACCACATCACCGGGGTGTGGACACCGCCTCAGTTCTGCCACCAAGCACTGTGCACAGCGGAGCAGTGTTCCTCTTGGCTAACCAGAACCGAATGATTTAAACAAATGCTCAAGAAAAGAATCATAAGTAAACTTCTCTACTGCTTCCCATTATAAGACACTGAAGAAAAAAAAAAAAAGGGCAACTGTGGTCAGATGAAACTCCACTGTTAATACTAGTACTGATTTTTCTTTCCACCCTCTCAGTAGCGTCAGTGTTTGTATAAATAATTAGAAGATCACTCTTTGTGCAGTCTACAGTCTCACTCCTACTTTGAATGCTTTGTATTTTAAGATTTATTGAGATATGGAGGAGTGGTAATATTTCCATAGATTTTAAAATCTTGCTTTGTACTACAACAGGAATTTAGTGTAATTAGAACTAAGAATGACAATATATGAGCAGGAAAGCTTTCAAAGTCATCACTGGTTAAAAGCAAAACTCAAATCTCGTAAATTGCTAGGAAGTATGATGAAGTGTGATTTAAACTCATGAAAAGATACACATAACCTGTTAGATACTTTATTCAGTCCTAGCTCAGTTCATGATATCTCTTTTACCAACTAAACATTTAGTGTAGTTTTAGTGAAGATGTTAATTTAATAGAAGGTTATTCCAAAAAGAAAAGCAAGTTACTTGTTTTGCTGTGTTGTTGAGAAAGCTGAGGGAAGAATAAATTCCACACCTCTGCATAACCTTTCATCAGAAGGTATATCAGCAGCTTGCAAATATGGAATCATTTGTGCACTGAACTTCCATTTTCTCACAAGCAAGTTAAGCTTAACATAGAGGCTCCTACTAGGAAAAAAACATTGCATGTTTTTGTGCTAAACTAATGATTCCTCTCAATCTTGTTTTTAGAACCTAGGTGATTAAAATATTTTTATATACACATATTAGAAATTATCTGCCACAAAACTAAAGGTCAGCAAGACTTGGAAGAGGAAGTATTAAATTGTCATTCAATATTAAGCTTAATGCCAAGACTAGACAAACTTGTTGTTAGTAGAGAAGACCTTTCTGCCAGCAATAGCATGAAAAAAAAAAATGAGTAAGACAGCAAGAGCACAGGCCAGATCAATCAGCATAGAAAAATGGGTTACTCACTATTGATGGAAAACAGCCAACTTCTCCATCTGTATTCAGTTGTTGCTGGTGGTGGCAGGGGGAGGTTAGTTCCTGAGCCATGAATTTCTGTAATGCTCCTGCTATATCACTGTCTAAACTGATGTTTCATAGCTGATACCATCACAGTAATTTTTGTGCTGATTATTTTCCCACTAATCTTACAACTTTGGGATTTTCTAGAGTGTACCTGCACTCCGCAATTTGTTGAGAAGAACAGCTTTTAGAGGAAGAACTGTCCAGGATAGCAATTTTATAGACAGTGGGACCTGTGGAAAATGTTCTGTGCGTTCAGGGTACAACTCAAGAAAATATCAGAGCAGGGTGAGATAATAGAAAAGAAAGCAACAGCAGGACCTGGAAGTGGTTGGTCTGTGCCAGTAGGCCAAGCTGCCTTTGAAAAGCAGGTCTCCTGCTGAACACATACATAGAAGAGCCCCGTAGCACCGAAGGCTCTGCTGTTCAAAGCATTACAGGCAATACAGTTCTTCCACAAGACTTTTCACACACTGAAAAGATAGCAATCTGCAGATTTTAAAGATTCCAGAGAAAGAGCTAGGACTCACTTAAAATCACTGTTCTCCAAATTGAAGACAGTTCAGAACAGTCCTGCCTCAACATGGTTTGGCCTTTCTTAATGCTTGAGAACATAAGACTCCGAAAGATTGTCTGGGTCCCTGAGTCCAGTCACCAAATGATTGATTCTAAAGTGAAAAAAAGGCTTTGCATAGCAAGGCTACAATCAAAACTGACAATATTTAAAGTATTACCCTCTGCAAATAGAGAAGGGGGGGGGGGAGTTTACAGCGAAATAATTCAGACTTCATTTCTAGGTGCACAAGGAATAGCATCCACCCAGTCCTGAATGGAAAGGCAGTAGATGCAACCTAAACAGCCATATAACCTAGCATAGACTAAACCAGAGTGAGAAGGAACTATTCCCTCTACTACCACTTCTATCTCAGAGAAACAAGTAAAACAAAACCATTTCCTCTCCCAAAAATGGCCTAATGTTGCACTTATGACCACCACATGGTGTAGCACAGCTCTCTGCAATTAGACATAAAGTTTGAAAGCCTCTAATTTGGTAGCCATGAGAGATGGCTGTGCTTTAAAAGACATCATGAGATACAAAGGCTGACACAACAGCAGCTGGTGCTGATGGGAGTGGACTAAACACTTTCAACCTCCCTTTCTCTTCTAGTGAATGTATGGTTAAATAGATAATATGCCCATTATTGTCACTGGGATGCTTGCTTTCATCACAGCTTGCAGCTTAGATTAGTTTCTGCTCACACAGAAGGCATGAGAATCTTGGCAATTCACATTACAAAAAGCATCTTACTTAATACACCGGAAAACCTTTGATTCAGAAGTCACTGTCAGCTGTGTTCTTACTAGGTCTCACTGAAGTTAATGTCTATCAGAGCATAGTGACCTTACAAAATAAACTGCTTCTTTTTTTTTCCTAGATTGAAGGCCTTGGTGCCTTTGTCTCTTTTCTTCCCCACCTCCTCATAAACCTTTGCAAGCTGTTCTACTCAGCACATTTACTCCTTAAACTCAAGTAGGAAGATTTTTTCTTCCGGCTATTAACGATTGTTGAATCAGTAACCAATAAGCTAGAGTTTGTTATATGGTCAAATGGGCCTTTTAGTTATTTCCTGATATGCCATACCCTGAGCTGTTACTAGTCCTTGCAATAGAAACTTCCATTGCCTTTCTTGTAAGTACAGGCAGTGCCACAATACATGCCACTGTGATTAGTGACTTCCCATTGGAAACAGGATTAAGTACTGTTCTCTTTCATGTGAGCAAGGCTTTTTCTTAAGTATTTTCTTATTTGACCATCCTATTTTTCAGGCCACAGATAAAGGAAATGCTCGCATCTTTGTCTTAACCATTCTGAATGTGAGGGGCCTTGACAGGCATATTGAAGATGTCACTTAAAAGAATAATAGAGCCTGTGTGAGCTTCTCTGCAGAGCTGGAGAGCAGATGCAGCCTCTGTTTTCATGGACCTCATTCCTCAATGTCACAGCTAGCATTGCATGGTAGGAACCACTGTTAAGGTAGTTAAGTCTTTACATCCTCCCCATCCAGCTTTTCAGATGAGACCATGAGAACACATTTTGCCATTAACTTGCTGTTGCTACCAAAGCAGCCAAAACTTGAAAATCACCAGCTTAAAAATGACTAGCTCATTTCAGCACCATAAGCACCAGTGGTTCATTACCTAACTCATGATGGCACACTAAACATCATACATTTCAAACATTCAAAATTCAGAACTGTGCATGTATTTAGAATATTTACACACTAGCCATTCATGTATTGGCAACGATAGCCTTTTTGCAACAAACGCCTTTTGGAACCTACAGGAATCACGATCTCCACTGTGATGATTTGAATGAATTTAGGATACAGTCACCATGAAGACAGTGGACTAAAGGTTAGTGTTGCTTTTGAACTCTAGTTTAATATCATTAAGACTTCGTGGAAGTGTCTGGCTTACTGATGCTTTTAGCAGGAATGAACTCTCTATAGCTGTGAATGGATAAAACTCAAAAGAGTTGATCTAGGAATTTGCACAACTTTCATCACTGTAGGATATGAACATCTCATGCATATTAATAAATTAATCTTCACATACCAAAAGGCTGGGGAGTATAATTATCTCAATTTCACAACTGGAAACAGAGAAATCTTAAGGGATTTGCTAAAGGTCATACAAGAAGTCTGTAGCAAAACTGGGAATATTACACATATTTTCTAAGGATGGGATTTCACACAGCGTCACAGCAAGATCAGGGACCTAATCTGGCTGACGGTTAATTCCTGGTTTGGTTCAGCTGAAAACATTAACTAGTTCACCAGATGGCCAAACAAGTGATAGGATAAACAGGAGAGACATGAGAAAAATGTGGCAAATAGCAGGAAATGGGATATGCTATCCTTTCCTATTTATCAATTAAAGATCACTAAGCTTCCTGGCATCAAGACAAGCTATGGAATCGTGTCTGAAACAAAAATGCATTAACAAATTAGTAGCCTCCACTCTAGGAAGATTAAAATGCTAGTTAAGGCATTAAAAATAGAATTCAAATCTAAAGAAAAATCTCCCTTCCTCAGAAGAATGAGGTGCTTTAAAATTCCTAAACACTCTAATTCCTTTCTCTCCTATCTGTAAGAAAAGCTAAAATGTACAGTAATAATCTCCTCTAATGTTCACAGTATTAACAAAAACATTTGTTGACTCAAATACTTAGATTTTAATCTTCTTCAAAAGACTTTTAACAATTGCTTTGGGTGTCACACCATTTGTGTAATTGAAGAAAATGAGGCTTTAAATGTAGCAATATAAACAACATTATTTTCTAATGCATCCTTTATTAGTTTTATGATTTCTTTAAAAATCTAATTTATCCATGAAAGACAGAAACCTAAACTCATCAACACTGTGCTTTTAATAGACAAGAAATAGAAATTAGGCAGTTTTGGCACAACCCATTTTTAAGTTTTACTGGCATATCATTAAAACAAACAAAACACTCCCAGCAGACATCATTATTCACATATGCTGTACCCGTAAAAGCCCTGCTTTTAATATATACCACTAGGTTTAACATGCCAAGAAAGCACTCCCAATTTTGTTTCGGTCATTATCAATAGTAGAATCAACTGTGTGTGAAAGTCAGATATCCTGGTATAAGCAAGTTTTGCTAATGAATTCTCTGCAAATACAGCGATCCAAGTCAGAGCTCTGACCCCATCCTCCGGCCAGTATGATTGTACCTACATACAAAACTAGTTATAGCAGCAGAAACCACACGTTGACTAGTTCTGTTTGCTATGTTTTCGTAAGGGTGCTTATGGTGCTAATATAAAAGTCTAATTTTGCCAATATACAGGAAAACATATTTGGAAATGGTGCCAGTAAAATGCAGTTTTATCTCTGTTGGTAAACAGCTCCTAGTGTAGGTACAGCTTTGTCTTACCAGTGATGACACCAACACGTGGCATGGTATGAATGTACTCACTCATATAGGTCATACCAGTTACACAAAGCATCAGCTGAAGTGTTGTAGTTCTGGGATGTGGTCTTTGAGTGGCACCAGAGAGAGTTGTATGGGAAAAGGATGTTACAACCAAGGGAAGCAGGCACAGCTCTCTCCGGGATGTGTAGAGCCCAGGGTGAATATTGCTGGGTAACAACCAAAAGGCAAGAACAGTATTTGATGGGAAGAAAAGGGCAGCTGGTAGCTCTGGGACAACTGATTATCAGTACAAAAGAAAACAGGAAGACACTTAAACAGAGCTTTCATCTGAATTTGCAGTGTCAGTGAAAAAAAAAAAAACCTCTTGGAGTATCACCTCATTTCCTATAGTAACTAAAACATTTTAGCACATCATGCACATTTACTTAGAATAATTTTACTGCAAAGTTGTATTACAAAGACTTGAGCAGTGCTCTGAACATGTATTTGATACATATGAGTGCAATGTCTTTTAACCAAAGGAAAGTGGAACTGTAAGGGAATATGTCACCTGCCTAAGCTGTGCAGCTTTAGGAATTTACTCTGGTTTCCTACAGTGGATTGGGTTATGGCTGGAACTGTGAGCAAAAACTTCATCCCTGATCTTTCTTTAGTCCAAAATCTTGGCTAGCCTGCTGACATGCTGAGACGACTGAAGTTGTCCACTTTAGGAAGAAATCTGCAGAGGGTGGAAAACACTCCAGTGTTCCATGTGGGACTGAGAACCAGCACAGCTCTGAGGGGAGAAAGGTGGCAGAGCTCAAAATCCAGGAAGACCTGCAGGTTGTTCTAACAACAGTAGCACAAATGAGGGCAACAGCTAACATAAAGAAAAGAAAAAAAATGCCATTAAATCCTTTGCTGCCATGAGTAAACAAAAGTGAAAGGCAGGCAGATAAACAATGGTTAAATCAAAAAAACAGATGAGTGACTTGAACAAAATGTGGACGGTGATTGCCAAAAATATATCTCAAGAGCAGAGACTCCAAACTTAAAGCCATTGGCACAGGTTGGGACAGGAGGTGCCCAGCTCTACTTACCGATTCTGGACCAAGGTCTCACCCCTACGTCAACTTTTTTAAAAGACAGCAGAGCACTGATCTTTAAGATGTTAGACAACAATGTTTAAAAATTATAGGCTATGTGTGGTTTTGAAAAACAAACAGAGTAAATATATATTTAATATGTATTTATAAGAGTATATATTGGCCTCGTAGCTTCTGTGATATCAGATTAACTGTTGTGGCTTGGGATATGCCATAGACAACTTCAGTGGAGACAAAAGGGTATGTCTAGGTGACAAAAAAAAAGGGCATGGGTAAAATCTTTCATAGACTTGTTTATGTTGATGGCAAAAATGTATAATTTAATATTCTCAATTTGCTAAATAAGTATTTCAGCTAAGCAACTGATGGACAAAGCCAGACTTGTTTAGCTAGATACTCTAGGTTGCAATTCACATGGCACAAGTTTGAGCAGGTCACAATAAAGCTGCTTGTCTTTTTCCTTTAATTCAGTATATTGCTGAAAGTCATTTTAAAGTAGTACCGTCCATTCTGAAACAGATTGTAGTGAAACAGTATCAGATTCAGTTTCTTCGATGCCACATCCTGTTATTTAATAGTGGAAAGTATAATTTAACAGTTGTAATAATAAATCATTGTTGATAACCTGCAGACATTTATTATAGAAAACTCAAAACTAGAATACTTATAACAGAAGAAGTTGGAGGCAGAAGAAAAGATGGGATGTGCAAGCCTATAAAGAAATAGAAAACCTCAAATAAAAAAGGTGGTGAGTACCTCTTTGAAGAAAGACAGAAATGGAAATAAGTCGTCACAGATATCAGAGATGACAGATAAGGTCATCTCCAGCCAGAGAGAGTGAAAGGAACATATGGCATCTTCCCAGTTCCCAGAAAGGAGGGAGACCAGACACATACAGAATGAGATGTAAGAGTGATGGTTTGCTGCAAAACTGAGGCAAGACCACCAAATCCCCTGATACAAAACAAGCAGAACAAAAGAATTTTCCGTATCAACAGCGGCGGTAGTATTTCAGCTAAGAATCACTGTCATTTTTAAGTTGTAAGCCATCTAAGTGGTCTGTATTTATCACCTGGAAATTTTTAAAATACTCGTATATTTTTAAGTGTTGTCCAGAAGGAAAGTTGGAGCACTAAAATCAGCTTAAGGACTTTCCTACGGTCATTTACTCCAACTCAACCAAAGGGCAGGAACTCCTTTCTCTGCTACAAGCTCTTTAGCAAGCAGATATCTGAATGTATTCCAAAAATCTATTAATACTGTGGTTAAGGAAGACCAAACAGGTTTTGTACTTGATTTTACATCCAATATTTTTTATCTAATAGGCAGAAACATGATAGCCTTTAATAATGGGAAAGGAAATGACTATTTCCTCTGCTGCTTTGTCAGACAAGGAATAAAGTATGAGTTCTTTTTTGTTAATTCTCCCAAGTCTCCCAACAAGTGACAATACATAAAGGGCTTTTTCTTGTCTCTCCCTTAAAGGGACAAGTTTATGTTGTCTCTTTGGTGCACATCTATATAAGAGTATTTTTCACTGCTTCAAACAGTGCAATATGGAAACTCAAAATATGTAGGAGTTATAACATTTGCAAGACATATTTATTATGCTGCAGTAAAATGCTACTATTTTTAATGAAGCAAACAACAGAAGAGGTTTCTTTTCACAATAATTGTGTGCATATTTATTGATACTGTCTGATAAAGTTCATTCTATGAATGCTGTATTGAACAAGTAAACAACAGCATATGTATAGAGACAGAGAAATTAGAAAATCTGTTTACTTTTTAGATTCAGAGCTTGTCTGCCAAATGTCTTAAACCAAATAATAAAGACTTATACTTTTAATTAGTGTCTTAGATTCTGGGCTGTAAAGTAAATTAACTACTCTACGCTTACACAAGATTTTCCCACAATATGAATAAAACAGTTCTGGTTTTGTTTGCTTAAATTAGCATTTGCACTGCAGATAGTACTAGTCCTTTTGAAAGCTGCACAGACATTCTGGCAAAGCATTTGTCCAACTGTGTCACTTCTGTGAAGCACTGGTATATGAAATAGTCAAAAAGCAGGAGGAAGAATTTCAATCCGTTAAGATTTTTTTACCCCCAACTGACCAACATTTCAGATTTAAAAAAAACAAACAAACACAATAAAACAAACAAAAAAACCCCCAAACACAAAACAAAAAAAAAGCATTTGCCAGGTATATTTGCAGAGAACACAGAGAACATAAAGGTGACTCACAGGAGGTGCAGAACTCAGCCCTAGTGTCTCAGGCTCTCTGGCATCAGTACAAGTGAAGCATCAGCAGATGAATGCTGGGACCCTCTGGGAAACTGCCCCTGCTGACTGTGATGGACTCTGAGCTGGAAATAGTGCTGCTCACTCACCATCATCATTAGGACAGTTTTCTTAGGGCACGTATACAACCATATTTCAACACATATGTACCCCAATAACAACGTGAGATCTCTGAGCAAGCCTCAGGCTTCAAACCTCACTATTACTTTTAATGGAAATCTTATACTCTGCAGAGCTGGGCATCAATTCAAGTACTAGATAAATATATCAGACAGGCTGCCTTCAGCCAGGGGAATTGCAACCTGACACATGCATTATGAATCAGGAAAGTAACCTGTATTGATTTGTATTAGCACTGATCTCATATTCCTCAGCAATGTTCAGGTGACACTTCCACTCTCTTGATAAATTGTATCATTTGCAGAGGCAAGCCAGACAAACCCGAAGAACCATTACTTTTAAATGAGAGATTTCATAACAGAAAGAGCCTGTGTTTTCTCCAGTTTTGAAGTATTTTTAACCTTGTGCCCCTGAAAGTTGCCAAGCTGGCTAGCCTGGATGCTAGAACCACTTTGCTTAATGGAAGAAGGGTTATACTGCAGGCAGATAAACAAATTCCTCCAGCTGCAGAGTCAACAGAGTCTCAGACTTCACCTCCTCATCAGTCTTCAATCTCTCTGCAGAAAATGCTACCGAGTGTCATTTAGCAGCAACCCCAAACTGCAAGAAAACAATGAACTGATTTCAAAGCAGCTGCCACTCATTAATCCAGGTAACAGGGCCAGGTGCACTCTGTAATCAGAGGCAAATGGACCTATCTCACCTTCAGACCAGCAGTTTCTAGATTCACAGGTTAGTTGTCAATTCACATCCTTGTCTAGTCTTTGTTTGTAAATTCAGCTATCTAAGCAATTTGCAGAAGCCTGAATTACTTTTAGCAGGTGGATGTGTACTTCCTTCTGCTACTTATAGTCTGTCCAGAGTCAGCGAGGTTTTGTTAGATTATAGCTTAAAGAGAGAGAGAGACATATCTCTATACTCCCAGAAAAAAAGGTTGGGGGATGGAGTGATTTCTTATCATTCTAACTGATACTGTTGTGAGGATGAAGAGGAAAGACAAGTTTATAGGTCAAAAGTTCTTCAGTTCTGAAACAGAAGGATCAATCTTGGATATGGGTGCAGTTAGAACTGGAGGCAGCTGCTAAGAACAGAAACACCCCTTGACTTCAGGAGACTGTTTTTTAGGGCACAGCCACTGCAGCTCTGACCTCTCAGTCTCATCCCTGCCTGCTTTCCAGAGATGCATCTAGAGAGAAAAAAACGTAATTTCACTACATATTAAAGATCATAAATTCAGTACAGATGATTTTTGCCATACCGTGCCTGCTGTTGTTCCAGAGCTGCTTACTCTCTACATCCCACAGCCCTGACAGCTTCTCTGCTGCCCTCTTTTCTGTCAGGTATCTATGCCTCACAGGTGCCAATTACCTTTTTCCCTCAACTTGTTTAAGGGGTTGAAACTCCAAGTATTTGCTCCCTGCCTGTGTTTTACCTGAGGTCTAGCAACTCTATTCCAGGACTGAAGAAAGTCCATGTGTTCAACTGCTTGTTTAATCTCTCCAGCAGTATTGGCACTCTATAAGAGATGTGATCTTTCATATTTTTCCCCACCATAGCTTTACACCACTCCTTACTCTTCCATGTACCTTGATTACTTTTCCCCGTGGGCTGCTTCTGGGACTTATCACAGACCAGAGGGACGAGTGCACATGCAGTTAGGTGCATGCAAGGGAGAATATGTCTTGTGTTTGGTTTTAGCATTGGCTGTATTCCCAGACTTGGAGCTTTCTGGAAGGTCACTGTGTACAAGCTATGTCTATCAGGGGGAAGTGAAGGCTGGGCTGATGTGCGAGGGCACAAGGCAGGGTCAGGATGGGGAAGGAACAAGCCTGGCACAGGCAAATCTGCAGCTTAGGCAAGGGCCTGAGGTTAGGTGCAGTCTCCAAGCTGAGGATCAGAGGCCTCAGGCGAAGTGTCTCACAACCCGTCACAGCAGGCTGGTCCAGGTCACCAAGCCATGTTGTATCAGAGCAGGCCTTGAGCACAGGCAGCAAAACCCCTGCAAGGGGACATTGCCTGGTGATGCACTCCGGGCCCTGACATTCCTATGCCTTCATTTTAACTCAGTTTTGTCACTGGGAGTTCAGCTTTGCAAAGGATAAGGGCTGCTGGTGGGACCCACAGTCAAAGGAGAAGTGATGCTGCTTGACATGCATCCACCACATCTAACAGTGCTCTAAAGTGTAGGACCAGGACACCACAAGAGCTGTAATATTTGAAAAGAAGTTGATGCAGGTTAACATTTTGTGCTAGTTATGTTGTTGTGCTTAATGGGGTGTGCGGACTGGAAAAGTCCATGGTCATTTGTGTAATTACAGTGAAATTTTTCAAAATTTTCATCACACAGGGGGATCCAGACAGTTCACAGCTGTACCTGCCTCTTCCTAGCTCTGGGGCATGACCAGGTGAGATGGGAAGGGCAGCCAGAAATTGTGTGTCAATGTAATGTTTCTCCCAATGTGTATTCACTCCACTGCTGTTTTATTTATTTATACTCTTAAACCCATTCTCATTTAAGCTATCTCTCCTGCTCTTAAAAATAAAATATAAAAAAATTCTAAAAATTAGAGATTAACAGCAGAACCTGAGTGCTGAGAACTATTATCTAAAACATTTTCCTTTAATTGAAAAGGACATCTAAATTTTATGTGTCTTTTAAAGAAGTCTTATAAAAGTCTGTATTCAAATGGGCAGAAAGAGAGAACAGAGGGAGGGAGAATCACTGAAGATTTACGTGTTCAAGAAAATTTTCAGTGTATTCACTCACACCAGCTTTATTCCTTGGTGTATATGTGCACTCATAATGAACATGCAACATAATTTGGTTGGTATACAATGCGGTAAACAAACAAAGCTCTTTGTAAAAGAACTGTAAAACCAGATGGATTGCTAATGCGAAGGCACTCAGAGAAGTTGCAAGTTACTGGAATTACTCTATCACCTTCTGTTCCTAACATTTACTTTGGAGGGTTAGGTAGTTGTTTTGCACAGCTCTTTGGAAGTGTAAAAAAAGCCACCCCACTGTCATGTTGGCATACCAAAAAGATAAATCCTTCCACAGTTTATCTTTCTTCAAACACACTATTTGGCATGAGGAGTGATTTGTTTAAACTATTTCTAGTGCTTTGATTTTCCTTTTAAAAGGACACCCCAATCTAGACACTACCCTTGGGGCTCAAATACTCCCCAGAGCCCAGAGGGCTGGAGAACAGTGAGCCAGATCATCCCAGAAGAGCTTGCTCCTCCTGCCTTTGTGGGGAAGGGGCAAGCTGAGGCACAAGCGCGACAAATACAAAACACATTCACAAAAAAAAAAAAAAAAGCCTTTTCATTACCACTCTCCCATGGTGCGCTTGCTGAGATATGCCAATGGTCATGGGAGCTACTGCTCAGGGCATGGGGAGGCTGGATTTTGCCCCCACTGAATACCCTTGCCTAGAGACAGCTTGTTCAGTCTCCGAGACAAGGGCATCAGCACTGCACCAGGCACTGCTGTGAGTAGGGAAGTCTTCCAGCCTGGTGCTATTGAACAGAACAGGGATGTGATTTTCTCTGATTGTACCAACAGTCCCTTGGCAAAGCAACTAATTAAATTAGGATGATGGAGCTGAAATGTATATCTATTTCATTATTAAGTGGCTTAATAAAATCCTCTATCAGAAAGCAGAAATTGTGGACCATGTAACGCTTGAAGTGATAAACTCTTGAAATAGTAGATGACAATGCAGAAGCAACTTTTAATGAAATACCAACTCTGAAAACTATGTCTCTAGGTTTTCTTTTTGGTGTATGTTTGAAGTCTCTTTATGGCTTTTACTGTAAGAAGTGCCTTGAGATAGTTATCATATGCCACAAATCTTAGAATCAACCAGGCAATCTCTCCGCAATATCAACAACTTAAGTGACTGCCATAAAATGTAAAAAGAAAAAAGGACTTCTTTTTCTGTTCCAATCAACATTACTATGATTCAAGACTTGGATCAAGAAAAGAAAATGAAAACACTCCATTTTCCAAAACTGTAGAGTTGAAGGCATGTGTTTATTTTAATCAGCAATGTATTTATTTTAATCAGAATTATTGTAACTTCCACCACTAAAACCTGTCTCTTGCCACTTGTCTACATTTTGGTGTTGGAATACAATCTGGGGGGCTGGGATGTCCCAGGCATTTGTTGAGGGAATCCCAGGTTCTATCATGTCCTGAAGCAATTCTTCTATTCCTGACCAGTGCTAGCTCCTTTTGGGAAGGCTAACAGAAAGTGTCCCTGGGGATGAACTACTCTGCGTAACACAGTTATTTTAAAAAGGCAGCTGGATCATACCAGATCAAAGCATGATACCAGAGTGAGGTTCTTATACAAGATGCACATGCATCTTCAGCAGTAATGTAATTCCCCTTCTCAACACCCAGGAAACAGAATAATGCTCTCTAACTCAATTAATACTTTTAATTGCACTTTTCTAACCTTTCCATGTCCTGTACAGTGACAGTCAAGCTTTCAGCCATTGAATTTCCCATTAAAATCCTGAGATGTGATTCTTGCTGCCTAAACACCCCTTCCCCCCATTGCCATTTAGGTATTTGTATCTCCCCAGCCTCCTACCCCTTCCAAAACTCAGTCTAGTCATCTTTGGTTCTGATGGTACCCAAATGGCACACCTTCAGATATTCTCACCTGAAATCTACCATGTCACAACAGACTTCTTCAGCTATTCTTCTCCCAGACCAATCCAAGGCCCCAGAAATTTTAAGACCAATGCTTATACTACCTCTCCAATGAAAATTAAACCATTGGGAGCCAATCAGCTGACTCCTTAGATGAAGGCCAAAGGTGGCAGTGGGATGGCTGTCACCTGCCTGACGTCCATAGCAATGGAGAGGCACCTCCTGGGAACTCAAGCAGGTAGTTCCCTCCCTCCTCTCTCCTCTGGGCCATCAAGATGTGTAAGGGTTGATGTCTGTCATTGTTCCTGACCTTTTTCCTATGGTACTAGAGAAATAATTGCTTGTATTAACTTGGTATATTAAATTAAATTTCTAAGTATGTAATGTCTATATTTTGTGGACAAAAAATTTTGATATTGAAATTGCAGAGGGCATTTAGGGAGGCGCAATGACACAGTGGTTAAGGCACACAAAGAAACAGGCAGTAGGGTAGCCACCTCTCTCCCCTTCCTGACTTTTCCATAAAATTGGATTTCAGGAAGGATGCTGTAGTCTGTGGTGATCTGATATACCACAGTACTTTTCATAAGCACTGCAATTTTAACAAACCTCTATAGCTGCATGTAAGGAAAAGAAGAATCTACCCAATCTCTTGACTGTTGAAGTACTTTCAGATTGCATTTTAGAAACCCTTACTGAATTAACTTTTCTTAAACTCATCTTTGATCCTGGTCTTTTTCTGCAAAACCCACTAACACTCCTTTTTGTACTCTACTAACCCTATTCCAGCATTTCAGAAGTTCTATCATACTTAATGTTACAACCTTTGTAGAATACTTGTTTTCTTCAGTGAGTTCTTCAGGCTTTGACTAAAAATAAAGCGCTAAAATTTACAGAGTTAATGATGAGACTGGAGCTGAAGAGTGATTCCTAGCTCTATGTTCAGATGATGGCTCCATGCAGTTAAAAGCAGTGTCTCAAAGGAATACCAGCACAAAACTGAGACAAGTCTACAATCAGTAAGACCTCTTATTTGGATACTGGCAAAATATCAGTTCTTACAGTGCAGTGGGTAGGAAACTTTATCACAAGAGTTCCTATGTGCAAAACGTACAGATTTTTTTAATGCATGATCTTTGAAATCACAGAGGGAAAATTCAATAAGTATATTTCTTCCACATAACAGCAGGTAGTTCAGCAACTGATGCAGCCATCACATACTGCAAATCATTTATTTCCTGGCAGTTAACATCATTACCTGTGTGACTGCTTGGGCAAGCTTTTGGCTGTATACTCCTATTGTTTTAATTGATTTGGTCCTCTGTGATCCACGGTAACGTGCCAAGGAGACATGGTATGCTTTTCCACTCTGTCTCAAATGTCATCCTTTTCTATGATTTGATCAACTTTTATGTCTCAGGTAATGACTTCACAGAAAAAGCTTTGGATTTTCCTAGAAAACAACATTCAAATTTAAAAGGTGGAAATTTTTCTCCTCCCTCATAGTGAAAAGTGATCAACCAGCCTAGAAAAATTAAGTGCTGCTACTGGATATTAATTGTCTATGCCCTGATTAACTGCCATTTCTATCTCTTAGTTGGACTTCCTGCTCTTGACTGGGTACTTATTATGGTGGCTATACAGAGACACTGAACCTCTGCAGTTCCAATAATAATTGTTTTAACTTTTTCATGGAAGAATGAAAATATCCACAAGAAAAAACAATTTTAAGAGAGCTGATCTATTTTGAGAGCACTGTTACTCCCCTTTCTACACTTGAAGCTCACCCTTACATAAATAAATAATTTTTGCAGATGTCTGGCAAAATCAAATTGTAATGACAATTTAATCTGATACATCCATCACTGGGACTGCAGTCCATCCTTAAAGGAGAATGGACTTGCTCAGCAAATACATTTTTGTCTGTCTCCCTCTGCTATGATTATCCACTTTATATGCCTCAATACCAACAGAAAAGGTCATCCTAGTTCAGAAAACGTTGGCTAATAACCATGCAGAGACAGAGAGACTGCAGAAAATGTTGTCCCCAAATCTGAGACAACAACTTAAACCAACGTCTGGTCTGTATAGAGGAATAGATTTGCCTGAAAGAACCCAATAGACCAGAGATTGTGTATCTGAATGCAGATTTCTTGAGGATTTTTGAACTATTTTTGAAGGAATTGGAGACTCCATCTTGTCCCAAACTATAGCTGAAAAGAGAGTTCACAGTGAGTAAATTCAGGTAAAAGCAACGTTCTGTGTCTTATGGTAGATTTCCAAATTTTACTGAATTATTATGCAAAGTGGTATTTGCAAGAACTCCTTCTTTAAACCATGTGGTGTAAAACTCTACCTGACACAGCACATGAGCTGTAGGACTGTTATTTACTTGTTGTGTAGTTTTTGTTAGGAATTTAGTGAAGTACAGTTCTCCAGGAAACTTTTCAGTGAGATGTAGAAGTATTCTTCACTAAAGATGATTCAGCCATTTATGTTGCGAGTTCTCCTTAGCAGCCCAGCCAGTGATCATGTGCCTTCTCATCTATTTCCCACCTTGTTCTCAAAACACTGCTCCAAGCAAGCGAAGCTAAATCAGCTGATTTCTTCTCCTACATTTTTCAGGCATTTGTATGTTTTTGTATATAATCATCATAGTGGTGAATTTCCAAACTGTACAGTGGCACCAAGAAATGCAAAACCAATTCTTGATAAGTGGAAACAGCAACACATCAGCAGCTAAAGAAACAAAATTAGCCTCGTGGTTGTCCCTGTCCTGTTGATTCTATTGTTTAAAGTCAATGTTATGTAGGAGTTTGTATAAATAAGATTAGTCAATATCTGTGGAAAAGTCAAGTTCTGTGTCTTGGCAAGAAAATATGTCTGTATTGGAAAATGTGTCTATTACAGAATGTAATCAATGGTTTATTGTGTCTTGATTTCCATGAAAAGAAAAAGAGGGATGCAAGGTGTCTTGGTCCCTTACACAGTCCTTTCACACTACAAAATTGAAGGAAACTAGCTGATACCTTAACCTCTGTTCCTAAGGTGGCCAGCAAATGCCAGCTCCCAGGAAAAGTCTGTGCGAATGCATCTTAAACTTCCCAGGTACTTCAGCCTTCCACACGTAAGTCCTCCTATATGAAGACAATATTTGGTGGCAGGAACAGTGAGGTTTGATATCTGCTGTGCTCATAAGTTATTTGCTAGAAAGAGACTAAAATAAACACAAACATTCCAGATGGATGGCCAAATGCAAGTAATGCCACTGACCATAGGTCAGATCTGGCAAGCAGTAATTTCAAAGGTTTTAATGTGAAAAGTATAGGAAATCTCCTCCCCACAACTTTTTATAAATGGGTGAAGTCAAACATGTCATATTGTAGGTTCCATCTCAAATATACTGGAAGATGCTGCTCCTTCAGGATAACCAGCTTCTCATAATGAGGTGTAAGTCCCTCTTCCATATGCATGTGGGCTTCTCAGCACCATGCAAAAGGTACTCATTGTGAAAGCTAATTCAACAGAATAGACACAATAGGAACTCACCCACAGCTATAAGGCAATACCATTTACATTTCTTTGCCCTTACTAGCTCTTCCCAGCAGTATGCTCCATTTCATATCTGGATTAGGCTCTATCCTGGTGAAATTAGATCCTAATTAAAAATATTAAACATTGAATGTAGATCAAATATTGCAATGCCACAGAAGAGAGAAGACAGAATTTCCTAACATTACGCTAAGTGATTTTCAAATCAAATACATTTTCAGGCTATATATCTGTTTTGAGATCAATGAGCTTATTTTATGCTGGAGGAAAAAAAAAAAAAAAAGAGTAATTTTCCTTAAATAGCAGTTTGCCACTGTAGGACATAATAACCTTGAACATTCAAGTAGTAGGAGATTTTTCATTTGACCCAAAAGGCATTATGTTCAAGCTCTTACTCAGATACATATTCAGCAAAACCCATTAGGTTTTTAACACATAGATAATAAGGGTCAGTCTTGCATCTGTTGAAGATGACAAGATGTTTCTGTCATCGGGAAAATACAGCTTTTAGTGCATACACGGATTAACATAGGTGTCCTTGGTACATATTTATACATGAACTGTATGACCAATATGGCAGTCTAGCATCGCTAATTGGTTGCAAATGAAAGAACCTGTGTCAGTTCCAACAGAACATTTATATTCAGCCATGAGAGCACAGACATCCTCCTTAGTTCTTGAAAAAGATAGATATATGTAATAAAGCACATGAGCTACCGAATTAGATTGTCGGTAATGTGCATTTTAAAAGGACCCTGAATATGCATTGTAACATCGTCAATAAAATATATTTGTAAGAACCTGTCAGTAAATAGGAGAAATTCACACATCAGAAAATATGGAGGATGAATGCCTCAAGTATTCAAGTTTTTACTCAGATTTTGAGGCATCTATTTTTGTCTTGATATATGAACATTAGTATAAGTGGATGCATGTCGATGCACTTCAGAGAGGACGCACTAACCGATGGTTACAGCAAAATATTAAAACAATAGTGGCTGAAGATATTTCTTTATAAACATCTCTTATGGTGCATTGGAATTGATTTCGTAGTACTGAGCTATCCTAAAAGGGTACAGTGAGACCTAATTAATATTTGCAGCACATTGTGTCTGGGTGAAAAAAGCTAATAGAATCCTAAATTATTAGTGCCCATGTCTTCTCTACTGTGACTTAAGAGGAGCTGTCCAGGTTGCCATAAAGCATTACATGGAAACACAGGGATATGGGCTGATATACCATCTCATCAATTTGTAACCAGGTCTTACTTTTAATAACAGTTTTCTTTCAAATTACTGACAATCAAAAAATGCATCTGGGACCAGTATTGTATGTCTGGAGTTCTTGACTTTTTGACATGATGATCAAACCTGAGACAGTTTTATTACACGTGAAAAGCAAGCCCTCTTCATACAAATCAACAAACCAAATGAACAAACAAGAAGTTAAAGGGATGTTAAAAGTCACCTGAGGTGTATTTGTCCTGTAGGGTATGAAGGAAGGAAAAACTAACTATAATTGGTTTCTCGTGTTAACGGGTTGCAAAAGGTCAGTGTTGCTTCCTGCTAAGATACTTAGACAATAGTATATACAGCTATAAAGTTTGTATCAGCATATTACCGATAAAGAATCACCACTGAAATCACTTTCATCTGCATGTGGTATACCACGGTGCAGTATAGCAAGTGGAATTCAAAGTCAAACTTTAGATTTCTGTTTTAATGCATTTTTAAAAGGAGAATACAACAAGATAAGCAAGAAAGCTTCAAAGAAAATCAGTATCATCAGCCAGATGCAGGTTTCATGTGGGTTGGTATTTTGGCCATCCAGCTTTCAGATATACATCCTGCACACTGAAGGGCAGCCTTTCCTGCTGTCATCAGTGTCCAGAAAGAAGCTGATTCTAGCAGGCCACCTGTTTGAAAGACCTTCATTTGCAACAAACTGTGATTATCTTGCAGTTGATTCCATATATCCAGCCCCTCCGTATTACTATAGAAATCATTGCTTCCTCATGGGAGGAATTGTCTTCCTGTTAGTTAAATCAATACTGTAGGCAGCTTTTCCATATTCCAAAACCGTGGAATGAGTGGTCAAACTTACAAAAAAACCTCCTTCATTTCCATCCCATTACCCTTCTCTTTAATTCAATGATACCATGTTAATGCCATGGCCAGCAGGAATGGTGCTCCAAGTCACAGTGCTGATCACTGCAGACAAGCTGCAGCTCGTTGATGAGTACTTGACATCTTACAGTTGAACAGCATCAGTTTTGCAAATGTGCTGTTAGGCTCCTGAGTGACTTTTGGCAGCAACACTGACTATATTGCCCACAGCTGCAGTAGGAAGAATGAAAAAAGAGAAGGATGTGAAATAGCTCCTTCTGAAGAATTATTTTTAATTCAAACTCTGATCGGTGTCAGTTCTAACAGGCATCAGCTGGTGGAGAGGAACATGCTGCGCACCTGGAAGGCTCAGCAGTGGCACCACCTTTCTGGAGATCTCTGCAGAGTTCCCTTCTTCTCCCCTAAAACCGTGCAGGAGAAGCACAGGAAAGTGAGGGTCCCCTGCAGTACTTTTGTGGTCCCCATTGCTACTGCTAACTAGATAAGTTCACTGAGGTACTCAGAGTCACAGCTGCTTTTATTTCACCCTAGGTCATGGCACTTAGACATGCACAAACGTGTACTAAATTAGGCTGCAGGAAGCTAAAACTCCCTGTTTGGACCTGGTATAGTGCAGGTGATACCTGGCTTGCATAATGATACATTCTCAGAGATACGTTTCTTCTCAGTAGCTGATTGCTGCTGGGCAGTGTTGGGAGTTCTTTATCTAAGACAATCAGTAGATCCATCTCACAAGGAAGTGCAGATTGACCAGAGTGTATGTTTCTGGAGGAGCCTGAGGGCTTTACTTGAATCGGTTTCACTTAGTGTAATGGTGCTTCTAACACGTGCCCTGGGGAGCCGCTGTTCTCCATGATCAATGAATCTGGTATGACTGGGGGTTATAAGTTACTACATGGGGCTAATATTGCAGGAGGTCAAACCTATCAAGCAGCTTGCCAGTCAGAGAAAGACAACTAAGGGCCACCCTGGCAGATCCCAAGAGTGGCTTAAGAACATGGAAGAGCTGAGCTGGTGGGTCCTGTCTCCTCTGAAAATGCTGGAGACTGAGCTAGAAACAATGTCTCAGCTCTGCCCAGACCGAGATGGTTTGGATGTACATGGGATCCACAGTTCAGGCCTTATTACCAAGAATCCTAATGACAATTAATTGAAGGATTCTACCAGTTTTGTAAAACTATACAATACCAACACTATCTATTTACTATGGAAAAATCTATTTTATACTATGAAATATCACAATATCTATTTACTGTGGAAATGACTGTATTTTCATTATTTTTTCCTATCCTGCACACTAAAATTATCCCTATTTAACAGCTGCAGAGGAAGCAGATCTACAGCAATGTGAAATAATTTGCCTAAGGCCATGTTGTGATTCTTCCGCAGATGTAAGGGTATGAATTCTTATTTCTTGGCTCTCAAGCTAGTTCTGGTCCCCATTCTTATTCTCACACCTTAACCAAATGGTCATTTTTCTATATTCTTAGAGCTTTTCCTCCTGATGCAGCAATAAATGGGTGCAAGCCTTTAAGTAGCTTGCTAATCTTCGGGTTTGAACATACATAAAAAAAAAAAAAAGCCAAAGTAATTTTTTGAAAGCTAAAATGAACATAAAGAAGAAACTCACTCTTCTGATGTAAGTGCTTATGTGGCCAGTTGTTAGGCAGCTCTGCTAGCCCTGTTTCACAAAAAGTATTTCATAGCGTATGAACAATGAGAAGTGCTGCAGAATGGTTCATTTTGTGTAAAGCAAAGCACTTAATTCTTGACTTTTTTCAAGTTTTTGTTCACACAAGCATTACTGAGGACTTGTCATGGCTGCTATGTCCAGGAAGTATAAAAAAAGGAGAGTATGCATGGGGGATAGGGTGGGACTGAAATCATCAGAATCTTCCCATTATTATATTAATAAAGCAACATCATTATGTTTAAGTAACTAATAAGAAGTTATTTGCCATACACTTTTAAAGAAAGGTTGAAGTACTTTCATTTAATCAAATATACTTGACTTGCTGGGGTTCCTAAATATATTTTTAAGTGAGGTTTTAAAAAACTTAGAGCAAACAGGCTTGTTCCATAATTGCCAGAAAAGACTGTATTAAAATAGCTTTAAAAACTTATCCAGCAATCCCCCAATACTCATAATTTTCTTGCACTTTTTATACAACGAAACTATAGCATAAAGGTGAATAAAGAAGTATTAAAGAAACTGATGTTTTTATCATCCCAGCTTACTTCTGCAATAGAAAATAAGCTGAAATTGTTTAGGAGGCTGTAAGTTACAAAATTCTCTAGGAGAATAAAATACAGTTTATGAAAAGAGAGGGAAAATTTTAAAAATGGTCTGTTTGAAGTTCCATAGATTAGATAGAATAGATTTTTCAGTGCAAGCTACTATAGATTGGAAGGGAAAAATTACAATAATCATATGTCTCATAGGAGTCCAAACTAATTTAAAACTTCAAATGAAGCATCACTGCAGGTTTCCCAATGGGCATCAGTGGCCAAAAGAGCAAACAAGTCATTAAAGGGAAAGAAAAGAATACTAAATACACTGTGATGGAAAAAAATCTGTCATTGTTTATATTGACACTGCACACCAGCTGCATGGTCTTGGTAACTCCATGTCAAAAAGGATACCACAGAGCTAATTAGAACAGTTTCAGGAAAAAGGATGAATCAGTAAAAGATGATCAATCAAGGAAATGGAAAGAACTCTTCCATGGAGGCAAACTGAAAAGACAAGAATTGTTTGCTGTAATGCAGAGATAAGTAGGAGCATGGTAGATAAAAATAATATTATGAACTAGCTTGAAGCTTTCTGTCCACACTACTTTTATAGAAAAGAACAAGACAACATTCAATTAAATTGAAGGATGAGCATACAAAAGTAATGAGTCTCTACACTCTAATATAACCTTTGTGTTCACCGACGTGAGCAAAATGATGAAGGCTGAGAAGGGATCGTCAGAGTTTCACTGGATAACGAATAGCCAGAGTTGTAACTATAGACAAAGGTCTCTGAAAGGTACTTTTTGGTGACTCACAAAATCTCCATTAGATCAGGAAGAATTCTTAAGCACATAGGGGGAGGGTGGAAGACACAATATTTCCCTCATCTGCCAGCTGCAGAGGTCGTACATATTCTTCTGGCATACCTTGTGCTGACTGCTAAAAGGTGAATTGAATCCTGAATCTGATTCAGCTGCAAAGTTCTTGGTTTCTTCCTGGACACATCAAAAAATTAAGTTCTTGACCTTTGCAGATGTATTAACTGCCTCAAATACATTGGCAGTCATTGTGATACAAAATACTAAAGTAGCATGTGCCTGATGATGAGTTTCAGACATAAATTTACAAGGCTGGAACACTCCCTTCGAGTCCTGCTTGCTCTGACCTGCACAGTGTGTCAGGAAGAGAGCTGCAGAGCCTCCTCCCAGGCCACCTGCGAAGGCTTTACCTGCCCCTGAAACCTCTGGGCTGGATCCTCAGCAGGTCTGACTCAACCTATGTTGAGTCCTCCTGTAGTCATAAGTTCAACTTTCAGCCTCCTGTAGTCATAAGTTCTGATCCAGAGCCTCTGCTCTGTCCTCCTATAGGCCCTGTAGTACAGTGGGCATAAGAATTACAAGAGGTTCTCCCAGTGAAGAAGGATTTGTTGTGCAGTAAATGTCATGAAGCCTCAAACAGGAAAGGCCTCTGTAAAACCTTGTCAAAGGGAAGTGTCCTCCAGCTGTAGGTGGTTGAATGTTTGAGATATCTTTGTTCTTTTTCCACAGGGAGATTGCTTCATAGCCGGGACAAGTCCTGGTGTGGGGACAGTCCATTTTAGTGGGGAGCAGGCTAGCTGAGGGTTGAAAGAAGTAGTTTGAAACCATTTGTGTTTCAGATGTCTTGGATTAAAACACATCAGAATACAAATTGCTCTGTTTACAACACTATTTCAAAACAAAGTAGTTTTTTTAAAACAAATACACTTCATCCAGATATAATTATTCCTGATGTGGCATTTAAATGGTGAGCAATCACCCAGTAACTTCTTTTACTGTGGTGCAATGACAGTCTGTGGTTTATCGCCTGTTAACTTCTCAAGCTATGCTCTGGGCTTTATGCTAGGGTTAATTTTAACCAGGTCATGACTGCAAACTTTTAATAGCTTGGCTTACACTAGGATTTGAAAAGGTGTTGGTAAACAGTGCATGTTAAAGTGAAGCTTTTTCTAGCAGAGCGTCAGTGAAGCACAGCCACAAGGTACATAAAGATAACAGCTGCCAAGTGAGCTGAAGGATTTTTCACGGTGGGGTATCCCTTTCTCCCAGTTCCCAGCCTGGCAAGATGAATATGATCTGGCTGACAGCATGTGCCACTGCCTGAAACTCTTGCATGCCAGAAAGCTGACTATTTGCAGCACCCGGTTTCCACACAGCATGTGTGCACGGAGGCCAGATTTCCAAAGAGCAGCATTTGCCTCACAGGTGGAGTCACATCACTCAGACTTCCAGGGAGTTCTGCAATATGAGGGATTCATTTCCAGACTGCTACCTTCCTGCCAGAACATGGTCACCAGACTCCCTAGGGATGATGGTCTGGCTTTTTAATTGTGGCCTCAATTTTGCATAATGCACTCCTAGACATCTGGCCCTTGGATTAACTTTAACATATGGTAGATGTTGCACATTCCTTAGTAACTTGTCTGCTAGTGTGAAGCCAAGAGGAATGCCCCAGGAGAAGATTGTATCTTTGCTAAGTGAATGTATGCAAAACAGTTGGAGTAAAACAGCTTCTCCCCTGGGCAATCTTTCTCAGAAAATAACTTAAACATGTAATGACACCTCCAAGAGTCCACCCAAGTGAATGACCGTGGGACACTCCCATAGTGCCTTTCAGAACCAGAGGGCAGGGTTGCAGCCCAGGTGCTGCAACCCTTGCTCATCCCCCTGGCAAATGTGCAGGGGGGCACATTCCAATCCTCCTGGCATGTTTGCACAGGTGCCATTGCAGTCTGCAGTTTTCTTCAGAAGGGTGTGACTCTGGCTGTTTATGTCTAATCGCTGTATTCCTCTTTCGTCATCAGTTGCAAAAGTGCGCAGACCCTCTGCACGTCACACCTTGCCCCTGCTGGCATATCTGCCGTTAGTATGGGCGACAACAAGGCAGCACCATCGGGAGCCCAGAGGTCGCCAGGAGGACATGGCAGCCCCACACAGAAGCCATTTACCCAGGTGCTCGCCCGGGGCCAGCCCCGCTGTGGGGCACTGGGCACCCTCACGGCAGCACCAGGTGCAAGTCAAGCAGAAGAGAGTTTCTGTCCATCCCAGCGGCCCGGTGAGCCGCACCCTGCTCTCCCCCAGGTTATTGCATTAGAAGGCAAAGAATTCCAAAGCAGCATTAAGCAGATTTTTCTGCAAGTAAATCCCAGTCTTAGGAGCCTGAAGCATAATGGAATGGCAAGGCAATTATTTTTTCCTCCAACTGCTAATCTTCCTCAGCTTCTGGCCAGAATCTTGCTGATTCTCAGAAGGGGTGATTTGTAGGTGCTTATTGCTGAAATTTGAAGTGAATTAAAATGAATGCTTAAATGTAGTATGACTTTCAGAACTAAGTTATTCATACATTACTAATTTTCTAAGCAGTTAATACTGTTTAAGGACTCTTATAGTTTATTAGCATACTTCATATCTTATAGTTTATGCAGAAATGCCAATTAACCCACACAATGTGCAGTCAAGATAGATGAGGATTAAGTCCCTACAACCATGAGAATAGCAGAGATGCAATGACCTGAAAATTGTATCCTTAGCTCCTTTGCCTGTAGTTAACATAAATTCACCAGTGGAGTGCCTTTCCTCTTTTTATTAATCCCTTCTCTCCAGTCCTGGATCTCTGTTGCTCAAGCAATTAGGACAGATAGCTTGTGTTTTCTTGATTCTTCAGATCTGACTTCAGACTTGGAAGGTCTGCCTGATCAGGCTTAGATAAACTGGGGGACATGGAGGACAGGATATTACCATCCTGCATATGTGCAATAAATTTCCAGTTACGCAGAAAATGCCAAGTCATATAACCAACCAGCTCTCTAGCTCATATTTCTTGTGTGTTTTCATTGCACATTTCTGAATATGCATTATGTCTACTCTTCTTTACTTGGTGTCAGCCCTTCCACATTTTGCTTTGTTCTTTGCTGCCTGCTGGCCCACAAGTACAAGATGCAGTGTATGACTATGGAGGACACCCTTCAGTGCATGAAGTAGAAGCTGAGAAGGAAGGACTTGTGTCCTTGTCTGCAGTAACAGAGCCATGGTTCAGGATAGGATGACCAAAATATTTTGATAGGGAACAAAAGTGAATCCTTCAATGCTGTCTACCTTGTTTTCGGAGGCACATAGGAAAAGGAAGAGTCTACTGTTCTGACTCCAGTTGCTGTTGATTAGCATAAATTTTCACGTATCTTTGGCTTCTGGTTTGCATTTTAGAGCTACACAGCTGTCACTGGAGCCAGGCAAATAAGCAGAGCTACAGATGCATGTGGTTAGCTGACTAGGAGGATATTTGAAACTGCTCAAGTTCTGGTGTGGCTACCAGCATCATCACACAACTCAAGAATATCAGAAAGGAAGAGATGTTTGACAGAGGTTTTGGGAGACTTCAGAGCCAATATTAGGTGTCTGTGACAAATGCTGTGAGTAATGCAGGATTCAAGTTGGTAAAGAAGTTAATTACAATATTATTTTTTCTCTGTGAAATTACTTGATGTTTAGTCTTAAAATAAAGAGGAATGCAGACCTTTGTGTGTCCTTGAAAACAAAAAAATGCAATATACTATTTCTGATATTTAAAAGTGTAAAAATTAAGGTTAAGGGAGGCAGCAGGGCCTCAGTGAGACACCAGAAAAACTTCAAATGCAGTAGGATGTTTATGCTGTTGCTCACTTGCAGGAAGACTAAATTGTGTTTCGGCTTAGAAATCTTGCTCCATTACCTGAGATATTTGTGTTATGCTTTGTGCACCTCTTTGAATATAGCTTATGTGTTAAGCAGGAGGGGTCTTCAAATTGGTAAAATTTCCCCATAACAAGTTTTGATATCAAGGAGAACTAGAAACCTACAGCTAAATGAAACTGATGGAGAAGGCAATAATCAGTGTGCTGGGAAATAAGGCCATGAGTCACAGTGACAAAAGTGGATCTCTAGGAGTTACCAGCTGACAATGCTATAGCAGGTCTATGGAAGGAAATACATCTAGTGATTTAATGGACAAAATTGATAGGATTAGAGGGGTGCCTAGAAGCAGTTTATTAGAGTCATCTGTTTAGGATGGAATGATATTAAAAGTAGAAGGTCACAGGATTTAAGGATTAGGAATATTAAGCTTGAAAAAATAGCAAACTCAGAAGTCAAAGCTGCTAGAGAGTCATCTTTGGCATGTTATCAGTTACTGCAGCAGGGGAGGAACAGTGGCATGTGACTGGTATCAGTTTGTAGTTTGACCTGTGTACAGAGATGTCTTTGTTCTACTTGTAAAACCACAAAAGTATCTTCAAATTATACATTTATTATTTTTTTAAGGCCTTTAATAGCTAGCCTGAGAAGGCAAAGATTGTTAAGGAATCTTCTTCTCAGCATCCATCCGGATACGTGTCATCGGGAACAGACAAGATGAGAAGAAACTAGAATTTACTATTAAAAGATTGCTGGGAAATGCCATGGTACTCACTTGAAACATGTTATCATTTATGCAATTACAAAGAAACAATTAACTACTAATTAAGGTGGATCTTGTTTCTGATTACAGTAGTTTCATACAGTGAACATAGACCCATAGCTGACAGTATATGCAGTATTAATATAAAGAGAGGTGGAAGCAGATTAATTTTGGTCTCTCCAGCAACCTTTAGGTCCCAGTTTCTATCAGTGTAGGAGTTCCCCTCTCATGATGTTTTGTCTCCAACCCGATGTTATGGCATGGCCAGCCCAAGAAGGGGCAACTGGCAGTTGCTTTACTTGCAAATCTTATTTATGAGTGATGGTTCAATAAGCTATTTTTCTGTTGTTTTGCGCTACTACATTGGTAAATAGCAGATGAAGTGGCCCTTAAGGTAAGTGATGTGAATGTGCTGGCAGACCATAACTCATCCTTAAATCATCTATTACCAAGTGCAGTTCCCTTTGTAGCTGTTCACTTGATCCTCAAGTCAGTCAGAGGTGCCATTGGAGCTCAGACTTGTGCTAGTGTTGCTGCCTGCTCCTGTGAAGTCAACAGCAATAGAGTTCTGCTGCTGGTAGTTATTCTAATGGTCCTTTCAGTCATTCTTTTCCTCTGTTACTTGAGCCTTTTGCAAAACAAATAGCAAGTGCTGAGGTAGATGAAGAATGCAAGATGAGGGTTTTTTAAAGCACAAATCCATTTATTTCCTTGGCAATATGTTCTCCTTATGGCTGGTACCTTTTTCCATCCTAAAGTTGAAAATCTGGCAGTGGTGTTCTAAATGCAATTGGTATTGCTGAAATCCTTGGTCATGCTTGTATTTGCCTCGTTCCATGCTGTGTTTTACTAGATGACTAAACATGCTGAGAATGTTGTGGTAAACATGCAGACTATCTTCAGTATTTGTGGGTGAGTGATTTTTAAAGCATATTTTAGTACCTTCCTAATTCCTATTTAAAGCAACCGCTGCCTATTACTCTTCGTGGGTGTCTCTTAATTCCTAGGCTGATTTTGTAATCAAATCAGTATGAAATCAAACAGAACATCATAATTCTGTGAATGCACTAATAAACAAACACATTAACCATCTCAAATAATGCTGTGGTAAAAATGTACCTATTTTCACAGCTTAGTGAACATTGAGTTTGAATAGTAAGTCAGTGGAAAAATGATCGCAGACAAGACAGAAAAGAGGCAGTGAAGTGAGAAAGAAAAATGGCTTAGAAAGCAGTAGAAAGTCTGCAAAAGAAAAGCATTAAAAATTGTTGATGCAGAAAGTCAAAGAAATAAACAGCAATTAGTGATTTAAATACCTAATTATTATTATCTTGTTACAAAAGAACACCTGCAAAACATTGACTACTGGGTCTTTTTACAGTTCTTGGTCGGTAGACAGGGGAGAAAAAAAAAGGAGAAAATTGCTACGCCAACTGCGGTTTACAGGAGTTGACAAATTGACACTAAGTGCTCCCTCACATGGTGACTATCCACACTGTTATTAATTCAGCCTATCTTTGCAGAAGCTTGTACTTTATTTAGTGCTCAGTGTTACAATTCTTAATTCCTCCTTGGTTTGTTCTATATCACTTAATAGTTTTGGTAAAATACAATTTAACACAATAGACTAAACTAACTTAAGGGAAAGCAGTAAAGTACTTGTCTAACTTTCAGGGTTGTTAAAACTTAAGTATATAGATGCTGAACACTTTTAGTGCTGAAAAAATGTTAATATTTATGAAGAGTTTTTTCTCCCTTTTATAATACTACAGGGCCTGAGTCAATATACTGTGGAGTGTAAAACCTTACAAGATGTGTGTTGAAAATGTAATCCCAAAACCATGTTTGGACCCTCTGCTTTCAGACTGACTTATAAAATATTATTGTAGTGAAATAAATGCATCAAACACTATTATGGAACAAGAAAAAATCTTACATACATACCTATTGCAACAAGCAGAGGATCATAGCCATTGTATTGTGACTTTACCTGTTGACTGATTTCAAGCAGGATCTAAATACCCATGTAGCAGAAGGCACAACATATGACCCAAAATAGCATGCCAGGGAGTGTTTATTTTGCATTGCAGTGGAAACTCAAACTAGAAACTACACAACACTTTCATAAAACGGTAGAACCATCCTGTGCCTGTTCTCTCCTCCATCGCATCCCCAAGCTGTGCTCTGGAGGACTTGAAAAATACAACACAGGGGGCTTAATATGCTTTAAAGAAGTGGCTTTTATTTAGACAGGCAAATTGGGGGACGTTTTGTGGAATGCAGTGCAGCTGTGTGTCTGGCTCTGCTTAACCACTGCTCATGAGAAGAGTTCTTGTAAATTTGAAATTGTGCAGCTACAACATGCTGCCTGCCTTCCCCTATTGCTTCATGAAAAAAGCTTGTTACAGTGCCACTTTGGTGCAGGAAAATTTAGCTCTGTAAGTGAGGCAGCAGGGTATAACCCATCCCAGCTCTGTTGCCAGCAGCTTTTCTTCTGCTCTGAACCACAGCTGCAAGATTTCACAAGCAGCAGAAACTGAGCTCTAAAGAAAAAGACAGAAGAGCCTGAACTTGTGGTGAAACTGGAGAGTGCCAGCCTCATCCAAGCGATTCGGGTTAAGCTAGAATCTTGTCAGAGGCTTCTCTCCATCCCCCTGTCTGCCCCTGGGGGCAGAACAAAAATATGTTGTACTTGGTGATCAAATCCACTGGAAGGTGCAACAGGATAAAGAAAGATGATTTTTTTCCTTACTTAAAACTGTGTAACTTTAACTTCCTTCCTGTTCCCCCTCTGCCAACACTTTGGGCCCAACCAGCTGGATCTTCATCCTCTATTGAAATCCTAAATGCGTAGTTAGAAATAATGCAAACCACAATGCACTTATTTGTTTACTTCTGTGATGAGCTCTTCTTTCTAGAAGTAGCATTTTCTTCCTGAGGTTTAATTACTTGGAGTTTTAGTAAATGAAAACCTCTTTTATTGATAAACAATAACAAATAATGACAGCGATAAGCATGTTAGTTAAAAGATTACATTTAACACTGATACCAATTTTTTCCCCCATGCCATTGTTTTGAATGACACTTTGAAATTTTTTTTAAAAAAAAAAAAAAGAAAGCCTGCCAATGTTAATTGATATTATTCATCTACCCTCATTTGCTTGGTTTGGAGTTCTATGTAATTTAGCTGTCTTGATACAGACCTCACCCACCAGGGAAACTCCTGAGCTTTTGCAGCTGTATTTATTCTGATCTTTTATGAAGTGGGTTAGCTAACAAAAAGTAGTTTCCAACGTACAATTTATGTTTGTAAAATTCCTGAATTACAGCCTTGCCCCCTTAATTGTGAAGGAGGAAAGGCTTCCTCAGCACTGTAACAAAAGCCAGAGTAAGGAGGCAGCACTAGTACAAAAAGTGTTTTGCAGCAGTGCTGATCAGCATATAGTTTGATACCTGAATTTGGTTACTCTGGAATGATGAAGACCGCCAGCTTCAACAGTATCTACTGTTAACTGGGAAAGGAATGAAATAGTGTAACTGCTCTGTGCCTGGTGAAAGGATACCTCCCACCAAAATACTGTTTCCAGAAATTTGTTCACTGATGTACTTATTTGTTCAGGTCAGTTTTATAGAAATTCTTCTGATGGTATCTTTAATCAGTTAAAATGTCCTTGTTTTGTTCTCTGTATGAAGTTCAAAAGTACACTAGTTAAAGCAAAATAGCAACAACCTGATGACAGTCAAGCAGAAAATAATAAGCCCAGCCACCTGCCTTTTCTATCAGTCTGATAGTTTTCCTTTGAAGTCAGAGACAAAACTGCCACTGATATCAGAGATGGAGTTGTACACAAATTACATAAACGCATTAATACCTAGTGGTTTTTTCTTTCTCAACACTATATGCTTTTAGGAACTCTGGCTTCTAGGTGAAAAGAGAGAAAGATCGTACAGGTTTGGAATCTTTTCTAAAAAAAAATTATCTCAACTCTACATATATATGTACAATAAAATTAGTTATGCTAAAAGTATATTTCTAATAACCACTTTTAATCCTGTTTGGTGGAATGCTTATATAGTTAAGAGCATGAGATGGAGATTTTAAGCTTAGAGCTGTATGTCTTTGTAAGTCTTGTGGGGGTCACTAAGATGACTTATAAAATCTGCAGTCTTCTGTACCATTCCATGAGGATGTCTGTCTGTCTGTGATGCATGTACTTTACAATCGGCTTCACTTTACAGAGTAAGAGGATTGTGGATCATACCAGGGTTCTCTCCTGCACAAGACAGAAGTAAGCACTCAAGGCAAAATTGCCAGCATTTCTTTCTTTCTCTTGGTGTGAAATGCAATAGGGGAAAAAAAACCCCACAAAATAGTCGTCAAGCAATGGAGCCTATTCAACCTTTTCAAGACTAAGTATTACTTCAGAAAATAGAGTCTTTCCAACAAATAAGAAAACTTTTAGTAAAAAAAAAAGTCTAAGAAAAATCATTCCTGTTGGTTGATGTTCTCTGGATCTTTTTTATAAATTGGGGGTTTGAGCATATAAAAAGCCAGCATTGCAAATAAGTTTTGATAAATTAATTCTTAGTGAAGTTGCCATAAGAGAATTGTAGTCATTTGTTTGGAGCCCTGTGAAAGGTAAAATCCTTGAAAAAAAAATAATGTCAAGTTTGCCCTGTCCTTCTGGTAAATATCCTCCAAACAGCATTATGGTATTTTTCCTTGAGCCTTTGGACATATGATTAATGTTGAGGCATCGTGCAGCATCAGTATGAGTATACCAGCTTATTTGCTCTGAATTTCTACAGTCTAGTAACAAACTGGTAATCAAGCTCTTCTAGCTGAGGACCTTCTGTGCTCATTTGGTTCCTCAATATTCAGTTTACAAAGCAGTGAGGTAGTAGCTACTGCATGGATTTTTCAGGCATTTCCAGCATTAATTATACTGATTACACTACATTCTGTAGTGATTTTCTCCCTTACTGCAAAGAGAAGAACAGTGAGGTGGGCTCTAATGCTCTGCAAATCACTTTTGTTACGTTTGGTGGGTACAGGAGGGATGGTTGAGGTTATTCCCTCTTTTACTAGTGCCTGTTGGGACAAATTCACTTGTGTTCCTCTACATCTCAGCTTCCAGATGAGGTCCGCTACACAAACCAACATACTCATTCTTTGTATTTATATTACGTTGTTTGTACAGCCTTCCTGTTCCTGTATACAGCAAGACTGATGTGTGGGTGAACAACCCCCTCATCTCCTCTTATGGATGCTTAGACTGACATTTATAAATATTTACAATTTTTAATCAAAAAGGCAGCTGCTAAACAAGCCACTACTTATCTCAAAAGGCACTGTGGATAGGAATCAATTGAAGGAATAATAAATCCCTAGACAGATTTTGCTGCTGTGTCTGTGTTACTGTGCCTGGACACAAAGTACTTATTGGCCCGGGCTGACCAGCCGAATTGGCAGGGTAGGTGGCAGCTTTGGGTATCAAGAGGAAGACAAAGGGTCTGGAGAATACAAACGGTCTGCAGCTGCTAATTTAAATAAGAGTATAGCCCTAGGAAAGAGTATACCCTACTAGGAAAGGTAAAATGATGACACTAGGCAAAGATTAAATATAACATCTAAGCAAGGTATTTAACAGTTTTATATAATAATATAGTACCTATATACACAATCTGGCAGACCAAGTATGTTAGTGCTTTTTAGTTTTGTGGGAGGAATAAAAGCAATACCTTTTTCATAACTGGGGTGAAGAAGATCCTCTTACTTTTCTGTTGATCAGTTTTCCACCATGAACTTACAAAAGAGGGAACACGCACTGGGGTGCAAACAAACCTGGGAAAACTTGAAGTGTTGTTCTCTGGTTTTGCCTCTCCACAATCAGAGAAAACAGAAATAGAGTATTATATTTCCTATTCAGAAAATGGTTAAAGCTGTACCTAACTAATTTACTGTGTCAGTGCCTGTAATAGTTGTGCCCTGTAACAGAGGGAGGAGACAAGATGGTGTGTCAGTTTCTTTTTGAGGAGTTATGACTGTATTTACAAGACACAGTAAGTTATATTCACTACAGAGCATAAGCAGTGCTAGAGTTACCCCAGCAGGGAATATGGCCCACTGAGTTATTATTCCATTTTCTGGTACCTTTTCCACTTAACTGTTTTAAGTGCAATAATAGGTGACTTATAATCTTGAGAGCCTTGACACTATCGGTATAGCTAAAGGAATCTTTTAATGACCATCTAGAGTTTTAAAGATGTACTTGTATCATACAATTATGATGTCTGATTTTACCCAATCCTTTGATTTATATTTCATTTCCAATTCAAAAGTGAAATAACCATACTCTTGCAATGTCATTACAAAATGAAAAATAGATGCTTTGGTTTGAAAATGTCAGAGTAATATATCTGATGATTTAGGGAAAAGAAAATGCTAATTTGATAAATTCAGCATGAATTCAGCAATAGTTTCAGTCAACCCAAACATACATTTCTGATGAACAAAAATGTTCTGCCCAGCTCTCCCTGCACAGCTGTGAAGTAAGTACAGCAAAATTTATAAGGAAGATGTTTAAAACTATGTAATAAGAAAATAAAAAGCTATTGCCAGCAAAGTTACATGTCCTCTAGCTCCTAGGCAAATAATAATTTACATCTCTGTGGGGTCTTTACACCAAATAACATTGGCTTCATTCATGTGCAAACAGAAAATGTTACCAGATAATAGATGACGTAGTGACAGTGAAGTTAAAAGACCTTGGAAGACCAAGCTATGTCCAGGTGAATGTTCTTCTGGGTGGAATATAATTACCTTGGAAGCTGTCTGAAGATGATTGGTAAACAGGTGAGTTTAGTTCTGACAGGAATTTCTGGAGTTCTCAGGACAGCAGATTGATAAGACAGTCATTAACTTCCAGGTTGCCATGACTGGAGCACAGCTTGCAGCCATGAGATGGGAGGTATTGATCTCACAGGAGCTCACACTGGCAATGCAAATTCCCTATAAACACTGGGACTGGTCAGCGTTGCGGTAGTTGACTTTTTATGCCAGATTTGTGCTCCCGTTATGTGGAGGGTCAGATATTGTCTCTCCCCTCACAGCTGACATAAAGCTGGCAGAGCCTCCAGATTGCATGTTCATTGTTGAGTTGGGCACAACAATGTGGTTGGTCAGTGCCCAGATTTTACTGAACGTGGAAACAAAGCATGGCTACTGAAAGTCTGTAGTCTCCCAGAGCATCTCCGGATGCTGGGGAGACAAGGTCCATACAGTTCCACACTGGCCAGTACCCTGCACAGTAAATTTTGACCGCCTGGAGGTTTGAAAAGTCCCTTTGCTAAGTAAATTATAATGTGACTCAATAGCCCAAACCTGGCCACATGAATAGGCGTGAAGTACATGTTTCTGAAACGCCATTTTCAGTTTAATAGTGTATCTAGTTTGAGATAAAATTGGCACTTTTTCCAGCCACCTGTCTATGCAAAGAGATGTGCAAACCTCATTAGAAGTTTTCTTTCAGTATAATTTAGTTAAAATTGGTGCAGAAGATTCTGATTACCCTTACTGTAGTATGAATAAGACAGAGTTCAGTTTAGCACAAACGTGAGTACTTAAGCAACATTGGAAAAACAGTGAACTATGACTGTATCACAATTAGGATGTACGCTTTGTCATACTTTCTTTAAATCTAGAGCAGGAAGCCAAATCAAAGTGAACAATGGAGACAAATGAAGCATGGAAACATACAGTGACTCAGGCAATCTCTGCTTCCTCCTCTCCTGACCAGTTCTTAGAGCAGTTCTGCTTCAGGTCTTTAACTGGAGCCCAGCACAAAGCACAAACCCTCCTGAGGTCTGTAAGCCTCTCTTTCAGCTAGAGCTACATGTCCACACATCTTTTGACGACAGCCAAACTAATTAGCATTGCATGTCTTCCCAAGTGACAAAACTTGCCTGTCTGCCAAGATAAGAAATTTGGAAGGCTGTGTAGTGATATAACCTGAGGACACCTACTGTACTGGTGTATTAAAAGTACTATTACACAGAGCTCTGCTAGTGGCTTGAATTTGGGGTACCTTGTTTGGTAATTGGATGAAGCCAGACTGGTCTCTTCAAACAAATACAATCCATGCAGGACTCGAGACTGCTTTGATTGGCCGAGCATAACTTTTGCAATGAAGACCCCTGCTGTTAGTGTGATTTTACTACTTAGGTGTAATTATTAATGAAGCTGGCAAAACTAGCAGCACAAGAAACTGGAAGTCCCCACAGCTGCTGGGACCAGAAGGTAGAAGATATGATAGACGAATGACAGCTCAGGGCCATGCCTTGCACTGCTGCTTCCCCTGTGTCTGTGGTCCCCCACCCTCCCCAGGAGGGTGCAGAGCAGTTGTGCAACACCCAGGCAGTTCTTGGCCCTTCTGCCAGGCACATCATTAGTAGCCTAATGATACGGACCTATGGAAGTAGGACTGGCACCACTACTTTTACACAGGTCAGCCATAGCCACCTCTTCTGCTCAAGGACCACCCAGTTCCAATTTGGATAACAAAAGTTCTCAGTGTCATTGGCACCACCTGGTCCATTAGATGGACTGGCGCAGAGTCTGATTGCAGTTCTCCACATGTAAGCCTGATGCTACTCCAGAATTACAGCAGAATAAACGAGATAAAAAAGTTGGCTGGCTGCTTTTAATTCTTCAGCAGTCCTTTAAAATCAAGAGGCTTTGCTGAAGCTTTTCCTGTTTTGGTGGAGAAACTCATCCAGGTAGCCAGCAGTATGGCACAGACACATTGGTGCTAACAAATACACATTGCCAAGCTCGCTCAAAGTAGCTTAGAGATGTGATCCATGCTCCCGTTAACTGTGGATGGATAAATAAAGCATTACAGGTAAATAAAAATAGTAAGCTATTACCCACTGTAAACTAGTAAAGCTGCTTTTCAAACATTGCCCCAGTAGATAGCTGTCAATATCCTTGAAGGAAGCCTCCAAGGTTTTGTTACAAGCCTGTAACTTGAGCCGTATTTGCAGCATGAATGTAGTGCTTGAAATCTTTGAGTGGCATTTCTGTGCTAAACAGCTGAGTTTAAACAGCATGCTGCTTTTCTATGCAATTTTTGCAGTACCTGTTGGAACACTGTTCTGAACAACTGATGCCTTATGTGTCCCATTACTCAAAGCAACCCTTATCTTAGAGTAATAGCTAAATACTGGTCCTTTTTGTTTTTAATCTTTGCTTTGTGTCTGTGTGTAAGCTTAAAACAGCATAAACCACTGCCTATTTTATGCAGTTTAATGTTAATAGAAAGCATATTTAAAGTTTCCATAAAACTTTCTGAATTTTCATTAATTAAAACATATCTACATTGGAAAGTGTCATGTGGTGTATTCTGATCTGTGAGGAAGTAAGTACTAGAAATCTACGCTGATGTGAAAAAGCTACTGGGAGTTTGTGGCCATGGGGAGAAGTGAGACTGGTGAGCAAAGGAAGTTGTCTGGTATATTAAAATATTTAATACACTTGTTCTAAGCCTGAAGGAGGAACTTCATTAGACTAAGAACAATAATTCTATTCCTAAAGATAAGGAACCTTTTCTTTTCTGCCCGAGATGTAACCTGGCTCCTTGATGCTAAACAAACAAACAAGACATAAAGGATTAAGTCCTTCATTTTAGAGTGGCCACTGCTAGTTGCTCACGATCTTGACTAGTCACCTGTAGTCTGTCAGTTTTGGTTTTGGAATAAAAACAAAGTTCAGTAACTTAGCAACTTCTGGGGAATTTGTTTATATGTTTTTGTTTAGTTAGTAATAACTCATGTATATTTCAAAGAGTGCCCAGGCTGGGCTTTTGGGCTTTTGAGGAAACAGACTCACTTTCAGCTTCCCCCTCCCCACCTTTGTGTTTTGGTTTGTTGTGGGGTTTTTTGCCAAGTTCTAGCACTATCTTGGAATAAATTGCTCCAGTATATGAGACTACATATGAAACCACAGTTTTTAAATTTCTGTTGGGCTCCTTTTTGTGAGGTAACAGTCTTAGGGGCCAGAAAAATCCTGGTACTATGTCACTCCAAAGCACAAGATCCAGGCATCCTCATTCCATAACCCTGCCTTGGCTATGTCTACATAATTGCTGCTACAATTTGAATTCAATTAAAACTTTTAATGGGTCATCCTCCCAAGCATTTCAGAAATGTCATTCAGTTTCAGATATGCTTAGAGATCTGTCATCCCGACATAATTTTAGTCTGACACAAAAGTCAATTACACTAATTGTTCAGCAGGAATTAACCTCTTATGCATCATCAGATTATTACTGTTGCTAAGTTCATTTTGCGAAGACCTGTTCCTTTCCTGTATCTGTGCATAAGCAATGCTGAGGACCAGTACCTGCGAGCCTCAGTACTGGTTGGGAAATAACTACTTCATTGTATTGGAAACAGACATAAATATTGAATATACTTCTAAACTGATTAGAATATTGAAATATGCTGCAAAAAGACAGCTCACCTTCAGAGGCAGAATAGTGACACCAATTTTATGATTAAAACCATCTTTGCCTTAAACACAATTATCTTTAATGAAGCAATTGCTTATCTGTGTATTGTCAGCTATTAGAATGACATCTGAAGAGCTTTTCATCAATAGAATTCAAATTTTATGCTTCTGAGGTCATTCTGAGGACACACACTCATATCTCCATTTAAGACTGGCTTATGCAAGTCCATTCAGAAAACTGAGTGATCTGCATGATTTGGGTATTGTAACTGAAGACAGGCATATGTGTATGTGCAGGAGCCAGCTCGGGTGTTTGTGAGACAGGGCTGAAAGATAAGATCCCAGGGGAAGTTCTAGTGGGGGTTCTAGGTCAGCAGGAAGAGGGGTGTAGTCCAGTCCTGGGAACAAGGCAGAGAGGTTGGAAGGAGGAAGGGAGATACTAGCCATTCACATTTTCAGCACTGGCTAAAAAATTTCTTACTAATTTGAGCAAAGAAACGTTTTCTTCTGCTCAGAAAATCATTACTGTAAGTGAAGCAGGCTGCATTAGAGATGAGCACCTACCATGGCCAGTTTTCCCTCTGAATTAAAGTACAGCAAAGCCCTGGGTTTTGACAGATAGCTCATGTCAGAGACTCATAGTAGGGATGCTGAGACAGTCGTGCACAGGACAGGAACCAGTAGGGAACCGAGGGCTCAAATGGGCACAGGCAGTGAGCACCATGCTAACTGCAGTGAAGGAAGAGATGGGGGCAGGCAGATCTGGCAGAGGTGCTAGAGTCCACACTTTTTTTTCAGATTATTTGAACGACTGTATGTCTCTGGCGCAGCCTCTAGCTACTAGCTCTTTTCTCTTCCCACAGGAAGCAACCACAAGAACTGAACCAGAATATTCACAGACACTTAGGATGTTGGCTCAAGCAATAAAACAGAAACAGCCAGCGGCAGGTTTACCCACATGGGTCCTCAGCCATCCAGCCAAAACATTCCCTGAAATTTCCCTAAAACGTCCTGTATGAAAATTCTCTATATATACAGAAATTGTTTGTTTTGTTTAAATGGGTATAGCATTTTTCACAGCATCAGGGTCATGTGTTTAACTTAGAATTTTCTTCTGATGAGCTGTGCAATTAATTCTTCAGGAAGGGCAAGCAGAGTCAGTGGGGAGAGAAGACCAAGCTAGCAAAAAACCTAAAGGCAGGATGATAAAACTGGACTATGCCATGTGTGGAAATCTGTGCCTCTTAGTACTCAGTAGCCAGCTGGAGAGTGTGATGTTATAAGCGAGAAAACTTGAGGCCATCTAAAATAAAGTGAGGCAGAGCAGAAAAAGTAGTGATGTTACAGGAATGGTATACTTGCTACTTGAAGTAATTTTGTGTGTGCCTAGACCACCACGTGTATAGTTTGGTGGCTACAGCTACACTAAAGCCTGCTAATCACCATCTAGTGGAGACGACTACAGTTTTCTTCCTCTTGCAGCCTTTCTCTAGCAGGACTGGGCAGTGAGATAAGGAACTGAGAGTAAAAACCTATTTAAAGGCATAAAGGTTTTCTTTAGCTGGTATTGCAAAGCCACCGCAGTCCTCACCTCAGTTTTGTTGTTGATGAGCGGTGTCCTCACAGACACTTTTCCATGCCTCATTCACGCCTGTTTGCTGTGCATGCGTACAGGGTTAAGTCAAACGTTTCAGAGGGTCCTGTCCCCCAGGACAGTCCGGCTCCAACTGGAATGCCTCAGGAGGCGAGGGCAGAGTGAAGCGCTCTCGGCTGCGGCTACTGGCGCCGGGGCGGGCTGTGGCGGCCGGTCCCGGCCCGTGTGGCTGTGCAGAGTCCAATCCAGGAGGGCTGCTTCTTGCTGCCGTCTGCCAACTGAAACCAGGCGACCGCCTTTCGAGGCTCGCCGGGACCCGGCAATCCCGCACGGCGGGTCAGCGCGGCCGAGGGCCGCAGCGGCCGGGCGGGTGCGAGGCGCGGAGCCGCCAGGCCGGGTGGGCGCCGAGCCGGTGCTGCTGCCGGTAGCCTCGGCCGCCGCGAGTACCCCCAGGACGGGGTCCTCGCTCGCTCGGGCCGCGTAATTTCTGGTTCGGGGTATGGTGGGGTTTTCTGGAAGGGGAAAGGGGCGGCTGCTCCTGGCCGCCCGGCGGGGCCAACCCCGGGGCCGCCTGGGGAGCACGGCGGGCCCCGGGGCAGCAGAGAAGCCGCGGGGCCGGGCGGGAGCCAATGGGGGCTGACGCGGCCGTGTGACAGGCGGGGCGGCCGCTGCCCCCGCCGGGCCGGGGCGGGGAGCCGGCACAGCACAGCGCGCCGCGCCGCTCGGCAGCATCATCCGAGGCTGCGGGGCTGACACACGCCTCCATCCTCCTCTCCCCGGGTAACCGCTCACACACGCCTCGCCGCGGGCGGAGCGGAGCCGAGCCGAGCGGGGGGCGCCGCGGCAGACAAAGCAAAGATGGCAGGGATCCTCGCCTGGTTCTGGAACGAGCGGTTCTGGCTGCCGCACAACGTCACCTGGGCGGACCTGCAGAGCACGGAGGAAGCCGCCTTCCCGCAGGCGGAGGACCTCTACCTCGCCTTCCCCCTGGCCTTCTGCATCTTCATGATCCGGATGCTCTTCGAAAGGTAACGCCGAGCCGCCCGCGCCGCCCCGGGCTCGGCGGGGCTTGGGCGGGCCGCGCGGCTTGCGGCGGCCGCTGGCTCGGTCGCTCACTGAGGGGCAGCCGGGGAACGCTGCCTGCCCGGCGTCCTCCTCCCGCCGCCGCCTCTCTCCCGGCCTTGCCGGGCCCTTGCGTTTTCCCTCCCCACTCGGTCGGTCACGTAGCGGGCCCTGTGCGGGAAGGTGGAGGCGTTCGGGGTAGCCGGTGCTCCTCTCCCGCTGTCCGCAGCGCAGCCCGGCGCGGGCGCTAGGAGGCGAGGTCTCCCCGGCAATGGGCGCAGCCCGCCCTCCACCTGCGGCGGCCTCGGCGCCCGGTCCGGTGACGGTGGGAGAAGGGCCCTCCGGCACCTGTGCGAGCCGGGGCCTGCCGGCCCGCGGGCTGCTAGCTGCGGCGGAGTCCCGACCGCCCTCCTGAGGGAAGCCCCGCAAGAAGCGCTGTGGGGACGGGGCGGGAAACTGTCCCGGCGGGAGGGCTGGCGCGTGCCCCCGCCGCAGGGCCGCGCTACGGGGAGGGAGCCGCTGCGCCGCGCGCGCCGCGCCTTGCGCCGTGGGGCCGGACCCGGCCTCGCTCCCGCCGGCGGCGCGAGGCGCTGTCGCCGCGCGGCTGAGGCGGCGGCTGAGGAACCTGCGCGCCAGGTAGGAACGGGGGGGAGCTCGGTGGTGGGCGCCAGCCTGAGCGTGAGGGCTGCCCTGTGGCCCAGCCGAGTTTTGCCCGGCTGGTTTGTGCCGTAGCGGCGTGAACCGTCCGTGCCGCGTGTCGGAAATAGCCGGGCGCTCAGAGGATGAGGGATCCCGGGGAAGAAACGCTCCAGAGGTGGTTGTTCATCGCTGAACCAAACTCAGCGTTCTGTGAGACTGCTGAATTTAAAACGCACAAATATTTAAACACAAGGCATCAAACTAATGATAGGTCAACAGCGAGTGTTTATTTTCCGTGAGTGTTTCCTGACAGGTGTTGAGCAGAGGCCGCCTGTCGCGGGGAGGCAGCTGAAGCGAAGCGGGCCGCTCGCTGGCACGCGCGGCTGTGCGGCCTGGCAGAGGTGGTGTTCCCTCCACCTGCAGAGAACAAAAGAACAACTCCCAGTGCCCACACCTACATGCTTGCAGTACTGTCTTCCTAGGCAATGCTGTTAGGATAGTCAAGGAAGATAAAGGAAGACCAATAGTTACCACGTGCCAGTGGAAGGCTATAAAGATTCTTAAAAAATGATAAAATAGCTGATCTGCCAGGTAGCACTCTGCATGTCCTAAGCAGTCCCTCGCCCTGGTTAGAATATGGCACCTGGGATATTGGTTTGTGAAAAACTTGGCTGTTTCCATGACTCAGTTGAGAGGACCATGTTATTTTGAAAAATAAGCTGTCGTGGGCTGTTGTTAACACCTGTTTTGCTTTACAGATTTTCTGAAAAAGTCAGCAAAACTTGTGGTCTGCCCGAAAATCTGAGGTTCTCAAAGGTTAAATGCTTATCCTGAGTTAAATACTGCAATATAGTTAAAATTTGAATGCCAAGTAATACTTGGATAATGTAAAATGATTACTGTTTCTTTTGTCCTTTGCAGTCTGTACAATGTGTGCTTTTGAGTGCTGAAAGTGGGTGTGTGATGTTGCATCTCTTGCCATCTGAACTCCAGTATGTATCGCAGCAGGGCTGTGTTTAGATGGAGAAACAGTTAGTCAGACCATTTCAGCCTAAACTTAGAATCACGTTGTTTCTGCTAGTTCTGATGTGGCTGTCGTTAATGTTGTAGAAGTTACTCTGGTTATATAGTAGTTTGTATCCACTCCCTCTGGTTATTTTTCTTCATTCAATTAAAGTAATTTTAAATTTTGCAGTACATCATATTTATAAGTATTAGCTATACAGATGAGGAAAATCAGTATGTTTTTATAATTATCTTATATTCATTTGGCTACTTCTGAAATTTAGATCTGGAAATGCATTCTGCTACCCTGATAGTAGGTGAGACCTCCAAGGAGGTGTTATTAACAATTACATATTTTTTTCTTTTTTAATTTCAAATCAATTCCAAAACTCCCCTGTGAGAGTAGGATCAGACCATTTTGGGTGGGATTAATCCACACAGCATGGTACAATTGTGGGGTTTTTTTTCACGTAGAGCATTTTATTAAAGCAGGCTGAGGAAAAGTGACTGAACCTGCTTCCACTGATCAAAGCAGGTGGATTGTCTCTGACTTGAATAGGGGGATGATCAAGCCTTATTATTGCTCATTAGTAATTTATTTTGTCAGACCTCTGTGCTTTGTTTGTTGGGAGCCACAGAAGTGCCTTATGCACATCATTAATTAAAGGCTTGCAATTATTTAGATTGGTAAGGCTATGCAAGATCTGGAAGGGAAAAGAGAGTATCTATTAAACTGGTAAGTTTTCATTCTTCTGTGTATTAAAGCAGCTACATTTTTTCTTTTCAAAACTCAAGTGATGGATGACTGATGTTGTACATGATACATCCAGGAATAAGCTTTTGCAGATGTGTAACGGTTCCATGTTTTTGTAATGGTAGCAACTCAAGAAAAAAAAAATAGATACTGTAATACATTAAAAAAAAAAAGAAGCCTACTTTAAATTCATGGTTATACTGCAGTATTTGTTACATCAGTGTATTCTCGATTTAGTTTTGTAAGGTACCTAATACAGGTGCTCTTGTAATTCTTTATACTGGTAGGTAAGCAGCCACAAGGTGTTAAGAATCAGATTACATATTTTATATCCATTATTTTCAGACTGCTAGGCTGCTGGAGCAGTATGGTTTTACTTCTCTTGCTGTGAAAGGTGATTTGGCTTTATGGATCTTCACAGTAGTAAAAAAATGTGGTTCAGGGCGAGCTGTGATTTGGACTTCATGTGACTGCTTACAAAGTTCTTGATATGTTTGGGAGATAAAACTTGTCATGCTAAGTGTTAAAAGTTGACTTCATTTGTATAAGTTTATATTCTATATGCATATATTTGTGTATATGTTTGCGGGTACAATTGGAATGACAGAACTTGGAATTTTTATTCTATAGGTATTCCCCTATTAATAAACAGAGTTAGTTCTACTGGCATTTTATTTTATTTTATTTTATTGTTACTGGTTGGTGAATCAACTAACCAAGTCAAGAAAAGAACCTAGATGCTTCTGAAACTTTTTTTTTCCTCCTTTCAAATAAACTACTTTTTGTTGATTTCCTTCTCCTGCCATCCCTGACCAGCACTTGAATTCAAAGGAAAAAGTAGATTAGAACACTAAGTGTATGCTGAATCGCTTCAGCAATTGGATCTGATGATGATGAGTGCTCTTGGAATAAGCTTTGCTCTGAAGTATAATCTCATAAACATGAGATTTAGTGGATCTATCTGCTGAGGCCATCACAGTTATGGATGAGGTGCTAAAATACCTTAACAGCCTTTTCTCTTTCCCCTTCCTTCTCATTCATCTCTTTCTTTAGACACAAAGTATATTTAAAAAAACTATAATAATTAGGCACAAAGATAGCGTTACCTAGCAATTTGGAAGACGGCAGGACTTTAGCCATGCAGTGGTAATGTGGACACATATTTCTTCATACTATCTATCCATTTTGTGTCTTTTTAAAGGTGTGTAAGCAATTAAGGATCTCCTCCTGTATTATACACAACCTTCTGCTAAGGAGATAATATAAGGGCTCAATAATACCAGTCTCTGTCTCCCTGGATCTTTTCTAGTTCTAGTGCAGGCAAGACAGGTTAAAGCTGAACTGAAACTGGTTTTGCTAATAGCAGGGTGTTGTAGTTTTGATTGGCCTAAAAAGATAAAGAAATATCTGTCATTCTGGGAAAATACAATTTTTCTTCTTTTTTTTTTTATGGGATCACAGGCAGTCTTCTCCCTCTGCGCTTGACCTCACTTGCTCAGAAGCAGTGTCCTTTCCTATCCTTCCAAGCATGTCCTCCTTGAGAGGCATGTGATTATATGAAAAAAATATTCACTCAGCAATTGGTGTGCTTGTTGGATGCAAAACAAGAGGGTAACACCTCTGCTGTAGAGACTTCTATCAAGGGAAAAGTTGGCTGAATCCTTCAAAAGAAGTGCTAACTAAACAGATTTCTGACGTGGTCTGGCAATCTTCTGAGTCAAGTAGTCTGAACTACTGCTTTCTTTTTCACTTGCCTCATATCTCACGTTTCTTATATCTCATGTTTACATTGTAGTTGCAGTATACTTTATTTCCCCCACCTCGTAAGCAACAGTTTGGGCTCAGATCTAATGAGATCACTCCATAAATCAGCAAACTAGGTTTATAATGCCTTTATTGTCCTCTGGCCTTTGACTGGTGAGGTGGGTGGGGGAAGGCAGTTCTCAAAAGTGAAGCTGGTATTCCTCACTTGATGGAATGGCTCATATGGTTAGGGGTAGCTTGATTTTATGTGGCAACAGCTCTTCAGCTGCACTGATTTAAACTGAGCCAGCCTAATAATTTACAAACACTCAGATCAAGATACTCTAGGCATTGAATGTATGGAAATTCATGGCTTTTGTATGACATTTAGCTTTTATAATGATATTTCAGCCTCAAAGGTAACCTCAGCTGAATTCCATTTAGTATGACACAGTAGAATTCCTAGTGGATCAGGGTGACATAATATGATGACTGTGTGTGCACGTATGTGTATAAAAGTATTTTGCTAACTGTAAAAATTAATTCAGGTGACAATACATTAAAGCCTTGCAAGTGTTTCTGTTGTGTGCTGTATACATACAAAATCAATTTTCATAATCTCTAAGACACCTGCTATCAGTGCTTTCTTACAACAACGAGGAGGCTAGACAAGATACAGAATTTGGAAGAGGGTGTACAAACTTAGTGTATTTCCAGCAGCCCAAAACCTCTTCTGGGGAGCTTGGGTGGGGCAATGATCATTACTACTATAAAAAGCCCTTTGTAGGCTGTGATATTTGTAGATTTCTTGCTTAGTTCCCTGTGTGTTAGGTGAAATTTGATCATTCAGGTATAATTCACTTGTGTCTAAGTGTATGCACATGTTCACTGACAATAACTTTCAGGTTTTTTCTGAATTTTTTTTTATAATTTCTTTTTTTCATAAGATGACCTGTAAGGGTTTTTTTGTTTGATTACTATTTAGTAACTGCTTAATTCAGTTGAAATGGAATAGGATGTTGAAACTGATAACTTTCTGTGAAAAGATACAGGCAATATAAAGGAAATAACCAAAAAAGCTATTTGTTTTCTACTTTAAACGTATTTATTTTCAAAATAGTAATAATTGACCATTAGCAGTAAATAGCTTTAAAATGAATTTATATCTTGCTTATTGTATTATCTATTTCTCTGAGCTTCTTTTCATTGATTATTAACTTTCTGTCATTTATTATTTTTCTTTATGTAACCAATTTCTGTGTCCTAGGGTTGCAGTGTTTGAACTTTAGCAACTAACAAAAAAAAAAGTGGGGTTTTTTGTTGGTTTTTTTTTTTTTTACCTGGAGAGCCATTTTCTGTCTTGGCATGAATGGAGCTCTGTCTTACTAGCTCTAACCAGTGCAGTATACACTCACCCACCTTGATTGTGTTTGTGTTGGCTAGTATACATCTTTGTTGTGTAATGTAGTTGTGTGTTCAGATGTAAGCTGAGAGTGTTCCTTTAAAAGAAGGTGGAGTGGATAAAATGCACACCATCTGTAGATACACATTAGTGCCAATCTCAAAATTGAGAGTTAAATGGGAAATATGTGTTGCGTTCCAGCAGAGAATGCCATTTAAACTGATTTCTAAAATACCCAGGTGACAGAAGTGTGACAGCCAAACCACAGCTCAGTTGAGGGAAAGATTTCAGTGACAGGTCACTAGTGGGTACGGGAAGTCTGTCACTGGGGCAGAACTACTCTTGGAGGGTTCTGTCTGAGTGCAGGTTCCAGTTACTGTTAGAAATTCCCATTCAGTTCCTGCCTGGATTCCTGTAACACTGCGCAGTTGGATCCAAATTGCCTGTGGCTCTTTTGGTTGCTCCTGTTTCTGCCTCTGTCCCTGATTCACAGGCGTTTGCTAAGAATTTGTTCCCAGAAAAGGAAGAGCTTCTGGTATGCTGCCTCTTTCTACACATCTGCAGACCAGTGTCTTATAACGCATACACAGTATTTATTAAATTAATCTGTGGAATCTGTTCCCTTGACTCTACCTTTAGTTATCTGTCCGCAGTGTAGAGAGGAAAGGGATGCCTGAGCTGAGTAGTTCTTACTTGACTGTGTGTTTCTGTTTTGTTTGTTGTGAGTTGTTTTTTTTTTTTCCCAACGGTTGTTAAATACTGTATGCTTGCAGTAGTTTGACAGTTAATTAACATTTGGGGTTTCTGTGCCTCTGTCAAGGTGGTCTTGGAGTTCTGACAAGAAAGTTAAAATTACAGCATAAATATATTGCTTATGAAAGTTACATACAACCTTATATAATATTCAGTAGTGTTCTTAAGACTATAATTGGCACCTTATGGGCAGTCAGATGTGTATGATGTGTAGCAACAGTTCCTTGGAGGTGTTCATCTAACACCTTGATTGATATGTGGTCTCCCACACCAGTGACTCTCTTTGCTCATTGGGCACTTACAGATTTTGGGGGTGCAGCAGCGGTGGGCATCCAGGTCAACAGAAAGGAAGGGCAATGCGTAAATCTCTGATCCCTTGAAAGAGGAGGAATCACTGATGTCTTGCTTTAAGGAGAGCAAAGTTTCTGACTGTCAAATGGGCCGAGGTCTTCTGATCTCTGTGAGGAAGTCTTTAGCACATGATCCTTACAGAAGAGTAACTCTACGCCATCTGGCATCCATCAGTTTCTCATGAAGATGATATCTTTCAGGTTATTCTGAAGTAGTCAAACTGTGGTGGAGGTGGGAGAGCTGGGGTATGTAGCCTAGGCAGTTATAATCTTAGAGATGGTTTTCATAATGCTGGTGGGCCTGTAACACAAAAATGTGACTTCTATACCAAAACCAGAGAGTAAATTGTAATGATTTTTTTTTCTGTGTAGTAAATAGCTCTCATAATTGCAAATTTTGCTGTTGGTAAGCTTTCATACTGCTAAGCAATTGTGAAGCCTCATGTAACTGTTACTGATGTAGCATAATCAAATATTAACTTTCAAGGTAATTGCCTGTACAATTACTAGGAGTATCTATGAGCCGTAAATAAGCGTAACATCCAGTTAGCCATGTTGTATATTTTTTAATATGTAAGATACAGATATATTTCTATATTGGCTATTAATTCAAGCTACCTTTTGCACATTGAGAAACAGAATGCCAAGGTTCTTCAGACTACCTTGTATTAATGAAGCATCTTTCAGGTTCACTAACCTAAACCCCATTTTAATATAATAAATGTTGCACTTTAAAGTTTGGTCCGAAATGATGAAAAGCCTTCTTTGTATTCACAGGTCATACTAGGATGGTTAGCACTGTATCTAAATCACTTGCATGTTTTCTCAGTGTGAGTGCAGTAAAAGCTTCCTTTTAATAGTATCTTCCCTTTGGTTTCTTTGTTTCTCCTGTAGGGATGAGGGGAATAACCTATAGTACTATATTAAAAAAAAATAAATCTAGCTGACATAGTTACACTGGTGCAAAAAACTTACATTACAGCCCAGAGGGTGTTCATTGGCATAAAGTCTTAGATTCCCGAGGCTGTTTGAGTATTTGCGTGTGCGGTAGTATTTGTCTATTTTTTGTAACAAGCTAGTTGTTCTATTTTTAACATTAATGGGATGACCCAGAGGAATAAGTGGCTCTTATTTATTACATGTGGTGTCATCACATCTACTTGTTGCCTGTTTGCCATCCTCTGAGATAAACTTAATGTTGGTTGGAGGTTTTTTTTTGTGGTTTTTTGTGTGTTTGTTTTGTTTTGGTGTGGGTTTTTTTTTTATTGTTCTGCAAGCAGAAGGGGAAAAAGGCTTAATGGTAATGGTGCTGAAATCCTCATTTTGGAGTTGGCATCTATTCACACCCTTTTTGCCTCTGTTCTGACTGGATTCAGTTCTATACAACATTGTATAGATACTTGAACTTTCACTGGGACTGTTTACTTCATCCCTGGGATGCTCATCCTTATCAAGAAGAGAGTGGAAGCAGAGGCCAGTCTCAGCTTGTACTTTGTGATGATGTTTGGCAGAACTTTAAGCTATGAAAGCTGCTTTTGCAGCAATACTGTCTACCTGGACAAGTGGTACAAATGACCATAACTGCCTAGACTAATGAGAGATGCTTTCATGCAGTGGCAGTGAATTGCTTATTTGGAAAGAAGTGTGCTGTACTGTGCAAAGTAACTCTTTACCTTGCGTACTGAAAAGCAGTTGCTGTTCACAGAAGCAATGTGCAAAGATCAGAGTAATACATTGTTATACGCCTTGTGCTTTCTTTGCTTGTGTCTGTTGTGACTGCGTGGTGTATCTTGTTGCTGAGAGACATGGAGTAGTCCACGTAGCTGGAGACAGACTGCCTGGTATGCTGTCTTGAAGGGGACAATCTGAACAAGGTATGTTCCTCAAGAAGTATAGAAATTAGCCTCGATAGAGCATCTGCTGAAACTTTGTAGGTGGGCAGCGTAAACGTGGAACACTAGTATAAACCTGTGGGCATTACAGCATGACAAAGCAGACAAAATTAAATCTACGTGAAATAAGTGAGCTGAGAAATTTTGGGGGCAGTGGGTAAACTCTGGTAGTGGTGAGCTGCTCTTATGCACTCCCCAAGCAGGAGGAGGCTTGCTCAACTGGGGAGCTGGAGGGCTCCAGACTCTCACCACCTGACTGTCAGGGCTGTGGCTTTCCTGAGCACTGCTGTAGCAGTAGAGACCAGTGAGTCACCAAGGCCAGAACCCCCCTTGCAACTGGTGGGACCAGTTGCTTCTGTTGAAAACAAAGGTTTAGGTAGGTAGTGGGTCATGAGTGGGAATGTGCCTGTTGACAAGTTTTTCCACAGTTGTCCATTAGTTTTTCTTGAGCTTCCTGCTGTTTACTTGTGGTTGTCCAAAGCATGTTGCTGGATGAGATGATCAGGTCCAGTTGGGTGTTTTTATTCCCCTTAGGGGTGTCATGTTGGAAAGAAGCCATTGAGAAAAAGAAGAGCAAGTGGTTAGACCACAAGCAGGAGCCTGTTTTGTGTACACTGAAGCAATAATTGGGTGGTAATTGGGTGGCTGATACTTATCTGTCAACTTTTCCCACATACCTAGTATGAGAGAAGGGAGAGAACTGATACAATAAGAGAGTAGCCTGAAAATATCAACAGTTCCAGTGCCAAATTCTCCCCAGGGTTACAACAACCATTGTACTAAATTAATTTTGAAGTGATTGCATTGATGTGATGATGACAAATTGAACTGCAAATGGGAGTCCTGGGAGCACTGGTGGACAACAAGCTGAGCATGAGCCAGAAATGCAGCAGCAGCATTGGGGAAAGCATTGCCAGCAGGTCAAGGGAAGGGATCATTCTCCTGTACTCGGCACTGGTGAGGCCATGTCTGGAGTGATCAGTCCAGTTTTGGTCTCCCCTCTACAAGACATGAACATACTGGAGTGAGGGTAGTGAAGGGCTGCTAAGATGATTAAGGATTTGGAGCATCTGATATATCAGGAGAGACTGAGAGCTGGGATGGTTCAGTCAGGAGAAGAAAAGGGGGGATCTTATGAGTGTGTACAAATACCTGCTAGGGAGAGTAAAGAAGGCAGGGCCAGACTCTTCATAGTGGTGTCCAGTGAAAGGACCAGAGGCAAAAAGCAATTGATATGCAGGAAATTCTGTCTGAACACAAGAACAAACTTTTTCCTGGGATGATAGGGAAACACAGGGACAAGTTACCCAGAGAGGTTGTGGAGTCTCCAGTTGTGAAGATACTCTGGCATACCACAACAGGGTATGGTCCTGCTCTAGTTTTCCTTGCTGTGAGTAGGGGGCTGGACTTGGTGATCTCCAGAGGTCTCTTCCAACCTCAGTGATTCTGTGAAATCATAAACCTCACTAAATGGCAGGGCTCCAAAGGGTTTCTGGGATCCTATGTGTATGAAGTTTGTATTGGAAACCTGAAGAGGTGAGGATTAGGTTGAAGTTCACTGTAAGCCTGCAGAAGAAACTTAATTAGGGCAGAGCAGATAATGTTTGATTGATTGGACATCTGGATTTCCCATTTCCTGTAGAATAGTTTTTTTGACTTTATTGTAGTCTGGCATGAGCAGACAGGATGTAAGTCAAGAAATAAATGTGGACCTGCTCTACCTAAGACAGAAATTACCTTATGGGTACCCAAAATGAAGTGCAAGTTGCTGTGGTATAAACACATCCTGCTCCCTTCTAGGATCAATATGTGGAGTCTCCTACAGCATTAAATTTGATTATAACAGGCAATTTTGAGGATAATTTTAGTTTTGTTCCCCTTAAGTTGATTCTTTTCCACACGGCAATGTCTTCAAGATAATTTTGTTTTTGAAAAAAATTCTCAGAAAGAGGTGCTTAGGAGACAGGGAATGGTGATCACATGCCTTACTGGAAAAGCTTTTATTGCCTTTGTGTTCAACATAAAAGTAGATCAGTGTTAGGGAAAAAAAAACCAACCAACCCCCAGAGAATTACACAGAGTAATTTATACACTACAGTATATTGTATTGCTCTGATGTAATGCTTTTTTTTTTCTGTTTCATTAAAGATAATTAAATTGTTAAAAATATCTTTAAGACCAGCTATAAAATATGGACTTGCCTAGAAACTAATGTATTTCAAAATGTCAGTTGTTGGGGTGGTAATGAAACAATTTGATATTTGACAGAAGAAACACACCCTATGTCCTAATTAGAAGAACTCTGGTGTATGCTAACCTGGAATTGTTATTTTCTATAGCATTTATAGGAAATGTGAAAAATATTTGGTTTTCTTCCAGTTTGGAATGAAATGGAAATTTAGAAATGTCAAAATTTCCATCAGGAACAGATGTCCTGACTTTCAGCCAGCACTGATAAATGGGTCTGGTTACATGATAACGATGTAGAGATAAAAATGAAATCTCTATAGCATTGCCAGCCTCCAAAAGCATACATTCTTGACCAGCTCTTAATTTAAGAGTTATTCAGTTTGTATCTGTATGCATGGTGTACAGAAAGTTTGGTTGTGGGGTTTTTTAGTTTGTATTTCATTTTATTTAAGAAAAAAACTAATCTCTGAACAGGTTGATTTTCTTAAAAATAGGCTAATGGTTTGCTAGAATCATGGCAAGAACTCAAATCTCTAGCCTGGCATTTACCTTCAGTTGTCAAGATGAAAAGTGCGCTAGTAGAAATGGAAGAATGCTACTTCATCTTACTCTTCCATTGAGAGCTGACTTCAAGGTTTGAAGAGAAAGTAGCACTTTGTATCCATCACCATAGTATGACCTGTGTCTTGCCTTGTGTCCTGATTGGAATAACTCTGGCATACCACTAGAGTAACCTTAGAGCTTTAAATACTAATAACAAATCATATTCTCAAGTAAGGTGCCTTAAAGAATAGAAAACAAAGTTACCTTGAAGCATCTGCTTTTACACTTGTTTTTAAGTGCATTGTAGTTAAATCATTTTCCCTATTATGGAGGGTGTATTTAGTGGTGGTATGGGGCTTTTGTGTTTTTTTTGTTGTTGTTTGTTTTTGTTTTATTACCATGCTTTTGTTTATACTTCAAAACATGGCAGCCATTATATCTTTGAAGAACCAGGGCTGTATGAATATACAGCTAGAATTTGGGATTCTGATTGTTTCACATCTGCTATGGAATCTGCCTATTGATGATTCAAAAAGAATGCATTGTTTTGAGGCAAAGCATGTGTTTCCACACTAACACTTCTCATCTTACAGCTGTGCCCCATCTCAAAATAATTTTCCCTTCCATGTCTTATATTTAAGTTAAAATTAAGGTATATTCTGGTACTTGCTATGTGTCCTTCTGATCTTCATCTCTTCTGTGTGACCTGTAAATGTTTTCCTGCTCTCCATCTGCTCCCATCTTATTTTCTGTTTTTATTTGCCCTTTTGTGGATTCCCTCCCTCTGCCCCCCTGCCTTTGAACAAAAGCTGTCTATCCATGCATGATGTGCTGCAGAGCTGCTGGTGGCAAACAAAGGCAGATCTGAAGTTTCTGTTTTGAGGCTTGTCCATCACTGCCCAGTTCTAGTGTTTGGAAGAGCCAGCAACTGAAGTAGAGAGGAAGCAAAGTTTTTTGCCCATCTTCAGCTGTCACAGTGTGTGGCGACTCTTATCATTCAGGTGAGCTGCTCTTCCATTGAAACTTTATCAGAGAGCAATGATAGAGTATTTCAGGCTCGTAACTTACCTTTTAATATGGCATTTAGTTGTAAAAATAGCCACAGAGGAAGGCCTGCTAAGTGCAGCGGTATGTAGGAAGACTGATTTGGGTTGGGAAAGGGTTTCAAGATGATCCTTGATAAAATCAGGATCTTTCTCAGTTTGGTGAGAAAAGACTATGTTGGTCATTTTAATTGCAAAACCCTCGAAGTGTTTATTAGGAAAAAATATAGCTTCTTTCACATTTTCTTCCTACAAAGTCTTGTGTCTATACCAGGAAATACTTCCTGAAAAATTGTTTGGAAATAACATCCCAAGGTCCATACATCAGGCTAGCTGTCTCACTTATGATATTAGTATTTGCTTTCCTATATGAATTTTAACATAAACAGTGCCTTAATTTTGTGAAACTGTATTACATGCATAAAGAAAGCTATGTCACACAGTCTTGTCTGATTGTTTGCATATGTTAAGGTCTCTGGTGATATAAATCACAGTTGGTTTGAGAGTGGTCAGACATTTTTACCATTCTATATCTCTATATATAGAACTCTAGGGTCTATATTACTCTTTAATATGATTTATTTACTCGCAAAGGTCCTGAATTGGATCATGTGCCAATATAAATAAGAAATTAGCTGCAGAGTCCGGTGTTATATCAGCATAAAACCTCTGTGAAAGATGAGAAATTGTATATCGCTAGGTATGGTCACGTGTAACCATCTGATTACTGTTTTAGTAATTAAGAAGCAGAAGCCATTCAGTCTGTACACCTAGGTAGAAATCACATATGTACGTGTGTGTGTATATATAAAACATAATATAAAAATCCATTTGTCTTTCCTTAACTGTCACGTTTCCCCCCTACCCCATTTTTTCCAGGACTAGTAGTATGTGTGCAGCCATGGAGTATTGTGTCTGAAAATGTCACTCACAGAAGATTAGTTAACATTTGATGTTAACTAGAAAGACTTATCCCTTTTTGAAAGTAAGATGTGGGCCTCTGCTCCTACATGGTGTAAGGTGGTTGGTCAAAGGGATTACGTGATAGCTGCCTTATTCCTTCCCTTGGTCCCTTTTAAACAAGAGCATCTCTAATATTGACTAAAGGCATCAGGTCTGCAACTCGGTGACAGACTATTGGTGAACGCCTTGCGGACAGCTTTCTTGTGGCCTGCCCTGATTCTACTTTTGCACAAAGCTACTTGGTGGTGGAGAGGAAGGTCTGATATATCTGTGCAGTGGTTGTCATGTCAGCATGTATAGAGTAGCCTGGAAGGAGTATCCTTGTGTTGCTCTTAACAGGCACTGTGCTGCAGCTGCATTGCTGTCAGTCCAGGTGGCAAGTAGCTTAATGTGAACCCAGGTGTTCCATGTAAACTGTAGTCATTGCCAGTTACAATGTAAGCATCTATTAAGAGCTCTATTGAGTACACACAAACAGAAGAAGAAAAGTATCATATATGGAACAAACATCATCAAGGATGACGATTGTGTGATTTAGAGAGTACAAGCGGGTGGGTGTGTACTTGTGGATATTAAATAGGTTATAATGATGACCTCCAAGACTGTCTCAACAAGCTTCCCACTCTGCTTCACAACAGTGCTCTTTTTGCCTTGCCTGGTAGTGCTGCAGGTATTTATTTATATTCAATGACATAAAGAGGCCTCTGAATAAGTACACTTGCATAATGAAAAGCACACTGGATCCACCCTGTATTTTCTTAGAGTTCCCCTTTAACCAAGCTCTCTTTAAGTGAAGGCTTGGCAAATGTCTCCCCTCAGCTTTGCCCACAGAATAGCAGTCATCAACCAGAAAGCTTAATCTCAGGAGTGAGCTCTGCATCCTCCAGAGCCTCCACAACTCTGGCCTGTGGGACAGTGATTGCAAGTAGAATGATCTGGTTTTGCTGTTGATATTGAAAGAGCAAGGCTTCTGACCTCAGGAGGTCTAACTTTGAGTGTTAGAGTAAAGAGGAGGACTAAAAATTAGTGTGCTTGTGTTCTCTGCAGATGATTTTGAATGATCTATTATGTAGTCTTAGGGCCTTGAGATTCTTTTTTTTATGAGTGTAAGAACAGTAACTGCTTCTTGCTTCTAAAATGTTTTTACATTGTTTAATGAGAACTATCATGGATAGCGAAAAGTTTTCAGAACTTACTGCAAAGTTGAGGCATTCTGCTGAACTCCTAAACTCTGTTCACCTTGGACAGTTTACAGTCTTACAGGTGTAGTTGCTTCTGTTCTGGAATAACTTCAGAATATAAGGGGGAGGAAGAAAGATGGAAAATTTCATCTTTACACTTGAGTTTCCTGGGGTATTTTTCTCCCGATCTCCTAAATGAGACTAAGTGTTAGGCCCCAGTGATTGACATTTGCCGTCAATTGTATGAAGCATCCACTTCTAAAAAAATGCTATTAACTAGTCTTATTCCTGCTTTGGCAAGGAGAGACCTGGAACAATTTAACTACAAAATATGCAGAACTTGTGGGAATCCTCATCAGAAGTCTGTTCTGGAGAAACCAGATCTTGAAAAAGGCACTTGCAGCTATAAGCTGTAGTGGCCACTGGAGAGTTTGCTTTTTTTACTTATCAACACCTTCTTAAATATTTTCTTACCTGGAAATTTTCCAGCATATTGCTTAAAAGAAACAGTAGAAATACTCTTCATGGTATTAAAGTGCAAGCTGTCAGACTGTCTTAATTTTAATAGTATCACCTTGCTTTGCCATCCACTTACAGTGTGCCCAGAAGAGTCATGCAAGGTTGGGTTTTTTTTTCCCTTCCTCATTCCTTACCTCTAAAATTGTATTGAAAACATAGTAATAATAATGGTGTTGATAATATAATATTTGCCTGTTCCACAAGGGTGTTTTGAGATGCAGGTCTGTAATGGGAGACTTTAATGCATATGAAGAGTTGAGAAAGTTCTGAGTAAATAATATGATGGCTGTATAGCTGGCTGTGTGTAATAAGGCTGTGTAAAGCTGAAAAAAATAGCAGAAGGAAATGCTGATGCTTTTCTATGGAAGCAGAGTATAACACTTGGCATGAAAATCCGCAAGTAAGGGAAGACTGCTATGTGTGGCAGTGCTCTATACCAAAGGAATGTGTCCTCTTTATTTTGGAATGCATTAAAATATATATATTTTAATAATGCTTTCGGACACTTGAATGCTATTTAGGACAGCATATAAAAAGTTATCTTTTATAAAGTTATTGTCCTATAATTGTAATTATAATGAAGGTCTTGTTTTACTCTTAGGCTTTATTTATGACAGTGGTACATTAGTGCAGTGTACTTCAGTTCTCAGCTTAGAGTTTGGGGTTTAGGTCTTGATCCTGCAGCTGGGTTATTTATGGTCTAAATGAAATGGTAATAAAATGCACGTTCTTTTGGTCCTACTGCAGAACAGGCTGAGTGATCAAAGCCTCTTAACTAACAGTGTTAAAATGAGTAATAAAATCAAAAGTTTGAATACTTCTGCACCATCAATAAATATCTGCATCTAAAATGACAGATCACAACAAGTCAACCCCCTCGTGCATGTGAAAAATGCAAATAATTTTTGTGAAGATGTACTGCAGCAACCACATGGCTTGTGGTGTGACAATCTGCTGCTGCTTTTTAGTATCTTGACACTTCTGTTGCTTGCTTGGAATATAAAGTTTAGAGAGGTTAATTACTCTCTAAATTCTTCCTGTACTCACTAGGTAAGATTTGTTAATGGAGAGGCTGAGGATCAGAGGTGGAAATGGGGCAGAGAAGTAGAACTAGAAGCAGTATACGGGTGTTTTCTGGAGCGTGGGAGAGGGGAATGAGACTAAAGATAGAGTGTGACGGGGAAAACATGGCCATGATGTATGTGCATGCACCTGGGAGGAATCTGGTGTAACAGGCATGCCCATTTGTTTGTGCTCACCAGAAACAATGTGCATTTGCAACTGCTCCCTTCAGATATACTTCTAAATTCAAAGTTGAGTGAGAACACTTGTATCCTAGGAAAGGAAGAGACTTGATGTGTGAGTGATTTGTCTGCCTCCAGTTGTGCATGGGACAGATCTGAAAATTCTTAAGAAGAATTAACAGTTGACTTTTTTTTTTTTTTTTTTAAAAAGGCAGTAGAAAGCCGTAGTGTTTGTATCATTGTAATCCTGTCCTACATGGAAGGGTGTAGCATGCCCACACACCATCCCCACCTTATTGCAGCATCTTTAAGGAACACAGATTACAAATAGGAAAGAAAATTAATGCCAGCTGGCTAATGTGACCCAAAATGATTACGGACGAGTATCTGTTTATCTCTGCTTATGGCATCCAGAACTCTGCCACTTGGGAGAGACAGCACCCTTGCTACTCTTCCAAATTAAGTCAATAATAACCTTCCAGGTTTGGTTGGAAAATATAGGTAGTGTTACTTCTGGCAGACCCTGGTGAGAGATTGGATCCTCATCATTCACCAGAGCTCTGGATGGTCAGTGAGACTGGGAACGGAACACTGAAAGGAAATAGCAGGAATCTTTATTCAACTTTAAGTAGGGTAGGTGATTTCCATCTGTAGAAGTTACAAATAATATTAAAACAAGCCAATTTCTGATTGCTGAACTGAGACCCTCAAGGACAGGATACGCAATTGGGCATGAGATGAGTTGACATACTGTAGTATGTCAGTATAGCCAGGAAGAACGGGAGATCTTGAAGATGGAGCACGCAGGTGAAATTTGAGTCTGAAGGACCTGTTGTGGGGACATAAGAGACATACTGTTACATACAAAGAGTTCTCTTAAGGCGGTTTCAAGCTTTTTCTTTGAACTGGAAAGAGCCCATTATAGCTGCTTTGCTATTGACAAACGAAGACTGAAAGAAGAATTGTTATTTAAGGTAGAGAGCATTTTCAATCAGCTAGGTGAGACATCCTTCATATCCTTAGGCTATCATGGTACAAAAAGTACTGCTTAAATCATGTAGGGAAACTCACAGTGTGCTGCTCTGATGACTTAATTAGCACTAAAGGTTTATTTTATGACATTAAAAAAAATGCCAAGTAATTGTTCTTGCTTTATGCTATACTGTAAGGGGGCATGTCTGTGTGGATGTGTGCCTATGTAAGAGAGAAAAATGCTAGTGTTCTCTAGTAACCCAGAGCAGCTATGATTCCCTGGATCGTCTAGAAGCACAAGATGTTTTCAGCAATTAATTTATAGACTTAGCAGATGTTCATTATGGCAAGAACCCAATAAAGGACAAGAGCTGTTTTCTGAAAGGCTGGTAGTATGTTTTCCCAATAAGTGAGGCTTAAGAAAGAAATTCACAAACTTCTATTTCCTTATTGAGAAACACCTATTTCATAAGGGAGATCTTTTACTCAGTTTCTAATTAGAACATCAGTCATAAGATGATTTAGTGATCTAACACATGGAATTTAAACAATTGAAAAATTTTGTTTTCTTTATTCAATACAATTTGACTGTTCTTGAGAGCTGCTGTTGAATTGTGTAAAACATTGATTTGAGTAGCTTTTTAAATAAATGAAAGAGAAAGTAATTTCCAACTTGATTTTTGACTACGCTGTAATTTCAGCTGATAGTTTAAAAGTAAAAATAAACTTTGTTTCATATAGAAGGCAAACCTAGTTGACAATGCTGTTCTGCTAGACATCTTTAAAGAACAATGCCACTTTCTGGTTGAATTGTGGGACAAGAAATCATACTTCAGCAAATGAAGCTAATCAAATATTATACAATTTATCTATTGAACAGGATGGGGGAAAAAACCTTTTTTGAATCTCATACTATTTTTCTCATCCTGGGACAGTACTTAAAAAATGAAGGATAAATAAGAGAAATTTCATTTAGGTAAATACAGGTATTCTATCTGACCTGTGTTAAAAAGATTAATGTGAAATGACGCTTCGAATTTTTATAGAAGCAAAAGATCTTTATTAGGCCATCCATGCATGAGCCACTGCTTAAGAAGAAATATTGAGCATTAAGGTACAGACTTAAAAACTGAATATTGGCTTTGCTTGGAGTGAGTCAAGTATGCTGGGTGCTGAAACCTGGCAGTGTAGTTGTTCCAGAATGTTTTCAGCATGGCAATTTTCTCACAAATGTTTGTTTTCCCTACCTTGCATTGTCCAGCTTCTCACATCCGCCTCAATAATCCCAACATTACCCTTTTTTTACTTAACTTCTGATCCAGTAGACATTAAGCAGAGCTTGTTAGATTGTGTTTTGCATCTCATTTAGTCAAGATTCCAAGTGTCCTCGGTCAGGTCCAAAATGCCTCCCCCCTCTAAATGTGTCAGTGTCAAAAAAAAAAATAAAATGAAACAAAAACCAGCCAACCAAAAAGAAATCCCCGAACCTTTTTCCTAAGGATTTCCATAGCTGTTTATCTAAGGTACTGAGGCAATAATTGTTTATGGCTTGCTGAGTTAAGGGTGAAAAATTATCCAAGACTCTGAAAGTTCAGCAGTGACTGCTATAGATAAGATTCAGCTCAGAAACAAGGGCCAGATGGGGCTGATTTATGAGTTATTTAGATGAGTTATGTTTGGCATATCCTTGGCTTCAAAGGAATTCAGCCAAAGGCAGGAAGGGTAAAGGTAAAGAAATACCAAAGACAAAAGGCTCCCCATGCATGTTCTTGAATTTGTGATGCATTCTGTGTAGTCTGCTGCTCAGCTATATACTGTGTTCCAAATGGTTTTTCTGGGAGGTCCGCATTTGTCCTGGGTTTACTAGTGAGAGAAGAAGGCTTTAGTAACATAATACAAACTCCACTGAGCACCTCTGCAGAAAGAGAAATTAAGATGATTTCCATTAATTTGAGCTAAAATGGCTCAAGACTGGATGTATGTTTTGCCAGCCAGATCTGTAGGTGTCATATGCCACAATGTTTTTTTAATTTCCACCAAAGTAAATGAATGAGGGTCTTCTGCCTAACAGCAGCATGGTCCTGCATGCCCCCAGCACTCCTTTCCCACCACTGAAGTCTTTCAGCTGCTTATAAGCAGAGTATCCTCATCCTCCTTGCATGGCAGGCAGCATGTCCGAAGCCACTGTCACATCGTTAGAGGAAGCGCTTGCCATTAAGAATTGGGACTGGTTCCCCCCCTGGGGCACACCAGCATTCCCTCAGCTGTCAGCATAACATCCTGTGGCACTCAACCCTATGAAGATTGTGGTATGTGGCTTGTCAAACCAGTTAGTTTGGCCACCTCTGCAGTAAGTCAGGAAGTTGATTTCTTTGCCTTCTTACAGTAACTTGTCAGGCAGCATATTGCATGTGGTAGAAATGGAGTTGGATTTGTTTTAGTATTTGGCTGATACAGAATTGTGTATCTTTCCTTTTTTTCTAATTGATGAAACAGAGTGCCTTCTGTCTGCAACAGAAGGAGAGAAATGAATAAAAATGACTAAGCTGAAATTGGACTGAATTGGTCCCTATATCTTATTAAGTGTTTTCTTAAATCTGCATGCCTTTGTGACAGTGAATATATGAATTTTAGTATGAGAGTCCTTTTTTCCTAAAATATAATTATTTAAAACATACAGGGTGACTAGTAGATACAAAACCTAGTATTACAGTTACTCTTCAGAAATCTAGTATCAAAATGGATGTATTTATGAGGTTTCTAAAACTGTTTAGCACAAAGCTGTAGAAAATGCACTAGCAAGATGTCATTAAAAGCAGCAGATGCTATCATGTTTTTGCTGCAAGCACAGCAAAAGCAAAAGCACAGCAATTCCTCTGTTTTTGCCTCTTTCTAGCCTATCTTTGTCTGCCTCTTGCCTCCCTCCCCTTTTATTTTTTGACATGCATAGTTGTTTGGCTGCTAATGGACCCTAGAAGCATCGAGTACATAACACTTTAGGATTAGGATTTGTGAATTGGAGAGACTATAATGATTTAATTTTTCCCCTTCCGTCTGCAGTTGCATAGGTGACCTCCCTGATAAGTACCAGGCAGAAGTAATTTGAGACCTGCATGAGAGGTCCGTTGCATTCTCATTAATTGATTTCTTCAATAACTGCTGAATGCTAGCAAAAGGGGGAGGACAGCCGGGGAGGAATAGCAGTGAGGTTGACTAGCAAAAGATTTGACCTAGTTTTTTCAGTCCGCATGGCTCTGCAGACAGAATCAGTTGTAAATCTGCCTCTTTAGAAGAGCTTTTATTTATTTATTTTTGTTTCCTGCATGAACAGCTGCATGTGTTTTGAATGTTCAAATTTGGTGGGCTAAAATGTAAAATTTTGTCATCATGGTATAGTGTCATGGAAATGTGTATGTATGGTGAGGAATTCTGCTGTATTGCTATGGGCAGGGCAGAAAGCAGAAACCCCTATTGTTCTCTTTTCTGTGTATTTGATAGTTGTGTGACATTACACACTTGGTTTTTTACCCAGCCTGCAATATTACTAAGTGTGTGAAATACAATCACTTTTCACTTTATGCAGGTTGTGTTGTGATGTTCCTGTGCACGCAAAGCTAAACAAGGCTGAAAGACCTTTTAAAAAAGTTTTTGGTAACATCTCTAAGCTAGTATTTTTCCCTTCTTATTTCTATTTATATCAGGTGGTCCTGGCTTTTGCTTTGTTTGCTTGTTTATTTTTCTTTCCTTACTTAGCAGTGAAGGACCAGGGATTAGTGCTAAATACTGTAACAGCATGGGGATTCATGACAGGCTGCAGGCTAGTGCTTTGACCTTCCAGATACTCTGGATAAACGTTACAACAGACATCTGAAGGGGGATATTCAGTTGTTGAGTAGGTGTGTGTATAAAGTTTGTCTTCTGATGTTTGATCATAGAGTTTTCTTTCTAGAGCCATTCGTTAACTGAAGCACGGGGCTTTTTTGTTGACCAACAGGGCTTTTACCTGTTCTGCATTCTTTAATAACTGGTTTTGTTATTGAGCCACTTGCATCTGCTACTGGAAAACCCTACCCAACTGAAAGCCAGGGAACAGACTTCGGCTCCTGCAGCTGCTCTGAAATGTAGCTGAAACTGTACTGGGAGGTTGCATAAAACCCATCCTCGTTGGTTACACCCTGGCTTCCTACCCTCCCTAGCCTGAGGCTCTCCTTCACTGTGGTGAAGAAGGCAGTGGTGCTGGAGCATACCTTCCTGCAGCTTTGCAGTTTCTTGCTGTTTGCTCTTGATCACTGCTCTTTTGCAGCACTGGCTATGCCTCCAGTGTTCGTTCTTGCCAGCTGGAGAGGCTCTTGAAGAGAGTTTCCAGCTTTCAGTCAGCAAGGAGGGGGGGCTGCAGTGATGGGGCAAGAGAAAAGCAGAGATGGTGCTTCGCCCAGGGGAGGTTTTGTAGGCTTCATGGGAACTCCTCCGAGGTTTTCTTTCTCTTTAGCTGCCCTGTATGTGTCAGTCAACAATATTCACATGCTTTAGGCCTGCAAAAGGGTAGCTTCTGCATGCTGCTAACCTTGGTCTAACAGCGTTCCCCAGCCTTCCTTCTTCCATTCCTCTTTGGTTTTGCAGGTGCTTCTCTCTAAAGCTCAGAAGATCTCCCTGTAGGTAGAAGCTGATCTTGCAGTGGAGTAAGTTCATCACTATTTCCTCTTGTAAAGTAAAATTTGTGATTATGCCATAGTTCTGTGTATTCTGAAGACTTTTTCTTTGTGTTCCTGGCTGTAGGTGTGGAGCAGTGGTCATACTCTTTGGGAGCCAGGCTGTGTCAGTAACATTTCTCTAGAGGACAATGTCTGACATGCATGTCAAGAAAGTGACTGTCAGCCCAGGAGCTGAAAGGAGGTGCTTGCTCACAGGAGCTGCTCTGAGTATCCTTCTGAGGCATTATGTCTGCTGGCCTGACATTTCCAGTCCCACTCTAAGTGAGCTATGATCTTGGGCTGTGATACTTCCTCATGTATCCAGGATATAGATGTCATGTCTAATTTGTTCTCAAGGGAAGGCAGGGCTTGATCTGTAATTCTGTGTAACATTGGTAATTATCAAGCACTCTCAATGATTGCAAAGCCTTGCCACAGTTCAGACTGTGCAGATACTTAACTGATGTGCATGCTGAATGTTTTGGATTGTATGCAACAGGGAAGTGCAAGGCTCTTAGCAGCACGCTGGCTAAATGCATATGTTGGGATATAGACACTTGCGTTTGCCTGGGCAAACAAGCTGTATGGAGTCTTCAAAATGAGTCCTGCAGTGATTCCTGTGTAGGTATTTCCCCACACTGTTTCATCCCTTCCTTTCTATCTCCTCTTGCCAAGCATACAGCACTCCATGCTTCAAGTGCAGCAATATTACACATGTCTAATCTCTAACCCAGCTGGGTGAGAGACTGGCTGTTGCTTCCATTTGAGTTGGCAGGCCAGCATACTAGATACCATACTAAATAGCTCCTGTGCCTTTTCTGCCGAGCTATCTCATAATTCTCCGTGCGCACCAGAATGCTCAGTTTACTGCGGTACCCAGAGCAATTTGACAAGCTCTAAAGACCTATGGAAGAGGTGATCCCCAACAAGGCAGTGTGCTTGTGTCTTTTAAGTTCTGCTGGATGGGTTTTGGTGATTGGGCTAGGTTAGCCTGTGCCTTCAGGAGTATCCGCATTGCTGCTTTACTGAAGCCGCACCCCTCTCATTGCCTGGTCACAGCTTTTTTTAAAGGCAGAATATTTTTCCTTCTGACTTTTTACTTATACTCCTAAATAAGAATTACTTGACCAATCTTAAGAATCATGTTTCTTCCCACTTAAAAAATAAAACTCATGGTCTACAGTTGTGTAAAAATTGTCCATAATGACATGATTATAACTCATATGGGTTCCCAGTTTTGGTTATTAGTTTCTGGCTTTATATTCTAATAGAAGGTACTAAACCAATTCAGTTCAGGGTCCAGTTCCTCTGTAATGTGGTGGTACGGTCACGGTGTGTGGAAGCTGCTTTTATCCCAAGCAGCATGAGCTGTGGTGTATTTGAAAACAACTAAGCAAGACAATTCCAATGATCCCAAGGAGATTAGAAGGCATATAGCACCCCTAAACAGAAATACAATGAGTAAAAATACTTGCCACTTTTAAATCTTAAACTGTTATTTTGCAAGTATTTTGTGACCTGCCAGGGTGGATAAGTGCTCTGCCTGGTTTTCAGCACTGGGAGTTTGTCTCCTTTTTTTTCAGACTGTAATAGAAAAGGAGACACCCCATGTGTTACCATATCAGCATCACTTACTGGTGCCATGTAATAGCAATCACTCAGGGACAACATTACAGTGTCAGGCTCCTTCAAATACCCACCTGCCCACATCTTTGTGGGTTTTTTTTGCTAAACTCTCTGTTGGTAGAGGTGGGCAGTTATATACCCATTCTAGGAGGGAGTCACATTTCAGTCAGTTGTCCTTTATGGGATTATTTGAAGTTGGAGTGTGTAAATTGCTGACAAAAATCTTGTAATGAGCTAAATGAAAATAGGATTGTAACAGTCTCCTTTGTGTTTTGATGTACAAAATACACTTGGTTATGGATCCAAGCTGTAAATGGTTCACAGATACCCAAGATAGGAGATTATTTCTTTTCTTCTGTTTGACACATGCTGCAGCATTTTCAGTTGCTCACAAAACTGGTGTGCCAGCATTGTTTCATGCAGTGAGCTCCCATGGCTGGCTGGTAGCCGTGTGTGCAGCTCACCAATGTGTCACGCCACAAGGCTTCCTTCCCTATCTGCTGTCTCTGGCTGCAGCAGCCCAGGGAGTCATTTCCAAAGTGGCATTTGGGTGATCTGCTAGCAAATCCTATTATTTGTTAATAGGATTTGTTCTTGCACTGCTTTGTCCAATCCCTAATTGTTTACCGTGCATTAGGAGTACAATGAGATGCCTGTCAGCTGTGTTATGAGCATTTTGTGTGCAAAACTCATTGTTTGCCTGTGATGGTGGAGTTTGCTTTGGGAAAGCCTCAGTATGGAAGGCAGAAAACAAAGGGTCTGCATTTCAAACACAGGCACTGGTTTCCCTGGCTTCCCAATAGACAGTGGAGCACATAGAGGGTCAGAATTCATCTGGAGGGCTGTGGGCTCTGTGCTTGTGGATGCAGAGCCGCAGCTGCTTTCCAGATTGTGTCTCTCCCTTTCCAAAAGAGTGACCTGCTGAGGTGGCAATCAAACAGGAAAGCAATAAGAAAATTCAGAAATAACCTGAAATAGAATAGAAAGACAAAGATGAAAAATGTACAGGAAAGCTTGGGAGCTAGTGAGAACTAGTTGCTTTTTTTGTTGTTGTTGAATGTTTTGACCTGTCAGAATGGTATTTAGTGATCATACAATACAGGTAGACACTAATTCTCAGAAGGGGTCTGGCTGAGCTGGTTTTCAAGGTTTCAGGTGTGAGCATTCATATAGGTATTTTTACAAATATTGTGCTGAAACACTTCTTTCAGAAAAAGTAATTCATAATAATTATTTTGAATTATGGGTATCCTGATGTGCTTTTTTTAAAAATTCCTTTTCTCAGAATATTTTGAAGAAATACCAAAGTCAGATTTCCGAAGCAGAATCTGAGTGTGGACCTGTGATGGCTTAACTTGAGCTTCTAGAGTTCACATGAAGGTTTGGTTTCGTCTCAGTTTAGTGATGCTGTGCTGATGGAGTGAATTGAACCAGGTCACTGATCCAGCTGAAAACTCAATGCTTTTCTGGGGAGATGGGCAGGGATAGTCTTCAATTTTTCAAAGCCCTAATCTGCTGCTTCTGTGGCTACAGTCAAGGTGGTGGAGTGGGACAACTTTGGGGGAGGAAGCCTGAGTGCTTCAGGTAGCTGCCCCTGCTCAGGGTGCTGGCCCAGGCAGGTGGGGTCAGCTTGGGGGAGCCTGCCCTGTCCTAATTGGATCCAGCTGGAAACTCCAGCTGTGAATTTGAACAGTCCTTACCTCTTTAAGTAAATTCAATTTAAGGATAAAATAGGCAAAACAATTTATTGTGTAGTTTGGGTGCACGCTTCTCCAGAAATAGGTTTCCTGAATATCTGTATGTATCTGTTAGCTTTTTGTATTGGAAACTAATTAGAAATAAACTGAGGAATTAGATTTTTGTACTAGTAAGGAACAGGGCTTTGTTCTGAATTCATGCGAAGCATCAGGAAAGAAATAAGACTCCAATTCTTCTAGTTGAGTAGTCAGACAATAGGCTGAAGTTTGTGTATACACACATATATACACAAGTGTATAAATATCTATGCCATTACCTATGCTGTATGTATATATATGTGTTTGTTTCTGTATACATATATACACGCACTCGCACACATAAAAAAAACCATGAATGAACACCATTGTGTTCATCTGACTAATACCTGCCAGCTAGGATGAAAATTGGTTCATCTTGAGAAGTTCTCTCAGAAGGTTAGACTATTTTGTGTCCTAGCTCTTGGAATGAAAGCTTAACGTCCAAGTCAAACCAACCGTCCCTATTTCAACTGCTTACAGAAATACAACCGTCCTACTGTGAGGGATCCATACCTGTTCCCTCTTCAAAGGGAACAGCTTTCACCAGAATAAAGATGTAGTGTGAGCTTTCACCTCACAGCAGGAAAGTTTCTGAAACATATCCTATCTCCTGATGGTAGGGAGAAATAGGATTTGCACCAAAGGTCCAAAGGGAGTTTGGGCCAAACTCCCAAAAGGACAAAGCAGCAGCTTACAAATATTTAAATATTTTGTGGTGTGTGCTTTTCTTTCAGGACTTGAAGTTTTTGCCTCTCCCAGACAGAGTGATGACAATGTTCGGGAATAAAGCATGCTTATAAATTGTGCAGGCAGGCAGGGTCATTTGCTCAAACACAAATACATACTTGTAGCAGATGGGCAAAGATTTGGGCATTGCCAGTCATGCAGCACCTGCCTTTGCTCAGGGACTGGTTGCAGAACCCATGGAGGAGGGCAGCAGGGTGAGTTCCTTGAGCTAGACAAGCACTGAAAGATTTTAAAGACTTAAATTATTTTTTTAATGTTCCGTTGAATGTAAAGCATCTTCTGTCTTCTCTGTTTTCAAAAAATGCATGTTAACTTGGTGTAACTAACTAAACTCCTGTTCTAGGTGAACAATATAATTTCTCAATATTTCAGACACCTTTTAATAGTTTCCGGGAGGGCATTGCTGAACTGTTCAGTTCTGTTTTATGACTTGCTACAGTCCTTTGTCATAATATCAGATGGGCTGGTTGTTGTTAAGAGTATCACTAGGGATTTTTAACTACATCCTTCATTATTTTGCTTCCTGGTAATAAATAGATCAGATTAAGGAAAATAAATTAGAATATAAGAGGACATTGATGAGACAAGCTATCGCTTAATGACCAGGCTAAGAACTACCATGGAGGAACCTGGGGAAGTAGTGTTGGCTTTCTAGTGGGCAGAGTTATGTTATTAATCAAAATTATTACTGAGGCTTTTACTTCTTTAGACAGTTGTTCTGAGCTACTTGGACATGATCCAGAAGCTGCTAAGTGTCAGTTAACTGAAGCTTCTTTTTGCATCTTGGAAGCAGCCTTGGTGGATGGAGGAGAGCTGCATTAAGAGTGTGTGTATGTGCCCAGAGGTTCATGGATAATACACCTTGGCTGTGGCTTTAAAGTAGACACAAATATTGCTCACAAATTTTTTATTTTTATTTTTTTTCTCATATATTGAAAATGTAACCAAAGTAAAAGATTAAGTAATGCTGCAGGGTCTGGTGGGTTAGAACAGAGTCATTGTATTAGTGTGACCTATTGTGACTTAAAAATTAAATTGTTGATCTTCCCTTTCTATCTATGCTTTCTTCCTGCTCTTTTCTCAGTACGACATTTAATCTCATTTGAGCCATGTGTCTTTTCATATGTAGATGTTTTATGGCTGGCTCTTAGCTTTGGTTGTCCCATACTTGGGGAAATAAAGGCATATATCAGCTCTGTGATACATCCACCGTTTCAGGAAGTGGTGGACAGAAGTAGGAGACAGGACTGGCACAGAAAGGATGCACTGGGATTGACTGTTCATTTTTACCCAGTGCAAGGAGTAAAGGCCAGAAATTAAACTGGTAAGTGACGAGTTCAAAACAAAGGAAGATTGTTGTCTTCATACAGTCTGAGCTTACACGGGAGCTCTGCCACAAAGCGTTGAAAGTTTGCATGGGCTCAGTGAGTTAGTAGTGCAGCTTTGGAGGGAGGAGCAGCTCTTTGGGGACTGCTGCATGCAAAGATGCCTTTTTTGGTCTAGAAAGTCCCTAAGCCGCAGCTTTTTTAAAAGTTGGGAGAATATTTTTATCTCCACTGACCTTTAGCAGTGTGCTAGAATTTTGGAGACCTGAATTTTACTACTGACCCAGACTCGCGTATGCTGATTTTACTGAGTGCAAAAAATGAGTGATGCCTTCAGCATTGTAGCATCCATACCTTCTACACCCTTGATGATGCTGGTGGAGGGCAGCTGAGAGGAGGCACTGTGTGTGAAAAGTGGGGGTGACTAGAGTGCATCTCCCCTTCCATTCCCTTCTCCCTCTGCCTCATCTGCACTTGGAAAGTCACAGAGTGACTAAACTCTTTATTTTTAGACATTACAAAGAAAGAAAGCATTAGACAGCTGGCTGCAAAAATACTTATTTGTGACCTTTCTCTACATTTGTACAATTCTTGTTGCTATTCTGGAGAAAGCTTGCAGTCCCTCCCCACTTCAGCTCTTTGGTCTTACAGAGTTTCAGGAGAAACTGAAATGCTTATAACTTTATGCATGCATAGAATCATAGACTTTTTTTAGGTTGGAAAAGACATTTAAGGCCATCAAATCCAATTATTAACCTAGCACTGCCAAGGCCACCACTAAACCACATCCCTAAGCACCACATCTACATGTCTTTTAAATACCTCAGGGATGGTGACTTCACCACATTCCTGGGCAGCCTGTTCCAATGATTGATAACTCTTTTGGTGGAGAAATTTTTCTTATCTAATCTAAACCTCCCCTGGTGCAACTTGAGGCTGTTTCCTCTTGTCCTATTGCTTGTTACTTGGGAGAAGAGACTGACATCCATCTGCCTACAACCTCCTTTCACATACTTGTAGAGAGTGATAAGGTCTCCCCTGAGCCTCCTCCTCTGCAGGCTAAACAGCCCCAGTTTGTTCAGCCGCTCCTCATAAGACTTGTGCTCCAGATGCTTCACCAGTTTCATTGCTCTTCTCTGGGCATGCTCCAGCACCTCCATGTCTTCCTAGTAGTGAGGGGCCCAAAACTGAACACAGTATTCAAGGTGTGGCCTTGTCAGTACAGAGTACAGGGGGACAATCACTGCCCTTGTCCTGCTGCCACACTGTTTTGGATACAAGCCAGGATGCTGTTGGCATTCTTGGCCACCTGGGCACACTGCTGGCTCATGTTCAGTCAGCTGTCAACCAGCACCCCCAGGTCCTTTTTGTTCAGGCAGCTTTCCAGCCGCTCTTCCCCAAGCCTGTAGCGTTGTGTGGGGTTGTTGTGACCCAAGTGCAGGACCCAGCACTTCTCCTTGTTGAACCTCATACAGTTGTCCTTGGCCCCTTGGTCCAGCCTGTCCAGATCCCTCTGCAGAGCCTTCCTGCTCTCAAACAGATCAACACTCCCACCCAGCTTGGTGTTGTCTGCAAACTGTCTGAGGGTGCACTCAATGCCCTTGTCTAGATCATTGATAAAGATATTGAACAGAACTCGCCCCAGTGCTGAGCCCTGGGGAACACCACCTGTGACTGGCCACCAACTGGATTTAACTCCATTCACCACTACTCTTTGGGCTTGGCTCTTCAGCCGTTTTTTTACCTGGTGAATCGTATACCTGTCCAAGCCATGAGCAGCCAGTTTCTCCAGGAGAATACTGTGTGAGATGGTGTAAAAGGCTTTACAAAGGCCCGGGTAGACAATATCCACAGCCTTTCCCTCATCCACTAAGCAGGTCACTTTGTCATAGGGAACAAAAAAAAAAAATTGCTTCCATGTTTGGAAAACAGCTACTTCTGTTTGTAAGCATTTGGCCTTGCTTTTGTCCCATTTTATAGTAACATACTATCTGGACAAGCAACTGGAGCACTGTTAGTAGGCGCTGTGCTGGGGTATTCCCATGCTGGTGGCTGAACACCGTCTGCTCCAGTCAGTCCAGTTATGAACTAAAGTACAGCTTGAGATAGACTTCTCCCTAACCTTTCCACTTGTGAGAGGAAGGATTAAGTAGGTTTTATGGATTCAGTGGGGTGAAAGGGTTTAGCAGTATGTATGAACAGGAGCTGGAATTGGGGCCATCATCAATGGGGTTTGGCCTGCAGCTTGTGATGGGAGCTAGCAGGTGTGCAAATGTAGTTTAAGCTATACAGATGTTATTGGTCATGTCTTTTGTGATTGGAGCAAAATCTTAGGAAAAAGGGGGTAATTTTGACTTTGCATAATGGGGAGATGTGACTTTTAGTGGGGTATGTTCAGTCAAAAGAAAAAAGGCAGGACAATATGAATGTGAGAAATCCAGCTGCAAAAAAGAAACAGTTTTACAGTAATTGAATGATATGGGTCAGTCATATCAATCATGTTTCTTAAGAGTAACTCTGTAGGACAAAGCATTTCATAATACAGCTGTTGAGTGATGAGGATAATTTGTTTTATTTACTTAAAATGGTGTGTATTAGCACTGCCCTAACCAGTAAGTTTGCAAGCTGAAATACAGCTACTACATCCTTTTTTTTTTTTTTATCACAGCTACCTTTCACACACTGTTGAGTAAAGTAAAACTTTCTATTATGTGAAAGTATTCTTGGGTGGAAGCCCTTGAGTCCCTTATTGCCCCCAACCATATTTCTGTGACCAAATTATCTTCGCTAAAGCTGATCTGTATAAAACCATTTTTCACTTACATAGCATCCAAAATGTGAAAAACCACTTTATGCTGAATGCTGTTTTGCTAGGACAATATGCTGAATTTATAGGGCACTTTGTTTCCCAGCTGAAAAACTACTGAAACCTTTTTGAAGGTGAAGCATTGCTCTTGCAAGCAGAGATGGAGCAGTTTTATACAGCTAGCATGTTTGTATCAGTACTCCATTTGCATCAAGTGTTACAGGTGTAGTTTAATCTACCTTTTATATCCATCTTTGATATATTAAAGAAAAGAATACTTTCTGTCAAAGCAGAAAAATGCATGGGAGTGGTTTTACAGGGGTTGTGGCAGTACTTGAGTACTAGCGAATGGTATTTCAGGGGGGTATCTGGCCAATGGAGGAAGCCGGATAGAGCCCACACATAGTGATGCATCAGCTTCTGCCACCACTGGGTTCTAGAACTCTGCCCATGTCAGATGGTAGCAAATACCTGCGCTCAGTGAAGTACTGGATTTTGCTTCCTTATTTTAGATGAGCAGTTTCTCATTCCACACCATTAGTTCCACCAGCTCTCAGCAGTGCGGCAGGCTGTTGCCAGCCATGCTCCCTGAGGTCCAAGTATTGCAATAGATGCGTTTTCTACTGCTAGTTCGATTTACTGTGTACTTTTGAGTTTTTTACAAGGTATGAGCGATGCCCTTTGTTAGGAAGGATTTCAGATAACTTGGTTCTGTGTTTAAGAAGTAGAAGGACATTGATGATCAATGTGTGGATTGGTAGGGGGGTTTTTGGTTCATTGGTTGGTTAAAGTTTTTTTATGAAACTTAGAATACTTTGTAGCAATGCTGAGGTCAAAAATATGTTTGCTTGTTGGAAAGGTTTCTCAGCTCAAAACATTAACAAGAAGCTTTCAAAACCTTGGGGGGAAAAAAGCAACCCACCCCCAAAGATTTTCCAGCATTTTTTTTCCCACTCTGCTGAGTGTAAAAGCTGTCTAATAATTTGAGCCAAAGAAAGATGAAACCTCACTAATTCAGTAAGCTGAATTCTCTCACAAGCTGCTTATCTTTTATATTTTAGAAACATACGTGGGTTCCACAGTATAGTGCTTAGCTTGTATGATTTCATGAGAGGTATGGGATAATGATGGTGGTGTGGAAATAATGGCTAATGCATCTCTAAAAAGAAAAGAAGGAAAAACATCGAACCTCTCAGATGAAAGGTGGATGCATATGTGTGCTTTTCTGAAGTAATTTTGGGAGGTTTGGGAATAGGTCCCCCTGAAAGGGTTGGCTCTGAGCTCTCCTGCATGTTGTCCTCTGAGGCAGTAGGTGTGATGCTTAGCAGCAGAAGGCTCTTGCTGACATATGAAGTTGTGCGCTGGGCTTCTTACTTGGGCAGGCAGGTTCTTATCTTTGGAAAGGTTTCAATGCAGGAGCTGTGACCCACTTTCCAGCACACCCAATAAATTTCAGTGAAATTAACTCACCTGGATGAGGTTAACTGGGTTAAGACCCCTGCCTGTGCTCAGACATTGTATCCTTCTCTTCTGTAGCAGAAGGTGTTGGGAAACATAGAGCCAAAATCAGTGCTGGGATAGGTATACTGAAGTGACTACCCCACTTATCTACTGAATTTGTCCTAGGACTATTAAGATTTTTCTGCCTTTTTTTTTTATTAGTAATACAAGTAACTTCTGAATTAAGTAGGTCAGCTATACAAAAATAGTAAAACAAATTCAGCAATTGTTTTTGTGTGTTGTGGCAGTAAATCTGTTGAGCATCTGCTTAGAAACAGGCCTCTTCTTTCACTCATCCTTGTAGTTAGAGCAAATTTAGATTGTTTCTGTTTAAAACCAGCAAGCAGTGTCCAACAAGTTAGACAATTGTAATCATAAATCCCTGGAACAATCTGTGTTTAGAGAGCATAAAGTAGATGAGCTGGGAAAATTTGTTCTGCATCAACCTTTCAAAAAAAGCCAAACTCTTCAAAACAGATTGGGCTCCTCTTTAGCATAGTGAGGAACTTTTGCTGGTTGTAACTGCCTTCTCTGGTATTTGTAAATATACTGATAAAAACCTGAGATTTGACAGACGTATTTAATTTGCAGGAATAGCTTGATAGCTTGCTTGGTGGTGTTTGTGTGTGGGTTTTTTTGTTATGGAGCTTACAGTTATCTGGTTCTAGCAACATGAGCAGTCTTTTATGTAAATACCCAAGTTCAGAACTATGTCTGCCATACAGACATGCTGTATGTATGTAATCAGAGCATACCATTTAGTTCAAACTAGAGTTCATTATTCTTGGGAGATGACTCAAAGATACTCTGCAACTTCACATTCATTGTAGTTTTCTCAAATTTCTCAATGTAGATGCACCCTCACTCAGCACAGGAAGGGGGAGATTAAAACTCTCACCATGCGCTGGCAAGCAATTAACTCAAATGTCTTTGTGGACATGAAAGGCTAAAGCAAAAAAATGTATATTCTCAGTATTCATGAGGACTATGTAGCCACGGTTCTGCCTGATGGCTTCATGAAATTTTTATCTGTTGGCACAGATCATGTAGGAGCAGTCTCCAGGGTGATTTAATATAGATGCTTTGTGCCGGGCTGGTGTACTTTCTCAGATGTTGGTCGGGGGATGGATGGGCTCCTTAAGTTTGGGCTGTAATAAGAGGCCCTTAGTCCTGTATGTCGGTCTATAATATGACCTACTTTTGATAAATGAAAGACAAAAGGGAATGGTTCAAGCTGTGATCAAAAAACTTTTTTTTTAAAAGAAAAGGTGTGAAATGTGCACTAGCTCAGTTTTTCTCTCTTGCACTGATGAAAATTTGCAAGTTGGCTTCCATATTGAAGTTGGCTACAAAATAAAGTTGTTTGTGAGGGAGGAAGCTTTCTGTACTTGAAACATGTTAAAGGAAAAAAGTATTTCAAATTTGTGGGAAGTTTTAACAGAGCCTGTTAGCCATTAAAATGTGTTACACCCAGGTAGAAAAAGTCATTGCTTTAACAAGACTTGGAAGGAGCAAGAAGGTTAATTCAAAACTAAGAAATGACAGTAATAGGGAAGAAACTTAAATTTATTCAGTCTTTGCTTGCAATCCTGAGAAGAGGTTTCGAGGTCAAGGAGTAGACAGGTCGCTTGTCTCAGTGCACACAGTTTGAAAGTTTTAAAATAAAAATTTAACAGATTTCAAAAGCCTTGACATACAACAACATTTAAAACACATTGCATGTGAATGGCAGGTCAGCTTATTAAGTCTGATAGAGGAAGTCCATACACTTTTTTAAGAATAAAAATCTAAGCTTATTTTGTTGGCAATTGTATGTAGGTTTGGGACATGGTAAGACTACTTGCAGCTCCATACCTCATGATGGTGACTTGTTTTAGGTACGCCAGTTTTAAATGCAGAAATGTTAAACACCCTTTTTCATCTACATCAAAGAACCTTGTCTTGATTTAGGTTCTCTTGAATGAATAATCTTGTCCTTGTACTTTTGTAAAAATAGTTGGATTTGAGTTCAGTAGCTTTTGTTGCAGATTATATTAGGACAGTATAGTAAAATCAAAGATCAGATAGTAAACAATTATCCTCCCACAGTGGGATGGGGTGAGGGGGGATCTATAGCATACTTTTTTGTTCATTCAGACTTATTGCTTCCCATTCCTGGGACCCATTCTTATCAGCTCACGGGGTTTGAGTTTGAGAGAGGGGAGAGAGTTGTGGGCTTGAAGTTTTTTTGTTTGTGGTTTGTTTGGTTTTTTTGTTTTGGTTTGGGTTTTTTTGTCTTTCTTTTGTTTATTTGCCTCAGTAAAATGGAGAAAGGTTTACAGGTTTCAGTTTTTGGATTCTTGCTGTCATGTTCTGGAGAGAATTTTGGTGAAATGAAGTGAGTTTCTAAATAAAGCAGAAACATTTGACAAATAAGCATTGCAAAGCAGTACAATTTTATCACTTCAAAGGGCATGGGAAGGAATCCAAACCTGCCTTGAACTGGTTAACATGTATCACTTGCCAGCTAACATGGATTATTTTAAGACTGAGATTTCTCAGATTGAAGGTTTAGAGCAAGCCATTGAGTATTTTCTTTATATCGCCCTATACGTTAAAAAAAAAAAAATAAAAATGCAGCATATTTAATTACATGAGGCAAATATTCATTAGCCCTGTTAGCTTAATCATCTTTTTTTGAGGCGGGTTCTTCTGGCCCTGTTTGGAAAGCCTTAATTCTTGCAGACTTTTTGGGCTGTTTAAAATCGCTGTAATCCCTATTTACATGTTGTGGGTTCTGTGGTGGTTTAAGCATCTTCAAAGCTGCCGGGAAGCTGTCAAACATGGATTGGCTAAAGGGCACCCACTGTGGTCAGCTCAGAAATGGCAGATGACTTGCTGGTATGGAAACACTGCATTCACATGCTATAGGAGTACCCTACAGACGTATTTCCAATGCCCCAGATGACTAAAGAGTTGCTATATATTAGTTTCTGGCTGGATTCAGGGCAAAGATTACAGGTCACAAGTAGGGCTATTTGACTTGTAGTGAAATCCAGAGAATCACAGGCAAAAAAGGATCCTTTTAACTTCTTTCTTCCTCCACATGTGATATTTTAAAATAAGATATTTGTTTAATGCAGACTTTGCTAGTGCTAATGAACATCAGCCTCCAAGGATTATGAGGGTCAACGCTAACATTTCTGGTTTATTCTGAGATTAAAATGACATAAATTGGCAAGATGATAAGCAGTAAACTAAAATGGTTACATCGTAATTAATTAGTAAGGTTCAAATAGCCAGTAAAGGAGAACAGAAAGACTTCTATGAGTCAGTGGGGGCATTTTCCTTACTGTTCTATTAGAGCTTATTTTCTCAGTGATGCTGCAGTTATTTTCTATTGATGTGCCCAGGATGGTTTATGCTCATTGTGGATCTGATCTGTTCATCGTATTTCTAAAGAGAAACTTTCGTTGGGTGTGGAGTGCTCAGGCAGTGGAACGAGCATATTTTTAAGCTGTAATTTTATGAATGTGAGGATCTGGACATCTCGTGTGGAGTGGTGGGAATGGCTTCTGAGAGAATGTGGATTTGGGGGTTCATTTTTCCCAGAGTCGTTGGCCGGGTGGGATCCTTGGTGCCCACTGTGATCACTGCAAAGAGCAAGTGGTGCCTAACTGGTATTTACCTTCCTCCACCAGGGCAAAGTTAATTTTCAGTTTGGTGATTGTTGTTTTTTTTCCTATTCTCCTTTTTCTGCTTATTCATCAATTGTAATAGTGGCTGTCTTTGTCTAGCTGGCATTTGTTATAGTCCAAGTGGGAAACCCAAAATGGTACTTGCTCTTGTTCAAATTTACATACTTATGGTGAAATGGTGCTTCTTTTTATGCTCTAGGAGAGGTGAGGGCTCATTTTGCAGAGGGTTTCTTGACTCCTTTGTAGAGGAAAAATTGATCTCTAGGTTTGGGGTGGAGTATAAGGCCTTGTTATTGCTGTTGTAAAAGATCAATTTGAGAAAAAGAGATAGGATCTAAAATGCAAACCAGCATCTGCCTTCAGGGGTACAGGACACTCAGAAATGCTTGTCATGTTCAGGCAGATGGTGCAGTATTTACGAACCTGCAGAGGCTGAGTGCTTTCTATTCCAGTGTTCTGTCATAACCCACACTGACTGAACTGGCTGGCTATGGGCTTTTTGGTTCATTTGGGGTTTTTTGTAAGTGTGGTTGTAGACTGAAGGAGGAAGCTGCTTTTAAAAAGGTACCTGAATTCTGTGTTTAATCTCCTTATTTATGTTGGTCTTTCATTTCTAGACCCAGAATATATGCGGCTGCGTTCAGCAAAAAATACTTGTCCTTTAATTTCTGTGTAAATGAATATCAGCTTTCAATTTAGCTATACTGGAATCCATTGAAAAAGAGATATTGGTATGACATTTGTTGAGATTTGCATGTTTTAAAGAGAAAACTGACAATATACTCAATTCTGCTTTCCTTACTCTTTCATAATAGTTCTTTCCTCTTAATTGCAGTACCTTATGTAATAAATAGTCCCATGGGTTTTAGTAAGACTGCTTAGGGAATTGAATACCACAGCGTTAGCAGAAATGGAAAAAATGAATAGTGCTTAAAAGAAGTGCAACATTTGGCAAAATGCTCATACTTATAGTTTGTACATGTATCAAACACTAATTCTGTTTTTGTTTACTGATGAATCTATTTAAATTATTACAGAAAACTATTGGAGAGAATTATGTTAATGATGCTTTTCGTGGCACCTGGTGTTGTATTTGGGTTTCTGTTGATTAAATTCTACTTTAAAATTCTATTTTAACCTTGAAAAACATTTTTTAAACTGCAAAGTATAGCTTGAATCCGTTAAGTTTTTGTATGAAAAGAAAAAAAGATATCTTAACTTTTACCAATTCCACCAAAGGGAATCACTTGTGTGCACACTTGAATTGGTGGTCAGACCTGCTCAGTATTGCAGGCATATAAAATGTTTCTGTCAAAATTGCTTTACAATCTCTGGAGGGGATTTTTTTTAAAGCTTTTTTTTTTTTTCCCCCCCAAAAGTGGAGAAATACCACAAGAGCGTATCAGGAGACAGACCTTTGTGGTTCAGGTTGGGGATTTTTTTAGCTTTCCCTGTTCCTACCTCGCTGACGTAGAAGGTCATCCTGTGTCTTGCAGCCATTTACCCTCTACATGTCCTTACTGTGCTTTGCCGTCCTTGTGGACGAACTCTGGTTCAGGTCACATACCCATTTTTCCTGTGCTTGTGAAAAACATAAGAGGCAAAGGAAGACGAATAAATATTCCTGTTTAGAAAATACAGAGTTGAAGCAGAAAATGTATTTCATTTTAGGTAATGGATATAACATCAATATTACAATTCTCTTCTCTTATTAAAATTTAGACAAACACTGTATGTGTGAATTGTCCTGGATTTTTCTCGGCTGTTCATTAGCAAGACATGCCATTTTAAGAATGGCATTTAAGCAAACCCAGCTGGTTTGCTTAGATTTAAATGAAGATCAGCTCAGCATGAAGCTTGGAATTGCTTCTTGTGGATTTTTTTCTAACTGGGACTTTTTAATCTGCTTTTGACTTTACCATGTATTTTTTTTCTTTTACATTAGCATGTTTAGAGAACTGATTTTCTATTGGATTTATATCATGGCTATCCCATTCCTTCACTCAGCAGTGCAAGAAAAGCAAAACAGGAGTTGAAAGTTGTATATATGTAAAAAAACCCTGAAAAACCACAAAAAACCACCCCCCCACCCAAACAAACAAAAACCACACCCTTCAAACAAAAAAACCCAAATCAAATCTTATCTCAGAGGAGACTGACTTTGTAAGTGCCCAGAAAATCCATCTGAAACAATTTTTATTTTTGTGTTTATTTAATGAATGTTTCTTGATTTTGCTGCTTATGGTGAAGGCTGAGCTTGGGTTTCTCCATGAATGCATGAAGCTGATGAAGATGTCTTTCATTTCTATATGTTTTTATTCCACCTACAGTACTCCTCTGCCCTGTCTCTACTTAGAAGTGTTTCCTTGCAGGACTTTATAAAATTAGCTTGAATGCTGACAGACATCCCCTTTACCATCTCTCTTAGGCTTGATTCTTGTCTGGGTCTATCGCTTTCTCTTCCAGAAATTGTTTGAACTTCTTGAAGACTGGAATTTTTCTGTGTTTTCCAGGTTTTTGGTACAAACAGGGACATAGATGCATTCTCAGCTCCTCCATTACACGGCTAGAAGTGTTTTACAACTCCTTAGAATTAAAAAGTAAATTTCTGACATCAGATTCCATCAGCATTTTGTTAGCTTTTTCAGCTACCTTTTGGTTATCAGCTAACAGCAGTGTCCGGCACTGGTTTGGTTATGCCTGTGTTGAACTAAAGACAATTCTTGCTTCTTTTGTCACTTTATACTTCAAGTTATATGCAAGTTTCCAGTGTAGCTTAGATCAGTGTGTTAAAGTGTATTTGCATATAAAATGTACAGAGCTTACATGCTTCTGTTTCATGAGTGTTAAAAAGGACTGCTTTCTTCTCAAGCTCAGCAGTGAAAATGGTACTGTCAGAGCTCTTAATCCTAAAGCAGGGAATTGATATGTGATGCAGTGCATCGATTTGGTTGATGTTATGGAGCTAGCAGTATGGTTACAATCTGCAGCCAATCCAGATTGCAACCAAACTTTTACAGCGTACAGTAGGGTTTTTTTCCTCTCATAACATACAAGTTTCAAATAGCGACTTCACTGATACACTGCATGTCTTTGTACATATGGCTTCCCACCCCCCTTGCAAGTAGTTAGTAGGCATATATTGATTTCAGGCTATAGAATTGGCTTTCATATGGGAATGTTATAAATAATTTTTTCCTTGAAAAACCAAGGAAAACAAGTTAATATGGTATCACCCATTTTCCTTTACCAAATGCTATTGCTGTAACCACTGTAACATTACTTAGCATTAATTCTCTTTAATCAGCTGTGCTGTCTTAAACATAGCAGGGACAGCAGTTGTAGCTCAAAACAGTGCTTAAAATGGGGCTTGCATGTGGATGTGAATTCCATGATTTTTAAGAGTTTGTGGTCATTCAGCTGGATAAACATGGAACTACTTCTTTACTGAGTGTGTTTGTTTTGGTCCCTGCTGGCAAATAAAGTCTTAGGAAATTGAAGTCTTTTAGATGAAATCAAGGGTTACATAGTTCGAAATGGCAGAAGTTCTTACTGTTCATATATGAATGTGATTCCTATACAGACTTTGTAGCTTTTGTGGGGTTTCCAGAGTTGGACTCATAGTTACAAATAATTTAGGTTTTAATAAGTGGAATGGTGATCTTTGAGTGTATGTAATATAAGCTATGTAATTCATCTCTAAAATGTATCGGGGACACCCGATACTTACACCAGTAAGTTCAACTGGTTGAACTTACAGATTGGTCTTTGAATCTGTGACAGCTTTGTATTTTAGCAGAAGAGTTTGAAGGAAAAGCAAAGTCTTTGAGGCATATCTCAATACTGTTTGAACTTTAGGGTTTAGAAAATTGTATTGACTGGGCAGCTTAAGTGCTTGCTGCCTTTAAGGACTTGTTTAGTTTCCACTGCAGAATGAGTCCTGAGGCAGTAGCTACCCTGGAAACTGATTTATGAAAAAGGCTCTGTTTGGAGGAGAATATTACGTGCTCCCCATCTCTGCAAGCTGCCCTGCTCTTTTCATTGGTTGGTGTTTTTCTAGGAGGCATTCCTCATGCTTTTGTTCTATCCTTTTTTTTCACAACATGAAAGAAAATCCTCAGTTTTATGTGCTCCACATGGAGTTCCTTTCATCCTTCAAAGTGATGTTACTTATTTTGCAATGTAATCGCCTGTATGAGCTTGCTTTTGAGCTGTAAGGCTAAGTGTTGCTTTTGTTGGCAGGGTTATAATGTTTGCACATTTACCACATGTCATTGATTGATAACAGCAATGAAGTAAATAACTGAAGCATTTCACTCGGTTGTTTGGTTTTTTTTGTTCTTCTGTTTCTCACAGGTTCATTGCTAAACCATGTGCCTTAGGCCTTAAAGTCCAAGCCAACGGACCACAGAAAGCTCAACCTAATGCTATCCTGGAAAAAGTTTTCACAGCTATTACAAAGGTAGAGTATTTAAATAAAATATTTACCTTATAAAGTGGGATATGGCACTGTAAACTACGTCTGAACAAAACAAAGCTAACCACTAAATGCAGTGTTCCTTTTTTACAGCTAAAATCAGAATATACAAATGCCAAGGTTGTCATTGGTATGACAACTTGAGCAGTTGTCCATCCCTTCATGACATCTCCTGTAAGCTTTTAATAAAAAAAAAGTTGTAACGGAAATACATTATAGGTGCCATATGGCCACCTACTTTTTGGCTTCTTACCTTTTAGAAATTTCCACAAAATTGTCTTTTTTTTTAAAAAAAAGAGGTGAATTGTGAGCCAGTAACATTGGCCTTACTGTGTTTTCCATGGAACTTCAAAGCCACTCCTAGTGGAACTGCCTGAGCACACTGAGCACAGGGCATTGCTGACTTGCTGGTGTCCCAGCTGTTTCAGCTGTGATGAACATCCTTTGAAACTGGGGGCAGAGCTAGAAACGTTGAGGAGCATTGACTGAATAATATTCTGCCTGCAGATTTTTTTTACACAAGTCTCTCCCTCACCACTTATGTCTCTGTCTTTACAGCTCTCACTGTATGACAACTGAACTAAATCTCTATGTCATCCTGTCCATGCTTTTGAAGTATCCTGAACTTTTCCCATGCAGTGGGCAGTGAACGGGTGTCTTTTAGTGTCTCCTGAAGAATTTGGTGGTTAGCCACTTAGTAGTGGAAAGGCCTGTGGAGGCCTGAGGGACAAAATTGGGTTCAGTGTCAGGGACAGTGAAATATGCCATGGATCTGTTTTGCTTGTGTGTCCAGCCCTCTCTTGAGATCACCATGGCACTCAGTGTAGTTTCTGTCCTGTTTTCAGGGAGGGTATCTCATGTACCTTACTTTTAAAAGTTGCAGCACATGTGCTGTCACCCAGACTCAGCTGGAGGAAGAATGGGATGGGTTTTTTTCAATTTTTCCTTGCAGAATCTTCTAGCCTGACACAGGGCCCGAGTGTGTGAAGTGATCTAACTCCTGCCTGTGAGTCATGGTAGGAGCTGGCACACACAGCTCCCAGCACCCAGTGCATGGAGACAAGTGCAAAGAGCTCCAAAGGAAAGCATTTACTTTCCTGCAAGAGTTTGGTGGGGCTGTACGGTAGCTGCTCTCAAAGAAACGGTCCGATTTAGCCAGCCACCTTTTTGGAGTCACATGCAGCAGTTATCTTAGTCAAAATCCCAAGAGCTGCAGAGCTGCTTCAATCATTTGATTTTTCTAAAGTTACAGAGAATGGCTTTTCTTAATCTTCCGCTGAAAAACTCATGGCTACTTTGGTCGACTAAAAAAAAATTTTAACCTCCTGCAACACGTAAAGTCGTCTTTACTGTGGCAGCTCCTTCTATCTCATTCAGTGTATATAAATAACTGCCTTGCAGAAGTAAAGTTAAAACTCTAGAAAACAGATTGTCCAAGAGATTTTTCTGTTTCTTTAAAAAAGAATGAGATCAGGAGAAATATAGAAATAGTCCTCACGCAGTACTGTATGTGTGGAATTGCTGCATGATTGGAAATGTGGTCTGTACTGCTCTTCTCCACATAGTAGTAAAATTAAAGACAGACTCATTTTCTTTTGCCTTACCTCTGCACTGGTTTGCAGCTGCTCTACGGAATAAGAGTTCCACACTCACTGCTTTTGAGAATAATTCTGTGTAGCTAATCTTGCAGAAAAAAAAATTCTCTGTCCCTGTTGTCAAGGTGATTTTCCTTTTGAAGTTGTCACTTTGTTTAATGACCTCATTTTTTTAACATTAACATGCACAAGGATGCGATATATCTTCTTTCCATGTCAGTCGAACAACCTTCACTACTGCAACAGTTGATAGGACAAAGATCTTGATGCAGGACAATGGAACAGGCATAGCCTGTGGCAGGCAGGGGAGTGCTTGTAAGCCCTGCTACTTGAGAAATGCATGGATTTTATTCCAACTGATCACCACTTTCCAAGTTTCAAGCAAATTTTCATCCCATTGTTCCGTTCAAGTTTCTTATTATTAATAACCTGCATGCAATATTACCATGTATGTCTTTCTAGATTAATAATAGTTACTATAAACATATTTTGATGTTGATCTGCCAGCAGAGATTTCTGTGAAAGTAATATTATTTCCATATATCCACGTGTCTGACAAGTAGCCTCTAAGAAATAGAGAGGCAATTACAGAGTTTCTAAATTTAAAATGGAGTTACTGCAGTTGGGCACAGAAAGAATTTTTATCCTTCTCTGTTCTGTAGCATCCAGATGAAAAGAGGCTGGAGGGCCTCTCCAAGCAGCTGGACTGGGATGTACGCAGCATTCAACGCTGGTTTCGACAAAGGCGCAACCAGGAAAAGCCCAGCACTCTTACGAAGTTCTGTGAGAGCATGTAAGGATGTGCATTCTGTTCTTGAGCCTGTGTCATCATCAATTTTCTCCTTTGTTCTTCATGGGTATTTTTGTCGATGGGTAGAAAATTATACAAATTGGTAGAATATAACTTCTTGAATAAGAAAATCTCCTTTCTCCTGAAGGAGTCCATTTATACTTTTTGTGTACTTTGAATAGTGAAAAGCTTTCAGAAATCAGATGGTTGTGATTCTATAATGTCGGGGTGCCAACCTGATCCTTTGAGACAAGTTGCCTTGTGTTAGGGTGGGAATCTGTCTTTACAGCATAACCTTTAGCTATACAACCTGACAGAGATCTGAGACACAGGAAAAAAAATAAAAGCCAATTGGATTGCTAAACCATTTCTTTGTTTTTTCTCATCCCAGGCTTACATCCCCCCTTACTAGCCCTTTTCCTTGGGTGTACTGAACTGAGGAGCTAAAGGCTCCTATGCTTTCTTTAGGAAATTATTTTTCACCTGCCAGGGTTTACTTCTAAGCAATCTATCCCAGCACCCAGCTGCTCTTCTAACTGGTTATCTACATAAAGGTCGTTTTTCTAATTAGACTCCATCGTTTTTAGTATGTGAGCTACATTTCCATGCTAGCTGGATATAACATATTAATCTGCATTGAAAGAGCATGGAAAATTACATCTACTTAAAATATTTACATGTTTTTCTTAAAGGAGGACTAATAGATACTGCATTCATAATAAAACAGAAAGTAACTAGTTTATTTGAAAGACTCATTAATTCCAAGTTTCAGCCCTCTAGCACTGCTTAATGATGTTCCTTTGATGTGGAAGGTCATGCATTTAAGGCAGATTTTAGACGCTCCAAATCAAGGGACTTGGCAAATATTGCTGAGGCCATAAACAAGTATTGGTTTTATTATACACTGTTGGTCAAGTGCTTGTGCTGTTGCTGGCTTAAAATTCTAGTTAGAGTTTTTGTTGGTGGGAAAGTGTTAGGTAGAAATGTCAGCAGAAATAGAGGAAGCCTATTTAAGTTAGAAAGCAAATTGTAGTTAATCTTATTTTCCAAGTTTTGGTTTTGTTTTGTTTTTAATTATTCCTTACAATTCTTAAATTGCTTCTTTAAGAAATTGCAAGTAAAGAAATCACAAAAACACTGCAGACCACCCAGAGAGAGAGGGGAGTGTGTGTACCCACACAAAAAACCCAGCTTGTGGAATATATTGTCATATCGTTCATGCAGATTTCTTAAATGTATTTCATACTTTTTCCTTTTGTACATTTCCTAAGTATTTTCCTTAACTTTATTTTTTTGTGGAGACATACAGAAATGTTCATAATACAGTCCTGAATACATAATGTATTAAGACATTTTTTTTCTAAAGCCAAACCACAGATGAAATACTTTCAGCTAAGGACTGAGTAGGAGAGAAATTAGAAGAGTTATTGTTAAGAATATTGACTCTCTAGCTCAGAGAATGAGAGGCCTTTTTTTTATTTTAGAAGAAGAAAGATAAATTGTCTAAAGATGATTGCCCTTTAATAAACAGGAACTTAACTTGTCAGAATGTTTATGTCCTTTACCTGGTATTTACAGCTAAAATCCACCCTTCTTAATATTAGTAAAGCCAGGTAGAGTAAGATTATGGATAAACCTAGTCATCCTATTGCCAGCAGCTGGTGGTCTTATAGTTACTGATTTTTGAGATCAGTGAAGAACAACCTTTTTTCTACAAGGGTTGTAGCTGTTACTGTATACACTTGTTTCCTTAATTTGTAAGAATGGCTGTAGAATCTTGGGGGGAAAAAACTGTATTACTGTTAGAGCTAGCATATTCAGGCAGTATACTTCACTGCTTCTGTTAACTCAGGTCAAAGACTTCACTCTGTTGCATTAGTGCCAGCAGATTTGTGCTGACCTAGAGATGGAAAAAACTTACGCTTACCATGAAACACAGGCACAAATAAGCAAGTTACGGGTGCTGAACTTGCTCCTTTCTGGCATACATTATGGAAAAAGCGCAGGGCTGAGAGCTATGAATGCAAACTGGAAGGTAAGGTCAAGCTGCAATGAATGTGATTAACTTAGGCTGACAGAATTAAGTGCCAGCTTCATTTAGAAAGCACCATTGGGCATTACTGTGATATGTGTACTTAATAGTGATGATAATATTTGTCCAAAAAGAAGCAAGGTGGCACAAATAATAATAAGTGAATAGTTCAGGTTCTCTCTGTGGTTTGCAGAAGGTGCAGTGGGAGTTGTGTCTCCATCTCTATATGTACATGCTGCTGTGGGAATGTGGTGTTATCCAACCGACCATGTGTGCATTGCTCTGATGGCACTTCCAGCGGTGCAGTGTGTGCCACTAGCTGTCCCATCATCACACATGCTGAATAGAGTTGTTGACAGGTAGTCAGAATAGCACTGGGAAGCCAGCGATACCTTTTTTTCCACTCAGTATGGGTGTTAAATGGTTGTCCAGTTAAAGCTGTCCATCAGGGCACTAAGCAAGGTGCTTTACTTCAGTATGTTTGGAGCAAAGAAATCCTTCTGTATGAGGTCTGTAGCCTTTTCACAACTGTCGAGTCAATGGGGTGGCCTTTTGGATGAAGAGTCCATGTGTGGCAGCTGCTTTGTAGCTCCACACTGCATAAAGCACATGTTCCCATGATAGTAGTGGGAAGTGGAGCACTCCTTCACTAACTGGGGCACCAATGGAGAGTTTCATAGCCCTGACAGAGAACGAAATGTGCCCTTATGTAATAAGCAGGCACAGAGCAAGCAAAATGACAGTGATCCCCACCTACACCTTCAGCTGTTGAGCTGCTGTTGTCCTTCTAGAGAACTTCAGTTTTGTTGGCAACTGCATTGATTGACTGTGACTTGGGAAGAAAAGTGACAGAACCCACAGCAAATGTGGAGCTGCTTAAAAAGAGCTCCAACACTTTTACATGGAGATGATTCAATTTACTGCTAGAAAAAGTGTTCTTTGGGCCCAGAATGGCTTTTCCATGATGCAAAGGAGAAGGCAGCTGTGCCAGAAGGGCTGTAGGCCATTTCTGACTGCCTTATCTTTCTTGCCAAATTACTAGTTTGGGTACTATCTCAGGTAGAGGAGTTTCAATAGAACAAAGGCTGAGAGCAAAACTCCATGGTAAACATGCTTGCCTGGAGTGAATGACGCCCAAGATCCAGGCCCAGACAGACTAAATCAGCAACTTAATCATTAGATTCTTCTTGTCCCTCTTTCTCACTTTCTCTACACCTCCCTTCTTTTTCTTTTCATGCAGCTTCAATTCTGGTCCTATACAGAGTTCAGAGAAACTCCAAAACCTACACTTTTTTTTTTTTTTCTTTTGTCTTTTCTCTTTCTTTTTTTTTCTTCCCCAAAATGGAATGATTCCTTTGCTGCTAGCCATTGTTAGATGTACCTGCTAAAAACTTCAGATAGTACACTGATAAATACCTATACAAAACACGAAATGGATAATTTCACCAGGTTCATGATCCAGTATTAGTCAAAAAGACACTAGTAAATGAGGTGTTAAGGATTATTTTACTAGAAAGTCTATGGATGGTTTCTCAAGGATTTGGTGATTCTAACACAAAAGTTGGAGTTAAACAGCAGAGTGTTTGTAGTCACTAGGAAAGGCATCCTTGTAATGCTCAGGCAGTTAGCTTACTACATTAGCTGCAGGGGAGAGTCTGTCTATAGCTTTTCTTTCCGTTGTGGGAATTCGGGCAGTTTTACTCCTTTCCTCAACTTGAAATATGGGTAAAAGAGAAAAGAGACCTGAGTGTGCAAGGTGGACTTTTTTACTGCCATGCATTTCTGTTACTTTTTATTCCTTTCTCTCTGTTGCAATGGCACAGCCTAACATCAAGACAAGCTTTCTCCTGAACAAGAGTAGGGTAAGGACCTTGCGCTGTGCACTTTGAGTATGCAGCTCATGAGAAAACACAGAAAGTGGATTACCTTGCATCTCTTTTGAAGCTTGTGTGGCTTCTTGTTATGCACGGAGAGTATCTGCAATATTTTACAAGGCTAAAAGTTGTTTCTGCAGAGGACTATCAATCTATTTAAAGGTAGCCGATGCAAATTGAATCAAATGCTCTAATGACTCTGGTGGAGCACAGTTCTAGCACAGAAATGTATTTTTAAAAAAATACATATACAAACCCCACCCAGTGTCTGGCCACAAATGCGTTCCCAAAAACATCCGTAGGAAGAATTCTGCATCTGGATATCGTAGAATGGGAATTCCAGGCATGGAATAAGCTAGTGGGGAAAGAGCTTCAAGGTATGCTGGGAACAACTGGGAGGATGTAACTCTTGGAAGACCGTGGATAGTGACTTTGCTGATTGCCAGGCAGAATACAGAATCCAAGAATGTCTTTGTTAATGTCTGATAGTCAGAAAGGCAGTGTAGTAGTGATTCCCAAACCACTTCTAGTTTCTTCCCAGTTTCAGTGTATTGTGCTGCTGCTCACACTGCTGGTGCATAGGCGTGTCTGCTTTTCTCAAAGCCTAAGTAATATAGAAAGAACAAGCATCCTGTCCGCCTCCTTTGTTGTTTAGAGCAAATGGGAAAAAACCTGTGTTGCCCAAAGTTATTAGCCTGCGATTTTGCAATTTCATCAGGCTCATGACTTTTCTGTTCTACAGCTATATACATCTAAGCAAGCTGTTTGTTAGAGACATTTACATGGTTTCCAAGGAGTGGCTGGCAGAAACATATGGCCAAGAGAATTTTTTGAGTTTATGCAACAGTCTGCATGTGAAAACATGGAAATGTGCAGATTGGAGAGCCAAAGATTTCCCCACGCCCCCGCCATTCTTCTCTAGAAGATACTAAAGTATCTCCATGTGGGTTGTCTTTTAGTTTTGATGTAGGGGGAAGAAGAGTCTCTGTCTCATCTCCTAGCCAGAACATCTTCTTTTTCGTAAGGAATTGAAATTGTTTATACACATTTGGTTTTGGGGAGATGTTATCTATCTATAGCTGTGTATATATATGTGTGTGCACAAGTATGTGTATAGATAGAGACAGATATATATTGAATTTTTTTTTACTTGTCATGCATATTTATGTGAAAATTTTATGGGAAGTTTGCAACTTCTTGGCCATATTGCTGTTCTTGACTGGAAGAGTAATTCTTTCCCACAAAATTGCACTGGAAAAACAACTGTGCAAGGGAAAGAAATTGAGACAGCTGCTTGGTTGTTGAAATTCTGAACTGTGCTGATACAAATCTTTAAAAAAAAAAAAAAGCATAAAAGAATTAATCAGTCCATGCTTTGTGTGTAACAGTAAAGCACTAGAAAATAAATAGGCATCCAAAAGCTTCTAGCTCTGAATTTTTAATAGCCTCAGGCCCTTTTAAGTCAGCTTCTTAAACACTGCTGAATACAATGATATTTGCGATGCAAGCAAAAATATGTGGTACATGGTATTATGGGTCCATTTAATTCTGATTTGTTAATACAGGCTTTCAGCTGCCTTAGTGATACATGCAACAGAGGACTAACCAGTTTTTAACAACCAGAAAAGATAACAAGGAGATGGGTCTGTAAAGCTGTGCTACATGCTCTGCAACAAGTGTGATAGTTACTGTTCAATGGCCATAGAATTACCAAATTTCTGCTGTTTTTCATGGAGCAGGAATGGCTGTTCCTTCTCACTGTCTCACAGGCACAAGGCATAACCTCTTCCCTGCTGCTTTGACCTGCTTGGGAGATCTAAAGCAGTGGTAACTCAGCCGGCAGCTTGGTGAAAGGGAAATTGCACACCTAACTAGTACGCTGAAAAAAAGTTAGAGATTTTCCTTGCTATTATAATTCTGGATTTATTTCTTTATTTCTTTATTTTTAACTGGGCAGATATTTAGTTCTGCTCCTTCTCCTTGTAACATCCTACATTGGGCTGCATTCTGCATCCAGGTGCTTCTGGGACAGGTGCTTCTGTTGACAGATGATCATAGGACAGCAGCCTCACCTGAAAGAGAAAGCATCAAAGAAAGTCCAAAATTTCCAAAAGTTACTGTGAAACAGCAGCAAACTCTGCAATAAGGCATAGTACTGGAAACTTCTAAGTAATTCCTATTTCTTCCTTTCTTCTGGAATGCTTTGTGCTGAAACAGTTAATAGGACTGATAAATTTAATACAGGTGAAAAAAAGCGAGTCGTTCGCATACTGCTCTTTATGATCCTTAACTTATTTAATTTTTTTCAGTATTTCACTTAGCTTTCTGTGACCTTGAGTGAAATACTCGCTGGTGCTTCACAGAAGCAGCTAGTAGCGGTGTCCGAAGAACACATGATATCATTGAGAAGTGTATGTTTGTGTATGCCTCTCTGTATCTGGAGGTAGATTTTGGATATTATTTTTTTTTTCCCCATTCTCCCCGCTGTTGTCTTAAAACAAAGGGGGTTGGGCAGGAAGAATAAGAGGAGGAGTACTCCTTCAAGCACACTAGCTGGGTTTATAGCCAAGAGACTGCTTTGGCTCCGGTCAGGCAACAGGGTGGTTTCCCCAAAGCTGCTAACTCCCAATACCACCATGTTAAAACAGACCTGTAAAGGGAAAAGCCAGGGAAGCTGTCAGCTGCTGTGATTGACCCAGTTTCTCTGAGTGCCAGTGTCAAGATGAGAAGTTGACATTCCCATAGGTTAAAAGAAGCTAGCTCGGGCAAGTCGAGGTTAGAGAGTTGTGAACACAGATTTTTCTTTAAATCAACTCAGCAAAGTGTAGCACTTTGCAAAATAAATTTTGAGGCATCCTACTTTACTTTGAAGAAGTCTTTCAGTGTCACTGTTTGGTGCTGCTGTCTGCATGCTCCAGCTGTACCAAGCTTACTATACCAAAACAAAAGAGGAGAAACTACTAAATGGTCTGTCTTTGTAAAACAATGTGCCCTTTTCAAATCAATTATCTGAGAAATTACTCTCACTTAGCATAAATCTTCATGGCTGGCAGGTTTTTTTGTTGTTGAAACCAACAATTTTATTTTTATTTTTTTTATAACACATACACAGACAGCCCAGTCCACGGTTTTGATTAAATATTTTTTTCAATGTGAAGTCCTTATTGGTTTGTATTAGTTGCACTTGAAAAAACAGTAAAGGTTGAGTCTGACAGCCTTCATCAGAAGTAAAGACCACTTTAATGGTGTTTTCTGAAGGCCTTTATTGATTATTTCTTTATTCTTTACTGAGTGTCATGTAATTTCAGTAATGTGTATCTTCCCATTAAAAGATTTGGGAACTTTGTCAATGAATCCTGATAGTATGTCATAAAACTGCTGGTGGAAGTAAATTGGTGGCTCTTAAATAGCCAGAAATTGCGTGTAAAGCAAGAAGCATGTTCTTGTTTGGTTTTTATCCACTAGAAGAAGGGAGTCATAAACCTGCTATGTGATTTCTAAGATGCTAGAGAAAGAACAGCTAATAACAAAAATGGATTCTCAGTATTATCAAACTTGTGAGGTTCTATTATTATTTTCATTATGTTAAGTGTCTCTCTAAAAATAGCAGGTTGCATATCTCAGCTCTCATTTACTTGAAACAAAATAATGTCTGAAAGACACACCATTGCCTTCACAGTTCAACCAAAGTTGGAAAATAAGGGTCAGTGTCATGCTCTGTTTTGCCACAGGCAGTCTCATCTCCCATGGGCACACTTCATGAACACTGATTTGCTACGGGACTCCCTTCTATGATGATGCTACTACCTCTTGCCAAAATGGAGTGCAGGCACTATTGAAAGGATAATTCATTGAAAAGATAATTCACTCCAGGGTTTCCTCTAGACAGATGATATGGATATAAAATTTGCCAAATCTGACTCTTCCAGCTAGGATAGTCTTGTTATCCAAGCAGAGCTATTGTCTCTACATTGTGCCATAGAGCAAGCAGCACATGCTTGGTGTCAAGCTATAAAAACATGATTCTGGCAAGGTGCAAACACATCAGTCTTAGTATTTCAGAAATGTGGGTCCTTCTTGCAGGGATGGTATAAAAGAAAGGGGACAGGATGACAAATATACTATACAAACCCAGAAATCCTCATGGTGTTTCAGAGCTATATTTCATATTCATGTAAAGTAGAACCTGGGCATGTACTATCCAGTGTTCCAGCCCTGAGCACCATGAATGTGAGCCCATCCAAGCTAGCTGGTCTCTTGCAACCTTGCACTCTTTAAAATGTCTGAGTAAGGATTCATACATCAGGTGATACAGATATAATGATGATGTTAGTGTAAGGCAAGGGGGAGCAACAAAGGCTAGCTCTTATACTACTCGGGGAGCTCTGTCTTTGAAGAGAACTGCTACTGGTGAAACCTATAGAGCTGGGCTGCCTGTCACTATTTTCCATTGTGCTGCTAGACTCATGTAAGTAGAACAAACTGTTCCATTGCCATTTTTAGTTAAAATTTTTATCAAATGTAATGTGAAAGTATGGTATTTTGCAGATGCAAATAGTACAGTGACTGTAGATGCTACAAGGATTGTACAGGAGATCAGAGAAACAACGGAAGAAGAGAGAGGGTCACCTTAGTATAATGTAAAGGCATATGAAAATGATGACTTGTATAAAGAAAATAAATGGAGAACAGCAACTGCCTATTTCATCATGCAAGAACCAGGAGGTATCAAAAGAAAAAGGAGCATACTCAAAACTGAGCAGTGAAAAAAGTTTTTCATACTCTGAGTAATTAAACAGGATTTCATGTTTCTTTCATGGAATTCATTGCTCTCCTGATGCAATAATTCAGCCACAATTTGTAATTAAAGAGATTGTTTTGCTTACTTGGGCAACCAGAGTATTTGGTATTGTGCTGATAAATAGATTGTATCTATAGTTTGCTTAAAAAGCTGTTGTCTTTAACTATAAAGTATCATGCATGCTGAAACTGGAGTACTGAGATAAGGAAGAGATGAGCCATGCAAGCAAATGACATTTGTGTCATGAAGGGTGTAGCCTGGAGCAGGGGCTCAGGTGCTGGCAGACTCAGATTTGAGAGGCAGCTTGGCGGGGGAGGACACAGGTTTTCAATGAGATGTGGAGGAAGTTGGAGTCTGTGAAATTGTTCCAGAACATGGAAGATGTGACCTTCACTGAGCACAAGAAGGGTTTATTATAGCTGCAAGTAGTGGGGAAGTTGAGATGAGTCACAGATGCCAAAAAGGAGACTCTAATTGAAGTCATCTAGCAAATGGCAACTAAAGTGTAGAGAGTAGCAAAGTTGGTCTGGCAATTGTAATCTGTAGTAAGCATGTAAAATACTGCAATTTTATCACAGTACTGTAAGAGTTACATCTAGACTCTGTGATTGATACATTCAAGGACCTATTAGTCTTTTAGGAGTATTAGATCTAATAATAACACAAAAAAGGAAGAGAGATGTGCTTGAATGCAAGGCCTCAATAGAGGGTAAAAAGAGAATGAGGCATTTATACTGAGACTCATGTCAGGGAAGCTAGTGCTGTGCAAAAAGGCCTGGAGTCCTGTTTGGTTATATAAAGGTAAGAAAGAAATCCTGCTCTGTTTTACATCAGGGTGAGATGTTGCTCCTTGAGAGTAGCACTCAATAGTTCTGTACACACTACTGATTCCATTGTCTGATACCAGGGTAGGCTGAGTTGAATTTAAGTTCCTCACTAAGCCACATGTGAAGTCAGTGCAGAAGCGTATTGGTGAAGCTTTTTATTTAGTGTAAATATCTTTCTTCCTGTGATGTCATTCAGAGCTGGTTCACTGATGGCTTCCTTGCTCCAAGAGAAAGAGGGTAAGACAGTACCCGTTGCCTTGAGTCAACATAAAATACAGTAATTTGTAGCCTGAGTCCCTGGATATATGAATAAGTTAATGGCTGGCAAGCTGTCCTAATTTTGAAGTTGTGAGAACACAGTGCAGCCACTGACAGCAATTCTAATTCTGCCCTAACACTTGCTTCCTGATCAATCAGGACCAATTATCTTGCACATACCTTCTCTCCAACACACAGCTTGCTCAGTACTCACACTTTCCAAAGGCAGAGTCTGGGCACTCACACCTAGCTGCTACAGTGTAGTTTGCCTGTGGGTTTATGCCTTCAGCATTTCCTCTCTGTATTAGGCTGTGGACTATTCACATTTCTTTGGCATCCAAGCTGGATAAGTAGCTTAATTATGCATCCTTTTATGATTTTATTATGCGCTTTTGTGCTGTGCTGTACTTGCACAGGCTGACTCAGGCTGTAGTTCAGCAGTACAGGCTACCATTGCAGCTCTAGCATGCAGTAAAGGTCACTTCCCTGACCTCTGTGTCCTTGCCCTGTGCCAGACAGCCGGCTGTGCAGCTGGTCTGTGGGGCAGCATGCTGTACTTACTGGGGTTAAGGGTTACCCTACATAAAAACATAGGGTACTTGTCAGTCAAATTTTCCTGTTGTGGGTCACAAGGTGCTCACATAAGCGTGCTGGAGTACTGTTGCTTGTGGTGGTGGTGAATATGTGTGCATCCAAGTAACAGAAGGGAAACTGTGGAAGCATGGACAGTACTTGTATCCAATGTGATAGCTCAGGGTTTGGTGTGGTGGAAGGGAGAAGGGGAGGAAACCCCTTCTGATGTGGCAGGGTGGGAGGACATGGTGTGGTGGAGCAGGATGTGGTGTGCATGCAGTGCTTTAAGTGCATTTTCCTGCTGCCAGTTCTATAGGAGTGCTTAGATTAACATCGGCTGAATGAATGAATGCTTTTCTGCTGAACAGCTGCTCCTGCGACTTTATCTAACTCTTCCTATCAATACTTCTGAGTTTTCAATAGTGAAATACTAGGTCTGGCTCCACTTTTGTTGCCCTGCTATCCCACTGCATTAGAAAGCTGAACCTTCTGGTGAAGGTGAAAGTGGGAGTAGACTTCTTGCAACTTTGTAGTATACTGCTCAAGAGGCTTCGGTTAGTTTGGGGACTGGTATGAAACAGATTCCAGAACTGTACAAGGTTGGCAGTTTCCCTTGTGATTCCTTTCCTACCATAGCTGCCATGCTCACACGTGAATCTGGTCTGTGATCTGTTTTCTCTCTTTAAGAAGGGCCTCAGGATGTCTCTGTGCCCAAACATGGGATTAGGGGAAAAATAAAACATTAAGTGTCAGGAATCGCCAGCGCCTCTTCCCATGCTGTTCTGCTGAAGCAGACAGGCAAAGATGTCCATGCCGTGTCCTCAGACTATGCTTACTTAATTTTTAGACTGTGCTGTAAGCACTTTTCATTTTGCATCTTACAAAATTCCCTTCTTGCCTCAAATTGGATTACTTAAAACTCTGAATTCCCTGCCCTTACTGCCTTCTGTGACACAGTTTAAACACAATTAATAAATTTAAATTAATTCATGTGCTGCTCCTGCAAAGACACCATCATTTAACATTATCATTGCACATTAAGCAAGGTTATAATAAGTTAACTAGATTTCCATTCTCTTGTGGTTTGTGTGTGCTCATCATTATTTTATGTTATGGGAATTAAATAATTCTTCCCCAAGTTCTAGTTAATGTGAACACTAGTTCAAAATTACAGTTGCAATATAACAATTAAAAACAACTAGGGGAAAACTGCAAAGACTGCAGTAGCTGCTACTTTCTTATGTTCCATGCACCTTGAATTGTCTAGCTCTTAATTATGGAAGAGGCTGACTCCTTTCTTCAGTCAGCCTTGGCTTTAAATGAGGTTGCCAAACACTGCAGGCAAGTAGCTTGAAAGGGAAAGAACATGGAGATAGAGCTGTGGTTTTTCAGAAGCTGTAGGGGATGTAAAGCCAAGAAAGAAAGCAAGAGCTCAGTCTGGGATGCTACAGGCTTCAAGACTAGTTTTGATGCTTAGTAGATGGGATTCACAGGGCTTGGGCTTAAAAAGTGACTTTTGATGATTTGGGGAGGATCTTCTTGAATTCAGCACAAGGTTTTCTCTTATAATCTCTTTTGTTCTACTTGAAGCTATTTGTTAGTGTGTTTGCCTGTGATACTGATGTCTTCTAAGTAGTAGATTTCAGGTACTGATACTCTCGTTTTCTTGTTAAAAATATTTTACTGTGGCCAAATTTTGAGGGTTGGTTTTATTTCTCTTAAATTAAACTTCCCAATAATAAAACCATTTTTGCCCAAGTAGAATAGCAAATAGTGTAAAATAGCTATTGTCTATTAATAGTGAAGGTTGTGTTTACTTCTCAAATCTGTAATAGTGCTTGTCAGTTCTTTATTTTATCTGTGTTATTGGATTTAAAAGCTGAACGGACAAGAGGAAAGACAGCAAAAATATTTCTTTTCCTTTCACAACATGTTCTGCTCTTTTAATTGCTTTTATACTGTAGATTTGGTATTTTCTTCCTTTATATGCCTTAGTTCTCATTTGTGCAATTTTTGCCTTGTACTTTTTACCTCCTTATTTTGTCGTAGAAAGTTTTTTTTTTTTTTTTTTTTTTTTGTTTCCAAGATGTTTATTTCGTTACTAACTCAAACTCTGCTTTTGTTCAACCTGCTAAGTATTTGTAGTATGACAGTGATATGACCAATGTTCACTTGGGCTGTAATAACTTTAGGAAGTGCAACTTTATTACAAGCAGGTATTAACTTATGAAGAGTTACTGTCAGATTCAAAATAAATTCTCTTTTCTTATGTGAATGCAAATTTTTTGATCTTCAGTAAATGCAGTATCTACCAAGTTCCACTCTTACTTTTATTTTAAAAAGACAGACAAACGTGAACAAAATGCTAATTTAGGATACCCTTCTCACTCCTGTTTCTGCTGTCTTAAGAGTTGTTAGCTGTTCTGCATGTGTAGCACTAGCAAATGATGTTTGCCAAATTCACACTGAATCCTTACAGATTTAGTTCAGTGGGACCTCCCCAGAGATGCCTTTGGCAGCAGGTTGTTCTCTTCCACCAGAGATTACAAACTACACAGACTCAGTAGTCCAAAACTATTTGGTATCTTTGCCAATTTCAGTGTCTACCAAAAGAAAGAAACTAGGAGGTATGACTTGTTCTCTACATCTGCTAGTCACAATCAACCTGTATAAAAATACCTTACTGACTGAAGGGTAGTGGCAGCAAGGTTTCATTTAAGGCAATGAATGAATTGGTATCCAAGTCTGTACTTCTCTCTTCTTTGTATTTATGTTGTTACATGGTTTTATGTTACATTTGATCACTTTTCATTTCATATATACATGGACTGTATGCGTCTGTTCATGGAGACACAATTACAGAGGAGAAATAACTTCCATGTTGTTTAATGTTTATCCCTTGCGGGCATTTAACTACATCGTTTTCTGCATTAGTAAGTTGTCTGCTTTTTAGATAAAGCTGAACTGAGTATTTTCTTCAGATGTAAGTATTTTGTAAGCTAATGTAGCAGCTTATCATATGCTTCTCTAATTTTTTTTTTAATGGTGCTGGGAGGGTGTAGGGGTAAGGGAAAGGGGAGGAACATAAATGTCTTAAGTAAATGTACTTCAGGATACAAAAGGGAAACAAAATTAAGGACGGGGCAAGGTTTGCATGTACTGCTACAGACTTTGCTTATCCTCTTACATCAGCAATGACAGCACTGCAACTCCTGCTTAGAAGATGGTGAGGTTTATCATCTGAAATGGAAGTACAGAATGTGAAGAAACAGCAAACCCTCCACAGAAGACTGATCTATAACTGTAATATCAAGGGCATGTGGTTGCTGTGCACAAACTCAGTGGTGCTGCATAGATCGGAGCATGCTGACAGCTGCATACTACAACCCTAACATTTAGCCTAGTTCTGGAAAGAACAATACCTGTAAGGAATCAGCATCTGCTCTAGCAGTCTAAAAAGCAGTCTAAAGCAGATGACTTAATGCTACAGGAAAGTAACATTCAGCATGAGAAGAAAAAATGGAAACGGCTAATACAAGTTGGTCTAAGATGATAGTTAACTGTCACAAAAGTTGCCTTATGCATATGTGTTGGCTATCATGCTGGAACAACATTGCTAGATGAAAAGAAAATGCAATCTGGAAGATTTTAAGTTCTTGTTCCTCTGGAACTGGAAAAGAGCGGGACAGTGAGAAGCTATTGTTATATTGACAGGGGAGCTGAAAGACCATGATTGGAAACAGGTGACTAGTCTCTATTCTTACTAGGGACCTCACAAGAGGTCCAGGTTGGAAAGACTTTGGGTTGGTTTTTCTCACCAAGACTTGTCAGCTGTGTGCATTTGAACATCACGGATGAGAGACCAGTTCTGTTGACCTGACCACAGGCAAGGGTGCATGGCAGCAGCATCTGTTTTTTCTGTGTGCTCTTCCCATGAGCTTTCCAGATGGTAGTACCTCTTTGCAGGGCAAGATTTGGCAATGCTAATAGATTTCTAAGGTCTTATCAGAGCTTTACTTGATGTGGTCCTCGAAGCACTCAAGAAGAGAACAGTTGCATAACCATTAAACAGTAGCTGTGTAACCTAGAAGAAATTTCCAAAACACCTATTGTATTATGCATCTTTATCAGTCTAATTATATAAACATGAACAGCATCGCTTCAAAATTTAGTGCTGTTTCCTTTCCTTTTTTCTGCACTACTAAATTTTGCTCTTAAGACTTTCAGAGCTGCATTTTTATCGTACAGATTTAGGACAGGACTGGTCTCAAGTGGCACTGTAACATTAAATATTAAATAACCTGATTCAAACGGCAGCCAAGAAGAAAATCAGATGACAGTCAAATCTTAAACCAGAAAATTGAAGAGGAAAGCAATAAAGATTTCTCAATTTATCATACCTGCTATTTTGCACATCTTAGTGAGCTGTGCATAACTGTCTCCTTCCTCAAAGAACTTCTGCTTACCCATAGTGTAGGAGCTATTTACCATTTTTGTGTGGTTACTCCAGTCTAACTCAACAATACTACCATGCCAAAAAGGGCAAGATTTTTTGGTTTTTCATTAATTTATTATATTTGTAATTGAAGTTCTTTATATCCACTTGCATCTGCCAGGCTTTGCAGAAATACAGCAAATAATCATTACAGAAATATTGGGAGGCAGCAAATTGGAGCACTGGGGCTACAGCCATCAACCATATTGTCACACTTGCAGCTTTGTATGAGATTAGTTATTAGGAAAAAAGATAAGTAGAGATTTAGTGGAGGGTACAGGAAGCAGAGTTGCACTTCCATCTGATTTCTGAGCCAATTGAAGGTGTGCAGTGGGGCTGTCCTGTGTGCTGTTTGTGTTTCTGATCTACTCTGTGTTTGAGTTTTCAGTGTATAGGTCTGTCATGACCTAAGCACATACAGATTTAGGATTTAAGAAAGCTCTTAGTTTCTTTAAAAGAGCTTTATTAGGTGAAGGAGATTGGGAGATTGGAACATAGAGTAGAAATGCTTTAGGAAATATCTGAAAATTTGCAAACGATAACATATGTCCACGCGTACTAGCATGCATGCTGAGTGTACCACCTGGGTTATCAAATTACATTCACCCTGTCTTATTTTGAGTTTTGCCTGGAAAAGAGTTGGAACTCTGATTTTCTAATTCCTTAAAAAGCTGATGTCTCAAAATAAGACACTTGTGATGCAATAGAAAAGGTCTTAAGTTTGAATTTATGAGACTAATAAAGATTTGAGGTGCTACTCATCCTTTGTTTTGGGTGGATTAAGCATTACTTTTCTATACTCTTGTCTGAAATTTTTACATGGTAAATTGCCTAAACAAAATATTATCTTTGTGGGGACTTTTGTTGTTTTCCAGAAGGGTTGCTGTTTGTTGATGTATGTTTTTGCTTTTAACCTAAATTGGAAGCTGTAATAGGTTGGCAGACAATGTCACAAATATTAAGAAGCTGTTCCAAAAGTTCAGAATCTGTTGGGTTTTGGGACCATCCTCTAAATATCTCTTCTTAGACATAACCATCTAGAAGGAATGCATACCTCTGGCTATGTCAGGAGCAGCATTAATTGGATTAAGTTTCCTTGAGTGAATTAGAAAGCTGAAGGCTCTGCTACTGTGTTTTGGGGAGCAGAAAAATGCAATGTGAGGATAAAACATGGACTGCTTGCAGTCACTGTGAGCATGCAGGGAACTTTGCAATGCTTCCCGTTTAAAAGAAATTAACATCCAGTGTTGTTTAAATTCAGCCTCAGAAACGCTTCTTTGAGCACTCTGACAGTGAACATACTCATCACAGCCACGGGAAATGATTGCAGCAGAAATAGTTTTCAGTCTCGGCTAATGATTGCAATAGCCTAGCTATGTGCTTGCCCAGTTCAGTCAGGCAGTGGGGATTAAAATGGAGAACAAGCCATGTGATGGCAGTTCAAGCCTTCTCACCTTCTCCAGAACAAAGGTCTGCACCTGTGGAGTTTGTGGTAGGCTTGGTTTGGCTTTTAGCCTGAAGCCTAAGCACAGAAGTCTGTCAGCCACTGCCAGGAGCTGAGCAGCGGGTGACTGAGAACAGCAAATCTGAAATTTTACTGAAGTGAATTTCCATGGGAAAAACTTCAGGAGTCTGCGGTTTCTCTGAAAATAGTTTTCAGAGCCAGAAAGCCAGTTTCTTCAATTGCAGGCAGTGTGGTGAACCTATGGGTAGTTACTAAATATGAGGGGTTTTTTAACATTAACTGTTTAAAAATGTGGTATTCTCGTGTTGCTGTTTGTGGCCCTGACTAGCAAATCAGTGGTAAAAGCATCTCTGTAAAGAACAGCTACAATTCCGGAAACAAAATGGCTGTTATGTTTTTTAATGTTGTATATGTGTTATGTTTCATGTTTGCTTGTCAAAAGTCAGATGGATAACTGGATCCTTGCACACCATTGCTGGGAAGTAGGTACTGGTTTGGCATTGGAGCCGTAAGGGATGTGCACGTACGTGGGGAGGGCTGTGCACTGCCAGGGGGGGATGCTGCAAAGCTGGTGGCTTTGCAGGAGTGCCTATCTTCCCAGGCGAGCCGGTTGATTTTCCTGCAGAAGAAAGGGAAGAAAGGGAAAACTACAGAGGCAGAGAAGCCTGGTACCTTGTTCTTGGAAAAAGCAGCCCTCTTCCCGGGATGTTCCTGGGAGAGCAGCTATGCTGAGCTTGCTCTGCTGGACAGCAGGTCCACAGGGAGGATGGCGTCTTTCTGACACAGAGCACAAACTCATGTGGTGGACTCTGCAAAATATGTATGTGTGTATATTACGTAGGGGGGCACTTTGCTTGAACATTGCTTGAACAATTTGTTTTCATTAGCTGAAGTTTAATTTTACATTTCAGAGAAGAAATTTGGAGGGAAATTTTAAGGACAAAATTTATCAGTGTGTTGAAGGGAACCTGGTTAGACATACGCACAAAATCAGTGAAGTGCTTGCTCAAGTGTGTACTTTAAACAGTTTTTGCTGAATTGAGCACAATGGGGCATACCAGATTAGTTGGCAGAGGCTCTCCAACTTTTCCATCTTTTTAGTGTTCTGTATCATGCTGAGGCATCTTTAAAATTTCATTAGCAGTTCAAAGTTAAAAGGGTTGAGATGTCAAGAAACTCTGTGCTGTGGATCAGGAATGCACTTGCATGTTGCATGAGAGCATTCAGATTTGTTGCACTCTTAAGGGGGCTTTAGAGCATTCATTTTAAGACTATCTTACAAAATAATTTCTATTTTTGTGGCTGAAGAGTCACTTTTTAGCTTGACTCTTCACTGCAGGGTGTCACATCCGTATTTGAAACACTGGCCTGGTAAGCACCAGCACAACCTGAAGGATTTGCCAAAGGACCATATGTAAACAGGTTTGATCTCCCTCATTCTGAGCTCAAGCAGACCAGACGCAAGCCTGGTTCAATCTGGAAGTCTTGTAGGCGTGTTAGTGCAGGACTAAAGTGAACCTCATAAACATTCTTGAGAGCAGACAGATCAAGTCTTCCAGAACACTTGTTCATTGAGCACTTTCATCTGGATTTACTGGATTTAAATCTAAAAAGTCTTTCAAGCAGCATATTGTGTGTGTGTGTGTGGGTCATTCAAATTTTTTGTCTCTATACAACTGACTGGAGGAGTGTTTCACATCTGAGGGACAAAGCAAATTCTCACAAGAGCATGTTCAGCTGTTGTCATCTTTCAGTTAAATGTGAATTGATGTGGCAGTCACTCACAATGGGGTGCTTCACCTAGTGGCCTCTGTTGGATTGCTTTAATGGGGCAGTGGGTATTGCTGGGAGGAAAGGGGAACAAAAGATATCTTAGTAGAGATCTTGCCTTGCTTTTCCTAGTCTGTTGGGCTCTGCTACTGCTCCTTTAGAAGAGTTTGTTACTTTCCCTGTTGAAGACAACCGTGACCCCAAGGACAGCTGTCCCCAGTGACCTGGGGACATTCAGCTTGAGCTGCTGATGCTTAAGAAGGACCTTGAGCAGGATATCAGAAAGGGTACTAGAAAGTGTTTATGCCGTTGGCCAGACATCTTCCCTGGAGTCTGTGACTATTCAGACTGTGGTCAGGCTGAGGGCTTTTTCCAGCCATGCAAGTTGAGACTATTACTCAGGACAAATTAAAGACCTCTCTTTATCAATTACCACTTTGTGAATTCAGTTGTGAATGAGAATTGATAACCTTATATTTAAGAAAGTTGTCCTTCTCTTCTGTGATGTCCTGTGCAGAAAGATAGACTATTTTTTCTAAGTTCCCAAAATACTAAGGTGGCTTGGGCACTGGGCTATACTGTGAGTGGACTACAGTAACTACTCGTAACTATTTCCCTCCACTTGCATCTCTTCATTCATGGGCTGCAGTGAAACCCAAATAGAGGGATAAAAACACAATACTGTAGATTGTGAATGATGGATTTCATTAGAGTAACTGTTGCAAGGGAATTGAGTTGAGTTGAGTTCACCTTTGGAGGAATCTTGCTAGACAAATCTGCATTGCATGAAACATTTATCTTATGCCTTCTGGCCTTGCCTATATGATTTTCAGTGAATAATGCAGCTTCACAGCCTGGTTCCTGTCCCTTTCTTCCCTGTCCTTCATCCCAAGTAATGGAGTATTTCTGCTACATAAAATAGTTTCACAAGACGAGGTGGTCCTACACATGACGCCTTTGTGGCTAACACAAACCCTTCAGGAGTGTGAGAGAGGTGTGACAAGAGAAAATTGAACCTAGGTTTTCCAAGGCCTGGCAGGTGTTCTTGCTGCTAGGCTAGTGAGTGAAAGGGATGGCTGAGGAGACGTGGGGACTGCTCGTATCCCAGTAAAGCACAAACTGGGGTTTAGGTTACTGGCTCCGTGCAGCAAGGTAGGAAACCAGGCAAAGAACTGAGTGCTAATCTAATTCCTGGGGTGTTCAGAGGCTTAGTGATCTATGTGTGACCTTGTGCAAAGGATTATTGGTGTATCTACCATTAAATTTCTGATAGCACGTAGCTGACAGCTACAAAGAGACTCCTTGCCTTTTTTTACTCTACAGCTGAAGCTGATATGAACAACATCCCTTAATTTTCACCATTTGGTGTATATATATATATATAAACAAATCTAAATCTCAATATATGTTAATTTATAGGTAACAAGCATCTAGTTACATCTTTGTCTTTTATTTTATTTTATGTAAAAAGACAGTTATACATTAATTATATCGAGTTGTTGAGGTCATTAGCAGGTGTTAGCAGTTACTGTGCAACATTTACTAAAATGTTGAGTATAGTTACTTAGCTAGTTAGATCAGATATATTCACTTACTGTATAATAATAAATACTTTAACAACTTAAAATTCATTTTGTTCCAGACCTTCCTGCATTCTTCTATTTGACCTTGGCCAGTGGATATTTTGCTGTTGATTGCAGCAATAAGCCACCTACAAGTAGTGGTAAAACAATGCAGGGAAACTCCTTGAACTTCTTTGTATGGGACTGAAATTTCAATTGAGGTACTGAGCTGGCAGAACTTCCCTTTGAAGCCCACAGAAAAGGCAGCTAGCTGCCTGGAACAAAGCAGTGCAAAGTCCTTTGTAGCTCTGCTACCACCAGATTTAGCTGATTAATGATGATAAACATGCTGGGGGCCAATTCCGACTTTGTTTTGTGTTTTTCTTTATTGCAATTTCACCAACCCAGAAGGTTGTTGAATAGTTTTTGTGGATGTTGTTTAGCAGGAATAAGCAATTTTTTCTACCGTTATTTTTTTTTAAGAAGTTAGCATTTTGACCAGCTTTGTCTATCACACGGTTCTGAGCCTTGTTTCACCTTCTGATGCCTGACCCAAGCAGACTTGTTTGGCCAGCTAGGGAAAAATATGAAAGACCAACAGCATGTATTATAATATATTTGTATGCATGTATCACCTTTGTAGCATTTGAACAGTTGGAGCAAGTCGATTGACTTTGACAGACCTGAATAATACCTGGTGGTTCTTGGCTCTGAGGTTTTTCTGCAGCTCCAGGAGTTCTACAGGGCAATCCATGACTTTTAACGCAAATCTACAGCAGTGGCAGGGCTTTGTGAGGTGGGTGGAAAGTTAGATGGGGAAATCAGTGTTTCTGAATTTTGTTGTTTCAGGAAAAGGCCTTTTTATTTCCTCCAAGGTGATAGCTGCAGCAAATGCTGCAACAAGAGTCCTCCAGATGTCTATGCAGACTGGAAAATTCCTGAGACCCACCATCTAAAACTTCACCATTAACATATTTCAAATACTTCAGACTGCCTTTGAACTCCTCTATGTAATACTGCATCTCCCAACAGCAAGCTACAAATGTCCTCAAATATGTTACAAATTTTTGCTTGTAGAAATGTGAAATAAAGGTGATACTGAGGGGATTTTTAAAACAAGAAAACACTTTGTGAGGAATTTATCATAACTGTTCACATTTAGGAGTGAAAGAAGGGCACTGTGAGTGCTCTGCAGTGAGATTAGGTTAGACAGTTTTTTCCCTCCTGATATTTTTCAGGGACAGCCTTCACATTTTCACTAGATGAGGTATATAACCTTCAAGTTAAATGGCAGGTTTCCTAGCTGTAGGACTGGCCTCATGAGAAAACTGTTACCCAAAGAAAACCTTCCTTCATATTGCAGAACTTACTGTTTCTTCCATGCACATGATTTGAAGGTTTTTACCAGCATAACTAACGTTTTGCCTCAAAGTACTCTATTTTTGCAGTATCTTGAGAAAACTGTTAGCATGAAAGCTGCAAACCATATTGCTAGTGTGACTGAACCATTGAAGAGATTGGTACTTGTATCATATCAATTAAATAAATTAATCTCTGCAGTGCTGTGGAGGCTACAGGATAAGAGACAGTTTCTGTTCAGCTGAAGTATTATACTTTAAATCTCACTGATGTTCTTATACTCTCCTGTACTCAACTTGTCAGAGGGTTATTTACGATACAACTTTCTTTTTAATACTTGTAAAAGTAGCTTTGAAGAGGAAGGTTTGCATTAACCTTCTTTTACATAGGAGCACTTTCATTTTTTAAACCATTCAGTAATATCTGAACACCAATTCAGTGCCAATTAAATGTAAGCTAATAGTTTTGCCTATGGAGAGAAAGTTATAAGTGCTGTAAAATATGTAATTGAGGATGATTCATGCTACAGTATTGCCTCACACTAAACAAGTAAATCTCAGCCTGCTATAAATGTTACAGATAGTACCTCACTGATGTTTGTCAAACATGTTTGTGTAGTTGCTCCAACACTTTGGAGGGAAAAAAAAAATCCTGTAAGAATTTACACTGCTTGAGGCTTTATTTTATTTCCTTATACTTCCATGGGCTCGTCTTTCCTAAGCTAGTAATGGGTCCAAAAGGTAGGAAGACACCCTGTATGTTGTCTTTTATTGGGGAAGGGAGAAAGATACAGGAGAGAGGATGATTTTGTATTAAAACTCCTGCTGGTTTCTCTTATTTTCCATGGCATCTTGATCTAGCTTCTAGATTGCCTGTGTCTGAAAAGAAAAGCTAAAGGCCAACAATTATTTCATGTGTACTTGGAAAAAATGTAGAATCCTCTTTATCAAGGAAACTTTTTGGAAGCAGATGTAAATTGTGGATGTATATCTGTATGCAGCATACCTCTCTGACACAAGTGCACTCCCTAAAATGAAGTGCTGGACTCTGCTTGGTGAATTTGCAGCTCATCGTGGATGATGCTTTTCATTACTTTAGCGTGCTGCACATCAAATAGTCTTAAGTCACCTGTTGAAAGCTTGATAAAATGTCTTCTTGTCACTGTCTTGGTGTTTCGTAAGAAGTGCACTTCTTGGAGTGGGCATGTGAATCGTTCTCTGTCCTCCACTGTCCTCCTAGTTTTCATTAAACTTTTAAAAACTTAATTATCCTTGAAAATTTGGGGGTTTTCTGTGATGTTTAGGTGAAATTAGCCAGTATTTTCAAGGGCTGATGGGAGGCCAGGATAATTGGGCAGATGAGCACAATGCTTGATAATAAAAGTTGCAGAAAACCAGACCACTATTTTGCTTCAACATCTGTTAATGTGACCAGGATGTAGTGGTTTGGCAGTGCTGTAAGAAATCATGGGTTGAACTACAACATATGTAAACCTGGTATCCTAGAGTTAATCCCTTGTACCTTTTGCAGGTGGAGATTTACATTTTACCTTTATGTATTTACCTATGGAGTACGGTTCCTGAAAAAGGTAGGCACTTATATTATTATGCTTTCATAACACATCACAGATTTGTTTGAAATCTCATATAGGTATAATATAAAGGACAGGCATATGAAGAATAAAAATTAGAATTTAATTTGCATTCATAAAATGAGTTGTTACTGGCATTGGTAAGGAATATAAGTTCTTATCAATATTTAATGGAATAAAAAAAATAATTGATATAGCAGTATGCCTAGTTCACTTTATTACTTTTCATTATAGGCATTAAGCTGGCAGTAAGGTTTACCAAAGTATTTGTCTCAATTTCTGCATCAGCCTTGTTTAAATGCCTCTGGCAGAGGTTGCTTTTAATTAACAAACAAAACCCATTAGTGTTTTATAAAATGCTATTTTTTGCCTGTTCTTTGTCTGACATACTGTGAAAAGAACTTTCTATGGCATTTCCCATCAGTGCTGTGTTTCTGGTGATTTAAGCAGAGAAGGATATTGGTAGCTTCTAAATGCCCTGCCATAGGTCTATTAACCCTGCCATAGACAGTAATAGGGATTTATGGTGCAAATTGGTTTTGCATTGTGACTAGTTCTTAGAGCTTTTGTATAAGTCAGGCCATATATATGTAATTCTGAGGGGTGAAATTAGGGGAATGTGTGGTCTCAGTGTGTTTGTGTAATCTTAATCTGCTTCATTTTGGACAAAAATTTGACATGAGAAAATGTATTCTGAATATTTCTGGTGCTTTGTAAGTAAAAGTAACTATTTAAAAAAAAATCCTCATAATTTTTACAGGTTTAATTTTTGAGGCTGTCCCAGGTGCCAGGCAACTCGGTGCCAGCGGGACTGATGATGTGCCTGTACAGAGAGGGGACATTTGAGCTTTCTCAGCTATTTAGCAGTAGTCAGCCCCAGAGGAAGCATATGCACCAGTCCTCCAAACAGACCAGAGCAGCACGTAATGTGCAACCTCTCCCTGCCTCCTTGAACGCTTATACTTTGTGTGTACTTCATCCATTAACATGCTGTATGGTCATGATCTGATATTCTGTTTTCTGCCTTTGATTCAGTCCATGTCTTCAGTATGAAATACGAAAATATTTTAATAAGTAATTGTTACAACCTAAAAGGTTACTCCGCCTGCAGGTATGTAGAGATCATGACTATGGGTTCATAGGATTCTGTAATACAGAAGGACACGGAGGCTTTATCCTCTGAATTTCTCTACTTTATTACAGATTACCACAAATACCACAAAAATCACTATTAGCAAGTATCACAAAGTCACTTCTAGAAAGCATGCCTGTGATTAATAAAGCCAATCTCTCTCAGCACAAAGAAAGTGTCTGTTCTAGGAAAAACTTGGAATACCAGCATTTCTAAAGACTAAGAAGAATACAGTAAATGCATGCTCCATTACAAGCCATTGTGAGTTGTTTCTAAGTGCTGAGTTGACTTGCAAAGTGCAGGATGTCTTCCAGTTCAGCATATCACTGCAGTTTAAGGAGGGCAGGCTGATGTACTATGGTTGGTTGAACAAGGTATACTATTGCTTGCTTAACAAGCTTAACAAGGATCAGTTGTGTAATTCCACTGTAATTTTTATTTCAACATGTTTAATTTTTAGAAAGAGAACTTGTTCATTACGTTATGTATGTATTTTTAATTACTTGTTTTTACACAGTGTTGTAAATTAGTCTCGCAACATTTTAATGCTATTGTCATTATTCCAGTGTTCTGCTTTGTATAGTCAGGTCTTTCATATGGGACTATACGTAAAGTAACAAAATCATGATTTAGATGGTATTTTTATGTACAACATCTCCCTAGTAACACTGTGTGACTAAAGGAAAGAACAGGCTTTTTGCTGTTCATCAAACATCAAAGATTTTGCTGAGTCCACTGATAGGGGAAACCTGGGTTTGCAAGGAATAAAATCCAGAGCCCAAAATCTGGAGGGAGACACTTCTGTGGTACCAAAGGGGATAGTCCTTTTTAATTTGTTTTGGTTTTGCTTAATGGAATAATTGCAAAGAAACACTTAATTGCTTCCTTAGGAAGCTAGTGAAAAAAGTTTAGCATAACAAATTGTTTTACAAATTTGATAAAAGATCTTTCCTTCAGAAAGCTATGTTGCCTGGAGAGAAAGTTCATTTCATAGTCAGCAGTGTCTTGCTGTGGTAATGCTGTAGTAGATCTGCATCCTTTCAAATAACAAGGTCTGCTTAAGACCATCCCTAAGATACCTAGTCCAGAAGACTGATAAGCATGGTGAGTGAGCCCAGGTGCAGTGGCAGTCCTGGCAGGTGTGCTTCCATCACAGCAACACATGCTGCCTTGGTGGGAGTGGGTGAGAAAGAGTAAATGCTACAGGTGATCCTGTTTTGAAGAACGGAATATGCCACCAGCATAGCACCACATTGGCAACACTCATTTTGACTTTTAAAATCTAAGCTAATGCTTAGTTAATATGTAACTGGATAGTTATATAAGAATTTTTGATACAGTGTATCTTTCAAACATCCACATGTAATAAGAGTATGTTTTTAAAGGGGAAACTGCATTTTGATAATTTTCAAATGAACAGAATCATTCAAAGTTGTATGGTTTATCCATTCCTGGATAGTTAAGGTCCCTAATTTGAGAAGGCTTTTTTTGTCATCTTGAGTGGAAAGTGCTTCTTATTAGTTGGTCTTAAAACTTTTACTCTCATGAGGTACTCCCTTTAGAAAAGTGAACCAGTTCAATTGCCCAAAAGGTTCTCCCTAAAACACTATGCCCAATGAGTTGCCTCTTTTATAGAGTCTTTGTTGGCTCGTGAATTGCCAGGCAACAAAATACTCTGACTTCTATATTATTGTCCTTCCCTCACAACTCGACCTAGTCTCCTTGCAGCTTGGGGCTCTTTTGCTTTGCTGCATACGTTGCTGACAATGTTTTTTTTGTTCACATTTGGCTCTCTTAAATGTTCCTTCCTTAGTTTGAGAGTGAAATTCATCTTTACCTGCAAGATTGGCCCAGAGCCCGTCAATTACTTAAGCACCACTTCGAGCTAGTTTTGAGGTCCTTTGCTTTGTGCTGGCCCTTTGCCTAGAGGTGAATTTCACCCTTTTAGTTTTTCTCTGAAAACACCTTTCTTGTAATGCCCTCAGCACATGAATCATTGCTACTGTCACCTTACCCATTTGCTGCATAAAGCGATATTACTGCATCAGCCCATTATCAGCAGAAGGGGGGATGTCTGTGTTTCCTTGTGTCCGCCAACCCATCCGAGGAAGATCTGGCAAACCACCATTCTTGCAAAGGATGCCATAAGGTCTTTGGTGGCTTTGCAGAGCTGACAAGCTCTTTGGGAAGATGTGCCCAAGCTTAATAAGCAGTAATTAGTTAGCAGACTTGTCAACTTTGTTTTAGTTCTGAAAGTGAGATACTGTCAGTGTGGCATGCATGCCGATATTAATTTATTTTTAGAATGGTAGTAACTAACTGCATTAAAGGTTATTAAATTTGTCTTGCTAGAGCATCTCACAAGGAGAAAGAGGCCTGGGGTTTCAGCTTTGATTTTAGCTTCCCTACAGAAGCACATGAAAGCTAATAAAGCCAGCATTCAAAGCAATGTTAATTCTCACTAAAATGCTGTGGCAAGCTTGTCTTTGTTACTATCCATGACTGCAGTTAATGGCTGATCTAGATAAAAGAAATTTCTGCACCCAATAAAGCAACCTGTAAGCCTTTATAGTAACAACTGCATGTGACATGGTATATCAGCTCTTTTGCTGTGCTATAATTGCAGAGTACATTGCTGGAGATTTAAAAACTTCCTTCTCACTGAAAGCTGTGTCTCTATCAAACTGTTTTGTTGGGTTTTGTCTTTTTCCAGTGACAGGTGTATGCTCTTAAGTCATAGATAAAGTAAAAAAAGAAAAAATAATTTACTTTTGTTGAACACTGTTTTCAAAACACTTTACAAGGAAAAAGTGCCTGACAAAGCTTTGTCTTCAAAGTTTGCACTGTTGCAACAGAACCCATCAACCTATATGTTTTAAAGAAGTTTTTTGCCTTAGTCACGTCTGCAACACATAGATTGGGCCATTTTGTTGAATAAAGTACGCCATGAACTCATTAATATCCTTTAGTTTGGGAAGGCAGAGGATTGGCAGTAGGGTGTCTTGCATGCAGCTGTTTGTTGTAGGCCATGGTGTCATGATCAGGTGCTGATATTGTATATGATGATTTTTAGCAATGTAAAACGCACAAAAACCTGTGCTTCCACCCTCTCTCCCTCCCTCTATCCATATGGACATCTGCTTTCCACAGTCTCTGGATCATACAACAGCTGCTTCACAGCACTCGCCTACATCTTCTGCCAACTCCACCACTGAACTGTCAAGGCAGGGAGACCTTTGTGGAGTTTGTACTGGTCTTGTCCATGGTGCCTTCTAACTTAAATGGGCATATGTTGTCAACTTTGCCTTTGTTGTGATAACATGTCACTCATGTGGTGATATTGTATGAATGGGCTTCTTATAATGTCTACTGTTGATGGCTTACATCATACCGAGCTGCTTTGATTGTTTCCCTTTTCGTTGGCCTAAAGAAACAGTAAAAATGCAACTTCTACCATTGGTGTCTGCCTTCTTCAGTCAAGAGATTATTTTAATTGCGGGGTGCCACTGTGTGATTGGTACATCTTACAGACATTTGCAATATCAAGGGCATCTGTGCCCCTTTCAAGAGTTACAGTGAAGTGAGAGAATTCTGTGGTAAGAGTAGAGAAGGCAGGGTAGTCGCTTTCTTACTCACAAATGGACCACACACAGAGGAATAGTTCGCAGCCTTCCAGATACTCAGCCAAACCATTGCATCACCTGCATATCACATCTTAGTATGTATGCATAAGAGAGCAACAGATTTGAGAATTTTTTTTACCATAGAGGAGTTAGTATTTAATTATCATATTAGATAACATATGAGATGTTCTTGCCTTCCCCAGCTCCTGTGTGCTTTCAGTCTTTTTTTTCTTTTTTTTTAAATTTTTTATTCTCCTTTGCATCAAAATAACTTAATGATTATTACAGAGCTGTAAGGTTTAATTTTATTAGGGGTTTTGCTGTCATTTTCTGTAACTAGTGAAATAATGATATTTCAGTGTCAAAGCATCTCAAAGATGAAATTGTTTCCTTGGTCTTGGTTTTGTTGGGGTTTTTTTTATGTTCCTTATAAATTCTTGCTTCTTCTTAAAGTCCTCTCTAAATTAATAATTTCAATTGTAGCTATCTTATTTATATTACCAAGTGATATAATAGTGGGATGAGACACTGCTTCCCAAAGAGAGTCTGTCATTGTTGAAGTGAAATGTATGTTTGTCTCTGTTCTTCCAAACCAGAACTTGCAGTTTGATGAAATGAACTGTTAACTTTCTAGGTAATGAGTATAAAGTAGATGTTGGGTGACTAATGGGTTTTTCACTCCACCCCGGCACCCCATAGCACTGTGTTTCAGGACATGCCCTGCAGTGTGGTGGCTAATGCCCTAAAGGGGTGAAATAGGTCATCATAATTAGGATTTGAAGTCACCTCTGTCATTTCTGATACCTTATGAGAAGAGGGGATCGGTGAAGGTTCAAGCCAGTTCACTTTCTGAATCAAATATTATAATTTTCAAGAGCAGATTTGGTGATGAGTATTCTTCTATGTAAGGAAACAGGCTGAGACACCAGCTTTCAAAGAGAAGGTGAAGCTTTCTATCATTACTCACTGCCAGCTCCATTACTCACTGCTTTCTACAGCAGATTTAAATTATTTGGGGCTAAAGAGTGAGTGGCCTACAAAATCCTTTAATGCAAAGCATTCACCTTCCCATCCACTTCTCGTTGCCTGCAGTCTTGGCAAAATTGCAAATGCTAGATGTGACCATCCCATCTTAGTTTTCAAGCTTCTGAAAGAGACATTAGGTCAAGTCTCACTACATTTTGGCAGTATGGACTGAAGCCAATCCTTTCAGCTAAGCGCTTCAGTGCTTTGTCTGAAGCCCAAATTAAAAGAGCTTTGTATTTCTTTTAGAACATCCACAGACTTGCCCCAGAGTAAATGTTTACTTTGATTTATTATTTTTTTTATTTGCCTGTTTCACACTTCTCCTGTAATTTATACCTATGAAACCCAGAGTGTGGGTTTTGCTTTTAGTTTTACTTTTTTAACTTATTTCCATGGTTCTTGTTTTTAAATTAAGTTGTAAAAAAGGTGATTTTATTTTGTTCCATCTGGTATTTAGAGATATATTTACAAGATACAGAACATAAATACCTAGAGTAGGTGATCTTAAATGTAGATCTTAAAAGTTCTGTATTTACTCTTTTGTTAGTCTAACACTAATCCAGAGTAAAGACAATGATAAGGAATTGTCGAATACAAAGCTAGCATTCTTGTGTGGGTGGTACCAGAGCCCTTGTAGTTTTGGAAAGATTTTCATATTCATAGGTAATGCATGATGAGATAGCCCTAGTTAGTGGCATAGAAGACGTGTGTCCAAGTTGATCTGTGATGTAATGACATTGACTCTTACACACAGGTATTTGGCCTCAAATACCATCATGACTGTGAAGTATGATTATGAAAATACGATAGGGGCCTAGGTCTTCCTAGGAGTTGGCATAATAGCCTGCATGCCCAGAAGCGTGTTCCTTTACCCTGGTAATAAATCATTACAACATTCTTTTATCTTTATAGATCACTAAGATTTGAGGCATAAGAGATAGCTACCCAATTATATTTCCACTCTGATCATATATATGTAAATTCTTCCCCTTTCTGACTGCACCCAATATTTTTCAGCACTACCACTTGTTTCATTTGCATGTCTACCAAACGCTTCTTTGCAGGGCACCACACTAAAACTGGCGCCAACAAGACATTAAGTTGGCAGTGACATTAAACTGGCTGCTTTGCTTATCACTAACATAGGAACAAGATAAGTTTTTGTTTTCTTCAGTAATATGTGCAATTAAATCAATGGTGGCTTGGCTCATTAAGAGTTAATGATCTGATTGTGCTCCCATTAAATAGAAAAATTAGCATTAGCTTCAGTGATAGAGAAACAGTGAGGAATTCAGGATTGGCATGTTGCTTGCTTGCTGATCCTTGGTCCTAAGCAGTATGTGTATAATGCTATAGAATGAAAAAACTTTACAAACATCTGGAAACAAAGCTTCCAGGTGACATATGGTGACTTCTCACGTTCCGTTTCCTTCCTGTAATTGCCCATGAGAATTACAAACTCACAAAAGAGCATGAATCCCCTGCAGTAAAAGTCTTGTGAAGTCTATGTTGACAATTGGTCTGCTGGGCCTGGCTGAGACCCATAGCAGCCCTCACAGTGCTGTGCTTGTACTGGTAGCTAGAAAGGCAGTGAGAACACACCAGTGTTTTGACTACTGCTGAGCAGTGCTCACACAGCATCAAGGCTGTCTCTCCAACCTTCCCCCCCACCCCCTCCAGTAGGCTGGGGCAAGATCTTGGGAGGGGATGCCCAAAAGAAGACCCAGCAAAAGAAGAAAATGAAGTGCTTATCCTTGTTTGTGCACTAACCACTAAGCTAGCAAATTACTGTGTGACAGCAGGAGATGCTCTGTTAGTGGCTTACAGTTTCTATGTGTACTTAGTGAGAACCTGGCTTCCTAATGTTTTCTTGTGACTGAGGGTTCTTCGTTCTGCTGCTCAGCTGAGTTGGCATGTTCTTTGCCTTTTTGAAATAAAATAGCAACAGGATACATGCAGATGTTGCAGCCCTGGGAGACTAGTATGGGAGAGCGGGTATAGCATTTGTGAATGCCATTTTGGATTGCTTGCAGTCAAGAATGTTAGAGCCTTGAAGTCAGACCACCTTCATTTGAAATACTAAAAAGAATTTGTCACTTCATGGTGTGGTGCTCGGGTTTTTGCTTAATTTCTGTATAAAGTTCACCTGTATCTCTTTATTATTGAGATTTTTAACCTTAGAGGAAGCAAATAGTTGTTGATACGCACAACAACGTCATAGAATTGTTATATTTGGGGAAACAGGCATCTCTCTGATGAAGATTGTCAGCTCATAACCCTGTGGGAAATAAGACTGGGACACAGGAACAATTTTACTTTTACCTGGAGTGATGTCTCATTTGCCATTCTGGTTTTGGAAGTTTCCTGCTATTCATCTTTCTATCAATTTTGTAGCTATTTTGGTATTAAGTTATTTAATGGCTTCACTATGCTGTGTCTTGCTTCTTTTCTATCACTGATACTTCATTTTCAGTTTTCTTCAGAAGATCCTGAGGTCTGTTCTGAATGTGATCGCATGTTCAGATGTCATCAAATACATCTCCATTTATTTTAGCTGTTAAGTAAAACCACTTTGGAAATGTTAGCATATACTTCCTCCTTAAAGGAAATGTGTTTCAGTTTCTGGTCATTAAGCTGGTAAGTTGGTGATGGCTTATTTTAGTCAAGTTTAGGACCTAATAAGATGCAACTGCTGTCACTCTTTTTGCTTTGGTTAGTCCTGGTCAGTAAGACGTTTTGAAGGATCTCCAAGAGGTGGTGAGCTCTTACTTTTGGCCAAAGTAATATTATTGCTCAGATGCTCCCAGAAAATTGAGTTGTTACTATTAGTGTGAAATCACTACAGCACTTCTCTATGCATTTATACTGTTTAATCTTCTTCCCTTTAAAAGGAAACTTTTCTTAAAAGATAAATGGATGAGAACCATAAACTGCTCATATTATCCCAAAGTTATTTCTGGTGTTGGAAAATTAAGTTTGAATTGAGTCATTCTTCCTATTTTAAAGAGCAAGTGTATGTTTTCTTTATTATGAAACATGTATTTCATTGTAGTGGGTTCACCTGTTTCTTTCTGAGCCATATACGGTCTCAGCAGGCTCGTGGGATGCTCAGCATGCATTATAAATGCTATAGTAGCTTAATTTGGTCACAAATTACTTTGTCTAATAAATAAGGAAGGTTCTAATTTCACAGCTGTAAGTGAGGCTTTTTTGACAGTGGGGCTGTTTATTCTTAATTGTTCCCCCAAGAGCTGAGTTGTATCTCCATGGAGCAATGGAGCATACCGGGTTGGTTGGTTACTTATTTCTTTCTTTTCCTGACCTGGTTTGTGTAGCCTTGCAAAGAATGGCCTGACCTTGGAAAGCCCAACATGAATGAGATCACCGGTAGTTTTCTACCTGCTGTACAGTATTTGGTTTTTGGCCTCTCTATCTCAAGAACAGCTATGGAAATCTCATGGATTATCTGAAGACGGGTAGTTGGGAGGAGGTGCATCTTTTTCCTTGCAGTTCTCTTGGGAAGGCTGGTTTGTCACAGTGGCCCGTTTCCACGTGATCAGTTCTTCTGTTTTGTGCAGCCCAGGGCTTGTTAGCACTGGAGGGTGGCAAGACCATTCTGGGGAGAAACTAAATTTTATATACTTCTATGTAGTCTTTCCTTTTCCCATATATTCAAGTACCCCTCATGGCAGTATTTTCTACTTTCATCTTTCCTTGTCAGATCACTACACTGCTTCTCCCCACTTCTGAAACTGACTGTTATTTTGAGATTCCTGTAAGTCTGCAGGTTTGACATGTTTTTGTGGACTACAGAAAGGCTGCTTTGCTTAATTCCTCTCTTGTTGCCATCTTTTTACTGTGATGGTTTTATCCAGTACCAACACGTTTTCCCAAAGAAACAGATAGCCATGACCTTGATTTAGCTCTCAGGGTCAATTGTGGTTCAGCAGACTTGCATCGGGGTCTTTCATCTTTCTGAAGGTTATTTGTTCCTGTCAGTTCTCTAAAATATGAAGAGAATAAATAAGGAGTTTTATCTTTGTATGTTGCAGTTTCCAAAGTGCTAGTGAGAACAGGGTGCTTGCCTCCATTGCTGATACCATACCTCATCACTTGGCAGTTCAGCAAGACAGACAGCATCTGGGGTTGTGATCGATCGGCTCTGGAGGTGCAGCTGCTTTGAAGCCAGCTGGTCTTTCGGAGCTGTCCAGCAACTCTTTACTGTAGTCATGCTACAGGCAATGCACCAGGTAGCTTTTTCAAAAGCCTCATGCTGGTTGCATTGCTTTATTGAACCGTGATTGTTAAGAACACTTTTGAAGTCATCATGCCAATTTCATGGGAGAGGAGTTGTGTTGCAGCAAAGGTGACTGCATCTGCAAAGAGCTGTTCAGATATTCAAGCAGAGCATGACTCTAAATAATTTTCTTTTCCTAATATCACTGATTCTGCATGGATATTGCTGAAAAGCGTTCTTTTGAGCTTGATGACGAGTTTTGAAGTTGACATTTTAACTGCTATACTTAGAAAGCTGTGCCATGTTTGGGGTTACTGTGCACACTAAGTCATGATATTGTGCCGTCTGCAGTGGAATGAAGCTGCTAATAGAGAAGAACTCTGAGCTTTCAAACAAGCTTTTGTTACTCCTTTAGCTGGGGTTGGATTGGGAGATGAAAAACTAAACGAGAAATAATTTTGAAAATTATCCTGTTTGAAACAAAGCCTGCAGTCACTGGGCAGTAAATGTTCTGCTCTGGGATTTGTGCATTGTTGCAAACGAGGTTTACAGGTAAAATAAACAGAAGTATATATTCTTATAGCATGTATAACAAAACAGTATATAGTGTTGATACCGTGCTTCCTAAAAGCCCTGTGTTTTACAAGTATGATAGCTCAAAAACGTCCTGTTGAATGAAAGACCTTGGACTTTGAGATCACTCACAGGATTCCTATACAAGGTCTTCCCCTCTACTCCAGCTGGACTGGTCCCTTGCTTCTGATTCACGATCAATGCACAGTTTCTGAAACCAACAGATACAGAGGTATCAAGTGCATTTACTTGGATTTCTGGATTGTCAGGATTGTGAAATTACCTTTTCATAATTTCAAAACAAAGGTCATGCTGCAGTTTAAATGAAGTTTTAGTTAGAATATTAATGATATTGTTGTGGAGGAAATAAAAAAAAAGTTTGAATGCAGAAATTAATAGTTTCAAATTCTTCAGAGAAGTCTTCTGCAGTGCATTGAGAGCATCCTTCATGGGGATTCTTGGCAACATCTGTCATTAGAAATAAAGAATACATTTATTTTTCCTCAATATTGTATGGGAATTGAAAGAGGACATCATTCATGCTCAAAGTACTGACAACAACTCTTTCCACTGGAAGGTATGCTACACCAAAGATCACCTGTAATCACTGAGTTCCCCAAGGCAGCAGTTGGTAGCTGTAGCTTTTTTAACTTTTTGGATTCATGTTACTATAGAGATTCATCATGGGTAGGAGTCAATTTTAGAAGGTCTAATTTGATTTTTTTAAAAATGTACTGCAAAACACCAGCAGCTGCCAGACTGAAAAATAAATTGCTGTATTGAAAATGTCCAGTGTCCTAGACAGTTTTCAGTCTTTCTAGCAATAGAACAGACTTGATTCTGTTGTAAAAGTTTCTCAGCTATTGGAAAGCCATTCGCAGAACATGTTACGTGCTGTTCACATCATTTGGACCAGAAGAAAATGAAAAATGGGCTGCATTACAATAGTCAGTATTTCATTTATCATTTCCAACTCCTCTTGCCATACCTGCTGCATCTAATTTTTCATGAAGCTATTTGTAGTATAGGCACTAGATATTTTGCAGAACAAAATAATACAGGAAACAGCCTCTCAGAAATATTTACGTTGCTGTTTGAAATATATATAACTGTCTGATTCTTAGAATAAGACTACTTAAACCAGGCTAAATGTTTCTGGTTTTAACATTGAGATACCAAAGCATGAGTTTGTGAAATTTCTACCACCTTGGCTTAAACCAGGACTGGCTTTAGAAAACAACAACATGGCAAGAGCTGGAAGCAGGAGGTTTGCCTCCAGAGCCCTTGCTGCTGCCCTCTGTCTCCTTTATTCTTGAATTATTTGAAGCAGGCATTCAGCTGGGCACTTCTTCTAGTCTGGTCTGCGTCTATTGTGGTGTTTCCTTCCTGTGTTATACCTGAAAGGTTGTTATATTATCTATTATTGAAACCTTGTAATTACTGTTGTTCAGTGAGCTTATCTGCTCAGTACTGAATAAATACTTTCATTTAAATGAAGAATGTCAGAGGCCACTCTGGAGCCCTTTTAACACAATGCTGATATTTGATATTTTACTGTGCTATTAACAGAGGGATAATGTGATATGTTTGCCACTCAAGGAGAAAATGAAGCCTGCTTTTGGCAGATTTTACTTGCTTTAAAAAATTGATTTGGAGTTTTTTGGGGGTTTTTTTGTTTGTATGTTTTTTTTTTTTAATTGGAAGACAAATTGCTGAGTGTCATGGTTTAACCCCAGCCAGCAACCAAGCATTACACAACTGCTCACTCGCTCTCCCCTGGTGGGATGGAGGATAGAGTAGGAAGTGTAAAAGTCAGAAAATTCAGGGTTGAGATAAAGACAGTTTAATAGGTAAAGCAAAAGCCACACACACAAGCAAAGCAAACCAAGGAATTCATTCGCTGTTTCCCATGGGTAGGCAGGTGTTCAGCCATCTCCTGGAAAGCAGGGTTTTATCACACATAGCTGTTATTTGGGAAGAAAAATACCATTATTCTGAATGTGTGTCTCCCCTTCCTTCTTCTTTCCCTAGCTTTATATATATGCTGAGTATGATGTCATATGGTATGGAATATCCCTTTGGTCAGCTGAGATTAGCTGTCCCGGCTGTGTCCCCTCCCAACTTCTTGTGCACCCCTAGCCTGCTTGCCTGGTGGGGTGGGATAAGGAGCAGAGAAGGCCTTGACTCTGGGCAAGTGCTGCTCAGGAATAATGAAAACACCCCTGTATTATCAACACTGTTCCAGCACAAACCCAAAGCATAGCCCCATGCTAGTTACTAGGAAGAAAATCATTGCTATCTCAGCCAAAACCAGTCTGTAAGTGATGGAAGTTGTTACACTAAAAAAATTTTGGATGTTAAAATCCAATCATGCTTTTACACCTTTCCATGAAAGTAGGGCTGAGCATTAGGTGCGAAATGAAACAATTTCTGATTCACTGTGTGAGCAGGAAAGAGCACTTGTGCCAGAGTCTTCTGAAGGATGCTGTTGTGAAAAAGGAGAAATGCCATACTGCATTTTCAAATAAGCATCATGAGTGGATAAAGGTTTCCAGTAAGACCAACGTTAGATCCTATCTAATGGAAAAGGAATTTGTTTCAGATATCTCTTCAAAAGAGTGTAAAAATTGTTGAGGGCATTTAGGAGAGATTAATAGAGTGCTTTGGATGTCTGAGATGTAAATCGTGAGTCATGCTGTGAAAAGGATCAAAGTCAGCGGAGAAGCTATTTTAAATTACTCCAACACTTCAGTGTACATCAACAAGGAAAATTAATGCATTTTGGATAATGAGGATTTGTGAGAGAAAGCCAGTCAGCTTAGGAAATAACTCATTGTGTAAACTGTTGGACGTTAAGGTAATGAATGGTACAGGCAAAAGAGGACCAAGCTAAGCCAGCTAACAGAATTTATTTGTGCCTGAAAAGAAACAGGTTTTTGAAAGAAGCAAGCAAAAGGATAATATCAGCGACATCCTAATTCAGTAACTGGACACTGATGGCAACAGGACTTTTAAATGTAGGCAATGGGGGCAAATTTTACATAAACCTGGGGAGGAAAAGCAAACACACTAATTTAAAAAAATGTATCTAGAATTGAATTTCACTTTATCTGCTTGGAATCCAGCTGAGGGTATTTAATAACATCAGAGAAATAAGTAAATTCTCTGTAATCAGAAGTTTGGAAAGTTAAGCTGGTACTGAGCCATACACAGCATCTTTACTAGTTGTACATTACGCTGTTGTTCAGGGCAGTGAAAGAGTGGCCACCAGACCTTGTGTCCCCCTGTGGAATGGTTGCCAATTTTGACTTCAGCACAGTATTCATCTTCTTGACAGTTTAGCTTTCTGAAAGATACATATTTTTCAGTGTTCTATACATTAAAATGACAGATCTAGAAGAAGTACTTCCCCAAGTGTTATATTTGGGCAATTTAATGATAAAAATAGTTTTAATTCATCTGGAAACTAAAATGGCTCATTCATACCTGTAGCAAAGTATTTAGCACAGCACTTCTCTATTGCCAGGAGCTTTTCATGTTTTGCTTGTCTTACAAATGAAGCCATCCTATTTTCCGCAGCTAATTAAACCCAAGCAAAGAGTACACATTTGAATATAAAAGCAGGTTATTAATAATTTGACTGGTGATTTGAGTTGCCATTATTGAGTTGAACTCGCTATTGGGGCAGTGACTTGAAGCAGGATAGCTGTATTCTCATTTAAGCTAGTATAACCTGTAGAACAATATGTATTTTTTCACTATAAGGGCTTCAAGTCATAAAGCTGCTTCACTTTACCCTTAAAGTGGTAGGAAAAAGAAGCTTGCCAGTTAATTAAGTACATTATCAGTGAGGTGTTGGGGTTTTGGGGGTTTGCATTTTATTTCCTTCCATTGTTACTCTCACACCTCTGAGAGTTTTCTCATTTCTCCTGCTTATTGATGGTCTTAGCTACTGGCTGTTGAACAATGACAGAAGTTAGCAGAGAAATAATGCTTTAAGTTCAAATCTAATTTAGAGTTTTGCTTCTGTTTTTTAACTGCTTTTATCTCACATGTGACTTAAGGAGTTTCCCCAGGGATTTTGGGTTTTGTTTGTTGTCCTGTCCCATTCCCAAGATTTGTAGACTCAAGAAACTGAGGAAAAACAAACTCTCTCCTCTTGCGTAGTTACTCTAGGTTTTTGATGTGGCCAAAATTTACTGTTTATGGTTTTATACTAAAACTTAATACTAATTCTGTAGTTATAAGTATAGTTCCTTTGTTCTCATCTCTACCAGCTGCTCCTGTTGCTGGTAGTTGTTTTAATAGATCAGTTGCAGAAGACCACCAAAAGTTATGTCTGAATAGATCCACCAGGAGGATGACAAATGGAAACAATAAAAGGTTTGTGTCAGTGGGAGGGGAAGGTGAAAAACAAAGAGGAGATGGACATAAAATTTTATGTAGGTTTAGATATTTTTAAAGGCTTGGGAAAATATTTTGACTGTCTTCCTTTGCTCTATTGAAGTAAATGTTATCATGGCCACTGACTCAGAACTGAGTAGGAAACATTTCCTTGCAAACTGTGCTTTTACATTAAAATTACTTAACTTTCCTCCCTGTTCTCATTCTGTTAGAGGAGAATAAAATATGAGAGAGATTTTCTCACTGGGTTTTTTCCAGGCAGTACTTAGTACTTGTGACATTATTAAATACATCAAGAAGTAGTTCAGTAGTAAAGACCTGCAGCCCCACAGGTGAATTGCCCTGATGCTGTATATATATGCACTAACCTCAGAAAAATGCAATGGTTGCAGGAGTGGGAGAGGAAGAGGCTACTTTAGTCTGCCCTTACTCATTGTTGCTTAGAGTTATACCTGTTCTAGCTGTGCCCAGTGACTGAAGTGCTTTAGAAATGGGTCCTTATCTAGTTGCAATCACACTAGTGTGGCTGGAGATGGGCTGATTTTGGCCCACCCGTTCCAGCAACCTGTCTGAAGGAGCTCTGCTCCCTCGGTCATCAGGTGGGACTTGGTATTCTCTGTATTTAGGAGCAGTCAGCTCTTCTGTCAGGGCTTTAGTAGCAGCACTGAGAGTGAGGGGTTCTCTGCTCAAAGGCTTCCTCACTAGCTGCCTGTAATGGCACTGTGTGTTCCAACACACCCTTGCCTCTCTGGGAATAAATCTTGGCCCTGTGAACTGGAGAGATCCTGTATTTCCTATCAGAAATTCTGCAATTGCAATAACTTCCTAATTTTCAGACTGTCAGGGATGATTTTGAGACCTTTTGCTGCAATGCGCCTACACAAATGTAGAGCAAAACACAGCCATTGGAAGAGTGGAAGGTGGAGGGGACTTTTCTTTGGTTCTTCTTTATACAGCTTTTTTTCAGTAGGCAGTGTAGGTTTGTAAATATCACAGTCATAAACATCTGGGTTTGTGCTTGAAATTGTACCCCAGTGCTCACTTAATAAGGAGTTGTCATTTTGTTATTATTAAAAATTGACTTTGTCTCCCTTTGTGGGCTGCGTGTAGTGATGGAGCATGTTATATGTCTATGAAGCAAGCCCTTATGGCACACGGTGAACCCCACAAGGGAAAGCAGCTCCCTGGGAATTTCCAAAAGTCAGCGTTAGGAGTATGATGAGGGATGTGGTAAACACTTCCCATTAGCACATGGCATGGAAGTCAGCAGCTGGCCAGAGTCAGACAGATGTAGTCATCCAGCAGAGCAGCCACAGATAGGAGCTATAATTACAGAAAGTAAATATATAATGATTAGTTTAATTATTAACCACCTTCCTGTATGCCTTTGAGTAACTGTAGTATCAGAGCACAGAGCACTGGAAACTGTGGAGCTTAGTTGAAGCTGCATCCTGTAGAAATATGAGGAGTACTCTGAAATCATGCAGCTCTGCAATGATCTACCAGGAGTGAACTGACCTATTTAAGTTTTAATAATTTGCACTTGGGATTTTTGCTGGTCTCATAAAGGCATCATTTTATACAGGTCACCCTCCCATCAAGGTACGGTTTGCCAAGTGTAAACCTCAGCACTCTCTCTTTACAAACAAATTCCAGACCTACACTTGCGTGTTGTCGTAGATGGAAATTCTAGGCTAATTGATGTGGTCTGGCTCTTTGATCAAAAAATACAAGGCAGCTGTAAAGCCAGTAGCTTTGCTTCACTGAAGTGTCATCAGGCATCCGGAGTGCTCGGCCAAATGTGTCCACTACTTTTTATGCACTCTTCTTACTGTGCGGAAAGAGTAACTACTAAATACATTGAGCAGTGTCACTGGGAAATCTGTTACCTGCAAATGAATAGGAACTTTAGCCTGGCTTCTACAATATTTATACAAACCTTCAGCGCCTCTAAACTGTCATAGCACCACTGGCTGCCCAGCTTGCTCATGACAAAATAGTCTTTGAAAACATTACCATTACACATGAAGGCAAAAGTTTTAAAAAGTTTTGCTTACTACAAAGCAACTAGCAGAGGAAGTGTCAGAGGAAGAAGGTACACACGCATGAAAGCAAATATTTTGGGGGCTGGGCCTAGTAAGGGGGCTGGTGGCTGGCTAGTCAGAGCAGGGGAAAAAGACGCTACAGCCATCAGCTTCTCCAGCTGGAATGTTCTCTTCTGTTCAATGCATGCAGTGCTTCAATAGTAGGACCCTTCCGGATTCTCTGGGATTATCTGTTCCTTTCGCCATCTTCATTTTCCATGTCATTTGGAACTTGAAATTGCGCATTCATCAGCACAAGACATAAACACCAGATCTCTGTATGTCATACTTTTAAAGAGAAAAGTGGATGTATGCAGTGCATGGAGCTTACTCTGCCTCTTTCAGACATCATTTTATGTAAATAAATCCAAACTTGAATTCATATTTTTTCTAAAAATATTTTTATGCACACACACATATCTGTATTTGAAATGTCAAGTGCATCTTCCAGTGATCATTGTTAATCTTGGCCTCTTATGTGTCCTTCCGTATATTTTATAGTTTCCGATTAGTAGACGTATCATTTTTAATTACATTTGGAAATCAGCAGTGCAGATTGCTGAGAGGAAAGGCTGAGTGCTTTTCATTGCAAAAGTATTTTTCCCCCTAGACACCTTATTTCTGCAGAAACAAAGCACTGAGCTCCTGAGAAAAAAATAAAAAAAACCCAGTTCTGCAGAAACCTGTAACAGCGTGCTTGCACACATTATATGAGAGGAGAACCTCGGGAGGTTCATCGGCAATGTGTCACATTGTCTTCGCTTCTGTTGTCAGCTGTGCCAAGAAATATGAAAGTCTGCTTGGGTCTGTGAAGAATTTATGAAAATGCTATTCCTGGTGTGAGAAGCAACTGCATCCCAAGTCAAATCACCAGTCACTGGAAGGACTGAGTTCCCTTTGTTCCCAGCATGGTCTTTTGTCAGAATTTTGTGTTTTTGTGGGTAGAGGGAAGTACACTTAATTTTAATGTGTAGGTAACTAAACACTGGTGCTTGCAGAGAGTCATTTATTCTGCAATTCAACCTGCCATAAACAATACTAGTCAGTGCTGTTGGCATCATTTGCTGCTATGGATGTGCCCTCAATGCCTGGCACAGGCGACCAGCAAAGACTGGAAACTAACTGGTATATGTTTTTTAAATCGATAAGACTTTAATATGAGAAATGCTTAAGTAGTAGCAAAACAAATACAGTAGCAAGGGATGATGTTAACATGGTTCAGATCCTGTCTTATCCAGGGTTATTTTTCAGAGGATCACAACAAAACCCCCCAGATTTCTAGGTAATCAGAGAAAGTTTCCAAGACATCATAAATCTGAAGGCCAGGCAAACTTAGTGGAAGATGATAGAAACTTTGGAAAAGTATGGGCACATAACTGACTCAAAACATTCTGGTGGTTCTTTTATAAAACTTCTTCTAAAAATCAAGGAAAAAGTGGAAGAATTTAGTTTTCTTTCTGCTAGAGAGAAAAATGCTGCTAAGTATTGATACTTGTGAAAAAAGAAAGGTCACTTTCTGTGACTTATAAAACTGTGACTTGTTTTACAACAATTAATACTGAGGTGTTTTTCTGTAGTTAAGGGGAAAAAAAAGTGTATTAGTTTCTACATTATATGCGGAAGCAAATGTTTTCATGGATATGTACTCTCCTTAAGAGAGAAAGGCTGCAGTAGTCTACACTTACACAGATTCACATTGAGCCAAGTAAGATGGGGAAGGAAATGCAGGGTCACTGTGGAATTTACATCTAAGCGATTAATTTATTAAAAAAATCTCTTGGTTTTACCATAAATTGGTGGAGTCATTTTTACACTAGAACATAGAGCTCCTGGCATGGGAAACAACAGAAGGATTCTTTTTGTGCTGCCTGGTAATCTGGCTTTCTAATGTCAGCAGCCATTCAGCATACCATGCCAAGAGCATGCAGGTGTTGCAGGAAAAAATTCAAGTGATTTGAGTAATTCCCCTCTAAGCAAGTGCTTATTCAACTAAGTGATGTGCAAGAGGAATGCTTATTAATATATAAAAAAAAAAAAGAAAAAAATACTATAATCCCCAACCATAATCGGGAAAAAAGTGAACATCGAGACACTATTTAATTTAAATGCATAAAAGATCAAATGCAAAAAAAACCCCAAACCACAACCCAACACCCCAGAACAACTGTTAATTACGAATAATTGTCTTTCTGCTGATGTTATGAAATGTGCTGTTTCTTAAAAGCTTGTAATTTTCAGTACCTAGGTAATAAAAAAGAGGTGAAAAGTATTAAATATTTCTATATTTTCAGTCAACAGAAAGATTGTAGTCTCCTTCTCCTCTGCTGTTTCAATTGTACCCTTAGGTAGATAAGAAGTAAATCTCAGAATATGGTGAAGCATCAGTCCACAGGAGCAGAAGATGGTGTTCTGCCTGCTGTGGGAGAAGGCAGCTGCTGTGAGGAAAAGAGTATATATATCTGTCATACATCATACGTGTGTATCAGACAGTGAATGTTAGGTCTAGGAGTAAGAGCAAATTGCATACAGCATTTGAGGGGCTAGGTAAATGCTGATTGAGAGGAAATCTTCTGGCCTCAGTTGTTTCTGTGAAGAGCAAGGAACTGCTCTAGCTTGATGAAAGGAGTCATGCAAATGCCATGAGACATCTTTGCCCATATAAGCCCTAAATAAATTAGGTGGGTAGAACTTTGCCAGACATATGTCTTATCTTGACTTTAATTAATAGTGCTAATTTCTGTTCCACTTAATATTGCTTGTTGCTGTTGGAGACAAGTTATGTAAAGCGGTATCCAAATACGTTAACCAAGCCAGATATAATCTTGTCCTTGTGAGACTGCGGAGTAGTAAGCATATATGCAGTGAATGCTGAGGATTTCTGTATTGTGCTGGTTTTGTTTTACAGGGTCAAAAGTTTTCTAATTTCAACAGCAAGTTAAAATCTTTTTCTGGACTGAGGATGTCTCATTTTGGTTTGAAATGTGGTTTTGAGCATAAATAAGCTTTTGTGAGATGTGGGGATTCTCTCATGATGTGCCTAGATTTTTACATGCTGTATTTGATAAAAACAGCAAGCAGATTGTATTTCTTTTATCTGCTGGAAAAGTCAGAATATTTTTCTTACTTATTTGGGAATTTAGGAATAATCCCTTTGGGAGTTACAACATGCTCGTGTGGTCAGGAGTAAATTGGGCACATAACAGCTCTTTCTGCTGGGGCAGAAGCTGCTCTGTGAAGAGCTGAGTTTTGCTGTCATGAGGCATGGAGATGTACTTCTTCTGGAAGTGTTTCTACAATATGTTACTTGTTTCATGTTTGTGGACCACAAAAAGGAAAAATGAGTGCCAGGAACACTGTATTCAGTTTCTGCATGTCTCTTGTTTATCTATAGGCTCACACTTCCACGGGCAAAGCAACACCAGTGCTTGTGGGTACAACTTGCATATTGGGAGTTTTAGTTGTGCTGGGAACAAGGAAAAATTACTCCATTGCTGATATAGCACCTTGCAGTGAGATAAAGCGTGGAAGTAACTTTAGCTGCCCAAAAGCAGTTATTTTGCAAATTTATGTGACCTATGTATATATATATTTACATTTACAGTCAAAACCTGATTCTATAAAATGTACGTGGAATTCACTTACACCCATGGCATACATGCATCTGATGGGATATGTGTGGGAAAGTAGTTGCTCATGACATAAACAGCTCCCCTCCACCTGTTTGAGAACCTAGCCTGTGGCCTTTGTGTGTTTCCTATACTCAGTTGATTCTGCTGGGTACATATGGATGAGAGGGGAGTATTCTTAGTTATTTTGATTACTGTATGATGAACCAAAATTTACCTTGTTATTTTAAAATAATGCCTCATCAGGTGCACCTATTGCCTCCCTGATAAAATACACACAAAAATACCTTTCAGCTAGATCAGCTGTGTAGGGAACTGGTCACAAATTAAAGTTGGGTTTTTTTCTCTCCTTTTACTATCAAAACTGACCTTTGACATAATAGCTACTAGCAGCACTTTGAGCAAGACATGCAGGTTTTAATTGCTTTGGGTCTTCTGAAAGCCAGGGCCCAATTAATCGCTTTCTCTAAAGGTAAGTGAATGGGACAATGGATGCAAAACAACCCCAAGCTTCTGGCTAAGCATGCAGACACCTCAGGTAATTTGGTTTTTTTATTTCCCCCAAATCCTCAGTCATTCCCTTGTCTCAAGAGAAGTTTTATTTCTGAAGTTCTTTAAAATTGCTCGCTTCAATGGAGTTGGAGAGAGGTTTGATGTGGCTTTTGACATCTTTCTGTAAGAAAAAGAAAATAATAGAGCTGTAAATAACAACAGTCAACAGCTGTTTATCATCCTTCTCTGTCATTGATACTTCACTGATTAGGCACTAAACCAAAGTGTGGTAAAGCTTACATTTCCATCTGAACTCCTTTGTGTTCTGTAAGGGAGAGCTCAGTGTTGTAAGGCTGGTGCTTTGTGCCTGACATAATTGGTACTGAAGTTTTTAGTGTTCTGTTTCTAGCCTAAGGGTGCCTTTTTGTTATCAGGATCTTGCATTTCCTCTCTTTTCCAGTCCCCAGTTCCTCCCTTCCTCAGAGATTATATACTGAGAACAAGAAGTAAAAATGGAAATTTGGATATTCCACAGGTAGTGGAAACAGTAGCACACTTTTTATGTTAATCAAGAAAGGATCTGTTGCAAAGCCAAGGTACTGAATTTTTCTCCTTGTCTATCATGGGACTTTCCAGGTAGAGCTGGGCTCTGCTCCATGGTGAGCTTGCCTGGTGTGAGGAAGTTCACATACATATCCTGTGAGCACACACAGAGCTCAGCTGAGCCCTGAGAATGCCAGTATTAGGTCTTTTTTCATTAATCCACCCTTCTCCAGCGTGTCTAGGTGTCACACTGCAGACTGTGTGGGTTTTTTTAGGATTCTCTTCTTCCTGCTGAAGCCTGCAACAGGGTATGCCACAGTTATGAGGTTCACAGAGCACTAAAAAAAAATGCTTCTTGCTCCAACTATAATCATGGTCTACATGGAGAAGTTAGGTTCAGCCTAGGACTGTGTTCATTCTGGAGGTCAGAGGGGAATGTTGTGCTTAAACCAAGCTCACCCTTTACCTCTTCCCTGAAATCCTCCAGGACAAGTATAAGCAAAGTCCTCTTGCTGCTACAACTGTTAGTCTACTCAGAGATGCCAGGCAAGTCAAGGGGGTGCGAGACTGGGGAGGAAAGAGGTGTAAGAACGTGTTGTAGGTGCACTGCTGTCTTAGGCACTGTTGCTCACATAGGATCCATCAGGTTTCCAAACAGCTTCTCAGAAGCATTTTGAGGTGGCAGTGCGGCTTTCTGAGCCTTACATGGCTCAGAAAAGGCAGATGTTCTGCAATGTGTTGGTCTTTGAGACTTAATACATATATTACTTTGTCAGTGTGTGGTATCCTTTGAAGCTTTGTGGTTATAGGTTCCTCTAGTGAGGCCTATTTTATTTAGCATTCAGCATTTTAATGGCACATAAACCTCTGTATCTGCAGCTCCTACAGCAAGCATCTTTCTGAAGAAGCCTTAAGATGTCACAATATTTGAAAGAGAAAACTGCATTTTGCTAGCACCTCTAATTTATGTAGCAAAATAATTGGGTAGGAAGCATCTCTTATCTCTTGTTGAATCTGATATGAAAGACAGAGCTTTTCAAGCCTGGCTAAAACTATGAATTATCCTGCAATATTTAATGGATCTAATTTAGGCAGCTGTCAGACAGAAATATTTTAGATTCTGCATATTAGTAACACTTGCAGAGGGGCTGTGGCTGTTTCCAAAGACCTTTTTTGTTGTGTGAAATGAGGGGAACTCAGCACAGTAAATACTGTGGAGATGTTTGAACAAATAAATTGCTTGCATAAAATAATTATTCTTAATAGAGGGAAGGAGAAGCTTGGATGGACTTTAATCATTCTTACACATCCTTGTGAGAGGAGTATCAGAACTCTAGGTCTGTTACTTTAACTGTTGGTATACTGCTCAGGTTACTGTAGGGATGATTCCTTGCCATTTCAGGAGCACTGGGTATGGTTGTGCAAGTTTTATTTCATCTTATTTTCCATGTGAAAGACACATTTAAAAACTATGAAGAGCCTTCAGTAATCATATTAGATCACTGTTAAAAAAAGGCTATAAGGGTCTTCTATAAAACAAATCACAATTAGAACTTAAGTATCAGTTGGAAATTGGGCTATAATTCTGACTAGCATTTAACTTGTCTTTTGATATGATACAAATCCTTCCTACCTAGTCTGATTCTCAGCCTGAGGCTTTAACATTCTGCCTAGTGTTCATTTTATTTGGTTTAACACCCACCCGTTGTATTTTGCACGATTTTATTTTGCTTTGCCTGAGCTGAACTGCTCCACCTGATGGTGAGAACACTAAAATGCCCTCACTCATGCAATAAGGATTTATTTTAAAAAAAACGTAATCTTGCACGAGCATTCAATGCTGTAAAGGTAGGTGTGCCTTAATCCAGGAGATTTACTGATGATGTTCTTCCCCCTTTATACTTGCATGTAAAGCACTTAAGGTTGTGTAAAGGAGTTGCACAAAGATCTTGAATCCACAGTTTTCTTTCATGTTTCTAGTGAGATACCTAGTGGGTGGGTACTTGTACTGTAAACAAGTGCTTCTCAAAGTCCAGATACTGCCAGAACCTGAGATGCAGCTGTGCTTTGCAAGACATGCATATCTGTTTTTGCTTATGCACAAAAAGGGAAATGCGGCTGCTTGGTAGCTGTTGATTTGATCATATTCTTCTTACACAATGTGGAAATACTTAATGGTTGAGTAAGTTGGGTAGAAGAGCTTGCCCACATGGTATTTTCTATCTCAAGTCCATTTAGTTGCACAGAAAAGGGATAAAAACTAAAGAACTCTGAAAGAAACAGCATGCCTATGAGAAAAGATTTAAATGGCTTTCTTGTGGCATTGAAAAAGAAATAATCACACAAATCTTGTGCAAGCAGTAAAGAAACAGGAAGCATAACAGAGCTGCATGTTCCCAAGTCTTTTAGTTTGCTCAGCTTTTTGCAATGTATGAGTCTGTAGATGCATGCTACAGTAAATTTGTCTCTGGCAGCTTTCAAGTTGCCCTAACATATCAGACTCTTTTCTGTGTGATAGCAATATCTGTCATCTCTGGACTGTCATGTCTTTAGCCAGGAAAGCAAAAGATATGATTTCATATCTTGAGCTGATGTGACTGGGATAAAGGGTGGATCCTGTATGGAAGGATGCTTATATGTAACAGCATATGCAAGGAACGTTCTTTAAAATATTTGATTGTTGGCAGACTGAGGCCAAGATTTCCTGTGCTGTTGAGAAGATAATGTGAGATCTGACCACCTAAGCACAAGCTGATTACATTCAGCCTGTAGTCCTGCAAAAGTAAGGTCATGGGGTACCAACCAAAAAACTCTGTGAACAGGCAGGTTGCTCTAATTCATGCTGTGAAACTGAGGAATTTCCTTGTTGTATTCTGTTTTTATAGCCTCTATCAAAATCTGCAAATTTTAAGCTGTTCATGTAGTTTTGTCCTTCAATTGTATTAACCATATACATTTATATTGCCCAAAATGGTGTGTACAGACTTTTTTTTTTCTTTCTTTTTTTCTCTCTCAGACACCCTGGCTCTGGAATACCAGACAGTGCTGGAACGGGTATCCATATCAGGTAAAAGTTACAGTGCTGCCTAAAAACAAACATTACACATCTGCAGAGCTCTGTTTTTAGTATAGTGGATCTTTGTGTCAATATGTTAGTGTGAATGAGCTACTCAGCATTTCAGAACATTGCTAGATGCTCCCCATCTTGCTTCAGTTCAAGTTGGGAAAGATGAATACAGCTGTCACGCCTGTTTTGAAATGAAGCACAGGCTCTGAAAACAGACCTGGGATATCTAACCATGAAAGCAGACGTCTGCAATGGTGGTAGAATGGTCATTTTGTACAAAGTTCTGAGGATAGTGAAAGTTTTAACTAAGCCTGAGATTCAATTGGTTGGGAAAAGCCAGTATTGTTCTCATAGTTGTTATACTGCATACAGAGTGAGACTTAATCCCTGGCAATTGGTATCATCAAAGAGGAGTCTGAAGAGAGAAGGTAGGTTTCTCCTTTAGGCACTTATATAAGGTCTGTCTGGTCCTCGCCTCATGAAAGCCTGCAATGAAAGAAGGTAAAATTAATGAGAGAATTGAGATTAGTTTCAAGTTTTTATTTTCAGCAATGCCTGTATTTTCATGGATTCAAAAAGCAACAGTGTTTCTCTCTGTTCTAGGTCAAAGTATTAGAACTTAACTTCAAAAAAGGACTTAAGTAATTTATCTCCTTTACTAAGGAGAAGAATGCCACTGTAAGAGTGAAAATGCCCTTTCGGGTTGTGTCCTTCTGCACTCATTCCCTCTTTCAGTTTTCAAAAAAATTTTGCTTATTTGAAATTTGGTTTCCTTAAAAAAATCTTCAGAAGAACAATAACAGTATACTTATTCCTTACTGCACTGCTAAGGTTTTAACTAGTTCCAGGAATATTTAATTCCTATGTCCAAGTTCTGGCCATGTTGCACAGAAGCACAGCTGTTCGAATGACATGCAGGTGCTGCAGTAACACTAGGATTAACTGTAGCCCTACAACTCCAGAAACTATTCTCTGCCAGGGGAAGAAGGAGCAGGAGATGTGAAAGAAGGGTAGAAATTTTATCTATCATTATCTGGTTGAACAGTGGCTTTCAAAGTTTGCATACCCTAACAGCTTTGAGAAACCTGTCCTGTGCTTTCCCTTAGTTTGTGCTACTGGACATAGTTGTTAAAGTATGGGATGTATTTAAACAGAGCAGTCAACCTGCTCTAAAGGATTCAAGGTATTTTCCAAAAACGGTAACTCCTGAACTCTGCCTTGGCTGTACCACTGCCTTATTTTGCCTCCTAGCCTGATAAAAGTGACTTTCAACATGGATGTTATGAAAATCAGTGAATTAATTCAGTGTTCCCTTTTATTATTTATAATAATAACAGTAAGGTAGCCCTTTCAAAGAAAAAGTATCATCATTTGTATGGGCTAGGAATGTACTTGGGAAAGCCAAGAGCCACCTGTTTTCTTAGTGCCCTTTGTATAACAGAAGGCAACAAGAGATTAAAATTATGAAGTGCAGTTTTCCCTTTTGTTATAAATCAGAGGTAACAAAAGTTTCAAATACGACCTACTAAGATGGTCTTCAAAATTTTTAATAACTTCTGAGGATAACTTTTGGTATCTTTTTTAATTAGTCTGATTCTAATTCTAAACCTGAGCTTGTTTAAAATGCTTTTTTTTTTTTTTTTCTTTAGTTCAGCATCCAGGAGTCTTGATAGGGAGCATTGAAGCATTGTACTAGCTGCTATCCAAATATAATTGACCCTGAATTGCAACAGCTCCAGCAAAGAGTTTACAATTTAAGGAGTCTAACCTGTAACCTGTCTAGGGCATATTGCTGCTTTTTTTTATTATTATTATTTTTATTATTATTTATTTTATTTTCCCTAAAGAGCAGGGAGGAGAAAAAAAAAGTCATTGCCAGACTGGAAGGTATGAAAGGTATGAGGAATAGTATTGTCTGAAAGGCGCATAATTCCCTTGTGACAGTGGAGAGCCCTGGACAGGCTGAACGGGAGGAGAACTGTGTTTAGGTTTGGGTGCTCTTGAAGGTTGCGTACCTGTTGGAAAGAGTTCAGTGGAGAAAATTCAGCAAGAATGACCAAAAATCTTGATCTGAGAAAGGTTGAACAGATTTGTTCATTTAGCCTCATAAGAAATACTGATTTAGATTGCACCCAAGGGCTGGAGGGTGAACTGAATAACATTAGCGAAGCAGCAGAAGAAATTGAATGGGGGAAATGTTGAATCTTGATCTCTCCGAGATTTTAAGAACAATCATTTGTCAGAATTGATATGGCTGCAGTCACTGGTACCTTTCAGTCCTGTTTTCTACTATTTTTGTGTGTTTACATGCAAGAAGAGATTTATTTATGACAAAAGACCATGAATCTTACTGATTAAAGAACATGTATTTACCAGACTTACCAGAAGAGCAAGGTCATTCAGAAAGTTAGATACAACTTATAGAGGGTGGCCACTAAACTTAACTATATCTAAAATCATGCTACTGGTAGAGAGGGTCCAACAGAAAGCAAATCATCAAATAAAAAGTAATTATTAAAACCATTGTGTCGGAGATAAAAATGTCTACTGGGTGCTAATCAGAATTAAGTATTGGGTTTTCAGTTTGGGGCTTGTTGCTTTATTTTCTTAACTGGATAAGATTTCTAATCTCTTATTTGCCACAAATCCTTTGTAAGTTACTCAACACAGCATTGCAGAAATCCAGCTGGACTTACTGTAAATATAGTCAAATGAATCATTCTGCTGACAATTTACCTATAAGTACAGAATAGTCCTATTGAATTTGAATCTATGGAGAACTGAAACCTAACATTTAAACTAAGTTAAACACACACTGTTGATCCTTTCATGGAGGGAAACCATGATATCTGTAGAATCTCCCTACATTATCAATATATATAGGTTTAGAATTAGTAATGATATTATTAATAAAGCAGCTGACAATCTTTATTGTTTTATTTCCCCGGTGAGTTCTCTTGCAATAATGAGTATAGTAGTCTCATTGCTAGCTCATGTTCTTGTCCCTTTTTTTAATTACACCTAAATTAAATGCTTATTGGCAGTCTCACTAAGTCAGAAAAATATTATATTGGTCCAAGAAATGGCTTTAAAAGATTGATTTTAAGTGTACACATTTTTCATAAAGCATAAGCATGTGTCTATGTTTAAATAACCTACATAAAGCATTCATGTGGGCACCTAAGGATTGTTTCTGAGCTACAAAGAACTGCTCTGCAAAAGGGAATGGTAATGAAAGAGGCAAATGAAATGCCTCTTGCCAATGGAAATAGTTCATGCCCTGCTTGGATGTAATGGTTTTGCCAGTGCAAACTGCTCTAGAGAGTTACGGTTCATCTAATCCCACAGGAGATGCCCTCAGGAGTTTCTCCTGTGCCAGTGCCCCTCTCTGTCACTGCAATGGAAGACATGACTAGCAGGGAGGCACAATCACATGGAAATTAGAGCAGCTCCTAGGACTGGCTGTTTTAGACTGGGGGCTGAACAGCTTATGCATGCCACCAGTTACCTTCTTTGAAGTCACCCCAGATTGGTTTTGGTTATGTATAAGTTCCTGTGGCTTGTTATTTTTATTTCTTTTACTTTTAAACTTCTGTGTTAACCATATTGTATATCAAACAAGATGCCTGGATAAATTTATTTTATTTTCTTCTTTTCAAATATTGACATGTTCCCAGAAAATGGTTAAATTCTTTAAAAGTAGACTAAAGCTCGCAACATTTTAATCATGAGCAGATGAGATTATATACTAGCATTACTTTAATCTGCTCTAGCATTGTTTCTTTTGATGTACAGCAAGATATTTCAAGTAGTCTTTCAAAACTAAGACTTAGGAGTACTCAGAATTTACTTTGTTCTAGGTTCCAAATGGACAACATCATCATTTTTTGGTATTACAATATTAAAATACTGTCAAGATTAAAACATAAGAGGAGGGTAGGCTGGGGAGCTTTATTTTTCCAGTGACATCAAAGTTTGAAAGAGGCTACCATCATAATTTTTCTTACATAGGATGCCTATGTATAATTTAGTAATCCCTTCATGATTAAATATGCCTCCTATATACCTCAGCTGCCTGTAATGTCAGTTAGACTCTATTAACCTTTTCTCATCTCCATATTTCAGCCACTGATGCCTGACCTTCATTATTACTACCTAGTTGAATTGTCATTCTACTGGTCCTTAATGTTTTCTCAATTCATTGACATCAAAAGAAAGGTAAGAACAATGGGACAAAAAACATTGAAAGCTTTAAGCACATATCTATCTTGACTTCAGGAATACCTGTATTACCTGTGCAGATAACTGGAAATAGTTCTTTTTAGTCACCACCTCTTGCAGATATTCATTACTGAGAAACTGGTGTTGAAGTGCTTGTCTTACTCTGTTCCTTGTTACTATGATGTGGGGTTTTTCTGCATGGGAAGAAGAGCCTGGAGTAATCAAATATTCAAGGAGAAATAGCAGCAGCCAAAAAAACCTGCTCTCATACAGTGACTTAAATGGAATTGAACACACAGTAGCTAGTAGATGTACGGTTTCTTCTAAGAGTTAAATGCTGAAATATCATTGATGGAGCAAGACTACCTCTTAAATTCACAGTATCACTTTGGTAAAATCTATGAGAGCTTTCAATTTATTCTACAAAGGGATGTTAAAAACAGGGATACATTTATTATAAAAAAGTGATGTTACATTTAATCTTACCTTTACGGTTATAACATTTCAAGTAGCTGAGCATTGCAATTAAGGGGATATTAATCAAGGAAATAAAACTCTGGAAAGATAAAAAAACATTTTTCTAGTTTCAGTAGCAACCTGTTCCATACTCCATCATCCAAGTTCTCTCCTCCAAGGAGAGCGCTAGTCCACAGCAGAACAGGCAGCACAACAGTCATTCTATACCAAACAGTCCACTGAGCTATTCTTGCAGGGGTTTGTTAATGTTGCAAAATTATTTAAAACATTTGGAAGAATTTTATAATATTTTATGTGCCTCCTTTTACTGCCATTTAGTTAATTGATTGTAGGCTATGCTAATCGAAGTATCCTTCTTTAATAGAATTTTAGCAGGAGCATAACTCTGAAAAGAGTAAATGAACAATCCAGTATGTCCTGAATAAATTTGTTTGCTATTTGGAACCACAGTGTGCTGCTCCTGGAGGTCTTGTGTCAGAGCTGCATGTATCGAAAAATATCCCTTTATTTGAATTTCCAAATTTTTCCAGAAGTAGAAGAAAACTCAGGAAAACATCCACAAATCTTAAATCCATATTGGAGGGTAAACTGTAAACAAAACAAGCAATTTAGGATTAAATATCCCTTACTGTTAGTCATGAGCTTGAAATGAGTACAACTTCATTGTTTCAAAAAACAGAGATGCAGAAAAAGAGTGCTGAACGAAGCTGTATGATAGCAGAGATGAATTTAAATCAAGAGTAGCATTGACTAATATACATAAACTGCAGGTGCCAGCAATACTGACTAGCCATTTGTCAATATATCAACTAAAACCAAACCTCTGCAACAATGTTACAAAATTTTTTAGGTTATTTTTCTAGAACTGTATTGTGTCTAATCAGTCTCCCTGCATTCATATTCAGCCCTCCCCACTGTGTCATTGGTTATATTTTATTTTCCTTGTGTACCTTGGAAGGGAGGAATATTTTAACAGCAATTGTTGCAATTGCAACAGTACTGCAATTTTGCAGTACAATACATCGTTAAAGAATATTTAATTGATTCCTGACTAGTTGCTTTGTTCATGTGAAAAATAATTGGAGTCTACCCTAACAGCATCTAGGTTCAGTGCTGAAGTGCACTTCTGAAAAGGGCCTTTGGGAGGCCAGTAATACCTTTCTCATTTAATACATCTCATGAGCAATTGCTATAGCTTTTTCCCCCATGACTTGGAGAGTTTGTTCCCATTGATGAGCTGAGCACAGAGCTAAAGCCCAATCCTGTCCATAAGTCCATCTTTTGCAAGTCTGTTTCTCAGTTATGTATACATGACTTTTTATTAGGGAGACTTTGCAGCAGCCTACTGTGGAAATAGAATGGGAGATGGAGGTGGGGAAGTGGATTGCTAACAGCTAACACCCCTGCCACAGATTTGCAATGCTTAAAGCCAGAGCACCAGATCAAAGCATCGTCCCATGCACCTGCTGTGTCTGAGAACATCCAGTGTCCAGCAGAGAGCAGGAGTACAGTATCAGCAAGTCAAAAGCCTTTCGTTATAAGGACCCTGCAGGAGACAGTGGAGGTGCCATATTTATAAATAACCTATTAGATCACAGACCAGTTTGGACTGTGGAGACAGTTCTTTTTGTAGTGTAAGCGAAGTTGAGAACTAGGGGGATTAGACTGGAGAAATGCAGGCATGCACTGGTGTCATACAGTAAAACTGTTCTATAGTGGGGTGAGTGCAAGCTGTCAAGGAAACCCATAAGCTGAAAAATGTTAGCACTGGTATCTTACAGTAGTTGACAAAAAATAGTACAAGCTTGACAGAGGCACCAGCTCTTGCAGCACCATAATAGTTCTCTTTAAAAAAGCAGGTTTAGTTTAAAAAATGTGGAGACCTCCTAATGTACTCAATATGCAATGCATGAAACGGTGCCCATATTAAATAAGGCTCTGTTTAACTGGAAGAAGCAGGAGGAAATTTGCCAACTAATATCAGTTGCTATTGTAATAGTTCCTGACAGCTTATACAGAGCAAATTAACAGTTCTCAGCCTGAGAAACCTGTTGATGTTTTCATGTTACAGTGAGAGGAATACTTTTAGTCTTGGTTACCATTTTAGGTACTTTAAATTCAGCAGTGGCTGTGTTGTAGTGTCTGGGATGATCAAAAGTTCCCTGGGAGCCTCATGCACTGCAGGAATTCAGTCAACCACTTTTATGTAGCTGGGTTTCTCTGGAGGTGCAGTAGGTCCTCTCTGAGCACCAGCACTCAGCACTGGCCTGACTGCAGTACTGGTCTTTTACTTGCTGTGGCTCAAGAGAAATGTACTTGCTGTTTTCCATCTCCGTTATTCTTTTCTAATAGCAAATTCATAACTTCAGAATTACTTCCAATTGGTTTGCTGACTTTCAAATACCTGTTTGTCTTTATTTAGGTGTTATGAATTCCACCAGATTACCTTTGCCTGGCTGAATAGGTGTGAGCAGAATATTTAGGCTGTTGCACATACCTATTATTGGCATTAACACAGCAAGCTGAGTAGATTAACTTTTATGGTTTTATAATGGCATGTTGTTTGCTTCATAAATATCTACTATGTTGATGTAATGTTGTTCTACCCCGAACGGTTTTCATTTTTGAAGACTGCAACCTAGTATAATTTGGGTTATTTATCATCTCTGTCCAGTTTCCCATACTCCTCTTTTGTAGAACAGAATTAGATCAGGGAACTTCGTTACTCTTACAAGACCCTGATGAGTTTTAAAAGCAGGGAGGCTTATTTATATGCTTTCTGGATACCTAAAGTATTGCTTGATAGAAAAATATGACAGGTGTATTTAAGAGAATGTATAAAATTTCTACTCAGTCAGTGTTTTAACAGGTTTGTGGAAGATCTAGGAGACCTTTTTGTGTATTCACACCTTCTAGTTCCAAGCATTTGGCAATTCCCAGAGCTTCTGTGGTTTACTTTTTTTTTGAAAATGACAGTTGGCTCATTCCCAAAATAACATGATTTGTAGCTGCTAATTTTCTTGAATATTCCATTTTGATTCTAGAAAATTTATGCTATGTTTCACTAAATCTGGATCCTAGATCTCTTTCTTCAGACAGCAACAAAAAGACTCATAGATTTGATTTATTTTGTTTCAGAGGAAAGGAATTTAGATTGTGTACGTTTTACAGACCTTTACTAGAACTGTAATGGTTGAAACCTTTAGTGATAATCCCTTTCCTTCTTGATCTATAACATAGCCCATTTCCAGAAGCTGGAGTGACTAATGCAGATGATGTTTTGCCCTTTAGTGACACTAACGTTCCATAGCCACTTGGCAGTTTAGCCAGTGAGTGTGACATGCTAAACAAACATGGGTAGCAGAAGCCTTGATTCCAGAGGGCTTGTCCAGAAGTTGAGACCCATGGGGTTTCTCTGTTGTCTGCCCTGTGTTCTTCCCACTGATGGTGTCAGTAGGTTCTTTCTTCTGTTCTTAGCCACATATTTTCATGACACAGGCACATGACATCTCTCAGCAGTTACAGCTGGAGGCTATAAGTCTGCTGTAAAGAAATGCATCTTGCACAAACATACATACAGTTTGGAATACATTTTAAAAAAGAAAAAGCCTGTAACTGTACAGCTGCTCTTACGCTGTGTGTGGGTGAAAGTGCTTGAGTAAGCTGGGAAAACAAGTACCACTTGACATTACAGGGACTTGTACCATTAGTTACTATGTATTCATTACCCTTATGTATAATTAAAATCCAACAGGCAGCATCTTCAAAGCATAGTGTTAGTTACTGACGAAGAAATATCACAAACAAGAAAGGACCAGAATAATAAAAGTAGTCTTATTTATATCACTGCTACTTTTTTCCTAACAATTCTCAGTTGTTTCAGAGCTGGCAGAGTCAGATAACTGTCTCTTTTACAAAGCATTATTAGAGGAGTTCCCTGGACAGCATTTCTGTAAGTAGACTCATACAGAAGTGCGGAAGACTGCTGCCCAAGAGCATTAGGGCTGCTTAGGAATAATCCATATTGTCAGGAATGCCTTGAAGAGTTCCCAAGAGGGACTAGAAGTCTTGTGTTTGTAGAACGTGAATGTGTCAGCTATGAAAACAGAGGTTTTCTATTTGGCTTCTTCCCCTGTTTGGACTGCTTATGTGCTAACATAATTGCAGTTAGAAGGAAAATGAAGAACAGTGCCATAGCATTTGCAGCTGAAGCAGGTAAAGAGCTAGGCTGCAGTATAGCCATATAGCAATGCTCATAGCTTACTTCTAATCCCAGGGAATAAGGTAGGTGCTTTGCTGTTTTGATTATGGTATAGTGAAGTGGTCCCCATGTGTGGGTTTGTAGTTACTGAAATGACTAAGATGCTGTACCTTTGCTTTCGCTTAAGGCCCTTAGGCAGGAAAAAATAGCCTTTTGTTCTCTTTTGTTCAGTCTGCTTTACAAAATGGATTTAAAGCAATGGCTTGCTATGACTGCTGAATGTATTTGATTGCATTCCGTGCTGCTGGTGAACAAATAACCCAGCTGAGAAATGTTGGGTGTATACCAAACTAGGATACAGTTCCCTGCTTTTAGTCTTTTTTTTTTTTCTCTCTTTTCTTCCCCCACCCCACCCCAGCTTTAGAGATACTGGCAGTGCCCATTGATGAGCATCTGTAGGAAACAGGACCTTGTTGCATCTGATAGCATTAAACATAAAGTGATAGCCTGGAAGCAGGTCCTGTACCTATTCAGTTAGCAAGACTTCTCAAGCTACAGGTTTTTTCTGCGGACCCCAGGTGCACATTGCAGTGAAGCCATATGCTGGTTCTGAGAGGCAGTGGCACTGCACATCTTTGAAAACAGCGGTGCCTGCTACATGCTTGCTGCATTCCCAACGAGAGGTATGGTGACACTGGGCAGTTATTCTTCCCAGTGTTGGGCAGACAGCAGTCAGCAGCTGTAGCTGTTGCTTTTCCGGAGTTGACCCTGTGTTAGTGGGAGCTCATCAGCACTTTCCGTAGGGTCCTCGTCCTGCCTGACACACATACCCTTTGCAAACCAGGTGCTGCCTGTCTGAAGACTTCAGGGTTTCAGTTTTAGTTTCTCTGCTGTGGGCCTCTTAGCTGAAGACTGCCACAGCTCAGCAGGACTGGCCCACCAAAGCTGCCAGAAAGCCAAATTCCATCTCCCAAGATGCTTGATGAGCAGGCTGCCAGAAGTAGCTGCTGGTTCTAACTGCCTGGGTCTCACTCCCTTCCGACAGCCCTGCAGGACAGCCACTAGATCTGCTGAGAGCTGTGGTAGTAACTTTGTACCCTGCGCATGGAGAAACTCCCTGGTCAAATGATGCCTGTGATCTTTTCTTCAGGGTTTTGATACCACTTTCTCAAAGCTGTGCAGGTAGTTCAGCAAACTCCAGCAAGACTTCTTTTTGACTGGCTTAGTGTCTTGCAGAGAAAAGTCTCATCTTTGCAGGTCCTGTTCTCTAAGTGATGATTCTGGGGTCTAGCCAAGGCAAAAAATACAGGTCATTTCCTCTGCTTTGCCTGCCCCTTGGCATGTATCTGGGAATGTGATGTTACAGGGGCGCCGCTGCTCCTGGTATTTTTCAATAGTAACAGTTACTTGCTGGCCAAATAACTCAGAGTTACTGATGTGGAAACCAGCTAACCTGCATCATTTAGGAGGCAGCAGATGAGATCTGAGTAAGAGGAGCTGCACCAGCTCATTTGAAAACTTTTCTGACCCTGTTGCAGTGTGAAGACAAAGCAGCTTCATTAAAAACAAACAAATAAAAAACTGGAACTGGGATTCTCAGCTCTGTGAAAACTCTCAGTTATGCTTGGCAGGTGACTTGATAACTCCTAGTGTGGTGGAAATGTGTTTTCCATTCCTGTGTAGCTATTGGAACTTTTGTGAATGGTGCATTATTTTGCATATTGTGTGTTGTTTGGTGTATAAAAAATACGGTGTGATTTGATTTTTATGTACATATGCCTTTTTAAAGTAACTTCAGCCACAAATGTTTGCTTCAGCAGGTTAAATTACTATGAACTGAGAAATGCAGATACTGCCTAATTTTCAATAATATTTTTGCATTTTGTTAACATACAATGATTATTTTATTAAGAGTGACACATATAGCAGGGTATTTAATGCAGTTATGTAGCAGGATCTTTATATAACATAACCATAATGCTGAGTTTAAAAAACATCCATCCATTTTTACATAAGGGTACTGAATCTCACTGTTTGCTTCATTGTTTTTTTGCTTTTTCCCCCTGCTTCTTGCTGCTCTAGGATTTTGGTGTCATGTTTACACATCACATTGTAGCAGTCATCCTGATAACCTTCTCATATGTAACCAATTTGACACGAGTGGGAACCTTGACCTTCTGTCTCCATGACGTGGCTGATATTGTCCTAGAGGTGAGATAATACATACATCATCAGTGTCTGTGCATGGTATTCACTATTCGCAGAGCTAGCATGTCAGTGGGTAGAATTATTTGCTATGCAGAACAAGGCTTTCCTAAGCAAAGAGTCCAGTTCAAGATAGTAATGGTGATTAATATAGTATATTTTCTTGCTGAAATATATTACACTTGTAGCAGTGCATTTTGTGACTTCAGGCTGGTTTATCCCTTGTCAAGTTGCGTGTACACAGCAGAGACTGGTAATGCATTGCAGGCCAGGGAGGATTACACACAGATATTAAATGTAACATGGTAAAATCAGAAGCTCAAAGTTGCAAAATTTGGAAGGTGGTGACTGTGGGATAGAAGCTTCCGGTTCTTGATCCTCCTGACGTGGTGTGTGGGGCAAGAACCCTGTCTCCAAAAGAATTAAGGTGACATGGTTTGTTTCTGCTGTGCTTTGCTGGGCAGAGGGTGCTGGACAATGTAGTGGCTGTTTCTGCATGGGCAGTGAACTGACCTCTATTCCTCAGGATTTTCCAGGTTCCCATCCTCCACATCCAGATGCCAGTATTAAGCAGTTGGCTTTGGAGAAGGAGGGATGATTGAAATTCTTTTAAGTCAAGATGGTCTGTAACTTCCATAATGGCAATTTAGAGGTGTTGTCATGCTGTATCCACATCAGTTTTTAGACAGCTCTGGATGATGCTGGGATTGGGCTGTCTGTGAACTCTCAATCAGGATCAAACCAAAGTTAATAACTATTTTGTCTGAAATTATTTTTTATTAAAGTAGTTGCAAGGATCCTATTATGCAAGAATATAGTCTCACTGTGTGAATCGTGTTGCAGAATCAAAATCCTGCCATTCTGGTTTGATAGTGCTGCAAATCTGGTTTTTTATTTTCTAATCTGTTTTTAATCTAGAAGGCACATGACTGCCAGAGATAGAAAGCAACAAAGAATCTGGATTTCCTCTATTAGAAAGAATTACATCTTTAAAGTTTATTTTTCTGTTTTAGCGATGTGTGTAGAGCCATTCTGCTAGCTGTGGGTTCACCCAAACTTTCTTTGTTTCTCTTTTTTCACAACCAGAAGGATGTACTTGAAGGTGTTCATTCCAGATCAGTGTCTGTGGAACTGTAAATCCACTGAAGAGCAGCTGTAATAGGCTAGCTAAAACCTTACCTTAAACACAGTGAGATACATACTTTCGTTCAATTCTTCTGATCATTCACTGGCTAAGACAAAGAGAAATTGCTGGTATTCTCACAAATATTCAGCAAATACATGTCCCTAGGCCACTAGACTTTCCACCTACCATTTCATAGTGAAACATGTCCAGTGGAAAGCTAGAATGCAACATTTTTGCTATTTTCATTGCAGAAGGTAGTATATATTGGTAGGAATACCGGAGGTGAGGTTTTTTCCATAGGTCTTGAGGCATCTGAAGGTACAGAAGTCATAATAGGATTTTCAGGAATCCTTAGCTGTTCTCTTAGATCTGAGTGCAAGTTATCTTGGAGACTCAAAGCAGCCTAGCCATGGCAGGACAGGCTGAACACAGAGTAATTTTCTTGCCTATGAAGCCACTACATTAGTTTAAACTAAAATCTAGGCTACTGAGAGGCAACTTTCAGGATCCCAGCTAAGTCGTTTATGGGGTCCTCAGTATCTTTGCACTGCAGTACAGCTTGTGGGTTGGAGACGCTGTGACCTAAACCTGCTAAAGCACTTAAAATCCTGTCTGTTTGGGGACCTTGAGACTTTTCAGCTTCGATTAATGAACACTGTGACAAGTTTTGATGCCGCTGTATGGATGTGAATAGTTATCAGTTTGGTATGCTTCTGGTGTATGAGCCTCACATAGCTGACAGTTCAACCTGAATCCTTTCTGTCAGGTTCCAGCTATCTCCTGACACACTTTTCTAAAAAAGCGGGGAATGGACACTTCGAACCAAGGCAAATAGCTGAACTATAAAATGAATGGATTTAAATAGTCTAACAAGAGTATCTGGAAGAGCTGTGTTACTCAGTTATAGTCACAGGTTTTAATCTTTGAAAATTGTGTTGTATTGTCTTAGGTGGCCAAATTCCATTGAACAACAGCATACTCTTTCCCTTCCTTATCAATATAATTCATAGATTTGTTATTGAATAACTGATGACCGAACAACTGTACTGTTTTTGAGAAATGACATGATACTACTACAAGTTGCTATAGCAATATCAGCTCCACACACTATGAAACCAGCTTTTATAGACTACCACCATGGAAATACATCCAAAATTTGTATCTGAACTTTCAGTCATCTGAAAATCAAGGTGTTAGTAACTTCTGCTTTGCATGTTGGCACCAAAGTATTCTTTTTTCCTTAAACCAGACTGTGAGTACAAAGTGCTAGGAATCTCATTTGTGTCCACTAGAATATAGGACTGATTTGGAAGGGTTATGTTTTCTTCGCAGCGCTGGTGGCTTCCCTCATGTTTTGCAAGCTTCCTAACTTGTTTTCTGTTAGTGAGGAATATCCTTTATATGAGGTTTTTAGTGGAAATATTGCCGGAGTTAGGTAACATCCAAAAGTGCAGGTTGGTTTTAGCATCCAGATTGTCTGACATGAGCATTGAGCATTTTCAGGTTCAATGTGTTCATGCCAAAAAAACCCAGACAGACTGCAAGAGTGCCTCTCACCATTTTAGGCAATTCTCTGGTTTGAATTCTGTGTTCAGAATATTCTGCATGCATGGTTGTGGTAATTTTGCTCCCTGTTAGCCCTCTGGAAAATCTGCACAACTAAGCATCTTCTCAATATGGGAGCTGGATACAGGTGCCTTCAGAGGGGGACTTTGAAAGGGTTCCCAACTGGCTTAAGTGGGCACTAAATCAGGCTCTTCGTGTACTTCACTGTGCAGTGACTCTCTGGATACATTTGACAGTATGAAGACTGTCCCTGCCTTGAAGCAGATGTTTTACAATAAGTAACTGCTTACACACAGGAATACTGTGGAAGCAGCATGGATGTCTTAAAAGAAGCTTGCTTGTACGTACTCCTTTCTTCAGGGACAAGAGGACAAAGAAACTTCAGGGAAGTAATTAGAACTTCAGAAGAGTAATTAGTGACTCCTTCACTGAGGAGGAGTCAGAAGACTGCACGAGGAAAAATGAGAGAAACATGTAAAAACAGGCATAGGGTAACAAGCTGGAAAGCCAAGTTGGGAAGAGAGCCTTGGAAAAAGATTTGAAGGGGAGGGGTATAATCTTTGGGGTGGAAATGGTTCCATATAGGCCAGAAAGGAAGAAGAGATGCTGTAGGAGAACATAGGATATGGGGCATAGTAGATGATTTGAGACAAAGTTTATATATAGTAAACACTAGAAGATGAGAGAGCATGGGGCAGGTAGAAGATGGATGGATGTTGAAAATGCAAGTGGAGCACACTGGAAAGCTGAGAGATAGGTAGGTACTTCTTGGATGGGGACAAGAACAACGTAAATACAATGGGGTTCAATTAAAGGTTTAGAAGGGTTTTGTGAATCTGAAATAGTAGGATTTCAAGAAGGAAATTGGATGGGGAAGGAAGAAATGAGAGATGTACTCTGGTTTTATTCAGTCTGGGGTTTCACCTGAGAAGACATTTGCTATGTGCTTGGTGGAGAGGTGTTACGAGATCACTGCAAGGTGGCCCAATGAAAATGTTAGTAATTTCATAAAAAGTTTATTTCTTCTTTGTACAGCTTATACACAATACAAGAGAACTCAGTTGTCCTCACAGAAGTAAACAGACATTTCTTTCTTTTACAGGCTGCCAAAATGGCAAACTATTGCAAGTGTCAAAAACTGAGTGACCTTCTGTTCCTTACATTTGCCATTGTCTTCATTGTCACTAGGCTTGGCATATATCCCCTATGGTGAGTAAGCGTATCATTTTCCTCATACACTAAGCATCAAATAAGCTTGGAAATAACTCTGTTGTAATTGAACATGATTCATTGACATTACTCTGTTTCCCAAAGCACCAAGGAGCGTTTCAGACGTAACTAGGTGCTGAAATAGCCTATTTGCTAGAGTGCTGTTGTGTTTAACGTGTGCTGGACAAGAAATGTATGTGGCTTCTCCTGGTTTTAAGGTAGAAGTGGGTTGGAGACCACATAGCTTCAGGTTAGTAGTTGGATGCCTGTGTTGGCAAGAAGTTAGAGGAGAAATAAAATATTGGTCACTGAAGACACTGATCAGAGGCTGAGGTTGAAGCCAGGATCTTCTCATTAGCTTTCAGTGCACACTTTATGAACACGTTCAGCTTAAAGAAAAATGGTGAAATAAGGAAAATCTGGCCTACTGAAATCAGTATAAGGATGTTATTGCCATGCAGATTTCAATACTGAAGGCTACTCCTTTTCCACCCCTCCTTTGAACTGGGGGTCCTGGGGAAGCTGTGCAATACATACATCTATAATGTGTCACCATGATCTCACCTCTTCCCAGACAAAGACAGCTGCTTGAAGGTGCACGTACTCTTTCTTCTAGGTACACAGACATGCATGCACACAAACAGAACATAGGTGTTCAGCTCTTTAGCTGGGGTCATAAATATCCAGAAGCAGCTGTCTAGTTAGGAGACACACCGATGCACTTCAGTGTAGAAACCCATTCAAGTTTTTCTGTAAATTGTGCCCTATATATGAGAAGGGCTGGGAGAAGGCGTTGCCCTCACTCTCTTTTTTTGTTGGGTTTTTTTTTATTATTATTCTAGATCCTTCATTTCTCTTGTATGAACAGAACTAACCCAAATTGTGTCTGTGTCCCTGTGAGAGCAAGAGGGGCCTGTCATTGCATCATAAGATAACAGTGACAGTTTGGGTTTGGGGAAGCACCAAGAATGCCAGAAATACTACCCTTTGCAGCGTGTTATTTAGAGAGATTACCTCCAAGCTCCTTATGTAAGCAAGCAGAGGATTTACAGATGTCAATATCAACCTCTCTGCCACAGTTTCCTTTCAAATCCTCTATAATGATATCTCTTTGGGGTTTTGTTAATGTAAACAGGATAAGACCAAGATGCCCTCAGGGAGCTGTGTCATCAGTTCTGCTTAGGAGTACAATGTAGAATTCTCATTTAGCATTTAATGACTCCAAAGATAATGTGATAATGCCTGGTCCCTATTGCACCATGAGTTGGCGAAGGACCATGACAAAAGGCGAAAATGGATAGACACACAAACTATGTATTTAAAAACGCTTGTTATTTTTTCCAAGGATTAATTATTTGTTTCTTAAACAGCTTTGCTTCCCTTTCCTCAGTCCTTCCTTGAAGCTAACTTGCTCGTTCACTGAATTTCTGTAAATGAAGCAAGCTAGTTTTTTTACGTGCATGATCTCAGATAGGAAAAATGGTGGCACTCCATCTGGCACTACCAGAGAGATAAATAGCTACTGGAGAGAGCCCAGCAAAGGGTCACTGAGATTGATTAAGGGACTGGAATTCTTCTCACATAAGGAGAGGCTGAGACAGGTGGGACTGTTTAGCATAGAGAATAGAAAGCTCACGATGGGTATTATAAATATATATAAATATATGAAGGGAAAGTGTAAAGAAACCTGAGCAAGGCTCTTTTCAGTGGTGCCCAAGGCCAGGACCAGAGGCAATGAGCATGAACTGAAACACAGGAGGTTCCATATGGACATCAGGGAACACTTTTTCACTGTGAGGGTGACTGAGCGCTGGCACTAGTTGCTCAGAGAGGTTGTGGAGTCTCCATACCTGGAGATACTTGAAAGCCATCTAGACATGATCCTGCGCAGCCTGCCACAGGTGACCTAAGTTGGACAGGGTGACCTCTAGAGGTCCCTTCCAACCTCGGCCATTCTGTGATTCTGTGTGCTGCTTTATGTGTTTAGCTGTGGCTCCAGCATTTCAAGCTCACTCCATATTATTTGAAATGGCAAAGAAGGTACTGCTGACTTGAAATTTTTTGTTATTCAAAGAGATAATTTACCAGATCACTGCTGTGCTTGCTTTGCTGAATAGTCAACAAAGAGCAGAGTAATCTTGTCCAGAGCGCATGATTTTGAAGGAGGTCATTAGTCTTCACACATTTAACTAGAAGCAGCTGCCCAATATGCTTTTTCTCTTGAGATGTCTGAAAATCAGCAAGATTTTCCCATCCTTTACATCCTTACTATGGTAGTCAAGTTTTGGAAAGTCCACACTTTCAACCTGAAGTGTTTGAAATAACACTGCGTGTTTATAACTGGAACTGAAGCTCAGAAACTGGAGGTTCAGATTTCTGTGAAGTGTTGCAGCCAAGTGTCACACTGTGCAGGAAGCCCTTGCTAGGACTAGGCAAATTATAAACTAAAGATTGACATGGCTAGTGGGAATCAGGCATCATAGACCTGAAGTCTGTAAGTGTCCCTAATACACACCTTAAGATGTCCGGGAAGTGCTGGGAGAGATTGCCAGCACAGTGATAAGTTATCTAGCAAGTGTTAGACCCTGAGCCCTGCTTTACAGCTGTGGCATTTTGTGCTGGTGTTGGGGATGTGCCCATCCATTCACATATATGTTAGGTGACAGCCACTTTAGATTGAACCTTGTCTGAGTCCTGCTCTGTAGAGTAGTACTGGCCCAGTGTGCTGAAAGAAAGGTAAAAATCAAAGCAAGTAGATCTGGAGAAGAGGGAAAGGGAAGAGGGCTGCACAGTAGCTTCTGTTGTCGGTGTCTGCTCCCTTGACGCTGAATATTGAGCTAATGAGGGCACCAGGTTACAGCTGTGGGTGACGTTTATGGCTGGGATGGAAAAAGATCAGCGCAGACTTGTGAAGGCAGAGGGATTGTATATTACAGGAATGCAGCAGCCAACATGGTGCTGTGTGCTCTCTGTGTCACAGATGGAGTGGTTACACTGGTGATCTCTCTGCCTCTCCTCTCCCTTAATCAACAAAAGAACACATTTATTTGCATATGCAAATGGTTCAGTGTGGTGTATATGATCTTCGATTTTTAAGACCATCTTATTTCCAGACCAAAGCCTTGGTTTATATACGCCTAATGGTTACCCTTACATACACCTATAACCACAGAGTCCAGAGGCAGTTTCAGGTCTCAGCTGTACTGTGGGCATTGCACGTGGGAGTCAGGGTTAGCAGGAATTAAGTGTGGGACATACGAGCTTGTTTCTCCCAAATCCTTTTTCTCTATGAAACAGCAATTCCAGATCTTCATCCCCATTAGTTTGCATGTCAGCAAAGATGAGTCACTGGAGTGGCAGCAGGCCAGGAAGCATAGTTTTGCTCTCCTTTGCTGAATATTCAAAATAGCAAAATTTGATGCCTGATTGATATTACATAAATATGCAAATTTTTCTAGCGTAAAAGCTGAGAGGTATAAAATTGGTGTGCATGTAATGTAAAAGGAAGACTGTAATTTATAAGAAAACTTCCCCCACACTGTAAGGCAAATATACAAGACAGGCTTCCAGAGACATCGCTTATGAAACACTGGCATACTGTTGTGCTTGGCTTTGCACAAATGCCATTTAATTTTGCATAAAGGTGCTAATAAAGAATTCAGAATATATCAAATGCTGTTGTTTGAAGGTTGTTTAGCAGTGGGCCTAAGACAAAAGAAAATGGCAATTAGGTATATATTTAGCAATCTTTCGGCAGGCATCTGGAGTTCATTTCAGCAATAATTCAAAAACCCCAGGACACTTTCTCCCTCCTGCTGCTAAGTGAATGTAGGAGTAAAGCTGCTATTTTCACTGACAAGACATTTTGTTTGTGAAATTCTCCCACTTGCACATAATCACTGTTCTAGCAAATTACAACATAAAGCACAACTCTCCATGAGTCAGGGGGAACATGATGCCTTCTCAGGTGATACAGGATTGTAGGGAGAATGAAAGCAACCTCAGACCAAAGAATTGATATAAATTATGTGAGCCTTTGGCTAGTCTAATCAGGCTGGGGAAAGCAGTTATCTCAAGCCTTTCTTCATTTCAGTAAGCCTTGCGATTCCTCTTCCTTGGGGCTGAAATGCTGTTTTTTGCATGGACACAGTCTTACCACTGTTGATAAAGGAATGGTTTGCTTTTGCTGTTTTGTTTTTCTTGCAATATCCAGAAAGAGAAACACCATGGGGTCATAATATTTATTAATAATGTTTTGAGGTGTGCGGAGGACAAGCAGGCATCTTCCATTCCAGGAGACATGAGTGAGGAAGGTGATGCACTGCATTTTCCAGTCTTTGCTCATTGCTAGCTGTAGAGTTCATGTTGTGAGAACCATGAAATTCCTCAAGTCTGGGCTGTACAGGAGACCCAAGGCTACTCACTTACTTTGCTTATTCTTCTGAAGTACACACTTTTTTGACAGGGCAGTTTGAATAAATCTAATGCTGTGAAGTTTGGTGTCTGAAGCCGGTTTCACAGAATGACCATAAACTAAGGGTATTTCAGAAGCTTCAGTGGAAGAAAGGTGGTTGGGATGAAAGGAGATAAAAGGTTACTAAACTTGTTCATCATTTTAAAAAATAGCTTCAGGTAACTGCAGGTAAAGGTGTAACTTCTGGTTGTGAACAAAGAAGGTTCCCAGAACAGCTAGGCTGATGTTTACTAGGTGAAGGCACCGAGCTGCGTAAATTCAGGTTCTTTCAAGTTGCTCTGACTGGTACTGCAGTTGTTTTTCACTACTTTTGATTATTTTTTATAATCGATTATATTGTACATGAGAGATAGAATACAGTGGGTTTCAAGGAAGTGTTGCTGACAAGTATTTTTGTCAAAAGGCAAGGAAGCAGGGAAACAGCATTGGCATTCGTGCAGCCTGTGAGGTCTCAACATGCTCATATTGCATATATGCACTGACAAATGTAAAACAGTGGCTTAACAGTACAAATATAAACGAAAGCCTGACTTAAGCTGATTATAAAGAACAGAGGTCATGTTTTGCATGTGCTGTCCCCAAAAATCTCATTTAGGCAAATTTGTTATAATTCAACCAGTCTGTATGTCTTCCTGTCCTTGATCTCTTCAGACACTGTCAGTACCTTGATTACTGCACCACTGTCTGTGAGGACAGACAGTCAACCACTTTGGTTAGTTGGTATGGTCTTGTTTAATGTTGGTAGGTATATCTTAACTGGATCTTCCATTTGTAAGTCTAGAAAATTTCTGTCAAAAAAAAAAAAAAAGCTGGTAAAAATAATTCTTACTGTTACAACTCAAAGCTGTCTCAGGTACATGTCTCCTCACCACCTGCAATGTATGGCGCTAAATGGGATTTTTATGCCAACAAATTGTATATAAGCAGAGGTCTTCCAGTTCTTAGAAGAATGACTTTGTTCCTTGTTATCCTTTCATTTTCAAAGCTCATGAGAGTACACACGGTTTGGCTCGTGGCTGATTTTTAATTGCTCTTTTATGGTAATGAATATCTATCTGCATGAACCAGACAAGCATGGCATGACCCTTGCTGAGTTAAGGTTAACTTATGTTCATCATTGTGTACTGTAATGAACCCTAGTTACTTATTGCCAGTCTTTCTCTCATCTCTGTATGACTAGCTGAAGAGCTCTTCCAAGTTTCATCACTGGTTGAACAACAGCGTGGGATATAGCCATGCCATTAATGCATACGCTGGGTCTCCAAATAGTGATCCAGTACTGCCGGTTTGCACTGTTCTCTCTCCTTTCTTTTATCCTGGAATCAGCTTCAATCTGAGCAAAATTGCAGCTTTATTCATGAATAGGGCAGCAGAAAGCCTGCATGACTAGCAGCTGCTGCAAAGATTTGCTGAACCGCTCTCTTTCCTAGCTTTGTTCTTTTTCTATCTGCTACTGACTGGTTTTGTGCATTTCTTAACATGCAGGGAAGCTGAGTTGTCATCTTTCATACCGGTTTTCTTGGCACATTTTCTCCAGTTTGGCCCTTGAAGCATGTGTGTTGTGGGAAGGCAGCATGTGAACCCTAACAGAGTCACCCTGCTTTATTCCTCTGGACATATTGTAAAACAGACAACTCAAACCTACCCTAACAAAGGATCCTGCTTTGTCAAAGCAATACATAGGCACTAGTTAAAGCAAGAATCCTGGTCAGTTACTTGGTATGGTAAGAATTTAGGTAGTCAGATAAATCCCAACTGCCTAAACCTTGTCTGGACTCTGAATGAACATAGTGTTTTGTGATGGTTTTAGTTGCTGACCCTAGATCCTGAAGTTAGTGAAAACCTTTCTAGCCTGGCCAGTACTATGTATAGAGCTGGACAAACATCTCTAATTGTTCTACAGTAAAATAACTTTTTTGTTAGGAAAATAGATGTCTTCTGACACTGTTTCAAGCTCATTTTGCTCAGAAAATTGTCTAAACCAGAGCACAGTCTAAGTTGTTTGTGACTGGCAGATACTGAAGGAATAAATTATGATTCTGATACTTGATTCCTTATGTTATTCATGATGTCACTGAGTGGATGCTGTAGAACTAACAAAAATTATCTAATGTGCTTATATTTCAGGCTGTTTGTAGTTTCAGCAGGCAACTTATAACCCGTCAACTTATCAAGAGCATTTAATAAAAAGTTTTTGGCAAGGTGACTACAGTATATTTGAAGACCTCATAGACTCCTATTAATGGATTTAAAAGAAAGTTTAATTAACTAAGTCTCCATAATTGCTCACAACTCTTGTCTTAGCTCTTTAATAGAGCGTATATAATGTTGTCATCCCATCTGCTTTTGACAAAACATTATCTGATGTTGTCCTTTCTAATGCCTGGTTATTTTATTTCCTCAAATCGTTTACAGTGCTTGTGAACTCAGGCCTCTGAGTACTGCATGAAGCAAAGCTGAAGTCTTTGGAGTGCCGAGTTAATACCTATCCAGCTATTTACAGGGAAGCTATAAGAAATGGAAAGGTTACAGGTGTCATTCACTATTGTGGGTTTGCAGTGTAAATAACAAAAAGTGGCATTTGCTCAGTGTTTCTGTTTTCAAGACTTTCTTGTGATCATAACAGGAAAAAATTATATGAAAAAGGATTTCATCAGACTTCCAAAGCTGATTCTTATCCTCATTTTTAGTTCCTACCGACTGTATCCCCTGTGTCTGTAATAATGCTTTCTGTTGTCAAGGATTGTTCAGTCAGTGTTCTCACACTGTTGTTTATGAAATATGTCCTTTCTAAAACCTGTGCTTTGATTAGAAACAGGACAGAAACCTGTGCTGTGGCATTTCTTTTGCTCAGAATTGAAAAAAATTATCTAAAACGATCAAAAAAGCCTGATGGATGTAAATGTTTCAGGGGAAGGGAAGCAGCATCGGTGTTTTTGTTGTGGTCAAACATTGTCAGCCACTTCTAGATCAGCTTAGCAAGGCATGGTGGCTGGAGGATGTGGGTGACCTGGGAGGGCTGAACTGAGGGTTGCTTCCGCCATGTTAGTCACCTTCCCATATAAGTTGCTTTGTAGTCAGCTGAAGTTCTCCACGTCTCCTCTGAAGCCTGCACCACTTGAAGGAAGGAGGGGAGGGAAAAGGCTGACAATGGGGATTTGCAGTTTGACTGGGTTATTTCCTAAAAGAGAGAGGTGTGAGGAAAATTTGCCCCAAAGTACATCTTTGAAGCATTGCCTGCTCTGTGGAGGGGAGAGCTGTGTTGGTATGGTAGTACTACAGAGCCCATACGAATGCTGACAGTCTAGGTAGCTGTAGATAGTTTGAGGATGTGCAAACGTTCTGCCTCTTCTCAACCCCTTTTCTCTTAGAGGCTGTATCTGTAGCACCAGGATTTGCTGTTAGTGACGTGTATTGTCTGTGGCTACAGAGTCATTATAAAAGCAGAACAATGCTAGTGGTTCACCGCGAGCTGTTGATGTACGTGGGACATAAAAATCATAGCTGTACAAGAGCATGGGAGTGCGATAGCTTCCAGCTTGAAATAGTAAATGGCTTTTGAACTCCGTGATCAACAGCCATAATGCAGCTAGGGTCTCATTAGTGCTCAGCTAGGAGGAGGTCATTGTGGCTGAACACTGGGAGAAACCCAGCACCCGTGCAAGTGAGCACGTTCTGTCGGTTTCATCAATGTTGCATCATGGCTGAGTTTGACTTATAATAGCTATGAAAGTAGAGATAATTATTAAGAAATTTGGATTAAACTGAAAACTGTTTAAGGCTGATTTCCCAGACTTTGGTGTGAAGGAAATTCTTACGATGTTTGTGGGGGCAAAATGGTGCTTATTTTTTGCCCTCTCCATACACATCTTTTGGCATTTCTTCCACAACTGGACCATAATACTTCAGTCATTTGTTTGAAAGATGAGTCCTTGGCAGACACTGTGCCCACCACACTTTCTTAAGCTGCGAGAGTTTTATGGATTTTAAAATTATTCCATTAGTCTAGGGACAAGTTCCCAGGATTAGACCCATGAATATGAAGTGTGGTACCCCTACTATTGATGGTATGTAGGCCACCTGAAAGACATTGAGTACCTGGCAGAGAACTGGCTGCAGCTGTTCTGTGATGTTTTGTTGGCTTTTGAGCTAATTCTGTTTAGTTCCTGTGATTACAGAAAGTTTGGGTAATCTTTTCCTCCCGAAATGTCTGCCATGGCATATAGCTAAACACAAGGCAGTCAGTGTGTGCCCCAAAAGCAAGAGGAAGAAATATTCCTTGAGCAGAGCACTGCACTTATTTTCAGTCAGCAAAAAAAGGCATGGGGAAGGCTGTTTTGTTCTCTGATACCGTTTTGCAAAGATTGGAAACTGGCCTCCTGTCGTTTACAACAATTGCTTTTGCTATTTGGAGAATAACATGAACTCCAGGCAAATGGATGTTGATATGTGTTCTCTCTTGCTCATATGAAAGTTTTATGTGTGCCTGGAGTTTTTCAGATTTGCAACTGTCATTCTTAGCATAACGTAGTTTCTCTGTGCCTGTGTGTTATGATTACAGACCTTTACACAAGGATTTTGCCAGAACACGTTATTGATGCAACATTTTGCTAAGTATAATTACATTCTGCTAGGAAATTTGAATTCTCTCCATATCCTAATGTCTACTGCAAGACTCTCCTGAGATTTGAACTTGGGTTGTGAAGGTGTCTCTGACCTTGCGTTCTTGGTTTTTTTCTATCCACAAGAGTGGAAATACTATAATTCATACCAGTGGCTGAAAAATCAGTTAATGGGCAGTAACTATTGATGAGAAGGAATTGAGTGAAGAGAAAAGCACAGCTGAACCCAGTAAAGCTTGATTAGAATTGTCTCTTTTACAGTACCTCAAACATGAATAATTTCCTGCCTGTTCTATCATTTTAGTTAATTGGAAATCCTATCGATCTACGCAGGACTTAAAATAACACAGTCTCAGTGGCAGGGCTGTGATTTCTGCGAAGAGGTATTGTTCTCAATTAGTATTAGGACAGAAGTCACCCATCTCTACAGCAGCTGAGCTTGTATTGGCACCATGTTAGGAAGTACTCTGATGTGGGTCTGGTATGGTTGAGCAGAACTCCATGTGATGCTGAGCTCACTGATAAAACTGAAGTGTGTGGATTTAATGTTTCTCTGAATACTGGCTCAAGAGTTTGTATCCCTTCTGTTGCTGCATTTTATGGAGATCTTTCATCAACTTACTGTCTAAAAGAAGAGAGTAATGAGCATCACCAACCAAAAAATCTGAGGAACCAGTCTGAGATTGTTGAAAGACCATCTCTCTCTCCCCATTGTCCATCCATCCCTGTTTCATTGGTGCTGTGTGGGCAGCTGGTTCATCTGACTCTTCTCCATTCACAGTGGACCTCTGCTGCTCCTCTCATAGTTGCCAGGCTCAAACGAGTAACATAAATCCTACTCTGGGGGACCAAAAACCCAAGAGACAGCAGGATCTGAAAAGGGAAACCAGCTTGTTCTTCCACTCAGCAAAAACCAAGAAGCATCTGTTCAATGCAGAACAGTGATGTAGACACAGCAGCTGGCTGAGCTGAAACTCAGAAGAGGAAGAAGTTGGCAGTACAGCCTTTTATGTACTGGATTTGCTATAATTATTTAGCTGTGCTGCAGCTTGAGGGCTCCAAGACATGCAAGTGCTATAAATCAAAGTGTCTTCAGTTTAATGACTAATTTGCATGTAATTTCATACCCTTCTCAGGGAAAAAGTTGGGTAACTCATCTGAAGTCTCTCATGCAGAAACATCTGTGTGTCAGGTCACCTGTTGTGTAAAGTTAGTTTAGCATTGTCATTATAAGTAACTAGGATAGCCTAGGATGTGAAGTCCTATTAGATTTCAATCAAGTTCTTAATCCTAGAGATAAATACTGACTACTGATGGAACGGAGCTGGTGTTGTCCTATGGCTCATCAACAAGTGGACATATGTGTGCTTTCACACTCCACTGCTTCTTCATTTTTCTGTGAATCTTGGTGATATTTTTTTCTACCTTTCAGTTTTATGGCATCTTTTAAGCAAGTAGTCCATGGTGTTTTATAAACAAGTAATGGATTAATTCTCCCAGCATCTTTACATGCAGACAAGATATACCAATACCTTGTGCCTATCCTTAACAAAAAGTAAACTATGTAAAGAAATTTAAAATTTTTTTGTATCACATAATAAGTTAATAGAACAGCTATATCCAGAATTTAGAATTCCTGACTCTTTGTTCTCTGCTCTTGGTCACTTTTTACCATGTATCATGGAGAATAAACTACTATATTTTGGGGCAGAAGTAAGTGCAATTGTTTATTTTTTAAAAGAAAATTTTTAAAAAGCAGAGACTTTGAAGCATCACCAGCAATAGCATTGTCAGATTACTTGCACTAAATAGGATCTGAATTTCATTAATACCCACCTAGATGTAATTATCTGTTTGCTCTGTAATGATGGGTATGTCCAGTGCAGCTGGTTATGGTGCAAAATAGAATACTGTTGTCTGATATAACTTGGCAAAGGAGATAGACATTTATTCTGAATTATTTAGATAAGCTGGTATCATTTTTTTCTGTCCTTCGTTATATTTTGAGACTTCTAGCTATTGTACTGTGATAACATGCCCTTCATTCAGCATGTTGCACACACAGTATGTTGGTCACTGGACAGTGCTGCAGAAGTTAAGGCAACTTGCAGTACCAGTCATTCCAGCTGCACAGTTTCTGCTCCCATTGGATGTGATAATAGCACCCATTACCCTGCTATGCTTCATTCTGCAGCGTTTATCATACATTTCCTGCCTGTCTGGAAGAATGCCTACTCTTTCCACATGGCCTTCTTTCTCACCTCTTTTCATTCCTCTTGGGATTGTTTCAGAAGCAAACACAGTACATTTTTGCCAATTCTCAGTCAAATATAAATAAGCATTTTACTCTTCTATCCATCCATCCCTCTATCTCTCTTCCTTCATCTCCCTTTTCTCCTTCCATTCCCGGTGCAAGACAAGTGATCAGCTTGCCAAGAATTAGTAACTGTTCCCCAAGAGCCTGGCCTTTTGCCCACTAAGCTGAGGGGAGTGTAATCTCATCTGAGTCAGTGTATGGGCCTGTTGCCCATAGCCTCTCAAGTGCTGCTTTGCTGGCTAGGTAAAGAGTTAGACAGTAGAGTAAAACCCCATGTTACCATTGATGTGATGCAGCTGATTCTTTAGTAGTTGTTGAAAATGTGTTAATTTTATTCTGAATGTTCAATTAGAGTGGTAGTACAGTAAGTACAGCATTACCTCTCCCAGTGGCTGAGATATTGTGGCAGCATTCCTGAAAACCTAGCACAGATCTCTGTAAGAGTAGACTGGATGTCAAGTGGTGAATTTGTTTTCGTTTGCCTTCTTTAGCCACACTACTTAATTCAAGATCTTAAACTGAGAGCTGTACACAGCCAGGCGCACAGCCCCGCTTGGGATGCATTTAATGAGGGAAAAATACCTTTCTTGAGATTGTGTGGCTTTGTCCAGCTATCAAAATCTTTCAGAAAAATTGCTAACCTATTTTCAAAAGCGGAAGTGAACGCTTTGTTCCAAATTGCAGAGACCTGAGAAATGCTGACCAACGTTTTCTGAGAGGTAGAGCACTTGCAGCTTAAAGTAATTTCTCCCTGTGAGAACAAGTCCAGATGTTTTAAGTCAGATAGCCAAGAATCACATTTCCCACCATTCATCATGAAAAGATGGGATTTAACCACTGGAAGAGCTTTGAAAAATTCCAGCAAGCATGTCTGCACAGTAAGTGCCTGAATGCCTTTTTGAGTATTTGAACCTAAGATTTATTTGCACATACATCCTATAGGCACTTTCTCCTTTGTGTAATCCATTCTCATGCTGTTTTTTCCAATCCCTGTTATGTGTGTAGTTGGTTAAAAAGCTTCCATTGAATCCTTTCAGCTGTGGAATTGGTGGAAAGTTGCCTAACCTCTCTTCTTTCCCTCCCTTCCTCGGTCTCTGCAAGTAGAATTTCTCTGTATTCTGCCCACTGACCTTAGGATTTTTCCCCCATTTCAGACTTTTGACTTGAAATAATATGATTTATTCTGAGAGAGAAAGTTTATTTTCTTTCCTTCATTTTTTCTATGTTTTTTCTATATTTTTCATTCAGCATCTGCTCAGCCCTGTGTGCTTAGACAGCCTTAGCTCCATCTGCACACCTAGTCTGCACGTCAGGTCACTGACCCCTCCTAGCATTGCTGAGCAATTAGTGAGACCCTTTACGCAGCTGTAATGGAGAGTTCCAGTCTTGTCCTTAGTTTGCCAGAACGAGCAGGTTAGGAAGAGGTCTGCTTTTTCAATGAAGACCTACTTCCCATATCTAATACAGAGTAGATGACTCATTTGCATGGTGAAACTGCTTTTGGAACCAGAAACACTCTTTTTTTGTTGTTGTTCTTGATGTCTTCCTGATATTTTGAACTTCTGCAAGAACAGACCATCTGCATCTTTAATGCTGCTTTTTTGACTTGACTGCTATGGAAGTCCCCAGGATTAAATTTGGTCCAGTGAATGAACATAGAAACAGAAACCTGTAGAAACTGCTTTTACAATTCTGGAGCATATAAAATTTTAGATGAAAAAAAACAAACAGTTGGATATAAACAATGGTAGCTTTACATACAGGAGCTGTTGATTTCAAGTTTGAATTTCTTATGGTAGTTAGAACTGAAATAAGTACTGGTGAAGTAAAACAGTGCTGACTACAGTTGTGGCTTGATATGCGCGAGAGCATCTCCTTGAATTATAAAGTGGGGTATTGCTGTGCTGTTTACAGCTACCATTGGCAGAACAAATTACACAAAGCTGAGACTGAAGAGTTTTAGCTGACAGAAGCAGTAGTATGAGGCGGGGGTTGCAAACGGGGAAATAGTTTCTTTTTCTGATGTTCACTCCATAAACAGAAGACAGCGTAAAAACACAGCTGTATAGTAAGGTAATAGAACATCTTTTTCTCAGTAAATTATGAACCAAGCTTGCAGTTTAGTGTAAGAAGGCAAAAGTAAAAAGGTACAAAATTTATTATGAAATGCCCTACAGTATTAAGGCCGGTATGCTAGAAATCACCAGTTGATTTTTGATGGTTTATATGCATACATCATTTACCACTAAATGTTGTATTCTGGGTTTGCTGTCTGTACATAGTTCTTAGTAGTACAACTTGAGCTGATCTTTATGTTGTTGGAAAGGACTGTGGCAAATGTCATTGCTTATTAAGAAGCTGAGCCCAATATCCTTTAAGTTTTCAAGCGGGAGCTGTGCTGCTCTGAAGCCCTCCTGACAGTAGTACCTCAGCTACAGCTCTTCCTTCAGGCCGAGCTGGTGCAGCCACCGCGCTGTGCAGGCCTTGGCTTGGTTGAATGTGCCATCTAGTGGCTAGCGGCTGGTAGTTAATTGAAAAAAGAAAAAGAACTTAAAGCCAATGGACTTTTTCATGAATTTTTACACCAGCAGGGAAAACGGATGGAGGTTGACAAATCCTTACGTTGCCTTCTTTTTCTCCCCCTAACAGGCATTCATAAATCATCATTTGTTTCCAAAAGCTCCCTTGTTTCTGCTGGGTTTTGTCCACTCTGTTCTCAGGCTGTTTGCTGAGGTCTAGATTGAAATTATCTGCTATGGCGGAGTATTTGGGCAGAATAGTTACACAAAGCTTCTGAAGTCATATTCTAACATCACTGTTACCGCCTGCATCTGAAGTGTTGAGTCTCAATAACTTGATTCACATGTCTAGAACTGGCATTTCACAGAATCACGGAGTGGTTGGGGTTGGAAGGACCTCTAAAGTTCATCTAGTCCAACCCCCCTGCAATGAGCAGGGACACCTTCCACTAGATCAGGTTGCTGAGAGCCCCATCCAGCCTGACCTTGAATGTTTCCTGGGATGGGGCATCTGCCACCCCTCTGGGCAACCTGTGCCAGAGTTTCACCACCCTCATTGTAAAAAATGTCTTCCTTATATCTAGTCTGAATCTACCCTCTTTTAGTTTAAAGCCATTACCCCTCATCCTATCAAACATGTCCTACTAGAAGCTTTGTCCCCATCTTTCTTATAAGCCCCCTGTAAGTATTGAAAGTCTGCAATAAGGTCTCCCACTCCTGGTTGCCCTCAAGTATCACTCTTGTCCACCTGTCCTTTATGTAACTGCTAAAACTTGCTTTTGCTTGTGCATGAGCAGTGTGCAAACGATTTTCTGCAAAAAGTGGCCATCAATACCTTAGTGGTTAGTGCAGGCACCCAGGATATTCAAGACCCAGAGTTAAGCCCTTTGACTGGTTGATTATTTTGACTTTGGATTCCTGTTGGTGCTGAGGTTTCCACTAATAAAAGTTGGGACACTCAGCCAAAGCCCCCACCCCTCCACCCCTCGCCTTCTTAGAAAACCCTATTAGAGGCTGAATCCTGCCAAAACCCATCAGCTTTGAGAGAGGGTTTGGGAGAGAGGCTTCAGATGGGAGTACCTAGGGAGTATCGCCCAGCTGTTGGTACACGTTCTTGTTGTGTCACATGGCAGAAGTAGCAACTCATTGTCACAGCCTTGGAACATGGTGTGAAGAACAGGGAAGAAGTTATGTGAGACAACCAACACCTGCCAGCTTTCTAAAAGAAGAGAAGAAAGGCACACTGAGGATCTTTGTTTTCTATATGTGATATTTGCAAAATGAAGTTAAACGCTGAAAGTAACATTTTGATGTTGTTTCTGGAGACACCTGTGTGATTCAGTCTGAGTCACTATTACTCTGAGAACCAACTATTCATATGGATCCCATCTAATCAAGTACTTGTCATCTTGATTTAAAAAGGGCCTCTTTTAGATTGTGGCTTAATTAAAATGTTATTATTTTTCTATCCCTTTCTCTTCTAGGATATTAAACACAACATTGTTTGAACTTTATGAAGCTCTGGGCAATTTTCCTGCCTTGTGGGTCTTCAACGTGCTGCTTGTGATTCTTCAATTTCTGCACTGGTTTTGGTCTTACCTAATCATAAAGACAGCCTACAAAGCTATTTCAAAGGGCAAGGTAAGATAGCATGGTTCTGTTTCAAGTTTTGGGTTTTAACTTTTTTCATATCGGTACAGGGTCACTGACTTTTTGATTACTTTTTCTTTCTAATCCATAACACATTACTGAAGACACACATTGTTTTATGTAAACTTTTCTTTCCTTTCATGGAAACTTGTTTCCACTGCTTCTAACAAATGTCAGATAAGTTAATGTACTCTTTATAGTGATTATATTTATATGTGTTTCCACACTTCTTTTTAATCATCTGGTACACTGAACCAAACTCCATTAGGGAAATTAGATTAAAAAAAAGTAAGCAAACTGCTTTCTTGGGGCTGCCAGTTCTGCTCTTCTTCTTTATAGTAGTTGTTAGCAAAGTGTTCATTTCCCAGCTGGTAGTGGTAGTAATAATAGTATAAATTGAAATTCTGCTGCCTCTGCTGGTGGCAAAGTTACAAATCACAGCCTCTTTTGGGTTTTGGTATTAATGAGGTTTTCCGAGGGGCTATGTACTTTCTTTCTAGGATTCCCACGGCAAGACCATTTGGGATAAAATTTAGTGTCTTGCTGCCATTATTACATTTGACAGGAAGATATAATTCACAGAAATGCTAGCCCCATTACACTTGCTGCGCAAATACGGCACTTAAACTTAAATGGCAGAACTAACACTTACAGCTGATGTAAAGTACAGGCATTTTGCCTTTAAAGAGTATAGCACATGAGTAGATAATTTAGATATGACCGCCCCCAAAGTGAATGGGATTGTTCTGCAGAAAACTGCTTTCTGTGAATGTACTGGAGAGCTCAGACTTGCTCTGGATGGAGCCCAGAATCTGCCACTCAGTCTGTTTGAAGGACAGTGCATTCACAAACTGTATTTTGCCTGGAAGCTACACTTCAGTCTCCTCTGCTTTTAGTGATTATTAGCCTCAGCAATCCTGTCTGAATGACACCAGTGACTTCAAAGAGTGCTTCATGCTCTCTCTTATTCTGCTTGTTTATCCTTTCCCTTGTGCTGTGCTGGAAGGCTGGGAAGTGGAACCCCTTGCATGTAAGTTTCTTTAAATGTACTATGCAAAAGATTTATTCTGTGCAATACTAGTGTTTGTCTGGGAGGGGCTAATTAGTAGTTTCTGCTTGGTATTTTTATCCATGGTTTGTGTTTATACATTTAAATGAAGGCCATCTTTAAAGGCCGTTTTTACTTCTTGCCTATGCATTGCCTAATACCATTCAAAACCACTTTTGTCTGTAGTATCAGGGGTGCTGTTATGTTACAAAGATACAAAGAATCAAAGAGCTCTGAAAAGGAGGAAGACTCCTTAACCTAAGGAACAGCATTCACCCAGTAAATGGGCATGAACTGTCAGGCAAAAGTCAGCTGGCAATTAGCAGCTTAGCTAATCCAGCAATTAAGGACAGTCTGTTTCTGAAACAGCTTTCCAGTGACATGATGGGACAGACAGTTGAACTGCTCAAGTACATTTATGGTTCCTGTGATAGGGACTGAAGTGGACTATACCCATGATTTCCCAGCCCTGTTCTCATCACTTGCCTGAAGTCAGAGACCGGAGTTACCTGGTGCAGTGGGTTATGTTTCTGCCAGTACTGCTGTGTCCTACTGCCAGCCTGTAGCACCATTCCCTGGAGCCATGTGGCCTCTGGAGAATGAATTGAGGTCAGGCGGAGGAAGTTGGATTGAATAATTTGTCTTATCAGGTCAAAGATAAGCACCCTAAAGGAAGGACAGGAAATAAAGTTGTAGTAGGAGGGCAGAGGAACTGGGGCTAGGTTGAACTTGGGAGCTTGGATTGTTGGTTGCTTTAGTCCGTGCACAACCATTTGCCTTAAGCACTATGCCCTCATTTAAGCATACTACCTTCAGTGCACCAGTGCAGAGTTCTCACCCTGCCTTTGCACGTGGCCTATGTGTGTACAGGCATCTGTGTTTGAAGTGAGTCCAGGCAGGCAAAGGCAGAGAAGTGTGCCAGAGCTGAGATTGCCTTCAAAGCATGAAATGAAAAATGTTTGAATTCTCTGATTCTCTTGAACCGAAAATCCCAGTTGTTTCCTTACAGTCACCTACTGCTTGCTTCTTTTTCAAATTCTGCAGGTAGCAAAGGACGACCGAAGTGACATTGAGTCAAGCTCAGATGAGGAAGAAACAGTACCTCGTTCAAAGACCCTGCACAGCCCTATCACCACGAATGGGACAAGTGGTGCCAATGGGACAAATGGGTATCTTACTGGTGGCACTTGCTCAGAGGAGCATTAATCCTTGAGTTCACGAGACATGAACAGAATGAACTGTTTGCTACTGGAAGTAAATTATAAGTTGTGAATGCAGTTTCTTCATATATTTCAGCATCAGAAAAAATTAGGAGTATCAAAGCATTCTGATAGCGCACTGCCATATTTCCTGTTTGTGAATGAAGACAACACACCATTCTGTATATGTAGGCATGCTGTATGTGTATGTAACTGACACAATGGGAGCAGTATTTTCACTTGTACTGTCTTTGAAACTTTATTTATTTTGTATTCTTTCAGGAACTTGTGGACAAAAGGGAATATCCATTCTCAAACTTTATTTCTTGGGATTCTCAGTGGTGGAGAGCATCATGCTCAGATCTCTTCTGTCCATCCCTGTTGCTTTTGCTGAATCTGCTATAAGTAATAGTTGCTTGATTTGTTACTTACAGTAAGATAGAACATAGCTTTATAGATACTAGAGCTGCTTCAGATATTTTTGCTATCTTTGTGTTTTAAAGTGCTGATTTTGAAATTGCCTATCAAATCACAGTGGCCGTTCCTCCAACATAAAGTTTTGAAACACTGAATTGATATTTTAAATAGTAGGTAATGTGGTAAATTAGCAATTCAGGGAAAAAATTGTGGTAATTGTGGGATATTATTTTAGCATAATTTAAAATTCAATTTGGTGGCTAATTGCATTAGAAGTAGACTGGATTTGTGGTGCAAATACCCAAAAGCATTGATGTCAACAGTTAGCATAAACTTATTCTCACTTTTTTTATTTTTTTTTGGCCCTGCAGTTTTTGCTCTCTACAGATTTTAGCTTTTTGCAGAGATTCCATGTTGAAAGGTGTTTGTTCAAGTACACCATTGTGAATCCAGACCTCACTCCTGAAACTGTTCTTGCACGTTCAGATGGATGAGAGCAGGGGTGTAATGGAAAAAACAGCAGATGGAAAGTTCATTGCTTCATCAGACACAGTTCAGTCTAGGTATTGTTCTTATAATTATTGCCACTTTCTTGGTAGGGTGAAGAGAGAGAAGGCAGAATGTCATACATTAATAGAAGTAGTTTATTTTAAATGCATGAAAACTTGAGCAAAATTCACTTAATGTAATTCACAGCAAACTTTTAACACTCAGCAGTATTTCATCACCTCTACAAATAAAATTAAGGGTGTCTGTAGAATAATTTTGCACTCCTTTCTCATCCAAGATTTACAAACTGTGTCCCAAAGAAGACAAATTAACACCCAAAATAAACATCTTTATATACACACTTCTTCCAGTCTCTACATCAAGGCTTGATGTAGTGTGCTAAAGATCATTCAACTCTTGCAGGACACTTCTGTGATTTGTGTGACAGCAGTGCCAAAAGTAGGTGAGGTTCTTGGGTAACAGACTCTATGCAACCTACTGTTCAACAGTATTGTGTATGTGCACACAGAACCAATGTGCTTTTAGACCAAAGACTCGTATATTTAAAAAAAAAAAAAAAAAAAAAAAAAAAAAGGAAGGAACAAACCAGGAAAAAAATGTAACCGTGTGTCTTCTATATACAAAGGGATTGAAGTGCTGTGTTCAACTGGAACTCTGAGCCAGGAAAACTTTCTGATTCCTTCCACCTATGCAAATAGCAAAATATAGATGGTTTCTGATGCCGTAAGACATGTTTAAAGACTCTATTTTATACAGACTCCATTAAAGAAAGTTGTGTTGCCACTTCTTTCTTTTGAAAAACTGAGATTTGTCCTATTCTACTGGCCACTCTTGAAAACTTGTAAAACCTTACTGTCCATAAAGACACTTTTGTCTTAGCAAAAAATGTGCTAAAAGTAAGGGCAGAATGGCATGAATTAAAATAGTTCCTCCACTTAGTAGACAATAAAGGTAAGAAAACTGAAAAATTGTAAATCATGGAAGGAGAGCTGTCGGTTTTACTACCCACAGAGCATCTTTTGAAAAAGCCGGGTAACCTTGTAATTCAGCAGCTGCGTATTTTATATGTCCATAAGTACATCTGAGGGAGCAAGAGAATCTTAATTAAATCTCGTTCTCCCCCAAAAGTTTCTCTGCCTCTAGTTTTTCCCCATCTGTCTCCTGTGCCTCTGATTTCAGTTATCCGCAGGGTAGGTTATACATGAAAATACACTGATTGCAATAGAAAGTATCCCATTCACAGTATTTGAAGTGGCAGTTGTTTAATAATTACTGTCAAGATGATACCAAGATTTTAAAACAAAAGCATCCTGGGATATATTGAATGGACACTATAATTTCTGAAATCTGACCTGCTAAGATGGTAATTGAGAACAGCAGTTTAAACATACCTCTTTCATGGTGTTGATTACTACCTCCACCGGACCATTTCCCTTCTGGAAAGATGGTTACAAAAATGGCATTCTGGCAAAATATTTTGTCTTACATGGGTACAGAATGTTACTCTGAACTATCAACATACACAACATAGACATCGTTCAATAATACTGCAATGTTGTTGATACCTGGACAGAGAACAGTTCCCAGTAACAATCGCTGTGCAAGAGGCAGGAGACCTTCGGTCCCTGTTGGTCCTCCTCAGCTGTGCTCTGTAGTGTTGATTCTGATGTACAGTCAAGGCTACAAACCTTGAGGTGATTTGCCATTGCTGGCTACGTATCTCTTAGTTTATCCCCACTGTTAAATAATGCAACTTAAGATTGAAACTCTTCCTTTGAGGTTTAAATTCAGTTGCATCTCTTATGCACTGAAGCATGTAAACAGTTACCATGGTTCAGCTGACTCCCAGTGACTTACTTATTTTCTACAAACCCGGCTTTTGGAGTCCATTCTTAGCAGCCTAGAATAAACTTAATACAGATACGTCTGAAAAAGAGGTGAGATGAGATATTTAAATGACCCATTTGGGTAATGGGATAAGAGTAAGGAAGCATTGAGAACTTCACTAAGCTTTGCTAAACAATCGCTACACTTTCAAGCTACAAGTTTTTTTATGAAAATTAAAAATTCACACAATTTTTTCTGTCATTAGTGGGAAAGGCCAAGTGTTTTAGTGATCATATGTGACGGTGTGTTTTGATTCATTGCTTTAACCAGTGGATGTCAAAACTTTGGCTTCATCTTCCACTCTGCAGAAAGAATGTCATGCAACTATTTCCTTTTTCATTTGAATTTGTTTGCTTCTCTGCTGAAGAGCTTTGCAAGGTGCTTTTGGAGGCCATCAAGTATTTAGAGGATAAATGCACATATTCCAGGAAATTGATTGGAATTATTCACATGCCTCATGGTAATGCAAGATCTTGAAAGGTTCTGTATATTCGTACCTTTTGTAGAATTGTCATTTTAGTCATTTTAGAAATGAGGGTTTGTACTCTATAACCTATTTGTCTTCAACTTCTATGCTCCCCTTTTATAGCACAGTACGACAGTGGTTGAGATGTTGAAGTAGAAAAATGAGGAAATTATATGTAGAGTTTGTTAGTAAATAGTAAGAATCTGTCTTCTTTCCCTAGCCAGCCCAGATTATAGTAAAATAGGATTCCGATCTCCCTTTCTTTACTGTTTCCCATACTGGCATATTTTGTACCAGAAGAAAAATATATGGGGGGAGGGGTGTTTGTGTCATAAAAAACAAAAACCAAACATTGCAGAAAATGGTAGAAATATCTGATCAAACAACAAGGGTGGAAGTTGGAGTCTTTTGGACTTCTATCAATGTTAAATAGTGCTGGTTCTAAAATGCCAAAGTGTCCCATGCTGTTTCCTTGTGGCTATTTTGTAGGTTTTTCTATGTATTATTTATTTTATTCTAGCAGAATTGGAACAGGTATCACAGCTTTTCATATGCTCCTGTCTCAGCGTGTGACCATTCTGTCTGATTGCCAATGCCAAATCCTTTTTCTGAGACCCAAGAACATGCACTAAAGCTTTGCTTACAATGAAGTGATTCTTGTCTTAAATCTGTATCTGTTTCAGGTGAAAATCACTTGCTGGTTCTGAACAGGACACAACGGTGAAAGCCGTTACCCTCCAGAAAATGTCAGTGATGATTAGCACTGGTTGATTTAGACACGGTGTGCATTTTATGCAGAGTATTCTAGTAGGAAGCCTAATGCCTGTTTCATTCATCTCATATACTGCAGCCTTCTGTATTCTCAGAGAAATATGGGCTACCATTGGTTTTCTACAGTTGATGCTTTGGTATTTTTTTAATCTCTTTGCTATGACTCATTTTTTTATGTCTCCTGTTGTCTACTTCTTGTGACATTTGTGCGAGAGGAGCTATCAAATACTTTTTACCCTTCCTATAATGTAGACCCTATTTAGGTCTAACTTCAGTGTTCTGCAGACTACAGTTGCCTTTAAACCGTAAAGCAAAACCAGTTTGTATTACTTGTTTTGACTGGTTTTGATTTGGAACAGGGAACTAATGGGAACTTCAGTAAGACAACCTTATTCTTTTTTTCTTTTTTTTTTGAAAAAGCACTAGTGGAAGTTTGGAAAAGTGGCATATGTGTATAGCCTTTAAATAGTAAAGATTTCTGATTGTAGTTGCAATGAAAACACAGTGTTTTGAGTGTATCTGTACAGAATTCTCAGTCTTTGAAATCGCTTTCAATTTAAAAAATGGAGGAAATACTATGAAATGATGTTTTGGAGCCGTGTCAGTGATCACACATCAAACAAAAGACAAAAATTACTGTTACATGACCTAAAAGATCTGTACAACAAAACCCATTTTCTCGCTTCTGTTGAGCTTCACTCAGCTTCTTGCAGTCCCGGGGTTTAACTTTTATACACGAGCTCTCGTACTGCACTGTGCATGTTGACTGCCTGTTGCAAGTCAGGGTGAGGCAGATGACACTATTTTACCTGTGTTTTCATGACAATCCTGTGCTTGAGCAACTCTTTCAGAAATGCAGTGATGTGTAGGACCTCCACTGTCCCAGATACAGTGATGTGCTAGCTAGAAGTTCTTTCATGTTTAACTGTTATGTAGAACTTTGGGAGTTATTTTGTGTTTAACTTGGTTGGTTTGGGGTTTTTTTAATATGGAAAATAATTGTTCCTCAAAAAATCTCTGGAACCAATCAGTATTGTGGACTATTTTAATTTAGAGACACTTTCATAATAAACATAAGTATTAGGAATGTAGTGTTGGATTTCTTTTCTATGAAATGCAAATGTTTTCCTTTGTTTTAGCTCAAAGATTATCCACACTGCAGACTCCAGCACGCTTAGAGCGGATCCAAGTATGTCTTTGCTGAGTTTGTCACTGTATTTCATGTTATTTCTTGCATGAAACTGTAACAGCACGTGTTAGAAGGACAACTTCTCTTTATACAAATAAAAATATTTTTATTATGAAGAAAAGACATTTTGCTAGAATTTCAAAAGTAAAATTTTGCATGTTAGTCATGTCATATGTCCAGCTGGACCCACTTTGGAAAACCTGTCTTTTTTCAGTCTAGGTGGTCAGAGTTTCTTAAAAGTAGATGTTGACCAGATGTTTTGGGCTAAACTGTCAGTCAGCAGAGCACCACCTACTAACCACTTCTGGAGGTGAGAGAGCAGGCCCACTCTTGTACAGTGGTTCTTCTGAGAAAAAGCTGCAGCTCTTGATTTTGCAAAGAAAGCTGCATCTTCCAGACCTCTAACATTAAAGCAGACCGAATCTGCTTGCTTATTTATGAGAGGATTCCATGTTTTTTCATTACTGATAAAAAGAAGAGGGGTAAAGGGTGTTGCATTTTTTAAAAAAACAAGGAGCCATCTGTGTGTAGCAATGTGCTAAGCCGGAATTGATTTCATATGCTCACCGAAGTAAAGTCTACAAAATACCATTGTCAGGCAAGCTCTGGTGCAGCATTTAAAGGTGAAAAGGAAGTACTTAGAAATGGGATGCATGAAAAGATTCTTACAACTTCAGCAGAAAATTGAGGCAACGTTTCTCATAAGACAAATAAAAATTATGTAGGAATCTTCACACATCAGCTGAAGTTTTGACTCCAGAAGAGAAGTAAACCTGGGGATCTGCACTGTGTTTGAAGAACTAATTACTGTAGTTGTTAATATGCTTCCATGATAATATATAGAGAGATTCTTGTAGTGCTTTTAATATGGCATTTAAATTCTTATTTATTGAAGAAATTTAATTATGTGAAAAATTGCCCAGTTGTATCTCTAATGTCTTTTGCTTCCTATTCCACATATACCCCTCAACTTAGATAGCGCAAGGAAGAGCCACTGTGTACAGAAAATGGCTCAGGATAATGTGAAAAAGAGCAAGAATTCTTTGACGTACTTGCCTTTAAGTCTGCAAAGGTCCCTCTGTACAAGAAACACAGTGGTTCTCAGAAGAAGATGGGAGGTCTGTGCAGTTTTAGAAGAGCTAAAAGGCAGTGTCACAGTCTCCTGTGGTACAGGTGAGTGGAAGAAATCCAAATGTGTAACTGTGTCAGATGGGCAAATTGCTGCATGAGTCAGCATCTCATCATGCTGTGATGGACAGAGGCTGGGAGGTTGTGTGGAGGGATTCCTGCTCCACGCCGTTAGTCCCAGCTCTGCTGCTGTGGGTGGAGGGTTACTGTTTCCCTAATTTATGCTGGTTTTTTGGTCTGTTTTTATGCCCTGTTCCACACCTTGACAGATTTTATGCTACCTACCCGGTCCCTTCCAACCCCAACCATTCTGTGGTTCTGTGAAGTCAGTCAAAGGGCATGTTTCCATATAGGAAGTTATCCATCAGTCATAAAACTGGTGAGTCAATAGCAATTAGCATTGTTCAAAATGCTGTGACTGAAGAGGAAGGAAATAATTAACATTGATTGTATCTTCTTTCAATTGATCATTTCAGTGCATAGGCACTTAAAAATACATTTAAGTTCATATGAAAAACAACCACGCACTTGCATGACTAACACAATTTTTAGCATAGTCTGTCAGTTTCCCTATTAAACCTGTTGCTCCATTAGGCCAAATCTGAAAAGGAGAAGCTTTTCAATTTGATAGCCAAATTTGAAAAGGAGAAGCTTTTCAATTTGATAGCCAAATTTGAAAAGGAGAAGCTATTCTTACAGGGTACTAAAAAGCAGCAGCCAGGTAAAGGAGAGAGCCACAGATCCACGCTCTGTACCGGAGGAAGGGCAGGCAGAGTGCAACTGGTGTCCTGCAGCTTTAGTAGCAGCCAAAGAGGCTGAACTAGCACAGCTCAGGCGTGGGGTAAGGAAGAGCTAGGATATCGCTGTGAAGAGAATGGCACCGTTCAAGGACAAAACCACAGATCTGTGGGAAATCAGGCTTCCATTACCTCTGCTTCTGCTGAAAAATCTTGTTTATAAGCTCAAGATTCTAAAAGGGTTCTTTGTGTACAACCTTTAGAGTGATTAGGATAATGACAGAAAGAATGGAGTCTCACTGTCTGGCAGTCAGAGCCGTTCCCCCCAGCCCTTCAGGCTACAATCCTATTCCAGCAGTAAAGCCTGGTGTAATTGGATTGCATCCATTGCTTTCAAAAAGGTAAGCGTATTACCATAATTGTTTAGTATACTTTATTCATACAGTTAAAAATGTGCTGTAATCTGCCTGTGGGACCAAGTGATTTATCTGTGCATATATTTGTTATATCAGGTTCGGCAGGGCTTTTAAAAAGTTGAAACCACTCACAAATGAGTTCACAGTGATTTTAGACTATTACAATGACAGGACTAATTTAGACAATTTCAAGGTACTTATTAAATTCACAGTTTATTGAAGCATTAGAGAAGACAGTAATATAACAGAATTGGAATATGACAGAAGCACAGCACCACTTCCATGTCTTAATTTTCACAAGTGTAGCAAATACTTGTTTGCTTTTCATAGTATGTCTAGCAACATACAAGAGGGTTTATGAAAAATGTCAACAAACTCAGCTTAAATACTTCCTCTCTTGGTTGAGTAGGTGTGTATTAAAACTGTTGTTAAGCAGGAGGACTTTTACAGTAATTAATTTCCTTTTCAAAATCGACCTCCAGCTAGCATACAAACAACAGTTGTGATTAAATGCACTTAATACATATGTTACTCATGGTTAATATTGTTTTGTCTTCCCAGCAGTCCTTAAATTCATGGCGTATTTCCAATATCCAAGAAATTCAACACTTTTCCAGATTTTTACATTATATTACAAGATAAATTTGATAAGGTTCTGTATGGTCAGCAGTAGCTGACAGCCCATGCATTTCAGGCTTGACTTTTGGTAGCTAAGTACAGGTCAGCAGTTTGAAAGGGAAAGCTAAGGGCTGGGTAAACTGATTTATGGAAAAAGAAAAGCCCTTAGTAACCTTCACTGAAATCCACATCTGCCTTAAGATAAACCTGATCCTGCTAATAGATGGAGCACTACCAGCAGCTGCAGGGCTCTGGCTGATGGTGTCCAAAAAGCTGCACAATGCTTTTGAGCTCAAGAGCTTTCCCACATGCTCTTTGAGACATTTCAGTTGGTATTTGTATGCTATTACACTAGGGTCCCAATAATTATATCTGTTGCGTCAGTACATAGTATTATCCTCGTTGTCCTTAAAATTGAATATTGCTGTACTGTGCCACTTCATAACAAACAGAAAATTCCTAATTGCCACGTAACAGGTGCAAGAGATGCTATAAGCACTAAGTGCATTTGATACAGGCACATTTTTAAGATTTGAAGACAGATCTTTAGCTAGGATAAAGGCTGTTTTAGGGATATCAGAAGCCAGCTTAACTTCATATTTTAGAATAATCAAAGAAACAAATCTGTTGTGTACCCTTTCCTAGCTTTTACCTGCTTTTGGAATGTCTGGCTGTTTTAGAGGAAGTAAGATTTGCACCTGATCTGCCTTCGCAAATATTAAGCAAGTTTATTATTCAAACTCCAAAATTAGTTGTAAAGGTTTAAATTACACACCATAAACATTTCAAACTTTACTTCTTGCTTTAGGCATATCCATAGAACATTTACAACCAGGCACATCATCTTTTCTAGCAAGTAATTCCTAGAAATGTGAATTCCAATGCAGTTGTCGTGTATTTTTATGTTCTGTGCATAGCAATCTTGGCAAAGTAATTTTGTTAGAAGCAGTAAAACATACACTCATGCCTGAGATGAACAAGAAAAGAAAATGATGGTAAGTCTGAGCATTTGTCTTTCTTACTGAGGGCATGTTTCAGTTGTTTTCTCCTGTGATGAATAGCTAAATAGAGATCATTACATTAATCCATTGCTACTAGATCAAAACTGAATGTCTGCAGACATTCAGTTAAGTAGTTGATTTTACTGTTGTTTGAAGAATGATTCAAAATGTCTTTAGATGACAGTGGACTAAAATACTGTTTTCATTTTTCTTTATTTAGAAATTAAAGTAAAACATGGATAAATGCATACTTTCACAATACAGCAAGGAAAGAAAAAAAAAAGTGTGCTTGACACTAGGAAGAGAGGTATAAGCTGGTTTTATACAGACTGTTTACAAGATAAAGCAGTGAAAGCTTTTCTGATGTTTGCAACAAATGCAGAAAAATTGTTAGTTTCTCTGACTTTGAGCTGGAACTCTTCTATACAGTCCAGAGGAGGAAAACAGGAAGTCACTAAAAAGACAAGTTTCCAAAATATTATTATAAAAAAATTCATTAGGTTTTTTCCATGCTTATGAAATACTAATGTAGGTTATCTTTGTACGTTTCAGCTTCCTTAAGTATTTTGAGTAGCCTATTAAATAATTTTATTCCAGCAAAGCAAAAGCCTCAAAGAACACATAATTTTATTATTTTTATTTTATTTCCAGACCTACCACTCAGTGCTGTGCTCCTGCTTGAATTCTCAGCAATTCTCAGTAATCCACAGCCTGCTCAAAAATTGAAACACGTTCCTAAACATTTTTACTGCTCTGCAGACAGGATTTCTGTTGCTCTGCAGGCAGGCAGATTGAAAACTGATGTAGTGTCCAGCATGTGATAAACTTTTAACTTCAGTACAGTTTAGATCTGAATTAATAAAACCAGAAATCTATTCAGTCCATACCTAAAGGCAGAGCAACAGCAGCATCTGTCTAGAAGCTACTCAGCACAGTACTCAAATCACCACTGCTGTTCTTCGTAACTGAAGATCTGTACTGCAAAAACAGCTTTCAGATACGAAAAGCTGTACCCTTACAGAATGGGAATGCTGGATTTCAAGTTTTAATCTTCCTCATGTCACATAACTTCTACCCTCTAGGCTTCTCAAACAGGTTGGAATATGCCTGTCAGCAGAAACACCCACTCCAGCAAAAACAGAAGCAGCAGCAAACCACAAACTGAAGTACCTATCTCTATATTCTCTCCTGCTTTGTTCAATACAAAGTAAACAGCAACTCCACAGAGGGGACTGATGATACGCAGTTTTATCTTCATATAAATTAACAAGAAAAACCTCATTTAAAAAAAAAAATTACCACTGCAAAATTCTTCATTCAGAAATTGGAAGATAAAGGTTAAAACCAAACCACACTTTACTTCTTTCCCCTTTCTTTCAAATAGGGGCATTAGATTCTGTCCCTTTGCTTAAGGATTCAAAATTCCCATACCTTCATAATCTCCTTGTTCATTTATGGAAAGTGTAAATACATATGGCTTGTCAGGATCGTTGTGGTCAATGTGTCTGAATATAAACTGTAATTGTTCATCTAAAACATACACAAACAGAATTAATTAACACCAGTAACCTCTACTGGAGAGTCACAATGATGACTAAAATCACACTAAAAGGCCATTTCAATTAATATTCTTAGAACACTTACAAATTAGGCAACCCTAGTCTCTTTTGAAAGACAGATGCATTTTAACATACCGTATTTTGCTATTTGGGAGACACTGGTAATACCTTAGCTAAGATAATCCTGCAGTTGTGTAAGCTAGTATGTTCTTCACTGCACAATCCAATGTTAACCACTTTGTATTACTGCACATGAAAACTACAGAAACTTACTGTGAATTCTGCGTATCTCCAATCCAAGCCGCTCTTCAAACAATGCTTTGAACTTGCATAGTCGTTCCACTCTCTCCTTAGTGGCTTTGTTTTTAGAAGATATTACTAGAATTTTAAAAGCCGCCGTAAATATCAAAGTAAAACAAGCACATTACAAATCTTCAGAACAGTAGAAAAGCCCATCAAAAGCAAGTGTAGAAAACAATTCCTCCTGTAATTAAGAAAATTTACTTGTCATTTACTTGCTTACTTTCCTTTTTCTTCAGCAACTCTTCTTTAAGCTCCTGAATGCTGTCAGTCAAGTCCTTCCTTTGCTCTTCTTCTTGATTTAGGTTAGATTTTATTTCTGTCAAACGCTCTTGATTTTCTGACACGTGCTGGCTCTGCTGGAGGATCTCTGAAAGCAGGCAAGAAAATATGAACATATACAGTTGATAAACACTAAATAGGGACATGATTAATCTATTTGGTTGAGATGACTTACTTGAATAATACTAGTGAAACACATGTTATATCAGCTGAAGAGAGAAGTCAGCATAACTAGACTAACAGCATTAAGTAAACACTTAAAGTGAAAGTTATTCAAAAAAGCTTTTCTTCCCCCCCCCGCCCCCCTACTTCAACCAGATGCAAATTGTTTCTGGTGCTAGCACTATATAAATAATGGACAAATAATTTGACATGAAGCAAGAAACGGAAACTCTTGATTGATATTAGAGCTGCAGTTTTTTTACCTGATATTCTGAATTTTAACTACAGAATTCAGAGAAGTTAATCCTAGACTGATAGACTGACTATAATTATTACTAATACAGAAGAGGCGTAAATAACCTAGTATTTAACTTTACTAAGCAATCTTAATTTAAGTTTTATTGCAGTCAGCAAGTTCTGGTACTTTGTTTTAAATACTTAAGCACCAAAACCACTATACTGAACACTTTTACTAGACCTTTATCTTTTCGCATCATCAATGAAGTTTTCCAACTGCTTTTGAGTTGCAGTTTACATCCTGTAACCAACCAAATATGTTTGAATTCATTCTAACTTCATTCTGATGATGTTACTTACCTTTTAAAATGGGAAGATAAACATATTATTCAGCTGTATTAAGTTAATTTTTAGAAATGCTAGACAATAATTAAAAACTATACTGTACCTTTGCTATACTCGTGAATTTTATCAATCATCAGATCTCCTTCTTTCAGCTTCTTAGACCATTTCTCTGTAATGGAAAATTATTTGTTATCTGAAAAAGTTTGAGGATAACTTGGAAAAAGTAGAGGTAGCAGGAACATAAGTCTTTTTACCTGAAAGCATTTTTATGGACTCCTTGCATGAATCTCTTAGTGCTAAAGTCTCACTGATCAGTTCAGTGTCATAAATACTTTTTAATTTGGTCCAAAACTCCTTCATTTCTCTTTCGAAGAGGATTATTTCATCTTCTGTCTTTATATTCGCCATAGTGCTACAACAAACACGTAAGTGAATAAACGTAGCGTCAAGACACGCAAGACAGTCGTAGCGGTTGTAACCCGCAATTACAGGAAAAACCTTCGGGGCCCTTTCTACCCCCTCGCACTGTTAAGGCCTCTTCCCAGAGCCGCTTTTGTTGCTGCCGTTACCACAATAAGCAGTAACGGCGCAGCCACGTTTCTCTGGCTATTCCACCAGCAAGGGGTTACCTACAGCGTCAGGGGGAGGCGCGGCGCTGCGCCGTGCTCGGGGCCGCCACGGTACCGACAGCCGGTGCCAGGATCCCGGCAGCCCCCGGCCGCACGGCGCTCTGCTGCCGCCCACCGCACCGCTGCCGCCCACCGCACCGCTGCCCTCCGCGGGGCCCGCACCGAGCGGGGCTTCTCCTCAGGGGGGCACCCCCCCCTCCATCCGACCAGGCACTAACGGCGGCCGCCGCGGCCCCACAAACAAGCGGCGCTCCACGGTACCTGCCGACTCCTGCCTAGGGGAGCGGGACGGGGCAAAAGGCGCCCCGCCGAGTCAAGGCTCACCCAGGGGAGCGGGACGGAGCGAGAGACACGCCACCGAGCCCGCCCGCACCCACCAGCTTTCAAACGGCCGGCGTCTTCCCGCGTCCCCAACGGCTGCTTTCTAACTGGGTGCCGCCTCTCGGCCGCCTCGCAACAAGCGCACCGCTGATAGGCTCAGCCATCCTTCCCGCCACGACTAGACCCGCAGGGCGGTCTGGGAGCTGCTGGTGCTGTTGCTGCGGTAACGGCTCCCTCCCGCCGAGCGAGGCGGAGCCGCCATGATGGAGCGAGGGAGGCGGATGCTGGCTCCGCTGCGGTGTCCCCCTGGGCTTGCGGAGGCGGTCGCTGCCGGTGCTGCGAGGGAGAGGCACCTGTGAGTCCGTCTCCTTCCCCTGGGAAACCCTGTTAGGGTTAAGGCGTTTTCTCGGGGCCCGCTGAGGGGGCCGCGGCCGGGCTGCCCGTGGGGGGGGGGGGTGTGAAAGGCCTGGTGTGGTTTGTGCCATTTACTGGTCTGTGCTGAGGGAAACCGGGTTCGGACTGGGAGCAAGTGAGCTCCTTTACGCGCCGCTGAAGCTGGGACTTTTTGCCAGTGTCTGTAGTTTATTCACGGAACATACATGGGGAAACCCAGTTGTAAGCTTTGTGACAAAGTTGTTTACGAGTAAGTTTCCTGAATTGCCTTTTAATTTCTCGAGCCTGAATTCTCTCGTGAGCGTGGAGCTATTTACCTACCTTCATGATAACGGTAGTAATTTTTCATGATAGGTAAATCATAAACATTTACCTTAAAGGTAGATCTTTATGATAGGAGCTAATTGTAGTCCTTGGTATGAACAAAACCACAATATAGCAGCCCTGCCTGTGCCCAGTCAAACACTTGTCATAAGCCTCTGTGGTTATGAATGTTCTCTTTAGGAGACTGCGCCTTATTTTTCTCCAGTTGGACTATATTCCCTTTTGGCTCTGAATAAACATTAGTTTGTAATCCCTGGTACACCAACCTTCAGTTTATAATGGACGCTATTTACTAGTCATCTTGTTGCCATAGCTAATGAACTTCTCCTAACTTTTTTTTACTTTAGTGCTATTCAAATGTTCTCAGAATAATGTAAACATAGGAATGCATTGAGAATTCCTGTCTGAAGTCATTAATTGCTCTCTCACACACACTGGACCCACAGCAAAGTCTGAGCCAAGACCACCACCTATTAGTTGCATTATTCATGTATAATGCATTATTCATGTATAAACTGTTACTGCTGTTGGATAGCACTTCTATCCAACTATATTTCTATCTCACTTGACTCGGACACCTGTTCTCCAGATTTCAAAGTTTTCTTAGCATTAGTCCTAAAAGTAATTATTAGACCAGTGTTTCTTAGCTGAATCAGACTTGCATGTACTGAAGCTGGGCTGGTTCAAGTATGATTACCTAGCCACGTATAAATTTGGGCATTATGGAGCCTATGTTACGGCTTTTTTTTTTTTTTTTTTTTTAACTAGGACCATTTCTCTTTTTCTCAACCAGACCTTAAACCTAGCCAATTGAATGCTGCCAATATAAAGTGTATATGTGGCCACTGGTATCCCTAGCTTTTATTATTTGACCTCATAACTTTCTGAAGACACTATTTCCCCAACCCCTGTAGTTCAGCAAATACAAATTCATCAATCTAAATGAATCCTGAAGTCTAATATGTAGTCTTTTGGTGGGTTTTTCAGTCTGGTTCACCCCATAGTAGTGAGCATTAGCTCTGAAATGTTTGGTATCTGTTTTTCTCTGTCAAGTTTTTCTAGATTTTTGTTAGTCCTATTCCTTTGTTTTGGACTTTCACCAGCCAAGGACTAAATATAGCCTATGACATATCCTGGCACAATCCGTACCTTAATTGATCTTTTTTTCTGACTGATTTGGGAGTCCTTTTCTCAAGAGTTTTCTAGAGTCATGAATTTACAGTATAACTTGTCCTCAACCTTACTTTCCCACTGGGAACTCTCTCCACAATCAGGTTACCAACCACATTTAAATGAAACATGGTGAGTTTAGCAGGTACTGGTTTTCTATTCAAACTGACAGCTCTTACCTACCACAAACAGAAATGTGGCCTCGTGACCCAAACTAGCACAGGTCATATGCTTCTTAAATCCTCCATTAGGTCATTAGATCTGACTCAAGAGGCTCCATAATGGAAAACATTGGTACCTAGCCTTACTGTAACTAGCCCAGAAGCTTGTTCTGAAGTGGGTTTTGCTGTTTGCCACAGGAAGCCACAGGGTAGTCATGGATGGGAGAAAGCTTCAGTAGTGATTTACCCTGTTTCTGGCACTGTGAGCTTTGCTGAAGGCAATGTCATTGTACCATGTACCCATTTTCTGCATTTGCCAGCTCTTCATGGGTCTTTGTAACCCCAGGGCACTTGGTTAAACTGAAGGTTCTGAGATGTACGGCGATAGCAGCAGGGTGGCAGTTAACCTGCGAGCAAACTGAAGAGCAGGGTGTTGCCATCAAAGATCTGTTGCCTTGTTTTGTTGCTGCCTCGAAGTCTGTAGCAGGCCATGCCAGAGCTGGGCTGAGAGCTATAGTTCAGGGTTGGAGAGCTACTGCAGCTTAGGTGAAAGCTGCTAAAGGAACACAAAACGGAAGAGCAGGTGCTAATGAAGCAGACTCAGCTACTTGACAGGTTTCTGCCCTCACTGAGCTATGGTTGGCACAGAGCTAGTGTCAGGGATCACAGAATAATAATAATAATAGGCCATGATCTTACTGGAAAGAAAACAAAAAAACCCAGTGGAGACTGTTGCCTTTATGGGTCCAGACTCTGTTTCTGCTTGTAGTTTGTGGAACTGGAAGGATTTTTTTTGACTGTTGAACTGTATGTTGCATGTGATTACTAACAGTAGCTCTTCATATTGCTAACAACTAGAATTCCTTAGATACGACTTTTCCATGAACATGCCAGATTTGTATTCTATGCATTGTTGGTATCATTTACAGTATTACACGTACAAATATAAACCAGTATTAAGGTCAGGCAGTTACTGTGCATTGCAAACAGGAGTTTTGTTAGTTTCCTGTATTTGCATAGTAGCTCTATAGCAAGGAAGAATGACAGCGTATCAAGTAGGAAAGATTAGAGGAAGGTGTCAGAGGCCAGAGAAAGCAACTGGTTTATGAAACTACTGGTGGGTGCAACTGTGAAGAAGCCTGAGGCGGGCTGCCTGGGGAAAGGAAGGAAGAAAGAAAGGAAGAAATCCTGATGTGGTGTTTCCTCTGTAGCAAGTTCTTGCCCTCTGTTCCCTATTAGTAGTAGCCTGCATGTCATTTGGCGCTTCATGTTACTGTTCAAGTTACTAAGCATAATGTACCACACAGAGTCCTCCATTAACAGTGTTTTATAAAATGTTTGCTTTGGTGCCTTTCCCTTCCCTTGCAAATATTTGCTTAACAACATCTGATACCTGTTATGTAATATTTACTCTACAATGTAGGTATAAAGCACCTCTAAACATTTTATCCTCCCTTCAGTGGATCATCACCATCAATCTTCTTTCTACATTTCCTGCAAGAATATATGCAGTTTTCAACAGTCTCTCATTTTGTATATCTTGGACATTTAAATACATCAGGAAAATACCAATCAATTAAAACCTCTTTATATGAACAGGTAACATTTTAAGGATTGTGCTTTCCACTAAGATCTCACTTGATCATGTGAGGTCCAAACCTTCATTCTATAATATCAAAATGGCTTTGATTTAAAAACCTCCTTGCATATACATTCTGACCATTTTGTACAGATCGAGTTTTCCTCACAATTCTACATACTACAATACAGCAAATAGTTTTATTTCATATATCATCTGAAGTGACTTTGAAACTAAGTGCATTACAAAAGCATTTTGTAGTGCCTTGCATAGAAAAGGAGGGGAAAAAGCCTATTTAGGAAGTATTTCTCCTTTATTAGTTTAAGCAAGTTATTAAATACAGTTTTTCAAGATGTGTTTTACCATCTTTTCTCTGCTGGTTATTAGGGCTGGGAGTCTAGTGTCTCACACTTCTATAGGTTGCCAAATATCACAGGCAGGACAAGGGATGACTCACATGTCAGCTGCTCATTGCCTCTTGGGTGAAGCGGGATCATGAGTGCTTCCAGGCACAAGGATAACATCGCCTGAACTACCTCTCACAGAAACCTGCTTACCTCTTCCAAAAACTTCCTACTTCTTGCTTTCTAGATTGTGGGATTCTTGGGGATTTTTCAAACATCTTTTATAAATATGACTCCTCAGGTATGTCTAAGATGTGAATGTAGGAGCTTCTGAAACAGTCAGAATGTAGAAGAAAATTAAAGCTTATTTACGTTTGCTATTAGCTGTTTGTCTTCAGTAGATCTAAGGTGCTTCTCTTTCTGTCTAAGAAAGATCATTAGCAGCATATGGATCAGCAGCAAAATCTTTAAAGTGAAAATTAGTATCAGAAGACCTTTAGCATTTGTACTAAAAGAGGTTACTGTACTGAAACACTGCCAAGACATACCTTCAGACATTATCTTAAAGTTTCTGAGGAACCAAAGTGTGCCTCAGTCGTTCTGTCTGAAGGGTTCAGCCTGAGCAGATGCAGCACCACCCCAGTGGATAATGTGGGTGGTTGGTTTTATATTTATAAATAAAGCAAATATGCAAAAACTTACTGCTATGGTTCTGCACATCCTGTGTCAGAGAGGCAGTTTTTCTGATACCGTTGAGTAACTGGTGGCATTGAGGGATGGGAATGTGATCTGTTTCATTACCTGTAGACTCCTGAGGACATTAAGTTGTATCTTGATGGAAACTTTCTTATTACAAAATATTTTTCCTAATAGAACAATAGTTATTTAGACTTAACCTCATTACAGTTGCTGTTTTAACTAAGTACTAGAAGTAAGATGGCAGCTACTCAGCCGCCAACTGATTTGACATTTACAGTCATATGTAAAGCTAATTATTCTGTATAAAACTAGACTGAAAACCAGAAGAAAAGCTCAGATTTTCCACATTTTTGCATACTAAACCCAGACATGTGTAAAAGAGTGATTTTCATTATTGTGATTGTTTTAAGTCCTACTTCTCTTAAAAGGAGAGATACTTTTAGAGGGGGGAAAAAAAAAGATGAGCAAAATGACATTTTCTCTAGTAATTATTACAAAAAGTTATTGAGTGAGATGTTTCTAAACAAGTAAGTTATTGGAAAAGAACTGGGAAAGGGAAAATTAATTCCATCATTTATGTGACAGTTCCCTTGTGAGACACCCTGGAAAGCTATAAGCTATATGGCTTTGCAAGAAACAAACCTCCCCAAATACTTGCAGCTAAAAAGCTAAGAAATACTTATTGTTGAAATATCCTGAAGTTTTGATTTTGAAAGGGTTTTCCTTGAAATCAGCTGATGCCAGTTGAAGTGAATAATTTAGTCAATGTACAGAAAAAATATTGTAGTAGCTATCCAGAAACAGCGCATAGAATTTTAAACCCCTTTTTAACTTTAAGGTTTTCTACATGGCTCAATGCAACTGGTAGCAATAAACATACAGGACTTAAATCTGCTAAAAACTTTCTAAAAACAGACTCTTCGTCAATGTGAGAGCTGAAGTAAGTGTGAGATTCTGTCAGGAAAAAAGGTCTTCTGAGACCATTTAATTGTCAAGCCTTATTTGTTGAATCTACTTAATGTTTCCATGTGACTTCCCTGACCACACATCATAAAGCCCTGTTAAGCTGTGAAGTCTCTCTTCAGCAAAAACAGTTAAGTAGTTCGTATCTTTTGTCTCCACAGCTTGTACAGTTCAGCTTTAAGTGCTATGGAGAAAGCAGCAGGGAAGTGCACAGTGTACACATACACCTGCTTTTGTTTTCTGATTTTAATTGTTTCAGATACATAGACAGTCTTTAATAGCAGATATGAATATGTCTGAGTATTAGAGCCTGATAAAGAACTGAAGTTTTCCTCTTGCCGCTCTGATGATATCAGGTGATGGTATCGTCAGACTTTTGGTATCCATTTATTATCATGTGGAAAAAAGTTTTTTGTGTAGCCACCTCACAAACATAATCTTTTCCTATGCTACTGTTACTAGTACTAATACTGGTAAATCTGATGTGCTAATACATGATTTGATGCAACCTCGTAAAATCCTGCTAACTGGCAGAATCTCAGTTTTGTCTTGTCTGTTTGCCCTGGAGAACCCAAGTGCTTCACTTGGCAATACTTGAGGGAAATGTTCGTAATCATGTGTTCCAACCTTGCTCTGGTCTGCAATGTCCCATTTCTGCTAGGCAGGGCAGCAAGAAGGGGCTGCAGCCATTCGGGCTTGAGCTGCTTCTGGCAGAGGTGTGTAGAACTTGCACCATGTGAGCAACACACGAGAATGGCGACACTGAATGAGATGGCTCGGAGACTGAGCTTCATCTGCATTGTGCCCTGGATTAAGGTGGCCTCTTTTATGAATGAAACAATTGTTTTTCAGTGTTTTGAGAATATTGCTGCTTTAAAAATGAATCTAGAACTCAACAGCATTGTTGATGTATGGATGCCGGTTGTATTTTCCAAGACTGAAAATGTGTTGTGCAAAGTATTAGACGCAGCATGGTAGATAAATTCTCTTTTGAGGTGAAACATACAGCTTTAATAGCAGTTCTGCAAAGACCAATTATCTGTGTATTCTTTCTGTGCTTTACACAGGCAACACTTAATGAAGTATATACATTTCTAATGTCCATCCTGCAGAGAAATGAACTGTGAACAAATTCAAGCAAACATGTTCCAACTGTTCATACAAAGGATTGCATAAGTCACACACTGTTTCTACAAAACCTTCCCCACAATTTGCTGTTGCTCAGCATGTACTTCACTTAGTTTCCTCCAATTAAAATTTGCAAACAGAAAAGCTTTCCAGTGCTAACAGACTCATGTGCTTTCTTGGGGATTTGGAGCCACGTGTTCCAGGAATGGCCGGGTACACCACGCCGATACAATATAAAGGCAACGTCAATCACCTTCTCTCACTTTTTAATAGTTCCTCTCCATGGTTCTCATTCTCCATCACTAGAAACTTAAGATTAAAGGAACTTTATTATATTTCAAGTACAGTTGAATCCATTAAGATGGATCTCCTTCATAGCAATGGCGTGCTTATCATTCAGCATTTGCAGAGGGACTACAGGGCTTACCAGGATTTCCTTAATTTTATGTCACATGTTGGTGATCCCCGGAATATATTCTCAATTTATTTTCCTCTTTGGTTTCAGCTCAACCAAGTGGTTGGTACTAAAATGATATGGGTGGCAGTCATTGGTGATTGGTTCAACCTCATATTTAAATGGTAAGAAGCTGGATTTACTTTAAAGTTTGGTATTTTTAATGATGGTTATGATATGTGCCTCAAGTTTAGAAAAATTGCTGTGAATATTGTACTAGTAGACTTTCCATTGTAATTATAAAACAGGAATTCACAATGAAGATGTTTAAGTTAGGTTGAAAATGACATTTTGATAAAACAGGAAGAACCTGTAGAACAATTATAGTTTTGGCAATATACCTCTTCATATTCCTTGTAAGATTATTTATCGTGCTTTGCTGAGGCCTTCTTACATAAACATCTTTTTCTTGCATTTCTGTTTCATTTTATTTTATTTTTTTGTCAGGATTTTATTTGGCCATCGCCCATACTGGTGGGTGCAAGAAACAATGATTTATCCCAATCAGTCAAGCCCATGCCTTGAACAGTTTCCTATAACATGTGAAACCGGACCAGGTAAGAAACTGGTACATTTACTAGAGATAGTGGCTTTTGGCGGGGGGAGGACGGATGGGACTTACAAAGACCTTGTATGATATACAGATCTCAGAGCTTATGTTTAAAATAGCACCAAAATACAGGAAGAGAAAAAGGAAGAAATAAAATGCGATAGGTATTTGATTGCTGCATGACAAGAATGTTTACCTCATTGCCTTTAAACAGTGCAAGGGAGGGGGATTTGCTTTAAAAATTACTCCTACTGGAAGGAACCAGCATATCGGAAAGGAATGTGTTATAGGCTCTGAAAGAGTGATTTGCCTGCTTCGCGAGGTCACTTTTAGGAACAGTTGCAGTGCCAATGATGACATCAGCTTGGGGAGAGAAATTCCATGTTGTTTTAGAGTGTTCCAGAACAGAGCAGGGGGCTGTTGAGTTTGAGGGCTCGTACACTCTTGCAAGAATTATTCAAACACAAAAAACTAGTAGGTGGTTCAGTGTAAATAACAATAGTATCAACAATCTATCATGTAACATATCACAGATGGAAAATGCAACTCCTCTTTCCAGAACCAGACAGTGGCACTGAATGTGTGTGCGGTGCGGGGGGGGGGGGGGGGGGGGGGGGGGGGGAAGTGTAAATGCATTTATGCATGGAGGGGAAAAGTTCTTAAAAAAAAAAGTTCCTGTGCAGCACATTTTCACTTTTTTATATCTTACTGTCTTCTCTGTGGAACTCAAATGCAATGCTGCTGCAGTTAAATGAGTTTGTGCAACCCTAATATGTGAAATAAGGTAAACTTGCTTGGAGCTAACTGGCTGAGTTAAGTTTAATTCATTGTACAAGACTGTGTAAATGAATGTGCTGTGCACCTCATCAATGTCACAGCAAGCTTTTAAGTGGTTTGCACAGCTGTATTTTGTTCACAATATCCTGCATTATATTACACTGGAATTTTGAATGAGCATCTTAAGCCCTTGCATCAGGCAGAGTTTCATGATGCCTGGTCTGTATCTGATCTGCAGTCTGTTTCAAGTGGATTCATCTGGGACCTAACCAAAAGCATTAAAGTCTTTCAGATCTTTTCACGAGCCTTCAGAACTAAGCCCATTCAGAACCATGTAATTCTAAGTCCTGGCTAAGGAGAAAATCGCTGCGTTTCATTGAACCAGAAGGCCTTTCTTCCTGTTACTTTCTTCCTGAAGTAACAGGTCATTCCTATTTTTGTCCAGTGGGTACCACTGTCATACTGATTCCTTACTTGCACTTCACAACGACCGCATTTTCTCCCACCGCTAGATTTGCTCTTGACCATTGACAATATCTGTCACTAACCTGTTCCTCGTTAACAAGAGGAGGTGCAGCCAGTGCAGCTGTTAGGTGCACAGAGTCATTGTGTGAGCTTACATGGTGTTTCATACTATTTCTAAGTCTGCAATTTATATGAAAAGATTAGAGAACCAGCCACAGTTGTGAGAAAGGCATATCCAGATATTGCTAGGATGGCCTGAGCCCCAAACTCTACAGCTCAACAAAAGGGAAAGCTGAAGGAACTGTTTATATGACTACATGGCAGGCAATCTAGGACGTGAATTTGGTATGTTCTTCTGGAATGAACTGAACCCTGCAGCCATCTGTTCTCTGGTAGTTGTAAGGTTTTAAGAACACAAACCTTAAGGTGGAGGTTATGCTGTTTCTAGTAGGTGGTGCGCAGATGAACTATGATACATTTTTCCTAGGTGACATTTTCCTGGACGACAACAAAGAGAAGCTTTCCCAGTGCTGATCTACAACAGTATGATTTCCTTATCAGTGACAGTTATTCTGTTGTGAGGTTTAGAAGTGTACGAAAATATTGCTTAAAGGTACTCCCAAAAGGTGCTCTGCATCTGTTACGAAATTAACAAGAGTTGGTAGTGTGACTACTAAAGATATTGCCAAGCAGAATACCGAACATGAGTGCAGGGAGCCAGAAATCCCTGTGCTTGTCCTCCTGGGCATTCCTCCTTTGCTACGTCACTGAAATGTTCTTTTGCTTTGCAAACTACGATATAGTGCTGGGTCATAACACATTCTTCAGTCAAAATTATTTCTTCTGCCAGTGAAATAACCCTGTCCCTTTAACTTCTCTTTTGTCTCCACAGAAAGCCAAGCTGTAAAAGACTCGTGTAGACAGATTCCAATTATCTAATTTTCTCTCCTTTCCTATTTCAGTTTGTTGAATGTAAACCTGGTGAACAGGGGAAAAGAAGTGACAGGGTGATTTGGGGAATCATTTCCTTTGCATCATGCCAGCATTCTTTGGTTTTTTGGGTGATTTTCACCATTGTAGGAACTTCTCTGTAGCTTCATATTTTTTCCAGTAAAATTAAAATTTGATTTGTTAAATTAAAACAAATTACACAAGTAGTAGTATACCTGGACTAAAAAGAAAATCACTGTTGATCTCTGTATGAGACCGTGTTCCCTGTCACGGGCTGAAGTGGGTGCAGCAATTAGTCCAGAACATTGCAGCATCATTTCACTTGCCAGTTCCACCAATAATCTGTTTCCAAGCTAGTGGACATTGTACACTTTAAAATTTCTAAAATACATCGAAGTAAAGCATAAAGACACAGTTCTTCTATCACACTTAAGATATATTTCTAAATTTATTACAAAGCTACCTACAGTGTGAATTACCTGGACTGTAATATTAGTGATGAGACACAGATCCCAACCACAGTTACTAACACTATGGTAATTAGACAAGCAGATAGAAAGCAATTTGGAAGGGCCATCTAAAGTTATACTAGTTCTTTAGAGTGCTACAAAGAGCCAAATCTCAGTTGCTTCCCTTAATTATGAGGTAGCCCGTTCAAAACCTATCTCTTCTCATCCTCATATATAATTTCTACACGACATGCTACAGCCCTAAGAAAGCCCAAGATGCTCTATTTTTTCAATCACAATCCAAATCTAATTAATAGAAAAATACAATGCTTTCCAATCAAGGTACCAGCCGACACTAATATAAGATGGTTAAGCTGTTACCTTACCTACTTGATTTCAGACAAATATTCTGGATTCCATCTGAGTTTTCTGAAAAATTCATATTGAGAAAATTAACTTTTGAGAAGCAGTTGACATTCTTTCAGCCCTCGGTAACCATTTTCTTTCTAAATGTTTAGGTGCCTGAGTAAGTGCCAGTAGACATTTTCTATATGACAAATGACACAGTCATTTTTAGGCTTGAATATTTCCTTTTTTTTTTTCACTAGGAAGTCCATCTGGACATGCCATGGGATCTTCCTGTGTCTGGTATGTAATGGTCACAGCAGCACTTAGCTACACAGTTAGATGGAAAGATAAATCAGCAGTTGCCCTTCACAGGTCAGTGTTTTTACATTGTTCTAACTTATACAGATATTTCTTTATATACATGCTGTGGTTTTAATGGACTTATTTTAACCAAATAGTCATAGTCTGTTCTGTCCAGTTTGTAAAAAAAAAAAAACCACAACAAACAAACAAACAAAAAAAACCCCCAAAAAACAAAACCACAAACCAAACAAAACCAAACAATAAACTTTTATTATGATCTACTGCAGCTGAAGAAAAAGATTATTAAGGGGATTCATCCATTTGTATAGGTTGGTTATTATTGCAGTCATTGCATACAATATCTCGGAACCAACTGTTAAAGGTCAGGTCACATCTTCAGTGTTGGAAATTTTGAATTTGATTAATTGTCTTTATGTGTTGGATCTTTTGGTTAGAACATAAATTTACCGATTTGATGGTAGGCCTTCTTACCCCATAGTTAAGTGTAAGGTGTTCAGAGGGCCAGAGCCCCTCTGCTATGAGGACAGGCTGAGGGAGTTGGGGTGGCTCAGCCTGGAGAAGAGAAGGCTCCAGGGGGACTTTACTGCCGCCTTCCAGGACCTCCAGGGGACCTACAAGAAAGCTGCAGAGGGACTTTTTTCAAGGGCAGGTAGTGATAGGACAAGGAGGAATGGATTTAAGCTGAAAGAGGGTACGTTTTCATTCGATACTGGGAAGAAATTCTTCATTGTGGGGGTGGCAATGTGCTGGAACAGGCTGCCCAGAGAAGTTATAGATGCCCCATCCCTGGAAGGGTTCAAGGACAGGTCAGGTGGGGCTTTGTGCAACCCCTTCTACTGGAAGGTGTCCCTGCCCACGGCAGGGGAGGTGGTACTAGGTGTTCTTCAAGGCCTCCTCCAACCCAAACCATTCTATGATTCTGTTACTCCGTTCTGTAGGGAAGTCTCGTAATTGCTTTGATGGCTGCTCTTTCCAAGCCTGACAAGGTTATTTCCATACTATGTGAATTTTGTCACCAAGTAATTGAACTTTTGCTTTTAAGTATGACTTCATGATGAGAAATATGCCCAAGGTACTAGTGCTAATTTAACTTGCCATTGATGACTTTCATCGCTAAAACCACAGTGGTGTTTTGGACCTGAAACTACTGGGGTCTGTTCCTGCAGCTCTAGGTGTGACTGCAAGAGCAACTACTCCTAAAGTTTTAATACTGACTTCCAGTTTTTATTCATCTAATTCTAAACTTCTGTCCTTGTAAACCTCTGCTTGGTAAAAATACAAGCCTGACACAAAGGGACCTGGTGTAAATTACTAGGTGAAATGTCTTGCCTTAATATTTAAGCATCTTCCTTTTCCCTCTTAGACTGACATGGTCATTCCTCTGGAGTATTTTTTGGCTTATCCAGATCAGTGTGTGCATCTCGAGAGTATTCATAGCAACACATTTCCCTCATCAAGTTTTTCTTGGAGTATTTGCTGGTAATGCTGCTATTTTTTTCTTTCTTTTTCAACATATATGCAAAATCTGAAAAAAGTGAAGTATGAGAAAAGGCAAGACATTTTTAGTAGTGCTACTCAGCTTGCAGCTCTAGTGTTGCTCTCCACTCTCTGGATGATCAAGGATTTGATGATAGTCTAAAGGTAAAATTTGTGAGGTAGTATGTATCTGCCGTCTCTGTAATTCACACAGAGAGTGAGCCCTCATCCATGTGCCAATTGATGTCCACACATTATGCATTATGTCCACACTGCCACAGGCTGGCTGGTTTGTACTGGCTGCATCTGATCCTTATTTGTGCTGCCTGGGCCGCAGGGGTGGGAGAGGAAGTTGGTCCTGTATGGCCCTGACCTTTCCTCTCAGGAGGAAGCTATCTGGTTCACATCAGATGATGTTAAGGCACGAACCAGCATCTCTGCAGTGTGGACAAGCGTGGGGCCAGAGACCTGGGGCAAAACAGAACAAAACCACAAATTAGCTGTGCAAACTCCCCAGGGTCACTTAAGAAGCTGAAGTACATTTTTCGGAGTTACTTAAGCATGTTTCAAATTTGTATCTAGGGAGTTCAGACTATGAACAATCTCTCTAGTATCTACCCGATTTAAGGAGGGTGACGAGGGCACTGAGCCAGGGCTGCCTGCTCCAGTTCTTTCATGGATGCAGAGCAGCCTGGGCAGCTCGCTAACAGCTTACTGTCCGGCTCTCCCTTTCCACAGCCAGGATAAAATGAGTAAGAAAGAAGATAAGTGTGTTCTGTGTCTTTTCCTTCAACACTTACAAGCCTGTGTGGGAACTGGTATTGAAGTTGGCATTGCTGGGGCAGCCTTTGCGTGAGGGTCTCTTGGAAAAGGAATGTTCTAGTTTACATCTGTATTTGACAGGTTGTTATCAGAGAGATGCAGTCAGGCCTAAGGTATGCCTCATATCAGAAACATGAGCGCTTGGTATTCAGTTTCCTTTTTTTTCCAAATTAGCAGTTTGAAGTGGGAGAAAAGGTTTTGTAATCTACAACAGAAGTGGTAAATTGTATGTGTGTATGTGTATATGTACATATATAATAAAAATACATAGATATATTCCTCTGTCTTCAAATATGAAATTCTGCAGGGACACTGTAAAAAGTGCTTCTTCAAAGTATGAGCGTGGTGTTCCCTGTAACGCTGAGTTTCTAATCCACAGGCATCCTTGTGGCAGAAGCATTTGAGCATACCCCTGCCATTCAGACAGCAAGCTTGAGAATGTACATCAAGACAAACTTGTTTCTTTTCATCTTTGCCCTTGGCTTTTATCTAGTCCTCAAGCTTCTTGATATTGACTTGCTATGGTCTGTGCCGAAGGCCAAGAAGTGGTGTGCCAACCCCGACTGGATAAACATTGACACAACTCCGTTTGCTGGACTGGTGAGGAATTTAGGGGCACTCTTTGGCTTAGGTCTCGGAATTAATTCTGAAATGTTCACCACAAGCTGCAAAGGTAAAAATAGCTGTAAGAGAAGTTTCCGTATATTGTGTATAGCTGCTTCTTTAGCTACGCTGCAGCTGTATAATTTCATTAAGATACCTACTCATACTGAGTATTTATTCTACATTCTCTCTTTTTGTAAGAGTGCAGCTATGCCTCTGACTGTAGTTGCCTTGGTTCCATACTGTGTCCACTCGTTAATGAGGACAACTGAAAAGAAACTTAATTAGATAAAGTTTCCAAATGGTTAGCAGTGTGGGGATGGATACGAACCGTTCAAGAACCCTCTGCAAAAGCACTTTTGCTAGCTCATTTGAACCAAGGGGGATGCCACTGCACCTTTGATGTGCTCCTGGTAAGTAACCAGTACATCCAAAATCGGTGATGTTGGCAGCTCACAAATATTAATTGCTGATTTTGTTCTTAGAAATATTGCAATCATAGTGCTGTATGGTTAGAAATGACCCAATATTCTGGGTCATAACAGTTTTAAAGTATAATCAGCTAGTTTTATTTAGCTACTTGGTGGTCTTTTAGTCCTGTCCATCTCCAGCTAGGTGGTGCTTCATGCCTCGGTTGGACATTGTGATACTCGATACTCAATTTTTATAGCGAGAGGTATTGTGTGTTAAACTGCTAGATAATGGTGTGACAGTATCGCACCACCTGCAGCTGTACAGCAGCACCCAGGCACTGTGAAAAAGGCCAGCGTAGTTATAAGCAAGGCTTTAGATTTAACTTATTGAGCTTCCTGAGCAAAACAGCTTCTGATTAAGCCAGATAAGAAAAAAATAAAAGTTTATTTCAATTAGACTCTGTGGAATATATTTTTGCATTGCTGTGTGGGTTTTGTCATTTTTACTTTTGAAAAGTGATTACATAAGTCATGAATGTTACAGATCACACCTTTGATATTGAAAAAGCATAAATATGGTGTAACAAATCTTTGGGTTCTGTACACCTACACAGAGCAGCAGATGAGGAAAGTTGTCAATAATGAAATTATTTCAGCATATCACCTCAAGAGTGTTGTTCATGCTCCTGCATTGCAAAGGTAAATTAGTCTGATTTTCTCAGGTCAAGAGTCACAAGCCTGAATCACTGTTGTTAGTTGTGTAAATCATGAAACTGTCATTGCAGATTAAGTCATTGGAAGTTTATATTATTGTCAGCTTCATCTACCTAAGCACACAAATAACTAATATTAAATACATGTTTGCTATATAAAGTGGATGCTCTGAATAGGCAAAGGCAGGTACTTTCCCATCTTATTCACTATTTAGCACCTACTGTTGCATAGTGCTTTTAGGACTATCTTTAAGCAATACTTAAGCAATATTTTGCTGATACCATCTCATACTACTTGGTATACAAGCAGCATAGGCTATAATGTGGGTAATGAGGGCTGTGTATGTACCATCTGATAGCAATAAGGGTTAGAAGATGTAAACATGATGTAGCTTCAAGACTTCTAGTTAGTTGTAGGATAACTGAAATGGAAATAATCTTATTTAATTGCGAAAACAAGGTGAATAGATTGAGTTGGCCCTTAGGGATGAATATGATACAAATTACCGAAGCAAATCGAAAACAGGCATCCTTACTTAAGAGCCTGCTAAGACTACCTTGACTTCAGAAAATGAATCATCTGGTTTTAACAGTCTGAGGAATATTCTGCTTTATGCATCTCCTGATATCTTCTTTAATGGTTCTCTGAACGTTTTTCCCTGCAGCAGCTGGCCTGAAACCAGTCTCTTCTGTAGTTGTGCACCCTTAAGCAAAATTGCTAAGCTAACGGGTCTAGAAGTAAATAATGAAGAACAAAGACAGCTATGACAAGGATTTTTCCTGTGTTAAAGTTGCTCTCGAGTTGTCATTTTACTGATATAAATTGAATATTGATAGTCACTCTTGTCAATAGTTTCAGTCCTGAGACATCCCAATTAATTATTGCCCTGAAACATAAAAAGTCTAAAAAGATTAAAACAGAAGGCAAATAATGCAGCTTCCTTCTTCATTTTCAGTTAAGGATTAAAATACAGAATTTCTTGGGAAAATATCATTTCAGTGTCAGTTGTGTGATTGCAGTAGGGTCTGTTGAAGTGATTTATTAATGGAGTTGTACAAAAGTTGAAATTGGGTTTTTTTTCTGCCTGGAATTAAGGGATGTAGCCTAATCAAATTTTCACCCTTACAGCTCTATTCAAGTTTCAGCGGTTGGTACTGTTGTGTAATTTGTGTAATTTTACAAGAAACTCCCTTGTGGTGTGATCTGTTGTAAAATGGGTGAACCCCCACTCCCAGCTGCTGATTTTAGGACAAGGAGAATGACTTTTCCAGTTAATGCTCTATTATTCAAAATGAAGATTTAAATTTGTGATTTAGACTCTCTGTCTGCTTTATCTCCAAGATCCCTCACTAAAGGAGAGTCCTGTTGTCCTGCAGACAGTAGCCAATAACATATTTCGGATAAACATGCAGTTAGACCTTATAATAAACCATTACAGCAGGTGCAAACTTCTGCCAGAAAGAGATACTTACTGCCCTTTGTCATTTCTGCATGAATTGTTGCTGTATTTATCAACTCTACTTAATACAAAGAGCTAATTATGGCTATTTTTTTCCACCGTTACTGAATATATTTATAATTTCTGTAAAAAACCTCACTGTCTTGCCTTCTGAAAAAAAGGGAACACATTACCCATCACGCTCTCAATAGAAGTGATTTAAATAACTGTGATGATTAACTGGAGGATTTTACATTGATTTAACTATGGCATTTATTCTTACTCAAAACTTACTTGACAGCTTTGACCAGAGCGGTGAGGATAGGGGAAATGATCCTCACCAGCTTCTGTTCCTCTGCTTGATTGCTTTCCTTATGTCGTGGAGCTGCCCTCTTTGTAAGTACTTGCTGGTTTTGTTGCAGGGGCACAGCTGTGCCAGGCTCAGGGCACCAGGGGGTCGGTGCTGTAGCCACGCACAGCGGCAGCCCAGTGTCCCCTGACAGCACAGCTGGTGTGTTTGGTGGGGAGGGGGGAGGGTATCGCTGTAATCCTCTGCGCGCCAAATGTTAGGAGAGATTTGATCCCTTGAGATACACAGCATCGTTCTTGGATTGGTTTCTGTTCATACAGCTTACCTAGAGCAGAGGTGGTTTCTGGAACACCAGAGCAGAGTCTTCCTTGATTGCTAGCTGAGGAATGACAGGGCTGTGCAGTCTGACTGCAGGTGGTGGCAATTCCGCAACTCACCAGCAAAGATCTTTCCCATTTTCAGGCTTTCTTTCCCTTAGCAGTGGACTAAGCTACTTACTGAGTGCATCAGCCTATGCTTAGGCTCCTGCATGTGCCTGGCAAGTGTGCTGGATGCAGGAAGCTACGTACACATCTGGTACCACAGAACTCACAGCGTTGCAGAGCACTTTGTAGCACAATGTGGTACCAGCGTACACATACCTACCGCAGAGTATTTGCTTACAGAAAAGAAATCTCTCAAATTCAGAATCACAGTAATTCAGCTGATTGGGGCTCCAGTAGTAACAAGTTTGTAATAAGCTCCTTCCATGGCCATCAGTTGATCATGAGTGCCTCTTTCAATGATGAGTCCTTGCGACATCACAGCGATGATGTCAGCGTTCTGGATCGTGGACAAACGGTGGGCAATGACAATGCAGGTACGCCCTTCTCTGGCCTTATCCAGTGCCGCCTGCACAGTCTAAAGGCAACAGCCAAAGTGTCAGAGTGAAAATATGCAAACAAAAGGGAGAAATCTGATTGCCTGAGTTCAATTAACTGTATTGCGCAACACTTGTAAAAGGGACTGTGCGGTTAAATCAAAGGTTATGTCACTGGTGTGCTTAGCTGGGTCATGAGCTCCGTTTATTAGTGGTATATAAAAAAAGGGACAGGTAAACATAGGCAGCAGTAGAAATTACAGAAGAGGTTTATTCAGCTGACATGTCGTGCTGAATGTCAGCTCAGTGTGGATATGTTTTTAAATTTCCACCATTTCTCATCTCTGAGTGTAACCAAGCTATGCAAATTATTGCCCAAGTTTTTAGCCCCTCACTGCTGTTTTTATAGGATATTCAGGCTCATCATTCATATGCTTGAGTACTTTTTTGTTTGCTTGGTTGATTTTTAATGTGCAGAAGTTATGTTCATGAAACATCCCCACGGAATGCTTTGAAACCCAGGGAATTACTATGCACGTTTCTGAAAGGGTGCTGCCTCTCGCTGGCAGGCTAAGAGCCCTTGTAGCTGGCTGCTTTTCTTACAGCTGTGCTTCCTGGATCTTTCAAAGAGATCATTAAAGGTGTTAAGTGCTGAATTAACTATGGGGAATAACATGGCGGTCACGTGGTGGAGTACATCAGGATGTCTACAGAACAGAAAAAGGCATTGTACATTGTAAGCCATTGTATTAACTTTCCCTTATTGCTTATCACGGCTCATTTACCTTTTCACTTTCTGTGTCCAAGGCAGATGTAGCTTCATCCAGTAATAAAATTTTAGGATCTCGTATGATGGCCCTCGCTATAGCAATGCGTTGTTTTTGTCCACGAGACAGCTGGGATCCTTGAGCCCCAACGTTAGTTTCATATTTCTGAAAAATATACAAAAGGATGATTTTATTCAAGTGCAAGCAAACACCAGTACGCAACCTGGAGGAGGAGCAGGAGGAGAGAGGCAAGAGTGCTGACCATTGCTTCCTCCTCCTTAAAAAACTCAGCAATGACGAAATGCTGTACGAGCGATACGTATGTTTGGGGGGATGTTGCTTTGCAGTTTGCATGGCCCAGGGGCCCAGGCAGTATAGTCACAGGCCTGGAAGAAAAATTTGTTAGTTGGGTGATTTGCCAGAGGCAAAAGAAACCCCCCTGAGCCTAGGTTTGGGAGAAGAGGCTAAAAGTGATGGCAGGGCTTTCTGGGCAAATGTTTTGTTTGGTGCCTAAATTGTATCCGTACCTTTTATGTTCTTCTGATTTACATTTGTATGATTTCAGTGCATTTAAATACTTCTTAAGGGCTTGTAAGCAGCCAGATTCAAATATTTTTGTCTAAGTATCATGCTCTAGTCACAAGGCAAATCTCCCACACCTGGGAACAGGATTTATATTTCCTGACTCACTGTAATGCTGTGACTGCTCAGCTGTGCTGCTGCTTCTTTCTTGTCCGTGCCTTTGAAAAGAACTTCCCTTTTCTCCTAGTTCAGGCTGTAACTGCTGGTTTCAGTTTTATAAATATTTGCCTGCTGTATAAAAATGCAGTAGCAGCTCATGGCCAAACTCAGGAACAGAACAGGTGGTCGTGACACCCTCTTTGCTCCTACTGTTACAGATGCAAAAGTAAAGAGAAGGTATACGTGTGCAGCAACTTTAGGTGGATTTGGAGCCACTCCACTGCAGTGACACCGAGCAGCCTACCTGTAGGTCCATAGCCAAAGCCTCACGGGTACTTACATCAGGCAGTGACATGACAAAATCATGCAGCTGAGCCTTCTGGGCCACTTCTATGACTTCTTCCATCGTTGCCTCTTTGGTGTTACTGCCGTATTTGATATTATCAGCAATGCTGCAGTCAAATAGCACAGGCTCCTGGGACACTATTCCAATTTTTGATCTAAGAAACTGTATGTTTATTTTCTTCGTGTCATGTCCATCTATTAACTACCAGGAAATAAGAGAAAACTTAAAACATCATTCCAAAACAACAGTCTGCAAACCTCAGATAGTTTATGTCAAAACTGAGTGATTTAGCCGTATTACTAAAATGCAAATGCAACTGATTTAAAGCGATTTGAAGAATCTGCTTAAATTTGACTCCTTTGTGCATGGTATGTATTTTCTGGGTATGTCTGCCATCCAGCCAAACACTAGACCATTTGCTTAATCTTAAGTCCAAGTGAACTATTTAATTGCTTAAGGTTAGGTACATGCTTTGTCGCCTTCCTGGCAGAGTGATCAAAACACTGATTTTTTCCAAAGAAAGATAAATCAAAGTAGATGGATCATTATTTACAAGACAAAAAGATATAAAAGCTTTTTAAGCTATCTCATTCAGTAACTGGAAGTTAAATTGAGACAAATTCAACCCGCAAAGAGGCTGCGTGTTGAGGCTATATATTTAGGGGTGTTCAGACTCTTGCTCCATTCCAACTTGATTGCCGCTTGTGCTCCCACAATATATGTCTCATACGTGAGCTGCCAAGGTGAATGCCTTTGGCCTACACCCAAGCTTTGGTATTCTGATCTTGCCTGACTACAGCTGAGGTGATACTCAAGAATTGCCCAAAGAGCCCACATTTGTTCGAGGAGCTGAAGCCCCATGCGGCACATGTACGTGCCACAGTGGTAGGCCGCACAGGAGGGCGTTCAGAAGAGTCCTTGCAGCACTGCTGAACACCGCAGCGCGCAAACCACGTTTCGTTTGCTTACCACGCTTCCTGTCTCAGGGTCATAGAAACGCTCCAGAAGCTGGACGCTGGTGCTCTTACCACAGCCGCTGCTTCCAACAAATGCCAAAGTCTGTCCAGGCTTAACAGCTACAGAGAGTCCTTTCAGGACCTGAATATCAGGCCGAGAAGGGTATGTGAATTTACAGTTAAGAAATTCAATGCTTCCCTTGAAATCATCCTGGTGAAAAAAAATGAGAAAGATGTTACAATAAGCTGGAGCTCAAACCTGAGTTGTAGAGTAAAAGTAACTCTTCCTCAGATTCCATTCTTGCATCTCATATTTAAAATACAACATTTGTGCTTGTGAAGTTTGGAATTAGCCCAGAAAGAGGGATAAACCCCACATCGGAGCAGCTGTCCTAGATATAAGCCATTAGCTCTGCTTATACATCCCTGTACTGCACTGTACAGAGACATCAACTGGAAATAGCATTGCCTTGCAAACGGGTAAGGGGTTTTATTTTAATGCAGATACTGCATAAGTGTAATATGGTGATGATCCAAATACTTCTGTGCAAAAAGCTGGATTTGATAAAAAAAATAAAATCAATTCAACTCCGCAACATTAAAACAATACATTAATTCAGGTCAGATTTCCCACAACTTTTAAATAACACTTTTACAAAACTCTGAAGGGAATCATGATCATGAACTTTAGTTTCATGGTTTGAAGCAAAATATTTAGTGTATTTAGTTCATAACAATTATTTCAAGTTTTGATTTAATTCTGAAAAAAATAGGTTAAGTGAAAAATAAAGTATTTGAATTTTCTGGGTCTGACTTTCAATTCACCAAAAATTGAGCATTTTCATTTTGTCTGACTCAAAGATGATTCGCCTCCTCATGAACACCCCCAGCATTTTGATGTGAATGGAAAAACCGCCTCCTTTATAAGCGAGCGACAGGCAAGTTTATGTGCAAACTGCAGAGGAGGAAGAAAAAACGTGTTCTTTGAGTCACCCACACCGGTCCTATTCCAATTTACAGGAGTTCTACGCTGACAAATTCCTAATAACCACACTTAGGATTACTCTTGCTGCCTAGTACAGAGCTCGCTGCTTCCGAAAGAGCCAAGGCAAGTCCAATTACACAGTCAGCATAACCTTCTTGTAAAGCAGTGAGCCTCACTGACTTACAAATTGTTGGTGCAACTTCAATGCTTACACTGGGCTGAATGACATCACAAATTACTCCACTCTTACCCATTTTTCCCCCTTTTCACTGTAAACACTGATGTCAGGAAGCCGATCGACCAGTTCAAAAAAGCGCGCAGCGGATGTTTTGGCTTTGGCATAGTTTGGGGTGTAGGAAGAAGCTCTTCCCAAAGCAGTGCCACTGGTCACAACAGCAGAGATCACCCTGCGGGGGGGGGAGACAGTCAGTCTCGGGGAGCCGTTGGGAAACAGAACGCTCGCCCAGAGCAGCGCTGCCGCAGAGGAGCCTGTTTCCAGCTCCAGGCAGGCACTGACCTGAACACAAAGCTGTAATGGAGTCCTTCAGCGTCGACTAGAAACCCTCCGTATCTGTAAGAGACGGCATTGGCAATGAACACTATGCTCTGGGCAAAGCCGAAGCAGAGTCCGTAAACGTGCGCTTTTTTGATTGCAGCTCTATAGGGCATATACAGGTGCTTCTCAAAATTGTTGATAAACATGTTCTCTTTCCCTATCCCAGCTACAGTCCTGATGTTAGAGAGGGCTTCACTGGAAATCTGAAGGAAAAAAAAAAAAAAAAAAAAAAAAAATCGGTAAAAGCTCCTAATTTTTACCTGGAAAAGTTGAGTTTGCTCTTTCAAAAATGCGTGATTCTTTTGTAAACACAGGGCACCAATGCCATCACAAACTGATGCAGCTGTGATGCAGACTGGCCCAAACGTCAGCCACTCTAAAAGGAAACTTCCCGACAAGCAATTATCAAAAGCACACTTAGGAAATCAGGCACATGCTCTCACTTTTGACTTATTTCCTGTGATGTGAATAAATGGGATGTGCACCAAAGCAAAAACAGGTTTAAGAACACTTATTTCCTTGACTGCATGCATTTAGTAATCAAAGATGATTATTTCAATTATTTTATTTGTTTCACTTGTAACAATAGTCAGGAAAGAGAAGGGATGCTATCCCCAACTTCCGTTTCATAAATTAAACCCACTTGAATTTACTTGTTTCCCCACCTACTCACCCTCCCTCTTTCTCTTGGTTGTGTCCAAAAACCCTGATGAGGAGCATATAAATGGAGGGTGATACCTTCATTCCTCTTAACATGACACAATTTCCAGGATTTTTACCTTGTACATAGGCAAAGAATAAGCAAATGCTTGTCTACATACACAGAAACATACAACACAGGAATATATAAATATAATAATAATCCCCATGGAAAATTCTCTGGAGCTCTAATTAATTGTAGGCTTTATATTGTGCTTTATTGCCAGTCAGGATTTGGGTTTCTGTCCCCCAAAAATAGCACTACAGTTTCCTCTATAGAAGTAAATTGACAGTTTGATTGTAATTTCACAGGACTCACCTCAAGTAATTTTAAGAAATTGGTTTATGACACCGTTGTTTGCCTGAACTTTGATGGTAGCTTCATAGTGTGACACTTTCCTACACACCATAGTGTGACTGGTGTGTGGCTTATGGATGTGTTCAGCATGTAGGAAGAGATCTGAATATAAATTATTAAAAATATTCCGTCCCATTTCAGGGTGTTTTCCCTGGCCAAAATTAACAGTCAAATCTCTTGCGCATTATCAGGCAATGTGAAGGAGCAGAAAAGTAGGCACTGTGAACTGGATTGTTCAGACTGTGCTTCTCCGTGTTTAGCACGGCTGATAAGCAGGTGCTGTGGAAGAACTTGGAGTGTTTAGCATTTCGATGCAGTGCTGGCAAATAAATTAGAAAATAACACCAGACAGTCAGTCACTGCTGAAGCATTGAGTGCCCTCTTCATCCCAGCCACGGGGTCATTCTGTTGAACAAAAGCTGATGCCTTGACTCAGTGAAGTTTCTCTCCTTGTCAGGACAGTATTTTACCACTTTTTGTAAATAATTACACCATCCTGCATGTGGGCAGGGGCTCAGGTCTTAGTTCTTCCTTGGCTTTCAGAAATTTAAGACTGTTCCTAACAGCACTGAACAGTGGCCTGTAAATGTATTCAATCCGATCAGTGATACCAAATACCTTTAGTGCATTTAAAAAAAAACCCTAAAATTTCCAGCAGTCTGCATGTGTAGGTTGGCCACATGATTTTTTCTGAAGTTCCGCGCCCCCAGTCAAGACATGCTTCTTTAAACCACACGGGGAAATGGCAATTGGGAGCTGAAGATTGGCTTCTTCAGGGGAAATCAAAAAATGGGGTGGCAGGCTGAGCTAGCTGCAGAGGCAATGGGGAAGAAACAGCCAGTAGGTACAGAGCAGAACAGGGCAAAGGGCTCCAGTCCATGCGTTTGCTCCACGGGTTAAGCGCAAGGGGAAGCTGAAGATGGTTAATTGACAGCTTAGATGGGTAGAGGGAAGGTTTAGATGGGGCAGGCTGGAAGGTGGGATGGGTAAGGTGTTTGGTGGGCAGGACTGCAGTGTAGGAGGGAGGAGGAGTGGGAACTCCGCAAGAGTCATTTTAGGCTGGGCTAAGTGGCTCTGCAGAAGGAAAAGCCGAGGCTCTGAGAGGGCTGCAGAGCTCGCTTTTGCTGATGCTAGAAATGTGGCAGCCTAAAGTGAGGGAAAAGGCTCAGGAACTACTCTGAGCAGCGTAACCTGAGGTAGTCTTCCTCATGTTGCCTGTCTTCTAAAATCCTGGCATTTCTAATGCAGTTGGGTTTCTGCACAGTTGAACTGAGTATGTTTAAACAGCACCAGGTTGTGCATCACGTGCCAGAACTTGGTGACCCAGAACAGAAGTCAGAGGAGCTGGGGTGTTTCAAAGGCTGCAGACCTGCACAGGAGCGAACTCGTGAAGAAATGGCCATTTTCTCTCGTGTGTCCTACCTTTTCCTTGTTGGGTACGTGGCCTGGAAGTCTGCTCAGCCAGTGCAATAGTTTACTACGTAAACCTATTCTCAGCCTTCGAGGTGAGGCAGTTCACAGGGTCTTGCAGCCAACGGTGCATGGGAAGCTGCTAAACTCTGACACTGGAGCTAGAGTAACTAGGAGGAGGCCTTTAGCCTAGAATGGTTGCAGTGCCTAAGTTAATGCTCGTAAAGGAAGGTCGGAGTCAGTCAGTAAAAGAATCACGTTGTGAGTTTAGAGATTTCCTTCCTCATGCCCCATGCTGGCTGGTTTAATAGACACACAGGTGTTTTTTCACCATGAAGCAAAATTTAAAGTATGTAAAAGTGCTACGTCTCCTGATACAAATTAACAGAAAAAGGGATAATGCTTATCTGAATTTAAAAAAACAAATTCCAATTAAAAAAATTATATACTAGCTGCGAAATGAGAATCGATATAATTTTGACCCTTAAAATCCATACATAAAAATAAAGTTATGCCTGTGATCTAGTAGCACACATTGATGGAGAAGCTGGTAGGCTAGTCGGGCTTACTGAAGGAACAATTCCACTCTCTCCAAACTGGACGTACTAATCTGTGGTTCAGCGCCAAATTCTCGGATGTCAGGATTTCTGGGTCAGCAAGTATCGCTGCTTTCTGAGGGCAGCGTACATACATAGAGGGCATCAACAAATGGGTATTTAAATAAGACCTGACAAAGGTGAAACAGACTGCTGAGAAATCTGTGTCTACCAATTAGGTCCAATAACGTTTGAAAAGTTGGTTGCATTCCATGCAGCAAGTGCTTTTGCAGTTAGGGAGTTCCCAGTGGTGTTTCAATGGTTTGACAAGCTGAAATATTACAACTTATTTGTGAAATATTGCCCAGTTTGATTACTTCTGAATTACTGACAGTGCCAAATGCCTGATTTTTCAACTACCCGTGACTGCAAATATACATTAATTTTTAAATAACATTACCCGTCCAGTAGCTTCCAGCGCTTTCTTGTCCTGAGAGGCAAATCCCGTCAGCATTTTAGCCTGCACAGCTCCAGATAAGGCCAAAAATGGCAGGAAACACAGTATAACTAAACTCAGTTTCCAGCTGAAGTAGAAAGCAATGATGATGGCCACGCCGATGTTGGTAAAGGAATTGACAATCATTCCTATCTGCGATCCAGTTGCCTTCAAAGAAAAGAAGCAGAGATGATTGACTTGTACTCCAATAGTAACTTCAATAATCTTTAAATAAATTTTCCTATAAAACTTCAGAAAACTTTAAATGATATTTTAATATCATAAAGCACAAATGGCTGCTGATTATACTGGAATTTAACCAGTTTGGATACAATCAATTGGAAACAGTTTATCCAAAGGACTGCATATGTCCAATATTCCTTTCACCCCCCAAACTTCCCACTGAGACCTCATAAAATTGTTTCTAATGATTGCGAAAAAGATAATCTAACCATTGAAATTAGTTTCCTTGGTTCCCTGGGGAATCACTCATTTGAATGCTTTGATTAGCCCCTACATTTATCTGTCTAGATTTAAATAATAAACAAAACCTTTTTGCAACTTTAACAACAGAGTCTCAGCTAAAATCAATAAGAAACATCACCGAGAAAGGATGAATTAAAGTTGCATTTCTGCCTCTTTATTAAGGAAAAACTGACATAGCCTTTATTGAATGCATTCATCTTCTCCTTATGTACTTCAAGAACACTATTCTTTGTAATAAACCTGATTTATTTACTCAGAAGGTATTTTCTTTCTAGCAGTAAACAGCAGCCCTAGATAGAAAGTACGTTGCTACGTATTAGAAAAAATATATAGATTTGATATCCTTGATTGTTTTCAGTCTGATTCATTTGCAGGATGTAAATTGTAGCACAAAATGTTTATGATCTGCTCCTCCTCTGACCTGCAGCAAGGAGGGCAAGGTGCCTCGGGCCCGGCTGTGCTGGAATGTACAGCTGCCGGCTCTGCAGAAGCTACCAAAAGGAACGGGCTGCTCTTAGGTGGACCCTGCAGCTTTAACGTCACCCCGCCACACACACATCAAGAGTCCATGTCTTACTCCTGGTGCAGATGCAGACATTTTCAGACCCTGGACTCTTGCGTGCATCTTCTCACCTTCAGCTCGCTCTGCAAGAGCGGCAGTTGCCCGAGCTCTGTGTTAGCCAGTGAAAGGTGGAGGACACTGCTGCTCAGGTAGCTCTGGGTTTTTCCCCTGGAGCTGTGGCTGTGCCCTGCTGTTCCACATGTGCTTAGAACAAAGATGTCCCTTAGGAGGCTGTTAAATTATTCAGTCGGTGTTTTACAAGTTTGTTTATTCCAATTAAAATATGCTTTGTAAGTGCCTGAAAGGGCTGAAGAGGTTTGCTGGTTTCTCTGATTCTGTAGAAATTGCTGCTGACAGGGGTTTTAGGAACCTCCTCTCATTTGTCGTTTAAATTCTTAAAACCTCCATTAAGAGTTCTTAAAAACTAACCTACCATTTTCAGTCAAGCTGAAACAGGGCAATTGTTGTAACAGAGATGTTTCCTTCTTCATTTCTGGAAAATCGCTTGCATTGGAGTCAAGTGAAGTGGCATCTGACTCACTTCTACCAAAGCATCAATTGAGATAGGTAACATGGATAGCTCAGCAGGATTCAACCCTCACACACTAAGGAACACAACACATGGGCTTGGCGGTTCCCTTTCACAAACAAAAAGTCACGCTGAAACTTGCTGCACGATTCCCCAACTGGCACACCAGCCAGTAGTGTAAACTATTTTTCCAAGTTTAAAACTGTCAGTTTAATTCAAAACAGTCACAAGCACAAGACCATGCTGAAAACTTGAAGACATGATTAGTGATTAATATCACTAAAATACTAGTCTGGCATGTTTTTGAAATAAATGCTTAAGCATTGTGGCAAAAAAAGCTAATTTACCTCCAGAAAAAAAGAATGTAAAACTTTTGCATTGTATGCTCCTTCGCCTTCTGCTGATGGTTGGTATTTTGTTGATTTTTGTGTTCTTGTTCTGGTAATACAGGCAGGAATAATGGGCAGTAAATTATGACCCTATTTGTGCTTTTCAGTAAACACAGTGATAATAGTTCCGCGTTAACAGCCTATGATAAATAGAAGTAGCTTAATTGACTGACCAAGAGCTGATCTACACTGACCTCGCTGGCTGCATGCTGGCAAAGTGGCCTCCAATCAGTGCTTACTGTAAAACAATTCTTAAGCTACCAGGTCTTACCCCTTGGACCTGCGAGGCGTCTGTTGCAAGTCTTGTAGTCAAAGCACCAGGGCTGTTCTTCTGGTCATCAAACCAACCAATGTCTTGCCCTAGCATAGCCTGGAAACCAATTTTCCTTAACCGTCTTGTAAGCAGCTCTCCAGACTTGGCAAAGGTGTATCCCTGGAGTGCATAAAAATAAATACAAATAGTGTACAGAAAGAGATACCCACAGAGTGAGGGATCAGAAACAAAATTTACCCGTATTGGAACTGCTATATACCTGTAGGAACTGTGTGAAAAATGAAAGAATTCCGACAAAGACAAAGAGCAGGCAGACACCATTGATCTGGGTTCTTCGTTCTTCCTCGTCAAGAATGGAGAAGGTCTTTGGAAAAAAAAGGGTGGCATCGTATCAGAAACGTCACTTTTGCCCTGTGTGAAGTTTGTTCATGACTCCCTATTGGCAAGTACAGAAGCCCGCCCTCGAACCAAAGCCAGAACACAGAGCTCTCCCTCACTTCTGGCGAAGGCCTGATTCCTTATTTTTCCTGCGGTGAGCCCGAGTACAATATAATGCTTTTTACTCCTGTTAAACGAGTTTATTATACTCCGTGTTTGCACATAATGCTATTACTTGTCGCCCATGCCTAGTTATAATTAATCAATCATCCCCCCATTCTAAACAAGATACAGTGTGCTAATCAGAGAACAGCAATTAAATAAATAGCATAGTGACAAAGCAACAGTGCAGCAGCTACCTTACGCCCTCTCTAATTATGCCAATTACAGCTTTATTGGACCATACAAAATGAAGTCTGTGTAAATAATTATACCCTAGCATAACTCTTTGCACAACACTAACAGCTGCTATAGTTGCTATAGGTAAGCTTCAAGAGGAACTTGTCGTCTTTTACTGCAGGATTGTGGATGCAAGCTATTCACTTACTGCTGGGTGCTTGAGAAGCATTCGTACTTAAAGCAGAGCCCCTCCACCCCACTCTGCTCCAGTGTCCATATTGTTTTCCTTTTATCTCTTGTTCTTAATATCTGGTCTTTTTCAAAACCTGCCAGCATTACTGGCTGCTGCTGAAGTAGTGGTCCAATCTAAGCAGCCAGCCTTTAGCAATTTATTTCAGTCAGAGCAGTTGATACGCAGGTCAGTTAACCTACCTGAAGTTATTAAACTACTTCTGCTACTTGCAGGTATAAGCCACAGCTCATGCTTGTACTTCTCCACCAACCTTAAATTAATTCTAATTGGACTTCACAGGTAAAAATTACTATAAATTGACTAATCTCTCAATCTGTTATCTGTAAGGCACAATTAAAAATAACTTCTGCATTCGACTTTTACTGATATCAAAACCAACTTCAATTCTTCTAGGTAAGTATTTAACAGTAGAAAGAAGGAATTTTCATTAGAGCTGCAAAACATAAAAATTCCACAAAAATAAACTTAAGTACTAGTCTTAAAAGGTCAACCCAAGTTATTTATGGTTCAAAGTGAGCTATGCATCAAAGTAACAGAGCGGAATTAGAGCATGAATCTGAGGAAAAGAAATAGCTGTTCTCTAGTGGGAATTCCGCTTCAGGTATTTTAACTTTGTGCATCAGTACCTTGGCAACAAAATTAATCCTGCAAAATCCGAAATGATAATATCAAAACAGCACTTGGTGTTTCAAGCGCTTACATGCTTACACTCTACCTAAACTGAGAGCAGTAGCACTTTATAGTCCTACCAAAGGAAACGTGGATAACATTTGTTGGGACAAGATCTCTGTAATGCAAAGACAGGATTTTCTTTTCCCCTTGCAAATCTGTCCTGTAAAATTGAACTATCCCATTCTGTGGCTATCCTAACATGCTCAGATATGTTTTTAACCTGTGCTCTTGATTTTAAAAAATAACACTGATTACAGTAACATGTAGCAGGAACAATAGCATCAAGTTTATAAAAGGAAAGGGTTGTTGCTGAGGTATCCATGTTCAGATTATGTAAGTTTCAGCAGTTTTAGTGTGGACTCTCTTTTATCTGGGGCCATTGGCTGCTTGCCCAATAGCAGCCAGAGCACATCTTCCAGTTGAGTTTCACTGGAAAGGATCCATTTCCCATACTCTGAGATAAATCCACAGTGGGAACCGAAGCACAGTAGAAAGAAACTACTGAGAACTTCGTTCCAAAGGTACACTGATGATCTGAACTGATCAGAAGACGTATCCGCTATTATCCAGTTCTTCGTTCACTTTTTGGGATTACTTTCTGAGCACCTGCAAGGCAGATTTTGCTAAATTTGTCCTTTCATTTCATAGCTGTGGGGATTTTTCCCCTCACTTCTCCAGCATATTGGTCTCAGAGTAAAAGCCCACATGTCTGTCACAACATCGTTGCAGATATTCAGACAGCTTGGAAAGCAGATGCATATTGCATCTGCCTGACTGCCTTGGCACCAGGAAGAAATGTTTTAAATTTATGAATAATGAAACCCAGATGTTGGACTTTGCTCATGTTCATTATGGCTTTTTTTTTTTTTTCCTTACAGCCTCTCTCCTTTGATTGACTGAGACCTTCAAGAGAAGGAATTCATCCTTGGCAACGAAGGCATTTTGCATCTTGCAGGATGATGTCAGCCCCAGACCTCCCAGTGTCTAGAAAACCTCTCTTAAAAGGAAACAAAGGTTAGATTCGTTGCAGAATGCACATAGCAGTATCTCACCTGCTGTCTAGTGAAAGCCACAGTCCTTAGCATGAGGTCTAGACACTCAGAAAATGTTTGGAGGTGGCAGGCCTACAGCTAAAAGCATCCTCCTTCTATTATGGCATGTTTTTGAAGGAAAAACCAGTCATGGTTGAACTCTTGAAAAGTTTCAAGTGAGGCTGTGGATTTTGATGGTAATGCATCCTTTAGTGAGTGCCAGGGTTTAAAGTTGATTCCTGTTTCCTGCTTGTCTTCCAAACTTGTCAATGCAAGCCTACTTTTTAGTGGCAGCTATGAACCCTATTACGATTATCTACCTCTCCCTTGGCATTCCGCAAGGAGCAGGCAGCAAATACCCTCCTGAGATATATGAACAAAAAAGTGAAGTATTTTTTGGATTTGACTGAAAGCTTTCTCAAAGGCTTGGCCAAGTCTGTAGAATAAAATGCTGCTGGGAAGGACCTCTGCATGTGTCTCTCTGCACTATACCTGCACGTGAGGTACATCTTGTCTCATCTAAAATACACTGTATGCGAGTACAGAAACCCACACCCAACAGCTCCTAGAAAGCAAAAAAGAGAGAAAATGAAGAATGTATGACAAATGCTTATGAGCCTACCCCTTCAAAGAGCTCAAATGATAGTGTGATGACAGTGATATAAATATCTCTACTGAATAATTGTTTATAGGCAAGAAGGCTTACTTGACAAGATCTAAAGATTTGCCCAAAACTTGTCAAGCTCTGCATCATATATTCACTCCCCCCTGCTTCAGAGCTAAAATACACTTTAAAATGTCAGCGTAACATACCCCAAGAATCTGACTGAATAACAAAGCATAGAGTGGACTGACTGCTCCATTCACAGCTGCCGCCAGAGATCCCAGCACCATGTACGGCCATTCCGAGGCATTGTATTTCAAAATTCTGGTAAATGGTACAGGTTTGACATCTTCCTCCACTGCAACAGATTCCTGAAAAAAAACCAAAACAGGTTGGATTTATGAAACAAATGCATTCCCCCAGTGATGTTCTCCCTTTGATAGCGAGTTAGCCTAGTCTGTTAAATGGCTATCCAGAGCCCAAACAGCTGTTATGGCTGCGTACAGGAAGGGGCGACGATGGGTCTTGGCTGCTGTCTGGAGCTCTTCTGTAGGGCTAGGGAGTCCTAACGAGAGGGTTACATAGATTACTTACTACCTTTACTGTCCCTGGAGAAAAAGAGATTCATTCCTTGAGCAGTTCTACTGATTCCAACCTAAGAGGTTCATTACGAGCACTTTAAGATTTTCTGCCACTGAAACTCAAGCTGTTCACTTTTTGCTGCCTCCAGATATGAGGTGCGATGCAATACTCAGTGCCAAAACTTTAACTTCTTCCTCACAAGCAGCTTTTTGCACTACTCATGGAATCTTCTTAAATATTAAAGTGTCGTGGGTGAACACATTAATCAGACTCTGCATCAAATTAACAGGTACACTATATAATTAAAATGGGAGATCTCAGAGTCATAGCTGGATTCAGGCTTTATACATGCTAATTGTGCCTCCCTTCTGTGAAATATCCTCAGACTATATGCTGAATTCCCATAATTATTCCCAGTAAGAGTAGAATATTCATCATCAAATTATAACTTACCCTGCAGTTTGATTTGTGCAGAGTTTTTTTAACACTCAGTGTGCTGAGCCCTGCTTATCTCCCTCAGTCCATACAGCTGGAAATGCCCAGACAAAACAGACCCTGTGAAGACCTATCAGCCCAAAACGTGCAAGGATGAATGGGTGGAAGCACCTTGTATTTTCTCTTCCTTCTGAGCTAGCACCAGAGTGACAGCAGTAAAGCCCTCTATTTATCCACAGAATCGGCTTAGCAATAGCAAGAACGTGACTTCTAAGCGCTGCTCTCTGCACTGAGCAATTGTAGCCATGCAAATCAGTGCAGGGAGCTTCATAAGCACTTTGGAAACCCACTGTGTATATTCCTACATATTCTGCATAATTTTAAGGCATGCTGTCTTTATTTTCTATGCTAGTTGATTGCACAAGTACACTGTCAGTGAAAGGACCCTGTAGTTAGGTTGCAGTGAGGGTCTCTCTTTACTCAAGTCTCCAGATGATTTTGAGATGAAAGTGAATTTGCTCTTTATTGAACAAGAAGCAGTGTCATTTGTACCCCTGAGTAGCTATTAAATTTCACAGACTGAGCATTTTTCTTTTTGTCAGTTAGTTCACCTTTTATGAATATGACTTTTTCAGCTTAATCTACCACATATATCAATTTACCAACAGATCATGCTCTGCTAGAAATTGTATATGGACCAATAAGCATAACAGCCATCAAAATGCAGCCTAGGGTATACACAGAGAATCAGAACTGAAGCTGTGCTTTTGTTTTAGCAGAGAAAAGGATCAGTCCAAGAAGAAGTAACTGTCAACAACTATAACAAACAGTGTCCTGGTTTTGGCTGAGATAGGGTTAATTTTCTTCCTAATAGCTGGTGCAGTGCTGTATTTTGGATTTAGTATGAGAACAATGTTGATAACACACTGATGTTTTAGTTGTTGCTAAATAGGGCTTACTCTAAGTCAAGGACTTTTCAGTTTCCAGTGCTCTGCCAGTGAGCAGGTACCCAAGAATGGGAGGGAGCAGAGCCACAACAGTGACCCAAACCAGCCAAAGGGATATTCCGTACCACAGAGCATCGTGCTCAGGAGATGAAGTGGGGAGAGCCAGCCAGGAGGGGCCGATCGCTGCTGGGGGACTGGCTGGGCATCAGTCAGTGGGTGGTGAGCAGCTCTGTTGTGCATCACTTGTTCCTCTTGGGTTTTATTTCTCTCTCTTTATTATTGTTATTATTGTTGTTATTGTTACTACTTCTGCTGCTGCTGCTACTATTACTATTATTACTACTATTACAATTATTAGCACATTTAACTTTATTTTGATTATTAAACTATTCTTACCTCAACACATGGCTTTTACCTTTTCCTGATTCTCCTCCCCATCCCACTGGAGGCTGGGAGGGGAGCGAGTGAGTGGCTGCGTGGTGGTGCTTTGCCAGCTGGGGTTAAACACGACACAGAGCCACACATCTACAGGTTATCATTACCAAGTAATATGACCTGTATGGTTGAAAATTTAATAAAAAACTATTGGACCTGACCTTTTTTGCTTGTCCATCATCTTCTCCATAAGAAGGCATAACATATATAGACTCTGCATGATCTCTTGCAATGGATAATGGAGGGTCAGGGACCATGTTAGAGAGCTGAGATCTGGAGCGCTGCCGAAGTGAAGCTCTGTAGAGAGGACAGATATGGTCTGCTCTTCACAGCTCAGTAACACAATACTTGCTTGCAAAGCAGATGCAGATTCTATATCAACTAAATCAGGATTCACTGAAGCAAATCATAGGAATCCCACAGACTTTTTCTTTCTTTTTGTTTTCTCCACTTCTTGAGAAGAAAATATCCCACAACAGGGACAAATACTTTTCAAAATCATATTTCACCCCACCACTCAGTCATCGTCTTATATGTACCCTGCACCATGTATTTGTAAAGTAAAATTGTGCTGTATCCTACTATATTTGCACAAGCCATTAAGACACCAAGTCAGTCCATCATTAGCACTTTCAAGTAACTCAGTCCAGCAAAACGGGATGCTGAAACAATCCAGCTCTATCCCTGATGCAACATAATGCTGTACTGTAGAGGTATTCATTTGCATATGTCTAACATGGGCTTGCCTGAAAGAAATAATAAGTGTCTAGCTACAAGACAGTCTGGCTTGTAAAATGCTTTAACTTTCATCAAGCAGAAGCCATAATAAAAATGTCCTTGTACATTGTATTGATTTCTCAAGTAATTGCACAGCAAGTAATTTTTCAAGTGGCTGGACTGAAAGTGCTTTAGGTAATACAAATATACGGCTGTAGGGTAGTAATATTAAAAATGGAACATTAACACAGAATTGGAGAGAATGTACTATGGATAGAAAGGGGAGTCAAATTAAGTACCTTGCTGTTTACCCATGAGCCTTCAATCAGTAGCATACTACCCAAGCTATTTCTTTCCAAGTGAACTCTTATCTTAGTAACATACTTGCAGCCCTTCCACCCTGCTTTACGCAACGTACAGAGAAGTGATTCATCAGCACTATAAGCATTTTGGAATAGTGGGATGAAGTATAGAGATCTGGAAACATATTGAGATTTACAATAATTTTTAAGACTCACCGCAAACTGGCCCGATAGCTTCCTCTGACGAATGACTGGACTTTCTCAAGATTTGGCTCAACCATGCTATTTTCTGCTGCTGTAAAACATAGTATAGTATATAGAGCTCTTCAATTTGTGCTAAAACTGAATACACCCCAAGTCCACTGTGGCTCTGGAAAAAAGTGCAGTGCCTCCAAGTCATAACTGGAATACTTTGTAGAAGGCAAGGAATGCAATACAACCTTGCTACTCAACCTTTGACATGATGAAGTTAACTGAATATTAACCCAAGGACCAAGTCACTTGGGATGTGACTGCTAAAGTCTGTCTCCCTATTTTAGCAGTGCAATTGCTCTCTTCTTTTAAGATAATCATTTCCAAGGTACGATGCTTCACAAAAGTACAACAGATCATTCTATTAGACCTCCATTTCCAGAAGCTTTGATTCAAATCTGCCTCTAGTAAAACAAATAGGGTGGTTTCAGCGTATTCTGTAATGTGCTTGCATTTCAAATGCGGCAGGACTGGACTGTCAGCACTAAATGGATCTATAAAATGCCGGGTATTGCAGGTCAAGATTAATGTTTCAGGACAGATCTATATGAGAAAGGTCGTTCAGTGTATGTGTAGTAAAACCACTCTGGCCATGGTATCAATGCATTACTTCTGTGAATGCTAAACTTCAGCTATAAAGGTGGAAGGAAAAAAAAAGAAGCAACTAACCCGCATTAAAAATATATATTAAAACCTGCATTCTGTGGAAATTGTGCATCATTTTGTAAAAGAAAACAAAACACTTACTTTCTGTGTCTTCCCTGTTAAGTGCTTTGTCTCCTTTGCTTTGCAAGGTCACCAACATGAAATAAACCCCTTTCCTCTGCAAGAGTTCCTCATGAGTTCCTCTCTCCACAGCCCTTCCATGCTCAAACCCAATGATGACATCAGCAGCTTTGATGGCTGACAGGCGGTGAGCTATTGAGATTACGGTGCGGTCAAAGCGAGCCTGACAGGGAACAACAAAAGCCTCATTCCCAGGATTGCAAACAAAAATGCTTGGAGCCAGTACTACGTAGTCTAGAGTTTGGTCAAATCAACAGGAGTCTTTCTGTTGCTTTCAGCTGACTTTGACTTGAAGTCCACCCATAGCCCATAGATGAGCATCTGTTTCTGAGCAAAGGGAGCTATAGCTTTCTGTGAATGTCCCAATGTAAGAAAAAAATATTTTCTGTCAATAATACTAAAGTTCTACATGTGCACATGAAACAGCTATTGAGAAAAGCTTCTCACCACTTTGTTGCAATTCAGCAGCACCCTCTGCAATGTGCATTAAAAATAATTTCTGCCCTTTCAAGTCTGATTTATGCTGATCTATCGCAAACCTTATGAAGTGCTTCCTGGACAGTAGCTTCACTTTCATTATCAAGTGCTGATGTAGCCATATCCAGCAGCAGGATTTTCGGGTTTCGTACAAGAGCTCGAGCAATAGCTATCCTCTGTTTTTGACCTCCACTCATCTGGCTTCCACCCTCTCCAACATGAGTGTCAAATTGCTGTGTGAAGGAAAAAAAATAAAATGAAACAAGTAACAAAAAGGGATAAGCTTCTGGTGAAGACATTGGTAAAAGGTCTCCCAAATTTGTCCTGGGAGTACACTTAAAAATTTATTATCTTTGAAAGACAAAAACATTGCTAGTGCACCAGATTCAAAGGAGAAATGAGGAAATAACTTCCTTCATAATGGACAACATCATTTTTCCTGAACTGGGGTTCCAACCCCAAGCCAAAAGTATGTACTGATAAAAAGGTGAGATGTCCTTGTTTGGCTCAAAATGACTGTATCAGCAAAAGCTGAAATGGAAAGGAAACACCTGCCCACTCTCCATCAGATGACTCACCAGCAATCTCCACAGAGCTGGACTTTGCTGATAGCCTGTGACTCATGAACACTGTGTCTGTGATTCATAGACATCATGCTCTGGTGGCATCAGGTTCAGGCAAAGAATTAAATAAACACACAAAGCCTAGCATCTTGAGAGCCAGGATAATTATATTCACCTAGAGCCAAATCTTGTTTACTCCTCCATTTCTAGGAAATAAACAGGGGCCTTTACACGGTCTTTCTATGAATATTTTCCTGGAAGCCTGGCAACGCATCGGTGAAGGATAAAAAGTAGATACTGACATTAGCTAATGGTACTTGAATCCTGCCAATCAGGTTCACTGTTGTAACGTGTCCCTTTGAGACACAACCTGGCAAAATAACATTCTAGAAAAGTAAACAGCCCAGTACTATCAAATAGGGGGTTTATAAGGGGTATACTATGGGACTGATCAAAGCCCTGTCATCATAAGGAAGGAAACAGGGAAAAGGGAACCTCCAGCCGACTTACAGAGCTCATAGGAGATAAGGTTGTGAGGATCAGTACAGATTGCTCAAAAACATATGCTGGCTAGTAAGAGTCTGGGCTCTAAATTGCTTTTGGCTTGAGCAGAAACAGATGTCCATAGCAGGAAAAATACATATTTTAAAATCATGCTATGATTATTAACGTGATATTGAATGCTGAGCATGACTCCTGAGGAGATAATTCTTCTTGGTTTGTGGTTTGTTTTTTGTTTTTAACTTGGTGACGTAGTAAGACCTAATTAACTCTAGTCAAAGGAAAGGCTGCTGCCTAGTGTCTACATTAATCTTCTGCCCTTCTACCCAAGCACAAATGGCTGCATGAGGGGAGGGACAAAAGAATTCTCTATTTTTACATCAAATTCTGCCAAATATTTTACGAGTCACAGCATACCTGTGGCAAGTCCATGATGAAATTGTAAGCATTGGCCTGTTTGGCTGCTTTGATTATGTCTTCCATGGTAGCCTCATCCCGACCATAGCGAATGTTCTCTGCAATCGTGGTGGCAAACAGGACTGGCTCTTGTTCAACAATACCAATCTGTGAGCGTAGCCACTGGATATTAAGGGAACGAATGTCATGGCCATCCAGGGTAATCTACAGAAGCCAATTAAAATATGGACAAAAAAAATAAAAAAATTAATCAAGGACATTATCTCCTCCAGTTCAGAGACAAAGAAAGACACAGTGGAAATGAAGAGCCTGTGATGCTGAGTTTCTATGATCAGTGTAAAAAGCAGCTTTCATACACAAAATGCAATGCAGCTGCAGCAGTATATGTTAGTTCTTGGGTTTAGGTGTTGTGCTGTTTGGTTTCATTTCCCAATAACTCTTTTTGCTTGGCCTCAGAAATAAAATCAGGTGGAAAGTAATCATCAAAATCAAGATTATATATTTACAATAAATTGGTTCTTTGTCTTTTATACATTCAAGTACAGGTCACCATGTATGTGATTTGTGCCTTCTAGGAACACATAAATGGAATGAGACTGTTAATAGATGTAATTCATATTCTTAGCCGATACATTACTAAATGGTAATTACATATGCTAAAGCAATATTATGGGATAATGAGTAAATGTTCAACACTGTATTTTCCAGAATGGAAAATGATTTGTCACTCCTGAATTATATTCTATAGGTATAGCTTCTCCTAACAGTTTTTTACCTTTCACATAGGACTGGTCTGCATTCCCCTGAAATGCACAGAGGACATTTCTCTCATTTTAAAAAAAAAAAAAAAAAGAGTCAGGAGTCTTCCCACATCAGAGAAGAAACCATGCTGTTCTTTCAAGTCCCCAAGGGTGGAGAAATATATTCTAGGCTGATACACTCACCATGCCATCAGTGGGGTCATAGAAACGCTGGATGAGCTGCATTGTTGTACTTTTTCCAGCTCCGCTAGCTCCAACAAAAGCTGTTGTTTCCCCTGCTTTAATAACCATATTAAGGTTATCCAAAATCTGGAGAGAAAAAAAAAAAAAGAAAAAAGAAAAAATCTATCCATTCTAATTCTTTCACAGTCATACAACCAAGTGGATATATTCTGTATCTTAAAATGGAGATTCCAAGTTATTTTACAAAATTCAGAAAAATATTTTGAAGAAAGAGGAAAAGCAAAGCAAAATATTTTTATATTGTTTGAAAAGTTTATAAATGCAGAGCATTGTTTTCCATGACAGGCAGGCAGATTTTGATCTTTTTTTGTTCCTGTTGTTCATCATTAAGAACTAGTCAAGTTAATAACACGGGAGAATTTGGCAGTAGTTCTTTAAAGAACACTGTACCTTGTATTATGCATGTCTGCTAAAGCATAAATATTAAGAATGTAACAGTGAAATTATGTAGAAGAATCTGGTACTTCATATGCTTTAGAAGCAATAGCACTCATTTGCTTGTCCAATAATATGCTTTTCCAAGGAGAATTTGTCAATTCAAACACAGTAGTAGAGAAATATTTGAGTATACAGCCGATGTTCCCGTACCTTTTCCTAGCATTTTGATGGGTCAGATGGCACATCCCCAGGGTAATGGGAGGTTCTATAAAATCTCTTTGCACCATTCAGCTTATTATTTTGTGTCCTGCTCTAGCACATGTTAATACAGGTGCATAACTGATTGTCAGAGAAGCTGTATGCAGGTGAATTTGTCTGAAATTGCTACAAGTTTATGTTCAGCAGCAAGGAATATGTATGGCAATGGGTATGTCAGAATGGTAAAACAAGCAGAATGGTAAGTAGAAGAACCCTTTAATAGAAGAATTATTTAGTCTACTTTTAAACAGAGGGTCTAGGCTTCTGGAAAACTAACTTCTGAAAATCTACAAATTGCTAGTAGAACTGGGATATTTTGGGTTTTTTACAGTAGTTATGTTCATGGGATGGATGGTGAATAATTACCTTTACGTCTGGTCTGGAGGGGTAATGAAATGTTACATTATGAAATTCAATTTCACCTCGTACTTTATCCAGCTTGTAGCCATCTTCTGACATGCAATCAATGGCGGGTTTCTAGGATAGAAATTATTGTGTTATTTAGTTGCTGTTAAACAGCCAACACTGCTGCAATAGATAAATATGCCCAATGCTATACAAAGCCATGGCGCTTCTGTTTGAACAGCACTTGGCTGCACTGAGCCAGCAGCAGGCTCTGCCCCAGGGCTTGCAGGCAAGGGACATGAAACTGAAGGCCAAAGTGACAGGGGAGTTGTCACTGGTGGGTAGTATAGGCAAGATGAATTGCACCTTTTTTTCTTTATAGGCTTACTGCAATTGCCACGGTCAACCTACTCAGCTAGTTTTTGCTGGAACAGAATAGCTGACTGAGTGAGGCATTTTAACTAAGTTAATTTAGCCAGCTCCTTAGGAATAAAATGACACTGCTTCACTCATAAACATTCTCCTACAGCACTGAAAACCAATTCATTGCTGGAAAGTCTGCATGCTTCACCACTTTGCATTTAAAATATCCATCCTTGCACACCCAGTCCTAAGAGCTGGAATCCTTATTTGAAGTTTTCCCATTAAGCGCTTTGGGGGTCACATACTTTTGGCCAGGCCTTGGGTATTGTAGACTGCTAGACATGAGCAAAGGACTAAGAGAAATTTGAGGAACCCCCCCAAAAATCAAATTTTCTAAGGATATATTGTTTAAGCATGGAATACAGAGAATGAATAAAAACTGTGGTAACAACAACATTTGATAACTGAAACGTGCATGATTTTTAATGCAGCCTAACAGATTGAAGGGAATTTTAATATAGAAATGTGTATTTTTCAAGATGTTAAGAACAGCTAAAAGATTGGTTCTGCTTTAGGACTGTATCTTACTTAAATTCAGATATTAAGCTATGAAGAAAAGTTTCACTGATCCAGCAAATGGGAACTGCAGCATGAATGTAAGTTTAGTGCCAGAAAAATATCTGTATCAAGGCAGAGCTGTGCTTTTACTGTCCAATCAGAAATCTACAAATGCAGCAAGCAGATGGATCTAATTTTATCCCCCTTCCTCTAGACAGATGAAATCTCACTTTAGTTTGGGTGTTTTACCCTAAGGTTATCTGACCTAGCCTTATCTTGAATTTTGTGATTAATTCTTACCGTTGCAACTCCTGGTGCTTTTAAAATTTTTCTCTGAAGACCACTTCCCTTCCTTCATCTCCTTTTCAGTCTATCTTAGAGCTTTAGCTTATGAAGTACATTTATAAAGCATATGTGCTATTATTATTATAGAACATTGAAGGGTTACTAAAAAATCCATTAGCATTACCACAGCCCCTCTAACCTTCTTTATATACCTTTATGTGCTCTGTAAAAGACAGGCAGCATTTTAATATGTTTACGTAGCTTTCAGCACAATAAAGCTTGTCAATGATCAGAGATACTACGTACTGCTAAGAAATCAGTATTTTGACAACAACTAATTTATACAGATATACATGGATATAGAAATATATCTATACAGATACAGATATGGAAAGGAATCCTCATTTATAAATGCTAGTGGGTATCAGACTTTCTCATAGAACCTTATTTCAAATATCTATCTGTCTAGATAATATTGCAATTAATATTTATGACCACTGCGTGACCAGTGCCTTGCTCATTTGGTCCCATTTTAACTCAGGGTAGCTCTGGGACAGGTGACAGCGGCCACCTTTGCTGCAAATGCCAATCAAGCCAAATCTTTTGATGCCGTCTGGAGGCTGGGAGTTAGATGCTTGCTGCAAATTGGACTGCGAGGTGACTATTACTGCTTGCCTGTACGCTTTCCATGGCCAGCACTGATCAGTAACTGTACATCAGGAGAAATGGGGGTAAAAAACAGCAGTAGCTGAGGTAAAACTTCATTATTCAGAAATAGGCCACTGAAGAAATCTGTTCAACACCCTCTCTGAGACCACGTGCATGCTGCTAGACCTTTCTGTTGCACCATCAATTCTTTAATTGCACTCATTTTTCCTCATTTACACAGTATGTAAAACTACTACAGCTTGAAGCTTACTTAATTAGTTTTCCACTACAAAGTGACATAGCTTGGAAATGCATTACTTACTTTATCTATTGTCTCAAATATGTTTGCTGCAGCCCCACGGCCAGTGGCAAAGGCTTCCAGACAGGGAGATGCCTGGCCAAGATTTAAAGCTCCTACTAAAACACCAAAGAAAACCTGAAGAAGTGGAAAAAGACATTAGCAAAATATGAAGAAGTGGAAAAAGACATTAGCAAAATATGATGTCACATTTTTATTATGGTTTAGAGCTTAAACAGACAAATCAAACTACAGCGACTTAATGACTTCTTATGCCTCAGCTTAGCTGCAGTGATTCACTATATGAGCATAATTAGTCCACAAGAAAGCAAGCAAATGCATCTTAGAAGGGATTTTTGCTGTCTTTCACAACTTTGCTTCCACGCTGAAGTAGATCAACTTACCTCATATTTGCTCTGACCTAAAAACATGAGCACCCAGATATTTACTGAGGTGCCACTGATGTATTTTTAAGGTACCTCAATTTGACTGGGTGCCTGTGTCTTGAAACAAGGACTGGAACTGAATCAGTGGCAAGCAAATTATTTTGGAGATATCCTTTACCAGTAAGCAGATGAGAGGCTACAACAGTTCAAAAACAGAAAGCATCTTAGAACACTATTAAAACCTTTGTATATTGCCATTCCTGTCTCTTCCAATACTCACAAAACTTACTTCTGGAGCAGGTACCAACTACAGGAAATATTTTGTCTCCATCTCACACAGAAATGAACTGTAAGGGTTGCTACCAACACTGGATTAGCCACTATTTGAGCTGAGATTACTATCGGTCCAGGTGGACAGTTTCTGCAGGTAGCACATACCAAACACGCTCACTGTTTCAAGTCCTTATCCAAGAACTAAGGGGAAGAGTTACTCACTAGTGACCCTCTTCTGAAAGCCCCAGGAAGCCCTTTTGATCTAAGCCCAGAACAACACTGGAGAAAATGAGCCACAGCGTCCACTCTTCCTGAAGGATCAACAGACAATAAAGTCAATTGGACAGAGTATCAAATATCAGAGGACGCTTCACTCCAAGAATTTAGCCCTGGAGTCTGGCCTTGGACATTAGAAGCAAGTGAAGCTGGAGCATGTCAACCAAAATACCAAGGTATTTTTTCAAAATTTCCTAAGAGCTGCTAATGCCTTATTTCCTATGAAGGGGTTTTTATCAAAGTTCTTAAGAGTAGACAGGAACCATCTAAGGCTGAAAATGTTGACAATTCCGATAAGAGACAGGGCCTTCAAAGAACAGGACACAGGAAGATGGTGAACATCAAAAGATAAAGGCTTATTTACCACTTATATACCACACACATGCAAACGCGTTGTCCTTACAACAAGGAGTGAGCTGCATTGTATTGTAAGTATAGCTTATTCTTCTGAGCGCTAATATACCAGGGTGTGCTTTTGTCAGAAAGAACAATTTTTGCCTAGAATTTTCTCTGCTTTATTCCTTCTTAGTTTTTCAGCTACAGATTTGGTTTGGCAGAACAGATTATAAATGTTTAGATAATATCTTTGGTGTATGCTTTTGGTCAGTTTTTTGCTTTGTTGTGGCTGATAGTTTGAACATTCACCTGAGCACTAGAACTGCTGTATAGTTTGGCAACACATGAGAATTCTGCTAAGAAGCAATCAAGGACTCAGCTAGCCCTTTGAATACAACACAAACAACAGTCAGGATAAACGGGCAAAGTGTATAAGGAAACACTACTGTTGAGAAAGAAATGGAAGTACACAGTACTTAGCTCTCCCCTGAAACCATCGTGATGTCTACTGAAAATAACCCCATGGCTCGAGAGGGAGAATCTACTGTACACATACTGTGCACTACAAACACCTACACTGTGATGTATATAGATCATGCCATAAGTTCATACTCAGCTTCACTATAAACTAATTTTCATGTGTGAATGAGTCCCAAAGCAAGTAGGTTATATGCATGTCAGAATCCATCACGAACATGAGAGAGCAGGTTCTGTACATTAAATAGAAGGAGGAAACACAATGCTTAGTGTATCTCAATGCAGTATGGCTGGTACACAACAGACCAAAAAAAGCATATGTAAATGTTTTGTATCTACAAATTTTCCTCTCCTCCCCCCTGCCAGGCTAAGACTCTACAGCAGAAAACATGAAGTACAAGAAAGGTGAGTGGAAACTTAAGAGGAAGGGGAGCTTAAGGGAGAGCCTCTCCATTGACAGCTACAATTCTTCAGCTACAGGGTAGCTCCCCCCTGTTTGCCATATGTCACATGGAAGCACTGAACTAGAGTTACCATGTGCAAGGCAAGGAAATTGCTCGCTTCTTTGTTTTTCGCAGTACTACCTTTTATCAACTACAGGTGTCAAGAGCAGTTGCAAATGATTTCCTGTGAAGGACAACATCCTTGAACAGAATGACTTAATTTTACAGTGTTCTCAGAGTAATTTACCAAGCTTCATTTAGCAGGAAGTTTTGTGCTGCATGCTGCTAGTGGTTGTGAGCTCTCATGGTTTGCAACAAGCAGAGAAGGAGCAGAAATATATGTCTCATCAGATCATCCAGCACTTACAAGGTTCTGGAGAAATTCACTCTGGGTCTGGACAGCAGCCTGCCATTTGGGCAGTCCTGGCTTAAGCAAATAACGAAAATATCTGCAGATGTTGGTTTTGTTGGATCTAGGTCATCAGCGTCTGAAGCATCTACTGTGCAGAAGCGGATGCATTGTACCGTGCTGGGTAGTATGTTTTTTTGTATACACTGCAGGAGCCACAGCCAAGTGTGTTTATGTATTATTGTATATATATTTACATGTTCTTTGTTACCTGTAGAGCTGGGTGGGCAGTTAGCAACAGAAAATGGTGATTCAAAGTAACAGAAACTGTTCATGAGAGAGAGGTTAGATTTGATAAAACTTGTCTTTGGTTAGATTTCTCTTTACCACAATGGGGTTCTTCACCACGAAGTTAGTTCATCAGAGAACCCAATATCCCAGAAGTCATATGCTGACCCACAAAATGGTAAAGCTGGTTTCAGGCCTCTGTCAATGGTGTAGAAGGCTCTCAAATGAAAATATTATTTCCAATCTCAGTAAGCAGCATTTCAGATCTTTAAAATAAAGATGGGGTTTTTTTTAATCATATCCAATTTTGTCCTATACTTTCATATATATACTGAGTAATGATCTTTAAAAGGCACATAGAGCCTTTGTTACCACGGAGCCACCAGATACCAGAACACTACAGATACATGTTCCAGAATTAATGTTTTAAAAAACAGTCCAGAAAAATTGCATCAGGCTAAAATGGGTACCTGCAAAAGAGTTCCAGGTGAATACTCTTCTTCTTCAAGGACAAGTTTAGAACCATACCAAAAGGCTAATGCATAACACAGGAAAATTATAAGCCACATATAACCTGTGAACAATCCCATTATTATTCCTTTTCGAATCCCCCAGTGCTGAGCAAACACCAGATTCTTATCGTATCTGTAGAAAGAAAAGAGAAATAAAATGGGATTAAGTGAATTTGAAAGAGATTTCAAAACAAGCAATGAGCAACAAAATGAGTTGTCTTCAATGACTGGCTGGGCCACTGTGTTAACAGTGGGTCCATGTAAGGTTGATACCTCTCACTCTGAACTGAGACACCACTGCTGAAACCAGCAATGCTCCCAGATCATGAAACCCTGTGCAATAAGTACAAGAAACGCAACACTCACTGCAGATACCTTGCCTTGGGGTTTGGGGTTTTAGCAGAGTGACATAGGATTTAAGAATTTGGCCAATGCTTCACAAAATCACAGAATGGTTGGAGTTGGAAGGGACCTGGAGATCAACTAGTCCAAGCCCCTGCTAAAGCAGGCTCACCTACAGCAGGCTGCACTGGATCATGTCCAGGTGAGTTTTGCATGTCTCCAGAGCAGGAGACTCCACAACCTCTCTGGGCAGCCTGTTCCAGTGCTCCATCACCCTCAAAGTAAATAATTTTTCCATCATATTTATGTGGAACTTCCTGTGTTGTGCTCTGTGCCTATTGCCCTTTGCCCTGTTGCTGGGCAGCACTGAAAAAAGCCCGGCTCCATCTTCTTGACACCCGCCCGTAAGGTATGCATTGATAACATGCCCTCTCTGACTTCGGGGTAAACAGGCCCAGCTCCCTCAGCCTTTCCTCATCAGGGAGATGCTCCAGTCCCCTTCATCATCTTCACTCATCACCCTCAGCTGGACCCTCTCCAGTAGTTCCCTGTCTTTCTTGAACTGGGAAGCCCAGAACTGGGCACAGCACTACAGATGCAGCCTCACCAGGCCAAACTAGAGTGACAGGGTCACCTCCTCCACCTGCTGGCCACGCTCCTCCTAATGCACCCCAGGATCCTCCTTCTTGCCCTTTCTGAAGACTGGCATGACATCGGCTTTCCTCCAGTCTTCAGGCACCTCTCCTGTTCTCCATGGCCTTTCAAAGATGATGGATAACATCTGCCAGCTCCCTCAGCACTTGGGGTGCATCCCATCAGGGCCCATGGATCTGTGGGTGTCAGGCTTGTCTAAATGAACTCTAACCTGATCCTCCTCGACCAAGGGAGAGTTTTCCTTTCTCCAGACTTCCTCTCTTGCCTCCAGGGTGTGGGAAAACAGAGGGCCGGCCTTGGCAGTAAAGACTGAAGCAAAGGTGTCATTCAGTAGCTCCATTTTCTCTGTGTCCTTCATCACCAGGGTACCCTCCTCATTCAGCAGTGGGCCCACATATTTCCTAGTCACCTTTCTCCTGCTGCTGTACTTGAAGAAGGTTGCCTTGTTTTCTTTGATCCCCTTCATTAGATTTAATTCCAAATGGACCTTAGACTTCCTTGTCACCTCCCTGCGTGTTCTGACAACATTCCTATATTCTTCCCAAGTGTCCTGTCCCTTTTTCCACATCCTGTAAAGTTCCTTCTTCTGTTTGAGTTTTGCCAGAAGCTCCTCGTCCATGCAGGCCTCCTGCCACCTTTGCTCAATTTCATATTCATGGGGATGCACTGATCTTGAGCTTGGAGGAAGTGATGCCTGAATATTAGCCAGCTCTCTTGGACCCCCGTACCTCCTACAGTTCTACCCCATGGGATTCCTCCAAGCAAGTCCTTGAAAAGGCCAGCGTTAGCTCTCCTGACATCCCGGGCTGCAATCCTACTTGTTGCCCTGCTTCCTCTGTGCAGGATCCTGAGAACTCCACCATCTCATGGTCACAGCAGCCTTCAGAGTTTCAGAGTCCATACTTCAGAGCGTGTCCTATAGCTGTGCTATGTTTTAAATGAATTTAATAGAAATTTGCCGCCTAACATCATCAAATCATTATGTCTTGCTGGAACTAGTTCTCTTACTTATCTTAAAAGTACCCAAAGCTTTCATATTTGCTGCGAAAGTGATATACAGACAATGTTTAGGGGAAAATTTGACAGTTGCTCCTAAAAGTGGGAATAACTTGCAGGTAGTATTGCTGATGTTTTATTTCACCGACTGTCTGAATTATGAAACTGGTTTTGCATATGTAAAGTTATTTGAAACCTAAATTTCTGTAACATACATGCATATTATTCTCAAAGCTAACAGATGGTCATTGTAGATTTTAGAGATGAATTGCCATGACTCTAAAGAGCTTTACAGTGGAAGAAGAAATCAGAGACCTTACAATTTGTCCATACAAACCTTTCAGCTTCTTTCTTCTCCCCACCAAAAGCAGCCACTGTTCTGATGGATGAGAGCACTTCATCAGCCACAGCTCCAGCTTTTGCATAAGCCTTTAGTTCTCGGCCTGTTAGTTTTGCCACAGCCTACAAAAGCACAAGAAGTGCTGGTTACACCCGAACTGTAGGCGCAGACAAGGACAGCAGGAAGCAGTGCTGGCTGTCACACTGCACTGCCTGCTCTGCATAAGGTCACATCCTCTGCTCTGTGCAGGCTTTTGTTAGGCACATTGCACACTCAAAGACTTCTGTCTTCTAGTTTTAGGGCATATACTTCTGCAGCATATGTTTTGCAGGACAGTTATCCCCTTGGCCAACAGCTCTGCTCCATGCAGCTAGAAAAAGCAGCTGACAACACCTGCTTTCCCTCCCTCCCTCCCTCCCGCTAACTGGGCTTAAGGAGACTGCAGACTAAGGGTTTGTGCATGGTGGGAGGAGGAGGGAGCTTAAACAGCAAAAGCAGCCCTTTAGCCTCTGTGGCAGAGTCCAGCTTCAGGAAGAAGTAGTAATGGTAGTAATGGGGGAAGATGGAAACAGATTTTGCCCAACACTGTGCTTTCTTTCTTGGGCTGACAGCAGATAGGTTCCTACACCGCAGCTGAGAGCACACTGGATGCTAAAAATCTTACTTAGGCTCACAAAAGTGCTCAAATTAATGGAAGAAAATGTAGCCATGTACAATTCTACACAAAGATACTTCATTAGCTTGGGAATGACATATCGCTAGAAATTGTCAAGTGTCATTATTTGCTTTCTCTCTTCAAATACCCTACCCCAGGGATCTATTAGCCACTTTTGGAGGCAGGAAACCAGGTCAGATTGACCTTGGGTTTGTTTTCTTTATGGCAAAAAAATCAAAGATTTGGGTTGGAAAGGCTCATAAGGAGGAAACACTTAACAGTGGGTATGTGAAAGGAAAGAGATGGGACCAGAGAAATAAGAATGGAAGGCGGGGGGTGGAAATTACAAACATAAAGGGGTATGAGCTCAGAAAAAAATTGCAAATGTAGGAAAGCAGCATCTGGGAGTTTATTTTAGTCCCTGCCAGGATTCTGCTTTCCCACTTCACACTAAGTCATTATTCATGCCATCTACTTGCAGGCAGCGCAAGGTGATAAAGAAAAGCAGGAAGATGAGAAATTAGTCAGTTACATTAGAGGTTTTATAGCAAAATGATAGCAAACTGTTCCTGGTGTGGAAGAAATGAGCTAGCCAGAGGGCTGAACCCAACCAAAGAGTGTGAGAGAGTGCAGAGGAAAAGCAGGAACTGCCCAGCCCTGCTGGGTGTGGGAGAGGAAGTGAGAGGGCAGAGAGTCCTGCAGTTTGCCTCTTCACCATGCTTCTTCTGCACAGTGTCAGGAAGCTTGTAAGGAGCAGATGGAGGAGCAGAACAGGTACAAATGGGAGAGGATGCAGCAGCTGCCAGGAGCAGGGACAGCCTGAGGTAAGTTTGAGCAGTTGTTTTCAGCTATTTTACATCTCTGAAACTTGATCATCTCTAGAAGCTCCTAATTAGAAAAATTAAGCCCTGTGTCTAGTAACCAGCTAAACTACTAGGTATGTAGTAATAGAGAGCTGGTGTAGGCCAGGTTCTGATCTCTGCAACCATAATACCCATCCACAGAACCCAACAGAAGGTATGCTTACACTCCTGTCTTAGAAGCAGGATACATTATTCTGGGAATCAGAATAAGCAAAACAGGAGCACAGTCTGCCTCCTCACTCTCCGAGCCCTGGTGCTGCTATGACCATTATCAGCTTCTCTTGACTTTAAAGGGGTGTAATAGTCTTCTCTTCCACCCATCATCCCAGCTCTATGGCATGCTTCCCTGCTTATCATACTTCAACACGAATCTCTCACAATTCACTTACCAAGCCATAGACAGCTGCTCCAACCCCAAGCAGAGGGCTGACTGCAATGATAACCAAGGTCAATTTCCAGCCACTGACAAATCCCAGTAAGAATCCACACACAAAAGTGGTTAAGCGCTGGATAAAGATTGCTACTTGGTCAGCAATAGCCTCATTAATTTTGTTAACATCACTGGAAAAAAAAAAAAAAAGAAAAAAAAAACAACAGAAGATTGGTGAGCATATCTTTTGTTTGTGTTGCAGGTCTTGGCATGTTTGCGTTAGCTGCTTTACCCTGGAGAGGGCCCTTCCTCACTCCTTTTCACCATCATCCCTTCCAGAGACCCTGGGCTACAGCAAGAAATGATGCAATAGCAAAAGGCTTTTATGCATGAATACTGTGGAGAAGATATTGTCTCTTCCCAGGAGAAGTCACCCTGCTGGCAGACTCATTCACTAGCTAGTTCTTACTACTGTGCCCCAAGATGATCAAAGGAGGGGGCAGAGATATCCCAGCTGGATGCAGCTATCAGATAATGGAAAAACAGTGTAGCTGATACGGCGTTCCTCCCATCATGGGGCACTGAGAATGTACCATACTGCCTTGCTGAGGGGGCAGGAAAAGGGAGGAGGGCTGTACCTCTCTTCTAGTTTCACCTTCTACCACCTCCTGGTTCCTCTCTCCACCTTATCAGGTAGTTTCTTCTCTAAAGGAGAGGTAGAATGGGAAAACCAAGGACGGCTACTTTATCACTGGAGGCAGTGGGAAAACATGACAGCTCTATCACATGGGGACAGTGGTACAGCAGTTAACGTCATTACCCTAGGCAGCTGCAGAGTTCATTTGTTCTCTGTTATGCATTGCCAAATAGAAAAAATGTCTTAAAATAAAACAGTAATCATACTTCTGCCACTCTTGGCTACTACCTCATCCCTGAGATTAGAAGAACTGGGAACTCCTGAAATAACTAGGAGCAAGTGGCGTTGATGTTTCAAGTACAAAGTTGTTAGCTCATCGATGTATCAAGTAAAATTACAGTTCTCTGTTGAAAAAATTAAGAGTGTTGAGTTAAGCACACGTTTCTATTTCTTCTGGAGAATGTTTTTTAGCATTCAGGAAGCTCTTTGTAAGCACAGGACAATGTTGTTTGAAAAAACAGGGAACTGTTATTTATTGGAGAAATACATGCTCGGTTCCTATTTTTTGCCAGATAAATTCTTCACTGTGACTTACACTTGTCATTTATTCTTCATAAAAAGAACACCACAGAAGGTCATAAGATACCACTGGGCAGTGAGTAAAGGCAAATAAAATCCCTTTCAACTACAGGAAAATATTCTGCAAATGTGACTACTATTTTGCAGATACAACTGAGAACAGGGAGACATCTAGAGTTGGCATATTCCCCTTGCAGCTGCCTTCAGTTGTAAACTGGAACCACTAAGAAAAGGAGCAAGCCTTTACCTCTGCTTTTCTCCAGGGTAGATTTTCACCCAGGATAAGAAGGTTTCTCCGTCTACCTTGGGTGCCTTTGTGAAGGTAGGTGCTTGTACCTTCTTTAGCAGAAGATTAAGCAAGGCTTACTTTTTTTCTTTTAATAGCCAACAAAAGCAAAGCATGGCCCTAATGTAATTTTCCTTTCTGGGAAGTGAGAGCGTTCAAACCCGCATCTCCAGCCTCAGGGGAGTGCGCACTGCAGCTAAATTACAGATCACTCTGAAAGGACTGGGCACAAGAGGAGAAGGAAAGGATGCAGCAAGTTCACAAAAAAAAAACCCACCCCAAAACCCAACAACCCCCCACACACACATTAACATACAAGGCACAAAAGGGAAATAATTGTGGCTTAACAGTTAAGACCTTCGTTTTGAAGGTGGGGGAGATAATCAGCCTGGTCCCTGCTCCCAGGAACATAGCTGAATTGTATGTTAGTGTTTTTTCAAATGCCAAGTTACTGGCACTCTTGTGTTTGGAAAGAAGTGCAAAATGTTTGCAGTGTACCTTTTTTTCTGTATTACTTACTCAGAAATGCGGGTGTTCAGTTCTCCTACAGATGTACAGTCAAACCAGCCTATATCCATTCGCATTACTTTCCTGAAATAAGCTTTCCTCATTTTCTGTATCTGACGAGCTGCAGCCATAACCCAAAAGCAGATCTGTGAAGAGCATAATGTGGCTGATAAATTGCAGTAAAAAGTCTTTCTACTCCCAAGAAATGCAAAAAAGCAATTTGGCTAAAATGGGAAAGACCAATTTGGCTATTGATAAAATTACTATTCAGGTAAAATACATTCTAGCTACACAGACATGATAATGGTTTATGCCTTTGATCTTTAAATAATCCAACAATTTTATAAAGCGTCTGGATCAAGCATTTGTCTCAGCTCTGATAGGCTGAGAGGAGACGCAAGTTAAATTACTTGTGCTGTTACATGAATGTCATATGGACAAATTTTTTTCCATCTGTAGCTTTAAGTAATATAGGGCTGGCAGCCACCCTACCTCAGCAAAACTCTGGGATAGTTTTCAGGAAGGAGACTGACAAGTGATTTTGCAATTATAAAAAGCTTCAAAAGCAGTGAACCCTTTAGCAGGTTATGCAGGAATCATGCAAGCTTTTAGCTCATCTCAGCTATAAGAATTGAACCATTACTACAGAATGTGTAGGGTGTGATTCTTCTCCAGCACTAGTTTTACACTAGTACTACTCTGCAATATCTCTATAAAGGAAACATAGGGCTCAACGCAGCTGAGATGCCTACTGAGAATCTGCATGCCCTTCAGCTGTTATTTTAGGAGGGTGTGTGGATTCCATAGTAATCACACTTGAGCAAGTATTTCTTCTAATATGAAAGGAGCAGCATGCATCCATCTCACTAGGTAAAACACACCCTTGTACAAAGGTATGCATGCACAAATCCAAGGTCTCAGACTGCCAAAGCTAACCTATTTCAGTAGATAGAATGAGAATTGAAAGCATCTGCTCTGCTCAAATGGACAGTTGACTAAGTAGTTAAAAGGAACATAATTATTATAAACTGAATTATTTAGCGATTTAAACTTTGAAATCAAAATAAGGAACAAAATACTGACTTGGATGTATCCTAACACCAGTACAGCACAACCAATTCCTGCATAGTAACCTGCAAACTTGGTCATTTCTTGCTCAATGTCCAGCAGCCTAATGAAACAAAAAAAATAATAAATAAAGAAAAAAAGAGTTAGCAATACTGGGTTAAGTTTCTCACAGATTTCTAATCTGGTGTTTCTTCAAGTTAGTCACATCAACTGGCAAGTCATCTTGTTTTGCTAACAGAGGCATTGTTTCACAATACTGAGGCTATAGCTAGCAGGGGCTGGTTTGCTTGCTCTGCCTGTTGCACAGGGGTAGGGCACTGGGAGGTACCAGAAAATGCTCCATTGTCCTGGAGCAGCCCTGCAGTCTCTGAGAAACCCCACCGGACGGCATGCTCCAAAACAGCACAGGTGAGAGGGTGTGTCAGGGAAGAGCTGCCCAACAAGTTTTCATTAGATATTGAATGCACTTGCTTTGTGCCATTATACCGACTAATAACACTCAGATTTAAACAGTGTTGTGGGGAGAAATAAAGGCTGCTGAAGACAATTCAAGTATTACTTTGTACCATAAGCTTGCTAATCTGAAATGATGCTTTCTTTTAGCTCAAGTAGGAGTATTAAATTACTCCTCCTATCAGTGAAAGACATCGAGTTGCTGCTATTGCATTTAGATTACTTTGAAATAGGCACTTCAGGTCATTATTGCTTGTGGGTTTTAGACAACTTTTTAAAAACATCCTGCAGAAAGCAAATTTTATTCCATTTACCTGGAATTTGATAAAATGAAATTTTAAGCCAAAAGGGACCACTATGCACCTGGAATCATCTCGCAAAAAACAATCATGGAAATAGCTCAGGTGCCTGACATTGATAACCAGTACCATTTTTAATGCTTCAATTAAGATCATGAAGCAGATACTCCTCTGGAGTACTGCATTCAACTCTGGGGCCCCCAACATAAGCAGGACCTGGACTTGTTGGAAGGAGTCCAGCGGAGGGCCACAAAGACAATCAGAGGGCTGAAGCCCCTCTGCTATGAAGACAGGCTGAGGGAGTTGGGGTGGCTCAGCCTGGAGAAGAGAAGGCTCCAGGAAGACTTTACTGCCGCCTTCCAGGACCTCCAGGGGACCTACAAGAAAGCTGCAGAGGGACTTTTTTCAAGGGCAGGTAGTGATAGGACAAGGGGGAATGGATTTAAGCTGAAAGAGGGTACGTTTTCATTCGATACTGGGAAAACATTCTTCATTGTGGGGGTGGCAATGTGCTGGAACAGGCTGCCCAGAGAAGTTATAGATGCCCCATCCCTGGAAGTGTTCAAGGACAGGTCAGGTGGGGCTTTGAGCAACCTGGTCTACTGGAAGGTGTCCCTGCCCATGGCAGGGGAGGTAGAACTAGGTGTTCTTCAAGGTCCTTTCCAACCCAAACCATTCTATGATTCTATGAATGTATCCTGCCTGGTGGGTAGGTGCTGCTTCAGAGGAACAGAGGTCTGTAGCAAATTCTGTATTCTGTCTGCTAGCCCCATCTCAGAGGTCTGGCTTGGGCAGCCTGGAGCAAAATAATTTGGCACCAGTCACCTACATCTAGGAATGTGAATCACTTCCCATGTGCTCTGAATTTCAGAGACCTCTAGACAAGTAACTTTTAATTATAATTAAATATCTAATTAAATGTCACTCGGAGATTAGAAAACTCTTGGAATGATGCACTGAAAAATGAGCCTTAGGAGAGGTTACAGGTTCAAATCTGGTTTTGACAGATATCTGTATCTGAATGAATCATCTAGACTCCATTTATTACAGTTAATGGAAAGAAACAGGCACTCTTATAGGGCAGTTCATCTGACCTGCCTTAGACATCTCCCATAAGCTAAGATGAACTGCATCCTAGAAGTGCTTATTTCTCTTTACTAAATTTACTTAATAAATTTAATTACTAAAGTTTAGCTAACTTGCTCAGAAGTCAGCAGGCACCTATAGATACCTAAGCCCTAATCAGAATGACCAGAAGTCATTATTACCTACAGTGTCATCAGGGAAAACAAATTAATCAAGTCAGATGTGTAGTAGCTACATCTCTTATCAGAACAATCATCGTCATAGAATATCCCCAGACTGACCTTCTCTTCCTTCAGGTAATATCTCCAGCTCAGAAACAGCACTCTATAACAAGAACCATGCCCCTTTTCTGCCTTATGGCTAGAAAATGTAAAGTTTAAAGGTTTGAACTGGACCTTCCCTAGCGATACATTCTCTGACAAGCCATAATAACAAAGGAAAAGAAACTAATACATCTGCTACTTACCCACATCTTATTGTGGCATTCTTTTCATTCTGATGAATAGTACCATTAATCCACATTATGGTGTTATTTACACATATCTTGAGTGGGTCTTTAAGCTCTTGCATTTCAATGTCATATTCAATGAATGTGTCTGCCATTGCACCAAACACAAGTAGCACAGCTGGCTGGGCTGCTCCATGAACAATAGCACAGAAACTACCAACAGCCATCATTAAAATTTCCATAGATGAAGAAAATCGAAACTAAAGAGACAGGAAAAAAATACAGTGTCTGCTGAGAGCCAGTCTTCAAGTTGGTTGTAAACTGGTAAATCATTAATCTGGTAGATCAGATACAACATCATTCTCTTTAAATTTCAGAATTATCTTCAATAGAAAGAAGACAAATCTCTCTCCCCAATCTAATCTAATTTCACCTGTGATTACAGCCTCATAAATTATTATGAGCTCCCTTTTAGCTGACAGCAGAATCTGACCACGTGAATTATCATGTAACATTAATAGCTCGATATCATTCCACATTATTATCATTCCAGAAACTAGATAAAAGATTAAGAATAGTAATTATAATTCATATATATAGTCTGCTTTGCAGATTTCCTGCGGGGATGGAGGGAGAGGGAAGGGAGGAAAAAGTCTTAGGGCACTATGGAGAGCCTCTGAAGAGTTAGCTAATTTCTCAGAAGTCTGAGGTACTGCAGTAGAAAGCCAACTAAAAGTCTGAGAGCACGTTCTCATAGTTAATACTCTAAATGTTGGCTGAGCCAGGCAATTGTGCATTAGGTCTTAATCTGGGAGAAATGTATAGAAATATGACATAGTATGTACTGAAAAAAAGGACTGAGCTAACACCTAACACCTTACATTTGCCATGGGCCAAGGACATGCACACATGCAGCTGGTGAGTCAGCTAACATACAGTGACTTTATTTACTTTCGTCGTGATTGTGTGAAGTCTGATTCTCATGTTGAAGTCATGCGTAAATATATAGATCAAGCTGTCCACATAGAATATCAGTATCAATTGTTATGTATTTTGAAATAGGAGTGTAAAGAGGAATCATAGCCTGCTGGAGAACCTGTCCAGGTTCTGTAGGTGTTATAATGTGTTTAAGAGAAGAAAGGGTGGGAATTTGGTGCACCTATAGAAAAGGGACATTAGGGAAGAGACAAGATAAAGGGAAAAACAAGTCATTTAACACAAAAGAAAAATAAGTACAAAAACCATCAAAAGAAAGCTGTAGCACTACCACTGTTTTGCAGACTTTGCACATAAGTAGTCTAGGAATTTCCTTGATTAAAAAAAGAAACCCACAGAGAAACTGCACAGATACGTGATCTCAGCACATCTGATGCAAGCGTACCATCCGTTTAACCAACTATTTTACCAACCGTGTTTACCAACCGTGTTTAGTGTTTAACATCTGTGCAAAACAGGCCACAGAACTCAAGCCCTTCTGATTGACAGATATAGTCCCCCGTGTGGAAAAGACTGTTCTCTCCCCCCAGCTAAAAACTGAGATGCCTAGTGAGGTAGAGCACAAGCCACATGGATGTAACTGCACTAGCCCAGTACTACAGTCAGGACCACATTAGTCTGGACAAATTACAGAATAATTGCCTAGACTACATGCAAACCAGAAGTAATAAAACCTCTTAGCTGCATGCTGCTGTGATGGACATCTCACTACTAAATTAATTTTAAAATTTAGATGCACCCATCAAAGGCTAGACATACCATACAGTATTGTGCATTCCCAAGTTTTTATAGTTACCAAAACTACTAACACCCATGGAGCAATTACAAGGGAGCTAAATTATCTGGCAAATATCACACAGCAAATTTTTGGCAGAAATAAGCACGAACCAAGGTCATCTAGATCCCTGCTATGCATCGTAACTCTTTTCCCCATATCTACCTGTAAGTTCAATATAATGTGTTTAATAGACAATTACGACACAAATATCGATAATCAATACCAAGTTGACAAAATGACAAAGGGTTCTATTAAATTCCCATTGACTTTAATGGCAGGATTTCATGCCAAATGGTTTAATCCTTAAAAGTGTGGCTTAGTCATAGCTATTCCCCAAAACACCCATATAGATTATTGTCACTTATTCTAGAGCACAGTACATATAAAGTATTTATAGCCATTGCTTTCCTTACCAGCTGAAAGAAGCCAATACGAATAGTGTTTTCTTTCTTTTCTGGTGACCTTCAAGAGCAGAAAACATAACATTATAAACTTTTATTGTAGTACATATTTTGTTCTATATGCAAAGATAGTACACAGAATTGAACTTAACTCACTTTTCAGTTTTCTTCTCTACAAAAGGTTCTTCATACGTATAGAAATTCCTAGCAAAAAGGATAAGATTTTACATTATTTCTTTTCTTCTCTTGGTTATTTCTCTGAAATTGCATTTTTTTTGAGACATTTTGCCCAGAATTTTCAGAGACAAGTTGTTTCTTTCAGATTTCTTCAGAACCAGTGGTTTGATAGTTCTTTTACGTTTTAGATGGGGACTAGAATGGATGTTAGGTTAAAACAATCTGAAGGTTTATGCTTTGTTTCATAAGCAGTTCTTCAAAACACTGTTGCTATAATGTGAATTGTTGGTTCTTTGAGGCCAGTTAGAGAAAAAACCACCATCCAAATTGTTGGTTAGTCCTTTCTTTAAGACAGAGAAAGGTCCTGTACCCATTCCCACCTATATTGCCCGTATGTTCCTAGCTCCATAGTGGCAGTAGAATCTCTCACACTACCATAGGGGTTTTTTCAGTGCTCACATTATGTGTTGCTGTTCTGTAGGGTCAGTTAAAATCTAAAGAAGTAGTTGCACCAGTGTGGATGGGATCCACTATTTATATTACTATAGCAAGTAATTAGCTGTGTGCGTTTGGTGATGAATGAGTAGGGATTTTCAATTTGGATTTTTTTAAAAATAAAATAAATTCAAGCTATATTTGTCATGAACAGTTTTCAAAAACCAGATCCTAGAAAGCCTGAAGGAAGCTTCATATGTGTAGTAGGTAGGACCATATGCGTGTTACATGTGAAAATCCAACAGAACTTGGGTTTCAAGATATGTGTGAGGACTGTGGTAGAGCTTGAACACTGGGCTGGTGCTCTCTGAGATGGGCAACCTGGCAAGGACAAAAATTAAGAGATGCTCTTGCTTTCCCATTCCAGTTTTTCTCAGACTGCGTCAGAAAGAGCTGGCACAAATTACAGCACCCATTAGGATATCCAGGCTGCTACAGAGTTATCGCAAGATCTCCCAAGGAAGAGAGAGACTCTTAACCCCATTCAAATCTTGGATTATAGCTGAAGATTAAGGTCTCTAAATCATTTCAGCTTTTAACTATCTAGAATTCTACATTTAAATCTTAATGTCTGAGCTCAAATGAAGTGAGCTAATTCCTTTTACTTTAAAGACTCACAGTTAAGCTTAAAGAGAAATTAATCAAGATCGATTAAAATTCCTGAAAAACTCATTTCTCAAACTAAAAGTACTAAAAAAAGATAAATTTTAATATCAAAAACATTTTCAGAAGACCATATTTTGCTGTCATTAGTCTATGCTTTTAAACAACAGGTTTGGTCTGCCTGTGTCACCTGTATCAAATAAGGCAGTTCATCTCCTAAGGAACAGTTTTTTATTAGATACCACATATTGTATAAATGCATCAATTTAATCCGATGACATTAACTTCTTTGAATAATAGAAATAATAATTGTTCCATTTGTATACGTGACTTACTCTGATTTCTTGAAGCTGTTACCTGTTAGGGAAAATAAATGCACAGTCTAGTCAATAATTATTGTTAAAGTACATAATCTTCTGTAGATATGTGAAACATAAACCCTAGAACCCCATGGGACTGGATCATTCCTGAGTTATAAGCATTTCATTCCCCCGATACATCTAGCCAAGGACACAAACTGACACGGGTCCAAAAATTCCTTGGTAAGTGTATATCAGTTTATACCTGCTTTCTCTTGAAAAAGTAGTCTCAAGTTTTCAGTCCCCCAGGTGACAAAATGTTTTTCACTAAATACATAATTCAGGAAATTCGCCAGAAGTCAACTCATTTTCATAGCAGACTGTTCGCTAGTATTCCACTAGTTCTCTTGGACACTGTTTCATCACGAAATACTACTGCTCTACTGGCAGTCCACACATGCTCCCTGAAAAGGGTGGTAGCTCATCACTCTTGCCTTCCAACAGCTTAAGAGGCTGCAAATCCTGTGGAAGAGGGGAAGCTGTGCTCCTGGAGGGTACGATGAACTTGTCACACTGATGTCTATTCTTGGGATTCTCTCTATAGGAACCTATATATATATATAGCTCTCTATATATAGCTTAGAGAAATGCAATTATACTACAAGATATAATTATGCTGTAGGACAACTTCCTAGTCCCCAGAACAGGTCTAGATTTAGCTCCTTTTCAAGAGAGATTGTTAGACATCATACCTAAAGCACAGCTTGTGTTGGCAGGGGTCCCAGAGAAGTGTCATCGTAAGGGTAGGCTATATTTGCAGTACATCGTTTGAGATGACAATGATAATGAGCTGGGTTTACATATACAGCATAGTTTGGATAATCTAAGGGCACTGGGCATATGCACCTTGCTCATTTACAACGCACTTGGCAGCTCAGCATCAGGTTGAGAACCACAGTAAGCTGTTCAAGCAGTGCCTGTCTTTCTTCACATCTAGTGACACAACACTGAGCATGCACAGGCCTGTCTCACAGAGCAAATATGGAGGAGCTTTGCATCACGATTCACAGAGGGTGCAAAGTCATCACTGGAACCACAGATTTTGCCTCCATCATTTTCCTACCCAAGGGAAGAGGGCTTTTCCACTATCTCCAGAGTTTTGCATTTCACAAGGCAACAATGTTAGATGGAAGCAGTCTGAGTTTGAGACTGAGAGAACAGTTACTTCTCCTTTTTGGGGTTAATAAGATAACTTTATTTGGCTTTAGCTGAAAACGACTATTGATTTTATTCTGCTCTGTTACTCAGGGATGACAAGAAGAAAAGATTCATTCAATAAGGACCTATGTGTATTCCAAAAAACCCAGACATTTTCCAGGAAAGTTCTGATTTGTAAAATTATTATTTTACATAATTTATTATGATAAAGAATAATTTGGTGTTAGAAAAATAGATGCTTGTGAAGGAAGAAGAAATATCTGATTGCAGTTTTTTGAACTTTGACAGCTGGCAGTGGTTTGAAAGCATTCCTAGAAGATTCTCCAGTGTTTATCAAAAAAGTTAAGTTTTAGAGATTGCATTACCAGCCTGCAGAGGAAGCTAAGTGTTTTGCAAAAAGTGAAGGAATTGGCTACTGATAGGAAAATGAGAACAAAAGAGTCTGGTGAAATAGCTTTCTGAGTCATATCAACTTAGAGAGCAAAGTAAGCATTCTCCAACAGTGAAGAAACCCTAATCTATGAACTTGAAGAGGGAAACAAGAGTATATCAATGCTATCCAAGAGTGTGAGGCGCTGTGAGCCAGCTCTTGTGTGCTAGCAGTTTTTAAGCAGAGGAGAATCTGGAATTATGTTACCTATGCTAACGTGAAAGAAGGAAACAGGTGAGTAAAAGTTCACACTGCTACAATTGAAAAAGTAAAAAAAGAGGACAGAACATGATTTTTATAGAAAAGAAAAGAATGTAGGGAAGATGAAAGAATTTATTAACCCTAAAGAAAAAAAGTTATAGTGATCTTTGAATGTTCAAATATTTTGAAAGAGGAATTAAGGGCTTTAAGAAAGAAATTTTACTATTTGAAAAAAGCACAGAATCAAGGAAAAGCTGAAGAACACTACCAAGAATTTAATTTACTGGTACTATGAGAACACAGTAAAAGTTAAACCTGAGGAAATCTGATACTTGATTCAAGCAATGAAAAACTGTACTCAAAAAGCTCCACTTTAAAGCTGGCTCTTAACTACACCTACAGATGTGTTGTTCAAAGGTTGATCCAGAGAGGGTTAATTCTTACTATGTACGAAGGATGGTTATTGAAGCAAACCTCACTGGAAATGAGATCAATCAGCAGAATGCCAGTAAGGTTTTAAAGCAATGATTCTTGCTTTGGGAAAGGTGCTGCAGCAGTTCATCACACTGCTCACTACATTAAGCAGAAAACACAGTGCATTTCCAAAGAAACTGAAATCAGAGGCAAACTCACTTGACAGGCCAAAAAGACCCCAACTGTGAAAGAGGAGTAGCTTTGGTCCCAATAGAAAGTCTTTTGCCAAAATCCCATTACAAGTAAAAGCAACAATTACATAAGACAAAATCCCACTCTAAACCAGCTAGGTAAATCTGGGCAATCTGGGAGTGCCAGATTGAAGTGGCTGGAAGAGATGAAAAGTTTTCTCTCCCAGAAGCAGAAGGACATACCCCTTAACCTATTCACTCCCTTTTCTCATCATTCCTGCCCTCTCGCCACCAATATTAGACCCCACAATGCCCTATGAATTGGACCTGCCTTTAGTTAGCAGCCTAAGTGAGAAGTTTTAAAAACAAAACAACACAGTAGGGGAGGAGAGGGGGGAGGTCTGTACTGCTTCAGCACGCACATGGCTGTTCATTCCAGCAGGATGCAGAGCAGAGTGCTGGGGTAGCAATATATTGGGGAGAGAGCAGACTTTCAGAAAACATTCACATTGGTTTCTTTCACAGTCATGGAGCTGAGGTTGCTGCTGCTGGTTGCAGACTTCAAAATCAGCTGCAGAATCTAGCACGCCAGCTTTGGTTTTAAGAATACATTTAAGCTATTCAGAGAATATTTCCTACACTATCTTCTTACCAGCTGTAACAATAGATTTCAAGTTCCTAACAAAAACAGACCTCTGAATCTGTCAAATAGGAGATCATCTAGTCTAGGAGAATAATCCCAGCAAAGTGTAAGAGATTTGATGAAGATGGTTAAAACCAAAGGTATTATCTGACTTAACACAGAGAACATAATCCCTGCTGCACATGAAGCTCTTGTTCAGCTTCTAATGTCAGAGCAAAAAAAGCACATGGGCTGTCTTCTAGTGAAACAGCTGCTTTTATGTTTGCAGATATCAGTCAATCTCTACAAAGATAACCACAATCAAGGCTCAGTCCAAGCTCAGAATGAATACTCAAAAAGTGTTCAGACTCTACTGTTATTCCCTTAGCCCTATGAGACATCCTGTTACAGATAAAGATTGGAAGGAAATCCCAAACTCATACAATGAATGATACTAGGCTTGAAATACAGACTTAGCATCAATCAACTTCTAAGTTTTAAAAATAACAACAGACAGAGCAAGTTATAACAGGGACACTGTGCTGCTGTATAGCAGGGAGAGAGTCTTGAAGAGGTCTCCCATTAAAAATCAGTCCTAAGGTCTTGAAAAAGTTTGATTATTGTCTGAAATTACATAATATGCATGGTTATGTGAAGAATTTTGCTGCATGCTGTAAGTTTTAACAAAAGGTAGATGTATAGTTACCATGGAATGAAAAAGACTGAGGCTGGACTGCCTTAAACCTGAGCTGTTATCTAGGCAAGGGGAAAAATATCACTGTAACTCAGTCTAGTATGGTTTGCTTTGATTTCTTTTTGTTGGTAAAAAGTAGTTCCAAGAGAGAGGGACTGTCTTTCAACACAAGTCTCCATTTTTGTGGAGGATATCTGTCATGAAGTATTTAAAGAGAAATAAAACCGCATAGTCTTTTATCACTATCCAGTTTGATTGTTCTAACATACATCAGATGAATTGAAAGAAAGAAAATAAAACATCACTCCTTCTCAAGCTGTGTTTTGTTCAGACCCAACCTGAGAGCACCTCTTTTTGTGATGAAGCAGATGAAATTGGGAGTGAATGCCACATTTGTAAATCCCAATAAGGCCCATATTTAGAACACAGGCTGTTTCATGCATGGTTTGAAGCATTTCATTGGGTCCTAGGAGAATGGTTTAAATTAAAGCTTAAACTCTTCCAGGATTAGGGTGCAGCTGTCAGGTAATTTAAGAAAATACAAAATGTATGTATGCTTACGGGAATCTGGTGATATCTGAGTGCTGGAATAGTTTTGTGAACCCTTTTTACTCTATGTGAGAAGCATGTACATTATACCGTATTGCAATTTATCTTCCATTATATGCTACTGTTTTGCTTTCCTTTGTACGTTACATTCAGTATAAACACCCCACCCTTTGTCAGCTTTCCTCAAGTCTTATAAAAAGAACTCAAAATATTTAGCAGTTTCTCTTCATGTTTCTCCTTGACTCTTGCTGCATTTGGACTGGCAAAATGGAAAAGTGCACATTGCAAAGAAAAATGGAAGAAAAGAGGAAAAGCTCTGATGAGGGGAAGAAATGCAGATCTTTGCGTAGCAAGAGCTCGTAAGAATTCTGCCTAATATAAGTATTAGTGTTCATTCACAAATATATGTGTTCATTGAAAACAGCTTTAGAAACTGTGGAAGACAGAACTTCTAATTTTTTTCCCTAGTAAAGGCCTTTTTCTTGTACACCAGAGTGCTGAGTATAAAAACCTAGGTAGATACTGCGAACTTGTAGGCTGATAAGTAAAGATTGCCCATGAGCAGGGATTGTTATGCATAGTTTTTACAGAAAAGTTGTTTTGCAGACAGCATACACATAACTCTGTATCTATTCCACAATTTGATTTGTATTCTGTAGGCTATTTGCTCCACTTAGGCCACCCACCACCTATTTTTACATGCTTTGTAAAACAAGTTGCTGACTGAAGAATAAACTTACATTTGCCATCCAAGTCAAAAGCATTGTTATCCTCTCCCAATCTCTTGATGCTACGCAGAACAACAGGGTCAGACATGATGTTTAGTTACTTAAATCGGAAGTCCTGAAGAGAGGAGGGGGAGGGGGAAAGAATATCAGCATACGTTTGTGAACATATGACATTATTACATAATATTACATTAGGTGGTTGTTGTTTTTATTATTACCATGATGTTAAAATGCTACTGACCTCAGTTTTGCCCTCATTATCCCAGGGCAATGCCGCTGGTTATAGAACAACTTACGACAGAACGGATGTCCCAGATGCAGCGAAACCACGGAGCAGAGGAGCACCTCGGAGCAGCCGGCCCAGCTCACCCTGGAGTGCAAGGCCTCTGGAAGGCTCCTGTGCCTCCTGCCACAAGCGAGGGCAGCTCCACAGGGCTTTCCAGCCCTCTGCAAATGGCCCTGCGCTCATTATTTGCTCTATTAAAATAAACTGCTGCTTTTGCACAGATGACATGCACAGGTTATAGGCTGAGATATATTAATATAAGAGCTCCTGCCTCAGTTGTAAGGGGGTGGCAGGCACGAGACCTGCCCCTGCCTTGTCCTGTCCCAGCAGGCAGCAGCCAGCAGGACTATGACAGGGGACAACTGGGGGACCAGAGGGGTGGCCGGCAGGGGCCAGCATCTGTGGCATCACTACCAGCTGAACTCCCACAGCTCTCAGCTGAGGTGAGTTACCCAGCAGGCTTGGTCCTCTGAATAGTTTTATTCCTAACTAGTCACACTGACATGCTGAGCAGGTGTCATACATGAGAAAAAATAGGTTAACAACTTTTAAAGTTAACACTTTTGTGTTACAGAGCCACTTTCATGAGGTAAAACCTGCCGGTGGCACTAGCTTTGACCGGGCAGGCCTGGCATCCAAGATGGCGCCCGGGGAAAAGTGCTGCAGGAGCCCTCCCCAAAATGGGCCCTTTCACAGCCAAAGTCATCTCATTCACACCTTTGTTTAACATAATATATCTCAAAACATAGTTACAATACCATATTCTGGTCATTAAACATCAACATCTGTATGGTTTTACTTCTGTATAAACCTCTCACAAGCACTCATTTTAAGCATATTACAACACATTAAGATTTTCAAAGCATTAACAACTTTTACCCAAATAGCACAAGAAGTCTTCTGTGTAAAAGACACGTTTCCACCGATTGTGTATACCACCTACCTTCCCAGCCAAATTTTTACCTATTTAGCTCTCTAAAGGAACCACTTTTCTGCTAATAGTAGTAAAATTACCCAAATCCCTCATTTTAGCAACAGCTGTGTGATTAGCTACAGCTGGGCAGTTCCTTACCAGTGGGAAGGGCTGAGAAGAAGCTTGGCTCTGAAATTACCAAAGGATGAAGGAAAGACACCCATTCCTAGATTAAAAAGGAGCAACATAACAGGAGCCAGTCCAGTGGTTCAGTGGATTTTTAATAATTTCACTTCCCATGAATTCCTAGCCTTTTTTTTTTTTTTTTTTTCACTTTTTCCTCCAAACTGGCTTTCAAAAACTGCTGAGCCACAACCAAATCCTTCTCTTTACCTTCTTCTGAATTTTATGTGTACATCCCTTGGCACATCACTGAATCATCAGCAAGTCAGGCTGGAAAGATCAAAGTCTCTTTACTAACTCTAAGCATCCAAGGCAAAGTTCAGTTATTCTTGTTTCATTTTAACAGATGTTTACCAAAAATGACTGAAGAACTCCCCAGGCAGTGTTTCACTATCCTTATTGCTAAAGTATTTTTTTCCTAATATCTAATACAAATCTTGCCTATCATAATTTAAACACCTTACTACTTCTGCAATCTACTGAGGATATAGAACATAATATTCCTTTCTACTTTGTAAGTTGCCTGCATTTATTTGAATAATACTAGAAAGTCTCCCTCTTCAGATGAGGAAAGCAACTCATTCAGTTTTCCTTGGTAGGGTACATTTCCTAAACCTTTGATAATTTCTGCTGGTATCCTCCAGATTCTAGCATATCTTTCTCGAAGCGATGAGTGCATAACAGCACTACAGCACCAGTCTTACCAACACTAAGCAAAGAAGGATTATTTCACTTTTCATGGATTATATTCCTGTTTATGCAACTCAGTATGATGTTTGGTTTTTTAACAGAAGTATCACATTGTTAATTCACATTCTGGTTTTAATCAACCAAAGCCACTCACTTTTTGCAAACAACTTGCTACAGATCCAGTTGCTTTCCAAACTGTTTTCACAGTTTATTAATCCTGCTTGCTATTGTCCATATTTAATAGCACCTTACATTCTTCAGCCCATTTTACCTGTTTGTGAAAGAGATTTTGACTTCTAGTCCTGCTCTTCAGCATATCTACAGTCCATCCTATGTTTATGTCATGATCAAATTCAATAAGGATATGGTCCATTGTGTAATTCACATCAATATTACTGGATTATACCAGAAGCAAGACAGACCTCTGCAGAATTTCATTCAGTACATCTATTCATTGGTTCATTGATGGCTACTCTATGGACATGGTACTTCTCGCCTAAAAGTTTCTGATAAGTAGACACAATTTATTCATCCACTGCTCGGTAAATTCTGACATTCTGTGACCCCCTAAATTGTGACCCAAATTCTCTCCTTAAGTAAACGTGTAAAGCCAGATCATCACTGCAATAGCAAAATGTCTGGCCAGGACTAGAATAGTCACAAAATAAAATCACAGGAGCTTTTAATTCATCCCCACGTATAGTGAAAACACTTAACAGTTTTCATCATAAATTTTCCATTCTCTCAGACAGATGGCAAATGGGCTAACAAGTTATGGTACCTTCTTAGTTAAAATATCTATCATGTGCATATTTCCAAGTTCTCTTTTTGCTTTTTTATATAACAGAGAAAGCACGTAACACCTGCTTTGACCAGAAAGAAAGGAAAGCATCATATACATATCACTGCTTCACATGAGACCTATCTATAGATCATTAAATTTCACTCCAGCTGAACTTGTATCAGGCATATGGAAAAGCGTTTAACAAGGGCTTAATTTCCAGATGACATTAATCAGTTCATATTGAAATAAATGTAGCCTTCTCAAAACAGCAAACATATATTCCTGGCAGCTTGAAGTACCTTGAGATTATGTTGTCACTGAAGATGAGAACGGCAATTTTCCCAAATGGGAAAAAAAATTTCACTCACTTCTTCAGTAAAAATACAGAGCTTATTCTGCTCCCTCCCTTCTTCCTTTTGCTGTGTCTGATTGATTGAAGTAGTCTCAAACAGAAGATCTCAAAAAACTTCTGTTCAAATCATCCTAAAGTTCCAGAAGTTTCTCTAAGCAAAAAAACCAACTTCTCAGCCAGCTCATTTTTGGCAGTTTTGTCAGTGATCACATTCTCAAGACAATTTTTTTTTATATATATGTCAATTCAGTTGTGAGGTTGGAGCTGAAGATCTGAAAACACAGACTTTTTGCTCCATTTACGAAGTTTGACAGTGGTACCACAGACTGGGAAGCCCTTCACAGTGACATGATTCTAAGGAAAATATAACTTAAATGTGCAATTGGCCTAAGGCTGGCCTTTTTCTTTTACCTTAAGTATATGTTTTCATGAAGGACACAGTTAAAAAAAATGAATGAATAAAGTTCAAAGCAAGCCGATAGTGTGAGAAAAATAATCACATCACAATGTTTATATCTTTGTTAAAGCTTTTCAGATTTTTGGTTCAAATGGTTAAAGCATCATTGGCTGTATTGATAATACCCACAAGATAGCAGCTGCAGCCATACACTCCTATTTTCTTCTGAAAAAAACAGTTCACCACAATGGTAATTTTACTAGCAATTTGTCATTAAACATGAAGCCATCATTTCCTTCTAGATCTAGTACTGAGTGCTTTTCACTGTTTAGAACACAAGCACTGGAACTGTTTAAAGAAAGCTGAACAGATAAACTGCTTATTTTAGACCAAAATTTGTATAATTAGGAATGTCACCTGGATCATGAAAAACCTGTTCTGCTGGAGTAAAGAAGCCATGTTCCTACATATTCTGCTATCAAAGTAAATCTAAACTTTCAGGGTGATATTTACACAAACGTTCCAGCAGCTTCAAAATACTTTACAACTTCACAGAAGTATAAAACTATTTAAATTAAGTGATAGAAACCATTTGAACCATACTACCAAATATGGCTCCTAGTGAAAAGCTATGAAGTGATAAAAGAAAAAAAAAAAACCAAACAAACCACCACTGCATTTCTGCTTCAGAAAGATAATGGATAACACCATACTGTAAATTGATGAAAAAGGCAAAAGTAAACCAAAGTCGCTCTCTGTCTGTCCTTTCAGCTATTTATTATTTGATTTGCAATTGTAACATCTCTATAAAATTTTGTAGTGGAACACTATAAAAATCAATCTGTCCTTTAAATGTCAGTATAGATCATCGTGCTGGGAAGTCTTATTTCAGTGCTTGCTCTAGCAGTATATTTTAACATTATAAAACCTATTTTGCAACTGATTTTTTAAGCCTGAAATCTGATGCAGTATAGCAGATTAGCATGCTGTATTAGAATATTAAAATAACCTTCCTCAGGCTCTGCCTGTTAGCTAAACAGTTAAAACTGGGGATCACTTACAACATCTTGAAAAATACTCTTGCTGATGTCTGCATTAAAATTTATGTAGATAATAGAAATCTGAGACACGTCATCAGCCTATCTACCATCTACCCCTGCTGTGTGTGCAAACTACAAACTAGGAGCAGACAATACCTCAGAAACTGCAGTAAAGTAAAAAAGCATTTTACTCTAGCCAGTTGAGGTATAGCTGCTGGATTTTTGATAAACAAAATCTTCAAGGAACTCAAAATCCAGATTTAAACAAGTAATACTTGGAAATTCTAAGAAGGAACATATTTTATAGAATATGTTCTATAGAATTATAATATTCTATAGAATGAAGTAACATTAAGACCTAATCTAAAGCCCTTTGAAATCTTTTTTAAATCACAACTTTATTCAGATCAGATATTTATTTGACATTAAGGGGGGATGGGGGGTGGAACAGAATTAAAATTGTCTCTGAAAGCACTATTCTTCATTTTTCTTTAAAACTAGGTTCCTCTTACATTAATGATAGCATACATGCAGAAAGACGTTTTGCTTCCAAAAAGAACTTAAATGTCTTGTTTTTCAAAGTCCAATTCAAAACCAAACCAAACCAAAAAAAAATAAACCCACAAACCAACCAACCAAACGAAAATACACCAAAAAAACCCCAACCTGCTAATGGCACAAAGGGAATTTAGCGTTTTGTTAAAATTGTTCCAAAGGAAAAATACAGGTACCTTTCAGTTCCAGAATTTTCATCAGTTAACTCTGAAACATTAAAGATGATAGATTTGTTACTCACCCGTTGGCTGCAAAAAATTATGTATTATAGAACAAATTGTAAGGATCTATTCAATTAGGCAGTGAAGTACCCAACCATCTCCCATCATGTTTTCATTATTCTAACCCATTTGTCAGAACTGAATCTTTAAATTGGGCATTGACTATTTGCACCTGGGTCAATAACCATGCGGTCACAATGGTTACAGTTCATTGACATCTAATGGAGGGTTTACATTTGACTAACGTAATCTCACAACATAAAGTCAGGGCTCTTGGAAAGTGGGGTACAGGAGGATACCAGATGTTTCTCTGGAAAAAAATGCTTACAATTAATGTATGGGAAGAGATTATTATAGCATTATTTTATCAGCATTAGTATAGAATTACTTTATTAGCCATGCAATAATTCAGTGCACCCTACTGACCCTGCAGTAAAACAGCAACATCATCTGAATAATATGAAAATCAGTTCAGAGATTAAGCTAAATTCAGATTAAAAACTTGATCAAAAGCTTTGTTTTCTAACCCATAGCTCTCTCTGTGGCTTCTAATATTTTAACATTCTTCCTTTAAAATGGAGATTTTACAATGTGGAAGCTCCTGAATAGTAGTGAATTCTTGCTGGAGATGAACCCTCTCAATGAATCTGAACTTAATGAATGGACTTTTCATTAAGAGACGTTGGTGAGGGCAATGCTATGACCTCAGCCAATGTCACCACAGAGTTTAGAGGGAAATGGCAAACATGGTTTAGTTCCCCTCTGAAATCAGTTTTCACTACAGAGAGCCCTGACTGACAGGACAAGATAGAAAGGCAATGTCTTAATCTTAGTGATTGTCAGCTCTCCTCAAGTCTTCTGTGCTCTCAAATTTTCCATAATAAAGCCTTATGCACAAAAATGCAGCATGATTAAATGTAGCTAACCAGAACTCTATTTTGCTTGTGTAGCATCATTACTGTGTTCACGGTGACAGCATAAACACAGAAACCCAGTGTCTTCTCCCATTTTCTTAACAAAAAGAAGTCTATGTCTATACTAATGTACACAGCACAGCTTTGAGAATAATGCTATCTGAGAAAATGTCACAGTGCTAATAATAATCCACCACATCATAAAGGCGGAGAAAAAAAAAGTTACTTGTAGTGCAGGGCACAGGGGTGGAGAGGCTGGAAGAAAAATTACATAGTAAAGCAGAACTCTGCTTTGCTTTGTTGTCCCCTGACATCATCTTCAGGAGCAACATGGCCAATGGTCATGCAATGCCTTTGCTTTTCAAGGTACTTGGGCAGAGCTCACACTTAGCATGCAAGGAAGTTCAGCATCTCCAGACAAGGCTTGGCTTGCCAAAAACAGAATATAATTTTAGCTTTCCACAAACTACTTCTGTCTTCTGACTTAAAGACTTTGCTCATCTAGGCCTTTGGAAAGTGTGTGCAGAGCCTGTTTCACACTGTTAATGAAGTAGATAAAGGCAGTGATGAACTAGAGCTGACACCACAGACTACCCCAACATTTCTGCTCCCTGCTAAACCTCCACTTCTTTCAATTCATCTTTACAAAAAAATCCTGAAGATTAATAAATTCTGATCTGACTTTAAGACGTGGGCCATAAGAATGAATCTATGCTGAAAAATCATCCATGTGGAGCAAAGTGGAGAACATAAAGCACACAGTTTTGGTCCCTCTCCCACAGTCACCTTCCCCTTTTACAGCTGCTTAGTGGAAAAACTAGCCAAATCCACTCCATCTCCTCAAACCTTCCTGTACTTCGTTTCCTTCTGATGTCGTGGGAGAGGAAAACTCAGTTTCTGTTGCTAGAGTCAGACCCTCAGTGAACAAAGAATTAGCCACTGAACCAAAACAATAGAAAGGAGGACTTCACTAAATCAAGGAGACTGAAACAGATGCTCCCATCCTGAATAGAGGGCACATGCAAAATCTCTGATAGGTAGTTACAGGTACTACTTAGTTCACAAAAGATGAGCAATACCATCAGGATAATTCCCCTCAATCATGGTCTGACTGAAGGGAAACATTCTGCTTACATCTCACATAATTTTAATACCTTTTTGCACAGGAAGAAAAAGATCACAATTCATTGAACCAAATGCAGTAAAATAACCTCTTCTTCCCTCGATTTGAATAGCATTTTATTGCAGCATATTGCCACTCCAAATGAAGTTACCGTCTCTTCTCTGGGTTTTTTCCAACAGTTCATAAGAGGAGGTGAATAAAAATGAATCTCTGTTATTCCCATACAGATAATTTCTCAGTAAGAAATTAAAAGTCCATGTGGTCTTTTGGCACAGGACTCCTCAGTTCTAAGCTGTAGTCTACAACCTATTGATCTTTACTCCAGTATTGATAACAGCTAGTAGCAGCAAACAAATAAAATGCTTCCAAAGCTTCCTAAAGATAGCCAGAAATTCAGCACTGAGTGCTCACAGCTGTGGAGGAGTAGGTGACCAGTTTTCCACCAGGTGAATAGACTTAGTCTGCCACTGGAGGTTGAGACTCGAGAGGAGCAGCTTATTTCTCTGTTTTGCACTAAAATCTGTATGCAAGTACAGCAGTCTTGACTCTAGCCTGACAGAAGGCATTGAACAGACTGCTCCTAAGCTTCATTACTTTATTTTTTTGACCATTCATAGCCACATTTATTTCTGTAGCTAGCATACAGTGCTTCTGAGGCCAGGAAGCCAGACACAGGATTTTTCACTTGAGTATAATCCCCATCTTAATTGTGCCACTTACAGCAATAGCACCTCAGAGTGTCAGAAGTGTAAGGCAGATCTTAATATTGTAGTCTGCTTCTACATGATGCTTTTTCTTCCTGTCCTCTGATCCTTTGAAAACCAAAGGAAAACACTGCATTCGCTGCTTTATTTCTCTCAGGTTTTGAAAATATTTTTTGTTATTTTGCTCCACACGCAATCACAATTTTTTAACCTGAATAGTATGAAGATGGAAGTAAGGTGAACTCTAAATAACAGCAAGTTACCCTGATTCAAGGTAAGGGACATTTGAAATAAAGTAGATACAGTTTGCAGCTTGAATTATTAGGTAGATGACCCACATTCATTCTTGGAGTGTCACTGGTTAAATACTATTTACGAAATTAATCTAGAAAAAGTGTAACAGTTATAAAGGTATCTAGAGGGAAAAAAAACAACAAAACTGGGCTGGAAGAGAACAAGCTCCTCAACAGGGCCTTTGATCAGGGCAGACTGGAGGAGTGGGAAGCTGCAGGAAAGGTCAGTACACACACACACAGAGCTGGTCAGGTTGGCAAGTACCCACATACTGTGTCTTCATTCTTTTCTCATAGTACTCACTTTCTACAATGCAAAGTGAATTTTACACTGAGCTTACTGATTTGTGATTTATGCTATTAAAAATGGAATTATGTCAATTCCATGAGGTGCATATGTACATTATTTCCTTCACAGCAGCTTGACTTCTGAAAAAGTCACTGTCCTTTCCAAAGCAAGCATTCTACACAGAAGCCTCCTTTTTGCACCAAAGAGCAAGACTTACTCTTTTGATGGCTGGGTTTATAATTTTTTCCGCAAGCCAGACGATGTTGATATATCAATTTTTTTTTCTTGTTTTTTGGCAATCAAACTACATTTCTTCATACTGAAATGGGGAAAAGCAGATACTTTCCTTACAGTGAAAGAAAAGAAAGTACCTCTGGGCACAATGGGGACGTGTCTGTGAACATGTCTTTCTCTTGTCACGGAAAGTAAAAAGCCCAAGTTGATGATTGTTGGGACCGGGTACCTCCAGGCACAAAGAAACAAACTTATTTCTTCTCCTATGGTCTAAATCACAATCAGACACTAAGGCATGGTATATTTATGTCTTGATCACAAAAATGTGCTATACTGAAACTGCAAAATACTGTCTGGAGTGGATCCAGCAGGGAGCATGGGAGGAAGGCAGCAAGGGACTTATCTTGAGTAAATCACGTTGTTTCTATAGTTAGCCTCTCAACATCTGCTCTTGGAAAGTACTGGAAGCAGGACAGGCACTTATTTACCCCATTGATTCTACACAAGTCTGGCAGCCAGTAAGGATTTTTTCCTCCATTCCAGACACTTACACAAATAGAAATATCAGATTGGAACAACGTTTCTAAAAAACAAAACCAAAAAACACTTTGTAAATTTTAAATGCAAAATATAACTTCCATATCAAAATTAAGCGACTCGACATGTTAAAACGAAAAAATTCTTTCAAAAAGACAACTCTATCTCTGAAAGTGCCTGCCCCACCCTTGGGGCAACCAGCCCCTCGGTCACCTCACCTGTTCCTGGCAGAAGGCGTTGTACCCCTGTGAGCTTGCCTGTCCCCTCTGCCTCTGCTTTCCAATAGTACCACTCATACACCCTTGGGGTTTCTGACAGTGCTTCTTATAACTTTTCCTCCTAGAAACTAGAGAAAAGTACATTTTTTTCTTGATGAGCCTTTTCTTTTATTGGTTTGTGGCCCCTATAAAAAAAAAACGGAAATAGATGTTTGTATTGCAAAGCTGGGCCTCTGTGGGCAGGCCTGGGACGTGTCAGTCTCCCTGGCAGGCTGGAGCTGGAAACACAGCCTGTACAAAGCACTCTAACCAAAAAACTTGTGGTTTCAGCACTTTATTAATTTGATATAAAGTCCCACCAACCCATTAATTAAAGATCACAGGGACCAGAAGTTAACCCTGATTGTCCAAGTCCATGTTTGTAGATATGCCTGTTGCCCCAGCAAAAACAGGCCTTTTCCTTCATCTAGCTAAACTGGCTTTTACTTTTATTTACTGATCAGATTACAGGTCAGGCCGCAACTCTGTTTTGTTTATGTTATCTTACTAATTATACTTTATATCTACTTCATAGTTGAGGTCGAGTGTGATGAAACATAGTTCTGCCTCCTTGTTCTCCAAACTTTCTCCATCCCTGGGCCCCCCCATCTGCCACCACAGCCAGATCCTGCAGAGGCTTTAGCACACATGAGGTGCAGCTATATGTGGCATGGCTGAAGGCCGAGGGTGGGAAGGTATGGGAGGGCAGGAGTGGCAGGGAACCAGTGCCTCTGTGTCAAGGAGGGCAGGTCTTTGTGCAGCCTCCGGGAGCGAGCCTGGCCCTGGTGTGCAACAGCCAGGGACTGCCCAGACTGCTAGTCAGTGGCAGATGAAGGAAAGCTAAGAAAGAATATGGCAACTCCAAGCACAGCAAGGCATAGCACAAAGAGAATGGTAATTTTAACGAGAGTTGCAAGAGAAGGAAAGCCAACAACTGCGTTGGGTTTGCTATGCATGCATACATAGGCCAGGAGAAAAATTTCCTTAACTTAAAGGAACTTTGAAATACTGGCTGGGGAAGACAGTTACCTAATCGCTTCGTCATACTGTCTTCACTACAGATGCTGCAGAGGAAGTTAAGCAACAAAAACTAATAACTCTGCATTGCAACTTTTGCAACACCTGTGTAACTTTCAGCCAGCACAAGAAGCTGCATGTCACCAGTATACATTTTTATGTGAACAAACACTATGAGCAACCACAGGGCTTGCAATAAAAATGGAGATATATTAAACTCTCCATATCACAGCAGAAAGGAGTTCTATGCTTAAAAACGTCAGGTGTTTGCAACTTCCATTTAAATTAAGTTTTTCCAGAGGAGAATTTGGCCATGGTAAATGCAACCTCATTGCATCCTGATTGCAGAGATGGATTGTCTGTAAGTAATCTCTAAAAGGATCTGTACTCCTTTATGTCTATTTATAATTATTTTTTCAGTCAATTGCATTAGGCATCTCCTATTTTCCAGGCCATGAGCACTCATGAAGTATAACTGCATTGTTGCCTCTAGGCAGAATCTCATCCATCATCAATAGTTACTTATAAACTCACTATTAAGTCAACTGGAGTATAATCCCAGATATGCAGACTCTTCCCAAACATATATGGCAGTATTGATGTTTTCACACTGCCTAAGCTTAACTCTGGCAGGTGAAGGTGCTCCAAACCTGCACCCTCCTTCCTATGATCAGGGACCAGATGTGCACTCTGACAGCCTAGCTGGTGGGAATTTATTTCTTTAAAGGCAGGAAAAAAGGTGGAGATCTGAACCAAGCTCTGTTAAATCAATGGAAAGACTCCTGCTGGTTTCCAGATGAAGCACAGATTAGTCCTTCCCAGCTAAACAGATTAGTTCACCCTAATAAGTCTTGACAGTTGCCCAGGCTCTGTGGATTACTATGTATAGCCAGCAATGCTTATACAACATAGGTATGATAGGCAGGCATGGAGCACATACAGAAGATTAATACTAAGTCCCTAAGGTAGAAGCATCACAGCACAAGCCATTATCAACAGCAGGGAGAAGGGCCGTGTTTATCAGCCAATGTACAGCAATCAGAAAGTATCACCAGACACAGAATTTACAGTAAGACTTTTCTGGAAACTATTCACCATGGAGGTCTTGGTGTACAAGCTTATGAATTCGACTTGGGCTGTTTCTGTGTTCTCACACTGGAAATAACTGGTGATGGCAACTCGTGAGCACCTGGAGGTATAGACTGAGCTTGCAGATGTCTCCCCAGAATGTGAGTAATGGCACAAAAACAGAACTCTTGTCTATCGTTATAGTGAGCAGTACCCATTATATGCATTTGCAGAATAGCTAAGAGAACAAATTAAGCACTTGTTTTTGAGTGCACAGACAAGAGAACATGCAGTCCCTTCCTTTCTAGAGTGATTTTAACAATTGTTGCTTTTCTAAGCACCTACAGGGTCTGAATAAAATGTTAACTCAGTAATGTTCTTCCCAACATCAAGAATGTTTCTCTACTTGATTTTCAATTACTGGGTCAGTAACCTAAGAGTTTACAGGGGGGTATTTTCTGGGTTTTTTACTGATGCTGTGGTAAAAATCTGAAGTGTAAACCATACAAGGAAAGATATAATCATGTCAAGAAATCAGCCCCCTTTGTACCAGACTACATTAATCTCCCTGCAAAACGCTGAACAGGAGAGTTTGGAGATGTATTTCTTTTAAGGTGATATATTAATGAAGATCTTAGGTTATCTGTTGACCACCAAACTAAGTTATCACACTGACATTTTTACACAGCATACAAAAAGCACTCCTTTTCCATGAAACAAAAGTGCAAAGCCCCACACATGCAGGAACAGCTCACCTAAGAGTGGGAGATGTAATTGTGTTTGTGCCTGCATATTTGTTCAACTTGCTAACTGGAGAACAGGAGGTTTGTAGCTCTGGCAGGATGACCAATTAATTAAAGTTTGTACTTCCTAGACTCTGGAAAGCCATTGGGTGATCTGTCCAAGTGTTGTCTGACACATCTAAACCTTCCACTGAGTGCTACATGAGCACTGTTTCTGAAGAACCCAGTCCCTAAATTTCCCTTTGGCAGTTCTTCCTCAGCATGCCTGGCAGGTCACTGTAACCCATTGCAGAGCACTAACTTCTGGAAGTTTGCACTGCCAGCAGTGGCAAACAAAAGAATCCAAAGCACACCCAGACCCCCAGCCTGAGGTTCTTTGGCACAACTACCAAAGCAAACTTGCTGTGGGAGTAAAACAGCAAGACTCCCCTTCAATACAGTCTGTGTGCTTCAGTTTCCTGTAGTGCAGAGAAGCAGAGGGATGCTGTACTTTGCAGCCATCTAAGGATCTTAAAGGGCTCTCAGTGCATTCATGCTGCTTTTCTCTAAAATCAATTGCTTTTATAATAGCACTTGTCTAGGCCTAAGAAGCCAAGCTCTATCCCAAGAGTTCTCAATTTGCCAGGCAAATATCATAGTTTTAATGGAAATTAGAATTTGCCTTTAGCTATTTACTGGCTACATTAGCAACCAGAATTCAATATTTATGAAGATATATCAATACTCTTGAAATATCACGCTGACATTTTCTCTGGAAACACACTCTTTGCCACTCCAGGCAGCTATTTCAAAATCAATATGTCCCTGGAAGACAAGTGGCTTTTCTTATTGCTCCACAATTATCAAACAATAAATATTTTGCACAAAATTGCACATTCACAGAACTAGACAATTTTCTTGGGAGAAAACTTTAACTGAGATTATTTCATTTGATTCTGACCCCAGACTCCAGCAGCAATGACATCATCTAGCAGAATAAATACTGGCAGAAGTCTCCAGCAGAGCAAAACCCATCATGGTGCCCAGCACCGAATGTCCATGTGCTATCAGAGAAGGAGCACTGGTACTTGGGGAGAACTAGACAGTCAGGGATTACAGGCTTAGGAACACTGGCCTAGGGCTGACAGGGAAAAGAGCAGCAAGCAGATGCTGCACGCACAGTGCACCCCTCTCAGCTGTCACTCCTAGAGCCCTTTGTCTTACAGTGATTCTGTGCCAATTACTGCTACATAGACACAGGGACTGACACTAACCAGAGCAGTCCCAGGTGTTTCTTACAGGAGCCAAGCAGGCAGCCTGGCCAGACACTCCAGAACTTCTCCACAGAGCCCAGTTTCAAATTTAACCTGCTTTCCAATAGTGCAAGCTCATTACCCACTGCTCCTTCCTTACAGCATAGCCATGGAAGGATAGTGTGATTTACAGCTCCTGTTTCCAATTAGGTTAATCTTCTCCCCAAATCTCTAATTATTTCATTTAATTTTGTATTGGGGAAAAAGGTGAATCGAGTCCCAAAATGATACATCACAGCACTAGTTTGCTGAGTAGCTTGCTGAGATTTATTGGCATGGGGTTAAAAGAGCCCGCTGGTAGCAACTCCTCTCTCTCTTTGTGTCTAGCTCAGCTCTAAATTCTAAATCAGCAGTCAAAGGAAATGTCATTGCCTGGCACATCATTGCAAATGGACTGAGGGGTGTCTCTGATCAGCTGCTGCAACATCCTGTTTTCAGACTTTATTTTACAGCACAGAAGCCTGAATTACCCTGAGCTCTTTCACACAGTTTTAATGGCACTTTGTCAGAGCACTCTCTGTGTGTCCTCTCAGAAAATAAATGTCACCTACTCAGTGAAACATTACAAAGATGATTCCAAAGTACACACTTTCAGGAACACTGCGATCAGCCTCAAAACAACAGTGACATGGGCTGCTAAAGTAATCAGTGCAGCACAGGGACCAATCTAACACCCCAAAAATTCAGTGAGAGCCTCCCTGTAGCATGCAGTGGAAGGAGAAGCAAAGTCTTATATGTATGTTTTTGCTTAACATTTTAAAATCAGTGAGCGTTAATCAGTCGCTCAGAAGTCCATATTGATGGATACTGAGGTACCAGACTATGTAAAATAAGATCATTAAGTGGCAATGAATGTTGTCACTTGTTATCATTTATCAGTTATATGACTGATTTTTAATTACTTAATGAGTGTCCAACATTCATTTGCTATCATATTCTAAGATTCCTTCCAAAAACTGTAGAATTTCCAGCAAAATTCAGAATCAGAATAAAACCAACTGACTCCAGGAACTCAACAGGAACAAGAACACCAGGTAGGCTATAGGAACCAGGACTAATACACTGGGCTTCCTTTAATACCCATTTCTTAAGGTAGTAATACTATTACATGCAAATCAGCCAAATGAATGCTTAACTTCAGACAGCTATGTGTTAGAGAAGAAAGATCCCTTCCTCTGAGTACTTTTGGGATGTAAAAATAATCACAAATTCCTTTTTTTTTTAAAGTATCACTTCATTTGTTGAATACAACCACATTTTAAAGGCCAGATGTCTGCACCTGTACACATACGTAGGTAACTGGAGCCTAGATGACTTCTTAGTACCTGTAAAAAGGTTTCTCTTAAACAAGATGTCTGGAAAATGCTGACCATCCTTCCCATAAATATTGACTTTAATGACTTATTTTGGTTTAATTCTTACACAAAACAAAAAAACAAATAGAAAAACAGTAATAAATCATGAAGATTTTAGATGACAAGAACTGTATTCTACATTTAAGAAAAAATTTTGTAACAAGCAAACAGTATCCACCCCACTAGAGTCAGGAAATCTTGTGTTCCCTCAGGGCTTTTTTTTTTTTCTTTTTTTTCTTTTTTTTTTTTTTTTTTGAGGGCAACATCTCCATGCATTTCTTCATTTCTTTATACAAATACACTTCCTATATAATATTTTCTCCTGTGCTGTGTATCAGTGCTAAACAGGCAATGAGGAAGGAGACAGAAGACTCAGGCACTGCCCCAAAGTCTACCTTGTCTATGGGACAGAGCGCAGATCACTCACCATCACACAACAAATGAGTCATCAGACCCACCACTGCAGCTTCAGCTTTTCCAGTTGTTCTCAGGGTCACTCTGCTTCCATGCTACGGGTTAGAAGAGCAGCCTAGGTGGCATCATACGGGCAGTCAAAAAGAATCATCCTTCTTCCTAGGGGAATTCCTCTTTCCAGTATTAGCACAAATAACCACTAATACCTGCAAAAAAAACCCCCAGATACTACTGTGAGAACAGATGCAATCATTCCTTTTAGTCTGAAACACCCTGAAAGGAGAGGGCTGATGGAAAGATTGGCCAGCAAAGCTTGAAAACAGTAGACATCTATTGAAAAGGAAGATGTGGAAGGTTTTGCCGAGGCACGTATATTATGATTGTGATCACATTGTGCCAAAGCTTCCACCCCTGCTCTCCCCTAACTTAGAGTGAGCTGGAAGGCCTGCAACCAGAAACAAAGTCTTTACAGGAATTGTGTCCGAGGAAGGTGGGGGTTTGGCTAAGCACACCTGCTTCATTGCATTTCTAGATCATTAATTTATTTGCTCATAGCTCTCACTTTCAGACTCGCTGCACATAGCAGTTTTGGCTTCCATACTTTCTTTTATCATTTACTGGCTCATCAGAGACAGTCACAGATTGAGAAACCTGAGTGGAAAGCATGTCTTCATAACAAGCTGTGACACTGAACTTGGAAACTCACTGGCTAAATGGCTTGACAAAAGGGGATTTTGTGTCATTGCTGCATGTGCCACAGAAAAAGGATGCCAAGAGCTACAGTCCTGCTCCTCACTCTCATTGAAGACAGTGAACCTCAACTTAGCTGACTCCAACAGCATTTCCAGGGCTGTGGTGTTTGTGACCAAAGAGACAGCTGGCAATGGTAAGTAGCAAAGTAATTTCCCAGAAAAATGATTCAATATAACCAAAACTGATCTAGCTAAAAGTACTGGTGCCTCTTCACTCTCTGCAGAGGAATTTTTCATCTTACTGATGAAACACATTCACTCTTCAGTTCTGTTATTTCTTAGTTCAAAGACATTCAAGCAATGCTTTTGGGATTCCCCTCGCTTTCACTAACAGGTGAAACTTTGCCTAAAAGTTTAGTTGCTCAGTCTGTTAAAAGCAGATCATTCCCAGGTGTGTTTTTCAAACTATTTTTGGTGCAGTTGAAGAATCTCAGTGGAGGGAAGATGCTAAGTGGTATCAGAAAAAACTTTCTTGATAATAAAACCAGCCCATGCAATTAAAAAAGGGCTGGTGTAAAGGGCTTCTTCAGCCCTCCCTTAGTAAGCAGAAGAGTGTTTTTGCACTGCCGGATAAGTCTGACTTCTCAATGCAAACAACAACAATTACACTGAAAACACTTGCCATTTCAGCCAGTTTTCTTAGAGTTGTTACACAGGTAGCTCTCACCACTGCTATCACACACCTCTAAGCACTTGCCTAAAAGAGGCAGAGTCTGTCCTTGGATACCTATGAGTGGAGTTAAAAAACAAGATTTAAATATTGGTTTTGGCAAAGGGTCATAAGAAGATCTGTGTGGTAAATATTTTCAACGATAGCAATACATGTTTCTTTCTCGGCACCAATAGCACAGACTAGACATTGTTAAGGGCCACCGAGGGGGATCACAGCACTGCAACTACCAGCTATAACACACAGTTATACCAAATATTCAATAGACTTGTTAATTAATTAACTAGCTAAAACAGTAAAACACGTATCTTCTACCAGTAGGACTTTCTCCTCAAAGCTTGTAAAACACTGTTGGCCTCATCATGAGGGTTCCAGACCATTCTTAAATGCAGTGGTTGAGGACAATGACAACACAATTATCAGTGCTTACCTCCTCCAGCAGGCCTCTGCTTCCAGCTCGTGGAAAGCCGCACGTTCTCAGTTGGGGTAACCACTGCGAACACTGTCACTTCAGTCTCAGAAACTCTTTATGGAGGCCAAGTGCTGGACTTTCGGCCTCTCCCTTCCCTTCAGGCACAGGCTGTCCTCAGCAAACTCTTAGAAGTGTCACTATTTATCTAAAGTTCCTCAGGTAATTTATAAGGTAGTAAAGCAGTATTATCAATACACAGGGTTAAGCTAATATTTTCAGAAGTATTGACTAATTCCATATGTCTGGTTCAGACCTTTAGACCCCAACCCAGAGAAATCAGTCTCACCATTTTTATATACACTATTTGATTTTCACAAGACTGTAAGTGCCTATTAGGAGCGTGCATATTTGAGCGGATCTGGATAATAAAGCCCGGTATGGTGGCCCATATCTCCAACCAAAACAGTTTTCCTTTAATACTTTACCTATGCTCTTTTAGAGTCATCGCCTAAGGCCTTCAGCAAATTTTGCCAGGTTTACAGAGCAGATCATACAAACAAACCCTAGACAACTGTATTCATCTCACTGAAGTTTTTTCAGACTGTGTGCTTGTTTCCCAATACTACATATGAAACTCTAGGGTAAGGTATTGCCACATACTGAAATAAATGGTTTTGTAATCCTATTAGGGCTTTTTGGATTGGTGAGCAATGCTGAAGGAACAGCACCTGTAGCACCCACTGACTGGCTGAGGATTGAAGACTTCCACTCAGTGCTGGATGTTAGTCTGCTGGGATCGATTGAAGTCACGCTCAAGCTTCTGCCACTTCTGAAAAAAGCTGAGGGAAGAATAGTCAATCTAATCAATGCCAAAGGCCTCATGGCTTTTGTAGGGGGTGGCTACAGTCTGTCCAAATGGGGCATGGAAGCTTTCTCTGACACCTTACGGTGAGTAGCTAGAAATACATGAATGAATCCAAGAACAGATTCCAGATGTGCTGAGGAAGGGTGACTGTATGTTTGCCCCTCGATTTCTGTCTGGAAATCTTGCATAAAGGGAGAAAGTAGGATGTCACTTGTTTAGGATTTCAGACTCCAGTACTATGAACAGACCCACCAGGAAACGGTACTGGGAAAAACTTTCATATTCTGGACAAATGGCTAGTACGCAGCTTTAGGCATGTGAATCCAGTGCATACACGAAAGTAAATCAATAGTATAGCCCATTCAGACACCCAGAGTTTCCTGGGCAAGTGCTACTTGCCCATTTACAACCCATTTTATTTTGTTGTAATGCTCCACAACAATCTGAACTGGGTGATTCCAGGCAGCAACCACAGTACCAAAAGTACTCGTAACTTTAGAAAATTAAGCTGAGCACCCTTCACTGAAGCCGGTTGTGTCATACTATCTTGAGATGGCTATGGCCTAGCCTAGCGAGTCAAGTCTTCACAAGAACTAGGAAAGTTGGTTGCAAACCACTATGAATGCTTACATAAATAAAGTATATGCCCCAAGGAAATATAATATAAACTAGTGGCTAATGTGCACATGGTCCATTCCTTTGCACGCTTTGGAACGTAGCTGCCTGGGTCTCTTGAGCTGCCCAGAAAGAGAAAGAGGTCATTTTCAATCTAAAGCAGTTGCACTGCAAATCAGAATTACATAGAGGAAACCACAGTACCAGAAAACACACCAACCTTTATTGCACTAACATTTAATCACTTAACCATAGCCATTTAACCATACAGTGGAGACTAAAGTTCTAACCAAATTGAAAATTTTTGCTCGCTTTTTCCCAGACACCTTAATAATTTGTTCCTTCTGGAAGCTGAAAAGATGCAACAGTATTTAAGGTAGTCAAGTTTTAGTTTGATAATACATGGCTAAGATGCAGCTAGCTACTACATCCTTTGCATCAGTGCAACATAAACTACACAGAAAGCTGTAAATCTACCTGACACTGCTTTTTTTCCCCTCAGCATTAATTGCCTGCTGCACTTTTACAGGACACATACACTGCTATGAAGCTAATTGCTGCGATGAAGTTAAAATTCTACTGACATTTGAAGATAAGAATCAAAGTCTCAAATAATCATTTATGTGACAAACTTTCAACTTACTGATGTTTAATGTTATGCCATCATTGCGTGGTCAGGAATGGTTATCGTTGGGTTTTTTTCTTGTAGGATAGAGATGCAGCATTTTGGAGTGAAAGTAAGCATTGTTGAGCATGGTTTCTTTAGAAGAGGAGTTGTTAATTCAGATGTCATTGAGAAAACCCTCTTCAGACTTTGGAATGGACTGAATCCCGAGATCAGGGACTCCTATGGAGAAAGATACTTTGTTGAATGTAAGTAGAAAAAGGATTGTATGAAAGCTCGGGGGGGGGGGGGGGGGGGGGGGGGGGGGGGGCGGGGCAGGTATTATCAACATATATAAATACCTGAAGCACAGCCAGGCTCCTTCCCATGGTACCCAGAGACAGGACCCAAGGCAATGGGCACACACAGAAAAACACTGGATGTTCCTGCTGAACATCAGGAAACATATTTTTACTGTGAGGGTGACTAAGCACTGGCACAGGTTGCCCAGAGAAGCTGTGGGGTCTCTATCCTTGGAGAAAAGCTGTCTGGACACAGTCCTGGGCAACCTGGTCTAGGTGACCCAGCTTAAGCAGCAGTTGTTGGACCAGAGCTCCCTTCCAACCACAATCCATCTGCATTTCTGTGAACATCTGCTGGACTTCAATCACTGTTCATTAAGAACCCATTGCTGAATGTTCTATACTATATGTATGTTAGATGAGGCCTGTGCTATTAGTTCCCATACAAGATTGATGAGATGTGATGTCATTATACCATCCTTACTTCGTTCCTCCATACTTAGACGTCACATGCCTAGGGGGAATTAATTGCTTTGACCATATGCTAAATTTATGGCTTTCTGATATCTGAAAAGTTGTGCTGTGTCACACTGCACTTACTGTAGGGAGTATCTGGCTCACAATATCATCCAGAGAGGTTTCTGTTTACTGGTCTCTTGGGTGTTCTGCAGCCTTTCTGGACTCTACTCTGCTATAGCTGTGCTGCTCTCAGTTCTAGAGTCAGTAGTTTAAAGTAAGCCTGAAACTGCAGCTAAACCTTTGAATGCAAAGAATCCTCTCACAGAGAAAGTTGCACATACATACTTTCAGGCTTATTTTCTTCTTCACAGATACAAAAGCTCAAAGATCATCAGTGAAAAGACTGTGTGATTTTGATATTTCTAAGGTCATAAAATGCATGGAACATGCCCTGATAGCAAAGTACCCCAGGACACGATATGGAGCTGGATGGGATGCAAAGTTCTTCTGGCTGTTTCTCTCCTACGCCCCAAGCTGTTTATCTGACTTGCTGCTGTGTATGACATTTCCAGCTCCAGCAGCTAGTGGGAAATCAGTTCATGGAGTTCTAATTAACATTTAGTATTACACCAGTATCAGGTCTGCAGAAATAAATATTAATCCTGTCAAAACCAGACATCCTCTTCTTTACCAGATACTACACTGCTTAAATTCCTTTCAGAAGACACTTTCTCCACCCCTCACCCCTCCTTACCTGGAATTTCTGAGTTTGCAGATAGTCTTGTAAATCCAGCATGTTTTTGAAGGTCATTTTTAATGCTCAGAAATTATACCTCTGTAGGATCTGCATTCATAAAATATTCAGCTACAAAGCTAGTTAATACTACTCACTGAATAAATAAAAAAAAATTTAAAAAGCAAAATGAAATCACTTAAAGAATCAGTTTTTCAAGTGGAATTCATCAACATATAAGCTGGTAGTGAACTTGAAATAAAACAGCAGCCTTTCAGAGCATATATTTTATACATGTACCTCACAGAAGATATTTGGTCAGGCTTACTCATCTATTTCATGGGCAGTTTTGCTCAGGGTCATATTCAGGAGTTGCTAAACTTCACAAGCTTCTGAACACAAGACATGAAATCAAATAATAACAAAGCCCAACTATTGCAACTTATTCCAAAAATTACAATTACAGTATTTGACCACATCTAATCATCTGACTATTCAGCTGCGTAGAGATAAAACACAAGCTATTTTACAGATACACAATTACAGGGGAAATCAAAAGTACATTGTACTCTGGCTACTATGCAAACAGAGTATCCAAATTTATATTTTCCCTAATATTAATATAGTTTATGATTAAGATATTAAAAATAATATGCATTCACATTTCTTTCATCCTCAGTGTGCTTTGTAAGTTAAAAGGATGATCATTTCATTCATTAGATGAAACAGGTGCTACAGCGTATGCTCTAGCAAATTAGTTCAACTGTACAAAGAGTGTGTTCAGAACAGCAAAATGTTTGTTGAGGTTACTGTGCCTCTTGTACACTATTTGTATCTGTTAAGCTGTTGGCCAGAGGCTCACAAACTGGTGTTCCTAGAGATATTAAATTGAAGGGGTAAAGGTTTTATTTGCTGAACAGCTGGGCTGCTGATTAATCATTAATGTGCAATTCAATTAAGCTTACAAAAATACCATGTGCGGGTCAGAACTCTAAGAAAAGGGAGTGTCATCACTCCATGTGTGAGAGCGGGGGTGTGTGTACATGGGCAAGAAAGGGATAGAATGTAAAAAAACTTTAGCAACCTTTAAGTACTACATTGAGGTTCTACTCTCTGGCAAATGGCTTCAAGAATAAATTTCATTATAAATACCTGAGAAGCGACAGTTCTCTCTATCTGGCCTAACAGCTGTAAAGAGAATGTACATGAAAAAACTTAATGGTATCATTTATCAGCCCTATAATGCAGAAACAGATAATGCTCAATTCTCTAAAAATCAGCTGCCTTTGAAACAGAAAGAGGCCGGAATTCTAGAATCCAAGCAGAGACTGTCCTCTTAAGGGAAAAAGAATACAAGTGAAAAACAAAGTTAGGAATAGAATCTAAAGCTTTTGTTGAACAAAATACGAAAAAATAAATTTTACATAATCAAAAGGGTACAATGTGGTATGCTACTGAGAGGAAGAGGCCCAGTTGAAGCTTCACTGGAATATATATAGGAATCCTTCACTATCTACACATTAAACAATCAAATCTACATACTATGTATTTATACAATATGCCACAGATGGTTTTCTTCTACATCTGAAAAGTTAAAATTACTGGGGGAGGAGGGGAGAGGGGAAGTATCTCTGATACATGGCTGACATATTCCAAAACTGGTTCCACATCTTTCTGGTGCCAAAGACTATTTACAAAACTAATGCTACTCTTACCTGTGGCATGCAACTGGAGGTAAGTCTTGTGGAAATATTAGCCCTGCCTTCTCTCTTTAAAAAACATTGTGAACTCTTTCCTTAAGAACAGCAACCTACCTTTCAAAGAAATCCTTTGTCATAGCCTTACAGATGTGTATGCTGTGTCCCAGGTCCAAAGGAAATTTCTACATTAAAGCACTCAGATAGGAAAGTTAATTGAACAAAAGTTTTAATCGCTTTTGTCCATACTAGCTTGATAGTCAGTCTCTTACAATCAATAATAAGAGTTTCCTGTTTCAAGTGCTAGTTAATTTAATGTGTGTAATGGGGAAGCTTTCACACTTACAATGATATGACATCAGTGATGTTATGTCAAGAACTTTAGACAGTTGTGTGAAGCAGTAAGCACTATTCTTATTTGACTTTAGATAAAGCACTGTCAGTTTCATCTCAGAGTGCACTGAAGTCTCCACAACTGAAAAAAGTACATAGAGCCTTGACACAAATTATGGAATAAGGATGTGATAAAATAATACATTTATTAGATTTATTCAGCAGCATCATTTTCCAGTTGTCTTTTCTAATCAAAGTACATTACAAAGTAATTATAAACATTCTAATTAGAAATAATACACATTTCGAGAACTCAGATATAAAACAATCAAATAGCAGAAGTCTTAATGATTATAACTTTAGGAATCTTTAAATTATATGAGTAGCTAGCCAGGAATACTGAATAACATGTTCCTGCAGTGGTACTCCATTTCCTCAAATGGTTCATGTTGTGGAAACCACCTTGGCTAATTAATAGAAAAGCTAATAAGATGTACAGGATATTCTGATGGAAGGTTATATAAATAACCAGGTAACTACAAAGACTGCATTAGTAGAAATTGTTTCCCTTTCTATTAATGTCCACTTCAGGAAATAAATAGTCAATAAAATTAAATTTTCACATTAAAAAACCTGAATAATTGCTTAAATGAACCAATACTTTTTGTATTTTTTATTTGGAAATAAGCTGTTCCAGAAATCTAGCTACTTCATTTCATAGTACAAATTACTTCCAGAGACTCCAGCCAACAACAGAGCTATTCCATTGATGAGCAAGAGAAAATCTCATTAAATTAAGTACTTCTGGTACTTAATTTAATCTAAATATATCAGATCTTTTTAAAAACACTATTAATGGAATGTTGTTAATAAGGATCTAGAGGAAAAGTATGTGTCTTACGGATTGAGAAGAGAGCATTTTATCTCAGGCAGTTAAAATATTGTGAGAACAACATTTTGCACAGGTAACTATTCAGCATAATGATGCTGCATTGACTCTTCCATCTTTTGTTTAACACAAGATAAACAGAGACACCCACTTGTACGTACAGTAGTATATAAAATAGGTGGTAAAGATGCCCAGAGCACCAGTAGAAGTTTTAAAAGGTATTCTTGTATACTATAAAGAACCTGTGAATCAGTAATGTTCCTATATTCACCTTGTTTGGTTCTTTTTTAGTTTCAGCTTTTAGTTAATGAATTTATCTCTAAAAAGCTGACCAATTCCATACAGATTTCTACTAGCAACACCACCAAACAAGATAATCTTTCAAAAATTTACAAATGTACAATATATTTATAACATTGCTTTCAGACAGCTTCAGTGCAAAGATATACATATAGTACATCACGATAATTGTTCATAAAAATAGAAATTGGCATTTGTCAAAAAACAAGGCATAGTTTCAACATACATCTCCAGCCATTGGCTAAGAGATGTATATATTTTTATAAAGCATTTGAATGTGAACCTAACTCCTCTGTTTATAAAAAATATATGTGCAAATGGATGTGTCTAATTTTCCCTAAATCATTTACCTAGTTATACTACAGAGTCCTCTTTAACAAGATTGGCGGTGTCTTTAAATGTATCCTCTGTTGCTGTATAAGCTAATGGTTGGTCTCTCTTCAGAGTAATCTTGGATGGCAGCGAAGGAGAAGGGGTAGGAACATTTTCCGTGTCTTGTTGCTGTTCCTTTTCCATCTAGAACAATAAACATAAACATAACATTAACATAACCAAGTTAACATTCTAATGCATAAAACATCCAACCTTTCAGAAATGTTAAATAAATATCCAAGTATTTTGCTAAAGTCAAGTGTCATGGTATAAGTTATTTCTACAAATCACCACCTATAACAAAATTAAATGTTAATTTCACTTCAGATGGTACAGCTGAGTAAATATGCTACTACAAACTTATTCCACACACTGGGACACCTATTTTAATGCTTAATGTCAGGAATAGCTTGATATGTCTATATGCACATATATATGTAGAAAACATCGGCACTACTACTGTTTGTAAATAGTTACAATTCATTAGTGTTGGGGAAATGAATCCTTGGCTTCCTGAATGCTTTCTCACCTTGTTCAAGCATTAGAAACCTAAATTTTTCACAAAAATCAGCTAGTTTAATCACATGACTGTGGGACTGAGTTTCTTTAGACACTTAGGCCATCTGGAAGGCCAAAAGTGAAAAGGGCTAGAATTACTTGCTCAAGTCAGCAGAACTCCAAACCTTCATATCCAAGCCAGGGGAGAATTCCACCAGCACACATACCACCTGCTGGCACACCATCTTAAATGAACTGTGTCACTCAGCTGTATGGATGAAAAAAATAGGGCTGGCATGGGAACAGGGCTGCAGTATGCAGAGCTATTGAATTTTTGTGCAGTGCTGAAGCCAGGACTGAGAGGGCAGAAATAAGACACTTCAGCGTCTTAGTAGTAGCCTCCCACTTGTGCTGGGTCACTGAGCTGTGCCAGAATGCACCAGGAAGCTGAAACCAGCACCAGCAAGCTGAAACCAGCACCTGAGATGTCAGAGCATGAGCAGGCCACAGTGCTTGGGCAGGCAATGCAGCTGCACTGCCTGAGCTGGATCCCTGCTGAACACCTCATTCTGCATGAGGCTTTGTAACTTTTCTCAAAACCACTTCAGTCCTACCTTGACCTGGGCTGGAATTTCTGTGCTGCCTCAGCAGCAGAATCTACTCATACTCTGTAGCCTATGAAAGCAAGAAAAAAGTCCAGCGGTATGTGAGCTGAAAAATAGAATTATACAATATTAAGCAATACCTCTGCATATATCGGGTTTTCAAAATTAGTGTTTTGTTTCATTCTTCTCTTGAAGAAACTCCATTTTGATTCCTGAAACATAAAAATTATTAGAACTTTACCGATTGTTCTCAAGTTCTCTGGAAACTGACATCACTGTTGTTGGATTTCACTTGCACTGAAAGCTAACTCCGTGATTTCAGCTGGATGTTCTTACATTACCATATTGTAACTCTAAGCATGGAACTCAACTTTCTTCTCTGATAGATAACCGGTCACGGTTATTTTACCTAAAGCAGTATTCATAAGTCTGAGCCAGAAGGCAATAAAAGTGACTAAAATAATTCATGGAAGCCTATAATTCCAGACAAATAGGTTAAAGAGGAAAAAACTGCCTTGAAAAAAACACAAGAGAAATTACTGAGGGACATGAAACTACAAGTTCACAGAGCTGTCATTTCAAAACTTAGCAGAGATGCTTTTTAGTGCACAATGTGTGAAAGTAGTCCTGTAAACAAGCCATCATCAGCTCATTCAGATGGATTTTAAGACATAAAAATGTATCTTTCATGAATCAAGAACAATCTCAACGAGGCGATACTTTGATCTTGACTGTTAAAGTGTCCTGCAAGAACACATAGAACAAGTATCTTAAAAGTTCTTGCTAGTAGTTTTAAATATGAATACAATTACAAATAAATGTGAAAAAAAATTACAACAGTACACTGACTAAATGTCTTATTTCAATTTACCATGCATACAAAAAACCCCTGGGTTTCAGTCTTTTAAACCAAAATGTAATTTTTCTTGAGTTTTCTTTTCATATCTTACAGGGAAGAAAAAAGAAAAAACCCACACACTCTGCTGCTTTTATCAAGGTATAGTTCACTAGGCATTTACAAATAACTGTTAGAAGTCCAAAGTAAAGCCTTAGTTATAATATTTTCTGCTGGGTAACAATGACAATTTACAGCAGTTATATTAGAATTTTCAGACTACTATCTGCCCTCAAAATGAAATATAACAGTGAAAGGAAGCTCTCTGTTCCAATCTATTAACTTCAAAATAACTGGGTAGGCCAGGAAGAAGAGGGGGTTTAATCCAAACAGATCTTTACTGTGTGCCCTAGGCAATTCTGTGCTTGCACTGCTTTTCTCGTATCAAACTGTTACTGGCCAGCTCTTGTAAACACAGTCCAGTTAGTTGGACTTGATGCAGATTGTGTGTCAGCCCCATGGCATTATTTAAAGACAACTGGAACTATACTGCAGCTTCCCTAACAATTCAATTTCCCTGATTTGGAGTGCAAAACAAACAAGGGAGCTTTAGATTATTTTTATGTCCTACCCGAGGTACATCTGTACCCTGAGGGGGTTCCTTCGGACTAGCAGATATCACAGAGGCATACACAGGGTTTTCAAAATTTTCATTTTCTTCACTACCAACTGCTGCTACCTGTAGGAGAAGGAGGAAAATCAACATTCTTCAAAGAAGAAAAGAAGGTCATAAGGAAAACGAAAGGTGAAAGTCAAGCCTAAGTTTGTCTTACATGTGTTGGCCGAACGACTGTAACTGCACTGGCTCTGCTGGCTCCACCATCTCTGGTTGCATACATTGGATTTTCAAATGTGATCGGCTGTTTCCCTGACTCCACTGCAAAGTTTTCATTCTATGAAGGAAAAGAAACCACAGAATAACAACTGTAGTGCAACAAACGCCTCCGTACTCTTAGGAATTAATTTATAGTCCAATTCTTCATCTCAGTGAACAATGCCTGTTTAATTCAACATAGGCTTAGACAAAATCTAGCATATGTTAAATCATAACATTAGTTCACCATCCATTATTCTACTCACTGACTTAGCAGCCTAGACCATTGATTATTCTGATATTAACCCATTTCCTAGCTCGACAAAAAAAGCCTCACATTTCAATAATTGACTCTAAGTATTTTATGATGAGGAAAGATGATTCTCACAAATCACACCTTCAACAAGGGAGAGATACCAAAGCATAATCCCAACATAAATATTTCATTTTAGAAACCTCAAAATTACATACAAATTAATAAGCACTATCTGACATATAAAAGAATGGGATCCATTCATTTTGTCCAAGCAGGGAGATTGCTATAGTTTTTAAGACAAAGTAGTAAGTGCATCCCCTTAGATATAGCATACGAGTTATGTCAAAAATAAAACGTTTCACAGTTTTTAGCATATCTCTTATTATAAAACAATACTTTGCCCATGTATAAAGACCACTGTTTGGATAGCAGTTGCTTTACACATGGTGTGAAACCCTGAGCGGCAGCTACGGTGCTTGCAGCAGGTGGGCAAAGGTGCCAAGTTAAGTATTTCTTAAGAAAATATTTAGTGCAACATAAGGATAGCCACCCAGGGGTGGCTTAAACCTACATCATTTTTACAAACCGTTGTTTCATGCCATAAGGATTCATGCTTTGTGCTGTCAGAGTATAGCTCTTTACCACACGGCGAACTTGTCAGCTCCCTCAAATTAGTGTAACTTGACTAAGAATAGCCACACTGAAAAACATACCTCTAACGTCTACTCATGCATATGTGATGTTAAAATTTTAGAAGGCACATCCCACAGTTCTTTGCTGCCATAAACTAAACCCTCTGAATTCTTTCCCAGTGAACTATATCATTTTTTTGTTTATATTCTGAACACACGGGGAGAATTAACATCACTTAAGTAGAAATACCCTGTATCCAGACCTGTTATTAGCAACATATACACTGCATCAGTTGGACTTCAGTATGTCATTATTAGGTCAGAAAATGGAAAGTACCATGAAGTTTTTCATGCATGAAAAAGACTTGAGGTAATATTCAAGCCTAAAGCTATTTTCCTAGTATTTACTGAAATGTTCATATGGTTGTTTCATTACACAAGCTGCTTAGTTTTAACAAAGGGTGTGTTTCTTCATCTAGAAGATGATCATATACATTATTATGAGTTTAATCTTCACTAGATGTTTAATTTCATATTATTTACAGGCAGTTAAGTCTGTAATTTATCTTTAAATTCCAAAGTTTAGGGAGTTGCCAGTGTAGACTTTGCAGCAAATGTGTATTATTCAAACATACCTGTGATCTATTTGCTGTAAGTAAAAATATATTATATTTTACTTCTTGTGGTAAATGGGTGTATTTTTACAGTACAGGAAACACAAGGGTGTGCTGTATCTCAGATGTGCATAACAAAATATGGATGAAGTAGAGTTATACTTTATGATGTCCCCAAAATTATTAAACATGATTTGTTTAAACTTGTGAAAATAAGAAACTGTCCAATTTATAATTTGTACTGCAAAGTAGTGTACGTTGTGGTTAGGCCTGAGTTTTACATCTGAAGTTTCTAACCTACAGCGTGGATTTGAAAACCACACTTTTTAATCTGTCGTATGCAACACAAATGCTCTCAAATAATTCCTTCTTAAGATATTTTATTTGCCTACTAATTCCCCATATATTCCATTAATATGTTTAAATAGGAAAGGGGGTTATCTACTTAATTTCTACCATATAAATCATGAGAAAAGTCATATTATTTTGAAGAACAGCCTACATTTGTCCTTGTCTTCAATTTACAAAAATCTATTTCAGGAAATTATCAGTTCAACATTCACTTCTTTTTCTAGAACATATTTATTATACCACTATCATTTTTACATAAAAGACTTTTCATGTCATTTTTAGCTGACAGAGGAAAGAACATAATCTAAAAAAATTATTTCAGAACTAAACCTTACCATTTGCATTGCTCTGTCTATAGCAGAGTCTCCTCCAAAGCCAGACACTCCTATGTCCATACTCACATCTGCTCCAGATCGGAAAGTTACCCCATTGCCATTTTCAGTAGATTTTACAAGACTGCTTAAACTACCAAAAAAAAAAAACAAACACAACCCACAAAAACCAGATTATACACAAAGTGAACTCATAATACAGATTTTTCTAGTTGTTCTTGCATACTTATCACTTGGAATTTTTTCTGGGTATAGGCAAGCTAGTGAGGGCACCAGGAGTAGTATTCCTGCATTAGTTCAACAGTTCTTTTAACCTAAGTTAAACTGCAGCTGAAATGGCATAACATTTGTGGACTTAATTCCAACATCTATGCTAAAGATGTTTATGCATGCAAATCATGAAGACAACTGCACAATACTGTTTTTTGTATAAGCAAATGTTCAATCTGCATATACATTTACAGTAATCACAAGTGCACATTAGACTTGCATGAGAAACATTGGAAATGGGCTGATAGAACACTGTCAGGTTCAAAACAATAGGAGCAGTGAAAGACAATAATGAATAGCCAAATACAGAGCTTTCTGCACAGAAATCTGAGCATGCAATTCCCCAAAACCATGCAACTGCAAATCCACTGCAGAGTTAAACTTCGAGTTCATTTTATCAAATTTGCCTAACTTGAAGGAAGACAGAAGCATTGAAATAATCTTTCCATTTGTGTGTCCTCTTTGGAGCTGGCTTGTACTAAAACTCTTGTCTACAGCTGGTACACTGTGCACACACCTTACCAGTTGGCCCTGCAGGCATCAGCTGATGGAATTTTAGAAAACCTTAAATCTTAGCTATGATTCCTGTACATGGACAAGTCCCATATTTAGGGCAACAGTTAAGCTATAGCTTGAGTTAACTCTGCAGTAAAGGTACAAGTTAACAGTTTAAAGAGGGATTGAAAAATGGCAGCACTAAGGCATATTCATGGCAGAAATGAAAACTCTGAACCAAGCCTCACAGACAAAACACTGACATCTCAATTTCACGTGGCCTCATAGCTTATATGAGAAGTATTGTTGAATGGTAAAGTTTGAGTCAGTACATTAAAATTTCTACTTGTTCACTATCTGATGACACAGAAAACTTCCATTCAAGAAAGAAAGAAACAGAGCATTTCAGTGAGCAACTTAGAGACTTCTTACAAACTCTGTCTACAGGATTGATTTGCACAAAAAAATTTTGCCCCAATTTAACTATGTCAAGTCAAAAATAGATTTAATTAGTTCAGTGTAATCCTCCAGTGAGGAAGCAGTTGTAGCTACATCCACATTACTGATTACAATGATTTAATTACACTGATTTAAAGCTACTACTGTGAAATTGGTGCAAAGACTATGAAGATGCAGCTTTATGTGTTTAAAAACATATAATTTCCTTAAAGCTAAAAAAAAAAATAAATCTTGATGCATTATATTCTGACCTTAAAAAAAAATAATTCAAAATATTTACAAATTTTTTTCTTCATATTCCTTTGATTTAAAGCATCAAGTATTTTTGAATTATATTCCACAAAGCTGGTTTTCACTAAACAGTATGACTGTCAGGATTGCAGAAACCTACAAAAAGCCCAGATTTCTCTGGCACTGGAAATAAATAGAAGTTAACTATACATGCCCCATATTATTTTTAAACTAATGAACACAGTGTTGCAGATGAGCTCAGCCTTTAAATGTTAGAGATCTCTTTGCCAGAATCAACTTCTGACAAACTTCTCTAAAAAAATCCAAACATATGTAATTATGGTCTTTTTTATCTCTTTGAAATGAATATCCAGTTCCAGATCTGGTAAACAGTCTTCTTTATTGCTCATTATTTAAAAACTAATTGGGAATGTGATGAGTTTTACAATAGTCCTTTTTTATGAAATAATGATCAGCTATGATATTGCTTAGAATCAAAAATCCTCCTGATTTGCTGCAACACTGCACTTCCCATATTCCAACAGAATGGGTACATAGCCAACAAACTGGATTTTTCAGAAATACTTGGGAATAAACATAGATTTGTCAGTGCACAGACATTCCAACTATGAAAGCCTTCTAAACATACCTTGGTAGTTTGGGAAGCGCTGGTAAAAGGGAACCAGTTCGTCTGTAGTTAAAGAAGCCTCCAACCGCTAACACTCCAATTATTATGATTAGTATGACAGTCAGCAATACTGCTACTGCTGCTTTCAAAGACAGAAGAATAAGCAAACATTCAAGCAAGCATAGGTCAATGTAAAAAAGAGCTCAAAGAATTATAAGCTGGACCCTGAACAGCTCAAAATATCAAGTGTAATATATACTTGAAGCTTACTTGTTCCAGGAGGCACTCCTTTTGACAATCCTATTTCACAATAATTGCCAGTGTAGCCATATGAACACCTGTGAACATCAGAAGGACAGCTGACTGAATGGCTTTTATTAAGTCTAGGATCTCAGCTTTGTTATTATGTTCAGTACTGTTTATCTACATGCCAAAAATTTTAACTCCATGCTCAGTAATTATATATTACGCTGATTGTAAATATAGTATGTCTGCTTCTTCACCGAATAAAAAGTGGAAATAAAAAGTGCTGACTCAGAAAACTAGTCACTGAAGTTAAAAGATTTGGTTTCAGCAAAGCATCGGTGGCACCTACTGGTTGTTCCAGGTTACATTTACTGATCTCCATTGTTACAGTTTTTCAGTATAGCCTCTTACTAGAATCTGCAGAGGTTTGCTGTTCTGAGGTTTTGGGTGTGGTTTGTTTTTGGGTTTTTTTCCAAACTGATGCATTTACATTGCTTATTTGCTGATATTTTTATGCACATAGGTGTTTTGCTGTGATTGTTACAAACATGCTGCTACAGACACCTTCTGAAGCATTTCCAACACATTTCAAACAATTTAATTATTTTGTGAGACTAAATCAGCACAATCTGACCCAGGACTACCTTAACAACATACTGACTTACTTGCATTTCGGAAGACCACTTTCATCTATATAGCATGTTCCTCCATACATGCACCTGCATGCTGGTGGCATTGTGGGAGGGGATTCAATGGCTGCAAGATTCAAAAGCCACACACGTTATCAAGACATCTTCAACAAAAGAAATACTACCATAAAACTTTTTATTTATCTCTACAGAACTTGTGCATGCAAACTCACAGGCTACTTTTCATAAGCTTTGCTTTAAATGTATTTGTTGCTTTTCTATTTATTTTCTGTCAAATTAGCTTGCTTTAATTGAAGTAAAACCTGTTATCAGAAAACTTCTTATTCAGTAAAAGTAGGCATAGACAACTCAAAAGCTATATGTCCCATCACTTTCTTTTGCCCTTGCAATGCAGTCCACCACTACCCTTCAAACCTCTCCATTCAGAAAGCAGTAATACTTGATCTCCTTTGCCCAGACACTTCCCTCCAACCAGCTGGAAGCTGCATAGAGAGGGACAAACTGTGATGCATTTACTTATGAAGAAAAGCAGTGGATGGAAATGCACATACAGGAGGGCCCTCTAAACTCTCATACATCCTGCCAGTGAGAAAGAGGGAGAAGCCCAAAGTCGTCAGTTTTTGGTCAGTGCAGAGCACATGCTGATGGCTTGGCACCAGGTAGTGCAGAAGCCTGTTCTTCATCATGCCAGTGTCTCAGCTGCACTCCAGGAGCCCTGAGGTGACCAAGTGGCAGCACTGCCTAAGCTGGCCCAAACACAGAGCTATAAAGTTTCTGATATTATTCTACTGCTAAGTCAAGTGGAGGGAAAAAAAAAAAGAAGTGAAAAGTACTAGCCTTCAGTAAGAAGCTGGACATGCTGCCAAAAAGCATAGTTCACATAGGAAAAGCTCTGGATCTTAGACATCATTATAGGCTATAAATTAAGGATAGACTTTGACAGCCCGTCTCACACTGACAAGTTAGAACATAAGACATTTGTCATAAAATTTTATCAGCCAGAGGCAGAGGAAGTTTGTTGCTACGATGCTGTTTACAGGTAAAACTCCCTTCAAGTAAATGGCATACAAAAGGGGGAAATGCAGGGGTCTTACAGGCTACGTTTCTCAGTAGCTGCAATACAGAGAAATTACGGCAGTCATGGCTCACTGGATTTGCTTAAAGTCAAGACAAAAACTGAAGTTCAAAAATGGAGACAGTATTGTATATCCTATTTCCTGTCTCCTTTTCCTCAAAATAAGGTTAAGCACAGCTTTCTTAATTCCTGGATATTTTATGTAAATCAGTTTCAGCAGAGAATAACAAATGCAGTGTCCTCAGAGCAATAAACAGCAAATAGCAAATGCAATCAACAGTGTTATTGATCCCTACTTTAAACATGTATTGCACATTTCCGTTCACTATTACATCAAATTACTAGCTTCTCTTTCTGCAGCTCACACCATGTGGCAATAGGAAAAAGCATTAACAGTTATTAAGAAAACGTAATTTAGAGGCAAGACCATGTAAAAAATCATGACATTTCCTCTTTTATTGCAAAAAGAAGATAATTCAGAGAAGACTAACCACATAAAAGATGTCAGACAATGTTATAAAGTATAATGTATTAGAGACAGGTTGCAAGGACAAGTACAAGGACATTTGGCTACTACCCACATCACTGTAAACCAAGAATGCAGACTCTCAGCTAGAGAAACAGAAAACCTGCAGTGGTATGCTCTTTCTTCTCAGGGAAGGCTGAGCAATTCTATTTTATTGGCACTCCTGGAAGCACTGTGGGGGCTCTGCTGCAATGCAACAACCAAGCACTAAATTCTAGCACTTAAAAGGCTTTCCAGTGCATGACAATTGTCTAGAAGTTATCTCTCTTCTCATTGTGGGTTCTGCAAGTTTTGTTTCAAGTTTCTATTGTATTCTATTATACTGATTAAACAATACCTTGTACAGAATTGTAAATACAATTATAAACTATAATTTGTCAGAAATTCTCTAGTTCTGAAACCAGTGCATTTGAAAAGAATGAAAATAAAATACTTTGCAATTTCAGAACAAAAATCATAAACTGTGACCAATTTTGCAGCTGGGTCTGGACGGGTTAGAGTAATATAGCTATATCCATTCTACAAATGACATGCAAAGAGATTAAATGAAACACACAAGGTGACCAAAATCAGTGATGGCTGAGAATAAAAGCCAGATATCCTGACTTACCAACATCTATTATATCAGTTAGCTCATCCCTGCATGTTTCTAATACAGTAACATGTTTACATTCTAAAGAAAAGCTTCCTTTGTGTTCATTTTTAGTTTGACAAATTATTCTACCTGCATCACACTCTGTGCTGCTGCCTTCTATGAATCGAGTCCCTTGAGGACAAGTGCAGGTGTATCCTCCTGGTCTCAGCAAGCAGAGGTGGCTGCAGACATCTTTACAAGGATTAGGCACTGGGAAAAAAGAAGTGATAAAGGCAGTTGAAGAAGAGTGCAGCATATTCCTGAGGTAAGGCAGGGAAATTTCATAGTCAGTAGAGTATTATCACACACCAAAAATCTAAACAAGTTTAGATCCATTTGTAAAAACAACAGATGTTCAAATACCACATTTATATCAAAACCTTCTCTCTCATCTTTTTTTACATTCTTACGGGAGAGACCATGGCTGTTGGAAGACAGTGTAGCACCAAGAAGAAACTAAACATCTCCAAGCAACATGGAGCTTTCTGATTATGAAAGCTAAAATACCTTTTAAGAGGGGTATGTTGGATGCTCCTCTGGACATCTTCCCCTGTGAGCACTGTGGACATGTCATAGCTGAAATAAACCCCTTGGAGGCAGTATTAAATGGCCAGCGCTTTGTATGTTACCAGGATTAATTCATATTGTGACTGCCACCTCTATGACAACTCCATCATGGAGGGGAAGATGAGAAAGGACAGGGTCATAACTTAGTTCTAAGAGACTCTAAAGAGCAGTGCGTGGTATTCCACAGCTGATTTAACTTTGGATGTACAGAAAATACTTGCCAGCCTCTATTCCAATTTTGTGTTTTCAGAAATTAATATTATCACATACTGATAGATACATTATCAGAATATTATTAATCTCTTTGAAGACATCAAAACCAACTTTGATATCCTAGCAAGGAATAGCTCACTAAAGGATGCTAATTACCTACCTGATTGATTGTATCTGTGCTGGTGATAGATGCGCACTTGAGTAAGCCATGGATTTACAGTCAGCACTTTCACTTTTTCTCCATTTCCAAATTTATCTTTCTTCCAGACTTCTCCTCGTTCTTTAGCTATCCAATATAAATGGCCTTCAAAGACATCGAGGCTGTATGGACTGCTTACTTCTCAAAGAACCAAACAATAGACTGTCAGCAAGCAAATCTCTAGCAGGATTGATAAAACTGCTGTCCTTCTTCAGGTTAAATATACCATTTAATCCTTTCATTTTAAGACATTTGCAGCTATATATATATATACACACAACCCCATGTGCCTCAACACTTCATGTCACTGTACCTGCAGACTGATCGATAATATACATAAAAAAGCAAGAATCCAGTTTTCCACATTGTCCCCTATTTGGGTCATGGAAATCTAGTTACCAGGCATCATGAACTCTGAACCTGGTGTGCCATTTTTCCCTGTATAAAGGAGGATAAAACACTAACAAGACTCACCCTTTGAAAAGCTCCCAGATCTAGCCCCACTTGTGAAGCCCAAGTGCTTGTTAGCATACATCTTGAGTACCATTATATTAATTGCACAAGTTCTTACCTCCATGTAATACTATGGTTCTGTCTGTCCCATCAGGTCTCATGGATTCAATAATATTTTCTTTAGAATCACTCCAATAGATCCTGTCATTGTTCAAATAATCAATAGAAAGACCTGTTGGCCAGCCAAGGTCTTCAGAGACCAGAGTTTGTCTTTGTTGTCCATCCATCCAGGCACATTCAATCTTTGGCTGCCTTCCCCAGTCAGTCCAATACATGAGCCTGAAAGGACAGACCCAGAATTTAATATGGTTCAGAATTTGGACACCATGATTATCCTTTGGTGTTTCATAGAAAAGGTCAGTTGTGGAACATAAAGCTCTTCAGCAACCTGTTCTGCGGATGTGATCAGGGAAAGTCACAGACAGTTCACTGAACAGGCTTGTTTCAAGTACAGAAGATAAATACCAAAATAATAATGTTTTCATCTTGTGTCCTGATTTGGGGACAGAGTGGTTTTAATGACAGTTTGTCATTCTTAGTGGAAGAAAAATGACTGTGAACACTGAACATCCATCAGTTACAACAAAGCTGCAGAGCCCATGTGACTTCAGGAGCCATGCTGCTTTACTCCAGCTGAGAAGCACATATTGAGGTATCTGGTGATCCACCATATAATACAAGATGTAGCAAGCACCGCTGTTGAACGTACCAGTGCATTTACATTGTTTTCCACTGTGAAGGAGGCTGTGTCTGTATCGCTTGGAGGTTCTAATGAGACATTCACATCTATTTCCCTATTTCAGTACTAACAGGGAAATTCAGTGAGCACACAATACTGTAGAAAGGATATTTTTATTTGACCTACCTGGTGGTGTCACCAACACAAGCACCCATATGAAATCTACTCCTAAAATACTTTCCCATGTACACAAATTTCCTAACATTAGTAAAGGGAAACTCCAGAAAGCATTCTCTTAGTCTTTCCTGTAAAACTAATCATTGTTTTGATTTTTTGGTATTGAATAGCATTGAAAACAATTCTGGGAAGTCCTGTAGCACTTACCCACGTTTTGGATTGACAGCAATAGCTGCTGGTTGATCCAGTAGAGAAAAGATAAGCCACTTTCTGTACCGTCCATCTAATTTTGCCACCTCTATGCGATTAGTCCCTGAATCAGTCCAGTAAAGATGTCTGCATTACATAAAACACAAAACATTCCAGAAGTAAATAGTTTATACTTGGGAGAGGAATAACAAATTTTTTTATTTTTTTTTAAGAAAAGCTATATCAAACCCAAACAAAATTAATATAATGAAGCTGCATTGATTACATATGAACTTTTTCAGTCTGGAATATACAGACCCTAAATATAGGTGAGTTTAGCAAATGTGATCTATGGGCTCACTAGTTTTCTTCTCTGACAAAGTTTCTGCAGCTGCCTCTGTTCCCTGTCAAATAATCATCATTAAAAGGTTACTGAGAACTGTCACTGTTACTTCTAAGCACCAGAGGCAGCTAATAAGCATCTTTAAAGATTCCATTTTCCAGGAGACTATGAGGTTCATTACAAACAAAAATTCATTTAGCCTTTAATTTATACAGCAGCTCTACAGGTATCCATCTTACTAGTCCTCTAGACTAGCTCCTCTCTAGACTTCTGTCTTCTAACAGAGATGTTAATGGATAAACCACATCAGATGCAAATGCTTTTAGTCCTTACAAACAGGGCAGTCTACTCTTCCTTGAGTTTTGCTTATCTTTCTCATCACGGCTCTGTTTTTGACCTTAGATAATAAATGTATTCATTATTATGCACCCACTAATCACACAGTGCCTTCTCATGGAATAAATTATCTCGTAATTGGCTTGGGAATTTGAGAAAATACTGTAATTCCTATTTTGCATATGGGTGGAAGGACTAAGTGTCCCAAACCCTGTATATCAGTTTTTATATAATGTGCAGACACTTAAATATGTTTTTTTAAAAAATATGTTTCAACATTGTTCTGGAATCAGTATAATACTATGTTTGACATGCTAAAGATGCTAGCCTCACCAGGATGCTGGTCATATGTATCTGTTTTCATTGCTCTCATGACCATATAAATTTGTGAATAGAAATTCATACACTTTCTCCTGCCCTCAGAGGTTTTTGGTTTTCCGGGTGGCCTGCAGTTCACAAAGCAAACAGCAAAACAGCTTGAAGGCTAAAGGCTAGTAGCCCAGGCCTTAATATATCTACCTCCTATTTAAAAACTGCTGGAAGGAAAGATACGATTTTCCACTTCTTTTTTTTTTTTTTTTCCATCATGACTAGCACAATTTTTCAGGCTAGTGAATCACTTCAGCCAGCCAGACTGACTTATCCTGCTGCAGAAATTAGGGTGATGTACTGCATGAGCAACTTCATAACTATTTCATAGCTCACCTAACATAGCATACCTAACACAAAGAGTCCAGATAATGAAAGCTACATATCAGGCCGCAAACTGGAATAAGTCTTTTCCCAGTCTTTGCCTACTCATACAATAGGTTTTTGAATCATTAGGGGAAAAAATAAATAAATCTGTTGCCACAAATACATTCAGAAAAAAGTGCTACCTATCCACAACCCAGGTCTTAAGCACCTTCAATCCTATTTTGATTGGGGACATAAAAGGTAAAGTATTCATTCACTTAGTTGATAACCACATGACAGAGGGGAAGCAGATAGCTAAAATTCCTTCTTTTATTTTTCAGCTTTTCAGAAACTTCATGCTTTACTATGATCTTAGCATCCTTGTTCTTCACCCTATTGACTGCATCACCAGGAACATCCAAAATCTGTCAACAGCATTCAGACAGTTGATCCATCTCTATAAACTCTGTCCGTTCAGCTTCAGACAGAATTCTGACTACATTTAATCACATCTACCTACAAACATAAGGATTCCCTCAAGATTATACCAAATGAACTACAGCTATGCCTGTTCACCACACTCTTTAACAGTTACACTGTAAACAAGAAATGACACCATCAACATCTAACTTCCAAAAATTATGCCCAACTTTCTCCCAGCTTTTCTCCAAGGTAGGAAAAGTAAGCAGTGATCTCATGATTTCTAGGATTAAGTTTAAAAATTGCCATGTTTTTGACTTAAAGAAACCCACAGCCAACACGAGGGAGAAAAAAGTCTTGAGAGACAATTACAAAAATGTTACAATTTTCTGAGAAAACACTTCATTCATCAGATTTCACAGCTGCTTCTGCTTTGCGATTAGCTCATACAGCCCAAGGCTGGTTAAGAAAGGAGCAAAGAAAAAAGACAAATTCCATTATGGACTGGGGAGGTCTCCTTCCAACAGCAGAGAAAGCTTGTTCCCTGGAGCTTACCCTGAGTCCTTGAAGAAGAATCCATCTGACATGACGGCCAGTGTACTATCACTTTACTGATGTACAACTGATCTGCTAGTTGTGATTAATGCAAGTTTCCTCAGAGAATATGTGATGCAGTCAGCAACATATATTTGACCTATTAACCTGCTGTCTGGGCAAATAGAGCTTACTACATTCTCCTGAAGTACCTTGAAACTAGATACCTTCAGAGACAGTTCATAAGGAAGGAAAAAATGGGTTTTGCACTGCCTGATCAGACCCTTGACATAAGCAAGGTACAGCTTATGTCTTTTCATAGCTTTTCAGTGTACTTACCTTCCAACCCAGTCAACAGCTAACCCATCAGGATTAACTATGTACTTGAGATTCAAGTCAACTTCCTTTGTAGGATTGTTCCTACTGCTGTCAAATGTGGGCAGATAAGCACGTTTGATGGCTCCAAACTCAGAACCCTGTCCCAGAATGCTGAAGTACACAATACCTTCCAAAAAGATGACAAAGATAATTTTTAACATCTAGTTATTCCATATTTTGGGGAAATTTTCATCTTTCTGAGGCTTTTATGTGAAGACACCAGACCCATTTATTTATGAACAACACAGAGCTGTCTGTCCAATTAAATTATATTGTGTTAATGTGTAAGTTTTTAAGCCATTCATCATAGGCAAGATGCACATCTAAAATCATCTTGATCTAGACCATCAAGAAATATGTATCACATTTTTCAAGAGTAGAGGATCTTATCTCTAGAAGGCTTTGCATATGATTTTGAGAGTAATTTAGACTCTCATGACCTACGGAGCAAATATGGCCCCAAATAGTGGCCCTGCAAAAAAGGCAAAAAGCAGAGAAACTGATAAAGGGGCAAAGATATAAACTAATACAGGGATCTACTCGCCAATCCTGCTTAGTGTAAGGATTAGCTCTTGCAAGACTTAAGCCAGGTTTGGGGCCTGGCAGAGGCAGAAAAAAAGGAAGCAGTTCATTTACAGCAGTCCTCTACTACTGCATAATCCTAAAGAGCCAGAATTCCACTGCTGAATTCACAAGAGGAAAAACAGTATGAAACCTAGCTAAACTAAATTAAAGCATTGAGGAACCACACTGGTACTGAAGAATGAGTAAAGGGGAGGGACACATTCAACCAATACCTGGCCAGTCAATCTTATTTGATTTTCTTTTTCATTTCCAGCATAAATTAAGTACCTATACTGGCAGCAATGCATCCTTTTAAACCAACCATTCCATGGTTGAGTATTAATGTTCTACACATACTCACTCAGGCCTATCCCTTCAGGGTCCCAGTCATAATCCAGAGCTTGGATGCGCTCCTGGTTATCAATATAGTCAGAGTACTGTTCTGATGAAATATTGTATCTTCGAATCCGCACATTATCTGGCAGCAGCAACAATGGAGGATTACCTGGGAAATGATCGTGAATTTTATTTTCATGTGTATTTCATTTTCAAAGAAACAGATGAAAGTCACTTCTAATCAAAAATAAATTGGGGTTTTCACAAGTTCTGTCTGCATAAGAAGCAGAAAGATCACAGGGTCACTTCTACAACTTCAGAGCTATTCAAACTTCTTGGCTTTCCAAAATTAATTTAAAACTCTGGAAATACTTACCACTGAGGACAGTATTATCCTTTTCACCATAGATTTTGTGCAGTAAGGAGATTTTGCACATTAAGGGATAATGCATTAAAAAATTTTAAACATTACAGTGTTGGCATATCACCACCTTACATCTCAAAAACAGAATGCTGCTATACACTTTGTGGTTCAGCTCCCCCTTCACAGTACAGGAAACAATTCTGAAAGTACAAATAAATTGCTTGCACTTTGAGCCACAACCTATCTGAGTTCTTCTACCTGAAAGTCTTTAAATTCTAATGTCGTCATATACAGATGAATGTTCTCCTACCCACAGCTTAATTTGGATTTAGCCTCAATACTCTAACAACTTGACTGTAGGGAGTATCAGTCCCACGTGCCAAATTTTGCTGGTGAGAAAATTTAATTGTTCAGCCCTTTTGCCAAGAACAAAGTCCAGTTGAGAGTCATGGACTTAAACCCCAGGCCTTCTCCCAGAGAAGAAATTATCCTATGTTAATCACATCTTCACAGACACAATGAGAAATGACAAGGCATTCAGCTGGGAAAGGAAAATCTCATTTACCAGTGCCTTTTCCAACTAATAATACTCAGTTTCCTGTGAAGTGTTCAATTGAACACAATCCCTTTCCCTCTAAGTCATGCCTAGCTGTGGGAGAGTAAGGCAAGTGACTATTCTCTAATGAACATACAATTCAGTGTAGAAATTGACAGCATTTCCAATATATATGCTATTAGAGGGAAAAGGGGACTTAATATTCTGTGTGTTCTGAAAATGCCTACTAATCAGGCCTGCAGCAGACAGGCAAAGGAAGCGCTCATTTATAAGTGCTTTAAGCCTGTCCTATAAGGAGCAGCAGAGTTCTGAGCATACATAGAACTTTGAGCACAACAAATTTCATGATGTTATCAGCTACAGTCATGTTATCTTCTGTCATTTAGCCTTTAAAACTTTAGGTGTCTACATGCTTCCTGAATAAAGCCTATGAAGAAGGGTTTCAAAGAACTAGACTTCTGACACAGGCACATAAAAAGGCAGCCAGGTAGAAACTCAGGTGCAAATGCCCTCTTGTATTTCCAGTCTCATGCTCAACGGTAAATATTTGCTGAGTTAGGTCCCTTGACCAGAAACCTGAAGACATAATTTTCTTTTATCACTTCTCATATTACAAATGATTTTCAGGTTTCAAAACCTCTAGCAGCACACAGTTTTGTTCACAGGCATTCTGTTTTGAAGATTTTACTATCTGACTAGGCACACCATATTTCTACCATGTATCTCTTAAAGCTGTTAAAGTGTAAGTACTTTTCTAAATACAATGTTGTCTTTTATCTAATACTGCTGCATTGTCACTTTTTTCTGTTTTCTTCAACTCTTTATTATTACTATTCTATTACTATTGTTTTCTGAATCAACTCTCTACTAATCAATGACTGTTCACGTACTGTAGGCACTGCACTAAGGTATGATAACAAGCTAATGACTGACATTGGCCAAAAGTCCCATTTGTGTGCATCAGTCCATGAACAATCAGTGTCGATCTGTCATCAAACTGCCTTTGATTTGTACCAGTTTAATGCAACTTTCTTCTGATGCATTATTTTGTCGAGAAAACCTAAACTTCAGGAACAGGCAACATTAATTTCCTCCTGATGACAACCACAGGATAAGCAGGTTTTTGTTTGCGGAGCCCTTGAAGAGAAAGGCAGGCAGGTATCCAAATCAAGATAATATTTTTAATGTTTACAATTGGAAGCAGAGATGAGCACTTCTGTTCTTGATTATGGAATGGGCAGAATACACAGATAATAATACGTTACAGAATAATGTTTGGTTTTCATTATCCCCTTCCTAAAAGAAGAGAGGATTATATTCATTAAGTTGCTATACTCCACTTGCTCTTTACAGGTAGCAATCAATCTTGCTATCAGTTAACATACCATTAGCTGCACACTGTTTCCCTTGTTGATCACCCACAGACCTGAAGCCATCTGCACAGAAACATTCATAGCTTCCTTTGGAATTCTTGCAGTCCTGGGTGCATGTCCCAAAGATCTCACACTCATTAATATCTAGGCATAAGTAGAGAAAAAATTATTAGAACTTAATCTCTTTCTTCTGCATGCTGGTCACCTTTACTCCATGAAGTGGTAAGTTTGTCCCTTCCCCACATACTCTAGAAGATCAGTGACCTAATAAGTCACATCAGCATCTGTTACCTAACAGAACTCCTCATCACTCATCTGCTGTCTAACATAACTAACTACAGATGGCTAATAACTGCATTGCTCCTGCTTATCAGATTGCTTTTCAGAGAGACATTGTTGATCATGTATTTTCATGTCAAATCACCAAGACGAAAGATGAGGCACAACTACAGTGAGATGCAGAAGCAAAGTCTTCTTGAAATGCTGAAGCAAAGATACCGAGTCCTCAGAAACAATATCAGCAGCAAGGAAAGGAAAAGGTGGTCTTGGATCATCCTTAATAAAACTACACATATTGTCTAACAAGAGCTGGGAGCAACAAAGTGTTGTCATCAAAACATACTGAAATGGTACCTGTGAAGGTACTATAAAGCACAACCACAAACAATGGCCTTTGGGTAGACTCTGCACCATAGTTTATCTGCATATAACCGGGATAAAAATATGGTACAATGAACCTTTACTGTAGGTCTGCTTTGGAGCAGGACAGAAGGACACTATAACCTTCAGTAAGTTTTCTTTCAGTAAGGAGAGAAAAAAAAAAACAACAGGAAATTTCTGTCCCTCAGATTGCAAGGATATGACAACGCTTATCTACAGTAAAGCAAAAACATAAACCCACAGCCACCAAAAGTTTAAAATAAGTCCAAACTGTGGAGCCAGTTCTTTGTGGAGTGAGGCCTGCATGTTAGAAAACATGATTCAGCAGCAGAACTTTTTAGGAAGCATCTGCTAAATGTATAAAAACTGTTCTAGAATGCAAAATGGGTTATCACATTGAAACGTTTAAGTAACAGGTTACTGAACGCTTATCAGTGAGAAGATGATTAGAAGATCGAAAATACCATCACAGGAGTTTCGGTTAGTTTCACTGGCCTTGTACCCTGGTCTACAGGAACAGATAAAGCCTCCTTCATTCAGGTTGGTACAGTTATGTTCACAGATATTTTCTGCACAAGTTCGCTCTGTTCCAGGATCTGGGGGTGGGGGGAAGAAAGAAAGTAAATTATACAATTATAATATAAAAATGAAGTGATAAAGGTGTCATAATTTTGATCATTATTATGATTTTAAATGGTTTTCAGGTAGACAAGATCAGTTTTCTTTCATTTTTTTCTAACTGAAACTCAATTAATGTGAACATGTATTCTCTAAGGCATAACTAACTACATGTCAACACAGCTGCCAGTTAAGTTCAGTCTCTAGACAGGGTCATGATAAAAGCCATAACCATCAAAGCTCACCTTCCTTAAGAGAAATGGCATTCTACATAACCACCAATCACCAGCAACTGCAGAAACTAAGGCATTTGACTAAATCCTACCTTTGCCAGCCCACCTCTTTCTTACCCAGAGCTTTTTTTATCAGTAAACAAAAAGTGTTCTCAATCGCTATCATACATAACACAGGCCCTACATTATCTATAGCTGGAAATTGAGAGAAGATGACAGCTTGTTCATGCTGTACCTAATCTAAAAGCTAATGAAGTCAATACAGGTCATTGCAGAGAATGCACTGCCCTTTAAAACATGTCCATAATTGAAAAGGCAAGCCACGAATAATAGATACTCTGTAACAGACAATGTAAGTACATACAGAATTCTACCAATTCTGACATACTCTACATATACACAAAATACTTTTAAATTCAACTCTGTTATAAAAGTAGAAAATATGAATAATACATGTTTATTGACAGAGCATAAGAAAAAGGTATAGATGTACGGAACAGACATTATATTAAAGCTGATTATTTCCTTTACACATACATATCCAGTGCTGATTAAATTAAGTTTAAACAGCTCAATTTCATATACCTGTAGAAGCATAAACTTATTGTACATACACACACACACACACACAAATATTCTGTTTTCTTTATAACACGGGTATTTGATGTTGGGAAAGCAACAAATGTTACCACCTGATCTGCATTCACATCTATCTCCAAAGAATAGAACACTGACTGCCAGAAGGTGTCTGTTTTGCACTGTTACATATCCCTTTTATACTTTTACATTTTTGTCAAGTCATTGCATTAGGTTATATTACCTAAAGACCATTGGGACAGTAGGTGAAACAGAGAAACCAGCTGCTTTAAAATGGACTGCACTATAGGCTTCCCAGTTATCTGCATTTTGCATGCTGGATTGTAAATCACCAGTGCATCATTTGGCACACTTTCACTTGAAGCTATCAAAGCCTGACGAATTGAAATTGCAAGTACATGTTCATATTGTCACTCTGCAGCTGTCTACATATTGATACAAAAAGTTAGGATTTTTTTTTTCAGATTCCATGAGAATGTTCTCTCTTGCCTCAAAGTTCAAGCCAAAGCTTTTGCATCTAACAGGATGCTAGTAAGTTTATGATGCATAGTTAATAAAAGTTGCACAGAGGATCTTAGAGGGTTGGACTGGCTATCCTTATGGAATTCCATGGTCATGTCTGTAAGCAGGAAAAGAGAAGCATCTCACAGTACTTAAGAGCACTAAGCAACCTACACCAGTTGAGTCTGACTATGAATACTTCATAGGTTGGCCTATTGCAATTATAATGTAAATGTCCAGATGTTCTTGCCTCCATAATGTAACCCATTTCAAAACAAGATCAAAACCATGATGAAACCCTTTTCTGTGATGTGCACTCTAAGCCTAAAAAGGACTGTTCAGAGCACTGAATTTCATAGAATCTTTTAGGTTGGAAAAGATCTTTAAGATCATTGAATCCTACCATAAAACTAACATTGCCAAATCCCACTAAACCACGTCCTTATGTGTCACATCTACACATCTTTTAAATACCCCAAAAGAAGGAAAACAGAAAATATTGTCATGTCTAACTGGATGATCCTAGCACAGGCTAATTAAAAAATCAATACTTATTAGTATGCTATTCAAGAAGAAACATTTCAGACATTTTTATTTCAATAGCATTATACTTTTGTATTCTATTAATATTACTTACTGCAGCCCATTTCATCAAAATGGTCTCCACAGTCGTCATAATTGTCACAAACATAATGTAGAGGAATGCAATTTCCATTACTGCACTTGAATTCTTCAGTTGTACAAGGTCTTGGGGTTGGTTCTCTACCTACAGTTGAGAAGAGATCCACCCCTCTGTCACAGTTTCAGCTACACAGTAGCAACACACAGCATTATTCTACACTGTTAATGAGGAAGCTGATGCAATCTGGTAAAATAACAACTAGAGTGACTTTGGAAGTCCGTAGTAAATCTAGAACTATAAGTGAGGCCTCATGACTTCTAGTCACATTCCCGTGAACTGAAAGAAGCCCCTCCATTTTATGAAGAGAGAAGGTAAATTATTCTTGTTAATAGTTGATTGAACTTTCTTTTTAATAGTCCAAATCTATTACTATCCTTTAATGATATACTTCATACATCTACTGCAGACTTCAAGAGACTATCAGGATATTAGTAAACTACCAGCTTTAAGAATATTGTACAATAAAGCTAGTAAATAATATTATTAAGCAACAAAAAGGTATTATTAAACTCAATAATAGAAAAATCAACATAGTCAATGAGAACTACATAAGATATCTGAGAGCAAAAACATACTGAATATTAAAAGAGCTTTCGCAGGATTTGGGCCTAAATATCAACACTGTTACTATGTGCATAACAGTGTCAAAAATACAAACTACCCGTTTCTCCATTTTAAAAGTCCCAGCTATTCATCTCATCCTCATTTTATGATACAGTCAAACTCTTTCTTCTTTCCTATTTTAAGTGGAGTTCATAATAAGTTGACATAAGTTAGCTGCTGCTCCTCATAAAATACAATATTATTTTGAAAATCATGCTCTGTACTTTTCAGACAAAGGTTTGCTGACTTTTGCTACTTGTATGGAGAGCTGTAAATATGTAGTACCAATAATCATGGTTCAAATTATTTCATACTGAGCTCTAGTTTTCACAATTCATGTTTCATTCTGACATTTCTATAGTCCTTTGGCATAATTAAACATTAAGCACATCACAGTTACTGAATTTGCTGCTCAGTTTGGTGTAAACATACAGTGTTCCTCTTTCTCATCACTTCCATCTCCACAGTCATCCTCCTGGTTGCACAGCTCATGACTATATATACAGCGGTTGTTTTCACATCGGAAACGGAATGGAGAATCACAAGCAATGTCCACTGAAATCACAGAGACCAAGACAGTTACACTTTGATACCTCATGCCATTGAGTTGCAAATTATCCCTATCGCTTTTATCTGGTAACATTTATCTGGTTTCCCATATTTTAAAAAGTGTGGAAGCATTCAGACCCAAAAGAATATTTTCCTCACATTTTGGTGATCTATGTTAGGATATTAGACATTTTTTGTCAGAAGACAGTGCATCATCTTTGGCCAAAGGCATATCCTATGACTACATTTAACACTGAGGTTTCTAGATTTGTTTATGAAGTAAACTGACTGAAAAACCATCATGCTATTTAAGTGGCTCTATAGTGCACAACTGACAAAAATTTAAGTAGTACTTCAAACAATTCATTTTTGGAGCTGAAGTCAGGACTCCTCAACCATATTTACAAAGATGTTCTGACTATACTGATAACCTTAAAAGCTCAGCACCTTGGAGAATATGTTTATCTGTATTAACCTTTAATTGCAAACTGATGCTCTGATTTTAGATAACCAACTTGAAAATGTGGAATAGTGTCCTTCTCTCTTTGATATGTTTCTCCCTACTTTTACAACTACATATACAAACATCTGCAAAGCAGTGAGAAACATACTGTAGGAGGATGAAGTGAACTTGCATATGAAGCAAAATTCTCAGCATTCATCCTGAATTGTCTGTGAGAATCTCCAGTGAAAATAAAATATTTAAAATTTATTTTCTGATTGTTTTCTATATTGTAATAAGATATTTTATTATGCATATTGTTCATTTTAATATAATTTTTCTCTCTTACAGCAAAGGTGAAGTTCTTCATCAGAGTCATCTCCACAGTCATTGTCACCATCACATTTCCAGTATGGCTGGATACAGACATGGTTTTTACATTCAAACAGCATGGGCGGACAGTATGTACCATTAGGATACCGTGTTGCTGAAGAAAAGTAAAGGATTACGACATTTTCATTTACAATGGAAATTGTAGGCTTTCCTGAAAATTATTCAGCCCTACCCTACATTATTTTTTCAATACCCTTCTCTCCATAGTAGGAGATAAAGTATGAGGCACTGCAAAGATCTCCAACAACAACAGACTGCAAGGTCTGAGGACTTCTTGGTAGCTCTAACCTAATTAAGTCAGGTTTGAATGAATAATAAAACAACATAAGTTACTCCTAGAAACTTCTGAAAATAAAATGTCATTAATTTAACAACTACTACTTGAATCTGTTACTGAAAAATCTAGTTTCAGTAATAAAGGCAAATAATGTCATAGGCACCAAATGTGAATAGCTGAAAAAGTATCTAAGATAACTAATTACAAAAGGACTCACATTGGTATAGTAAAAAAATACTCCCCTAAAAACTGTGGAAAAAACTGAACTAGAACAAAGAGAAACCAAAAATATGACTCTTATAACCTACATAAATGAACTATATCATTGCCCTTTCAATGGCTTCTCATACACTTTTTCCTCCAAGAATAGCCAAATGTTATGTAACCCGAGTTCTGAGAGATTAACTGTTGCAAGGCACATTCCAGGATGTGGCTACTGTCAGAAGAATTATGGTCCTACTGTTCAGATTCCCCTTCATACTTAAAGCACAGCTTTTAAAATTAAGTACATTGGAAGGCATACAGAACTGCCCTGATACCAACTTGAAGAGACAGTAATTCTCCTGTGTACTGAAACCTGAAATCATTTGAATGTATAAGTCAGAACCAATGCTTCAATATCACCTAAAAAGCCAATGTCAGTCAGCACAGAGAGCACAGAGGTGCTATTTTCATTCCAACCGGGAACAATACTTTCTGGGTAACAGCTGGAGCTGCAGCTTCACATAAACTATAGTGTACAGGCATGTTTTCACAGTAAATCAATACACAGAAGGAAGACAGAAACAGAAAAGTATCTTATTTTCTTGGCTTCACTGATGCTTTAGGAAACTATACACACCTTTGAGCATTATAAAAAACAATCCCATTACAGAACCTTGTTAGAATACACTACAGTTGAAATAGTGGATATTGCAGTGTCCATTGGATAGTAAAAAAAATTTAATTCAGTCACACGTGTATCTTTTCCTGGACCTTGTAAACACAAATTTCCTGGCATTAGGAATGTGTTTACAATCAGTGTAAGAGATGGCGACTCACAGTTTTATTAAAAAGTAGATTCAGAATATTATACTTATCCTGAATTTTTACTGATATCACCAAGTATTGCAGAATTCTGTACCTCTAAGGAGTCATCTCACTTAAAGAGCGAGAAAGTGCAAATCTTTGTGGAAGTGAGCTCAATGAGCACCAACTGCAAAGCTTGAAACTCACGACAAGTTGCTTCATCGGAGAAATCAAGGCAGTCCGCGTTTCCATCACATCTGAAGCGCTCTGCAACACAGTGCCCACTATCACACTGGAAATAACCTGGGTGGCAGGTCCTCAGCTCTGAAAAGATTCAGAATTAACTGTTGAAATGTCTTCTTGTTCAAATCCAGATAAAGTGTTTACTTTTTGAGAACATCATCCTAAAAAGACTGCAAAATCCCAGACCATTAAAACCGTGGTACCCTCTACTTTTGGTGGAATGACTGATCAGGTCAACATTACTTCATTAAAGATGCTTCCCATAAAAGATCATTTTGCAGAATAACTAATCACATCAGAAACGAAAGTGTGAACATGTAAGAGGTAGCATCCAGAAAATACAAACCACAGTCACGTTCATCTGAATTGTCTTCACAGTCATCATCATGATCACAGATCCACCGGGAAGGTATGCAGCGCAAATTGTCACAACGGTATTCACTTTCTGTGCATTCACGAGGACCTTCATTTAAAGTGAACATACAAAAATGAAAGGTTCCCCAGATGTAGATTTAAACATTCACAGCCGTCTCATTAAACCAGACAAGAGTAATATGGGCAGATAATATGGCATAACCGTTAAACCAAAATTATGTTAAAACAACATCCTCTCTCCCCTTTGCCCATACACTTCAATTATGTTAAACATTTTATGTCCCTCTTAAAATAGAAAGAAGGAAATTCATTGTGTATTTTATTTCATCACAGAATTATACAGTAATTTTTATTTCAAATCAGAAGAAAAAAGATCCACTCTCCTTGTTTAAGGATGTACTAAATTTGTACACAGGGCAGAATTCAAATGTCACTTAGTGGGTAACAATTTGTCTTATTGTGATGACGGATTTATCAGTGGTTTTATGTACCCAAAATGTGTCATTGTGACATCACCATGGTATTTCAGCAAAGAAAAGACAGGCTGTAGAGTAAAACAATGGAATGGTTGCAGTTCAGAGCTGTCTGTCCCATTGTCATAAGAAATCGAACAACAGTTAAGCCAAAAGATGGACTATACCATGACAGCCAAAAAAGAACTCACTGCATTTCTGCTCATCAGAGTTATCTCCACAGTCATTATCTCCATCACACTTCCAGCGCAGTGGGATACATCGATGGTTGTCACAACGGAAATCTCCAAAAGGACTGCAAGTCATCTCCTCTGCAGTGTAGACAGTTTGCCAATGAAACAGTACACATTAGCAGAGTCTTTCGTTAAGACAGAATGCACACAAGATAATGGAAGTAAAGATGTTTTTGCCTCAAACTGGGCCAAGTAATAGCGAATTAATTAAGAAACAGTTGAAATAATTACATAAAACTGAGATGGAAACACAAAGAGGTAAACTTGGTATTGTCAAAGAACATCATCTTGATCTCATGGTGTGTTACAGTTTCAAGTCTTTTCTGGTTCTAATATAGTTATCCAATGTCCTCTAAGCTTTTAAGTGCATGAGAGTTTTCAGCACAAATATGAGGGTCTGGGAAAGCATCATCATACTTCCCATACCAATGGTTTCACCAGCATAGGAGGTAAATTAACTAAAATGTATAACACACTGACAATTTTAATTGGCTAAAAGAGTTCAGCTTAAGTAGCAGTATTTCCTGTTTCATTTGATGACATATCAGTCAAAATAAATCTTCAGAGCTCATAAATATGTGAGCTGCACAATGAATTGCTGCACACAGAATTTTTCCTGAAGACAAACAGCCACCAGGGTAATTAACTGTTATCAAACAAAATATGTCCAGGTACATTATTTCTGAAGACTTCAGAAAATCAAGGCATTTGTTAATTGGAGAAATGGTTTAGGTACAAAGTTATGTTGAAATGTCCTTCTTTGCCAAACATACCACAGCCTTGTTCATCACTGTTGTCTCTGCAGTCATCATTCCCATTGCACACTGCCCACAGTGGTATGCAACGGTAGTTGGTTCTACAGCTGAATTGCGTATGATTGTCACACCGATAGGCCGGGCCCACTGAAAGAGGCAGTTGTCAAAATTAGTGTAACTTAGCCATTGAACCGTCCTCCTTGCTATTCTGCCTTTCAAAATCTGTTACTATTTATAGTCAATTATTTTTACTAAAAAGAGCTCTCTGCTAACTTTAGTGTTGTAAAATACCAAGCATTAAATGTATCTGTTTTTACTATTTTTTCCAATCTATGCTGCTTATATTCTGCATGCGCTACAAACCCATGAAAGGTTCAAATGACATTTGATGTACTTTTCCCTGAAGTTTTTAGAGCTGGTAACAGAAGTCCCAAAACTGGAAGCCAGAGGAGGCAGCTTGTCCTCAGATGGCAAAATTTGGCCAGAAGTTCTTCCACACGCCGGTGAGTCATGTGCTGCAGCACATGGGAAAATCCTGCTGTTAAACATAGTCTAGACTGTGCTCTGCATTTGTTCTCCTTGTAAGCTTGGTTCCAAATCATGTTAGCTTCAAGAAATGAAACTTTACTTTGTTTTTGTAAAAAGTGTGACATATGTCATACTCCAAAGTGGAACAAGGTAAAAATTGGTGAACTCTCATTCACTGTTTCCACACAGGCAATATATGTGCATATCTCACAAAGTGTTGTTAGGGTCCAAGCAGAGGATGCTGTAAGCATCAAGCAAGCCAGAGTGAGATGTTGCCAGTTCTTGGTAATCTGGCCAGCATAATTAAGCTTTCTCCCCTTCAAGTATAAGTAGCAAATTATCTCATAGCCTCTATGTTTTCTAACACTCTTTACTGCATGACTGCAATTTGCTTGCAGAAAACATTCCTTTCCAATAAATTTTCAACCAGGAAAATTAAGTAATGTAGTTTCCTGGTTTTGGTGCACTACAATATAGGTAGCTTACTACAGCTGTGTGCTTACTGCATTCGTGGAATGGCTCATCAGAGTTATCACCACAATCATCATCCACATCACATTTCCAGGACTGTGGGATGCAATGGCCATTATCACATTTAAATTGGCCTGGAGGACAGGTTCTACTGGCACAGTGAGTACTATCTTCATCTGAGTTGTCACCACAGTCATCCTCTCTGTCACACTGCCAGGCTTCTGGGATACATCGTTTATTGGCACACTGCCACTGATGAGTTTCACACTGGTGATTAGCTGAAACAATACAAAATGTTGTTAGGATACTGAAACTTAAGCAGTTATGTCTACAGCAAAAGTTAAAAACAAAGTCAGTAAAAATTTAAAACTTTGAGTTTACTTGTCCAGCTAAGGTACAGATTTCTAACGTCACATGGCACATTTCCTACATGCATCTTCAGACAAGCTCACTAAGGCTCTACACTTTTCTAGGAGCAAGACAAATAGTATCTTCTCCTATAGCAAAGGGAAGTAAATCCAACAGTCAAACATGATTGAAGCAGGGGCTCCCAGCCACTTTGTAGAGGAGCTAAGTGACATTGTGGCTCTTGCCATGCTACCAACTTAGATGTATATTGCCTGATGAGCCTGTTCCTCTGACTATGAATGAACATGCCAGAAAACTTAGTAGAAGACCATGCTAATATCAGCTTCACAACCTATAAATGTACAGCCTCTGTTCCAAAAGGGCAAAGCACTGGAAGCTGATGTCAGCAGTGCTGGCAAACTGGGGGAGCTCTGAAGGCCTATGAAAACAGGAGCCAACACTGATCTCTTCTTCCAGACTATGAATGTCTCGCTGGACATACCTTACTGCTTGTTTACATATACTGCCAAAATGTTCAAGGGGAAACAGTATAATTTCCATACATTTTCTAGACTAAAGGATTCTATTCCCATGCACAAGGTGATGAGCAGAAGGAATTATGTAGACCTAAACTGACTTTTATTGTACCTAGTATATATTAAAACTGGTGACAAATTATGCAGCTGCCACATTTTTACTTATTTAATATTCCCTTGTGCCACACTTAAGAGATTAGCTAGTTGAAACTCAGGTAAAACTGACATTCTATTTAATTCTGTCACTGTTAGAAACCTTTTGCTAATGGAAGGCAGTGAAACTACCAATTATACAACCACACTGCTCTCCCCACCACCACCTCCCCTCTGTATTACTAAGCTTGCAACTACCAGAACTACATTATTTACAAAAAGAGAACTAAGGATGTGATTTTTAAAATTAGATAGAAGTATGAGGAATAAAACAAGTTTTTAAGGAAGCAACATTATTCCACAAGCATAATTAGGCTACATTTCTAAAATACTGCCATCACAAACAGCTCTCAAAAAAAAAAAAAATCTCACATGCACTGGATTTTGTGCAATGCAGAGGGTGAAATAATTTTGTCCCATTACATAAAGCTCTAGAATACAAAGAAAATGAACATACGTGGTAGACTGACCTGGGCATTAGGAAGGCCTTAAGTTCCTCATACTCAGTATACTTTACTGAGAACAAAACAAAGTGTGTCCTGATTCTAGTATTTTATACCTCAGATTGTAATTTACACTAGTTCAAATCTGTCCCAAAGGTGTAGAAAATGTTAAATTTTGATATAGTACATTTTTGCTCTCCTCTACCCTGCTTTTGCACTGAGGTGAACTGCTGTAGCAGGTGCAAGACTAGAAAAGACTGCATCTGTCTACCTCACTTCTTCATCTGCGAAAAAAAGATAATGATTCTGAAATTTATATATAGTTTATAAGTTTTGTCCTGCAAAACACCTGAATTTATTAGTTGTAACATACCACAAAGTACAGGATCTTCATCTGATCTGTCATGGCAATCTGGCTGGGTATTACACAGGAAATGTGGACTTGTGCAGTTCCCATCATTACACTGAAACTGACCAACCGGACAGTATCGGTGCAGACAGGTAGGGGGCTCATCAGAGCCATCTCGACAGTCCCTCTGCCCATCACATTTCCACCAGATAGGAATACACCTACAAAGAGAAAACAGCGTTTTCTTTGTTTAGGAAGTGTCTCTACAGATATACAGTCATTACACAACCATCTTTTTACAGCACATAAGAGAGTTTTGCCTCAGTGTTATTTCTTGAGACTTTCAAGACGTCTTGAATGTCATGTCTTCCACTTCATATGTCAAATGCTAAAAAAATATGCCACAATACTGTCACCAGAACAGATTATATTGGTGGGCCTCTAGAAGAAAGTTCACAGCAAATCAAGGAGGATTTAATTTTTATGTGTATTTATGGTAACCATCTCTCATCCTTTTTAAATCAATCTTCAACTGGATTTTTAATGAGGTAACATTTTAATAATTCACCTGAACTTTACCACAAGAATTTCACTAGAGATTATCAATGTAACATTGCTTCAAAAGGCCACCCAATAAGGACATCTGCCACACAGAGTGATACAATATCAGCACAGTAGCTCTTATATCACCATTCCTCTCCCTCCACTCCTGTTGTCTCAAGAAAAAGGGTCAGAAATATGCCCCTACATCAGCTAAATGGCTTTCCTGGGCCACTGACAGCATATATTTGGCAGAAACAGGTACGTTGTAAAAGATGTACAAAAAATAAAGAGAAGGTTCCAGGTTCACGAACTCAACTGGAAATGTTTTCTGGGAGGTACATGTTTCTAACAACCCAAACTTTGCTACATTAGCGATGTCATACAACAGGAAGTAAAAAAAATACTATTTAAACAATGAGTCTAGAAGTATTTTTCCAAAATCGAAGACTGTCTGGCTTTGTCTTTGTAAGCACACCACGAATTCATAGTGAGTGCAGAAGAAAACCCTAATTTCATGCCCTTTGAAAGAGACTATACTGTAAAACACATCCTTAAAAAGACATTGAAAAAAGATTGTCAGCAGTGGACTTACCTCTCAGTGTCTGCACAGAGAAACTGGGTGCTAGAGCACATTGGAAGGCAGTGGGCTGTATTGCCAAACTGTACTATCATGAAGTTATCGGGACATTCACAGGAATAACCCTGACCACCAGCTTTTATTAGACAAAGATGGGAACAACCACCATTGTTGGTGCCACAAGGATTATTAACTGGTAAAACAGAGAATAAATATTACCATACTTTGCAAATCCCAGGACACAAAGGTCTCAATTTACAATAAAGTCCTCCAATACTGTATTAAAAGATGTAATACATTGAAAAAGAAGACCTAGATAACTAGGCACTTAGTGAAAGAACTATATATGATTTCATATACAGGAAATGTACGCTATTAAGCCATGACGTTTTAGAAACTAATTTAAAAGCATGCATTTCCAGTCATTGCTATTCAAAATGACAATTTATAAGCATGAAGTAGAGGACTACATTTGCTCTGTGCATTTTATTCACCTCAGCAAAGCTAAAAGCTGAGTGCACTTAAGACCCTTTACAATTAGTTTCCAGATAACAGCTGACCCTCTAAATGCAAAACCAATTCTGTTTTCTCACCAAATGGCTGTCTGTATGGATGGTAAACATGGATGTCAAATGGCCTGTGTGTGGTGTTCACAAGAACAGTCCTGTCTGATCCATCATATTTATTTCCCTTTTCAACTGTTCTTGTGTTCCAGTCAGTCCAATATATTGTGTCTTCAAAAATTGTTATTGCAAACGGATGAGGTAAAGTGCCATCATATACCACATGACGATGATGTCCATCCAGGTCAGAGTATCTACACAAAGAAATATGTGTGAAACGTTCAGATAAATACTAACACATCCTCACGTTTTAATTATACATGCTTATGGTACTTCATTATTGGTGACCAGGTTCATACCATGTGGAACTGAAGCTTCTTTAGTCCCTACTGATAGAGCACCGTCCTCAGGGAATTCATTTTAAGATAAGCAGGAAAGTAAGCCAGGTTATTTTAGGCAAATAAACGGAATAGAGGAACAGCCACCAAAATGTAAAGCCTTCCCACAGAAGCATATCAGCTAGTCCAATTAAATTTTGCACATTTTCTGCCTTACAGCAAGTTATTTTTGTAACATAGGAGACTAGCTTGCCTGTATCACTCCGACTGCTAATAATGGAACACTCAAGACAATAATAGGCCTCATATTCCTAGATTTTACCTGTCTCTGATTTAAAGCCTCCTCTGATGAGATATCTTCAATAAGATCTTGTATTTTTACTATCACCTTGCTATAGGGAGAAATTATGAAATCCAAGAGAGAAAGCAAGACAGAGAAACATACATATAAATAATACACACATTTTTTAAAAGGCTGCTGGAAGAATTACTGAAAAGAAGAATAGAAGTACATATAAACCTAAATGTACATGTCAATATTAATAAAAATACATATACTAATATAAATACAGAGAAATGCTTTTTGAGTATTTCAGTACCTTGACAGGAACCAGAATGCTAGTTACTCACTTTTACTGATATTTAAGTGGAAATTTTCTAACACTAGAAGCAATTAATAGATTTTTCTTGAATCACAAAAGAATCCCATGTGCTAACAAGAAATTCCATGTTGTACCTATGGACAAATGTTCAAAGATACTCTAACGCTTTGTATACCATTTTATTAGCATGTAACTAGTTTAGTTACAGCTCAACACCTATCTATAGGCAGAAACAAGAGAATCAGGAAAAAAACAGTGATTTTATATTCAGTTTGCTTTGGTTCAGGTTGTACGCTTAGGTACAGAGAAGTTGCATATTCAAGTACAGACTGTGAATCTTTTCACTATAATTTTTGGACCACTTCCAGCAAAGATATGAACTAGGCTACTGTGTCATCTAGTGATTCATATCACCTGCTACTCCAGACTTTCTGCCTCTGGTTTCCTATAGAGCCAGTGGGTACATACGGATGCTTACAGCACCTATAAATGTTACCACTGCAATCCAACATAAGCAATTATTCAGTTGTTTTATTCATTTCTGTGTACTTACTCAATGTAATTTAGATGGGCATCTGCCCAGTACAGCTTGTCATTGGTGTAATCTATGGTGAGTCCATTGGGCCACTCTAACTTTGTAGAGATAATTACTGTCTTCTCCTTGCCATCCATGCCTGCTCGTCCAATATAGGCTCGATCTGCCCAGTCTGTCCAGTAGATTTGCCTGTCCAAATAAATACTTATAGTTAGGATTGTTGTAAAAATATGCTGAAGTAAATATTAGAAACCACACCTCAAACACAGTGTTTCCTGCAACAGAACTAAAGCAGAAAACTGTTAATTTGTTGCTTTAACTGCTACAGCAGCCAATTGCGTGATCACAAGTATCTTCAAAGAATGCAACTGGCAGCCCCACCATCTAACAAACCACACAGATGTCCATCAACCTTTTTACCCTGGCAACCAAAACTTCCTTGTCCAAATTCCACTTTCAATGATATCTGACAGCCTGCATAAATACCTAAAAAAGATAAGATACTATTTTTCCTAAGCCGCAACTAAAATATAATGCCATGCAAATCTGAGTGTAGACAGCCAAAATTTATTTCAAATTTTCAGAGACAGTGCAAGACTATTCAGAAAAGAAAGGAAAAGCACTCTTGAAATGTCATACCCATATTTTGGATGAACCACAATTGCTCTGGGGTACTGAAAGCAGAAAGTGTTGTTGGCATCTACACACTGATCCACCAGTTTTTTCCGGAATCTTCCATCAAGTTCAGAGACATAGAGACAATCTTTGTAGGCATCCACCCAGTACAATTTTCTGAAATTTTAGAGTTAATTTATTTACTCTTATTTGCTGTTTTTTAATTTATTTTGCTTCATAGCATCTTAAATTTCACAGGTTTTTTACTCCTAGAAGTAATACACCCACTGTAAAGGAAGAATACACAGACCATACTGACAACTCTTCTACACCATGCTCCAGACTGCCTTTTTCACTCCTGCTGTTCTGGCATCCACAGTCATTGGTGCCAAATTCAAACTTTCAGTTGCCCAATTGAGTAATAATATGCCATTTGCCTAAAAATTCCTAACCTCCCTTTCTCTTCCCTTCCTCTCCTACCAACAATGGCCAGTGAAGAGGAGCAGGAAAAGACGTGCAGTGCAATGGATTGTGACCAGGGCTGTAAAGTACTGGAGAGAATCACCACACTGCCACCTCTGCTCTCATCAAACAAGTAGAATAGTTGCCAGGTTCTCCTTTGAAAATTCCTAAGCAGTTCCATAGTCCAATTTAAACTTCACCTAGAAATTTCTAACGCTTCTATTACTTTGCCTAGGAATTATACACAGCTGTAATCAAAGAAAACATGCAAGCTGAAGCAATGATTTTTAAAAGCCTGCAACAAAACAAAGCATTTAATTTAGTTAGAACTACAGCAGGCTACTTTGAAATTGTCTGCACAGCTGGTCAGCTCCAGCATTCACGGGGTCGTTCCAGAAATAGCTTGACAGATACAGCTTCTGTCTAAACCACCCTCAGCAGTACCATTCCCACAAGGGAATAGAAGGTAGTCTTCCCCAATCTGCACCTCATGGCATCCTCCAGTCCTCCCCCTGTACTGAAAATGAGCAGAAAAACTTATCAACCATTGTACTGTCCTTTGAAACAGCTAAACAAAAATTGACTGAGGACATAACTAAAGGTAGCTGAAATAATTCAGTAACTGTATTAGTAATGGAACAGTAGGAACACTTCAGCTAAAATTGGGCTTTTCTTTCCTCACCTGTCCATGAATCATAAAGCATTTAAGACTGCTGGCAACATTAATTATCATTAGGTTTAGAGAGAAAGTGGTTTAAAAATAAAAACTATTATATTCATATAAACACTCTCATAGAAGTTCCAAATGTGACTTTTTGAACAATTCTCATTATTTTTCAGTCTGATCCATGATATTTATAATTTTCATACTAATACTGCACTCAGAAAGCAAAACTTAATGAAACACAGCCAAGAACATTGTCAGAAAGGGCACCACATAAGGACAGAGTTTCTGTGGGAGTAAATCAGACTACTTTTTGACACGCAGTATATAATTCAAAAAATCACCACAATGCAACATGTTTTCCAATTACCTCACCCTTACACTGCCCTCCTTACAGCAAACAATGTGGATCACATTGATTGTCAGTCAGTTAAAGATGCATTTTTCAAGAGCAAAAGAAATGTGCTTTTCGCATTGGTACAGGAGCTAAATTTCATTAATGTTTATTATTACTTTATTGGAATCTAGTTATCTGTTCTGACATATTGTTTATGCATAGAGTGAAGCCTGCATCCCAACCTCAACAACTGCTAGCAAAGAAATAAAATGCATAAGCTCAGAACCCCTACCCCATAGCCACATGTAACATCCCACCTGCCTGCTTGCCTAGTCCATTTATTAATGGTTTCCTAACAAGTTTTTCCAAGGGTCATATGCACTGCTTCATTATTGATGAGAAACCAACTCTGATATAACCTCAGTATACTAGATATGAGAACAATTAAAGGAAAGCGTTATGTAATGTATTAGATGCTGATAAGCAATTCCAGAGCAGTTGTGTAACGCTGCATCCACAATCCAAAACTATTTCAGCACTCATTGGGAATTCCATATGAAGTGGGAGAAAAATCCCAAGATAAACTCCCTCACACATCATTTCCTTAGTAGCCCAGAAAGACAAAAAACGTATTTTCTTACCTGCCAACCCAGTCAACAGCGATACCTTCCCCGTTGGGTACATCATCACTTATCACTGCCTCCTTATTTGTTCCATTTAGGAACATTCGTTCAATGACCTTCCTCCCCACATCAATCCAGTACAACCTCTTTTCCACCCTGTCAAAGTCCAGTGCCACCACATTTCTCAGTCCTTGCAAAATGAGAGAGTAAGACTGACCATCTGCTGTGAGATTTCTCAGATAGTAACGGTTGCTAAAAATAAGGTATGGGGAGATATTACTATTTTGCCGGCAACTTTTTCCATCAGGCTCCCGGATATAGCCTGGGGCACACTTACAGATGTAGGAGCCAGCTGTGTTCTCACAAATCTGGCTACATACTGATGGAGTTTCATTGCACTCATCAATATCATCACAAGTCCGTTTATCAGACATAAGTTTGTATCCAGGATGACAAGAACAGTAGAAACTTGTCTGTGTGTCCGTACAGTCATGATCACATCCACTGATTGAAGGGTCACTGCATTCATTTATACCTGGGGAAGGAAAGGAGTTCTATTCAAGGAACTAGCTAGCAGAGCAAGTAGTACAGTCATTTTCCAACATCCTTTCTCCACCTCTCTCCCCTGCTACACCCTGAAAACACTGAATATTGATCTAGGCTACTGTAATAAAAGAGCAAGAAAAATAATCTAATCTAATCTAAAATTATTCTAGCACCTTTGAGGTCTGTCACCAAACACACCAAGTGAAAAATACACACTTTTGAGTGGTGTATTTTGGAAATGTAAGAGCAATATATAACAATGTATAAACTATATTTAGTTTATATAATTAGCTAATTTTCACGGTTTGTTAAAATGGTATATAATAAGTATGATTTAATTAAAACAAAAAAAATAGATATATACATTTCTTATAATCCTTCTGAGAAACAACCATAGAATAGATATGACTAATCAAAGCAATTCTCTTGAGTTCATTTTTTTAAAGCTGCCTAAGCATTTTCAATTATGACAGTACAAATAGATCTACACATACCACATCCTTTTTCATCGCTATTATCTAAGCAATCATCCAACCGATTGCAGACTTTAACCATTTCAATGCAGTTTCCATTGTCACATTTAAAATGATGGGGAGGGCAGGTTGGTTCTGGTGTTCTACAGAGATGTTCCAGCTCATCAGATTCATCACCACAGTCGTTATCGCCATCACAGACATAGGCCTTGGAAATGCAGCGCCCATTCTGACAAGTAAACTGGTGCTGTTGACATGGTTCATAAATGCATCCCCTTTCATCACTGCTATCACCACAGTCATTCCGCCTGTCACATCTGAAGAAGAATGAACACTTTTTTTCAAATATAAGAAGAGAATCACCATCTCTAGGGCAGATGGATAAACATACTCTCCCGATTTCCAAAGGTCAGATATTATTGGCTCCAATGGAAGACACTTTCAGAAACCAGGCTAATATTATATAGGGTCTGACCCTGCCAGTCCTGCATGTATTCCCCATTTCTATTACAAGCTGAACAGAATCACCCCAGGAGACGTTACTAGGCGCAATAAAAAGGATTAAATGCTAATGGTGAGCACTGGGAATATTAAAATAGAAAATTCCAGAGCATTTTCAAATGAAAACTAATGCTTGAATGCAGAGCAGATAAACAGTTTCATTGCAATATGCAGATCTACTTAACAACTAAATAGTGTGAAAAAAAAGATTGAATTAGCTCCTTCACTTTCAGAATTTTGAGAATTTCTGCAACGGTTCAGGTAGTTACAAACCTGTAAGTGTTTCGTATGCACAAGCCATTACTACAAGTAAACTCATTTTCTGTGCAAGATCTTCTTGTGCAGTTCTGGTGTTCATCAAATGCATCACTGCAGTCAGCATCACCATCACAGATCCATGCCCGAGGAATGCACCTCCTGAGTGGGGGTCGATTGTTGGCGCACGTGAACTCTGCTGCTGTACAGTTGCGATTTGCTGAAAGAAAAACATGTTCGCTGATACACCACGTTATACTCTGTGTATGAAACACCCTCCCCTGCCACACACACACGCAGCCTGGATATCCTCCCGTAATCCACAATAAAGCCATGCTGTGCTGCATGTGCAGAGACAGATACCACTGTACCCTCTCATATACAAAACTCATATGCATTCCCACTAAGTCTCACTGAGCATTGCTCTTCATGGAGACTGACTGGGAGCCCAAGAACTTTAGGATTCCTTAGGCAATGCTAGTATGTACAGAACTCTGGAGCTTGTTGGATTCTCGGCATAAGCTCTTCATGTGTCTGGCCAGATTTCCTGGGAGCTGAACAGGTATTAAGCCTAGTATCTCTATCCTCTGCTTTCTTCAAGGCATTCCATGCTCCAGGGAGAAAACAGAGGGAGCACCATTGCAGCTAAAAAGGGCAAGGACTGCAAGTGTATCCAGCTACTATTAAAAGACTCAAGGAGCAGGACCAGGCTTGGTGAACCTTACTCCCTTTTTCACCCTCTAAACAGCCATGCTTATCTCGCTGACTAATTTTTGAAGAAATTAGGCCAAAACCATGTGGTTATTAATATGCACAAAACAGTCTGTGTGACAGTCAGGGAGTATCTCCACTGAAGCTGCTATTGCTGCACAAATCATACAAACAACCCAGGTTAATTATATCTCCACTTGAACTCAACAAATAAGAGTAATTACAAAATCAGAAAAAATACTTTTTTTACCAGCAAAATATTCAATTTTAATTCAATATAATGAAAATGAAGGTACAGTAAGAGTTTATCTCATGCTTAATCTGCACCTTTATGGATAGAAAAATTGGCAGAGGGTAGGAGTTTAGCAATTGGTTGTTTTCTAAAAAATGCCTACAAGACAAACAAACAAAGCACAGTATCTACTGCATTAAACACCTACCACAATTATGTCTTTGATCCTCATCACTCATATCCCCACAGTCATTATCACCATCACAGATCCATGTTGCTGGGATACATCTTCCATCGTCACATCTGAACTGGTCACTTGAACAAGTCCGCATTTGGGGCACTTAAAAACAAACACAGTCACTCTGCTCATTAAACTAACCTGCACTGCCATGAAAATCTAAGAAAGGTATTTTAGGGAGAATCTTATGACAGTGAAACGTAAGATAGAAGCTTAAGCGTAAGACAGTTAAGGTATGTATGTATGTATGTGTATATATATATATATAAGGTGTGTGTATATATATATACACACAGAAATATAAAAGGTATAAATGCAAGACATTTTCTTAAACTAAAGGTGCAACTCCAGCAATGTGCAAAGTGAACTACCAGCCCTGCTTAAATCATAGAAGAATTTCTTCTGCCTTGTTATGCTAACTTTTACAGTGAGAATAATGACTGTTGTAATATAAACTCCAGTGACTTCAGTTAGCCCCTCCTCTTGCTCCCTGGAAATTACTTTTCATCTTTATCCCCCTCTCCTCTGCTTATTACTATCAGTTTCTATTGTACATAGGGGATTTACTTATTGTAATACTACAATACTCTACTTCATACCGTGTCAACAATGTTGCTCTGCAACCCACATTCCTTTTTTGCCCAAATGCAATATTGCATGCACAATTCCTGTACAGCATAACATCTGCTTTTACATCCAAAACAGTATAAAAATACTTGCCACTTTTTGTCACTTGATTCACCACCATCACAGTCTTATAAAGACAGGAGGTTATACATTAAAAATAATTACATTAAGAGCAATCAATTGTGACAATTAAAAGTCTTCATATTCCATACACAGTTTTAAGTATTTAAGATTTTAATTATTCAGTGACCCACATTATTTAAAGTCAGTGAATGACTCTCAGAAGATACTTATTTTCCACCTAGTTTAGATCCAGGCTGCTGCCTACAAGAGAAACTATTGATTTCCCATATCCCATCACGTTATATCTTCTGAGTGTAAACTTACCACAAGAGGCAGGTTCATCAGAGCCATCAGCACAGTCTATTCCTTGATCACAGTACCAATGAGCAGGAATACAACGCCCCGATGTACAACGAAATTCACTATTTGTGCAAGTCAGTGAGACTGCAAGAAAAAACCCATATATGATTTATTTCTGTTACCTTTCCAACTTGTTTTAAGTTGCTTTTGAGTCAATGTTATGCAAATATATAACAGACCCCAAAAAAGAAAGAGAAAAAATTATGCTAGGAAGGATGTCTTTTCACAGCCTACCTGCAGAGTTCATTGAACAAACTAGCCTGATGTATGCAAAAAAATGGGCTTAATTCTCTCCTTGGGTATACATATCAGCTAATAAGTAGAGAGAATTTGCCCCGAGAGTTGGATTGCATGCAGCAACCGTAAATGCGTTCTATGTTTATACTTGGAGATTTGTGCACAAGAAAATGACCACAGTCTGATATACTAATTTCTCCAGTGACCAAACCAGGCAGCAGCAGACTCCATGCTCTACAAAGAATCAAAATGTGCAGTAAGGAAGTAATATCTCCTGGTAGATAATGCTTTCCTTGTTCTTCCACTGATTTTTCTTCACTTGTAGGTAGGAACCTTTTCTTAAAGGCAGTGAAGAACAAATGGTAACTCTGAATAGTTCCACCTAAGCATGCTGTAAACACTCGTTCTGCACTTTGGCTGAGCCCCTTGATCCTGGCATGTATAGTGGGTTTTGATAATTTCTTCAGTAGTTACTGATACTTTCCTGTACCCTCTGATGTTTTCAAGATACCAAAAAGGACCCAGTCTGGCCTTTTAACTTGCTCTTCTATGTGCCTTTAATGATGGAATCAAAGGCAATTAACACATTGCTCATTAACCTCTTGGGGCTTCTTTCATCTCCCATTCTCCCTTTCTCTCTTTCTTTTCCTTCACCGCTTCTCAATTCAAATAATTCAGCAGTGCTGCTGGGACATAAACAGTAGAAGGGACAAAGCACACCTTTCATGAGCAGCAGAAGACTCGCTATGTCTCTATATATAGCCACATATTTTTGACACATAGGGCTCCTTAGATAAAAGTAGCCACATTCTGGCTAGAAAAATTGAACTCATATTTTAGAAAATTTGTAGCATAGTTAATTGAAGGCAGGTACCTCCAGGAAAACTAGTGTTGGCAAAAACAATCTGCTGAGGCAACATTAAAAAAAAAATATCCATTATGGTTTATAAACTGATACAAAAAAAATTATATGGGAAAAGTACTACCTAATACAAATGTCTGTACTAGCAAAGATAAGATGGTTTGTAATTAAGGCTGCTTGAACACTAGACACTTTTATATACTAACTGGAAGCTACAATGAACAATGAATCATGTGCTAAAGCATGCATAACTAATTACATTTGAGACTGTATACAATTTCATTTGATTAGAAGGAAAAATATTCTAATGTTAAAGTTCCAGAAAAGGCCAACTCGCTGTAATACTTAAGGGACAATTACCTTGTAAAACCATGAAGGATACAGAGAAGAATTAGCAAAAGGAATGAACCCTCAAATGATGTATAAAGATACTGGAAAAAATTATGATCTTTTTTTATTAGATAAAGGCATGATTTAGATAGTTGAGAGCTAATAATACAATACATTTACCTTATAAATCTTCAGTATTACAAGAGTAGATGTTTTGAGAACAGTTGGAGTTATGTCAAAGGTAAAGAGCAGTGGAATAAATTACTGAAGTAAAAGAAAAGTAACCAAGGGTCTATTAACTTACCACAGTGAGTAGGGCTCTCATCACTCATATCTCCACAGTCGTTATCTCCATCACACAAATATGTTCGAGGAATGCAAATATTCGTGCTTTGACATTTTGTAAAACCGGACTGGCAAGTGCGCTCCGCTTTAAGGTGGTGGGGGGGGGGGGAATGACAAAGTTCTTTAGAGCTTTTTTTCATACTATTATGCTGTATTCATTGCAAGATACAGAATATTGTTAAAAAAAGTCCCACGACACTCACTTGCTAAAGTGCACTCATACTGCTCCTGCTACATGGAAACAATTAGATAATTGCTTTTATTGACAAAAATCCTGACAAAATCACTATCAAGGAAACACATGCCAATACTTGGAGGTGATGGAATGCAATGCCTGCATTTGCAACCAGCTGCTACTGTATGAACCAGACTAACTACAAATGACAAATAGACCATGAATTTCAAATACTCAGATTTCACTGAGAATAAGAAAATTGTCACAGGCAATATGTTCCCCAAAAAAAAAAAAAAATAAAAATCAGTGTACATATAAATATGTAAAAAAATATTCTCTAAATAAATTTTTGATTTCTCTAACTCCAGATATAAATTTTCCACTGAAGAATGCAATCTTAGTGCAAAGGCATGATCAGTTTCAGTAACTACAATATTAGTCAAGATTGAACTAATCACAGTTTATATCTTAAGGAAAGCAAAAATAACTGATAACTTTTTGAGAGCTATAAGGCATATAATTTTAAACAGAATAAATATAAACTGTGTTTGTATAACAGTCACAATTTACATTCCTGATGATTAAATCTAGTATAATTAATATAGCATGACACAAAGTAAAAACCCATCGTCAAGCTCCAGGCTAATATGGCAAAAATATAAGCCCTGTAACCAATTCTTCTGAAATAATCTTTTTGAAGTCCATGGAACTGCTCATAAGATGTTACATTAAGCACTGCATAAGGATTTGTTGCATCAAGGCAGACTATTTAAAGCGATAGTTATTATGTAACATCTTGGGGTACTCCAGAATATCTTTTAACAATTCTGTTTACTTCCAATAACATAAAGCAGAATCTGTACTGTAAATAAAGAAATCTTTTATCCTCTTAGCTGCTTTTATCATAATTCTTCACACACAAACACATTTGCCTCTTCTTTGGTCTAAAGAGTCAGACTCAAACAGGTGATTGGGATAAACTTACGGCAATTTCTCTCATCTGATGTGCCATTATCGTAACAGTTGTTTACTCCATTGCAGACATACTGAAGAGATATACACCTTCCGTTATTGCAAGTAAATTCTGTGTGGGAGTCACAAGTTCGGAACAAGCAGCCAGCCTCATCACTGTTATCTCCACAGTCATTGTAGTGATCACAGCGGTAATGATAGGGTACACATCGCCCATTACCACAGGTAAAAGCTGTGGGCTGACAAGTATGGAAAGCTGCAGCAAATAAAAAAAAATAAAATAATATACATGGATAAAATGTAATCTGAGTTCTCTGACAAAGTAACAAGTGAAATCACAATATTTTTACCTGCCAGGGCAAACACAGCTGCAAAACGGACTGCATGAAAAGTAAAATACATATTTGAATTAAACAAAGTAGAAATTGGCTATACATGATAAAAACTCAATCCTATAAAAGCTTTTGGATTCTAGAGCAAATCAGCAGCCATTCAGACCTCAAGTCTGTGAGCAAGCAAGGGATCATTTCCAAACTACAACCATAAGATCCATGATCATAAAGGCATAAAAGTGATAGAGAATACAGTAAAGGCAAGATAGAGTATGCATTACTTTCTCATGTAGTTATTTTAAATGCTTACCACACACACTTTCCAACTCATCACTGCCATCACCACAATCATTGTCATTGTCGCATTTCCATCGCTCAGAGATACACTGCCCGTTAAGACATGTGAAGAAACCAGTATCACACCTGGTACCATTATCCACAATACAGTGCTTGTTATTATTAGCTAAATACCAGCGACCTTCAGAGGGGCACTGACATTCTGCACCAGCTGGACCTAAATTTATGTTTGACAGGTAAAATAAAAAATTTAAAAAGGAGACAAAAAATGAAACAAATTTAACATTGACGTATTAGACAGGGTTCCATGAAACCATTCACAGCTGTGACACTGGAAAAAACAATGAAATTCTCACAACTCCTGCAAGATCTATCTGCTTAGGTAGATGTGTGGTGACTTAGCCATATTTTAGTCTCAATTAGACACATGCAAATCCATTAAAACCCACAGGAGTTATTTCAGAGTTCCCTAGAGGAACTGAGATCAGAACTTGGAGTATCTTAATATTTGCTTGCTGTTCAAATAGCTTTTGACTGGCAGGAAGATACCACCTGATGCTTTCAAATACCAGACGTACAGCAGCTAAGGCTCTATCTCAAAATCAAGATGGTTTTCTAAACTCCTTGCACTAGACTAACTGCTCTTCTCCAAATCAAAGAGAAGTTTGAGTTGTTTTCAGGCAAGACAGATTGTTAAAGGCATTTAAGATGCTACAAATGAAGGCAGGCACTAAATGAGTTTTTCAAAGTCAAGAATCATAACTTTCAAAAACCCACAACACATAGAACAGCTCTGTAACAGGTATGCTTTTTGGGAGATTACTGCCATTCTAGTTTCCTGGCTGCTTGGATTGGTGACCTGTTGGAGCACTTCAACTCCTTACACATTGCACAAGGAGAGATAAAAGATGGGATACATATGTCACTCGGGTCTCACCCCAATATGAAGCTGATGATACAGAGCATGTTTCTGCAGTCCATGACTCAAAAGGACACCTGCCCCCCACAGTATAGACAGAAATCAATTTGTGCTATCTTCTTAGTCATTGTCCAACATTTAAAATGAGGCAGTAGAAATGTTTATTTTGGAAATAAATCATTAGGGAACGATTTCATAATATCATGTGGTAAAGAAATATTGACCATAAAGATTTTTTAAATATTAGGTAGAAAACGTCTGTTCCGTGTTCAGCATATCAGTACGTATTCCCAAGATACACATATGCTGCAGACCCCACTTCATGTCTTGTCCTAGAGGGGAAAAAAAGTTACAAACCCAGAAAACAATGTTTTGGTTTAAATTAGAGAAGCCTGTCCCCTCAGGTGTGTTTGCAAAATACCATGACCTTTTATTTTGATTGCATTTATAAAAAAAATAAATATTAAACATTTAGGAACACTAAGAAATACTTCAGCTGTCCCCATATGACTAAAAATTGTTTTACTATGAACTCTAATACAGGCCACACTAATAGCTTACCGTCACCAAGCATAATAGCTTACCTGGTGCACAGATGTGACTGCAGCCACCATTGAACTGGTTGCAAGGGTTAGTACACTGTTGCTGCTTGCTTTTTGCCCAGACGTGAATATCCATTGGTCTTTGTGGAAGATTCATGATCATTACAATCTGATCTGAACCATCATACTTATTAGCTCGGTAAATGCTTCTTGTGTTCCAGTCTGTCCAATATATGTGCTGATCAAACAATGTCATCGCAAACGGATGCAAAGCAGTGCTAACAATTACCTCCCGATTCGTACCAGTGAGAGTGCACCGCTCAATCTTCTGCCTAGAATAATAAAAAAACTATTACTTCTTAAAAGAAATCTTTTAACTTAGGTATACAGCCATGCCCTAATTAGTCCAGCAACTAGCACCCACCATTTCTGTAATGTGCGCCAATAGGTAGGGTGCTGTTATAAGTTAAAAATCTCAAATTTTCCAATCTGTGGCTTCAATAGTGATGCAGAGTAGCAGCTCTGCAACACTGACACAATAATGTGCTGGAAGTAATCAGGCTGCATATTAAAATGTTTAAATAATTACACTACTGAGAGCTAAAACAAATGCACAACTTTGTCAGAGAATACACTTTTGGAATTGTTGGGATGTTAACAACTTCTTGTAGCAGTAGAAAACCAACAGTCCCATGAAATAAAATTAGTTTTATCTTCTACAGATCCAAGTTTACACAATCAAGAAACAGAAGCAAATTGGCAAGGGTACAAATATTCATCTTCTGCTATATCTCACATAAGAATACAGGAGGGAAAAACAGTTCTAATATATAACAACTACCACATATATAACATCTAACAGCCACAAATATATAGCATATGATAAACATTTCTTCGTTGTTGATATTCCAGTTTTGATTCCACCTCAGGAACAGTATGTATTTGCAATGATAAACAAAATTCTCACAAACAACTTCAAGGAGCCCCAGAAAAATCAGGGTTCAGCTCCAAGTTGGTGATAGACATGTTCTGCTGTATGTGAACCATTCTTTACTTGCACAGATAGCACTACTGACCCAAAACCACCGTGTCACTGCTTCTCCTCTTCAGCCATTTCCACCCTTAAAGACCACTTCAGCAAAAGTCAATGGAGAAGCAGAAGACATGCTGATGCCAGGAGACTCAATATGCACTACTCATGCAAGGACATTATTTCTAAGCATTGTTTATAAGATGATGATGAATGTTAGAGGTTCCTTCTATCACACAGATTCCTGTCTGAGGTAGGCAGACCACACAAGAGTAAAGCACGAGAAAAGAGAAAATGGAGGATGTTCAAAAGTTATTTGCAATTAGGATAACAAGAGAACGATTAATGAGTAATAGAAGGGGTTATTCAAAGGAAGAGAAAATCTTGACAGAAAAATGTTAATATATAAGCAAATACTGAAAACGCGATGAGGTATTGTCAGCAAGTTGAAGACAGCAGAATAAGAACGAGCATGGATAAAATCTGTTCCTTTCCTCCAGCTCCCATCATCTTGCTATTCAGTCACACTGTGATGTTCACATGGCAAGGCTGCCAACCGCTTACTGACAGAAAACATACTTCAGGTTGTCTCTGTTTCATCAAGTATGGCATCATTCAACGGCACGGCTCTTAATACTCATCTCTAGCAGACAGGTAGAACAGGGTGTATACTTACCTATAAAGGCATAATGCCTAAGGATTGGAGTAGTGTTTAATCAATGTCAGTGCAACAGAATAATTATCTAAGAGGCTGTGGCACCCTTCATGCACAAGCTTCTGAAAAGGAGCTATTAAGATTCCCAGAATGACTCTATGGATGGTAAGGATGAAGAAGCTGTGGGACTAAAGACATCATACCCAGTGATGCTCTTCCTGCTAGCAGCTTCTCTCCCTGTTCATAACTGCGTGGCCAATACCTCTTGTCTGTGAAGTCAGAAGGGCCAGATGTCATTGCTGAAGACTCCAAGCGGAAGCTCCACCCTTTGGTTCAAGCCACCAAAAGAGTTCTCACAGAAACACTCCAACAACTTAGCATTAGGAGTAAAAAAATCACTTCAATCTATTTCAACTAACCTAAAAGCAACTGTATGTTTAAGTCTCTGCTAGAGACAACATTCAATTATTACCAATTGTATTTAAGGCATTTACTAGAGTACCAGTGTGGGCTGAATAAGAATGGAAACAGCCAATGAGAAAAAAAAACCTGATATGTAATTTCTCAGGAAGACAAATAGCTTGCCTCCTTTGTCATCACTAGTAGGAAGGAAAAAGCTGCATTTCATATAAGAAGGGAGGAAAAGAAAATAATTGTATTAATTATTACAGGAAAAAATAATAGGCAGCCACTTTATAAGGCAAAAGCTTTAAAGTGAAAGGACAGTTGTGGGAAAAGTGCAGGAAGGCACTTTTCTATGAAGTTAGATGTCTACAAAAGAAGAGACGTTCAAATGCAACTCTCCTGTAATAAAGGCTCAAGCAATTTCCCCCTTTCATGCCACAGGAAACTTTTTAGGGAGAGCCCTATACATAGTTCCCAAGTGTCAGCATGCTGTCTGGTGAGGGATTCTTACTATGTTGCATGCAGCAACTGTGAAGATAGGGGAAAGGAAGACTGTACAACTAGCACATAGATTCTATCCATTTGAGATTTATCTCAAGACTTGCATGTGTGTCCAATGGTATCACAATATGTACAAGGCAACAGGAGGGTCTAGAATAAAAGAATAGAAATGCTATTTTAGAGAAAGAGGGGTAGCACCTTTGGGAGGCTAGCATAAACAAGAGGAGACTAAGCAAGAGTAAAAATGGAGAATATATGGCTCACCCTTGTGTTCCCTTGGTGCATTCAGAGCTAAGGTGCACTGCTATTTTTGAATGTCTGGTCTTCATTTTCACCTCATGCTGGTATCTGTCCCCCTGAAGGAGTAAAGGCCCTCCCCATGAAAGTCAGAATAAAGAAAACTTCATACTGTTTAAGCATATGCTCCCCTACCTCCATTATCTAGAGTCTGAAAAAGAAAAGAGGATGTCTTATCTAACACCCTGCATTCCCCTGAAAAAATAAAGGGTCCTATTACAGATGCCCTGCCCTCCTGTATGCAGATGAAGCCAAATTGGAATGCCTTCCTCCCAGAACAATCAATAGAGGCACAGACCATAACAGTTACTACATTACAGACACAACTTTTTGTCATAGCAAAGGAGAAGCCTGCAAAAGAACTGCTAAGCTGAAGGAAGCAGAGGAGAATGTTCTGATTGCTGCAGTGATTTCTCTCAGACCACAGGTGAATTTGAATCGATACAGACTAAATTATTTTTTAAAAAATTTCTGCTGACAGCAGAAATGCCGGGTAGAGTTGTACCTGGTAGGCAACAGTAAGAAAATCATGCCTAATTCCACAGATGACAGGCATTAACCATGAGCAAGGAATGATGTAAATTGTGCGCTGGGATTGTATTTGTTAGAGGAGATGATTATATAAGTCCTGAGTTGCACATAAGATGAACAAACTGCCAGTGGGTACAAATGTCATAAAGCAGTGGACTAAGTCTACACCGTGGCATAACAAAACTTCTTATTACACAGTAGTTCAACATCATTATCAAGACCTCACATTGTATTGCTAATAAGTAACTCTTAACATTCTATAACACCAAGTACCAAATTCCATTGAAATGCTGAAAAACAGTTTAAAAAAGATGAGGAAAATTAAATACTACATCTATTAAAAAATAAAGCAAATGTAAACCAATGTGTTACCAAAACATACAGATTTGCATCAGCCCAGTATAGCTGCTGTTCTTCATAGTCCAGGGTAAGCCCATTTGGCCATACCAAATTGGTGCTCACAATAGGTGTTCTGAAGTTTCCTCCAAGCGTAGCTCGTTCTATCTTTGCATTTGAACTCCAGTCAGTCCAGTACATATACCTGTCAATAATATGATTGCAGGGTTATATTTTCAGCAAATAAAGCTTACAAAGCTTTTATCTGCTCCAGGGTGTTTCCACTGAAATGTGCAGTGCAAAACTAGGAGAAAAGAACTTCTTCCTCTATTTTGGCCCATATTGACATGGGAATCTTCTAGCAGGGATCACTGGGATTCAGTGGAGTGAACTTCAGAAATGTTTTCTCCAGCTCCTGTGAGAATCCAGTAAAGTCATTTAATCTCTTTCTTCTCTTCCTTCATTTGAAATACGGTATAATTAGTAATGAAATTAGAAATACAGTATAATACAGCAATGCCTCCCGACTCTCAGGGAATGTTTTGATACTGAAACAAGAATTCTTCTGAGGCACTCAGGAAATATAACAGAAAAAGGGAAAGATTATATGATACTTTAAATAGAGAGATCTCTTGGCAGTGTCACCTGATTATCACAATATGATATTCCTGAAGAAACCTTGCTTTCAAAATTAACCCTTTGATTTTCTGCCTTACATACCAAATGGAAGATGGTTAGTTGCTAGACAAACACCTCTTTGACCATCACTCTCATTCACACCCAGTACCTGGTTCCCACCCTCACTAAGCAGAGCCTCATGCACTACACATTCATAAATGTTCTAAAAATCTCAGAAGAAAATTCAGTTCTCTGAGGCTGAGATCAGCTCAGAAAACTCAAACCTAAAAAGTAAGATCTAGGATGGTTACACGCAGCTGGAACTTAGGGCTCAGAACAGGAAGTATCTGGCAGTCTTTATCAAAGTCTAAATTGTAGTTTCATCTGCAGTCAAAATAAAGTATACAAAGTACAACACATACCCTCTGCAGGGATCTAATACAACGGCTCTGGGTCGTGGAACCCGGGCAATCACTGTACGGTTAGATCCATCCACAGCCATTGAGCTGATAGTCTGATTGAGGTAGTCACTGTAGTAAACTCTGTTGTTGATCCAGTCAAAGGCTATGCCATCTGGAGTCCCCAGGTCTTAGACACATGCAAGCAAACATACACAAGTTCAGTATGGTCTCCTGAGATATTGCAATACTCTTCATTTATTGTAACATGGCAACAGCAAAGATGTCTTTGAAATGCCACTGGTATCAATGCAAATTCATCCATTTAAAATACTTAGGACTCACGGCAGTCCTATGTATGCTGTAGGGTTACAAAGACTTTTTCCTTACATAGGCCTAAGTTCTGTTTGCTATTCTCCAAGTAGCAGGAATCATTCCTCACTCCATAATATTTATTTACTAAATATAATTCTATTACATATAACAATATTTAACCAGATTTATATTTCCATTTCATTGTGATCAAGAGTCCAAAGGAGCATTTTGCCAGATATCTTAACTAAATATTCTACCTTTACCATTAGCATAAAAATACCTGTTGAGCTAGTGCCAAGTGCTGCAGTTCATTTTTTCTTCAATATCCAATTACTTTGTATAACATTTCAGTGCACTTACCAGATGCAACTACTGTTGGAGAGCCAATTCCTGAGTAAATACTAACATAACTTATTCTTCCTGTCCCTGAAGGATAACTTTGCGTAAAATATATTCTGTTGTTTATGCTGTCAAAATCCAGGGCCACTGCAGTTCTTAACACATTGACTGTGCGGAAGGGAGGACTGTGATTTTCAGGATCTAGGTGGATACTTCTGAGGGCATTCTCAAGAGCAAAAATCAGGTAATCATCAGTTGAAATGGAACAACTCTTGCCATCACTGCCTAGTGTTCCAAAGGCACAACCACATTTGGGCATCTGCATGTCAGGCAGGGCAAAACACAGATGAGAACAGCCTCCGTTGTTGTCCAAACAAGGATTGTTGTTGACATCAAGGGGTGAACGTGACTGGAAATGACTGTTGTAAATGGTAACATCCCTTAGCCAATTAATGTTGTCTCGTATTACTGTTGGCTGATCAGTATTCCCTGGCTCCTTGCTGGCCTGGAAGACTTTTTTCAGGTTCCGATCCACCCAGATGATAGAATTTCCAAAGACAGTGATACCATATGGAGTTGGATAGCGACTGCCATAACGCACAATTTCAACATCACCACCATCAGGCTGAATTCTTGCAATCATATCTAAGGAATCATCCACCCAGTAAATGTATCCATTGCTGTGATCTATGGCCAGCCCACGAGGTGTGACAATGCCCTCAGACACAAGAACTGTTCTGTTGGTGCAGTCAAGAAGTGCACGTTCGATCTTGGGATTTTGCCCATAATCTGCCCAGAACAGGTACCTGTTTTTTGGGTCGACTACTATGTGCCTTGGCATATCTATGGTAGTTTTAAGCAGAACACGGCGATAAGTTGTGTTTAAACGCAAAACTTCTATAAAAGTCTCTGTCAGGAATGCATTTGTAAAATACAGATTTCCTGTATTTAAAGAATAATAATTTAAAAAAAGCAGAAAAACAAAACAGAAAGTTAATATATATTATCATACATACATCAACACCTGAGAAACATAAGCTGATAAACTACTAAACCATAAAATTAATATCCATAAACATCTTAGTAGTTGGAAGCATATGGTACTTGCCTACATTTTGAGGAATTAGAAAGAAGACACCCAAACTGACAATAGTCAATTGATTTCTAAATCCTCATTGATTACCATGGGGAAAGTCACTGGTATAAGATCAAAAGCCCGTTAACTACAGTTGTTCTTTAGGTATACACTTTTTTATTGGCTTGCCCTTGCATAATCTTACTCTTCATGTTTTACAACACACAACTATGAAATCCATGTTATGTCACAGATCTGTAAACAGTAACTAAATTAAGTGTATACAGCAGATGATTATTCTAAAAGTCCTCCCAACAAGCCTAACAATCAACAGAACTATTGCAAAACATAAATATAGTATGTATATGTATAAAATAAAGGTATTAATGGCAATAGTCAGCTAGTTAGAGTTGATGAACACTTTCTGAAGCATTAATATTTGAATTGATCTCTAACATGTTTAAATAGGAACAGGAAGTGCAAGTAGGGAAATTAAAGTTCAAAGACAAAGTACGCCTTTTGCTTTTTTACTTTTCATTATAATTTATAGGATTTGTACACAGCAATCTGAGGGTAGATGAAAGGTCCTTCACTCTTATTAACAATGTCAGCAGACAACTTGTGTGCACTTTTCTCTGATACATGTTTTTTACTGTGGTTGTAAAGCATAGTAGTACACTGGATAACAGCTACTGATGAATGCATGGACAAGAGAGACCTAAGACAAATATGAAAGCATCACAAGAGAAAAGGTTCTATACTCTGCCCTGATAAACTTTCATTTTTACACATATATATGAACATAAGAGCCATTCATTACTACCTCTTCTAAAATCAGTCCATAGGCACACAAGTCAGAATCACAGGACTTCCATTCAAAATAGTTACATTAGGATCCATTTACATTAGTCTAAAAATTTTACAATCTGTAAACAATAACATTCTCCTAAATTCAGCTATGCTTACCTGCTACCCAGTCAATTGCAATGCCACGGATCCCATTTCGTCCTATTCCATTTGTAACAACATTTCTAAAATAAGAACCATCAGGTTTAATTTTACGTATTGCATTCTGAGAAGAAATTGTGCTACTGAAGTCACACCAGTAAATGAAACCAGAAGGCATGTGAACGTCCACATGAAGTGCATTTCGCCCTGAAATATTTTGAAAAGTAATAATTAATTATCTTTTACATAAACTAACTTATTTAAAACATGTGCTATGCCAGCAAGAAATGCCAACAAATTATTAGGCATCTAAGACTTTTTCCTATTATGATATTCACATACCTCTTCCTGCCAGTGGTACCATGGCTTCAGAGTGATCAGATGTCTCTAAACTAAATCCTTTAATTGCAGAAAGCATAGAAACAATTACAAATGAACTGTACGGGGAACAGGTTCTGTTATCAGGATTTAGCTGAAAGCCAGTAGCACAGGCACAGGAGAATAATCCACCAGGTACAGGCAGGCAAAGCTGCTGGCAAACTCCAATATTGTTATTGCAGCCATTCGAGGAACCAGCAGAATCTGTGAAAGACACACATGGAAAGACATAAAAATCTGAACTGTATCATCACAAACACCCATGGATACATCACCAAATTCATGTACTTGCATGATACTAACAATCTGCTGACAAAAATAAAGATCTTAATCACTGTATATTTTAGCACATAAGCGTTAGCAATGGATTTGCCGGTTTCTTGTCATCCAAGATCAATGGGACTAAGAATCAGACCAAGAAGTGATGTATAAATTTGAAGCCAAAGTAACAAACTTCATTTTTTAGTCAATATTACATTGATAATATTTTAGTAAAAGTACGCCTACCAATAGATGCCTTAAGTGGATGGCGGAACATCTCTACAAAAACCAGATAAAATGCTTCTGACACTTTTCCTAAAAATTTAATCAAACCATTTCCTCTGAAAAAACATGCATTCTGTCTCTGAGGGAAGTTCAAGTTTTCACAAGTTGGGTATCCTGAAATAAGTCTTTAGCAAATACTCACTGTCTCTGTAATACACACGTAGGCACTTCAGTCTTGGGACATTATCTCTCAGTACTACTTTGTTTGCTCCAGTGGACTTGTCAACTCGTTCAATAACTTCATAATCTCGATCAGTATAGTACAGAAAGGTATCATACACAGCAATTCCCCATGGATGAGAAAGATGAACCACCAGAGTCACACGATTTGTACCATCCACATTGCCTTTCTCAATCTAAGAAATCAGTTTAAAGCCTAATATTACATTTCTTATAATAAAATTTCAATGTTACAACACAAAATTAAAATCCAACTTATGCTACTAAAATCTCTTCATGCATGAGATCTTTACGTACAAGACAGGAAGAAAAGTCAGCAGGATACCAATAATGATTTCTGGTTTTTCATTCAAATTTGTCATACATTTTAAATGGCAATTAGTAACAACTTTTATTCAGATTTTCCTCAGTCCTACAACTCCTAGTTACATGAATAAACTAAAGTAACTGAATAACTCATGAGAGTCACAGATGCAAAGATAGGTGAACAGGTAAAAAAACAATTATTAAAAAAAAGTCTCCTACCACTCCTGTGCTTGTGACAGCCCAGTACAACCTTTGTTCCTTAATGTCAATGGTAATGAACTCTACATGGTCAAGGTTGCCAGTGAAGAGGGTTTGTATGCCTGATCCATCCATGTTTGCACTGGCAATCTTTGCTGGGACTCCACTGTCAGTTCCCTGGTCTGTCCAGTACAGCTTCCTGTAACACACATTATCACATCTGTTAGCAAAGCTCGTAGCAGAGATCAATGGACCAGCGTACTTGAGCATATACTTAAGTCTACCTCCTTCATCAGCCAAGTACTTCAGCATATGCTGAACAGAGATCACTGTGAACCAGGCCACAATGAAAAAGAGATGTTGTTTGAAAAAAAAGATTAAAATGCTTTCCTCTTGAAAAAGAGAACAACGCCTATTAAATAATTTTTAGAAACCCATAACCTCCCCTGTATCACCCCACAATACCATCAGCAGGTAAACTCAGTAGTATTAGGACTCCAAGAAGAAAGCAGGAGAATAATTATTCTGTTTCACAGATGGCTGCGAGGTTTCAGCAGTGAGTTTGGTTCCAATTTAGAATTTAAAATACAAGTTCAAAAAATCTATACAAAACAGAATTCCATTATCTGGCTCTAGGGAGTATGTGCACTGTCCCGGCCTCAGCTGCTGAAGAACACCTAGGGCACATGGCTGCCAGACTCCCAACCAGCAACAAAAAGTTAGACATCAATTCATATGAAAGCCTGCCAAGTCACTAGCAGAACTCTCTCATTACTGATAGGGTCCTATGGAACACAGATTTAAAAACAAACCAAAAAAAAAGCATCATATTGCAATTTTGAGTACTCGGGAAAAAAGCAAATTACATGTCTTTTTGGGAGAAAGCAGTAAAATCATATTTAGTGCTATGCAATTTAACATGTGACACTCTTCCCACTCTTCTGCTATAGCTAGGCCTCAAGACAGATATCACAAGATATTATGAAGAAAGACTTTAGAGTTCTCTCTACTCTGAGTTCTCATTTTTCAGAGATTTTTTTCACCATCATAACATTCTGAGATCCTTTTTAATTAAAAAAAAATTACCATACAAGTATATGGTAAATTAAGGAGAACTAACATCTATGCAACAATTTATGACGTTATGCAAATATTTTCTAGGGTTTAAAAACAGTAAATAAATTCTGCACAAATATGAAAAAAAAAAAAACCACCACTATGTCAAATGCAGGATGGAAGCTGAAGACGGTAAAAATTGAAGAAAAACGTGGAGAATATACTCATGCAAAGACAAGAGCGATTTTGGAAATTTACCCTCTTGCTGGATCAACTGTCAAACCAATTGGTGTGCCAGCTCCCAGAGAGGTGCCATCATTGGTAATCAGTGTTTTCCTGTACATTACGTCACCATGCAGCTTCAGGACCTATGCAAACATTGAATTTATCAGAGCACATGAGAGAGAACTTAAAATAGATTTTCAAGTTAAAGGAAAGAAGCTTAAATCCACAGGTAGTTGAAATTGCAGAAGACTCAAATACTATGAAGAAAAAGCACATCGTTCTGTGCTCTAACCATCTCCCTTCTCTTAACAACCACTCCTTGAATGAGCTACTTGCAGCTTAGAACCTGCCTGTTAACAAGTAAGCAACCTAAGTATAAAAATAGTTAATCTTTCAGCTTCCATAATATCTTGAAAGTATTACAAGCCAAATGAGTTGATAAAATGATGATTTAGAAAGTATTCAAATTCATTTGTTTTAATTAGCCTCTTTTTAATTTAATAGTATGTATTAATATTCTGGGACAAGGACATTAATGACTGGGCTTATTCAGTCATTACTGTATTATATATCGCTTATCCTCTTATTTTGCCACACTAAATGGCAATTTTTCTTCACATTCCATCAGACTGCTCGTCTCCAGAAAGCTACATAATATGATATCAAAGCATTTGGGAGTGGATCTTACTGCACTTGATGGCAACATTCCTCTACCATCAGAAGCACTGCATTGGGACCATTGATTTGAAGTGAGAATAGTAATAATAGTAATAACTCTAGTGATCAGTGAAGTTGGTGTTCATAAACACCAGAAGCCTAATGACTTGGGGGAGGGGAGGAAGTAGGGGTGCGCAGGGGGAAGATCTATGCACAAATCAAGTTCCCAGAACATTCTGTTTTCAGTCATTTTGACTATGCTCAAATTTAGGTTTATCTCTTAAAGTTTGTACAGTATTTTTCTACAGACTCTTTGCATTTTAAAATAAATCTAATTTCAGTTTTTAACTTAAAAAAAATACTAATTACTAAACTGTGTGCATAGCAGTGAAAAATGTAGGCTTTTACTTTCCAATTGTCCCTCTCAAATAATTACCTCAATTGACTGTGTCCCTGGGTTACTGTAATACAGGTTTGCAGATATCCAGTCCAATGCCAGACCAAAAGGAGCACCGATAACAGCTGCTGGAGCAAAAACTGTCCTGTTGCCTCCATCTGACCTCACTCGGTGAATTTCACCCTTGGGGAAAAAAGATAACAGAAGTGAAAAATTGTCAAGATCAGAAAACACTTTTTTATTCCAACTACATGAGCACTTACTTTATATTACAATCTTTTCTTAGTAAAATGAAAATCCAGTAGAGAGAAATGTGTTTGTATATGCTCAATGCATAAACATAGTAAAAATATTATTGCAAATCATAATTATCCAGTGTGAAGAGGCATTACTGTCCACCAACCAAAACCTGATCAACAGAAATAAAATTACTGTATTTTATAAGGTTTAACAGTCCATATTTAAGCTATACAGTCACACTTCTGTAATTTGTATTTCATCATCAAAAGATTTTATAAGGATACTTTAGTTAACCATCTTGAATATAACTGAAATCTAGTAAAGGAAAATACTGTTCTCCCCATGCCTAAATATTTAAGAATCAATTTTTTAATATGCTCTAATAGCAAGAATTAAGAATGAGATTATCTTTACAGGTTTCTTCATAAGGGTAACCCTTGAAATGATAACTTCTGACTTGCAGATTCCATGGTATTAGCTACCATGTGCAATGCTAAAGCACGATATAAACAAGCACCAAACAGAGAGACAAGACAGACAGAGGTCTGAAGTGGTTACTATAGCTGCTTTCCTGAGGTTTCTTCAGGTTGTCAGTTTTATAGGAGTTCTGCAGAAGTCCTACATATTATCACGTGAATCTTTCACAAGTTGTATTAATGCAGAATTGAAATACCAGCAGCTATTGCAAATTATTAAGCCTTTTGGAGAAGAGATCAGTAAGGTTAGGGGAGCTGTAAGTGATTGCTGAAATCTGTTTCGCTTTCCTCATTAATTACTTCCTCCACCACTGATGCACCCTAGGGAAGATCTCACTCCACGGTGCAGGTTCCCAGACAGGGTAGCACTGGGACTCATCATCCCAGTTCTTCATTGAGGCAATACACGTAGTAGGTCTGACACTTTGCTGGAAAAACAGAAGGGCTCTGCCAACTCAGAGGGACAGAACATACAACACACTGTTAGAGCCTGAACTTTGCATCACTTCAAGACAGAAGCTGTGCAGCTAACACTAGCCCAGTTCAGAAAGGGAGGAGGCAGAGGCAGAGGGAGAGCAGACCAGTAAAGAATGGGGAACAAGTTGCATTGCCATCTTAGAGCAGAAACTTTAGCACAAGCACCCAGCGATCATTTGGTCTATTCATATTCTTAATTGCTTCATTAACATGGTATCAGTATAATGTCTAAATATCTCAGCACATAATTGAAAATTGTATTCAGAAAGGAAACAAAGTATTAGATGGCAAAAATCTGATCAGGAACTCCAGGCCAAATTCACTGCTGGCTTAAAAAGGTAGAATAATTTCTTAGACATCGGTAGAGTGCTGTTTGCTGAATCCTAACAATGTAGTGTTATGTGCAAATTAACCTGTCCTTGAATCCCTAGGCCTACAGAAAAAAGTAGGATAACTTCTGATGCTGTATAAACCCTACTTGGAGATGCTTATGGACATTGAATATTTACAACAGCGTCTAGTATAATAGGTACTTTAGGTACAGTTATGAATTCTCCTACCTATCATTTACATTTATAATCAATAACCTACAGTCATGACAGCTGAAGATAAAAATACTTCAGAAGCGTTTTTCAAGTAGAGTAGGGAGGACTCTGACATTTACCTGAGTTTCCTGAGTTTGCTTCAGACAAGATGCACAGGTTGATGAATGTTCAACTTGAGCTCTACCTACAGCTCCACCTGTTGCCAACACTGGCAGTGAAATTACTATGGACCACGCAAGTGTAGACAAACCCCAGGAAACCCAAACATGCAACGGATGGAGGCAAAACAGGGTGTTAAGGAAGAGCAGTAATGGACAAGCACTACAATGAAGAAAGTAGGCAAGTATGTTCTATCATTAGAAACTAGAGAAATATCTTTTTTTCAAAGAGCGAGCCATGACTGACACAGGTGTCTCAGCTGTGTTTGGGAGCAACAGCAGCCCAAGGCCTGCAGGTCAGGGGTACAGATAGGGGGCACAGCCCATAGCACACATTTGTCAGGCTGGAGCTCAAGAACTAACTAAAATACAGCACTTACCCAGACTCAGCCTGCACAGGCACCTGACATTTGCCAGGTCTGTTAATGGATATATCAGCCCATGATCTCCTACAGGACTGTTCAACCTCTCGTAAATGCCAACTGTATCTGCTGGCTGAGATCTGTCAACATTTTTTTCAGACTGCACAGAGGACCAAATAGATTCCTGAATATTTATCTAGTTCCTTGCACAAAGGTTTGCTTAAATAGGTCTATTTAAATACTTCCCAGGAACAAAACTTTCTAATTTTAAAAGAATAAATAATTATTTTAATTCCTTTATGAGCAACATAGAAAAGGCTTTAAAACACGTGGTTTTTAAACTTAGTTTTACTTCAGAACTGCAAAATATAAGGCAAACTGGTTGGCAGGAAAAAAAAAAAAATCAATCTTGTGTGGATGAAAGGTGACAAGTTAGTGTGAACCGTTTCTGTAAAACATAACTACGGAAATCTCCTTATCTACCACAATACTTCTCCAGGACACCTAAGCACTGCTCTTCTTCAAATAAGAACTGCTTTTGAGTTTCCAAGAGTGAATACATATTGCTGTATCAGCAGTTTCCTACCACATCCATCTCCTAGACTGACACTGATTTTTTTTTTTTTTTTTAAGTGTCCATTCTGTAAAGATTGGGAATTCTTTGTGGCAAATTCATCTTAGGGAACACATATTGTTTCCTATTTCAGGACAAGCATTAAAGATGGTTAGTCAAACAATTATAATCAACTATTCAAAAATAGTTCAAACTATTTTTTAGATCTCTAAGTCTCATATGCGCTACCTGGAAATTTTTGTGACTTTGCAACCATTTTCTTCTATTTAAAGAAAAAGATGCCTCTCTACTACATTACTTCATTAAGTGCTCAGACTAGATTTATGTATTTTCATTCTAATGTTTAGTGTCACTGTGTCCAATGTACTGCTCCCATGGAGAAGTGTCCTGGCTGTATTTGCAGAATTAAGTTCTAAATCAAGAGAGGAAAAAGTCAACTATAGCAAAGTGGGGCTGAGAGTATGGCTCTGTCAATGCTTTCCAATATTTATTGTTCATACTCCGACTCCAGAAATAGCATTAATCAAATATTTCAGCTGACAAAGATTAAAACTAATTCACAAAAGAGATGAAGCTTCTTTATCTTATCTTTGGGGGGGGGCAGAACCCCCCAAAAAAAACACAAACCACAAAAAACTTTCATTCCATTCCATTCTATTTATCAAAATTCTTACCTGCAATGATAATATATTTGTGTCAAAACCATTATTTTAAAATAAATTGTCTTATTTTAGTGCACATTTTGAACACAAATACTAACTTACCGGATTTTCAATCCAATAAATCATCTGTTCAGAGTCATCAAAGTCAACATCAACACCATTCTGAACTCCTGCTATTGGAACCATAGCATCATTCGTCTTCTCCTCAGGGTTCAAAGAAATTCCATAAATTATATTATCTCTTACAGCAATAAGGAAAGGGTGTTCAACTGTGAAAACATATAATGTAATTCAGAGTTGTTTCTGATCAAGAAAATGGCATTGTGATATGCTTTCCCTCTCCTACCCAAAAGTTCTCCAGTGCTAAGTAAGCACAGTTGAATGTTACCTGTGATGTTTTGCACCCACTTACCTGTAAGTTCATTCCCTCACTAGGAGTGAGGTAATCAGTTATTGTAATTGTTGTAACATTAAAAGTTTCAGCACTGTGCAATCATAATGCATGTGCAAGCAAATTCTGAGGAGGAAGAAGTAAATAAGGCAGGACCACTCACTGCTGGCCTAGAGGACAAATACATTCACACAACTGCTCTGAGCAGCTTTTTCAAATCTCTGGGAAAGGGAACCAGCAGGACAAAAGTCTGAGGGCTCTCCAGCATGCCTGAGATGGGTTCTAATGCCTATTGGGCACGATCCACAAGCAAAGTACAGCATCACAGCAGCCATTACTGATTTTTATTATTAAATAAAACTGCAGTACTTTCTTTTCTTGTTTTATCTCTAAAGGAATAGACATACTCCTTTCTAGGTAAACTTGTAGCCTAGGCTTAAATCTTATTAACAAAGGGCATCTAGTCAGATAATATGAGAAAATGCATTGGAGAGCTGTGGAGCGTGAGTCAGCAACTTCCATTTCTCATCTGCTAGGCAGTAGGGGAGAGAACATCCTGAACACCAATTCCCCTATTTCTAGTGCTTTTGCCTTTGGAGAACAATTCTAGCCTCTTCCCTCCATAGGCACACGTTACCATTTGATAGCGAACTGGGCTGCTGCTGCACAGAAAATAACAGTAACCCATTTCCTCTTTTAAAATAGATCAAAGAGGGGGGGTTTGGTTTGGTTTGGTTTGGTTTGGTTTTGTTTTCTTCACTGGCTGCTTAATACATTTATATAAATTTTGCAGCAAAAATTTTGACAAAAAAAACCATCATTGCATATCTCAAAAATTATCTCCATACTTCCCTCTGGCAGCTGGAGCTATTTCTCAAATTTGACATAAACTTAGATACTGTTTATCTCAGCACAAAAATCACATTTTAGCAAATAATTGCCTGAAGATATATAGCTAGCTCTGCCTGTGAAATTCTTGGACTTATTCTTTTTTTTTTTTTCTCCTAAGAATGTGACACACCAGTGCTCGTCTATAAAGCATTTGTAAAGAGCAGCTATATTCATGTGAAATTGGTTTAATGCATACAAGAACCTGGACTCATAATTCCCTTTGTAATCATACACAATACAACACTACCAAATCCCACTGGAATGCAGATATGTGAATTCTCTAGGCTATACTGTACTTTACAAGGTTGATAGTCTCATTTAAACCAATTATACTCTAAAGAAATTTTTTTGCCGATTGCTTCCTTTAACACCTATGCAAATCTATATAGTCTGATTATCATTTGTATAATGGACAATAGAGCAAATTTTCTCAGCTATCTAGATCTAAAAATCTGTGTAACTTCATCAGATAGACATTAATATAACTTCTTCAGTTCTTAAAACAGGTTTACATGACAAATTATAATCCATATAAGATTCATGGATTGATATATTAAATATGCAAAAATACCATATTTATACAATATTTTAATATACAGATTCCTTGCTTTGTTTCCAAGACAGCTTGCAACATTACCATCTTTAATATCAACCTAAAATGCATTTTAAAGTAAAATAAGTGCCAAGGCAATATTAGAATATTAGCATTCTTCATTTTATGTAAAGCTAGAAATGGTGCAATCCCAGAATCAATGACCTTCCATCAACATGAAGTTAGCAGTATTTAATATGCGAACTAAGTAGGCAGAGACCAGCAATATCATTGCTTTGTAGAGACACTGGCAACCAAATGCATGCAGCTCAGTTTAATCTTTCTTCTTGGCCTATTAAACGATGACAGAAAGGATAAGGATAATAGTAAATATTAAAAAATAAAATAGCAAATGCCTATTCCTTTGTAATCATTAGCAATAATTAAAAGCTTTTACCATTAAAGTAATCAGCCTGGATTTTATGACTTATGTGCTGGCCTTCAGCAAATACATTATTTTAAAAAATTCCCAAAATCTGTAGATGTTTTTTACATACTGTTTTAAATATATAAATTCCATCTAAAAATAAAAAATAAGCCCATAGAGTTTAAAAGAACTGTGCTTCACAAAAGCATATTTCTATTTCTCTCTTACACAATTTATATTGAGCAACTATGTCATTTATAAGAGGGCCACAACTGTAGTTAAGTAGACACAGAGAACTTCACAACATGTGGGAAATAAAGATAAGAGCTGTCAACAGCTTGATTCAGTGGCAGAACAGGGTCAAATTCTACCCATGCAAGTGCTTCATTACTGCCATGTTCCATTTCTTTCATCATGATCCCTCCATAAGCCTGCACATACTAAAACCAGTACAGTTTTCTAGAAGAAACCCATTGTTTTTAATAAACAAATCTGCACTTCATTTCAGATTATATACATTGGTAATTATCTTACTGCTGCTAAGAAAAATGTAAAGGCAATACAGCTCTTTAAAAAACACACTGCCAAGTATGAAGCAGGAAAATAGCATGATATGGCTTTTAAAATTTAGGTAGTTTTAAAAGAAAAGGATCTTTTGACTGTCGTGGATTTCTAGTGTTAGCTCATCTCAATGATAATTTCTGCTTAAATTTCTGTGATTTGAAGCTTCCTTATTAAGGAAGCACCAAAGCACATTTTATGTCTGTGCAGCTGATGGAGATTAATAATGAATGCTTCGTCTGGAAAAAGTCAATCTAATCAAATTTCTGGCCACAAACTGCATGCCGGTAATTTGAATTTTTGTGACTTTTTTTTTTTTTATAATGAATTGGCCAAATGATTTTTACAAATCATTGAGGTCTGTGGACTGTTTAAAGAAAGTTCAGTGGTATTTTTTGATATGAAGTTTTGTTTGCAAAAGTTAGCTCTGTTACAGCTACACCACCTGTAGCATCTGTAATTTTAGGCTGTGTTTTTAGACCTCCTGCATTTGGCATACTAGCTTTTTACACTGGGGAGGGAAAAAGCTCAAGCTATGAAATTTTGATCTGAATTTCAAAATGTGTTAGTTCAGACAGGCTAAACAGAGTGTTAAGGAATAGGGAAAGCATCTCTCCTGATTAGGGGAAACCAAAAGATTGTGACTGACTTAGCAAAATACAGGCTGAGAAAGAATGTGTCACTTCAAATATATACAACAGAATATATACCAGGGCTGAAGGAGAGCTACTGATGCTGTTTATCCTGAAGGACAAAAATGGCATAAGAAATGGGCATAAACTGGGGAAAGACTATATTTGGACAGAAAATCAGGTTTCCAAATATCAAAATTATGAGGGCTAGTGAGTTTTAGAACCAAATTAATCTTAAACTGGAGCTTGACTGGTGAAAGTAGACACATGATACAGGAGTCAAAGACAAGAAGGGAACAGGTTTCAGTGACCAAGAAAGCCCCTTCTAGTCCTGCATCCCAACACACTTACAATTGCAACTCTTAAAAACAGGTTTCCAGGCTGAATGTTTGTAATAAGAAGGATAACATTCTGCTGAGTATGTTTTCATTTTTAAGTGATACTAAGCTCCTTCCAGATGTATTCCAACAGTTAAACATTCAATGTGTTGAAAAAACTTTAAAATGTGGCTTCTTTAAAGTGATTAAAAGAAAATTTAGTTCACTCATTTTCCACAAATGAAGCATCTGAATCTCTGACTGAGTTCTTCCCAGAAACTGGCTCCAAACATTTAAGGCCAAGTGCATTCCATGCATCCTAAATGAGTGATGCCTGAAATGGCCCTGAACTTTGATTTCATGAGTACCAGCCCACAGACCTGAAGTGTGCTTTTTGTCTGACAGAGGAATGGATTTGACAGTCTCAGGTCTTTTTTTTTTTTTTTTTTTCAACCTCTCGTTATTACTGCCCTACCTCTCATGCAGTTCCTGCTGTCAGGAGAAAGAATCCATCCTGAAGGACAAGCACAGGAAAAAAAAAGCGGTCCAGATGAAGAAAGCAAGCAGAGGTGGCTACAGGGGGATGATGCACAAGAATTGATACCTGAAAAAGGAAACATTAGCAACTGTAACAATATGAGTGACTGGAAAGACTACTCAATCTTATGGCTACTATCAACACAGAACTAAATCAGTTTTGCTGTTTCCTTAAAATAAAAAAATTATTTCCAAGAACCACAAGCAATACAATACACTCTTAACAGGGTAACTATACACTGTTATGTAAAACCAGTATCATTATCACAGCTGTCTTTTCAATTTTTTTTACATCATAGAAAAATCTTTTTAAATCCTTTTCAAACTTCTAACAGCACCAGGAGGCCTGTAGGACTTTGAGTCTTTGATCATTTTAACCTTTCTAGATTTAAATTATTTACTGAAGCTTCTTGGAGAAAACCAAAGAGATAAAGTTGTTGCCTACACCTCATTCAAAGGTTGTGGAAGTTCAATGTTCAATTTCTTGGATCACTTTGAAACTGTCATTCTAAGCTTGTAAAATGTAAAAAAGACAGTGAAGGAGGTCGCTACTGAGTGCTTTTATTACTATACACTACAATTCAACCATTTAGATCACTTTCACAAACTTGCTGCTAAAGAGAATTTTTCACTATGAACCATCTCCATAAGAAAACAGAGATCTGATTTTGAGTATATCATCCTTAGCAATTGCAGCAAGCATTATTCTAAGAAGCTGGGAAGTTCCAGAAAATGACACAATTGTTCTTAATATAAAAACTAACAAGAACTGGAAACAAGTTAATAAAATGACAATAAAACAATGGCATAAACTCAAGACTCAAACCACAAGAAAATTATTCATCTCAGTGTAACAAATCTAAACTCTAGTTTGTGTAAGATCTAATAATTTACAAAAAAGAACAGTGGATGACAGTTTTAATACTGTGTCTGGAATTTCAATCAGCAAATAATTATTTCTTAATTTGTAAACATTAGCATGTTTTGCTATTTTGCAAGTCATTTATTCTCTTCTGTCTGGCCATATAAAGTACAACAGAACAATTCTAAATGAAAAATCATAAAATGTACTAATTTAACACAATGAAAGAAAAAAAAAAAACAATTTTCTCCATCAGTGGTAGAAAGTTTTTTAAAACCTTGGGTTTTGAAACAAAACCTCTTAAACCAGAACTATGATGCATAAATTAATGGTACCCTCTGGTGACTGAGCAATTTGCAGTGAGAATGCTAAGCAGTTTTAGCTCTGAACATGATTGAGGAAGGTTTTGTTAACAAAACAAATATAGTGCTATAATTACTAGTCCCTTACTCAGATGCAAGTCTCTGCCCTCACCACTAATAATATAACAATGACTTTTTTATTTCATAATCAGAAACACTCCATACACAAGAAATACAGCAAAAAATGAAAGAAAATATTGTGTAAATATACTTCCCACTCTTCAAGTCACACCATGAAATGATGAAAAGTCTGATTTGGAAGATAAGTCTATCTAACAGAAAGAAAAATAACTTTTTTTTTTGTATAGTCTTTTTTTTTTCCAGTCTTTCAGATGCAAAAGTTCACCTGCATACGATCTCAGAGGGAATCCTGAATGCAACAAAGGGGTTTATTTATTATTTCGTTAAGTAAAATGCAAAAGTGCTTTCACAGAAGGTTGATAACAGTAATCTTATCTAAAAGAATGATATTACTAACATACTGAGTTTGGTATGCCACAGAGACAAATTTTAAAAATTAAAATGCTTTCTCAGAATGCTCCAATTTTCTTACAAAAACATTCAAAACAGTGCAAGGAAATGGCATATTACTTCCCTATTATTCTTTTTGGCTAGTCATTATGCCTACATGCTGTCTGCATTGCTTTCCCTAAACAGCAGCTTGGACAAGCTGGTTCAGCAGGCTGGGCAGGCTAAAATGACCTTCAGCTGCAAGTCAATAGTATCAAATATTTGTTTGTTTAAACCCAGCCCATTTGCTAACAAGACTGATTTCAGGAGTGTCTATGCATGACACTACTGCATGACTTATTTTTGTCAGGTTCTTTTGCTGAACTTACCACTAGGTTGCTTTACAGGATGGACTACCACAAGCCCCAAAGGCTGGTGAATGTTATAAATCATAACTGTCTGGTTTCCTCCATGCCATTTATTGGCCCGAATTACTCTATTAGTATAGCGGTCACTCCAGTACACAAAATCTTCAAAGACAGTTAAAGCATGTGGATGCTGCAGTATCTAAAAGGCAAGGATGATTACCAACTTTAGTTCTGTACATTTGTGTATGTAAAGCTTGCAATGAAGTAACAACAAAGCTGAGCATAATTTTTCAAAATAAGAAAAAAAGCAGCTGTGTCTCAAAAGAGATTTTTCAGCAGAAGAGTAAAAAATAGCATGTATTCCCTACAAACAAGACATTAATTATGGGGGAAATATACATTTCTTAAAATGAAAATGCTAAATGGACCCTGTGAGATGTACAGCATGAGGAATTAACAAAGCAGTCTAACTGTAGGAACAGAACACAGGAAACCAACAAATAAAGACCAAATTGCAGATTTTCAAGGGCACAAGAGGAAACGTCTACTGAGAGTTATGGACCCATTAAGACCTTGCATCTCTGACAAGTTCCCCGATAATTTACCAGAGGGTCGAAGAACGTGGCTTATCTAAATTTCAGGAAACTAGGAGTGCGTCAAGAAAGATTGTACCAGCTCCTGTATCACGAGTTGTCTCTCTAGCCAAAATCAAAAGCTCCAAGGTTCAATTCTTGAAAACATACATGTGGTATTTATACCAGCTTATGTGTACCACCTGAACATCTATCTGATCTATTGTGCTAGTAAAGGGACAGTGCTACGAGCTGCCAGCAGCACCTCACTTGGAGATCACCTATAAGGGGGATGTCTTCATGAAGTGCCTTGCCCACAGCAAGTCCTGGCAGCACCAAACCCTTCACTGCTGTCAAGAACAGTAGCAATCATCACTCACAGAAGGTGACCAAGGAAAGTTTTCCAGGATTTTCAAACTGTTTGCCTACAGCAAATGCACCAGCCAGTAGCAGCAGTGTCAGATAATCACCTTTAGACTTCACGCATGCAGACAGAACAAATGAGAATCATCTTAAGCACGAGGTCTACCCTCAGCTCCAGGTTCTGTTGAAGATCACCTGACAAACTATGAATAGGATATGCAATTCTCCTTTTTCCAGCTGCAACAAGCAGCTGAAATACTTCATATCTGCTTCACCTAAGTATTTTGAGGAAAAATACATCCAAGTCTATGACAGCCCAAATAAATTTTTAAGTACTATCAGCAAGACCATGGGTAAACAATGGCTTCTTATTAGTGTCTTACCAGATCACTTGCAACCACCTGTCGTCTGTTGTTTCCATTGTAATCACAAAAATCAATATAATCAAGATAAGCATCAGCAAAATAGAGAAGTTTATTTGGGTAATCAATGGAGAGTCCATTAGGCCAGTAGATTTTGTTGTTAATAATCACTGTTCGCATTTTGCCATCCATGCTGGCTTTTTCAATTCGAGGGTTTTGGCCCCAGTCAGTCCAGAACATTACATGAGCACTGAAAAAAGTAACTCGTAGTTACCAATCTGAAAAAAACACCTAGCTCCCTATTGAGAAATGTTACACAAAGACTCATTAGCCAAAAAATAGAAACAACCTTTTAAAGAAGAGTCCTACACAATGATACTGAAATTACTTATTTCAGCAATATGCTACCTAAGATATTACCATAATTTCTGTTGTAAAAATTAATACTTCTACTGCTGTTTTCATTTGTCAATAATAGCAGCATACAGAAACTACTGTTGTCACTGTTTTTCAGAGTTGATTATAATCTGATTCTGCAGTTGCCAAATAATAATTTTATATGGGTTTGTACTTTCACAGGCATGCATTGATAATGTCAACAGCACTATAACTGAAGAGACCCACATGGCTGGCAGTAAACAGAGCTCAAGGCACTGAAGAGCTTAAAAAGCAGTAAGTTTGTATATTAACAGTTTGCATCATAACATTCCATTTACTCTATGCCACTTGCTATCTGAAATGGGAAGGTGCTTTTGTGATAAGATTAATATAGTATAGATAATTATTTTAGACTTCAGGCTATGAAGGAACCTGTTCCTTCCCAGGTAAGCATATCATACAATATTACATGGAAGTTTGTGGTATACCACCAACTGATAATGATATGTCAGATTTTTGAATTAATAGCTCTTAACTAGGAATCAGATTTAAGAAAATCTGTTGGGGGGGAGGCGGCACACGGGGAATCTTACTATAGTGAAACAGAGCAACAGATTACAAATAATTACCATATGACTTCAAATATTAAGTCAACTCTGCAAGCACACTATTTCAAAAAAAATCATCTTAAGTTTTCTCTTCCACTTGTCATTTATAATTACAACACAATTTGGACATATCTCAAATTTTAATATTGTTATATCACAAAATATGCATCTTTTCAAAACAAAACATTTTTAAAAAATCTTACTCAGTTCTGGGATCTAACACTAGTCCCCTTGGGTTTGTTATATTTTCACTAATCAGCACGGTCCTGTGGCTCCCATCCATTTTAGAGACTTCAATTGTTTCCAGAACAAAGTCTGTCCAGTAAAGATTGCGACCTACCCAATCTACTGCTATACTTTCAGTCACGGTGACACCACTGTCAAACACCTGTTTAATAACAAAAATTAAGAGGAAGGGAGAGAGAGAGAGATCACAAACTAGTTGATATTAAATTTTTATCCTTTCCACTTCTACAGATATGGAAAACGGGGAACAAAATCTCCAATATTTTCTAGGTCTCTTATGCAGAAAGTCACAATGTACATATGCAAAGTGCTGACAAAGCATATATTTAAACACTCCTACTAACTTGAATGAGTCTATTGAAGAAAATTGGCATCTACTAATAGGAAAATTAACTTATAGCCCGACGTTAAAAAAGGGTTTCTTGAAAGCATTCAGTTTTCTTTTTCAAAAAGCTGTATGAAATTTTGGCTTAGTATCTACAAAATTGTTTCCACTATCTATGTTATCTGTCTTCTTAAGATGTTGAGATTTCCCTTATCCCCTTTGTTAACTGGAGATACAGCACCTTCCATTTCCTCTCCGCAGCAAAGACAAGAGTAACTCAGCAAAACTTACTATTTTTCGGCCAGTCCCATTCTGATAAGCACTCCAAATTTTATCTTGTGTTGTATCAGACCAAAAGACACGATCTGTGACTGAATCAAAATCAATAGCCACAATATTCCTCCCATCCCGAACCAAAGAATAAATACTGTGTGACTGAGAGGTGATGTTGTCCACAATGATTTGGTTACGACTTGCCACAAGCAAAAGAAGATTCCCAGACTCTGACAAAGGAAAAGAAATTAAAATAAAACAATAAACTATTCAACAGTAATTCTGTAAGAAAAAGAAATACCAAGTAATTTGACATGTCTTCATAGCATTAAAGCTATAGTATCTAGATACGCATATCGAAAGGACAAATTCAAATCAATTCTCAGGCCAAGATATATTATACCTGGTCTGTGCATCCCAACTTTTGGACCTACCTTGGCTTTTCTCCAGCCTTTCTCCATCATTTGCTCTTTCTACTAGACTCCACTTCCAGTCTCATATATGGCTGTCAGGTCATCTCTCCCATTGTCCAACCAATTTGCTGCTGACATCCAACCCTCATTGCTCCATAAGCCACTCTCAGATTCCTGTTCTGACTCAAACCCCAGCGTTCTTTGTATCACCAGTTACTCTACTCAGCCTGTCTCTTCCTCCTTTTTAGCCAGCCTGCTCTTTTTTACCTGCCTTTAGACCGCATGGGGACCAGGGAGGAGACTAAACAGATCAAGGAAAACCACAGGCTGCTGTGATTAGATTGCGGTGCAGCAGCTTACACTGATAAACTGCTGAAAAACAACTGAAGAGTAGCAAACAAACACAGCAAACTGTGAGAAACTCCCTATTAGTAAGGGCCAAACTTATTTGCAGGTAAATTGCAAGTATCTTCCACAACCTGAGCATATCCCTAAACCAGGAAAGTTGTGGCGATAAATTCCACTGGGTATATGGCTCCTCTGTATGGTCAGTGTACCACCTAAGAGACACAGAGCAATGGACAGCTAGACATCCAATGTTCCTCACCTGCTGCTTTACAAGTCTTCTCATTGGTTTCTAGAACGTATCCTTCATCACAGTAACACCTAAAAGACCCTCTCTCATTGTAACAATGCTGACTACAAAAGCCTGGAGGGTCACATTCATTAATATCTTCACAAGTCTTAGAGTCATTTGCAAGCTGGTATCCAATAGGACAGGTACACTGAGCTCCAAAAGGTCCTTGAATACATTCATGAGTGCAGCCAGCATTATTGTCAGAGCAGCTCTCCTGATCTGAAATGGTGTTGGGGAAGGAAATAAGCAAACAGTTAACAAAAGCTTCTTATGCTAAATTTAATACTTTGCAGTTACATTACTAGCCTAAGACTTCTGCTAAAACATGACTGCACAATCATCAGTTATGCAATGTGAGACTGGATTGAGGCCCTTAGGCAAAATATAACACACACAATGCACGTAAAGGCAAGTAACAACATGGTATGCTACTGAATGCCATTAAACAAATGCTAAGCAGGTGGTTGTCTAAGTATTAATAACAATTTTTTAAAAACTAGCTAGAAATATAAAAAAATCTACTGTACCACACCAAACCTATAATTGTATTAATAAACAATGAAGTCATTTATAATCATACCTGGCTGAGGTTCATCTGAGAATGTGCATTGATTAAAGAGAAGAAGGAGGAAAGAAGGAAAGAAAGAAAAAGGTTATGCTTAAATCAATTCATAATCAACATAAATAAAAATTCTGGCTACATGTGAGCTTTTAGATTTTTTTCCATGATTTTTGAAGTTAGAAATTTAAAAGAAAATATTAAGGAGACTGAATCACATTTCATCTGAACTTGAAGCATCCCATGCTTTAGTGAATGTGTTCAGGAACGAACACAAAGCTCATCCCCATATTGCTGTATGAAAACCTACACTGAAGTCAGTGGAAGTCACATTTGAATTCAGAGCACAAGACTGGACATAGCTCATGAATTCATCAGTCATCATCATAGTGTCCTTTCACTGCAATCAAGTTCCACCTAGTAATTTGAGCTCTAATTTCAGCACACTTACGATTTCTACGAGAAATACTGCTACACTAAATACGGCATGCTGAATATTCCATTTCTTTCTGAAGCTGTAGCACATAGCAGGCTATAGTGGATGCTCGAACAGTAACTTACTGCACAATGGGGATTCGTCAGCTCCATTCGGACAATCGGCAGAATTATCACATACTTTGCTCAGATTCACACAGATACTGTGACCTGGACATTGCCACTGCCAGCTGGGGCACCGGAAAGGTTGAGTAGGGCAGTCTCTCTCATCACTCATATCTCTGCAGTCATTATCACCATCACAGATCCATGCTCGATAGACACAGTTGCCATTATCACAGTGAAATAGAGATGGAGGACAGGTCCTGACAGGACATCTATGATGTTCATCTGAGCCATCTGCACAGTCAAGATGGCCATCACATTCCCAGTTAGCAGGAACACAATTGCCATCTGATTGACACTGGAATTCATTCTGGTGGCACATCCCTGGTGGTCTTGTAGCTAAAACAGTGACATTCAACAGTTCAGAAGCTCTTTCAATTTTAGACAAAGAAGGAAAATCACTACGTTCAGTTAAGTATGCATAAGTAAATACAATACTATTAAGAACTGTGTTGCTTTTACATGAGGCCATAGAATCACAGTCATTCAATCTACATGACATTTCAGACTCGCCAGTTTAACTCATATTTTATAATATGGTGACCAAGGCAATTCAACCATTTTTTGTATTTTGAGCAAGCATATATTAATACCTAGATATTGGTATCTACGTACATGCCCAAAGCAATATGAAATTACTTGCTGGGACTAGTATTCAAAGTCTTGCATTGCAACATTTTAAGTAACATAAATGTACAAAATTACTCAAGGAAAAGGTTCAATCTAACGCTCATGGATACAAGGTTTTCAGTTTTCTAAATGAATAAACTTCTTAATTTTCTTTTAAAACCCTGAGACTGAGGTGCCAAGCAAAATAAAACATTAGAGGCAAAAGGAATGCAAACTCTACTCTTTGCCAGAAAAATCTACTCTTGAGCTGGAACCTGCTTGTGTTTGAAATTTCTGCTCAGAAAACGATTTATAGGCAAGTTTCCCTAAAAAGAATGCTGAAGTTTTAAGGACAGTAGTGCCAATTATTTCATATAGCAGATAAAGGAGATTTTCAGAAGCATCATCTAATAACTGAAGCTTTTCTTTCAGCTTCAATATACTTACGGCAATCAGTCTCATCTGAGTGATCATTACAGTCAAAAACACCATCACACTGGTAATAAGTGCTGATACACTGGTCTCCACTTAGACATTTAAACTCTGTGGCACTGCAGTTATATACTACAAAATAAAACATTATTGATGTTATTTATATATTTTATAGAGCTAGACTGCACCAAAATTCTCTACAGGTGCCCAAGTCAGATATGGTATCAGGAGTCCAAGCTCCAATGAAAACCATGATTTTCCTGGGACACAGAAAATGCAGTGACCTTGGAATCTACAGAAAACAGAAGATTTCAGCCCTCTGCAACCAGTCTAGAGAGCAAAAAGCTTACTAAAATGCTAATACAGGCATCACAAGCAGTGTTAATTTATGGATAGGTTTATTATGCATTCTGCTATCTTGGAGCTGGTAATATGATGTCACCAAAGACACCTCAGGGGGCAAGAGTGAGCAAACAATAAAGAGGCATTCAACAAAACACTTACTGCAGCCACGCTCATCAGCACCATCCATACAATCTTTATCTCCATCACAAACATAGAATGGGTCAATACAGCGATGATCCGGACACTGAAATTGCCTGGGTTCACAAGTACCTGTGAAAGCTATTAAGAATGGCAATAAATGCAGAAGTCTTCCTTTTCTCTCTTCTGAAATCAGCATAGTACTGAGACAGTAGAAAGTATCACTAACTTGCAGCATGTAATGCACAACTAGCAATCACAGATTATAATCACTAATACATTAGTATCGGGTAACTGTTTATTCATCTGTAGGCTTGGACTCATGCAAAACAAACAGAGGATTCGACACAATAGTAAATAAAACTAAAAAAATTGTACAAAAAAACTACCATCTGTCTTCTGGTAAAAACTTCCAGACTAGATTAGCTGACTACACCATTAGTCATTACTGGCATCACTCATTAAATAAGTGCCTAGAACATCTAAGCTTTAGCTGCTTTTTGCTGTAAATTACAAAGAATGGCATTACGCAGCACCACTATTATAACTATCACATCCGCCTTTTTTTGGTTTTAATTATTTTTCTGCATTTTACTTGGCTCTGGTAGTTCAGATTAGATGAGTTTTCCACATCTTATGGCCTGCAAGGTATTAGTCTAACTTAGATATTAGTTCTTTCTTCCTAATTTCATTTATCATCCTTACACCAACAGACATATCTATGTAGACATACACAGTTGTGTAAAAAACAACAGACAGTTGTGACACTCACTGCAGTTTTTTTCATCTGACCCATCACCACAATCATTATCAGTATCACATAGCCAGATCCTAGGAATACATCTTCTGTTATCACAGGTGAACATGGTTACAGGGCATGAAGTGGGTCCTTGTGTAGGACAATGCAATTCATCACTGCCATCAAAACAGTCATTATGTTTATCGCAACGCCAGCGACCTGGAATACACTGTCCACTGGCACAGGTAAAAGCTGATGAAGCACAGGTATTGTCTAAATAAAAAACAGAACAGGAGGACATTTTTATAAAGATCCCCAAAACTTGCCATCCCTGCCAGAGCATTCAATACATTTAGGATACTTACAGAATGTCTAAAATATGCATCAAATTCTAAAATGCACATTGCTTAAAATGAAATTGTCTATCATACAACACGCTGCAGAACTGAATAGAATACTTACAAGCTTTTTCAAACTGCAAGAATTTACTAAATACTTAAGCACTTCAAAACAATCTAAAGAACAAGAAAAATAATTTCTTCAAGCAGCCAGGCTTTATACTTTCCTTTTTCCCAAAAGACATTCTAGTTATTCTAAAATAGCCCACTAAGAAGAAGCTTCTATCTTCGTCACACTAGTTAGTCCTACGCATCAAGCAGCACATTTTTTTAATGTGTCCTATTTTCTTAGTTTGTGATTTAAAAGAAACAATTCACTCTGAAAAAAGAAGCACCAAATATGTCACAAAAACCAAGAACACTTCAATATCTTATTGACTATAATTATCCCATTGTTCTCTCAATTTACTTGATCAGTAATCTCACTTGTGTGAGACACTTAACACTAAAACCAGGAAATCAACCAATGTGTTTCTAATCCACTTCACTGTAAAAATCTAGATGTAACAAATAGTTCAGATGTGCCCAAACCTAATGAAAACAGTAACATTTCTATTCAGATGTTAAATGAAGTAAAAGGTGCTGCTCTAATCTTAGAGGAAGGTTAGACAATGCATATGGTTTTGTTATTTTTCTTATGGTGATAGTTTTTAAAAGTCTTCATCTTTAAGATGGTTTGTCTGTTCCCATGCATCAAAGTAAGACAAGAAAACAATATTCCAATATCTTTTAAAATTTACAAACACGCTAAGAATAAAGACAGCTTTTTTCTTTAGAAGGTAATTTTTTGTTACTCTGTAAATTGAATTTTGAGAACTAATGAGATATAAATATTTTCCTGCATTCTCTGGGTGGCCAGTGTTGAATCCCATATTTCCATGAGTTACCCAAATAATTTCCAAAGTAACTAATCTCCCAAGTATATTTCAGGGTTTATCCACAGATGCAACCCTAAAAAAATGGGGTTTATTCCAGTGAAATCAGATGGACCCATTAAACTTTCTGAACTGCAAACAACTAATACTAAACTGTAAATTACAGGGACTACTTACTTAAAGAACCACAATTTTGTTCATCGCTGTTATCATGGCAATCATCAACACCATCACACTGATAGTATTGAGGCACACATCTTCCATTACCACACGAAAATGAGTAGGAGCCACACTGCAAAGTGGGTGGCTCATTGGATGGATCTTCAATACATGTCAACTGATTTGAAGCCAGCTTCATGCCATAAGGACAACCACAAACTCTCTGAAAATTTGGTACTGGGAAGCAGAAATGGCTGCAGTCTCCATTAGGATTTGTTCCTCTATTACAGTAGTTAGAGCCTTTAAAAGTGATAGAGAAGATCAATGTATACACTACCGATAAGAGTTTTGGAACTACTAAAAGTGCATAGTAACACTAAAATCATGTTTTACAAGAAAAGATGCCATAGCAAATCCTGGTTTTGCATACACTGCAAAACAGAGTCAAGGTCACTGACAGTAATACTAAGTCATAATAATAAATCCCACATTCCATATACTCTTCATTGACACAAATGTTTATGGAAGCCAAGAACACGCTATTAAACTCCAGCCAATTTTCAGCAACTGTCTGGAAACATGTATACTAACACAAAAAAGGACCTTTGTCTGAGCAAGGCTGGGAGACCTGATCCAATCTTTGGACACCAAATAGGTGGTGAACCTTAGCACATGGTTTGATCATACATTTGGTGAGTGCATTGGGTGTTCTAGTGCATTAACTACAATACCAAATCCTTGGTTTAGATCACAGAATTACATAGAATTCAGGTGTGAAAAGAAGAAAAAAAAAAATAAGAGATGTGCATAGTGATTATTCTAAGAATAGTAGTTTCATTAATAAACATTTACCCAATTCCTCAAAATAAATAGTTAACTAAAATTTCTATTAGAAAAAGAGAAATACAAAGTTGTAATCAGTGATACAATTACACAAAATACAATGGAATCATAATTTCATTTTACAAGGTTATTAAAGTAACAGAAGTGGTGGAGGAAAACTGCGTACAGTCACAAAACAGTGAGATTAACGATGTGTGATTGCAAGTGCCTGTGCTGCCTCCCCTGCATGTCAGTTACAGTTCAGTAAAGCCATTTCTAAAATTGAGAGTGGAAACCTGTTGTCCTGATATTTTGCCTCTTATTCCCTATTTTATGTCTTTCATCTGTACAATAAAAGAGCTCACCTATTTGGGAGTGAGCATCATATGCTTTAACATGCATAATGTTACTAATGCCCCTCCTAATAATAGTCATTTCTCCTCCATCGGACTTCCTCACTCGAACTATTCCACCAAGTCTCCAATCAGTGAAATAAGCATAACCTGTTTTGAAAGACATTTAACATATAACAATTACAGATCAATATGGCACAAAAGATCAAGCATCATGAGAAAAAAAAACCTGCAAGGCTTTTCATGTAAATTTAATAATTCTCATACCTGTTTCATGAAAAAGACAAAGGGACTTTTATCACTAACATAGTCAAAGTGAGTCCTTCAGTCACAGGCAGACATAACTTAGAAAAAGCCCTCTCAGATTTCACTTAAATTGCAATATAACAGACTCAACTGACATCTCAAATTGTAAGGAATTTTATAAGTCATTAGGACAATTCCAGAAAATTTTAGGATATCATTGAAGGTATTTTTTACGCAAAATCAAAAATGGGTCTGATGCTGACATCTTTCTTCACACACAACAAATCCGTTGAAAAACTCTACATACAATAAATAAAATCCTGAAATTGCTGATCATCTCTAGGGAGGTCATTTACCTTGGTTGTCCAGCATGAGTAGCACACCTTGGAAGCTGCAATAGTAAGTAGAGCATATCTGCCTTGTTGCACTAAAGGAGTTACCTGATCTGCCTCAAACTAAACACAAATACACATCAAGACAGTCCTGAAAACAAGCAAAACTAAATATACCTATTTTTTATAGAAACTTTCAACAGTGCCTTTTTTTTTTTTTTTTTTTGGAAAAGCAGTATTACAAAGGCTATGTTTTTTTAGCTCACATCCTCACAGATCATCATGTGGGAAAAAAATCTGTGATAATAATAGATAATAATTTTCAATGCCAAACTTACCTCCAAAAATAGTAAGGCCAAATGGGTGAGTCATCTGTGTAATATGTTCAAGAGTCCGTCTGTCCAGTCCATCAAAGGTGCTATGCTCGATTTTATCAAAAAAAGCATCCACCCAGTACAGCCTTAGAGAACTAGAAATAATTAAAATGTCATATCTCTTCAAGTGACATTATGTCCATTAGGAAGCACTAACATTTTCTCAAATAATCTTAAACCTGACAAGAGGCTATTGGAATGTGTGGGGAGGGATTCTGAGAGAATCTTACATTTTACAGGCTTTTCAACAAATTGAAAAATAAGGTCTTCAATATGAAAGTGCCAATGCACACAATCTGACACAATTCTTTTATTTTTGATCCCTAACAGTTTAAAGGAAGAAACACATTTACTCAAAAAGCTAAAAAATTTCTCTGTCTTCTGCACTGTCCTTACCTCCAGTCAATGGCTAGGCCATTAGGCCAGCCTAGCGTTGTATTCACAATTGGCAAGGCATGGGACCCATCACTCCAGGCCCTCATGATTTTTGCAGGACGGAACCAATCTGTCCAGAATATATACCTGAAAGGACACATGTCAGAAGACACATAAACCCAATGATATAACGTAATTAAACAGAACAAACATTTGCACAGCACTAACATCCTTCTTTGTGCCACATCTTCACATACCTTAAAAAAACTACCACGTTATGTTGACCATATCCTTCTCCTCAATTGGTAGTGGCACCAACAATTAATATTTATCCTGTGCAGAACAACTTGCAAAACCTTTGGAAGTGGTTTGTCCCTTTAGATATAAAATATCCATAACTTAAAATTTTTAAGGATTTTATTTAAGTACTGACAGGGAGGAAGAATCAAGCAAAAAAGCATCTTTCAGGTAACACTTACACGTAAGCACGAATATTACAAAAAATTTTTCTCCTGATCCTTTTGACTTAGGCCTACAGTCAAAGAGTTGAAGCTAGTGTTAAATAACTTCACAAAGCAGCAAACAAAAAAGGTTGGGACAGCCAAGGATCCAAGTTCAACACTATTCTTATGAGATTGCTTCCAAAATAGTATATTTGGTCAGTAAACATGAAAAGTCGATATCCAAGAATTTACAAATTTAGCAGTATGGCAGTAGGAAGCTGAACTATGCTGTCAAAGAAATGTTGTTTTGGCATGGCCAAATAACAGAGTATTGAATTGGAAGTTAAGCATTTCCATCAAAGAAAAGCAGGACTTCATTTTATGTACACAGAATCACATATTGTGAGGTCTGTATCAAATATACCCAGTGGTATCTAACATGTTTCAAATAAAGAAATTCAGATAGACAAAATAAAGGAACCAAGGTTAGCGTTCTGGGAACTGAAAATACATTAAAAATCATTTCGAAAACTTTATCTTTCAGCTATGAGAAGTAGCTTTCTAATGTGAGTGACACAAAGAAACAAAGTTCTTTTGCCTGTTTATCAACACATAGGAGTAAAAGAAAAAAACTGGTGCTTTTAAATAGAATTATTTTGAGTGTTTCTTTCATGCAGAATCCATACAACCTTGCCCTTTCCTCTGGGTGCTGAATCTTAGGCCAGAATAAAACAAACAAAATAAACACAAGAGAACTGAAAAGATCTGGTATTTTGCAAAAAAATAAAAATCCAAACAAATACAGAACAAGATGTAAAACTAACCTCACCAATTCTGCTTAAACCATTAATTTGTTCATACAGTTTCAAGTGAAAATCAAAGCTAAACTTACCCAATAACAGGATGAACCACTACTGATCGAGGATTATTTAAATTCTGAACAATAGCTCTCCTAGATCTATCTGCCAGCCTCATTACACTAATGCTCCTGTATCGAGGGTCTGTCCAGTATAGATTCTTTGAGATCCAGTCAAAGGCCAAATCTTCAACACTTTCCACTCTATTAGCCGTCAGGATTTCTCGTCCTAGAATTTGTAATACACAATGATTTTAAATGTTTAGGAAGAGAGAAAATAACATGTATGCAGTATTCCGTTCACAAAACTAATGGTTTCCCTTGGTAAAGATGCTGCTTCTGTACTACTTAATATAAAAAGACCAATAACTAAGGGCAGGGGGTAGGGTGGGGGTGGGTGGGTGCCCTTTGCTCCAGGCAAAGGAAGTTTAAGTGCAGGAGCACAAATGCAAAACGGGAGAAATAAAGACTACCCAAACATGAGAGAAAAATCTGTCACTAAGTTTACCCCAAGAGGAGTTTTATGAATGAAGGTCAGTAAGGACATCTTGCTCAACAGCCAGACCTTACCTGCTCTTTGCATAGTAATGGTCAGCTGCAGCCTACCATTACTCTGACCCAAGGCAGCAAGGAAGCTCAGAAGACTACATGCTCACATAATATGTATTTGAACATTACTATACGTTGGAGAGAAATATTCTTCTTGTTACTACAAATATAGTTTCAAAATCTCACAGCCATAATGTTCTTTTTCTATATTACAGTATAACAAATGTCCTGCTTTCCAGATAGGGAAACTGAAAAGAGAAACCCAGTTTCTTACTACTGAAAGGCATACTGTTTATGCAGACTGGTGATGACAAATACTAGATGCGAGAAGTGCTTCAAATTGGTCATCCCAAACACTGTCAGCAAGCTTCTCAAGGAATAGGAGATTTCAACAAGCTTAATAGGAGTTGAACAAACATCTTTGACAAACATTTTTCTGATTACTGGGGTGACACCAAGCTTTATCTGTATATCTCATAATGTGACTTTTTGGGCTTCTTTTGACAAATATATATTATACTGCCCCTTACCACAGTTACTCTACAATTCCTAAGAATGACTCTCACCTGAACCATCAGTTTTCTGTTTATAGATCATGTCTCTACTTGTGTCTGAAAAAAAAATGGTGTCATCCTGAGCACAGAAGTCAATTCCAACAAAGTATGAAGGGCTCCCTGTTACAGGTATGATCACATCTTCCTGGGTGGAGAGATTGAATGGGATCCCCCGCACTGCCAGCTGAGATGAAAACAGCAGGAACTGCTGCACAGCTGCAAAATAAAAGATCAGACACAGTCTTTATTTATTCACAAGGTGAGACAATTGAGCATTAATTAACTGTTAAGCTTTATTTTCCTTAGGCAACACTAACAGCCTGGAAATAGAAAACAGAAAAATGAGAAAATAGGAATTTATATATACACAGACCTAAGAACTGAAGAAGAAAACCAAAATCCAAACCAGAATTTTAGATGACGTGGTCAGGTATTCCTTTGCATTGTTACTGTAGTCCTAGTATGTCTTTACATAAAATATCCCTATAAAGAGTAATCATCTTCTGTGCTCACCTCTTTACAATTATCTACAAAAAAAGAACTCATAGGCTACGTGGACCCACAATATAACAGATCATATCTGAGCTAGCCAGATAAATTCATGGGCAAATAGTAAAACCACAGACAACACATCTGGCTCAATTTGCCAATAGGTACCTATGATAAACCTCCCATCAGTGACCATTCTGCACTCAAACAAGAAGCAGGAGACTGCTGATGGAAGCTCACAGCTCCAAAAATGAATCTCTAATTCTTGTCATGTGCGTTCAAAGGGAAAATACAAACTAATCCACACATTATTGCGCATGAAAGTAGGCTTACATGTTCAAAATAATGCAAAATCTGCTTACTAGCAATCATCCATGTTTGACTTCAGGATTAAAAGCCTAATCATAAAGCTGTCCACACATATTCCATATCTAAGTCTCTTAAAATACTCATAAAAGGTGGTGAGTTTGAGTCATTGTGGCTTGAGGTGAACATCAGCAGAAATTACTCTATTTAATGCTGTCAACATGAGTTGTGATAGAAAAACATGAAGTCCTTGGCGTATTGAACCCACAAAGCTACTGAAGTGAAAGGATGTTCTAGAAATAACTCTAGAGCTAATGGAATAGTGCTATTTCCAACAATCATAAGGCATTTTCTTACCAACACAATGTCGTCCATCTACATGTAGATCAAAGCCCAGTGTACATCTACAGCGATAACCTAGTCCATCATTATCTGTTTTGTGGCTGAGAACACAGATCTGTTCACATCCCCCATTATTACTTCCACAAGGATTTCTTACTGGAAAATAATAGAGATAGGATTATAACTTCATCTATTAGCCTAATGGCATCATTATCTTAATTTCCAGGATTTTGTTCAACATCCACAATAAATCATGTGGACTCTGTGGGAATTGCATCACATGGAAATCATACACCACCAGTTCTGTCCTGGAATGCACCAAAATCACATCAGATTTTACTAGCATTCAAAGTATTTAGTTCTGTAAGAGATACCCAGCACACAGCATTGAGGCCATAATCTGAGCTATAGTTTTCTGCATATAGATCTACTTCAGAATTATATTTCACAGAATTCACACTGGTAGCCTTTTCCAACTGCACCCTCATTGTGGTGTTGAGGAAAAAAAAGTCCCAAACACCAATACTATTCATAACCACAAGGCTGATTCTTAAAAATATCAATACATTTAATAAGCCCTCCAACTCTTAAATGTTGCATTTGGTAGGTCGTCAGCTACAGGAGCTAGATGAAACCAGTGTGATAAAAACCAGTCCAGTTTTGCAATACAAATTTATGTATCATAATTATTAATTCTTTACAGCAAAATAACAGCGTCTCATAATTTTTAACAAATTTTGGTAAGATACTTCCTAAACCTCCCTTAATAATCTCCTTACTGTCTTACCATATGGCTGCCTGGCAGCATGGTAAACTGTCACTCCGTAAGGTCTCAGTGAAGACTGGTAGATCACTTGAGGGTTAGATTCCGAAAACTTGTTAGCTTTCACAACTGCCATTTTGGTCCAATCAGTGAAATAAACATTGTGTTCAAATAAAGTGATTCCATATGGATGAGGAATCAGTGAGCCTCCATGAGCTATTGTTCTCCTGTTACAAAGATGGTTTTAAAATTATTTACAAAATAATCTCTAGAAAATAAAGTTATTAACAGAGGAAAGGATACAGGATTACTAATTCATTCACTGGCTTTTCCTTCTGCATAGAAGCTGCCAAAGTACAAAGAAAAAGACCAAATGAACTGAAGAGATTAAGCTAAACATACAGGGTACATAAACATAAAAGCTATGGTAAAGAAAACAGAGCAATCAAAAGCGTTAGCAATTTCCAAAAAAACAAAGTGAGTAAAGACAGTGACACAAAAATGTAGGAAGATTCATAATTACCGAGAGAAAACTAAAGAAAGGAGGCCGAACAGAGGAAACCAAAGACATCTGTAGCAATTTGAAATACTCATGAAACCTTGAATAAAAAATTTATGGCTGCAATAACCACTGGCCAAAAATAAAATCTTAGGTATGTACTTCAAAAACAAAACAAAACAAAACCACAACTTTCTTTGCCTTGAACTAATCACCCATGCAAAACCAAAGAAAACCAAATGCTAATAAATTTTATCTCCTCTATGCAAGATATTATGGCAATATTTTTCTGGGTAAATATTAGGAGAGACATTTAAATCCTCACACAATACCTAACAATACCACTACATTATTATTCTACGGAGTCATGAAGGAATTTCTACAGAATTAGATGAATTCTATAGCTCTACTGTTTCCTGGGTGATTTAGTTTCATGTTGTAGGCGTGCAAGATGTGACACAAGTGGACAGTGAGCTGTATTTTAACATTCCTTGCAGGCTATGCCCTTGCCTCTTGCCTACTTGTACAACATCTATGAGATTTTTGGTATTGCTGCAAGTTTCATCTCCAAAAAAACAGAGATTTTACTAAACACATTCTTGTCTTTCTAAACTCTGATAAAGGAGCAAAGATACCAGCAGAATTTTTATAATTTTGTAAGTGAAAAAATACACTGAGCAATAAACCTGTCAAATGAGTAGAGGACTGTTTTTCAAGACAATATGTGGGAGGTATGCTAAAGGGGACAATTTTTTTCTTGTGCTTGAGTAACAGACACTAATCACAGATGCAGAGATAAGTTGGCTTCTAAACACTATACTGTAAGGCACAGTCCCATAAAACTCAAGGAGTCCTTTCTTGCATGCTGTGATATAGTTTCCCCAGCATCACAATACAGTGAGTGATGACTTAATTTTTGACAGCAAAAATTTATACAATTTAAGAAGACCACTTAATACTCACTACAGAAAGTGGTTCTTTGGAGTGGAGTATTTCAAATAAATTCATTCATGAAAAAGATGCAAAGAAATGATGGAAGACAATGTATATAATTCAAAAATAACAAAAAGCAAATGCTATAAAAAGGTGTACTGTAGTGGTGGACTATAAAAAAGTATATTATAATAAGAAGTGCAATAGATATTCAAGGTAGAAAAAGGACAAAGAATGAAGGAGGAAATAAAGATTGTCTAGAAGTGGGATGACACCACAGATAGCAAAGTGCATCACATTTATTACGTTGTAATTTTCATCCTTTGCGTATTGCATTTTGTTAGACAAATCTTTCTTTGAACTAGATACAAAATAATTAGTATAGCTGTAACCTCCAAGGAATAATATTTCTCCTACCTTTGAAGCCCATCATAAGTTACAGTCTCAATGTAATCAAATCGGCTGTCAACCCAATAAAGTCTCTTTGATACAATATCCAGAGTTATTCCAGCAGGCCAACCTAATTTTGTTTTTATCAAATCCTGACGGTTTGTGCCATCCATAAAGGCCCTTTCCACCTTAGGATCACCAGACAGACTATCCCAGTCTGAGAAAAACAAGTAGCTATAAAGAAAACAAACAAACAGAAAACAAAAGAAACAACAAAAAAAGAAGAGTCCCATGTTTCCATGATATTTTATAAAAAAATATATATACACACACATAGAATTTAAAACCAGCACCCCTTCAGGACAGAGTCTGATTCTCAGCTGGCATACAATGAAAACACATTTTACACCTCCTGCTCGAGAAGTAATTTGCATTTTCTTTTACAGAATTAATCTAGAAACATGCTTTCACCCAAATGACCTCAATAATACAGTTTCCTTAGTAAAATACAGGCTTATGTGTACTGCCAAAAATAAACCAGTGAAATAGACGCGTCATGAAAGCAGCATCCATCACTACAAGTTGCAAGAAATTCTGCTCTGAGTATCCAAGCTTTCATGTCTCACATACATTTTTGAAGCCTGTTGGGCTGGGAGACACTAACTTCCCTGGCTTCGCTCCACCACTTTATTTCAGATAGTAGGATGCCTGTGGATGGTATCACAACAGAAATCTTTCAGGATAATTTCTCTTCTGCAGGGCAATTCCACAATTCCTCTATTTTCAGAGCTGCTCATGCGCATACAACTCTAGCCATAAAACAGATTCTGCACATTAGGAATAAAAGCAGTGCACAACCCTCCCGTAACAATTTAAGGTGTAGAATAGATAAGGATAGAATGTAAATGTTTTAAACATTTCTACTCTAAAATGACCACCCTAGCTATTTCTTAGTTCTCCTCCTTTTGCATGGGAATAAAGGAATTTCTGACATTTTTAACCATTACCTGACATGTATCACTTACCCAACAGTTGGATCAAGTGCTATTCCTCTAGGATTTCCAAGATTTTCAGCAATAAGAGTCACACGGTTTGTTCCATCCAAGTTAACCATATCTATTCTGTTTACACTGGTCTCGACCACATACAGTTTATTGTTAACCCAATCCACTGCTATATTTTCAGGTGTGTCAACTGAAACATTTAAAACTTCTTGGAAATCAGAGCCATCAATATTAACAGAAAAAACCTGAAAACAATACAAATATTGTCAGAGCCCACACGATGTTTTGCTAATCACAAGACATATGGCACTTGTCCTTTATCATCACATTGAGCACAGACCCACAACTGGCCACTAGATACAACCAAGTTACCCACTAAGCTACTCCTTATCTTAGGGGCTTTTGCAAAAATTTGGAAAACAACGCAAAAACTACAGGAAGCTTACCTTCAACTAGCATTTCTGCAAAATGGTCAAGGTAACAGACTAAAAGAGCCTCGTGCTTTAGCAAACATGACAAATTGCTGGATTAAAAAAAAAAACTCAGATGGGGAAAGTGCATCTTGCTTTCCTGGAGTCTAGCAAAACACAGTACTTTCATTAACTGAAAGCAAATGACCACGCTTTAGCAAAGCTCTCATCATTGACCAGAAACAAGAGGGGGAGCTCTTACTGCACCAACCACTAAGGAGAAATTGCAAAGTGAAGAAAGAAAAGGAAAGCTCTCTGTTCCAACATAAAGGAGAAAGCTTAGCATTGCTTCTGGTCTCCTTTATTTAAGGCTAATTTTAACAGCAGAAGAAGAAATACTGTTGTTATCTTACATGCAAGCTCAGAGCTACATGAAGCAAACAGTATAAACATGATAATTTTATGCAGAGAGTAACAACATGATTATAACACTGGGTAATATGAAAAGCTAGGAATCATTACCCCTTTCTTGGAACCACAGCAATGAGGTTTGAAATGTATTTAAATGAAAATACAGATTACCAGAGGTAAATATATGCAAGAAAAATAAGAGCTGAAATAGTTGTATCATTTTAAATATTCTTTAGGTCCAAGTAACAATAACCAAGCAAACTATTTAACTGTCTATTCTGTTTTTCAGAAACCTTGTTGATGGAACAGCTTATGGGCATTAGGTTATCAGCCAGTACACTAAATGAGATAAAGATGACACAGAACACAACCCACAGTTTTCTGGTTTAGTTTACATCTTTATCTTAATTAAAAAAAAAAAAAAAGACTAGACAAACAAATCCCCTAATAACACTTTGATTTTAAGACATCAGTTGGAAATGCAAATCATATAAAAAATCTTAATGCCATTGTTTTCATCTGGGTATTCTTGCTAGGACTTAAGACTAATTAATCCTCATTAATTAATCAGGATTTAACTATATTAGGTCAGATAAATAGGCAGCCCTGGCCATCTTGGCTGTGCAGTGAAAAAAACATATTATCTTTTATTTCTACCTTTCACAGAGATAGCATAAATCTCCTGTCTCATGAAAGTTCATATTTGACCCTGACTTAGTTCAGCCAGTATCAATGCAATTGCAGTAATGGGAACCTACTACAGTGAAGATAAAAATGCCAGAATTGTGAACAAGTCAAAAATTGTGCATACAAATCCTGTCCTACTTGACAGCCATGCAGTGTGCTTTCCAACAGAACCAACGTGGCACTGTAGTAGAAACTACTTTACAGCTTATGTGTAGGTTCAGAGTAACAACAGCGACATCAAATTGATCCATATGTGGTGTCACCAGGAGGCAGGCCATGGATTCTCCTTCATTCTGCATGACAATCAACATGGGGATGAAGACTGTGGAGTTTCAGCATTTGTCCTAGGACTTTTTTTGTTTCAGTAAGTTATGCACAGATATAAAAAAAAGGGTGAAGTCCAACTTTCCCAAGGGTCTCCAGACTGTTTCTTAAAATGACTTTGTTTTACTGTATCTTGAAGCTAAAATATTTCCTCTTAAAAAAAAGAAGTAACAAAATACTGGCTTATTACACAAAATACTGTCAATATTTGTTATCCCAGCTCAATTACAGTGCCATTTGAAGTATATGAAGAAATCTGATTTCTATCATCTTGGAAGGCACACAGCTTTTACATTTTAAACTATCATGTTTCAAAAAATTACAAAGAAAAATTTGTTCAGTTTTGAAAGAATGTCTACTATTTCTCTTAATTAGTTTTTTGGACTCCAACTCAAGTAAAATTAAAAGTTGCTCAAGACATTCCCATATAATAGGATGCTTTGTTTAATATGTCACATGTAATAGTATAGCTTGAAAAACGCAGTCATTAACATAAAACATTTCAAGGAGCTTTTTTGTTAGAAAACAAAAATACAGCCAGCTTCTGCTCTCAGAAATGAAGGCCTATCAACATATTCTGCCTCTTGCGCTTTTCTACTTCCAAATACACAAAAATATATTCTTCCTGTAATTTCTACCCACCTTATCTTGCACTGTATCAGTCCAAAAGACTCTGTGCAGGTAAAAGTGAAAGTCCACTCCAACTGCAACCCCACGATTCTGCGACTGCACCAAAGTACGAAAACTTCTTCCGTGAAGATCTCCAATCAGTAGATCACGGCCATTGGAAAAAATAATTGACGCAACACCAGCTGAAGCAGGGGTGACAAATATATGACTACTCTGCAGGTAAACTATTTTGCAAAGAGGCATTGAAATATACACATACTGGTTCATACACACTGAACACAAAGGTTTAAATAGATCCTCAGACTACAATCAGTAATAACTTGCTTTGATTTGCCTTTGGTTTCTAGACTTGGAGCAAGCCAGGCAGGAATATGTATTTAAAGCCCTACCAAGCAAAACTTTTACAAAACCCCTGTGCATCTAAACTCTGAAACACTATTTCTACTCTTCGATTTCCTTAAAGTATAAACTTTCTTAAGGTTTTTCTGCCCCATGAGATTCAGATATTCCTTGATTCTAGCAGGAAGGCCATTTTTCTTATATTTTTATGTACTGCTCTATTCTACCTGCCTTCTTCACTCTCTCATCTCATTAGAAAATCTTTGCTGTACTTACAATAGATTAGTAATTCCAATAAGTCTTTCAAGGAAAGCTCACTTTCAAAGTAGATGCCCATTGAAAGGCTTGGTGTAAGTCTGACAATAAATACATTTAAGTGCAAATCCAATTCACCCTAAACATAAAACCCTCCCCAATAAAAGCAAAAATGAATCCAGCGAAACTGATTTAGAACAGGTATGAAATTCCCTCATTAATAAGACATAAAATGCAAACCACTTTGCTGGCCCAAAAGGCACACTGGCTTGAATGGAAATCTTCTTGTGAAAGATACATAATTTTTCTGGAAACAATAATCTTTCCCAGTACTGGCATATGCATGTCTTAATACAGTCACCCATATTTCATTAGTTAAAAAAACTCCCTGTTTTTTGAGGACACGCTTAGAAAACTGCAACATGATGATTGCTCTGCAGACATGGCTGAAGAAAGAAGGAATGGGGAGGGAACTGGGCAGTTCATGCTTTTCTAGGAAGCAAGACTGCTTATCAGTTACACCCCACAGGGACTCCCATTCCCACTGAGTTCCTGCAGGCAGGAACACCTGTGTCACACAAAAGCCTGTTAGGCCATTACATCTCCACAAAGAAGGGCTTCCCAGGGCCTGCTTTCAGAATAGAGCAGGGGGTGAACAACCAGGAGCAGCTGCCTACTGTTAATGGGGAACCACACTCTGTGTAAGGCAAGCATCCTTGCAGAGTTCAGACTCTGGGACACTAGAAGCCAGAAGTATGGTTTCTCTCACAAGCAAGTGTTTGAGCTCATAATTCAGCAAAACCATCTTCTTGCATGGCACAGTCCTTCTGGAAAAGTGAGGTTTCCTCATTTCTTCATGCCATTGAGTTCCACAGAGAGCAGGTCAGGAAACCACCTCCCACAGGAACAAGATTTTGCCTGTTAAGGAAGGGCTCTGGCAATGACCTCCCAACTCTGAGGAAGTCAGGAATGCCGAGAAAGCACTGGAGCCAAGAAGGCATCCATTGTTTTGAGGAGAAGCAGCCCTGATGAGGCAGTCAGCCCCACCAGTCTACAGGTGTGAGCAAATGCAGAGTCTCTTGATATTTGCTGATGTTCTGGATGCTCTCCTGACCTTAAGTCCTTAAGACAAGAATTAAGTTAAAAATCAAACACCATTGTATGGCGTAGCCATGTAGGCTGCACCATTGTGTCTAGCTGCATGTATTAATCCAACAGCAGCAAAAGACTTGTACTGCTACATGCTAACCTGAAGTGTTGGCTCGACAATGGCGATGATGCTCTAGGAAATAACCTTCCACGCAGTGGCACCGGTGATGCCCCACACGATCTTCGCACAGCTGGTCACAGACACCCCACATTTTGCAGTCATCAAAATCTGTCAAGTGAATTATGTATATTTATAAACAATGTTTTTATAAAAGGAATGTCGTTATAGTTGGGAAGCTGCAATTCTGTCCTCTCTCCTTGCTTTGTATCTTTTTGCAAAACTGTAGCATGGGAAAAAAGTTTTTGTATGTTTTTCCACAAATGTTTCATTTTCTATTTCTGGATAACAAAACAACCAATGTTTGCTGCCCAGGGACCTACCCATGCCCTCTCAAAAAAAAAAAAAACCCAAAAAACCCCACCAAACAAAAAAACCACAAAAAAAAAAAAAACCCACACCTGTCAGTGTGGAAAAATCACTGGAAGGAATGCCAGTGTCTGCTTTCCACAATATGCAGTATTCTTCCTGCAATCCCGCAGCAGATCTGTATGCTTTGCGCACACACACATGGCTGGATTTAAGCCCACTCTAAATAAGAGCCTAAACTTTATGTTAGTGCAACGCTTCAGCTAGTAAGTCCTGCTAAAAGGCAGTGTTTATTAGCTCAGACTTGGTACTATGCTAACAGGTGTCTGATTTCCAGTTAAAAGCTAGCTGTGCACCAGAACTAGCTAGCAAAAGTACAAAGTAGTTCACTTTGGCATGTGAAATACCATACAGACAGACTCTGCAGCTTGGACAATCCAGCAAGCACTCACAAATGCCTTCTGCAAGGGATTTCCAGGGTTGCTGCAAAATTTTTTACTTATAAAATTATGAAATATTTAACTAGTCATGTTTTAGAAACAAGGACTTTTTAAATTCTGATTTTCTAAGAAAAAAAAAAATCAGATCTGAACGCTGTCTGGTGTTTCATCCTAGTTGTGGTTATTTAAAGCCCAGATTTCTGACGCTACTTAACACATGGTTTTGACATTAGAAGTCTGACCTCCTTCACTTGAAAACATGAGTAGAATCAGTACCTTACATTGCTATTGCTGGAAACTGGTATTTCTACTGTTTAGCCAAAAACAAAAAAAAAAAAAAAAGAAAAAAGAAAAAAAAAAGAGATCTCAAATATTCTTCCTGCTGAAATTTCTGGTTTAAAAGAATTATTAACAGATAAATGAAAATGAAATACTGCCTAGATAATGTATTTCGGTACTGAAAAAATGTTGTTCTCAGTAGCTTTCCAGCTTCCATACGCATCAAAACCCTTCAGTTTACAGTGAGACAGAAGCAAACAAAGACACATTGAAAAGATCATGGTTTCAAGAAGTAATACACTTTGCTAACACTATAGCTTCATTCTTCTGGCCTTAAACCAATAACATTAATTTAAACTAAGGTCTGGAATTATACACTACTACAAGCCTCTTCTCCATGACAAGTCTTGTTCCCACTACAAATATATGCCTAGATCTTGGCAAACCAAAATACAATTACTCTGATTTACAAGTCAGAATCAGACAGCTAGGTTTACAGGGCAGTCAACAGCAGAACAACAAGAACAACAGAAGTCTCACCAGGACTGCACCAGGTTTGGGAATGCATCCTTCATGTATTCCTCACATAAAAGAACAGAGTAATTTTGTGCCTGCAGTCTGTGCATTGATTCCTTCTGTCTATTAAGACCAATCATGTTGTTACTGCTGCTCATACAGCCCTAGGCCACGAATATTCCCAAAAATAGAGATATCTCATTAGAGACTGAGCACCTAGCATACTTTTAATAGCACAAACACCACAGACTAGGTTGAAAACCCATAGCAGGTATTTACCCAGGTATTAGGCAGGGCTGAACTTCATGATTCTCAAGTTACTCTATTTCCAGTTACTGAGACAAATAATTTGTACCACCAAGGGTTTGTGCGGCCAAGTTACAGCAGCTACAGAATAGAAATGCAACACCAAAATAGCTCACTTACCTTTACATTCTTACAAATGAAACGTCAGAAGATATACAGCCATTCCATACTGCAGATACAAAGCACCCTTTTCATTTTAAAGTACAGTGTTATCCTGTCTTCATATATAGCCACTTTCAAAAAGTATCAAATACTTCAATAGCATTAACTGTTTTTCCAGGCATACAATAACATACATCCCTGGAGCAGAATCAAACTCTCCCCACCTAACCACTAAACGACATGTAAAAAAAATCTGATAATAAAGCAGCCATCCAAGAGTAAATCTTTTCAAATATAATCACATAATCATAACAGCCCTATTGAAAGAGATCTTTATGATACCTCCTCTGGTTTGTTTCTGTGTCACCATGCTGATATCGTACTACTTAGATTTTTATTGTTTTCCTGGCAAATAGAAAATCTCAAGTCAGTACATCCACCCATTTGGAACTTACTCGCCTTCCTGGAATTAAAACTTTCATAATGAGCTGTGAGAACATACTAAATATCTGCAAATCACTGTGCTTCACTTACCAATACAAGTACGACTGTCATTGCTACTTATTGTATATCCTGCAGGACAATAACACATCCCTCCTGATGGAGAAGAATGACAGCGATACTGGCAACTCAAAGCAGCACAGTGTGATATGTCTAAAAAGGAAATAAAATAGTTCCAAAATACAATTAGACATATTACCAATAGAAGAGCTCTTTGCCTTACTAACAGTTACAATAGTTACAGTCTTTTCTATAACGAGTCTACAATTTCAGGAACAGCTGAAACAAACCTGCACAAGAAATTATCTCTAAATTTCCATGAAATCACATATGCTAACATACATGCAGGCAAGGAAATGGAAGACAGAAGACAAGCTAATGTTTATAAAACGTTTTCAGAATGGAGTTAAAGGATAAGCATCAATCTTATATGAGCAACCACTGGTAAAAGCCATGTAAAGAGCTGCACACAAGAAACCATTTGCAATGCTTCGTACCTTTCTCTGGTTCCACAAAGACCTGCTTGTGAACAACACATTCTTGAGCTCCATCTATTGGCATGCAACCTCTTTTATGCAGAAAAAACCTACTACATTACATTAAGAAGAATATCTATATTACTCGAATATATTATTTGGATTGTGTTCACGGAGAAATTCTTTATCCTTTTCTTCTTCTCTTTCTTCTTTTTTCCTTCACCTTTCCTTGTACTACTACCTAATAAACAATTCAGTTATAGGTGATCAAATTATGATTGTAAAGCACTGGCTAACTTCCACTTCCCTCCTTTTCACCTGCCTTTTCCTCAGTTTCTTCTGTTAAACACCTTGCTTTACAGCCCACATCTGATGTTACTACTAAACCACTCAGCAAAGCAGGAAACGCTTTTTTACAATAAGATTTAATTTCCTATTATTTCTTCTGCCTTCCTATTCCAAATTGCATGATAGTTTTAATAGGAATTTTCCTTTTCCTAGAAATTAAAAATGTTAAATACCCTGGGTCTGATTCTCAGAGGGAATCAATGTTCATAAGAGTGAAATTAACAGGAACTATGTATGCTCATTGCCTCCAACAGAAAAAAAACCAGTATACCACTAATTGGAGAACCAGACACCAGACATCCCAGGTGAAAAGATATTTTTGAAAACTGTAATCTAAGTGACTTAGCCAAGGCTCAGGATACAGTAATTCAGTCCTGTGTACCAATCAGTACACAACACTCCTTCTTACTTATAAAGAGGGAAAAAAACAGATATTTAAACAAAAAAGGCATATAGCACATTTCCCTTCCTTCTTGAAAACAGGTTAGGATATAGACAGCGAGTTAAAATCCTTATTTCTGAAACTTCATGTACATATTTACAAAAGGAATGGTCTGTTCACAGTGCATATGCCTTTCAGATCATCCAGTCAAAACAGTGACAACAAAAATAGTGAGCTTCCAAAATTCCAGCGTTGTTTAGGAGACAAAAGGTGAACATAAAAAGAAATCAATGCTGATGTTTCTGCTATTCTGTGTATGCTTTTGATTCTAATACATACTGCAATGTCTTCCCGCAGTGATGTTAGTTTCATCTTCTCCTGCAGGGCAGTCTGCAGCCCCATCACACACTTTCCCAATCGGAATGCAATGCCCTGACCCAGGGCAGGCCCACTCTCCTGGGTAACATTCGTGATGACCACTTTCTATGGAAAAGAAAAACAAGAATGATTAAGGAGTTTGTTTCAAATAATACTTAGAATTTCTTCACTAACAGCTTCCCAAAGCATCTCTATCCTTCATTATTCCATGTATGGTTCTTGCACGCAGCTAGGAAAGAGTATAAAAAATACCAATCTATACTTCCTTGTCATGCTTTCTTTTACCTTCAAAGTACAATGCAAACAATACTTCTGCAGACACATGAATCCTTCTAGTCTTCTGTGTTGTTAGAAACAGTAAAACCATTTAGCTTTAGACTAACTGGTGCATCAGAAATGAAACTACAGTTCTGTGGGTTTAAAACACGCAAAGGCTGTCTGGATAAAGAGAATAATGCTCATCATAGAAAATGCCAATGAAAGAGAAAAAAGCCCACTCTTTCATTCATTAAAATTTCAGTTTCTCGCATGACCAATCCTGACAGGAACTGAGTTATTCGCATTTTCAACCAATTGATTTTGGTTATTAGGAGCCTCAAGTCTCTTGATAAATGACCTGAAAAATCTCCAAAAGAAAAAAAAACCCAAAAGATTTGAGGGAAGATGTAAAAGAAAAAACAATGTTGCTATATGCTCAACTTGGTGTGCATCTTACTCAGTATCACAGTAATAACTTTCACACGAACAACAAAAAAACCCCCGCCTAAGTTAAAAAAAAAAAAACACAAGTGAAGATGAAATTCTAAGGTTTGTACAGAATTAAAATGGATTCAGAACATCCTGATTGGTCAAAATTTCATAGAACTTAGTGAGGTCTTCCTCTGAAAATGTCATCATTATAAGTTAGCATTAGCATGTACCACATCCTCTTTCATCTTCGTTATCTTCACAATCATCATCTCCATCACATATCCAGCTCTGATGAATGCAACGGCCACTTGGGCAAGTGAAGAAGTTGCCTCTGCAAGTTGCATAAGCTAAGGAAAGAAACATGAGAAAATCAAACTAAGTGACTAAAAGATTAGAAATAGTAATATTGTCTCGTAGATGAATAGCTATTTATAATCTCTCCTGAAAAACTGAACCAGTTTCATATCTTGTATATATTGTATTCACTGCTGGTTTGCCCTGGTTTTAGGTATGAACTTTATTTTAGAATACTCTGATTCTTTACAGAACTGAAAGGGAAGGCTAAATTTCTTAATTAATTGTGCAATTAGATGCTAGGCATACTAGTCTGAGGTCCTTAGTAGGATAGAGCAAGTAAATAGCAACATGTGGCCTTCCTGCAATGCAGAACATAAAACTAACTTAGATCCTATAATCAGTGGGGTACCTTTTTAAACATATAGCTCACACGTGTGACAACTGTATGATTCTAACTCTATAGCTGTGATTCAAACTCTACAGCTGTGATGTTGAACACTTTGGGATACCCTGATCATGAAGAAAAGAATAAGCAAGAAATCTCCAGAAACAGAATGGTCAACTAAGGACCTTACCTGAACATCTAAAGTACAACTGCCTGTCTATACAGTTGTACCTTACGGTCAGTGGGAATAATTCTAAAGACCCATTCCATCTATCAGCATATAAAAATGCAAAAAAGAGTCAAACAAATTTGGACAAAAAACAATAGCATGCTGTATCTAACTGATACTTGAAACTGAAGGAATTCCCTTTGAGTCATGCTGAAATGAAGAAAAGGACAACAACATGAAGAAGCGAAACTATATGTGTCAAGGAGCAAACTGTCACTGAATCCAGCAAATTCAAATAGTAACCACACACCCAGGCACTTAGCAGCAAAGACAAGCTGAAAAAAGTCTATCAAAGTAGCACTGCCATCTTCATCTCTCCATACAGAAACAGTGGCTAGCTTTTGATGGCTGTATAGCTAAGTAATCTACTTCCTGCTGGAACCAATTCTTAGTCAAACAGTTAAAGAAAGTGGAGAAAAAAGAAAAACAAACACATCATACTGCAAGAGTTCTCATCACTCCTGTCTCCACAGTCATCATCATGGTCACAGATAAAGGCTCGCGGGATGCATTCTCCATTGGCACACTGAAACTGCGTACTGGTACATCCATGTGCTGAAAAAGATTTTAGCACAGAAAGGCATACAGAAAATCTGTCAGAAAACTACAATCCAACTTTAAAAGATGGTCTATAAAGCATATGAGTTTGGGGTCACTCTGCATATGGTACTTACTGCAATTAGCTTCATCAGAAGAATCTCTGCAATCAACTTTGCCATCACATCGCTGACTTGCATTAAAACATGCTCCATTTGCACATGATAACTGTTCACATCTTGGGTAGTCTACAATAAGAAATCCTTCAGTATTAACATGAGTGTTAAACTACAGGGTATGAGTCACATATATCCAGTATCAACAGAATATCTTGATTTATAGGAAAGCAAAAAAAGGAATGCAAAACTTCCCATGCTATTACTGACAAACAATCCATTTATCCAGTATACTGTCTTCTCCAACAGATATTTAAGAATATCCTCTAGATAGATGCTACAAAACCTCACAAGAAACAGGGGGAAAATTAGATGCCCACCCACACCCCAGAGAGGTCTGCAACTCAAATAGTTTACAATATGATAGAAAAAAATGCAACACAAAAGGAAAGCAAGCAGTGAACAATTATTTTATTTATTTGCACTTCAGTTATACACTTTATTGACCTTAATAAAAGTGCCTAGGTAGAAAAGGAGTTCCTGAAATTTACCATTCCTAGATCCTTGCAGAATGTCATGAGTTCTCAAACTCAAGAGACCAGATTTTTGATTTTTACGGTTTTGTTCTAATTAAGCCAAGGATGTTAAACTTCCAGGTCCATGATCACCTTCAGGTTTTCTGGTTTTTATTACTTGTTTTCCCCTTCCCAAAACGAAAGAAGATTCTGCAGAATGAATGATTTTCTCAGTTTCTGACTGTTCTACCTATGTAGATGACCTACAGGCCAACACAAAAGATTATTTCAAACAACTTTAAACCAATTCTGAGAATACCTATAACTACAAGCAACCAGTGAGTTTAGTGGAAGTATCCAACAAGTTAAGCGTGTGCACCTGCTAGAGTTGAGCAGGAGAGTAAGTGCTTAGTTTAGCTTACTGCCGTGTAGACAAAAGTTACTTATTTCAGGCAAATGGCAAGTATGAAAGTAAATAATTATTTTTTGAAGTGAGATTTATTGAACCTCTGCCTCTATAAAGAAATACAAGTAGGTAAGTGAACTCAAGAAGCAGAATAACCAAATTTCATTTTTCATTTTTTAGATTTTCAGTTTGAATTCTTACTAACTAGTATGGAAGTAAAATGGGATAAAGCAGATAGAGAAGGCTCTCACTTAGGCACTTTTTCATTCATACTCTTGGAATTCAAAACACAGATTACAAAATTACTCAAGCAGAACTCAGACAAGCCGCAATTTTTCCAGGCAGTGGCAAACTGTTTTGCTTGTTTCTGCTGTTCTACATATCATCACATTCCCACTAAACTTCAACCACCTATGAAATAGGCTCACATAATTTTAACTGTTAAGTTCTTGATATGAGAGCATAAACCGCTGTGTTGACACCCACTACGACTATGTCCCCAGTTGATTCATTTACGTTTAATTCATTGTCACTGCAATTAATACAAGTCTGCAAGTGACAAGTAGGAACAGTGCGTTCGTCAAAGAACGGTTATCTCAATCAGAGAACAGCAGTTGTAGTTTATCAGGGTTCCAGCTGCACTGTTCCTACCTGTGGCCTTCTAGCGCTAGTTTCTAGACCTTCCATTCCAGAAGTCTGCAATGACAATGCCAACACATGCCCTAAACTTGATTAGCATTATTTAGCCCCACTTCTAATCAGACAGACTCCCTTGTAACACATACATCTCATGCGTTTCTTGCTTGGGTAGGGCTTATGAACAACTCCTAAAGCTTTGGAAACAACATGGATTCTGAAATCTAAACTGCCTACAGAAAGAAAGGCAGTCCTGACCTGGGGCTGCATTTTAAGCTCACTGTGGAATCAATGCTTCTTCCCTGCCTGGAAGCAGAGAAGGCATCACAGTTCCAGGAGTTCTATGGCATAGCAGGCAATAGCTATGGCAGTACAGGGGTACAGTAAGTAAAATAGAATCATAGAATCACTTAGGATGATGGAGCACATATAAGAAAAAGAATATTAAAAGGTACTTGGTTTGTAAATGCACTGAAGTGGGAAAGCTTTTAAGAGTATTTATAATGGATGGTTTGTAATTTTACTCATCTTTCTTCCCATTCCACAAAAATACCTGCAGTGATGTTCCAAACTGTTTCTGATAGACTGACCATCAAACAGATAGGACCCATTGCTTGCACTGCCTGTTTCTTCAAGAATGGCCAGGCAAAATAAGTATCTAGCCAGTACTAAGATTTTCTCAAACCTTTAGAAAAAGGGATAGTTTGTCAAAGTTTTCTCTCCTGCAGCAAGCCTGGAGAATGCCTCGGCCTGGAAAAATCTTTATTATATATAAAATCTAGTGTACAAATGCAAATCATTATAAAAATACCAAGCAGAGCAGTAAGTAAAGACATTTTGATGATGCTTGAAAATATGCATTTTGACTACATAGGTGGTTGACCAGAATGTGAACAAATACTTTTTCTTTATTTTCTTTTCAAATCTGCTTGGTGCACAGATTCTTTATTTTAATTGTAGTTGCAGAGGCAAGAACATTCTTTGAAAAGCTTGATGGAGATTAATTTAACTTTCAAACTCTGTACAGGTAATCCCAGTCCCAGTCCCCTGCCTAAAGACCAGGTTAGTAAATTATAGTTCTGATCACAGGTTTCTCACTCATCTGAAAGTTTTTCACTGCATTGTACATTGTACTCTTTGTACCTTATAGCATACTATTTTAATAAATTTAATTATTTGGAGCATTAAGAACTAATCCTCATGGATAATAGCAAAGCTGTGAGTTGCACTCCAGTTCAGGAGCATCTGTGCTACCAGGACAGTTCCACAGTAGCTGGGATCACCATCCACACTTATATGGGAGAAGTAGCAAAGATACAAGAATCGAGCAAGAAATACCAGCTTCTGAGAGGGCCAGACACTGTGCTACACTTTCTAACTGCTTCTAGCTAAGGCCTCTGTGGCAATCACACACAAGATGCACCTATGGCATTGTGTCTGTGCTAGACTCTGACAGCATTGAGGGAATGAAGAAAGCCAAAACAGAAATTCATAATAATACTAGGAAATCTGAACATGAAGTGCCTGTTCTTGCAGTTGCAAAATGCTTTCTCTCCAAAATTTAGAAAATATTAGCAATGAGTGAGTCGAGTTCTCGTACTACCTATCACCAACTGTAAAGTTCTGAATAGGAAAAGAATCTGGGCCTTGGCAGTGGGGAGGGTAGGAATGGGATGAAACCCCTAATCTGGAAGGCCTATACAATCTAACTTAATGAAAAGCTCTCTAGCAAAAAAAGTCTGGAAAGAGAGTATCATGGTAGTTTGAATTTAAGTGTGAAGATCTTACATTAGTCATTGCATTTGGGGCTTGCATAATAAACGTTTCCTAGCTTTTATCTGACTGTTGTTTTGTTTGGGTTTTCTTAACTAAGATTTCTCTGTACACACCTGATCCCAGAGCAATGCATTTTGGCTATAAAAAAGCATAGCTGCTATCCAGGAACTGATACAGATCAGAGAAGTTGATGATATTCTCTCTGTTCTAGGGGGCACATAGAAGAAAGGTCAGTGCTCTGTGAGGGACGTGGAACTATGCAAAAACTAAAGGAAGGGTTCTCTTCCAGGGAGTCAGACATGTTTTATTTCTAGGTCAGTGACAGATAGATTAGAAAGAGCTAAAAAGGAAGGGTAAGAGTCCATGTTAAAAGGATGACAAGGTAGGTAGTTTGCATCTAAGGAGGTCTGAAATACAGCTGTACAGGATGAGAGAGTGAAAGGCGATAGTGTAAAACTGAACATGGGATTAGGAGAGAAAAGTGAAGGGACAGAAAGATACAAACACTGTTTTCTTTCACCTTGCTTTTAATTGTGAAGAGCCTCCTCCAACATGAACATTGCTTCCTTTACCTTTTCCTCCCAAAAACCTTTGGTTAACTACAGAAAACTGAAAAGAAGAGATCTTTTCCTAGTGATCACATTTCCTAGAAGATAATATGAGCTTTGTGAAAACAGAGGGAAATCCAGCTATGTTTATTCCAGTGCTCAGGGGGAAAGCGAGCTCTTCTTTCTCTCCCCTTCCTCTTGTGCATTTCCTTCTCGGCCAAAACACTTCTCCACAATCTGTCTCCTGTGGTATCTGGCACTTCAGTTGCAAACCACAAACAATTGGCAAACGCCAGCACAAATGACAAATGAGGCACCTTGCTCCTTGTAACCCGCAAACCGTTTTGGGGCAATAGCTGCAAACACATCTAAATGGCATGTTTCAGTGTACACATGTACAAGATGCTTGAAAGCTCTGTCACAGGAATTGTTACACCTACATTATTTTGCTCTCTGCCTAACACTTACATTCTCCAAACTAGAAATAAATCCATACAAAACAGTAACTGGAAACAGTTGCAACTGATATCTGATTCAGCAGATACTGATTTCTATCACAGAGTTGGAAGTGTAACCTTCTGCAATCCTAACCCATGTTACAAAAAGGAGAAAGAAAAAAGGGGGGCAATTTCCTACTTTCATTTATGTATTTATTTATTCCTATTCTTTTATTGCAACAACATTTTACAAAATAAAATTAATTAAAATCCTTTGACTCACTGCCATGAGTCACCACCTCACAGCGGGCAAATCATTGCCCAGACAGCTTACAGTCTATCACAGAGACCAGGAGGAGGACTTACCCCAAGCCGAAGGGTGCTGTGAGCTACATGGTATCAGGTAGTGTTCACTACCAAAACGCTTTTAGAGCTGGCAGACTGACCAGACCCTCAATCCTGACCTTAATTCCCGATTTTAATCCCTGACACACTAGTCTTTGGTGGCCTTCCTTACCCTGCTCCAGTTTTGCTTCTCGCCTGTCCCAAACTCTCACTGGTGGAGCTATTTCCTTCAGCCTGAACTTCTGCCTTGTCCTGTAGCTGTTACATGGAATTTGTCCAACATCAAGAACATTCACCTTTGACCATGGCCCTTTTCTTTTTTCTTAGACTACATCCCTTATGATCTCTTCAGTTCTTGATCTTTGTTCACTTTCACCCTGATTTGCACAAATTCATCCCAGACCTGGCTGCCCATTTCCTGATCACAACAGCTATTTAGCATAGCAAATATGAGGCAGGAATTGACAGGTTAGGCAGCTGACCCATGGCAGCGACTCAGCCTCAAAAATAGAGTTAAAAAAATCCAGTTTCTGGGCCAACACTCAGCCAATCAGCCTCAAACATGTCTTTAAAATACTCTCCCTTTCTCCCTCATAGCCTCAGTGTACTGCTCAGCTGCCAGGAAGGTTATTCTAACAGTCACAATAAAGCAAAATGAATGTGGCTGGGATTTTCATTTTTCAATTACAAAGCTGAGGCGTAAGAGAGAATTCTACCTTTAATTAAAAGAAATAAAGTACGTAACACAGAAAAATAACACCAGTATTGGCTGCTTACTCCCAAAAAGTATTTGGTACCTCAAATAGTCTGCTATTTCATTCTACATTTCTAAAGTTTTAAAATGAAAGTATTTGTTAGATGCTGACTACTAAAAAAGCTGGAATAGCAACCTGATATATATATATATTTAAAGAAAATAAAGACCCATCATTTTACGAAATTAAAACAGCCTCAATACACTAATTATATGACTTGTAACTGAAACATTGTTCTGATGTTTATCTTAGCCTCTGCATGGGTAGTTTTCCCTTGCTGTTAATCTCATTAGCAGTAAAATGGACTAAGGCTTTAAATTCCTTTGTTCTATTTTTTTGTATGTTTAATTGTAGAGTTACTTCATACTGGTGACATTTTGCATTTGACCAGTTTCTTATTTCTTAAATAACGTAAGTTATGCAGCAACGAAACTCTATCTTCCTTACAAACTAAATCTACTTCCAGACAGATCAGTTTGTGCAAGGTTTATACCTTGTAAACAGACATAATAAATTTGCATTTTGTTATGCTCTGTGAAATAACAGAATCAGTTCTAAATACCTTTTTTCTTTCATTGTCCATGGATGTCCATGTTCATTTTATTTATGAAACCTTTTCATGCAAATTAAATAAGGGGAAAATAATTACAAAGGATAAGGCAAAAATAGCAGTATTCCTCTTATATTTGTTTGTATCAGATAGTGTGAAAAAGGAAATGGATGAAACAGTGGGGAAAACTAATATTCAAAGCAAGTATTAGAATCTGCTTCAAAATAGTAAAATCTAACACTTACGCTAATCCTTAATGTAGAGTTAATAATAAAATCACCAAATTACTCATTTTGTCTTATGGCTTCTGTTTAAAGTTCCAGGTCTTGCAAAGACAGAGAGGTAATAAAATTAACCAGTCTTTCTGGAAGCGCCTTGTCATTACACTCTTCTTGTTTGTCTTGTCTTCAGCACATCACATTTCTTTAGTCTGACCCTCCTGCTTGCAATGTTCCAAGTCACAGTCATTCTTCTGTCTTAGAGAGACTGTCAACACATATTCTAATAAACCAGAGTAGAGGCTGTTGAATGACATCAGGCAGTCCCTCTCTCCCTGAGGCTAAATATGCTGCCTTCACAACAGTCATGGGGCCTACTCGCTGATGCAGCAACAACTGGGTTTCCCACATAGCAATAGAGCACTACTGTTATGTTATCTAGAGTCTCCTTTCCAAACTGCCTTTTTAATTTACTTAGTTGAGAATGTTAAACATGAAATAAAACGTGCACTTCAATTTTCAAACATCACAGCAGCTTCTAGTCTGAAGAAAGTATTATGAGTATTGTTTTTAGGACTCCACTCCCATTTGACACAGATTCACTGCATTATAATGATCACACCATTTCATCTGGCTGTTCCACATTGTATTCAATGACTAATCACAGATTTCTTGGAGCTGTTGAACAATCCCTCTTACTTAATTCACAGGTAATGCATATTTTAAATAAATATATTCAGGATATTATTTTATCTATCATAGATTTGCTAAATTAAGTTATCAATCTCTTTTCTTCCTCTAAACTTTAAGAGAAAAAGTGTCAAGTTACAGAAGATATTCTTACAGCAATGATATGAGGTACTTTGGATCTTGGCTTTTAGCCATTTGTGCTAGTGACTTCAAAATTGGCTGTGGGTCTATCACATGGAGAAGTTCCAAGTCAGATATCTCGGCAACCTTTTATACCAGAGTACTATATAGTTCTAAATCACCTTTCATTCTAACAGACTGCACATTTTAGCCACTTGTGACTAAACACGCTAGCAGCTAGCTGACCACCTAATATGCTAGTTTTCCTTTACGCAGCATGTGCATATGCCCTTTTTTTCTCCAAGTGCAGCCATTAGCAACATTTTATTTCTTGCTTCTTTATCCATTCCTTAGCATCCTAGTCTCTTCCCCAGGTCTGGTTCTGAGCAAAGTTTACAGTTATGCCTTTTTCCCAAAGGCACACTAAGTTCTAACAGCTGGAATAGCAGCTCACATGTTACATGTCACTCATGACACATGTAAAGCTTCTCCTTAATACTAACAATGACCAGACATGCTGTTGCACACTGTTGTGTAGGTGTTAAGCAAAAACCTCTCTGAAAAATGTGATCTCTATTCTGTAGCCAGCTGTCCTTTCCATCAGTATTCAACCTAGGCCAGGATCTAGGGAGTCTGTCACCAGTCAGGCAGCCTCAACTCTGGGGAAGTTAAAACTGAAAAAACATACTTGTCTATCTGCATTTTGCTGGCACAATATAAACAGCTTATCTGAATATAATATGACCCAATACCACTGCATCTCCACAGGAAACTGCAGCCCAGAACACAAATGCTTTTGAAAGGGTCATGGTCCCTCAAAGAAGTGAGCAGAGGTCAAATTCTGCTTTTCTATACAGGTTATAGTTACCACTGATTTCATAAGGTGTATGCAAAAAGTATATGAAAAACTTTGGCAAAGTTAGCTCTGAGTCTCCCAAGGCTTAAAGCCATTTTAAAATGGTTGGGTTTTTCCAATGCAATATTAATTGTCTTTCAGAAAATGACAAACAAGAAGCCCTGATCCTATGGTAGAGTTCTGCAATCTGTATCAGAACACCAGCTCTAATACACCAAAGAATCTGAAATTAAACTCTTGTTAACAAGAAGCATATTGTGGTCATCCTGTCCATCAACAAGCCCTTTAATCTTACAAGTTTATTAAAATGCCACAGAGAGATGAGATGAAAACAGATCTAGTGCTAATAGGTAAGACTCACGGCAGGCTCTTTCATCTGTTCCATCAGTGCAGTCCTTTACTCGATCGCACCAGTATGCACTTGGGATACACTGTCCATTTGAACATGTGAACTGCTGACTTGAGCATGTCCTTCCCGCTGCAAGAAACAGGCACTCCATCAGTCTTTTCCACCAACCAAGAATTTTTACGCAGAAAAATATCTTCCATCTTTCTCTTTAACTACTTCATCCTTCTGACAAACATTAGCGTAAGACTTTCTCCCCCTAGTACCTTTGTGTACTCAAGGAGATTGAAGAACACTTGACAAGCACACAGCAGATGACATAGCTCTATGAGGTCTTCTGTAGCCTGCAAGGTCACTGCTTTTCTTGACTGAAGGGGTTGACCTCTAAGTTAAAATTTACCTCCCTATAATTGTTCTGCTCAAAAGATTAAATTATTAATTCTTACCATTTTCAAGTTTTCTCTATTATTTTGTTTAGTGGGTCAAAATCTTGTCAGTAACTGGAAGTTAATGGGTCAACTAGAATGCTACAATGTAAACACAGCAGAGCTGGAGGTAAGACACTGCTTTCTAATACAGCCAGGACCTCAAGAGTCAGGAATATTTTACTTTCATAACCAACAGAGGATCAAGGATGATTATGTCTTGTCTCATGACAGCTGCGTCAGTGAAAAGGAGCCACATAAAACTCCAGTTCCACTTTCATTCCACTACAGCTAAATTGAACTCTGTTATTCTTAGGCAAATTAATTGGATCTGTGAAGATATAGCTGAAGGGCAAAATTATTGCTAACTTTCCCTCCCTTCTGCCACCTGCACATTTGCTTCTTTCAAACTCATGCTATATCTCAACATCACTCCAGTCTATACACTGGCATCTGGTGTGCTGCTTTACAGGGGCTCTCTATTCCTTCTTCTGTCAGCCGTGTTCCCAAAGTAAGATCAGCTACTGGTGCTGATGACTAGTGTCATGAGGAAAAACAAGAGCAAGACAGTGAAGTAAACTAAAATTGTTTTAATTCTGCATGTGTGACTTCCAGAGCTGTCAGCCATTTTTCTCAGGAAAAAAAATTACCATTTCAAGAAGGAAAAGCTCCTCAGGATTCCCAAGCCCAGAGGTAAAAAGTCCCTTTAGAAGAATAAGGACAAATACCAGAAGATGGCTCAAAAACAGCAGCAGCAGCAGCACAGTGCCACTGTATAGTTACCAACACTCATGATTAACCAGTGCATGGTGACCAGTACAGTGATCCAATTCAAAAGTCAACTCCAAGCTGTTGCTCATTTTACATTTTGTATCTACGTATTCCTTAGTTAAAACATAACCAGCAGTTGTGCTGACACCTTCTGAGAGGAAGAGAGGAACAAAAGTCAGTTAACCTTAGTTCCAATTTTTTCCATCCTCAGTGGGAACAAGTATCAAGACATAAAAGCACTAACCAAGTCCACGAGCAAAACCCTTCCAAAACTTTAACCTATGAATCTCCCAAGAATCAAGCGGGTTAGTGAGTAGTTCCAGAGTTGTTCAGTTTAAAGAAGCTATTCAAAAATTATACATAGAATCAAAAGGAAAATAAATTAATCTTATCCTCATCACTTAAAGTAACTTCTAACACTAGAAGTAGCAGGAAATTGGTTCTTCAGAACACTACACTTGTTCTTCCTGTCTTATGCAATAACACAGACGATGTAATTTGATGCAATAATCATCTCCGTTCACTGTTCATCACTTCAGCACGTACTTAACTGTATGTAGCCCTTGAACTGCTTAGTCACAAAATTCAAGAGTAACATATTTTATTATCAATGTTTATCTTATTGTCGATATTGAAAAAAGACAAAGACTATGGCTATTGGCAGTTAGGCTGCTAAATGATTTCTTTGCTCTAAAGTATGCAGAGAACATTAAACACTTTAGTTGAAAACAGCAATTTAAACATGATAATACACTGTTTAGCATATTAAAGTGAAATACTAATAGGAACTATGTCTTGAGTTTAAGCTGTCCAAACGATAACGAAAGAGTAGACTTTCACCCCATACCAAGACTTTTAGTATTACTCCTATGAGAATAGGAGAAAGAACAGCTGTGGTCATTTTAAGTAATAATGTCATTAAATAGCATCACTGAAGATGGTACAAGAATCTTTAGCAATATTTATTCCAACTGACTGATAATTCCTCCCTTTTTATACATCAGAATTTCAAAATTTTTCTCAGAAGAAATGAACTTTTTAATATATATATAAAATTGTGAGATGTCACTGTGAATTTTGTTATGCAGTGAAGAAAGCAGCTTTTTCTGTGACTGAGACAGTATTTGGACATCAGAGTACTACGTATATTTCACCATTTTTGGAACTAGTAAATTTTGTATCGACTATAAAACTAATATGCACTGTATCTTTTTCTCCTTTTTTTCCCTCTTTTTAATTAACTGAAACATCAGTAATTTTCAGATTTCAAGACCTGGAGATGACATTTTGGACACATTTTCTGTATTTTACCTACTTCAGATGATCTCATTTCTAGAAACTACTTTAGAGAGACTCTTCTGGTAAAAGCTGTACTTAGAGCAGGTTTGTTCCTGTGTGTTCTCAATATGCTGCTATGTGAATTACCTTATTTCAGAAAGATGCTACAACATAAATACTTACGACATTGTTGATGCTCATCTGAGCCATCTTCACAGTCCTCCTCATCATCACAAACCCATGACTGGGGGATACATTCACCATCAGTCTGACACTGAAACTGATTTCCCTCACAGGTAGGTTGTGCTAGCATAAGTAATGAAAAAACCTGTCATTTCACAGACATCTGGGAAAGCACTTTTAAAGAAAACAATTAAATAAGGGAAAAGACTTAAGGTTAAGACTGTAACTTCCACCAAATACATGAAGCATTTGACAAACCAAAGAAAATGTACAGAGCAGTGAGGGGAAAGTGAACCAACAGAAGGATGCTCAAAGGCAAAATTCAGTTTAGTGAATTCCTGCATGTGAACCTTCCGGTTTGTATCCTCCCCTGGAGACATAGGCTACTCTAGAAGGCAGGTCACAGCAAAAGCTTAATGCTCTGAATCACCCTCTGGCAGAGCCTCTGGGTTTTTTTCATTTATATATGGAGTCACACTATAGCTTCCCAAGTCTCACAGGGGTCTGCTCAATTGCTCTCACTCCGCCTCAGCTGCTCCATCCCTAGTAGGAAGGTGATCATTCAGCACTAGCTCATGACTCTTCTATGTGAATTCATGAGGCAAAAGTGAGGGTCAGGTCAGGACAATCTGAATGTTGTCCCACCTCCACTCTGTACTTTTCAAGTAGACAAAGAACAGGGAGCCATTAGAAAGAAAGATCAAAATAAATTTTTAAAACTGTGTTACAGGTTACTCCATCCCTAGTTAATACTCCTGGGATAGAATCACTAGCATAACACAGTCCACTAGGACTTAGTAAAAAGATTAACCATCTTTTTTCTCAAGATCATGTTTTTACAGTACTGCAAAGTCAACTAGAAACACTTTGTGCTCATGAGATGATATGCAAGCACAACTACCAATGAAAACAAAAGCATCAAGGGAGAAAATTAAATCACTTTGAAGATTTAGAGTTTAGAAGTACAAAATTACATTAGAGGTAAAGTAATCAAAGAGATAAAATTGATCACATACTACAGACGACCATAAACTTCATGTATACTTTTTTCAATTCCTGTTTTTAAGAACCAAAAAATAATCTTGTTAGATGATTTTAACTTTAAGCCAGTTTTAAACAGTTTAAAACTATCTTCCTAGACACTTACATGCCCTACTACATACAGCACATTAACACATCGTTTTGAAAAGCACAATTAACTGGAAAAAACTGAAAAGTTTAATTTTCATCTTCCTAATTCATCACAGGTATGAAAATGAGAACAACTCAACTTCATGCTTATAACATGAAAAATATATTAAGTGTTGGGAAGGTTTTTGTCTTTCACAAAATCAACATGAATTTTACCCACACCTTGTTCGAAGTTCTTTCCAGTTGCAGTTCAGAACTAAGTTGAAATAGCACACTATAGGACAACACCATTTTGTTTTGCCAATTCAAGGCATCCTTCATCCAGAACTACACTGGGTTTTGGAGCTAGCTGAACTGCTAAGCAACAAATCAGACTGCCAAGCTATGTGAATGACCTCCAATTATTATATGGGTCAAGCAGTAAAGAAACAATACAGCATGAAAAGAACCAACATAAATCAGTCTTTCTCACTCCTCATCAGCTGAGGGGCAAAAACTGGCCTAAATCAGTAAGTGGGCTGATAACTGCACCAGCCCACAAGACCTCAAAGAACATTAGAACCAACAAGGTACAATACAGGTGAGTTCCTGAAAACAGACTGTGGAAGGAATTTCTTCATTTTCACAACTTTTTAACATTCTGCTTGAGAGAATCTTTGGGCATGGATATTACAGCCCATCTGAATGCAATTGTCTTTGAGCTGCTGGCACCGAAGATAACACAACCAACTCTATCTAGACAACTAACCAAGACTCTACTTAAAGTACAGTAGGTACAGCTTGTTTTCTAGTGCCTGAAAGATCCAAAGATTTGGAGCTCAAGTGATGCTGGTGGGTAGCTGTATGTACATCCAACATTCAGGATTACCACAGTAATAGAATACAATATATTTCTACACCTACTTGGAACATTAGTCATCAAATGAAATGTCACTGTTGGGCACTCAGATTTTTAAGATAAGGCTAAGTCATGTTAGAGGTTGAGCATTATTGATTTTCTGACTACCTAAGCCAATGGACTCAAGAAATATGATTCTTAAGTAGATTCTCCAGTCATCTCAAGACAATTAGGAGTTTTCTCCCCCTCCAATATTCATTCTTGTACCACAGGTACAGTTGAGCACACTGGGATCTCACTGTTTCTTATATTACAAAGAAGTTGTGGTATAGTTGTTTCACTTACGACAGCCAGCTTCATCTGTATCATCTGAGCAGTCTCTAGCCCCATCACACCTCCAATCTGCAGGAATACAGCGGCCATTTCCACAGCGAAACTGCCCCCGCTCACATCCTGCAGGGTAAAGCAGAGCAACAAGCAGGTTAGCAGTACCAGCATAAAAACAGACAGTGGAGTGCATTCCTGTCAGACAACCGTAATCTATCCAGCCCCCTACAGCATGGAACAGAGAGAAAATAATGTTATAATAATACAAAAATATAAAGTATATATAAAGTATATATAAGTATATATATAAAAAAGATCTCTATGCACCCAGTCAACCAAAAAAAGAACAGAACCAGCTCCAAATCTTACAGGATTTGTCCCAACTAAATTGTTAGAAAATTTCCATAATTTTAATATTTGTAAATTATACAAACACACACAAAAATCAAAATAATCCAAACAAGTGTCAGAGGAGCACCTACACTACAGAAACCTATTTAGCAGGAATGTATCAATTTAAAATTCAGAAGCAGTATAGGCTTAAATCAAGGTATGGTATAATTTTCTACATTATTTCTAAGGTCTAAACATTAGTCCTCCCCAGACTCTCTGAGGATTAAAAAAAAAAAAATAATAATCCCTTTAGCTGACGTGGAAATCTTTTTCCAGGAGTGACTGCTTAAACATATAGAAAGACCTCAGTTTTGTTTTGTTTAATAATGCCCTAATATTTAAAATCTTTCCTCTGAAGTACAGGAAAGTATGTCTTCAGTCAACATTTGAATAGCAAATAATTTAAAAAGAAATTAAGCTTCCAGACAGTTATGGCTGATCAAAAGCTATCCTGCTGTCATTCCCTCCTGCTTGACCTACTAAGGATTAAGACCTGATAAAGAAGCATTCATTCCCAGGTGTAAATGCAGCTGGATCAGGCCTTTATTAAGAGTCGACTAATGAAATCTCCAGTCCCATAGGAAAGAGAAAATGCACTGTTTATGGCCTTTCGTTGTTACTACAGCCTCATAAAAAGGGAGTGAACAGTTTTTATAGGTCCCCAAAACAATGAGCTATAACATAATTAGGTTCAACAGAGCTCTGTTTCATGTTAATCTGTTGTCAGCACCTCAGAGAAGGGAACACTGAAAAAACCTGAGGTAGTAGCAAAATCCAACTCTGAAGAAAAAAAATCCTGTTTCCTGATTTAATTAATAGCCATACAATAAAACTACTTCTTTCAATTATTCTGAGTAATTTGTCCAGAGAAGATAACCTCAGTATACATAAAGCACAACCACCTACTTTTTGAATTCAAGATGACATAAATAACACGATACCCTAACTTTCATGTAAAACCAGGCATATCAACACTGTCACATAAACACAGTTAAGTGATGTATTCCTAAGGGATATAGGCAAGCTACTTTATGCAAGGAATGTTCAAATCTGATTGTCTGGTAGTGACATCCTGATTTATAATGTATCCTGCAAATGGTCAAAAATTTCACTTGGATAAATGGTGGTACGGAGTGGTACAGGAGTATGTTCACCCAAATACCTTCTATAGACTAATGCATGATGGTGGTTGGTGGTGCAGGTCTGGGGTTGGTGGTGCAGGTCTCTTATCAACTACCTTTAAAACACAACAACCTCCCTTGCAAAAATGCCCTGAAGGAATGTACAAGTTCACTCTGGAATCCCAGGCCCTCTCACTGAATTTTGCCCTACAAAGCAACATTTCTATATGAGATTAGCAGTTAAAGCTCTAATAAACACACATAAACCACCATTTATCAATTGGAATTACTATGCAAAGCAAATACTACATTTACTTGTATATTTAGTATATTAATGCTATTCAAAACCACTGGAATATTCACAGCCACTTACATAAAAAGAAGTTACAATACAGAATGAAATCTGCATCCACATGATTAGAATTCCTAATTAAACAGATGCTCATAAACAAGCAATATGAGCAATTTGAATATTATTTCTACATAATAACTAGCAAAAAAAATCCAAGCACTATGTACAACACTGCTATTTTGCCTATCTGGTATTAAGTTACTACAGTTAAACATACCCTTATAGTAATAAAATGAGGAAATAACACCAATAAGCTTTTTAGAAAGCATTATAAGCATAGCAGACTTTGTACGGTATGAGAAATGGTAATTGAATGTTAACAGAAAATCTGCAAATCACACAGTTCTCCTACCCCCTGTAATACTTTGCTGAATTATAAAGTTGCTCACATCTACATACAGTAAATGTTGTATCAATGTCCATTTATACAATTCTTCAGCAGACTCATTATAATTCATGTAATTATGGCATTAGGCTTTTCAAATGTTATCTTTCACACTTACTTACAACTGAAGGCAAAGAGCCCTGAAACAACTACCAAAAATACAAAAGACTATTTCGCTTATCATTGTTTTGTATTATCTTTAGAACAAATAAAATTACATAGCAGATGATGTTAATTCATTAAAAAGACGATCTCTGAAAATTAGTACTAGGGAAGAAGTAAAAGCAACCTGCAGTACCAAGGGCACATCTCACCCACGATTCTAAAAAGCTTGTGTTTCAACTGCAAACAAAAACAATTCTAACTTTGATAAAGAAGAAAGTAATCAGGGGAAAAATGCATGATTACAAAATCACTGCAACAAATATCCAGAAAAATATCCAGAATTAAAAAATAACTATGTCAGCAATAAACAGGTTTGTTACTATAAACAACTACACAGACCATTTTCTCATAACTTAACTCTATATATTCTGCTAAAACCAAGTAGTGGAAACTTAGGATATTTGAAGAATTGTGATTTAGTTACTATGATTTTAGTTATGCATTTTAAACAGTGTTAATTAAATTAAAAATGTTACAGGCATTACACATGCTGACTAGTAACTGATCCACAGAGGAAGCAAAAGGACTATTTCCATTGGCATATGCTTTGCAATGTGAGCCTGCAGCACCTGGGTTTCGGCAACAGCAGGGACTGTCAGAAGACAAGAGGTATCCACTTGTTTGTTGCCATTATCTGAAGCCTCAATTCACTGAAGGATAGTCATTAGAAATTTTCTGGAAGGTTTTGCTTTCAGTAAGTGATTTAATTTTTTAATGGCAAGACAGCTCATGAATCAGTCAGATATTGCCAAAATTAATACTAATGAACTAACTTCCATAGAAATTCTGATTTACCCTGACAGATGCTGATAAAACCAGACACCTCTTTCAGGCAAACAGAATCCTGTTAGCGGGATTCCTGGAGCAAATAAGCACTGAGTTTAAAAACAAGCAGTAAAACAGTTAGTCTTCACTGACATGCTTAAGATTTGCTAATAGAAAAGAATCTAGGTGACTTTTGAAAGTTCAAAATTCAGAAATTATTGATTTTTTTATGTTGCTCTAGTTTTACTATAATTCCATTTTAGTCTTTTGGCTTTGATTAAAGCACTAAAATACAGACAAAACAAATGCATGGCAGACCTTATGAATCACACCACAACATATATGAAGAAGAATCTCTGGGCATTAACAAAAATAATTATGAAAGATAAAGATCTGTTTCAATGCTCAATGTTCAGGAAAACACCAAGGAAAAAACAAATACATGATATCATCTTCAATATAATCCAATCCAGTACTGGAAAATGCAAACCAAAGATCAGACGCATCACTGGAAAAATATAGCCCAAAACACTATTTATAAACTTCTTGCTGTGCTTACTGTCTTTAGGCTTTATGCTAACTTTGTCACTAAATTTCTGTGGTTCCCTGTGTCTAGGTTTATAAAAGACTCCTGAGTGGATGTTTAAGATTCACAGTTTACTCCGATAAAAACAAGGTGGCTAATATTACTGGCTCTGGGTAAGCTACTTGCTCAAAGATTATGCCTGATAGTCATTTTCCACTGAAATAAAGCAACATAATATTGATTTTGTCAGAGCAAAGATTGAACAGAACACTAACCATATGAAATACATTTATTTTTAATAAATTAAAAGCAAAAGAAAAGGTATCTCTTACCAAAGGAAATATACAGGCACTATTCAGTACAATTATCTTATGTTCTGCAAGACAAGTTCTGCACAACAGGTGCTGCCTGTGTAAGAATGAAGTATCCAAGCTAAACCACTGCAAAAGGCAAATCCCACTGCCACTGAAGGATGGTAGCCAACATTCACACCACTAATGAATACTAATGAATGTTACCCAAAGTCACATTAAGTCATATGGAACTTCAGCAGAAGAGAGAGATGTTAATAGCTCCAGGCATTTCACAGCACAATGTGAAACTTAAAGCTTAAATTCAATCCTCTTGTATTAAAAGCAGAACATCATGTTTGGCTTATAATGGAAACCAGTAGTGCCTTACTCTACCAGTCCGCATTACTTTAGACTCACTTCAGTTCCTCTCTGAACAGATCTAGTCTTTTGTAGTTCTTTTCATACATCTTCTACCTGCCCATTCAACCTTGAAGTCCCTCATACTTTTAACTTTGGCTACAAATCTTTTGAGTTACATTTGTCATCCCCAGATTACGGGCACCATGACTGCCTATTCTGACCTTACAGAATACTCCAAACCCCCTCATTCATTTTTTCTTTCTTGTGCTCACAATACCTTTGAGAATTGCTAACACCTCTTTAACAGTTCAGCTTGAATGAAAGATTTAAAGTAATGAAAAATGTATTAAGCCCAGGGTAGATTGTACCACTCTCAAACTGTCCACTCAAAAATGAAATTTATGCTGCTGCAATTACTTTACACTTCGGGAAACCTCTCTCTCAACAGATTTTTTGTGTTTAAAAAACTAACACTCTTCAAGGCAATATTTTTTCAGCTGAACAGTTCCACCTTTAATACATCTGCAGTTTTTCCAGAAATAAATGAAAAATAACTGTACATTACCAGCTTCTTCCACATAACTTTAACAACAAAAAATAATTCACAAGCTCTCTTTTTCCACCTTTCTGCCTTCCAACAAAGGGTACTATTCCTTGTCCCGTTCAGCCCTCAAACAGAACAGCCCACTCCAGTGGCCTTGCAGTTAGAAGAATCCTTCCATACACTTTGATGTCAGATTTTTGCCTAGCTTAATTACATGTCAAACACCCTAAGGCTGTGGAATGCTCAGGGAGGGCAAGCTGAACCTCTGGAAATGCCACCTCTGTTTCCCCACACTAATGAAGAAAGAAGTAAAAATCGTAATTCAATAAAAACCTTTTCTTATTATTGTAAAATGCCCTGTGATACTGAAAAGTAGTATTCTGTTAGCTAGTATAATAGGCAAATGGACAAAGATTATTTAAACTATAAAGAAAAATAGAGTCTGATAAACTTATGCTAATTTCATATACTTCGAGGTATTTAACTTTCAATCTTTCTACATTCTGCAGACTCCATTAGATTTAATGCAAACTATACAGATTAATAAACCACAGCCCACACAAGCATTTATAGGTATTATAGAAAGCAGTGCAAGATTTATCTTCAGTCTACAAGACCTTGCAAAACAGAATGTCTTTTGTACCTAGATGTCTCTAAAACAGATTATATTAGAGAAATAATTAACTGGCAATATCAACCAAAAGATAGTCCAAATGTGAGACTGCATCCACTTCACATGATTGCAAGATCTCTGTATACAGATTGATAGGTGGACAGGAGACTAGCCAAGGGACAATCTGAAGCAGAAGAGCTTCAGTGCCAGAGAGAAAGACCTACAATATTAATAGGGAGGTATGGCATTTTTATTACTGACTCATCATCTAATCACATATTATAATAAGATTATTAGTAGTAGTAAAATAGCATCTACAGAATCAGTAGTTGATCAAGAACTCCACGCCTTGCACCATACACAACAAAAAGAAGGGTAATACCCTGGACAGTTTGCAGCATAAAGATGACAGGCACTTGAACTCACCTGGAGGTCCACAAGCAAAGACCAAATGGCACTGTTCTTCACTGATGCACACTTAGATGCTGCTGTTTCTCCAGTATGACTCCAAGAAGTCACAGTAGAGGCACACTCAGGTTTGCCGGTATATTTGTTAGGCAGCACAAGAAACAAGGCACGTGCATCTTGATCCTTCCTGTGGAGGGGCCCTCAACTTTCTACCAATTGGTGTTGGAAGGATTCCTAGCCAGTGACTTCATCTCTAACTCTGGTGTGTTTAACAGTGATCAATGCACTACTCTTCACAAAAATTGCCTACTCTATATTTGAGTCCATTTATTCTTCTGAATGCCAACATCATGTGATGCATGTGCAGAAGTACTTCATTTATTTGATTGTTTTATTATGCACTCTCTATCCCCCAAACAAAGACACAGACATTTTAGAAAACCTTCTGGTACACAAATCATACAGATTATTTCAGATTATTTTATAGAGGGATGTGGAAATGATAAAGAACTGAACTTGAAGCAACACATCTGGTTCTCCACTGACACTAACTGGACTAGGAGATTGGGTTCTAAAGTCCCAGTTGCACAGCTTCCTCAAAAAAATAGCAGAAACACATTGATGACTATAATAAAATAGTGTTTGCTCCACCAAACAGCAGAAAATCATACATCTAGCCCCTCTTCCTAAAATCCACTCACATGTAGAAAGTTACAGGTTACTGGATTATAAATAGAACTGATATTAGGAGGGCAAGAGGAATGAAAACAGAAGAGAAACTTATATTTAATCTTTGCTTATTTGTCTCTGTCTGTAAACCTACCTGGATATGCAGAGTCTATTTCCATCTCAGGTGAATGAGCTAGCTACACCATACCCACAGGAGAAGAAATTTTGAGTAAACCACATCCTGATTCCAGGATGATGGGTATCAGAAGCTGTAATAAATGGATCTTGCTTATCACAGTAGAACGCAATACCTACATTTAAAATTTTTACTCTCCGATTTTTTATTAAAAAGCACCTTAAAATTCAAGAACAAAAGTGAAAATTTTGTCTTTCAGTATGGACTTAGAAATACCACATTTCAGTGCAGCAACAGCAGATTTTTATGGTTTCCCTTTCAAAACCATTTGTCAAGTAGTAAAAAAAAATAAATTTTGGAGTCAGTAAAATCTACATTATATTCTGTGCTTTCTGTCTGCATGTTCTTGTACATACAGACACCTGTCAACTAAAATCATTGTTAAAACTAAAGAATCAAATCTCATTTTAATAATGCTCACATACAAAATCTTTTAAAATAATATTTTAAATTAGCATATTCTATGTTAAACTATTTGTTTTCAGTTATAAAAAGACTATAGGTTCATTTCTGCTAAGCCTTAACATAAATCCAGGAATTAAAGAAATTCAGGATTTTAATCTACTGAAACTAAGCAGAAAAGCTTTCCTACAAAGAAAAAAGGGTTCAAGTCTCCTGCAGACATCAAGTTCAAAGGAATGACACTGTAAATGCCTCCTAGCAACGTTAAAGATATTCATAATCCTCGTCTTCTCTACCTTCTTTTAGCTTTATTAATTGAAAAAGCAACAAATGCAAACAACCTGGTAAAAATAAAAATAGATTATAAATTCATTGAAAAAGCAACAAATGCAAACAACCTGGTAAAAATAAAAATAGATTATAAATTCATTTTTAACAAATTATTCTTTTTTTTTTCAAGTATAAGCCTGAACTAGTAATAAAGAGAACAAGCTCCTAATTTTCTGACAAACTACACATGGACCTTTTAGAAAAAACTTTCCGTTTTAAATTATTTTTTTCTTAAAGCTCTGGTATTGATAACAAAGTAACTATGGTTTCTATACTATCACTTTAAAACCAGCCATTATGGAAAAAGTAAACAAAATTAAAGTATACAATATCGTAATTTTTTTCACACTGATCCTAAATGTAGAAAGATATAAACTTCTTAAATTTAATAACATGACAGTTTATTTATCATGCATGCTCACAAACAGCACATATCCATACTACATATGTTTACCATCACATGGTACTATAAGCAAATTAGTCAAAATTAAGTTCCTTTGTAATCTTGCTTTAACTCACACACTTTAAAAAAGCAACAAGCAAACTCTTACTATCTTCTCAGTCCTATAACAAGGCAGGAATAAGAACTAATCCTAATTCTAATAGACAAGAGGTGATACACGTAATTCCAATAGACAGGTGATGATACTCCTTTCTACTGATAAAGTAAATATTCCTTATATTGAACAGACCAGGTTCCTCCTTCCGTTTAAGTCACAGCCAAATTTCTTCTACTTCAGTGATAACTGAGAATCAGCCATTAATTTTGGTTGGACACTTTCTTTAACCCCAACTGTATATCAAATATTTTTCCAAGGTGAGACTAATAAAATCTATTTGTGTACTTTCTTAGAGAATTTATTAAAGTTATTATCTGCATGGCCAAATTAAAGAGAACCAGTATTTGCAGTACTGAAAGACTAGCCTTCACAATTTAAAAAATGTATTTCAGACACATGACATGTAAAGAACATATTCTACACTAAAATGGATAAGCTCAACCAGTAGTCTCAACATTGGGTGTCTTAATCCACACAAGTCAACTGTGATTGTGTTAGCTGGGTTAGTGAAGCAAGCACTGTGGATCTCTAGGGAAGCATATATGCCTGAGCTCTCCTAAAACCCAGAAGCTTCTTTTTCGTGAATGGCACATTAAATATGCAAAAATCTGTTCTAATTGACCAAATGACATAAAGAGGAAGAACAAGCAAACACAGTAGAAACCCCCAGTTACCCAGAGAAGGAAGCATCCCAAGCATCTTCCTAAGAATGAACCTTGCTATTGGCCCCAAGGCTGCTGTAGAATATCAATCCGGTAACAGAGTGAGTGGGAAAATATGAGCAAATGAGGAAAATCTGCAAGACTAGGAAGTATTTACAACTACACTGGGGCCGGGGCTGCTTAAACAACTTAAAGAGAGCAGTACATACCACTGAGAAAGTCCAACAGATACAGTACCAGATGATAAAACAACCTTCTCAGGAAACTATTCTCATTTTCAGATCTGTGCTGTTTTTTAAATAAATTTTCCAACTATGTGCTATTTGTTCTCAAAACTAGACCCCATGCTGAGATGGTGAGCTGCATTCATTTCAGTCATGCTTTCCCAAAAACTGATGAGTCATTGTAGCACTTGGAATCAGCCTCAGTAAGAGCCTTCCATTCCAGTTGGTGCCAGTGATATCACATAATTTTTTTATATTTCTTTTATGTATTATTGCTAAATTGAAAATTGTTATGCAATATATAATACTGTCAAATCATAAACCTACTGGAATACTATATCACAAGTTATTAAACGAAAAATGAAACACGTCATGCAATAAATTAACACTTTCCCTTACAGATAATAAACATGGTAAGCACATAAAGCGAAATCTGTTTCTCCCTTCCCACCTCAGAACCCACATCTATAACAAAATTCTTCACTAATTGAGTAGCACCATCATTAACTAGTGGGACTCCAGATAGAAAAAAACAATTTAAGCTGTGTCCTAGAGCTTCACAGTCATCATTTTGCTACTTCATTTTTAAATGTGATATATTTTCTTTATAGTTTTCAGTTTAAAAATAAAAAATAATAAAAAAAAAACCTTTCACCCAAATAGTAATACTAGTGAGCATGTCAAATTAAAGAGGCAAAGTGGTTGAATTCATCAGAAGAGAATAAATACAGGAAATATCATCTCCCACTGAAACATTACCCTTTCTATCAGCCCTAACAGAAGTATTTTACTTAGATCTCTCCGAACCAGGCAAACTCTACTACTGTCAGATTTACTAACCCATTTTGGTTTTTTAATTATGCTTGATTCTGCTGCTACTTCCCTTCATTGGTGGCTGCCAGACATAATATTTTAAGTAATTCCTTAAATTACATTAGCTAGCTACTCAAAGCAGCATTCCAGGCACAGAGGTAAGTAGCAGGGAAGAAGGGTCTCCAGCTCTAGCTTGTGTAGCTGGATAAACCCTACACTTGCTGCATCCTTGGAAACACAAGAGCATATAAGTATTGCATGCTATGTATTTTAACCCAGAAGCAAGCACACAAACCCACAGGAAAGGCACACATTGTCTCCCAAGTTTCACAGTGGTAGCACACAACATATAAATAATATTGCCCACAGAACTGTTGGCATTTGCCTACAGACTTGCAACCTTTAAATCTTAATCCCTTCATCATACCAATAGTTTCCATCAGTCTTTCAAAATGCATGCTAGGAATAAGGTTGCAGCCACACCTGGCATATTGCAGGCCACAAAATCAGCATCTCTGTACCCTGTGTTTAATGAAAGATATTTTCCCTTAATGGGGTGATAGTTTGGGTCTGTGTCTCTCTCTACTACCTTATGAAATTTCTTAGGACTTAAATCTCTGAGAATTCTTGACCCCTAATAGAAAAAGTTAAATAAACCAACAAGCTTAAAAGTATTGGACATACAAAAAAAAAAAAAAAACACCACCACCCCCCCCAAAAAAACAACCCACAATTGCTAAAGTGTCTTTTCTTTAAGAAAGCAAACAAAAACCAGGGAGAAATGGTTTCTGTTACCTAATAGGTGATGAAGTCTTAGTATGGATAAACCAATTGATCAAGGTTTGAGCTTTTACCTCACTTGTAATTAATTTAAATTTGCTACTCATTTTATTGAATTTAACTATTATTCTTTTAGTTTCTTTTTTCCTCAAACAAATCCAAGAAACACCCAAATTTCTAAAGGATTTAAAGTTCAGCTTTAAAGTTTTATTATTTTTTGTATTTTCACTCTAAGATAACCATTTCATAATGCATTCTGTGGTAGGCTTAATAAAGTTTAAAACTGCAAAACTACTAAAAGCTGGTAATGACGATTTAACAGTGGAAATGCAAAAATCCTGTTATGTTTTTTCAATTGCCTACAGTTGCAACACAAATTCCATGACAGGATTTCACTTCTGCAAGTGCCAAAGGAGCCTGATTTTCATTGTTGTCTTTACCCAGGCTGAGCTCCCAGTGAAGGAGATGGCCAGCCTGCCTGAGCAAAAAGACAGGCCACAACTGAGCTGTGTCTGAGGCTCTACTCGTATTTCCTATTGGTTTAACCAACAGAAATTTGTCAAGGCTGAGATTAACAACTGCAGTAGATGCAGTTTAATTACTCCACTAAAAACCTTTCATGTACTGCAAAGGTAAAAAAAGGAATTTTAGTACTTTGCTACATTCACAGAATACTAGGAACAAAAATTCATTTTCAGTGAGGTTTCAAGGTACGTTCTGTGGCTGACCATACAGAAAAATAAAAACTGCAAAGCTAAGAAAAACAGCTTGTATCTTCATACCAAAGACACCACAAACTTTGGTCATTCATTTCAGACACAAACAGGAGCTTATTTGTTTCACATGAAATGGTTTAAAAAACCTATTAGACCTCTCAGTAGTATAAGTTATTTTTATTAACACAGCTAGAAGGCCAACAAAAACTGCAGCAGCATTCCATGTGCTTGGTTATTGTCCAACTCATTTATTGCATTGCAGGTTGAGAACAGCCCTACAATCCTGCTCAAAAGTGAACACGTGAGCAGTCCCATTCAAGTCAAGCCATCTGTTTACACTAGACAACTTTACAAAAGGGTTTCCTGCAGCGCTAACACTGGTACTCTGTTACACAGCCCTGATGGGACCACTCATGTAACTAGCATGCTAGCCAAGCATTTCCTGTATGTTCTTAGCAGAAGCATTGAGCAGTGGTTGCATGGCCAGCTCAGCCAACCCCCTGACTGACCATAGGAACAAAGGTGTCTCTTTTCTCTCCCTTTTTCTGCCTCCTCTCCTCCTCCCACTTGATGCCAAGGTTCACTTTCTTTTCCAGACTCTGGTAACTACCAGACCTTTCTGCATGCTGCTGAAAATCACTACGCCACCAGGAACCACCTAATACCCTAAGCCTGGTTTAATTTTCCTCCAGGTTTCTAAGTGAAAGCAGCTCACAGAGAGACCCTATGAGCAGTGGTGCTAGCACAAAGCAAGTAGCAAGAACTAGAAGGCTGGCAGCAACGTGGGAGTGGAGCACTGGGAGAGAGAGGGAAGGAGAGCGGGGCCTCCTGCTTCCAGCAGCAGTGAACTGTTCACTTGGCTCATCACTTGTGAAACTGTACCCTTACATCACAAGGTATGACAAGGGCTTGATCAGATCTAAATAGTGTCTCCCACTGGTGTTTAATAATGTGCTTCTGGGCAAATCCTGGGGAGGATTATTGATACATGTATGTACTCTAGTTCTGCCGGCCCCATACTTCCTCAAACTAACTGAACTCTGGTATATTTATCTGAATTGATAATGTGCACAATGGCTTCTGAAGATAAAAACCATTACTTAGATTCTAAATATATCAGTGAATGTGTTAGCTCCTGGGATATCTTGTGGACTATGCCTTTTATCATTTTTTTTTTAAGAGATGCCACAGAACACACTAAAACCCCCATCCTTCCTGCTCCACAAAAGCATGAGCCTGCAATCCCCATCAAAGGGAGACCCGATTGGAATAGACCTCCATTCTTCCACTCAACTCAGCAGGGTGTAGTATCATGACCTGCTTGCACAAGAAAATAATTGGGTAGACACATTGCTGCTGTAAACAGTGCCCTTTTACTGAAGATCTGGCTTCTTGATTATAAAACAAAGGCAACTTATTCATGTTAAAAGCACAAAACAGAACAGGTCATAAAAATAGAACAATTTCAGTCAACTCTTATATGTCATTTCATTAATCCAAAACAAAATTTGTAACAGTGATCCTTAGATCTCTAATCCACTTTAAGCATTGCAAAACAAAGAAAACATTAAAAGCCTTGAAACCAATAGTAAAAGCTTATGGAATCCGCTAAAGGCTATCCATTCCATTAAATATTTCTATGCTTACTTGTAACACTTCATTTTCTTTAACTGTTCCAAAAGTGTGCTGAGTTAAGGAAGCAAAAAGCAGTTAATAAAATTAACATTATCATAATGAAGTAGACTTCAAAATGGATCTCAATAATAAGCTATTAAGAGATGTTTACTCTTCACTGAATCCTATTCTATCTCTCTTAGATCACTACAAATCAGGGATAATTTCTTTGAAATTAATGGAGTTACACTGAGTTGACTCAGAAAAAAAACCCTTGTTGTTCCTTCATCTAGAAACAGCTCAAGGTATCTTTAAGAGTAAAGTATAATTATTACAATTATATAAAGCAGCACTTCAGTTTTAAGTAATTTGTAAAACAGCTCTGTCCTGTATTTGCCACATTCAAATGTAAAATATTAAAAAGAAGCTGACAAATTATCTGATTATCATCACTAATTAGCCATAGTAGAATAAAAACATCACCTTCTCTTTAAATAGATGTCAACCTGTAGATCATTAGTTAGAAGAGACCTTTAATGTTTTTCAACAGTGACAACTTCTGTAAAGTGTAATTTGCTTTGAAACATCCGAAGTGCTATATGGTTCCAGCACTTTTTAAGCAGAGCTCTAAAACAGGAGAAACAATTATAAACTCTTGCTTTAAAAAGTGATAGCACAGTGTGATTCAAAGTTCCGTATTTGTCTCTGTGAAGAGTTTTCACAAGTTCTCACATCTAAAAATAAGTATTGTAGGAAAGCTGAACAGAATTTGGTCCAATATTCATAAAGATAAAATTAGCTACCTCTACAGTGTGCCTGTTTACTGCTCAATTAAAAATAAAAAGTATTCATGTAAAAAGAAAAATCTTGACAGAAGAACCTCAAGTTCAGTGCTAAATAATGAGAAGTTAAAAAACGCTATTAGGCTTTGATCTGGCAATAACCTAACAGTGGAAGAAGGTATATAGAGGGGGAAAGGCCCCAAACAGTGTGATTGATTTCACATCAATCCAGGAAGCCCAAAAGGAAAAGAATTAAAAGGCTTTAATGAAATTGCATTCTACCTTTCCCCCAAAAGAATCTTTGCTCATTTCCTGCAAAACACATGGAAAGTAAATCTGGATTAAAGTAGGATTTCATTGCTCAAATTTCCAATCAGCTCAATTTATGAAAGAAGGTTTTGGTTTGTCTTAAAGGGAAATAGAAGCATCACATACATCACACATTTATTTTAGCTGAAATCTCCTTAGATTTCTGTTTGTCTGTCTCTGTTTGTCTTGACTCTTGTAGCTTAATTATTTACTGTAATTCTAGCATTTGGCATAGAACCTAAATCTAACCAGGTGTCATCCAATTACTACTTTCAATTTTTAACTAAAATTCTGGGATTTGTCCCATTCCTCACTTTAGCTGCTTACTTTGCAAATTCCTGATATGCTTTGCTGAACAGAATACAGAAAAAAAAAAAAAAGAGTAAATTATTAAGAAAATTCAAGAGATGTACTTAAAAGGTCTACTCATTAAAAAGAACCATAAAAAAATAAGACTGTCAGTGCACAGAAATACCACTCATTAAATAAATGTGAGAACATCATAATGTGTTTCACTGATAGGTACTTCTAAATTGTCAGCCTTCAGGCAATAAATTAGTTCAGAGCCAGGCAGATGGACACTCAATGGGATTTTTTCCTCCTAATTTTGTGTGAGTACATCTCCAAGAGAAACCAAAAAAATTATACTAGTGCAGGATTATGAACACTGCAGCCCATAGGTCATGCACAATACCTATTAAATTGTATATCAGGATTGCATAGGTATATGCATTTTCTTTGCCATCCTTTCTCCCTTCTCATTACTCCCAAATTCTCAGTCCCCAAGGAAAGTCTCACTCAAGGCCTTCAAACACTAGGTCTTGGCAGGGGCGTAATCTTACAGACAGGCTTCTCTGTCATTTAAATGTGCACAGTGCTGTACAAGGGAGTATGAATACTGACTCTGGCCTGTCGCCTACAGCAACACCACTACACATCATCCTACAGATAGATTAAATAGATTTGAGTGAAGGCAATGCCTAAAAACTACTGAATTATTAATTTTGAGATTGAACTATTACAGTGTTTGACGGAAAAGCACGTTTCCCCTTGCCATTCTGGAAAGAGCTTCTGTAGCTCTTCTCTACTTGGTCTTATTGTACCTATTCAATTACTGGCCTCACTTCATGCACATGTTCATTGTGATTTCTGAGATATATCACACCATATAGATTCATTGTTAGAATAGCCTTCATTCTCAGGCTAATAGAGACCTTATAATGGTAACAAATTTTAGTCACGTTGGCCAGGGATACATTTCAGCTGATGATTTATCATTGCAGAGATTTAAGAAGTAAATCAAATTTGATACATTAACTTTTGTATCAGAGCAAAGTTTCTGTACAAATCACGTTTTGCCAAGAAGCATGCAGAATAATCAGCTTCCCTATAAAAAAGTATTTAAAATTAAGTCTTCTAACCTTGAAAACAACAACAGAAACCTTAAAAAAAAAGGCAGTAAACTATGATTTATTGAAAAGAGGAGCAAAAAATACTAGAAGTCAACCTAGCTGTGTTGATCTGGCCTCTTAACTCAGTATAGAATCCAAAATTCAAAAAAATTAGCATATATGTGGAGAGAAAGACCATTAATGGAGATACTTGCATTTCCACCTGCATTTCCAGAATTTGAAAGTTTACACAAATATTATGAATATCAGCATAGAAAATACACAGCCTGGCTAAGCAATCATTCATATGAATCAGTCATCTTTGATTCCATACACGAAGTGTGCTAAGGAAATAAAAATATCCTCAGAAGTATCCACCAGAAAAATGGGGGAGGCAAACAGCAATTTCAACGTTGAAAACTACACAATACAGTGAAATCCTGGCCTTTACATAGCAATTTGGTACTTTGCAATAAATTGCAGCACAGTCAGAATTTCAGAGTGAGTACATGCAAGTCTGAGAAAAGATGGCACTGGCATTGTTTTGGAACTTGCACTAGTTTAACAGAATTGGTGACAAAAATCAATACCAATGTCATTTATTAAATATTTCATACTATTTTAATACATTAAATTTATTTTCTGGAAGATTTAAATCATCTCTGTTGGAAGCAGGTCATCAGGACACAAGGGATACCAAAAAGCAATGAAGGAAATTTAAGTGATTTGAAATATGTAGATTACAGAAATATTAACTACTATATATTTGTGAAGAAAGTTCTCAATACTTTTTGTCTAGAAAGAAGGGTGTTGGTTTTTTTTTTACAAAGAAAAACATATTTCTCTGAATTATGTATATATGATCTTATATAAATGAATTATTTTATAAAGAAGCTAAGCTAACAGTTCCTTTGGTGCTAAATCATTAAAAAAAAAATTCAAACACTCTCAGGAACTAAATCCTCATTCAAAACAGTACAGCGGGCCTTCCATGTTATATAAGGTGAGCCTGATAACAGATACGATGTGGAATATTGCAGGAGTATTTAGATCTAGCATGCTTTGCAGTAATGTTAAAGAACTCATTGTTCAAATGTGAAGTTGCCCTAGTGATCTCATTTGACCTCTTGCAAAACTGCTGAGAGTACAACATCCATCCAGTGTGTCTACTTTGTGACTATGAGCGTGAAGCACTTTGAGATTTCTCAAAACAAACATTAAGGTTAATCCCGTGATGCTCCTTCTTCACACTACCTTCACTTAGGTAGTTTTTTAGATTCCAGCTGCAGTTTTTTCTAATAAAAGCCCACAGGCAACCAGTTTTGCAGAGTAAAGGCTGTAGAACCAGGCCCTATACTACTGGCAATGACAAGAGGCGGTATTTTTATTCAGTTTATAAGTGGTCTAACTCCAGTAAATCCAGAATTAGATAAATCAAGGAAGAATCCTGATACTCTCATTTGAGCAAGTGCTCAGGTGCAGCTACTTCTAGAAACATCTAGCTTATACGGGGGAGCACTCAGATATTGCCACCAAAACCTTCAAAACCATCACGGAAGCACCTTTGAAAATACTGAGGATTAGACAAGATAGTATGATTTTCACCATTTTCCTTCTGAGCCTTGGAACTACTTTCATGATTCTTGTAATATTTTTTTTAAATGAGTCTGACATGATCTCAACATTCAGGGAGCTGGAACTTAGAGATACCAAATATTTCACAATAATATTCACAGTGTGGCCAAGATTGCTATCCAGAGATTTTACTAGTATCAGTTACCTGTTAACTAAAACTGCACTGTTTCATTTGCAGTTATTCTACTCTGAAGGGGGTGGGGGGCAGATTGTGACACCACAGTAAAAACCTTCTGTACTTCCACTGCCTATGGAGGCTAGTTCAAACCTTCCCTCTGCTTATCCTGTCATGTCGTTTACCAGGCACATCTTGAACAGTCCAAAGCGGCTGTAGAGCAAAGAAATAAACTTTCAGATCAACACTGCAGCTTCCATTCTACCCAATGTAAAATAATAGTACATAGGATTATGCCCAGTGTGACCTCCTTGGCTAGAGCTTTTGCAGGTCTCCTGCAGCACATTAGCTATCTCCTACTTCCCTGCTCGGGAGTGGGAGCTAACAGCAGTTGCTTACTTGATTCTGTCTAAGGAGCTTAAACTAAGAGTTGAGCAAAGAAAGCAGATTAACAATTTGAATGCACATGTAATACACAGACACACACAACCAAGCAGGACTGCCAGGTCACTACATGGGGCCGACGGAATGCACTTCAGCCACTCTTGCTCCAACAAGACAAGCTTCGTTTTCATTGCAATTAAACCGCGAAGAGAGGGAGAGAGGAAGAGATGGGCTGCAGGCACAGGCTGGGAAGAAGACTTCAGACACAGCTACTTCCATCCCTAGCAGCCAGATTAGTACCAGAGGAGCGGCACTCAGCCTGCTCTGCCCGTCACATGCTCCCAGATGTCGCCTAGCAACAGCAAAGCTCAGAGAAAAAGTTCTCCCTCTCTCAACTTCAAATCTGCGTCTGAGACCGACTGAGGGGAGCTTATTGTGCTCCAGACTAAGCATCTGTTTCTTTCTTATAGCCTTCTGTAAATGACTGCATATACCACACGTACGCAAGCCTCACCACGCATAAACCACTCCCCCCGCCCCCCGCGCCAACAGGCACAACCTGTCTACATGCAAGTGCCACAGCCTGTGCACTTCTCATCAAAAACAACTCTAGGTACAATTTTAGTGGTCACCAAACCTGCTCTTGGAATGCAGGTGAACTCTGCTCTGCAAAACCACCCACACTTCAGTAGCAAGAAAGGCACAAAGATTGCAAGGAAAAAAATGAAAAAACTCTGGAGTGATTTTTTTTTTTTAACCTTATCCAAAGCCAGTAAGCTGTACTCGCTATAGGAAAAGCTGCCCACTTGCATGTCTGCAAAACTGAGTTTAGACTGTGGAGTTGTAAAGTCTGACCTGTCCCTTCAAATTTAGCAACATTTATGTGTTACTGTCTTGTACAACCATAAAAAAAGTTTGTATAAACCAGAAAAACAACCAGAAAAAGACATCCTGGGATAATTTAAAACTAAGATGAAGTGAAGTTAGAGCCGGTGGTGTTTGTAGTGGGTTTTAAGGCGCTACTTCCTTTTCCACAACAGAAATTGACTCCAACAAATGACTCCTGAAAAGAGTCAACTGTCTCCCCTAACTATTAGAAAGAACTTCTCGAATAGCCTCCCGTTAACCCTCTACTTTCCTGCACTTTTGTCTTTTTCTCATAGAAGTCCCCAGGACAGGGATGTGCTCCTTGCCGTGCAAGTCCCGTTCCGGAGAGGCTGGAGCATAGCGCTTACCTTGGCAACTGCCCTGCATTATGCATGCAGCGAATAATATGAGCAGTTTGCAAGCAGTTGCTGCTCTTCCATCCATCCGATGGTGAGGTCCCATCTGGGCTGGGATGCTCCAGCTCCCTCAGAAGCTGGCTCCTCGACTCCGGGGTGCTGATCTGCACAGCAGCAGCACAAGGAGCCTGGTGTCTTTTTCTTATCCCGCTAGTTGCAGAAGAAAGGCGTGTTCGACTGTTGAGACATTGCGTTTTCTATAAACTCCCACCCTCCAGACATTGCATAAAGCTCTTTATACCCGTCGGCCCCGGAACTAGCATGAGGGAATCAGGCACTGCTCCAGGCCCTGCAGCCACAGGCTGCCTCTGCCCCTCCTTCCACTCTTTGCAGGACAGGCAAGATGCTTCCAAGTCCCTGCACTTTGCAGACTTTGTATCAGAGCCCGTTGGTGCTACCTTTTGAGTAGATCAGGGGAATTCAGATAGCAAGTGAAATACGTCCCGGGTTTTAGTGTCCCAAAGTGCTACAAACAAGAAAAGGATTTTTGACAACTTTGAGGAATGTCACACCGCCTACTTACCAATGCAGGGGATAAAGATTAAAACTCTTTACTATTATTATTCCTCGCATAAATATTGTAAAAGAGAAACTGTAGGGATGAAACTTCTGCATTTTCTTAGCAGATAAAACCAGTTTGGTAAAGTTCTTTAGCTGAGAATGCTTAGGATGCCAGCTGGAGACACCTTACTCTGGTTCTAACTTTCCAACTGTGTGCAGCGCATGTGAATTGTCTGCCTATCTTTTACCGCTACCATTTCAGGAATCATATACCTACTCACAAGGGTAGAACACTGCAACATATCACCAGGGAAAGATAAAGATATCCTAATACTTCAGTCTTGGGAAAAGGGCAAACACTTTGGAAGCTTTGCTTGCAGGATCAGAAGCACCATGCATAAACTGTGTGAACTTAAATCATTATTTTGGTTTATATTAGTCAGAAATAGTCTTCCATGGAGAAAATTTAGTTATGCCAAGCTATGCCTTTCTCTGTACCTGTGCACATGCATGTGAACAATGACTACTGTGCATACATACCATGGGAGAAAGATGGGTCTATTTCTCTTGCAAGAGGCTTTGTCAGATTAATTTTAATGACACCACCTTTATAAATTCCATATATTGTTTACATTAGCTTCATACCATGTTCATTATACAGCAGTGGGTATTTGCTGATATTGCAAGAGAACTTAAATGATATTTCAAAACATTAACTCTTCCACTTTTTCCAATGGACTGCAATTTCAATTAAAGGGTAGAGGTGTCTAGATTATTCTTGCAAAAGTTGTGTAGGAACATATTGTTGCTTATTACAAGATTGTGGTTTTTCTCCAGGTCGTGTAGGATGCTAATCCCTCTAAATCTTTCCGTAAAGGTTTTCTAACAAGATAGAAGGGGGGGGGTGGGGGGTGGAAGGGGGAAGGGGAAGAAGATGTGGCATGTAGGCTTTTGCAAGGTTGTGATTTATGCAGGTTCAGGGCTGTTTGGTGTAGTGGTACGACACAGCACCGGGGTCAAGCCACAAGAAACACTGGGGGCAGATCGGAATATTCAATTAGCTTCCTGGCACCTCTGAATCACAAAGAGAGGATAAGATCTCTCCATCACAAGATCCAGAGCTGCCGGGGGAGGGGGGGGACCTGCCCTCTTCAAATCTCTCTCCTCCCTCCCACCCTCTCTCCTTTCACTGTAGGGGAACAGTGCTTGAAACATTCCTTTCTGCACGGAAGGACTTTTCCTATTGTTGTTTTCTTTGTGTTTCAGTGTTGCCAACTTACTGGAATTCTTGTCGTGGTTTCACAGCAAGGCTCAGGCTGACCAAACGGAACCAGCTGCGTTTGTGTATGGGGCCGCCGCTGCTTTAATCCCTCAACAACGCCGATGGGGAGGGAAGGAAGGGATCCTCTGAGGGTAGCAAGCAGATCTGCTGTGTGCAGATGGGTGCCTGAAAAGCCAACACACAGATTGACGGCCCTTAATTAGAAGGGGAGTTGTTTTAAGCAGTTCACACCTCAGCAACTTGCAGACAGGGCAAACACTGCTTGGGAGTTACGTGTACCTTCTGTCACTATGTTTGAGGTGACCTGGATACAAGCTTTGGGAGGCACCTACCTATGTTTCACTCCCACACAGCTGGCAGCCAGAAGGTGTGGCTCCTGCCCCATTCACCATTACCGTTTCTACGCATCTATACTTCCCAGAGCGGTGGGCAAGAGGGAATTCTCAAACAGGAATGGTGGAGACACTGTTGATAGTGAGGAGAAGCCCTGCGCTGAAACAGCGAGTCAAGCACTTCCCAGCCATTATACTTTGCACTCACAAGACAAAATTTGCATTCAGAGACAAATGAACTGATCAGCTCAGATGCTTCACTGCTGAAGAATGATTGCCACTAAGGAACCAGCACAGGACAATGTTTTTCTCTGTTTACTTCATCTAAAGTTTTGTCCTCTCACTTCACCGTGGCACTTCATCATCCTGCCAAAGGGACCTTGTCCTGCTGGACACCATCAGATAGGACTTCAGTGAGATTAGAGCTGCAAGATCTGACTCAAAACACCTCAGGGCTTTCCCATAACTACATCCATAATCGCTCGTGTTAGTGTAACATACCTCTCCCTCTCAGCTTCCTGTTGACTAAGATATCAGCTGATTGTTCTCTGAGTGAACTAGATCTAGGGATTTTTAGTTAGGTTATTTCAGGTTTAAGAAGATGCAGACTATATCTGTTAGAAGGTTGGAGGGAGAAAACATAGGCAATGCAGTTGTTCACTGAACTCTGCTTTTAATTAAAAACCCAGTTTGGGATGTGTTTGCTTGCCTGGTTTTTGCTGTAAGCAAGCAATGATAAAAGCTGTTAAAGGTGTAGTTTAGAACAATGAACAACCAGCCACGTTGCTTACAGGTTAAAGATGCATGCTAAGCACAGAAGTTAAAAATTAAAAGCGTTGATTTTTGACCAGGGTTCAGTTCTAATTTAGTGTCCAAACTCATCCAATTCTTAACACAGATAGAAACACCAGGGTTGATGTATGACTAGGTAAAGATACAAAGCTGATGGTTAATTAAAAACATAAAATAAAACCAAACCACAAAAATATTCACTAAAAGAAACACTGGGTTAGATCTGCACTTGTAAACTTGTCTCTTCTGAACTTCTCAAGGCTAGGACAGTTTACAGAGGCTGAGGATCTGCCCAGTGCATTATCCAGTAAAGCTGTACTTGCCACTGGCATTCGGTAATCTTATAGTCGATCTGTCCTTGGATAAACCCAGGTTTTTCCACATAGAAAACATCCTGCGTTACAAACTATATTTCCAATTTCATATTTCAAGTTTCATCATTAAATCCCATGCCTCTATCATGACAAGCTTTTTTATTATTTTTGTTTAATCATGCTAAAGCAAGGCTACCTTTAGCCATTCTCATTTTTTGAGAGAGTGTTGGTAATGAACACTCATAGAAATCTAAATTAAAGACTGTCTCGCTGCCCGAATAATAGTACAAATATGCAACAGCGGCAGTTAATTCTTCAGATTTCATCTGGTTTTGCTGTTCTACAGTTTAAAGTGTCCCATTTTTTTAATGGAACCTCTGTTTTAAAGCAAGCAACAATATTTGTGTGTGTTAGAGAATTCCTTCCTTAACAGGCAGAATTAATTTTTATATTAATTATCTGTTATATTAATATGTATTATATTAATTAATATCAATGGAAGAAGTGTTTCTTTAGAGGTACTACTCAAGGCATCCCTTCACCTAAGGCTCAATTCAGTTTGCATCAAACCCACAAGACTTCAGGGAGAGCAGACTTAGTTGTTTTCATGGGGCTCCACAGCAGCAGTGTGTATTTGGACTTTACCACTTAATCTTTCCAAATACACGTAATGTGAGCAGAAGTTTCCATAAATAGCAAGTCACATTTTAGGGAATTTAGCTGCATCTTGTACAGAGAACCAGTAATTATTTCAACTCTACAACATATAGAAGAAAAAAGCAGAAAACAGCCCCAAGTTCACCAAGTTTCTGATATAAACTATATCACATTTCACAGTATCTAAAACAATGGCAGTCATTTGCCAGGGAGGCATTTTTTCCAAGGATTTAAAGAACAAACAAGAACCACCTTATCTAGACTAAGAAAAAGAGGGCCTTAGTTGATATGGTTCCCACACATCTAATGTATATTCGTAACTAGAGGACCAGTTTCCAGAAGACTGGATCAAAGGTGGATCTCCAGCCCACAGGAATGTGAGAAACATTGGAGGAGATGTGAATCAGGCCAAAAAAGAAATCACAGTCAGGATTGCACAATGCAGCTGGCACTGTGGCCAGAAGTTTCCTCAAGATCTCCTGGTTAGTGACACATTACAACTTCTCTCTTTCAATCTGGAATTTTATCACTGTGCCCTGGAATAAGCAGTAGTGCATCGGAACTGTGCACCATTTTCGGTAACTGCCACTGAACAAGTGAGACTAGTAGAAACACAGCCACTGAATGAGCTTCCAAACACTCCCTGTGTATTTCACCCACAGAACTGCGCCTGTGATGGAGTTTGACAGTAACAGTACAGAGGTAAGAGAGTTATTGGGAAGGCAGAAGGAAGGGTGAAAGGTTAAGAAGCTTCCCGTTGTACCCTTCACCCTTTGGTCAGCACTGTCTGGTCCAGCCTCCAAGTCCCTCTGCCTTGTCTTAGAGACACAGTCACAAAGGGCAGGCAATAATGCTTTGCTTAATCTCTAGTTACCAAAGTTCTTGGTACTTGCCTTACTGCAAGCAGACTTCTTTGGCACTTTCTCTGTCTCCGAGGAGCAGAGGTCCCCATTTTTGCTCCAGTTCATTGGCCCTTCAGTGCCTGCTCTGCAAAGAAGCAACAGATGGAATTTTTACTTGAAAAGGAATGGGAGGTAAAGAGGCATTTCCAAATAACTTATTTTCTAAAAGCTTTTTAGGGTATTAACAAGAGAAATAAGATAGGCTGGAATAATTCTGAACACCCTTTACAAGAGTAGATTGAGCTACACTGAGAAAAAGGAAGACTTGAGTCCTTGTCTTCTTGATGTTTTTCAAACAACACCTCACTACAAACCAAGCTTGAGCAGCATTGCAAAACCACCAGTGCACATCACAAGAGCATTCACAGGGTAGAAAATAATTACTCTGTGATTATCTATCCTGGGTTTCATTGCATTCACATATAAAACAAAAGCAATAGAAATATTAGCATTTCCCACATTAATTTATGTCTTCTGTATGATAATTTTCCCTTTCAAGATTATGCATTTCAACACCATATTCCATAAAGCAGAGAAACACATAGCATATATTTCAAAGTAAGAAACAGTGTATCTTCACTTCTGAAGCCAGGAACTGGTTAATTACACAAGGATCTACTGTTTTTCATGGGATGCTAACTCATTCAATATATCACTCTTGGATAACCAATGAGGCAAAAACAGTGAAGGAAAGCCCCTGCCTCATGTATTGAAGAAATGTAATAGTAAATGAAACAAGAAAGAAGTTTCCCACACTAGGGAGCACTACTCTAGCTCTGCCTAGGCCACACCCTTTTTCTATATGATAGGAAGTCACCTAGAACTTCTGAAGCATTCGTCATTTTCTGATTTAAGACACCTGGACCTGTTTAGCAAAACCTGAAGCACCCATTGCTGTAACCAAAGTTGATTAGAGCTGTGCTTTAAAAGTGTAATTAATACCAAGTACCCTGAAACTCCAAGCCCTGGATATCTTTATTGAGGTGCCAAAAAAACCCGCTAAATCCAAAGGATATTTTAATCATTGATTCTGTGCATCCATTCCCTATGCATAAAAATCACATTAATCTCTCAGGTACTTTACAGATGAGAGCTAGAAAAAATTCTGAGAGGAAATTAGTTTCTTCCGAGTGAAAAATAAGTAGTATAAAAGACAATGGGAGAAAACAGTGTATCATCTACCTCAGCTATCATTACAAGTACATACAGATGTGATGTGATAAGAGGTAACACTGAGTGAAGCTGGTGAGGCAAGATTACTCTTCTTTTATGTATCATTCAAACTCACTTCCCATAGAGTTAATTAAAAAACTTAATTACCAAATAGGCAACAGTATCTACCATGTGTTACATGTTAAATTACCTATTTTCATTGGTATACATCCCTATTAATAACAGATTTGAGGTCTGCTTAGGATAAACACCTTCATAAGTGGAACTCTCACATACTAAGAACTGTCTCCTTCCTCCAACAGCCAGGATGAAATGCTTGAGAGATCACAAAAGCAGCCTATGAAAAGCACCTGAGAAGAGATAAATAACAAGCCTTCAGATCAGTAGTATTACTTCAAATTTCAGACCAAACCCAGGATAATAACAGTAAGCAAATGAGGACACAAGTCAGCAGTATAGGGGTTGCAGGTAACAGATTCTCACAGTTTTGAGAAGTATTTCAGAGCAGAGATTAACTCCTGCCTACTTAATAGAAAAGCCGAAAATATGGTCTTACTCTGTGAATTTTCTTGAACAAGCCTTCATGCTTATTGAAAAAGAGGACTAGACAGCAATAGGCCTATGAAACACAGTCTTTCTGAGAACAAAGTTACTCAGAGTTATGACCAAAATATAGCTACCCCGCAATACCCTGTGCATGCCAACCATTGATTTGTATACAGAGATATTTATTGTATAAATACATTTTGTTACATTAAATTAAATGGAAAAACAAAGAAAAAGATAGCTCAAGATAAGCCACATTTTAGCAATTCTTAACTGATTGCTAAGGAACAATACCCAAAATATTTGCTTTGAAAACAGTACCTGATTCAGCCAACCTGCAAAACTACTTTGACAAGAAGAGATCAAACTCATGAATGCATGAGGTCAAAAGGATTACAATAATTAAAAAAAGACCCTCTCTCCCCCTTGGGGAACTTGTTCACAGGAATGAGATATAGGACAGTTCAGTGAGCACAGACATTGGTAAGCAGGGTAACTTGCTTGAGAAGTCCACCCTTCCCCCTTTATCCATCTTCCCTTGAAGCTGCAGCATTGCAATTCATACTCCCTTTTGTCCCCTCAGTTGTGCAGGTCCTCAAGAGAGCACTGACTGCTATGCCTGCCTTACATCACAGTCCCACAAAAACAGGATAGAGCTGCAAATGGTAGTAGGGGGCAAAACACCATTAAACCAACTTTATTACTCATGCCAACATCTCATCAGGTCGTGCTTTACAACCCAGGAGAAATAGGGTAGCATGCCTGCAGAAGCTAGATCCACCTGAGCTACCATCAGCAGAGCATATAATGTTATTTTTATAGCCAGTTGAAAGAACAGAGAATTGTGAGGTGGAAGTCTGCCATCAAAAAACAGCTTAATGATGTGGTTTGTGTTTTGCAAGATAGCTAACCGAATTCCTCCTTCCTCTCAGCACTCATTCTTACATACAGAAGTTATTATTGTATAATCCAGTTCCAAAGTTTAAGATTTTTCCTGATTAGGATACTTCCAAAGACCTCAGCACAGTAAAGGGTACCCCTGCTGTTTTACTGTTTTGAATACAGAGCAATCAACATTATTCAGGATGAGATCTGAAATTAAATCCGACAGTAAAGTTACTTTTCTGGTGTTTACCTTAAGAAATTTCAGACCTCGCATTTCTAATGCAGCTGCTCTGCACCATAAATTGAAGGGTATATTCAAGAAACTGGAACACATTCTTTAGTGATTTTGCCTAAATTTCCACTGGAACAGTAGTTCATGAGTTTGAAAAACTGTATGAGAACAGAGCTATGCAACATACTCATTGTAATTACTGTGTCTTAGAAGGCTTTGGGAGGAGGTTGTTCATTGCTTTTTTTCCTCTTTAAGATAAACAGTTGTGCTTAAATGTCATTGTAAGTCAGAGCCACAAGCTATTAAAAGTAAATAGGAGGTTACATACCACATACCCCTAGATATTAAAACTCCTCTTGTTCCTTAAGAATGACTGTTTAATGTTTAGCTTTTCTAGAAAAACTGGAGCTATGTCACTTTGTGTCTAGGCACTTTAAGAGATACTAATGAAAATGCCCTAGGTCCCCATAATCCTTTGTGGCTGATTAGGTACAGTAGAAGAAGTTGTTTCATTAATTTGCAGGCCATGAGCTTGAACCCTCATATTGACCTGAAAGTAATGTTTTATTCATATTGTAGCATTGTAGTCAGAACTCCAGAAATAATTAAAAGGACAAGCCTCAAACCTTAGACCTTTGAATTACGAAGCTGGGTACCCAGTTAATTATTGCACAATGGAAAAAGGGGAGTGGGGACTCAGCAGTCCTGACATATTACTATTGCCATCTACCTGTGAAAAACTGATGGGTGATCAAGTACATACCAATAAGTATGTATTCAACTCCCAAAATGTTCAGATGATTTCCACAGGTCACTGTTACAAAGCTTTCCTCTGGATCAAAAAAAAGTATTTAGACATTACGTTAAATTCTGGCTTCATTAGACTAACAAGGGAAAACTCCAAAGTTCAGTAGTTTTAGCTAAGATTCACCAGTAATCAGTAGCTCCCCGTAGCCATTATTCAAATGAAACACAAGATGTCTGGATCTACTGCAGGAAGAGAAGGTGGTATTTTTCAAGAAGAAATGACAAAACCCCATGCCTGACTTCAGAAACTAGGTATCTAGTTGTCCTAGATACAAGCAAGAACTCATTATAGAAAACATTCAATATTTCCAGTCAACCTTTCAGACAATCAGTCCCCTGAATTTTTATTAGCTGTTGTTTCTGAGTGATCTTCAAGGCTTGTTACCTTTTGAGTATAATAAAAGTATTCAACCTGTAGAGCAAAGGTACATATATATGAATGGTGAAGTTCTCATTTAAAAAGCTGTCACCATCCAACAGGCAGATGATGATACTAAGAAATGCTGAAGTAAAGGCTGCTAATCCATATTTACTTTTTCCAGCAGAAGTCAATATCTCTCTCTTCAAATTCAGCAATCAAAGAAACCTAGCAAAAATTCAAGACATTTACATCCTCTGTAACTAACACAGGCATCCCACACCATCCTCGTAATACAATTTAGTCATATCAGTTCCTTCATGCACCTCATTGCCAATAACCACTGTTGATTCCATCTTGCTTGGGCTTTGACAGATCTCATTAATGTAGTAATACATTAGCTTTAGACAGGCTTTTTCATATTTTAAATCAATTTATATAGGTGAGCTTCAATAAAATTTACAGAACACATTCAAAACACATTAAATTTCTATCATTTTTACTATCAGCCAACTTTTCTAAATGTCACCAGACTACAACTGTTTCAAATATTGAAGCACTGACTACAATCCACAGATACTCAAATTACATACAAAGTTATCACCAACACTTTTTCCACTACCGCACCAAAGTCTTTTTGATGAAAGAGAACATTAAAGCCAAATCTTGCTCTTAAAGCTACAGCACCAAGAACCATTTACTATTCTCTTAATGGACGTCATGCTCTTCCCTTTGTTTATTTCTGTTGCTATACTCTCACTTATCCCAGTATGGATTACATATTCTTCTAAAATGCCATTTCCTTTTCCTTTTTTCCTTCCTTCCCAATATATTCTCATCTTCCTAATACCTCCTTGCAGGCATTAATTTATTTCTTTAAAGAGTAAGTTACAAAAGACAGCAAACAGGACTGCAAACAAAAAAATAATGTAATCAACATGTGCAGTAGTTCTTACTACTCTTCTGTAAAGTGACGTACTGATCAAGTTGCAGTACAAGATATAAAGTCAGATTTACAACTCTGAAGCTGCTGGTTTGAACTAACTAAACAGCATAAAAATGTCATACAAACTGAATATGGTTTAGGGTCACCAGAGCAGATCCTACGCCAGACCACAACGACAATGTATACCAGGAAGAGATGAAGGTATAACACTAGAGCCTGTATGTTTTCGCCTAGTTTGCAGTGATCCCTGGACAACTATATGTGAGGTAGAGCAGTTTGTTGACTAGTTACTATGCCTGTGATGTTTAAATCCCCATAAACCAGGATTAGGAAAGGACAAAAGGTACTTTAAAGCCACCTGTCATCATCTCACACTCATCCCCAGTTAAACACAGTGAAAGACTAGGGGTTTGTGGGCAGTTTTCCATTTTAGTTTGACCTTTAGGGTTTAACAGTATAATAATCAGGTTAAATTAGAAGAAAGCTATTCAAAATATCATTGCCTCTGGGATTCATTTAAGGGTTAGAATATAAGAATAAGGGAACTCCCATATTCTAGAATACCAAAGAGAATCATTATAATTTTTGAGATTAGAAAAACCTGTCACAATGACCAGTTTCCACAAGAACATGATTGCACTCCATGCCCTCCATCATATGCTACAGGAGATGCCTTTTTTTTTCCTCATAGCAAAAGGTATTTTTCCATGGGTCACATTCCCAAAATCAGGTTAAAGAATTTATCATCCCTGCTCATGTTTCACTGTTTCTAAATATAGAGGACATAAGGATATTTCAAGTAATGCTTTTCATTAAAACTTAATATCTAGGAGCCTAATCATATTTTTACACCAATCCATCCAATTAACTCTTAATTCTAATTGAAACTTTGGGTGCCACTATCAAATAAGTGTATAAATTATTCTCATAATTATTTTATTACTAAAGCCTGAATAATAACTGCACTGGACACGAGTATTTTCAGTGTTTTTAAGGCGTGTACATATTAATATGTACTTCAATTTTTACGTATGGACGTGCACAGATTCTGAATATAAAATTTAAATGCTATCTCCTGCTCTGGAAAACACAGTAATATATTAACTGATGCTTGCAACCTGCTTACATGGATTTATGATAAAACCATTCTGCTACCATAGCAATTGCTAGCTAGCGAAGTTCCATGTATTGCTTTCAAAATTTCAAAATCCAGTACTACATTTTAAAGCATTATTAGCAGTGTCTAAAGATCAGATAAGCATTTGTAGGGTAGGAAAATTCAGTCTGCACACTAAGGTTTAATTCTGGTATCAAATCAGTGCTAGAAAATTAGCCTCCAAGATACAAGGTATTGGGATGATTTACAGATGCTATGGAAGTCAGAGATCCTTTTTCCCTTCTTTCCTCTTGCTACATCTCTTCCATGGCATTCCCTCATCCAGCTGTTGGGCAGGGCACAATTGTAAGCAGCCCTTAGTATGTGCATTACGGCTACAGACAACCCAGGAACACAGCTATACTTCCTGCAATTAAATTGAAAATATCTTCCTTGGATTAAATTCCTTTTGTCCCTTTTGTATTTGTGAAGAACAGGAGTAGACAAACATGATGCTGACTCAGTGTACAAGTTCAATTATACCGGTAAATTTTACAGAAAAAAGCACAGAACTAGTCTGCTGTCATTTTGGATGATCTGGGGAGAGGAGTAAGGAAGAAGAAAAAAAAAGTGGGTGCATCTTCCACTGTCTCCACCACAGCCCATTCTCCCAGATGTGCTCAATCTGAACATACTATATAGCACAGAGACTCTCACGCCAGATTCCCAAACAGAAGCTTTGCCCTTGATTTAAACATCTACAGAAATACTGCATTTGGTATTTTTGATACATTGCTGGCACACTTGCTGAAGCAAAAAATCAGTTGGCAATAGGCTGCATTGAACCTTCTATACAAAATAGTTCAGTATTCTTAGGGATTTCATCACACACTTGCTCTTGTAGTATCTATGTAACTCATTGCTCAGTTTAGAATCTAGTCACAAAAGGGAGAGGCCAAAAATAAATACAAATCACTATAAACAATTCAAAAATACACTAAATATTGGTTTGGTAGTTTTACCCTACAAGATAATAAAATATTCCCTTTCAGTTTTAACGTCATTTTGATCTTTATGTCTGTATTCTCCTATCTGCCAAACAAAGCAGAGATCTTTGCTACTGTCACTTGTTTCCTTAAGGTAAAAAAATATATTGGCAAGGAGAAGTTTTGTGGTTAATTCACAAACAGAGGTAAAGTTTTATGGGCAACAGTCGTATTTACATTTTCAGACTATTGAAGTTTGTAACTCTTAATAGCTTGCTGAATTCAGGTTTGGTTTATTTAAACTACCTGGCAGAATCCTCTCAGATTTTGGTTTGTGTTTCTTTTAGTATTTGGTTTACACAATTTTCCAGCAAGAATGAATGACAAAAAGAAGTCAACAGGATCTTTTCTATCAACTCAATTGCAACATCAAAAAAGAGGTGTTTCACATCCACATTTGCAGAAACATGCCCTAATTTCCTTGAATTTAAATCTATGTTGTGACATGCTAGAACCTGACTCAAATTCTGCAGCTAGTCTTTTCTCAGCAAATATCTTCAGGTGAAAAAGTGGGAGATGGTTGGAAGAAAGCCTGGTTCTTTTAATCTTATCTAAGCACTCCTGAAAGGAGTTACAGCTGAAGATAAGGGATGTTATGTCATGTGCCTTTTCTGCCTTAGAGTTCTTATCATGTATAGGGAATAACCCCATTTCTACAACACCAATTTTAAGCTACTGCAATTCCAGCATCTTTACAAGAGATGTTCCTGATAAGCACAAATATGAAGAGAACCAGGCATAGTCATAACATTTAACTGTGACAGTAAAATTAGGGCTACCATCTACTGCCACTGCAACACCAAGTAAAAAAAAAAAAAATAAAAGCCATGCTTGGCCTTTGAAGTGATCTTTACTTTGGCTGCTCCTGGCTAAAAGGTTTACAGGGAGGAGGAGAATTTTTTCCTGATCTCTGAGATGACATTTAACAGACCTGGGAAACAGACATCAACTGTGAGGGTCTACTCAGGAAGGCCTATGGCATGAATGACTTCTAAAAGCAAATGAAAGAGTAATGCTTTCAGTACACTTAACATCTCATTCTCTGACAAAAGATTTCTTCCTTCTTGACTTTATCTTCCTTTTGATAGGAACCATTACCCACAGGGCTGAGATGGACCAAATACCTGACACAGTAACAACTGTTGGAAAGAAACACACAAGAATCGAAGAATCTTACATCAAAATCCTAGTAAACTGCAAATTCCTCCTGCCTGCATTTGGCAGAGTACCTGCCCTAACTATGCTAAACAGCATGCTTTATACTATACAATGATCAAAACCAGAAGCAACCACTTCTAGTTCAGGCAACTTCACACTTTTTATTATTTTAAAATTCTTCCACTAGAACTTTATATATTTAGACTGGGTAAGAAGTTCTACTCTAAATCAAATCCCCAAGAGGTTCTTAAGCCAAGGAGGCAAGAAGGTCTAAGATCCACTGCTTTCTACCACACTACAAGTACTGCAAGCAACAGGCACTGCAGGTACAAGTGGTTGCTGCTTTGTCTAGGTCAGGCTTTGTGAACGTGCAGAAAAAACCCCATACCGCTGTTTCCCTCAACCTTACTACTGCATCATCCACCACCTTCTCCCAGTTCCCAGTTACAGTTTAGAAGCATCATCCCAGAAATTCAGCAACCTTTACAGGCATGTGGTAGTTGTCATTATATAATTAATGGAAGACAGTTTTGAACCGTATTTTGGGCAGTTCTGTCCCACAGCGCCCCCAGCACGTCCAATCTCTACAAATCAATGTGAAGTAATTAAAGATGGTCCACAAAAAAAGCTACAATCTGTAAGGTATGTATCTGCAGCTAACATGTCTACATAAAAAGTTGCCTACTTGGAACATAAAAGGTGCAGTGAAGATGCTTCAGGATCCTGCTCACAGAAGGTACTTTGACATTCTAATTCAGCTAGTATTTGAAGTTATCACAGTTCAACATACAGTCTCAAGTATATAAGAAATCCAGCACTGAAGAGTTTCTTAATTTTAACTGTGAGGAACATTCCCTCCCAGTTATGTCAGCACTACCACCTCACTCTTGAAAAGCAAGTTCATCAGGGAAAAAGTTTCCTGAAAACGTAAGCAATAAATGCAGGTAATTAAAAGAAGTGGGGGAAGGAGCAGGCTGATAGGCTAGCTTTGGATCTCAAAAAAGACAGGAAAGATGAGCTCATTTTGGAAAACTTCTGAAATTAATTTTGTTTAACTAGTACTATATCTTCATGCATTCCCTTGAATTATACTTTTCTGAAAATCTTCTTACTCTGAGACAATTCAAAACAGAATTGATTTTAACCATGAAAACATAACAGAATGTTTTGAATCAGCATTTTCATTTCAGCTGAATCATTAATAGTCTGAGCCCCATTCACAAACAGAGCTTGGCAAAACTCATTTACTGCTGCCTGATGTTGCCCAAGTAATTTTTTATCTCCCTGCCTGTCAGGTGGAGATATGGACAACATAAGGAAATGTAATATAGCCTTAGACATTTACTGTACATGCAATATCCAAAGCTCAATTAAGAATACCTTTGGGAAGAGAGTGTAGACATGTTATCTTTAAAAAAACACTTTATTTTCTGCGGGTCAGAACAATTGAGGCTTTTCAAGTGGTTTTCAGAAGAGAAGGCTGAAGGTCTGTCACATGAGATTAACTCTTAAAAGGACTAGTTCTTATACAAAGGAAGTGCATGCAAAGGGCAGTAATATACGAAGCAGGCTAGGTTAACTAACAAAGCCTGTATCTCAGTCATTTTAGCAGCCAATGTTATCCATACAAAAGATCTTACTTCCCACCCCTCTTTTTTTCTACTTCAAGGACACCTCCAGTAGGCCGTGCTCCATTACATGCCAGTGCTTGCTCAGCAGTTATTTATGATAGCATTCCACAGGTAAAGGAGGAGGAAAGGCCAGCTATTCCCATCTACATATTTCTGATCCATAGCCAAAGTGCAATGCCCAAATAGACCATTCAACAGAAAAACAAAACTACAAAACCACATTACATGTTTTGGTCTGTTTTTGAAGCAGTGGTTATAGTCATAGCACTGCTACTCCTACATGACAGAAAAATTTCCTGAGTTTTTTTAAAAAAAATGTTAGTCGTAGTACTGAGATTAATAGCCTTGCTCTATCAGTCATCTCAAAATAAATCACTGCAGTCAGCAATGCCCACAAAACGTTCCTACTTGAGCCAAGACTGACACCCAGTGGCCACATCGCAAATGTTTTTACTTTTTTTTTTCTTGTATGCCAACTATAAGAACGGAGATTCCACAGTGAGATTCTACTCCAGACCTTCAGCCTTCTCTCCTGAAAACCACTTGGAAAGCTTCAGTTGTTCTATAGCGTAAATAATAGAAAAATAAATCCGCTGAAAACTCACACTATATATAAACTTACTTGTTTTCTTAAGAGCCTCTAACAAGGCAGATGTTTTGGGGTACTATGCACTTGCATTTAACCCATTTAGAATACCATAGGCTTTAAAAAAAGTAGAGAATCTAGTTCCACCTCTCTAATCATTACAGTTAATAGATGATAATACGAGAAGGAAAGGAAAAACATGTTTGATACTAAAGCACTGTGGTAAAGTTAATTACTTTTATTTTCTCTGTTTCCACACAATCCTTTTTACAAGGATTACAAACTGTAAGCATGGTATTACATGCAAGTATTAGTGATTAATTAGTTACTGATTTCACTTGATGCCATATTAATATACAGGTTCTAGCCACTGAACTTCAGTCTAACAAGGGAAGTAATTCTTTGTGGAAGTAGAATACACAACACATGTAAAATTATCATCATACATGGAAAACACGAGTTTACTTTCTATATCTCTTGTTTCATTCATCTCAAAAGCATCAATACCATAATAGGTAAGTCTATTTTGATTGGGGGTGTATCATTAAATCTAACTGAGCAATAGGTAAGTCATGTACTTGTCTGTGAGATATTTCAAAATAAAAAGGCTTATTTTATTCTCCCTCAAAGACACTAGCTGTTACGATTTTGTTTATGTGTGGTGCCTCAACAGGCATAACTACATAGAGTTAACATTTCAGCTTATCCAAAGATGGTATAGTAGAGTTTTGTGATCTTAGCAGCAAGTACTTTCTTTATCATATGCCCCATCTTTGGTAAACACTTAGCAGCATGACCGTTCAATATGATTAACAAAATATGGCAGAATGATACAAATATCAGTAGGCTATCATTACAAGTGGTTATTTTCTCACTAACACTATCAGCAGTTTAGCAAACACATCCAAGCCATAAAGCAGCATTTACCAGATTAACAGAATGAGATTCTCCACTGAAAGGCGGGAGAGTATCATCGATCCAGCAAAGTCGTGTTTTAGCTGGTAAAACACAGCTTTGCTGGATTAGTGTTACTGTTTCACCAGCTAAAACACCCAAGAATCATTTCTTTCAGAGGCACTAGACTTTCCATCACAACAAGTGAAAACTTCAATATCCTGAAAAGTCTGAGACAAAAGTCTCTGCATTTTGAGTCTGAGCTACAGTTAGTCTTCCTCAGACAGTGTATCAATTTCAAGAATAGTAATAGTATCTTGAAATTGTAAGTCTATTTGGAAGAGATGATGCAAATCTTCTCTCAAAATCATTTTAGATGGAATATGAATGCTGCACGATACCAATTATGAACTGTCAGTTGCTTGATCTGAAGTATTTCAGCTTCCCATTTGATGGTAATAGGAGAAAGTAGAAAAGGCACAAAAAGGCTACCAGGAGTTTTCTTTATAGCACAAGCCATATCAGAGTATTCTAGGTTTAAAGATTAGAGCACACGTTTTGCAGTGCAGATTCCAGAAGACCTATTGCTGAAAAGATACTCAGTTCAGCAATAGCACAGGATAGTACTGTGGTAGCATCTATGCATTCAAATATCTGCAAGCGGGTCAATCAGATCACCTGCTGAAACACAAACCACTTAGAAACAAGTCATTCAGAGTACCTGTACGTTTTATCAGAAATTTTGTCTGTTGTTCCTTAAAAGGCATAGAACACTTAGCACGCAGATTTATAAAATACTAGCAGTTACAGAAGACTGGAGTCTACATTTTAGTGTCCATACCATCTATACCTGGTGCAAAACATTACATTCACTTTTAGTCTATGTAAACTGAGTTAGAAGCTTAATACTAATACCAGTAAAGATGTAAAGATCCTTTCTGTGTAGCAGCTATTCTTTCCTGCATCAGGTCCATGTCTATAGCCAGCAGTGACTGATATGAGCCAGAAGTGGATATACCTGGAAAAGTGCAAGGACACATGACTGTGAGCTCAGTAAAATAGAAGGTTCTCTCAAATGTGTTCCTTTTTGTTCTCTCTATTCTTGCAGCAATGTACACAGCTGAAAACTTCTAACCACTGTCCCATATTCATTCAGTGAATACAGAAAAGATAAACCAAAACACCTTGAATCCCTAGACTGTTTTTATTCAGTAGCCAAATTTCCTCATTTTCCATAAGCACACAAATCATTGATATTTTCAAGACACCTTGTAACTGCCCCAGTACTACTCTCTGCACAGCTCTGGAGACAGGGAACATCCTGCTGTCCTCTTTTGATATCTAACAGGGCCTTCATAGCCTGAGTTGAGGGAAGAAACACTCCTTTCAAGAGTGATGCTCCAATCATTTGCACAAAGAACGTCTGAGAAAGTATTTGGGAAAATTACTTCCAAGTTTCTTTTCCTATCTCTACATTTCAAAGGTAAAGCTGCTGAGTTTCATTATTATGTAAGGACTTGGAGTTAAGTAAATATTATTTTGACTACAGTTGACAATATGGTTCATGTGGCAATTAGAATGTCTAAAGTCATGCTAACATTCAGACTTTTTGGTATCTTGTATTTTTAATACTGAAAAAGGTATAGGTGAAGCTACTTAAAGTTGTGCTTGCATATGCTATTTAACATTCAACTTAAGTACTTGTAAAGCCATGCCATTCCATTTCAAATTTTACTTAAACTAACATTTATATATTTTTACATACAGTTAAAGAAAGAAGATATGTCAGTTCATGGTAAGGAAGAGCCTTATCAATATTTTTTCTTCTCTGGCATATGAAGGTAACAAGTCCACAACTAGCTTAATACATTTCTTTGAATTCAGGAGCTTCAGCATGCATAGTTGCAAAACTACCAATAGAAATTTAAAAATTTATTACTGAAATGAAAACATTGTTGAAATAAACCCCATCATCATTAATAGATTAGTTTCTACAGCTACCATCTGAGCCAGAAAAACAAGTGAACTTGGATTTTTACTAGGCTAGATACAAAGAATTAAAGCAGAATGTATTTCAAATGGTAGATGCTTATAGAAAATTACTACCATCCTTCAGTAAGCCAATTCCTACCTAAACAAACCAATAATTTTCTTCACTACAAAAAACTGTGTTAGACTAGCACTGAATGTGTTACATCACTTTTTTTAATATTTAAGTAAAAACATTGCCTCCTTCCCTCAGCTTCACACCACAGACTGTATTCTTACACTCTTGCAAGAGGCATAAGTCAACTCTGCAGTAGAAACCAAGTCTCCAGTGCAAAAAGCCACTAGCCATTTTGTTCCTCACACTAATGTCTCCACTCCCGGAAAGACATTCCCCTCAGCTTAAACGTCCATCTGTCTGTCAGGCACAGGAGACCCTTACAGTAGCCGCTGAGAAAAGCCAAGCTGCTTGCCCTCAGAAGCAGAGCCGTGTGTACACAGAGCTGCTGCAGTAGCTCCAGCTGTATGTACTAGCTAAACAGCAAAAGACAATCAGACTTCGCTTTTAAAATTTTTTGTTATTTCCTCATAGGGATTGCCGCCAATACCGCGCCAGCCGCCAGAACCCCTGAACAACCCGCGCCGCCAGTCAGCACGCAGCCAGCGGGAAAAGCCCCACAGCCGCCCGCCCCGCTGCAAACGATGTTTCCCAGCATGCACTGCTTCGGCCGCCGCCCGCCCCGCGCCTCAGGCGGCCGTCGGCCGTGCTGTCCCTGCCGGCCCCAGCACCGCGGGCCTCGCATCCCGGCCCGGCAGCCAGGCGCTGCAAGCCGAGGCCTGGGAGCGGGCACAGCTATTCGCTTCTCTTAAGAGGTCCCACGCAACGCAGCTTTTACCAAGTTTCATTTTATCCCTGTACATCTTAACCCACCTTCTATTCTGTAATGTCTCAACCACCTAATAAAGTCCTGCAACACTCAGATACAAAATCAGGCACAGGGCTTAAAGGCACTTTATAAAGGCTAACCAGCAAGGTTCAGTGGGCTTGGTGCTCCAAATATTTAGGAATAGGCAGGATTAAACACTGCCATCTGCTGTCAATTGTACCTGTGCAATACCATTCAATAATAATTGCATTTCATTAAGAAAGCCATAATCCAGGCTCCTGCAGGTAACGCATACTCACGTGTAAAAACCTATCTGTGGAGTGTACTACAGGCACACTTAAAGGAAAGAGCTGTTCCAACACCATACAAAATGGATAAATAGATCAGTTCCTCATAACATTGCTCCACAGAAGCAACTCTCTTAGTTACATTTCATAAGTTCTCATTTATAAACAGATGTTTAAACGTACTTGCCTTTTTTAAAGCCCCTAAGTGAGGTGGAGTTGTGCTAGTTTATGTATGAGAGTGAAGACCTGCCCTCAGCTCCAGTATCATAGCATTTAGGTGCAAACAAACGAGGGATTACAGGGCTGATGTTTCACACAGCTCACCGAAGGGGTTGTGAAAAAATACACCCACTGGCATCCCAGTGCCTACCAGCACTCATGCCAAGCTGTAAATAGCAGCACCAGCTCTGCCAGGAGCAGTAGTGGCCAGCTGCATCCCCCAGGGCAGGGGGTACAGGGGCTCCCCAGTGGGTCAGAAGCACAGGGCCCATCCCACTGCCCCCAGCAAAGGAGCTAGGCAGGCTCAGTGTATCAGGCACCCCTACAGGGACAGGACATCAGCCACAGCATATCCAGGCAAGGCTGTGAAAGAGCCACTGACCGACATCCCACAGCACACTAGGGCAAGGACCAATGGCCACAGGCTGAGCTGAAATAGAGGCCCCAGACCCATGGCCAAGGGGGTGTGTGTCGGGGGGTATCAGGTGAAGCTGGCCGGGACCATTAAGGCTTACTATTCCACTAAGGGCTCTGAGAGCTAGTTTACTAGCACAATTACTTCCCTGAGCTCAGAGTCCAATGCATACTTTTACAAACACTTTAAAAAAATCTGTGGATCAAAAGATGCAAATTCCCGCATTTAGCAAGTTTAGAGTCATACTGACAACAACAGTTGTAAGATAAATGTTTGTATTTTTACAACACTATAAATAATCCCCTCTCTGAAAGATGAAATCTATCCCTAATATTAAAAGGATTACAACTTTAGAACGGGAACTTGACTTTTTCTACCAAATCTCTATCATTTTCGTTTGCAAAATACTGTGTACTACCTACAGCAACATGCTTTAACTTGCTAAATAGATTTCCAGAAAAGTAATTCCTTTTCCAGTTTTCAGTTAATATCTTCTCTAAATGTGCTAGGTGAGATTAAAGCATCTGCTTTTTATTGCAACTCCCATCAAAATATATGAGCTTCCAATCATGAAAAATGTAATTACTGTATTTAAAAAGGAATAGTGTAAAAAAGTTTTGTACTGCTAATTGCAGCTATGCTGTTGAAAATCAGACAGGTGGAGGAGAATAGCTGTGCAAAGTATACTTTACAATAAGAAGTAACTGAGATGCAAAAGCAAGTTCAAAATAATCACTTGTCTAGGTACATTTTCATTGGCTTCAATGTAGCAAATCAGATCTTTAAGATTTGGTTTAGGTTTTATTTTAAGAGTATTTAATATCAGCAAATGTTCAGTCAAATATTTAATATGTTAAAATGTATCTGTACTCTTTTATTTATATGTGTTAATTCCCTTGTTAAGCTGAATGTTACTAATACTTTTGAGAATAACTGTTACGCATGTATAGATGTGTTTATGTACTTAGGCAGTAAGGTGGAAAATATCTCTTAGTGAAGGAAACTAAAAATGAAAGCAGAACTATTAGAATAAAAGTAGAAATAAGCAAATATTTTCAAAACAACACAAAAGTTAATATATTGGTATTACGCACAGACAGATGATGAGTATTTACTTACCACCAAAATGCTAAGAGTGAGGTTTTGGCTGTATTACATAGAGATAAAATGGGAAAGTACTGAAGACAACCTTTTCCCTTCTATGCCTTGTTAGAGTTTAAGTTTTCTCACTGCACCTCCTGAAACATGTTGCAGAACAGCAGTATTAAAAAAGGGGAAGATGGAGAACCAGGTTCATACCAGCTGCAAAAGAGAAGGCCATGTTTACCAGTTCAGTCCCAAAGAATCATTAAAATCTGTTGGAAGTTACACAAAGAGAAACTCTCTGACATCAAAGACCTTGCTTACAGCACTTTCCATGACAGTGAGTTTAGATCAAAACACAATAAAGCTGATTTGCTTTGATCAGCTCTTTCAGACTACATGCTCAAAATTTGTACCAAATAGCAAAGACAAAATCCTGACCTCACTGGAATCAGTAATTCTGCCACTACCTTTGCATACACCAAGATTTCATTATAGGTTTTTATAAGGCTGTACCATTAAGAGATTATTTTTTGTACAGAACAATCAGGTTTTGTCACAGAACATAGGTCCACATTAAAAATTTTTTAAAAGGGCAGCCACAACAGTTGGCAAATAGAAGTCAACTTGTCAAAACTTACCATACTCAGCTGACTATTCAGCCTGAATCCTGAGCTGTCAAATCCACTAGAACACATTTTGCAGTCAAAAGATAAAATGCAGGTTTCTGTTTTATCCTTCTTGAGATACAATGTTCAGTGAGGTTAAGTTTTGATTTTTTAAATTCTCTTTTTCAATTACTTTGAGTATTTGAACTTTTGATCTGTTTTTCCTAAAATTCACACGTGATACAACTTACAGGACTGCGAACCACATTCTTTATAACATTGCCCTTTAATATCAGGATTCAAAATATTGTAAACTGTGTGCTTTCGTTATTTTACGAGTTCAAGTCAGGTAGGTTTTTGTTTCTTATGGGCACTTTGGTCATGTACTGACATGTATAGTATAATGAAATAAATATTCTTGAAATACCATTACAGCATTATGCAGTCAGGTTAAATGGTCAAGACTGTCTTGAGGACATGAAATGCTAGAAGATTGTGTGAACTGTGCATATTTTTAACAGTTCACAGCAGACAAGATACGTGCATTATGCACACTGAGGTGGCAAAAAAATGGAAACACATTTCAGAAGCATCATGTCAAGCTCTTTGGGACAAAAAAAATTACCATCATAGCAGAGGAAAATCAGAAGCATGTTCTGTCTGCTTCATGCTGCTCCTAAAAACTGGCCTCTCTGGTGGATGAGTGTTCCTTTAGCATATATAGAAATATTCAGATGGTATTTTGTGAGCTATGTTGGCTCGTGATCACTCCATCTCCAGTCCTGTTGCAGGCTTGTTGGACAGCTGAAGAAGGACTAGTCAGGGCTCTGTCACATTCTAGTGACATGATATCATGCTAGCAGAAATTAGCTAATCCAATTTAACTGAAATTAAACAAAACTTCTCAATAATGTACTGAATTTTGCTAAACAATGGATGAAGCTACCCACAGATAGAGGAAAGAGACAGACGAGGAAGACAGCACAGGGAAAGACATCTGTAAGTCAGGCTTGCTGCTGCTTCTGCCCATTGGGAAGTGATAGTGGGGGCTGCTGCTACACCCAGCAACTGGCATTTCTAAGCCTCAGTTCTTCATTCAGTGTCCCTTCAAACTGGCCTTGCAACCTCCTGTAGCTCTGAAGCTGTCACCACCTATGCGATGGTAACGGCAGTGATAAAGGAGTGTAATATCACTTTGGTTTCCCTTCTTAATAGTGCTTAAACACACTCACTTGCAGAATGACTGTATCTTTCTTCATGATATCTCTCCTCATGGTTCTAAAATTATAAGGAATTCCCTTTGAGTATAGCCTGTTTAGCTGTGGTTTTAAATTGCTTTCACATACCCCTTTATTCTTTGAAAAAAATGTCGGGCCTTATTTTTCAGATTGAAATACTGAGATCAGACAGCTGATAACTCTTGGATTTCAAACAGTGATGGAAAAAAATCCAAAGACCTAGATATGCTGCAGTATTTGTAACCTCAGCTTCACTTGGTGCAATTGTGACATAGCCTTTACGTTCATTTCAGTCTTCGGCGTCTGCAAAGATTACCAATCTCAACACCAACTACAGTCATGTTGGAAGCATTTGTGAGCTGGGGTAGGTGCACCCAACTTAGTCTGTAGTGTCATCTCCCAGAGACATCAAAGATACTTAAATATGCTTAAATAGTAGGTGAATAGAAATGTAATTAATTGTGTGCTGAAACATCTGATGTCTAGATTCCATAAGATAAAATATGAAACATTTTTATTCCTTTACAAAAAAACTTGAATTGAATTCTAGCAGTAAATTTATAATTTTAAATGACAGCATGAATATTCCTAATCATAGTTTTTAAGACACTTATTCTATTATAAAAATACATACAGTGTAATGCCTTTCAAATGTTATATAAGCACTTGGTAAAGTCTGTAGTAAATGAGGCAAGAAATCTTGCTGTTAATTTTTATTTTTAGAGTTATCTCAGATGCATCAATGCATGTAGAAGAATGGCTGCAGAAGCATGGCCTTAGAATCTCTGAAGATCTGCACAATCCAGGCCTGGTATTAGAATAGGCCTGTAATCAGAATTGTACTGAAGTTGCTGTGCTGAAGTTAACAAGAAAGGTAGCCTTGAGCTATTCTTGAATCCTGAGACCAAGTAATTATGTTGTGCCAACAGGCCGTGGCTGTAACAAGATACAGCTGCTGGGAAAGCAGGTGCAGGGCCAAGAAAGATAGGGACCGGTATGGGAAAACAGGGAGTAACAAACTACAAGGCTGAAGCACAGCAACACAATTAGCTACATGGACAGAATGCTTATTTTAGTCATGATAATTAGGGGTGTGAGAACCGCGCATGTTTAGAAACTACTAACCAATTATATTTCTGCTTTACGAATATGCATGTGTATTGGTTCTATATAAGTAGTGTTAGAAACTAATAAAGTTGAGCAAGATGCATAACTCATATTGAGCGTCTTCTTGACTCCGGCGAACCCTTCTTTCAACAAATGCATACATATTTTACATCGGTATAATTTAGGTTTTGATAAACTGTCACCATAAGAATAGTGCAGGTATTGAGAACAACACAACTTCAGAAGACTGCAAGTCTAGAAGTGTACTGTATGGTATGTCACATACCTGGAATTCTGGATGGAATAATACCATGTACATCCCATGCAAACATTGGTATAAAAATGCAGAGGCCCCACTCCTTTAAAAGGAAGCTTTTAAAGCTGCACCTGGGGAAAAAAGAAGAAAAATTTGTCCTGAGGGTAAACATCATTCATTAATAAAAGGAAATATCCTGAAGCCAAGAACTTGCTACTAAACATACAAGCAGAATAGTTGACTAATTAAGAAATTATTTGCCAGCTATGTTTTAAGGTAGGAATTAGCAGGGAAAATGAAAGAATGACAATGTTTTGCTTACGGGAGGTGCACAATCCCAACCATAGTTAACATGTTTTTTCTTGCTAGAATTAGAATTTTTCTCAGTAAGATTTAGAGACTATGTGAGATTTATTATATCTATTTCAGTTAAACACCATATTATCTGTATTCCCTAAAGGGCAAAAAATTGCCTTTTCATTCCTTGCCTTAATCAAAATCTAAATATATCAGCGTAAGCATGGAAAAATAAAAGCGGCTGAAGAGAAAGAGACATCAATTCTTTCCCATTTTGAAAGATTATTTCTTAGCTGTAACTGTAACACAGATAGCAGTATCTGAGCTAGTTTCAGCTTAGGTAAGGATGATCAGCCATACAATACGTAGAGCTGCACTTCAGCCACCCTAGTTCTCCAATTCAGCACTAATTACTGGCGGCAAAGATGGAAAATAGAAAACAGGGTTAGAATCTGGGCAAATGGCCTCAGCATCCAGCTACATTGTGCTACCAGTCCCTCCTGTCTATTTAACTTTGAGCCAAAGTTTCACATTTCTGCACAATCCCCTCAGCATCCCTGGCTGTGACTGTCATAAATGGGCTGAGCTGCTAGGCACTTACAATGGAAAGGAGGACAGCAGTTAGCATTGAGTCCTCTTTGCATATAGGTGAAAAATGATGGGTCCACAGGAAAAAAAACCAAAAAGGTATATATTTCTGTGGAAAAGAGCTACTTGTTTAACATGTTCACTTGTAATCCAAAAGCTTTTTGAGGCTGTTTGAAGAACTAGGTGACAAGCTGCAATTACTGGTAAAAGAGATGGTCTTCAGGATCCATAGCCAGCTAGCTTAGATTCTGAAGGCATTATACTATGTGTCAGTCCTTGTTCTCTAACTATTACAGTCTTTGAAAGGATAGGTGTGACACACAAGCCTGGTAAAACTGTACAGCTTTCAGAGTGGTCTGCTTTTTTTGACATCCTCATGCTTGGCAATCTCACCAGCAACTGAGTAAATACCTTTCTGCTGCAGCAGTAACAGGAATCACTCATTATGAGCAGATTCATTTAAGTCTGAAATGGATCCTACACACATGGACTGCTATGATGATATTGAAAACATGATGTCCAGTACCAAAAGCTGCCTTGCCAGAGCAGATGTACGGAAGTATGGGGGTGAAAGGTGTGTGGTAATGATGGGGGAAGAGAGTGAACACAACTGGGCTGGTGTGTAGGGAAGTGTGTTGGGGTGAGAACAGTCCACTTCTGTACATGTGCAAGTATGGATGAGGATTTATGTGTGGAAATGGCTGTGGGGGTCTAACTAGGATGCATGTGCATAGCCTGGGGAGGAGTGGGTGGGTGTGAGAAGGGGGAGCCAGGATTGCTGTTCTTCCCCTTTCTCTTTGCCTCTGTCGGCTGGCCCCTCCTGACACACGACACCGATTCTCACAGGATCTTGCAGCCCAGCTTCTCTCTCCTTTCCTCACAGAGCATCCAGCACAGGGAGAGCAGCGCAGCAGCCAGTGAGCCCAGGGCAGCACCCTGCATCTCTGCAGCCTTTTGCTTAGGAACATCGAGGTAAGTACCCCTTGTCCTCTCTGTGTCTCTGGGCACCAGAATACCTGCCCTAAACTAGCAGGAGGTGAGAAACCCTGAAGACATGGCTGTGTTAGGGACTTCTGTGAGATGCTCAGTCCTGCCAGGTTTGTTCTTGCCACTGAGCTGCCCTTTTGCTACATGTTGTGCCTACCTGGGGAGAGCTTGCAGGGAGATGACAATGAAACCGAAGTGGAGCAGGACTGACTTGTTAGCCCTTGAGCAGCCTGTGAGCTCCAGGTATGCCTGCGAGCTCAGGACAAACAGGTCTGGTCCCTGCAGAAGGAAAAAGTCCTATCACTAGGTAGCTGCCAAGCCTGGGCTCAGCACTCCAGGCCCGCATGTTCCCAGGTTGCACAGCAGGTACATTCATGCCTGGACAGCACCCTCAGGCCATGACCGTTCCTCTGTAGGACTGCTGAGGACAGGGGTGCTGTGACAGCAAGAAGTATGCACGACCCTCAGTTCTTAAGTAGACCGAACAGAGAAAAACTCAGGTCTGCCTCTATACCTCCTTCTCTCCATGCCAGCTCTGGAAAACGCATGTTTTAAAAAAACACCCCTATGAATTACACTTGGGATTCACACTGCATCCACATGGGTACAGCCAAGGTTAAGGTTTCTGAGAAGTGCTGGTTGTACAAACACTACCAGGCAGTGAAAGAGAAGTATGTAAAATGTCTGTCTCCAGTTTGTCATGTGCTAGAATTACATGCAGTGTGCTTGAAAATTACTCCAATATGTCTCTGTTTATTATTTATTATACATTTTGGAGAAGATCTTACCAAAAGAAAACAAAATCAGCTCATTTTTAAGGTCTATATTTTAAAATACAGCTTGCTAAGCAGCCTGTTGGAGAAAAATTGAATAATGTTTTATTATCCTTCTACTGCTGTATTTCTGTATTATTATTTGTGTTGTTTAGGAAACAGAAACCAAACAAATGATGTTCTTCAGATTCTGGTGGCTTTTGTGGATACTTGAACACCATGAGTTTTTAGCAGAAAATCTCAGGGAAGAAAAAAAATATGGATTGAGAAGACCAAATCCTAAACACATTCTGTCAAATACTGTAGAAAAATATCCCAGACCAAGTGATCAAGGTGAATATTGTCATTTTAAAATGGGTGGGGAGATGTGTGTGTGTTCCTGATTCATTTATTTGGACTCTGGACTAACCTCATGTCCAGCCTCTGGAGTAACTCATGGCTAACTTGCACTCTAATATAGTGCTTATAATCCATGAGGCTTGCCACATCCTAATTTTCACATGCCTTATTTTTGCACTTTCATCTTTTTATTCCTGTCTTTTCCCTCACCTTTTGTATATCTCAGAAAAGGAGATTACCTCTAGGCTTTTTTATGATTTGGCTGATAGCCTGTTACTGTCACAACAATAGTAGCCCCTATAACTGTATTTCTATAAAAGTAATGTCATCAGTAGTTCAGAAAATTAATACTCTGCAGATCCTGCTTTTGGAAACTTTAATGCCACTGGATGTAAGGGTCAGTACCAGGGACAAAATCTAGCTCTGTCAGATCACATTCCAGTGTCTTATTCGCTAAGACTCATTTTTTCTGTAGTTGACTTCCATGTTCCCAGTCCTCATACTGGTAGGATATTCAGAAAAATCCCAGGCAAAAGGGCAGAATGAATGTATAAAACCACTACAACAGTCCTCATTTCATATTACATGGCATCACCTCACCTTCAGTTCCTTACACCTCAGGACATCTGTTCTGGAGCAAGTTCCTCAGTCTCTACACGCTCTATCTTCATGAGAGTCTCACATTTGTGATCACAGATGTTTTGATTTCCATAATTGCATTCCCACTTTTGAAGCCTCAAATACATGTAAGGGTAAGGGTAGAATGAGATACAGTATAAAATCACTCCACTCACCTATGGTACCTATTTATTCTAGATGAAGATTGCATTCTGGAGATTGCTTTTTTACTGGACAGCTCTGAAAGTGCTAAGGACTATAATCATGAACAGCAGAAAAAATTTGTACTGGAAACAGTGGACAGAATGAAAAGTCTGCAGCTTAGTTCTGGACGTACCCTTAGCTGGAGGATGGCCTTACTTCAGTACAGCAGCACTGTTTTCATAGAGCAAACTTTCCATGACTGGAAAGGTCCTGAGGCATTCAAATCCCACATTGCTCCCATCACCTACATAGGTCATGGCACCTACACAACTTATGCTATAACTAACCTCACACAACTCTACCTGACTGAAGGTACTCCAGGTAGTGTAAAAGTAGCTGTGTTCTTCACTGATGGAGTGGACCATCCAAGAAACCCAGATATTTTTGCAGCTACAGCTGATGCTAAACACCAAGGAATTGTATTTTTCATGATGGGAATGACCAGAGTGGCTGAGGAGGTTAGCAATGCTGCCAAGCTCCGGCTCCTGGCCAGCATCCCAGCATCCAGGTTTGTTTTCAACCTCCAGGAGAAAGAAACTATGGAAAAGGTTCTCAAAGAAATGGTATGTATGCTTTCTCATAATTTGAAATAGTTGTAGGAACATATGTAAAAAATGGTCTTATTTCCCATATTTCGAAATGCTTATGCTATTGAAGAAACCTGTACTTTGTACATGTTAAAGTGGCCCACTTATTAATGAGACCACTGTGCCAAAGTACAGGTTTCCTTTCTCTCCCCACCATTTAGATCTTGCCAGCCAAAATATTTGAAGTTGGAAACTGAATTAGGGACCTGTTGCGAAGTTATTTTTATCTCTGTTTGTCCTCCGAAGGAAGGTATTTTAAATCTCCTTTATTAAAAAAACCAACCAATTTTTGACATCCTAGTGCTTTCTTCTGTAGCAAGTGGGAATGTGACATTGCTTTTTGTACCAAAAAAGAGGCAGCTCTTGCAGTAGTAAATTTGTAGACCTTAATGGAGACAGGCCAATTTAGATAAAATCTGAATGTAGCCATAGACATCCTGATATTTCAGTGGAAAACCTGATCACAACAATCAAGGGGAAATGTGTAAACTGAGCTTGAAGTTTTGCTTGGGTACTTCTTTTCTGCATGTGAATTTATGAAAACCATTCCCTGCCAAGTATGGAGAACAGAGCCATCTTCTAATCTATTCATCTGGTGATGCAAGCTGTGGATGAAGTTCTGATGTAAGCATGCACAGAGATAGAAAAAAGAAATAGCAATAACAGCCAGGAGACTTCTGCAGTGAAACACACACCTGAATGATCTCATTCAAGTCTAGGGCATGTAGACAAGCTGGCCTTCCTGTGTGCCTGTCCCTCACTTCGAACAGCCTGCCACTCTGCATTGGTTTCCCCTCATATCACCCTTCCCATCTTCTCTGGTATTTCCATTGCTTTCTGTATCACAGTAAACACCTATCAAGTGACTAAACACACTTTATTTCACCTGTTCCAAACAGGCAACCATCCTCAGGTGCCTTCTTTTGAGAACACGGCTGCTGTCTGGTTTAAATAATGGATCTGGCATAATTGTATGTGCATACATGTGAATTTCAGAGATGTGTATTGCCTTGCTGCTCATCAACACATATATGGGCTCTCAAGAGATTACATCAGTTGTGAGAAGTGGGAGGAATGCATTTTATGTGGATGTTTAAGCTGTAAAGATCTTCTAAAAAATAACAGATATAATTTGATGACGATAACTTTGTGTGATCACTGTCAAAGTCAAATATTTTGTAGGGTGTTCTTACTGTTCTCATTTTGTGTGTGCCTAACAGTATGCATAGAAGAGCTTCTCAAGTGCAGAGTACGCATCACTCACTCCTACTGCTGCCATTTCCCACTTCGGAAACAGCGTAGTGTCTGGGTGTGTTGTTCCCATATACCTAGTTAACTATATTGTTTAGCTCTGTTTACCATTGTAATTTTAGCAAATTATGGCTGGACAAGGAGAGTCAGTGATTTGTGCAGTCTTACTACAATCTGTAATAAGAATTTAAATGATTTAAACTTTTTTGGAATGTGGAGATTGCTAGAATGTTTCTCAGAAATTAAAACTTAATTGTTAGTATGTTAATTGCATACTTCAATTAACTAGCTGGTGAAGCAATTTATTTTAACATCTTTCAGTGTCCTTCCTGCAGAGCTGGATTTAAGTTCCTAATGTTGTTTTGAATATCTGTCTTTACAGAAAGACCTGTCTGAGGAAGAGGTAAGTTTTTGGGGTTTTTTTCTGTACAGAACTACTACTTATTACAGACATTTACAATTATATGGAAACATAATTCAAGAAAATTGCTAGGAAGTTGGTTAAATATTGAGTTTAATGGAACTGCCTTCAAGTAAAACATGCTTTTGTATTTGCAGGACAGAGCTTTAATTTGCTATCCTAGTATCATTTACTTTCCCTCCTTATTTTCAAAGTTGAAAAAGAACAACGTGTGAGTATTCAGGTTAGCAAGAATTTGCTGATATGTCTTGGCACATCATTCAACAGACTCAGTAAGTAAGAAACATGACACAGGGCTTAATCGGGTGCAGTTATAGCCCTTAATGCTCTTCCCATGGAACAGAGTATAAAAAAGGAAAGGAACTCAAAGCTCCATCATTGCACTTTCCCAGTTTGTCCATACTGTGTCACCCAGACTGCAGGCATTAGTAGGTCTCACTGCCATTTTGGGGGAAATTAAGTTAGCTTTCCTTTTAAAGATGTTAGTCCTGCTTAAGGTACAGTTGTCTCAGGCAAAGACTGTTCTGATGAGCAGCTCAAGGAGACTGCTAAATAAGGGTCTGTAAAACTTGAAGAATTTTATTTTTCACTCATTTCCACTGGCATGTTGATTTTTCTCTGTCAAAATAAATCCTGAAGTAGTAAGACATTCAATGTTACCCTTGGAGGATATATTGTTACTAATTGGGATATTCAGATAAGCTTTATATTTAAAACCTTCACTTTTAGACATCTCCAAGCTGAGTGGAGGTTTAATAAATAATAAAACAAAAAAAACCCAACCCAATAGTCCTTATTCCTTCTCCAAAAATAACCCAGTATCTGTAATAATTTTATGTTATGTAATGGTTTAAAGTTTAAAAAAGATCCTAAAACTCACATAACTACATACCACAATGATGTCTGACGAGGACACATATTGGTAGAGATGACAGAAGAAAAAGAAAGATTAGAAACTATTATAATGGATTGCATTAATTGGATTAAAGTCTTCATCTATAACATTTTTTGTTTATAGATCACACTAGAGCTAAACTGTGATCTATCCTACGTATAGTGAAGTGGTCTTCACTAGTAGGATGAAGATGTTTTCTTACCTCATTGTCTTGGCTATCTCTACAGTGACTAGTGATTAAAACAAATTTGCAATGATAAACACAGCATATCAATAAACCAGCCTTGTGAAAAGCTTGGAGGTAAAGCCATTATCAAGATGATTGAAATTTCAAGAGTAGGAATGATAAGGATTTTTGAGTGGAGTATAGGAGGCCACATTCCTGACAAGTACTAAACTGACAGTTAAAAGATTTCCATAAAACATGTAAATATAACTGGCTTCTGGTCATTACTGGTATACTCAGACTAGCCATACAGTAACTTAAAAGTAATGTCCATGTGTTTTCTGTCTCTTCTTTTAAAATGTGCTGATTTGGACTATTTTCATTTAAAGTGTTCCCAGGCTGCTACATGTAACTGTGAGAAGGGGGAAAGAGGCCTTCCTGGCCCAGCTGTAAGTAGCTGTCATTTCTCAAATAACTGATATACAGTATAAATCCATATTTATTTCATTGTTGGATTTTTTTAGGAAATTATTTGAACCCAAATCCTGAGACAGCAGAAGTTCAAGGTTCAATATATAGTCCTCCAAAGTTATTTTGCATGCTAATGTCATACCAGAGAGACCTGAGAATGCCATGAGATGCTCCCTCTGAAAAAAAGAACAGTGTGATGTGGTGAGGCTCTCCTTTTAGCCACAGCAGTTTAAAGGGCAGGAAGGAGCAACTTTCCTGTGTGGAACAGTAATTCATCTCTTACCATCAGACACCATCTAACTAGCCCCAAATCAAACATTAATATCTGAAAAGCTCTCTAAAAGCAAGAGAGAGATCAAGAAGCTGAATCATTAGGAATAACTGAGATAACAGACTTGTAAAGAGGGTAAAATAGACCGGACTTCTTTCAGACTAGTCTGACGACTAGAACCCCTAACCAAATCTGGGGGATTGCTTCATACAAGGTTTGGTGATCCAGACTGCAGGGTTTAAGTTTTAAAAAAAACTCTTGGAGTTGAATGCTTTGAACTAAAGCACCATAGTATGTTATAGCCCTTACTTAAGGTGAAGGGACAGTGTCAAACAGAGCCCTAGACATCTGCCCATCCTTATCTTTTTCACCTGAACATCCTATACATACATAAACAGAAATACACACCAGTTTTATCCTGCACAGTAAATTGAAAATTTAGCCTCTTGTGTGCAGACAGCAGTTTTGTTTGGGTTATTATTCAATGCCTTTACTTGGAGAGTACAAGTAGCTCTTAAAAGCATACACCTCAAAGAGTTCAAAAGAAAACAAAACTTGGCACTTGGCAGGCTAGGTAGCCACAGAAACATCTGATCACCTCTTTTCTTCAGAGGAGACCTGAACAATTTCTGTTTACAACAGACGAAAAAGAAAAATGGCTGCCTATTGAGTTGGTCATGCTGCTCCCAGAAATTCAATTTCAAGGTTATAGAAAATGCAGATTTTAAAAAATGAATCTATAGGAAGCAAATACCCTAATTATATATAAAAGGTGTACATATTGTAAAATAAAATTATTTGACTAATGTATATTATAAGAATTGTATTTTGTTGTTTTCAGGGTAAAAAGGGTCGCACTGGGGATGATGGAGCTCCAGGCCTGAAAGGAGCAAAGGTGATGTGATTTTTCAGATTTAGGAGAAAGATTTGGTATTTCATTAATATGGAATGACTATCCTAATCATGCCCATGTACTTTCTACGTGTGAATTTCTTAAACTTCACCTACCCCTTTTACTGTAGTAAAGACTAAGATTCTTTACAAATTAAAATCATATCTAACGCATAAAATCATCAGAGTATAAAAAGAGGGATCTTGTATGCTTCCTGTATTACACTGAGATATCTATTCAGATAATCAGGTCAATACTATCTTCTTATGATTTCACTGATCTTGATGCTGGTTTATTCATAGGGGGAGCCAGGTCTTAATGGAATCCCAGGACGAGATGGAATAGAGGTAAAAAAAGATTTTTTTCCTTTCTTCTCCAATGAGCAGTGTTCGTTCAAGGCAAAAACACCGTTTTGTTTGTTGTGTTTGTTTGTTTGTTTGTTTGTTTGTTTTTAATTATAATAGCAGATTTCATATCTGGTTTACCACCTAATGATTCATTAACACTAGAAGAACTGAAAACATTATCATTCCTTAAAGAAAGGGAATAATTCCTTCTAAGAGTGATCTAGAAAATACTCTCTAATAATACATAGTCCCTCTTAAAAGTGTGAAAAGCTCTGGTATGATAATCTAAGAACATTACAGAAATTGACACTCCACTTGCATCTTTATGGGTTAGTTTAAACTTTCCACTTGGCAAATAAAGGATCCAGTGTGTAATAGCAATGAAAAAGCTTAATGAAATATGTATAGGAAGTAACAGCAGGGTCAGGCTCTTAGTGCTTAACTCTGAATTCATTCACATATGACTCACTCTGTATTTTCTTATTTATTCAGTACATCCTTTTTAGTTAGTGACTTTTTTCATGCTTTCTTACTTTAGGGTGTTTCTCACTAAGATGGAAATACGAACTCTAGTTGATCTGCTTTTACATCATCAAAATCCCAGTCAAAAATGACAGTTTCATGAGATTTGTTCACACATACAACAGCATCTACCATGACCGTAGATGCAGTTTTCAGAGTCATATTGCCATGTTTATCAGAGATCACCTTTTCTACCTAATTGTTCATTATAGTCTGAAATGCTGTTTTTCTAGAGAGAGTAGAATGTGAATAGTGCCAATACTCACATTCTTACATTTGGGTTATATATCCTCACAACCTGCTTTGCTTTTTTATTTTCCCAGGGGAAATCTGGATATAAAGGAGAGAAGGTACTACTTTTAGTCAGAACTTCTGCTTACATATAGATATTTGATGTTATTATTATTTATTATGTATAGTACTATATTCCTTATAAATACTAGTAATGAACAATAACATCATTTTACCAACTGCTGCACAAGCTCTAATAGATGTGTCCCTTCCCAAATTATCTTAAGGCACAATTGCTGTAATATGTCATGAATAGAATAACATTTAGGTTTTCAATCAAAGCACCCAAAGAATAAGGATGATATGTGCAATGCACCTCATAAATATGTATTCCTGTTCTGTTCTAGGGTGAAAGAGGTGAATGTGGAATCCCAGGCATAAAAGGAGACAGAGTAAGTACCCACAAAGTTGTTACGCTTTCAGGAAACATCGTTAAAAAACAGAAAAAAACCATAGTGATACATTTAAAGCAAATATTAAATCTAAGGCTGAGGGAAATTTAACAACTCACCATTTTAAAAATGAAGTGATCAAGGATACCACTTTCAGTAACTTTCTCAGCTCCTGTATTTTCATGTGATTCCTCTCAAGGCCCAAGCCTAAGTCTGTTTATAACAATGGTAAAACTCTTTATCTGACTTTAACAGAGGCAGAAGGCTTAAAACAGTAAGCAAAGGAAATGAGAGGTGAAAATGAACTCAAGGTTTCTAATACCAATCTTCAAGGTTTGGTGTGTAATTGCTGTGAATATTTTAAATTAAATAAAGAGTTTAATCCTGGATTACTAGTCCTTGATAATTAACTCTGTTCATTCTTACTCTGTATTCTGATTACCACAGTCCATTTAAAAAATATTCATTCAATACTTGCTGGCTAATGAGTTTCTCTTGGTTTTATTTTTATTTTAATATAAAGATATCTAAATAAGATACTGTCATGGTTTAACCCCAGCTGGCAATGAAGTACCACACAACTGCTCATTCACTCCCCATTACCCACCAGTGGGATGGGGAGGAGAATCAGGAAAAAGGAAATACTCACGGGTTGAGATTAAGAGGAATTTAAGATTTTAATTTAAATAAAATAAAATATAATAATAAAACCAATAATAACAATAGCAATTGTAATAAGGGGGGGGGGGGGGGGCACATGGGAATAAAACCCAAAAGGAAAAAAAACCCCAAGTGATGCACAGTACAACCGCTCACCACCCGCTGACTGATGCCCAGCTAGTCCCCGAGCACTGATCAGCCTGCCCCAGCCAACTCCCCCCAGTTTATATACTGAGCATGACGTTCCATGGTATGCAATATCCCTTCGCTAGTTGGGGTCAGCTGTCCTGGCTGTGTCCCCTCCCGATTTCTTGTGCCCCTCTAGCCCCTCTGCTGGCAGGGCCTGAGAAACTGAAAAGTCTTTGATTTAGTATAAACATTACTTAAAACAATACGTAAAACATCAGTGTGTTATCAACATTATTCTCATACTAAATACAAAACACAGCACTGCACCAGCTACTGAGAAGAAAATTAACTCTATCCCAGCCAAAACCAGGACAGATACCTTAGCAAAAAGTTACTTAGAAGTCTTTTTTACAAAATCTACACATAAATGTATCCTTCTTTCACTTGCCTTTCAGGGTCCTGAAGGTCCGGTAGGCCCCAGAGGAACAAGAGGGCTACAGGTAAAAAAAAACCCAAACAAACAAACACCAAAACTGTAAAAACAACAGTACCTGGTTTCCTGGGAGCAAAACCTCTGAAATAATATCATACCACAACTGCCATGGAATCTTTGAGTCACTGAGTTCAAGGCATCCAAAATCTATCTCTTAAACAGCAAAACTAACAAGAATTTGGAGGAGCAGTCTACACAAATAAATCACCCTTATAATTGATTCAGTCTCAAAGATCACAGCAAATACGGTTCCATAAAAACCAAAACCACTCATTTCCCATTCAGTGTCTTAACTATTTCATTGTCTCACAGAAGTATATGTAAACACTTCAGTCTCTTTTCATCCCAATACTCCTGGACTGAAGGCCAAGAAACTTAGCTGTTTCAAATGATAGCTGTTTCAGGAAATCTTGACTGCAGATTGCCTTTAACTGTATTCAGATAAAGGGAGAGCCAAGTTCTGTCCCGCAACTACCAGTCCCAGCTCCAACTGAATTAAGTAGCTGAATCTATACATGCATGAGAAAGAAAAGCTTCAGTTCTGAAATGTTTGTAACTCATATTTTCATGCAGACTACAGCAAATCAGAGATTGTTTTTCAAGCTACCATTGTTCTGAAAGCCTAAAAATCTCATTAAAACCACTCCTGTTTTAATAGGGTCCACAAGGACAATCCGGAGATCAAGGGCCTGAAGGCCTGCAAGGATCAAAGGCAAGAACTGCATTATTTCTTCTATTTCTTAATGTTAAAAGGTATTATTACAGCCTCACAACAATGCTTTTATCTTTATACCCCATACCCTTTGTGTAGGAGATACAGTTTAATGTGACATTGCTAGCAAATCATATACTCTTTGTACTCTACAGGGTTCCTAAGAAAGGCCTTCATTTGCTCTTTGTATTAGATTCAGGTCCAAATCACACTCCAGTCTTTTCTCACAAACAGTTAAAATTATGGCAGCATCACAGAGTATCACTTAGCAGCAGTAAGCATTGCATTTCTTCAGTTTTCAGTTTATTTTTTTTCTCCCCCTAAGTGCCAAGCAGGAATTCTGTTTGGGATCTCAAACAAACTCTTCTCTTGAAACTGTACATTCTCAGGAAGAATTCTATATCTCAAAATTAGTAGTCCCACTGTTTACTGATGCTCAGCAGAAGATACCTTGAAGTCACAAGGATGAGTAAAGTTCAGGAAACAGGCTTGCAGTGGTGCAATGGGCCCTCTGAAGGTGGGCCACAGAAGTCACCCAGTGTTTCACTGCAAGATACAGTCCCCTCTGTAAACATAAAATATTGTTTGTTTGTTTGTTTGAAAAATATGATTTACATTTATTAAATCTTTAAGATTTGCTGGGTTTTCTTCTCACTCCATTGTAAATTCCAGGTATACTGATATTTATTCTGTGGTTCTGTGATGAATTGACATCATTGTAGTCTAATGGAAGATGTAAATACCACTGGGTGTTATAGACAATATGGGAACTGTTTTAACTTCATTAAGGCCACAGTTACACTTTGCTTCTCAGAAAATCCTTAAACTGAATAATTCAGCCAAGGGTAATGGGTTCTTGAAAGGAATACTGTGGAGAAAAACTTGTAAATAAGTTTATGAAGGACAGTATCTCTTTTGATATCTCCTTTGCACCACATTTAGAGTGCCTGCTGGCCAACAGTGAGGCACAGAGCTTTTGAGTGTCAAAACTCTTATATCCCACATGAAACAAAACATTTTAAGCAGAATTGTTTCTTTTTCATTCTTTGAAAAGGGTGAAAGAGGTCTCCCTGGGCCACCTGGCTTGCCTGGAGAGACTGGAATAGGACTGCCAGGTCCAAAGGTACAAGCACCTCTCATCTTCTATATGATATGTATTATAGGATAAGAACGAAGACTGAAACAGCTGAGATAATATACTTGCTGGTACATGAGAAACTTCAAGTCTCTAAATGATGTTTTTATGGTACTGGAAAGGTATTTTGTGTGTTGATCAAAACTGTTTGGAGGTAAAAAAAAAAAAAAAGAAGTACATTTTAAGTATGTACTTTAAAGAACTTTTTTACAGTAGTTCTTACAGTTGTCTTAACTCAATCCAAGCAGTGTAAGGCTAAAAAAAAATGCATACCTAGTCTTAAACAAAAATTATCCTGTGAAAAACAGGCTTGTTGGTTTGGATAACTGGCATAAAGAAAACAGAAGCACTATGATAGAAATGCTGACTTCTTGGAAAAGGACAATAAGTGATACATAGTGTAGTAGGAATATGATGGGAATAATTAACCATTTAGGTTCAAGATTGCCTTCTCTCAAATGCAGAACTGGGGCTATCCCCTAATGCTGTGGCACTGCGCCAGTTCAGTGCCTGTTGGGCCCTGCATGCTGTATGACTGGGGACACTCACATTTTCTCTGCCATTCCTGTATTCTCCTACATCAAGTATTTCAAGCACAGAATGTCTGATGAGTTGTTATATGCTGCACACATACAAATCCCTAAATCAGGCATTTTCAAAATGCATCTTTGTTTGAAGGGTGACACCGGTTTGACAGGAAGACCAGGCCCTGTAGGCCCACCTGGAGTTGGTGAGCCAGGACTTATGGTATGTCTATTTTTTATTTGGTGAGAGGGAAGCAGGACAGAAAGGAAAAATTCTCAGTGCTTCCCTGTAAAAAAGGATATGTGTGTGTTAAATGATACCATCTCTTTTCTTTCTTCCACTAGTTCTCTCTCATATATACTATATTGTCTGACTTTCATTTCCCTCAATAAAATGGAAATGTTTCCAATTCCTTAACTTTTCTAATTACCTTAGTCTCCTAAACAGCTATGAAAAAATAACACCTTATGCAAAAAGACAGAAATATTTAAATAGATCTGTCCCCTGATAGATTCAAGTCCACATGTAGTAACTTCGAAGCTGACTGCTTTTTGCTATCTTTAGAACATTAACATCAGTGTGGCTTTGAGGGAGAGACTCCCATTTCAACCACTGTAACATTAGAAATAGTCATACCTAAACAACCTCCACAAAGACATCCAAACTGCGTAAGTGGTTCCATGAAACAATTTGACCAGTATTCCCTTTACTGGAGGTAACAGAGGGAGAAATAAAAAAAACATTTTACTTTCAGAATTTATAGTAGGCTTGCCTCTGGAGTCTTTTCCTTCTTTTCCTTCCCTTCCTACTCCTGCTAGTTGTAAATTCAACCTCTTTGTGGTAAATCAGAAAATCAGTACACCAATTTTATGGTAGCTTTTTTTTAAATTGTCAGCACCATTTACTGAGCTATTTACAATACAGCAGACTCAAATTAATTTCTCATTACCTGGATGAAAGACCCTTAGTGCAACCACAAGGGAAATTTTGTGCAGGTTTTTTTCACAAGTAGCTCTTCCCCACTGACAAGGAAATGTTTGTAATAATCATTTCAAAGGAGGTGCTCCCATGAAAAACAGAAAGATGGTTTGGTAACAGAACTGACTGATCTCAAACCTGCTTGAAAATACGCTATTGGAGAGGAGCGAGTTCTCATTGAAGAGCCCAAAGAAAAGAGCATTACTAATAAGGCCAGTGGTGAGAGTCAGTCTAAGTGGAGCAGTAGTGCTTCCTCAGTCTCTTCAGTAACAGCACAGAGGAAGAGCTACTTTGTCAGGGAAGAGGTGCTTATGATGTGCGTCTTTGTTAGCCACAGCAGCTGTACTGGTGTTCCAAGAGATTCTGATTTTAAAAATTATATTAAATTTTTAAAATTTACTTCAAAGTGTATTAGCTTCAAAAGAGTTTTCTTTTTATGGCTGAATGCAGTGCTATTATCTTTACCAAAAAACTAGGCATAATTCTAAAGCTCTATGCTGAAGAAGCAGAAGCACATTCAGGCTATGCAGAGCAAAAGGTACCAGCATTCTGTGATGTGTTTTTAATCTCAAGGAATAAATCAGAGGGGAAAAAAAACAGATGCAGGAATACGCTGTGAAGCGGGCTTAATATGCACAGGTTTGGCACTTGCATTTAGTGAAAGGTTTTAGTTGTCCTACTTGCCCCTTGTGCTCCTATCAGATCTACTTTCAAAAAGAGACAGGCATGCTATTATTCTCTTCACCAACTACAGTCAAATCTCTCTATAGCTTCTTCAGTACTCTTCTGCATTGTCTTTAACCTGCTTCCCCATCTCTCATGATTCTATTGATATATTAATAAGGATTAGTAACAATTTTTAAACCAAACTAAAGTTTAAAGTTTCAAAAGTATAAGGAATAGGAATTTCAGCTACATAGCCTGTGATTTGCAAGTAACCAGAAAAGTAAAACTGTCTGCCTTGTTATTGCTGCAGGCCAGAATGCTCATCACTTACTGTATCGCATTACTGTATTATTTTTAACAGGTTATAACTACACCAATATTTAAAGACGTGCTTAAAACCAACAATGTCATAGAACATGCTGCTGTTGATTTGAATGATTAATACATATTCTAGGCTATTTTAAACTTATATTAACAGGGGCCTCAGGGACCACAAGGTGTTCAAGGAGAAAGAGGTTCACCAGGAGAAGGGCTTCCAGGAGCAAAGGTACAGCAGTTAAAGCATTTTAAGACCAGAGCAGCACCATTAAATAAGCGCATGCCAAAACAAGTCCATAGCAGAGATGGAAACCTGAGAAAGAAGCTTGTAACTTAGTATGAAAATTTGGCATCAATTAACTCAATATATTTTCACAGAATTCAGTTGGTCCAAACATGACTTCTAGGCACAGCTAGCTTTTTGGGGCCTGTAAAGCCAATATTTAATTCACCTGATGCTAGATTTGGGGGATCTAAGCCTGGAAAGAATTTCAGCTATAATCTTAAAGGAGCCTCAACCATCTGGCTTTAAGTAACATAGTATAAAAGTGATTCCTAGATAAAAAATGTAGCTTTTTGTTGTTGCTTTTTTCTAAATCCTTATATATAGAGATCTTTGCTGTCACTAAAGACAGGCTTCTAAACTTAAATACCTCAGCTGCTGGTTTATGCATTTTACCAGAAGTCTGAATTCAGTTTGTGGGAAAAGAAAGCTGCTGTTACTAATTTTCAGATTCAGTGGAAGTAACAACAGTAGTAGTTGCACCTTGGAGTTGGATGAACTCATGAGCCTCACTGCTAGCTCCTTTTGCTGCCCACTGAAAACCAACTCCCAGGCTCAGCTGTCACTTTGACCTTTGGTTACAATAACAAAGTGACACAGCTTGTACATAAGCTAAAATGAGTAACTGATTCACTCATTTTTATGCATGCACCAAGTCAGTTTTGGCTGGGAAAACAGAAAATTGTTTCACAGATTTAGGCCCCAACTGTCCCTTTACTAAAAATCTTAGGTTTTTTGCTTAGTGCAATACTGTAGAACAATAATTTGCTTAAATTTTACTATGGCTAGCATAATATCTTCAAACTTCCAGTATGTATTTTATGATGAATTATAAAAATTATCTATCAAGTTTATGGCTTGTATTGTATTTTCTTAGCAGATTTCACGCATGAAAACAAACAAAAAATAATTTTAAGAAAATGCATTTAGAAATCACTTCATTGCCACTGAAATACCCATTCATGTAGGAAGAAACACTACAAATTGTAAGTAAAGCACAGGAACAATGCACAGTGGGAACAAGAACAGAAGAATGCATAATCTAACCAAAACCATTGAGCAACTGACAGAATAAAATAAAATAAAATAGACAGAATAAAATAATTAAAGTGGACTTCTGCCAGCATTATTGAAACTCTTGATTCTATAAAAAATGTACTACTATTGACTGCCAAGTCTGACCTGGAGCCAAGTATGTGTCAACGGTGTCTATACGTATCTCTGATGCTATTCACAGCTGCCAAGTATGTCAGCTCTCTGGTTTTAAACACATTTTAAACAGGTGAATTGTTAATCTAAGCAAATTCTACAGTTGCTTTCTTCAGAATGTTTTTACTATAAGCTCACAGTTCAGTAAAAAGGAAAATGAGGGCAGGTGTTCTAAAGCATCAGGAGTGAAGAATGTTATTTTAAACAGAAATCCATATAACGTGTTTCAAAGTTCAAATCATGGAATTGGTTACCAGGGAGAGAAAAGACCTGTCTGGGGCCTAACTTTATTGCCTTGGGTGATTCTGTGACAATTTACACAAGCTAATGATCTGTCTCTACATGTTTTACTAACAGAAGTACAAGAAGGCACAGTATTTGTGTCCTTATTAGTAACCTGCATTTCCCCTAAGACCACTGGTTTGTAAATAAACATTGAGAAAGACAATGACATTTATAATAGACTTTTACAACAATACAGTTTGGTCTTTATTCTGGCAAAATTCTTAGTGAGACCCAGATCCCCATTGCCACACTTTAACGAGGTTAACCCATGAGACAAATAAGCAGAATTCAGCTTTCAGTTAGTCTCATTACTCAGTCCTACTGACTTTTGAATCTGTTGTGGTTTTGCCATTGATTTAAGGGGAAGCAGGACAGGATCTTAAACAATCAAGGTGGGCAGAAAGATAAAAAGAAGCTTGTTCAGCTCTTTCATCAGTAATTTCAAACCATAGAGCAGCTCATTTGAAAAGATGATTTCTTCAGTATCCTGGAAAACAGATCTAGGAGCTACTTTCTGGTTCTCATTTTGGTTTTCATGAGGACAGAGCAAACAGTGTTTCAGGTTACTTCGGAGAGAACAGCTGTGTGTTTCTACAGTTAACAACCTATTATTTTTTCATGTAGGGAGACCGTGGTTTTGATGGACCAAAAGGCCCTCGTGGACTTCCAGGCATCAGCATAAAAGGTGAAAAGGTGAGCAGTAAATACACCAGGGGATTAATAAAGTGCCAATAAATCTATGTAATACAGGGAATACAGGATTGATACTCACTACAAAGGGTGTAATAAGACAAAGAACCCACAACAGACCCTGGATAATAAGGTATTTTTTAGAAAGATTTATGCCAAATAAACTCTCCCAACCTATTTTAACATCTCTTCATATTAAAATAGGAAGTGTTACAAAAGAGCACCTGATTCTGAGGGAAAGTTAAGGTTTAGAAAGGGGGGAAAGAGACTAGCAGTTCTTTGCAACTGAACCAGCAGGGAATAAATGCATACATATGAAAGGTAAAAGGTCAGATCCCTAGATTCACTGACTTCAATAGACGTTAAGCCAACATGTACTAGCACAGGAGCTCTCCCAGATTGCTCTGTATCTTTACACAGCTAAGCAATTGTACTTTGTTTGCCAGGGTGAATTTGGTCCTCCTGGTTTACCTGGGCCAATTGGATTGCCTGGAATTGGAATTCAAGGAGAGAAGGTGTGTTTTTCATTTCTCCCTCACCCCACACTTAAATGTGTAGAAACAGAGAATATTTTATTTTTAATAATTACTTAACTAAACTTTTCAGGGAGTGGAGGGCCCAAAAGGACCACCCGGCTCTAGAGGGCTACCAGGACAGGGAGTACCTGGACCAAAGGTGAGGGAATTTTCTGAAGTAAAAGCTACTGTGCTGTTTTTACTGTTGTTTCCTAGTTAAGAAATGGTCTATCTCTATCTTTATGCTTTTTAAAGTGCTGAACACCAATCTAAGTATTGACATGTCTGCAGGAAATTATTTTCTTTATTAATATAATCAAACCATACAGAAGATCCTACCCCACTGAAAAGCCTTGATAAACCACTGCCATAGATATCTGTTTAGGTTTTGGCTTGGCTCACCACAGAACCTTTGAGGTACTACATATCAGACAGTGAACTGCACTTTGTCTGATAGATTTCCATGGAAAGGGTTGTCTGCCCTGAACTTGCAGTTTCGTCATATCAGGTGCAGGTGCAGCAAATCAATTCTGAAAAGTAGTTATACTTAACACAGAACACCACCAACATTTCAGTATGATCTTTTATCCTCACTGTACTGTTTCCATTCCAGAAAAAATGTCTGCCTTCCTTGTTACTTCTGCTGCCTGTTATCTCACCTGACTTTGTGTATTTACTGTATCTAGCAGTTAAGAATGGTCCAATGTATAATGAAGAGTACCTTTGCTCTTCGCTGAATGAAAACTCTCAGAATAATTTAGCCTTGACTGATTTGCAAAATAAAGAACCGTTAATGAAAGACATCACCCTTTAAGTATTCAGAATGGAGATTTAAATAGATTTTCTGAACAAGGTGACAAATAAAGTTCTGAATGACTGAAGGCTATTAAAGCATAGTATAAAGGAACTAGAGGTGTAACTGAGCCAAAGGTCCATGCCAGGTAAAGAATTTTGCAGTATCAGTGATCACCTCTTAAATTTTAAATGATTGTGCAGGAATATGCTTTACCACTGGTAAAAAAAAGAGAAGGGTGAATTGTCTGTGGATGTCAGATATGCTCCTGAAATATCAGCTACTTTTGCAGGAAACATGCAGAGGGTCATAAAATTGTAGACTGATAGCATTAAACATTCCAACAACAACTTTTTGGTGACAGCTGAAAACATACTGCAGATTCCCAGTCTTTGTGACCAAGTGTTTAACACATCATACTAAGGACAGTATCACGATAATCTTTCTTTAAATATAAGCAACCAAGAATATGCTTTTATATTTTTCCATGATATTGCTGTTAAAAAATTATTTGTACTTAAGGGTGAACAAGGCTTGCCAGGAGAGACTGGAGTGCCAGGAGAAAGAGGTATCGGAGAGCCTGGTTCTAAGGTACATTGTTAATAGAGGGATTATTTTTTATTATTTATTTATTTATTTGGATTTGAAATTTGTGTTTCCTCAGTATCCTTTCTGTAGGCATTTAAAAATAGGTTTAGAAATAAAATTTAAATTCTTAGTCTTTAAAATTTTTAACACGGACTTTCAATAACATCCAGAAATAGGAACATTTTAAATGCACCAGTTCTGCACAAGTAGTAAGATTTATTGTGTCTGAAAATTTCTACATGTCTGGCCCATGCTCAAGTCAGTGTTGCATACAGCTCATGTACAGCTCTGTCCAGAAAACCATCCAGAATATTAAATAGTTGTCAGAACTTGCAGTCCCCAGCATAGGCTAAGCTATAGCCAGAGTTGGTGAATAAAAACACTGAACAGTGGTTGTTGTGCAGCTCCTTCTCTTGTCACACAGGATAGGATGTAAACAGAGCAGCAGCTACATCCTTACACTTCCATATGGGAAACAACCTGTACTACTAGACAGAAAGCACACTTGCTTAGAGGAGAGGAAGCTGTAATCAGATTACATTAGTGCTAAAGTGACCAAGATATTAACTAGTCCCTATGTCATTAACAGTCAGATTAACGTAAAATATGGGAATAGATGAAAAATTACTTTTGTGATAGTGGAAAAGCATAGGGCTGTCCTGGTTTTGCTCTTGTTTGTTAGGAATTTGGGACAGAGGCTGGAAAAGGAGAGAAATTATTCAATTTCTTTCTTTAATTTCATAAAATGTGGTAATGCTGAGTGAAACCATTTGACCCCATATGTTCCCATTTCACCTAAAACCAGGTCAGGCTCTTGACAGGCCAATGACAATTCCACAGCCATTAATAGATTTGCACTGATACTCACCAGCAAGTTGTCAATCATCATGTCACTGTTGGCTCTATCTGATATTTACTTCAAATATTGCCACTTAATGAAATGATAGCATTATTTTTTAAGAATGAGCTGAAGGATTAGTAGCTAGTAATATTAATTGCATAGATAAAATGCACAGTTCAATCAGATGGTAGGATACTTCCAGATACATGAGAGCTGTCTTTAAAAAACAGCAAGATTTGAGTTCATATGTATAAATGTTTGCTGTAAATATGTATAGAGTTTAGTAAACTTTAAAAAATAGATTTCCTTGATTCAGAGAAAGAATAATACCAAGTCTGCATTTAATAGAAAGACTTACTTTTTATTGATGTCAGGGTGAGCCAGGCCCTTCAGGACTGGCAGGTCTGCCTGGTCTTCCAGGAGAAGATGGAGCACCTGGACAAAAGGTTGGTTCATACCTGTCTGCAGCATACCTGCTTCACTCCAAGCATTCCTACTGTTCTCCCTGTGCTGATACCCAAACCTAGAAGAGAGAGTGTTCATGGACAAGAAGAAAAGTAACACATTTTTCAGTGAAAAAATTCTCTTACAAACATAGTTTATCAGGGCAAACTTTTCTTTTTCTTCTGTTTTTTTTTAGGTGGGAGGGTGTCTTATCTTGTTTACAGTTGTTGGCTTTTTTTTTAATCTGCCAATTGCCCTGCAACTCAGAAGGGAAACCACTAAAATGGCTACAGACAACCTTTTGTAGCCTTCTGATTATAGTATTTTCCTACAATCAGAAACTCCATATACTTAAAGTGTTCAACCATCGCTAGGAACCATGCTGCTTTAGGCATTCTACCCACAGTTTTACAATGGTTGCTTCTGAATATGGGAAGAAAATCCTGGGGCCACTGACCTCAGTGGTAGTTTTGCTATTGACTCTAAAAGGTCTATGATTTTAATGAGCTTATCCAAGTGAATGCAGAATTGATCTAGCACGATGTCTATGCAGTACTCTGAAACACTGTTTTGATTTTCCTATTTAAGGGTGAACCAGGGTTACCTGGTCTTAGAGGTCCTGAAGGTGCTCCAGGGATTGGAATACAGGGGGAAAAGGTGAGAATTTCTTACTAAAGGTGACATTCAAAACTGTAATGTTCCAGGAACAGGTTTGTCAAAGCCCTCTCTTTTTTGGTCTATTATAAGTAATGAAAAAACATAACTCAAGGAATAGGTTAATGAGTGCTTCTGAAAGTGGTTAACGGCAGAGCTTATTTCAGCCTCAGCATAAAACAACTTTTTAAATAGAAAAGTTAATAAAAGATCACCCAGGACATCTTTCACATTAATTTCCTTGGAAATGACAGTTCAGTGGCTCACAATTTCTAGTATCTGTGGTAGTATCTGGTCCAAGAAGTCCACAAAGAGCTAACTGAGAATACTGCTTCTCTTAGTAGGAACAACTGCGTCAGTCTTTTAAGTTCTGGCTCTTGTACTGATTTTCTGTACTGATTCACAGAGATGAAAATGTAATTCTGGTTTCTTATATCATCATCTGTATTCTGTGAAATAAAGACACTGGAAATTGCTCAAATAATTGTCCAAGACATTGGACAAAACATGCAGAGATTAAATGATTAAATGTCACAATAGAAGAGAAATAAATATATTAAGCATTACAATTGCAAGAAGTTGGAAGGGCTAAAAAAACAGTGTAGGAAGGAAAATCAAGGCATCCACTTGTTTTCAGATTACTTTGGTAGGGAATACATGCGGATGACATGATGCAGCAATAAAATCGATTACTGTACTGGAAATTTTTCAGGATTATTCTGGACCCATAGCTGTTTAATTTTTGTTGAAATTATTACAGCCACATAATATGTTTAAATAGATGTTATCCCTTTATAAACTTTACACTATGTCTTCTTAGATTTTTCTGTCCAGAAGTATAAGCTGATGTATCAGAGAAGGCATTGTGGTCAATTGATCACAGACAGAACTTCATTATCTTTCACTGGTATTTAAAATTAATTCCAGTTAACACATTTTTAATATTATTTGGCATGTGTGACCTGTCTTCTCCATTTTTGTAGGGAGATCAAGGTCAGAGAGGAATACGTGGATTAACAGGACCAACAGGTGTGCCTGGACCTGCTGGAGCTAAAGTAGGTTTATTGCCACTGTTCTGTGTATAAAATAGCCCCCAAAGCTCTGCTTTGTTCTAGAACTCAAAAACAACTGTCCTGGAATGAACTTGCTTAAAAAATAATTGGGGAAAAAAAATAAGTTCAGCTAAGGCTTCTCTTAGCAAGACACACCATGATCCCTATAAACATCTAGAAGTGGTTTTTAAAAAAAACTTTGCATTTACCATATTGCTTCCCTGTCAGTTTGGAAAAAGTTAAGGGACACTAATACTGGTATTTTAATGCAGAAATATTTGGGAAGATAGTGTAATGTATGGCATATACAAATGTGACAGTATTTTATTTACCCTTACACTACCTCATGGCTGATATTCTTTTATGGATTTGGAGTCTATTCAAACACTCTGTACTCACTGAAAGTAAGAGAAGGACTACTCCAGTTTTTGCCTCCAGTTTCTTATTAAGTCTTTTGCTATTTATACACTCAAGAGTGTGTATTTCCACATAAGAGGAAAAATAAGGGGTAAAAAAGTACACTGAAAGGACCATTTTAAAAAATCTAACAGAAAAATATACATGTTTTCAGTATACCTACACAGCTGGGCAGGAAGTCTTGAGTGCTGGATGTGCTAGACCAAGTCTCAAAACATTAAGAAAGGGATTTCTAATAACATATATTTGTTCAGCAACTGAGAAGAATCTCATTTCTATTGAGAAATCAGAACTATGCTAGTTATCAGTTCTTCAAATCGTTAGATTTCACTCCACATAGAACAAAATATTAGAAATTCTATCAGAATTTTAATGGAATATTATAAATTGTTGCATAAATGTTTTCTCTATGAGATGCTCATGCTCACTTTCAGAAAAACACATTTTTTGCTCTCCTTCCTTCACTGCAGGGAGAGCCTGGTGTGCCAGGACGTCTTGGAATGCCAGGCCCTCCCGGAAGAGCTGTGCCTGGACCAAAGGTAACATGCACACTCCAACTCCTAGTGCTTATAAACACAGGGTGAAAACTTAAGTAGGCCATGCTATTATTCACGTAAATAATTTCAGCCTTATGAGGTCACCTAAAACTTCTTCTTTTCTATGAACAGAGTTATAGGCTGTATCCAGTCTAGTTACCACCATGCCCTGGTATTAACTGTATGCCAGCGTGAGGTGTGGCCTACCTATGTTCACTTCTTTTTTTTGGATAACCTTGGATATCAAAATACTTGTCTTTCTTCTTCTTTTGGTGTTTAATGCTTGCAATAGCAGTAAATATAATTATCTATTACATTACATGTGTGTATATATATATATATATATATAAATTGTGTAACAGAAATCCAAAACCACAGTCTGTGATTGGTGTTTAATAAAATACATAACTAGAGTATGTATTTTCTTCATTGCAGGGTGACATTGGGTTACCTGGTCTTGCTGGACCTATTGGAGAACCAGGTTTTGGGCTTCCTGGGGCAAAGGTAGCTCCTAAATTGGTAAACTTGTTTCTGATAGAACTGTAAAATAAGGCAGGATTTTAGTGAGGCAACAGCAAATCACCTAGGATGGCCAAGTGTTCCAGAGTTCTTAATATGTATGTTACACAACACTTACAGAGTATAAGGGTTTGCAGAGTGAGAAAACCATGGAGGGTCAGTCATCCAGGCTCTGCAAACTATAGGCTTTCACATGGCAGAGAACCAGGTGAAAAATTACTGGTTTTAATCAATGAGGAGTGAATGAATACAGAGAGAACAGCTAATTTATGTGATTACAACAGCCTACCTGTCAAGCACGGTTGATTTTTCTCAGCCAGGCTCCTTTGCTTCATTCCTAATTTTGACTCCAAAAAGATCTCAGGACATGGGCCAAACTGGCAATGTGAGAAGAGGTACCTTAAATAATGGCAGAAGAACATGAACAAGTAGCTAATCTCTAAGAACTTCTGTCTAGCACAGCTGTAGTGTTGACTCAGTGTTACCTAGATTCAACTTTTTTAAGCCACTCTTCATTCCAGGGCTAATTTTGTCTGAACACCAAGAAACTGGGACATATAAACCTGTGTTTCTCTAAATCAACTGGATCCTGCGCCCCCTGGCTTTTATTTTTTAAACTTACTGAATTTGACAGTACTTTTTGAGTATAGCCCTTAATCCCTTGTTTTTGGAGTGAATTGAACACAGTAACAGAAGCATGAGAAACGTGTAACAATCTCTATCCCTTTTTGACCAGTTAGTGGTTTTTCAAGATCCTTAAATTTATTTTCATCAGGAGGAGATGATGATGATGGAATCACATACTTTTCTGGTACAGACCAGTTAATTCAGAGAACCACATGTTATCCTATTTGTGGGAATCCAACAAGAACCAACCAACAGGAAGCAGGTCCTTTGCTGAGTTGCAAGTCTCTCCCTCAGCCTTGAGCCCCTAAACCTCTTTCAATTCAGTGATGCTGCATATTGTGTACTGACTGTGGTGTTCACTTTCTGCTGTGTTTGTCAGTATTAGTGGTTTTGCTGTTGCGTCACACTCAGACACACATCTGCACTAAGCTGTACAGGGAAAAGTCTTTTACAGCTTCATTTTTTAAAATAATATTTGCATGGGTCTTTGCTTGTCACCATTTTGCCTGCCCTTATTTTGGGTTGCTACAGGGACAAACACAATCTTGATCATGAATCCAGATGTAACTCTGAGAAACTCACTGCACCATCCAGTATGGCTGGGAGGGTTAAAGTCCTCTTTCTTTGCCTGGTAAATCTGTTCCTGAGATACTCCAGCTATCTGAATCCATGAAAGGAGCTTAATTGTACATCTCCAATAGGAAGTTCCTGTTATACTCAATAGCTTTAATGAGGTTCCACAGCATTACAGGAAAATACAATTCTGGAACAACAAAAACAAACAGGAATCTTGTGATAAAGAACATTATTAAATTGGCCACACAAACCACAAACCCTTGCCCTACATCCTTTGTCTCACCACGCAAACATACAGCATGTGCAGAAGCTATACTGAGTTTTCCCAATGCTCTGCAGCAGTTCCTCTATCTTTAGTTATAAGAATTATGTAAAGTAGCCTCTGAGTAATTCAGTTCCTATGCTAAACTTTTAGCTGTCTGTCAACTTGGGCTTGTTCTCCCAAAGCTGGAATAATAGTAATCATGATAAAAACACAGGGAATGTGACTGAAGTAATTCCTTCTTATATTTAGGCTACAAATGACAACAGACAGAGTTCTTGAAAAATATTCAAATCAGTGACTTAGAAGTGAAGGGGCCTGTAAATCCTCAGGACTATTAAATAACCCAGTTTTATCCCAGGATTAATAACCTACAATAATAAATCCTATAGTAAAATACATTAGCAGATAGACAGATAAAAACAACTTACAGTATATTTGCTAAAGAAGTTTCACTTTAATGGGAAATTTCCTGCTAGCAATTCTATTGGCATTCACCTCAGCTGTTTTTCCTGCCTTCATCAGGGTGACCGAGGTATTCCAGGACCACCTGGGCCCTTTGGGCCAAAAGGAGATGGTTATCCCGGCCCACCTGTAAGTTTATAGACATTTTTTTTTACTTGAATTGGGAACAAATAGGTGCTACACCAACATTATTCACTTCCATGGCTGACATGCTAGGAAAGATTTGCTGGTCTAAAAGCCTAAAAAAGGCTCCTCAACTGTGGAAATGCATTTCAGCATAGAAGGAAAAAGAAATCTCCCTCTGGATTAGTCCATGACTTTTTATGTCTTCCAACTACTTCTGATTGCACAACGTAACATATTCCAAGTGGGGCTTTTTTTTTTTTTTAAATGCAATATCACTGATGTTTCAATCAGTTCCTTCAATATCTTGGTGTAGGATGCTGTCTTCTGCCCAGCCATACAAAATTTTTTCCCAAACAGGACAATATAGCCCAGCTAAGCAGCTGTACATTCCAGAACCACTAAAAAAGCAACTACTGTCCAAAGAGCCAGAAGAACAAACCATCCTCAGTTCTTTCATCAGTTTGTTGAAGGTGTGGCAAAGAATTGCTTGATCTACTTTACAGCCCTTTACAGAGGTCTTTACTGGTAGATACGACCAATCCCTGCAAAAAGGATACAAAGAGAGAAGACTCCTTCCTCTCCCTTCCTTGCGCATGTATGCAGCACTGGCCTCACATTACCTAGTCTGCCCAACATTGTGCTCCACCAGCCCTGCATGCCTGTGCAGTGAGGAAGTCCCAGGAAGCTTGCTGACTAGGGTCAGGGAGTTTGGTGATATACTAGCATTTAGCTGTGCTAAAGACAGTAAAAGTGCACGCAATTGCCACACTGAGGAATAAAAATTAATGAATGTCAAAATGGAAATTGGATTTTTTTTTTTAATACATCCTGATATTTTTGTGCAATCCAATGCAGAACTGCTGCTGCACCTGCCCCTCCGGATTAGACTCCTCTGCCTTCAAACTCATACAAGCCTCCTTCATGACATGCAACACACATGCAAATGCCACTGACACTGACACCACTTCTGGCTTCTCAGAGTAGAATTTAACCAATTGTAGACCACAGTGATCCCACTAAGAGACAATATATTCAAGATGCTACCATATTAATGCTAACAAAAGAATGTAGTCAATATAGTCATAAATCAAATTAGTATTCTTTCTGCACGTATAATTTCAGGGCTTGCCAGGCCTTCCTGGGATTCCTGGTGAACAAGGCCCAGAGGGAGTTGGACTACCAGGACCTAAGGTAGGTCCTTACACTTAACTTCTGGAAAAGCAAAAGCATGTGTGTACTCCACTTCATGCAGATATAATTCCTACCTATAGGTCACAGTCAGAATACCTTTTTAATCCAGCTTTAATTTACTTGTCAGTATATAAAAGGTAGATGCCATAGAAAACCTTCAAGCTTCACTTCAGAACTCATTCTGATGCTGATCGCAGGATTATTGGAATTATACAGGCAATTGAAGGACTGACCACAGCTATTTAAATATGCTTAATGTCTCTTCAAAGGATGTACATCTTTTTTCCACTCACCTCAAAACCCTAGCTGTCTGAAAGCACTGATAGGAAAAAAGCTAGAACAGTACCAACATGAATATGGAGTCTGATTCAACTGACAGGCAGCAAGCAAAAACATTTTGGTCTGGGAACCCTGGAGTTCATTTTATGATATAGCAATTGTCATTCCTGTGTAACTATTGCATAATTGACTGTACATGTCTTGAATACGTTTAGACCACTAGTCACTGTTTATCCCAAATAACTTCCTTGCCCTACCTGCAGTATTCATGGGTTAACATTGCACTGTGCTGTTCAATAATTCTCTTTGTCCCATTTGAGTACAACAGATGCTGGGAATTCTACAGATAAACTTCAGTGTGCACTACTTATTTTTTAACCTATTGACCTTCAGGGTGATCCTGGCAGTAGAGGACCAACTGGTCTCCCTGGTCCCCCAGGAGAAGGCCTGCCAGGACCAAAAGTAAGCCATTTAAACAATTATGTCTCCCACTGTCTCATTTCTAAAAAAGAAAAAAACCCCTATAGTATAAAAGTATGTGATCCTGCAAACACATCTGTATGTTTTCTGTCTTCACTCTTCACTGGAAACAACTAATCTGACAAATAAGATAACTAAGGAATACAGTGTCTTTATTTTGTAGAAAACAAAAAATGTTTCTGGTGACTAGCCATAAACCATGGCCTTCTTCCTGTTGCATACAATGAATGATAAAGTGACAATCCTGCAGTGAAGACCAGTGACAAAACTTCGGGATTCTGCAGACATTAGCTGCAGTTGAGTAGCAAAAATTTCATCAGACATAGCATTGGTCAGATTCAATACAATGTATATCTCAGCAAGACGATTCATGTTCAATGAGCATTAAGCCCTGAGTGACTCCTTTGAAGTATAAACTGGATTGTAATAACCTGATAAAGGATAAAAAGAGTCTTTGCCAGCTAAAGCAATTTTATCTTTACTACTTATAAAAAGACATCAATTTGGTAGAGGATGGACAGGAAATTACATGATGGTATAACAATTTATTGTACATGTTTATTGTGAATATTGTATTTAATGTATGCAGGGTTTCTCTCTAGGGGACCATTGGACGCCCAGGGCCACCTGGCTCTTTGGGACCTCCTGGTGAAGGTATTCAAGGAATTAAGGTAAAAAGACTCAGTGTCTTCAACATATAACCTGTGTTGGGTGGTCTGCCTGATCATCACATTGTTAAGGAGATTTCACATTGTTTCTTCTATGAGGAAAGCCTCAGGCTAGAAAATAAGAAGGATAACATGGGCACCAACGAAGTCTGTTCTACCTCTACTGCTGTAAACAAGCCCAAGGGTGTCTGTATGGAGGGAGGAGGCAGCAGAGGCATTTTCTATCAGTGAAAGATAGCCTTTCAAAATTAAAAATACCATTCCCTCTTCCCCAACTCTCATGTCCATGGAGACAGTCTGAAGTAGTTCTATGAACTACCACCTACGGTAGAGAAAGTCTCCATCCTAAATCTGTGTAATATTATTTTTTCCCTGTAATATGCACTTTTACCCAAAGCATAGATCAGATGATACAGACTCAAAAAACAAAAATAAAAAAAGGGGAATGACAAGGAATGAAATGTGATAGAAAGGAGAATTAGAACCAATAATGATCATGCATTTTTTCAATATTATGTATCTTTATACCAATGAAGTATTTGAGAAATATAAGCTAGCTACTACATTGCCGTTGAATGCCCCAAGACACTTGTTAAAATGCAGTTTGAAACACTTTCTCTTTCAACATTTAAAATTAATGCATGACAAATGATTGCCAAGGGTTAATGTCTCTACCTGGATCATCATTAGGGGGAACAAGGAATTCAAGGAATGCCAGGACCACGAGGCCCCACTGGAGAAGGGCTTTTGGGACAGAAGGTATGATATCTCAATCAAAGATAATATCCTAGACCAAAGCCAACATACTGAAATGCTCATTACAGTCAGCTTTCACTGAAAGCATGTTAATTCAGTGAAAAGGGAATGGGGATTTGGGAAAACTGCAGTCATTCACATGATTGGTTTAGCTTTTTATAGCAGCATTTCTTTCAGTGTTGCTTTTTTTTACTATCATATGAGACTTGTCTTCTACTGCAATTAGAAGAAACATAGATATTAGATTTAATACCACTGCCTTTCTTTTACCCACCCACTATGCAAAATTTGGGGTCTACATCAATGTTAAGAAAAAGAGAAATGTGTGTTGGGATCAGTTTTTGGGTATGTTCACATAGTCTCAGAAAGGCTGTACAAAGTCCCACAGCCCATTAAAAATCAAACCAGGAGGCACTAATTCATCTGTTTGATATTCCTTTTCTGGGCCAAAAGATTTCTCAGAGTGATATCCCCATTATTCATTGCAACTACATCCTTGTCTTTCTTCTCAATTTCCCTACTGTTACCTTATTTTTCTCAGACACAGATAATAGTATCCATCATGCAATATCCCATGAAACCCCGCTGTCTGCAGGGACTTGTTTGAGATGGTTCGTTGTTCAAACTGCTTCTGCTATTTTTTCCCATAAAAATGCTTAGCTAGTACTATGAGTTATTCAATAAATTCACAAATACCAATTGACTTCAATGATCTCTAACAAAGATTTCTAACCCAAGTCAGAAGCTGAAGGTAAAATCGAAAAAGGCAGCTAGAGAAAAATGTGAAAAGTGTAATAAAAACTGACGTATACTTTCTGTCTGCTTACCCCCATGGTTTTAAAGGGGGATCGAGGAGCTACAGGGGAAAAGGGGAAAAAAGGAGAAAAAGGTGATGTGGGCGACCCCGGTTTATCTGGAGAACCTGTGAGTAACTCAAGTTTATCATGTCTGGTTTCTCAAACTGCTTAAAAATAAAGGTGGGTTGTTTGTTCTTAGTATTTAACTACATATAATCTGAAATACTTAAGAAACTGAAACGATGAAAACCTTTACAAGCATAAAGAAGACATTTCCATGCTGAATAGCCTACTTGCCACAGATGTGTTTTCTTTCTTAAGGCAGTGAAAGACAACTGCCATGTTTTAAGATAAAACTATGCAATTCTATTCTATGGCTCCCAAGTAATTGTAGCTCAGGCTTTCCCTCAGAGCTGATAACCAGATGAAGGGAGGCAAAATGGGAACTTCTGCTGATGGCTAGGTCCCCAAAAGCTGGAAAGGAAAATGTGATGTCCTGTTCTGACATTTGCATACTATTAAGTAGGGATACATAAACACCATTGCCCTTCTTGCCCTGGCCTTATTAGACTCACATATGATGAAGCAGAATTCTGATTATTCCAGGGTGTCAGGCAGGCATACAGTATCTTGAGAAAAGAAACAAACACAACATGGTAGACAAGAAAGCTTTGCACAGATTCTCCCTTTCTAATGTAAACTGACAATCAGTGATCCAGTGGGAGACTTGAGGTTATTCAATTCCCATAAAAACACCACCACCTTAGAAGGCTGTAGATACTGCATGCACAAGATAATATCACAAGAACACTACCTTTTCTATCCAAAGTTCTTACTGGCCAAATATTATTATAACAATGGAATTGATGAAGTAATATTCTGAATTGCAATGTTACTAATTTTGGTAGCTTAATTAACAATCACTGTTACAGGGCAAAACTGGACCAAAGGGAGAACAAGGCCTAACAGTAAGCAAATTCCATTATTTAAATCTCATTATGGCAAGAGACAAACAAGATACTATCAGATGAAATGTCAGTTATTTTGAAATAAGCTCTCTGACTAGAAGTGGTCTCATTAATAATATAGAAAGAAACCATGCAAAAGTTTCTGACTTTTTCTCATCAACTTTATGCTGAAATGGAATTTAAAGTTCATGCTGATTTTAGGTATTTTTCTGCTATGTGTTCCTTCACAGTTAGTATTAGACAACCCAGGTGTGCACCTGCTGCAGGAAAGTTTTCTTCTTAAACTATTTAAGAGTCTAAAGAGCAAAGATCTTCAAACCTGTCACGGTCTATCATGCTATAAACTTAATTGTATTTCTGCTAAGCCTGAACTGCACTAGAGCCAAATTCAGTAAAGCATGTCATGCATGAGGGTTATGATGGAAGCAGAGCAGTGCTAGCAAAGATTGTATTTGAAAGACTGACTCAATGCCAAATGAGTCCTGTCATGCACTTCAAAAAAACATAACAAATGATTGCTCTAATAATGAGAAGTACATTGTTTTCATGTCACAGAAGCTATCACTTCTCTGAATAGACAGCTCTAAAGGCAGCAGCTTTTTTTTTGGCTGCTGAAAGCTGGGTAGTACAGTGGGCCAGGTACACTAGGGTTCACAAATCCCAATCACATTCTGTGTTGGTGAGCTCTGTCATATGCCAGCTCACTACAAGCAATACGCTTCCTGAAGCTGGGTCTACTTCTCCACTCTCAATACATTTTAAAGGGATATTCATATTATTCAGATGCTAAAATACAAATGGGTTTTAATGAGAAGCAGATCTTCACAAACAGTCTTTACAATGACAGTGGTCAATTGTTTTAAATAGAGCCATTACTGTGTTGTCAAGTCAATGATTCTTATATGCTATATAAAAAAGTTCATTGTAAAATGTGGGACTCATTCCAAGCTTGGAAGGTCAGGTTTGAAAGTTAAAATAGTAAGACTTTTTTGTAAATCCCTGTAGGATATAGATAAACATTATAAACAAAATCTTTGGTAGCGTCAATATTATACTTCATTTGAAAGAGAGAAATTGTAAAATATTTTCATATTTAATTTTTTCATATGCAGAGAGAAGATATAATTAAATTAATTAAAGAGATATGTGGTAAGTACTCAGGGAAATTTTAATTTCAGATTCTATTTTTCTTCATTACATTGCCATTATTCTCCTTTCTAAAATGATACCAATTCAAGCCATCATGATCTGGGTTTTTTTATTTTTTCCTTTGCAGGTTGCGGTATTAAATGTAAGGAAATTCCTATGGAGCTTGTGTTTGTGATTGACAGTTCTGAGAGTGTGGGACCAGAAAATTTTGAGATTATCAAGGACTTTGTAACTGCTTTAGTAGACCGAGTAACTGTAGGCAGAAATGCTACCAGAATTGGCCTTGTGTTATACAGTTTAGAAGTTCGGCTAGAATTTGGTCTCAACAAGTATACAACTCAACAGGATGTTAAGCAAGCAATTAGAAAAATGCAATACATGGGAGAAGGCACTTACACAGGAACTGCTATCCGTAAAGCAACCCAGGAAGGATTTTTTGGTGCTCGAACAGGAGTGCGAAAAGTAGCTATTGTGCTAACAGATGGCCAAGCAGACAAGAGAGAAGCTGTAAAACTAGATATTGCCGTTCGAGAGGCTCATGCAGCGAACATCGAAATGTATGCAATAGGAATCGTAAATACTTCAGATCCAACACAGGTTGAGTTTGTGCGTGAACTAAATCTGATTGCTTCAGACCCAGACAGAGAGCACATGTATCTCATTGATGACTTTAATACCCTTCCAGGTGCGTTCACTGCAGTTTTATCCTGCATTGTATCTGATGCCTCTCAAAACAGGGTGGGGTGGGGAAAGCATTATCTTTGTGGATATGTTTTGATGCTGATCAGGATTAGTCACGAGGTGTAAAGTAATAGGAACCTAGACATACAGATTCCCTTCTTTTAAGGAGTCACATTAGAGGGCAATGATTCATCATGCCAATGGGGAGATGTCACCTATATGTAGGAAAACAGCTGCTTAAACTAGCTTTCTAAGCTGGGTAAGTGCTCATGCACTGTAAATCTGCTGCACTGGAAACCAGAGTCAAACCCACTGGGGAATTCCATTGGGAAATAGTCCATTTTCATTGGGTTATTTACACGAGCAAGGTAAGCAGTTATTTTCCCACTACCAACCAGCAGTTGTTGCTAAGCTTAGATGAACACCTTTAGGTGAGTTCATTGTATTTTTTACTGTGTAGAGGACTTACAGGCTGGCAGATTTATGACAAGTCCAGAAAGCCTGGAATAATCTTCTTAAAAGCAAAGGAGTATGGGATTGCATGTGTATTATTTACATATATAAATAATTCAAATTTTAGAAATACATTTAATTTCTCAGTATGATTATTTTTTTACTTCTTTTTTTAAACAGCTCTTGAGTCCAAATTAGTCAACCAATTTTGTGAAGATGAACATGGTACCTTAATATACAACCGTAATGGAAATGGTGCAAGCATAAATGGACCATCTTTCCATTCAGTATCTTCAGGTTCCTTACATCACATACTTCAGAACAACAATGCTAATAGACAGTCACTTTCCGTACAGACACCTGGAGTATCTACAGTAGAAAGTCTTCCAAGACTTGGTGATCTTCCTCAGCGATTAGCTCCGGTACGAAAATTCAGCAGGTTTTAATGAGCAAAAGTTTTATACATAAATATATATATATAACCTTCCCTGTAATATGTAACTTCCTCCTACTTTTCTACAGGACAGGTACTGTAATAGCTCCTTTACCTTGGTATGCTCAGAGCTGGCTGTTCCAAGTAAAAGTTCTGACGTTACACGCAGGCAGTTATCTAATGGCTATAATTTATTCCTGATACTGTTACAAGGATTATTATTCCTGTGTTTAATACAGTAATATTTGTGCCACAGTGTGAAACATAATCTTATAAAAATGCAATTACACTGTAATAATTAAGTCTAAGAATAGTAATTGAACTCAATTGTAGTCCATATTTTGAAGTTTTTAAATAAAATTCTGTAAAGGTCAACTGAAAAAAGTATATTTCCCAGGTTTAAGATTGATAACCTTCTTGGTAAACCACCAGATGAGGCTAAAATCCTGATTCTTATCACTGAAGTCAGGGTAAATGGAAAGGAAAAACATTACAAAAACCTCTAAGTGGTGAAGGGCTTGTTCATTTTGAGACACTTCACAATATCTGAAAAGCAAAGAAAATCAAATGCTTATTTCAGACCAAAGCACCTCCTGTGGTAGTATATGAAGCCTATGAAGAGGAACAAGAGGAGGAGGAACAGTCATCCTTGCCAACAGTGGACACTAGAGGTATTTTTACCATCATTCATTTCTTCATCTTTATTTTTGGCTGATCAAAAATCAGCGTCTCATCCTGCTTCTTTTCACCTACAGCTGTGGCATCATTACTGCCATCAAAACCATCATCATCAGATAAAGTGACGACATCATCTCTTTCAACTGCAGGGCTCACACCAAGACCAGGTTATAGATGTAACTAGTTTTGCATTGCCCTGATACTAGCTTTTCAATAGGCTTTAAATCAGAAAAATTTTGTTCCACTCTCTGAAGATTTCATGAGCCCATGCTTTGGAGAAGAATCCATTTCACGATTTTGTAACATCTAGTTGCGTTCTCGTACAGCCTGTTCACCAGTTCTTGTCTTCCCAAATTCCAAATCCCACTCATCCACTTACAGGAGAAGCAAGGTCAGCTATAATCTGAGAGGTCATAAATGGCATCAAAAAGAGAACACAGTGGTAGCTGAGGTGGGCCAATGAGCAGGTAATTCGTCAGCCAAGAAGGGGCAGTCTATGGAGATGGGAGGCTTCAGAGAAGATAATGATTTCAGAATTGGACAGAAAAAATAGATTTCTCCTTCAGAGGAAAAATATGAAAAAAAGGGTGTTTAGTCATTTGAGGGAAAGTAGTTAGCTGACTGCTCAAAGAATTGATTCTTTTAACATGAAATGTCCAAATGTATTCTGTTCATCATTTGTGGGATTCACACTTTGAGTTTCAGTAATAATGTATTATGATGGGAAACATGTTCCCATGCTTCATGGGAACATGGGCATGACTATTACTCTGTCTCTGGCAAGAACTTTTTTTTTTTTTTTAACGTGTCAAGATACCGGTTGCCAAAGACAGAATATTGATGTCACAATATGAAACTTGAAGGAAAAGTATTTTCTATTTCATGGTTAAAGTGAGTGAGACTAGATTGTATGTCCCAGTCCTCTAATGTGTATCTGTAGGAATCATTAGACCAACAAGCTTTATATCCAAACTTAACTAGTATGTACATAATTACTACCATTGTATTAGGTAAGTAGCATAAACATCTTACAAAAGACTGAAGTTTTTATATTCTTCTTACTGTTCTAATGCCTCTTCCCCCCCACCACGATGAGAACTAATGTGCTGAAGCAACGTACTGCAGAAGGATGACAGTCATACTTGTTGGAAAATAGCAGGTGCAACTAGCTTACACCTCTTTGGCTTACAGTTTTGGATTGCTCACAAGAATAGTTGCTGATAATTCGATTTCAAAGTTATCGGATTCATATTGTTTCCTCTTCTGGTATGTAGAGCCAGAATACTAATATTTCTGGAGTTACTAGAACTATGCCAGTAAAGGAATAGTTTACTTGACCTCCTAAGGTGCATTTTTAACTTGCCTTCAAAGCTAGCATCTTTAGAAGTGAATCTTAAATTGCTGTATAACATTAGCAGAAAAAAACCTAAATAAAATAGTGTTTAAAAGTTAAAATCTATACAATACAATTGACTTTTACAAACTGAATTGTTTCTATTCCTTTTTCTCTCTCTTTATTTTAGAAAGTATCCTGGACCTCCGGTGCAAGTTGAGGCTGGATCAAGGGCCATGCCGTGTTTATATCATAAAATGGTATTATGATAAACAGGCCAATGCCTGTGCTCAGTTTTGGTACGGTGGCTGCAGTGGAAATGCAAACCGCTTTGACAGTGAAGAGGAATGTAGAGATGCTTGTGTACTTTTTTCTGGAGGTAGGGATTTATCTCTACATTAATAATGAGCAAGTTGAAACTATTGATTGTTTGGATTTATCATCAAGTATCCAGCTCACTTTAATTCTTCTTGCATATATTGTATGATGTAGTCCTTATGTAACAAAATAACATCTTTTTCAACGGTATTAAGAGTACAAAATTTCTGTTTTACTAAGGTATAGTAAGACCAGTATAGCATTTGCCATAGTAATTGCCCTTCCTTCACCTAGATCTTTAAATACTACCATTTACAATCACTAGCTATACCTCATTTTATATATGGCTTTGGAAAGCAATCTTTTGTCATTAAAATGATGTAATTTCTTTTCTGTTACAGAAATCTGATATTTGGCATGGATTCTGCAATGAAGACTTCACTTTTTTTTGAGAGAGAGTGTTCGACAAATCCTATTTTAATATTTCAAGCCTAAAATATCAATTTCCAAATTACATGCAGAGTATTACTCAGTACAGATAAATAGAGCAAATGCATCAACCGGTGGCCTTCGTGCTTTCTGGGTCATAAGACAGGGAGGTGGCTCAGCTACCCACCTTTCCCAACCAGATCACAGTTACATGTAGTAGTTTTTTCTGTAAACTTTCCTCAGTTTCAATTAGCTAACAAGACATATGTCAAATGCAGTTAAAACACATACACGGATTTTATCAATAGCTAGCATCAATAAATTAGGTTAGTTCATGTCTTAAGTGGTCCTTGACATGTTTCTCTTCCGAGAGCCCAATCTAATTTTGAATGCATTTCAGTCTTTCCATCTCTTTCTTTGAAGTTTTTAAACCTATGTTCAAAACATCAAATGCAGCACAGAGTTCATTCTTTATTTCCTGTCACTGCCATATTGCTTCTTACATTTATGTCTGTCTGTATATGATGTATTTCCTATTCCACTTGATTTATATACTTGAAAGCTTGTTTTTAATGAAAGAATTCTGGTTTTATTGCCAGGACAGAGAATGGACAGCTGTACCTTTATAGGCCTAAAAACTTCCGTTGTTGTCCCAAAATCAGGGTTCTTCACCCGGCATGCAAGAACCAATCGACACACAGAGTTGAGGTATTTCTTTATTACACATATGCAGAAAGCCAGGGGCTAGGTGGTGTTCCACAAAGCAAGCCCACTCACACAAAAAATTACGTATTTATCCTGTAACATGATTAGTAAAAAACACACTTGAATTTACACTTATAGCTCAGTGATTACTATCTTCTTTGCCACTGGTTAGGCATATTTAAATTAGCCTCGCTTGCATGTAGATTAGCACACATGCTCCCTGCAGGTGGTGGTGGTGGGAGGTGTACGTCTTTCCAGTTTTAAATTGAGCTGGTGGTTGTAATCTCCCCCTGCCACCTTTCCCTTTCCCCTAGTTAGTGTCTCATTCTGCTGACTTCTTGTCTTTGTTGGAATTAACTGGCTGTGGGCACCTCCTGGGGCAGGATGTTCTCCTTATCAGGCTTGTAGTTCTCCTTCAAGGGCACAGTCATTCATACAAAGTTACAGATACATGACTAACCGAACGTCACTAGAAGCTGACAATAAGATAACAGGGATTGAATGTATGGCTAGACATCAACTCCACAGCTAAATTATTTACTGTGTTAACGTGCTCCTGATGATGTAACTCCTGCATGTGGAACCCCATGGTCATTTTTGGTTGGGTTTGTGGGTTTTTTCCTGAACAAATTTTAAGTTTGGTGTATCAACAAAAAATGGAACGTGGCTTCAAGTCCAACACCTGCTACCCTTCCTACCCAGGGAGCCCGGACATGGCGGCACACTGCTCTTCCCACCGCCCAGCCAGGGGCCATGGGCAGCACCGGCCGTGGCATCTTCCTTCATCACGTTTCTATCAACTCCCAGGTGGGTGACAATGGGATCAATGGGTTCCTCACTAATTCACAGACCAGCTCCAGGGAAAAAACCGTCAAAGGTCAAGTTTCTTTCTATGATTCGTACTTTTTATTTGGAAGTGGTGGGATACTGCAGTTAAAATTCTGCTAGATATGGTTTTCAAGTTATTCCAAATCAGAAATATGATACATCCCATCTAGTCAAAAACAAACAACCCCACAGCCAAAACAGAAATCACAGGACTTCAAGCTGTGATTTACCAAGTAAGGGTTTCACAAGCTTTATAGTTTACCGACTGTAGAGGGGGCTGGCTTAACGATCGGCCACGGCAACACACGTTACTCTGTGCCAGACAGAACTAACACGCGAGGAAAAGCTGCAACAACGCCGCGCTCCACCGCCTCGGAGCACCCCGAGCCCCCTCACGAAACACCCGCCAAGTCGGCGTGACGGCGGCTGCGCGCCCACAGTACGGGGCTGCCGCAAGGCACGACGGGACAGCGCGGGAAGGCGGTGACGGCCCGGACCCGCCCGCCCAGCCCCCGCCTGGCGCCGCAGCCAACCGCGATCGCTGCGGGAGCGCAGGGCACCGCCCCCGTTGCCACGGTGCGCGCGGGGCCGCCGGAGGGAGCGAGGCGCTGGCCATGAGCGCGGTGCTGGACGTGCTGTGGGAGGACAGAGATGTCCGCTTCGACATCTCCCCGCAGTGAGTGGCGCTGCCCTGCCCTGCCCTGCCCTGCCCTGCCCTGCCCTCACAGCGCGGCTCTCGGCCGCTGCCGGCCTCTGCCAGGCGGCTGAGCGAGCGCGGCCGCCGCGGGTGGCGCGGTGCATGCTGGGAACACGCCTAGTGTGGCGGCGCGGGGCGGTGGGCGGGCGCGCTGTCCCGGCAGGGTGGGAGGGGGCCGGGGTGGCCGCCGCGGCTCAGGCGGGCGGGCTGGGGAGGTGGGTCAAGTCACCGTATCGAATCTATGAAAGGGAAAAAAAAAAAAAAAAAAAGAGGTTGCAAGCTGGAGGACCGAGGGCAGGGTATTCGTTTCCCACCCGCCTGTAGCGTTACTTGTCGCGGAGAAGTAAAAGCACGCCCCAGGTGCGTGTGAGGTGACGGTAGCAGTCACCGGTCACAAGGACGCGGTGTCCCCGCCGTGGCGCCGGCAGCCAGAGCTCACGGGGAGGGGCTGCGGCCGCTGCGGGCCGGGGCTGGCGGCACCCCTCGGCGGGGCAGGGCCGGCGCTGCTGGCGGCCGTCTGCCGTACCTGGGGCGGATAGCGCTGCTCTGCGGCTGTGGCAAAGCCCCGCGTAGCTCTTGTTGCTGGAGCTGGAAACTGGCAGCTGGCTGCTGTGGTCTGGCGGTGGAGGCTGAGCGGACTGTCGGGCTTCACCTCCCTCCCCCCCAGGTGACCCTGCTGAGACACGGCCTGCCCCTCAGCCGTGCTGCCACCGTGACCTGCGGAAACATGGAATTGTGTCCTGGATGTCTAAGCAGTTCTGTCTTATTTTCTTAAGAAACTGTCACGAAGACAGAGCCTGCTTTCATACTTCTTTTAATGCCGATGTTACTATTCTTGCTACCTCCTGCCCAATGTCTTTTGTGCTGTTCGGTGAGGTATTGTTGAGGCCATACCTGGTGGCTTGGTTCTGGTCTCCAGTAGTATCTCGTGGAATTCCCCTCCTGGTAACACATTTTGTTTCAGTCGTGCCAATACGCTGAAGAGTTTTGGCTGCTTTACACGATACAATTAAAATACAGCAAAATTTCACACAGCATCTGTTGTGTAATTAGAATGGTTAGGCCATTTAAGTCAAGCAAAATATAAAACCCCAAACCACGCCCTTTGTGGGGAAATTCAGAGCAGCATTTCACATGTTTGTCTGCATCTGATGTTTTCTTTGCTGACATCTATTCTTTCCTGAGCCTAGCACCACTCTTTATGACCTAAAAGTACAGCATGAGGCAACAAGTTTTATCCGTTTACAAATTATGTTATTATCCCAAACCTGGGCTCTTCACTCCGTGTGCAAAAGCTGATACACACACAGAGTCAAGATAACTTACTGCATGTCTGCACAGAGGTGGGTGCTAGTTGGTAAATCCATAAAGCTAGCTGTCTCCTATCACACAGTAAAACATTTTATGCACTTTGCACAACTGTTTACTTACTTCTCATTTGCTCTTAAAACCTAATCTCCATTTAAAGGTAAAACATTCTTCCCCCCCCCCTCCTCCCGCATGAGTTCTGTGGGGAGGGGGCTTGCTTTGCTTGGGGGTGGAACTTTTAGTCCCCTAATCGGGATAGTTCACACATAGTTCAAGTAATTTTCAGTTCAGTCTCATTAACCATTTGGTTTTCCTTGAGGTTATCTTGTTACTTTTTAGGTTGATAAATTTATGGTGTCTATTCCTTCTCCCAAGACCATGTTTTGTTAACTGTAAGGATTAGTTAACAGCCCTGTTTTTCAGATTTTTTTTCTTGTTTTTCATTACTGATATTTACGTATTTGTTTAAGTAAATAACTCGTATCAATGTGAATGAACTTTTTTGCTTTTCCCTCCTGTTTTCACGTGCTTTCTTCCTATTTTGGAGTATAGTTTCCTTGGTCACACTTGCTACATAATTATTGATTTAATGTTATAATTTAATAATAAAGGTATGGAAAATATTAATATGCCAGATGTAGTGATAACAATTTTAGGTATGTAATGTTGATGTGTGTGTATATGTGGATTTTTTTTATTGTGTGATGCACTAAGCAAAAGGAAAGTGAAGTAGGGAAATAGACATGGCCTTCTTTTGGATGATACATCTAATCTGTTTTTCATTAGGTAATTTTTTTTTCTTTTAGACAAATGAAAATGAGACCTGGAGAGGTCCTTATAGACTGCTTAGAGTCTGTTGAAGATACCAAAGGAAACAATGGAGACAGAGGTACCTGCATACTCAGGGGAATTGTAAACTTTCTAGTATTTAACCTGTGCAGGTTCATGAAGGTCCTGTTTGGTTTCCATTGAACTCTGGATCAATGGTCTGTTGTAGAAAATAGATTTCACAGTTCTATCTCCCCTGGAGTGTCTTCGAATAGGATCTCTTGTTGGAAATTACAGGAAGGTGATAATCTTGTCTCAGAATTTGTTTAGAATTGAAAGCTTTGTAAGAATGATCCCTTTATAAATATTGTGGTGATCTTTTGCTGCAATTCTGTTCAATGCTTAGTTTTTCCTAATCTGTTTCAGAGTGACTAGGTAAGGAATATATATATTCTAGTATGCAAGGACATGAAGCAGACAGCAAGCTGAGGTGACCCTTCCTGGGGTTGGGTGTGCTTCTGTACAGGGTACAGAATTGAATAAATTTGCATGTGACATAAAGGGGTGAGGTTATTGATGAAGACAGCTGCGACAGTTAAATCGCTGCCTTCCCCTTCTCCTCAGAGCAGTTCTGCACTGATTGTGTGTCTGCATTTTTATTGTAGACAGGTGGATGTGAAATCAGTAACAGTTCTCAGTTTGGTTTTGAAGAATGCTGGTTATATATTAGAGGTTGTTTCATTTGTTCCTTGCTGGATTTTCTCTCCTAGCGTTCCAAAAAAAAAAAAAAAGTGTTTAGTGATTTTCAAGGGGAAGGAATATTCTGGTGTTTCAAAACTAGAGGTAAATACGTACCACAGAATGGAACATTTCATTTAATGGAAGGTGTTCAGACTAAAAACTTGTTATTTCCAGGTAGACTGCTTGTGACAAATTTGCGGATTATTTGGCGCTCATTGTCATTGCCCAGAGTCAATCTCTGTAAGTATAATTTCTTGTTAAACAACTGCAAATTTTGTGTTTCCTTTGTGGTAGCATGCTATTCTTTCACAATAGTATCAATTACAGTACAGAATAGTATAGTTCTGTTGCTCTGTAAAGTCTGAAATAAACTGTTACTGCTGAATCTGTTTGTAATATAGGAACTGTTAAAACAATTCACAGCAAAATATTGATTCAATGTTAATTTCTCAGAACAGAAGTTGAAGAGTACTTCAGACATTTTGCATTTGGTCTATGTGGGTTTCATTCATTTTTCTAGAAAGAAACAAAAATTTGAGTTTTGTACGTCTTGTTGCCACCTGTTCTATATTTTTATATATATCTTTTTTTCAACATTTTGTCTTACAGTTTTTATTCCCCACAATTATCTGCCTTTCCAAATTTACTATTGTAAGCTTTGAATAAGCTTCTGATTTTTAACTGTATGCATAGTTAGCATATCTATTCACATTTAATTTAATTTGCTGAAACAGGGGCAGGATGCATTTATTTTGTACTCACAGTATTTCCAGTGCTCATTTCTTAATAGCCAGTCAATCTTGAAAATCTGTATCCTGTTCATAATGTAGATAAACTTATGCTCTCTGCTTGCTTGCTGTTCTGCATTTGCTGTCTTGTATGTGCATGTGCGTACAAGTGCACACACACACTGCTACTTCTGTATGTCTTTATAAAATTAAAAAAAAATGTTTGCTTGTGTATTTCAGTTTTAGAATAGACATTTTTAGAGGAGATCACAAACTTATGGAGTAGTTCAGCCCTATTGTAGAAACTCAAGGAAGTCTAACCTACAGCTTTTAGAGTTCAATGTGCTTTCTAGCTTTCAAGATAATGCATTATTTCTTACATAAGGGATATTTAGACAAAAAAAATAATAGTTTGTTGGATGCCATTTTTTACTATTGCTGTTTTAGAAAATTTCTTTTAAGCAACCTAGGAAATAGTGTTTTGCTGCTATTTTTGCAAGTGCTGATTCCATAAAGACTGAATATTCCTATCTGCGTAACTGCTAGCACATCTGAGATTTTGAAGAAGCAGAATCTTGCCAAAGCAAATTCGTGTTAGGTTATTCCAGATTTTTATTTTTTTTTTGTGGGTTTTGGGGTTTGTTTGTTTTCATCTGGCTGTGCTTCTATTGGTATCAGTAGCAGGACTGTCATTGACATTCAGATTTAGTCCATACCATTCTAATGCATCTGTTTGTTTTAGGAAGAATGGCTGGGATTGTTTCTGTTTTAATTTTGTATCAGAGCACTACTGAAGAAGAGGCAAAGTTAAATTTATAACTGTTTTTTCCTCTTCTTTTTGTTTCTTCTACACTTCTACTTTCCTTTTTGCCTTTTTTTTTTTTTTTTTTGGACATCTCCTTAGCTCTTCTTCTACGAAGTATTATATCAATGGAGAAAGTTTTATTTATAAGGGTGAAACTTATGGGCAACTTATGATGAAACAGACCTTCTTGAGGCAACGGTCAAATGCTGAAACCAGGGAAATGCTGATTAGATATTATGAGAAAAACATTCACAATGATGGCAAACAGTAGAACAGGCTCCTAGAGTGGCTGTGGAATTGCCTTCTTTGGAAATACTCAAAACTCAATTGAACAGTACCCTGAGTAGCCAGGTGAAGTTGGTCCTGCTTTGAGAAGAGCATTGGACCAGAAAACCTCCCAAGGCCCTTTCCAGCTTAAATTAGTCTTTGATTTTGTGATTAAGGCCCAGATTGTTAACCACTGTGTAATTCTCGCAAATAACATCGAAAGCTGTGCTACAAAATTCAATATTGTACTTTGCAATTTTGACTATTTTTTCTTGTTCTCAAAACTGTTCTTTATTTTTTTCCCCCCACTAACTTTTAGCTGTTGGTTACAACTGCATTATAAATATAACGACAAGAACTGCCAACTCGGTAAGTTTCAAAAAAATACTTTTTAAAATAATAAAAGAATATTTTATTTAAAAGAAAAAATAATTTGTAAAAATTCATTGCTTATACATATTGCACTATATGAACAGTAATCTGAAAGTTTACAGTTTACAAGAACAGTAATAGGATAGTAGTGGAAGTTTAGTTTTAAAAGTTGAGAAGGTTTTAAATTTCTATAGGAGCATGGTTTTAGTCAGTTTCCTAAGGCAGTAAAACTCATGTAATCACGCTGTTTGGTGATTCCTCTCCCCTCTAGGTAAGTGAAGCACACATGGGCTCATTGTGTCTAAATTTAACAAAGGTCTAGAGAGGCATTAATCCTGTGCGAGAAGGCTCTCAAATACATAACTTGCCATTGGTTTTGCTTGCAGCAAAAAACTAACAGGGAGGTTATGTAGGTTCCGTGGGCAGCCATATGGTAACAAAGTCAAAAATACTCCTTCGGTCATGATACTGCAAATGTATAGCAGGCAGGGTTCATTAGTTCTACTGTTGATGATACTACTAGTTTCTCCAAAAGAACCTGAGTCCAGTTGAAGACAACAATAGATTAGTGGATCAGGATTACACCTTCAGGTATACTATTTAGAACAAGACTTTTGAAAACATGTCAAGATTATTTATTGCCTGTACAGTCAAGCTACTATATTGTCAAAATGTTAATTTTTTCCTTACAGAAATTGCGAGGGCAGACAGAAGCGCTGTATATATTGACAAAATGTAACAACACACGCTTTGAGTTCATATTTACTAATGTTGTCCCCGGGAGTCCCAGGCTCTTCACTTCAGTTATTGCGGTACACAGGTAGCATACTTAAAATCGTGTTTGTTCATCTACGAAATTCAATGAATCAAATATGTGGGATTGCTACTGATGATGGACCCAGTATATAACTGCCCATATTTACCATTCAGAAAACTTTCCCAAAAGAGGAGAACAGCATCTCTGGAAGGGAGAGAACGATCACAAATTCTAGTAGATAACTGTGCAAAAAGAAAATTAATGTGTATTAATACCAGTCATTGATCACAATTTATACGCCTTGTGTGTATATACTATCTGAACAAATAAAATTACAAAAGAGCTAATTTCAGTGTGTATTTTCTATCTATAATTTCTGTCTATAATAATTTCCCTTAATTTTGGATCATGTAATGGAAATGAAGAGTTAAATCCTGGTCAAAACTCTTGACTACAAAACAGTGGATGTTTCCCAATAAACATAAGTCATGTGAATGAATGTGTGCATAATACATTACCATAGGTTTCTATTTAAGAGCTGTGGAATACTGACCTATGTATATTGGATGTTTTTGACTTAACTGGCACTGAAAAATACAGGATTCTTGATGTCCATGCTATTTATAACATGGGACCCAGAAGACTTAAGCTTTGCAGCAGACGCTGGGAGATGACTGTCTTAAGGAAAAGAAATATATATATATATACACACACATGTGAACAATACAGTAGATCAAAACAGGTGTCAAAAAAAAACCCCTTTAAAGATAACTTCATTAAGGAATGCTGAAGTACAATGGTTTACCTTGATGAAGTTTTGATAGTGCTCTCATTTTTTTGCAATGTGGTGATCAGAAGAGTTGAAAATACACATTTCATATTGGTGCTGAAACAAACAGTAAAAGTAATAGAAGACACTGAAATGGTAACTTGTATTTTTTATGTTTTGCAGAGCTTATGAAACTTCTAAAATGTATCGTGACCTGAAGCTGAGAAGTGCATTGATTCAAAACAAGCAACTGAGATTATTACCACAAGAACAAATATACGATAAAATCAATGGAGTCTGGAATTTATCAAGTGACCAGGTATAGTGAAAAATGAGACTATGTTGACTACAGCGAAGTTAAAGTGTTTTGGCAGTTGTACTGCTATAGCATTGTAACCTCAAAGGAATTACCCTTAATTCAGTTTATTAGTTGATGCATGCGAAGAAACTGATCCCATGTATTTACTACTCAGTAACGAAGTCTCCTTTTGGGATCCTGAGGTCTACATGACTCTGCTAATATTCAAGGAACTAGGTACACAGTCCCTTTTAAGAAGATTTATTTGTGGGTCTAAAGCTCTGTATCATTCTGAAAGATGATCATGTGTTTCCAAAGTGCTCTGTTGAGTATTTGTATGTTTACACGCAGCTTTGACTACAGTGTAAGACTATATTGTCTTTTGATTACTGGAAACTGAAACTATTGGAATAGGAGTCTATGTGTTAAAACATGGAAAAATAAAGACTGTAAGGAAAAAATAAAACCCATTTGTATTACAGGGCGTTAGTTGCAAGTATTTCCCAGAGCCATGAAACAAAATGGGAGCTGTTATTTCTGTCTGTGCAATTTTAGTCTAGAATGGAAACAAGATCCATCCTGACAAGCTAAAAAGTTCTTTCCTCCTCGTTCCCTTGGCACACATCTCCACAATTGCCTAAGCTTAACCCACATGCCATTATACTTACGCTATACACCAATTCCAGATCTGTACAGTTAAGCATGCTCTCAGATGCTTCATGTACTCTCATGAGGTCTGCTGTGCTGTGATTTTGTCCTGCTTCACTGCGGTAATAGGTACTCCCAGCTATTTTCACCACTTGGGTGCTGTATCCTTTAAAGATTGGATCTTGCTTCCTTGCAATCAATGGAAGCATTTCAGCTGGTTTTGGTGGAAAGAATAAGCCTTTTATTGAATTAAATATGAAGCTATATGCTGCTTGCGTTTAAGTGGATAGCAGTAATCATCATGTTAGAAAAAAAGGCTGTATACTTCGAAGCAGTTCTAACATACCTTTTCTTTAATAGGGAAATCTGGGAACGTTTTTTATTACTAATGTGAGAATTGTTTGGCATGCAAATATGAATGACAGCTTTAATGTCAGCATACCATATCTACAAATTGTAAGTATCTCAAAACAACCAATTTCAGAACAAAATGGGAAAGTTCAAGTCTTTAGTTAAAACTCCCAGCTCACCAAAATTAGTATTTCATGTCCCACAGTCAGGGAGGAATTTAGTTTTACCAGCATCAACCATAGGGTAGATACTTTTTTTTTCCTTTTTTCTGTCTAGATTAGGGGCTTTCTTGGGCAGGTACTGTTAGTGAAAATGCTTTGTGTTTCCAGTTTTCAAACTGTTTACTATGTTGCTTCATGCCACCTACATACACTGGGATTAATGATTTGTGAACCTGATGTTCAGAAATGATCTGTTACTACTGTTACCACTTCTGGTAACACTTTTCCCTTAGGTTCGGGGATTCAGATTTGTAATGGTAAATGGGAGGGAATCCTGGTAGCCAAGCTTCCACAGCCAGTAGCTCTAATTAGCACAGTGTAAAAAAAAAAAAAGAATTTAAAAAATATTGAAAAATACATAGAGCAGATTTTCATCAAGTAATTCCAAAATTTTTAACAAACAGTTTTTACCTCTTTACCATTAGCGTTCAATAAAAATAAGAGACTCAAAGTTTGGCTTGGCGCTTGTGATAGAGAGTTCTCAGCAGGTAAGAAGCTTTAATAGACTTTTTTCACTGGTTACATTTTTATATATAATATTTCTCTAATTCTGACTTGTTACAGGGCTACTTTTAAGGTACTTGCAGTGTTCCTTCTGTGTGGCCTTTTGAACACAATGTGAAGAAAGTAATCTTTGAACTGCTTAAAACACCTGTACGTTGAGGTCTATATGGCTGTGGTCTCGAAGCGAAATGACAGTAGGCCAGCATGACTAGTTAAAGCAAAATAACTGTTCAAAACAGTGTTTTCTGACATTATCTTTGGAATCTAATTAATTCTATACTTAAGACACTAATTTTAATCTTTTTCACTTGTGTATCTGTTTTGCTGTAAGAGGGAAAATTATTTTTCTTCAATTCGACTTTAATAAAAAATGCTTTTAATGGTGATTTTTTTAAAAAAGTTCAACTATTTATCTGAAAATTTCTTTAATAACAGCATAACGATCTAACAGATTAAACATTTGCTGACTAGCTAGAAGTGATACTGATGATCTCTTATTGATTTTTTCCCATCCTTGTTTGCTTTTGTTTTTCTGTGTACCAAGTTTGTTCTTTGTTTATATAATGGGCTAACAGTTAAAAGTTCATTTACCTCATAGAGAAACATTGTCATTGTTTTTATTTCACCCATTGTTTAAGTGGCAGGATGAAGATAATGCCAAAATACAGATAATATTTTATCAGCAAACTGAAATTTGCTATCATTAAACTGCAAATCCCTATCAAGGGGAAAAAGTTGTTTAAATAATAAGCAAACACGTGTCTTCTTTATTCCTCTGTTACATAGAGTGGCGGATATGTACTTGGTTTTAAAATAGACCCTGCAGAGAAACTACAGGAGGCAGTGAAAGAAATTAATTCACTTCACAGAGTTTATTCAGCTAACCCTATATTTGGAGTGGATTATGAAATGGAAGAGAAGGTACTCCACTCATTTATTCTAAATTAGATACAGTATTGTGTTAACAGCAGTAATAAAAATGTATTAAACATATTAGATATGTGGATTTACTTACTTCAGTGTTTTGATTTGCAGCCTCAACCTCTTGAAGACCTAACAGTGGAGCAGGTTCAAGATGATGTGGAAATAGAAGCTGATGAATATACAGATGCTTTTGTGGTAAGCTTCTCCCCAGAAAATGGAAAACTGGAATACTCCTTGTTTGTTTTTTGAAATTTAAGCAATGTAGAGATGTCATCCTCAAAGGTAAGCTACAACTGAACTTCCTATATTTAAAACACATCTACACGCCTTTTATTCAAAATCCTGGTTGCTACAGGAATTCTGTGTGTGGGTTTTGAACTTAAGAATAAACTATTATTCAAAATAAATAGTAGTACCTATTTAAAGTAGTAGTTGTATGTAGTTTCTCTACACATGAAGGTCAGGAATAGCTTGAAAACTAGCAGTATAATATAATGAAATACATTATATTCAAAAAGTCTCCCTTCTTTTGGAGCAGATAAATAGATGGTGATATCTGTATGCTCAATGTTCATCTAAGATTCAGACTTAAAAGATTTTTAGAAAGGCAGCAGTAATTTTGAGTCACTCCTGACAACCTTTGCACTCCTGACAATACCAGTTTAGAAAACTGTTAGTATCTGATAGTCTCCCAGTATTTCAGGAAAACTTACTTTTAAATGCATTAAGTTGCTTTATGACCATCTTCTAGGAATTTCCAAATTTACTGTGCAGATTGCACAGGTAGACTGTACACGTTTTCAAGTGCTAGCCTTGACATGTTGACGTGTTTTATTAATTCACCTCGGAAATACGGTGCTAGCAGTGCTAACATACTACTTTAGATAGCTACTACTTTAAATAGCTACTACTGTTGGTGCAGTGCTAGTACCAATCTTATTGCCAACTTCTTTTCTTTTGCTGTCATCTACTGATGCAGGTGAGCTCTTATCTCTTCCTTTCCCTCCTTTTCCTTCACCTTTTTGCCATTTTTTTTTCATTTTTACGTATTTCTATACAGTCTTCAACATAGTTAAAGACTTACCTTTTTCCTTAAAAGTAGGTTGTTTGCTCTATTGGTGCCTATGTAATCTGGATTAAATAACTCCTTTGCATATTCTAATACAAAAACTGAAGCTGTTAATGATTAGAAGGTGTTTGCTATAGGAGAGATGGATTGTCCAGGGCCCAAAAAGTGGCTCCAGACCAATATTCCATGACAGTTGGCAGCTGCTATGCTGTTCTGTGGAGTCTTACATAGCTTGAGATCCAGCTGAGCAGGAAAATGCTTCCTTTGCTGCCCCTCGCCAGTCCATAAGGGCAGCTGAAGCAAGATCAGGCTTTCTTTGGTAAATATGAAGATCTAGAGCCTGCTGGTCCAGAGACTTCTAGAGCTGAGAATATTTTCAGAGATCTGCTGTCCTGAAGAATTTGAGCGTTAATTTCCACACGCACAGAATGGGAAAGATTGTGTCTCTTTCACAGGTATCTGACTGAAAGTAGAAATATTTGGTTAATTGTTCAGTTACTCTGTGTTTATTTCTTACACTGAATATGAGGTTAACTGAATTTTGATATTACTTACATTTGAAGTTAATTTTTGAAATTTAATAACAAGTGCTGCTGCACGTGAGGCAGAAGATGCTAGGATGCTGTTCGTTTGCCTTCATGGTAACATTTTATTCCCTGTAAAGTATTTGTCAGTGTAACAAATGTAATATGAAAATTTTACCATTTAAAAATAATTGTTTATTATGATGGAAAACTCAAAAGACTGGTATTTAATGAAAAACAGCATAATCACCAGCTCCTGTTAGAACCCTTTTGTAAATTATTTCAATGTATAAAAACCTCTGTTCTTGTTCAGAAAACAAAAATAAAAGCCAGTCTGGTTTGTTGCAGAAAACATACCAAATAACAGTTTTGACCCCAAGGAATTTTTAGCAGACTTGGTTTTAGACCACTTTTTTTTCCAAAGGTTGTGAGTTCTTTTTTTTTTTCTTTTGTAGGCTTACTTTGCTGATGAAAACAAGGTAAGAACATCTTTCTGTATACTATCAAATTCATGTTGTTAAAAATGGGATAATAAAGCTAAAAAGTACCTTCTACTTTCTTTCTTATCTCGTGTGTTCAAAAAAGCAACATGATGGTGAGCCTGTTTTTTCAGAAGAACTAGGACTTGCAATAGAGAAGCTAAAGGATGGATTCACGCTCCAGGGACTCTGGGAAGTAATGACCTGATTTAGATTGGCACGTGTTTGTTTCCTAAAGCAAGTAAAGACTCTCAGTTCTTACTCGGCTTGTGAGATCTGTAGAAGGTAATTTAGAAATACCGGATTAGCAGAAAAATGACATGCCAAAGTTAAAGAGCAGCAAATATTAGATAATATGTCCTCAGGATATGTCATAAAGGAAAGATTATTCAAAACCCTCGTATGTGTAAAAGCTTTGTATGTATTACCTTGGTTCTGTAAGCAGTGACAGGACAACCGATATCTACTATAAGAAGGGGTGGAGCCCCAGCTGCTGGTGGCAGCCCTGTCCCCTGCTGGCAGTCACATGTTCCACTGGCCCCAGAAGTCCCACCTTTCCTCTGGTCACATCCTGGAAGCACCTGAGAAGTCCCTCTTTCTGTCTGGCTATAAGGACCTGGAAGTCCCTCCCCACGATGTGCACAGTGGCTGCCATTTTATTTCAGCTGCCATTATGTAAAATGTCCTACCGCCATGTTTTCATACTGGTCTGTGGTTGGCTGGCTGTGGGTTTTGACGCACTTATACCTCAGGTGTTTTCAGGCTTGTGATTGGCAGGATCAGCCACCCCATCCTGCCTCCCCCAGAAGGCTGTCAGGGCAGGACGCCCCCTCCCCTAACAACACAGGGTCTGCCACAGTGTTTCAGCTTCAGCAGCCATTTTATGGCAGGTAGCTACTTTTTTTCTCTCTCTCTCTTTTTTTTTTCAACTTAACCACCCCTGTGTTTGCAGACTGCCCTGTGATTGGCTGCCAGGACCAGCCACCACCTGCCATTTTACCCAGAAGTAGGTCAGAAAAGGAAGCTTCCTCTTCCTATGTACAGGGAGACCATCATTTGAGATAGGGCAGTCTGTGGGATATGGTTTGATGCTCAATTTAAAATATTCTTGTATTTATACACGGTGATGTACTTTCCCATAATGATTGTATCTAAGTCAAAATCAGATTTCTATGAAACACAGAAATATCATCATATGTAGAACATGTTGTCTCTAGGTATATTGGCTGTGCCATTGCAGCGGTGCTGTGTTAGTGCTAACTTAGACAATACTGTTTCAAATTAGTTTTGATGTCTCAGAATTTTGTTTAATGTTCAGCACATATCATTCCAGGTACTTAATTGTAATCCAGATATCCTCATACAGTGTTTTCTTTTTTTTTTTCCTTTTTCTTTCCTTTTTTTTTCTAGAACACTTAAAGGAATTATCTAGAAAAAAGTGCACACACAAATACCGTCTGTGTTTGAGTCACTAGACCTTTATGATGTTATGTGTTAGAGAGAAATGAGTCATTTATTGTTTAAAGGAAGATGCAGCTGTTACGCTTTCTAGTGAGATAAGACCTCTATGCTATTTTCTATAAGTGGAAAAAGTCAAATGAGCTCGCCTCTCAGCTGTTTTAGCAGCTGACTGTTATAGTAAAGTCACTGTCGTGTGAATGTAATTGTGGAGTTTGTAGAAAATCTCTGAAGGTATTTGCTTTAATGAAATACTACCTATATTGAAAAGCAATCATTATTTCAATAAACTTCAACAATATTATACCTCACTGTAGATCTTGCATTCAAATAGTTGTGTTTCAATCCCGTTTCCGTTATGTTCAAAGAATATTTTACTATGTGGGTGAAAAGCATTCTCTATATGAGAAAAGTACAGTCCTTCATCAGGGTATATTAAACAACTTAAAATTTCAAATTTGTTTGATCTATATTACCACCTTGGATAAAAATCTAAATGTTCCCGGTCTAAATTATGAAACCTTCAACACATGCATAATTTTCCTAAATTCACATTCACTTTTCAAACTACTTGACTGATTTGGGGCTTCTCTAATTTAAATTCAACACATTTTTTTTAAAAAAATTACACATACATTGAATAATGTTAATATGGTGGATTACACATTTTTCATTCTCTGTTCTACCTTTCTTATGTACTGTTTTCAGTTTAGTTTAACAGCAATTAAATATAGCATTTCTAGTATAGTCAAATCTTAAAAGCACGATAATGTCTACAGATGATTTAAAATGAAGAATGGGGTTTGTTAAGGCGGGTGTGGAGACTTAATTTGAAGTTATTTCTGAAAGCAGAATTTTACCTGAATAATGTATACGTTACGTCTAAAGAGTAGGGTTTTGTTTACAAATAAATATAACCAAAGGGATATGAAGAAGAAGCTCAAAAGGAATTTCGAAGTCTTATTATCAATATCTGAAGAAACGGCAGATGTGATATGGGTATGTAAAAAATATTCTTAGATCATAGATAATTGATGCAAAGTTCTAGAGGTTTTTTTACTATCTTTATGACTGTAGCAATTAAGCTATTTTGAAAAAGTGAATGGTAGTTGCAGCTGACAACTTGATTAATTAATATTTCTATTTCAGATTATTTGGTAACATCATATAGCTCATAGCTGTCTCAGCGAGGGTCAGATTCTGCTGTCCTTACTCATGTCAAGTAATTTCTTACGTTGCATGTAATCTCATTGAATCAATGTGGAGAATGATGGCAAAACTTGACGGTAGTGACTAAAAGCAACAGTTGCTTCTTTCAGTCTTCAACAGCTGTGAGAGCAACTCTCTTTTTTTTTTTTTTTTTTTTTCCAAACCATCCATCCTAAATTCCGACCTGTAAGAGTATGTACCTATATTTAGCTAGTGAGATTAAATTGCAGAGAGGCTTCAGGCAGGACAAAGCACATTGGTCTGCCTTTTTTACAGGCAGACCTTTGAGCAGGCAACAGCTAAAAGCTTTCTGCTCCCTCCCCTTTCCCAAGTATTTGCGAAATGGATTCCCAAAGGGAACTCACTGAAGAGCTTAGACTTTACCAATCCACCCTTCTTCAGGATGGCCTCAAGGAACTCCTTGAAGAGAAAAAGTTCATAGATTGCTCTCTAAAAGCTGGTGACAGAAGCCTGCCTTGCCACAGATTGATTCTGTCAGCATGTAGCCCTTATTTTCGTGAGTACTTCTTATCAGAACAAAATGAAGAGAAAAAGAAGGAGGTAGTTCTAGATAATGTTGACGCCAACATCCTGGATATGATTGTCAAATACCTTTATTCAGCAAGTATTGATCTTAATGATTCTAACGTGCAAGATATTTTTGCTTTGGCCAGTCGCTTTCAGATCCCTTCTGTGTTCACTGTGTGCGTCTCCTATCTCCAGAAGAGGCTTGCTGTCGGTAACTGTCTGGCTATCCTTCGATTAGGTGTCCTGCTTGATTGCCCAAGACTCGCATTTTCTGCCCGTGATTTTGTTTCAGATCATTTTGTGCAGATCTGCAAAGAAGAGGACTTCATGCAGCTTGCCCCGCATGAACTTATCTCGGTTATTTCACCTGACAGCTTAAACGTAGAGAAGGAAGAACTGGTATTTGAAGCCGTAATGAGATGGGTGCGAACAGACAAGGAGAACAGAGTAAAGAGCCTGGGGGAAATTTTTGACTGCATACGTTTTCGTCTTATGCCAGAAAAATATTTCAAGGAACATGTTGAGAAGGATGATATAATTAAAAGCAACTCAGACCTTCAGAAAAAAGTAAAGATTATTAAGGATGCTTTTGCTGGAAAACTGCCTGACTCTAGCAAAAGTACAGAAAAGTCAACCAAAGGGGAGGTGAATGGCGATGTAGGAGATGAAGATTTACTGCCTGGCTACCTAAATGACCTTCCCAGGCACGGCATGTTTGTGAAAGACCTCATTCTTCTGGTTAATGACACTGCTGCAGTAGCTTATGATCCTCTTGAAAATGAATGCTACCTAGCGGCTCTGGCAGAACAGATTCCCAGAAATCATTCCAGTATAGTCACCAAACAAAATCAGGTCTACGTTGTTGGAGGACTGTATGTGGAAGAGGAGAACAAGGATCAGCCTTTCCAGTCATACTTCTTCCAGGTATAAGCTTTATAATTGTTGGTGCCATAATGTGTGCTTTGTAAGAGTTACTGAAAAGCGTTCTGAGTCTACACAAGTGAGTTGTCTAGTCTCTCTGTACGGTCGATGGAGAGCAGTATCTTTAGAGAGCTATTCCTGTCTTGGAGAGAGAAATGAAACCAAGGGACCTGCATCTTCTCTTTCATGAGCAAGCCCTTGGTGAGATCTCAGAAAAGATTAAAAGGATTACTACGTTATATCTAGGCACCAGCTTTCATTGTTTTAAGGCCCAGATTTTTCATGATGCAGGTGCCTAAATTTAGGCCTAGCAATGTTTTTTGTAAAATATCTTTTGTGAATTTCTGTTAAGTTCCGTCAAAGTTGAGCTCTTAGCTGCTTTAGACTGAACGTCTTTCTGGTTTTGCATCTGAATATTTTTATGACAGCAGGAATGTGCGTATTTCAAGTGCCACGTTTGTCACTCAAGTTCCAGAAGTCCTTTTGTCACATCTACATTTGAAAACCTAAGAGCATTCTAAAATATGTAATTTAGAGGTAGAAGGTTGTTTTCTTGGCAAACAGTCAATGTTCAACTGAGGGTGTAATTTTATAACTTGGTAAATCTGTATAAATAATAAGGCTGATTAATACAAACTAATTTCCACAACATATTCAGAAAAATTAGAAAAAATACGATTTGGCATGGTTACACCATGAACTAATGATGTTGTGTTTTTAGCTACCTGGCTACATGCTTTGGGGGATATTTAAACTATTTCACGATGAATTATACAATGTGCTGCCAGCCATACCCTGCCTTGAGGCACATTGGCCTAATAGAGTGAAAGCAGGTCCTGTGTCAGTATGAAATAAAGCAGAGTGATAAGCAGTGCTAAAATTTTAAAGCCTTCAGGTATTAAAAAATATAAATACTAAGTGTTTACAGGACTATGGCTCACTGTGGTTTCACACACAGTGAAAGAGTTGGTTTCAGGCATTTTTAGTATCTATGAGAGGGAAATCTTAGTCTGCTAGAGAGGGATTAGCACTGTTTCATTTCCTTATGTAGGTGTAAACCATTAATCACTGAAGTGCAGAACTTGTTACAAAAATATTCTTCTGATAGAAATAATGTGTTGATGTCACAATGTGTATAATCCAGAACCGCATAATCTTGTCAGGCTACTACAAAGGGGCCTCTGAAAAACTAAACCTCCAGACTGATATAAAGTAGGATTCTGAAAACTTCATCAATTTGTAATATGTCTGCATCCATCCCCTGAAATCCTGCTCTCTTGCTTGTCATCTGTAAGTTTGGTTGCCGCTTCTTCTGCCTATTATTAAAATACTTGTCTGCGTTACCCATGTGGCTGTTGTTCCCTCTAAAATGTTAACGTGGTGCCAAACCGATTTTCACCTACTGATCTCCCCTTCTCCACCAGTGAAGCACCTGTTACCATTTTATTTGCTAACTAGCAACCCAGGAGAAAACAAGGCAGCCAGTGGCTCAAAAATGCATGACTGGTTTATGCCCTATCATCAGTAGATATGTCATCTTCAAGAGTGATTCACTAAGCATGCTGTGATCTGTGATGGGTACATCTTCTCCTCATTACACCACCCAGATCTAGCTACTGGGGCAATCCACATCCATGAAGATGAATTTCTGTGTGGAGAGCTGGACTCTGGAACTTAATTTTGGAAAAAAGATGTCACTGAGCTAAACCCAGATCTGATTACTTTACACTTTCTCTTGCTTTCTATCAAATGCTTTTACACTCATGCAAACTCCCATTTTACCTTCCTTTCCTGTACATTGTGAAGGAAATCTTTATGCAATAAAAGAGAGAAAATATTCTCTTTGAATGTTAGAGAGATTCGGGTTCAATTTTAAGTTCTCAGGTCAAAAAAAAAAATTAAGCACCACTTCTAGGAAAATATTGTTTTGTTTGTTTTCTTTAGTCCTCCTGCTGCTGCTTCTCCTTAGGTGTTTTCAGCATACCGGATATCAACTGAGACAGCCGTGGGAGTACTTCAGTGGGGATGACACTGATACTGTTGCCTGCCTTTTTTGCTTAGGAGTGAAGTTTTCATTCATTGTGCTTTCAGAGATCCTAGGAGTTTTTGAGAGTATTTGTAATGAAATACCACCTTTTCTGCTCTGGAGATTGCAGAAGACATGTCTGTACCGTTTGCCATTTTCCTGACCAGTAAGAGGAAAGGTGTGAGGATGTCTGGCATCTCTCATTGTAGGGATGAGCGTGACAGCTAGATGTGAAGGTGTGGGATGGTAGGAGTGTCTGCTCCCTTCAGGTGGGGAGAACAACTACTTGTCGACATGGGATAGGGAACCCAGAGAGTAACAGACCTTTAAACAAGGAAGAAGAGCTTAATAAAGAGGCAGAGAAACTCTGTGAGGATGAGTACATGCAGAGAGAGCTAGCTGTGTGGTTTTGTCTCGGCACCATGAAGCACGTGTGGGTAGAAGTCATCGTTGATTAGCTGCACTGAGGGAAGGGGTAGGGCGTTCGGGCAAGCAGATGAGCTGTTGAGAGGCTGTGAGTGCAATTAGACGGATTTTGTGGAACAGTGTTCGTTGTATGAATTTTTTCTATTTTGCCTTCGCTAACACTTCCTGTTCTGATGCTCTTTCAGCTGGATAGCATCGCTGGTGAGTGGGTTGCCCTTCCTCCACTGCCGTCAGCCAGGTGCCTCTTCGGGCTGGGAGAGTCAGACAGCAAGATCTATGTGATTGCAGGCAAGGACCTTCGCACGGAGGAGTCTCTAGATTCAGTATTGTGCTATGATCCTGTGTATGTTTAAAATTTAATTATGCCCTCCGATAGCATGTAAATAGCCCAGTGTTAGTTGGAAGAGCCTAATGGTGAAATTTTTCATGTTTCAGGGCAATGAAATGGGGCGAGATCAAAAAACTACCCATCAAAGTATATGGCCATGCTACCGTCTCAAACAATGGATTGATATATTGTCTTGGTGGAAAAACGGATGATAAGTGAGTCTCTAAGTCTTTTCATGACAATTTCTTAACATTTGGTTGGTCCTGTGTCACAGACTCACAGAATGGTTGGGGTTGGAAGGGACCTCTGGAGATTGTCTAGTCCAACCCTGTGCTAAAGCAGGTTCACCCACAGCAGGTTGCACAGAGTCATGTCCAGGTGGGTTTTGAATGTCTCCAGAGAATGAGACTCCACAGCTTCTCTGGGCAGCCCTCACACTCTGAAATCAGGGTTTCCCTTTTTTACATCTCTAGATTAAGGTTGCTAACAATATGGCAGAAGGGAATGCTTTATGGTATATAGGACATCTTTTTCATGAGAAAGTAAAATTGCATATAAATTGTAATCCCAACTAGTTATTTTAATGACCATACTTGTAAGGCAAATTTTACTTGCGTTGCAGACACATATAGTAATACATAGCTATGAGGACCCTCACTGAAAGCATTATTTCCTTCCAGAAATACTTTGGTGCCATAGAGTTACTGTGTCAGTGTTTCAGATTTTCTGACCTGTGGTGGTTGTTATATCTTAATGGGTATAACATAAGGAAAATCAAAGTCTTCACTCACACTGAGCACATGGTGGTAATTTTTCAGTGTTTGTACAGGGGACATTTAATATACAAGCTTGTCATACCGGCCAAAATAGTACCGTAATCTTTCTTCTGTAAGCTTTGTCACACACTCCTCCACAAACCCGTCTGAATACAATGCACAGGGAAAGGACATCGTCTTTCTCCTGTAAGGTACGCTGAAATTTCTGCCCTGTGTAAGCAGCATTTAACGTTTGATTTAGTTCTATGGATGTGATTAGTGCTTTGTAGACATGCAGAGATTCCCAGGTTAGATACAAGAACAGATCTCATGGAGAGGAAAGAGGTGTTCTACATAAACCCACACAGTCCACTTCAGCTAAATCTCGCTTGGAACAAGCCAGAAGTTCATTAGAAATGATCGCAGATTTTCTTTTTCCTCCCCAGGAAATGCACTAACAGACTATTTGTATACAATCCCAAGAAGGGAGACTGGAGAGATCTGGCTCCAATGAAAGTGGCTCGCTCGATGTTTGGAACAGCTGTCCATAAGGGCAAGATTGTCATTGCAGGTGGTGTCACTGAAGAAGGCCTTACTGCATCTGTTGAAGCTTTTGATCTGACCACCAATAAGTGAGTGCAGTATTCAAGCTATTTTTAAGCAAGTGGTTTATCATCTGGGCTTTTAGGGGCTCTGAGGTGAGTCACGATGGTGCTCAGGTGCCTGTGCTCCCACTGAGACACTTGGTCTGCAGTCACTTCTTTAGCACCAATAGCAGCTCAAGAGCCTGCACCTCCGCTTGTTTTTCCTGCCCCTACGCACATTTTCTGTGCTAACGTAACTCACTGCAAACATGATCAGAGAGTTCACAGTGAATGACCCACCCTCTAATTTTTTATTTTTTTTTAAAGTCTGATTACTTTCCCAACTTAGTTGACCACATGGTCACGTGAGCAGGTGTGCTGGCATAATAGGGGAGAAGTGGAAGAAAGGGGCAAGGGCCGCACAGTCTAGTTGAACCAGCACTGGCACTAAGCATGAAACCCCAGCAAGAGAAACCAGATGCCTGAACAGGAACAGCTGAATGTCCTTCGGGTATGTGGCCCTGTGGTGTCTTGCCTTTCACTTACCTTACCACAGAAAATACCATTTACCACTAGTTAGTGACAGGCAGATAATTCTGCTTGTTTCTTTAACATGAAAACTCCAGGATTACTTTCAATTTTAAGTCCATGCTCTGAAATACTATAAAGAAAAAGTAGTAACAGCAGAGAGCAAGTCATACCTGGAATTAGCTTGCTTATTTGGTCCAGAGACTTCCTGATGTTCTTCCTCACAGCCAGAATCTTTTGCAATTGGCATCCCTTGAATGTTTATGATTTTCTAGGAGTTTACACCTTCTGTATCTGTCTTTCTACTCTGAATTTTCCTTTTTGTTATGTTTGCTGCTCCTCCTTCCTATCATCTTATTTACAGAGTTTATTTAAAATAATGCCAGTAGAGCTTTATTATGATAGCTCAAACATGTAAGTGGTTCTGGATGCACCTCTTTATTAATAATCACTTCTATTGTATATAAACGCATTTGGCTGTGCTGTCTTCACTGACAGGTGCCATTAGCAGCCATGAACCTTACAACAAAAGCTTTAACTTAAATGTATGCTATCCCAAAGAGACTTGCTTATAAAATGTAACAACACAAATGTGAATTGTGCAAGTAGTAATCCTATGAGGGAACTTTGAGCTTTACACCTTCTATAGAAAGTAAAGGTTGTTTTGTTACCATGATGTTTGGCACGTTCTTCTCAGCCATTGTTCATTGTGCAGCCTGTGGTCTGAAAAATCTGCAGGTTCTTGTCTTGGTTCACTCTGGTTTTTTCCAATCAAGTCACACAAGCAAGAGAGACAAATTCGTCTATTAGTTTTAATGTTGACATTATCCAGAAGTGCGATGTCTGTATCTTCTGTATGTTTGTACGTATGAATTGGCAGAGCACTTGAAATTATGCTAATGAGCTCCATCTTATATATGCAAATTAGTATGTTGATGCCACTTGAAATGAATATGCATTTTGAAAACTACAGGGGAAAAAAATGAGAGTAGCTGGGGAACAAGACACCTGTATGAAGCCTATTACTGACGATGGGACCAGGCGACCTGTAAGAGGTGGTCTCTGGGAAGAGATGTCATCACGGTGTAATTCTGTCACTTAAGACTCACAGGAATTTCCTGTGGGGATGGAGACACTGAAACTCATCGCTGATTAATCTCAGAATTTTTTCCTTTTACCATTCACTCAAGTGATCCTTGGTACCTGAATTTATGTCACCCAGAGGTGTATTTTAGTGCATTCAGTGTAGAATATTTCTCACGTGTTTGTTTAACTTAGGTTTTTCTTTTCATCTTTAGGTGGGAGATTATGCCTGAATTTCCCCAAGAGAGAAGTTCCATCAGTTTAGTCACCTTAAGCGGAGCTTTGTATGCTATTGGAGGCTTTGCAATGATTCAGCTTGAATCTAAAGAATTTGCACCCAGTGAAGTTACTGACATATGGAAGTAAGTTTAAAGTTAATCACCCTTTCCTGGTGGAAAGCTGTATCAAAAACTGAGGTTTGTAGACACTGGAGGGTAAAATTAGTTCTCTGTTTAACTCGAAATGAACCACAGCACAGGCTGTAAAGCGCTTGGTGACAGATAGAAATGTTTGTCAGAAAGTAACAAATAAACATGAGATTTGTATCTAATTACTACTTCCAGCTACTAATAATTTGAACAGTCTGTGTCATAATCTCCAGATTCTTTTATTCTTTTAAAGAGAGCAAGTTGCCATATCTCTTGGCAGGTTTAACCCTGTAAGTGCACCATAAAAACATTCTCTGTTTTGTGACATTATTATGCAGTAAAGCCTATATACATAGAGGTTTGTACATCTTCGTGTGTTAATAGTGAAATGAGTAATTGTTTCAAGAGATCCAGAAATCCTTACCTCCTAGATTTATTTGGGTTTAATCTAAATCACAGTACTAGTGATGAAACATCACATCTCTGCTATGACTCTTCAGTTGCTATGGTAAATTCAGGAGTTTTAACTGGCAGGATAGGAAGGATTCCCATAAAAAACACCTTTATGTGCAAGAATCTGACGGAATTCAGAAGGGATCCTTAAGACAAGGAGGAAGCTTTTATAGGAGTAACTGAAGTATGACCAGGAGAAGAGCTCACATGTGCGAGAACATTTCTGTTCTGCTCTAGAGGACAAAAGCAGCCTTTTGTGGCGTCCTTCAGCACGTGGTTGCTACAAGCCTTTGCAGCATGTGGACTATCCTCCTTTTCGTGTATTTGTGATGAAGCATCAAACTCAAATTTTAAGATGTTCTGACCCTATTTTGTTAAATATGCAGGTATGATGATGAAAAGAAGGAATGGATTGGCATACTGAAAGAGATCCGATATGCTACAGGAGCCTCCTGCCTCGCTACACGCTTAAACCTCTTCAAGTTATCAAAGCTGTAAACAAAATGCTGGAAAATGTGATATGGGGAGGGAGTTTTGATAGGCTCTTCTGGTTTTGTTGCATGAAAATGTCCCCAGACTGTACAGAGTTTTGTAGCAGCATACTAGTTATACTGTTAACTGTTAAACAGTTCACCTGTCTGTCCCAGTCTTAAGATTTACTAGCTAACCAACAACTGAATTTTTGCCAGTGTTTAAAATCCTGAAGAATTCTAACTAACGTTGATTAGAATAAATGAAGATTTCAGAGAGAAAGAACTCCCATTTTTCACTCTGTGAAATTGCCAATAAAACTAGTTAAGACTTCCTTACGCTCAGGCAATCCAGGATATTGGTGGCTTATATTACAATGCCCGTGACTTAATTAAATGCAACTAGCAGGAAGCTAACTTTATTCTAACTGGCTGTTTGCACAGTCCAATTTCCCCCTTCAGCAATATATGTAGATCGTGCATTCTCCAGCCGTATCTTGAAAATATTTCATTAGGGCCTTCTAAAAATAATTTAGTCTGGAATATGAAGTGTATATTGAAAACAAAAGTGGGCTAACAGCCAGAGCTATACTAGTAGCCAGATGTGAGGAAAGAGAGACAAGTGCATAAGGTTAATAACTCTACGTTTAAGCTTCTGGTAACAAGGGTTTTCCACTTTTTTATGCTTTTATATTTATTTCCCAAAGTGAGTATTTTATGGAAGTTTTTCTCAAGAGATCTGAGGTCATAGACAAGCATTCATGAAAAAGTCCTAGAAGACTTGCTAATCAGCAAATACCTATAGCAGAGAGGACTTTTACATCTAAAAGTAATGTTGATGCATTTTGATGTTGAAACTTTGAACAATTAAACTTTGTTTTTAAAACTGTAAAAGTATCACGTGCTGGTGTCTCTTTTAATGATCTGCTCATGATCACTATCATATTGACAGGACACAGATTTCTTAATACAGCCTTTCCCCAGAACAAACCACTCAGTCTTCTTAAAGTAGAGCATGCCCACCCGTTTTTATTTAGTGTATCTTGAAAGGATTTCTCCATTGAATAAGGAGGGTGTCATAAATCTAAAGGATGTCACAAACCTAAATCTAATGACGACCAATACAGCAGGAAAACTGGGAAAGCAGCCCACCCCGCCTGACCGAACAGCACTTCCAACTATCAGATCAGCCCTTGCATTGCCCTCCTAGGTGACAGAGGTAAACGTATGGCAAAGGCACGGCCGTCGCAGCTCATTTCAGTACGTTACTGTACGCTGGTACTTAATCTGTGGGACATCTGTTCTGTTTTCCCCTTTAGTACCCAAATCTTCAGCTGTTCTTAGCATCTTTTCATTGGCTCCAGTTACATCACTGGTTTACACCAGCCCATCTGCTCTAACACTTGCTGATTTAATTCAGAAAGAATGGCTGCAAAGGATCAAAACCAGCACATTTGACTGAAATACTCGTCTATCGCTTTTCTTAGGTGCCCTTTCTGAATCCACTCGTAGCAAGTTTTAATCCTCTTCCCATTGTCAATACTCATCCACACTGAACTTGAAGATACTGGGCTTAGCACAGAGTGGCTGATGGCTACCTGAAAAGCAGGGTTCAGCTCAACGCGTGACCACCCACGACTGATCACTACAGCCCCCGCCACCTTTCTTACGCTCCAAGGTTGCTCCCTGAAGGCCATCTGTACAGAAGCAGGGTTATGCAAGAGCCCTCTGATTTGTAGCTCACCTTCTGAGATCCTAACCTCTATTTATGATTGTCTTCTCCATTTCATACAAAATATAATCTGCATATAGTCGATGTGCTGTGTCTTCAATGATGTTTCCTCAAAGCACTCGTCTTCTGTGTACTGGAGCCCTTGTCCATTTGATAGCATAAGCAACCATCTACTAGTTTTTTCAGTCATCCCAGAACTGTGACGGCTGCCTCAGAAGAAAAGCACCTTGCAGCTTAGATCAGTTCTGTCAGTTTTCCCCTGGCTTTTCAGTAGTGTCCTGCTTTGTATTGAGTTAATAAAAATACCTTCTCCTACTACTGAGTAGTTTAAAAAAACCCCAACGCAACAGCCAGGTACATAACGGTCAATCCAGAAATGCAGTTGCTGACCTCTGCCAGGTTTTAAAGGAACTGGCAAAAAGAACATCTATTGCTTCTACCAAAAAGGCAGGAAAACGCCCGTATGTTGTGTGTGAGAGATGGGCAGAGCTAGCAGTCGTCACGAGGTAACGGCAGCTGTGGTCACAGCATGGCTGCTGCTGAAAATGGGCTGATCTGCAGAAGTACAACTGCTCTACAGTTACTGCTCTGCAAAGAACCTTCTCCTGGCTCTTCCACTTTTTCCTTCTCCATCGCAGTACCTTATGCCTCTTGACACAAACCCTGGCTGAGCACCATCACGGGAAGCCTAGTAACACAGATGGTTTTGCAACACGATAAACCAGCAATATTTTTCACCACCAGTAACCAAGGTTGTTGTCACTCTCCAAAGACTCTTCTTGGTCTTGATTCTTGGTTTCAATTTTCAGCTTAATTTGTTCTTTTGCACACTGTCTTATTTACAGAACAGGCAGGTTAGACAGTTTGTCTAATTTTGTTTTATTTCTGTTAGCAGGGGCTAGTCCAATGCATAATGCCATAATAATAAATTCAATTAATTATCCAGTTGCTAACAACAGCCTATGTCTAACACAAGCATTATTTTGTCCTTATCACGTATAAATCTTTCAGGTATCCCTTCCAAGTTGCATTTAACCGCAGTATAGGTGGTTCAAGGGTCTGGGTGGCTGCCAGACCTCTAGAACTGGTCATCTTATGTACGTGAAGGTATTCCAGAAGGCTCAAGCCATACTTCTGCACATGCCACATCACAGGGTGGAAGCAGCTGGAGGTTCCTCACTGCACAACACCCTCCCCACCCACAGTACCTCTGTTCTGGAAGCTGGGAACAGAATGGCTAGAATAGCAGTCCTATTCTTAGTAAATCTGCATTTCGGTTTCTTGGTTTCACAGAACAGATACTGTTTGATCCCTATTGCTCATTCTGTCACATGCTGGCGCACAGACATAGTTTCCAGTAGATCCGCTGCCTCCTCTCTCACAGCCAAGAGTATTTCCAACTTTTTCTTTGGACAGTTTTATGTCTGCCTAAGCCTCTGTGCTATTTATTTAGGAGATAATAATGTAATTTTATGGCAAAACTGTCACAGGCTCGTGTACTGAAAGAATGACTTCCAGATAATGGGAGATTTTAAGCATCCTTACCACATCTTCCTGGCCCACTGTGACCTGCCTTTTGCAACAAATTGAGGATGAAATCTCCTGATGCCCTCTGGTCCAGTTGACACACAGCTAAAGAGATTTTCGAAACAATTACAATTTGTTTTACAAATTACAAAACAATTTGAAAGGATTACAGGAACTGTAATGGTACATAAAGTGTTTGTATAAAAAGTACTTTTGACTGCATGTCTGACATCACTGTATTCCATATAGATGCTTTCTCAGATATTCTAGCTGTTCACCTTTTGTTGACAGAACCATAGAATACCATTCAAAGTGAGGAATCTGTAGAATGGAATCATACAGAGTGTTAACATTGGTATACACCATACACCATCTTACAAGCAAAGGCTCTCTGACAGCTCTGGTTCTCCACTTGAAGGTATTTTATCACCTGTGTGTCCTTCCAAAAGCTAGGCTTATTCTAGTGCTGAAAAGGTTAATTTCTCAGTGTAAGGTTCTTTTTTCAAACAGGCAGTTTGCTTCCAAAAAGCAGCATAATTGCAGAGACGTAAAGCAGGTGCCCACGCAATACAGGCTCTGACAACTCATACAATCTCCCACCTTTCGAAACCCAAATCCAGAGAAAAATCCAAGGTCACTATAGTTTGTAACAATGTATCAAACTGGAATGGTCTATCAGTAGCACAACATTTGCTGTCTGGGCAACGCGCGAAAGGATGATTATCCTGGTAAAAAGAAACCAACCACACAACTATAACCTTAAGGAAGAACTCCAGATAAAATTAAGAGCGAGTAATTAAATATGCAGGAAAACCTGCAGTCATGAGCTTCCATTACCCAAACATTTCTATGCTGATGGCTGTGCATTATCCCTGGCCACTATTCCCTGTCACAGCACTATTACTGCAGCAGACAGACAGCATCCATATTCCATCTTGCAGCTGCTGTAACCATCTATCACATTCAATCTTTTTCCTAGCGTAGGAATCTTTGATGAATTGAATTGAAACTTGTTTCACTTTTTCCCTTTTAGTCATTACCCTGAGATTGCTAGTTTGCCTGCAGTAAGGTAAGACTGAGATGTTTTGACTTCTTTGCTGCAACCGCTTTCAAGAGGAGGTGCAAGTTCTATGAAGTCCCTACACCATCCTGAGAACAGCTTGCAACTTCCCCCCTAAACACAAAAATCACTCTCACCCAATAGGTGCTTGTAACTATTAAAACTATCTCTAATCTTAAAAAATACTTTAAATGTCTTGAAGTATCAATCTGCACTATCAATACAACTCAGAAAGGACATAAAATGTTGCTGACTGCTCACCTGAACTACCCTGTACCCCAGCATCTCCAGGTGTCGCTTTTTCACTGCAGGTTCTCCTTTCAGATGATGTGAATCTTTGCTAAAAGCTTTTGAATCAAGAAATTCCAAAGCAATTCTGCAAACAACAAAAATGTGCATTTATTTTCAGGTCCTATCTGAATAGCCAGAAGTGGTATTTCTAGTTCAGTTTTGACAGTTGCTGCAAGACTACTACTAGATAAACCTGGCAATTCATAGAAAAAAGAAAGTCAAACAACTTCCTGAAACTGGACAAAACATTTTCCTCGTATTGATCGAGAAATACTTGAACTTCACACGATTCAGAAAAAGAATTTCCTCCCTCTGTTTTTGTTCAAATGGCAAAACCAGCTAACCAGCATTTTCAGGGCTTACATTTGAAGAGGTGGGAGGAAAGACAGTACTCCAGTCTCATGAAACACATTTCAGGAGTGGCCTGTCTGCTCTAGTGCACGGGGTCTGGCTGGGACGAGGTTCCTTGTCTTCACAGCAGCTCATATGGTGCTGTATTTTGGATCTGTGACCAAATCTGTGTTGATAACACACCGGTATTTTGACTATTGCTGAAAAGTGCTTGCACAGCAACAAGGCCTTCTGTTTCTCACTCTGCACCCACAGTGTAGAGGCTCGCATCGGCAAGAGGTTGGGAGGCAACACAGCTGGAACCTCCAACTGGCCAAAGCGGTATTCCACACCATATAACATCACGCTCAGCAATAAAATGGGAGAGAGTTTTTCCAAAGAAGCCATTGCTCCAGCATTGGTCTGGTGGCGAGTGACTGCTTTTACATCCATTGTTTTCTTTTCCCTTTTTAAAATTTAATTCTTTCTTCTCCTCACTTATTAAACCATCTTAATTGCAATCCCAGGAGGGTTTTTCCTTGCTTTTGCCCTCCAGATTCTCTCCCCCATCACACTGCAGAGGAGCGAGTGAGCAACCGGGTAGGAGCTTAGCTACCGGCTGGGGTCAACCCACCACACCTAGGAAAGCTAAAACTCACAAGGCTTTCAAAAAAGGAACGGAGAAATAAATAGCCTCAGGGTTGCAACAACCATTCAGGGCATAAGCATCAAAAAAAATGGGCTAAAACTTGATCTGAACTTGGAAGCTTGGAAGAGCTAACTTGCAAGAATTTGACGTACTAACCTCTGAGCTCCTGGTGGCAGAGCCTTTCTCCCTTCATCTTCGATGTCATGTCGCAAATATGCTCCCTCCACATCATCCAACGGTGTATTCCGAGCCACATAGGAAAAAGGCTTTTTATTTTCATCCAGAACGCACTCGAAATCTGCAAGACAACACAACAAATCTGTTCACTGACAAAAAAAAAGTGGAAGAATTTGAGCTGTACAGTGTTTACTTGTAGAAAAACTAAGTGATAACCATAATTAGAGATCCCCTACATTATTTATATTACGCAGAACTTAGAAACAGTATTTTATAAAGCAATTTCTTCTTTGCAGTATCTCATGTCCACATGCCCAGGGGCTTCCTAATCTTAGTGATAATAGTGATACCACAGGTCTCCATAACAATCCTCAGAGGATTAATTTCTCACCTATTTCATAGCAGTATGGTGTGAGAACAGATATCCTTGCATAATGGCTTCCTCCTAAGATCTCTGTCAGCATTCTGTGAACATGCTGTCGCAGTGGATGTATTCGCCCACTGCCTACGAAGACAAAATAAAGAATTCATACATCAAAACTTCCACAGCCAAAGTTTTGAAAATAGCACTTTATGACACCTCATTTTTGACATCCAACCTACTGAAATAAAACTTTTCCACAGACACCTGGTGTTATTCCATCATAGTTCAGAAACCAAAACCATGTGATCATCTTTTGGGTGGAAAGTGGCAGGTGCCTATGAAGCATGAATTTCAACTCCAGACTTTCCAACCCAGGTTTTCTCATTCACATACTATAAACACTTCAGTTTCAGGTGTCACCTGTTGGATTTTGTTTGCTTTTAATCATGCTTAGACACTTAAATATTTACTTATTTTGCATCTATTATAGGCACACCACACTATCTGTCACTTCTCTGTCTGTTGCAGATGGTTTAATACCTTGCTCCATTAAACACCTTCAGTCTCAGAGATAAAGTAGCTGAGTTCGATGGAGTGCAAAGCAGATCTTCCCCAATAGAACTAGTGGAGGAGATACCAACTTTGCATTTTAGAAGAAATGTCTAGCAGACTGTTGAAAATAGGTTAATAGTAACAAGGGTGGCCTTTCCTCTCCTAAATTACTTACTGTTACTTAAGACACCTTGGCAGTAGCGCTCATGAAACCAAGGGATGTGAAACTCCGGGCATTCCAGACAGACTGCTCTGTTCAACTTCATGAGGCATAAGCGGACCCTCTGTTTTACGGTATCAGGCAGGACTAAGTTAAACAAAATAAAAAAGGTATGAACTGCAATGTGAGAAACCCAATACACTGAACCAAATAGCTAACGCTGAATTCTCTACTAGAGATGCAAATATCTGTATACTTCGGCATTTATAAAATTCATGCTGCAGAATCTTAGAAAGGTTCTCAAAATACCTGAGGAAGAAATGAAAAAATAACAGTTTTGCACAACAGCAAGACAGAAGAAAGGAGCAATTTAAACTCTCTTATATCGTTTCATTTCTAATGAATTGATTGAAGGCAAAATGGCAACAGTATACTGACAGCAAACAATGTACTGGTAGAAAGAAGCAGTCAGAAAAACACTCAGTCTCTTATCGAGAGAGAAGAGAGCGACAGGACTCATTTCTTGCAGACAAGAACCCCACATTATTTCTTGAACTTTGTGACTATTTGTAGTAATAAATACCACACTAATGTAATTTTATTTCCAATAAAATTGAAGAATTATTACATACTGAGTGCAGTAAGTTGACTATAGAATTTGTTTCAAATGAGCTCCTCTCATTTGGAATACAAGGCTGTACTTTGAAAACACAGCACAAATTTTTGTTTTTACCTTCCCTTTTAGCACTCAAAAAATGACTAGATTATATAGAGGGGTCTTTCCAGAAAATGGAATTGTTCGAAGAGCAGTTCTACTCAAGTCATATATAGGTCTACAATTCCATTTTATGCCAAATGCTACATAATCAAATTCATCAGGGCGACAGGTATCTACCTGCAAGTTGAGCATCCAATTTGCTTAGGAAAGAAACATCAAATATCCTTCTTATCAGAACTGGAGGAAAATACCCAGCCACAGCCAGAACATGACCAAGCAGCACCAAGCGGTAAGTTTCAAAACAACCTTTAAAAAAACCAAACAGAAATCCACATTAACACATAACAAAGTTGAAAGCATTTGCAATGCCCACCCCCTGGCCTCCTGAATCATCAATTTTCTCTCTTAACGTACTAAATGAACCCATATGTAGATTAAGGACCACCTCTGCTAACTGCACCAAAGCATAAAGTAACTCTTGCCAGGTCTTTGCAGGAGGAAACTAGTTAGCTTTAAAAAAGGTCACTCCACAATATTTTAGTAGACAGCAAGTTTTCACAGTTGTGTGGCTGTATCATCAACCAAAAAAAAAAAAAAAAAAAAAAAAAAAAAGTCCTTACGCATTTCCTCTACAACTTAGCCATTTCTTTGTGATGAATTACAAAATGTATCCTATCTCCAAATGATGATTCCTGGGGAATGCCACAACAATCCTATACAATAACAGCACAGCAAATTAATCAGAATTTTGACTTACTTTTTACTGTGCTCAAGATACCTTGCTAGTCCCTTATCAACAGTAATTTTTAAAGGGTGAAATGAAGCTAGAAAACCCAACAGAAGCAAACATTGATTCTTTGTCATGCTTTAACCCCAGTAGGCAGTGTTTGTGATAAGACACTTTTTTGTTTTGTTTTTTTTTTTTTAAAAAAACACACACCCACCCCCCCATTCTATTCCCATTTTTATTCAGTACAAATAATAGCTTCCAATTATATTTATTTGATGTCAGAATATCTTTGTCTAATGTACTTACTCAAGTTAGAAGTAAGATATTGGATACAACTCTCAAAGAACTCCTCATTGGTAGGAGGGTCATAATTCATAGCAGAGAAGAGGAAGAGAATAATATAGATTTCAGAGGGGTGGATCTAGAAAAAAAAAAAAGAGATCCTAAATTAAGTCACTGCAACATATCCTAATATTGCTTTACAATAAAAACAGGGTTTATAATTCATTCAGAATTGGGAGATTTAAGTCTAGATAAACCATTTTCTACATACCTATTTTTGGTCAACTTTTCCTGGAGAAAAATATATTAAAAAACCCAAACACCAGAAATCATTAAAATTACAGCTATGGCTAAAACTCAGTATCTGTTTCATGTGGATGACACAAGTTTTTCTGTATACTTAGACTTTAAGAAGCTTTTAAAAAGGTTTGTCTTAAAGAAACTAAACTCATAAAATAAAATCAAACATCTATATAAATGCAATTGAGAAGAGTGGGGAGGGGGGTGGGGTGGGGAGGAAGAAAACGCAGTAATTTTGACCAAAAAGACAGGCTGTTGGGAAAATCCCCACAAGAATGACTAATGTAAAAATATACACTGTGTGATGTGACTATTTGTAAAAGAGTTTAAAAAAAAAGTATTTAAGATGGTCAAATGTAAACCTGAACACAAAGGATTATGGCTGACCTAACACAAACTGACTGAACAATAAAATAAGAAAGGAAAATTAAAGAGAAGTAAGTGCAAAATAATATACATAGAAGCAAAACAGCTTCGAGTGAACACAGCAAATCATGAGCTCCAAATCAGGTAGACTGAAGTAAACTTTTAGAATCATTGTGTGGATTGTGCTTTGAAACACATTTACTACTAACCTGTAATTTCTTCCTGAATAACTTACACAGTACAGAAAGAAAAACTGTAATACCTTGTCTATATTTTCAACAGTCACACAAGCTATTCTGTCAAGTAATGAAGGACAGCGGTGGTTTGTTTTTATGAGAAAAAAAGACAACTGTCGAACATTTGCCCATGTTATTTGGTCTATCAAGCGCTGACACGTGGCCATAGTTTCCTCAGTGAGGACTTCTTCAAACCACTCTCCATTCACATGTGTAAGTTCTTCCAACAGAAGATTTAAGTTGTTGCCTTTCTGAAGCCTCTGAAATCCACAGTCATTTAGTTTTTGCAGAAGCTTTACACATAGCTCAGAACTTTTTTGCCAGTGCAACTGGTCATAATGATTCCATTTGACAAGAGCTGTAGCAATGCGATTCAAATGATGGAGCCTGCACTGAGGCAGAACTGCTGCTGCTTTGTTTATAATGATTTCCTCCACTTGAAAGGAAGGAAGCATGGCCAGACCACGAATTATTGCAGCAGTATCAGCAGGTATGACACTTGATTTTAAAAATCTGGAAGAGAGGCAGAAATAAAAACAGACCATCAGTACGGACAAAGCGCAAATGTTTAAACAAATATTTTACAGGCACAAAAATTCTATTTTAAAAGTCAAAAACTGCACATCATAAAAATAAGTAGATATATAATACCTATATTATATATATATATAAAATAAGTAGAATATTAACAATGTGGTGGAAATTCACAGTCAGTGACTACCATCTTTTTTCATTGAGATTAACTTCTTCCTTCTAATTTATTCAAAACAGAAAAAGGGAAGATGACAGGGAGCATCTCAGTCAGCTGGTGAGGCTTCAAGTGTTACTGATAAACACAGAAGTCCTTAGCAAGGGCAGAAGGTCCACCTCTGTGAATGGAGTCTGTGGGTTTCTGGGCCTAGATAGTTTCCGTGATTTCTGTCCTGGAGAGCACCAGGTTCTGAGGTGCCTGAGGAACATGAAAGCATCATCCACTAAAAACATGCACAGCCAGGGCACTGCATTCCTACAGCAGCTGAGCAATGAAAGCAACAGTGGCAAATCTCTTCTCCCACAATTCCAGAAATTGTTTCCCTTTCTGTGTTGCAACTGTACAACCCTGAGAAGTAACTAGTCAGTTCTTCAAAAGAAGAGTACTTCTGCTTCACACTTTCATTTATCCCAAACATAGCATACTTACTGTATATTTTTCATTTCTTTTTCCTTCAAAGATCGAAGATGACATTAATACCTACCCTTCCTATAAAGTAACAGTTAAAATTTCCTGTTCGGTGTCATTATACTGCAGCAGCCAAAGGGTGAGGGGCAAAAAAACGTATTTTTAAAAGATATCACACCTTTTAACAGATACTATCAGGTCTATGGCCAGACAATATCCACTTCCTATCCTATGATTTACGTGTTTAATAGAATCAAATACTTTTAACAGTTTGTTATATTTTCATATTTTATGGAAACAAAACAATTTAACATCTTTAGCTTGTTATTTAAAATACTAAGTAGACAATTCTTTAATACTGAAATGCTAAATTTCCAAGAATACACACTTACCCATATAGTAACATTTTTAGTTTGGCAAAGAGCTCCAGATTGTGGCAACGCAACTCCACCAAGTACTGTGTTAACTTTACCAACTGTAATACATGATAGCTATCCAAATGTTTGTGCAGAACAGAAGTCATCCTGAATACAAAGAGAAAAAAATGACATGGTATTATGCTAACACAGAAGATATTGCAAAACCCCACATCCCACATGAAGAAGGGGTGTCCTGCAGTGCACAGTATCCAGGTGGAGGGTTGCACACACCTACACTCCTCTCCACCCCAGTTTTGACAGTGTTCCAAGACACAGCAGGCTCTCTCCACTTAGCGAATCACAAAATTAAAGCCCTCATCACAGCAAAATAGTTATTTCACTCTAATAATTTCCATTGCAGACTTTGAAATCCCTGACATTTAGAGCAGACCAAGAATGGGATAAACTAGAACAGCAACACCAGCTTCAGCACCGTGGTACTCGCATAATGGTGAGGTTGCTACAGAACAGTAAAGGTTGCTACAACTATGGTGGTCTAAAGCTGCAAGAGGGGGCTAGATTTGTAGGGAAAGATAATACCTTAAGATCTTCTTTAGACAGGGAGATTCAAGAACAAGCATGAACTCACCTGGTCTTCCCTTCGATACCGCTCTGCTCCTTGCCCTTTTTCTTCAAAGGGCCTACTTGCTTCACATAACTACTTTCAATCCAGTTACTGCTCACAAGCTGCATTTAACTCTGCTGCATCTGTGACTTATATCTGATGCTACATCTTCTGTGCCCAAAACCTCAGCTGCTTTTCCCTTCACTGTACGAAAGATATTACCTCTCTCTATAAACAACGTTCAGTTTACAAATGCAGAAAATCTGGCCCAGGTTTTTAAAGATGCAAGACTTGATAGTTCAAAGTAGGGCACAATGAAGAAACAATTCACATCAGTGACAGGATTTCCTAGATAGGACACATTCTCTGCAACTTACTACATTCTCATTTGTCTCACAAGTTTACAGTAATTGTTTGAGGCTAAATCTACTCAAACAGGATCACGTATTTGTAAACAAGCCAAAAATCCTATTACATCAACTCAGTAGGGTTAAAATGCCCTTCTATGAAATTCCTGAACTGCCTCAATTACTTCTGGGTCAAACTGTGATATTCTAAAATCTGTGACAGCTCATTATATATATAGTATATATGCACATGTACGCAAGTGACACACTCTCTACTTCCAATTTACTGGATATTATATAGTTTTCCATATTAAACAGAAGTAGTTTACCTAGAGAATACAAATTCTTAGTAGTAACAAAAAAAAATTACTTTTTGAGTAGATGAGTATTTCTGCATTTCATTTTCTGCATCGTCTTCAGTATTACCAATACTTGGTGACTGCTAAATTCTTCTGCCATGTGCTCTGCAGTTACTAGTAACCTAAAGATGAGAAGAAAAGATCTGTTCTCCAAAGCAAAACAGTTGAAAATCTCCAGCAAAGACTGCAGCCATTTTCTCTGTCTAGGAGGGAAAGAACCAATAGACTACTCCAGGAAATACAGGAAAACAAATTCCCCCAAATTAGAGACCTTTGTTCTGTGGACCTTCTCCTAAACACTTGATTTATATGGCACAGATAAACCAGATGTGAGTGTGTTAGATCAGTACATACTGCCCTGATGCTAGAAACTAGCCAGTCCAATAATTCTGAAAGCAGACACAAAGTAGGGAAGGTACTCTAAGACACTAAACAATTCATAATCAATCAGCAAGCTACCGATAACAGAATCAAACATGAGCTGAACTGGTTCTGGGGCAAATAAAGCCTATTAATTTTTCTACCTCAGCACTGATTTTTATGAAAAATAAAATAAATTGAAAAAAAAAATCTAGGAAAAGCTTTTGGAACTAAGTCAGCTATGGCAAAACCAACACAGGCTTGCAGTATATCCCAGAGCTCCGAAGAGGCGAATGTTCATGAAGAAAAGTCTGAAAATATGACCAATTGTAATTAACATAGCAAATCCCGCCTAAAACTGCACACTTTGAGAGACCCATGACTAATACCACCCCTAAATAGGACTCTGTAGCACAAGAAACACAGGCAGAGAAAAATCTGCCACACAACATTATGCTCTAATTGCAAAATAAACGCTGAAGTGTTCCCTGCTGACAACCTTTCATATAGAATATGATGTACAGCAAACTGGAACAAGACAAGGCTCAGGCTGTTTCAGCTACTGCCAGTCTTAAAAAGGAAAAAGCAACACATACCACTGCATGTGTATTTCTCAGGGGAAAGACAGAAAGCTTTTTTACTACCATCCACTGTGAAAGGAAGGCTGTAGTCTTAAGAGACAAAGCTACAAGATCACCTTGCATAACAGCATTCACATACCCCTTGACTGTATCTAGCTTTCTATGCAACTGTTTTAAGACAAACTGCTATGACAGTATGAATAATTTAATAACACACTGCTACAAAGCTCCAAACTAGGAAACCAAATGCTTAGCTCATAGATAGGCTCAGAAATTCCTCCAACCAGCAGTACATTTTTAATTTCTGTGCAAGACTATGTATATATCATAAATAAGACAAAATTGTTAATAAACTTACCTTTCCCTTACCTTGGATCCTGCCATAGGCCCAAGAGTAAAAAATAATTTTGCAAAGGTTTCAGGATCATAATGATCATTTATAGTTTCAGATAGCAGCTGTTTAGCAACCAAGCGGAATTCAGCACTGTCAAAACCCAGCTGCTCGTACAGTCCAAGAATAAGACTAATACTGCGTATATCAAGACCAGAGGCATTTTTAAGGAAAATCTGGTTGCATTTTTCTAGCAATGGATGATGGTATCTCAGTTTAACATTTTGAAGAAACTGTAGTACTCTTTTGGCATAGCTGAAGTGGACGGCATCCTTTTCTTCCAAGAGCTGTCCAGCCTTGTGTAGTAATCGATCTCGAAAACTCTGTGAGATAACATCAGATATGCTGATCATCAAAACTGACAAGATCCTAAAAAATTTAAAAGATTTTACACTTAAACGTTGAACATGAGTAATAAATTTTAGATTTCTTAAATAAGACTATGCAAAGAAAGGAACGTTAGGGTATTGCTGGCTTCTGCATAAAAAGGAATTTTAAATCTAATGCAGAAAAAACAATGAGCAAAACCTATTTCTCCTACTAAAGCAAAAATTCCACTTTCAGTGAATTTCTGAAACAATTGGGATTTTTCAACCATCCCTTACAAAGTTGCATGCAATGAAAGCATTTTGCCTAAGGCAAGGCCCTGACTTGCCTGATTCTAATTTGCAAAAAAGATCTTTAATGTTCAATGGAAAATAAAGGAACCTAAACAATTCTCAAGTAACAGAATGGGGAGAAGAGTCATTGTCACTCCTAAAGAAAGAAACCCTTCCTAGGGGAATAAAACTTATGACCACAGGGAGAGTAATTTCTGTAAAGAAATGCAGTCCCATTCAGTGAGTTTCATAAGCAGGTTCCTCACATCCACAAAAATACAATGTTGTGACTGCTGGTGCTGTGTAAAGTAAAAAAAAGCAAGAGCAGCCTTTGCTGTAATGGTCCAGGGAAACAGAGGCAAGAAAAAGAAGCCTGGACTTCTTTGACTAGGGCTGGGTTTTAAGTAATTTTACTATTAGGGTAATGCACTAGATATGCTAGCAAGAGAATTGGTTAATTCAACCTGACCAAAAAACCCCAAAATTCTCTGAAGATAAATAAAAATAACATTTCTTGAAGACTCCTTATTGCTATTCACAGTTGTATAAACTAAAACCATGTCACAGCAGAGAAACTACCAATGTCAAGGAAGCGAAATATCTTTTGGTGAGTCAATAGCCTCTAAATTCTCAAAAAAGTCCGTGTAAAATTTAGAACCAGGGTAAAGCAATATCTGCCGTTTTTTCCCCTGTAAGTGGAAGATTAATTTTAAGTCAGTGTTTAAATGGGTTATAAAGAAATTCTACACAAAATCATTGGAAAAATGCATTCACCTAAGCAGACCTGTCCATGAAAATCAACACCCGAATACAAATCACCTCTTTCCCACAAACCCCAAACAGCAGAAAAACAACCTCTAGTTGAAAAAAAGGAAAACCGTTAAGCAAAGGCAGCCCAGCAATTGTGACATATTGCTTCTCCTGTTACTCAATTTCATTCTGACACTTACCTTATATCCTGTATAGAATCCAGCTTCACGTCCACAATATGAGCTACTTTGCCAATTACAGGACTGCGATGTCTGCGTTGCTTGTATAAACATAGTGCAAATTTAGACAGAACTGGCAAACTAAGCCTGCCAAGACATCAAAGAAAGAGTATTTCCCTTTTAATTCTAGTGAATACCTGAAGACAAAAATCTACTTCAACAACTACATAAAAGACAAGGTTATAATCAAAATACAAAACAAGGAAACAAGTTACCTAAGCATTTTCTATTTGGTCACCTATAGTGATAGCACAGACTTAGCCAAAACACCTATGTACTTCATATTAAAGAATATTGCTCATACGGAGCTCTAAAAAAAACAGAACTTCTTCATTTAACCAGAGCAGTTTAAGAAATCTATGAAGATTACATAGTCAAGCAATGATGTGAAATAGCTAAAATGAATGCAAGCAATGTACTACCTGAATATCATTTTGTGTTCAAGCTATACTGAATTGATCTACTTGTCAAGATGCCCCAGGGGTTAAGCTGGGAGAGGCAAGCCTGTGATGCTAGTGCCAAGACCGACACTAGATTCCTTCTGCCATTAACCTGAGATTAAAGAATGAAAATTACAATATAAACCGTTTAAAAGTTGGACAGCAAGCACTAAGATACAACTGTAAATATTAAAACTTGCAATTTACTTCAAACACAGAAATTTACACAGACCATGTATTTAAAAACCTTAATTGTTGGTCCCTGTTGTTGGAGTATCTGAATCTCTCAAGCATTTGTGTACCAACATCCATCAATACTCAAGGCCTCTGTATGTATAAAAATAATACCCGAAACCTTCAAAAAACATAACTGATATTTGAAATAGGTAACATTTAAAACATCTTGTAAATACTTTTTGAGAACTCTGTAGCCTCACGTGAAGCAAATCACGCTTGCAACTTTTCACAAAGCGTAGCAATACAGCACTTACCTTTCCAGTCTTTTCCATGCTTCTGTAACAAGCACATCTGTCAGAGAATCATGGCCTTCAACATTGAGCCTTCAGAAGCAAGACATAAGTTTGAAGTTTGCTTCAGCATTTATAAAGAAATAAGATATGTCCTTTTGTTATGATAAATAATGTTTTGCTTTTCTATTGCTCCCTCCATTCAAACAGATTATAAATATTTGTGCATCAATAATCACAATTCAGTTTACTGGGAGTGCAAAACACATCAGTTCTGCCTGCATCGCAAAAACTGAAGCACAAGACATTAAGTCGTCTGCGTCACACAGTCAAAAGTACAGAAGCTGGGACAGGGCTGTCTCCCAGTTTCCTTATAGGATGGCTCTGCAGTGAAAATTCCATCTCTTTTTATTACCAAATACAACATGTATATATGTGGGATCCAAAATAATGCTGCTTACCTCAGAATACTATATAGGGTGTCCACTACGGCCTCATCTTCCATGTGTTCCACCTTGTTTTCTGCTAAAATGCAAAGAGTAAGAAACTGGGAGTGATTTCTTATATAGTCACTAGTCCTTAAGAGTAGTGGCCTCTTCTTTTGCAATTGCCACAGGACGTTTAACGCAATTCCCACATGTTTTTCAGAAAGCCTGGTCTTGTTCCTTTCAACAAGGCTGAACACTTCATCTTCATGGGTGCAGCTATTTATCTGGCTCAAAAGCAGATCGCTACTCAGAGTTCGAGCTTGGTAAAGTCTCAGTGTATGCAGGCAAACCTGCCTCAAACAAAGCATTTTGCTATGCCTACCAGCTATCCTTAAAGATAGTTTTCAAAAAGATCCTTCTTTCAGTTTTCACAGTAAACCATGTTGTTATGAAGAACAAACACATGTATTTGAAAAACAGAGGATCGCTCTTCTTTCATCCTGTATGGTCACTATATTAAGAAGAATTCAATTTTGAGGTACCTGTAATGAGACAGAATTAAAGCAGTTAAGTACAGTCACAACTTCTAGCTGAAAATCAACATCTCTACCTTTTAATGTTCTGAGTAAGATAAGCTTGAGAAGAACCTACAGCCTGGATTATTCCCAGAGAAGCTCCCAACAATGAACACTGACAGGCTCACAAGCACTAAGAAAAGTTAGCTCACTTGGCAAGTTTTCGAATTTAGAAACCCTCCTTTCAAAGGCACGTATGCTATCATGCTACTACCAAGAAGGTAAAGCTGAGCTTTTTAACATGCAGGCACTGCACGACTAAGTCAAGTGAGGCTTGCTCTCACTAGGCCACTTCATAATCCCAAACTTGGGTCCAGGTACTCCCAGAAAACACAACTATTGGTGGTAAAAGGAAATAAAGTGGCAAGAGCTCCTGAGCTGGCATCACTGGATTCCTCTGGCTCTCTAGATGCATCCATCCCACAGTGATATCTACTGCACCCTGTCTACAAGCCTCTCCCAGAGTTTCCTTCCTGCTCTGCTCTCTTACAAAAGAGATGTGGTCTATGTCTTGTAAACACATAAAAATTTTGGTATGTGGCTTCTAGTCAGGAAGGTTGACCACCTTTGTAATATAGGATCGGTCGCAACGCATCAGCTGAAATCACCCACTGCACAAAAGAAAAGTAACATAATTCCCCAAATTCTAGTGGCAGTTACAGCTTTATCTATTGAAATCTGGTAAGCATTGACTTTTTTTCTTAATATATCCCCCAATTTGTACACAGTGCTAGCACACGTGTATTCCACAACCTACAAAACTGTTTCCAAGCTGCAGAACACAAACTACTGCTGGTAAATGTCACGGTACAACAAAAAAGACCCATCAAATTCCCTTAACACAGAGACCACTGAAAAATCTGCAAGTCTTGCTTTAGGAGATATAACCATTAACAACAAAAATTATCAACATACTGAACCTTCAGCAAACTTGAATGCTCTTCAACTGTAGGCATGATTCCATCAGTGCAACATTATCCAGGCAACAGCAGCAGCACATACTAGGTCTACTGAGAAAGAAAAAAACTTATTTGGGCAGTCTATGTCAGGTAGTGAAACCATTCCACAAAATTAGATACAGCTGGATTTCTTCTGATGTCTGCACAGTCACCTTCACAGAATAAAAAGTCAAATGACATATTGTACTGCACTGCTGTTGCTGACACTGGGGCAGATACAAGGAAAGCTAAAATGAAGTCATTTTAATTTTGATGTTGTAATGTGAAATGTTTTCTTCCCTGTGCAAAATAAAAGCATACAAAAATAAAAGATGCAAATCTCCTAGATATTATACATTAAGTACCTTTTATAATAATAATTTGCTTTATGGTCCCTTTTTAGAGATTGCTTTTATTGCTTCTATTTGTTCCATATGGCAGCTGTCTTTACAAAGAATTTATTTCACTTCATCACTGAGAACAGTTGTGTGACAGTATTTATTCCATGTAATCTCCATAAAAAGTATTTTTGGCTTTTCCCTCTTAGTATGCAGCCACACGCTTTTAGAAGTAGCTGGGTCTTCTCATGAGATTTTATAATATGTATATAATAAGCTGAAATACAGATCAAAGGTTGGTCAAGCCACTGTTAAATCACAGTCTAGTAATCTTCCACAGTCTCAAGTACTAGATCAACCACATTTACCAGAACATTTGACAATTTTTTTACCCTACAGATTTTCCAGCTGACTGAAAATACTTCTTCTGTTCCCTTTTGCCATGCAGATTCATGTTGATGGAGCCAACCAGATACAGTAACAATAATCAAAAGCGGAAGTGACTGACTGTTCTACCAACAGCTTCTAAGGAGAAGCTGCAATACAGAGTTACCAGTTATTGAAACTACTTAATTTAAAGAGGAAAAAAGCATCTCCCCTACAATGATTTGATAGTAAAGCACAGCATGAAAAATAGCACAAATTTTTAACCTTTTTGTATGACCGTGTCCAGAGTTCTAGCTGCAAACAGGGTTTTTTTCTTAATCCTGTTACAGAGAATTAAGACAGCATCAGACAAAAACTTCTGAGAGCATATTGATACTTAGTCCCCACAGTACTGGCAAACTAAGCTGCCAGAAACCAGGATGAAGTAGATACCTGAAGAGAACATAAAAACTTCATGCTCATATAATTTGCTTGTTAGCCCAGGTAACACATCCTTTCCCCTACTCGTGCTGCAGCGGACCCTGCATCCCCTACCCTAATGACTGGGAACCAGGATCTCCATCTAAAACACTCTGCAGGAAGTTTCCAAGTATTTCTCTTTCTGGAAGTATTTAGCAGATGTAAGTGATTTATCACAAACCTGTATGCAATTTTAAATTGCAATTAATTCTAGTATCATAAAAAGGAAGCAAATAGGAAACACTAGATGTTTTGAAACTTACAAATACACACATATTAAAACATAGATAGATTAAAAATAGGGAAATTGTATGTACTTAAGGAACTATTTCTAAAGTATTCTACTTATCATGCAAAATATACACTAAAAGGACAAGAAATTCTTTAGCATAATTTCCTAACAGTTGAAACACAGTAAGCATGCTCATGGCTTACAAACTACAGCGAGCCAGGAAGTCTTCCACAAAGCAGAAAACGCGGACACCCACCACTCCCCACGTATAGAAAGTATTAAAGGTTTAAGCAAGGAAGTGTTAAGAGAGCTGCCTGTGCCGTGCAGGTGTTTCACCTCTGCCAAATCCGCCTCAGTTTCCGTGAGCCACGCCGCGGGCAGCACCACGCCGCTGTCAGGCGGCCCAGCAGCGGCCCAGCAGCGGCCCAGCAGCGGCCCGGCCTGCCTAGCGGCCTGCCTAGCGACCTGCCTAGCGACCTGCCTCCGCCCGCCGCCAGCTCACCACGGGCCGGCGCCTGCTCCCCCGCGGGGCCACCGTGACCCAGAAGCGCTTCTGCAAGAGCGGGGCAGGGCGCCGAGCCGCCACACGGGCCGCGGGGCGGCGGGCGGGGAGGGGGCGGCCAGGGCCGCGCTGGCCCCGCCCCCAGGCAGAGGGCAAGCGGCCCGGTTGGGCCCGCAGCGCGCCGCGGGTAGGCGCCAGGCAGCGGCGAGCACGACCCCCGGAACCGCCTGGCTCGGCCGCGGCCCAGCCTGCCCTCTTTCCCGCGGGCCGGCAGCGGGCAAGAGCCGGGCGGTGCCCCCGCCGCCCTCGCCTCACGCCCGACGGAGAAGTGGCGGCGGCTTGCGGGGCGGCCGGCGGCGCGGGAGTTGGGGCGGGGCGGGCGGGGGCACGGCCGAGCTGCCGGCAGGCCCAGGCCGCCGCACCGGCTGTCGGCCCCGCGGAGTGTGCGGCGCCTGCTGCCGCTGCCCTAAGCCAGGGCTACTGGGACGGCAAAGTCCGGCACCCGGCAGGGCTAAACAGGCACGCACAGGAATCGGTGCTGTCTGCGCGACTGCCGAGACCTCCCTGCGCCCGCAGGACACGATCTGGGAAGCCCTTTTCCCACAAGAGGTGCGTTCCAGCCGCGGATGGGGTCTGCGGGCTCAGAACAAGCGCCTGCGCCTGCCTCGGTCCTCCGTGTCCGTCCCTGCACCTATGTCCCGACACAGAGCATTTCCCACGGGCCGAGATGTCAGGAAATGCAGGGAGAAAGGGGGAAGTCCAGCCAGTTAGACCTTCCAAAGGAGATAAAAATAATAACTTTAACAGTTTCAAGGTCATCTTGATTGTTAAGGTCATGCTACTAAATCAATATTTACATGACATATTCTGAGGGGAAAAAAAGTCTTCCATGCCTAGAAAGATCACAAGGGGACTGACATTCTGGAAAGGTCAAGTTCAAGAGTTTGGATTCACTGTACTGGAATTAATGTTGCTTTATATTACACTATAGTTTTTTATGCCTTGCAAAAAAAAAAAAAAGTATTCTGGAACACAAATCTAACATGTAACATGTATATTGCTTACATTGTATACATACAGCTTCAGGTCATCTTTCTAGACCTTTTCTCACCACCATTGATAATAACGTTTATATAGAATAATAATCTTAGATTGTTCACAACCAGGACTATTACCATGACCAAATTTGACCAGCTGTTCTGTGGCTATCAAAGGTTTTGTTTATTTACTTGTCTGTTGTTGATCACATGTGTACCTCATACGTTGAATGCTTATGAATAGGGAACTCATTCAAACTAATAAAATAGCCCCTGCTTTATTTATTATAGGTATGTAGTGTTTTAGAAAAATAGCATGTAAAATTTTTAACTGGATTTGTAACAATTTTTCTAACTCTAAGATTTGTAACTGGAACAGCTCCTGCACCCATTCTGCTTGCAAATCCAGATCACCTTAGTTACAGTCTATACAGGCACGCAAGTAACAGAGCGAGACCCAAACCCTGTCAGATGATCTCAAAGAGTGGCACTTACCTCATTCAAGAATCTCAGGCCTTGTGCAAACCTATGTAAGAACTCCACAGCATCTGATCTCCCACTTCAGAAGAAAACTATTCCACATTCATGTAAAGGGGATTTCGCAAATCCTACGGTTTTTCATTTACAAGATGCTGTACTTTTCACTTTTGACCTGTCAAGTACATTTGGATGAAATAATAATGCCTAAGACAAATTAAAAATGCTAGATGAAATTAATCTTGGACACATAGGGGTAGAAAAAGAGATTTATCAAAGCACGCTGTGCTGAAGACGGTGTTGATTTTTACTGAACGGAAATGCAGTCACCAGCTTCTTCAGGATTTCAGAACTCACAGGTGGCCATTTCTCAATTTTTGAAATTTTTTCTAGAAATTCAGGAGAAAATTTGTTTTCCTGCTTTCAGCTAGTCACAGGACTTACATTACCTCCTGTTACGTACAGTTACCAACTCCAGTATCCACTGGTCTGAGCCAAAACTCTTCAGAGGAGGTACGTACTTCTGTGTCTTAGTGAATTTTGAAGATGCTCACAGCTTTATGCATTGTCCTGAACTTTCACGTCCCTGTTTTTAAGATTTTAAATTAACTTTGGTAATACAGACTTATGGGACAGGATTATCAGGAACTCTTTTTTACATACAGTTGGTCCAAATTCCCATTTTTAGTTTTTTACTGCGCCTAACGACGTGTGCCAGGTGCTGCTAGAGTAACCCTAAGCCCTTCCCGTACTGTTTCGGACGCTTCGTTTACCGCTCCCTTGGCCATTTTCCGGGGTCTTGCTGAGCCTGCCCTGCTGGAAGGCCGGCACCAGCCCCGGGCACGCCTGTCTGGAAGGCGCTAGTGTACCTGCAGGCGCACGGCAGGGGCCTCCAGCCGCTCCGGCGACCCCGGCGCGTTCCCGCGCTGCGACCGGCCTCGCCTCAGGCGGCAGGGCCCGGCGGCAGGGCCCAGCGGGGCGCGGGGCGGCAGCCACCTCGGCACGCCGGGCGGGAGGGGGCGGAGCGCCTCTGACGAGCTCGAGGAGGCGGGTGCCCCCCTCCCCCAGCCGCTTCGGCGCCTTCTGAGCGGCCCCCGCCGCCTTACCCCACCGCCAGGCAAGGTTCTTCTGCGACCGGCGACCCCCCCCCCCCCCCCCCCCAGCCCTTCGCGGGCCGGGGTGCCGCTTCTCCCGTCTCCGCGTCCTCCCTCTCCGCTCCGCCGCCGCACCGCCCCCGGGGTCGCCCCCTCCCGCCCTTTCCTTCCACTGACGCAGTCTGTGCCGCACCAGCTCTAACATGGCGGCGAGGCGCTGAGGAGCGCGGGGCGACGCGGGCCGCGAGCGGGGTGAGTGCCGGTGCCGCAGCCGGGCGCCGCCGCGGTCCGGCGAGGTCGACATGCGGCCGGGCGAGGGCCGCGGCCCAGGCTGCGGCGTGGGCGCCGGGACCGGGGGGAGAATGGAGGTCGCAGCGCCACGGGGCCTGAGCCTGGGTCGCAGACGGGGGTGGGAACCCTGTCCCCTCCCCGGCCGGCCGCGGGGACTAACCCCGGCCCGGCCCGGCCTAGCCTAGCCGCCGCTGTGGGGCGGGTGTGGGGCAGCGGCGGTCGCCCGCGCCGGCTCCCCGCGCACACACGCCCCCTCGCAAGGCCCGGCGGCCCGTGTGCGAGGCTGGCGGGCCGCGGCCGGGGCGTCCAGCGCTTCCCTGGGGGGGCACCCGCGGCAATCCAGGTGAGGGTGGCCCCTGCGAGGAGAGGGGTTGTGTGAGATGCTGCGAGCGGGGCCCGAGGGCAGGTGGGAGCGGGAGGGGGGGGGGGTGAAGCGGCGGCCGGGGCCTGGTGGTGGGGTCCGCCAGGCCGGGAGTCGCTTCTCCGCAGCCGGCGAGCGGCGGGCCCGACGTGCCGCGGGTCTGCCTGCCCGCTGCGAGCGCCCTGGCTAGCCTCCGGTGCTGCTCCCTGCTTGCTCCGGAGTTTTGAATGAGTCCGTCCTCTTCCCCGAGAGGGCCAAGTACCCGAGCTGTCTGCGTGCCACATGTTCTCTTCTCTGCAGGCCTCTCCTAGGGAAGTGCAGCCTGCAGGAGCTACCATGGCTGGCAGGAGGGTCCTTGCCTCTCTTAAGGTTTTCCTAAGGCACTTCAGAGATTTTTATGAGTAGTGAGTTTCAGGCTCATTTTATTTGCAGTCACGACCAAACTATAAGTACTGTGTATATGTGATTGTACTTCTGTCATTAAGGAGGCTTTGAAGGAGAGAGGCTTCGGAGAAAAATAGTTGATTGAAACTGTGGGCAAAATAATGTATTGTAGTGTTAAACATTGCCTTATGATTCAGTTACAAGTAGAAGAATTATTTTTCCATAATGCTGATGAAGTCATCGCTTTTGCTAGTAGTTGCCTAACATTTGACTAGTTATAGTAATCATCTGAGACCTGTTTTTAAGAGGAACATGAGACCATTTTCTAAAATGTATCTTTTCTTCTGAGAGAATATTTTGGTTTTCACATTTTTGTTCTATATTGCCTGCAGAAGAGGCTGTTCTTTGGATAGGGATAAATGTTTTTAGTTTTGGTTTTGCAGATTTTTTTCTTTTTTTCTTCTTGCTTTTCCTCCTATTTTGTTTCACTATTCCCATTCATTAATGCATGGGGGTCTAGCACGACTCAAATGTTTAGGTGCTACCATAGTAAAAATATGGAAGTTAAGACATGATTTATGAAGCATTAATTTATCTAAATACGCAGCGCTTGATTTATCAGTTTTTTAAATTATTTATAAAGATTTTGGAAAAAATGTAGTTTCCTGTATGTGAAGAAGATCTGAAGGGGAGCATATAAAGGATACCAACATCAATAATTCTCTGAGAGCACCCTTTGGGACTATATTTCTTACTAAGACTTCTCATTTTTCCAGTTCTGTCCTTTGAAAAAGAAGCATTTTGAGTTAGCTAAGTAGTCACCAAGCTGTTACCAAAAGATTTAGTTTTTCCCTTAGGATCTCAGAAAATCTGTGGATTATTAGGGAATTTGGAGTGAAGAATATGCACTTGGAATGGAGGATTTTACTGCAGCATGATGTCTCCACTACCAGTTCACTCCTCTATGCCATGTGCATTTAGGAGCCATCTTCCGTTTGGAAGCAGAGTCACTGAATGCCAGGGAGCAAATCTGGCCAGCTTCTAATGGAGTGAGGTTTAGGTAAGAGGCTGGAATGAGGCAGGGAAAGGATCTAGAGCTGAAATAGCAGAGCAGGGAGGAGAACATGAGGATAAAATATGATAGAACAACCTTTTTTTTCATTATGGTTGGCAAATATGGGTCAGAGTTAAGAACTGTCTCCTGCTCTTGAATGGTGTTGCCTTTTTCTCATCTTCAGTAGCAGGGGTAGGAAGGTATTCCACTTCTGAAATTTAGTTTGGGAGTCCTAATGGGTAAATGGCTTGGAAATTACACTAGACCCTTTAAAAGCTTTTTTCCCTTTCATAGAATGCTAAAACTTGCCTGTCTTTAGCATTTTGTAAAGTATAAAATGTAAGTTCACGGTTTCAGACCTATGCTAATCCACTTTCTGGTTATGAATAGTGGAATAGAAATGGACATGTTTCTTTTGTGCACAGACCTGGAAGAAAACACTTGTATCTTTTCACAAATGTTAACGGGAGGTGGGGGGGGGAAGAGTACCTTCTGCTTAAAGTAGATGATAGAAAATCATGGTTAACTCTTGATAACAAAGCTTTTAACTTTATATTGACAAGAGTGTGGTTAGATACTTTAACATCTTTTTTGTCTCCTAGGAGCATAAAACAAAGGGCATGATCTAGTAGGTATGTGTATTTCTGTTTAAATAGCTTAAGAGGATGTTGCTACCATCTCAGCTGAATGTTATATTCTCCTGGCTCAGATGTTTTAACTGAGTGTGCGTTCCTTATACTTGAGTACAAGAAGACTAAATTAATGTTAATAATTGTAAAAAATCATACTGAAAGTGATGTAAATGCACTATGCAGTATAGTAGTGTTAGGAGCTTGTACTGCATATTTAGTCAAGACCTATGTGAAGATGGTGTTTTCTTAAATCTCCTTAAGAACATAGCAGGCTTTTGCCTCATGTTCATGGAAGGCAGTGGTTGATACTGCCAAGTATCTTTATTTAATTTTTAGGGGAAGAAAAAGAAATACTGTATCAGTAGTCCAAAAAAACCTTGTAGCATTAATCTAGAGGAGGAGACCTGATGGAAAGTGGTGTCAATCACTTTTTACCTGTAAAAATGTTGAAAGGTTGGCTTTTTCCCTCTAAATAGCATTAGAAGAGGCAGTTAGGTTGAAAACCTCTAATACACGATCTCTGATGATGAGTAAAAAATCTTTCTGCATAAATTTCATGGACCTGTGTAGAACACAAATATATTCTTTTCTTACAGATGTCTTAAGTCCACATGATAGCAAAGACAGCATGTTAAACCTGAAGTGTGTTCAAGTGTAGTACCTTCTTTCTAAATCTGCTGGCAACAAAAATCTTGTGCTGCTGATTAGTAAAATGAAAAAGAAAAGAAACCCAACCCTTCCTTAGTTATCGTTGCTGCTAATTGATGGGGGGGGGTTATGGTGAAACAGAGGAAAAGATGGTGGTGTTTTGGGAAAATGAGGAAATTATAGAGATTGAGGGTTGGGCTGGTTGGATTTTTGTTGTTCATACCTTCAGTATCATCATAACTCAGCTGGAAGCTCTGGCACAGGAGTGGAACTAGGAACAAAATTTCACATCTCCCATTTCACAGTCATGAATTGATTTCCGGTTTAATCCATACTGGAATGAATTTACAACATTTTTAGTTTATGGCTCCACTGTCACTTTAAGCTGATATGTGCAGCTGCCAAATCTTTTCCTGGAGTGGGGAGGAAAGGGTAGTTTTTATGCAACTAGGTGGCCAGTTCTATGAAAGCCAAACAAGTGGATGTACGAGCCCTCCATTCTGGTATCAGTCCATATTTGTATTGGCTTCAAGTGACTGCAGCCACAGCTTTAGTGGATGTGATACATGTTCAGTATTCACTTTGTGAATTTGCATGTTCTGGGTTCAAAGTTTTGCTTATAATTTCTGAAGATTCCAGATGGCTATCTTTTGCAACGTAAATCAATGTAGTTTTGTCTTCCTGCATTTGTAGATGATGTGAAACAAAATACTAAGAATGTGAATTTATGCACTTTATTGTACACTTCATTTGGACATTGAATGAAGACCAGTGCAGAAGATAATTGTAAAATGATGCAAGGAAACAAATACAAAGGCAAGGTCAAAGAGAATTTAAAAATAGGGGAGAGCCGACGATGACAGAGAAAGAAGTGAAGGAATAGGACAAATATGGTTTTGGTTTTTGTTCCTTCCTACTGAATACATCTTCGCTCCAAATCTGTTCTGTCCCATGCAGGGACAGAAACAAATAGGTAGTCCTGTGAGCTCTTCAGCATACTGACAGATAAAGGTGGTGTGGGTTTTATTTCCCTCATAAAACTAGGAAATACTGCTGTATTGCTGCTTGCCATCAGCTCTCATGAAATGCACAACACATGGATGCTTCAGTTGGTGTGCATCTGTGAGTGCTTTCTAGCCCATTTCAGTCAAAAGGAGCTAATTTATATTAAACGTATTATTACCGGATTTTTGCTAGCACAGGTGATTTTGAAAAAAAAATCCTCAAGGTGTATTTGTAAGCGTATCAACACATATGAGGAATAATCTCTGGCAGAGAGATGCTTGTGAATGGTTTGGGATGGTTATCTTTTTCCATTGACTCCGATGATTTTGAAGAACAGCTTGTCTGCAGCCTGGCCATGAATTGGCCAGTTTTATCCAGCAAATACTTGTACAGAATAATGAGGCTGATGGAGGTGTGAAGGGATGTGAACCTTGATGGACACAGCTGGTGATGCATTGGTTATGGATGCAGCTGTTCTGACAAGGCTAAATATTTCTGGTGTATTTGTCAATAAATGCAAATATGCTCTAAGCTGAACTGAAAGTCCACTTTCAGAATATAACAGACAGGCCTCTTTAGATATACTGAAGTCACCACTTCAGAGGTGGTGGTTGTGGTTTTTTTTGTGGGGTTTTTTTGGACATCATTTCTACTTAGACAGCAAGAGGCTTCTCAAACAGGAGGTTATTGAGAATGATTAATGGCTTGAACATTTCAGGATGGTACTTGGGTTGTTAAATTTCCTTTCTTACAGAGTTTTGGAAGGAAGAAGTGAGCCGACTTCTCAACACTGCCCATCTGCATAGCATATTTTTTTGTGTATGTATAGTGAGCATCTTTTGCATTGACTTTAACATTTCCTTCACTTATAATTTTGTTATTTTCCTGACTTCTTGCTATTTTCAAATTGTTTTTCTTTGTTGATTCTGTGTTTAACATTCGTATCCCATGTACTTGCATTTAATACAGACAAGCTTTAAATGATCAGTGTATACAAGACTGTTTGGTGTTAAATACTTTTAGTTAAATACTAAATACATGAATAGAAGTCGATCGTTTATGGATCATTTGTAGCTCAGTAATTTTCTCTGTAATGCTTCAGGAGAAGGTCTAATAACTGTGCTGAGGATACTTAAGTATATTGGAGAGGAAAAACTTGACATGTAGGTAGGGAGGACAAATGTCACTGATATTTTAGCCTGGTTTACTAGGCGACATCAGCTCAAGAGTTAGGTATATTTAGTTGGCCTGGTGTTTGTCCAGTCAGGGTGTTCATACTGACCGGTTGACATAACTCGTATAGAACCAAGTGCAGCCAGTATTTAGGGGATATTATGGGAGAATTTAGGGAAAGTAACATTTAGAACACAGACTAAACTTCCTGTGTTCTGCTGTTCAAAATTAGTGCAAATAGGGATTCAGGTAGAATTCTTATTTGTTCCTTCTCTCTCCTACCCCGTTCTTTACAAAAGAGTTAAAAATTGACATATGTGGGTACATTGACGTTTATTTTAAAGATTAGCTTTAGTCATTATCAGTGAAATAAAAATTGTGTCAAATGTTAAGGTAGCTTGCATTTTTGGGGGGCTAAAATACTGTATATAAATGCTAAAGACATATCTCTACGTTTCTCAAGCAAATTGCCTGTAAGGCAGGAGTTAAATCCCTACTCACTCAAGCACTACAGCTAAATGTGTAAAGTTTGGGTACAATTGATGGATCAGTTGTGGTACTGCTGATTCTTAGATGTCTGAGTTCAGTTAAAACTGTCAGTTCTGTCACTGAGCAGTATTTAGTAGCATTTATTCTGAGAGGTTTCCTAAAAGAAAATACTCCCCTGCCCCTCCACACAGCTGTATATTCTGCTGCTGACAGTGTGAGTTGATGGCTGTCCTCTGAGCTGGTGTCAGTTCTGAAGGCAGTCTCCCCTCCCACCTGTCTCATCTCCCTTGGCTTGCCCACGCTGCCACTTCCTCGCGCTGCCCCAGAGTTTGTGCAACAGCAGGATGAGCTGGTCAGCCTTCTGCTAAGCTGACAACATCAAAGTTCTGAGCTACAGTTGTTTTTCTCTATTTGTTTTTCTGCCTGGCTACAAAATTTGTTGCACTGATAGAAGAGGAAATAGTAATTTGGGGAGAGGAGCAAGCAGACTGAGGCAAGCCTGCTGCTTTTCATGAGTCTCTGGCTTGTGTGAATTAATGTATTCATTACAAAACTAAGTATCTAGTGAGATTCTGCATGTTTGCAAAGTCTTCTCATGGTAAAAATCGCAAGTGATTACTGAGTGGTGTTTAATTTAAATCATTTCTACATTGTTCTTTGGATTTTCACTGTGTAATCTTGGCGAAATACTAGGAGTGACACTGAGCGCAAGTAGAGAGAATATAGACTAACGTGATTACACTGCTGTCTTGATTTCTTACAGCCTCTTGTTCATGAGCTCAGTGTGACAGATGGTGACAATTGAATTTTTCGAGGCTGTTCTGTGGCACAGCTATGAGTGAATCTTTAGGAGGGATGTATGCAGTATGTCAGTTACATTTGAATAGTTTTTTCTGGCAATTAAAAATAATTAGAACTGAAAATTTATGGATTATGTTCCAAGTTCTGGAAAAGGTACTCCAGTTGTACAGATCCTTTTACCGTCATTGTTGCTTTCCCCTCTCAAGTAATTCAGAGATGATGGGACTTCAGGAAAGGAAAAGAATATCATGGTTGTACATAATGTTGAAAGACTGGTGGTGCAAATGGATTAAGACATGTTTTGTTACACAGAAATAAAGGGATTTATGTACTCAATGGGAAAGTTGCATTAAAATTCTTGATAAAGAATCATAGAATCATTTAAGTTGGAAAAGACCCTTAAGATCATTGAGTCAAACTGTAAACCTAACACACCAAGTCCACCACTAAACTATGTCCCTAAGCACCATGTCTACATGTCTTTTTAAACACCTCCAGGGATGGTGACTCAAAAGAGATGAGCAATGATGTAGAAGGAAAAGAAGCAATAAAAAGCCCAAATAATTTCACTTAGCAGTAATTGTGGAAGAGCTACATATTTGTATTTTTTTTCACGTAGAATGCTTTGGATCTGAATTAGAGCAGCTCCTGATAACTGCAGTGACAGGAATTCAGGAAATATATTCCTAAGAAATTGAATGCTTAATTCTTAAGGTGACAATATGTTGGTGACATGCCAGGTTGTAGCCACCGTAAGTTATTTGCCACTCTTTGACTGTTCTCTTTGTTGCAAAAGTTCTGGTATTTCTGAAAGTATGCCTGCTTGACTTGGGCAATTATTACTCTTCTACAGCAGCTGAAGTTCACCATCCTGGGCGGTTCACCTTTCTGTGCTGTGCTCTCCCTTGAGCAGTTGTAGTTCATGGCCCAGGTAATAGTAACTGAGATGAGCTACACTGGGTTGTGGACTGCAGCAGCTGATGTGTTCCTGAGGGGAGGAGCCTGATCTGAATCTGGTGACCCTGACCAGAAGGGTGGGTTGGCATGTGGAGATGGTGGCCTTCTCAGTCACTAATGCTGTGCCTAACAGATTACAAATTAGTCTCTTTTAAGCAGTTGAGAGGCAGCTGCAGAGTTGTTTGAGAGCATTCAAGTAGTTTGCTCTCAAAACTGAAATGTAGGGGGTTTTTCTTTTTTTCTTTTTTTTTTTTTTTTAAATCTCTGATGTTTATTTTACCTAGGAACAGACAACTTAGGTGATTATGTACGTACTATCTGGATAGCAGGAAGACTTCAAGCTTTATTATCCCCATACTTTATCTTTTCTTTTTTGTATTTCCTCATCTGAAGTATGGCACTGAAGTTTAAATGTGATATTATTGCAGCAAACATGAATTTGGGTCTACAAAACCTGAAAATGACCTAAAATACTTTGTATTCTCTGAACCTTTAAAACTTTTTGTTTGCACTCTTTTTTTTGAAGGTTTGTTTTTCTGCAGCATTTGTTGTCTTTGTAGAATCTTTTACGCTGACTTACACGTAGTGTTATGACACAGAAAGAAAAACTAAATTTTATTTTTATTACTTACAGTATTTAAACTTTTGAAGCCATGGGAGTAAAGGTCCAGAGACCTCGTTGCTTTTTTGACATAGCCATCAACAATGTACCTGGTAAGAAAATTAAAATAGCCATTTAGTTACATGATATTCTAAGAAGAATAATGCACATACCAGTTAACTTCATAATAAATGTGACTTCTTTTTTTTTTTTCCCTAGCTGGAAGAGTGGTCTTTGAACTCTTTTCAGATGTGTGTCCAAAGACATGTGAGAATTTTCGCTGCCTTTGCACAGGTTTGTAGATTTTATAATTTTAAATGTAATACCATGTTAGCTAGTGTGATGTTTTGTGTTATTTTTTTCCTGACATTTTCTTACATATAAAAATAAGTACGTGAAACATTGTTTCTTGGTATCTCTAGAGATTTAGCTGATTTCTCATGTGCATCTGATGTAGGATCAAAGCAGTTATAGCTTTGGCTTAGTATCTTGCAGGGAGTGTATACTAATCAACTTTAAATATGGACACAGTAAGCTGATTTTCTGTTACTAGCATAGATATTACTGTTCACATTATATAACATCATCCAGTCTTGAAAGGTAGCCAATAAGAGGTCAACCATGCAGACTTACTTTTTGGTCTTATGCTACTTTGAGGTATTTGAAAGGTATTGCTGGTTTCATTAGTTGTTTGGATTTTTTCTTAATTTTTATTTTTCTTTGTTGATGGCGACTGGTGGTTTCCACTGCTATTGAAATTCAGATGATTTCTTGAACAAAATACTGCGAAAACTCTGTTCTGTAAGCATTTCCAAACAGAATTATTATCCTGTGGACTGCATACTTTTGTTGAAAATGCTGACAGTTTAGCAAAACTTAAGTTTATTATCACAAGAATAATTTTGTGATTACATTGATAGCGTACATGTTTCTTGTCTTCAGCATTTTCTGCTTCCTTTCCTTCCAGCTCTGTTGTTTTTCAGGTCAGGGCTCTGTGGCTGTTAATACTGAATCCCTCAGCAGCACTAATATGATCTGAATCAGGTGTGGGTGCATAATTACATGTATGTCAAATTGGCTAGAACACTTGGTGCACCATTCACGATGCCTCTAGGAATGTAGGTATTATCTGATCTGACACAAAATCAGATTATCAAAATGTGTTAACAAATTTGAACCTTAAAGTGATTCTTCTTAATGAATGTGAGCATGTTATCATGTGACCGTGCCATTCTTGATCTGCTGTCAGCTGCCTGAAAATCAGATTTATAGTGTTATTCCCAGCTACTGCTTTAAATTTTTGACTTGAAGTCTTTCAACAGCATTTCAGGTCAGGAACAAGTACTACTAAGTTCATACTTAGTTGCTGACATTGAAGATCAAATTCAGATGCTGAACTACTTTGCTGCTTTAGCATATTTAAGAATAGTGAGGAAAATATATGGGCAGAGTATTTATGATATTGCTCATCAGCAAATCAATTCAAATTTTGATCTTGTTTTCTTTACTCCTTTTCAGGCAATTTTGAAAAGTATGTGCTCTCTTCTTAAAGCAAGGATCGGCAGCCTTATGTTTTCCTAGCGTACCTATGTTAGGCATATGTCATAGTGGAATAGATACAACTTCACATTTATCGAAGTTCCTATCAAAAGTGTTTTTTCTAGGTAGTCAGATCCATACAGAGGCTCCAGTCTGTTGCAGACAAGTTCAGAGACAACTGCCCTTGACAAAAGCTTTTGTCAGTTTAATAGCTGAGAATAAGGTTATAGGAAGATATAGTCTAATGGTTTACCAGCACTAAGGGGAAGAGATCCTTTTCCTTCCAGCATCCTCCTACTGATTACCTTACTGCTACCTTGAGGTTGGCTCTGCCACCTACCATGAGCCATTCATCTTGTTAACTTAGACACCTTAGCTATTTGTGGGTACCTGAACCAGAGTCTGCTTGTCGGTCTTCAGCACCAGAGCTGACATAAGGGAGAAAGATGGCAGTTGTAGTCATGAGAGGGAGGGAATGAGATTCCTTCTCCTTCCCCCTGCCTCTTTGCTTTTATTAGGAGCTTTTATGGTATCTTAACTGTGCGGTGTTGTAACTGAAGATCTGGGTGTTTCTTGCATATTTCTGAGCAATGCCAGTTAACTCAAACCTAAGCTGTGGCTGGTTAATTTCAGTAAATCTGCATGGATGAGACCAGAGTCGTATAATAATGTCAGTAAGGAGTTTTCTGGTGTAACTCTAGAGACAAAAGGTAGTTCCTGCTGTGCTTTCTTAAATGCTAGTTTCTGTTGGTGTTACAGGTATGTGTCTGCCTCACAAGCTCAATTTTCAGAGCAGAAGGTTTTGATTAAGCACTTAGAGTTATTTTTTGTAGCAGAGATTCTACAGGTACAGACAGTAATACAGACAGTAATTTTATTTTTTGTTCCTCCTCTTTAGGTGAAAAGGGTACAGGAAAATCCACCCAAAAGCCATTGCATTACAAAAGTTGTCTGTTTCACAGGGTTGTGAAAGATTTTATGATCCAAGGAGGTGACTTCAGTGAAGGTATGATGTGGATCTTTGAAGAAAACTTTAATGCTTTTGTGATAGTGTATTGCAGGAGTTCTGTGTATCGTCACTTACGTTAATCATTCTGGGATTCAACTGCTTTTTTCCCATTTTTCTGCATAAGAACCTTTGTGTGAAAATGTATATAATAAACTTAAATGTGTGTGTATACACATACATTTTTTCTTTGTTATTTCAGTACTTAAAGTACTAAGTACTTTGTATTGAAAGGTTTAAATATGAAGGAAAAATATCTGCTGCTGGGGAAATACAGAAAAAAGGTAAACTATAGCAGAATACATGGGAGGATACTTTCTTGTTTTCCAAGTGTGCTTTGGGACTACAAAGATGTGTTTTGATCTTTGCATGTCTTGAGGAATAATGTCAGTGACTTTGATGCAGTTGGATCAGTATTTCATATTACAAAGCATCTTCCACATAATGTGACTTTTAATCACTACTTTAAGTTGTATATCACTTCCTCTCTCAAGGAAATGGCAGGGGAGGAGAATCCATTTATGGTGGCTTTTTTGAAGGTAAGAATTTTATCAGTCTTCTCTATTTTGGTGTTACTGTAAGCAATCACCTTTACATTCTGTAGTCCTTGTTCTGTAAACTGAACTTCATTGTTTTTGTTAAGATTTTGTATGGTCTTAGAGGCCTGTGACTGTCCGGTTTAGATTATTTTACTTCTAAGATACGAACCTTTTTAATGAATGAAAATTAAAACTGAACTTCTTTGTATCTGTCTATTTTACCAGATTTACATTTTTATAACTGTTTTTAAACGTACATTTTTGGTTTGAGCAGCTAGCTAGAAGTTAGGGATTGTCTTCCAGTGAAAAGGAGAAGGGCGTGATGGAGTCAGATTTCCTTGTAAAATGTTTATTTAAAAGAACACATAAAGCCTTGCTTTCCTGAACCCCAGAGGAATTAATGATAGAGGGCATCAGTTTTCTCATGGTCCTCATCCTTGTTCAGGCAGTGTTGCAGAAGTACCTGTTCTGCACTCCCATGTGTTTCTCAGCCTGTGTTTGCTCACACTACAGTGGAGCATCTCTGTGGTTTTGTTTTTGTATTACACCTAAACCCATGTGATAGCTCACTGCGACCAGCAGGAGTGGTTATGCTCCTCCCTGACACTTTTCTTTTAACATAAGGTCTCGTCTGAGCTTGCAGCAAACAATCAAAGGAATTATCCGCTATTTTAGTAGAGCCAGACTCCAATTTTATATAAGAACTTGAGTTGAATCAACAGTTTGTAACTGTCAAAAGGCGGAGGAGGTCTTAGCTTGCATTGACTCTCATTCAGATCAGTTTTCAGAAAATTCAGCTGATTCAGCTTTTAAAATGCCCAAAGACTATTGTAGCAAAAAAGTATTTATTTCCATATTAGTGAGTGGATGCAATTCAATAATTTGGCAAGCATCAGAACCAAGTCAAATTAGTAGCTGGGTTTGAGGAAATGTGTGGTTGGGGGAAGTTGAAAGAAGGAGCCAAACCTTCTGTCAGTTTTAAGTTGGCTGTTCAGCTCAGCCACGGTATGAAACTGGATTTGTGGGAGATTTTGCTTTTGTGGATCACTTAACCAACTCACCATAGCATTATATTGGTGACTTAATGTTATGCCAGATAGCAATTATACAGGTGACTGGATAGAGAGTGGGACTGTCACCTCCAGTCTCACATTGTGATGTGAAACCATAGCCTTACAGATGGCATACTTTTCTTCTTGGTTAATGCTTGCTTGTGCCATCTGTATCTAAACAATACTGAGCAAACTTCCTCTGTTTGAAGAGTTTGGATCCCCCAGCAACCTCTATGCTGTTTTGGGAGAGGAGGGAGGGAGGATAATATCTTACAGATGTGTTAAACGAAGAATAGTGAGAACTTTTCACAGATTCATTGGGATTTAGTTTGAACTGTTAACATTGCTTTGCTCATCAGAAGTAGGGTTCATTCAAGTTAAACTTCCTTTGCTGATGACCAGCTTGGTAAGTTCATCTGTGTGCCTGACAGACAAAGAGAACTTGTTTGGGATTGCTATCAAACTGGATGTCCATGTGTATTAAAGAATAATTACAAAACTGCCTGGAAATGGGGGGTTTCTTAGTAGTTAACGCACAGCTAAAAACCCAAAGAGACAATGATCAGTATGTGCAGAACAGAAAGAGCAACAACTTAAAATTATGAGGTCTCTGCTAATGTTGGTAGGAAACAAATATCTTGAACAAGAATACTTGATTTTTTAGTTTTTTCTCAGGCTAGAAACCACTCATTCATATTTCTCCTCATTAAATTGCATTATTTAGAATGGAAGGAATATATATAAGCTCATATTTTGAATCTGTTCTTAACACCACTTTTTATTGAAGTGACGAGCAGATTTATTTAATATAGTATTTATCTAAGCATATGTGGTATATTAAAGTAACTGAAAACACCTTCTTTAGATGAAAGCTTTGCTGTAAAGCACAACAAAGAATTTCTCCTTTCAATGGCCAACCGAGGGAAAGATACAAATGGTTCACAGTTCTTTATGTAAGTATTGTACTATCCTGAAATGTGTGTGTGGTTTGCCATTTGTAAGTTGTAAAAGTCATCCTTTTAAATATTGAAATTAATATTTATTTAAATATTTATTTATTTGAATATTGAAGGCTAGCTCCTGTGCAACCCCGAAGCTGATGGTTTTTCACAAAGTTGCATGGAAGTAGCCATTTTCCTAATGCGTTGTTTAGGGAGCCTATTTTTATCACGTTTTTATTTAGTGCTTATCATCTGTGCAAAAGAGCCTTTGTTAGTTTTCAGTAGCTGTGTTCTAACTTGGGCAATAAAAAGCAAACCTTTAGTTCCTTGTAGAACTCTTACTGCTTTCTTCTATTAAGTGTTATCTGGAAGGAAGCAAAGCAGCTCTGGGGGTTCCTAAAAGTGGTAGAGGGTTTTTTTGCCATAGATTAACTTCTCAATGCAGTCTCATTCAGAGTTAAAATTTAAATTCTTTAAATACATTGCAGTAGACTCTTCTTAAATCTGATTTATCTCCAGAAAACGTTCTTGAAATACATCACTCTTACCCATGTTTCATGACCTTAATTAACATGGTGAGTTGTGGTTGTCACTTACCATTAGACCCTTATTTTGGGATTTCTGACTGTTACTGTAATTATCCCAGTTTTTTCACTTCTGCCATGGTTGACATCTGTAAGCCATAGTAATGCTAGTTTAGGGGAAAGCTGAGATAAAGTCAGTTCTACGTCTGTGTCAGATGGTCTGTACATCCAGATATGTTTTTCTTTCTTTGATTTCTGATTATTTTCTAATGTATAGAAGATTATTTGCAGTTTTCCTGCTCTGAGACAGTTGCTTTAATTTTTTATCTGTCCCAGGTAGTACTTATATAGTTTAATAAATAGAATACTTAATATGTCCTGTATGAGTATGCTGTCTAAAAAAATACGTGCCCTTTTTGTTCAGTAAAATGTGATAATCAAAGTAATTAATTGAATATGTAGTTTAATGTATAAAACATTAAATACTTCAGCTACACACAAGGTTAAAATAATATATATTTGATATGTTCAATTTTAGGTTATTTTTTTTTAGTTCACTAAAATTAACTTTCATCTTCGTATGTGTATATGACATGCTTCAAATGCTGACTGCCACTAATAATGACTTTGTTTTTCTCTTTAAACTAAAATATGGAAACAACAGAACAACTAAACCTACACCTCACTTAGATGGGTAAATATCTCTTATTTTCTTATGTTTGTTTAAAAATTGCCTTGAGAAAATTAAGTACTAAGAATTCTTACTTCTGTTTAAATTCTTCAGACATCATGTCGTTTTTGGACAAGTCATCTCAGGACAGGAAGTTGTGAGAGAAATAGAAAACCAGAAAACAGATGCATCTAGTAAACCATATGCTGAAGTACGCATACTGAGTTGTGGAGAGTTAATTCCAAAATCCAAAGGTAAAGTTGAATGGTACATTTACATAGACACAAACTATGAGGTAATTTTTGCTCATTTTCTTCCCTGTTGGTTGCTTATAGAAGTATTAGAAACTTATTTGTGATGGATGAAGGGACAGTTGGTGAGAAGGTGAGTAACATTGCAGTACAGTTTGTCTTTTAAAAAGCTTTAAAAGTGTTGATGCAGAAGACATTAAAGAAACATCATACGTGCTTTCTTCAAAGCTTCTTCTGTCTTGGATTTCCTTACACTAGCTAAATTTTAGTATAAAGCTGGCAAGCACTTGTCTCGTAGAGAGTAGATTGCTATGTTAAGAAGATTGATGGCAGTCTGACTTTATTTGATAACTGCTGCTTTTTTTGCAGGTGTTGAACTGATTTCAAGCTTTTCAGGTAAATCTTCAGAACAGGCAGAGTAGAAAAGCCTGGAGTTGCCATTTAGCAGACATCCTTTTTGCGTTACTATAGACTATATTCTTAAATGGGAATATGACAGAACCTGCCTTTTTTTCTGGGAGGGATGCCCTGCTCAAGCTGAATATGGTATTGGAGGTTGAGCCTTATTTTGTAAGAGAAGCAGAATCAGATCTAAGATGTGGCTGTCACTCTGGAGAATCTCATTAGAGGAAACCCAGGATGTGTGTTTTTTAGGAACTATGATAGAGATCATTATGCTTTTTCATTCATAGTACTGTGAAGGATTGCACCAAGGATATTGAAGCACAAGACAAGAATAATTGTTTCTTTGGCCTAAGGAAAATACAGGCATCCAAACTTGAGCTTCTTAGTTTTTCCTCTCCTTTTTGTTGCAGTTCTGTGATGTCTAGCAGAATGACTTTGGACTCTGAAGTGATCTCTTCAATACCTCAGAATTCCAAGTAAATTATCTTATGGCTCCTGACTTCTCAAAGTTTCTAGAACTTCTTTAGAATATCTCGCAACTCACCCTGTGTGTTAGGATATAATTTTGTTTTTCTGGACAATACTCAGGAGCATGGTATCCGTTAGAAAATGCACAAGTGCTTTAGACTAGAAACTAAAATAGAACAATACAGATACAGAATGGGTGAAGCTAGTGAGTTTAAAACACTTCAAATTGAATGACTAAGTGAAAGTTTTGGCACTGAGCAGTCTGACTTAAAGCTGTTAGGCAGGGCTTTAAAGTACTTGTCACTTCATATTTATTCTATTCACTCTGATGGGTTTTTTTCCTTTAACTTCTAAAAGAGAACAGGCTTCTTGAAAGATCTGTCTGTTCCTACCCGTTTGTCTGTGTCCTTGTACCTCTTTGCCTCAATATTGCTGAGGTCCTGGAGACTGCTTCCTGTAGCTGGTTTGGTGTGCCACTGAGGGAAATGGATGCCAGGGCGATGGGATGGCCCACTCAGCTGACTCTGAGGCACACTACTCGATGATGACGGTGGGCAGCAGGAGTGTGTGGAGACCAAGAGGCCTTAGGCACCAGGATCAGGCAGGTAGAGGGCAGGGCTGAGTGCTGGGAGATGTGGGCCCTAATGAGCACTAATGCAGAACCAGCTTGATGAAGGTGCTGCCTGACAGAGCATGGTGGAGATCTTGGCAAGTGGAGAACCCTGCTACTGAATGGGAAAGCCTGGCTGTAGGACCCACAAAGGGAAATCCACCTCTACTGTGAGAGATGGTGGTATGGCTGGAACCGTTTGCTAAATGCACAGCATGGAACCACTGATGAGCTGTGCTGACCTGAGGCAGTGGAGATAGGAGGAACAGTTTGTCATCACATCAGCAGAAGTAAATTTGCCAAGCTACAGTCTAAAGCTGACAAGTGGAGCAGGAGAGGCCCTTGGACCTGCCAATGTATGGAAGAGGCCAGTGAATCTAGACAGGAGGAGCAGTTCCTGGGAGGTGAGAAGTGTCATGGAACATCATTGACAGAGACTCATCTAACAGTGGAACTTAGTAGCACATTACTGTGAGAGGCAAAAGGGAACTGTTACTGAGAAATAAAAGGCAGTTACCAGAGGAGACTGCTTCTATGAATTTGCTGTTAAGAATGGTGTGGAACGAGGTGGTTGCCAGTGAGGGAAGTATAATAGCGAATTTCTGTGGGAGGGTACATTATGATAGCAGGGGAGGCTTAAAGTATTTGGTTTATGAGCTTGTCTGCTAAGCGACACAAAGGAAGGAACTGGACAAGTCTTTATGGAATGAGAGTAGAACTGATACTTTTTGCATTGAACAGGGAAGCCAAGATTGCACTAGCTAGCAGAAGGAATGTCAGTTGAAGTTAAGTGCTTGGTATGAATGCTTTTCTCTTAGGTTAAAGTTGGGGAAAGGCAATTGGATTTTGGGGTATCATGATGAGTATTCAGATGAAGTGCTTTGTCAAGGAAGCAAATATCTCTGTTTATATAGGATTGGATTTATTCAGGGATGAGTGTATGATGACTTGACTGAGCTAACTTACTGGATCCTGTGTTAATTGAATGATACAGTGATCACAATTATAATATTGCAGAGGCCTAGATAAAAAGCTTTCACCTGGGAATTGAGAGGGTGATCACCTAGAAAAGTGGAATGTGTTGTCTTTTCCTCTTTTTGTTTTTATTCCTTAAAGTTGGAGGACTTAGTGAAAATGAAAAAAGAATCTGGCCAAGTGGTATTATTTTTAGAAAATCTTAAAGTTCTGGGGAAAATCATGAGAGCTGCGGGGGGAGAAGAGAAGGCGGCTAAGTAAGTATTAAGCCAGTAGTTAGAAAGGTCACTATGGACTAGCTAAAATAATACAATTCTCAGGAAAAAGTGTGGAACAAGTAACATAGTATTTTCTTAAAGGCAAATGGGAGTTTGATACCAATTGACAATAAGTTTTGCAAAAGGGGGTCTAATCAAACAAGCCTTGCTGCAGTGTTAGAGTTCGTGATTTTGGTTAATCAGAGGTATATCTGGGATGTTTTCAAGAATGTAAGACACTGGCATTTGGATTAAAATAAACAGACAAAAAATTAAACTGCTTGTGCATTGGGCAGTTTTTAACAAGACTCTGATGAAACTTTCTTATGAAATCTAGGGGATTCTGTACAGAGTAGTGCTAGGCTTGATTCATGGTCTTCATTGATGTTACAGTTGTCCCTGTAGAATCACTGCCTGTAAAAGTGTGCTTTCTGCAATTAAGGCAGATTATGGCTGCCTTTGTAATTCATCAAAAACAATACTGTAATTAGGTCATTCTATCAGTACCATTTCCTTTTTTTTTTTTAAAAAAAAAATCAGTACAAATTATCAAGCACTGATACAAAGTACAAAGTTATATATTTAGGAATCGTGAAATATCTGTGGAATAAGAGCAGTCTTAGAAAATGGTCATTCTGGTAAGTCGTACCTGGACTTGCGATTCATGTATTATCCCTTTCCTCTTTTCTTACCCATTCAAACCCTAGAGTGCTCATTTCTTCTGCAAGCTTGTTACGCATCACTGTTGGCCCCCTTTCCGCAAGCTTATTACTATGAATAGTTGTTTCAGACCTCTGTTCCAGATGTGGTTGGGTTGTGGGTTTTTTTTCCCTACTAAACTGGCCACTAGGTATAAACTGTTTTGACTTTAGCTGAAACTGTTCAAAATTACACTGGAGATGGCTTTTTTTTTATCTCCTCTCCCTGCCCCCTTCTTTTTCTTTCCCCCTTCCTCTGCTGTTGCAGTTAACGTGGTAGGCTGCTTGTCTATAAACACCTCTTCTGTGCAGAGGCACTGTGCTGCAGGACTCCTCGCAGTAAAAATGTCATCTGATCAACAAGGATCAAGCATGGTAGTGACTTGGTTACTGGGTATAATCTTTGTTGTAAGAAACAGTGGGTCCTTAATCAAGCAGTGAAAGGCATAATAGGAACCCATGGCAAATAATTGAAGCAAGATGTATGCAAAATAGAAAAAAAGAGATCTGAACAGCAGGGTGATTAAACACTGGAAAAAATTATCAGGGAAAAGACCTGTCTAAATGCTGTGAAGTAGAGGCACCTTCTTTTTGGATACTGCTGTAGTCCAACACAGGTTATTGGACTTAATACAAGGTAACTATTTGAGTGTCACAGCTGTGGCTTACGAGATCATGTGTTCTGATTTTTGAGCTTAAGCCTGACTGCTTTCTTGCCAGGTCATTTCTTCATTTCAAGTCCAGGAGTCTGGTATCACGGGGCTAACGTAAGACTTGCAACAGTCCATAACAGGCTAAGATGCAGAGAGTGCTTGGCTGTGCCATGCAGTGTGATCATGTAATTCATGAAGTCTGACAAATACTATGGGTCACCGTGAATGGAGTAGGAAGTGATCTATCTATTTCAGATGTGGTCATAAGTTGAAACCCATTTCAGACGTTAATGAGCTGGAACAGTTGGACTGCAAATAGAAGGCTGTTTCTTTCTCGCTGACCTTCATGCTGCAGGATTGGTTTCATTTGTTGTGATCTGTAATTGGCCAGCACCAGGCTGGTTCAGTATTCAAAATGGCTTTTGTGGCTGAACAGAGATGGTTAGATGTCACCAGATAGTATGTATAAAACCTCTTGCCAGATCTTTTAGTCTTTGCTGTGTAAAGGGTTCTGGGCTTTTTGGTTGTTTTTTTGGTGTGCTTTTTTTTAATTATTATTATTTTCCCCTGTCTTGCTGTTTTACTCTGTACCTGCCACATGATTTTCCAAATACATCTGCCATTGAAGTTATTTGCTGCATGTTAAGAATCACATTATATTTGTTGAAGTTGCTCACTAACTCACAACTATTTCTATCTATTACTCATTTAAAAATAGTTACTATAACATACCCAAATTTGTTAGAAGAATGCGGATAAAACTGTCACAGTTTTTGACACAGAACAGATGCAGGAGGGAGAAAATACAGAAAATAACTGTGTGTTGATGTGTTATTTAGGCATTTCTGAAACTGATCTTGGAGACATCTTGTTTTGACTGAAGGAATGTAGGAAACAGTATAGTGCGATATAGCAGGGTTTTTTGAATGGGCCAAAAGCAAAAGTGTTGAATAGATCCAAAGCGTTTGAAAGTGTCTTAGGATTTACAAATTACTTAACTTTTTCAGTACTTCTTGTGTTCATGGTATTTAGAGTTCAGGTGAGATTACTCATTTTGTTTGGGTGTCCCCAGGCCTATGTAACACCGGGATCCTTTGATAGAAATTAGTTTGGAAACTTCAGTTTTGTTATTCATATACATTCACAACAAGTACACGTTTATATGTTTTGGCCATCTAAATCATAAAAAGTTTTACAGAGACTTATTGTTAAATATAGCGCTTTAATAAGGGCTTGCTCAAACTTCAGAGTTTTGAGAAAGTTTGAGAAAAGAAACCAGGTGTCTTGGTTTGGATGAACAAGGGAAGTAAAAAATAGGAAACCCCTGTCTTTTGGAAGTGTTTAGCGAGAAACTCTAAAAACATCTGCTGTGAACCAGGTGGTTTTAACCCTAAATGTCCTAAATGGGTAAGACAATTTACTAGTTTATACTGCACCCAGAAATGACCAGACTAATAGTCTATGAAGTACAGAGGTTGTGTTTCAGTTGGTTGTCAGACTTTCATTCATCTGTATCAAATGAAGCTTGTGAATAAACACGTGTAAAACATAATGAAGGAAGTCACTGTAGAAGTTGTACAGGTATCAGTTGTGTCTATGATGCTAATCTGAAAAATCAATGCAGTTTAGTGCGATGGGATTAAATTTCATCCACCATACCAGTGTGGGGATTTGGTAATGTTAGAAAGAGAAAAAAGTATTCCTAAAGAGTATGACTACAAAAACAGAAGCCAAGATAGTTTCTGCTGAGATTTTTTTTTGCACCCTGTGTCTGATACACCGTTACCTGAATTAAACCCCAGCTAGCCTGCTGTTACCCAGATCTTTTATCTCAGCCAGTTCTTTCAGAAGCAAGTGTTCTGCGTCATTGTGAAGCGGAAATCTTTCACTGCTGTATATGTATCACTGCGTTCAGAATGGGAGACCTGTCAGAGCAGGATACTGGATTGCTACAAAAGAGGTGTTGGCTTACCTAGATGATCTAATGCTACCACCTAATTCTTTGCTGGAGATAAAGAGCAATACTAGCTTAGCTTTCATTATGGATATAGTCATGAAAACATTGGAACAATCCTGAAGGCTGCTGATAGATCTAGAACATCAATGCATCACGGTCTACAGCCTGAAGGTGTTCTGGGCAATACATGGTGGATGAGAAGACTGATTGGCGGGAGTGAAATATGACAACTTCCTATATTTAAGATTTCACTGTTTCACATTCAGTAACTATATGCAGAACAAAAGTTAATATTAAGAGATGATGATGCTATGAGTGAGCACTTAACTGTTGCTCTTCTGAGAAATGCTGACTCTCTTCTCCATTAGGAACCCGTGATTGTTTGTTTCTGCAGTTGGTATAATATATCCACCTTAATTTTGCTACTAAAACATTCCCGGTTACATCCAGTTTCCAGGAGGCAATATGAAGTTCCCACAGCACGTCATCTGTCATAAAGAAGCTGCCCGAAGTGTGACCAGAAATGTGTTTGGGGCAACTGTGGTTCCGTTCTCACTGATTTTTATCATTCTAGCCCGAATGAGGTTGGGTGGTTTTCCACTGTGAAAAGTTAAGTTGGTAGGAAGTATTAGCCTGCTATTACCAATAACACATCCCTAAGTATTGTACCAACACTCATTATCCTCAAGACTCATTTTTATTCTCATCTTTGACCAATTCAGCAAGGAGTTCTATGTAAGCTTTATTGCTTTTGCTCATTCTTGAAAAACTGCTACCGTCTATCCTGCAGGTTTGCAAAAATGATATCATATTAGTGTTGAATGTGAGAATTTCCACATTGAGCTCACATAATTGCAGTTAGAGGTACCTACTGCTAACTCTCAAGAGTCAGTCAGCTCAGTAATACATGCTAAAGAGCTGGAGAATCTAATACCGATAATTGCAAAAATTGGTACACCGTTCCATTAAATAGGCACTTGTGCTTTCATAAGGGCAGTTGCCAGCTCTACTCTCCATAAAGTGTTTCTTCTGCCTCAAATTCTCTACATAAGTATCACTTTTTTTTTTGCCTTCAGTTCTCTAATCTGTTTGTATAGAATCAAAAGAATTCATTTTCCAAATACCTGCATACTAGAAGTTGAATAGCTGTTAATGGATACTTACTATTATTTGGTACTGCTGCCACTAACCTTTTTTCTGGACACCTGTAAATGTGATATATGATCAGAGATTGCTAGCAGGGAATTCTGAAGTAGAATTTTTCTTCCCATCCATATGTACAAAATCAAGGCTGTTCACAAGTAAAAAGCTGGTTAACAGCCTGTAATTCTTTGAAGTCCTTGAAATCTTTTATCTTCTGACACTTGACTTACTGTAATTCCCAAGAGGACTGACTTTCAGGAAAGCAAGGGCAAAAATAATCTAATAGGAAAGTTATCATAACATATTTTAATTATTTTTACAAGAGTTGCTCTAATTACTTGCCTTAATTAGTTTATAAAAATGACGGATGCACAGTAGCTGAATACAAATTGCATCATCTTGTTGGGCCAAGTGGAAGCCAATAGAAGAAATGCTTGGTTAGACTGAACAGTTGAATTGCTGTGTCTTCCATAGAAAAGAAAAAAGCATAGGCTATTCAGGGAGACATCTTTATGTTTTCTGCTATGTGAAAACATTGTGTTCTCTCTGTCTGAATAGTATTCAGATGCAGACAGGCTGCAGTCTTTGGTGCCTAATGTTTTCCCATACGTTTTTTGTGCTGAAGAAGTACAGGGAGTGGGAGATTGCATTTAAACTGCTTTTATGTTGATGTAGGTCAAATAATTTCTCTGTAAAACGTGAATTATTTGGACGGAGAAAGCTATTAAAACCTTTGCAGAATAGGCTAATGCTTTCAGCTAGGATTTGTATGCAATTTTAAAATTCATTTCTGTTTCTGTTCAATAGCCTGTTCTAATGTCTTAACAGGTGTTCTCCTAAAATATGTGGTGTTTGCTGTGATAAGGAAGCAGGCAGTTTGGACTTCAGTATTTATTTTTGGTATATTTTTCTCTGTTTAATGGTGAAGGTTCTTCTGTCTGTGGCTGTAGTATATTGTGTAGTGAATGATGGGCTATCTTTGCAATTTGCAGTGGCAAAGCAAAATAACATTTGATGCTAATCAGAAAAGTAAACTACAGCAGTCAGAAGACAACCAGTATCCTTTTCTGGATAGAGCTTTTGATTTTCCGGACAATATAGCCCAATAGGAATTTTGTAATGCATTTGAAGAGTATTCGTACCATTGAACTGATCTACCCAAAGTGTCATAACTCAGAAGCCTAGACTTCCTTTAGTGAAGTTTTTATAGTACCTTTTTCATTATGTGTATTTTTTTCAAATTAGTGTGACTGAAATAAACTATCAAAAGTGATACAAGTATTAAGTAGGTCTCCGATCAGTTAAAGGACATAAAAAGGTGTGTGTGTTCTTGGATTATTTCCTGTCAGACTAATACCAGATTACCAGTAAATTGCTGATTTGCAGCTCCAACAGCCATAGGAGAAATAGTGAAATATGTAATTAAGGACTAGTCTGCTCTTTAGCAGGGTTCCTTCTCTTCACAGATGGTTAGTAAGTTATTTGTATGTTTGCGTTAAAAACAAAAAAAAATCCAAAACAAACACACACAAGATGAACTGTAGGATTAAAACTGTTCTCTGAGCATGGTTTCTCTTAGCAGGGTGGTTGGTTATTTGAATCTTTCCTCTGAGCTAAATTCAATGAGTAATCAGTGTATGCCACTTACTTTCTGTTTCAAAATTTCTTGTTTGTGATTCGAATAGATTTTTTTTAAATGAAGTCATGTTAAATGGAAAAAATGAAGCCAAAGATATTTTTTTTTAATACACACTTGCTAAAAATTTTTCAAATAATTCTTCATATGTAACCTATGTTGTATAAAAATAACCTGAAAATTTACAGGGTTCCACAAGTTCTTGACAGTATAAATTTGATAGTTTAGAGCTTCATGAGTACAAAATGTTGGAAATTTCTTCTGTATTTCTAGAGATATCCTTTATTGTACATGGGAGACATAGTGTTTTCTACGAAATTTCAATTTGTTCTTAAGTATTTTGATGAAGTAGTCTCATGACACAATTACGAGAAGCTCTGGCAGGTACTAGATAAGTTGATTTTTCTGACATTCATGTAGAAGTGTTTGATATTAAAATGTCTTTGCTATTCTGACTTAAAGCCAAGAAAGAAGACAAGAAAAGACACAAGTCCTCTTCCTCATCCAGTGACTCGGAAAGTTCAAGTGATTCAGAATCGTCTTCTGATTCATCATCGGATTCTGAGAGTGCTTCAGAAGAGAAATCTAAAAAACGAAAAAAGAAACACAAGAAAAATTCCAAGAAACATAAGAAAGAAAAGAAAAAGAGAAAGAAAAGCAAGAAAAGGTCGATTTTAATTTTTTTTTTATTACATGTACACCATACAGTACCATTTTCTTGTTCTATAACTACAGAATAATATTCTTTAACTAGTGAAGTAGGTATTTTGAAGTTGGGGAGATGGTTTTCATATACAAGCTTAAATTTTTCTGATATCGTGGCCGAGGTTAGTGTCCATGTGCATATGTGCTGTAGCTCGTAAAAGAGTGAAGGAATGGACTAAGACTTAAATATATTTGGCTTGAAATTTGCAGGAGTGCTTGGTTTGAAACGTGTGGTGATGGCTTTTTTTCCCTAAATTCATTTGTGCAATTAAACTGAAGTTATATGCAGTGGACTTAGAGGAATGTAGTATGCAGGACTAAAATCAAAGCTAAACAAAAAATAAACGAATATACTTAACATCATTTCAGTCTGAGATGCCAAAAATCTTGCAGTTTCACCAGAAGATAATAAAACTCAAAAGGCACTCTTGCTTCTGAAAATGTTATTTCTAATCTAATAGTTTTGCTTATAGTTCAGTGTGAGATACAAATTGTATCAGTGCAAGTTACATTTTTCTAAACTAGCTGTAGTAAACAGAAATGTAAGAGATGTTCTCTTGGGGCAGTGCTGCCTAAACGTTGTTTCTGTGGAACTAAGCCCATTTCATGCAAATTTCTTTATGCCAGCTGCTTGGCATTACAGTAGTTTGTAGCCAGTTACATATGCTAGTGTAAAATGTGCATTTGGTTCTCCTGATAGTGTTTTTAAAAGAAAATAAATTAAAAGAAAAATGTATTTAAATAGAGAGTAAATGGATGTTCAGTGTTACACCATTGGAATTCATAGATAAAAAATGTTGTCAGAAATCTACTACAGTTGTACATTTTTTTGAGCAAAGATATCACGAGGGGAAAAAAAAGCTGTTTCTGAAATAGCTTTGTGTCCTGAGTTTCTCGTGGTATCATTATGTATTAAATTAAGAGAATTTCTGTATTATTTAAATAGATTGAAATGTGTTCCCTCATCCAAATAACTCACTTTAAGTATAAATATTTTTTTATACAAAAATAAAGCTCATCGAGTGAAAGTGAAGATGAAAACCCTGAAGCACAGCCATTATCTACTGTCCGTCCTGAGGAAATTCCTCCTGTACCTGAAAACCGGTTCCTGATGAGGAAGAGTCCTCCTAAAGTAGATGAGAAAGAAAAAGAGAGGAAAAGCAGAGAGAAGGAAAGAGAAAGGTAATACATCTGTTTTGGGTCTGACTGCATGCTGACAGTGGTATGATCATGTTACTGTTTTAGGACTCTGAGTCCTTTCCCTATTAAACAGTTCCGTGTTGTGAGCATTGTTGGATGAAAAATGGATTTTCCAGTTTATTGGCAACTGTTGTCTTTGTCATAGGACAAAGGCTTAGTCTTTGAAAATGGCTTTAGTGAATGAGAAATTTAAAATGTCTGATTGAAGAAGAAAGTAGAACACGTTGCTATTTCATTTAGAATTTATTGGAACTGTCCAATCTGAATCTATAATTTATTCTTCTTTAAAAAACAGAAAAACCTGGAAACCTTGTAAAATATTTGTGGTCGCAAAATCTGAAGTTTTTGCTGTGTGGTTGTTGCTGTCTGCACTGATAATAATAATTTAAAACAATAATTAAATTAGTGTTTTCATTTAGTTTAATTTTTGAAGAGGTTTTAAAATTGGTTTCGTATTCTCTTTCCTTCTTCGATGATATAAACAATATCACTTTTTTTATTTTTAGTAATCTATCGAATTCACAGTCAACATACCAGAGGAGACTGTTAGTGACCAGATCTGGAAGGAAAATAAAAGGAAGAGGACCAAGGGTAAATGTTTACAAATCTGTTACCCAAAATAAATTAAGGTGGTAGCACAGTCTTACTGTGCTGGTGCCACTGTTTTCATTAGGATGGTTGATTTAACAAAAATCACAAAAAAAAAGTCAGGGTTTATGATGTATCATAAGTGATTTGGGGACTGAGGCTTGAAGGGAGACAACAAGGAAAATGACCTTAATTTCTTGTTTGCTTACGGAGTTTATTGAGGGGTGGGATGATGACAAAAAATGCTTTCTTTGTGTTATTCTAGTATTCTGTGAATTAGTAAATGGAGTAGCTCAAAAGATTTCTAGCGAACACCAGTATGATACCCATTACAGAAATGTGGGAAAGACTTGTCCCCTTTTTGGCAGGGGGGAGCTGTCATTCATTCTTTTGATTTGTGAAGCCTTATGCTATGCACTGCTTGTAGCAAGTGTTTTTAGTAGCAGAAGTCTCTACCCCTCAAATTTTTAGTAAATACCTTAAAGAAAAAGTGTGAAGTACTGTTTGTGTGTCACTTGTCAAAGCGAAGAAGAATTTTCATTGTTAGAAAAGTGAATTGCATTTGTGCTAATTAAAAGCAACAGGGGAAGACCTCTCAGCAGAATATCCCTAAGTAGGAGTTACCTTAAAAATAGTTATTTGGTCAGAAATTTTCTATTCCTGCTTTAGCCGAGTATCAAATATATTTTTCAGTAAGTTAATAACTTGTCAATGTAAACTTGGTATATACATGTGAAGTGTCTATGTAGAATCAACTGCCCAGGAAAAATATCTTTACACACCATTTTCTCTCTTTTTTTTTTTTTTTTTCTTCTTCAAGCGTTACCGGACACCTTCCAGATCCAGGTCAAGAGATCGATTCCGACGCAGTGAAACTCCTCCACATTGGAGGCAAGAAATGCAGAGAGCTCAAAGAATGAGAGTGTCTAGTGGAGAACGATGGATAAAAGGGGACAAGTAAGATTATTTCTTTCTGGAATATAAATATTGAAATTTTTTTATATATTAAAAATCTTACCTATCATCTTAGATTTTCAGTTACAGTTACTCCCCAAAAAACAGGGCACTGACTTGGTTATCCCATTACTTAACTATGCCTGATTTTAATCATGCTACTGTAAATACATAGCTATTAATACAGGTGACCCATGTGATTAAGTTTCAGTTGTGAAGCTGTGTCACTTGTGACTTAATTTTTCGGAGTGGATGGGATTCAAAATACTTAAAAAATTATATCTTTCTTTCTCCAAGGAGTGAAATAAACGAAAACAAGAAAGAGAACCAAAAAAGCCCAGGAAGAGGAAAAGAGAGAAAAATATCAGACCACAGACAAGTTTCTGAAAGTCCAAGCAGAAGAGGGGAAAAAGAGAAGAAAAAGGATCACAAATCCAGCAGCAAAGACAGGGAGACAAGAAGGAATTCAGAAAAAGATGACAAGCATAACAGAAGCAAGGCCAAGAAAAGAGCTAAATCTAGAAGCCGTAGTAAAAGCCGAGAGATATCAAAAAGTAAAGAAAGAGACTCTAAGCACAGTAGACATGATGAGAAGAGAGTAAGATCAAGAAGCAAAGAGAGAGACCATGAGAAAGGTAGAGAGAAAGAAAAGCGCTATGATTCTAGAGGGAGAGATAAAGAAAGAAGTAGGAGCAAGGAGAGAAGTAAAAGGGCAGGCTCAAGAAGTAATGAACAAGACCACAGGAAGAGTAAAGACAGGGAGAAACGTAAGTCACGAAGCAAAGAGCGTGAGCATGCTAGAGGAAAACATAGTTCCAGCAGTAGAACAAGGGATCGAAGCAAAAGCCGGGATAGGGGTAGGAGGGGAAGATCAAGAAGCAGAGACAGAGATCGCAGTAGGAGTAAAGACTATTCAAGGAATAGAGACAGAGAAACAAGAAGAAGAGGAAGATCAAGAAGTAGAGAAAGGAGAGGTTCGCCAGATAAATACAGAGGAAGAGAAAATAGGAGGAGGAGAGAATCAAGGAGTTCAGAGAGGGAGGAAAGTCAAAGCAGAAACAGAGAGAGGTATTCAAACAGAGAAAGTAGAAGCTCATATAAGAGGAATGATACTGAAAGCCAAAGGAAGAGGCGTTCAAAAAGCCGTGACAGTAGCAGTCCTGAATCCGGTAAAGATAAGAAATCTAGTAGAGATCAGGATAGAAGTCCAGACTCAAAAAAGAGACCAAGTAGCAAAGAGAGAGAATCAAAAAAGTCATATTCACGCAGCAGTAAAGAAAAGGAAAAGACCAGATCCTCAGCCGAGAAAGAGGTAAACCAAAAATCAAAGAGTCAGGAAAGAGATCATGCCCCTAGTAAGGATAAAAAGTCTGATCATGAGACAAGTCCTGGAACAGATGATGACAGGCACGGATGAGTTTGTGGACTTAATGTTTCCATTGTCTCAAAGTTTTAGAGACATTTTGGGGAACGCCTTTTTTTAAGATGTGGACTTCAGTTTGGTCTTTTGATAATCTAAAACCTGGATCATTTGTACTGCTAAAGTTTTAATAAACTTGAAATGAAAAACAAATTACATGTGTAATAGAGTGTGCTGTGTTTTAAATATTTCGTTAGTTTAAGTATCCTTCTTGTGTGTTGGCAGCTAGAAAGGTATCTTCTATGCTGCATTTATTTTTCACCTGATGAACTTAGTTCAGTGCAGGCAGTGGCTGCTTGTGAAGAAGCTAGTTTTGTATGTGAAGAAGAAACCTGCAAGTATACTACATGTCATCCTTAAAACTAGTAGAATCTTGCAAGGTGTCCATCACTCCAGTGTTGCAAAATTTGTATTTCAGTAGGTATAAATCCTAAGAAAATAAATTTATAGCGGAAAACTGTGGGGTTGTTTTGTAATCACAAAGTGAATAATAAATCTTCAGTTTGTACTTCTGTCACTGCCAACAGTAGAATTCATTCATACTGTAAGGCAGTCATCTGGGATTTTTTTTCTTTGTCATAAAAAAAATAATTTGAAGAGCTCATCAGTGGAATTTTCCCCTCCCCGTAAACTCCTTTTTCTGTTTCATGCTTTCATGTTTGTCTATTGTAGAAAATTCAGCCTGGCTGCTTCAGACTGCCCTGCCTCAGTTGCTAGTTAATGGATGCACAGAGATGAAATAGATTACCAGAATTCACAGCAGGTGTCAGAGTAAGGAACCAGCAAATCCTTTCTATTCTTGCTGTTTCTTAGCAGTCTATGAGAAAACTGTTTCAGTTCTCCGATACTGCATTTTGGGTAGCTGAAGCAGAATTTTAAAGTGTTTTTCAAAAAATTCAGAGCCTATCTTAAAAGATTTGCTTTCCTCCGTGCATCCCCTCATTCTAAAGACTGTACTGTGGATTCCTCATTCTCTATGACATGTGTGTGTCTTCCTCAAACCAGTTCCTTCCCTTTTCTGCTTTCCTGCCTCTAGGACCCACCCCCGTTTCTTTCTTGCCACCACACCTTTCTATGAAGGAGGTTGGCTTGCATTGCTGCAGGGTGCCTGTATGTGTGCAGTCACCAAAGAGCAGCTGGTGTGTGGCAGCTAAGGTAGTGGGCTGAGAGGATAGATGTGGTACAATCGCCAATGCTTCTTTCAGTCCTTTGAACTAGTCATGCCAAAGACTGGCAAGTCTTGAAATTCCTGAAGAGAAGTGATAACCATTAATGCAAAGCTGTGTCAAAGCAAAACAGTGTTTTCATAGCTGATTTTTATCTTCATTTGCAGATCTTTGAGTGTAGGACATAATTTTTCTTACTTTGTTACGAGTTTGTTAATGTTTTTGCTGTATAACCCACCTTGTGATCACTGTGTCTACAGCAGATGAGCAGAATTTCTGAAGCTTGGTTTGACATTGTGATCCAGTTCTAAAGGTAAACAGTTATGTCTTGAAAGCAAAAGAAAATACGGGGTTTTGAATAACATAAGCAACCTTTCTAAGGGAAGAAAACTAGAAATTGTGTAGTGTTGCTTTTTGGCAGAGTAGTTAGTGGAGCTGCTTTGGCGATCAACTTTTCTCCCCTTGTTTTAGTATGAATTTTACGTTGCAGTGGTCATTTTGCACAGAATGTGTAAAAATGTTTCCCAAGCCCACATGTAGGTGGATGATGTAGCTATTACTTAAGAGTTACAGGAGTGAACTGAAGACCTGTATAGCGGACCTGTTCTGTGTGAAGCCATTCTGAACTCTATGACTTTTGAGAAGTTGAGGTCCTATTTTGGGGCACTGTAGTAAGAAAAAGCTAGGAAGTTAGGGTTATTTGTACAGTGGCTTGGCCAAAGGCTTCCTCGGTGTGTTTATACTGTGCTATGCATGCCACGTGCTTAAGACTCTCATTTAGAAACTGCAGAGTTCTTTCATTATTTTTCATGGAGCTGACACACAAGCAAACCATTGCTGAAGAAGTATGTCTGCACCCCTCAACTGTATTGATTCTGCTGTAGAAGAGGGGGAAAAAATGCAAGCAGTCAGCAATAAGGCAATCCATAGGAATTGTTAAAAAATGTTACAGAGTCTTTAATTTAAAATCTCAAAATGGAGTTTATATCCAGTCGTAGTTTGCAGTTGTAACTAGTTATTTCAAAAGATGCACTTGCATACCCTTTTGTGTGGATTTTTTTTTTGTTACAGTTTAGAAAAATATGTGTAGATACAATTAGAGCTCCAGTTCTTTCTCAGCACATTATAAATTCATCTGTGTTGGTGGCACAAAGCTCATTTTCTGTTTTTAATGTACTTTGTAAGAAGTTAGTTACTTTTAATTGCACATGATGGGATATAGTTGACCTCTTGATGAGCACGTGCTTTGCTTGTATCTTATTTGATGGTAAATTGTTCTGGTGCCGGTCACTTTGTTTAAACTGAAACGATTGCAGTCTTGTAGGAGGGAGTATTTGCTATATTTTTGCTTTGCTTTATCACACTGGAAGTTGAGATTGCCGATTAAAAATTCGGTGGATCTGAAGCTTAATCCCATGGACAGCAAGATGTCCCCAGGTACCAGTGAGCTCTTGCTGCCTTGTGAGGTGCTGACTACTGCTCTTGCTGTCCTGGAACCATTCCTTCCCTCAGTGGCAGAGCTTTCCTGTTCCCAGCTCACAGTGACCTCCTTGTGCTGTAGTCACAGTGTAGCTCAATGCCATCTTTGGCAGCTGTGTCATAGGTCGTTGGCTTTTGGCTTAAGGAGCTGAAAGCATATTTGCAAGCAATACTTCTGTGTACCAGAGGTAATCAAAATGATGCTTTCCTTGTGAATGGGGGGAAAAAAGTAGTGCATTTAGAGGACAGCTTTTTCTGTCAGCACCCCAGAACTGATGTTTCTCCAGAGAATTTGTGAACCTCAAGACTCTAGGTCAAATGAGGACAGGGAGTACTGGCTAACTTTGTAAGCTATAGATTTAAGTGTATGTACAGGCTTGAAATAATTTCCAGAGGTTAGACATGCATTCTCTGTTGTATTTACAATAGATACTGCATTTCACTAATACCATAGAGCCTGTGTATAGATGGAATGCTGAACTTGGTATTGGCAGTAGCTTCCCAAACTTTTCTCAGAAACTGTTACTTGTGTTGGAGATTTTCTGGGTACTGCCATGAGTTCAGAGGCACAAATTCTTACTGAGGGTGGGTGGATATATCTAAGGTTGTGTAGACACTATTGCCTGTAAAAGATGTGTTGCTGTCTGCTAAATCTTTGACACAGCCATAGTGTTTCAGTTGTTGCTTTGTTTTGGATTTTTTGTTTTATTTTAAGAAAAGGGGGGGGGGGGGGGGGAAATGCTATGGGTACATTTTTTAACCCTTTGTTCTATCCAGTTGTTAAAATTTTAACCTTGGAACATCTCGCTACTTGAAATCCACACTATGGACTTTTGTTGCAGTGGCCTTTGTCAGATGCCCTGAAGAATTTGCAGTGATCCCCTAACAATGTCTAATTTGTAATAGTGTCAGTCTGGCAAGTGGATTTTAGATTAATGTAAACATAAAAGCAGCAGTCCTTTAGCCGCTTTTCCTGGAACTGTGGATTTATTGTTGATTTATTGAAGCAAATAAAATATTTTGGACGCAAATCTAGGGGCATAGTAGACTCATTGCTTGTCTGATGACAAAAAATGTATATCCCTGCTTTTAGGACTTCCCTTACAATGGAAAGCCTAGAGGTATAAATACTATGCATTATCAAAGTTTATCAAATACTTAATTCATCTATATTCTCACTCCAATATTTGAAGAACTGTGTGAGAAAAGACAAGTAGTATATTAACTAATCTTCACACTTCAGATTCACTGTGACAGAAATGTAAAGAACTGTTACTTGCACTTTCCTTCTTTTGCTGAAAATAGTAATCTTCCTAATGCACTATTTCAATTATTTAAGAAAATGCATCTCAAAAAGTCTGTGAATTCTGCATTTTACAAAATTTGAATTTGGTATAATTCTGCAGTTTTCCAGCGTAAAACTTTAGCTTTCCATTTTGTTGCATATGTACTTTTAGTATACTTCTTATTTCTTACCCTTGAACAATTCATGTTGTGAGGAACACCACTCTAACAAAACTTATATTGCATAAAAACAAAAAGTAGTATTTGCCTGCTGTAAAAAAAAAAAAAACAAAAACAAAAAAACCAAAAAACTACCATACCAAAATAAGTTTTCTAATTTTACTATCAAATCTCACAAAAGGAAAAAAATTAGAAAATACAATAGTGGTGAATTTAGATAACATACTTCTACTTTTATGTAGAGTTTTACTTGTTAAAGAATTAGAGTCCTTCCTTAATCAAAGTCATTATTGGAATGAAACTAACAGGGCAGTTAACATGAGTAAGTTCAGAGGACAGATCTTAAAATGCTAAGTATGTGCATGATTTGGTTTAGATTTATATTTGTATTCATAGCAGTTTCAATACTAACATTAAACTGACTAAATAAACGGAACTAATGCAGCCCCTGCATTGAAATTTTGTAACATGCAAAGCACTTAAGGAAATGTTTATTTTTTGGAAATTAAGACATTTTTCTACATATCCCTATAACAATATAAAAAAAGTAATTAGTGTGTGGCTTTAGCCATAACTGCTAACAAAAAGAAAGGCTGGAAGAACTGGGAGGAAGCTAGGCCAATTAATTCATGAACAGTGGTAAGAGGAACTAACTGAAAACTGGTGCCCTTTATCAGCTAAAAGAACTGTGGTTAATTATACAGGCAGTGTTGTGCTTGTAGCATTTAGCAGAGTTTTGGAAGCCTCAGTCTTTTGGACTTTCTGTAATTTATAGTTCCCAACAGGGAAGATGATCTGGTTGTCAGCTGGGAGAATGATTTCTTGATATGAAATGGTACCACCTGTGTATTAAAAGTACTTCTCAGAAATAAATGCTTTTTGCATATTTGTTAGTGTATTCTATGTCTGCCGTTTGCTTCTTCCAGTCTTCCTTAGCATCTTCTGTAATGAGAGTAACACTCGCTTTTAAGTCACGTGGTGCAAGCTGTGTGTGTAGATGTGCTTGTGAGTGTCAAATCTCCAGCCTTTTAAAGTGGTAGCGCTGTTTGTACAGATTTACGAGGTATGGCGATTTGATGTTAGGACACTACCTTTCCTGTTAAACCAACATCTGTACATTTTTCCTGAAGATGTGAATAGTCAGATTTTTATTCCATGCTAAATTGGATGATAGTGTTGAGTTATGGATATAATTGGAATTTCTACTACAGAATGACAAATGACAGTCTATTCACTATATATTGTAACATATATAAAAATGTAGCCATGTAATGAAGCTGATCTGGTGTGTTACCACCAATTTTTTTTGCTAGTTACAAAGTTTGGTCTTGTACTTACACAAATACAAGTCTTCTGTGTGTGTTTGTGAAACAGAATAGTTTTAGCTAGCTACAGAACTACCTGTTTGATGATGTGAATTTAAATGTAGTGGTAGGACAGCTTACACTCGGTGTAGAACTAAGTGAAAGAACAAGTTTTGATCACAAAAAATCACCTACACCATTATGCCAGCCTGGGAACCTGGCTAAGCTGGCAGCAGAGTGCTTAAGAGAAAAGAAAGTGCACTTCCCATTCCCTACAGCTGGCTCAGAAACCAGAGTGCTAGGTAACACACAGTTGGGCAGCGGACATCTCTTTCCCATGAAGGATTAAAGACTCGGCCAGTGCCACAACTTTCTCAAGATCGTATTCCTATCTTCCATTGCGTTCTCCAAAGCATTGATCTTATTTACAGGCAGATGTTTTTAAACAGCTTGCTCAATTTTATTATTTGCTCAGTAAGAAATTTTTTTAAGCCAAAACTTAAGCTTTTAATTAAGCCTGGAGGTCCAGCAATACTTGAGGAGTACAGTACAGATTAATTGACAGTTGTCGTGTGGTTGTTACCTCTTGACTTCCTAGAAGGTGAATCTACTGCTTTGTTCCGTAATAAAACTAGTAACACATCCATCTGCAAGCTATGGCTGTAGCTACGGTACTTGCTTCTTGAGCTGAAGCTGAGCATAGGCAGGCTCTGGCAAACAGCATGGCTTGTAGCTTGCTCCAGAGCTGGCGTCAGCTGTGTTCCACAGGCATGTGTAACTTGTAAGGAGACAGTGGCTAGCTTCTTATTCCTTAGTGGATACTTCTGTAGTTGTCAGATGTATTTCTGAAGAAGAAAAGAAGTTTGTCTTACTGTATAATTATTGACTACTGTACAATTAATTGTATATGGACAGATAGGCTGTAATTGAAACTAATGCAGAAATACTTGTCCTACAGCAATAAGTTTTACCAAAGACAATCAAATTTCTCCCTGGTCCACTCTGCTGCTGTACCAGCTGCTGGATTTGTATTTCCTGGATCTTAGTAGTCTTGTATTTTTGATCCCATCTCTGGTCTGCTCAGTAACCACGGCTTACTTTCAGTTCATGTTGCTGCTAACCTTTGCCTGTTTTTCCTTTACATAGAAAAAGAGTCAGACCAGATACTACTCATTTGAGGGGGGCAATTAGTATTATGTTAACGGAGATGCAACACTGAATTTTATTGGACCTGCAGTTCTGATGTTCAAGCCCTTCAGCACCTAACAGAATAGTGCATTTCTCTGGATAATGCACTGGAGACAAGGAAACTCACAGCAAAAGCAAGTGCCATGCTGGTTTATGCAGGACAGTATCCACCAGCTATGAACATCTGTGCTCTAAGACTGCTTCCTAGAGATTTTTATTAACAGATGAGAGGGCAGGCTTGTATCATTTCTGTATCCACTTAGGTATATTAAGTTCTTAATGCCAAAGGCCATGATACATCTAAACTAAAAGAAGATTGTAGTGGTGACAGTGCAGGAGTGTAAAGGGAATGACTACACGCATTAAAAGTTTAACAAAGCCTATAGCACAACTTAATTTATTTTAAATAGAAAGGAATCAATTTAAACTAATTCCAAAGTTGACCTTTCATATGGTCTTGTTGCACCCTCTGATCTTCATCTCTCCCTGAAGTCTTAGCCTTCAGCAATAAGGGGTTGGCTTTTTTTTGTGGCAGGGTTGTTTTGAGAGCTATATAGAAATGATGAATTTTCATTCTCTCAGTGATGCAGTGCCAGAACAAGAAGGAAAGTTACAGGCTAGTTAGGCCTTTTTGCTATCTCTGAATGGAGGAGTGCTCTAAGTTAGTAACAGGCATCTGAAAGAATTTATCTATAAACAGAACAAATTACTTGACCGAACATAACCAGTGGCTTTGGAAAAAAAAATATTTTTCTTCTTTAGAAGTATACAGCCGGTCCGTATAGAGACATGAAAATATCCATCCTTAATGGTCCCATGGCACCAACTCTTCTGTTCACGGCTAGTTTGTTTCCAGGTAGATGTCCTCTTCAAACCTCCCCAGAGTTGAATAGTAGCAAAGAATTTGGACTGAACTATTAACTCCAACCTGAACACTACCTAACAGTGAAAAGCTGCACAGTGAGTTAACTGAAATTCCCTTAGGATAGGAGGCATTTTATAAAGCTTCTCTCTTCCGTTTCCTAGGTCGGAGTTGTATTAGATCCATGATGGCACAAGTACCATAGCCACACCAGTACCAGTTGTGTTGCTGCTGGGAGAATACTGTATGAGGCCCTGGAGGCCCACATGTTCAAACTTACATTGCTGTTCTACTTCCAGAGCTGCCTAACAGTTTTGGAAAAAAACCAGTTTTATTTAGGGTCTCCGTTTCAGTCCCTCTGAGAGCTGCCTTGCATGTCTAAGGTCTTGCCCATCTAATATGGCCACTGCCTATCCTATTTCTCGCCTGCTGTAACGTGCTGAAGCAGCTCACCATTTAAGAAGGTGCTTTGTTGAGCAAAACCAGTAATTAAAATTATTTCTCAAAGCATATTCCAATTTGCTAGCTATTAATTAAAACTTCAGCTAATAACTCATACAAGTAGTGATGCTAGGTATTCAAGGTACCTCAATTAACAGATTCTTCCAGGTCACCAGTTTCCCATCTTACAAGCTGCAGCTGATCTCCCTGTATTTTGTTGCCATCTTTAAATAGTAGCTGAAAAGGTCTCTGGTGGTCAGCTAGACCAGCCTCCTGCCTTACATGGGACATGTTTAAAACCTTCACAGGTGGCAATTCCACCCCCTCTGGCCATTCTGATCCACTGTCATCACACTATGCCTCTGGTGAAGCAGGTTTCCCTGACTACTCAACCTGATGTCTCATGTCACAATTTCTTGTATCAATCACCTCACTCTGCCTAGAAGTTTGGCTCTGCTGTATTTGTAACTACCCTTCAAGCAGCTGTAGGCTGTTAATTAGAACACCCCTTAGTCTCCTCATCGCCAGAGTGAATGAGCCCAGCTTTGTTTCTTTCTCATCTTGGTCTGTTCAATAGCTTTTATCTGCTTCTACTTGCATAAGGAGCTGTTCCTCAGCCTGTCACCTGTCTTGCCTTCTTCAACATACCATAAACAAACTGATATTATTCTTTTGTATTATTCCTTCAAGCAGCTTTCCCTTCTTGCCTTTCGTGTAGGACAACTGTAAAAGATAATGAAATGTTACCAAAATGCTTTGTCACTGAAAGTTTTAGAACCTTAAGTATTTCTTCATGTTCTTAAAACACTTGAGGTTGAGTTTTTTGCCTGGTTTTACAGAGGAAACACACAAAGCATGCACATCTCAGTCAATGGAATGAAGTGACATCACTATTCCAAACTAAATCCATATTTAGCAAGTGTGCTTTAAAATTACACAGGATTCCTACTTTGCTCTAGGTGTACTGAAAGGAAGATTTGTTTTCTGGTACTTGAATTTGGTATTTTTGTAGACATTCAAAGTAAAAGGGGTATAAGCCCCAAGGAAACAGGCTGTAGACTTCAGATACAGACATACATGATCTGCAGAACAGTGCATTTCCTGAAGCTGAGTTGGAAGTGAGGCTGCAATCCACCTTGCTTCTTGTTGCTGTGGAGGTAGACTAAAACCTATTTAACTCACCAATTTCATGGTAGTGAGCATGTGCAAATAGGCAGTTAGGGATGCATCTGGAGCATTATCAAGCTCTGCAGATTTCAGCACCACTCCTGCTATAGACAATTCTTCTTCTCAAGGCTCCGGCTTCTGTGATCAAAGGGCTTTATTAAAAGCTTCCATTCTTTCTGCTTGCTGAAAAAAGCTTGAAGTAGTAAAAGGAGCACTGGCTCAGAGAGAAGGGAAATAAATTTTTCATTAGTCAACTAAGAAAAAAGTATATTTAGGGACAATTTCATAAGTTAGTTGCCATGTCTCTTTTAAAAATATATAATTTCCAAAAGGAATTACTCCAAAATAATTGGAGAGAACTGTGTGACTTTTAGTTGATAGTGCAGCAGTGTTAGCATTCAGGTTAGAAGTGAGTTTTTGAAATAAGTCTCTTGATTTTTCCCACTTACTGTGGTTTGGTTCACGTTACAGAGCCATCACAAACTGGACCCTTTTGGATGAAACAGGAAGATGTGCTTCAGCCAGCAATGGGCACTCAGCCCTTACACCAGGTTAGAGCTATTCTGGGCAAAACCTCTGAGACACATGCATCATGGGTGTCGAGTTCTCAGCAGCAACTTCCTCACTCCACAAACAAGCCCCTTGCGGGCCACAGTAACTGGCATGGGTGCAGAGAGTCAGTCAGCTTCACCCAGCCACGTCCTGCTGTCCCAAAACAGTGCAGCTGCCCAGACCACAGCAGGACTGACCAACCAAGGCAACACCTGGGTCTGTGCTGGCTCTGAGCAGCATTCTTGACCCTGCCCTCAGACAGGGCTTTGAGGAGTGACACAAGCTGTAACACTCCTGCACAACGACAAATGTTTGCTCAGTCCCTGAGCAAGCTGGGGGCTTGTGTACATTTGGCAGGAGGAATATGGATGGTGTTACATCAACCATCCTTCTCCACCCACCCCCAATATTATTTCTTTTTTTTAATACCACACACATATACACTCTACCACTCTTGCAGTTGTCCTAGTTAGGGAGCTCTCATCTTTTTCCCTACTGGAATGCTTGGAGAGAATAAAAATTACATCCAGTAATGGCACTGATTCAGTTACTCACTGTCTTTATCTCTGAAATGCTCGATCCTTACGAAAAGCAGCTTCTCTCTGAGCATCATAGTCCAAGTCTGCTTGCTTTTCCTGCTGTTTTTTTGCCTGCTTTTCAGCCTGATGGAAAAAAGGGAATAACAAAGCTTAGTATTTCTTTCACAACATAACTATCCCTTAAAACTTAGAGAGGGTAAAAGCTTATAGAGATCTCCAGTGATGTTAGTGGATACTTGGCAAATATCATTGCTTTCTACTTCTCTCCCCTGCCACACCCCCACAAAAAGGGTACATTAGCTAGCTGAGTGAACAGCAGCATTAGCTGCTGCTCTTTGGTGACCTGCCCAGAAGATACAAGAGGGCAGTAGAGGCATAGTTGGCAGCGGGAGGAAAAAAAGGTATAATGACACAGGACAGGATGTGGTCGGTCATTGTTGATCTCTTTCTCATACCAGCCCCCCCAGGTAATCCTCCCTAACCAGCATGGGCCAAGTCAGCCTGGAAGAGGCTTCTGTTCCACTGCTCTGAGAAGAGGCTGGTTCCCAGCACCAGCATATGTGGAGCATACAAATTAAAAAAAAAAAAACACCACAAATAAAACACACACATCATACCCATAGCAAGCTGCTTCTCTCCCTGTCCCACCCGTAAGATCTAATACTGTGGGTTTAGATGTGTGTTTCTTTCTGAAGGGGCTGACAGTGTACAGCTCTTCTATTTACCATTTGTTGCATCTGAATTTTCTGTACTTCAATGCTCGCATCACGTTGTTTTTGTTTCTTGGCTTCTTCCATTTCCAGGTAGATGTGATCTGCTGTCATCCACTGATTACGATCCTTCTCATCCTCTGCTTTTTCTTCTCTCTCCTTTTCTACTTTCATCTTCATCTGTAATTTACAAAATACAGCAAAAATATTTAACCAAGGAGCTAGCCTGATAAGCTAGAAATCGTATGTTTCAGCAGAAGCAGCCCTGTATCAGTGCTCTGATGAGCACAGTCATTGTGGCTGGCCAGTGTCCAAGCCCAGGCAGATGTGCACCCAACACGGAAGTGGGAGAGGGTGAGAGGACCCCAGGAAAAATGTGACCTGGGCCAGGCTCCTCAGCTGGAGTATGCAGTGCAAAGTCTGGAAAATATTGGCACAAATTACCATTTTTTGGAGAGAGGATCATCACATGCACCACTTGAATCTTTCTTAAGGAGTTAGTTCTGAAACTATAGATGGTAAATACAAGAGTCAGCTTCTAAGTGAGAACTTGCCTGTGTCTCACTCAAGACAACTATGCTAGAATTGATGGTGTTTCTAAAAGGTATTCAGAAGTACAGGTATATGACAGAAAGAGGAGTAAGAACAGGATTGGTTTCTTACCACAGCGGTTCTGTGTTCAGCGATAGATTCAATGGCAGCCTTTTTTTTTGCTTCTTTCTCTTTGTTTTTAATTTGATATTCATCTTCTACCTCTGCAGCTCCTCTAGCAAGACGATCATCTTCAATCTTAAATGCTTTATTCATCTGTGCAGCTAGTTGTTCAAAAGCCTTGTCCTTGTGCTCCTGCATTAGCCTGCAGGAGAGCATAAGCTACCATAACATACTCGGATATCCACTCAGATTACCTGAGGCACTGCTCCTAACAAAGACAGAAATCCCACTTCCACCACCAACAGCACCAATTACTATGGGAACTTGCAGGCATATTTTCTGGAATTTTTACTTCTTTTTCAAGTTTTAGTTACAGAAAAATTGCTTGCATCACAAAGTCCTGATTTTGCTGATATAAAAAGTTATAGAAATATTTGTCACAAAATTAAATTGCAATTTGGAATCTTAATGCTGAAAACCATAGCGCCAGACTCACCTATTAGTCTCTGCAACTTTTTCTCTTGTCAGATCAGCCATCATTTCTTTTCCTTTAATATAAGCCTTAATCCGATCATTGTCTTCATCTTCTTTTTCCTTCTCTTCAGCTTTAATTATTTTCTGTTCAGCTACATACTCCTGTTTAAGTGGAAGATTACTTCTATTTTTATGTAGAATGAGATTTTGGAAACGAACTTGAAAAAAAAAATCTAGCAAAGACTTCAGGCCTAACCTATAATAAAAGTTTTTTGGTTCTGTCAGTGGAGAAGCCAAAGAAGATAGAAACCCAGAGATGGAAGAGAATTCTCATGACTACTTAACACAAACTACCACAAAAGTAAAATTAGTATGTGGTTGCAGCCCCAAGCACAGTATCTTTAGCTTCTGTTCTTTCCTCTACTTCCCCACTGGCTCCAACTGTACTGCTCCCATCCTGTGTATCATTCAGGCAGCACAAACTCTGAAGGGCTCAAACAGTAAGAGTCTTTAGAACCATAAAAATGTAAGGTACAAGGTATTTTGTAATCAGGCAGAAATGGCAGTTATAAGTATATATAGGGTTTATTGCATATACAAAGTTGGGGAAAATAGGGCAAAATTCATATAATTGGGGTGTGAAAGAGCATGTGGGGAATAAAGCAAGTAGGGTTTCAGTGGGAATTCTTTCCTCTTACTCTCACATGCCAATGAGTCATCACAGCACTTCCACTTCAGCCTCCCTGCTCAAGCAAGCATGGGAACAGTAGGTGTGGTAAGTAGGTCTTGACTAATCTTCTAGTCATCTCCAATCACAATGGAAAGACTAGTTGAAAAGATATTGTCATGTTCAGACTCAGGCTATTCCCTCTTCCTAACAAAGGAAAATGGGCTTAAAAGAGAGCAGGTACCTGGAACCTAAACAGAGTTCTCAAGTAAAGGCCAATCTCCTTGCTGTCTGTAGCAGACATCTTCCATCATAGGCCAGTCAAAATTCAGGTGTCACCCGAATAACTTCCAAGAGGCCTTTCTCAAAAGCACAAAGGAAAGACATGGCCTGCAACTGCCAGGATAGGCATATGATCCAATGCTACTGAAGCTGTCAGCAGACCTCCTGTTGTCATAGGCCCATTTATTTGTGGGCCTAACACAGCCATTTCACTCCTGGCACCCTAGGTCAACAAACGTTTTGAACTGTCTGCTTTTGTGTTACTTACATGATGCTGCCTCTGGCGTTCAGCTTTTCCCTCCTGTTCCTTTTCTTTTCCTCTCTGAATTTCCAGTTGGTACAATTGGTTCAATCTCTGTATTTTTTCCCCTTCTCTCTTATCTTCTAGCTTGGCCAGAGCTGCCTGATGCTTGTGCTCTTCTATTCTGAATCAGAGAAAGAAGTTGAATAAACAAGCTGAAGGCTGCATTAACTACTGCACAGAGATGGATTCTGCACATCTGCAGGTACCTAAACAGCAAAAATCCCGATACTTTGACAGTAAAGTAGAATGTCAGAGACCAAAAATGGAAGCGCGATTTTTAAAAGGTAGGTGCAAATCCTTTGCCCAAAGCCTAGCACAGGGTGCAAAAGCAAACTGCTGCCCGCACAGGCTGGGCCCCTGCCAGCCTGCGGTGCCACTGCCAGCCATCACCCCTACGTGTGAGTCACTCTGGGCTGAGGGAAGCGGCTGTAACAGAATTTTGCCTCAGCGCGACAAGTCACTAGCCAGAACATAGGCACCTTGTTTAATTTATTGGGACAGATGTAGCCTGTAGTGACAGCAAGAGACGTTCCTGAAGTAGCAGAACGGAGTTCTGGGGAAGCAGCAAGTGAGGTGACAGACCTGCGGCCCGACCACGGAGCGGGGATGATCAGGAAGAGCGGTTTAAAGCAGCGAGTCATGCAGCCCCCGGCACGGCAAACTCCGGCCGAGGCCTGGGCAGAGGCCTGCTCCCGCCACCCCCCGCCCCGCCCGGCGGACCCCTCATCGGCGGGCCCCGACAGCGCGGCCGCGGCCGCAGGGAGGGCTCTCCCGCTGACCCCGCTCCCGCCCCCGCCGCACTCACTGCGCCAGCTGCTCCTGGGCCACGGCCCGGCGGTCCCTGTAACGGCTGCGCTCCAGCTCTGCTTCCCGGCGGGCGGCGCCCGGCTCCTCGCCGTCCATCGCCGGCCCCGCGCCCGCCTCGCCTGGAAGCGGCGACGTCTGCTAAGAGAGACGGTGCCTCACCGACAGCCCGGCTGCACCGGTGCTCGCTCCTCCGCGCCGGAACAGGGAACAAAGGCGGCGGCCGCCGCCCTCCCCTCCCCTCCCCTCGTGGGCACAGCGCTGCCTGTTGGCGCCAGCAGCAACAGGAGGGCGGGGAGCGCTGTGCCGCGGCGGCTACAGCGGCCCGGCCCGCCCCGCCCCGGGGAGCTGCCGGCGGGCGCCACCCGCGCTCAGCCTGGGAGGCCCGGCTGGGCCCGGCGGCTGCGGCGCCCGCGCCCTTTCCCGGTACGGCCCGCGCTGGGCGGCGGAGCAGGCCTGAGCGGCAGCGGTCACCGCACAGGCCCCGGCCCGGCAGGAGCCGCCCTCCTCTGCAGCCGGTTCGTGAAATACGCGTTTCCCAGTAGCGAGCCCGCTCCCGGTAAGAGGCTGTAACCCTTCCCCTGCCTCTGTCCGCTCCCACCGCGGCAGCTTTTCTTCCCGCCCGTTTGCCTCAGGCCTGCGCCGCGCCGGCCTGGCCCCTCGCTCGGCCTGGCTCTGCGCTGCCACGGCCCACCAGGGGCTGCTGGAAACGCCTTTATCCGACACCTGACCTGAAAGGGTGGCCCCTGGGCACTTGTCCCAGAGGAAAGCCCTTGGCGGCCCTGGAGCCGGAGGAGGTCGCGCCTCCCCCTCCTCCCAGAAGTTCCTCCTTTGCCCTGCCTGGAAGACACTCCTCGAGGAGGTGACAGCTGTGATGGGAAGGAGTAGATCCATCTTACATCCAGCTGTCTCACGCTCCAGGGGAGGTGAAACCAGTTCAGCTTGGCCCTGGGCTTCCAGGAGGGCCTTGGGCTCTGGGGTGGCCTTGTGTTTGCTGAAAGTTCTGCGCTTTCTTCAAAGCACGTTGCTATTGAAAACCAGGCTCGGAAACTCGAAAGTACACAAAATCCCCATTTTTTCAGACTAAAATATTGGCAAACATCCTTGGTATAAAACTCTCCTGGTTGTGGGGTTTTTTTAGAACATTTTCTAGAGTTAGGCAGACAGAGGTGGGTAGCTGGGGGGCTGGAAAAGAAAGTTGTGTGCAGCAAAGCAAAGCCTCGGGTTTTTTGGACTTTGTTTCCAGCGTACCCCAGAACAGGAGGCTACCCTGCTTAGACCCCAGGTTACTGGTGGAGGCAGTCATCATAGGAAACCCTAACTCTCAACAAAGCAAGAACATTATAGTAAAATTTCAGCAAAGGAACTAAGCTTAAGGAGTGAGAGGTGTGTGTGACTTGGTTGTTGGAGAGCAAGTCAGCTCGGGAATTTGAGAAACAATATTAGATCTGCATCTCATTACCGCAGGTTGAATCACTGTTAGTCTTTTTGAACAAACGGTCCAACTATGTTGTCTCTTGTTGCCATGTTCTTTTTGTAGTAGCTAATTACAGCTATATTGGGACCTGTTTGCCCCCTAGGTGACCTTTTAAGGGCTGTGATCAAATCATGTTCATATTTTCATATAACTAATTTATAGCATGATGTTTTTATTACAGAGGTAGTTGCAAAATGCTATAAAAACTGCAGTACTATAACTTCTAACTTTCTACAAGTATTAAGTTGGTTTTTCTTCCCCTGTAGATTCTGTAAAGTTGTTTCTGGTTTTTTTCTGTTATGGGGAATACTTAACTGGAAGTAGGCTAGTGAAAAATGTAACCTTTTCCACTAGGAATTCATATCCCGGGCTGAAAAAAACGGGACAGTGAATTTTTAGAACAATGGATAATAAGCATATAATAGCCATAGTGATCTTTTGGCTGGAATGGGTTACATTGATGGTCAATTATACATCATGCATTCCTGTCTCAAGTTTAATGAAACAACTTTCATGAAATACAAACTGGGGATTTTTGAGAATATAACAAGTTCTCTGGCAATCTGTTTCTGGTTTATTTTTTCAAATGGACTTCCAGACTTATAAGTATATATTTGATGTAGATCATTTACAGCTTAACTCCACCTGTAAGGTTCAGAAAGATATTTTTTTTTAACCACCTGAAAACTGCTTCTGCCTTTCCTCGCTGGATAGTTTCAATGTTATTCTGTGTTTTGAACTTCCTGGGCAGTAGTACAGCTAACAGAAGGTAACTGGGTCCCAGCACCCTTCTGTGCTTGAAAATGAGTTTTTATTCCTTCTCTTCTTCTGGAAAATGGCCAGTGTCCAAGTCCTCTTCCATCTTTGGATGCTTTGAGAAGAGGATAAATGTGATGTGTAGCCTTGGACTCCGATTCAATTAGTTGTTTTGCATAGCTCTGAAATTCATGCTCCTTACAAAGTGCAATAACCTCTCTCAGAGTATCATAGTCCAAGTCTGCTTGCTTTTCCTGCTGTTTTTTTGCCTGCTTTTCAGCCTGATGGAAAAAAGGGAATAACAAAGCTTAGTATTTCTTTCACAACATAACTATCCCTTAAAACTTAAGAGAGGGTAAAAGCTTATAGAGATCTCCAGTGATGTTAGTGGATACTTGGCAAATATCATTGCTTTCTACTTCTCTCCCCTGCCACACCCCCACAAAAAGGGTACATTAGCTAGCTGAGTGAACAGCAGCATTAGCTGCTGCTCTTTGGTGACCTGCCCAGAAGATACAAGAGGGCAGTAGTAAATAATGGCACAGGACAGCATGTCGTCTGTCATTAGAAACTAGCCTTGACTTGCACCACTGCTCTAGGAGGAGGCTGTCCCTAACACCAGCATATGTGGAGCATACATAATTAAAAAAAACCAAAACTAACAAACAAAAAGCCCTAAACAAAACACAGCAAGCTGCTTCTCTTCCTCTCAGGCAGGATCGAGTGCTGTTGATTTAGATGTGTGTTTCTTTCTGAAGGGGCTGACAGTGTGCAGCTCTTCTATTTACCATTTGTTGCATCTGAATTTTCTGTACTTCAATGCTCGCATCACGTTGTTTTTGTTTCTTGGCTTCTTCCATTTCCAGGTAGATGCGGTTCTTTTCCATTAATGCATGAAGCTCTTTTTTACCCTCTGCTTTTTCTTCTCTCTCCTTTTCTACTTTCATCTTCATCTGTAATTTACAAAATACAGCAAAAATATTTAACCAAGGAGCTAGCCTGATAAGCTAGAAATCGTATGTTTCAGCAGAAGCAGCCCTGTATCAGTGCTCTGATGAGCACAGTCATTGTGGCTGGCCAGTGTCCAAGCCCAGGCAGATGTGCACCCAACGTGGAAGTGGGAGAGCACCCTATGAAAGATAGCAGCAGATGATGCTGATGTGTGGCACTGGAGCCACCAGCTCTGATGTGGGCCAGGCTCCTCGGCTGGAGTAAGCAGGGATAAGAACAGGCTAGGTTTCTTACCACAGTGGCCCTGTGTTCTGCAATAGATTCAATGGCTGCCTTTTCTTTTGCTTCTTTCTCTTTGCATTTTTTTTCATGTTCAGCTTCTTTCTTTGCAATGTCTCTAGCAAGATGATCATCTTCCCTCTTCAGTGCCTCATTCATCTGTACAGATAATTGGCTAATGATCTTGTCGTGACGTTCCTGTGTTAGTCTGCAAAAACATACAACGCCACCACCTGGGTCTACCTGAAGCATTACTGCTACCAAACTCAGCAGTCCTGCTTCTGGTTTTCTCTACTGTTGCCACACAGGCTGGCCCACCCACTCAGCTCCTTGATCTCCTTGTGTTCCTTCTGGTTTCTTTTTTTTTTTTAATTATCTTATTTAGCAAATAAATGTGCCCTGTATTCTTGTAACACTAGTTTTCTCTTGCAATAATGAGCTGGATCTCTTGGTGAGGAGTTTGCCTAGCATCTTGGCCTTGCCATCAGGGGAGAAATATTGGGAGTATTGACCAGAAGCCGGAAGAGAAGGAAACTCTTAGATTGGTTCAATGGTATAGTTGTGCCATACCCTCAATGTGAAATTCATAAACAATCTTCCCTTAATAATAACCCAAGGTAATTGATTAATATAGGTGCCTAGTTAAGAAGGGGACTCAGGGAAATACAGCTTATGTCCAAAAATACTTTCATCAAGGATTTTAATTGTCTTTAATTGTTGGGGAGGTGGAGGCTTGGCAGGCCATATGGAAAACCACTGTTCCCAACATGCTGGTATAGAGCTTTGCACTTCCGTAAGTCTTTGTACTTTGAAGGGCAGAGAGGTCACTCCTAGACACACCTACTCATAAGGAACCTGTAAAAGTATTTCCTTTTCCTCCTGAATTCTCTACTCTCCCCATCCGTAGAATCTAATTTTTAGCATAACTGCGGGTTGTATTACATCATCAGTCTGAAAGATTTGAAAATTATTACAATATAATTTTTAGTTTATTTACAGTTTATACTCTAGCTTTGTACCTACCTACGCATTTCAGCTTCTTTCTCTTTTATGAGCTTGGCAATAGTTTCCTTTGCTTTAAAATGAGCTCTGATCCGATCATCTTCTTCCATTTGTTTTTGTTCCTCTATTGCTTTGATTATTTTCTGGTCACTTACATGCTCCTGCGTGGGCAAAATGGTCCTGATATAACAGGTGAAGTTTAGAAAATCTGGGGCTGGGGTAGCACCTTAAAAGAATCGCTCCCTGTTGTCTCTGTTCATGTTTCTTTCAAAGACAGAGGAGAGGGATTCTTAGTACTGCCACATACTTCTGCCATCCTGATTAAACGTGCATGAAGAGGTGATAGTAGATATGAGGAAGAAGGAGAACTGAGTATTGAACAGCTGCTTCTCTAGCCCATTACACAAACAAATTGCTATGCAACACAGTGAGTGTTATCCCTTGCTCCCATTCACACAGATGGGAAAGGGGGACATTGAGAGGAATGGAACTGCGCAACGCCCCACTAACACATACACTGTGCTGCTCCTGGCCTACCTCATCCAAAACTATCCCAGTCTAAGAGCTTAATCCAAATCATAGCTAAAAAGTTTTGTATATGTTTATGTGAAAAAACAACTGTCTTTTGTGTGCTGGCCACAACCGGTCTGAGGCTTTTCTAGCTGGCATTTAATGAGATGCCTTCAAAGATGGAGAGAAGGCAGCAGCTCTTGACTAAATTTCTAAACTTCTTCAGTCATAGAGGGAAGGGAAAGTCAAGTTAAAAAGACACTGTTATGTTCAGTCTCAGGCCATTCCCCTCTTCCTAACAATGAAAAATGGACTTAAATCAGTCCTCAGGTCAAGAAGCATATTCCTTGATATCCATGGCAGACTTTTTTAATCATAGACCAGTCAAAGCATCAGGTACCAATGTCCCTTCAGACAAGAGAAGGGACCTGCCTCCAAGAGGCCTTTCTCAAAAGCACAAAGGAAAGACATGGCCTGCAGCTGGCAGGGTAGGTGTAGGCATAGGATGCAGTGCTACGGAAGCTGTCAGCAAACCTGTTACCAGTAGGCCCATTTAGATACACAAATGCTATTGTTTCACTCTAGCAGCCAAGGTGAAACAAGCATTTTAAACTGTCTGCTTTTGTGTTACTTACGTGATGCTGCCTCTGGCGTTCAGCTTTTTCCTCCTGTTCCTTTTCTTTTCTTCTCTGAATTTCCAGTTGGTACAGTTGGTTCAATCTCTGTATTTGTTCCCCTTCTCTTTTAGCTTCTAGCTTGGCCAGAGCTGCCTGATGCTTGTGCTGCTTTATTCTGAATCAGAAAAAGGAGTTGAATAAATAAGCTAGGGACTGCACAAAGTAATGAATAGATACAGATTCTGCATAACCATAGGCACCTTGCACTGAGGAATGTGATACTTTGAATTGAAGGTGGGTAGAATATCAGAGGTGAAAAGTAGCATCGTTGTTTGTAATGGTAGCCCTCAATCCTCTGACCAGAAATGAGCTACACGGTATGCTCCTGATTTGCAGTCTAGTGGTAACAAGTTTTATTTGAATGACTCAGTTAGCACCTGTACATTCATAATGTTGTGGCCTATCTTTGCAGCGTCCTCAGTGAACATGATTTCCCCAGTAAGTCCCACTGAATCTATGCTTCTCCTTCTGGGCGTGCAGGCAACAGCTTAAGCTGGTAGTGTTCTGTATTAAGATCTGCAAGGACTTTTCGTGTTGGACCTGGAATAAGTGAGACCAGACTTTGAACCATTCCTCTGCCTCAGGGAATTTGATTCCTTCTATCAGACCATCAGGGCCAGTCTTGTAAATATCGCTGGGGACCCCTCAGAAAGGTTTCTGGAAGGGTTGAGAAAAAGAGTGGATGTGGCAGCGACGTGTTCTTTTGATGCGTTCTCTGGAATCTAGTTATAGGCAGATGGAAAATCTGGTTCAACCTTTTCCTTTTCTGGAACCAAAACTGAGTTAAAATACACTTTGAGTAACAACTTTTGATTAGTGATTTGACTAAAACCTATTGATGCCTGCCAGAGGCAATTTTACATGCAAACTGTTGGAAACTAAAAGGCAGTGTATATCTCAGCTTTTCCCTTTTGTGCAAGGTCTTTTGTGGCACTCTGGATGTCACATTTTGTGGCACAGTGTCACATTTGTGAATCAAATTATAATTAAGTTTCTGTAAAAAACTTACAGAATGTATTTGTGAGAAGAGAGTTTAGCTAAATAATAAAGTAGGGTTTCTTTTTATTAATTATTACTTACTGTTCCAGCTGATCTCTGCGTAATGCCTGTTCTTTCAGATAACGCTGATGTGCCTCCTGTTCTCTGATAATAGCTTCTTTACGTTCATGTTCCATTTCTTGACCCTTTTTTTTGTGAACACCTGACTTTAACTTTTTAAATTCAACTTGAGCATCTCTTTCTCTTAGGACCTCAGTAAGTAGAAGTGCACTCTGCAAGAGAACATTTAAAGTGATTTGCATGTTCAGAAATGTTTAAAAGACATTCAGTACAATTTGAATTTAAAAATTGTAAGTTGTCAACAAACATGTAACTGTTTCACTCTTTCGTTCTGATAGTATAGGTATTTTTTTGCACGATCAATAGCCTCCTTCCGTTTTGCTGCTTGGAACTGTTCTTCTTCCAAATCAAGTAACTTTCTTTCTTCCTTTTCCCTTTCTTCACGTAACTTTTGGGCTTTAAGTTTCTGTTGTGCCAGGTCCTATAGAGCAGATAAAATTAGAAACCACATTTAACGCCCAGGGATTAAAAATGTATAAACTATTCTGAAGGTGATGTACTGATGTACTTAATGTTTAAGGGTTTTTTTAATTTTGCATTTTGGTTTTAATTTAAAAAAGAAGTTGATTTTAGATGTTAAATGTAGTTAAAATACACATTTAAAAGCAAACGTTATACAAAGGGAGTACAGCTAGAAATGTTACTGTGAGTGGTTTTGCATATATGAAAATGAATCCCCTTGCTTACAAATGTATCTTGTACTTACCACAGTGGTTTTGGGCCAGTCTTTTACAGCAGCTTTGGAGCGTAAGTGCATTTCTTCCCGTTCTTTCTTCTCAGCGAGAACACGTGCTGCTTCTCTAGTCGTGCTCCCAAGACTGTCCTGAATCCTTTCCCATTCTGCTTTTGGCAATACAATTACCTGATGAAGATCTACTTTATTTGGAAGAAAATATCCATCTAGAACATTGTTTTCTTCCAAATGATGTGGTGCTGTGCAGAAGAAAAGATACTGAGGTTACTTGATATCAGAAAATCCTATATTGAAATCTGTATCAGGATTTGAATGTTTGCATAGCAACAATACTAAGTTCTTACTGTTAGTGACTGCCCCCAGCCCCCGGGCGTCTGTATGTCACACTGTGGCCAGAGCAGGTGCTGGGGCTGTGGCACTGGCTGATCTAACTGTTCGTGTGTCGCCTTGCCTGCCTGTGTGCACGTACAGGTTTGGCTTGTGGTAGCTGACGCTTTCCAAGCAGTACTTGGGCACGATTGTGGGAACAGCAGGGACCGGGGAGCTTTCCCGAAAGGAAAGTGGGAATATTGTTAAAGGCATTCCACTGGCCGGAGGTGGAGGAGGCAGCAGGTTAGGCACAGGCTGTGCCTTACCACCCCTGTCCAGCACACTCATCGTACTCACTACAACAGATCTGTTGTAGAACAGTTTCTTGTTTTCTTGCAAAGATCAGCGTTTCTTTGTTGCATTAGGCATACAGACACATGTGCATGCATAAATACGGATTTTCTAGGTGATCGCTACGTTTTGTGAAATGACCTTCAAACCGCCACTGGTCCTGCTGAAGGCAGCGGCGCTCTGCGGAGCGGGGTGCTCGTAAGAGACTCTCCGCGTCCATCCCATCCGCAGCAGACTGACACACCGTGCCTGAAATGCCGGGAGGCTTTCTCCTGGAGCCCTGCTGGTGTCAGAGCCTGCTCTTCAGATGCACTTGCCAATCTGTTTGTCTTACGGTAGGGACCAGGCCCCGTGTCCCCCTGGACGGTGGCCTTGCACTGGCACGGCTGCGCCCTGCAGACAGGGAGCTGCCCCGGGCTGCGGGACTGTGCCGTACCTCCGCGGATCCACGTTAGCGCTTTCTCGGTAGTTCTGGGCAGAAACAGCCCGTCTTGCTGCCTGCAGCCGGGAGAGCAGGGGCCGGGTCTGGGGAGACTCACTCCGGGCACGGGGACAAGGGACACCCGCGGTCTCCCGGAGCCGTGCACAGCCGGTGAGGCTCCGGGCTCGGCACCGCGCCCCTCCCCCCCCCCCCGGTCGCTGTGCCCGCGGGGGGAGCCACACTCACGGGCGAGCTGCTGCCGCCGCCGCCGGAGGAGCGCGGGCCCCGCCGCCATGGCCCCGCGCGCTGTTGCCGGGCGACCGGACGGCGGGGGTCACGTGATGACGTGCGCCTGAGGCACGTGGCGAGAGGCGGCCGGGGCTCGCGCGGAGGGAGCCGGAAGCGGCGGGTGCGGAGGTGGGTCGGCTGCGCGCGGCGGGACCAGGCTCGGGCCCTGTCCCTGTTCCTCACGGGCCCTCGATCCGCCACCGGCACCCCTGCGCTGTGCTGCTGCCCGGCTCCCCCGGCCGCCTCACCCCTCGGCCGGGTCCTTGTGCCTCCGTGGGGCGCGGCCTGCTGGCGGGGCGCTGGGGGCTGCCTCCGCGGGGGCGCTGGCCGGCGGGCCTGGCGTTACGGGTGTGAGAGGACTTGCCTGGGAGGCAGTAGCGTTAAGTACCGGATGAAGTGTCTTCTGCTCCTAGGAATTTCCGTAGCCCAGAGGTGGGCTACCCCCCCCCCCCCCCCCCCCCCCCCAGACGGCAATATTTCTTTTCGTTGACTGCTTTGATATTGGTGTGTCCGTGTTAAACTGGATCCGTCTGTTCCGTACTAGTTCCCTTCTGAAATAACTTCTAAGGTGTTTTGCCAGGAGAATTCTTGTTTGGTTTCATTGGCAAGCGATGGTGGAGAAATTTAGAACTGTTGGTAAAACTGGTGGTGCCTGAGTAGTGGAAGATTGACTCTGTGTTAGCAAGTGTTAGTAACTGTGCAGCATGAGTTTCGTTACTTTCACATTATCTATTTTAAGCAGAAGCTTGATGCTGAACTACAACTTTACAAACTGCTTTTTTAACTTCAGCGCAACCTTCCATAGCTGTAGTGGCCATAAATAGCTCACTTTGTTTATATATTTGTCCTAATGCTTCGTTTTCTTGCAGTATTTTTCTCTTCTGAGCACAAGATCAGGGTAGGAATTCAGTACTTCTGCTTATATAAATAATTCTCTTTTTTGTTTGTTTTGGAAACTTATTTTCTGACAGCTATGAAATTTCTGTTGGTTTTTGATTTTGACCATACAATCGTAGATGAAAATAGCGATACCTGGATTGTGAAATGTGCTCCTGAGAAAAAACTTCCTAATGGATTAAGAAACTCCTACCGACCAGGACATTGGATAGAATATATGGGCAGAGTCTTTGTCTACTTGGGAGACAATGGCGTCAAAGAAGACGAGATGAAAAGAACCATGACAACAATTCCTTTCACTGCGGGAATGATAGATCTTCTGGGTTTTATTGGCAAGAACAAAGAGTTGTTTGACTGCATAATTGTTTCAGATTCCAATACAGTATTTATTGACTGGATTTTGAAAGCTGCTGGCTACCATAAGGTGTTTGATGAAGTGTTTACAAACCCTGCAGCATTCAGCAGTACAGGCTATCTTACTGTACAGAACTTCCATGCTCACCATTGTGTGAGGTGCCCTGAAAACCTTTGCAAAAGGAAAGTTTTAAAAGAATTTCTAGATAAACAGTTGGAGCGAGGAGTAAGTTATACACAAGTTGTGTATATAGGTGATGGTGGGAATGACTTATGTCCGGTAATGTTTTTGAAGAAGGATGATATTGCTATGCCCAGACAGGGATATACCTTGGAGAAAAAGGTTTCTCAACTGGCCAAAGATCTCAGTCCTGTAGAGTGTTCTGTTCTGGTTTGGTCATCAGCTACTGATATTATGTCTTATCTGAAACTGATTTTAAAGGAATAATTCAAATGATAAAAGGAAACTAATAGAGTTATATTTTATTTTCCTGGGAGGGAAAAACTGTGTGTGTATAAAAGCACAGGATTGTAAAATCAGGCTGTTATCTGAACTTAATGTTTTCTTTAAACATGATATAAAACTGTTTATGCTCAGTCTTGGCAATAGTGGGAAAGTGAAGTTAAAATGGCTTGCTAACATAGTACACATTCCAACAGAAGTGGAGAAGAGGGGTTGCAAGAATTGCTGTTATTCTTAATCTTGTACAACCCCCTCCCACCCCCCCCAAGCTTTTACTGACTACTTAACTGGCTTTTTCTGTTCCACGCACTTAGGGGAAGGAGTAGGATTAGTGCACATAAGAATGAAATTCTTTACTTACGAAACATTAGGTGCCAGGAGCATGGTTCTGGAGTTGTTGGCTTTTATACTTCTTTGATCAGGATAAATGTTTAATTTTGTAAGTTATTTGATATGCTTGTAATCTTGTTTGATCTGAAGATGCATTTATATTTTCAATAAACTCAATGTTTTACCATTAATACTTAATATTATCTTATATTGTAAAAGACAATAAAATTTATTGTCACTGACAAAATCAACATGCCTGATTTTGTGTAATGTATTCTGCTGGCCTGTGTGTTGTCAGGCACCTGTTCTTGTAAGGACATCGGGAAAGTGAGCACAAGCGTAGGTGTCAGCCTTTGGATAACACCATTTATTTTGTCAGTCAGACCCCTTCTCTTCTGGACAGCAGCAAGGACATTGGTGTTCTGTTTAAAGAAAAGTCACTCTCCCATTCTCCTGACTACTGCCCTGACAGTGTGCTGCTACCACCACTCTGTATAGAGCTGATGCTGGTTTGGTCTTCCATGCTGACAGCTCTGGAGTTTCAGCCAGGTGCTTTTTTTTTCTTGCTGGATTTCTGCTGCAATGTACAGGCCCATAGAACAGTGTATATGTATACACATTCACAGTGATTTAGCCTAATCACTCTCATCCACACTTACAGTATAATCCTCTCTTACAGGCTGGAAGGGAACATCTAGGTCCATTTTAACTTTTTAAGAGAATTGTTCTGCCTTTAAGTTAAGGAATCGTTTGTGAACATTGCAGTCTTTCTCTTTAGCAGTCCCAGTGAGGTGAGCCCTAAGAGTTGGGCTATGCATATAGAGATACTAAAAATAAGTCTTATTAAAGTTAAATAATGTATTTTCATGCTACGTGTTTTCCTTCTTACAGTCCCATAAAAGGTCCAAAAAGATGATGTAATCTGCTATTGAATTGATGTCTATTTTAGCGTAAGTGCCTTAATAACTGAGGAATTGGTCCAAATTTTGCAGGATGTGTTGCAGATGTGTGAGGTGTAACTCAGCAGATATGATTACTGTAGCTGTCTTCCTCTTTTCTGTGCAACATTGTTCTCATTTTCTTATTTACATTTGATGCTGTCACTACCTTCTTTTTCTCAGCTGAAGGTTTTTAGGGGTGGTCTTGGCTGTTTTCAGGCTGACAGTGTACATAAATAAAGATTTCCTTTGAATACTTGACCTAATTGGTCCTGCTTTTAGCCCTTCATCTATTTTAATGAATTGTAGAAGGTTACTTTGAACAGTCTGTTGTCTGTGTCCAGAACAATATAATTGAGTTCTCAGGAGTGTTGCTTTAATGATGGATATTTGATAGGTGCCTGAGATATTTGTATTGGAGATCTTACCCTATTGTCTTGTGCAAGGACATGCAGCATCTGAAGAACTCATGGGTCTCAAGCTGTGGCAGGTGTAAGTTGTCTGACTTACAGGTCGTACAAAAGAATGGTAATGGCTGTTGCATAGTACAATTTTGTATGGTTAGTGTTTTTTTTTAAAGTTTTGTGTCTCCTTCATTCTAAATGTGCTGCTGAATGTTCCAGATTTCATGCTGGTCTCTTCTATGTTTTTCAGAACTGAGTTGTGAGATGGTCTGCTTTCAGTTTGTGCACCAATCTCAGTTACTGCTTACTTAAACAAATGAAAAGCTAGTATATGAACAATTACTCAGCTTTCTTCCACTTATAGTGATTATTGTTCTTTTAGCCTTAAGAAACCTACCTTGTGGTTTGCTGTGAGAGTGAGAGATTGAGTGAAAACTAATCTTTGTGCTGGAAAAGGGGGGCTTTTTGTGGTTTTGATGAAAGTACCAAAGCAGGAGTTGAGAGTAGATTAAGCAAAGTAGACTACTTGAAATATTAGCAATTATGATCTAATCAAGTAGAGGGTAGAGCTGATGCTGTTTGCTGGGCAAAGTGCGTGTTGGAGACAAAAGAAATTTTTCAATTGCAGCAGGTAGACCATTAAGCTATTAATGTGAGGTAATCTTGGGTGGATTTTTCTTTCTCCTCTTAATAAAAGGTAAGAGAGAACTTTTCTGAAGCACCACAGTTACCAAATTTTTTCACATTTGGGTGTAAGGGAAGGGAGATGAGTGTCTCCAAAGGGAGAAGCTGGTTTAAGCTGGTAACCTAGCCAAAAGAGAAAGGGAGAAGCTCCTTGAAGGGACTCATGCTCAGTGCTAAGTGTTGCTGGCCTCCAGACTTACTGGTGGTTTAAATCAACATGCTGCCTGGGAGGGAGATGACTCAGGTAAAGTTGTTATGAAAAGAGATCTGTAGCAGAAGGCGTATGTGTGTATGGGAAGTTTTCTGTATTTTAACAGGTCTGCTGCTGTACACCAGCCACTCTGAAGCATACTCAGTATTATGTGCTGGTAGGATGGCCTGCGAGAAGGTCCTGCTTGTACATAGGAAGCTGATGAAATGGAAAGTGCAAAACCACAGCAAAACAAAGCTGTTGGCATGGCAATGTATAAACAGTCAGGGCCGTACAAGGGAATGCTGCAGAGAAAGAACGGGAGTGAGTAATGTAGCTGCGGGAGAAGCCCGGGTCAGAGAAGGCAGGGCTGTGGCTAATTCCGGGGTTGCACCACAAAACTCTGATTGCCTGGGCTAATTGTGCATCAAGAAGGACTGAAAAACCGAAGCAAAGATGTGTGAGGGGTTGGTTGGTTTTTGTTTGGATTAGCTTATTTATGTCTCTTACAGATGTATTATGTATGTCTTTTTATAGAAAGGCCAAGGGTGACCTCGAGGCCTGTGGCACAGTTGGTGTGTGAGGAAGGATGGCGGAGGGGTATGTCCGTATCCATTTTGCAGTTCAGATTCTTCCTTAGTTGGTGCTTCTGGTGTGGGCATGGTGAAGTGCCACCTGTAATCCAAAGAAAAAAGTCGTGCTTTTTAATGTGTAGAGCAGGATCTCTCCAGATTTCCCCCTTTGGGTATTGCCGGGATGTAGATAATAATAACAGATATTCGCTTCCTTTTGGTAGGAGAAACCAGGTGATATGGAGAAATAGTGTGGAATGGGGGCAATGGACATCGATTGTGATTGTATATGTCTGCTCAAGGAATGTGGGTATGGTGACTAGTCATGGGTGCGGTGTCTGGTCACATAGGTACACAGCCTTGAGGAGACACCTACAGCTTTGAGGAGACGCCTGCCCTTCTTCCTCTAACAAAGGGGCTATTTTAAAAAAGAATGAGAAAAGGATGAGAGATATTCCAATGCTATCTAGAGGGAGGGAGTGCTAAGTCTCCTTGCTGAAGAAGATCGGATGGTCACAAGAACATGAATCACCTACAAACCTGCAAGACCACCACATTCCAGGCAAAGGACTGATAAGCTAATTAACATACGAAGCGAGAGTAAGCGGTTTAGGTAACGAATATGTATAGGCGTTAATTGAATATTCATTTGTTTTATTGTATAAATGTGAGATGGTTCCTCATTTCGGGCATGCACGCTTGTGGAGGAGCGATCCCCCGTGCATCTGCGCGCAATAAACATACCTACTTTATACCTTTCGAGTTATAGAGTCTAATTCCGTACATCACAGGGCCTGTCCTTGCAATCCCGGAGAGCTCTGGCAGGGCTGGGGGAGCCTGGCTGCCGGATCCAAAGGATCCGAGCCCTTCTGCAGGTGAAGGAGGAAGTGCAGCTGCTTAACCCCAAAGGCTTCTGTGTTTCAAACACTGGTAAAGGTCTCCGTTGCAGAAAACGTTCCGCTAGCAGAGTTAAAAAAAAGACTTCTTAAACGGTGAACGACGTTCTCAGAAGCGCTAAAAGCCGGTACAGCCTTCTTCCCGAATTATTTACTTATAGTTGCAGTCTGTCAACAGAGCTGGTGACCGGCCTTGGCACCCTGCCAGCTCCAGGTGTTCGGGGAGCGCTCTGCCCGCCCCCTCCCGAATCCTGCCCTTCCCTAACGGGGAGCGCCCGGCGCCCGCTGCCCGCCCGGCATCGCTCCCCCGAGCGCCCGGGAGCGCGGGGCGCCCCTGCGGGAGGCGGCTCCGGGTGGCTGCCCGCGGCGGCCGAGACCCGCCTCGCTTTGCCGTGCGGCTGGGTGCCGCCGGGCCGGCGCCGCTCCCCCGGCATCGGCCTCGGTCCCCGGTGCGGCCGGGCCGGGTGTCATCCCCGCAGCCGGCCCCGCCGTCCCCGGCGGGGGGAGCCCGCGGGCAGCGGTCCGGGCCGCAGCTCCCCCGGGGCGCGGCGGCGGGGGGCCGGCGGGGGCGGGCCGGGCAGGCGGCCAGGGCACCGACGGCGGAGCTGCCCCCCCCGGCCCCGCCGCCTCCCGCGGCGCTTCCGAAGATGGTCACGGCGCCGCCGCGGGCCCGGGAGCGCCCCTCGCCGCGGCCGCGCTCCGCCCGCGTTAAGCGCCGCGCCGGGGGGGGCCGCGGGGCGGGCCCGGAGCCGGGGGCGGCGGGGAGCGGACAAAGCGGCGGGGGGCCCTGCAGGGCGGCGATGGCCGCGGCCGGGGCGGAGGACTACTCGTACCTCTACACGGACTCCTCGCACCCCTCCGAGTTCCTGCGGGCGTTCCGGGCCTTCTACCTGGACGGGCTGTTCACCGACATCACCCTGCAGTGCGCCTCGGGGGTCATCTTCCACTGCCACCGAGCCGCCTTGGCGGCCTGCAGCAGCTATTTCAAAGCCATGTTCACAGCCGATATGAAGGAGAAATCTAAAAACCAGATCAGGCTCCCCGAGCTCAGCCATGCCGTTCTGGAAGCCCTCGTGAATTACGCGTACACATCACAGATCCAGATAACAAAGAGAAATGTCCAAAGCCTGCTCCAGGCTGCAGACCTCCTCCAGTTCGTGTCGGTAAAGAAAGCCTGCGAGCGGTTTCTGGTGAGGCATTTAGATACTGACAACTGCATAGGGATGCACTCCTTTGCCGAATATCACGACTGCTCGGAGCTAGAAAAAGAGTCCAGGAGGATATTGTTGTGGCAGTTTGAAGACGTGTGGAAGCAGGAAGAGTTTCTGGATGTTGGCAAGGAGAAGCTCTCTTTTATTCTCTCCAGAGAGAACCTCAATGTTTGGAAAGAAGAGGTAGCCGTTGAAGCTGTCGTTAAGTGGGTTGGACACAACGTGGAGGAAAGAATTGAAGACATCTATGAACTGCTGAGCTGCATCAAAGTAGACTTAGATAACATGTATTTGAGGTCGGCTTTAAGCCTGCAAAAAAAATGCAGACTTAACGACAGTAAGATAAGGTCACTTGTATACAGTGCCCTGAACCTCAGTCCCAAAGGTCTTTCCAGAAGACCCACAGCAGCCATGTATGTGATAGGAGGATATTACTGGCATCCCTTATCAGAAGTGCATGTTTGGGATCCTTTAACCAACACCTGGGTCCAGGGAACAGAGATGCCAGATCACACCAGAGAGAGCTACGGGGTCACTAGCTTGGGACCAGACATCTATGTGACAGGAGGTTATAGAACGGAGAGCATCGAAGCCCTTGACACCGTGTGGATATATAACAGTGAGAGGGATGAGTGGACAGAAGGCAGCCCCATGCTTGATGCGAGGTATTACCACTGTGCAGTTTCCTTGAGTGGCTGCATCTATGTGTTGGGTGGTTACCGAAAGGGAGCTCCGGTGCAAGAAGCTGAGGTCTACGATCCTTTAAAAAAGAAATGGCTTCCTATTGCAAACATGATCAAAGGTAGGTAAGCTCTTGTATGGCGTCTGCCTCAAATGTTGATCCTTTTGTGTTCACCACTTTTAAGTGCCTATGGCACTTAGGGTTTGATCCAAGTTCTAGTCAAGTCCACGGGAATCTCCTGTTAATATTGGTGGGCTTGGGTTCAGGTCTTTACTAGCCAAATGACTGCAAACATCCAAATGCAGTGCTGGGCTGTACAGAGCTCTAAGGTGGAAAATCACGTGGTAGTCTGGGTTTAATTTTGCCTTCTTTCAGGAGTAAAATTTCTGTTCAAATGGGAAAGAAATCAGAAAACTACCTGCAATTAAGAGTCCATTCAGCAGACAGTCAAAGAGCAAGTTCCAGTCAAGGGGTTGTATTGTTTTAGTGTAAGATCAGATTACTAAGATTTTCTGTGCAGTCATTTATAAAGGTGTCATCTTCATTAAGAACGTATTGCATGAGGTTTCCTCATGTTTCAGTGTATCATCTGTGCAGGATCCCCAGTTTAATCTTTAGTGGGAGAATAATAAACACTAATACCTGTTTCTAGCAGCCAACATAATGATCTATTCAAAATGTATAAATTTGGATCACAGACTAACTGAAGGGTATTGTTTTGTTATATAAACAATTATACATTTTATCATACATTTTTATAAAGTAATGCAATTATTTACAGTTAGTTATAAAATTTTATTGTGAATTGATGCAACATAGTATTTTTCTACATACATGAGAGTTTTTGGAGGCATGTGTAACAGGAAAGAAGCACTTACTGTGCTCCTGCAACTTTCTTCATTGTATATTTCCCACAAACAATACCATTACTCACTTTCTATTTCCTTTAAAAACAGAAATGCTACCCTAATACTGTGAGGAGTTACACATTCTGTGCAGTTGTTTTGTCCTGTTTTCTGTGTGGAACTTCTTAGGTCCTTAAAAAAAAACCACACTAATTTCCTAATTTTGGTCCATTTAATCTTGCTAGATTCCTTGTTTTATTTTGTTTTGTTCTCCTAGAGACAGCGTTAACGTGGCTCCATTCTGATTGTGTCCTTGTTTATACAATAGCGTAATTAATAATACTGTGAGAAAGACTAAAAATACCAGAAAAGATACCCCAAGATACTGAATGATCTCAACTCCCATTGTCTTTGTCCTTGCCATATGAGTGACTTAAAAATCTCTCTTAACTTCGTGAAATACTGAAAGTAATTCCCTGTTCCAAAACCAATGTGACAATGTCTTTAATTACTGCATAAAGATTCTGTGAAATGTTGTGTGGCTGTATTACAGGTAATATGTATGCACTACTGCAGTTCTATTTAATTGGTCTTGACTAATACTGATAAAATAAGGTGTCTTAGCAAGTTTTTTGTTAATTTCACACTCAATTAAATACTTGCAAGCATAATTTCACCCAAAATTATTAATTAACGAGTCATTTGAAATGAGATTATGGATGGAAGAGACTGTGGTTATTGTGTGCAGTCTGAAGGTGTGTTGTGACTTTCACACTGTGTGCAGGTGTTGGAAATGCCACTGCCTGTGTCCTGCATGAAGTCATCTATGTAACCGGAGGTCACTATGGGTACAGGGGAAGCTGCACCTATGATAAAATCCAGAGATACCATTCAGGTAGCAATGAGTGGAGTATAGTCACCACAAGTCCGCATCCAGGTAAACAACAATTTCTGTAATGAGTGTAGAGCTGATTTCCTTACTTGTATCTGGGAGTCTTTAAGCCCACTTAAGAATTTCTGGCATGTTCCTAATGAAAGGAAAAACGTCTGTAGGGCAGCAAGGGCCAGAGTGGGACCATCTCCCATTTCCTGACTCTGAGAGGGGAAGACCCTCTTCAAGCATCTGTTCTATGGAAATCACTCACTATATAAATATTGAACTAAGGAATGGCTGCATTCTATTAAATAATACAGTAAACTAACTTTCTATAAAATCTATTCATAAGCATTTAGCAAAAAAAATGTATATGAATTTTAAAATAGTTTTGTCTGTGTTCTACATTCAGTAACACTAAGTTTTTTAAGCAGTTCTCTTTAAATACTGGTGCTCACGTCTGTATGTTCTATAATGCCTTGAACTTGCTTTTACCAAGTGTAGCAGAAAATCCTGAGGTGTCTTCTAAGCTCAGTGAAGAAACTCGGCTACCCTCAGTGGTGCCCAGTGTTTGTCATGCAGTTGCAGTTTTAAGTTAACGTTATGATGTTGAGTTGAACTGTGTTCCTTTCTTCCTGAAGAATATGGATTGTGTTCAATTACCTTACAAAACAAGATCTATTTTGTGGGCGGACAGACCACGATCACGGACTGCTATGACCCGGAGCAAAACGAGTGGAAGCAGATGGCTCACATGATGGAGAGAAGGATGGAGTGTGGCACGGTGGTTATGAACGGATGCATCTATGTAACAGGAGGATACTCCTATTCAAAAGGAACGTATCTGCAGAGTATTGAGAAATACAACCCTGAACTGAATAAATGGGAAGCAGTAGGTAATCTTCCCAGTGCTATGCGGTCACATGGCTGTGTCTGTGTGTATAACGTGTAAACATACAATTTTCAGATTGCTGTTACAGCAAACACCAGATGCAGTATTCATCTTAGCACATCATTAAAAACTAGGTATAATTTGTCTTTATTTTAAAAAAATCAGAAATACAAACGTCACAAGAAGATTTCCATATATGTTTTAGTCTAGTCATTCTTTATAATGAAAGTTTTCAAATGACTCTGTTGCAATATTTTTGTGCAGCTGTATAAGGACTAATGTGAAAATCAGATTTGTTTTCATTAATCACTGGGTGGAACTATGATCTGGTGCTAAGGTGAGTAAAGCCAAACAAAATGCTTTGCATGGACGACTACAGGGCTTAAGATGAAATCTTTGATACTCCAAAGGTAGCTATAGAAATGGTTCATTGCCACAAGCTAAGCATGTGGTACGTGTAGAGCAATATCGTTTGGATAACTAGGTTATCACATCCAGAAATCATGGGCAGTTATCACATGCCTCTTTTTGTACCTTGAAATGCCAGACTGGAGAAGAGCACAGGCTGGGAATGAGGGAAGAAATGTCATGTAATAGCCTCAGAGCACAAGCTGAAAGTGTGCACCTTTCCAGGAGGAGAGCAGTGCTCTGCAGTACAAGGCAGTTGTAGAAAAGTGCTCACTTGGCTGTTTTCACACTGGCAGGGCCTGTGAGAAATAAAAAAAGACTCTGCGTGGCTTTGCAATGGGCTCTTTGGCTGATGTACAGGTATTGGTGATTTTTTTTTTTTTTTTTTTTTGTCAGAGAGAAGCCTTACCATGGTAACTAATTTATAAAATCAAATTTAAGATGTGTACCTTTGTGGAATAGAAGGTGGAAATGAGAGAAACTGGAAAGTTGCTAACATCCCCCTGAGGTACAAACTTCTCTATTTTGTTTAATACCATTTGATCTTTTTTGAGTGCTAAACTGTGATTTGAGCAAAGGTGACAGCTCAAGAAACTTGTCAAAATATGTTTTGCATGGAGAAACTGAACACTAAGTGGTCTGCTGGACCGATTTATTATTTCTCTCAAAACGTAATAAGAGATCTTCAAATTCTGTCTAGAAGGCAACTTGAGGTGGGCAGGAAGGTCATAATTTTCTTACCTTTTCACAGGGAGACTCCCGTGGCAGGCTCCCAGGGCAGCAAGGCAGTGCCAGCGCTGGCAGAAAGCAAAATCCATATGTAGTATTTAAGTAGCTGGTGTTTTGACCCTGCCCTCCCCAGCCGCCTTGCCTGCCCTACCCTGTAGGCAGTAATACAAATTGATTGAATCATTGTTTCAGTGACTTAGGATTTGTTTTCTCCTCATAGCTTGCATAGATGGTGTAATGTGGGGCTTATTAGCCTTGTTCCCTGAGGGAGCGAGGTGCAGCTGTGTTGCCTTTGCATGTGTAAGCTCCCCTCTAGGGCTGACTGGCTTGCCTGGGTTCAGCCGTGGTCTGCAGGGAGGTACAGGCCTTAAGGACGGATGTTTTCTTCAGGTTTTGTGAAAATCTGCAACAGGATAGAGGGGAGAGAGAGACGCTGAAAGGAGTTGTTGTGGAAAGGAGTTGTGTGGAAAGTATAGGGTGGCAAAGCCTTCCCAGTGCTGAGGAGGTGGCTGTAAAAAATGTTTCCACTCCTGCTTTTGCAGCCCCTCAGCCAGTCCCGCTTGGGCTGCCGTGGGGCCGTGCGGTCTGATAGCAGTGATCCAAATAAAGAAATGCCTCGGGGAGCACAGAGGCGCTTGTAGCCCAGATCAGTTCACCAGCCCCGCTTATAAAATGACAGCAGAAACAGCTGTTGGACATTGGCACGAGGGGCAGGGACAACACAGGCTGCCCTGGGGTGTGCTGGGAACTTCCTATGCCCCCACTGCCACCTAAACTGAAATTCTGGGTTTATTGGATATGATGGAACGTGCTTTCCAAGCAGGTGAGCCCTGAGTTTCTATTATTTCTTTTTCTTGATCATAAGCATTTTCAACATTTGTTGTTGTTTTTTCACATTTTTATGCTATTTTTCACTTGCATTTGATTGCTGGTAGCAGGCAGCACTCAACTCTTGAGCTTTGATGTGAAGTTCTGTGGCGTGTATATAGTTCTTGTTTTGATGTCTTTGTGTGTCACCTTATTATGTCAGAAGCTCATGCGCATATGAGTGCAGTGTTGCTTTGTAATCCCTCCCGCTGAGAGCTATTTAAGCATCCAGTTTAACTTAAAGACTGTAAACTGTGAAGAGGTGTGGGGAATTGAACTCTGATGCTGTTTAAAATGCATGGGCTGGGCAGGTGGGCAAATAAAAAGTGAATTTGTTTTTCCTGGAAATCTCCACAGCTGAGAATTGTTCAGAGGCAGGTGGAGATTTAAAGGACATCACAAGAGCATGAAGGTGATCTTTGTATTGAACAAACCTCAGTGAACTCAGTGTGCATATGTACCCGTGAAGGTTCATGGTTGTTGAAAAACATGAGCACGGAAGAGCTGCTTGTGGCTGCCCTGATGTTCAGCTGGCCCGCATCCTGTCACCGACAGCCCTAGCTCAGTATAAGGATGGAAGAACAAGGCAAGGACTAACAAAACCTCCCAGCGTCCACCGGCCTGCTCCTTCCAAACTAGGTGCTTAATGCTGGTGGAAGACAGTGCTGTTCCACGGTTGGAGCACAGGCACTGGAAGCTGGAGTCTGCTTTCTCCCCCTGGGCACCCTGCAGGCAAGCGATGCACGGCTCCCTGGCCTCGGCGTAACTGTGAAATGAGTAAAAAGCCTTCCTTGTTCTCAGGTGCTAACAGAGTACGTGCTGATCCGGGGTAAACAGAAGTCAATGCGGTTACTGCCTAGGGCTCCAGATTAAGTCCTAATTTGTAGAGATTTTTGAATGCACTGGAATAAATGGAGTGTGGAAGTTCAGACTCGCAGCTCAATTTTAACTGGTGCTATTTTTTACACAAACCTACAACACCCTTCTAAATTAGCTGATGGCTGTAGCACACCCCAAGAAAGCGTGTAGCGATCTGGTCTGGAGCACAGGCAGGAATATGAATGCGGTGAGAGGAACGGGGGCTCTGGCTGCTGGTCAGTGACTCGTGCATCCTGCGGGAGGTGGGAAGCCGGGAGCACGGGAGCTTCCCGCCACCTGGGCGGCCGGCTGTGCCGCTGCTGTGCTGGCCGGCCTGTGTCGCGATAGGCGCTGTTTAACCCTTTCACTTGTGAACTCGAAATGAGCTGACACCGAAGCGGGGTCAGTGGTTCAGCCAGCGCCATTTATTACGTTACTTGTGCGATCCCCGTGTCTGCAGCACTGTAGCACTTAAGTGAACGTTCGCGATAATTAATAAATGCACAGCGTCAGCATGCACACACGGGCTTGGGGTTACCTTGTGCGCACTCGAGGAGGGGCCCCGGGCCGGTGCCGGCACTGCGGCGGGTGCCCGAAGCGCGCGGCCCCGCCAGCCCCGCCCCCCACCGCCGCCGCGCGGCAGGAGCACGGCCGCCGACCCCGCACGCTCCCGCGCGCAGCAGCGCCTCCGCCCGCGGGGCCCCGCCCACCGCTGCCGCCCCGCCCCGGAAGCGCGGCCCACGTGAGGGGTGGGCGGTGCCCGCGGGGGCTGCTGGGCCGCGCGGTGCCGAGTGCGGCCTTGAGCGCGGCGGAGCGGGACCGCGTGCCGGGCTGCGGCAGGTTTGTGCTCGGGGCGGCCTCGGTCCCGCGCCGGGCGGCTGCTCCCGGGGACGGCGCTGCTCGGGCGCTCCGCCGGGGCCGGGCCTGGGCCTGGGCCTGGGCCTCTGGGCCACGGGCCTCGATGAAGAGCGGCGTGGCGGGCCGGGCGGGCTGCCGGGCGGGTGGCGGGGCCCGGGTGGGGGAGCGGCGGCCGGGCCGGGCGGGAGCCGGTGCCCGGGGTGGCGGAGCGCGTGCTGCCCCGCTCCGCTGGCTGGGGCGGAGGCGCGATGCGGGGCCCTGCCGGGGCGGGCTGAGCCGCCGCCGCTCCTTCGCCCGCTCCGGCCACGCGCCCTGCGGCGCCCCGCGCGTGTGAGGCACCGCTGGTTTCTCAGCGCTGCCGGTAGAGCCCCGCTGCCGCACGTGCGGCTCCCGCCGCCCGGCCCCGCCCCGCGGGAGCGACCCGGTGCGCAGCGGCGGCCGGGCGGGAGCCTGTGCGGCGGGGCGCGGTGTCGCCGCAGCTGTAGTGAAGTGGCCTGGACCAGCGCGGCGGCCCCGGCCACGGGGCCGGGCTCAGGGGCCGACGCGTCTGTCGCCCACGTGCTCCTTATAAGAAATTCCTTATATTGCGCCGACTCGGCTCAAAAGCCAACCGTGAAAGCGGCATCTGTGGTAGTGAGCGGTGGCGGCTGATCCGCACCTCAAATAAAAAGCTGTTTCGGTGGAAGCAGCTGGTCCGCGGGCTCGGAGCTCTGGCGCAGGCTCCTGAGCAAGGTTCTGTGCGAGTAACGGCTCCCGTACTGCATCGGGGAAACGCCGTTACGGTAATGGTAAAAGTGGTAAATGACTGGTGAGATGAAAATCCACCTGAGAGTTCTTTTGGGATGATGTAGCTAATACATAGTGAGAGGAAATCGTTCTAGTTAGCGGGCTTGACTGTCCTTTTCCATTTGTGATGTCAATCTCATACTTGCATTATTTTAACTCGTTTTCATTTTGCATGGTACTGGTACAGACTGGATGCACAGAAGGAACAGGTCGGTGTGGCCTGCTAACAGCACTGATAGTGAAATCGTACGTAGGGTTTTGCATGCTGCTCAGACTGACTGTTCTTCAGGGGAGCTAGCTTTTTATCAGCCTTCATTGCTGCACAGTAACCGAAAAGTATCGATCTGGAAGTTGAATCCTAGCTTGTGCCAAATGACTGAGCTAAAGAGTCTGAAGTGAGCATGTGCAGCACGACTAGAATTTCTCTTAAATTAGAAGGCTGCTTCTGCTTTTATTCTAAATAGGTTAGAGCTTGATCACTGTCTGAACTGTATTTCGCACATGGCAAGCTTGAGTCTCGGTCTTGCCTTCAGTTTGTCATTACTTGCAACTGAATGGGTGCTTTTTAGAAAAACTTCAGACTTAATCTGAAGGAGTTGTCCCAGGTCTCATGGTGTTTTATGCATCTTTACAGTTTGTTTTTTACCTTGAAAATACTGCTAAGGAAACAGATTTAGGTTTTTGTCTCCTCTTATCAGTGGAGCTGAGCTGTATGGTGTGGGTGGAAAGCAAGTTCCTGGTTCTGGGCATTTCGGTACTGCAAGGGAGGCAGACTGGGACAGCCATGCACTGTGAGAGCTGGGGAAGTCCAAGAAAGACAGGGTAGTCAGGGATATAAGAAGGCTGGAGGAGTTTAGGTGGCAGAAGCTAGGTGAAGACAAAAGCATATGTTCTTTCATTATACTTTGCAGCACTATTATCTCAGCATTTCTTAATGGCTTCTTGGGTATCCAACTGTAAAAAGAAGGCCGTCTTGCGTATGTCAGACTGGTGTGGCTTTTGGCAAGGCTAGAAGACCCAGGCTACCCTGGACGGTTTGAGGCGGGGGTCCTCTCTAAATGACAAAACCAAAGCGAAGTCAACTGCTTTACAAATGGGTTCTCTTGTAATTACCATCTCAGACGTGCTGCCTGTGTGTAATCCTCACCTTATTAACTGGCGTAGAACTGCTGGTGATTCAAGCAGCATACAGCCAAAAGCTCCCAAGTTTTATTTTAACAATTTCTATCAAGGGAAAACTTGCTCTAAGAAATCCAGGCACCATTCAGTATGACGCAAAATGGCAAAGGCCACTGAAGGAGCAAGCAGATATGGCCTACTTGGGGGCAGGTCTGCATTTCATGCTACAGGGGAGTACAAAGCAACATTCTCCACTCAGCTCACTGTTCAACAGTGTACTTGAGACTGGCTGACCAAATGGAAGGTGGTGAGGGAAGATTCCTCTATCCAGCTCAATCTGTGTTTCACTGTGCACCAGCAGATTGTCTGTGTTCTGGAGTTCCAGAACGTACTCTTATTGCATTTTCTTTAAAATGGGATACATGACTAAAATACAAATTAATTTTTCCCCTGAATATGCAAGAGAACAGGGTTTTTCACATCTCTTAGTAAATTACTATATAGTCTTACACATTAATAGAGCCATACTGTGAAAAGCACCCATAAGAAAATGGTTCACTTAAATATGTTGCCTAGTGCTTAAAAAAATCTGCCACACCCGGAGAAGAGTTTGCAGTGTGAGTTAAATCACCAAACTAAGGTTTGAGGATATGAACATGTGCATAGCAGCCATTCAGTACCTTTTTTTGATGCTGAGGATATAGTTTAATGTCAAACCTAACCCACTACAACTGCTTGCTCCCAGAGAAAGGTTTTTCCAATTACTATTTTTTCTCCTGTTGCGCTCCCTGTCATTAACAGCTCCATCACTAGTGTTTTAGTCTACAAGCTGAATGAAGTCAATGACAAATTTATCTAATGGAACTGTTCTTCCCTTTCTTCTCTGGGGGTTAACTTTCTCTTGGACCAGGTGTTAGAGTAGCACACAAGGAGTGTGGTCAGTGAGTTGATCCAATGGGAAAAGCTGTGACTACTCCATAGCCTGCCATTAAATTACACCAAACTAGGTATAATGTGAAAGAGCATTGGTTTCTCTCACAAGGCAGGTGGTGGGGACAACGTCACAGGGGAGTATTAACACAGGGCCAGTACCTGCACGTGGTGATGAACTCCGTCAGTCTCCTGTAGTCAGGGTGGCAAATGTGAGACATCTCTGAAGTAACTGCAACTGCTTGTGTTCCATGGCCTGGATTTTAGTAAAGTGCTTTATAGACAAGGATCACACTGAACATAGCTGTCAACTAACACTCGCTGAAGTCATGCTCTAAAGAGTGTTACAATGTTAGGTACTGCTGCAAGTCCAGTAGTGGAGACCAGGATGCAAATTTTAAGACTGTAAGTGCATAGATGAAAAAGAACTACAGGCAAGTCAAAGGATGGAACTTAGCTTTGAGATCGGGAGGAGGAAGAAATGGGTGTATACTGCAGACTGCAGTAGGCTGAACAATGATCAGTGAATTGAACTACTAAAATAAGAAGATGGGGCTACCAGGCAGGTGTACTGATGAACGTAATTTCTTGTGACAAGGGAGTCTCAGGGGAATATTCCCTGCTTCTGCGTTGCCAGTCAGCTTGGTGCTCTGAAAGATGTTACTGTCCTGTGAGCTGCAGAAGAGCAGAATGTGTATGCTTAAACCTCTCAAACCATGCAAGACATGAGTGCAAACCCGTCTTCACTGTAATTACAGATTACTGATCTGTGAACAGGGTTAACTGAGGGCCATGAAACTACTTCATCTTCTGTAGCTGGATTTAACAAATGTGATCGTGCCCAAAGGGAGAAGGAAGATATCTGTGCTTCATAGTTCAAAACTGAATTAAAACCAATTTCTGGCAGCTTTATAAAGCTGCATTTTCCCTCAAGGATTACTCTTCACATTCTGTGCTTATCTTGCGAGCAACTAGATAGACAATTTCTGATCTCACTTAACTTTCTGGCCAGTATCTGCCTTTTTACCAACCTTCTAGTACCTGTAGTGATTGTTTGTGATGTACTGGGATTATATGCTTAATGCCATTTCAGAGAAGTTACTTTCAACTTAAAACATCTTACCTCTTATCAAAGATGCTTGATTCGTTATTCAGGCAGAACTGCAGTGAAGACAAGTTTGTAAAGGAGAGAACTAGACGTTTTTACGATGTATTGATAAACGCTGGTATTTCTTTTCCTTCCTCCAGTAAAGTTCCTTGAACTTTCAAAGATTAGTTAGGAGGCAGAAACTCGAGGAAAGTTTCTAATTATACTTACTTAGGAATATTAAACAATTTTTGTTACTGATGTTTTGCCTAGTGGTCAGACCTTGGGTTTAACTTAAAGAACAAATGTTTGTTTGTTTAAAGAACAAACTTAGGTTTGTTGCTGTTAGGTACCAACTGAGGATCCCTGCCTAGAAAAAGGTAAATAACAAATAATGCCGTAAAGTAAGTGGCAGCATGTTTCTTTACCTGTCTTCAATGTAGAATGCCAAATGCTGCCTTAACAACAAAAGTATTTTACTTGGGTTTTTTTTTCCAGTTGTTTCATAGTTGGAGTTCTGCAGTCGTATTTAAAAGTTAGCTCATAAACATAAACATATGGCTGAAGAACTTGTCTGTTATCTTCTTTAGATGAGGCTGCAGTGAAATGCAACACTGTAAGAATATAAGTCTGTAGAAAGTACAATTCAATACATAGTGCCTTTGCTCTGTATTCTCTTCAACACAGCTGGTGAAGATGGCTGAAAATGGAGATGGCGAAAACATGTCTATTTTGGAAAGTAAAATCTGTCAGCAAATTGAGGTAAGTTCAATTTATATTTTTGGATCTGGACTGAGATGTGGTTTTGGAGACATTCATCTGTAGGGACTTGGCTAATGGGAACTTCATAGGGAGTTAGACTTGAATCTTCAGCTCTAAAAAATGCCTGTCGCAGCTCTATGGCAGGTATTTGTAGTCTGAGTTGGAAGTTATTCTTGTCTAGAGTTACCTGTAAGACCACCATTTAAAAACACAAAAGGTTTAAATTGCTAGTGTTTTAGATACTACAGCAAGTGAATGTATCATTAAACAATTTATTACTATGTTCACTAGGGTTATTCTGTGCAAATAGGAATGTGGATTTTAATTCTATACAACTTAATTTTGAGGTGGAAAAAATCCTCCTACTCAGGAATCTGCTGATTAAAATATCAGCACATTGCATAACTTGCTATTATTATTTACTGCTACAAATTGTAACTAAACTTATGGGCCTACTTTAAGTATTATTAAGTATTTCTAACTCTAGAGGCTTGGAGGCTTACCCCACAATGGAAGACGGAGCACATAATTTAAAATTACATCAAAACAAACCCGTTTTCCTGAAGGACAAAAGTAATGCATGTGAATGCCCATTAGTATATGGAGCTGTAGTCATTATCTATGAAAAAAAACCCCACAACGAAACCAAACCAAAACAAACCCAGGGCTTGAGGAAAAACAGCTGACAAAACTTGGCTTGTGATAATGTGAGTTTGAGGTATACTAAAGGGAGAGGTATTGTTTTAAGACTTGCACTGACTTCTTAAAGCACAATGATATTGGTGGAAGCACTCCAACTTACCCTATAGCTTCAAGTATTTGACCCTAGTTAGATGACTGCTAGTAAGCAAAAGAATCTGATTAAGTTTCCTATCTTGTACTGAATCATTTTCTCATGCTGGACGTGACCAAAATAAGAACACAGTAAATTAAAGTGAAAACATTTTTTTTTTTATTTTACAGTATTTTCTTGACTGAGACCTAGAACCTCCAGTATGATTTCTCAGTGTGGCAAATACAATATTCTTGCTTATACATTCTTTAAATAAGGACTAATTTGACTTTTGACTTGGCAGAGCTTGATCAGGTTGATTAATCATTATGTTGACAGAATAAGGTTCATGCCTTTCCTAAATAAAACTGTAGTCTACCTTTGCCTCATTAGTCCCATTGGATGAAGCAATGGTGTTTTTTTTTTTTATAGTTGACATGTTGCAGCTAACTTCTGGAAAAGTATCCTGCTAAAGCAGGAAGTGGTAATTACAGAATTTCTAATTGTTCAGACTAATGAATTTTGGTATGTCTCAATCCACTGCAGTAAGTTGTCAGATGAAAATAAGCTTTTTAAGACTGAACATTCAAAGACAAATCTCTCTCCCTGCCTCTTTCCCCCTTCTTTTTTGCAGTACTATTTTGGCAATCACAATCTACCAAGAGACAAGTTCCTAAAGGAACAGATCAAACTAGATGATGGCTGGGTGCCTTTAGAAGTAATGATCAAATTCAACAGGTAAAACAAAGTACAGCTAATCTGGGTGGAAGGGTAACTTTCAGCTACTTATCTCTTTTTGGGGCCAAATGTCTCTGGTCTGCATGAACAACTCGTATTGCTGTTTTAACATTTGGCTTCCGCTTTGCCTATGTATTTGTAATAACCTGTGTCTGCTTACTCAATAGGTTAAGTCGCCTTTCAAAAGATTTTAGTGTTATTGTAGAAGCACTAAGAAAATCCAAGACTGGTTTAATGGAAATAAATGAAGACAAAACTAAAATCAGAAGGTCTCCAAACAAACCTCTTCCTGAATTAAATGACCAGTATAAGGCTGCAATTAAAAACAGATCTGTATATGTTGTAAGTGAACTTCCTTTGCTCTGTGCTGTTCTGCAGGACTTTGAAAACTAAGTAAAGCTTGAATTAGACTAGATACATTATAACTTTAAGTGTCAGTTTGTTGCATATAATCCAACCTTGTTGCTGTCTTGCAGAAAGGCTTTCCACTAGATGCAACTCTTGATGATATCAAAGAATGGCTTGAGGATAAAGGTCCAGTTGAAAACATTCAAATGAGGCGAACGTTGCAGAGAACATTTAAGGTAGCTCTTGCAGTGAACGGTTAGAGCTGGGGCAGGGATGCCCTGTTCTGAAATTCTGTTCAATAACTCTAACACTGAATGCCTTTTACCTTTTAACAGGGCTCAATATTTGCAGTTTTTGATAGTGTTGAGTCTGCTAAGAAGTTCACAGAGATCCCAAACCAAAAGTACAAAGACACAGAGCTGATAGTACTTTTCAAGTAAGTCCACTGAACTGATGTATGAACTAATAATGGTCAGGGGTGGATTTAGACAAGAACTTGGCTTGGACCCGAGAATTGTAAGTTTCTGCACTGTTGTACAGGTAGAAAAGCTAGCTGTGCCTTTTGGAGACTAGCACCTCAACTCCAAAAGACAGTATCAACTGTCTCTTGGCTACCATGGTCTTACTTTATAATTACAATGGAATACTTTAAGTGGTATTAACTTAGCTTATATTCTGTTGAAGGGAGGAGTATTGTACAAAGAAGAATGAAGAAAGGAAACAAAACAAAGTAGAAGCTAAAGCAAGAGCTAAACAGTAAGTCATTATCAATTGAAGTGCCTGGTTTTGCTCACCTGACCACATTTGAACTGACTCTTAACTAATTTAACTTTTCTACAGGGAAAAAGAAGAAAAACAGAAACAAGCAGCAGATGCTGAAATGGTATGGTTTTTTAAAATCTCTGTATTTGAAAACTATGCAATGCTTGCTTTTGTACGGCTTTTCAGTCCGCACAAAACAAACACGCTCCTGCAGCTACATTTTGTAAAGTTAACGTGGGATATTCAGAGTGTGGAAGCACTTTCCACAAAATAATTTCAGCTTTTCCAGCTAACTTACGGCAAGGCTGTGTTTTGTCATGGTATTTAATCTTACTTTCAAGAGAGTAATTTTATTTAAAGGATCATATCCTGAATTTAAATTATTAGGCATGTTTACCTGTTCAGAAATTATCCTGAATGCACCATTGCAATGACTGTTTCTTCTGTGGTATTTAAAGGATCCAGTAAGGATTTATGTCAGTGTTACATAGATTTTCAACCTGAGGTGTCAGCCTTCAGAAAACTGTTTTGTAGAAGTCGAAGAGTATAACTTTCTTGTGGGAAAGGAGTCCTAACTTCCACATAAATCTATCATAGTAAGCAAAGAAAATTTAAAGAAGGGGAAAATAAAACAAAAAAAGGAGGAGGTGGGACATAGCATGCAAGACCTGGACATCAGCATAGATAAGCTATGTAGCAAGAATGGTTGGGTTACTGATGGTGCTAAAGGGGGTGACTTCAGATTATCACTATCATGTTTTTATAGTTTTAGGATTGATGGGGAGAAAATATTAATATTCAAGCTTGACTCTTCAACAAAAATTTACTTTTAAAAAAATTATTATTTCATTTAGAAGTCTCTGGAAGAAAAGACAGGATGTCTTCTGAAGTTTTCTGGTGATCTAGATGATCAAACATGCAGAGAAGATCTCCATGATGTATTTTCTAATCATGGAGAAATCAAATGGATACACTTTGTCAGAGGTGCAAAGGAGGTCAGTAGACTCTTAAGCAGTTAAGATCTCTGTGTTAAAGTTTGAAACTGAATGATTAAGTGCTTATTCTGTTATGTAATCAATAAGAAATTATTTATTTGACTTGGGGAATTGCAGAATATTTAAAGAATTAAATTGTTCCCTTAAATTCTTTCAAAAGAACATATAGTGGTTCCAGCCTTCTCAGTTGCTACAGTCAAAATTGAGCGTGAATGTTTGTTAGGACAGTCTGAGGGTTTTGCTTCAGTCTACACATATTTTATATCATGCAGGAGCCATGAACTTGCTAAGATACCTAACAGGGTGTGTTGTTCATTATTCTAGCTGAATTTTTTTGCAGTAAGATTCAAATACAAATGCCACTCTTCTTTTTAAGGGTATTATCCTATTTAAGGATATTGCAAAAGAAGCTCTGGAAAAAGCCAAAGAAGCACATAATGGAAACTTACAGCTTCGAAACAAGGATGTTACATGGGAAGTGCTAGAAGGAGATGCAGAGAAAGAAGCTCTGAAAAAAATACTGGAAGATCAGCAAGAATTGCTGAAACAGAAAACAAAAGGTCCTACTTTTATTGGTTTAAGCATTTATAATGTCCTAGAAGTGGCATTGTGTGAAAGTAACTGTAAATAGTGAATACATACTAAACACTGACTAACTGTAAAGCATTATTTTGAGCTTGCCAGTTTAAAAGACAAATGATACAGAGTTCCTGACATCTTATATCCCCACAGGACGCAAAATTAAAGGAAAAGGAAGAGGGGGAAAGATACCTCAAGGTGTGCACAAAGGAAAAGTACAGTTTCAGGGCAAGAAAATAAAATTTGAGAATGAAGAAGAAGGTGGTGAAGTGGACAGTAAAACAGGTAAGTCTTCTGTGCACTGGATGCAGCTTCTTCAGTACCCAGTGCTACCTTCTGCAGAAGTACTCATGTTTCTTACAAGCGTTTCATATTTGGCCCTGCACTGTAGTATTTCTGTCCTGTTGTCAGTATCTTTAAAGTAACTTCAAGGGTCTTGTACTTGATTCCTTCCAGAACTGTCCAAAAAGCATATTAAAATCATTACTAAATAGCTGAGGCTGTACTGCAAGGCTGTTCAAAGCATTCTGCATTGAAAGATGCTGGTTGTCGGTAACGTTATACAACTATACAGACCCAGTCTCTTGAGTGGTGATTTTTTTTTTTTTCTTTCCACTTGAGGGTATGAGAAAACAAATAGTTTTGCCTATTGGTATTTAGTTTGGAGAAGATGAAGAGCTAAGCTTCTGTTCATTAGATAACAGTACTTCCTTAAACAAAACCCAGTGAAACCTACTCCTGTTAGATTATCTCTCTTCATCTTCTTACCTGCTCTCCTGCTGTGAAGTTATACAGGGAAGAAGCTCTTAAAAGTTAGTATTTTAGAACATCTAAAAGCTTTAAGTCGCAGTAGTAAGTAAACCCTCTAGCACAGCAGTGGCTGGGAATAAACTAGGACTCATCCTTGAACTTACATGGTAGGAAGGGTTTGGTTTTTTCAGAAGCTTTCAGGTAATATTGAAATGCTTTCCTTTACTGTAAATAACTACATATTCGATCTTGCAGAACCAGCAAGTCCCAAGAAGAGACCACTAGAGGAAATGGAAAAAGAGGAACCTGCACCAAAACAACTGAAAACAGAAAATGGAGATGGAGATCAGTAATACAAAAATAAAACCAGATTGTTTTTATTGTTCCATTTTCAATAGGTTTTAAAGTCATGCTTCAGTTCAGAAGTTTCTTGGCAGAAAATCTAATGAAATCCACTTCAATGTCAACCTACAATGAGAGGAAAGCTTCATATTGTTGGGTTACAGTTTTTCTGTTTAAGCATGCTTACTCTTAACATACCACCCTGGAAAACTCTTTTATATTTATAGTTTTGTTTATACTGTCAGATCCTCTAAACTTCTCTGGCACCTCATTCAAATGTAAAAGGTTCTGGACTTTGTAATCTTGCGGTTATGTTAAATAGCAGCTTCAAATAAATTCAGGACTTAAAACTGCTTACTGCTGAAGCCTGGATGTTAATGTAATATAAAGCTGTAACTGTGAAGTAGTAAAGCTGAAGCACAGACTTATTTAAGTTCAAGACACCAAGAGAATAGGTACAGCTGGATAAAACTTCTAATCTTTGCTACTCCAATCTTGCTCAGTCTACTGCAGGATTCTCTACTTCCCCTGTGGCAAAGGGATAGATGTTTTCTAGGTCAGCATTCAGCATCCAGGAACTTGGCTGTAGGCTTAAGCTTCCGTACTCTAGCATCCTGTCTGGATCTTCTGTTGTGCGTTGAAATGCACAGCTTCTTCCTGCCCCCTCTAAGATGGTTTCAGAACACTGAAATAATGCTACAGCTGTGAAATCGTAGTTACTCTGGCCTTCATTATTTATTCAGTCTTAAGTTCCAGTTGCAGACAGGATCAAGCAAATAATTACTAAAAGCTGAGTCAGGGCTACCTGCTGCTTTTTCACATCTAGTTGTAATGTCTGCTTCGTATTACAATGCTTCTTTTCCCTATTCAATTACAAAATGCAGTAACAGCAATGGAACTTGATGCCATCGTACTGAACTTGTCTCAAGTGCTGTGAGCATTCCCCCATCTAGTACATATTGCCCTGAAACTTAAATTTTCTTAAGTAGAATTTATTTACCTGCCTAGTACAAGACAGAGCATTTTCTCAGTTAAGTTAGGTTTTATACTTACTGATTTCTCCTTATGGAACTTGTATGATGCTGGTAAGTCATATCTAAGTTCTGCAAACAGTACAAAGAATCCTTGTTACACTAGAATGATTATTAAGTCAATTAACTTACATTACACCCACGTTCTATTTCTTCTGTTGCCCTCTGACTAGATAACTGTCTTGACCTCTGGACTAGATTAAGTGAGCATTTAGGCCAACCACATCAGACAGTATGTGGATGGCTTAAATGCAGGTGTGTTTCAAGCACCTGTGCAACTTCCATGTTGCATGAATGTATGCATATGTCCATCCAGCACTATCCACCTGGTGACAGTTAAGAATTGGGAGGATACTTGAACTGTCACTATAAGTACAGGATTTTTTTTTTGTGTGAGGGCTGACCTGCGTGTTGCTTTTGTTATTCAGCAACAATCTCTTTTTGAAGCAGGAAGGTAGGCAGCTTCTGCTTGAAGGCAAAAACTAGTCCTGGAAGAAATCCAGTTCTAGTTCTGCACAGATCAGAGCTTTATTAAATGCCTGCTTGTATTTTAGCCAGGTAGCAAGGTATATATCTAAAAAAACCCAACCAAAGCCAAAATGGCTGCTTAAATAAAGGCTGTCATTTTCAATATTAAATCACACATTTATCTCAGGCTGTTAAGACTGGTTAGCTCCCAACGAGATGCTTTGGTTTTTAACAACAAATCAATCTTACCTGCTATGACTTCCATCTTCACTTCCCATTCGTCTGCTTTCTTTTGAATGTGCTACAATATTAGATAAAGGTAAATTGAAGAGCTAGTTTCTATACCATCTTATAAACCCCTGTACATATTTAAGAAAGTCTCCTGTGCTTTTGTTTTTCAAGTTGAAACATTAGATCAAATATTTATCTTGATGTATGTGAGATCATGGTTATTAGACATGATTAGTATAAACCCAAGCCAAGTTTCATACCACACAAAGGTGTGAACAAATCAGTGAAGCTATAGACAACATCATTAAATGCCAGCTATTTCATTGCCTGGTTAGTGCTTGCCCTACTAAAATGAAGAACTTACCTGCCGCGTTGAAGTTTTGTGAAGGGAATATACAGCTGTTTTTGCCATTTGTAAAGCAGTTTTCAGAAAAATCATATCCATTCCTAAAGGAATGATGAAATCATTAGAATTGTCAAATGCAAGCTTAAACTAGAGGATTTAAAGATCTGCTTCATGCTTCTCTGGAGTCACAGCTATTTGAGACTGCACTGAATACATTAAGGTACAGGCAGTATTTCTAAAACTCACCCAATTGCTTTTAGTAAAAGCAAAAAATGATAGGGATATGAAATAGCTAGTACTGTTTCTTTCAGACCCAGTGACTGTTAATTAAAATGTTAAAGTTGTTAATCTGTACTTAGGAAACTGATTCCAGATCAACAAAACTCTAGGAAATGGTAATAAGGAAGGGAGATGCTTCTTTGAAAGTGTTGCCCTTGCTATTTCATTTCTAGTAATTTCTAACCGACTTTCAGAATTACCAACCTTTATTATGCTTGGTACCAAACGGAGGGTTCATAATAACTGTGTCAAAAGTCTCTGACATGGCGTCAGAAAAAGAACAGACATCACACTGAACCATGTTGACATTCGTGAGCTCAAAGTCTTCAATATTGCTATTAAATATTTGCAGTGCATCTGCATCAATGTCAAACCCCACACACAATCTATTAAGAAAAAAAAAAAAGGTGTCACATATTAGTGTTCTGCAAACCAAAACAGTGTTTAAATACTAAAGTTTTGAAAGGGATCTGTGCACACAACTTGTTTTATCTCAGAAACCTAACAAGCATACACTATAAATTCAGTGCTGACAAAAATGCGAGTAGCTCCATTGCCCTTTCTCAAATATCCTTTTAAAGTTTGTGAAGGAAGTTTCATGTATTCATTTCGTGCTTCACGGCAAAGCAAACGACTTCCAAATTCATAGCAACTGTCCACCTCTTCCACTATTTGAATAGTTATTGACTGTCTAAACATATTAAATAGCCTAATTATGCACAGATTAGATACCTAAAATTAGTTTAGTTCAGCATTACTATATTCTAATCTTATTTTCTACTCTTCTGTGCCAGAAAAAAACACAATCAGCACTTAGTATCAAGTACTTACCCTGCTCCTAACATTGCACTACCAATGCTGAGCATGCCACAACCACATCCTAAATCTGCAATTGTTTTGTTTTCAATATCATCAAACGTATTGTGAATTGTATAAAGCATACGTGCTGGGGAAAAAAAACAACAAACCACAGGTCAATAATATCAAATATGCATCCGATTAATCAAGACAAGCTACCTCTGCTTTCAGAAAACTCTGGACTAAAGGTTTTCTTGTCATGCAAAATTGAGCTGATGTTCTCACTGCCTGTAGTTCTCTTTCATTTATATGTGAAAACAAGTCAAAAGCATTTTGGTGAGTTGCAGAGCTCTACATCTTTGATGGGGAGGTTACACATAGAGCTGTTCGCATTTTTTGTGGGAAAAGTACACCTTTAAGTTTTTTTGAGGAAAACCAGTAAAAGTAAGTAAAATACTGGGGAAAAAAATCATAATTAGGGTATCAATGAGTGTCTGTATATAGACTTTATTTTCTCTGTATCATGAAATAAGTCCATTTCAGCTTTCTTATTTACAGATTAAGATGTTTCTATCACAACATTATCTTTTAAATCAATTTACTCGATTTTTGGATTGCACGTTAACAGTATCCTTCCAATGAAAAGAAGCTAACAGATCATTAAAATATAATTAATTACTTTCCTGCTGGATATTTCTCAACTACTTTAGTGGAAAGGCTTCAAAGGAGGCAATACAGTAGAAACACTTTTAAAAATTTTTTATTTTGTTTCAAAGTGCTGCTGAAGAACTAGCAAAAGAGAGAATGGTGCTGTAGTTAACCGCTACCTGCGATATGAGGGCTTGTTGGATACTGCTCAAGGAGTAGTTTTGGGCTTTCAAAAGTATCAACTTGTTGAAGACAGCTTTCCAGTTCTTTAAGCTTCAATTTCTTCATGTTTATAGCTTCACTAAGGAAAATTACATTAAAATGTGATCGGTTACAACTATATAAATAAGCTACGTATTATCTTAGATTATTTTATGCTTAAACCGCCACTGTACTCCTCAGCACCTCCCCGGCGCCCCCCGCAGCCGCTCCCAGGGCCGCCGCGCCGGCGAGGGAGGGGGCGGAGCGCGGCGCCGCCGCCCGCCAGGTTCCCCCGGCCCGCGGTAGCCCCGGGCCCCACGCACCGCCAGCGGCCGGCTCCCGCCCCCGCCTGGGCGCCCACCGGCCCCGCACCCGCCTCGGCCCGGGGCTCCGCTCCTACCGACAGGCCCCAGTCCGCCGGCGGCAGAGGCGTCCAGGCCTAAGCGGAGCAGGAACCGAGGCCCCGGCACGGCTACCAACCGCACCGGCCGCTCGCCCAGCAGGACCCCCGCCGCGGGCGCAAAGCCGCTGACTCGCACGCAGCTCCGCCGCCGCCCTGTGCGCCGCCTCCGCTCACCGCAGCCCCGGCGGGGCGGGCTGAGGCGCCGGGCCGGGCCGATGCGGGGGGCGCCGCCTTGCACTTCCGCCGCGCCGCCCGGCCCCCCTGCCGCAGGCCGCGGGTAGCCGCCCCTGCCGCCCGAGCGGGGCCTACGGGAGGGAGGTGCAACCGACGTTCCCCGGTTTTTAATTAGCAGATGTTAGCTCCGACTGTCGTGTATCATCAACGTGGTACGTTTTATTGCAGTCTTATGTGCTACCGCTGTTACGTACCTGCAAAAGCCCGGTCTCCCAGGCACGTCCCCCAGCACTGTTGAGCGCCATTAGGGACGGAAAGCCAGGAAACGGGCTGCTACCTGTCCCGTGGGAAGAACCGTCACTGAGAGAAAAGGAACAGATCTACTGACTTGTGTTTTCCTTCCTCTGATCCTGGAGGGAGCCCTACTGCAGCCTGTGCCCGATATTCCCTGCCCTCAAGGAACCGGCAGGCAGGTCGGCAGCAGGTGGGCAGCCGCAGAGCACCAGCGGCCAAGCCCTGCCTTGGGCACTTGGGGGGCTGCTGCTGTCACATAAGGTTACTGTCGCTTAGGGACAGATGTTTTTTTCCTTCTAAGGCTTTCCATTATACAGGTGAAAATCTACCTGTCGAGCTGTACAAGTGCTGGTCAGTATGCAAGCTACGGTAATTCACACCCAAACACGCTCTCCCCTGGAGGGAGCGTGCGGACGCGCCCCGGTGCCTCAGGCCGCCCGGACACTGCGGCGAGCCCGTGGCCGCCCAGGCGCAGGAGCTGCCGGCGGGGCGCCGTGCCGCTGCCGAGGGCCGGGGGTGCTGTGCCGCCCCAAGCGGGGCTGCCCATGGCAGCGAGCGCGCAGCCGCGGGCCCGAAGTCTCCGAGGTGCCTCCCGCGCCCCCCACGCAGGTGCCTCTGACCTCAGAGCCGCCGCCTCAGCCCGACGGGGCCCGCGCGGGGCGGCGTCATCCCGGCAGCCGCTTCGCTCGAGAAGCGGCTCGGTAACAAAGAAAACTCGGCCGCCGGCCCGGCCCGGCCCGGCGGGCCCCTCCAGGCCGCTCCCGGCGCCCCCGTCCTGACAAGACCTTTGAGGCGCGCGGGCGGCGACATTTTGTGAGGGGGCGGCGCGGGCCGCGCACCTGCGCGCTGCCGGGGCGCCGCGGCCGGCGGGGAGGGCAGAGGAAGAGGAGGGGTAATGTCAGGGGAGGGGAGAGGCAGTGTCAGGAGGAGCGAGCGGGCGGCGGGGAGGGCGCCGGTGCCGCGGCTATCGCGAGAGGGAGGCGCCGCTGGGAGAGGAGAGAGGGCGGCGGGGGGAGCCCCAGAGCCGGGAGCCCGGCGCAGCCGTAACGGCTCCTCAGTTTCCCATCATGGCGGGGGCCGGCGCCAGCGGCCGGGATAAGCGGGAGACGGCGGCGCGGCTGAAGACGGTGCTGGGCGGCGAAAGCGGCGCGGCGGCGGCGGCTGAGCTGCGGGCGCTGCTAGAGCGGGTGCTGGCCCCGGCGGCGGGCCCGGGCGGCGGCGGCGGCGAGGCGGCGGCCGAGGCGCTGGAGTGGTGCCGCTGCCTGCTGTCGGGCGGGGAGCCCTGGGACAGCTTCGTGCAAGCCGTGCGGGCCTACGACCCGGCCACGCTGTGCGGCCTGGTGTGGACGGCCAACTTCGTGGCCTACCGGTGCCGGACGTGCGGGATCTCACCCTGCATGAGCCTGTGCGCCGAGTGCTTCCACCAGGGCGAGCACGCCGGGCACGACTACAACATGTTCCGGAGCCAGGCGGGGGGCGCCTGCGATTGCGGCGACAGCAACGTCATGCGGGAAGCCGGGTGAGCGCCGGGCGGCCTCGGCGGGGCGGGCGGGCACCTGCCGGCGGGGGCGGCCCCCGCGCTGGGCGGCAGAGGTGTGTCCGCGGCGCAGCCCGGCGCCTCCCTGCGCGCCGGGGGAGGGGGGCCGGGCCGGCGGGGCACCTGCCGCCCTGCGGGTCGCCGGCCTCCCGCCCTGGCTGCGGGGCCGCTCTCTGGAAACGGCGGCAGGGCCGCGCTGAGCCGGGGGTCGGCCCCGCCTTCGCGGCCGCCAGCCCCGGCGGGGGTCCGGCGAGGTGGCTTCCTTCTTTGTCGGTGCGCCTGTGCCGGTTTTTAGGACGCTCGTTTGCAGATCGCGTTGCCCTCGCACCCAGTGCCGGCCCTTAGGGAAGCTGGTGAGGCGGAGTGCATGGCCGGCAGTACCTGTCAGCTTCCAGCTGGCTGCCTTGGCCGAGCGCAGCTAACCGCGAAGTGTGTCCAAATACTCTTGGACTTTGCGTGAGCAAATATGCCGAAGCGAACAGATTGAGTAAGAGGGAGCCATTTTTGCGTGTTCTTCCAGTCTGCACTTCATCTTGCCTTCTGTTTTTGCTATTCTCAGCTGTAAATCACAGGATTCAGTAACTCTTGGATGGATACAACAGGGCAGGGTTCTGTAGAAATCAGAAGTCTTTATATCCTGTAAGGATGCAGACCTACTGGAGGCAAGACTTGAGCACTTGGTCAGGTGAAGAGGCATGTGGTACCTCACTATACCTGCCTTTGTTCCCTTTGTACTCACCAGTAGAAGTGATCCATTGACCAGCTGTTGGGTGGAGGTGATACCTAGCCAGTAAACTTCACGTTTCATAGTGAGGTGTCTTTGGAGCTCCCTGTGTTCCTGTTCATTCACCAGAGAGCTGGAGACTTCACCAGAAGACAGTTTGGAGTGCTTGAGTGAGGCCTCCTTCTGATTAGCTTTCTAGAATAGTCTCAATCTTGCTTGGCTTAGCCTGAGTGGGATGACATGCTCTCCTAAGAGCCGTCCCACCTCTTTCTAATAAATCCTGACTTGTGGTTTACCTAGCAGAAACCACTAGGAACATATATAGAAATAGTAATACATTTTCCTTGGTTCTTTTCATGTTTTTAACATTTACATCATATAATACTGCATCGCTCACTCTGCATCTTAAGATTCCCTCTCCTTCTGCATTTCTGCTTAGAGATTTCACTAATCCTGTTTTTTCCTGTTGCTTGGAGGTTGTTGTCTTGGCTGTGGCTTCTGGTTTTTTGTTTCTTCTTATGTTTTTTTCCTTTGTTTCTCGTACCGTCTTCCCTCATAATTTCTTTGTTCATTTTGGTGGAATATTTTCTCATTGGTAGGCCCCCTCCAATGGAAGAGTATTTTTCCTCCTTTTGTTTTCATTGATCTTCAGTGGTTTCAAGGGGCTACGCTTGAAGTGATTCTTTCATTGTCAGTTCTTGTTCAACTTCTGGTGATTCTACTTTCCTCAGTATCACCGAAGTAACAGCTCCCCTCGATCCTGAGAAGGAAGAAAAAAAATTTAATGTCCCTTCTTCCAGTGCTCAGTGTGGGATAGATATAGGGCTCCTCTTAGTGGTAGGATTTTAATAGAGCACAGACAAATTGAACTACTTTAGGTGAATATTAAAATGACTTCTGATACTCCTCTCATCCTGGAGTTTATAGTGTTCACAATTGTCTTCTATTTTACGGTTTTCTTCTTGAGGAAAGCTGATTTGATAAAGAAGAAATAAAAAATGCTGTTAAATTTGCAGTGTAAACAGATGCAAACCCTGAGGGAGTAAGAATATTTTCCTCATTTCTGTTATATTTTCCCTACTTGTTACTTTTAATGGTGGAATTTGAGAGTAAATTGTCTTGGGCATGAGGTAGGGCCCTTCAGGATGTTTGATCATTCTAGATAAACAATTCCATTCAGAAACAACGCTCTTTGAGTTGAGCAGTAGATTTTCCAGTCCTTGTGGACACACCGGAGGACAATACATGACAGTACATGGGTGTCTGCACTCAACATAAGGTCACTCCTGCTTATCTAAAGAACTGATGTTAAGCCAGCGCAATTAAGTGAACTAGAAACTGTTTGCTGTGCAAGACAAAGTAAGTGAAGCTTAAACCAATGTGAAAACATTAATGTGTGCAAACACATGCATTTCTACCTATTGACTTGCATTGCTTCAATGCAGCATGTTTAGATAAACTGATTTGTCTATACAAATCAATTGCACAATTACAAAGATAATGCTTTACATGTTAAAGTTAGGAGGCCCTCATGGTAGATTCAGGAAATTGGAGTGTGTCTAGCTTAATATAACCTTGGCCACTGCAGGCTAGGCTTCTATTAATAGTAAGGGAATCAAATGTGGAGCCTACTTACGAACTTTATCTACCATCTGCCCGCTCAGATAAAATTTTGTGTAGAAACTGTATACGAATATTGTAAGTAACAGTATTTTGGTTTTGTTGGTTCTTGTTATCTGGCTTATCATGTTCAGAGTTTTTTGATTTGATACATCTCAAAAAATACTTCTGATGAAGTCTTAGTTAACTTATCTGCTATAAAGGAAATTTCTCCAGCATACCATCTGGAATATCTTTTCATTTCCTTTAAGGTGGCTAATGTGAATCTAGAGATGGGTTTTGTCTGTGGTGTAAGGAAGTGTGTGTTAATCTTTTATTACTAATTAAATCTATAATTTACTTTTTAGAGATAACTGAGTGTTAATTTTTCATTTCTGATGCCAGGAAGCTGGAGTATCACATATTAGATGGATGCTGATTTGCTTTAAGTACCTTGTGTAATTCTCATTTGTTTCAGAAAAATCAGGTTGTCACATTTGTGAACCTTTTGATTCTCATGCAAATTTCAGTGTTTTTGATGATTAAGTTAATTCTACTTGGTCTGATATTCTAGAATGTAATTTAGACTTTAGAAAATGTTCAAGTTTGTAAATGTAGCTGCTTGTCAAAATATTATAAACTAGCTGTGGCAAGGTTTAATAGATTCTAAGATCCAGTGATATGTCACTAGGTGAAAATAGTTTGTAGGCATCTCCCACATGGTATTGAGCCATGGGCAAATGAAATTTTGCAGCTCCATCAGAGATAATTAATAATGTTCTGAAGAAGGCAAAATCTTCAGTTCTGAAGCATTTATAGTAGACATATGCTCATAGTTTAGCAGGCAAGTTCATCTGTTGGAGGAAAAAAAAACCCATGCAGGTGGACAGGGGAAGATTCAGACTGAAGTATTTTTTGGTTGGCAGATAATTTTGTGTTATAATGAAACTTTGTAGAATAAGCTTAAAGGAAGCAATATGCCATGTGGTTATATTAAGAATTTAACTAGTTAGTAACATGTTACTGACAAGTACTGTCTTGTTTCTGTGGCTGTCTTGTTATGATTCCCCTTTAAGTCTGTAGACAATAACCTGATATACTAGAGAGCTTCTGTGCTTTGGCTATTTCATTCCCCCGTGTCCTGTTTCTGAGTGTGCCTCACTGTGTGTTGACTTATTTGTTAAATTAATCATGTGGGAAGCAGATGTTTTAGTGCTGCATTACAGTACAAAGAGAATAATATCTCCATCAAGGGTTGCATATCCTGAAAGGCAAAAAGCCAGGTTAAGAATTTCATTAAACAGGCTTTTGCATTGATGTTTGCTGTATATTTGATGGTAGTTATGGCAACCAATGGCTCCATTGATATATAGTGTTGCCTTCTCTTATGACTTATGTAAAAGGATCTGAGAAATTATCGATTTCCACTTGTGACAGTGGGCCATTTCTTTATCAGTAGGCATCTGTGAAGTAAAAAAACCCTATAGTTTTAAGAAAGGTAACTGTTATAGATTGATGTTGTATGCCTTGTGTTCAAAAACGCCTTCAGGTACCTAGCTGTAAGCTTTCGGCAGTCCTGTCTCTGATGATCCGTGCTCATCCTTCCATTTAGCTCCATGTCTTAGGGTATACATTGTACAGGTTTCATGGAGATCCTGTCTGAGCTACACGCTAGATCAAACTTCTCTTTTTTTTTTTTTCTTTTTTTTTTCCTTTTCTTTTTGTTTTTTTTCTTCATTTTGTCTCTCTTGGGGACTGATACATTGTTGGGTCTGCCATGATCCCTTATGAAAAGGCCAGAAAACTCTTTGCCTCCTCTCACTGCCAGCAAGGATGAGAAGTATATTCTTGGTTTATAGCCTGCTTATTTTCTTCTGCTTTAATTTATTTAGAATTGGGTCTGTTTTTTCAGTGCATTAAAATGTTTGCACACAGTAAGTATTATTGAATAGTTCTAGTTAAGTTTAGATTTTGGATAGTAGATACCTAGTATTGATGACCTTTGCTACTCTGTCTCCGTATCCTTCTTTCCCTCCTTCTGACTCAATTCCTTATTTTATCCCTTTTCCAAGACACTTCCTTACAGGAACTCATTTCAATAGAAATGGCCTTGCTGTGCTGTTTGGGAGTTGTGGAAGAATATGTTCTATTTCTTCTGCTTTCTGTTGCTGAATAAGGGACCTTTTTCATATTGTAGACTTGAGAAAACTTTAACAAATAGAGTGACAATAAAAAAGCAAGTTTGTTGTTTAGAAAGCTATTATTAATAATTACCTCTGGATATATTCTTGCATGTTCATCAGGCAAGGTCTTTTGTATCATCTTGGGTTGTAGCAGCTGTGATCCACTTGAGATCAGGAAAGTCCCATCTGCCTGTGGCTGGGTTCTGGGACATACAGGTAATAATTATTTTTACTGGCATTAAGTAGATCACGTGGTTATTTTATGGCATGTCTTACAACAGTGAATCACCTATTTAGCATACACATAGCATGTTTCTGTTTAAGGTTGTCTCTTCCAGTGTGACTATCGTGTTCTTTGACAGTAGACAAGAAGGTTGCAGTTCTCCAGGACCTAGGCTCAGTTTGGTAATGCAGCCTCAAAGAGGGAAGCTCTTTTGGACCTTCAAGAAGTTGCTGAAACAGATGCTTTATCAACAGGCTGAGACCCTACACATTGTCAAGGAGTTTAGCCTCTGAGCATTATGAAACTACGTAAGGACATCCTCATGTTCAGGACTGCTGGGCTGGTACAAATGGTGTTCTGTAGGATCTCTGTCAGCTCCCATGAAGCTTCTCTGCTTTTGAAGTCCTTTGGGCTGAAGGGACCAAGGAGAAGTCTGAGCTGTACTGCCTCTTAGCTCGGCACAAGAGTCTGAATAAACCCATGGTCATGTACTTCTGGTGGGTGTTACTCTTTGGAACAAAAACTCCACCACCTGACCTTCCACAGACAGGGTAGAGGAATCCATGCTGGGATTCACACTGACCACAGCATTTCAAAGAACCACAGTTACCATGCATTTATAAATAATTGATTCCCTCTGCCTTCTTCCCTACCTCCCCCAGACATAAAGCTCAATATTTTGTATTGCTGCTTAGGATTCCACAATGACATCCGGTAGTTTTCACAGAGCTTTATGTTAGGTCTTAACTTTGGAGAGTGAAAGATTTCAGATCACTGTGTTGCTGAAGTTCATCACGACATACAGTCAGCTCACAAACCTGCCTGTCTAGATTTCTCTTAAGAATGCCTCTGATTAGGACTACATCAGCCTCTAAATTACTTGGTGCAATGTTTTCCAAATGATTAACAGCCAAGTGATAATTTTGTATTGCTGCTTTTAGAGCTGTGGCCTGACTAGATGCCATGTACTTTATACACGCCTTAGGAATAATGTGTGGTTGTTTCAAAGGCATCAGTAAGATACTCAGATGTATCAATGTACATAGCTTTAAACATTTAGATGCCTGAATTCTTGCCGTGTTAGTCACTGAAAAATATTTAAATAAATGATGGTTCTACCCCAAAGCTTTTGCTGGTAGGGCCAGTCTGGTTTGAAGAACAGAACAGTACTCTGAAGATTGAGCTCACAAGATTCAACTGCTGTGTATCTTGCCTTGTCTGAAGTAGGCATATTTATTGTATGACTTGTCTATGGCTTTGTAATATACTTCGGTATATAATCTGTTTAAGAAGAACTGGTGTTTTGGAGGTCTCTGGAAATAGTTTTGTTTAAGTTTGGGCTAACTACTGTTGATTTTCAGTTCCTTTGCTTTGATCCCACCAACTTGTAAAACTCCTTTTAGCTCTTTTGTGAACCTGTCAGCTATCCAGGATTCTAAGTTTGCTAAGTCAGGGTGGAGTGGTATTTATCTGGTACAGATCTGATCTACATGGAGCTGTCAATGGATCTGTTGGCGATGGAGTAAATGTGGTTTTGGGTCTATGTTTGGAAAACACGTTCCTAAGGAACTTCTGTCTCTTAGATCTTTCTTAGTGACAATTAATATAGGTTGGTTTGGCGTTTGGGCTGTTCTTCCTTATCACTTGCAGAATATTAGGAATTTTATATTTACAAAAAATCTTGGAATGGTGTCTGACAACTGCAGCTGATTCCAAATAATAGTGTCCTAGGTGCCCTCCTCTATAGAGTTCTGGTAGTTAGTTTTGAAAATAGTATGAATTTTCTTTACATTGAAGTAACAAACGTAGCCATTTGGGTATTACAATAACAAGGACTATATAATGAACTCTGTTGCCTTCATCAAGATCTATCTCCATTTCTGCACAGTGCCTGCAGCAGTAATAGCTCTGGCATGAAACGCATGAACGCTTACCTTTCCAAGGAAACTACAAATTACAGATGTACCTTGTCTGTTGGAGGCCTGACCAAAGTGGTATCTTCAGCTTAAGTTGATAGCTTTTATTAAAATCCACAGGTCTTACTCAGATCCTGAAGAAGTGAAGATTGGGTTTGCATTTGTCTGGCATTGTGCAGTTGCTTTGAAAATTTGGAACCAAAATATTACATGCTGTATTTTTGACCTGTTTAAATTTTCTTAGCCAGAAAATATTTTTGTTGACACTATTTTGGAAACTTTTATTTTTGTTCTTTAAATAGAAGATGTACTGTGTGTGTGCTTCAGGGTAGATAATTGATGGGATTCTGAAAGCACCTGGGCAGGGAGAGACTGTATGTGAACTAATGGTTTGGGGAGAGTGAGGGCCAAGCAAAGATGGCTTTGATGAGGGCTCGGGACTAGACATTCTATATGCTGATCTGCTTGTCCCAGATCTACTTTTGAAGTCTTTTGAAGCTTTCTGAATGCTATGTAAGGCTAAGAACTAAAATCAGATCCTAAAAATGAGGAAGTCAAGCATCCTGAGCTAGAATATGCATTGTATCTTAATTTGTCCATCTATCTTTAGGTCCATATTTAGGGGTGGGGAAAGATACCTTTAGACTCCATGCTGTGAAAGACTTTTGTGTGTAAAAACCTTTCTTGTGGGCTTTTTTGTTGTTAACCTCCATGAAGATTTTGAGAGTTGAGTTTGAAGAGTATTCTTGTCAGTGACTTCTTCAGTATATTCTCAACAATGCCTTCTTCAGGACAGTGAAATACTAAATTAACTGCTCATTTAAGAGGTACTGTGCCTTTTCTCAACTGAAAAGGCTGCAGTTCCTGTTGGACAAAATGGTTAGAGACTGTATTCATACAAGCAAATGCATGAATTAAGATAATTTTAATAATCTTAATATTGCCATTGACAGTGTAACTGGGGCCCTTTTAACTTTAAGGGCTTCACTTTACAATCACTGTGATGTTTGAAAAAGCTGCACCAAAGAAAATGGGTATTATATTTGTAAGTTAGCTAGCTGTGTGTCTGTTATTGTACAAATATATTTATTTTGTTGCACAAATATATAATTTAATTAAAACTGTGTGTAAATTGAGGCTTTTTAATCAAACCAGGTAAATGTAAGCTGTACTTAGATGCAATTACAGTGCAGTCCCAGGGCATCTACCCTTCTTGTAAAGACTGTTTTTGCAGCAGAATACTGTGTTATTCTGTTGAATTGCCCTGTTGTCCATCAGAATGCTCAAATTCAACAACTTTGTGGGTCCATTCAAACATAGGCTCAGCTTCAGCTCTACCTCATTTTCACTGTATTTCTAAGGTCTTATGATTGAAACTGCCAAATCTACTCTTTTTGTCTGATAGGGGGTACTTGTATAATAATGAAACTCATTGTAGTTTTATCTACTATACAACATGTTTACACCTGAGGACTAACAGAATAATAGAAATGGTGTTCTGCAGAGCTGCTTTGTCAGATTTTTCTTTGAACTGGAGACCTTGCTTCACTCGAGGGCGCTCAATGTAGCACTGGGTGACAAGGGAGTTTCTGGTGACTCACGGCCTCTCTTTCTGCTGCTCTGCAAGGATTGGAATAACTTCTAAGAGTCTAATCTGTGATTTCTAGCCTCCTAACCTGGCCAGACAGCTTTGTTGTGAAGGCTTGGAGCCTGGAAAAAATGTCCTTTAAAGGTGTTGGTTTTTTTCCCTCTTTTTTTTTTCTTGAGAAGCCATTAAGTCTTCTGCTGTGATTCCTTGTCCTCCACTATTAACTCTAGTGTCCCTACTTTGGAGGTTGGTCCAGCGGGTTAGACTGACATCTTCGCAGTTGGCTTTGCTTGGTGGAGTCCCTAACAGCAGAAATACAAGTGTTCAGCTTTTTCTCTGGACTCCTCTGGGGCTTGCAGCTTTCATGAAGAGCAGAAGAGCTCATTCCTCAGGCCTTGAAGTCAGTGCCATGGTAATTCACTTTCAGAAGCCTGTTTTGCAGGTGAATGGAATTTAACTATTGAAATTTAATTACTAGGGTGTGGGGGGAAACACACAAAACTTAATTTTCAGAGGAACAGTTTGTTTCTCTGCATTTCTTCTGTTGCCATTGTGTGTGTTGTTGGCTAGGGACAGCGGATTTACAGCAAGGCTACAATATATCGAAGCCCTGTTTCATCAAGATAATTTTCTAATCCTGATTATGCAACTTATATTTTGTTCTGAATTAAGAAGTCTTTTAATATATGAACTGCAAAAGCAGGGAAAAAACATTTAAACACACTTCACCAGTACATAAAGAATCAAAAATCTGTTCACAGGAACTGTAAGTGACAATTGTAGCACTCAGAGTATTTTGCATCTTGCATTTATTTTGTAGATACAGTGTATGTAGGAATAGCATTTGTGTGTTAGTTTTACCGTGGGAACAAAATACATACACTTTTTAGTGTGTGTTGACCTACAAAAATTACTTTGTTTTAATACTTTATGAAACATTACATGGTGGTGTCAGTCACGTGGTATACAGTATGAAATGTATATAATACCTTAAAAGCTCAGTTTAGATATGTCTTATTGTCACTGAATTGAAGAATCAAATAGAGGTTTACTTTCTTTGCTTAGGAATTGATTTCCAGGAGTTCTCGTTTGGGTCCTGTCACTTAGCTCCCATATTCTTGCCCCTAAAAGCTTCTGTCAGAGTCAGGTACTTGTAGTGCTGTAGTACTGTAAGACTTTGTAAGACAAAAGAAGGCGTCCCATATTCACAGCTTTATGTTCCATTTTAAAACAAAATACTTTTAAACATGGGGAGGCAGGGAACAAAACAGTGAGAGAAAAGTGAGGGTAAAAATAGTCCCCCTCTGTGTGCGTGAACTTATGCCAAGTTTCTGGAATGGAACTGAAACTTGAGATGTTGTGGGATGTAGTGGAAGGAGGGCTGAGCAAATGTTCAAAAGCTGTAAAGGTGTGGTCTGGCTGGTACTGAAGGCATTTATCAGCTGTAACAACTGGGGAAGTTTAAAAATTCTCCTTTGAAGTGGAGGAGTTGGCTTCGTAGCGTGAAGCCTGATGTGCTGGTTGGCCAGGACAGCATACTCCTGCATGGCTGGATTTTTGGGGTTTTGTTCTCTGTGTTTTGTTCTCTGTCAGGTGAATAAGGAAAGAGTTGATGGCAGGATGATGATTCAGGGATTTCAGTGTGATTTCCAAGAAGGCAGGTCTGTGAGTGTTGGTGGATTTAGGCTGGCCCAATGAACTTCTTTTTTTTAAAGCAAATAACTTCTGCTAGCTTAGCTTCTGAGCTGGTTTAACACAGGATCAATCAAGTGCCAATGCTGGAACAAATAAGAGGGCTAAAGACAGAATTGTGGCAGGACTGACCTAGTTCAACTTAAGCAGTTGTGAAACTAGCCTAAAGGGAAGGACATATCTTACCTGAAGGCACTTCTAAAATACATTTCAGAAATTCATGGCAGAATTATTAAAGACACAAATAGTAGGAGGGAATGGAATGAATCTGGAAAGTCTAAAGAGAACGTTGCTCTGAAGATGTTAATGCTGCTTCTGTTAGCAATATATGGTATTCCTTACTTGTGTAGATATCAAGAGTGTTCTGCATCTTACAGGTAAGATATCAGTGCAGCATAAAAAAATTCAGATATTGTATTTGAAGTCAGGCAGACAAGATTGCTTGTTAAAGCTCTGTTTTTATTTAATTGCAAGTTACTGTACTGTTCTCTTCTTTTGCTAAATTAGTCTTGTCTTTCTGTGAAAAAGCAATTTAAAACTTTATGAATAATATGAATAAAACAATATGAAACTGCATAGACACCCCCCCCCCCCGAATATACTTTTGAATTAGAGAAAACAATAAGGAAAAAAGATAATTAATTTTGCCTCTCTGTAGACCTGTATTTTAGTACTTCTGTGCTAGACCTTAAGTGAGATAGGGCTTGAATATTTCTGCCTAAAGAATTGGACCTCTCACTGAAATACTCCTATTCTTAAAGCTTACTGTAGTGCAACAGTAAAAATATTTACAAGATTTACAAGAAATAGGAAATACTGAAGATTAAATGGGAACCTTAAGCTTATTGGAAAAAGTATTTTGCAATATGGAAATCATGTAATAAAGCTTAGATCAAGGTGATCTGTCACTTGCCTAGTCAGTCTTCCTCTCCATAGTTATTTTTATTTTTGAGCTTCTTCAGAAAAAATGTATTTCTTATCTACATTATATCCACCTTTCATTAGCTTTCATTGGCTGTTAGAGACTTCTGCCTGCTCGAAATGGTTGATTTCCAAGGCTTGATGTTACCAGGAGCGATTTGGAAAATGCACCTTTTTGTTGCCCATTAAGTTCCTCTTTTGATAGTCCTGGAAGCATATTTGAAATGTACATTTATGTAGACAATTCTTTAACTGATGCTGTGGTAAGGAAGCTCTTCTAGGGGTATGGGAGGCTGATTATGGAATAGCTTTGCCAGCTCTTTGTCCAGTGACTGTAACCATTGAGAAGTTTGTTGTTCTTTCTGCTTGTATAGGAAGTTTGAACTTGTTTCTTCCTTGGCACAGCTTCGGGTTCTGGCTCTTCTTTAGTTAAGATAGCTGTTGTTTTAACTCTGGAGATCTTCCAAGTCATTGTCTGGCATTTTGGTCAATTTTTGTAGAAGAATTGTACAGCATTCTCTAAAGGCAATAGAGTTTTGAGTAGAACAGAGTATCACTATTTCAGGACTGTGGAAGTACCATACAGTGGCAGGATTGGTTTTCCGTAATTCAGCATAAAACAAGACTCCCATGGGTGAGTATTACAAACTTGGGCTCTGTAACATTTTTTCAGCCTGATTTGTAAATAATGAAATCTGAGCATTGGCTTTCTGGATCATTGTGGCTTAGATTTATTCTTGGCTTGAAATTCAGTATGGCCAATAGCTTGTCCAGTGGCAAGTCATGTCAGTAAGGACATATTTTGGGATCCTTACTATGTACATGTTTCTAGCTGTTAGTTAAGAACAGTTACGATAGTATATTGATTTCAGACAATACTTTAATACTGCAGCTTTTGAACCATAAATATAGAATATGGCTCATCTTGTAAAATGATATTGGCATTCCTGCTTTATGGTTTAGGGCCTCGTATCTAGAAATGATTCCCTGTTCAGAACTGCTGTAATTTGTGCATACGACAGTGAAAGGATGTTTCCTTACAGTGAACGGAGTATGGGTTCTTCCTTGATTTTTCAGAACCTGTATTAATACAGGAATAATAGCACACTTTGTTAGTCAGTAGCGCTTTGTTGGGAATCTCAAGAGAAGATGTAATTTGTAACCTTCAGCTACAGGATATATTAAATTTGGGGTAATTAATCCGTAGGCTGATTCACAAGTGATACACTGGCATAGGGTTCTTGGGGAGCAGAGCTTTTTATTTTCTGTGGAAGGAAGCCTTGTGCTTAGCAGAAGCTGCAATTCAAAATGACTTTGTGTGAGTTTTGTTACCCTGGCTCCCTTAGCTTGTGATCATAACCAGTGAGAATATCTTTTGGCTGAATGCAAAATATACTGGGGGGGGGTGGGCATAAAAGATTTTAAAACACACTGCGTAGTAATTCTTCCATTGTGTATCTTTTAAGTCTTTGTTTACTTTTGATCTCTCCTTATAAGGATAGTGGTGAAAGGGAAACCAAATACCTTTAAGGTAATAAATGAGGTACCATATTACAGCATGGATCAAACCAGACTTGTGATTTATGGCAGTTAAGGTTTCTGTATGTGGATGAGACAAAAGTGAAAACCATCCATTTGTGCGTTAATTAATTAACAGAAAGTTGTCAGTCATCACTGAGCCCTTTCTGTCAGGTACTTCACCCCCCACCCTCCCCCCCCCAGGGATGGACAGGCTGTATTACAAACTGCAAGTCATCTGGCTAGTACTGTCCTTATTTACCTTTTCTTAGTAAGAAGCGTCATCTCTAATGTGTAAGAGCAAAGGAGAAGCTCTTAATCTTTAGTCTTGTGAAGATGCTAGCCATTCTTGTGAAGATGCCATCTTAATTGCTGGACTTGTTTTGGGTTTTTTTTGTGCATGTGTCTGTCCGTCCGTCCCCTAAATACAGATACTTGCTTTGTGGCTTTCTTCTATTTCCTTCTCTTGAAGGTGATACTTTAGTGGTCCTCAAAGAAGAAAGACTTATGTTGTAGGAAGTAGCAGGCTTTTTCTGGAAAATATGGCATAGCAAATACAGTGAAGACATGAATAAATTTAGAAAACAATTTTCATATTCAAACAAAGCTGAATCAATTTCTAAATCCTTGTTGAAAAATCACTGGTAAAATCTAGTGAATCTTTCCAGTAAAATTTGCTCTTGTATGATGTGTTTTTACACTCTTTATTCGTTGTTAGCTTCTTTTTGATGTGGGTAAATAACTCTTTGATGTTGGAAAATGTCCTTTCTAAAAATAGATTGGGAGCAGAAAAGTATCCAGTCAGGCTCATGTTAAGTCAGTGGGAAATCATTCTGTCTGCTCTAATGGGGTTTGGCTCAACCACATGTCATTGTGCATTAGCCAAGCCTCAACTAGTACCATACAGGAATTCTCCAAAGAAGAAATCTTTTCTTTTCTTTTTAATTGAAACAGTTTGCACAATTTTTGCAATTCTGTTTTCCTTTGATAAGTAAATCTTAGTTGCTATAAATTTGAAATAAATACTGATCCTGCAAAATCTTATGTTTTTTAAAAAGTTGTTTTTATTAATGTCAAAAGACATTTAAAAATTCATTATCTGAATGAGGGCTTGAAGAATTGGGCCAGCCTCTGTTTCACAGAAAGGAGAACTGGTTTAGTTCAATTACTTTCAATTAGGCTGTTCAAGAAATTGGGAGGCATGTCTTAATAAAGAAAAGTTCAGTGTTCTTCTAACTGTTCAATGGAAGATGCTTCTAACATGTATGGGAAGAAACTGGAATGTTAGATATGTGAACTTTGAGAAGGGTAAAAAAATTGACACCTTTACAATTTGCTGACTCAGAAACAAAATGGGTTTGAACGTAGTAGCTGGAATTTCAGAGTACCGTTTCTGCACCACCTTTAATGTAAGTGTGTACTCTCTGAAAAAAGGAAAAAGTAACGGTTTTCTTAGTATATGTTAACTCTGCTGAGCTGTGCTTGGGTAACATTTTTCTCATCTGTTTTATAGGTTTTGTAAAAGACACCGGATTAAGTCAAATTCAAATGTTCCATGTGTCCCGAAAGACTTGTTGATGATGTCAGAATTAGTTCTTCCACAGTTCATCTTTAGTCTTATTCAGCACTTAAGAGAGGGGTATAATGAGCCTGGTATGTTTTAAATTTGCATGTATCTAGCATATTTTACCATGCTGCTATCTCTTGCTTTGCAGTCTGTGAAGACACAGTACATGAATATGTGAATGCTATCTATAGTTTATATCATTGGATTTTGTGCCTCTTTTCCTAACGAAGTTACTGCCTGGATAGGCGATTCGATTTTGTTCTCTGCCAAAGAGCTTCTTAAATATGTTTTAACAGTTACATAACATTGTCTTGAGCTCTTCCAGAAAATGAAAGCAGGATTAATTTGAAACCTGTACATGTGAATTTTAGAGCATTATGAATATATCAATCAATTTATTTTGTAGTGATGATAGTTTTCTGCCTTGTGAAGGTCTTGACCCAATTATGTTACAATTTACACCAAAATTTTTTTGTTATGTGGTTTTCAGCTCTTGATGTGCCATCAGAGAAAGACCTTCATAAAATCCTCCAGGTTTTGGAGCCTCACGTTTCATTTCTAGAAGACTTGACCAAAATGGGAGGAGCAATGCGATCAGTTCTTACCCAGGTTTTGACTAGCCAACAGTTCTACAAAGATCTTAGCTCTGGTATGTTTTTGTCATTTCTAATAATTACATTTTCACATTATGAAGAAGTTAAGGACATAAGTTTTGTTTATCACTTCAGTTTATGTCTGGGTTTATTTAACTTATCAAACCCCAGAAAAATGCATGTGTTCAAGGATTTTTTTGGTTGTTGATAGAAAGAGGGTGGGCTAGAGTGACTAGAAGCATTTGTTATTAAGACCTATAAGAACAACCCTCTTATCTTTGTGTTCCAGGTAACTGTCTAAAGATACATTGTTTCAAAAGAGTTTTTATAATAAATCAATTTTCTTCAAAGTGAAGTGAACATGGCAGCTTAATATGTCCAATTAAGGCATATCAACCTTATTCAAAGTGGAATATGCCTAACTTATTTTGGGATCTACTCTCACAGAGATTACTGAAAGAGACCTGAATGGCAAAAGGCCATTGGTTGTCCTGCACTTCTGTGTTTTTTCTTCTTAAAAATACCCCCTCCCCCCCAGTTTTTTATTCCATCCTGTACCAAGTCACAATGAATCTGAAATGCTGGGCAGTTACTATTAACCTCAAACCACCTAGTATAAATTAACTCCATCTTATTTTCTTGTGATGAGAAGGTGTCTTTTTTGGGTCCTTTGCGTGCTTCCTTTGCATAGGTATGAAACAAACAGCAATTACTGTACATTTAAGTTGCCATAACTAGCTTCAGTAGCAGCTAGTTGAAGAACAGGCAATCTCCAAATCTTTATTTGAAAGGAGAAACACTTAGGAAAGCTGTCTCAGGGACAGTTGTCTTTACTCAGTTTCCTTCCTCTTTTTCTCTCCTGTTCAGTAATATTTGAATGGAAGAAATTTAATTACTTCTTTTTCCTATATGTGATGATTTCCTGAGATAAAAAAGTGGAGAGAGAATTGGGAAGTAAGACATTCTTATCTGGACTCTTGGAATGGAGAATGTGTGCATCTGAGTAGATACAGTTTCTAGGTAGGGAAAGTAAAGAAAGGGATTTTAGAGCAAACCCTGCCCTTCAGACTTTCAGTGCAAAAGGTGGACAGCTAAAAAGATGCTGTCATCTTTTTCATGATTTCTTTTCCTTAAACACTTGATGCAATTTGCTTCTCTAAAGTTTTTTTTTCTTACATAACAAATGTGTTGGGATTTTTTCAGTCCATTGCTTGGTGGAAAATTTTCTATCTTGAGCATGCAGTGTGACTTTGCTTCATCAAACAGTTAAAACGAACATATCTTTTATGAATAGTCTCCGTTAATTGCAGCTGTCAAAACTTGAACTTTGAAAGAAAAATTCCAAATATTAGAAATCATGTATGGCATATTACCATTACTGGTTTTTTTGTTATTTTATTTTTTTCACACTGAAAATCATAGGCCCCTGCCCTTTCTGTTCAAACCCAACTGTTCTGAAATATCAAAATCCTTTTTTTGCTGTAGGATTAATGGTGGCAGTGCTAGTAAAATAATAATGAAATGCATAGTTTAGAAGAAAACACAGTGTTGGAGGTGAAAAACTGGAAAAGTTTCTGGTCTTTGGGATTTCAGTTCATGAACTGGAAAAACTTGTTAGCTTCTGCATCTCGTAATTGTACAGCTTATTAAAACATTGTGGACCATTGTTTAGATTGTTTGTATAGAATATGAAGTATATGAACCAAATAGCTGTTGTCGTGCTTTAATGCTGTTTTACATATGTATTCAAGGTGTTGGAGAGAATGCATGTGCAAAGAAAAGTCATGAGAAGTACCTCATTGCTTTGAAAGGCTCTGGTCTGGCATTTCCTGAGGATAAAATTGCATGTGGTATGCAGGAACAAGGAGCTGGAACTAGCACATTAGCAGTTCAAGGTTTGTGTAGAAAAATATTTTAAGAGAAGACTCGATTATTGCTGCTTTTTATATAACCTGTTCTTTTAGTTTATTTTTTTAAAAAAACAAACCTTAATTGAACTTAAGGAATCACTGTTATTTAGTGCACCACCAAATTACAGGACTTAGTTTAATTCTGTCAACAAAGCTAAACATACTAACTTCTTGTCGCTAATATACTAAGCATCATTTCTCTGTCATAGCATTAGTGGAATTTCAGTAGGCAAGATGAAATTGCTCGTGGTGGAATTTTGTCACTGCAACTAAGTTAAGCCACCTATTCTTACAAAAGTGCTGTGGATTTTTTTTTTTCACTGAAGGCCATCAGAGTTTTTTGCAATTTCTGAAAGAACACATCTTCGTTAACTCAGTACGTTGAAGTTCTTCAATGGGACATACTTGCAAATCCTTAATTTTGTATTGCTTGGAAATCTTACTCCAACTTCTCAGTCCACTGCTGTGTATCTTTTAAAGAAAGTTGATGTAGTGTTTCATTTCATACTGGCTCATTAAATATCATAAAATACTCTCTTTTCAGTATAAGACTTATGAAAGGAATCTCTGAATTTTTTTATTTCAAAAGGTTTAGCAGGTGCTACAGCAACATCAGGACAAGGGGATTCTTCAGATGAGGTGAGACTGTTTTTTAAAGACTCTAATGAACTGCAGCCAAATAATAAATGGAGAGAATGCTTGTAGCTAAATCCCACAATCCTTAACTCTTCTATCAACCACATATTCTCTCCATTTTAATAATTAGAAATAGTGGAGATATAAAGGAATAGATCTCATGTCTTTGATTTACTAAGGACCTCTTGAAAAATCCTCACTTTTGCTAATACTATTTCAGTTTAATTTATGTATGTATGTAATGTAGAAGAAACTTGTGTGGGTAGTTCAGAAGTCACTGTTGAGTAAATTGGGATTGATTAAAGCAAACTTAAAGCATATGATGCTGTGAATGGTGTTAGCAGTTTTGGGCACTTGAGAATCCAGCTGAACTGGTGATAGCAGCAGTGAGAATTTCTCTGTAGATAAATTCCCATGAGTAGACTTGACCTTACTTACCAAACACGTTGAGTGGGAGTAAAAAGGAGGGAATTTTCTGTTAGATTCAGCTGTAATAAATAAGTGGAATTTAATGAGGAGAGTTAAATTCTGGTAGTTACTTTACCAATTTATTCTCTTCCCACCCCCCCCACCCCCCCCTTACTATTTAAAATCTAATTTCAACTGGTAAGCCTTAGCAGTCATTCTGGTAGGGTAGTGTAACAAGCTTTAAATAATGTCTAGGATAGTTCTTCTTAGGACTTTTGCTTACATTGAAATCCCTGTGAATCACTATTGGAGTAAAAACAATTGTTCGTGTATGTCTAAAACAGTTGTATGACCTGTTTGCTTCTGTCACGAGCACAACAGCATCTGTTACTCTTTCAGCAGTGCTATTTATAGTTTGGCATTTTTCAAAGTATTGCTTGTTGTTTTTTCACTATCGCTTGACAAACAGACAAGAAAACCCCAACTTGCTAAAGACTGCTGATAGTCTTTTAAGGCCCATGAAAGAAGGCAGCAATTCAAGCTAATGTTAGTACCCTGAAGTAGTATTTTCAAATAAACTTAAAATGGCTCAGCATGCTTCTTTCTGTTTTACCCTTGTAAGTAATGAGGAGATGGAAGTAAACTGAAGTTGTCAGGAGTCTGAAGAGAGATTGGATATCACTGACATTTCTTTTGTGAAGTCCAAGAGGGAGGTAGAGACAGAGATGTATTTTAGGGAGAAGGAATTTTTAAATCAGGAAAAGATTGTTTTTTTCAAGGAAAATATATTTTATCACTAAAAAAGGGAGGAATTACAGCAGCTGCATTACGCTTTGTTAGTTAAAGATACTTGTTTCTGGAGACATTTTTCTTTCTCATCTCCAGTATATAAAGATACATGTAGGTATTTTATGATGTTACTGCAGATGTGATTTTTCTAAATAGAAATTCTGCATATACTGACATAGATGGAATAAATTTTAAGATATTAATTACATTTTTAATATACATTGTAAAAAGCATAAGATGCTGTTCTGAAATCTGTATTGAGAAAATTTTTTAAAAGAATGAAGAGGTAACATGCAGATAAAACAGTAAGCACTCAAAATGTAGATGTTTTTAGTATATATTTTCACTTTTGAGTTTTCCTGTTGTATCTTTAGTAAAATCACATTTATACGGTGTGGGATGCAATTAAAAATAATGTCAAATTTTCCTGATTTTTTTTTTTTTTTTTTTTTTGTTAAACCAGAAAACCCTCATTTAGTGGCATCTCAGAAGAAAGTTAATTTTTTTATTTTATAATCTTTTTCTTAATCATGGTCTGCTTGACAAATATGAATTGCTGAAAAGGAAGTCCAGTCCTTTCATCCAAAAATTAAAACAAAACTGCAGGTGGAAGGCTGAAGTGCTTATTAGGAAAATGATGTTACTAGAGAAATGCTTCCTAGTGAAATTAGGAAAAAGTTACCTTTTTTATGACTTCTCTTCCTCTCCCCTGCCTTCCACTCTAAGATACAAAGGGCATTTAAAGCCTTTTTTTAAAATGCCTTATTACACTTCTTATGGCAGAGCAAAACTGTTTTAATTAAGATATGTGGCAAGAATACACTTTCAACTGGACTTCTTTCTTCTAGTGTTTAAGATGACTCCAGAAAGGTTAATGTTCTTTCTTACCAAGTAAGTCTTAAAGGTAGCATTGTTTCACAGATTAAAGTCTAAATTACAAAACCTACATAGGTACAAATTAGATCAGTGCTCCTGCAGGGAGCTAAATAGCTTGAAAAGTTTGGCGTAGTTCAGTATTTAGTTTCACTTCTGCAATAGTAGATGGTTCTAAGCTAAAAATGAACCCGAAGGGTGGATGTGTCCTGGGATATGTGTTGGGTTGCTTTGGTTTGTTCTGCCCTGCTCCTGTCGCCCCCTCCAACAGTATTGGCTCACTTGTGCTTTACTTCTGAAATGATTTGTGTTCTCTCCTCTGCTACTTTGGAGAGAACTCACCGTTAGTTTCCCTTACTAGCTTTTTTTCCTTTGTCCAAAAGGAGAAAAAAAAAATCCCCCTCTAAACCTGTCCTCCTATTTAAGATTTTTTTTGCTCCAAGGCATCAAATAAGACTCAGTCTGTGAATGCTTTTACCACGCTGACAAAACTTTTCGTATTGGATAGCTCTGTTTGGCTGCCCTTGTAGTTTAATGAGCACTGAAAGCTTTATTACTCAATTACCTAGTTATTGACTCCAATTGCTGTTTAATGTAATTGTACAAAAATCTATGTATAGTATGTAATATTGAAGTTTATTCTCTGAACTTATAACAGATGTGGCACACCTTGGGCATATTGCTGAATATTATATTATGTAAAGTAAATAAATCTACATAGATCTTTGCTATTATCTGGGTATATTTACACAGCATTATCCAATGGGTGAAAATAAGGTGTTCTACATTTGCTTACTCATTCTCTTCATCCCTGGGCTTGGCAGACACCATGTGCCATTGCAATCACTATCTCAAAGCTGTTGAAACTCCTGCACTTGACATTAAGATTTAATCCTATGTTACTGAAGCAATGAAAACTAATGGTGTAATGTTATTGAGGGGAAAAAAGGCTTAAGAGAATATTTCTCATAAGTCACTTGATTTTTCATTTTAGTGAAATCAGTTCAAAAGTTGCAATGAAGCCTGTTATATGTTTAAGCCATTCTCATACTGTAGAAGGGGAAATGCATTTTGTTTACCAGAGTAGTGGTGTTGGACGCTAGAATCCAACACATTAATCACAAATTATTTTCTGGTTAAGGCCCCTCTAGCAACTCTCTGGATTAACTGATATCACTGAAGAGGTCTTGAGCCCAGTCTCTTGATCAGTTATCAACTTTGCAGCTACAGGAATTTAGATCCCTTTTCTTCAGGGCAGGAGACTTAAATTGCAGAGTCCTGCAGTTCATATTAATACCTCAACAGATTTGATATTTGCTTTAGAGTACTTGGCTCCTCTGATGGGGGAGTGGGCAGCAGCGACATCCTGAGAAGTGACTGGCTCCCGACTGAAGTACAAAAGTAGCGTGTGTTCACAAAGACCACAGGATACCTAAGAGTTCAGATGTGTGTCCGTCTTAAAAATAATTTTCAGATGGAGGTACTGAAGGGATAGGAAAATTCAGACCTTTCATTAACATCATGCTTTTGGTCAGTCCTTGGATATAAAATGAATAATCTTGCTCCCCAAGGAAGGATAGTCCCTTCTTGAGTATTAGGTTCTTTATCATTCCAGTGAAGTTTGGAAGTAAAATATGGCATTTGCCTAGAGGAGAAGGATATTGATTACTTATTTTTAACAGTAGATATCTACATTAATTATCTCTCATTTTATTAGATCCAGTAGGAATCTTTATTTCCACAGTTTCATTAGGACTACCATTGTTAGTAGGGATCCATGCAGCATTTAATATAGTCCTGTACTGTTACATTCTTTTTTCACACCCAGTGTTAGATTTTGTAAGGTGGTGGTGATGATGTTTTGCATTGCATTTTGGAGTCATTGCTGTTTGGTTTGCAGAGTGCCTTGAAAGCTTCAGATGACGAGTATCTGTGTAAAGTGTTTCCATTATTCTGTAAAGTATGAGTAATTAGAATTCAGCAATTAGAATTGGCCTCTTAAAGGTGTCAAAAATACTTAATTCTTGCATCAAATCTTTATATTGATTAGAAAATGTCTAGCTAATTGTCTGTGTCGCCACCTTTAATAGCCAATATGTTGGCTGATTTTTTTTTTGGAAACAAAAAACTCCAAACCCTACAGGTGAATAAGGTGAAACCTTGGATGTGCAACATTTAGAAATTTTCTAGTGTTAAACATTTTAGTAGCAATCAGTTTCAGAAATCAAAGCAAGTAACCTTACAAAATAAATAGATGGAGATGTCTGAACTTGCAGATGATAACAGTGCCTGTAGGGGAAGACAGGCAATTAAAAAAATTGTTTTTTCTAATGAGTTGCACAGAGTCCATGGTTCATGTAAACAATAAAAGTATTTTTCTGGTAAGAGAGTATATTCAGGGCTTTTCTGTTTCAACTTGATAGTTAAACCAGAATTTTGAGAGCATACCATCTCTTGGCAATAAAATTTTAAATATACGATTATGAATTTGTTAAACTCTTCCCCTACCCCAGGAGGACCAGGATGGTAGCCAAGGTGTGGGCAAGCGCAAGAGAGTGAAACTAAGCAGCACCACCAAAGGTATTTATAAAGCACTGATCTCAGTTTATCATATTTGCTTTATGTCTATCTTAAAAATTATCTAGAGATACTCGTTCACTTCCCAAGCACTGTAGTGCTGCACGTGACAGGTATTAAATATAGCAAAGACTGAAAAAGAATAGCAAGTGAAATTGTTGTAATTGGCAACTTCGATTTCCCCTGAGTGAGTACCACTGTCTGGGACTCTTGTTTGACCAGTCATTTTGTCACCTTGGTGTTGTAAGTTGACCTCTAAAAATTCATGCCATTTTCAATGTGTGGCTGGCAAGGTCACAATAACAGCTCTAGCAAAAAAGTTTTTGATGTATTTGTTCTTAACAATTCTTTTTTCATTATGCCGCTGTACAGTGTGATTTTATTCTCAGCCAGGCAAGAATGGTTCTCTCTGGTTCTGGTTGGTATTTCTGTACTGTTCTAGTAATGTTCAAGAAGAGATACTTGAAGGAAGTCTCCTTTGAACCACTCCATTATTTTCCTAGATTGAAATTAGTCCTCTGTGCAATTTCTAGTCCAACCTGAGCAGCACTTGCATTGAGGTCAGTGCAAGTTTTGATTCAAGAATGACCATAGGCTAGAGGCAAGGTGGCCTTATCCTGTGTGTTTTAATTCCAGAATGACATTAGGCTAGAGACAAGGTAGCCTTATCCTGTGCTTGTCCTTGACATGTTTTTGTGCAAAAAAATGCTTAAATAATAATAATATTTAAACTCTGTTTTTAAATAACAACCAAAAAAAGTGTTCTTTATTTTTTTTATATGAGCATTGGGAGGCTGACATAGGCAGCACAGAGAAATTGCAAGCCTTGAGAAAAGAACATTTGAGTGGAAGAACTGTAGTGAAAGTTGGAATAAAATTTCTGGAAAGGCTTTGGAGTGAAGGTTTGGAACTTGAATTTGAAATGCAAAGGTTTGTGAAGTCAGTAAAAAGTTATGAAGGTGTTGTGAGGAGTACGGGAAAGTAAGATTGATTGTTTCTAGTGGTTTCAGATTGAAGAAAAAAGATGGGGAAGCTGGAAAAGCAGAGAATTAAATCTTCTGGCAATGGTGTCGTTAAGAGGTGATCTTAGAAATGGTGTGTGAAAGATTGTGGCAGAGAATAATTGTGTGGAAGAGGCGGTAGTTTTGGAGAAATGCAGGAAACTTAAGAGACATCCAAGGAAAGCTCTCACACTTGAATTTTAGAGGCTCTTAGCTTGTCTAAAAGATAAATTAAGAGTCGGGTAATACAAGAAAAAATGCTGTGTTTCTGATGCATAATAACTGATTATGGGAAATAGGCAGGAAGGAAGCTCAGGTTTAGAAGCTGCCAGATTTGAAACCCAATGTCAACAGAAGCATTTCAGGGAAAGTGATACTTTAATTCAACATTTCATTTCCCCCCAGGATTGTAGTCTTCCCCCTCTGAGGCATCCCAACATGGACTGTGCTCATGCTGTTGATAGCTCCTAATATCAGCCCCAGAGGAGGGAGTCTGCCAATGGGGGAAGGGTAAGTATCTGTTTTTATTAAATATTGAATAGTTTTCTGAAGTTTTCAGTATTCATATTTTATGTCCAATAGGGTATAAAATAAGAGTATGAAAAGAAAATTTTAGAAAACTGAGTATTGAATAAAAACAGATTTACCTTTTCCATATAAGCAGACTCCCTGTCCCATCCTAGGTCTTTAGTGGTACTGTCTTCATAGAGGGTTATTTGTATACTGGGGATATCTTGCAGTGCTAAGACTCATATTCCAGCAGGACGCTTACAATAGTCTATGGGGTCTTTTGTGGCATGAGGAAAAAATAAAATGTTTCTTTAAAGAAAATACAGGTTTTATGCTGAAGTTCACTGATACAGGTATGGGACTGAGTACTGAGAGAATTTTTTATTTTATTTGTTTTAAAACTTGCATCCTGCATCTATTTGAAATACCAGATGTTTAAGACAATTTTAAACCCACAGGCACTATTTTTTTTTTATTTGTTAAAAGAAATTTAAAATCATGTGGTGCTTTTCACAAGAGTGGGAACATTAGTCCCAGTGTTCTTGACAAATTTTCCAAGTTGGGTAAGAGCATTCTGCCTACTTAAATTCTGGAGCAGGTATAAATGGATATATATTCTTCCATCCCTTTCTGAAACTGCTGCATAAAGAATTTGATACGCACTGTTCAACTGCGATACATGTCAGAGAAAGCTGCACATCAGTGAGAGATAAGGTGCTGTATCACTTGTCTTTATGCCTGGTGTTCTCACTCAGGGGCATTTGGCTTGTACCTAAACCTGTGCTGTCTGTTTTGTGGACAGAGGACTTCAGTCTGCATGGCTACCAAGCTTTCATGGGCAGTAAAATCTCATATGCAATTTCTTAACAAGAGACGAGGAAGAGAACGTAAATGATCATCATATGTTTGCTGCAGTAGGTGATGTGTAATGCTTTACAAAATATTTTAACATTAAAATATCTTTCATGACTCTGTGAAGGTAATTTTTTGTTTCAACACTTGTAGAATATATTGAATAAAACATATTATTTTCTTTGTGTGGTTTGCTGGAGTCTTGAGGAGATCCCTAAAATTTAAATTATTCATTATTTCTCATGATCTTTTGCAATTCCTGAGGTGTTTTGGCCTGATTGGTAATGGTGGAAAATGAAGGTAATTCCTGCTTAGGAAAAGCACAAATACCTGTCCTGCTTAGGATAGGCACAAAGCTAGCCAGTGCAGTCCCTAAAGCTGTCATACTTCAGTGAAGAGGCAAGTCTTCAAGGCCAAATGATACTGAGCTTAGGTGATTTTGAATCTGTACTGATGGGAGCACTTGATACAGTCCCATCGGAACATGGTATTTTATGTGTATGGATATATCCTCAGGTCTAGTTGATTTATAAGTATAAAGGAGCATTATTATTAGTATTATCATTTTCTTTAGTCCTTATATGTTGTGGGGGTGAACAATACCTGTTGTAGTTCTAAGTAATCAACCTCTTGAAGTATGACGTTAAAGAGTTTTTATATTTTAGTATTTTTTTAAACAGAATTCATATGATTTATGCTCTGTCAGACAATAGCTTCATGAACAGTTTATTCTCGTGGAGGTCAGTTTCTGCAGCTTTGCAATCAGGCAACTGATCTGCTTGAGAACACAGCTGACAGAATGGAAACTTACTTGGTTCCTATGTAGGTACCCTGCAGGGTTGTACTGTTAGCGTGAGTAAGGGGCCAGGGTGAATGGCCAGGAATTCAATGAGGAAAAATGAGGCTGACTGTTCTGGTACCATCAGGAGCCTAGTGCCTGATTGTCTGATTATGGTAATTTTTATCTTAAAAAAACCCAACCAACCAACAACTTTGTGGTTGGTCAATCAGTACATATATTGCTTTAAAAATAACTGATACATTATTGTTTCTATTTAGCTTGTTTAGGGCTTTGTAAACAGAATATAATTGTTGTGATAGAACTCATCACTTAATCATAAATTGTGTTTTGTTTTGCTATTTTAACTTCAGCTAAGTAGTAGTCTACCTTAGCATTTCCCCTCAATTAAGTGCTGTGTAAATACTGTGCAGATTGCTGTGATCAGTTACAATCAGTGGAGTTATTACAGTAGGGTATGCAATCAATGAAGACTGGACTCTGGTAGAACTGTACTGAAAACTTTCACAGGCTTCTCTGGGAGGTCCTTTTCAGTGTTAGAGACTGACACTGTGCAGTGGCGGCCATGTTAATTTTCCCAGTGTTTTTTTTTTTTTTTTAAATAAAAGTTAGAGTGCATTAAGATGTTCTTAAAATTTTGTTACTGAATTTTATATAATACAGTGCAACTGCACTGTCATTGGTTTTAGTTTTAATAATTATTACATTACACATCCCCTCCTCCATCCTTTCATGCAGATCAATCTATCATGGATGTTTTGAAGCATAAATGTTTTTTAGAAGAATTATTATTTTGGACAATAAAATATGAGTTTCCACAGAAGATGGTGACTTTCTTACTCAACATGCTACCAGATCAAGATTATAAGGTACTTGCCTAATTTCATTCAAACTTAAATGCCTTTTACAAGTACTTGGTATGTATTATGCCTTGCATGAGACCATGTTGTATGTTTGTATTTTAATAATAAGCAGTAAAATAATGATTTTACCTTGGCTTGAGTATTTTGCTACAAAGTCTTAAGTGTATAGTATTTGAAGAGAGATGTGGACAAAACAAGATGGATAATTCTGGAGCAGCAGTATAAATTTTGATCTCATGGTTTGGTTTTTCCTTTTTGTCTCTGTTGGATTTGGTTTTATGTTGTTTTACTTTGTCAACTGGGTTTTTATTAGAAGATGGGGATCAGCACTAAATGGTTCTGTAGTGTGGTATGACTGGTAAATAATTGTGGTGACTTCATTCCCATTGCAGCTGTTCTAGTAGGCAGTGGTTTCTCCATATGGGTCATTGCAGTGTGTGTTCTTGCTGCAGCTATGCCCTAGGTGATTTTGGCAGCCTTCCATGTGCTTCCTTACAGAATTTTGCAGTTGTCCATACCAAGTGTCTCCTGGCCTGGAGTCATGGAGACTGGATGTCATATTCCTCTTTTAAATCTTGATGTGCAGCCAGGTTTGGTTCTTTGCTCTACATGTTCCCAAGACCTAGTATACATAGCAATCAGGCTTAACATTTTCCTCTGATCATGTCATACCTTTGCGTCATGCAAATATTTTGGACCTTCTCAATCCCTGCTGGGAGGCAAAGTTCAAGAAATCCTGACATCCAGGCATGCAGATTTCTTCAAAAATATGTGTTTATAATGGGACAGTCCTGTATTCGTACCCCCTTAAAACCTTGCTGGATCAAAGCAAAGGATATGAACGTGGAAGGAAGAAAAAGATAAGGGCCTCCAGCAATACTCTGTCCATGTCAAGACACCATTTTGATTTGGGATACCAGCATAGATTCATCTTGGTCTCGGATTCAGCTAATACATGAGGAGGCGTGAGGACTTCTTAACTGATGATCCCTTGCCATGAAGCTTGAATTCTTCTTGATATTTCGAGACCCGTGTGAATATCCAGTTCTCCTGATCCATTGCCAGCTAAACTCCTGCCTGTAAAAACACCCAGCTGCTAGCAGCATGCAGAGGAATCTGGTAAGTGTTGCTGTGCTTACCTTTTTACAATACCATGTAGTAACAACTTTTAAGGGTCATGGGATCTTTTTTCCTTTGACAACAAGCCACAGCGGCTTTTTTCATCATGTTCACAATCTTTCTTCACTATGTACTCAAAATGGAGACTATGGTATATTTGGTTTCTCTGCTGGCTGCCACCTTTGTCTGGAAATAATCCATCTTCTTCCCACCAATACTGTCTGTTTGGACAAAAGATTATTTAAATGTTCCCTGGTTTTGTTTGTTTGGGGTTTTTTTACCAGTTTCATATTGTGTTTGATTAAACAGGTAATTCCTATACACAAACTTTCTTACTAGCACGAATCCTAAGTATTGGAAATCTTTTAGAATCTGTGTTTATTTTAATTGCTGTTGTTGTTGAAGAAGTATTTTTCAGTGGTAAGGAATCTCAGAGTAGGAAATGTATCACACAGCAATACTAGGGAGGCAGTACCACTATTTTTTCCCCAAGATGTCTGTGCTTTGTTGCAAAACTATAAACGATGCATGAATTTTAAACATATCTATGAGGATTGTGGCTAGTTCACAAGAAGTGGCTCTGCTTTTACATGTACAGAGAGAATGTACCATTTTGCACTGAATTAGAAGAATGTTTTTGCTTTCAAGCTTCCCTTTAGCTTTTATGAAGGAAAAGCTTGGTTGCTGTTTAATGATATTGCATTCTCAAACGGCTGGAACTCAACTGTTCCAAGTGATCTCTCAGCTTTCTGCTACTTTCTCCCATCCTATCTAGACCACATGTACTGTCTTAAATTTTCTGTCTCTGGTGTTGTGCAATTTGTCTGATTCTTCATGAGCTGATTTAGCTCATTAAATCAGCAGAATTCTGCTGGGTTGGTTTTCTGATAAAACTGGGTGAGCTAGTCAGAAACAGCACAGAACTGGCTATTGGTGTGTACTGTGACACTGTTGAAATCTCTGACCTCCAGCATAAACGTAGTAGAGCTGACTGAATCCACCATGCCCTATGCAGCAGTTGGTGAGCCACCAGCAGTCTCTGTTGCACAGATTTATTTTTAAATAGGAGAACAAATTTCTCTTTTAGGATTCTCAGTATCAAAAAGAGGTGTTGAAAGGGGTGGTCTAAAACCCTGGGTTAACTAGCTCTTCCCCTCCCCACTTTTGCATGTAAGAGAGACAACATAAACAGTGTTGGTTTTGCCTTACAGGATTTGTACCTCAGGCATCCTTTCCAGCAGTCTCTGACGTTTGAAGCTTGGAAACTTAGAAGTGAAGAAAAAGAAAACAGAAGATAAATTTACCAGGACTTCCAAGAAATTAGAGGTGTATAGTGTGGACAAGGTTTCTGCAAGAGGAGAAACAAAAGGCCAGAGAAATAGAACTGATCTTCACGTGACCAAGGAAAAGGCAAAGAAGGGGTTGGCAATAAATAGGAAGCTGATGGAAGAATGTAAATCATCCAAGAGCAGAACCTTGCTGAAATCTGGAATACTGGAAGTAGAGAAATGCAAAAGCATCTGGTAGAGAGAATGAATCAACAAACATAATTATCAGAAATGCTGTGCCTCGTCAAGCACCTCCCATAGCGAGTATTGAGCCAGCTATTTCAGCAATAGGGCTTTGCTAACTCCTGGACATACAAATTCTGTGGAAGAGTTTTTATTCTGGAAACTTAATTTTAGCACAGCTTTCACCTGGCAGAACTTTTTTTTTTTTTTTTTTTTTTTAAATGTTGAAATCCTAAACATGGGAGATGCAAGTTCTAACTGAGCCATGGGGTTGATGTTAGGCTCCTAAAAGATCTGGGATTGTTGAGTGGCCACCAAGAGGAAAATCTAGATGAAAAAACTAACTTCTTGTCCATAGGCTAGAAATTTAGAAGGTGCACAAGATCATAGAGAGTAAGTCAGTGAAGGTAATTAAGTATACAGAAAACATGTCTGTCTTAGGAAGCCACTTCTTCCAAATGGCTGGAAGCTGAATAGGTATTTGGAAAGAAGTGTTGTCAGTATCTGCATTCTTCCTCCATTCTGTGTTTTTTCCCTAGTTATGTATACAACTTTGGCCACTCAAAGACAGGATACTGAGCTGGATGGACTGATTTGACCTGCTGTGCCTGTTCTTATATACGGATCACAGTATTTCAGCATTTTAACTTCTGGAAATGAGTTTACTTTCTTCCTGTCAAAATTGGAAAGGGTTGTATTTGTTTAACTTCCAAGTGAATGTAGGAGTAATGCTTATGTCTTCATTTAAGTGTATTACAGAGTCTCTATCATTATACTGTACTGATGGCAAATCTACAGTAGCCATAATTTTATATTTTTTTTATGTTTTGCAATCAACTTTAAGAGTGCTGAGTAAAACAAGTAAAACTTAGTTCCTAGATCACAGAATCTGGGAATCCTATTTAAACATAATACAGTGTGAAGAAGTAATGTATAAAGAAAGTATACTTTTTTTACTAGCAGCATTCATAGACTTCTTAAAATATCAGGTGCATCGTTTCTGTCTGAGGCTTAACATTAGTAGCATAACTGTGTTGATGTTTGTCATAAGTGTCCTTGCTGGTGATTAAAGTTGTATCAAGCTTTAATTTAAAGGAAATTACATAATGGGTTGTTCTGCCATGCAATACCAGAATGATACTGTATTAACTCCATGCAAATACCATGAATATGTTGTTCCAAAAAGGATTTAGCTGAAAATAACTACTGTTGTGCTGGGTGTTGCATGTAGAAGACACTTCAAATTATTATACAGGAATCCATCACAGTGGGCCAGCTACAGGAAGGCAAGTTAAGCAGTGTTGTAGCGTTTCATGCAGTGATAACCCCATCCTTAGCGTGGTCCATTGGTTTTTGCATGAGCAGCTTTATTTTTGAGGATACTTGCTGGAAGAAGCAGTCTTTGTGACCAATAGCAGAGTTCAGTCATTGTGATATTTTTGGAAATACTTTCTAAATGAGAACAATATGGTAGTGCCATAACATAAAAAAAATAAAAGAGAGCACTGAGTATGAGGCAGGTAAAATGAAGTAGTGATTTGTATACAGTCTGGTGAAAACACAGCTGCCTGAGGGTGGTTTTAAAATTTCTAATTTTATGCTTGTGAAAGGTTAATACTTCCAGGAGGAACAGACAAGGGATTGTAGAGTTTGAGCTGAAAATTTTTTTCACTATGCAACTTGTATTATCTCTTCTTATTAAGCTAAGCAAGTCCAGATGGTGTTAATTCAGAACTTAAAGTACTAAGTGAGCAATGATTTCGAAGCTGGCAGGCATGCACACGTATATGCAATGCAAAAGGTTGCTTTACAATGCAATTTGAGGCCCATTGAGTGGGACAAGAAACTGTACTAAGATTTATATGTATATGTATTGATGTGTTTAAATGCTGGCCTGGTTTAAAAATACCCAAACAGTTATATGAAGAACAGCAAAGCTTGCTAATGGTTTTAATTATTGAGGAGAAAGTGCTAAAGGTCTATTAAAAAAAATATAGGATGTTTTGACAGCAGATGAAATTTGGTGTTGAAATGTCATCCTTGACAGACGAGTGAAAACTTCACTCCATGGGTAGATGAGCGTAAGTGGTAAGGCAGCTTTATTAGGCGCCACTAATCTCATCTTTTAGAGTGTTTCATTTTAGGACATTAGTTCCTGTTTTATCCTACATTTTTTACATCCTAAATTAATTATTAGAACTTCACTGCTTTCACAGGTATGCTGAGACCTTATATTCTTTCAACATTTCTGGTTTTTTTAGTGTGGAAAGTATAGAACAAGGTTAGATTTTGGGATAAGGTAATAAGATTGGAGGGGTGTTACCCTTTTCTATACGTAGGTCTTTTCATGTTGTTTCTAGAAACTAGGCATGGGATACTTAGACCTATCAGGTTTGGTTTGTCATGGCAACTGGTGTTTCCCAGGATATGTTGACTGTACTTTTGTAAAGGAATATTTTATAATGAAAGCTATTATTTGTGTATGGTGCTTGTTAACGTCAAAATTTCTTTATGATTTGCAGATTGCTTTTACAAAAACTTTTGTTCAGCATTATGCTTTTATTATGAAAACACTGAAGAAAAGCCATGAATCAGACACAATGTCTAATAGAATTGTGCATATCAGTGTTCAGTTGTTCAGCAATGAAGAACTAGCACGCCAAGTAACAGAAGAATGTCAGCTGCTGGATATTATGGTCACTGTTCTGTTATATATGATGGAAAGTTGCCTTATTAAAAGTGAATTGCAAGGTAGGTGGACTTTGTTTGTTTGCTTGTTTCCGTGGATAATAAATTGATTATAGGGGAAATTTAATCTCTTTTCTTTGGTGGGTAATCCACCTCCCAACCTCTTCCCAAAAATACACAGTATCTAGCAATATATGGTAGAGTCTGAATCTCAAAATTTCCTAGAAATGTAAAGATAGTTATCAAGAGTGATACTGATATTTTATCCTTTGGTTTGTAGGGTTTGCTTATTTAGGAATGTTATGTAGTTTAAAATAGAGAGTATTATCTTGCAGGTGCTTCATTTGTTGGGTAGAATGCATAGACGCTGTTTGTGAAGCTCATTTGAATGAGAAATTATATATGCAAATAAAGATTTTTAATAACATTTTCAAAGTATTTCACAAGCTATTTGAAGTATTTAAAATTGGTAATTTTTTTTCTAACCTGGGATTGCCTTAATGAAACGATATAATTAGAGGAGAATGATTTCATACTTTGTAAATATAATAATTTGATCAAGATTTTTGTTGATAGAGTGGCAATTTGAATTTCACCTGGTGTACACTGTGTAACTTTTCTAGTGAAAACAGCTGTCCTACTTCTGCCCTCCTTGTTTACCTGTCCTTATCTGAAAATGGTGGCACAACGAATCTTGCTGGTTTTCATGCTTTCATGTACTTAACAGACCACAGCCCTCTCAGCCCTCTTTGTCGTAGTTTGAATTTGAAAATACTCTCTAGGTAGGCTGTCAGCTGCTGCCAAATAAGTACCATCGACTTCTGCATGAAACTGATTTTTCTTGTCTAAAGTATCCTTTATCTCTGAGCCCATTCTATGTATAGCCTAATACAGAACAACTACTGAAATGGGAGATCCTCAGTCGTCTAGCTGCACATCAACAGGAGAAATTTTTCTGTTGCCCTACATAAATTGTTTCACAGTGTTCAAAGAAAAATGCTGAATCTTTAATAGTTTGGCTACCAAGTGACTTTTGCTAAACTTATGCCATATTGGTAGAAACTACTTTTAAGCATCTTCTGAACGTTACTTGTTGGACAGCATGGGATGTTCCTAGCACGGTGGTAAGGTTCTGTAATGGATCAGAATTTGCAGCCAAACAGAAAAAGGCTGTGACTGTGATTAGCTATTCTCTGAAGAAACTTCCTGGTAATTAATTATATAAGCTGAAGCTGGTAAGTTATGTCAGATGTATTTGTGATAATTTGTGAGAAAGACTTACCCTTGGAACAGCTATCCCAAGACATAAAGTTACCTGTCTCCTTTCCCCAGCACCAGTGATTTGTCTTAGCTAAAACTCCATCAATCTGGTGCTTTTCAGTATTTTCACATTTTCTTCCCACTGTTTTATACATGGCGAGTTGGGCATACTATAAATTAACAGAAAAAAATTAACAAAATACTTTTATTGCGTTTTTTCCCTCTCATATTCTCATTGGCCTTCTTTTGCAGTTCTGTGGGCTTTTATCTTGTGTTTAGTTCAAGGTATGTCTTACGATGCTGGAAATAGTGAGAGGTCTGTCAGAAGTCTGTGCTGGTGAGATAAGTTGAGAAGAATTCTGTTTGTGCAGCTAGTGCAACAAGTAAGTTGTTTGGTATCTGAATGAGACAAAGTTTGCAAATCCAGCTGATGGATAGGTGAAGAAAACATGTTGGAGAGGAGCAAGGAGAATATGGAGCAGGGATTGTATCGGCTATGGCACATTTAGTTTGCATTGCTCACAGATCCCAATTGTCTTTTGGAGAGCTGACATGTTAAAAGTATACAGTTCATTAAGGGTATTTGTGGATGCCAAGTGACAAGCAGTGCTCATGAAACAGTTGACCTAGGACCTGTGTTCTTATCAGCTTCAAAAGTGTAACTAGTTCAGCTTACCTCTCTCACACATGGTGTGAAAGGATGATGAGGAGAAATATGGGTGCACGTGATAAAACTGGCTCCCTGGGAAGATTTATGTCACACTGCTTTTAGAGACTTTTTTCATCTTATCAGTATTTTCCTCCTACTGAATTTCTCATGGGAGAAGAATTCATGCCCCAAGGGAAAAATTTTGATAATTGTTTGTCCTTGAAAAAAAACACCCCTTTGACCGACCTTATGTTAACCCTGGCTTGTAGAGAACTCTGATTAAGAGGCCGTGCCACTGCTGGTTTGAAGTAAGTTTGTATTTGTCTGATCTATACTGGGACATAAAATCAGGAACATGTAGCTGTTGGCTCTTTGTGAAGTCCTCCAGTGGGTTCAGGCAGAGCCAGCTGAGATGTTATCCTCTTCTTGGATAGGCTGCGTGAGCACGTGGGAACCAGGCAGCTGAGCAGCAAGACCTAGGTTCCTTTCTTTGCAGATGTACCAGATAACAAGAGAGAGATTAAAGAGTATTTGATCAACTGTGGCAGAGAAGTTTGAGAAGCTCTACAGAGCACTTCTGGCTTCCTGTTCCTTCCAGTGCTTCAGTGTAATAGGTGGGAGTCAGTCGTAAGGAATGGAGCTCTATTATCTTAACAAGAAGTTACCTGTTTGTAGTTGTGTGCAACTCAAGCAGCATATTTTTCAGGATGAGATCAGATTAATTTCTCTGTGCTGTGTTCTTGGGAAGTAAAAATTGTCAAGATTGAAGTACTGTGTGACTTATAGAAAACCTGTTGACCTAACAGGCGAGAGAGGAATTTTGGGTTTTTTTCTCCTGGTAGCAATAAACCAACAAAATAAACAACCTCAGAGTAAAAAGAGAAAAAGTATTTTCTTTAGTAGTTACACCAAAGGAGAGGAAAAAAGCTTACATATATACCAAAGGCAACCACTCCAGATACAGATGTACCTCATCAGCTGGAGACTGAGCTCTGTTAATAACAGTGTCTTTCCAGCTGTGGCTGTGCTGTACTGCTTATGACCCCTTTCACTGTGTAAAGAGTAACTACAAGGGTCCTTCAGTGCATTTGAACTGGACAAGAGCCATCCCCAAGGCTGATCATCAGATACAAGATTTTCTTTCTTCTGTTCGCTTGAAACACAAGAGCGACTGACAGATGGGTGCTAGAAGTTACTCCCCTTGGATTGTGAATCCAGGACCAATCCTGTTTCCCTTCTGGCCTTTCCAAGGGTCCATCTTACGAAAATCAAATAAAGAGATTTATTTGATAATTGTGGAGGATGTACTGTGATTTGAGGGGGAGACTTCTGCCTGCCCCTCCCCCCCCCCCCCCCCCCCCCCCCCAGTTTCTTCTCCCCTTCTTTTGGGAATGCTTTCCTGCCCTGGTCTCAGGCAGGCTGCATCAGCTCTCTCTCTGTCCCATATTCAGGGTGGAAATGCTTTTCTCTACTCTCCTCAGATTCAACATGCTAGTGAAGATTTTGATCACCAGTTTCTTGTTTGGGTGCTGCAAGGTAGCTTGCTCACTAGAAGCGTGTCAAATTCAAAACAGATTTCAGATGTTTATAATAGGAATTATACTGTTTGGTCTTTTTATACTTCTTGAGCGTATTCAAAAAAGGCATAGCTGGGATGGTTTTACTAATGCACTGCTTTTCAAAGGTTGCAATATTGTTCAAAGTATGTCTCCTACTGAGTGGGATCTATGTTGACGAGTCTGTGACGAGAAAACAGCCTCAGGTACCACACAACCATTCTTCTTTTCTGCAGTTTTCTCTGCATGTGTGTGATCACAACGTTATAGTAAATCCTATTTGTTATTTTTGCATTAGCTTGTAACTTCATTTAAAAATTACAACAAAAAGAAAAAAAATACTACTTCTCTTTTTTCTTTTTTAAAATGTAGATGAAGAAAATAGTTTACATGTTGTGGTGAATTGTGGGGAAGCACTACTGAAGAATAATACTTACTGGCCCCTGGTTAGTGATTTTATAAACATACTTTCACACCAAAGTGTGGCTAAGAAATTTTTGGAAGATCATGGTCTTTTGGTAACATGGATGAATTTTGTATCATTCTTTCAAGGTATGTAGCTTTTATAGTCAGTACTAATACAAGAATGTTAAGACAGCTTAAGTATTTGCAGTAGCAAAATCATTACACTGCTGTATGTAAATATTTAATTAATTAGTGTTCTCATAAGTCTGTATTCCTGGAAGGGAACAGTAGATTCTAGAAAACAGGTAGATTTGAAATGATCTAATGTATCTTTGTCTTACGTGGGCTAGTTAAAGAGCAATTGCTTGACAAGAGCAAAACTTGACTGAGATTCAGAGTGTCAGGATTCTCAGGTTGTACTTAAAGTAAAAACCATAACTTATGCTGGAATTGTTGTATTGGTGAAGTTCTAAATTTAAATATTGGGTAAATTAATTGATAAATCTGAATCTTTTTCTAAGTGTTGCTCTGAGGAAACTTTTTATTACTTTAAAAAATATTTTAAAACTGTGAACTTTTCAATACTGATTAATGTTCTGCCTAGAAGGAGGACCAGGTATTTTCCTTCTAAATGTTCTTATTAAGTGAAATTCAAAGTAGAAGGGCTGCTGTCCATGTTAATGTCACCTGAACAGCAAGGAGTGCAGTTACTAGCCAGTGTAGAGCTATTGTTCTTTTCTGGTCTATTTCTGTTCAAACTTTGCTGCTTGTTCTCATACTTTATCATTTATTCTGCTGCTAGATAAGATATATTGTTACAGTTTGTGTTTTTTTGTTTCAATAGATGTGTGAATGCATAATACTAAAAATACTGCATTCCACTTAGCCCTAGTTAAATATTTGGTTGCATAACTCTGCTTAAATCTTTGAAGGTATGAACTTAAATAAACGAGAACTAAATGAGCATGTGGAGTTTGAATCACAGACATACTACGCTGCCTTTGCTGCTGAGCTGGAAGCCTGTGCCCAGCCAATGTGGGGTCTTCTATCACACTGCAAAGTTAGGGTAAGATTAACATTTCTCTGTCATTGCTTTTATCCATGACTTATTCTAGAGTTCTCAGATCTGAAAGGTCTGTCTGTTCTGTGTTTGAAAACACTTGGGTTTTGCTGTGTCTGTCTACTGAATATATAAAACTGTGATCAACTTGGATTCCGTGTATAGTGAGTATAGAATTCATGCTTGTGTCTAATATATTGTCTCTAGAACTGAGACTACAAGTTCAGGATGTGTACAGTCATTCCATATGACTGTACATATGGAATAAATAACTAACAATCTGATGAAGAACTTGATAAATCTGAGTCATTTTGCCTTCGTTCAGTAGGAAAGGAGATATATAAGTTGTCCTAATGAGATTATAATCTTGATTATGTCTGCAGGTAGATACTTCATTATGATGTGGGATGGAGTAATTTCTGGGTTCATGTTGTTTTACTAACAGCCTGAGGTGGAAAGCCTCTTACGTTCTGACATCTCATGGTTTTCTAACCAGAGCAAAGAGCTGTTACTATTTGCTAAACTGCAAATGATACTAATTTGTAGTAAAAATTGAATCTATCAGCTTATAGGAATACTTAATGTGAAAAAACTTTTTATTGGTTATTTTTTATGAAATAAATACTTATCTTTGAAATTAGCTTATTGAGATATGTAATAGCATCCATAAGACAGTAATACCTGAGTTGAACTGTGCACTGAAAAATTGTGCATGAGCATACCATGCATTTTTAAAATAGTTTAAATTGGGCAGTTGCAAAAGCCCTTCCATAATATAAGTTATACTGATACATTATGAATATATCAGTTTATAAGCCTGAATTATCTTTTGAAGAATTACAACTTCTGGCTTTTTGAAGTATTCCTTTCTTTTTAGCTTAGGGTTGGGAAAGTGCCTTGTGTTTAAGGCCTTTATGATTCCTTGCTTTGCCTGTGGGCTTGTCAGTCATGTTTTCACCCCTGTGTTTGAATGCTTTGGTCATTCTCTATAAATCTGGAAGTGTTTTAGAAATTTCATAGTTTAATGGTTGTGCTTGATTAGTGAAGTTGGATGGATGCGAAGAGATTGCAGCTTGCATCCCATAGGAAAGGAACAGCTGGCAGAGCCTAGTCACCGTAGAGGGTGGAACAGCAGGATGAGTGTGGCTGTTTGATTTCCTGACGAGAAAAGGTGTCTGAGCGAGCCAGTCGGTACTTGCACAGCTTCTGGCTGGCCAAAGCACTGCTGGCTTTTGCATGAGAAGTGTATCATAGATACCCTAAGAGTGTGGGGCACGTCTGGAGTCTGTGTTTAGAGGGAAGAGAAGATTAAAGGAAAAGTCCATTAAGAAATGAGGCTTTGTAAGTTCTGCTGATCACAGAGCAATTTGCTTTAGCTCCCCGCCTGCCTTCTCTTCTTGCACATTACTGCTTGGCTCATGGAGTGCAGTTCTAGGCTTGAAATACATGATTTAATCTGAAATGTATTATAGTTTTAGGGCATTGTTACAGGGTTATATCATGCAATCATAATGAGGTTTGCATATTGTTGAAATCTGTGCAGTATTGTGTTATTGTTGCATTCAGGTACTTTGTGTTTGCCAGCTTACAGATAAACTTCCAAGACTTTTTCCATGCAACCAAAAGGAATGGCTGTACTTTTTTCTACGCTTGCATCTCTAGATTTTTGGTAAAAATAAATGGATAAATTAAACAATAGGCACTAGGACCAGCAGACCATTCTTAAGGTGCCTTAATTCTCACCATTGAAATTATTATCTTTTATAGTAACGGTGAAACCATCCTAATACTAACTCTTTATGAGGAGCAGCTGAGGGAGCTGGGGTTGTTTAGTCTGGAAAGGAGGAGGCTCAGGTTATCGCTCTCTACAGCTACCTGAAAGGAGATTGTGAGCAGGTCGGGGAAGGTCTCTTCTCCCAGAAAACAAGTGACAGGACAAGAGGAAACGGCCTCAAGTTATGCCAGGGGAGGTTTAGATTGAATATTAGGAAAAATTTCTTCACTGAAAGGGTGGTTTCACTGAAGCAGTGAAACAGGCTGCCCAGAGTGGTGGTGGAATCGCCATCCCTGAAAGTGTTTAAAAAAATACATACATGCAGTGCTTAGTGACATGGTTTAATGATGGACTTGGCAGTCCTGGGTTAACAGTTGATGATCTCAGAGGTCATTTCCAACCTAAAAGATTCTATGATTCTAATATCTGTATGATGAGGGCATGAATTATGTACTGTAAAAATATTCTTGAAATAATCATATTTATTTGTAGTAGGAAAATAGGGTGACAGTTGAAACTATTTTGGCTTGTGTAGTACACTGGTTTCTCTTACTGCAGGAAACACAGGAATACACACGAAACGTTGTCAGATACTGCCTTGAAGCGCTTCAGGACTGGTTTGATGCTATCAACTTTGTAGATGAGGTAAATATTCCTAGTAAATGTAGGCAAAATACTGTGAAAATCTGATTAAGCTTCAAAGGTGATACACTCCCTCTCCCCTGCCCCCCTTAAATTAAGTCATCTTTCAAGGCTGTGATTGAAAAAGGACTGTCTTGCTGAAATTAGAGTTTGTAGTTAATAGTTGTCATGTTATGTCCTAGAATCCTTTATTTATAGCGTCTTGGTGATTTACATTTGCTGGTGCAAGCATAAGCTATGTGAGTCTTAAAAGCAGTGCCATTGGTGTACTGCTGTTCTGAACGAAGAGCTGAAGCAATGGCAACACAGAAGTCCTCTTCTGATATGGTAGTGGGGAGCACTTTGCCACCTTAGCAAGCAATACTCCCAATCAGTTCAGAGTGACGTTAGTTACTGAGGGCTTAGAAAGACATTAACTATAGCTGTCGGAATAAGGGAAATTTTGGAATCATTGGAGAGTGCAGGGGAATGAAGTAATACTTTATTAGTAGAAAGTCAGTCCATCAAATGAAGACATGCAATATACTGTTCTTGGTGGTTGTGACAAAGACATTTGCAGTTGTTCGGTTTTTTTTAAATATATGATATTAAAATATCTTTATTTTACTTCCAGCCAGCTCCTAACCAAGTTACTTTTCATTTGCCACTGCACCGTTACTTTGCCATGTTTTTAAGTAAGGTAAGCACATGTTTTAGTCACATAGAAGATAGAAATTCCCTGTTGAGTGTGATTGTTCAGTACAGTGTGTGCTTGCTTTTTGTTTCTAGGCTGTCAAATGCCAAGAACTAGATCTTGATACTATCTTGCCAGATCAGGAGATGCTGATGAAATTAATGATTCACCCACTTCAGATTCAGGTATGGACAGACTTCTGACTTTGCCAATGTAGAGATGTACAACAAAAAATAGTTGCTGTCTGATTTTTGTAATCCCTATCAGTTAAATATATTTAGAAGTATTAACAAGGGAGTGTTATCTTAATTGTGGAATATCAAAATAAGCAATATGTGACAGTAATAACTAGAATATACTGAGTAGTTAGAATAAACTTTTTTTTGCCTTCCTATTTCCAAAAATATGTGGCTTTAGTTATTGTATTCTGAGAATTACAATAATAATATTCACTATAACACTTTCAAAAGGGTAGGAAGAACCAACCCTTTGAAAACATGGACTTGCATGTTCATAGAATAGCTATGAATGGAGCGCAAGTTGAGAAAAAACCTGAATCTGAAAAATTCTTATTTTAAATTGAGAATGAGTTCAAGAATGGATGCACCCTGCAACTTTCTCTCTCTTTTTTTTTTTTTTTTTTTTTTTTACAAATCTGTATTTATTTGCATGTAAGTGGTAGTAAGCAGTATTTGTAATTATTGTTTTTATGCCTAACTTCATTTTAACCATGATGCCTTCAGCTTTGGAGTACTTTAAAAAAGATTTTAATAAATAAATACAGAAATGATTCACTTCATTGGTTTTGATCACTTTTGTTGTCTGAAATGTGCTCTCATGAAAATATGGTCTCTGTTTCATAAACTTCCAGTGGTTCCTTTTCATCCCTCACTCGCCAGGATAAGTAAATTAGTATTATATATATCATCAATATAATATATGGATGAACTGCTAACATTGAACTGACTAGCTGAATATCCCTAAAATGTTTGTAACTTCTTATTTTATTTTATTTTTCCTGACAGGCAAGTCTTTCTGAAATTCACAGCAACATGTGGGTTAGAAATGGTCTACAAATTAAAGGACAGGCCATGACTTACGTGCAATCTCATTTCTGCAATTCAATGATTGATCCTGACATTTATCTGCTGCAAGTAAGTTACATTTTCTAAGAAGCGAACACAATGATTGTTAATAAACATGCTACTGAAAAAAATAAATTTATTCTCTTTCCACAGGTCTGTGCATCTAGGCTGGACCCGGATTATTTTATTTCATCTGTTTTTGAAAGGTAGTGTTAAAAGATGAACGCTTTTCTTCAGTTTTGTGCTAGCTGTTGACTCATTTATGCCATGTGAGAGAAAAGGTTCATGTCTGATACCCATCTTCAGTGGTAGAACTCTGCCTAGCCAAAACTAACACTTACCTAAGGGCTGTACCAAAGAGGTATCTCAAGGTATATCCTTGATTTTATACAGGATTGGCTTTTGAATTTACAGTGCAGTAGTGAAACTTCAGACATTCATTTTCTGAGCATCTTCAGGGCTTTTTAAGTTTTACACATGTTCATATGCAAGCTTTCAGGATATGCTAGCCTGAAGAAGCAGATAAACAGAGCTGCAATAAGAGACACAGGGAGAGCGTCTGCTTTTCTAGATAGAATAAAATCAAGGTTTGAAAACAGGTTAATTGGCATTAGCTTTTACATGTTCATAAATGTAAGGTGTTTTCATGTGGAGTAAATATCGCTATAGCAGATTCTATAGATAGTTAAATGAAAATCTGAATTTAAAAATAAGAGTGTTTGCATATTATTGCATTACACGCATTTCATTTTGTATTCATTTTGGCTTGTTGTGAATGATGTCCTGAGTTTATCAGTACATTTCATGTTGATGTTTTAATGTTGGAGAATGATGTTTCTGACTTTACTCTTTGCTGTGTAGATTTAAGGTGGTAGATCTGTTAACAATGGCATCACAGCATCAAAATACAGTTCTTGATTCAGAGCATGAAAGGTCGATGTTGGAAGGAGCTTTAACGTTTTTGGTCCTTCTTTTAAGTCTTCGTTTACATTTAGGTAAGAATCACTGCTTTAAGAATGCTTGTATATAAATAACATGCCCATTCATTTATATTCAATATTTAGTAGCTACCATAAAGCTGGTAAGCCATATAGTAACTTAAAGCATTCAACACTTGGTTTCATTTTTGCCAGTTACTGAATTTTATTCCCTTATGAATTAGAAATAGACATGATATATAGAAATAGAGAAAAATTACTTTAATGGAAGTGGGTGATTTGTGTATGTGATCATGTGAAGATGCTGTATCTTTTTCAGAAAGGCAACAGCTCCAGTTTGTACCTTGTTCCTGACTGAGGTTGTGTCTCTCCATAGCATTTATGCCATCCCTTTTTTTTCATTGCTGTATTTTTATAGCACTGTATTATTACTTAATGTTTGTATCAAGTTTAACTTCTATTTAATGGCAAATGTATGCTGAATGTGTGTTTTAAAATTAAGTTATTTTAATGGCTTTTAAAATTTTATTGTTCTAGGAATGACAGATGATGAGATCCTCAGAGCAGAGATGGTAGCCCAGCTCTGTATGAATGACAGGACACACAGTTCATTATTGGATCTCATATCCTTGGAATACATTAATTAATGTGCATGAATGAGAATGACAGGTACCTGGATAGTAGTGGGATATTGGAGCTCGAACAACATGTTTTCAGCTTGCATAATTATAACAAATTGTGTCAAGGTGTGTTTGCATATACTCATCAGCAAAGGCTTTTGTTTTTTCTTACAAAATATGCAATAACTTTGTGATAGTTTTAAATCAATTTTGATACAAAATGTGAAACTGCTCTTTTAATTTTTATTGTTTTTAACAGTACAAAAGTCCTTTAGGTGTGAGGTGAAAAGTGTTTTCCAATTACATTGTAGAAGGTGTAGCCAAGCATCACCTTTATCTGGATTTGAGCCTTCGTTTATTGTTAATTTTAAGCCAGTATAAAAAGAAGCCACTCTGTTATATTGGCTTTTGCTGTCAATAGCTGAAAATGCAAGTAATATCAGTTAGAGTGAAATGCATGTGTTACGGGGGAAACTGTCTTACCTGAAGAACGGCAAACTCTAGGAAAGTCTTTATGTGCAGTGATACGGTTCATGTCCCCAAATAGTTGAATACAAATATGCAGGGTTTACTCCTATCAGTGTATTAGGCGTACGCAAATTAAATAGCTTGTGGTGATTGCCCAAAAGAGATTGTAATCCAGGGATAAGCACTGAGCAAAAATACTAGGATTTTATAAAGATAGAAAAGGAGGAGATTGAGAGTTACAAAAATGTAGTAAGAATTATTATGATATGACCTAGTAACTCAATGTTAAAAAAGTATGTAAAGTAAGTAAATCACTTAAAGCAATTCACTTCAGGGAATCACTTAACTCTTTGAAACAAGTGAATCATCTATATAAACAATCACTTAACCACTAAGCAGAAGTTTCCTTATTTATAACTGCTTCTTGTGATTTTGGGTAATCTCACTAGGTCAATTAAGTATTGCTATCAAAAATGAGAAATAGCCAATCCAAGATGGAGAATTCCTTACTGTGTTTATGAATCCCAAGCTATTCACTTGCATTTTCTGCACTTACCTGTAAATGCAAAATGTTCTTGCTATGAAGAGAGCCAAATTGTTAGTAAATAAAGGCAAGTACAGAAACTTTATATGCATGACAGATCGTTTTTATTTCTCATTTAATACTTACCTCTTGAGCCAAGCCATGTAGCAATTGGCTTGCTTTAAAGTTTAATGTCCTAGTAAGGAGGCTTTGGTTCACTTCAGTAATAGTTGTTGTTCCATAGCAGCTGGAGCAGACAGACCTCTTGTGGTAAACACAGAGCACTGCTGAAACGTGGCTTCTGAAATGAGTGATTGAAAATGTCAAAAGGGAAGTAAAATGCTGTGTCCTGCAACTAAGTTAACTTTGCTTTCCTTAACACAAACATTACATTCCAGAAAACCCCAATCCTAAAAGTGGTATTATTCCAGGAAGCTTAAGCTTTGAATCAGTCTTGTCAGCAGTTGCTGATTTTAAAGCTCCTGTTTTTGAACCTGGAGGTTCCATGCAACAAGGAATGTATACACCTAAAGGTATGGTAAATGGTGTCCTCTTCTAACATACTCAGTGGTAAGATGCTTAACTACAGTTTTTTTCCTTAAAAAAATAAAACAACAAAAAACAACCCAGCAAACAATGATAGAAGCCCCACGCCACTGTCCCCCCCCAAACAAAAAACCCAAACCTAACACCACCATAACCCCACAAAACTTGACCTTTCCATTATTGTACATTGCTTATGTTTAAGAGCATTGCTAAAGACTGTTAATAGTCTTTGAAAAAAACAATTTTAATCTAGAGTAAAATGAGTGAAAATTAGGTATCCTTTGAAAGCAAGGGAAGAATGGAGAACTGAAAAATTGTTATCTATATTTCACTGATCTGCATACTTAATCATTCATGTGATTTTAAAAAAATCAGATGTGCACTCAGTAGAGTTTAGAACTGTTTGCACTAGTGAGGTGCCAGTTGCAAAATTATTTTCTTTGATCTTCTCCACATTTTGATTATTAAAGATGATGTCATGATGCATCATACTTTCTTTTATATTGTTTAACTGTCCTGGTATCCTGTAACATTTTTCCCAGCCAATAGTGATGGTCTAGAACAAAAAGTTCAGGCTGGACTAGTTATAGAATATGTTCTATAATTCTGCAATGCATACAGTGAGATAATGAGAAGTTTCTTACCCTGACCAGTTTGCCATCTAAATTGGGCTCAGCACAGTGTTGGTATACCAAAGGAGAGGAAGAATTCAAGAACTCAGTGTTCCATTACTGTTTCCTGTCTCAGAGCAGATAAGCCTGTAGGAATCTGAAATGCTTTGTGAGCTCTTGTACTTCAGCTTATGGCAGAGCTGAAAAGGAATTAACTCCTTCCTCCCCTGCTTACCTCCCTTGAGAACTGGCAAGGTTGGGGTTTGACAGTTTTGAAACCATTTGGTTTGTAGGCTGTGTTCTTTTGTGGACTTTTTTTTTGTTGTTGTTAATGTAGGAACTTCTACTCTACTAACTTGTTTGCTAGTTTTTGTACTAGGAGATTGATGAGTCAGTGAAGTTCTTACCTTTATACAAATTAACAACCAGTGAAGTAATTTTGTGAAACCAGATTTTCAGGAATTGGTTTGTTCTTGTTCCTTGAAGTGTAATTAGGCAGCTTAATGCTACATAGGTAAAAGAACTTTATTTTCATATTATGTAAACTGCATTTCCTTCTGTTCTGTTGGGTTTCTGGAGCTTGTGACATGCTAGTCTTCTTTGTAGCAGCGTGAAGGGAAAAAATTCAGGGAATCTAATGCTAGGTTATAGTGTTTTGAGGGTTTTTGGTACTTTTTTTAACATAGTTTACCTCTGGTTTTGTGTCTTACAGGTTTTTTTAAGTATCTAGTCTATAGCAATGAATACTGAAGTAAATGATCTTTATAAGGCTGTATAGTTTCTGAAAAAGAACGGTGATACTTCAGTTACTTTTAAGATTGTAGTTTGTGGCCTGTTGCAGTTCAAACAAGTCATGTTGAGCTCTGTTCCCCCTATTCCATTGTTTCACTAAAATTAAGGGGGATAAAAAGATCTACTTTATGATTGCAGAAGCCCCAGATTTTGCTTCCATCAACCATCATTTTAAAAAAAATACAAAACCAAACCAGCTTCCAAAAATAAGAAATAGTTCTTCCAGTTCTCTCTGGATTTGTGGGCTGAAGATGAGCAGTGTGTACATTGCTAATATTCTGTGTATGGCTCCCTCACATATTCCTTTTTCCTCATTGTGCGTTAGCAGACCAAACAAGCCTCATTTGTGTTTCAGACTGCAACAGTAAACTCTGTCCAGAAAAAGTTGGTTTTTTTCACAAGCTAAGTTTGAACATATTTCACACATAGTGGAAACTATGCTACATGTTTACTCTTAGCAGCATATGAAGGTATCTGTAGAACTGTTGACATTAGTAGGGGTTAATAGGAGTACTGACCACTTGTCTTCCTGCCTGGGGAAAGTTAATCCTAAAAGGGTGGTAAAGCTGCCCACTTTTGCCTGTGGCAAAGTTACAACAACTTTGAAGAATGTTGTAAGTGCTTGTGTTGTGTTATGCCTGCTGATGGAGCTAAAATTCTGTATCCACTGGGCTTTTTCTTCCTTTGATGGGGTCATTGCATCTTGCCTTCATATTGCTGTATTAGGAGAGCTGAACGCTTACAAACAATAAATAGAATGAACATCTTAATTTGGCTTTAGGTTGAAAACTTAATTTTGTTCTTTAATAACTTGTAAATAGAAAAAAAGGTAGCAGTTAAATGGGATATCTTTACAGTCTGTTTAGACTTTTCTGTTTGTGATTGCCCTGGAAAGCCACTCCGGATGTTACTTTAGAGCTACTAAATTAAACAGAGATAACTAAGATCTTAATGCCGAAATAATGTATAAGGCATGTTTGTAAAGGTTTGACCACACATATTATTTGATAAGAAACATGGCCATTTTTGAGACTGAACAAAAAAATGTGTTCTAGTTGTTTGGCTTACTGCAATTAATAGTTAAATATCACCTACTTGCTAACTGCTCTGCAGCCTTTACTTCCTATTTTCAAGAGGGCTTGTGCTTATCAAGTACCAAGTAAAAAACAATTTACACCTTTTCTTACATGTACTCAGAAATTAAAAAGAGCAAACCAAGATTTTTATTTTTTTTTTAAAGTTTGGCTGCCTTCCTATAGTTACACTTGGATAAATACATTTACTTGGATTTTTGAAATTAATTTGGAATTTTTTTAACTTTCCTCAGAGTGTGTTACAACTGTTATTTTATCAGAAAAATGTGATTTTTCTGTTTTATCCCACGTTATAAATTACTATGTAACAGAAAAGAAAGCTAGAAGACAGTAAAATAAAACTTAGTAGAAAAGATCTATTGCCTAGATTGATGATTTTTTGGTTTGTAGCTAATCAAAATTTCACTTAAAATATTATTCCATCTTGATAAGTAGTAGTAATTATTAGTATAGTAAGTTAGTAAGAATTAGTAAAAATTACTGTACTTTGCCTCAAAATAATTGTTATGTAATAGAAAATTACATAATTAAAGCTAGTTAAGAAGAGAATGTAGAATAAGTTGTAAAGGTCTTCAAAGAGAATTTTAACATGTGACTTCTTTTAAACAACAGCTGAAGTCTGGGATAAGGAATTTGATCCTGTCATGGTAATACTTCGAACAGTTTACCGTAGAGATGTGCAGTCTGCAATGGACAGATATACAGCATTGTAAGTTGGATCATTTTTAGAAATGTAACATCATATTGTTACTCATTGCACAATATTTTTTTTGTTTTCACTGTCTGGTAATGCTAACCATGTTATTGAAGTTTTCAGGCCCCAGATGTGTCCTTGAGTAAATAGTTTATAAATTTACAGGCAGTATATCAGGGTTTTGGTTAGCTTAGTCTGTTACTCTTCCATAAATGTTTAAGAATCGATTTAAAGTGCCACAAAGTAGTGAATGTCATCACAGATAAAATACTTAATAGAAGTTAATGTTTAAAAATCACTTACAAATTACTTAAAAAAACCTAGCCGTATCTATTTTCATTTATTTTACATTTAGGTATGTGAAGCACAGTATTACAGAGTTCTGTGTTTTGAAATCACATTGAAGATAATTTGGGTTTTTTCTATGTATTCACTCATGACAGAAACCATGAGTGAATTAAATTATGGTTTAAATACAGGAAAAAACATTTGTGACACTCAAGTTCTAAGAAGCAAGATGATTCTGTCTTAACTCTGTCCCTTAAGAAGCTGTAAGGGATAGAATGTTTGCAGCTGATTTTATTTAATTGTCTTTTATTTCACACTGTGGGAGTAAAAATAAAGTTTAAAATCCTTTATAATAAACTTGGTGAAATAATCCTCTGCCCCTCTGCTCATTCCATTAAGTGAAAGGGTCATCATAAATATATACTGTAAGTGATTTTGAGCAAGGTACTATCCTATGAAATAATTGCATTGTCTACTGTACTGGATTCCAGCTCAGTATTAGAAATGTGGGTCCATGTTGAACTTAACACTTCAGTTCGTAGATATGATAGCACTGGTACTGTCAACTATAGCTAATTATGCCTCATGTTTCCTGGTATTGCCTGTAATCCATTCCTACAGACATGAGATTTCAATGTTGGATGTCTGATTAACATGGATTTGGCTGAAGTGCAAAGTTTTCGATCGCTTCTATGTGCCTCTTAGAATCAAAATGGAATTTTAAAATTCATAACATTAATTAAAGATCCATTTATAAATAAAGGTCATTTAAATCAGTAGTAATCCACAGAAAAATGAGACTGGATTTAGTTTTTTATACGTTCCAGTCTTTTAGAATGCTGCTTAAATAAATTAAATGGCTTAGAAATGCTCATCAACTCTGAAGTTGGTCTAAACAAAAAGAGTGCAGGATAATTATCTATGACAGTGGCAGTTGTCTACATTATTGTGGTGTTTAACATAAGTTTCACTTGTTTTAACAGTTTAAAGCAAAGTGGTAAGTTCCCTGGGAACCCATGGCCTCCTTACAAGAAGAGAACACCGCTACACCCAAGTTACAAAGGTCTCATAAAGCTTTTACACTGTAAAACCTTGCACATCGTGCTGTTCACACTTCTTTACAAGGTACAGTCATAATTCTCATTAAGTCCAGTGTTTTACTTCCACTTTTTTAGAAGAGTATTTCTTAGAAGCATGATTTTTTTTTAACAGATTATATAACATAGTGAGGGTTCATACAATATTTTTATTTTTGTATAAAACAATGATGTATGTACATCTATTGTGATGATGTTTTTCTACCATTTTCATTATTTCATGAATGATTATTTCATATATGCATACACAAAGTCAGATACCCAAGTGCATGAGCTGTCACCCTACGTCAAGGAACCATCAGAGTTGCCATTTGAGTTGTTGTGCCATGATGGTTTCAGGGAGCGTGGTGGTGTGAGTGGTGTTCCTTTGGCTCCCGCTGCAGAATTTTAAGGCATCAGCAGCATGTTCAAATATAGCAAACCTTGATGGCTTTAGATCCGCAATGGCAAATATGTCTCATAACTGCTGTTGCTTCTGGCATCACTTGGCAGATATGTTCTGGCTTTTGTAATGTCGCAGCACTTGTTTTTCAGGACTATTTGATGCCTTTAAATTGTGTTTGGTTTTGTCTTTGATAGTTGGCTGCCCTCTTCAAGAGAAGTGCATCCTTTTTGAAGAGTACATTCATCAGCAAATGCAACTTTGAATCTGTCTTTGTACTTGAAAACTGCTTTCAAAGCAGTGTGCTGCAAAGGCAGATGAGGGACTATAAAAAGTGGTTTGATTGATGTGCTTTTCCTGGGCAGAGTTACCTTTTGCGCTTTTTAAAGTGCTCCCACCTTCCCTAAAGCTCTTGTTTTGTTACACTGTTAAATTTCTGTTGAACAGAAAATATCTGTTGTTAAATATTGTAATAACTGTGTGGTATTCACAAAGAGCCATGCTTACTCCCACTGAGTTGTTTCAGCTGATTTCTTTCTCTAATGGTATGGTATAAGTTATCAGTATATCGTTAAGATTAATGAAGACTTAAGATTTTGCCTGAATTCTTTCAATAGATTTCACCATTGTGTCAGAAAAGGGCTTTTGAGAAGCTTCGTATTGTTTACAAATGAATGACTTCAGTTGAACTGTAGGTTTTGCTGTGTAATTAGTCAATTTCAAAAATCTACTTTAAAAATGTAAAATATAAAATTTTTAGTATTTTACTACAAATTCTTTCTTCTCTGTAACATGTTCCATCCTGTTATGGGTAGGACTGAATATCGTGTGCAGAGACTGTTGGATGAAACTATACCTTTTGGAAGCTCAGTACACATCTAGCAATTGGTCAGGGTTTTCCATTGTCAGACATCTAGTTCCTTATCGTGCTGCAATTAAACCAATGGCTGACATTTTTCATGCTGAATGCCTGTTCTGGCATGAGTTTCCAAGGCTGAAGCAAGGACAAAACACATCTCCTTCTCCCATCTTTTAAACGTTCTTTTATCAAGATTCTGGGTCTGAATTTAGCCAAAATGTAGGCACAGCAAAGTTACATTGTGTGCATGTTCGGTGGCTCTTTATTTCACTTGGCTAGCTGTTGAAGTCCTGAGAAAGTCAACGCCAGACCAGGCATGCCCCACACCAGAGCTGACTAGAACTTTGCCTGGAGTGGCAGTACTTTGTTTCCCAGGGTTTTCCATGATTTTGGCCAGGGAAGCTGCTGTGTGCAGTATGTTTAACCTTGCTTGTATTTTTTGGGGGGCGGGAGGAGTGGCTGTTTTTGCTCTTACTGCGTGAAGAAGCTTCAAGTACTTAAATCTTGAGAATCTTAAAATTTCTGAGTTGTTGTTTTAGCTGGAATGCCAAACATGTTTTGACCAGATTTATGGATGGCAGAAATTATGTAGTGATTGATTCCATGGGTTGGCTTAAATGAAGTTTTGTCTATTTGTGAAGTTTTGCCAATTCGTGACAGCCTTTATATCTCTTGACTTTTGGGACTGCCTGCAGAACAGTAGACTACATTTTACAATTTGACTTTACGGAAGTGTTAGTCAACATGACTTTTGATTCTCACTGGTACAATGGCATAAGCTTTTCGTATTAACATAATACTGAGAGCCCTTTTTAATTAAATGGTCTCTATAATCTCCAGTTTGATTTGGTTTGATTAAATCAGCTGCTCAACCATAATTTAGAAAAGCTCTTGTAAAACAATACTTGTTTTAAGAACTTTATCTCTCTGATCTTTCTAATGGGTATATTTGCTTATGAAATTTGTCCTATTCAAAATGAAGTCGTATTTAAAACTTTACTAGGCTACACTCTAAATATATTCATTTCTATAGTAGCCTGTCTGCAATGAAATTTTAAACCTATTTTCTCATCCACTTTTTTGGTAACTTGCAGGTTCTTGCCATTTTCCCTTTAAGTCAGAATATTGTTAAGAGAAAAGTTGTCCTGTTTTTTTACTTTAAGCAGCACTGGATCTTCCTATCAATGCATTGAAAGCTGTGTTAGAAGAAAGATGTGGGCATCTATTAATTTAGAGATAAGGTTATTTATTACTAATTTAAAAAGATGATGTGAAGATGGTTGTGGACTAAATTCCTGTTAACCCTTCCGGCATTCCCAGTTATCCAAGCATCACTTACAGGACTAGGACCTCATGAGGCCTTATGGTGACCTGATCATGTGACAAATTGAGGGAAGGCTGGGTGCAGCTCTTTGCTCGAGGCTGATAGTAGTGGGATCTGTGCAGCTTTACCTGGCACTTCGGTGTTAAATTGCAGCTTGAACTAAAAACAATTTTAAGGTATAAGTTTGTTTGACTGGAAGAGCATAGAACTAAATTTTGCTTTTGTAGTGATGCTAAAAGGTTAGTTTTTTTCTAAACCTTTAATTAATTTTTAATCATCTCAGAAAAAAATTAAATTAAACCTGAAGAGTCCAAAGTCTCTCATCCAGAACACTCTCTTTGTAAGTTTAGATACATTGAAGTCTGAATAGGCTGAGTGGAATAATGATTTCCTGTCTTTTAAACACAACAATCCTGTTGATCCATCACATCCAAAATTATATGTCTTATTTTGGAGTAGTGTTCCATTATTGTTATTGGAGAGTTATATTTTATGTTATTACTCTTACTATTCTTGGCCTACTTGGAACTTCTTTTTTAATCCTATAGCATAATCATTAATCAGGTATTTTGTTGGAGCATTCAGTCATAATAAGAGTGAAGTTTAAAATACTTGCTGCTCTTTCAGAGTAGATATTCCAGGAACTTGGACAGGCATTTCACTGCTCTTGAAAATAATTTTTTCCTGTGTTTTTATGCATGTGATAGGACTTTGAAAGTGTTACTGTGCAACAAAAGCTATTTTCAATGCTGATATTGGTGCTCAGTGTCTACCAACAATACACTAGGGTAGCAAGTGTAACAGTGTTCTGCCTGTCTAGTCTTTTCTTTTTAGCTGATACTTGTATCTCATGATACAGCACTTGCAAGCACAGTGATTAAGGGGGAAAAAAACACCAAACCAAAAAACCCACAGGCAAAAATCACATATGTGGCTCAAGACCTTCTACTTTTCCTAGTGTGGCTAACCTGGACAGTCATACTTTGAGATCAGATTTGTAGCTTACTGTCTTGAGCTTCTTCATATGAGACTCCTGGCTACTTTCTTTACCTTCAAGTTTAGACTAGAGATGTCCATCAGGTTTTTGGTTTTTTTGTAAAAGGGATTGTGAGAGTATCGAAGATAAAACCTTCTAAGATGTGTATGTCTGTTTTTCTGCCTAGATATTAATGGATCATCAGAATTTATCAGAACACGTGCTTTGTATGGTTTTGTATTTGATTGAGCTGGGGTTGGAAAATTCTCCAGAACAAGAGTCAGATGAAGAGGTAAGAATAAATACCAGCTTTTTAATTAAAATATAAAATTATTGTCTCATGATTCAATATAATTTAAAGAAACTACTAATTTTATCATAGGAATTAGAATAAAACATCTTTATTTACTTAAGCAGGGATCAACTAAGGGGGAAAAAAAAAGAAAACCATATACTATTGTGGAGTATAGTATCTTGTGTTTTTCAACAGTTTCTGTATATGTAACCTGACAACACAGACTGGTTAGATATGTACTACTCTGTAAATTAGTACTTGAAATTGGGTAAAAAAAATATTTAAATGATTGAATCTAAAACCCACTTAAATTTCTAGATTTTCAGCTGAAACCTTCATCACTGAGCATTTTATTGCTAAAGCTCTGTATCTTCTAAGCTATGTGAATTAGCCAAAATTTTAACATCAAAATTTTAAAATCTTATGATGAGAAATTGAATATAAATAACTTATTTTCATGGTTCTATATTCCCATATGGTGTATGACTTTCATAATTTTTCCTACTGTTTAACATTGCTTATATGACTAAGGATCTGTCACTTTTTTTTTCAGAGATTGACTTCTGTATAGTTTGGATTTTTTGTGTTAATCTTAGATTGTACAGCTTCGGGTAACTCTGAATAGTTCCTTTTACTTCTGCTGGTTAGCACTGATGGCTGTGTTTGATTATATTCAAATTAAATGTGTACATTTATGTATTATCAGACCTGTAGTCCTCACTGTAGGCATCAGTCATACCATGATTTTTAAGAGGTGTATCAGCTTTCGTGAGGTACATACTATTTGACATATTGTTCTTATCTCGTAGAGAGATTATGGCCTCTGTAATACAGTTATGAAAGCAACGTAAATTATTGTAAAACATAAGAGAGGTATAATGTTTTTTTTTTATTGTTTTAGGAATCTGCCGGTGGACAGGAGCGGTGCCATGATAGCTGGTTTCCAGGTAGTAACTTGGTTTCTAACATGCGTCACTTCATTAACTATGTCAGAGTAAGAGCACCAGAAACTGCTCCAGAGGTGAAGAGGGAACCACCTGCAAGTACAAGTTCTGATGGTTTAGCTTCATCACAAGTAAGTATATACAAATACTAGTCCTTTTCCTAGATTGGTTTATTATTGCCAGTTTGGGCTTTTTTTGTTAAGATTATTTTTCTACTGGTTTTATTAATTACTTAGGATTTTTTTTTTCTTGAGTAATCCTTCCAAAGTGTACAGTTAACAGAAATAAAAGTTATTTCAAATGATACCTCCTTCCAAATGATGTATTTAATGACTTTTTTTGTCCTCAATCTACCAGAGTTCAAGGCGGAAGAGCCTCCAGAGAGAGGTAGATCTGTGTGCAGTTTGTTCTCCTAAGCAATTAACTAGCAACATGGCTTTAATTGTGCTCACCTTAACATTCAGTGAAATCTAATTTTCCTGAATTTCTTTTTAATTCATATTGCAAGGACTCATGCTTTTTTCATATTCTTGATCATAATTTTAGGTAGTAGACTTTTAAGGAATGAAATATCCTTACATTTTTAATATGTATTTTGAAATAACAGCTTTCTGTCAAATACCAAACATCATTGATAGCTTATCGCTTGAGCTTTGTGTTTAGGCCTGTTATGTCTTGCCAAGATACTACTAACATTTAATAACGTAGAGTAGTCTTAGCTTTCTCAAATCTAGGTAAGTTTAACCTTACATTGAAAGTGCATTTGAAATTATTAATGGCAGGTTTATTTAGGTTTTTTGTGAAAATGAGTATGTAGATAGTGGGATCCTGAAATATTCGTGGCTGGTAGACAACATAATCTCTGTGTCAGGATTGCCTTTGTATCTTCTGTATGCAGGACTTCAGATTACTGTATGTCACGTGGTGAAACACAATGGAAGTTTCTTTTCCATGTTGATGTTAGAAGAATAGATTGAAATTTAAAGTAGGCAGGTGAGATGGAATAGATTAAAACGTAAAGAAGGTAGGTGAGGTAACTGTCAGAATCCCATTTTTATATTTGATCTCTGAAATATTTGGTATCTCTTGGCTGCCTAGCCTTCTTAGAAGGAGAGGGTAAGATATTCAAGCGTTCTGAATTCATATTCAGAATATTCAGGGAACATCTTTCTGCTATGGATTTACTACATGAGAGTTGCTTCCATGTATCGAAAGCAAGGGTAGCACAGAATAGAAACATCTGAATGGGCTGTGTCATTAACATAACTATGCTTATGTGTCCTGAAGAGCAAGCTCTGCTTGCAAATATGGGTATGTGGCTTGTGGATCTCAGCTAATAAATCCACACAAAATGGACAACACCCATGGTGATATGCGGGCTCACCTTTGTGGGATTATGAATTACATTGTGCAACAGTGCTCAATAGATTTTATTGAAGACATTTAAATGACATAAAGATCCTGAAGTTATGAATATTCCAGAAGAAAATGAGGAAATATTACTTGGAGAACAGAATTCTAAGTTTCACTGGAGCAAAGCCCGTTGTTAGTTGTTTTGGTATGGATGGTATTCTCATTTTGTACTTGGCTTTTTATGCAGCTATGTATAACAGCTTTGTATAAAAATATGAATGCAGGCTTAGTATTTTGCTATACCAAATTTCAGTAGGTTTTGGAAGGAGAGAGGAAACTTAAAATGTTCTGTGCTTTTCCTCCTAGCTTAAAATTTTTACTATGGCTTTATAAATGTGTGTTGTTTATACTTGTATTTTTGAAAATTAAACATTGTAATTTTTTTCCCAAGAACTCGGGGACAGCTCAAGTGTTCAGTTTGGTCGCAGAACGTAGGAAGAAATTTCAGGAGATCATCAATCGGAACACCAGTGAGGCAAATCAAGTGGTTCGGCCCAAAACGTCAATGAAATGGTCAGCACCCGGTGCAACTCCACAGTTAACCACAGCCATTCTAGAAGTCAAGGAAAGTATACTGTCCTTGCTGATTAAATTGCATCACAAACTCTCAGGAAAGCAAAACTCTTACTATCCTCCATGGTTGGATGATGTGGATGTTTTAATCCACCCTGAAATTCCAAGATACTCTCACGGTGATGGAATGACAGCAGTAGAAAGAATTTTGTTGAAAGCTGCTGTACAGAGCAGATTGAATAAACGTATAATTGAAGAGATATGCAGAAAAGTGACACCTCCTGTACCACCGAAAAAGATTAGTTCTGCAGAGAAGAAAACTTTGGATAAGGAAGAAAGGTAACATTAATAACAAAGTAAAGGGGTGGTAGAAGGGCAGTGTGTGTTGTACATGTATTGATTGATTGTCTCTAGGTCTTTGCATGAATTATTAAAAGAGTAAGTTTTAATTCTGCAGTTCTCTTTATCTATTTTGAATATACATGATTTACATGGGTATTGAGGAAGAGCATGCCACCTTGCTAAGTTAATCTTTAAATTAGAAACTTTCATAGTGATTTTATGTGATATACATGCTCATCCTTCATGTTGCCATGTATACTACTGAAACATACAAAGGTGCAGAATTAAGATTATGTTAACTTTTGAAGCTTAACCTCAAGAAGAATTGGAAACTTTTTTTATTTGTATTGTCTGGTCATTCACATACACACATCACACCATGATTATTTTTGTTTGTTTGTTTAATATTTGTGGATTTTGTAATTGTCTTTTTTTTTCTTTGCTTGTCTGACACGTTCAATTTTCAAATTCTGGTTTTAGTTTTTTAAAAACTAGATTCGTATTTTTTAATAATGGCCTGAAAACCTGCATGCCAGATGTCTGTCTTGGGCTGAAATTATTTTGGGAAAAAGCTCAGACAGTTCTGAGATTGAAGTTGGGGCTTAGTGAATCCTGAGAGCACCCAGAATACTAGCACTATCAAAACTGAATGCAGAGAGCTGCTTCTCGTCTGCTTTCAGCAAATGTTGTGTTGGTGTGTGAGTCCTATGGAAGAGGAATCATCCAGTTCAAATGCCTAGAGGACAGCCACTACAGCTGAGAAGCAGATGTGAAAACTAGGATTAGCAGGGGCAGAGCTGAAAACTGGGACTGGAAGGAGAAACCCTCTGGTCAATGTAATAGTGAGCAAAGGGGAGATGCCAGGTCAAGTGAATAGCTGACATGGGAAACCTGAGAAGGTTCAACCTGGCAAGTTGGGGAATTTAGGGAACTGGGTTGTCAAGACAGAAATACTCAAAGAAGAGTAGGAATGGAAAGAACGAATTTTTAATTAAAATCTCAGTGGGGGAGGATGGGGTCTTGAGAGTTGATAGGAGAAGGAGAATGTGGAAGAGGAGTGCAAATAGCTGGAGGGCATGAATAAGACATTGGCATTTGAGAGATGAAAAATAGTTGGCTGGAGTTGGGCGGTGGGAAGAGACTGATAATTGGGTAGTGCAAGAGTGAAAGATGTCATTTGAAGTGAGAGGACAGTGGATAATGTTAGACGGTCAGAGAGTGTGGGGTCAGAGTACTTACTACATTAACTGAAGTAGAGACAGTGCATAGGGTGGAATGGACAAGAATAATCTTGAGTGTTTGTCCATGCGGTATTTTGATGTATTAATGGTTTATAGACTAGTTTGGGTTGGAAGGGACTTTTAAAGGTCATCACGATTATGGTTCTAGAAATTTGCATAGAAACATGCAGCCCCCTGACTTGGTTTCTGGATTACTTTTATTTATCCTGCTATTTTTATTTGTTTGAAAATAGATTTTTCATTAAATTTTCTATGATATGTTCAAGACCTAGAATGTAATTGAAAATTAAACATTACAAAAATTAAAATAGATTTAAAATTTTTTGCAAGTTACATATTTTACAAAGTAAAATTTTTTTCTTGCAAGTGTTCAGTTAAAGGCTTAACTTTCAACACCTCTTGTAATAGTTCAGTGAATGAGAGAAATAGTCAAGGTTTAGCATGTAAAACTGTCTTTCAAAAAATGCCAGACTGAGTGGCTGCTTTAGATAAAACACAGCTACATCTTGGACACCTGCTCATTATCGTGGTACTCAGTAGTGCTAGATTTATGTACAGGAGAAGCACAGGAATCAATGAATCAAATAACTTTTCATATAGAAAAAGGGTAAGGTTATTCCTTTTTCCCTGCAAATGATGTGATAATTTCAAGGATCTACTGTGGGCACTTTAAGTTTTCAGTTGAATTCTGGGGCTAACATAATGATGAAAATAAATTTTTCCAGTTCTTTGTCGTTCTGAGCGACTCTTGTTCTCCCCAAATCCATAACAGCATTGGGGGACCCATGAATTTTATTAATGGACAGTGTGATAACTGAAATGACTAGTCTTATAGACTGACAGTGCTCATATAGTCAAGCTGCAATTTTTACTTTCTTTCTGATTGTTTTGTTCTGGGTTTTTTTTCTCCCAAGTCCAGTTTTGTATTAGTGAAGACCAAGCAGACTGTGAGTGTTTAGTGGTCATCCTTTTGGTTACTTCAACATATAATGACAAACTTGGCATCACTCAGGCAATGGGTTGTCTCCATAGAAACTGAAATACGGAATTGGAGGAGAGCTTGAGCTGCTTGCAGTATTTTTTCAATTGCAGTGTCATCCTCCCATGGGCCATCATGGAAAATTACTGAGCTGTACTGAATCTGTCAGAGTTTGTTTATGTCTTCTTATTAAAGGCTTCTATTTACAGTCACTCTGCTTTTGGTCAAGGCATATATTGAGAAATTCCCAGGGAGAAATAAATAAAAGCAGGTTTAATGAATGCCCTGGTACAATCCTCAGAATAATGAATCAGGATTGTTGTAAGAGAAGATATTTTGAGAAATGATGGCTGTACCATGTGAAAGATAAATGGGCAGAGGTATGTGGGGTATTAAGGTGCCTTTAGGAAAACAAGTCAGAGGCTTTGACTTATAAACAAGCCACCTCAGGATAACAGGTTACAGTATATTAGCTGCTTTATGCTTGTGCATCCCTGGGCCTGTGCTGAGACAGTGATAATTAGGCAGTGCTGGAAACTGAAGACGACTCACCCATCAGCATATCGGATGCCAAGTGATGTTTTTAAATCCCTTCTTAGTTATCATCTCTGAGTGGGGGGAAAAAAATTAATTGAAAATGCTGATGCATAGAGTTAGTAGTTCCCTGGCCACACTGGGGACGTGCTGTGCAAAAGCCCCGGCAGTGGGGCACGTAGGGCTTCGCATGTGCCATGTGGTGAGCAGCTGTGGTGGGAGGGTGGGTTTTTTTGGTTTTCCCACGTGCACTGTCCCATTTCCACTCTTCGTAAACTCTTGTCATAGTGAAGATCCTTTCTTGGTACCACAGGAAGAATAAAATCAATGTCTATTTTCTTCATTGTTTTACATCCATCAACTCTACCCGCTGCAGTATGTATATATAGGGAGTTATAGAATAGCTGGTCCTAGAGCCTTGTACAGATCACTAATACAGTTTAAACAGAAGGACAGACAACAATTAGTCTCTAACATCTTCTATTTGTAAATCTGAGCTGTGTTAAATGATGAGGAAAAAGTTAGTGAAGTCATCTTGGCTGCAGGGAGATGAGGGCCTTCAGTCTGGAAGCAATCTCAAACTTTAAGTCCAAGTATAAAAGCTGTTGGTGACCACTATCTTGGGTGGAGGTGAGGGAGAGGAACCAGTATGAGGAGCCTTAGCTGGAAAATAAATTATTCATAATTGTTTCCCTTGGCATCAAGCTTGATATCAAAAATGAGTGAGGTAGGCTATTATTATTATCGTCATCATAATTATTTTGTAAATGTTAGTTGCTCCCAAGAGTACTTGTTTTTGTGCAATGGTTGGCATTTCACTCTGTTATACTTCCCTTATGTAATAAACAAAATAACTTCCCAAAGTAAGGTCTTGGGTTCTTCTTCTTACAATGCTAAGTCCTAATAGTTTTTTAGGGCAGGATTTTCTTCTTTCAGACTCAAAACAAAATAAATCTCATTTCTTATAAAACTACTTTAAAAGAGATTCTTTTTTAAGGCTTGAAAATTAATCCTTTATCAAGAGAAAATTTGAATTTTGAATTAGATTGCCGAAGGTGGTGACTGTAATCAGCCTGACACTATGAACTAATTTTTTTCCTCCATTATATATACTCTTCTTTTTTTTTCTCTCTTTCCCCTGCTTCTTTCACTCAGACGACAGAAGGCCAGAGAAAGGCAACAGAAATTGTTGGCTGAATTTGCCTCAAGGCAGAAAAGCTTCATGGAAACTGCCATGGATGTTGGTAAGTTTTTGTGTAGTTGATGGCTTGCTTTTTTTTATTGATTTATTTTTATTTCGACGTTACTATTGAGGTTTTTACTCTTAACAGTTTAAAAAAAAAACTACCCAAACAGACAAAAACCCCTCCCCTCAGATCAAACTACTGTATCCACCTGTTCACTAAGTACTTCAGAGACTTAAAGTTGTGTTTTCTAGGACAGGTAATACTGAATTCATAATTGCTAAAGAATATATTAAATAATCTTGCAAATGTTTAAAAGAGAACACATTATCTGTAGCACATAATTTTATTCCTATTTTTTCTTAATACACAGTGGATGGAATGATTAAATGTGTGGTATGTTTTGAAGTATTTACCTTAAAGTATCCCAGAGTTAGTTTGTCTTAAAGATTGCATTTTCTTTAATCCGTAGTAACAAAATTTAAGAGCTTCACATTCTGATAAGGTAAAAATTATGCATTTTAAATTTGTGTATAGAATTAAGGAACGCATAATTTTTAGATCATCTCAGTTGCTGTAATAACATTGCGTTCTGTTTTGAGTACAGGCTTTACAGCAGAATCGGCTCTTGTTTTTCTTGGGGATACGTTCTTTCAGGTTCTGCTGTGTAGAAGTGCATAATCTTGACTAGTTTGCTTGTGTTTAACTGAGGAATAGAAAATATTTTCATCTGGATTACAACATTGAAAATTAGCACCTTTGAAAGATGAGAAAAAAAAATCCTGCTTTTTCTTATTTCTCCCCCTTTCAATCAAATATCATTTGCTATGTTGTTTTGATTTGAGTTTAAGCACTGGTAAGAAACTTCTTGACAACTGGTTTTGCTGAAAAAGTCTGTTTTTTAAAATTGTTAAATTCCTGACAGTTTATAGGTTGCTGAGAAGATTTGTTTCTTTATATTTACAAAGGTCTTGGATACAGCAGCCACTGAAATTTCTTTAGCAAATTAATGACCATATATATGGTTATGTTTGGAGGGTGTGCAATACAACACAAAGTTCACAGATAAAAATGAGTTTAAGTCATGCTTTTATTAAATGGGTAGCTATTTCTTTTGAATCTGTTTATTGAAGTAAGAAGGGAAGAAGAAATGTGCAGTTCTACTTACTAAAAATTGAAATACGTGATTGAAGTATTTTTACAGTTGTGGCTAACTGAAAGCAGCTGGGAAACTTTGATTCTGCAGTCACCTATATTTGAATTCCTGATATTGCAACTTTGAAGTTAATGGTTTTATATATGCAGTCACATGTGTGTATATATATTTACCTGTCATAGCTGTATTTGCAGATATACATACGGATACATAAATACTCCATACTTGAGTTTTGTAAGCTGTTTAAGGTAACTGCTTTGATTTGTGGATGAAGCATAGTAGTTAATTCAGTAAATTACACAACATTTATCTGTGTCGAGGACTGGGAACACTTAGCTTTTACTTAACTATATATGTCAAATATTAAAAAGAACCTTTAATTTCTGTAACAAGCAGACTTGCACTTTTGCGCATATGATTGTTCATTAAAAAAATCTTGGGCATGCAACACTTTAGTTGTTTGTTTCTTAGCATTTAAACAATTAATAAGTTCAGATATCTTAACATAAAATGTAGTGTTAGCAATTAAACAAGGTCATGCACAGGACCAGATAGAGTCAACTTAATGGACTACATTTTCATAAAGTTGTTCTGCATGAAGACATTTCTTGGCAACAATTTAGTAGAATTCTAGGCATTGTGTTAGCTAAATAATTGTTTTGCTTTTTCACCCACTTTTTTCTGTGTCTTTTAGGTTGTCATACTGTTTTCTAAGTTTGTGATCAGAATTGACTGAATTTGTACTATAGCCCAGTATTAACTAGCTTTTATGTTCTGACTGGCATTAAAATACATTGCAGAAAGGAAGTATGTATTCCATTATAGTGTGTAGGACTTACTTAAAAACCTAAATAATTGTTTGCCAGGAATATTTTCTTCAGTTTGCTCTATTTTTTTTTTAACTTAACTAATTTGTTCAGCTGTGAATTCAGTCTCTATACAGCAAATTATTAAACAAGTTGCAGAAACCATTGTTACTCTAATTTTAAAACACAAGACATGGTAAGAATTCTGAAACTAGTCTTTCAGGAGTGATGCAATTTAAAACTACTGCAAATATTTAGTAGGCTTACCTTGAATTATATCATGTCTGTGCTGAAATAGTATGTTTGAAAACAAAAAAATCCTTTCATACTAAAACCAATCAATTAAAATGCATTCAGCTCTCACACATTCAAACTCTGTTACCTGTTAGTTTTATTATAGGTTAAAATTCAGCAGTAGGTTTATTTCTTAATTTTGTTTGTTTGTTGTAACAGTATTAATGCTGTCAGAAGGCAGGGATCGTGAAGTCTCAGCTCCCTGGCTCTGTCACTGATTTAGCTGGTGTCATTTGGGCAAATGGTTATTATTATAATAATTTAAAACTTACCTATGAAATGTGGATGTGATTCAGTGGTAAAATGTGAGAACTGATCTGATTGGTTTTGGGCATAACACTTAAAAGATTTCATAATAGCTTTCTCTTGACAGTGTAGAAGACTGAAAATAGTCTGGAAAGAAATGTGTCTAGATGGTAGGGGTAATGGAGAATAGCCAAAGCTTAAAGATTATTTTATTAAAACCCCATAAACTTAATAGTTTCCAAAGTGTTTATTGAAGTGCATAGAGCCACTGTTAATCCCCTAAGGCATTCCTCTTCTTTGGTTATTGAGATGCTGCAATGAAACATAGCTTAAAAGGAAGTTACCCAATTACATGTTCATTTTTCAATATTAAATGTGTCTCATTTTACCAGCAAAAACTATTTATTTGAAATGGAATTCACAAATTCATCTGAGATTCTGAAAGTAAAGGTTGGCATTTTCTTGCATATAATCACTGTAGGAAAAATTCCAATTATGTAGCCCTTTCCATTTGTGCCCCCTGTTACTTTCTATTTATATTTTGTGACATCTGCAGAACTACATTGCCATTCAAGCTTGCCTGGAAGTAATTAAGTGAAATTTAGAAACAGTTATGTTAATGAACTAGGATGGAACAGAATCCACTGTGCTGTCTTTAGCTGTTTGACTGCAGGACAAATGTAAAAAGCAGAAAAATAAAACAAGAGGCATCATTCTAAGAGCAGCAGATAGAGCTCTTCATATACCTGAGGACGGTGTCTAGTGCATCAAAAGTGTGTTGTCATGTAGTGACATACGGTGTCAAATCCATAGGCTTTCTAGTCTCCTAGCAATAGCTACTTTTACATCTTCGTCTTGAGGGCACTTAGTGTGAGGCTATAAATTTTCTGTTGTGTTCTGGATCTCCATGACAGAGATTTTTGAAACTTCACTGCCTTTCAGGCAGGACTTGATAAGAACACAAGTCCCTCTGCTCTGTTTTAATAGTCTTTAACAAATTACAGTGATATTTGTAGAGATCTGTCTATCTAAGTTTTATAAATATGAAATATTATGATCCATTCCAGGCAAGCTATTGAACTTAATCAAATGCATCTTAGTGAAAATTTGAAAATTGTTTAATTTTGAATTACAAATTTTAGGATATCTAACATTCCTTCAATAGTTTTGCTGTCTCTGAAGTGCCCAATGTGATTTATTTATTTATTTTTGTTAATGCCTTGTGGTAAGTATGCAGTATCATCTTTGTGTTCCTTTCTTGTGATGTGAAGTCTTGGCAGGACGTCATTTTTGTCCTTCAAGCTTTGTTCCCTAGCTAGAGTTATAAAGAAGTGCAGAGTTTTAATGCAAGGTGACACACATTTCCTAACGCTCAATCTTCTGAACGCAGATAGAAAAATAAATTAGGTACTGATCTCCTGAGAATATATATGCTGGGTCAGGGCAAAGAATATTAGCATACTAATGGTTGCTTTGATGCCAAGGGGCTACTTTGACACGTAATGTATACAGCAGGAAAAATGTTGACTATCGTCAACAGAGATTGTAAACTATATTTACTGTGTTTACAAAGCCCTTTTGGTTCTGGGGATTTGCTGGATAGGGGAAAGAATGGGAGTGAATCTTTAACTCTGGAGAGTAGAAATTAAATAAAATTCAGGCAGAAATGCATTCTGCAAGAAAACAGTGTGCTAGATTTTAGCAGACCGATCAGTATTTGCTAGGAGGTAGGGAATCCTAGGGTTTTGTAACTTTGGGTCTGTCGCTCCTGTTGGTACAAAACTGAGCAAAGAGCTAAATAATTAACTTTTTTAAAAACCCATGGGAATGATTGTGTTTGGCACTACCCTGGATTTCTGTCGCAGTTTAAATGTTTTCATCGGCCTTCAGTGTTTTTATCTTTGTTTTTAATGAGGTTCATATTTATCCAGATTTCCGAAATAATTCAAAAGGGCAAAGTAAAGTCCCAGAACCCACTGTAAGGGGGTGGGGTGTGTTGCAACATTAGACACACCTCATGAGAGAAACTTGGTGAAGTGATACCAATACCATGTGTCTTACCTTGTATTTCAAATTTGCGCCTTCTTCACGCAAGTTGACATCATCAGGGCAAATCTCTGTGAAATCAGTTAGGTTAAATCTTTGGAGAGTCAGAGTTTTAAACTGTAAGCATCACTGGTTGTATTCCAAAGAATGTTTGACATTAAAATACACTTGCTGTCTCATGTGACTGCTGCCTGGCTAGTGAAGTCATGACTAGAAGCTAAAGCTGCCTTGGTCTTCCTTGCTCTCCTGTTACCATTACCTACTTTCTGAATCTCCAGTGGAGAGATGAGGTGTCTTGTTTTGGGTGCCAGCGGTTTTCACGCCAAACAAAACTGCAGACTCCTACAAAACCTATTTGAAATGTGGAGGAGTAATACGCCTCAAGATCAGCATCTTGGCAAATAGCTGGTAAGGATTCCCTTGGCACTCAAGAAGGCAACATTGTTCTGGGACATAACACAATGTTATTTTTCATGGAATTATCTTCCTAGTGTCAGCAAAATTTGCTGGAGTTTTGTGCATCAGTGGAAGCAAAATAAGGAGAATTAGATGATCCTCCAGCTCTTAGTTGCAACTGATGTAGCTTTGTTCACCTAACAGTTCTTAGTGGTGATTTGGGTGGGGGTTTATAGCCACAGTAGAAGGAATTTTATGTTATGTTACAATCAATATTTAACTAGAAAGACTTCTCATCGATATAAAAGGACACTTAATAAAATAATTGGTTTTATTAAGGTGTCTTTTTATAATTGCATCCAGGGAGCTAGGAAATGTTAGCTCATGCTTTAAAATTTGGTAAGATCCCGTATTTTTTAAATGACATAAATAGCATTACAACTCCAGTCATTTTAAAAAAATGCTTCACAGGTTGCCATGAAAAACACAAAGCAATTCTGTATTTCTGTTTATAAGAAATGGTGAAAAAAGAAGGGGGGGGGGGGCAAGGTGTGGAGCTACATGTTTTCTGGGCATTTTAAGCTTCCATATGAGTACTAATGCAGTTTAGTTTTGTGTTTCCCTGTGTGAAATAGGATATATTTAACTGAAAGTGAAGTAGAATGGAGACATGACAGTTACTTTATATTCACAAGTACCAATGCATTAATGAAATATTTTAGAAGAAGGTTTGCAGGAAAGAGTCTTGTCTCATGTTCAGCAGTATTTAGAGTTGAAACACGTTTGTCCTGGTTCTTGACAGTGTAGGTAGATCATGTAGCTGATGAGGCAGAGTCTGTTGCTTCCACAGGAGCTCCACAGAGGCAAAACTCAGGAAGGCAAGAAAGACAAGATTGAGATCATTGTTACATGCATAGCTTGTTTTCTTTTTTCTGGACTGCCACTGATGTACTTTCATGCCAGGAATTACGCTGCCAAAATGTACCTTTTCAAACAAACCATGGCTCGAGTCTTAGCTTCCAAAGAAGCTAACAACTAGTTTAAGCCAGTAATCGATGTTTATCATAGTCCATTCAAAAACAAATGTTTTTTTTTGTTTGGTTTGGGTTTTTGTTCAGGTTAATTATTTGAGATTTTAAATTGTTGCTAATTTCTCTTACCCATGGATTTTGTGGAAGTTGACTTTGTTTTCTTTCATTAGCTCGGGGGGAAATTATTTTATTAGGAAGTCTTCCTTGATAGTAAAAGTTTATTTTCCTTGAAATTTTATTGTTTGCCAAAGTAGTCTGGCTCTAGATCTAAATAGATGTGAGGGAAACATACGTTTGATCGAGTTCTAAAATTAAATTAGCCTGATTTTTATGTGCATGTTGCACATAGGCAATAAAAGTATAGATTGCATATATTGAATTGGTTTGAAACATTTTTTAAATACTAAGATCTGTATTTTTTTCCTTCAAGTTTAAAATATGCAGTTTGTGATGAATTAATGCTCTTTTGTAAGTTAAATGTTGACTGATTTTGAGGACTTGCACTGAGTTGTTCAAAATCGGATTGACACACTACATTCTCTTTCTACACGTCTTAAAAAATATTGAACGGATGCATATTTTATGTTGTATTGACTATTTTAGAAAGGTAAATAAGGCTGGACCCTCTAATTCTTGTGTGATTTCCTTCTGATACACAGGTATACGTGAGTGTGTGCTACACAATTACAAGATGATGTTAACTATAAAAAAATAGCTTTAGAGTTGACTTCCTCCCTTCTGTGCTACGATGCTCCTAAGTTTTCTGGATGTTTGGACTTAAAAAACATTGGCAGTTGATGCATTCTGCTTTTTCTTTCCTTGTACATCTGGCTGCCACTAGATGGTGATAGACGTGTGTACAATATTAACTACTGCGTATCAATGAAGATCAGAATTAATTTTCATATGACCCTCAGTAACTTAACTGGGAAGTCAATAGTAACTAAAACTGTGAAATTTTGATTCTGCCCTGTGAGAGAGAGCATTTCATGGAGCTCTTCATAGCAAAGAAGGATGCTGCCTGGCATCCAACATGCCTCTCCTTGTAGCAGCAGGCCTCCTGTGCTGAACTTGTAGTGGACTTTCCGAAGAGAGCAGCTCTTCTAAAAGCAGTTTTGCATGAGAACTGTTGGTGCACTCAGGTTTTTGGGTTCTTTATCCAGCTCCTTTGCCTACTTAATCAAGGAGATAAAAGGGCATGGTTGAAGGTAGGGAGACAGTGGTTTTCTGTGACAAAACTCTCTTCTAGGAAAGAAACAAAGCACCCTTATATTCTAGGTCAAGAGGCTGATTGTAAGTTTTCCTGAACAGTCAGGACAGGATCATTTAGTCGTACGGTGCTTTTCTTTCAAGACAATAAAGAATTCTTACCTTCAATTGTAACATAACATAAAATTGGTTCTGTTTTGGTTAGCCCCCTGCCCTGAAACCAGTACCACTGTCACGTGAACAAAGCTACCTCAAGTGCTATTGCTTCAGTACTTTGAAGCTAGTCATTAGCCTCGAATGTTTCTGTGTGCACCTAGGAAATGATGAAGTGGACCATTAGAAAACGAGATCTCTAATAAATCTTGTATACAGTAAATATCAAACTAACCATCTGCTGTGTAGCAGCAGATCACTTTCTTAGTACACCCCAAATTTTTAAGATTGTTTGAGCTTCATATTAAAAAAACCCCACCTTTTGTTTTTAGTTACACATTTCATTCACTGTGTCTAAGCATCTTAAAATTATTTCTAAGGTCTCCACATTAACTTTTTCCTTCTAATTATAGTCAGAGTCAGTTACAAGCAAATAACAGTTTTAGTAGAGATTGGTATTCATTGCCCTTCATCTCTCTGTGTTCAGAGTTTTCAATATAGTATCTAATGAAATACAAGTTAGATCTCTGTTTTATAGAAGTTTTAAAGAGATTAATGCAAAATTTTAACTAAACAGTTCCATTGGGAATGATTTTTAACACGGGAAAACTCATAGTTCGTTGCATAGGTGTCTTTCTCTTTGAAGCAGCAAGGTTAGTTTCAAGTAACTGTCAATGTTTTAGTTGCAGATAAACTAGAGAAATCATTCTGGATTTTTTTCATCACTACCTCAGTGTGGATGCAATTGGATTTCTCTCCCTCTGTTTAATAACAATTTTCTTATCATTTTTTAGAATCGCCAGATGCTGATATTGCCATGGAGGTAGCTACATCAGAACAGCATGTTTCTGAGGCAATATATGATTGTGTTATTTGTGGACAAAGTGGCCCTTCTACTGAAGACAGACCTACAGGGCTAGTTGTACTATTACAAGCATCCTCAGGTATGAATGTGTGCCTTATTGGACAAGCAGTGTTTCTGCTGCTTTTAATACGTGTTCATAAATGTTTCTCATCCATGTGTCTCATGGAACCTAGAAAGACAGAATCTCCTCTTTTTTGTGGATGGTCCTCCATGAGGCACATGTGTAGGTCTAAGGGTACTGAGAAAGTTTTTAAATGTTTGGGAAAAGAGCAAAGAGTTTAATTTCCTCCTAGTTCCAGTTAGTTTTTCCAAACCCAGCAGTATATAACGGACCTGCACCTGCAGGAAAATAGGTATTGAAAGGAAAAAGAAAAAAAAAAGCCATCAGTGTGTCTGTATGTACCTACATATGTGTGTGTGTGTGTATATATACTTCACATACAAGTGCAAAACTACAACTTCCAGTATTTAGTTTCTTTAATAATCTTTTTTACTGTTTAACATCAACAAAGCACACTGTAGTTACAAACCAGAATTTCCTGATTGTTTTCTTATTTTTTAGCACATTTTATCCATTGCTTTCATTATTGCCGCTTTTTTTCATAGTGTTGGGACAGTGCCGCAATAGCACTGAGCCAAAGAGACTACCAACTACTGAAGAGGAGCAAATATACCCTAGGGATACCTGTGCAACACTGCATGATGTACGGCTTACAACTTTACAGCGATACTTTAAAGATGTAAGTATTTCATATGAACAATACTACCACTTATGAAAAAATTGTGTAATAAGGTAAATCAAATTACAACTTAAGAGTCCTCCTAGTTTCATTTCTACATTTAGTTAACACTTTGTCATGTTGCAAATGTTTCAAAGTGTTTACATGTGATAGGGTCCTTATTTTTAAATAGCATCTGGTTTTCCCCTAGTTATATTTTTGGCATAGACATCCAGTATACCTAAAGGCTATATAGTCATTAAGTATCCATGTACATATTCTCTAGAAGAAGATATTTCACAATCTGGTGTGACCACACCATTGAGATGTGGTTTTGCTCTCTTAAGTATTACTTTAAAAACACCAGTTTTCCTGCAGCTATTCAGAGAACCTGATCAAGGAATTACTCTTAATCAGTTAAAAGTATTTTGGCAGCACAGAGTGAGTGGAAAGAGTTGTTTTAACCTGTAACAGTTTTCTGAGCCACTACAGAGATGGGGAAGATGAGTGGATGGGAAGGAGGGACCAGCAGAAGACTTCACTCTCTTCTGCCGAGTCCTCAACTCTGCACATTACTGAAGCTCAGTTTTACATTAATTGGTGTGTTACTGTCTGTATTGGTATGTTACTACTGTAACAGCAGTTCTGTTAGCTGTTCCAAGCAGTTTTGAAATGCTTCACAAAGCCACATAACACCTTTTCATACTTAATTTTGAGAGCAAATTCTTGTTTTTAATGGGACTTGTACAATTGTAGACCTTTGTGGAAGTGCTGCCTGTGACTTGCCTTGCTAGTGTATAAAACAACTGTATAAGGTAATATATAACTCTTCTCAGAAGTCATTTTGGGGGAGAAGAATACATAACCTATGACACTAAATTAGCTCCGATAGACTAGTCCCAGGTGACATACCAGCTCTTAGGCAGATTTAACTAAATAATCAGCCTTTAGAAGCTTAAATATTGCCTTTAAAGATTAAAAACAGTGGCAATTCTTACTCTGACACAATTGCTAGCTTTCTCACATTCTGTCATCCACAGATGATTGAAATTTGCCAACTGTAACCAAGCTTGCTTATGTAGATTAATTTAGAGTAAATTTCATAATTGTTTTGATACAGTTTTAAAAGTTGGGCAGTGTTTTCAGAAAAGCCACCCTTTCCTGTGGCAAATATGCATTTCCTTGCTAGAAAGTAAAACTTTTAAAGGTGTAAGCAGGAATTATTTCTGAACAAAAGATTTTTTTTTTTAATTCAGGAAGAATCTGTGGATAAGCTTTTCTTCTTTTGACATTGATGATGTTTGTTTGTTTCACAGTTAATGGTTATTTTTTCCTGCTGAAGTGATAAAAAACATTGAAGCAATACTGTGGCTTTATTTTCACGTTTGCATACTACAAATAGAACAAATTCCAAGCAAAATGTTGCTAAAAAATTTGATCTTACTGAAATGTATATTTCCCATTCTATGCAGTAACACTACCAAAAGATTAGTCTAAAGTACACTGGATTGCAATGAGAAAATGCATCCTTTTTGCAAAAATTCCAGTCCTGATTCAAACATTGGTTGAATTAGCTGTTTTTGCTTTTGAGTTTCCAGGTCACTACTGTGCTGAAAAAAATGTGTCTGCATAGAAGAACTAATCCTTAGATTTCTTTTGGCATAAAAATGGAAACATCTGTTAGTGTCTTGAGTGTCTTTTTCAGCTGAGCTAAGCAATAAGAAGTCCTTTTGTTTATCAGCTGTGTCCTTCCCAATAGGTGTCCTTCCTCTAACAACAGATTTCAGGAGGCAAGTGAATCATTTCACTTAGATGTAAAAATTTTATGTTATGAAACATGGTCTAGCTTATTCTACTAGAAAAAATATTCAAAAGCTACATGCTATATACAGATTGGGCAAAATAGACCAATTCTTTCCAAATTCAGGACAAAAATTCATATAGTAGATTGATAGTTATTTTCAGTATCACATAGTACTCTGTTACCAATAACTTGATATAGGTGTGCTCCATCCCAAGCCTATGACTTGCTTTGGAATCCCCTTGATTTCTGAACTCAAGAGTAATAGAGTAAATCCTTTCTGCAAAGGCTTTGGGTTGTTTTGGTTGTTTTTTTTTTTCTTTTGCAGCTGTTACTAAGTAGCCTCATTAAATACATGTAATAAGTAATGCTTCTCAGTTTGTCCTGTGGGTCTTATTCAGGTATATCATATGACCTTACTAATAGTGCAGTCTACTAAATTATGCAGGAGCCAGCAGAAGAAAAAGAAAGTTTTTTTTGTTCTATGGCCTGAGGGGGTCATACCGCATTATGAATGACGGGTTGAGGCAATGTAAAAAGGAGCATGTCTTGTAGTTAGAATTTGTAATTTTGTTTTGATTTCATGTTCATATGCAATGAGAATTCAAGAAATTTGATGCTAAGTCATCCTTAGAAAATGCATCTATCAGAGTTTGTTATTGGTGGTACCTTGGTTTTGCATCATGCAATTAAGACCATTTTAGGGTGAGTCTACAATAAAAATTGTTTCCCGATTCTGATAGCCATAAACTCTTTCTGTTCTTTAAATATATAACCAGAATGTACATTTCAATTTTTGTATGATTTTTTTTGTTTACATTTTTATTTTTTCAGAAATGGAAATTTAATAATTAGACTGGCTATATCTAGGTATTCTGCAAGAGAATTTTCTAGAATTCCTTATCATAAGTTTCCCTGTGGAGACTGTTTTTTCATTTCATTATTTTCTGAGAACTACTAGTGAGATAACTTTATTTTCAACATGTGGGCTTTAAATGCAGCCTTTGAATAAGGCCAATGTTTTAAAAAAAATCCTAGTAAAAAACCTCAATTCACTAAACAAGTATTTGTTCTCTTTTCCTTTCATGATGTGTTATATATTATATTGTTCAACAACTCATTAGAAACCCTAAGTGTTTACGCTGATTTTTAATAACAGATTGGGGTTTAATTATATAACTGTGATCTTGTTATTTTGGTTATATACAAAACTGAATGAAATGTATAAGGGGAATATACTGCTCCAGTACATGGGATAACTTGTACTATTGGAACAGATGGTAGAGTTAGAGCAGTCTTTATGCTGTAATACAGGAGGTTCTTTAAAGAAGTCATTATCTTAAGTGACAAGAACTTTAGAAGTTTAACTTGAGTGTTTGGCTCTGTTGGTGAGAACAGTTTAATGGCAGCCATGTAAGTTAGCATAAGTAAATACTTTATAATTTTTTTTTTTATTTCCACAGCATATGTCTTTTAATTATATAGCATGCAAATAAAAAACTACATATTTTTTAAATTTTAAAATAAGTTGTGGTAAATACCTTTATAACTTGATCTATATTGTTCTTTTTTCTTACTGTTTTTGCTTTGGTTTAGAGTTCCTGCCTGCAAGCAGTGTCAATAGGCTGGGAAGGAGGTGTTTATGTACAAACTTGTGGTCACACTTTACACATAGATTGTCACAAATCTTACATGGAGTCTTTACGGGTAAGTAAAACTACAGATCGCCTTTGTTTATTTGGATCTGAACTGTTCTTGGTGAAATCGATTGGATTTATGCTGTTCAATTCTGAGAAATAAAGATTGGGTTTACATGAATGGATAAGATGTTATATTTCAAGAGCTGTAGATACTAAATCTCTTAGGACATCTTGACATTATTAAAAAAAGTACTTTGTTTGTAGTTATTCTGATGTATTATGAAAAATACTTTCCTAAATTAACACTGTTAAAAAAATCACTGGGTTTTGGTTTGGGTTTTTTTGGTGGTTTTTTTTTTTTTTTTTTTTTTTTTTTTTTTTTTTTTTTGTTTGTATGCGTATTCAGGTTAAGCATTTCTTATACTTTTTCCATTTCTATTTTATGGCTTCCTATTTTGATGTTGAATATGTGTTAGAAGTTACAGAGAAACTGAAGAGAACATGAGGCGAATTTTGAAAGTATAAACTTTTGGTTAATTTTTAATACAAAAATTCAGTTATTTTTATCTTTAGTTATGTATGGTATATGTTATATATATTTATATATGCATGCAGTTAAAAGAAATGATTTAAAATAGTTTAACTCTTGTGAATTATGCATGGGGGTTTTTTCTCCTTGGAAAAATACTGTTGGGAAATTACTGCTATATATGCTTTTAAAATACTAAGTTTGTTAGTCAAGCCTCAGAAATTGTTGGCTAGAAAAGACATCCATTTATTTTCACGTCTTGAGTAAACAGGGTAGTGTTCCATTGACGTTGCTGGCCACCTCCACCCCTCTCAACTTCTTACAGCCCAATTGCAGATCTTTTGAGTGGCACCATAGAATGTTATTACAAACTCAGCAGCAGAAGTCATCAGATTTTAAGCAATCATTTCTTTCTGTGTTATTTAGTGTAATAAAATAAAGACTAAATGATAACTTCTTGTTGCATACGAAATTGCTTTTTTTTATTCAAGATTACTTTATGTGGTATTTTAGTTTTATTTTTTCCTAAGTTTTGTTGATTTGTTTCCATTTTGAGAAAAACTATGTGCAGTGCTTTGTATTTTGAGTATCAGCATTGGTCATACTGTGAAACTTAACTTTAGAGAAATGGGAAAGTGTGCCACCTTTATTGGATCCCATGATTGATTGTTCTTTTCCATATGACTGTAAAGATGCTTTCAGGGGTAATTGTGTCATCAAGATAATTAAGTAAAATCTGGGCTTTCATGGTAGAATCTCTTTTTACAGAATTTTGGAAAAGTAATCTTTTGCATCATAAAGATGCTGAAGTCTCTTTTCTGGTGGATTCTCTCTTAAACTCAAACTGTTACTCCATCTCATTGTATTCTTTCTAGATTATTTAAGTGAACTTTTGATCCTAGCGTGTATTACTACTACCTAGATGAGTGCATAATAATTTTGACTATTTCTGAGCATTCTTGGTAACAGAATAAATTGTGTAGACTTATATTCATCTGGAATGAAACATTTATTGGTACATAAAACAATCAGAGATCAACATCCCAGAAAGGTATGTAAAAGCCTCAGCATTCTGGGCTGATTGCCTAGAGTTTAAGTTATAGTGACTATTAACTTAGCAGTTCTCGCAGGAGTGGGAAACTGTTGAGGCAATTCACAAAGCTGAAGCAAGGTTGCTTGCCAGAAACAGGAGTACCTGGGAGATGTCCTCACTTCCCAAACATATACTTCTGTGTCCATGTTTTGAACCTTCATGATAAAGATGAAATAGTGTTTTTGTCATGCTGCCTTGCAACGGCTACTTGACTAGTTTTTTTCAGCCTGTACTGAGAAGTATCTTCAAATATTTCTCATGGTTGAAAATAAGCTGCCTTTTGATAAATTAAAAAATCTTATCAAGGGAGTATCAAACTTCATGGGAATTGCTAGAAAGAGACAACACATGTGAAATGTTCAAAATAGCCTGTTGAGGTATTTCTAGTTCATGATGGGGACATGAGGAGTACTAAAAATTAGGAAAATTTATTGAGTTGTAGGACTGTAAGACAGTCTCTAGTAGTTAAGATCTTTTTCACTAAAATGGGGAGCTATTCCAATTATTCTTTCTTTACAGTTTTTTTTTTAGACTTAGTTCTTTAGCTATATCCAAAATGTCAAACTAAAAAATTATAATCTTTTGCAAATTTCAGCTACATCTTCTTTATTTTCTTTTAGAATGACCAGGTCCTCCAGGGTTTTTCAGTGGACAAAGGAGAATTTACCTGTCCCCTCTGTAGGCAATTTGCTAACAGTGTTCTTCCTTGTTATCCTGGAAACAACGTGGAAAGAAGCCTTTGGCAAAGTCATAGTAACAAGTGTATGCGAGATCTTGTACAAGAGGTGGAAGATCTTCAAGAACAGCTGGGAACTTTCCCAGTAAGCATCAGTGTAAGGCAGAAAGATCCTTGTTAATTTGCCACTACCTGTCAGTTTTTACTTTATGTTGCATTTCTGAGCTCTTAGAACCTGGGAAACTTCATTTTCTTCTGACATGGAAAACAGCATACTTTTTTTTTTTTTTTTTTTTAGTATCAAGAGATTTAAAATATTTACAGCACTTACTGCATTACCTACTAATAAACAATTAAAAATCTATGACAAAATGTGATTTATATAACTTTTTATGGAGTACATTGTCACTTCTCTCCATAGTAATTTGCATAGAGTAACGTAATATAAAATTCATTTATAATTTATTTACAATGTAAAACCACCAATATCCTTGTAACTGGAAGCTATTTACAGAATGTTAAAGAACACTTTCAGTATGGATTACTTCTTTTACAGAAAGAGCAGTTTGCAGATGCTTATGTATTACAAAGCTTCGTGAGGTCTTTCTAATAGAATTAATTCTACAATTCAGATTTTGCTAACCTTCCAGTCTTGATGGAGATACTTTGTGTTGTTTTCATGTACTTGTGTAATGCAAATATACTTTAAAATAATGCAAGCAGTGAGGTCCTTAGGAAGGAAGAGAACTTAGGAAATGGACAAAACAGTGATGTTTTCATACTCAGAACAAATCAGAATGACTTTCAGAATATTATAACAGTTATGTGAGACAGAATATTGGCTTTTAATGCATATTGTTTCATAACCTGCAAATGTGTTTTTATAAATATGAAAGTGCTACTCCTTACGATCAGCTACTGCACTTCTTCAGGTAAAATTAACTATAATCTTCTTTTGTATCTTTGTTCATAGTCTGAAACCAATCTCAGTAAAGAAATGGAATCTGTAATGAAAGATATAAAAAGTACCACACAGAAGAAGTATACAGATTATAGTAAGACTCCTGGATCACCTGACAATGATTTTCTGTTTATGTATTCAGTAGCCAGGTGGGTATGTTTTTCTTTTTGTACTTTTTCTTTTGTATTTCTCACTAATGGTATAGTTTACTTCTTTAAAAAAAAAAAAATTCCATCCTCTCCAAGAAGTACTTTTTGAGTACTTAGTACATCAAGGTTGCATTTTCTGATTTTTCGTATGCAGGTATATGCAAGATGTAAAGATGTGCACTTCAGTTGATCTTTAGTATATGCAGCAGCGGCACAAAGCCTAGAGGTCATATTTTTTCTTACACACCTGGTTTTCTTCTTTATTCAAGGATTTGCTTTCCATATGTTAAAATTTTATGTTGAATTTCTTTTTCTACCTTCCTTCCCCAAACTGTCAAATCTCCTCTACTACTAATTAGCAGAATGAGATTATTTCTATATTACTGCCATATTGCTAGTTTTTAAATTACAGGGTGTTTTTAATCTCCCTGTCAGACATTAGTTTTATTTACTTAAATGGATTTCACAGAAGGAGCCTTTTCTATGTCGGCAGCCAGGAATCTCTTTCTGTGTGAATAAGACTTACCAGCACTTCCTCTGTGACGTTTGATTCCAGTTTTATAGCTCTCAGTGTCACAGACACTGTCTCCAGGAAAATAACTGTCCCTCCTTCCATTTATACCATTAAGGTTAAGGTGCTCTGAATGGTTATCTGTTCAGATGTAATGTAATGCAGGGTTTTCCCATAAGAACAAGTTTGTAAGAAGTTTCAAATACTCATTAAGCAAATTTCTAAACTCTGACTTACTGAGGCCTGCAGGGAAGGTGCTGACTGCAGAGAAAGTGCAAGCATAAAAACTGTATCATCCAGTAGCATTTTTTACTGCAGTTTCATAAACTCCAGTTGCTGAGTGTCTAGTATGTAAGTACTGGAAATACTCGAAACTTGGCTTAGCAGGACTGGATAATCAAATCTAAGGCTCAGCTTTTGACAGAAGATTGGACTATCTGATCTCCAAAATTTTCTTCCATCTTAAATTATTTTATAAGTCTATTAAAATAAATATCTGTATTCTTTAAGAGTATCTTAACTGTGCCTTGAGTAAGAAGAACAATTAAATTTGATACATAGCAAGTTAAAAGATTATTCTGTGTTATTTTAAGTGGTATATGCTATACAAGGGTAAGTAATGTTGAGATTTTTAGCAATGTTGTGTTTGGTCAGTACAATTTAATATCCTTCCAAAACCACAAAGAACTCAAAATTCATGTTTCCCATATAAAAGTATGATTGATTACTTGTAACCATAACTTGACATACTATTTATGGTAAAAAAAAGGTGTTACAATATGTTTCTGGGTGTAATGTTACATAATTTTTAAAATGCTAGCTACACATATTTTAAATATATCTCATATTTTAAATATATCTATAGTTTATTATTTTTGTACTAATACTCTAAGCCCAAGATTTTTGTTTTCGTTCCAAGAGTTAAAAATACCTCAAACCAGAACAGCATTTTATTGCTGCTTGCACTGCTGGAGAGAGGAATCATGACTGACCGCTAAGATGAGGATATGCCACCTGTACTCATTGTGACGTCCTCTTGTTAGGCTAGACTGGTGTCAGCAATTTCCATTTATCCGTGGCTGAAGGTTTTCAGGTGTTGGATTCAGCCTTCTGTATTGTTACTGTAACACATAAGATCACTTATGAGAGGGCCTGGCAGATCAGCTGCAAGATGGTTAGTTTCTTTTGCATTTCAGTTCAGCAAGCCAGATTTAAAGGCTTCTACTACTCGATAGTTGCATAAGAACTATGTTAAAGTTAAAAAAAAATAGTTAAAAAAATTAAACTTTAAAAAATACATTTTAATACAACCGTAAAATTTGTATTTATGGAAATAAATATGTAAGCAACGTGGTCATCTCCCAGACTGTTAAAAGTTTTCTTTGTATGATTTTAGTATGTTTTGTTTAATTTTAAGTACCCAAACAACGGGCTATCCGCAATGCAAATTACAGACTGAAGTAACTTGCTTTCTGGAAATTATTCCTGTAATTCACACTGTTTGTTCCTTACTTCCATCCCATTCTTTTTGAGGTAATGATATCCTTGTGTTCCTTACCAACATTATCTTGGACCATTCCTAGTTTCACGTATTATGAAACATCTCATTGTTTTTGGTCAAGACCATCTACAGCTTTTATTCATTTCTTCCTGTATCTAATGTACAGATAAAGTGGTCAAGATTTTAGGTAGTCCCTGTTTAAAAAAGCATTTGAATGCAATGATATTCTTAATGACTCCATATATTTGCAAGTGAGTTGAACACTCTTAATCATAAGTCATGTTCCATTTTCAATCAGAAAACAACATCATCTGCAGTCTTCTATAAGATGCTGGTTTACAGCTGGAGGCCAGCTTTGAAGTGGATTTCTGCATGCTGGAGTGGGAATACTACTGGTAAAACAAGATGCAGCCACTTGCTGCAGCTTATCCTTTCTGCTTCAGGAAAACAGGAACTTACTTTTCTTACTTCACTTTTGCTTACCCAGATGTCACTGGTAGCAGAGAAGAGAAATTACAAGCAAATTCTATACCACCTAGTGGGACAGCTGGCCCGTCTGTTTTTCTAGCAAAAGACACACTCGGGGTCTTGGCACCCTGGTTTGCATGCACAGCTGGAAGAGCAGCTCCTTAGCTACTTGCCCCTTTCCTTGCAGTCTTACCTTGTTAAATTTATGCCCCTTTCATATTCATCCCTCTTTGTCTTTGCTGACATTTATGAGATTAGTATAGTGTGTCATTCACAAATCATGTGTGCCTAGCTTTAATCTTAATAGCTCCACATTCATAGCATTGATGCCTGTCAGTTGTGGCAGTATCTTCGAGGACCGTTTCTGTATCGCATATCAGTAGGCCTCGTGCTTTTGTTGGCTGTGTAAACAAAGCTTTTGTTCCTGCTGTCAGCTATGCACAGACTAATATAGGAATCTTGTGTTCTTCCAATCTTTGTCTCAGTATCTGGGTGTTTTCATATATATGTTGTATTTGTAAAGTGAAGTGGAAAAAATGGTAGTACTTAACTTTATTCTTCTGTCCTAGTAGGAAGAAGAGGTCCATCCAAATATGTTCTCTTTCTGGAAAGGGCATTACATTTTTACTTCCCCCTACTCTGGCCTGATACGAATTCTGAGAAATAGGCAGTCACCCTCACCACTCCCAATACGTTCCTTTAACGAAAGCCCACAAGAAGGGATGAAGTAGGGATGTTTTTGAATCGGGAGTCTGTACAGCTGAGCAAAATCCATCTTCTCTTTTTTTTTTTCCTGTGAGTGAGGAAGATAAAGCCAGTGTTCTACAAAATTTGTTGCTCCATTGAATGACACACAGATTTCTAGATAGAGGAAACAGTCACTCATATAGATTTTCTTTCTCCCCTTCGTGTTGAAAGGGCTGAGATAGCAAAGGATGCTTTCAGACACCACTCTGTGTTCCACTCTTCTATCAGATGCCCTGTTTTCCTTCACTGATGAGAGAATAGGCACTGAAAGCTCTGCTTTCCTTCAGTAGAAAGTAGATGATACTCGGATCCTCAAGGCAGAAGAGAGCCTGAATTAGGAAGGAGAGGCACTAGTCTCTTTCAGAAATTATCTAGGGCTCTACCTGATGTAGAACATTTTATAAAGGAGAGGTGTTTGGTTTCGCAGAAGATGCTGTCTCTACTGTGCACTTCTATGCCAAAGTTTAGGTACATTTTCTAAGAGATGTCTTAGAGGAAAAGGCTAATACTTACATTTCCAGGAAAGCTGAACGATAAGCTGCTGTCTTTGAAGAGCTGGGGGCAGTGAAGAAGTGTGGGAGGTGAGAGTTGTTAGGATATGTGCGATGGAGTATCCAATTCCAGAAATCTCTCCTTACATCCCATATACCAAAAAGTACTATGTAACACCTCATATGTATCAAGAAGAGTGTTTTCAGAATTGTCCCTGTGGTTTGCTTTCTAAAACCGTACATATCCTTTGGAGAAAGGGAAGTTTAAAATTCTAGATCTAGGAAGTTGTTCTTGGGTAGTGCTTTAATTTAAATCCTAATTATTTTGGTTTTAATGGAAGGCTGCCATTAATTTTGTTCTGCAAATTTGTTATCAGATGGTTTGTAGAAATAAAACATACTGGTTTCCTTTCTATTCCCATCATGAACTAGCACATGCTGATCTACGGTTGCTGTTTTGTCCACTAATATGAAATCCCTGTTCCTGCTTCCTTGCTGGTAGATTTTTAGAAGTTCAGTGAGCACTGCAAATCGCTTGAAGAGTGGAAAATTCCCCTGTCACACAGATGCCCTTATCAGCAGCAACCAGATGGAGCTCTGAGCAGGCACATTATCAATGTTAAATTGCCTTTTCTGAGTAGAGAGGATTAAAGCATTCCTTCAGAAATGGGTGGCATAAGCTGCAAACTTAGGGATAGTAATATTCTGAAATGTTACTATTTTAAAAACATATGAAAGTATCTTAACAAACACTGCATATCAAAAATGTATTATTCTTTCAAGCTTATGGAGCTGAAATTCTTAAAAAATAATTTGTTTTGAATAAAATAGTCATCCTGTATTTTCATCTTAAATATATGTGTGTGTTCTTCAGATGTGCCTAAAATTCTAGAATAGATCTTAATAAGTATTGTCTCATTATATTGAACCTAAAATTGATTTTTACTTAAAGAACAAAATACGTTTAGACTGAGCTTTGCAGTTTGGATTAAATTAGCAAAATAGTATTTCAGAATAATAGAATTACATTCCTTTGTTTTAATTACAGAAATGTATGTTGACTTATTAAAACAAGCTCTCAGAGAACATAACATAAATTGTTTGCTCCAAGTCTTGGGGGTAAAAGATAATGCAGTACTGAAACATGCAATTCCAAAATTAAACAAAGCTATCAAACTTGGCCTAAATAATTGGTGCCCAAGTATCAGATTACAGTAATACTAAAAAAGCATCAATGTGACATGCAAAGATTTCGTGACACAACTCCTGTTTCATACTAATGAGCTGCAGTGAATACCAGTGTTTCATTCAGAATTAACCTCCAAGGCTTTTATTAACTAACTTATCTCTAAAGGTCAGTGCTTCCATTATAATTTAGACTGTTTTCATATGTAGTTACTTGATGGCATATCCATTTGTTTGTACTGTCTGTTTGTTTAAAGCAAAACAAAAGCCCTGCCACTAAAGAGAACACTTTTTTATACATGCCTGATTGATTGAAATTTAGTCAATCTGTATATTGTCTTTTCAGGTTTGTACATAAGTTCCCTTATTATCAAGGAGTTGTGTGTGCATATAGAAAAAAGCCTCAGAATTAATTTTTTTTTATTCTTCAATCACAGCTGTAGCAGCTCTCTTAATATAGTACTTGGTTAATATAGTACAAACCACTTAAAATCACATATGGCAATATCTTGATAAAATTTGTTTTATTCTGAGTCATATTTTGGCAGTATCTCACACTAAAGATTAGTTCACAGCCTTCTGTTTAGCGTGCGCTGGGAGTTTGTGGTGACTCTTTCATGTCCGTAGAAGCTTGAATAATGCTGTTCCATTCAATACAATTCATGTATTTCTTGCAGAACAAACTTGGAACTTGAGCTGGTCCATCGAGGAGGCAATTTATGTTCAGGAGGTGCAAGCACAGCTGGGAAAAGGTCATGTTTAAGTAAGTTTTGTGTTATGAAGTGCAGTGTAAATTATTAGAATGTTGAATAAAGTTGTCTACTTTTTTCTAACCTTTTTCTAAATTATGTCAACTTTTTTTCTAAGAACCTTTTCTTCTGCTATAATGAGTCTTTGGGTTTTATTGCAATTTGAAACATTTGAAATCTAATTTGCACAAATTATTCATTAGAGCTGTTTATGTGTTGTGAATGTAATCTATTTAGAAATCAATTGTCATAGTACCCATGTAATATTTTTCAATAATTACCCATTTTTATGAGTAAGACTAGAAGTACTTTGAGGGTAGAGGGTAAAGCAGGAAAGCTTTTGTTTCACCCTGGCTGTTGCTAGTAATAGTAAAGAAATTTGTTTCTTTGAGTGCTAATGTAGCTTATGGCTAGGTCTCCTACTTAGAAATCTGCAGCTACCATGTCCCATGTCTTTAATTTCCCTATTTCTTTCTCTGAGAGTAGAACTCTGCAAATTTTTTTTGGTGGAAGCTAAAATCTTCATTGTTTTGAAACCTTTAATATTTGACAAATAAAACACTTCTGGTTAACAAAAGTGCTTTTTTTTTCCTTAACAAAATCTTTTAATCATTTACTGGACTATAAACTGTTAGGAATGGACATTTTCTTCTGTCAGGAAAAATTGGAATGCTGTTACTACAAATAATTGTTTAAATCAAGCTCATGCAGCAGTAGCAGCAGTTTCAGTATTAAAAAAAGAAAGCTTGGGCCTGCCTCTGCCTTTTGGTACGTGATTTGTGGGCAATGCTTTCCTCATTATTTGAGGTCATGAGTCACTAAAGAAATCCCACCACGTGCTATGCTGTCCGCATCTTCTCTAGGATAAGAGCCTTCTGTTACTGCCAGGAAATATAGTTTAATTGATTTCATTCATGTGCTGTGATTTGTGAAAAGTAGTTTTAAACCCTACTGCACATTGTCTCCCCCAGCGTCATTACTTCCCTTTCCCAGCAGAACAAAGTACCTGAAAAATGCGTGTGTTAAAAGAGCATTGCTAGATTACTGTTTGCAAATTTTAAGTATTTAATAAAATCAAGACTCTACAGATAGTTTTTACTTGGATTATGATACATTTTTAGTTGTATGATCATCTAGTAAGATAGACACTTTCTCTCTGAATTTTAGCAACTTACTGAATGTGTTGCCCATTTCACAGACATGCTATACAGAAGGCCGTGATGAGAAGCTTAGGGTGGAGATTTCAGCTTAAAATTGAAATATATTTGAAATATTTAAAGTGAAAAAATGTATAATGACTTTACACATTATGAGAGCGTACCCCTGTTTTCACATGGCTTTACTAGCCGTGCAAGGTATTTATAAGTCTTGACACTGTAAGGTGTAGCAGAATGTGTGTGGGGAAGTGGCCTGTAATCTGTAAGGTCATATTTTTATCTCATTGATAGTTTTTCAAAGTCAGGAGATTTTAGCTTCTGTATGATTTTTTTTTTCTTTAAGATAAAAGTGGAAGGAAATAGGTTCATTACATCTTAAAACACTGTGAAATGTTTGATATCATATCAGTATCAAATTTGTGTTGTGTGTACCTATTTAAAAGCTTTAGGGTTGGTTTTTTTTAAATATAATGTTTTTTCTCGTGGTGCTTTATCACCAGCTAAGGTTAGCAAGTGCTGGAAGATTATAACTTAGCAGAGCATGGTTGAGCCACCAGAAGCTGTGCAGCTTCCCTGTTGTACATCTCTATAGCTCCATTGTTTCTACTTGATCTGTATCAGTTGACATCAAGGGAGGGACTACCTCAAAGTTGGATTTTTTGAAATTTTTTAAGAAAAAAAGAAAGAAAGAAGGAAAAACATTCCACCAGGCTGAGGCCTTGGTGAGTCAGGGAGCTGACACTAAGTGGTTTGTATAATACATTATTTAATTTTTTTCTTATACTTAACCACACCATCCCTTCAACCTCATCTTGCTTAAAGAAGGGCTCTTACATACTTAGGACCTGATTTTAAAAGGAAGCATACCTTTCTCTAACAGCCAGTGAAAAGATCAGTCATGATTTTTAATACATATTTCTCAAGTCTTGAAATGCATGGAGAGTACTGTAATCATTGGAGAAATTTCTTCTGGAATAATTACAAAATTGGAAAGGATACATGGAGAATTGTCTTAATGCTGTATTGTTACCTCAACAAGACGAGACAAACTTTTAAGTCCTGTCTAAATTCATATATCATACTTACCTATTTTTCCAACATTTCTACTATTTTGCCATTAACTCTGTATGTCTCAGAAAATGAACCAATGTTTTCCATTCAATTAAAATAAATTACTGAAACTAAACTTACAGAAAGTTAAAGATACTTCTCGCACTTGAGAATTATGGAAATTGTCTTAATGAGAAGGTTTAAGTAAGATTGCATCAACTATTGCTTTTAAAAATACTTGTCAGTTTATGAAATCTAAAATGTTTATGAAATACATTAATTTTTGGTAGCAGCAAATCCATAATTAAATTATGCATTACTTGTCTGTATAAAGAGTAAAATAGCCCAGTAAGGAAAACTTCATTTTAAGTCCTTGTCTTCAGAATTGTGTATATATTTAGAGAAAAGAATTTTTTTCCCCGTGATGATTCAACTGTTTTCATAAGCACACAAGGGCTTAATCTGAAATTGGTAGAGTATTTCCTATAATTGAAAATTTTGTCGATGATTTATTTTTTACAAAAACATGAAAACTTTTCTTGATAATTTTTTGTTTCTACTTACAATACATTGCATTTTGTTTGTTTACGATAAAATTTTCTGTTCTTTTCTTAAACTGTTCAGTGTTTTGTTTGAGTGTGCTGTAGGTAGTAGTAGTGCTTTTTCCTGTAGCAAATGCATTACTTTTAAGGATTCTAGTGCATATTTCTGATGAAGGGTTAGGGACAGCATTTAGAAACAATGCACTCGCTTTTTCGCACACTTTTGGGTGTAGTGGTAAATTTTCTTATTTATATCTAAATCAGTCATGTTGGTGTTTTTAGTATCTGTCTTGCACCTCAGAAAAATTGAGGGCAGCCTTTAAAGCTTTCAGGTGAAAGGTGCTATGTATATTGATGTGTTGTTGCTTTAAAAAGTATGGAGACATAGATGTTAAATGTTCACACGCTGTTTGTGTTCCATATTGGTGGTACTTCCGTAAAATTGTTATGTAGCAAACTAGTCATATTTAATCTTACATTAAGAGAGACTCATTTTTAGTCTAAGGTAATGGGGTTCTCCTAGAACAGACCTGTACAGTGCTTTCATTTAGTAGTATTATATGTAGTCTTGGACATAAGTTTAAATATGAATAGTGGGAGCGGAATTACTTTTCCATATATAACAAGGTTTGTTTTCACTAAACCGTTACATAATTATATGAGTTTCATTCGTTGCCCCTTTCATATTCTTGCATTTAGACTTTTAAAAATGCAGTTCTTTAGATACGTGTTCTATAATAGATTTTATTATCTTTCCATACTCATTTCTTTTTCCAAGGGGTAATACTGTGTTTAATGTTGCACTGAAAATATACCTTCAGCTTCTTCACTGTCTTATGCAGTGAGAAAGAATGATTTTAAATACTCAGGCCCTATCTAGAACCTGACTGCTGTTTTGTTAGCCTTGCTTGCACAGTATTGAAACTGCTCTTGTTTTTAAACGTCATTCGTGTCAGGTCCAGCAGAAGTAATCTAAAATATAACCCATTTTTGGTTTTCTTACGTATGAGGTAATGATGTGTCTCTCTTCTGATGAAGCGTACCACTCTGTATTAGTCTTGTACCAACTATAAAGTTTGGTGATTAGATATTGCAGAAAACAGGCGACATGGTCCCAGGGGAGCTGTTACAGCAGCAAGCGTCGGGGAACAAATAGGTCAAGAGCTGTTAGTAGATTGTACTATGAGGGCAGCTGCTCTTGGGAAGGAAAATTAAGAATGATTAATGTACCTGTTAGTTTCAGTGATCGAGCCTGTATGAGAAGAATATTGAAGAAAATTTGGCTGTAAAATTGCCATTTTAAGGTTTAAAGTTTTGTATGTGTGTATGAGTGTGTGCTACTGAACAGTATGCAATTAAAGAATGCAAACAGAGTCCTATTTACTTAAAAATCAACTCCTACTTTAAGGACCGTGTTACAGTTTTAGAGTCTATGGCCTTGAAAATTCCCTTGGGTTTAGGGGATAATTCTGTTACATAACAATTGTACAGGTCTTATTTCTCTGTTTTATAAAGTTTAAGAGATCTGATGTTTTGCTTTTTGTTTTCATTGTTTTGTATTTATAGAACAGCTTCAGAAGACAGTATTAATAAAGCTGAATAATTAGAGGACTTTTATATCTCTCTTTAAATTGTATATATGTGTTTGCCATTGTTACTCTGTTAATCTCACAATAGTGGGTGAACAATTGCATGAAATTTAAAAGTTATCTATAAATTCATTTATAATCTAGTCCTTTCTTCCTTTTAACTTTTAAATAGTTCTTTTTTTGTTTCTTTCTGTCTGCTTTCTTTTCTTTTTCCCTTTTTCCCTTTGTGACAAGGATAGGATTAGGGGGTTTTTTAGAACAAAAATGTTCTATCACCTTGTCCTCTGGCTTCACTTTCCCTGTATAGGAGCTACTTATCCTTGCACTTCCCACAGATAGCAGAGTCTGGCATTACATCATCAACTGCATTAATTGGAAAGGACATTAATTTGCAAGTATACATCAAAATATTCAAAACTTGTGTAAGCTCAAATAAAATGTCCAGCACTTTCATAATTTCTGTGATGGTTCTGTTGAGAAGCTGTATTGTTCCACTGGGTTTTTTTGTTTGTTTGTTTTCTCCTCTTGTTCATTTAAAGCCTGTGTTTTGCGTTTGCGTAGATGGCTCAGCAATGTCATCTGTCTTGATTATGACGTTAGTATCAATTTAATCAGTGCTTTTAGTGGTTTTGTGAGCACAGAAAGTCATCTTGATATGAAGCATTTTCTAGGCATTTCGTGCTCCTTCTGTACCAAATTTTTCAGTCCCACTGATAGTAATGGCTGTCTTTATTTTATCAATATGGCCAGTGATACTTGGAACCACTAAGTATGGTTCATTCCTGTAGGAAGAAAAACTTAATTTTTTTAGGAATTGCTCAGCTGCTACTTTCTGTAATCTATTAATGTGAATATGGTTGCAGAGTTTCTTCCTCAGCTCTCTGCAACCACCAAAAATAAAAAGAATAAAAATAGTTTTCAGGAATGCTTTTTGCCTTGATACAGTGGGTTTGTGTGATTGGTTGGTTTGGGCTTTTTGGTTTGGATTTGTGGGGTTTTGCAGTTTTTTTGTTCTTTAGTTAAGAGCTGGCAGTCTGCAGATCTTTAGTGCTATCTATTCATGCTAACTTTAAAAAACAGTTTTTCTCACCAAAAGTTGATCCTGACTATTTCCTAAAAACCTCAGTGTGCCATTCATACCTAGCATGGGAGAGGCAAAGACAGACACCATTAAAATTCTGTTGCTAAATTGATTTCATACACTGGCAAATTTGGTGTCAAGGATAATTAGCTGCTTCATCAGCAATTAAGGCTTATGATTTTGTAAAATCTATTCATGTATTAATGCTGTAATAGGCTTTTCCTGACCTTCAATTTTTTTTTTTTCTTCACTGATTCTAATCTACTGGACCAGTGATGAATGGGAAGATGCTGTCAGCAGGTCTTTGCAGTTGCTCCGTGGACTATATAAATCTCTATAAGGAGAAAAAAAAAAATCCTCAATCTACTTATTAACAATCAAGACCCATCTGCTTGTATGAAGTGTTTTTTGTTATAATCTACGTTCTTTTTGATAGTCCCAGGAAACTTTGGTAGAAAAAAAAGGGCATAATGTCTCTAGTCTGGTCATCTTCACACAGCAGTTGAAAGAAGGATGTTTTCAGTTCCACTTGCAGTGAACTGCTGTGTCACTGTGTTTTGTGATCTTTTGACATTGTAAATATGAACACTACAGAATGAAAAGAGAGAAGACTGCAAAATAGCAAAGTAGAGATTTTCATGACAGCAGCATGTGTTATTTGCATCCTTTTAAAACGTCAATATGAGACAGGAATAAACATCTAGGCTTTTGCAAGCAAAACAGTCAGCTAATTCCTTAATTTTCTTTGTTGACATTATTACAGCACATTGCTATACATTGTGGAATTAATAACAGAAAAAATCTGGTTTCAACTTTGGCAATTTGAGAGTTTAGTGTACAGTTGAGAACAGCTAAAAGAAAAGAGAAAAAAATGCAGCAGAACTCATGTAGAAATTTGGGATCACTTTGGCAAAGACCAAACCAAGATTACTAGTGAGACCAAAACTTACACCTGCACATAACTTCCTGAATCACTCATTTTTTGTCAGTTCTGTACAGCATTCCTGTAAGTTCTGCTGTTCATCTATCAAATCCTTATCCATTCATCTTTCTGAATTTAGTCATCTTGTGTGCTGTGCATACCACGCTAGACCTGAAAAGAGCTGTGAAATCACCTTTATAGACTCCTGTTTTATGTACTTTGGCATGGCAGTACATTTTTAAGACCTTTGTCAACATCTGCAAAATCAGTGTGCATTAATACTAAAAATAATAAAGAATCAGCAGCCAGGTGCTAGTGCAAGCAGTGTGGATATGTAAACAAAATACCCATTATCTTTGGGTTTTATGAGAGGAGCAGCATGAGAACACTTCCTTTTCCAGCTTCAGTCCCAGTGGAAAAACAGGGTCTTATCCTTTGAGCTGCTCTTTTGAAAGTACTGATTCTAACTGAGTCGGTTGCTCCTCGCTCACCACAGGGTAACCCTGAGAAATAGAGCTGGTATAGTAACCATTGAAAAGAACGTGCCAAGAGCGGCAGTGTAAGGAAAAATAGATTTATTTTCATAACTCTTAGAAATGGAATTAGGAAGGTTAATATGAATCAAAGATAAAGCTAATGTCTAACAGCTAATCTAGATGATTCTGTTAAGTGTTTTACATAAGCTTTATGTGTGTTCTGTGAAAACAAAGACCGCTTAAGTAAGTTGGAAGAATCGAGACAGCACTGCTTCAACGTAGGTAATATTTGGGTCATATGGACATGTTTTAAAAACAGTAGCAATCTCACCTGCTTAAATGTCTAGATCATGGAATCCTGCCACATCCCTGATGGTTTGCAGCAATCAGTTACATTGTGTATTCAAATTCTGTGATTTTTATATTCAGTTAAAGTGGATGCAGCCAATCTCAAATATGAGGAAGTTATTAGGAGAGGAGGACCATATTCTAATTTTTTCCACTGTGTACTTCTCATATGTTATCAGTAAACCTGTAGTTCTCATTTTGTTGTGACTTCATAATTATCATCCTGTAATTTTGTTACTGCTGTACTTCCTAAAATCAATATTCTTCTACCAGATTTTGTTGAGAATGTTATTTTTGAGACTCTGAGATCCCGTCTTTCCCACTTACAAAGATGGGCAGTCCTGGAGAGAGTTGACCGTAAGATACACTGTGAACGGTGGAGGGGTTTGGGGTGCGGGCTGGGATTACAGCCTGCCCTTAGCCTGCCCTTCCCTTCTTGGCAAGGCTAGCCAGGGTGGGTTTTGTGGGCTGTTGTCATGTTAATGTTTTGCTGCTACTCGCTAAAAAAAAAAAAAAATAATTGTATTTTAAAGCTTCTAAGTAGGATGTAAGAAAGTGGGAGGATATTCTGTATTTTTGTGTTTACGTTTTGGAATGATGCGTTCACACAAATACAGGGGGGAAAAGCCTCTGGTATTTGTTTGGCCCAAGGCAGATTTCTGCCAGTCCTCAAGCATAAGAATGTGGTGAAACACCAAGCACAACGCACAAAAGAGTTGCCAGTTCTAGATTTTCTGTACTCTGGTGTTTTCCTTGACTTTCTCCAATGATCCATAATCGTAGTAAATTTGAAGTAAAAGAACTGGAGTCCAAGTGATGTCAAACAGAAAAGTGTTTGTGAAGAAATAAACCTCTATATCTTCCTCTGGCTAGTCCGTAGTTGTTGCTGATTGTTAGAGATCTTCTCAGAACTGCGAGTATGGAAGCACCAGAGAAGTGGGAAGCCCGTGTTAGTGGCTCGGTGGGTGGCAGCCCCATGCAGGGACGCTGTTAGCCCTTGGGTGCCCCAGCTCTGCCACGTTGCCTTGGAGTAGCTTAGGATTTTTAAATCGGTTCATAAAAATCAGTTCATAAAAGGTCATTGTAACTGTATCTTATCACCTACTTCCTAGCTTTACATTTAGGTGCTAAACACATTTTCTTGCAAAGGAACAATAGCCGCCTTAAACACAAACAAAATACTGTCTTACAAGACTGCTAAACTTAATTTTTCTGTTCAGATTCAGTCGATGTTAGAATGCATCTTGATTCCATAAATGTTACACATTTGGAGATTGCAAATAAGTTCTCCAGTGCTTGGATTTGATGCTTGCCTGCTTGATTTTGCAGTGGTAAAAGCTCTGGAAAATTGCTGTTAAAGGAACTGAGGGTTAATTAATTATCCTAGGTTATTTTGCCGGGGGGGTTTTGCACAGTTGCCCATTGCTCTTTGAGGCAAGGACCAGTTCAGGAAAAAAATTGACATTCCTTTTAGTAGGGGAGAGGCAAGAGGGAAGGAACAGATACTTTTCATGGGTTTCATTCCAAATAAAAGCATACTGGGTTTTTTTTATTATTTTGATGGAATATTAGTATATTTTCAGCGGGTTTATGTTTGCCAGCAAAGCAGTGTTTTGCTAGAATCTCTTGCCAGGAGAAAAGACAACTTATTTTGTCCTCATTGACTGTTTTTATTCAGAAAGCAGGTGACAGCAATCAATTCCAAAGCCATCTACATCTCCAATTATTTTACAAACCCCGGGAGCTAATTACAGCCCTCAGGCTCTGGCAGTCAGCTGACTTCATCATGCGACTTTTTTGGCCATTGCATACCTCTGAGTAATTGTCTATTTATGGAAAATAAATTAATAGCTGCTATTTCTACTTTAAAAAGAGGACCTGTGAGTGAGCGTGTAGGTTGAGGAAGTGGGTTGTAGAGAAAAGGGAGAGAGATTTAAGAGAGTAGGAGGCAAAGGGATCAACTGAAAGAATAAAAGGTGGGGAGGGAAGATGATGGTGAGATATTAAAGGAAAAAGTTAAAATGAAAGGGAGGAAGGAAGCAGGACCCCAGAAAATTGAACAGGAGAAGCAAACATGGCAGCAAATAGCGCGATAGAGTGTGACAGGAGGAAAAAAGTGAGGAAAATCATAGGAAATAATATTTAAAAATATGATTTGGTATAAATCTATGAAGATAAAAAGAGATGCGCTTTTCCCAAACTGGAACTGTATTATAAACAAAGAAAGAGAGGTGCAGTCTGAGTCTCTGGTAGTCCCTGATCTAGTGGAAGGTGTCCCTGCTCATTGCAGGGGGTTGGACCAGATGACCTTTAGAGGTCCCTTCCAACCCCAACCATTCTGTGATTCTGTGCATACCTCTCTAAAAATGCTGTCAGTGTAGATGCTGCCTGCCTTCTTGGCTCGCTTAAGAGGAGAAAGGTTTATCTGTTGCCTTTATTTGTGTTGATTGTGTGATTCTTAGAGACACTAAAACTGCATTTTAGTATGATGCTGCAGTTATCTGCATGAATTAAAAAAAAAAACCATCCTTTGCTCAAAAGGTTCTAGAAGTCTTTTGCAAATGATATTTTTGATACAGTGGATGTACAGAAGGTTTTGAATTGATGAATGTCAGGAAACTTTGCCTACAGGTTGTATAGACAAATCTCTGCCATTATAAAGACTGTTGCTGCTTCAGTGTCATTGTGGTGTGGTCAGAAGTTTGGGTGTGTTTTTCTCTTCCAAAATTTACCTGCAAAATAACCTAATGAAGACAGAAGGAGTAATAACTTTTTAAGGATGAAGAGCTGAAGTGATCCCACTGTAAGACAGAATTTCTGGAAACGTCAGATTAATTTCAAGTGTTGTGCACAGAACTTACTTGTGAGAGAGAGGAATAAAAGCTGTGTGTTAAAAGCATTACCAGTCTCTGTTTAGAAGAGATATTTAGGAAATCACGGCTTCTGGCATAAACTAGAGAGGGAAGTGAAGTGAGCATGGAACCTTATCAACATAACAGCATATGAAATGGGAGTTTTTTAAAAAACCCTATAACTAAGTGCATGGAGCAGGTGTTTTATGAGCACTGAAACAACTGAGATCTGGTCGAAGCTTTCTAAACAGCCTTTCTCTGTTTCACAATTTCAGGAGAGAAAAAAAATATTTTTTTTTGTATACACGTATATGTTCTCTGCCTTCTATTGAAATCTTACTTCTCTTCAAAACCTTTTTTTTAAAAAAAGAAAAAATGTATTAAATATGCTTGTTAGGGTGCCAGCTTATGTGGAATGAGATGATAGACTTTTCAGAATCTTGTAAAATAAATGACAGTAACTTAATGTAAAATACTGCAAATTACTGTATATACTAATCACGAATCTTATCTTCACCTTTCAGATCAGCTGTTCCACGTGTTGGCCATGCACATGCGCCTCTACAGTATAGATTCTGCATACAATCCCTGGAGAAAACTAACCCAGCCGATGCAGGATAAGAATTCAGAGCAAGTATTTTTATTTACCAGATACCAATTTTGCCTTGTGCCAGAGACATCCCTACAGAGGGGCTTTGGGTAACTTGCTGTCTTAATTTAAATTCTCTGTGAGGTAGGCTGATGAACTTACCATCTAAATATTTTATGTATCTATTTGTAAAAATAAATTTTCAAATTTCTTTTACATAAAATCGGACATCTTAAAAACACCACTTGCAAGCTTAAGCACATGCAAATTTAATAGCATTGAGTAAGTGGATGATAGGTGCGATGCTGTTCTTGGTGTGGATGCTAGACAAAATTTACATCAGGATTAAGTTCATAAATCATTTATATAAAGTTGGGCAATGACTAATAGCTGTTAGAGACAACATAATTAGGCCTAGTATATGGGAGAAATAATTCTATTTTAAGCAAAAAATCCAAGGATTAACAATATAATAAATGGAGATGTGTATCTGTGTTCCACAAGGACTCATTTCCCTATTTGATTTAAGATTTTTCACTTTTCTTCTCACCATCAAGGCAGAATCTGAAAGGTTTCTTGCCTAAAACCAGATGATTATTTTTCCTCATAAGAGGAAAACAGTAATTTATTTCTTTTTCTCTCTCGACACCCCGAGCATCTTCCTCACAGCTAAGGTCTCCACTTTGTAGCTTGCAATAAGACTGTCTTTTTAGTCCCTGTCCAGCTGTGTATTTGTCAGTGTGTTTCTAGGAGCCTGAGGTGAAAAGCATCGTAGGATTTCAGAAACTGATCTAAAATAGTGATGCCACAATCCTAATCTGCACATCAGGAAAAATTATTGAAACAATTATGTTTGCTTCTAGTTTGAGATTTTAGTGTTTGTCCGTTTGGACCCAGATCTCTTTTTGCAATGAATGTTAGATTATTGCCAAAATTAAACTAGATTAACAGATTAGTTTATAAACCATTAGCAGAACACAGCATTAAGAGTTTTATAACCTGAAAACCTGTGTTATTTGGCTTGCATTCAAACTGCTTTGAGAGTCTGTTTTCATGTGATTCTTCCCTGACCTAGATGGAGCAGTGGAACAAAGTTAATAAATGTGGTGTATGGTTGATTGAGTCATACCAGGCAAAATTAAGATCATGTTGATAGGCTGTTGACAGTCAGAATGGCTGTGGGTCTGATCGTGTACTTCTCGTTTTGGTATTTGAAACGCTTGCTGGCTTTGGAAGCAGCTATGAACAGAGGGGCTGCTTTTTCTGCACGTGCATCTTTTTTTCGCCTTTATGGACTTGATGGAATTCATCATGCATTGGTCATACCAAGGTTAGATTGCTGCAAGTTAGATTTCATTAGGCAGTATTTTGAATCACTTGGATAGTAATGGCACTGTCTTGCTCTGCAGGAGGTGTCGCATGTTGGAAATGCATTTGAGCAGCTCTCTTGCTTTCTGCACTGGTTTTCAAGATTTCTTGGTAGACCTCCTTGCTGATACTGATTTGGCACTAAGTCCTAAATAATTTAGGAAGCTGTTACTGAGAGACCATCCATTTTGCCATGAAGTAGTTTACTGTGAGATGCACAAATGCAATCAAGCTGAAATGTTTTTGCTCACTTCTTGGAACATTTTTTCTACCTTAGTTTGCAGGCCCCGGAAAACAGCAGAGGAGGCAACTTGGGGACATGTTTTTGATGTGTAAATCAGAGCATAAGATGGATATCCATAATTATATTTTATAAATTTGAAGTAGCAGTTTTACTTGAAGATGGAATTCATAAAATTGGTGTGTATGACCTAATTCCACACTTAGAGTCACATAGCCTTTTGAGAAATCCAGAATAGCCATTTTTTTCAGGTACAGGAAAGAGTGCTCAGAGCAATTAGAAAGTGGCACACTGCTGTAGAGAAGAAGATTAATAGGGTGGTGGAGAAAGAACCGTTGCAGATATTAGACATGAATAGCATTCTGCCATTTTGAAGCTAACCAAGTAATCTAAATCATCACCCTGACTGGCACATGAGACACTAAGCAAAGACTTGTAGGGAAAAAAAAAGTCAGTGAGAGGAGAGTTCTGTATTATCTGACTATATTACTGTGATTCCAAACAATTTAACATCAGGAAAGTTATAGGAGCAAATAACTTTAATAGGTTATAATCTTCTATTTAATTTTTACTTAAAATTTTTCTTTCAGTTGAAAGCAATTTTGCAGAGAAGTTAGTGCATCTCTTATTTATTTAAAAAGATAATTTCCAAATCTAAAAAAAACCCCACAAACAAACAAAAAAAGCCTGTGGAATGGAAGTGCCATTGCATTATCTTTTCTCCCTTATTTAATTGTAGTTACTTTAGTTTTAATTGTAAATATTTATGTATATTTAAATAGCCAGATACAGAGCTCACAATATTTAACTTGGTTTTCCACAACCCAGCTATCATTATTTATAAATCATGCCTTAGATTTCATGTGTCTGGGAGGACTGATCAAAGTAATTTGTAAAAACTCTCACAGAATTGCTCTACTATGCTTCCAAAGCCCTTGCTTTTGCTCGGTGTCATCTTCTACAACAGTACCTAGATTGCTCCGTAGTTGAAAACAGCAGCTGAGAGGAAAGGTATGAAGGAGCTCATGCAGTCACACCAAGGTAAAATAGAAATAGAGAGATTCTGAGCAAGAAGATACCTTATCAGAAAGGACCTAAATAATGTGAACTGTTTGAAAGTGGGGGGGGACGGGGGGGACGGGGATGGGGAGGTAAAGCTAAGTCTGATGAACTGTGAATGGTGTAGTGGGTTCTTTCTCCTATCCAGTTCATATTGTCACATTTAATATACTCTTGGTCCCACAGGCTGTGCTTAAGCAAATTGTTCTACTAGGGACAGATCTGGTTTCAATGGTGATCAAATAAACAATTATTGTGATGTAAGTGGGGAATAATAGCTTCTGGCAGGGGGCAGAGAAGGAGCAGCTGGAGACAATAATTACTAAACCCAGATGTGAATTTAATGGACTAGCCCAAGTAGCCAGAGTTTCAGGAACAGTAAACCTGAAATAAAAGGGTATACATTTTTGTGAATTTACATCTCTACGAAGGCTGAAATATTTGTGTCGGTTTTGACAGACAGAAAGTGTCAGCAAAGAGCGATTTGGCAAAGCATTAAGGATCTTTGCAGTAGAAGCATTTGTTCAGAGGGGAGCTGCATGATAAACTGAAATGCTGAAATATACTGGGTTATTTTTAGTACAGTGTTTTGCTGATATTTTGTTCTAAGTTAGATCACTTTGGTGATTGTTTGTAGTGTCATACTGGGGCAGCAAATTGCAATGCAGGGGTGGGAATGAGCAACTGTATGTGGGAACCTCTTAAGTCCCATCTCCATTACAGAACCTGTTGTGAAATAGGAAAAATAAAACAGTTCTTATGAAGATACTCCAAGGCAGACAGAAAGTAGGATGGTGGGACAATGGGACTTAGTTAAGGTTTGTGCAAGAGGTGGTATATACATTCACATGCCGCAACAGAACTTACGTGATCTATTCAATAAACACACAAATTCTGCCAGAAAGCCCAGTGTCTCAGGACATATGTTACTATACAGGGGTTTTGACAGTAATGCCAGCTTCAGGAATACTTGCTCTTGGCTGTTTCTTCCCTCCCCTTTACTGTAGCTCACCATCTTCTTCAGCTGTGCTGGTGTCACTTGGGCAGCCTGCATCATTAACAAAGTCAAGCAACTAAACCTTTCTAAAAATATGGATAATTTGAATAAGTGTAGGAACGGGTGACAAGGGGAGCGCTGGGGGCACCGCGGAGAAAGGGAGAATGGGAGATGCCTAATGTCAGTACTGTCAGTGAAATCCTGTGTTCTATAACAAGAAAAACTGGCCTGCTGTAAAATCTGCTGTGACACAATGAAGAGAAAATACGAAATTGTGATTACATTCTAGAGTGTAGCCAGAATAAATAGAATTCTGCTTTCTTGTCATGAACGTCAGAAGCTGTGTATTACCCTGACCTTTCTGCAGGCTGGGATTTGTGGGCTGTATTTCTTATCCTGCAAATTCTGAAGAGAGTATAAATTTGCCCTAGCTGATTAAGCCTTTGTTTAGCTGTATCCATATCCTTGTTGTCTCAGGTTTTCTGTATCTGACAGTTCGAAGAGGTGTGAGGCTCAAAATTTCCAATTTATTTATTGAATTTCTAACTTTATTAATCAGTTGGAGTTAGCATCAAACAAAAATTTTAAGTGTCCGTAGCTGAGACGAGAGGGAAAGGGGAGCATATATATAAGGAAAGGCCATAAACAAGTGCTGCTTGTTTAAGAGTAGAACAGAATTTTCTGTTCCTCTGTATCCATTCCTAAAGAGGTGATTCCTGTGTAACCTCTATTAGGAGGAGGATGCAGAATACAGAGGCAGAGCTGCTCAGCTGTCAGCTGACGGACAGCTCTGGTATTGGCACAGAGAGAGGTGCAGCCCGATTACCTTGGACTGGAGGAGAGGTCAGTTCTGTAGAGAAAGTCAAGCAATGCATTTTTCATTTTTGTACGTGTTTGTATTGCACTGTGGAGTTTATTTCCCCCTCTCCCTCCCATTTTTTTAATGGATACAGAATACAACTATAATGCAATTGGATTATTTTATATTACTTTGGTCCCATCTGCAATTATACTTGCTTTCCTTTTATTCAGTGCTTCTGTGGCACAATTTTTTGTAAAGTCGGTCTTTTCAAATTTTCACATACACATCAGGGATTAACAGGATGCACAATTTCCATAAAACACATTTCTGAACACATTTTATAAATCCAGTTTCAGTGTCATAATGAAGAAGTTGCTCAGGCTCTTAACAAATGACAGAGCAGTTTTGAAGTGTTTCATACGCTGCAGCACTTGACATAAACGGGTGCAGCTTATCTAAAACCCTGACATTTAATATGGCTTTACTTCTCCAGTTCATATGAAATGAGTAACTTAGATGAATAATTCAGTTGGTCCTGCATGTGAAAAGGAGTTAATTTGTTTGTGATGTTGCCAGTCAATCGCGGTATTCTGTATATATAAGACTATTTCCTAATTTTGTCAGAACTGGTATTTGACCTAATTGTTACATGACTGTTAAATAATATTGATGTCGATACCCCTGTCAGAAAGAGGTGTTCAACTAAATGTGACCAGAGGGAGTTTGTTGGGGTTTTTTTCTGTCTTAATGGTATTCTACATTATTTTTTCCCCAAAATTTATATAGAAATTAAAAATGCAAGGTGAGAAGTAATTTAAGAGATGTCCATGGGTTTAAAGTCATTACATAATGAGGGTTATTTTAAAACTCACTGTCATGGATCATAAAATAGAACTAGCAGTAGATAAGAGTAGAATTAGAGACTTAGTGTGATTTGCGTCTTCATTGCCTGTATAATTTTGAAAATGAGACTTGGTAGTGTAATACAAATTTTTGCCCTCATTGTCATCTTTAGAATTAAATACACTGATTTCTAGTATATTTGTAGGAGACTCCCATATATAAATATGTATATTTATGTATGTTACAGTGTTTAAAAACAATCATTTTATTAAATGATTGATGATAGCAAAAGGTGTTATGGATAATGTTTATTCTTTAGCTGACAGGGTTCATTAAATTCAAAAGGACCAGTTAGACCATGTTTTCTGTGACTTCATTTTGTAAGACCAGTCAACTGTATGACCAAAAGTGTTTTTAATCCTCCTTTTATGTGACTCTTCTGCCTGTTAAAATTCCTATCACAGATGACTCCTCCTTTTGTAGAAAGAAGTCTTGAGTTAATTCATTAGGTCAGTAACTATGTAGAGGTCTCCTTCCAACAGGAGCATCCTGTTTACATGCCTCAGAAGTGACAAATTGGTCGTATCCCCAAATTTATTAAAAGGTACTGTAGGATCTTTTGCATGCGTCCACATCCCACCACATGTGGACAGCCTTTTCCAGTATGTGGTCAGCAGGAGCTCGGTTTGTCTGTTGTGCATGTGATAGATGGCACCAAGGGGAGCTGGTGCCCTCACAGAGGTGTCAGCTAAGCACATGGAGTAGCCAGTGCCAGCTGAGTTGGATCAGAGTTTGGTGCTTTTTTGGATCCAACAACAGTTTACCAGCTGTGCTCTGAGAGGGCAGAGCTGAGACAGAAGGTTTAAATGTCTTGTTTGTATGTTTCTTTCCTCAATCTGATTCTGTCCATACAGAAACTTGGGCACTGCTGCAGGGCTTAAGCCTCACTGGGAAACTCTACGGTCTACAGTATCTTGCAGAACGACCGAAAGGAGGAGAGCGAGGCTCTGCTTTTGGGGGTAGATCTTAATATGGGTATATGTATGTTTTCAGTACAGCTATCTTCAGTACACTTCATCGGTTGTGGTTTGCCTGCAGGACAGTTAAGGTTGCTGGAATAAAACACGAAGCTATCTGTGAAACTGTAGCAGGTGGATGTATTTTGATTTCTGACATTCTCAGATAGGTTTTTTTTGGAGGGCCCAGTGACGTGCCACATGGCATAGAGGCCTATAGCTGCCCTAAGTAAGGGAAGCTCCTACCAGGGGAGGGAAAACTGGTTTTCCTGTGGTTTCTGACCAGTGATAAGAATGACAGAAGAGGAAGATAAAAGGATTAAAAAGCCTAAGGAGCGATAGAAAGAAAATGCCCTTCCCGAAGGACAGCATTTCAATCACACGGCAATTGAAGGGAGGTCGGTAATGTGCGATGCTTTCCTTTGCAAGATTCACATCTGTTGAGGACTCTGTTTTCCGTGGGAGATCCAGGGTCATTAGAGTAGACTTCACAATACGCTCCTGTAGTGCAGATAAGTATTGCAAACCTACAGCTCTGCCTTGGTTACTCCGTTGGCATTCAGCCAGCTAGTGCCACCGCTGTTTGCGAATGGGAATAAGAACCCAAACAGCACTTTCTTTTGTGTGTGTTGCAGAAGGGGAAAGGTGACAATGGATGATGCATATTGCATTGTACCGGCCTGCTCCTGCTTGAGATCTCCTTCAGGCTCCCAATCAATTAAAGAGGGGAATTATTATTTTTTTTTCCCACCATTTGGACTCTGCTGTTGAACCTACATAATACTGTTGGTTGGAGTATTGTTGGATACTGCTGTACAAAGCTAGAAAAATACTACCTCCTATCTGCAAACATTTTATGCTTTTAAGACTACAAGATGCTGTTATGTCATTCAGTGAATCTGAGTGGTTCAAAAGCTTGCAGTATCTTGATGTACTTATTTGCTGTCCCTCTAGCTATAAGGGGGTTTTAATAAAGACTGTATAAAATTGCATAATCCCACCTGTGATGGCTGCTTCAGTCAGCATTTCCTTACGTAAAAGAAAGCAATACCTTTTCTAAAGTCTCAGTGTTTTCCAACAGGAGCAATCCTTGTAACATCAATGTAATTTGAGGATCCGTTGTTACAGCGTGGATATATGGATAATTGTGAAATGCCGTGCTTTGAAAACCAATTAAATTATTATGTTACTTACTATGCAGTATATTTTATTACTTTAGAACATAAGTTCTGAAAGTGAAATGCTGAATGTTCCTTGAGTCTGTACATAGAAATTAACTTGTTCAGGCAGTTTTGGAAAGTTTTAAAATTAACAAGAATGAGATACCCAAGTGGTAAATTCCTCATGAGTTATTACAATCTATTAGTAACATTAAATGGTTTTAAAATCAAGATCAGTTAGTGAATTGTTAGGTATTTGGTTTCCGTAAGCTTGATATCAAATGTAATACTATTTAAAATAAAATGCAAAATAAAATATGAAAAAGAAAAATGGGTTTATAGTATCAGAAGTGATTTTCTTTGGGTTTTCTTTGTAGGCTGATAAGTGAAGAGCTGCCAGAAGTTCCTGTGCTTTACAGAGATGTCTCATCCCTTTTGCTTATCCAGATTTTAACAATGCCTCAACCATTGCACAAAGGTAAGTTACAAAAGTATGTATATTTAGATGAGTATGTATATGAGGCTGTATTTATGGTGACTTCCAGGATAGTAAATCGTAGCTGGTCTACTGTGTGTCCTAAACTAATGCTTCTGCCTTATCTATAGAAGGTGGCATTGGACAGAAATTTTTGTTGTGGGTTGACAGGTTTATCTGTGTCCTGTCTTCTCACCTTATCAGTCAGCCTATTCAGTAAAGATATAAGAGCTGACCAAAAACTGTTATGTACCTTTACTGAAGGAAGTGTCCTTTGTTTGACCTTCATCTCTTTGCTTAGAGGGGCAGCTCAATACTTCCAAGTTGAACTCAGTGCCTAAGGGTGAAAGACACTAATTTAGTCTGAATTTCAGACTTTAAATTGCAGCAGTCTTACATAAGATGATAGTTGCTGTAATGCAGCAACTTCAATGGAGACAGCTTATAGTATAATTTGGAATAAATATTAAATACATATTTAAGAACATTTTTTTCATGGCTAACACCAAAACTGTTTTAAAACCAAAATTTATTTCTGTTTGAAAGGAACAGCTGAACCTGGTCCATCTTGCTAAAAGACAGTATATGCTCCAGAAGATGGGGTATTTCACACCCTATGGTCTCTGGCTTTATTATTTATAGCTATACCTCTATTTTAAAATGAGGACAAACAAACAAATATCTTTTTACTACTTCACTGACAAAGAACAGAGCATCTGCTTTGGGGTCTGTGTGGCAATGTTGATATCTACTGAGTTTTGGTAGTTTTTGAATAGGTAAATACAGGAATGGTTTGCTCTTGATGTATACACCTAACTTATAAAGTATAGTAGAAACTCTTTCCCCTGAAGAGGTGTTCAGTCCTCACTACGAAATGTTCAAATTCAGCTCAAGTGACTCTGTATCTGCTAACATGTGGGTTGTGTTTTTTTGAATCAGTGTGTATGTTTGTGGATTAAGTATGTCCAATAAATTACTAAAATATGAGAACACTAGGATAGTATAATATTTTTAGTAGCGAAGCCTATTGTCAAAAATATACCTTTTTTTTTTAACTACAGTTTTAACTTAGATTAACTTTTATTGGAAAGACTTAATAAAAGCAGAAAACAAAACTTTAATAAGACTAACATCTTCCAAAATACAGGGAAAGGAGTGGTAAAGCCAAAGTACAAACAGTGGTCTTTTTGTAGTTTATATTCAAGCGCTGAAAAACACCATTTATGAAAGTATACCTTATCCTAGGAAAGATTATATTCAATTAATTGTAATGCATCCTGTGGAGAATTCTGTAAAATACCATGTATCAGCAGCATGTTTTGCCTTTGCTCTTAGGTTTAGCGTATGTTGCAGTTGAAAGGGAAATGGTAAGTGGCAGGAAGAAGATACAACTACTTCAAATCTTTGAAGCATTAAATTGGAAATAAATTGCCATTTATCTTTCTAATTTTTTTTCATCAAAATGGTTAGGCAGAATAAAAAGAAAGTCTTTCATGATTCTTTTCCTGAGGTATAGAATGGAGTCCAGGAAAAACAGGTGATAACAAATTTGTTTAGAACTTCTGTAATGGGTGTGTAGGTCACAAGAGTTGAATTTGATATCGTTAATTCTTGGTAGAGAGGTGAGGCATGACAGAGGTGAAATGGCTTGTGCAGGGTCACGTGGCAGGTCAATGGTGGGGGTGACAAAATCTACATTTGACCATACTGCTTCCTGAACTTTCTGTGCTGCTGCAGTCTGGTGCAGAATGCTGTGGTAACGGTGTCAGAACACTAACAATGAAGGAAGAATCTGCAGGCTTTAGAATCCATGAAATATTTTATTCCTCTTTTAGCATGGACACTGCTGTAATGGTGCTGGTTTTGCAGTACCGTTTATTAGGTATGTTGATGCATTCAGAGAAACCACATTTTTATCCTTACAGGAAACTAAAACAATTCATCAAGTATTAAATCTTCTTCATGTTTGTACTCAAAATCCTTTTTGTTCACACAGTGGGTTTTTTAAAAAAATACTGAGTGCTCTGTAAGGGGGACTCAAACTTCATCGCTTGCCCATCAGATACAGCACTAGGAATTGCATTAACTACCCTATTAAGTGTTGGATGGGTGTTGCTCTCTTTTTCAATCCAACATCGATTAGAGCAATAAAAATGTCATTACTGCTCAGCCTCTTCATTCAGACAGGAAAATTGATCTGAACCCATCACAAAGAAAGACATTACAAATTAAATCTTCGGGGGGGTGTTATTTATTGTGGGACAACTTTGTAGTGGAGGTCAGACCATTTGCAAGCATTTACTAATTTATAAAGAAGGGAATGAGAAAGATAGTGTGTACCTCCTGTGTAGTTTAACCAGCAAAATAAATACTGTGTTCAAGATACTAAAACCATCTGTGAAAATTGAGTTTGACACTAGAACTAGGCTTCCTATGCTCAGCATTTTGAAATTGTACAAGACTAAATATGTAATAATCCACATAGGAGTTTCTGGTTTAATTCTGTGGCAGTTGTACAAACAAAAACAAAAAACAAAAAAACCCAACCCAAACAAACAACAACAACAAAAAAGGCAAAAATCAACCACCAAGATGAAGTTTGTGCAGAAGTCAGGACTTCTTAAGAGTGACCCAGATGTGGGAGCATGTGGGTTTTGTCCAGCTCTGGATTCTCAAATAACATAATTCATGGTCATTTATGAGTCACATACATGTAAGTAAACACAAGAACGTGAATACTTCTGAAAGCATAATATATGTCAGATATAATATTTCTGGGGAATTGAACACTTATTATTGAGGTGAGGATAGGGTCAAGGAGTAATCATGTTTAATAGAAAACAGATTTTTAAAAATAGAATAGTTCTAGAGGGTGCTGGGACACCCAGTGTTGAGCACGATGTCACCCTGTCAGCAGACCAGAAGGAGAACTGGCAGATGAAGTGGGCTGTGGCAGATGGGTGCACGCTGACCAGCAGTCTAGTTTTGCTGGTGTATGTGCAGTCACTTAGATACATGCTTCCACAGTGTAAAATTGATCTCTACTGCTTGTACCTGCTATTGAGACAGAGCTCAGCACTTGGGTTCAGTTCTAGCTACGGTTGTAGACTCTAGCTCAGGCCCGAGAGGCAGTTTCTACAGTTCTGTGAGTGCATGTGGTTTAATCTTGTAGATCTCAGTCCCAGAAAATTTACTGAAAGCTTGCTTACTGTTACTTCTCAGGAGGAGGATTGCTAACAAAACGGAGGTTTCAGCAGAGGAAAAAAGTAGGGCCTAAAATCTCATGGGATCTGGTGAATTCTCCTGGGGAAATGCAGAGAGGAAAAATTATTATAATGCTGTGTGCTCTAGAATGGGGCAGATGAAATATAGCAGCATTTGTTGTCATGTTTCGTGTAAGGTCCATAAGGTAATACAGAAAAAAGTTACACTTTTAGTTACATAGTTACAAATAATCATTTAGGTGGTTAAATTGTGCTTATTGTATATACTCAGTGACATTAAAAAGTTTCAAAATCCATGTCTGCCCTGATTTGTAAACATTTGTTACATAAAAAAGCAATTGTTATTTCACAAATTTTATTATGTACTGAAGTCCTGGCTGTGTGTGCTGTAGAACCCAGTGGTGGGTTTTGGTATTAGATGCAGGAAAGGAGAAGCAAGGAGTTTCATCTCCCTCACCTCCTTTTCACTTTCACATACAAAGCTTGTTTAAATCCTTTGGGAAGAGAGAATGAGTTTAACCTAATTTTTGTGAGGTTCTTACGTAAATAAAATTGTTTTGTTTTACTTCAAAGCCTGAGAGAACTTTCTAAACCCCTCATTTTTGTGTACGTTGTTTTAGGTATGTATTATAGTTGTTTCTGCTTAAGGAATGGTATAAGTGATGATAGAAACTTCTTTGTTCTGCCTAGATTTTAAAAAAATCACATTATTTAGGATGGGAAGTACAACCTAAAGTAAAAAAAAAAAAAAACCCAACTTTTTTCTTGTTCCAATTTTAGGAAGTCTTATTTTGCCTCTGTTGCTAGCTTCCCCAAAAGGATTTCAAAGCTTTTCTCCTGCAGCCTATATGTAGGAGATAATTATATTTTAGATATTATGAAAAATTTTAAACAATAAAGATATTTCAAAAGAAGGTAAGTTCTAAAATGGTGGTCTGTCTTTTGTCCTTCTTATGTATTCATGTGAGGTCCAGTAAAAATAGGTACTCACTAAAGATTCATTTGTAGCAAGTCTTGAAGTCTTGAATGGCTGCATCCACACACCTGGAAGTGAAGGGACAGAAACTGAAGTATGCTAAATGTCCTTCTTGCAGTGATTTCTTTGGGAGCTTAACTTTTCCACTATTTGTATGAATGTACCTTGCTCCAGATGATCTAATCATTGCCAGAAGAGATGGTAGGATATGCATTTGCTTACATCTACAGCACCCAATTAGTGTTTACTATCAGCAATCAGTAGTTGAACTTGATGTAACTTTTGGACAAAATATAATTTTGTAATACAACCAGGTTCCTAGGAGGAAGTCACTGCTGATCAGGATTGTGATGAACATACAGAGCAGTGGAAAATTACAGCCCTGTACTTGTTCTGTTCACTATAGCTGCCAAGTCATTTCTGAAAGCCAGTAAATATATTTACATTGTTTGGTATTTTTTGGAGGTTTGTACTTTTTATGTAGTGCTTGCTTTTCATTTGAGAAGCATCAGCTCCATAACTACAGACTCTGTAATCAGTATATTTGCTAAAAAAATCAAATGTTTAAAAAATACTTTTTTTGTTTTACAGAACACTTCACCTGCATTATAAAAGTGCTGTTCACTTTACTGTATACTCAAGCTTTGGCAGCACTTTCCGTTAAATGCAGTCATGAGGATAGAATGGCATGGAAAGAGTCAGGAGCTCTCAAAAAGGTTGGTTGATTTATTAAAACATTTATGAAATTTTGCTTATGAATTTCTGGTAGGAGTCTAACAGATACTTCTGCTTTGCATGTCATAATTCGCATCTGCTTCACAAAAATCCAGTATTTTGTTCTTGCGTGTGCAGTTTTTGCAGGTTTTTGTATGTGATGAGACTTAAAAGCTTCACAATTAATTATCTAGTTCCAGAACTGAGTTTCAGATTTGGGGTTGTATCTCTGTAGTTTCATTCTTGAGTGTGTTGCAATGGTATCAAATAAGTGTAGCTTTTCTTCCTGTGAGATTGAAGCCTTCCTAGATAAACTGTGGGTTGATTTGCTGCACTCCTTTACAGGAAAAGCAGGCAAGCTTGGTGGTGGGGGAAAAAACTCCTGTCTTTTTCTTATTCTTTCATACTATTTGTGGCTAGCCATTTAAATTTCTCTCAATATGTGGTCTAGAGTGCTCATGTGATGAAGAGGCAGAGAAGGAAATCTGCAGACTAGGCAGGTAGATATTTCACTATCTTTTCCTTGCCTTTTGATAGTATTTACAAGTAAAGTGAAGGTGCGTTTTGCTATTTCAGTTCAGCCGATTGAATGCTAGTTCCCACTACAAAACAGAGTTCCCTGCACTGGCATTCGTTTAATCCCTCAGTGAGCTTTCTGCTGCATGGATTGATTGCCCAGAAGGTCAGAAGAGTGCCAATGCCAGACCAAGGGAAAGGATGGAAGTGTTGGCGCCAGGAGAGGAAGCAGGTGGAGGGGTACCCCTCTGTACAGCAGCCAGGCTGGCTGTAAAATGAAATGCGCGCTGAGAAGCATGACCTGCTCTTCACATACAAGTTAAGATTTGTCATACTGGTCGGTCACAATTCCAAGGTATTAAGGACAAATTATCTGCTGGCCAAACCACTACTATGCAGGATCTTTTTTTTTCTGGACTTCCATTTTTCAATATATTGTCATTTTCTTAGGATTTCAAGAACATTTGCTTGCTGTTGTTGCTGGTGAGGGTTTTTTCAGTTTTTCTGTTTACTTAATTGGTTCCCAAGTCATAGATGATTTTGCAGTTGAAAGTTTGTGGTAGAAAGCATATAAATGAATTGTTACCAGTTTATATTGTTTATAGTCCTTATGATAAACATGGATTGCCTTTTTCTTAGTAGCAGAGGTTGGCGTTTATCTGAACATGTACAGTGAGAGATTATATTGTATGAAAATAGACTTGGGGCATGTGGTAGGTGGGCTTGCTACCTATTAATACTAAGTTGTTTTCTTATAGAAGCATGTGAAAGCATTTGCTTCGCATAAAGGACTTTGTTCTTGAGGCTTGCAAATTATGGTGATGGCTCAGAAAATGGATTTATGAAGTAGCTTGATATTAAAGACAGTCCATTTTAGTGGAATTTTCTTACAGATTATAAAGCCAAGTGGAAAATAGTAGCACATTAAACAGTGTGTTACTGTGAGTGGATGTTGTGATTTAGTGTAATTCAAGTAACACAATGGAGTAACTTCTGTCAATTTGAGAATTTTTACTTCTCTTCTGTGAGAAGCCAGTTGAAGACTGACCGTTTTCAAAGTGGGAGGAGAGCACAAGAGGTAGATAGGATCACTGCTACCTGCTGCATGTGAGCTGTACTGATAGCATCTCTCTTTCCCTTGAGAGCATTCTCTTCCTTCCTCTTGTCTGTCTTGTGTGGATCATCTTTGTACAAAGGTCCAAGTTCTGACAGCAGCTTGGCAGTATGTGCGTGGGGTGATCTCTGCATGATCCTCAGGCATTCAGGGACTCCTACATTTACTTCTTTCTTGGCTTCCACCCCACTCCAGTGATAATCCACCCCAAGTGTGGAGGCTTTGCAGAAGTCAAATGTGCAGGTTTGCCCTTCTCCAGATGTTTTTCCAGTTTCCTGCCCCTCCTCCTGCATAATGTTGCTGACTGGACCCTATGTGTGTGCAAGAGACCTCTGAGCACTGAGGAGTGGCCAGTGGTGACTGAACAGCTCCCTGTTCCTCTCCCCCAGCACTTTGGCAGCCCTTCTCGAGCCTAACCACAGTCCTCAGATGAATTCTTTCTCTTTGCATGTCACGAGGGAAGCTAGTTTTTAGTCTAGGAATCCCAAGTTTCTTGAAGCCCAAATGGTTTAAAATGTGTGGTTCTGGCTGGCTTTTTCTTATGTGCTGGTAATAGTGACATTTTGATCCCAGGATGATTACACAGATCACATCTTGTGTAACTTTTGTCTGTGGGTAATGCCAAGTGAATCTATTTCAGTTTGGTGTTCCAGACACTAAATAGGAGCTGAAGTCTTTCCTCTATAGTCATGCCAAATGATCAAACTACACTGAGCTTAGTTTCTCAGGAAGGCTGAGGGGTGAATATTCTGCTTCTGATTCCCAGCTTCACTCTCATTGTCTTTGTGAGGTGCCTTACGGTGTCATACGAAGCACACTGTGAATGCCTGTGGAGTAAATTTCTAGGAATAATGTAGATAAAAGGTTTGTCCCAACTGCCAATTTAAATATGTGTTGCCTTCTGGTTCTTGGACTATGCGCACAAACAGCATGTCTGCTTTCCTGATGCTGAAAGGTAAAGACCACATCTAAAATCAACAATTGTAATTAATGTCAAAATGCACTAAAGAAATCAACTGATGAATTATATACATTATGTACTGAAGTCTTTATGTATTTAATCTCACCTTGGAATGTTTTTAAAGAATCCCAGTTACATTCCACTCCCTCGTTGTTTGTTATGCTGGTGATACACAAACAGAGCTCAAAATTCACATCCAGTCATGCTTTTCCTGGGTGGAATTTATTATGACTTAAAAGTATTTATGGGAATACTGCTTTCTATTTCTGATGGCTTTTGCTATTTATTCTTTTCACTAAATATTTTTTTTCCATCTGTAGTAGATATTTTTTCGTTCCAAACACAACTTTCCATTTTCTGATAGACTCATTCAACTTAAAATACAGTTTTGTAACTCATTCTGGTTGGTACATTTTAGAAAATTAGCTTTTTTTTTTAAGTTAGTTGTATTAGAGTTCAAATTCTGTCAAGACACGGTGTATCCATAAATTGATTCTTCCTAATTTTCAAGTAAGCTTTTTTATACTCACAGAAAAAACATGGAAGATGCAACATTATAGTCTTCTCATATAATGCTCAGTTTAGAACATACGTAATTGAAGTAGCAATTTGTGTTTCTCTCTAAGCTAAATGCAGTCCCCTTCTGTAGAACTGTATTTTCTTTTTTCAAGCAATGTGTATCTTCGTAGGTCAAAATCCATGTGTTGATCAAAAGGAAATGTACTTCATCACTGTTATTTTTACAGGAACTTTTTTTCTCCTTTTCATGATCAGTGCATTTTGTATTTCTTTCCCTCTTATTTGCAGAATACGCCCAGTGGAGAGAAATCTTGGGAGGTATTGCTGGGTCATGTGATCAGTGAGCTGTCTAAGGGGAAGATATACGAAGAAGGAGAGACTGAAGAAATAACAGTGGTATTGGCAAATCTCTTGAGAATTTATCCAGCATGTCCTCTTTCTGGCTTTTGTTTTTCTTAGCCTTGCTATAATGATTTTTCTCTGATCTTGCTAAACACTGCACTACAACTCTTTATTTTCTAGATCAAAGCACATCCCTTTGGGACCATTCGCCTGTGCAAATCTTTCTTTTAGTAATATCATATATGGCCAGTGCTGTGTTGAGAAAGTTACTGACAAACACTTCTTATAATTGTGGTTTTTAACCGTATGTATGAAAGACCTTTCAGAAACTTGGAAAATTGTATATTTAAGCAGAAAAAACATTTGTTAAGGGAGAAAGAAAACCCAGAGTTCTTTCCGATTATTAGTGAAATGCTGGCCTTTGGAATGTACGTTTGATGCAGTGATTTATATAGTATGCTTAAATAACGTTTGGTTCATATGGAGTTTCTTACATAGGAGACAACTTAACTGGGGCAGAATTTGGTAATTGCTTCCTTCCCCTGTAGGTAAATCCCGATTCCGTAGAGTGCTATCTGCAACAGTTCTGCCTGCCATTCCTCAGGATCACAAGCCTTCTTCAACACCATCTTTTTGGAGGGGATTTACCTAGTTGCCAGGTACAGATTGAGAGGGACACGCTCAAATGTTTCCATTTAAAAGCTAGAGATCAAAAATCAGACTTTTAAGGTGTCTTTTTCATGGTATGAATTCTATATCCTAAGGTGGTTTTTTTTAATCATGTTTTATAGCATTGCTCTGTGGCATTGTTTGACTTCTATAAATTTGCTTTTAAGGCACTTTCTCTGAAAAATGGTACTGCATTCTTAAAATTCAGCAAATACATGCTTATTTTGTCAGGTTGTAGATGCCAATCTCATAAAATACCAATGCACTTGTAAAACTTGTCCACCATTTGCAGAGATGGCGTAATTTCCACACAGACTAGAATTCAATCCTGATTTTGCTTAATGCCTGTTACTACTTGGACTTTATTCTCAGAGGCATTGCAACAGCAGATAATTATGTTTCATTTCCATGACTGATTTAAGTAGAGTTTGCTGCAGGTGAGCTCACTTGTTTTGTTGCCTCAGAATCATCTCATCTCTAAACCAGCTACAAGGCAGTTTGGGGTGCTAAACAGGAAGAAAATTATTGGATAGTTTGGGGGTTTCTTTTTTGTTTGTGTTTTTTTGATTTGTGGGTTTGTGTGTGTTTTGGCTTTTGGGGGTTTTTTTTGTGGTTTTTTTTGTCCTGATCAGGTTTTTTGTATTTCGATAATCCAGTTTGAGGTAATCTGTAAAAAACAGAAGCTTTTCTGTGTCTCTTAACGTGAACATGACTACTAGCACCGTTGTACTAGAGTGTCTTTACATTTTTTTATTGAAATAGATAAATTTTTAATAAACTATTTAAAAATTCGAAGTGTATCTATTAATCTAAACCTCTCTGGTTTCATCCCTAAAAGGAAGATGAAGAATTCACAGTTCTCGCAAGCTGCCTGGGTCTATTGCCATCTTTTCAGTCAGCTCATCAGTTCACCAGTGCCTCTTGTCTTGACTGGCCTGTGCCAGCATTTGACATGGTATCACAGTGGTGCTCAGAATTGGCTTCATTTGCAGATAGACATCCAGATCAAGTAAAGGTATGTAGCAAAATTACTTCTTCCAAAATAGTCCTGATGTGAAAGCAGCTATTTATTGCTTGATTCACTATGCATATACACTGTTGTTTTGCATGAGGATCTGAGAACCTGACTTGTAAATGAGAGAGAAATTGTAATCAGAATTACTAGTTAGTGGATGTAGGTTGGATTGATTAAAAGCAAGAATAAGAAAACCTCTCTGGTTTTTATATGATTGCTGGAGACAGAAAATGGAAAAGATATCCTTGGATGATACTAAGATACCCATATTTTCTGCACCTGAAACCTATCTAAGAGCATGTAATAGAAACTTTGTCCTTTAAGAAAATACTTACCAGAAGTTCTTCTTGCCTGTTAGATATTATTGATGTTTTTGAGCATCTTCAAGTAGCAATATCGAAAAAGATCAAAAGCATGAAAGTTGTTTATTAGTTGACTGATAAAAGATAGTACATCTTGTCTGAAGGTTGAAGAAACAATGCCAAGACTTGAATTAGTACAATTAGAGTATCAGTTGTGAAATTGAAGTGTTTCAACAGTACTGCATTGTTTTTATGAAGAAACTGCATCTGAACAATTCAGGTTCCTATCTCTCCTGAGTTTGTAGTGTAAAAGAGGCAAGCCAGATGCATTATTCACTCTGCAACATGATCTGCACCTGCCTTTGCATGTTTGCTGCCATGAATTAGGCTATTGTGAATGAAAATTTAAATATTCACATTGATCTCAAAACACAGTTGCTGCCAGTCTGATAGGCATTTTGAGAGATTGCAGTGAAACTGATAGTGTTCTTTCCATGATTGAAAAGGAACTGGGTGCAAATGCAATATTCCTTTTTATTTTTTCCCCAAAATTAGGTTTTGAGGTCATGCACTCTTCAAAAGATTTACACCTTGCAAGACAGATCCCATCTGATCCCTGTGCCCATCAATTATAAACCCAGTAAAAATGAGTAGGTTGAAGGAAAACACGTTACTGTCTTAAAACAAAACAAAACAAAAAATACCCATAAAGTTGGGCAGTGTTTGTAAGAGCAAAAGAGAAGAGTTGGGCTTTGAAACCAGTATTTAGGTAGTGCCTAAATTTGTGGGTACTGCTGATTTCTTAATGGCCTCAAAATCTATGGGTGCCACACAGTTTTGAAAATCAGGCAGATGTCTTCAAATCCCATTTACAGAGCCTAACTTCAGTTCTGGTTTTGAAAGTTTTAGTCTAAATTTTAGCTAGGACATAGCTTTCGTAGTCAGTGCCAGGGTTTGTAAGCACTGGAACACCATTGCCAAGGCAACTTAGTGTAGCAAGTGGGAGTCTTCCCTGTAGGTTGCTCCTAATCCTCTTGGTTTAGCTTTGAAGATTTTTGCACTTTAAAAGTATCACATTTAGACAAGGTCCTTGTGAGAATGCTAGTGCCTGTTTTGCACCCCTTACAAAAGCTGAAATGCGACACAGCTGAGGAGGGTGTTCAGCCAGAGGCAGGTGACTATTGCAGTGCTACTGTTGTCTTCTTTTTTTTGTCTTCTACATTTGTGAAATGCGGAAGTGGGAGATTTTTTAAACTGCATGCTTGCTTTCGTTGGTATTCTCTATTCTTAGAAAACATAAATGCATAAATGAACGTGCAAAACTGATATATTGTTCTGCTCTTATTTGTAGGCTTTGCTTATCCAGGAACCTAAGTGGGACTTGCCACGCCTCCTTCAGCTGCCTGAGAATTATAATACCATTTTTCAGTATTATCACAGAAAGACTTGTACTGTTTGTACCAAGGTTCCTAAAGATCCTGCTGTTTGTCTAGTTTGTGGTACTTTTGTATGCTTGAAAGGACTGTGCTGCAAACAACAGAGTTACTGTGAATGTGTTCTGGTAAGAGAGAGTTAATTCAAGTTCTGTAATTGAGTCTCACACTCATGGATAGTTTTTAACTCCATTGCTCAGTTTTGATGGTTTTCTTTCCAAAATGTGTTTATAGAATCTAATATCGTTTGGGTTGGAACAGACCTTTAAAGGTCATCTAGTCCACCTCCCAGTAATAATTTTTAGTGCTTATTTCCAGTAGATGGACCTAGACTGGATAGATGGATTCTAGAAAGCAATTTTACTCACCTTTTGAAGCCCATAGCCTGTTTCACCTGTTTGAAAAACTCTTACAAAGCCATTGGGTGTAATGTTGACACATTGCTTTGATTGATAACGAGTTGAGATTTGTCTAAATTCTGGTTGTTCTTATATTATTTTAATTCTCCTGGTTTGTTTCTTGCTTTCTGCATACCTAAGAATATCAATGTATGGTGGTTTTTTTTTTCCTTTTATTAGAGTACTTTCTGATATACCTGACCATCTACTAGTGATCTACAGACTATAGCTAGATAAGCATCATTTTAAGGCCTCTGACTTAATTCAGCAGCAAAGTTTTCTAGTCATCATATATGTAAATTCTTTCAGGAGCCTGAGTGAGACAGCATCTAGTGTTGTTTTCCTGTCTATGATAAAGGTTTGCTTTGAAAGCTGTTCTGTTTTGTGCCATAGAACTGTTAGCAGAAGGCTGGAACTACATAGGCTTTACAAAACTATGAGGGGAATTTGTTGGGGAGATACTTATAAATGGGGCATAAAAGCAAACTCCAAGAAATGTCAGAGGTGTCTTGGACCTTTCTGAAATTGTTTGAACTCACCTTTTTCTCTCATACTGCTAATATGGTGGGAGAAGGAGGGTTGGTTGAAATTTAAGATAGAATTAACAGTTAAATTTAAGATGTCAAGCTTCATGAGAACAGAAAGTTATTAAAAAAAAAAAGAAAATATATAATTGCATTTTATTATAGTTGATGGGATTATAGCCTCTAATTGTACTAAAACTATATAGGAAGAGCTCATTTTTTAATTGCTAAAATGAATTACTACACATCATGCCATTCATCTCTATGAATGGCATAATGAAACAAGCAAGCATTATAAAAAAAATACTTTTTACTAGATTTGTAGAGCTATAGACTAGACCTGTGAACACAGATAAATAAATGTTTAGCCATACAGACTATTTTAAAAGAGATAATGCTAAGTTTTTCTGAATACTTTCTCTTATTCCTGCCACCTGTGAAAAATAATTTGGTAACACTATACAGTTTGCTATACAGCAACAAATTCAAAATATTGTAGAGAATATTTTTGCTCATTTTTGTTAGGTAGTTCTATTTTTACATGATAATAAGTATTGTCCATTATTGACTCAGGAACTGGTTTTGTATGCAGGTGTTGTTATGGCAGCACAAGACATGGTGTTCTAGTTTGCTTGGAGAGTTTGGAGGCAGGCTATCTTTTGTCAAACTGTTTCCTAAGAAATAATTGTATGTTTATTTCAAGCAAAACTAATTACTAATCTGTAAATCCTTTTTGTTACAAAGTTTACAGACACTAACAGAATCTTTGCACTCTTACCTTTCTACATCCATAATACTACAGCATTCTCAAAACTGTGGAGCTGGGACAGGAATATTTCTTTTGATTAATGCATCTGTAATCATCATCATACGAGGCCATCGTTTCTGCCTTTGGGGTTCTGTTTATCTAGATGCACATGGTGAAGAAGACAGAGATCTTAGGTAATGTTTTCATTACAGGTGTGTTTCTTTGTTGCTTCTCTGTGTAGATCAACTTTATGTTATGCAATACATGCAATAACAGATAATAATAGATGTATACCTTCCTTGAGTGGAAAATGTCCCTTTTACTGCAAGTTGGACTGACTTTTTTTTTTTTCTTGGCTCAGAGGCGGTGTAATCATGATCATTGAGTTACACACACCAGGCACCCAACAGACAGATTCCTGTGTTGTCATTCCCAATGACAGTCAATTCTGAGTGTTGCGTTGGGAAACTCTTCTCTCCCACAGTTGTTGTTTGGCCTTTAATCAAATGAAGCAGTTGGATTCCAGCGTAGGGAAGGAGTGTAGCGTCCAAGCTACACATGCCTGAGAGCACAGGAGATGTTTTCTGGATTCTGCTATCCAAGAGTGAGGAAGCAAAGTCCCAGCAGTTACCTTATTAAAAAGCAAACCCAAAAGCCCCATACAAATAAATATGCATGCTTCCCCTGTGAAGAAAGAAATGTATGAGCATTGTGTGATGATTATACAAGGAAGCAGTTTTCTATTTATTTGGCTTGCTAACCATTTCTTTTTCTTTTTTGTTTGTTTGTTTTCCTACAGGCGTGGTAAACCTCTCTACATATGCAAGGAAAGATACAAAGTGCTTGAGCAGCAGTGGGTGTCTCATACCTTTGATCATATCAATAAAAGATGGGGGCCACATTATAATGGCTTGTAAATCGTCATCATCATCTACACACCATATCGTTGTTACCACGAATGAATGCATCTTGACTGACAATAGCTTTAATTGAATGGGAATTTAGTTCTTTGGCTCGGGGTGGAGCGGGGTATGGGCATAAAAGGGAAATGGAACTTTGTCAACATGTGAATTTTTTGCAAAATTAGCTGCTGTTGCTACTAAACAATGATACTATAATTTGAAATTAAATTCTCAAAATGGTGTGAGCAATCTGATTGCACTCAGTAGTCCATTTTTCTTTTGTTTTTTAAAGCCCATTGTTGTTAAGAAGCACAAATTTTACTTAGTTGTTTAGAAGCTCCAGTTATAGCTGTCAGGTTTTTATTTTTCTCTGCATGGAGTTGAGTTTTTAGCAATTTTTGCTGAAACAGTGTATATGTCTATTACACCTACTAAATATGTTGGATAAAATTTCTCTGCCTTTTTTTGTGTTGGTTTGAGGTTTTTGCTTGATACGCGTTTGTAATTAGACAGGATTTGTAAAACAATTGTGAGACTGCATGGTAACAATTGGTCTGAAAGTTGAATTTTAAAGAGTATTTCACTTATCGTGAGAGGTCTATTGAAATATTTCAGGCATTACTGAAAACTTACGCATTCTCAGGAATTTTAATTTTTTTTCTCCATAAATAAGTGAAATAGCTGTAAATTAGGTATCTTATTTCTATTAATGTAATCCAGAACACATATTCTTCTTCTTTTTTCTTTTCCAGAAAGGAGATTTTTTTTTCCATATCAATCGAATAAAATGTTAGAGATAACACATACAGAAATTGCTGTATATAGAGAATTTGTATGGCACCCAACATAGCAGATCCCAGTTACAAGCATAACAACCATAAGCCTGCCGGTCATTTCAAACCAGATGTATGTTTCAGAATGATTGGATTGGAAATGTGCAGGCTATTCTGCAAATAAAACATAATTTTGTATCTTTCCTGTCGTTTCAGGAGGTTCCTCTATATTGTATTTGTTTAGAGTAATCACTGTTCTTTCTGCCTGGTTTTCTAAATAGGAAAAAAACCAAAACAAAGATAGCCTAGATGAACAACCAATGCATGTGCAGCCTCACTGGATGAATGCCAAAACAGCTTATGTTTAGAGGGCTAAAAATTAATGAGAACAGACATGACTGGGCTAAACCCCACAGTGTAAGTAGGTAGGAAAGATTATAGTTAAAATACTGGTATGTAATATATTGCTACTAATGTTTTTCACAAGTGTTGGACATTTGTTGGCTATTTCATACAGTACTACCAAGCAGTTCCTGGTAGTTTTGACTTTCATAGCTTGCGTGTAATATAAAATTTATATGTGTAAAATAAAAACATCTTATGATAAAATCACATATACAATGAAAACAGTTCCCTTGTGGAAGTCATTATCTAATGAAAAGTGTATAGGGGAAATAAAATGACTGTATAGCAGTCAAGGAGAACGGACAGAAGGAAAAGTAAGTAAATACAATGACTTTTTCTGGATACCTGCAGTTCAAAAAACCCCACAATAAAGGATGCTGGTTTTTATACATATAAATATATATATATTTCAAAAGCATTACAGTACTTCCTGTAAGATTAGAATTACTGTTTCACCAACTAAATGATAATGTCTTTTCCAAAATATTACTTTTTTGATACTGTATTATAAGTTCTGCCTGTAATATTTTTGCATTGCTCATTATGAATATCAGGCCATTTTGTAAGTGTGGTTAAAGAGCAAAAAGATTCTTTACATCTCCAGCATAATATTATTACAGGGCTCATGAACTTGAGTAATCTGTAGTTTGAAGCTCCAATGCTATATTTACAAGAGATATGTATCCAGAATTTGATTACTGTGTTTTATTTAAAATGGAATGTTCTCTGGCTGTGCATATGGATGTGAAGTAAAACTATTAGCCTTAACTTTAACATTTGGGTATTTCATAGTGTTTATTTTAGTACTGGTGAATTAGTCACCAGTCAGTTTAAAAACAACAACAACAACAACAAAAATCACTTGGTTGAAAAATTGTACTTGAATATCCTTGCATGCTGCTAAACGAGAATTTTTATTTCCCCCATAACTTTTTTAATCCTACTTTATTAAGCTAACCTTGAAAAATAACAGGTCCAAACTAGAGTGGTGTGTGCGTGTATTACTCAAATATTCTGGTGTGATATCCTGTATGAATGATCATTTAAGTACAGTACATTACTGTAGAATCTAAATCAATCTTTATAACACATCAGAAGAGTATAAAACTAGGAATACAGTAATCGACATTGTAAGATATGTTAATAAAAGTCTACTGTCAATCTGTGTGTTCGTGAAATTTTTTTCTGTCTACCCCAGGTCATCCAAAATGTAAGTAATACTGAATTCCCCCCAATAGCCAGGCAGGTGTCTACACGTCAGAAGCTTATGTGGGCAAAGTACTTTGTATAGAGAGTAAATCTGCTATGGTGGGGTTTTTTTGTTTTCTTTTGTTACTTGCACAGTGTCATATATTTTGTATTAGTAATTTGGATTAATTGATTTTACTCATAACTATACCACTTAAAGTTGTTCTTCATTTTATGCCAGCTATTAACAGCATTGCTGCTGCAAACTGCTAAAATTAAAATGCTGAGTTGAGAAACTGTACTTCTGGGCAAACCGTGCTTGATGATCTTCTCTGTCAAATCCGTTTCTGGAATAACTATTACTTCAACTTGATGAATGTATATTTTTATGTATTAAATTTTTCCTTTTCTTTTGACCTTTGAGAAATTTGGTGAAACAGTCTTGTTTTGACCTTGACTTTTGGATAATAGTGTCGTTCTTCTTTTAGTGGTGGCCTGAAATTTTCAATGAATATTTTCATCACCTCTGCAATAGAAATCTTGCTTCTCGCAAGCAAATGGCATTTTTCTTTAAAAAGAGTAGCTTTTGCTACAGTATCCGACAAATGTAACTCATTACTTCAGAATCCAGTGAGATGCCTTTGTGGGGTGTGTATAGTTGCCAGAGGAGACAGTGAGTTTTGTGCTGATCTTGGTATGACTTGGATCTAATTTTCATCTAACCCAGATTCTGCAGTCCTGCTTTTCACTTTCTTTTCTCAGAGGTGGGGGTAGTGATGAATGGAGTCTGTCTGAGCATTAGCTTAGAAAAGAATGAAATTAATGCTGTTTGCAAAGTAAGAAAACCACAGGAACGAGCTTGACCCAGTGTGCGGGAGGTTCGCAGCTCTCTTATTACCAGCTGTGGGGTGTGAGGCAGTGCATGTCAAGTGAGGAGGCTGGCTCTGGGTGACAATCTGTGTGCACGGGATGGCTCACTGCAGTCAGTAGGATCCATGCTGCTGGTCTGAAGGCCGCGCTCCGTGAATGCCTGCTTTTGGTAGGGCACAGTGCCCCCAGCACCTACTCTCACATTTTCTCCAACTGCCCGCGAGTATTCTTACACTGAGAGGAGCCCCAGCTGCTGCGGGGTTCAGCCTTGTGACTTACCCTGCCCCTTCTGCCACTAAAATGTCCTCTCACTGCGCCCGTCGTCTTGCTAGTTGTACTAGCTATTAACTCCTAGAAACTGATGTCTTTAAGTAGGAAAAGCATATTCTCAGAGGTCAAACACTTCATGAATTCTTAGCTGTATAAACGGCCAGGGTGTCTTAATAAATTATAAAATCCTTTTAATTGACAGGTTTTTAATTATTTTTATTCACTGTATCATTTGTACTTTCTTACTACTAATCCTCTTCAGGAGATCTAATGCCACATGCTTCAAATATTGTGTTTCTTTGAAATAATACTGAGAAAGCAAAATTGAATCTTGTTAAATAAATTACAGTTTCAAAAAGCTAATCTTACTGCCCTAAAACATGATTTTTGCAATGTATGCTTTCGCATCATACAGGAAATGTGGGGGAAAAAAAAGCCACTGCTGTTTCAAAAAGCATTTTAAATTTAGCTCTTGAGTCTCAGTTAAAATGTCTCAAAATAAACTTTCATTAATGTACCATTACTTGAAAAGCCATTTCCTGTAATTTTGTCACTTGATGTAGAGCAGGCTGGTCTCTTAACTCATGAAAATGGGAGCTGGTTCCATGGAAACCCTTCACATCATTCAATGATATACTGCTCAGTAAACAACTTACTATATTCCTTTTATCTGTCTTTATCCTGTGTATGTAGCACATGGATGGTAAACCTTTGATTTCCGCTGATGTTTTAAGGATGGGAGCTATATTTTTTTTTTCCTTCCATTGCTTGTCATGGAGCCAGAACTTTCTGGGAGACAACTTTTCCTGTAAAATCAAAATCCTTCAGTCAATTTCATATGCTGCCCATGATGTCTGTGTTGTTTTAGCCACTGGAATTGTTTACATCACCTGTTGTCTAATACATTTCCCATCCTTGGACTGCTTTCCACTCTTGGCTACTAAACTTTTTAATAATTTTGACTGAAAACAATTACAGTGGGCTTATTCCTCATGGTTGGATTTTTAATTTTGTTAATGTTTCAACAACAACAACAAAAAAGCAAGATACCTTTCAGAGATTAAAACTGGGAAAAAAGCACACAAATGTATTGTTTCCTTCATTTTAACAATAGTTTTTCTAAGTGTTGGGCATGTCTGCCGTCTCTATGCTTCGGCCTTAAATGTGGTGACCAAATGTGTATGTGTCATATATTGAAGCAGAATGGAACCCCACGCTGAACCACTTAGCAAATCAGAACAATGTGTTCTCGAGGATTACATGTAAGTACTGGCAAATACTTAAAGAGTATAATGAGCCTTTGTCTGTTTTTCAGGTGTCAAGGAATATCCTTTGCACCTGGCTCTTGAAGCCACTAATGCAGTTTGCTGTGAGAAGTGTTTCCTGCTGTTTCTTTGAAAAGCTGGGGCGCTCTCCATGTAATGCAACCACATTTTTCCTGCCTTTGTTGTTTCCATATTGTATATGCAACTACCTTGTTTGTGTAGTATTCCAAAACAAAAGAACCCTAAAACAGCTAGAGAGCCCCCTGTAACTACGTAACAATACTTTGCAGACAAGATGGTGTTCTCTCAGAGCACTTTATGCACATAGCCAGGGGGTACAGCTGGTAACTAGTTTGTAAAGGCTGTGGCTGCTTTCTTGCTCTAGGGTGCTAGTCATTTTAGATTTGTTACACATCAGCTTTGAAAACTTAAAACTAACATTAAATTTTTTTCAAGGCATCTCCACAGGCCCTAAAAGATATGGCCTGTGTTTTAGGACAACCTCCTATTGCTCTTGAGAGAGTTTAGAGCTGCTTTTTTAATCTCTGGGAGTAACAACACAGTTAGTGAGAACTGCTGGTGTAGTTTTGCATCATAGAAGCTATAGACATGCAGGTTTTGTTAAAGTAAGGTTTCTCAGGGCAGCTGAAGGGACTGTTCAGTACTGTTTCATTTAGCTTCTCTAGCTCTGTTTTATCCTCTTGGTTTGGTCTCAACTTGTGAGCTCCTTTAAGACAGGGAACAGCTCCTGTTTGGTTCAGTAAGTAGGTGCTGCCCTATAATGGTAAATCAGCTGGCAGTCTAGGTAGAAGTATTTGCCATCACCAAAGAAACATAAATGTGCACACAGGACTCAAGTGAGATATGGCCCTTTCATGCTTCATTTTGATACTTTCTGCATGTTTTCCTGCTTTTCTGCCTCCGACCTCAAATGGCACTCCTTCCCACACAGACGTTTTGGCAGTAATTGAAATCACCAGCAAATTAAAATTGGTTTGTTTCCCTTCGTCAATTGTGGCTCTGGACATAATGATACCTCTTCAGCATCTCTACATCATCTTTTCTTTTTCCTGCCAGAAGCTGCTATCTCAAGAAACAAATATATTCTGAGTCAAATATGCTTATTGCCATTCATGAGTCTAGTGCTGTATTTGTACAATTGATACTTTTCAGCAGGTGGTTGATGTCATTCAAATAACCTTCAGATACGTGACTGTTCAAAATGGCTCATACTTCATTTATTCCGAACTTGGATTGGGTTGTGTTAGTCACATAGCTGGTAATAGCAAGATTTCCTTGTACAAGGAGAAGAGTATTTAAAAAAAAAAAGTAATTAGATGGGTGCTATTTTAGTGACACTTCTTTCACAGACTGGGATTCTTTAAATTGTGGGCAGAATTAGGGAATATTACTACAATTATTACATACAATTTTACAATTCCTATTCGTCTAAAGAAACAAGAAATCCAAAACAATCTCAAGCTAAGGTATACAGTAATGCTGTTCTGTGTGAGTACATTTCCAAGGATGCTGCAATACATTTTTTCACTGAATGCTGCAGAGCTGTGTGGCATCTAGTCCTCAGAAACACATGTCAAAGACGTTACGTTGGTGAATACCAGCAAGGTGGTTCCCTTAGCAGCAATAAATAGAATAAAGCTCAGCCCATTCAAGTGATTTACCTTTGTTAAGTGTGTGGCAGCAAAGATGGATTCTGAACACTAAGGGAACTCATTAGCTGGAAGAAGAAAAGCAGCAAATAAAGAACCGTAGATTTCTCTTACCCAACAATGCTATTTATTACAATTATATAGAGCATAATTATTGGGAATTTGCATAGGATATTCTTAACGTGAAATATCTCATTTTCTTTTTATTTCTGCAGCTTTTAATTTTCTGTACCACAGGAGAGAAAGAAATGCTGTATGAGGGAAGAGGGAAGGAGAAAACTTTGGGAAAGGGGAACAATTATTTGGATATGTTCACCTTCCAAACTTTATTAATAATGTCCTGCATACTCACTCAGGCCTAGCATTTGAGTGACATAGGCCTCTCAGTGGTTCAGATGTTCATCCACTAAGAGGAAATTCAGAGATTTAAACATCATAATTATGCCAGGTCTGTCCAGCGACAATCCTTAATGAAGCCAGGAGAGGCTGCAATGGCACTCCCAGTCACATTACTGCTGCCTCTGGGAAGAAAGCTGTACAATGCAAGACTAAGTATTACTCTTGGGAGCAGCACCCTCCAGCTCTGCAGAATAAAGAGTAAGTTCGTGGTATTTGGGTAACCTGACTCATGTTGTGGAAGAGCTACACGTTGGGTACCACTAACTGTGGTACACACCGCTTGCTAGAATCTGTCTGGATCCTGCTCTTGGCAATTGGTAACTAAAATACACAGCACGTAGGCTCTTCTGTGTGTATTGTTTGTTGTTGGCTTTTAAGTCCTCTGAGTCACCTTTCCTCTGGAGTTTAGACGTGGGAATGAATCCAGCATAATTCTAATTCACTATAGTTCAGCAATGCTATTTACATTTCAGTGCTGTCTCCACATCAGGCATTCCATCTCCCCCCCTTCGGTTTCCAGGTGTCTGCCCGAGGTCTGCAGTTTGTGCTTATGATTTGTGAGGGCTGGACTATGGTTATGTACCTTGCACTTTAGTCTTGGCTAGAACTGTTAAATTGTTGAACTGCTTCTGCTCTTTCCCAATGCAAGTGCAATTACTCTTTAATGCTGTGCTGCTACCTACATAGTTTTGCTGCACTTCTATAGGCCTTATCTGACTACTCTGCAGCTGCTGGCTTCCACTTTAAATCATCTTTGAAAATATGTGTAAAGCTCCAATATTATTCTCGCTATTTCCATTGATTTCAGAGACAGTGGAATCCACTCTTACATTAACATTGCCACTATTTCATTTCCTTCCTTGCTAAAGAATTTTTTTATGGAGGTTCTTTCTCCTTTTCAGTGCCCTTTGATGTTTTTTGCTTCAAAACTGTGCTGTAAAACTCCGCAGTTTCTTTGTCCTTGCTGTCTTCTGTATTCAGGTAATGCAGCAGTGTTGTATTCAGGATTTTTCTTCTACCAGTGCAAATGAGAGAAAAACTAGATGTCTCAGCTACAGCAACCATCTTTTATGCAAGTATGCACAGATGCATTAAAGCTAGGAGCTGTCATTTCAGACATCTGTCAAAATGAAACACTAACTGCAATAAGACCTTGGCTATCAGACCCCTTGGACATGGCTTACAGTGCCTGTAGCTGTACATGTCCTGCTTTTCCTCTCGGGCAGTGAATGGGACGGGAGGACTCTAGCATGGGAAGGGCTTTGGGATGAAATTATCATTTAGAGGTGAGAACTCTGAAAAGAAGCATTTTGCTTGCCACAGAACAGAGCAGGCAGGGAGAATCTGAGTATTGGCTCAGCAGGCTGAGAACTGGCAGCTTTGTTTCTTCCAGGTCCCTGACCTACATTCCTGCAGCCTGAGCCCTGATTTGGGACTGGAGATGGGCTCTGGGACTCTCCCAGGGAGCTATTAGAATCAACAGTACACCATGGTCTCTGCACACCTTATCCTTCCCTTTACCTTATTCTTTTGCTCTCAGTAATACAGCAACCCTACTCGGGCTGAGGCGCAGATGAGGAAAGTAGCAGGTAGAATGGTGGAATGTTTCCACGTGAACAAAACAAGATGTGGTTTCGAAGAGGAGGCAAGCGCTGACAGAGGGAAGTCTTAATGTGAGTTCTCCCTATTAATGAAGCAGAATGCTGATGAACTTCTGAGGTAAGAAAGGAAGATGAGGGACTAGTTGAACTACAGAGTTTATGTTTGTTTTCTCCACAATGGCGGCAACCCTTGAATGTGGTGTGTTTGTGTTCATTTGAAAGCTGAGAGGGCAAAACAGAAGCAGCACCCACATGACCTGGTAGGACACAACAATATGACACAATATGCATTAACTCAGATGCTTACAGTTCAGAGTGCTGTATCCACATTTGCCCAGCTGGAGTTAAAAACTGCCTCAGGATTTTCCCAGAAGTAGTAAGCATTTCAGCAGTGTCCTTGAAGTCTTCAGCAACTGTATTTTTCCTTCTGGCAAACCTGTTTAGTATTATTACATTAACTTCTGATTCACCAGTGTTTATGATGTGTGTAGGTTAATGCAAGCATGCATTCTGTTTGTAATCACAAGCCCATCTCCGGGCAAAAAAAATGCACACAGAGATGAACACGTATTTAAAAAGCGTAAGTCCTCCTTACTTTTAAAGGGACTTACTGCAGTAAATAATGTTTATATCCATTTAAATAAGGAGATTTTAAGACTATAAATCAGGGTAAGACAGTACATTTCAACTTTTTAATTACAGAAAGAACAGGTTCCATTAAAATTATATGGTTTATGATTAAAATACTGCCATTTATAATTTGTTGGTTACATGTTTCACTACAAGTAAGTACTGTATGTCAATTTAAACATTAATAGATTCACAAAAAAACCCCACCCTACTTAATGTACAGGAACTGAATGCTTCCATAGAATACACTTTGGAAAAGCTCATCAGTTAAATGCTATAGACTATTTACTGCCTAAGAAATACTCAATTCCCATTCAATTCTTGAGGCTGTAGCATTTTATAACAGTTCATTTAATAATAGCTTTTCACATTTTGGCATCTAGCCATGGCCATAAAAGTGACGAATTATTTAATTTTCAAATACAGTCTAAAGAAAGGCTAGGAATAGATTGCATTAGTGAAACCACTGTATAATGGGCCAATCATCACTGCAGGTGTAGTCAGAAATATTCAACAATTAAGAGCTGTTCATTTCTACCTGAGATTTGCAAGTAACAACAAAAAATAATGGCTGCACTTAAATATGGCTTGTTTTCGTTTGGCTTCATGATAAGCAATGTTCATGTACTAGTTTAGGATTGACAACTCTTCCTACTGCTGCAAGCAGTAACATTAACAGTCTGACTGCTAGCAAAGACAAACCTTTGAAGTGGAGGTGCCAGTAAAGAACATGACCAAAAATAAATCTATTCCTTTAACCTGTATAACATTACAGAAATGGAAGGGTTATGTGATCTGAAATTTATTCCTCCTGAAATGTGTAAGTTAGAAATAAAATAAGGGGTTTTAGGGGTTGTTTCTTTTTTTGTTTGTTTGTTTTGTTTTGTTATTTTAAATTACAATTAATTAGCTGCCTTTTCAAACTCCATGTTATTGTATTTCTGTGATTCATGGATGACTCTATTGGCAAGTTGTGAATTCCAGCTGCACTTACAAAGCCATTGTAACAAAAACGGCAGCACTGTGGAAGACACTGTCTGTCTGGAAATCCACCATGGGATATGAATTTCATAGGGATACCACTCATGTAGCTCCAGTACAGTGCAGGTACCCATTGTGACTGTAACCTGAATGGAAACAGGTACGTTGAATAGGCTGGCAGTGTTTGGAAAAGTGATTCTAGCTGGCCTGCAAGGACTTAGTGAAAAGGGAGTGAAAACCCACCAGCATCAGAACAAAGCAAGCAGGTACGGCAAATATAAATTCAAGAGATTGAATAAAGAAGATTAAGATATAAATAAGCTTTTGTGACAGAGCTCACAAAGGTCTAGATTGTATGAGCTGAAATTATTTAGTGATAATTGAAGAAATATCTATGGTTCAAAAACCAATGTAAGAATCCAGGGAAAATCTGGGAATATCCAGAGCTTCTTGATTATGAAAGAACTCTCAAGAATGCTGAGGGAAAAATATGCAGACTAGTGTATGTAGATGTTGTTTTTGCTTGAATCTAGATGCTTCTTATGCAACTTGATGAACAATGACATTTTAGAACCTTACGCACAACTAACAGGGAAGTTTTAATCTATGTTGTAACTTCTGTAAACTCAGGGCACGAAGAATTAAATATTTGGATCTACCTTGGACAAGCTTGTTGATTGTCCAACAGGGTCAGCTTGACCATATGTGTCTATATTACTATTTGCTGTCTATGTTACAATTTGTTGTTACAGTGTTTATATAATTCTGCATACTACATGATTTTACAATTGCAGACAACAAGAGAAAATAATGGCTTGTGAAGAAGACTTTGTATATTCCAGTGTACAAAAATTCACCAAAACAATAGTATGAAATGGAGGACTGCTCAGAAAAACTTACAGAGACTTCTGTACCACCTGTCTCTTTCTAATGTTGTCATGGGGTAAATTTTGAGAAAATGCTTAGGATTTACATTTCCTACTGACCACCTGAATTAAGGTCTGGCTTCAGTTACTTTCAGTTTTGATAAAGGATTATCTTACTAGAATATGGATGCCAGAAAAAAACGTGTGTCTATAGGATTACAGAGTTCACTAATCAAAAGAAAGGTAAAAAAATTACTGTACTTTGGTCAGAATGATGAAAATTTACTGTTAGAAACTACTGCGTTGTTAAAACAAAACTGGTACAGCAATGGATAAAGGTGGTACTGGAAGAGTTTTGTGGAGAAATACCATTGCTCCTCAGTCTTTAAAGTGGATCTTAAATAATTATGAAAAGATACTTATATATATGATATATATAAAAGTATTTTTATCTATATATAGTATATATATACATATATATTTAATATATCTATATAAAGTATATATAAAAAACTCCTTTGTAGTTTTTTTTTTAATTATGAAGATTACTTACAGACTACTTAAATATAGATGAGAACGGATCTAGTGCTTTCATATTTGAAGTGGTACTGGATGCTGTGGAGTGTCAGACCTCACTGAAGCTGATGAATACAGCTGTTGCTCTTTATTCGCAACAGACTAAATTAGAGCGATCCAAATTGTTGCCCAAAACACAGCCCATCTGGCTGATCAGAACCCAACGGTGTGTTTGTGACTATGAAAATTGAGATCTCCTTATCTTATGGATCAGCATGTCTCACTATATGAGAGAGAGAGACAAATAGAAAATCTGTGGAAGAAGCAGAGGGTGATGGTGATGAGCTGGCGAAATGCTCACAGGGAGACTGCTGGAGAGGGCTGAGGAGGGGGCCTGCGCCATGTGCTCCCTTGAATGAAGCATTGGCACATGGAGCAAAGGAACAGCCTCCCACTTGTTTCCCTGAGACTTTTTGTAGGCAAAGTGTGTAAGAGAAATATCTACCTGAACGTCTTCTCATCAAGAAACCAGAAACAACCCGAAAAATGGTTATGCCTGAGCTCAAATCAAGACTAACGCGTACAAAAGGAGAAGCCCAAAAGCAGGGGGGGCTCATACACGCTCATTCCCAAATGGTGAGAAATGATGTATAACACTCCTCTCTTCACCAGAAATGCTGTATAAAACCGTTTTCTTCACCAGGCCCCATTTCTCAGAGCACAGATGGAACTGCACTTGCAATTCATTATTCTGGGCAACGAACTGAACACACAGAGACGAGCGCGGCACTTAATCTCAGTGAAAGCTATTTAACACTACCTCTGCCGTTACACGCATCAATTTTACTTCTTGCTGCTAACTGCTGCTCTTCACAGGCTCACTGAACGCTGCCCTTCCCAGACGGCGCCCCGCACCGCGCGCTGAGGGACCCCGGCCGGTGCCGCGCCCCGCGGGCAGCGCTCGTGACCGCGCCGGCCCTGAGGGAACCGGGCGGCGCTGCCTGAACGGGCTCATCGCCGCCGCCGCCCCGGCACAGCGGGGGCCGCTCCGCCGCCCGGCGCTGCCCCGGCCTCTCACCCGTGTGCCGTGGCACATCGTCCCACCCTGCCCCGGCGGGCCGAGGCTCCGCTCCCGCCAGGTCTGCGGCCCGGCGGGACCGCCGTGTGGGGTGGGGGCCGCGCGCCAGCCGAGGGGGGCTTCGAAATGGCGGCCGCCATTTGCCGCGCGGTCAGCGGGCGCTCAGAGGCAGGCGGGGGCTGTCACCTCTCTGAGGGAGCCGGTGCTGGCGGGGGTCGTCATTACCGCCGGGAAGTTGCCTTTCCCCCGAAACTGAGAGAAGGCTGCTTTCAGCTGCGGGGATCGCGGCAGGGGGGGGAGGGGAAGCGGCCCCTGCGCTGCCCGCGGCCCGGTTGAGCGGTGCGTGCGCACGGCCGGGACAGCGCCGGTACCCTGCCGCCGTGTGTGGCGGCTAGCTGTGCCCGCCTTTCCAAAATCTATAAGTAAGCAATACTCAAACAGGAAAAATCAACGTGATTAAAAATAGAAGATAACTACAAGGCAAGGAGTTAAGTAGGTGTGACACAGGCGTCAGGCACATCGGGATAAAGCCATGAATAACTGAAGAAGTCTCTGTAAGTTCCCTAAATACCAAAATAGATCTGGCTCTAGTGTGTAGTACTTTAAGTGACCTACTAGTAACTAGTGAACTGTGATATACATTGCAAATACTACAATATTTGATAAGTTACGTTAAGCAAATATGTGTCCTTTTCTCCCTTCCTGGTACATACAGGTATGCAATTATTAAAAGAATGGAAAAGGTACTGTTATCCAGAGACAATATTAGACACAAACCAAGAAGAAGAGGCTAACTTAAAACATCTTTCACGTTAATTCTCTGAAGCAGTGCATTCAGTTCTGTGTAAATACAAAATGTTTTTCAATTTTCATATTTAAAAGCTAGTTTTCATTCTCCCCTTCAACATCTGCGCTTTGGAATTCCAATCTCATTGCACTGTGAAAACCAAGGAATGCTGTTTTGTTCCGAGGTATTTTGAAACTAGTACGTGGGAAGCTATGTTCTTGTACAGAAATTTCTGGTAGTATGAAGATGTATAATATTGATTCAGTGTTAGCAAATCAGATGTAGTTACTGAGGTGTTTCTGGCAAAAACAGTGAATTGCTTGTATCTAAACCTACGGTGGAGTCTTGTGGAATGTTCTGAAAATATGTGGAATCCATTTTTTAGACCCTTTTTATACCTCCAAATTGGAGTCCCTCTCAGTTCTTAATGTGCAATTTCAAACTGCAATGCATTTATTTTTCTAAATTATATCCTTTAATCCTCTAATGTTAATCTAATTTGGTGTAAATTACTGACATTGTAGCACATAAAGTAAAAATAGAAGAGTTCACCCAAGTTTTGTTCCAATGTGACTTGAACCAAGCAGAGCTATTTTTCTCCTGAGCTAAGATTTTCATATGGTAGTCTGGCTAGAAGGCAAGGTGCATATAGATTTCTAAAAGACATTTCAGACCCTTTTAAAATGGAAGGTCAGTTTAAATGCAAATGGATTGTTTTGGAAACAGGGAAGATGTGAAATACCATGCTGGTACTTGCTGCTCCATGGTGTTCTGTGGTTAGGAAGCTGTAGGAACATTATCTGCAGCAATAAATATTTGTGCATGTTGGAGAGTGAGGCCCCCTGTGTGATTCCTTCCTCAGAATTATGTGCTGCCCTGTTGATGTATGTGTAGTAAATGATTTATCTAGTACCATCCAAAAGCCTTGATTAGAAGAAATATTGTACCTATGTTATTGACTTCTAAATATGGGGAATAGAGATTTAGTGAGCAGTGCAGTGGCAGTTTGGTTGTGTTAAGAGCTGCCAGCAGGACCAGTTTTGCAGTGTTTTTGCCAAATGCATTCAGAATAAAAAGTTCATTGGACAAAGACAATGATTCTTGTTCTACTAATGACTGGAGAGGCTCGCTAACAAGGGGCTCTCGAGTGCAAACTTGTTTGAGGAGGAGAAACATTTGTGTCAGAAGTTACTGTCTTTACCAGCCTTCTGCCACCAGCATTAACAAAGCAAGGCTTCGGGATCGATGCACCACACCAGAAACCTGAAAAATAACTTGAGAAACTGCTGTAGTTTAATTGTGCAAGATTTCGGGACAAAGAAAAAAAAAAAAGAATTTTACCCTCTCTGGGGAAGAGAAGTTCTCCAAATAACACATTGTGTAAAGCTGTACATACTTCCCTTGTGTCAAAGTGGGGAAAGCTGAGTGGCTGTGGCTAGGATGCCACTACTCTGGGTTAAATGTCTGGCAGTGTTAAGGCTGAGCTTTCCCATCTTAATGCTGCACAGCAGGCAAGAAGCTCTGCTGAACACAGCTGAGAATTGGCCCGTGGTAATGGCATGTGAGGAGGGCGGAGGAAGTGTGAGATTTCTCATTCTTTGCTGCTGCATTGTAAGGAAAAAGGCATGTCAGTAGCCTTTTGTTGGCTGGTCCTCTTTTTCTCCACCCCTCATCCAGTTGTTCCTTCCCCAGGCACTGACTGTACCCTGCTGCAGGGAGCGGGAGTACTGATAACATATGTGGAAAAAGGATATGTTTGCAGAACTACACATTTGAAAATGCTGGACTGAGTTAATTTTACAATGTTTATTCTGAAACAGATGAAAATTCAGAAAAATGAATGCATCTCCTGACATAGCATGATGCAAACTAATAAAAGGAGTAGCTTTTAGTTGGAAAGCGTGTGTGAAGTATAAATGTCTCCGAATAAGGGAAGAGTTAAAGCTAGCACATGTACTTTTGCATCTTTCACTGTTTCTCGGCCCTTGTAGCCACTACTTTCTTGGTCAGAATATTAAGAGAAAGTATAAGGCTGTGCTTGCCTGCTTATCCTGACAGCATTATGGTTAATGACAATTAAAGTAGCTGGAGTCAGTTTTCTTTTCCTTCTTCCTGTGCTGATTGATAGCATGTTGACAGTAGAGAGGGTGTGTTTGGTACACTGGTACATTTAGCCCACCTGAGATAATGGTATAATTACTGCTATCATTCTTTTCAGGCAACCGTTTATCTAACATTCTACATGGACACTATATTTTTTGACTTTGCATGGACCTTTCTCACCTTACACACAGTTTCTATGATTCACAAGAAAATTCTGTCTCTTTCAGTCTCCTGGTCATGCCACTACTGCAGCAGAAACAATAGGGAAGCATTCACCCCTCTAAGAGCAGTGCTTGCACTAACCCCCAGAGATTTCTGTGGTAAGCAACCTGAAGCTCTTGAAAGGGATGTAATTTCCAGGGGGTCAAAGCCTAAAAGCTTCAATGGTATATTAAGATGGACATTTTGATGTAAAAAAGATCTGGTTGTATTTAATCTGCATTGAATTATTATTCCCACATTGTGTGCGGTGTCTGAAAATTATATATTCAATAGTAAGGTTGATTCTGTAAAGCAGGTAGCACCTCTGTTAATAGAACTTCCTGCCTTGTATATAGCTGGGCTTTATTCACAGAAGACAGGAACTAATTGTCCATCTTCCTTTGTGTCTAAACATGAGAGCCAGCCACTTGACTTTTGGCTGCCTAAGATTCAAACCTGGAGGGAGTTCAGAGCAAGGTATAAGAAAGAAAGATGAATTTGGTACTTAAATGGAGTAAGCAAGTTAAGGCACTCAGTCCCAGTTTCACAGAGGCACCGCGCAGACAGTTTCTGCTATGTCCTTTTCCTGAGTGATGCCCCTGTCCTGGCTCCACATGCTGGTCCTACTTTCTCATTGTTGTAAATGTCAGTTTAAATGTCCAACTTCCATGTGGATATTCACATTTTAATACTTAAGATGAGTCCTGTGTCTCCCACCCATAGAGTTAGGAAGCTGGCATTTAGATGCAGAAGTGTGAAGTGTCTGAATAGATAATGTTGTTTTTTTGAATGCTGTCCTTATCATTAGTGTCTGCTGCATGGCACTGAGACTAATAAGAATTCTGCAGAACAGAATACAGAGGAACTAGAAAATTCTGTCTTGAGAGGAGAAATTGCTGTCAATTTTTCCTTTCATCCTGGCAAGGTTTCTCATGTTGGTTGGTACTTTCTAATTGCTATCAGCAGTATCAAAAGACACAAAGTTATGTAAAAGAAGTTCCAGTCTTTGCCCAGAAATCCATAGACTTCATTCCTGCTGTGCGGTGCCATATTCAGAGTTAATTGGATGACCCAATTTTAAACCTGAAATACTATATGAACTTAGAGACTGTATCAGTGCAATTTTAAGTTGCTTGAAGAGCACATTTACAGTCTTGGGTACAAAAAACTGGAGGGCAAACTCCAGTGTTGGAAGCACATTAGCAGTTAATGCCTGAAAAGAGAGATGACCAGTGGAATGGGAAGGTACACAAACAACTATATGATAAAAGCAAGATATTTCCATTTTAGTCAAATTCTGCTTTGTAAGAGACTGGAGGCAGTGTAAGCGACTGTGTTCATTGTTCCTCTGCACTGCAATAAAGCATCATTCTGCTGCTTTCCATATGCCATTTAGTGTTTGAAACAGATCAACTGAGCATGAGTTCAGGAAACTCTTAAGTTCCCTTCAAACTAAATCAGACTAAGTTTTGAATTTCTGTTTCATTCATCATGTGCTTTTGGGACCTCCTCATGTTCTTGTTAATAATTCAGCCTTTGCCTATTCTAGGTTTATTGTTCAGAGAGACAGTACCTTTTGCTGAGTCCAGCATATGGCCAACAGGAGCTATGTCAGGTGAGGAATGCAACCTTCAGTTTTTCACCTTATTCTCTTTTGTTGTTAATCAGCTTTGGAAAAGAACTATAATGCATGCAGTCAGGTTCATGTATGTCAATAACTGTTAGCTTGGGTAGCCTGTTACTTTGAAACAGCTGGAGAAATGCCAAAGATCTCAAGTGTCTTGAAGGCTGTCAAGCTTTTGCTTTTTATGTTTGTTGTTGCAGCAGCTGAGAACACAGCAAGTCCTGAAGCAAACTGGATTAGGTAAGAAAGAATTTTTAAATGTCATCTTCTATGGCACCCTGGAGAAAATACAAATGTATTGTGTTGTTCTGACTCCCTTCCCACAAAATAGACGAGTCCTTGTCTCATCCTCGTCTCATCCTCCTAACACGTCATAATTATCTTAGAGATGGTCAGCTAGTAGCTGTGAAATGTTGCTCTGCTTGCAGCTGTATTTCTTAATGGTTTTCTTTTTTTTTCTTTCTCAAGTAATGAAATTGGAGCTGTCAAGCTAGGCAAAATAGCTGACTTCCAATTTTGTCGTAACACCAAGAACATTGTGAAAGTTACTACGAACATGTGATTAAAAATAATGGTTACTGACTGTTGCTTCTCAGCCTGGCCTTCATACATTTGTAGCAACACAGCTGTATTTGGCTCAGGTTGCACTAGAAGTGTTCATTCCATTCAGGAACATTCCCTAAGGGTAGAACTGCCCTTGTGATTGTGGCTTTTTTAGCCACATCTCTTTCTACTGCTGTTCAGAAACTGCTTGCTAGAGAGAGACTTTTGAACTGAGTGGTGCATGGTGTGATGAGATACAGATCTCTGTGACTGGTAAAATTCTTAGTTATATTTACTAGGGAACTCTTCAGCCTCATCTCTGAAGGAAAATAAAGTGCTTAGTTTCTACAGGCCTTACCTGTTAGCTTCCTTCAAAAGTTTGTTACAAATCGTACCTTAAAAGCTTCTAGTCTTGAGTTATGAGTCTGTAATGTTGATGTTTTTGATGATGGGCAGTGCCTACAGTACTTGAAGAGGAATAAGCTTTTTCAATCTTGATGCTATAAGAAGGAATGGGTTGTGAAGAGTCCAGCCTGTACTGCTTTCATTATAACTCCTGTCTGAAGAATTGACTCATGGTATACTTTTTCCTGCTTGGGTTCTTTGCCAAAAAAATAAAATGGTAGCTCTGTTTCTTATCAGGATTCATGGCCCTGTCAGTGTCAACCTATTGTGAAATGATACCCCAAGGATTCCATTATCAAAAATTTTAGAAAGAAAATTCAGTTCACTGAGAATATTAATGCTGTATGTAATAGTTTCCAACTAAGGATTTATATATCTGCTGCCTCTTTTTTTTAGAAAAAAAAAAGTTCATGTGTGGAGTTCTTAACGTATGTGTATAGTAACAAGAGTAGCTCTTTTTAAGTCAGTCTGATAATGGAGCTAATGGCAAGACAGTTGGCACTGTTGTGCTAAGGTGATCTTCACTCTTGCAAGACAAAATATACTTAGATTAGCACATTTTTGCAGAGGTATGCAGTTATCCATGTGTATAAAAATTTGACTCCTATTAGCCAGCAGATGCCTGTGCCCTTGACAAAGCTGTCTTTGCAAGATAGATATATCTGTAGAATGTACAGTGATCTATACTGTATGCCACAGTTTCCTCTCCAAAACACTTTGTGACTTGCAAATTTATAAATGTTTTGGGGATCAGGTGGAGGATCTTGCAGTGCTGCAATGATATTTACTCTGGTAAGGCTGCCCTGAGGCCCAAGTGTATCAGATGGCTGTAGTACCAAGTAAATCCTCTACTCTGTCCTTGACACAGTTCCAGCTCTACCATGGATGCTGTACTGAACTTGTAGGTATGAAATTGCACCTTATCTTTGCTGCCTTCCCAGCCTCTTTCTTACATTTGGACCCAGGTATGCAAATCTCAGATAGAGCTTGTTAACCTCAGTCGTGAATCAACTTGTTCCAGGTGTGCTGTTTTCTATCTATGGATTTTGGGAAACAGAAGGTTTTTGCAGAAAATTCTTTAGGAGAACTCTGTCACTAATAAGCAGCATACTGTAAATGCTTTGGGTAAAGGCTTTATAATACCCTGTGGTGGGGGAGGTATCCTGCAAAGGGGGAGGGCACTTGTTTTACCGTGGGCTGCTTTAATCCAGCTGCAAGGCTGACGCTAAATACAGATTCGAGATTTATATGGAAATGGTGTGTTGTACGCAAAAATAGACTGCGCTGTTATTTAGGTATAAGAAGGCAGAGGCATCTCTGTCTTTTTTTTAGTGAATAATGAAGGAATATTCAGGGAAATTTTTCTTCCTGGCATTGAAATCTGAAACAACAGAAAGTGCTGCTTAAAACTAAAATAGTGCTGTCTCTGTTCTTTTTAATTTCCTGGGTAGGCATGGAACTAGAAGACTGATGCTGATCCCAAGGGGGATCTTGTCTTTATGTTTGACTACTATTTGGAAAAAGAAAAATCCCATCCATTGTTTCATAAATATTTCCTGTGCAAGCAGAACTCTGCCAGGTGGAGACTTTCCTGATTCAGGGTTCTCTGCTGCTTCTACCCTCAGCTTAGGCATCGAGCAAATGTCAGGGAAAGAGAGAAATGGTTTATGATAGCTCAGCTATAAGAATAATTTGTTCTGCTATTTTGTGACCAATACTATTGCCAATTCTTGTCTTTTCCATGGTCTCCCTACTTCTACTCTTCTGTGTTACCCAGCCTAGCATGAGCTGAAGGGTAGAAGGGAACCATAGTTAATTTGGGCCTGAAAGACAGGCAGGGCTAGAGGTTTCAGAAATACTTCTTTCTTCAGGGATCTGTCCTTCCATCCTACCCGCCCTGTGTAAATGTATCCAAAATTATCTAATTGGCAGTAGATTTTAACACAAAGTAAGAATTACCATAAATGGAGAGAAAATGGAAATGGAGAAATGGCTTAATATGGTGCAACGATTTCCAGAGAGAGTTGCCCCTTAGCATTAAGAAGACCTGAGGGACAGTCCACTGAAGACTCCCAGGACTCTGGCTTGGTAGAAGGGGGTTTGCTTTCAAATGCTCAGCAGCTCAGCCTAGATTTTGCAGGATCTGTCATCTTATTGAGGCATTTATTTTAAAAACTGTTTTTCAATAGTTGCTTTCCGGTACAGTTGCCTTTTGATTTGGAAGAAAGATAAATTACTGGAATGTTCCCTGTGCCAGTTATTGCATGCTTTTTAACATATTAAATTTGAGAGGAGCCAGCAAAACCTGGAGGTATAGGGAGAGCAGAAGCTCTGCGGGTTCCTAATCTCAACATATGTCAGCTAGGTAGTCTGGATGCCACCTATGTAAGCAGTATCCAGATACTTCACCTCTTCCATGGGACAATCCTGTTGTGTTTGTAGCATGTCCAAACAACCTGTCACTGAACTATTCATTACATGGTTGCATTTGCTCTAAAGAATCAGTGTAAAACCTGTTCTGAAAGGACAAGAAAAAAAATACTAAAAGCCCCATTTCTGATACTGAAAGTACGTAGTATTGATGTTGCTAGCAGTTTTCCTGGGTGTATGGGGAATAAACTTGGACAGAGTGCATTAAACAGGAGGAGTAATAGGAAGTGTAGAGTGGGATGGCAGTTTTCATGTCTCCTTGTAAGTTTTTTCACACTATATTTTAAACCTGCTGGAGGGCTGAATGATAGATGTGATTAATTCCACCTCACTTGTAAGAAGAGGGCATGTTTGGTGCACATCTTGTCTTCACTTGTTCTTTCATTGCTTCTGTCAATAATTACATGGATGATCTTTATACTTGGTGTGTAGCCTGTGAAGTGGATATAAAGACCTGTCAGACTACCTTTTCTAATGCATTTTCTTCTTAGGAAACAAACCTAACATAAATGTCACCTGCACTATGAGCAATTGTAGCAGATGGAACATTGAATTAATGGCTCTGAGAGGCAAGCCAGGAAAGATTATGAGATGATGTAAATATGGTAGATATGATACATGATTCAAAAAATTTCCTGTGATTAAAAGTGAATTCAAGAAATAAGAGTATATCTTCAAGAAGTTAAAGAGTATTTAAAAATCCCCTGTCTTTTTTACTTCCGGAAAAGTATTAAAAAAACATTTGCAATTATGTTTTTAGCAAAAATCTTCTATTAATTTAATTAAAAGGACATTTTTCAGCTGTGGGCCTTAACATTCTTTTGTAACAAATATTCTGAATATGCTTAAATGTAGGGAATTTGCTTATAAAATATGCCTGGTATGATGCCTCATGTTTTGTGGTAAGATCACTGTCTCAGTGAAAAACGATTATAAAACTAAACTGGTTACTGGATTGAAAATCATATATTGTCATCAAACGCAGAGGAAGGACTGGTGTTAGTCAAAGAAAGTGACTTGAATTTAGCAACTGATAATAAATAAATAGGAAGGTGGTGTTAGCACAGCTCCCGTGCTGGGGTTTCTTTCATAGGTCCAGGGAATGGAAGCTATTTATATGCTGGCAGAAAGTTTGGAGGGTCTGCAGAAGTCAGCTAACAATAAACTAAAGAAGTATGCCAGTGACTCATGTAAGCAGGCTAGGTTGCTTTTCACTGTAGCGGTAGTTTGGCCTCTTTCCAGTTTCAAGAGCTAAGGCCTATCACGACTGACTGTAATACCGTATATATTGTAATACAGAGAAACTAGCTGGTTTAATAGCTAGACAAAAGGTGATGATTTATGATGGCATAAGGTTGCTCAGCTGAGAGCTTCACAGAGTTCAGCAGCACTGCTGAGAAAATGTGCTTGGTTTCACACTCCCTCATAGCAGTGAAATGGCTGCTGTGAAATGAACACCTTCTTTTGACCAATCTGTGAAAAGGCATTTACAACAGAAAATTCACCCACTGTCTGAGCTGGAAGGTGAGCGCTCTTTGTGACAGGCTGAAAGACTGGGGATGTAACATCTACAAGGAACAGCTGAGAATGTAACCTAGAGTACTTGTTAAATCAGGCAATGTCCTTTCACCTGTGAACAGTTGTGGTGAAGAGTCCATGCCCCACTCCCCCTTTCATAAATTAGAGTGATCTTTACACATGTAAAAGGCACATCTTTTGCAAACTGATTAGCTCCGTGCAAATCAAAATGGGAAAACCAGCCTTTTAGCCTTCAGAGCTACAGTGTGGACAAGGAGGCTGTAATGCTGCTGCTTCTTCAAGGTATGCTTCTTGGTACAGCTATCTTAAGTTTTCCTCATATTTGCCTCCACATGCTGCAGTCATTCCTCGTGATTCCTGGTAAAGGTGTTCCTGAAGTGGGAAGTCATGGGGTGGCTCTAGCTCCCAAATACTAGTAGGTTCCCGTTTTCGGGGCGTTCTCTGGAGTTAGTTACTCTGAGTTTCTCTTTTGACTGGCAGTATCAGCTTACTTGACATCTGATTAACTTGTACGTACTGCTGATAACACAGGCATATGTAAACTCAGATATTGCACAAACTCGGGTATTTCAGCAGAGTTTCTGTTCAGCTCTTATTTGCATTTTACCATTAGTTAACTGGAAGAGAATAAAGGGAATATTAACCACTTGGGAAGGAAGGACTACAAACAGCTTTTTGGGGAGCAATGACAGAAGCTCTGATAACAAGCACATGAGGCAGTGATCTTAAATCTTAAACCAAAGTGAAATTGGAAACTGCCTGGGACCAAGAGCCAGCAATCAGCACTGTACAGTAAAGCAACACAAGGGCCACAAATGAGGTGTTTGAAAGTCAGGAAGCTGGCAGTAGAGTGGGACCTGCTGAAGCAGCTGGAGAGGGACACAGCAATCAGCACCACAGTGCTGCAAGGGCTCAATAAATGATTTATTTACTTGGTGGAGCTCTGAAGGAGGAGTTTGCCTTAATTACTGCAGTCCCTCAGAGGCACAGAGGGAAAGAATTCCCTGCACACAAGTGTATTTCTAGACCTGATCTGTAAAAAGTCATGCTATACTTTTCTTCTGAAACAGATCTATTGCTGTGGCCACACACCCCCTCTTCCTGCCAGTAGCCAGCTCTTACAGTAACATACCATTCCTGGGGCTTTCACCTTTCTCTGTATTTTCATCATCCAGTCGGTTACTGTCTCCATGTTCACAATCTTTTGTAAGAGGGACCCTGTTCATTGGTTTGTTGTTGTGTGTGTCCCCCATTACCCACATGGTCATGGTACTTTTGAAGTGCTTTGGAGAGCAAGTTTTGCCTTTTCCTTTAAGAACTCAGCTTTGTTGTCATGCTTTCCTGTCTGTTTGAATGTAGTCTGTTACAGATATATACTCTGCTTGTCTTAAACCAAATAATTAATAATCAGAAAATTAAAGGAAAAATGACATACAGTTATGCTTCTGTTTGTTTATGAATGAAAAGAGTGCTGCCACAAAGTTACACTGATACCTTCTTAAAAAGTAGTTGCAAGAATTGCTGCTCCTGGGACTATTTCTTATAAGGAATGTAATGAACATTCTTCTAGCACTATGAGAACTTTATTGTAGTCTGTTTTTAATAGTTGTAAGGTGACCTATGGGGTAACTTTCTGTCTTTATTTAATCTTACTTTTCTGAGTCTTAACAATAGTACATCTGGAGAGATGCAGAAAACATAGCAGTGTGAAGTTTTAATGATTAAAACTTCTGTAAACTTTGGATGGTGCAAATATATAAACCTTATTTGTCTACCTGAAATATGGAGTCATCTTTCTAAATAAATTTAAAATATCTCCTGTACTGTGTTCTACAGGAAAGAGAAATTATTAGGAGTGTTTCAGGAGGCATCTTACTCTAACATTCAGGCTTAAATGAAGGACCTTTGCTAGTTCTGTACTGGATAAAAGTGAAAAGGCTATATATCTCCTTACTAAACTAAAGTCTTGATGACAAACAGGTGTGAATATTTAATCAGCCAGAAGAATACTTCATTACCATTCAAACTTAGTCTTATGCTTTCGTGAACTCCAGAGACTTACAAATCAGAATGATTTTATAATCTGTGGCAAAGACTAATTTTGTTAAATGATATATACTAAATTGCCAGAATTTTGCAAAAGCTGTTATTAATAGAAGAAAGAAAATAAATTTGAAAATAGGTTTTAGGAGAGGGGATTTTTTAAAAAGCAGGTCCTGAATTAAGGTTCTAGTGTGGCATTTTGTGTAATGAAATATTGGTTGTCTTAGTAGTTACTCAGTTAAGAACAGTATGTCCTTATGGCCTCAACTGCTTGCATATTCTGCGTGAAGGAAGAAAAAGAAAAAAAGTTTGTTTACCTTAAAATATTTGCCTTACCAGTTCCACACCACACTCCTTTTGATTTCAATGAACATTATCTATGTAAACAGTATCTAGCATAAGATAAAGACATTAAACTTTAATCTAAGAGTCTATGAACCCTAACAGTTATCACCAGGCAATGATGTAGCACGTGTATCTTCATCTGTCTTCCTTTAAGCAGGTGAAAATAGTGACCATGAGAAAAACGTATCTGACTCATCTGGTAATAGGGCTTTTGGATCTCACTGGTTTTGCCTCTTGATATGCACTCAAGGATCTGTAGATCTGTAGGTCTTCCTACTCTTTAGTTTGAAAAACATGCAAGGTTTAGCATGTTCTGAGGGAGGGTAGCCTGTAAAAAGGCTTGGGTAAAGTGCTTGTAGGCCCTCTGCAGTTCTGTGAGGGCAGGCGAGATGAGAGCCACCGGTGCCAATGAGGCAGCAGCAGCAGTAGTGGCCTTTCTGAGCATGGGGTGTCCAGGCAGGACCCAAGCCAGGCAAGGGGGTCAGGCCCAGCGATGGCAGTCGGGGTCAGCTGACAGTCCAGTGACTGCCAGACAAGCCTGTGGCAACAAGGCAGACTCAAGGTCTGGCCAGTAGACCAAGTGTGCAGATTAGGGTTTGGGTCCGGGTGAATGGGGTACCTGCTTGGGCAGAGGCATGGCTGTAGGATAGCTCAAGCAGGGACCAAGGGTGATAACCTCAGGTTAAATGCAGCTCCCAAGAGAAGCAAATACCCTGACACTGCAAACTTCCGCAAAATTATGTAGTCCATTGTGCTGCATATGTCTCTTTGCATGTGCTGGACACCGTTTAGTGCTGGTTGTTGCCATGGATAAGCAGTTTTGCATGCTGATCTTGCTTGAGTCAGAGCTCACATGCTTGTCTGCTGCAGGTCTGTTTTCTCCTAATATGTGGGGTTCCTGAAAACCTTTGTGATGTCAGAGTACAGCCCACTCGAGTCATTCTGTCATGGGTGAACTTCGGCTGTCTTGTCAAGGATTAATTCTGGATTTTGTGGTAGTTTTCTTTTGAATGATCATAAGATGATATTTTATCAGAGACATTTAATTTGTAAACTTGCGTGATTGTCTCTTTTAATCTCTTGACAGCCACATTTTTAAAGTTTTTCTTAGTACACATAATGAAAACAAAACGTCTGATGGATTTCTTTATTACATGGAGTACCATATTCCTTCTGGCTTTGTGACATAGTGCTGTACTTCTTTTCTACATCTGAATTAGCAAATACATCAACTGCTTCAGAATCTGACTGTCGTCTGAAAGTTTTTCTTCCTTTTTCACTGGCATCCAGTAGAGGAAGGCAGAGAATGATCTGTCGTTTACAACTCCTAATTTTTCCTCCTCCTTTTTTGTTCAGGAGGCCAGTGAATCATTTCTGAAATCACTATAGATCTGAGGTCCTTGGAAGAGAGTTATTATTCAGAGAATAAGTCCAGCAGAATATGGCTTTCTCTAACCTGTCCCTGTCAGATGGGTTGGTTTGGTTTTTTTGCCCTAGAAGCTAAGATACATGAATTTGCAGTTTCAAAATCACCAGCCTTTGTACTTTGTGGCCTTTTTCTGGCTGACTTTTCTCAGTAGTGATGAGAGGAGGGCAGGGTTCATAGCCTGTAATGTTATTTCCTAGTGTTTGCAGTAGTACTTCTGCTTCCAGACTCATGAGAGTGATGTTTCACCTGTGTTCTGGACTGAACTAGACAAGGGGTTTGTAGTCTTACCATGGAAATGCTTTGTTACAGCATCCCTCAAAAATAGGATTGCATGCTAAAAGAGTATCAAACTCCAGAAACTTTCATTATTATTACATACAGCCTCTATTAAAAGACTCAGCTAAATGAGAGACATGCCTTGATCCCATTTATGCGTTGGCTTAAAGTATGGTTGTTAATGTACCACAGAACAAATATATAAAAATCTAAATGTTGACATAGATGGGCTTTGTCTCTGAGGTTTGACCATCTCCAGCTAACTTTATGCTTCACAGTGGACTGACAGTTTGTGAAAAGTTGAGCCAAATGTGTGTAATCAGTAAAGTGTGTTATGGGGCAGGTGAGGCTCTTCATGTAAAGCCTAAAGCCATCAGCCTCTCCAGAAGGTGGCAAGCAATATTTCTGTGGAGGAACAGATTACTCCCTTCTTAGATACATGACTAGTAGTTTGTGTTTCAGGGGAGCAGACAAAGGCAAATTGCCCCAGAGATGGGGATGGTTTATAAAGGAAAAATAATTGCCGAGGTAGGATTTCCTTATTTGAAGTTGATATGATCTGAAAAAGAGCTGTGAGTTTATTAGATAAGAAGACCCTTCAAAACTGTCTGAGTCTAGGACGGACGGATTGTTTCTTTTAATTTCTATTATCTTGTGACATTGTAAATCTTGGTAAACTGCATTGTTTATTATGGATGTAGCAAATAAATCCTTTCATTAGCTGTTTATGCTGACCTGGTTTAGATGAGGAATGATATCAATACGACCAGCTAACTTCAAGGAATTTGTGCACACAGGCTCTTGCAGTGACACTGAAGTACTCTCAGGCAGGCAGCAGCCTAAAACATTTCTTAGCAACTGTAAAGGATAGTGGAGTTGCACAGGCCAACACACAAGCCAGTGACTCAGTACCTAAGAAGAGGGTAGATTTCCGTTGCTGAAGAGGATACCTGTCTGGTGTGCTGGTGAGAAGCCCAAGGATTGCAAAGGAGTGTAAGATGTAAGAGGATGTTACCGCAAATGTTACAAATTGGAAAATCAGAGACAGAGAAAAGTGAGATACTGTTTCTAGGGTACACACAAAATCCTTCTGTCCAGGACCTCAGCCAATTCCTATACCATGCTTTCAAGATGGAGTTTCTTCCAGCTCCTGGTAGTTGCTTCCTGTATGGTGGTTACCTTCACTAATGTAAAGGTTGAGCAGACTATTAGTCTGTTAGGTAAGCATGCCTCTGAGATAACATCCCATTTTTAGAATTAGTTCAGTTTTCATTAGTGAATTAACTAGACATATAAATATTTATGACTATCTCAGATTTCTGATTACAACAGGAAATAAATAATTCATTATAGAAAATTACCTTTGTAGAATTGATACCACAAGGATATAAATCAGATACGACAATTTCCAAAAAAGTGGCCCAATATATTGAGGTTTGGAACACCCTCAAGTATGTTTTTGGTGCAACCATTGCAGTTCTAAACTGGGTAACAAAACTTCCGTTGTGTGAATAAGTAGTCACGTGAGAGTCTTTTTACAGAAATGTGCATATAATATAAATATATTGATGGCTGGGACAATTTAGGGAATCTACAACATATGATTTCTGTTTGATATTGCGAACTTTCTGTGTGTAAGTATCGGACTGTTTACAAGCATCTTTTTGAATCATATTTGCCTTCTCTGTTGTACTTCTGCTTTGGTAGGTTAGTTGAAATAAATTTTGCACCTGCAGAAAGCTAAAAAGAATAAAATTTAAATCTTGATGAGTGAATGGCATAAAATAAAGGATTGAATACTCTGTGTGGCAAGCCAGTTACCAAGCTTTAAACTTAAACTGAGAGGCCGTTTTGGTCACATAGTGGGTCTGAAGGGGAATCAGGCTAACAAGGAAGGCTAGAAGATTGAAGGAAAGGGATCCTTATCAGCCCTTTTAAAGGAAAATGGGCCTCTCTTCTCACAATACAGGTGCTTGCTGCAGAAATGAGGAGGAATCGCTTAGAAAAGAGCAATTGCATTTCTGAGTTCAGAGCAGAACTCAGAGATTGAGGAAGGACTCTTGGTTATAGGGAGTTAGCTGAAAGAGTCTGAGATGTCATGAAGCTAATGCAGTGAAGTTTTAAAACAAGGTATTTATTTTTTTGACTGTTTATATATGTTCGTTGCAATAGTTGAAGGGGCTTTCAGAAACCCTGTTAAGTTTGTGCATATATCTGTTTCACCTCTCACACTATACCCTTGTTGTGGAGCTCTGAGACAGGGTTTCATGGCACTGGAGAATGAGCCGCCAGTATACCTCTGGCTGACTGAGCTGGTCCACACGAATGTGTCTGACAAGAGAAGCCAAAATGCATGTGCTCTGAGCCTCAAGGGACACATAAATATAGCAGTCTGCAGGGTTGCCTCTGCACGGTTACCTGGGGACAGCTGATGAGACTTCTGTGAGGGTTATGGCAACAGAATATTGCTGTAATGTTTAGAGAGATGTAGCTTGGGATGCCTGTGTAGGAGATAGCTTTCAATACAAGGTATTACTATTGAAAGGTACTCCATCCAATTTGTAAAGAAGCATGTATAAAATATGATTTCTGCAGTACAGGAAGAGAGTTACAGTAAAGAGTATCTCTTGAGTTCTCCTAACACCTAGGATTGTATTTGAAATGTAAACTGTCTTTATAATGCTATGTAGTAAAAGGAGCATCCTAAAATAAGATAGTAAAATCCTTACACCACATCACTCATACCCTGTAAAGATACCTTTCTTGAGTGGATAATATCAGATGCTATTTTGCCCATCATGCTTTTATTCTAATTAAAGCTTACTTTTTTAGTAGATGCTCTCTTCTTAAACAGAGGTAGGAACTTGGGGGTTATTTGCAGAGGGTATCCTCACTGAGGAAAAGTGACCCGTTGCTATATGACATGATAGAACAAAGGCTGTAGATTAAAGCATTGTTAAAAATTCAGTGCCAACATAGCGCTGTAGATCCTGCTTCGTACTGTGTGTGCAATCTAGTTTACTTCCTTTTATGGTGAAAGCCTTAACTGCTTTTTCAGTCCAGTGCTGCTTGTGGTGACATACAAGTATGTTATCTATTCACTCTTTCTTTGATTTGTTGAATGGTATCACAAAATGTTTTCCTCTTTCCGAGTTCTGAAGACCCATAGTATTGAGCACAGAGCTGTTCCATAAACTGAACAATATGTGAAAGAAAACTGAAAAGCTGCTGATGAACTGCTAAAGGCTGGTTATTCCAGGTCGTAGTTGCTGTACCCAGTGCATGGTTACAGTATCCTTACCTGTCATGTTTTCTCTTCCTAAATTAAGTTCAGGCATTCCCTTTAACTTTCTTCAGGAGCATCTGCAGCAGCGGAAGAGTTAATCTGGGAAAACAGACCGGTTTGTTACTTTGTTCTGTGTTTAAATTCTATTCTGAAAGTTCATGGGTGACTTTTGTTGTTGTTGTTACTAAATTGTTCTCTCTTCCAGATCACTGCTTTTGGAGGTGTTAATCTCCCTCAAATCCCCTGAATCAGTAGGAATTGAAATTGATTAGTGCTTCTCAGTGTGAAATACCTGGCAGGAGCAAACTCTGAGAATTTTTGCTTGTGTCCGTATTGGCATCTGCTGTTTCTCCTGGGGTGAGAAATCTCCTTCAGTGGGATAGCTCAGTACTTTGGTAATGTGTTTTTTGTATTAGTGGACATTAGACCTATATGTAAATTGCGCAGACTTTCACACATCTTCCCTAGTGCAATAAAGACAAAACAGGTCTTTCTTATTGATGACCATATATCAGAATGTATAATAAAGTGTATCAAGGTCTAAATTATTCTTTGAAGTTACGGAGCCAGACTTTTTACTGAATGATATCTGAGAGAATCAGAGTACTGCAGCAATGTTGTTTGCTATGCAAGTCACAATATAAAAACGCACGAGTCATGAAGATAAGAAAAGATCCATAAGTTATTATATTACACTGTGGAAAGCTATTTTCACTTTTTTTTCCTGAAACTAGCTTCCCATCAGAGTTTGCTAACACATTAATCTTTCTGCTTGCCTTAAATATTAACAAATTGTAAGGTCTTCTTTAGGTTCAGATCAGCAAAAACCAAAGTTGTTTTTGTTCTTCTTTGTAGATTAAGGCATTATTAAATAATGTATACAGGTATAACAGCTCTGAGCAGCTTCCGTGTGTATCACTATCTGCCCTTTTCTTTTACCTCTCTGTACCCCTAAATCCTTAACTGATTTTTCAAGTTCAGTAATTAACTGTGAGTAGCAGTGGACATTGGCATTGTCCTGCCACTCTTTGTCAGTCTTTTTGGCTGGGAAGCTGTCAAGCCAATTCCTTGTGGATTTGACTTCGTCTTTGTTACTGAACTCAACTTAGATGGTTATAGACCCAGATAGCATAACCCGAATAATACATTTATAATTTATTAAACTTAATTCTTTAAAGGTTCTTTTGATAACTGCTCCATGAAGATAGCTGCTGAAGGAAGTTTAAATTTAATGGATTCTATCTCATATGCCTATTATTATTTTTGAAGCCTGTTAGAGAAGAGAAATTATGCAAATTGGTGTCACGCTAGGCTACTGCACACATGCTGGTAATGCATAACAACTAGCTCACTGATGAAAATACTTAATCTTAAGCAAGACTCATTGTCAGCACTAAGTTCTTCGTATCATGGTTAACCGTTTATTATTATTTTTCTTAGAGATAAAGGAGAGTCTGTTCTTATTAGAAATCCTCATTAGAATAAAACTGCTGTAAAAGTAATACTGGAGAACTATAGTGATGAATTATGATTGATTACATTATACAATTAAGGTATATTGTGAAACAATAGGAAGATCCCTTCAAAAAATTAAGTAGTTGTTGCCTCTCTGTGAATGGCTAAATGGCTTTAATTCTTCAGCTCCTGCACATAAAAGACTTGGTGAATAGATCACACTCAGGATCAATTAGTTTCACAACAATCTTTACCATTAACAAAGCAAAGCTGCTAGGATTGAACCAGTTTATCTGTACTCTTCATGACAGCATTTTAAGCTTACATGTACTGCATTGTCTGTCTAGTACTGGGCATAGGAACCAGTACGCAGAACACACAGTTCTGTGCAGCACTGGCCGATATAAGCGCTCCCTGTGAGGAAGCTATCTTAGCCCTGAAGAATTTCAATACCCTTAGCAGGGCAAAAATGCAATAAAAGGTAGGCTGGTTTCAGAAAATAGGTCGCTAATGTAAGTTTGCAGTTTTCTTCTTCCCAGTTTTATCCTGCATCTGTCTTAGATTTCTTTTTCCTCATCTGTACACAAAGCCTGTCAAGCTTTTCTGATTAGACTGCAATGAAGAACGTGGTTTTGGTCTAAGGGTCATCATTCCATTATAGCCATTCATCCTTCCATTTTAACACCAACACATACATTTTGTTTGCCCTGTTCAATTGCTGCCAAAGGAGGCAGAGAAAACCTTCTCAGGTATTGATTTTTCACACATGGGGACTGTAGCTTGTAGTCACTTTATTTGCCACCTGCAGTTTATAACTGAATGGGCTCATGGCATTATAAACTTCATCTTAGCCCTGAGATCCCAGCCTGAGGTGAAATTGATGTGTTAGCTGTTAGTCATTTGTAACTACTTTAATGTATTTTGCTAGTTGGAATTCTCTTTATATGGCTAATATAAATAGCAATTTTGCAATAGAAATGCCACTGATCAGAACTTTCTGTTTGAGTTATTGATCTTGACTGGGTTTCATATATTTGGATCTAGCCTTGGATAATAATTTCTGCTTAGTATTTTTTTGGTATCTCTGTTTTTCATTGTTACATTTATAATGTAATAATTATGAACTATATCATGGTAATTGACTAGATACATAATTTTATTCAATATTTGACCCTCGGAGTTGTAGATATGAAACTGATCAACTAGCAGTCAAAGAAATGAAATGTATTATAGTTCCTCATGAATGATCAGGGGCTTTATTTCTAGTGGTACTCAAAATTTCACTAGAACTCTTTGTTGCTTTCTATGTTAGTAGCAAGATATCCTTTACCTCACAGGGTAAAACAACTTTGCAAAAACACTTGCTTTACTGTGCACAGGATGTGATTTTTTGCAATAACTTGAAGCTCAGCAAAGCATTTGGTTTTCATAATTTAATACAATTTTTTTCTGTTCATCCCAGCTTCCATTATAGGGTTTTTTAAAATACACAGTACCTCCCAGAAACCTTGGAAGTGTCATTTTTCCCTTAATAATACATTTTGCTAATTTTGTGTTGTTCCACCATCATGCTAAGAATTCCAGCTTAGCTACAGCAGATGTTGTCTTTTGGGTGTATCAGAGGAAAGAATGAATGATAATTATTATGATGGTATGAAATTAATAAGGTGAAAACTTATCAAATTAGTTTCACTGCTTATGAAACAAGTTGCTTTGTGGCTTGCTTAGTTTTGTGAATTGCTCTTTACAAATCTTTTTACTCTAGCTACAGTTCAGCTTTTGGGCACGTAAAATTAAGAGAAGTTCAGCTATAGCAGACCAGAATAAATCATGTTGTATCTATGAAATCCTCTGAAAATGAGTAGAATTTAATGGTTCTGACAGAAACAAATTTTATTACTAATATAACATCATTGACATCAATGAAGATTAATTAGAAGAATCAAAGCACTAAGAAACTTCCTGGAGTACTAGCGATCATTTTTATTAAAAAAGATGAAGCGGTTTGAGTTCTCCCTCATCTTCAAGACCTTCCTGCTCTAGAAACCTCCAGTGGCTGCTTGTTCTGTTCTTGATTATGCAGTAGATTTGAGGCAGTGTTTAATTTAACTTAAAAGTTCATGGGTCCATTCTGTGCATGCTAAGCAGATCTCTTCAATATTACACCGTCCCATTCAACTAGAAAATGGCTTGAGGTGAAGCAAACTGGTATGACTGTTGTAGACAACAGATGACACAAAGCCAGTGGTAAGAGAGAAGCAACTTCAGAATGAGTTCTGGGAAGCAGGAAAAAACTTAGATGCAGTTCTGAAGGGCCCAAGATGCCAGTAGTGCTACCAGAACCCCATGGAAGATGGAATATTATCAAGAGTGTTGTGGCACTTGCTTGGGAGTCACAGGATGAGGTGCTAAATAGTTCTGGAGTAAAATAACTTCTTTCAGCAGTGCCTCCTGATCTGACACAGGCCTTCAGGAAAGACTGAAAATGCATGCCCCATAAAAAGCAGTGTTAGATTTGTAGGGGAGCTGGTCAGAGGCCAAGCTGTACTTTACCTTTGCCTACATGCATTCTAGATCTGTTTGTTTACAAAACTGGCTGATTGTGAGGATGTATCTGCCCACCCAGACTACTCTTCTGTTTGATTTATATGAACAACATAGAAATGAGCAATCATTACTGAACAAAGGTTAATGCTTTACTCATAAATATACGAGTAAAAGAAGAGTTTACTTAAAAAAAAATTGTTATACAACAGATTATGATGCAATAAATCTAAATGAAAACATGCAACTGGATTGTTTGGACAGGGCACATACATCTTTCCTACCATGCATACTCCAGGATATTAATGGAGAGTTTTCTGGTTTAGACTCAAACATTTGATCCAAGAATTTGAGTTAATGTTACAATCTTACAGCTGCTTGTGGTTTAGGAGTGGTGGTGTGAGATTTTCACTGTTTGATTAAAGTGTTCAAAAATCAAGTTGTTTTTTCTCTTTATTTCTAGAGAAGGAGGTGACATCTAGATTTCTGTGCCATGATGTCAGTAGCTGTTTTGTGGTCAGTTTATTATGGTTGATCCTAGGAATTGAGTTGTGTTTTATGCTGTGATGAGCTGGAAGTGTAGACAAGGGAGCAAGCATTCACAACGCTTTTCTCAGACCTAGTGTCCAAACACAATCTGTTGCCACTGGTTGTCAATCTGTTCTGGCCCTGTGGCTCATATTACAAGTCTAAAAGCTTGAATTATCTAGTCCATCCATACAGACGAAGAAGAAGGAAAGAAAGCAACAAAGATATTCCCAAATTTAAAGGACTTCATGTAGAGAAAGGGAGTGTATGTAAGCACAATCTGTAAAAAGTTAAAGAAGTTTTAAGTTGGGAGAACATTTTTCCCAGTTACATCCTCTCCATCTTCATTTTGAATGAACACCCACTAAGTCAGTTTCATGGTTTGTATATTCAAGAGACTTGTTCTGTGAGCTGAATTTAGCAGGAGTGTTTTCAAGGATCTACCTTTCATCTATGAACAGCAGCAGTTCTATTCTGGATTGTCCTATTTTTCCCTTACGCTGGCATAGTGAAAAGATGTGATCAGTTGAAGTATGGTTCTTTTTGTTTGTAAGTTGTATAGCATCAATAACAGCTTTTGAACATACTTTTATCCTTCTCCTTCATCTCCTTCTATCACTGACCTTTATCCTGGGAAGAACTATGCACATCACATTCTGCAGTCTCTCTGAGACCAATTGAGAACGGTTACAGGATAGTATGTTGATGGATTCTTTTGTATGCTTCATTTCAAGATATTGACATCCTCTTTGTTTTAACCTAGCCAGTGAGAAACAGCAGGAGGAGACTAGCAGAGGAGGCTGTTCTGACGATTGATTTTCTTGTGCCTTGTGGTGGTTCATTAACTCCTCTAACAATTGCTTCTTAGGTAGCTGTCTGGGTGTGACCATTACTAGCCAGCAGAATAGGGGCTGTCATGGCCGGGTGAAGCCATAGCTGATAATGTCAATTTTACCTGCTGAATTCTTCTATCTATGAGTTATTCATTTAGTGTGGAAGCAATATTGAGCTCCCTACAAATAGTGAAATATCTTAATTTTTAATACGACATTCTTACTCTTACACAGTATGTGTAGATGCCGGAAGAGTACAAGCCAGCTGTTTCACAAGAGAGACAAGAGGGATTAGGCAAATAGAACATTGCAAAAATTAGCCCTGTGCATGAATTGTTCATTTGGAAACTGTATGTTCAGTTTTGTTTCACTAGTATTGACTGGAATCCCTAATGGCTATATTAGAACTCAAAACTGTCTAGTACTGTAAACCATGAGTGTTAGAAAGCAGCAGGCTGGAGTGAGGCTCTCACTAATTTCAAAACCTCTATGGATGTCTCAGTTTACTGCGAGCTAGAAAAGGGTGTGTGTTGGAAGGCAACAGGCAGATTGCTGTTGAGTAGAAGTTGAGTGAGGCCGTACTGAAAATAAAACAGTAATTATATAGCTATTTCTGGCACTGTTTTTCTTGCTTATGAGTCCCTTTTGTCCCTATAATTTCTGAGAAAGATAGTGGTGATAATAAATTTGTGAGAAAAAGTTGCTGATTTTATTCCAGAAGTAATCGTATCATTAAAAAATATGCATGTAGTTATTCTATACAGGGTTTGGGCTATTTGTTTTGTTTTCACAACACAGGTGAAGATCACAGTAGAACTTCTAGGACACAATGTAATTTTCCAGATGGCTATTTTGAGGCTGTTTAGAGCCCTGGAATACAATTGGAAGGCTGTAGTTCACAGACTGAAAAATTATTTGTGCACTGTCCATAACCTGTATTTCTTTTACGTTATCTTTTATATCAAAAAATACATGTAGATTATTTTTCTTAGGGACACTGTTAAGGAAGGGATAATACTGTGCAATCATAGATTCCAATGTTAATCTTACAGAGAAATATTTTCTTTAAATATAGATAAATGCTATTTGCACATTTGCCTGACTGCCATCTAAGTTAGTCTGTCATGCCTGGTCTGACTTAATTTGTTCTGTTAAAGTTATCAAAATAGAAAAATCCAGATGTTATGAGAAAACCAATGAAATGTGCTTTATTGATAGAGAATATATTTTTTAATGGATAAATGAGAGAAACCCTGCCAATGGCTGTTTGTTAATAATTTTTTTGTCTTACCCTATTTTTTGTCTTGGTTGATCAACTTTTGCAAGATTTATTTTTAGTATATTATCTCTGCTTTAAAAAAAATAATCGTGCTATTTGTCCCTATTTCAGCTTGAGAGCAGTTTGACTAGACTCCATCAAGTTGTCCTTACTTTTGCTTTGCATTCTGTCTCTTCCCAAGTATCCAAAACAGGGTTTGGTAGAGCACTATGGGCTTGTTGATAGCATGTAGTCATTCCTCAGATAGCATAAGTGTGTGCAGTTGCAAATAGCTTTGTGTAAGATGTTCCCCATCCAGTAGAGTTAATTGCCAAAGTGTAATTTTTCAGCATCTGGTGTGGGCTATTTTGCTTGCCTGCATGGAATAGATTTAACCATGAGAAGTTTTCTCCAGCTGGTGGCAGAAATAATGAAATACTTGTAATCAGTAGGTCTTTAATAGGTTGAGGCTCCCTCTTGGGAGGTCATTGCTAAGTTTTTCACAGCTAGAAGCCACCCTCTGTACATAATTTCAAAACCCGGAGAGGTGTGAGGCCTGACGTGGGGGAAGTGAAAGGAGAAATGTCTTCCTAAAGAAATTTCAGCTTCAGCATTTTAGTGTTAAAGTCTTCTGAATATGGGGGTGTTGGAAAAGTGGTTGCATTCATACAGAACTTTCCGCTGTAGAAATAAAAGGAAATGACAGCCCTTGTTAAAACAAGGCCATTTTGTTTTCTGAAGCTCAGCAAATCAGGGAAAAAGAAAGACACAAATTCAGTTTAAAACTTCAGTTTTTTCCTTTTGAAGTTTACATTTTGTGTTTTAAAAAAATAAACCGGATTTTACAATATTGAAGATAATAGCAGGTACTGCTCTGCTTTTTTGTACTGTAAAACATTCACATCTATCATAGGAGAATGTCATAAGGGTTACTTTGTTTTGTGCAATGGGCACTTTCACTGGTGACAGATATAAAGCCTCATTTAGATATGTATTGCTTGAGTTCAAGAAGATGGTGTTTTAGTTTAATTAGAAGAGGTTTATGGTACATATTTGGCAAATCTGATTCCATGTGATGCATAAACATGCTACCTGCAAAGGCTGTCTTGTTATCACAATGCATAGAAATGCTCACTCGCTAAAATTTTTCTTCAGTCCTCCACCAGGACTCCATCTGTAACAATTTTGTGTCAGATTTTATTTTGTCAACATTGTCTTCTGGTATAAAGAAATATTAATCTATTTTGAAAATTTGGAGTTAGCATTTTAAGAGTTACTTCTTAATCAGGAAAAAAAGCAGGCAGTGACACTAGATTGTTTTGTTTTAAGGAAAAAACTATTTTTCTGCAACAGCTGCTTGAAGGGAGGCGTCGTACTAAATATTACATTGGTACAAAGAATACCATGGATCATTTTCTGGACAATCTGTGTGATAGCATAATTGTTATAGTGATAGTAAAGTAAATACTAGGGATTTTGGGGGTATTTTTTTCTCCTTTTTATTACAAGGTTGCATCAAATCTGTTTGCAGTCTATTCTTCTGGTTTTTGCACATGAATGTCTGTAGCATTTCTCCTAAGCATTAAAATCACACCTGTTCAATATGTTGAGGTTTTTTAACCTGAGGTGCAACTGTTCCAATTTCTGTTTGTATTTGCCAACTCCCCCGCCCTGGAGGCAAACCTTGCTCTTAAGGTTGCCTTATCAGGAGCTACATGTCTGTGGCTGCTGTCTTCAATGCATGTAGTACAGTCTGTTTGCTGATTTCAAAGAAGCCTTTCACCTGACCTGCTTCTCTGTTGCAGTGCTAACTGCGTATGTTCAGAATACTGTTCTTTATTTGCAGCGTGTTGTATTGGATCCGAGTAGTGAGAAACTGTCCTAATAACTTACATTATTGACCCATAACAAATAAATGTCATTTTTTTTCCTTCTTCCCTTCTTTTTCCTTCTTTTCTTTGCCTTTTTTGGGTCAAGGGACCAAAGCAATTTGATATGCTATTTGGCACCATCTTTGGTGCAAATGCAGTTTTAACCAAGGAGGGATAATAGAGGTTTTCTCTGAATGCCTATCATTTAAAAAGAGATGATACTTCTAACTTGACTTTGCTAACAGCATGTTTTGTGCCTGCTGTATGGTAAATTGCTTTTAACAGCATGTAAACATTTTGTCTTAGGATCTAAAGGAATTTAAAAATTTCTTCTGGAAAGGAACAAAGCGTGCAAATGAGTTTATACACATGCTTCCATTTTGAATATTGCTATACAGACCTGCACTGCATGTGGATTTGCACACAGGTCATTTTTTTCTCTATCATGAGCAGAAAGCACAATTATTTCTTTAATTAGATAGATGTTGCTTAATTCCTTATTTATCAGTTTCCCCAGCCAGGCTTACATTTTTAGCTAAATTTCTCATGCCAGATGGTTGCCATTGATGCTGGAAAGTGACAAGGTAAATAAGACAGCAGGTTTTTAAAATTATTTCAAGCAGGTTTGCAGATAATCAGACATGCCTAGAAAGAAATGGCTCAAACCTTAAAATTCAAGCATATGTTTGAGGTGCTAGTTGATCCATCTCCAAAAATCAGTGATGGTGTTGTCCTCAATTGCTTTTGTCAAGATCATTTTCTTACTTATCTGCTTCATTTTGTTCATGGATCTCAGACTTTACATATCCTAGTTAAGCATACAGGTAGCTGAAGTTGTCTACCTACTGACAGCCATCAAACAGGCAAATAGTATTATTTCTTAGAGAAACCATAAACCAGTCAGCTTCCCTAACAATGAGTTATATGAGAAGGTTAAGTTAATCTCATCTTAAACTTCATCTTTCCTTTCTCTAATACCAGTTCAGGGGCAAGATCTAGGTTCTTACTACTTGGGAAGAAATGCTAAAATGGTATTGTCATTTTCCTCATCACCAGAACTTGTGATCTATGTAATTCCAAGGAAGGAGCCCTTTTCATAGGCTGCAGTGATCCAAATGTCATGCAGGAGTGTTTGGGGAAATGACTCCCCTGGCCAGATCTCCTGAAAGTGGAGGCGCAGTCAACCGGTGTAGCTAATCATAACACTCAGTGAAACTCAGAAACAGAGACAAGTGCAATTGTTGAGAAACATCTTCAGTGATGAACGTCACCCCAGCGGCATACTGTTGCCTATTACCAAGTTGATTTGTATTTTATGATACCAGCCAGCCCAGTCTTAACTTTTATTAAACTTGTTATACATAGACGTGTTGCAGGTATATCAGATATGATGAGGTGTTGTACCTACTGAATGCCCGTCTGGCAGTTTTCCAGGCAGCATTAGACAAAAGTATGTCAAAAGCACAACATAGCTTTTAAATGCATGAGAAATAGGGCCTCATTTAATGAATAAAATGTCCATTAAAAGAGTGTGCAGTAGATGGAAGGATCAGATTTTGTCAGAACTTGTTAAAATGCGTTCAGAATGATGCAGTGTATGGAGCAATGTTTCAAGCAAATAATATACACCACAAAGTAAGGAAAGAAAAGTGGTGCTCAGAGTTTTATTCTCATTCCTTCGCTTAGTGATCTTTCTGTCTGGTTTTCATTTGTGATTCTATCTGTACTTCTCAAATTATGACAATTTCTTTATCATAAGATGCCTTCTTTAGTACAGAGTTACTTAGATCTTCACACTGTATGTGTGTCTTCTTTGTTTTCCAGGAAGCCATTGTATGGATTGTTTCAATATAACTCCAGAATGATTGGGCTAGAATCATTAGCTGATCCCTCCGATACCTGGGAAATTATAGAGACTATCGGGAAAGGCACTTACGGTAAAGTCTATAAGGTTGCCAATAAGAAAGATGGGAGTCTGGCAGCAGTAAAGATTCTGGATCCTATCAGTGTAAGTAAAAAATACTAAACTGTAACTTCATTATTAATTTAGAAGAATTCTCAAACAGAGTTGAAATGTAAATCAAATATGTAAGAAACTGAAAGCATCCTGAAGGGAACAATTTTGCAGAATGCATTGACATAAGGCATTTGGTACCAGCAGCTGAAAGCTGCAACTTTAAATTTCATAATCTTGTATATTATTTGAAGACAGTATTTACCTAGTTTCTTTTTCAGTTCTGTGTAACTCTTCTGGAACAAATTTATATATTTGTGCTTGGAGCATGCAAATTATAAGGCGGCACAGAGGCATTCTTCTTAGGGGTCTGCTATAGCAGGGAAAATACAAGATGGCCTTAATCTTAATGTTCTTAATTTATTCTGTGTACTCTCTTAAAATAATTACTTTTCCCATCACAGAATTACTGTGAACTTTAGCGTATTTTATAGTTATCTAAGTGGATAATACTGTGAGGCAATAGTTAAGATAAGAACAGACGAGCATACCCCGAATTCTCAGAGGTAGTTCTTTGCCAGCTCCAGTTTTAATGGGTATTAAATGCCTAGCTTCCCTTGAGCTCTCAATAGCAGGTTTAATTGGCAGCTGCTCAGAGTGGATCAAGCTGGAGTTTGATCATGACAGTTGGGCTAAAATATTTACTTCAAAAAGTTACGTTTCTGTCATCCACCACTACTGAAATTTGTCTTGATGTTCTCTTGTATAAATCTGAAGAAGGTAATAAATAAGATCATATACTTTTTAGGAAAATGCAAAAAAAAGGAAAATGTATAGTAAGAGCTTAGATTTTGTAATAGTCACAATCTGTGCAGAAACAAGGAAGGATTCAGTGCTTATATACTGTGCTAAGTTGTGACCTGTGTTGATATTAAACAGTATTCTGTAATTGTCACAGAATTCTTTCATTAACAAATATTTAGTAACATTTGCTTATTTCATGGGTTTTGTTTTGTCTCATTAATTGTTTCTGGTGTGTATGTTTTCCTCATAAGAATGTCTTTGTTTTTCCTGATGACACCTTTGAGGTTTTGTGAAATTGTTCTGTGTTTGGTCGCATCTGATGACCACAGAAAAAAGAACAAGTCAAAGGTTCATGTTTTTACATTTAGCTTACACATTAAAAATATGCATGTTTAAAACCAGGTTAAAAATAATACATTTGTAATTTTCTTATTTACAGCTGATGAAAGTTAAGTATAATTTTTACTTTTCTGGTTAAGTATATTATGCACTGAAAGAATCCTTGAAGAATAACTGCTTGCTTTACATAGACTTCACATTTCTGTATGTAAATAAGAAAAAAATTGCATGGTTTAGTGTGGATTGAATTCAGCTGCATTGAAGTAAAACCATTTAAAAGTACAAACTAATTAAAAAATGGTTCTTTTTATCCATGAGACTTTGTTTGTGCTTTGTGTGGACTTACTGTGTTTATATGTTCTGTATGTTTGTATTTTTTATTTAGGATGTAGATGAAGAAATTGAAGCAGAATATAACATTTTGCAGTTTCTTCCCAATCATCCTAATGTTGTTAGATTTTATGGGATGTTTTACAAAGCAGATCAGTATGTGGGAGGACAGCTCTGGCTAGTACTTGAGGTAAAAACATTTTGATAACATTACATCTTAACTAGCAAATGTCGTTGGGTTTCTGTTTTTCATTGGCAGAAGAGTCACAGGCTATCATGATTGCCCTATAGGGGCTGTTAATCAAAGGGCTGGTGGTAGATGATGTGTGATAGCCTACTGTTGAAAATGACATCCAAACTTAAAAAGTTTGTTTAATAGGGAATGTCCTCACATTTTATTTCTATTCAAGCTGCTATGTTCAGCCTCCAAAACAAAAAAACGCTTTTGCTAAGAATGGTTTGGCTAAAAAGAGCTTGAATTTTTTCATGTTGGAGGAAACATTAGATAAGACATTTCTTTAAACTTTTAGAGAGCTCAAGCACTTGAGAGGAATGCAAAAGACAATGAAGTAGTAGCATAGAGGGCAGTTAACATGCTGCCTATTGCAAAAGTGAACAGAGAAAATGTAATGGGAAAGTCTGTTTTATGGTAATTCAAAACTAGAAGCTAGTTGTTGGAAACGTAGCACCAGAAATGCCTGCTACTAACTCTTCTTGTTCAGTGGCAATCAGTACTCTTGCTATGAAAGTGTATTTTGGTGATCTTGTTGCCACTTAAGTGACTGCCAAAGATTGTTGCAAGATGAGCATTTCTTCTAGATGTTTTCTAGGCTTAATTAAGACAGAGCTTTGCATAGACTGATGAGCAGTAACAGACCATTCAAACATTTCTCTGTTATATCTAGACCAGTAAAAGTTAGTGTTCGTTTTAATTACTTTTTTTTAAAAAAAAATTTACTTTATTTTTAATTACTTTAGTTACTTTTAAATAACTTTTTAATTACTAATAATTTTAGATATTCCACTCTCTGTTCTTGAATGGTGACTGGAATCGGAATAAGGAATCTTCATTTCTGCTTTAAGTTTTGGAATCCCAATAATACATCTAACTTCTATCTGTTGCAGAATTATGTAGCTTGATTGAAAACATTTGGATGTGTTTAATCTTAAATTTCAGTAACTATTAAAAAAGGAGCTTTAATATTTTTATTTTGATACTGTTTTTTCTGTATGCCTGCTGGCTTTGTGTTGAGTTTGGCCTTGGTTTCCCATGTGTTTTCTTTTTTTAATACAAGTGTAGTGTATCCAACAATTGCATCACATGTGGTATTATATATATATTGATATTCTGTATATTCTATATAACAAAATTTTAACAAAGTCATGACGTATTCTATGTAACAAAATTGAATATAGAATCTGAGAGAGTTAGGTGTTTGTAGAGACCTTATCAATTAAGTATGTTCATTTCAGGTGTGTTTTAGTGCACATTACTCAAAGTATTGAAAGAAATATGACATTTAAAAAATTGTGATTTCCTTATATGGATAAATTTACCAGACAAGGCAAACTATTTCTTGCCTTGGAATTTAAATGCAACTTTATGTATGTGTAGCAGTTAATTTTTATATTATAAATTAACGACACTTTTTCAGTAAAAGGAATATATAAAGTACTCAGACTTTGGTCCCTGAGTCTTTGATGAAATATATTGATTGGATGTGTATGACTTCCAAAATTTGTAATAAAAAGGTGCATTTTTTTTTTTCCTTTAGGCACAGTTTTGCCATGCTCACTCACTACAAGCAGGACCTTATTTTGAGAAATAACTAGGTTGAAGAAGGGTAGCAAAAGTGGACACCTTAAGTATTTTTATGATTGTGCAATTCCTGGACAGGTGTAGCACAGACAACTGTAAAGCAAGTTTCCCTACTTTTCCATCTAAATGTGCATCAGTCCACTTTATCACTTTATACCTAATGGTAATACTTTAAGTTTACAAGTTTATTTTGTCCCGGCCCTTTGACTGTCAAGAACAGTGTCACTGACAGCTGCAGTAGTGTTTGTGGGATGTATTTTTCAGTCAGTCATTCATTTAACATATGCTACCAAACAGCTGTCAGTCTGTATCATTTTTCAATGCCAAGAAGTCTGGGGTTTTTTTTTAAGTGAAGGCATACTTTTCTGTATTTTCATTTGCAGGCTAGAGATAAGTTTAGTACAACCTGTCTCAATAGAACATTAAGTGCAATAAAAGCAGTAAACAAAAATCTTAAGACTTAATGGCTTGTCAGCAAATAGTTAAGCTTGGAAAGAAAAACATGGGTTTTCTGCCTTGCAGTGATGAAATTCTCCTGTAAGTACATTTTATGATTAGTATTTAGCTGGATGCTACCACCTAATTTATTAAAAAAAAAAAGAAAAGATAAAATTCACTACTAATAAATTAAAAAGTGAAGTCATATTCCTGCAGAACTCATCAATGGTTTTAGTGATGAAATTTTGCTTCATGAACTTATTTTCATAAAGGATGTCTTGTTTATCATGTGATCTGGTCCTTTCCATGATCTAAAACTGTTAGGCTAGTGAAATTTTTTGATGCAAAGGAAAGTTAGTAATAAATGAAGGAAAATGTGGACATGATGTGATTGAACCTATACACAATCCATAAAGCTATTTGAGAGATGCAATTGTAGAACTTCTGGTTTGGTACCATTCTCCTGATTTATGCTGTAGTATTTTAAACTTAATACTGATAACATAAGAAGATCTTGTGTTAAAATGCATGTGATTTCTGTATGGCAGATACATTGGTAAGGGTGCTGGCTGCAAAAACAGGTTTAGAGGAAAAAATTCAATGAAGGAAAGGCAATCAGTTCTCCCACCTTTATGTTGTTGTTGAACAATTATGAATATTAAAAGTAAGAAAAGGACAGAGAAAGAGAAGAAAGGAAAGAAGCCAATAGTTTCTTAGAAGGGCATAGACAGTAAACTAATGGTGCGGGTGAAAACATATTTATAAAGATTCTGATTTTACTTTTTCTCCTCTTTTGATGTACAGCAGCCCATTAGTGGGAAATGCTTGCAAGAAGCTGCTTTTCTGGATCAGAATGTTTCATCTTAGTTGTTGGCAGCACATGGCATCAAACCTGAGTATAGAGATATGGTTTCTGTCTACTTTATATTGCCTGCCAGCAGCAGCATTGATAGAGCGAAAGTTTAAAATGGCTGTAATTTGTTGCCTACCAGTTATCAAGTGCATCCATCTTTTCTGTCTGGCCTTTTCTTTGCACAAAAGCAGTTTTTCAAAAAGACAATGCATGTGTTATTGTGAAAATACTTAAATAATGTAAATTTGACTTATAAATCCTCTTTTAACAGCAAGATACAGTCCTGTTCATAATATTTAGATTTTTAGTTACTTTTTATAAATTACAATTCATAGTCTTCAGTTTTCACTTCCCTCCCCCCACCCAGGCTGCTGTGATTTATTATTAACATTACTAATAAAAAATGTTCTAAGGTGGGGTGACAGCATAAATAATTGCAAGGTAAAAATCTAGTTGTTCCCAGACTCGTGTTGTAGTGCAGTTTCACAAGGTAGATGTTTACAGCCTAAACAGTATATTGCGTAACGAAGGGCTTGTCTTGCTTTTCCCCTCCTACCCCCAACTCCCCCCCTTCACAGCTGTGCAATGGAGGTTCTGTCACGGAGCTTGTCAAAGGCCTGCTGAAGTGTGGGCAACGGTTGAACGAAGCTATAATCTCATACATCTTATATGGTGCTCTCTTGGTAAGGATGTTCATTGGGCTTGTAATGACAGCAGAGGGTGCAATTTACTCATTTCATACATACATTTTCCATTTATAAAGTATGGTAATGTTGATAATATTATGCGGGCTATTATAGTAGCAGGGGTTGTTTCAAGCGTGTAATCCAGTGCACAGATGTTTCTGTAGAGTATGTGCAGATTGTCTTCATTACATTCCTTAATAGTAGGGTAATTGTTTTTAAATAAGGGAGTAAACTTATTTTTGTTACTGCTGGTATATAGGGCCTTCAGCATTTACACAATAACCGGATCATACATCGTGATGTGAAAGGGAACAACATTCTCCTGACAACAGAAGGTGGAGTCAAGCTCGTTGACTTTGGTAATGACCACTTCCCATTTGTTTTCCTGATACATGCAGTTTAGCCAAAGGCATCAATTTACTTTCCCCTGGGAAGGCAGAATGCTATAGTGAGACACTTTTTCAAAAGGATACTCGGAATATTTTAAGAACGAAAAATGGAGAAGAAACCTGATACAGCAAGACTAAAAATTCTAATCGAAAATCAGTAAGAGACTTTTAACTTAAAAGCTTAAACGTAGTAATTTAAATATTAAAAATAATTCTGAAGGTACCATTTTATTTACAAAGCTCTTTTACATTTCACAAGGTATGTCAGTTTCAGGGCATTTGTCCTAATTTAAATTTAGATACTCTGTCCTTTGCATATGAAAAGGAAACATTCTTCTCTCATAAATGGCTTCTGCTAGCCTTAAGCATAATTTTTCCCATCTGAGCAGAAGGTAAAATGGTCCCATGGGTCCAAAACCCAACATCCATTTAATTTGTTATTATTGCTGTTAGATTTGAGTGTTGCCAGTCTGGAAACATCACAAGAAACAGGAGAGAGAGAAAGAGAGGCAGGCAGAGAGAGATACAAGTAGATAGAAAGGGACTTGGCAATAGAATTGCTGCCACTACTCACTTCAGCAAATTTTTTCCCATTTAAACATGCACTTAGAAAAATAAGAAATGAAAGTCCGTCAGATACGTATGCAATGGAATAGACAGTTTTATTAAAGGCAACAAACAGATTATTAGTTATATGATTTATTAAGGAATCCGTATAATGCATATGGTAATTGTCATTGAGAATAGGGTTGTGTGAATAACAGATATTTGTTTAGCAGTGCATGAAGGTAGAGAAAAATGTTCACAAAATGAGAGTAGTGTAAAATGGTTTGCCAAAAAACTCTGCAAATAGTAATAAAAAAAATATCAAAAAATATTAAATTTATGCACTGGAAAGGAAATTTAATACTCTAATTGTCATGGTATTATAAATTTAACATAAAAATCTATTGAAGATGCTAAAGTAAGTTGGGAAATGAGATACTTCAGTATCTTCTAGGGACAGAAATTCATTATGTTGAATGGTGAAGGCAACAATTAAAATAGTGCTGGGAGAAACATATGGCCTAAAGCAAAACTTCAAGTGAGTCCCTGACCTAGTACAAGAGAAGAAGATCCCTTCTCATTTGGGGGAATTTTGGCAGTATGATCTTTGTTTGTAACTACTCCATTCTGCAAAATGTTGGCTTTTCTCCCCCAAAGTCAAATGTTTTCATGAGATGTATCAAAGGCCTTAGCTGCAGCAGAAGCTAGGTTTAGACCTCTGGCTTCCATGGGCAGATCAGTGTGCTGCAATGCTAAGGGGCACATTCAAGGAAACAGGGAATCCCAGCCTTTGTGGTGTCCCATGGTTCTCTCTGATTCCACATTTAAGTTTTAGGGTGGGGTTTTTTTTCCTTTTAAGTTCAACAGTGATGCTGGAAAATCACAACAAATATGACTACCTCAGAAAAAGACATGAGTTACATCTCAAGTGTTTCCTGACACTTAACCGTTAGGAAGAACCAAGAAATGCCCACATATCTGTGGGTTTCCTGACTAAAGAAGCATTAGGCAGCAAGCTTTCATTAAGTTGCTATTTTTCCCCTCTAGCCCACTGCTGTAGGCATGGAAGGGACTCTGGGAATAAATTAGGTCTGATGACAGGTGATATTTTTTGTAGAACTGTTTGTCTTGTTGCAGAAAGTGGAAGATAGGTAGTAAGAAATGTGAGTTGAGGAGAAGGGACTTGCAGTTCAGACAGTTGAATGGCATCAAATTGGAGACTATTCTTGCTTCTGCCAGTGTTTCTCTGTGATATTAGGAGGTCACTTGAACCAAAATTTTTAAGCTGTCCACTCTGTTCCTCATTTTCCCAAGAGCCACTCTGAAACATCTTGTCCTCCTTTGCAGAAGAGCTAAGTGTTTTTGAACTGCAGCTGAGATCTATTACAGCTCTACTTGAGGCATGTGGAGTGTCTGAAAACTGAAAGATCTCAGATTAAGTACCCAAAACCAGTGGATGCTTTGGTTATTTTTAGGTTAATCCCTGGAACTAATAATCCTCTCCCATTTTGCAGGAATGTTAAGGAGATTTATTGTTTGATGAGGAGGGAAGGAAACATGTCAAAAGGAAAATAAAAATTTTAAATTTAGTATAGGATTGGGTATACTAAATAAGTAACTAGAACTCACATTGATGGAGATTAAAAAAATATTAAGTGACTACCTATTCAGTGAATGCTATCCATTCTATCCACAGAATGAGACAGAATCTTGAAGAAAAAAAAATTACTTAATATTCAGGGCTGTACATATGGATATTGGGTCACAGAGAAGATTACACAATTAGCCTTAATTGAGGCTTTTTTTTTTCCTTTATTGCATGACTGTAGAGCTTGCTTTTTCAATGTAACACACATTTCTTCCCTCAACTGCTCTCGACAGTATGATATATTTAAATAAATGTTGGTAACAATGTAAGTCGACCCAAAATGTCCACAACTTATAATTCATTTACAGTCGTGCTCGCTCAGTCTCCTGCTGACTCCCTCTCTCAGCTCTTCGGTATTCTGCACTGTTTGGGAGTGTCCGTAGGTAGCAGCTACAAATTCAGCTAGCTGAAGAGAGATCGAAGTTAAATGCACAGAGGCTTGCTGTAGGTCCTAGCCATTAACTGTTTCACAGCAGTACTCAGGAAATCACTGAAGACTTGCAATCACACTGACAAATGAAAAGTACAGAATTGAATGTTGGAGCCAGCAATTAAATTATTTAACTTACAAATCGTGAGTCCTGATTTCTTATTTATTGGCATCAGGCATTGTGTATTACATGTTTCTGCCTGTTTTTGTTTTTGTCTCTGGGCAATGCCATAGGAACAGAGTGCTGTGGTTTTTGGTTTTAAACAATGTTAAGGTGAAATAGGTTTTTAAATCAATATTGGGTTTATGTCAACTTTTAGAAATGCTCCTGAACTGTACAATTCAATTATATGTTGACCAGAGCACAGGAGAAGATTTGCAATGAAAGTTCATTCTGATTTGTTAATGTTGTTTGATTTCACTCTAGTTCTTTCTTCCTTTTTTCAGCAGTGCTTCAGTAGTCCAGCCCCAATCAGCGAAGCACTGAATCACAAGCTTTGTTTTAAGCATGCGCTTAATTCCCTAAGTACAAGCCACAGCACGAGCTTGAGCTTCCTGCTTTTCTCAGTAGAGAAAGGTTTAAGCAAGTGCATAAATGTTTTGTTGAACAGGAGCCTCTGCAAATACTCTAGTGACCAAGTTTCCTGCCAGTGCTGTTCAGGGAGTAAATTTCTGAAGCAGAAGGTTTGAAGTCAAGTCATAATTTGAATAGTTCCTGTTTGTACTCATGAAGACAGCAGAAGTCTATCATATTTAGGTGCCAATTGAATTTTCGAGTTTGAATGAAAGTGTTTCACTCTGAAAGTTGTTCACAAAAAACCTCTCAGCAATTCTGAATGAAAACAGCAAGCTGAAATGAATCAAAGCATTCAGTACAAATGCTGCACCTACTTTGGCCAGGCATTCTGCTGCTGTACTCCCAGGCTTGGGGTTTGTTTTCCAGATACTTGAAATAAACCAATGAGATGACAGAATGAATTTGAAGCCAAGTTTTTTGGATCTGTTTTATTGCAGGTGTTTCAGCCCAGCTTACCAGCACACGGCTGCGTAGAAACACCTCAGTGGGAACACCCTTTTGGATGGCACCTGAGGTAGGCAAATGTTCCTATCTGGGTCATCTCCATTCGTCGCAATGTACATTTTGTTGCCACTTCCACATAGTGGGAGAAAAGGCTCTCTTTTCTTCCCTCCCCTGTGGCTGTGTTTCTACTTTATATCTAGTTCAGTAAAATGAATGTAATATTAGAATATACAAAATGGATTTCTAATAATCTTCATTATTTTCGTCTCTGTGATGTTTCCATAAAAGTACAGATAATCTTCAAATAACTGAGGGTTTCCTTGAAAATTTTATGACTTTCCAATGAAATACTGTATGTTTTGGTGTGCCTGTCTGTGCCTCTAAATACAAACTGAGAGGAGAAGCAGGAATTCCTGCATTCCTGTCTTGCAATGGGACTCTGCAAAACCCTGACCCAGCGATGTGTTCTTTAAACTTTATCATTGACTGGGGACCTACACACTTAGGCACATGACCGAGCATAGATTAAAAATGGAGAAAAATAATCTACAGGTGGCCTAGCCAGGTGTCTTAGAACATATTTTACATACTACTCTCCAGACAGAACCCTTTTCCTTCTATTTCGTGAAGGTCTAGAAAGTTTTAACACACTGTTGAACTGTCCCTTACGTACTTTCCCTAATTTTGGGGTGAAAGATGTTAAAATATTTGCCCTCCCCACTTTAAGAAACAGAAAGTACTTTTGTAAGGTATAGATCATGAAATTTAAAAATAGGGAATGAAAAAGGAGTTGTTTGTTTGTAAGTTGCTAAACATTCATAACAGTAGCAGCCTCATTTATGTTGAAGACCATTAGACTTACTCAAATTTTGAGGAATTTGGGAAGGATTTTGCATCTGTTACAGATGCACACAGATCTCTTTCTGTATGTCAAACATTAAAAGTCATTCAAACATTTGGTTTAAAACATTTTATACTTTTTATATATCTGTTTCTGTTGCTAAGGAAGGCTGATTATAGCTGAGCAGGGAAAAGAAGCTGCTGTAACGGATCCAAAATTGATCTTGCACAGTCTCACAAAGAATGGTTGATACTTTATCATCTCCATAACAACCAGTTTACGTCACAAAGGAGACACAAGATACCTTAGAAACCACTGTGCAAGCATTATTTATGGAATCACCTTGGTTGGAGACATTCTGAAACCTTTATAAAATACTCCTCTAGGCAATAATGGACATACTATGAAATATTTTATTGAACTCTGATTATTAGAAGTTATTTTTACACTACTGTTTTATCTGAATAATTGCCATCAAAGGCAGTAATTGCACAAAATTTCTTTTCCCATCATGCTTGAAATTACTCATTCTCAAGATAAAAAGCCAAAGAAATAAGCAGGTTTTGATCTGAAAAATTTTGACCTGAAAATACAACATGCGTGTAACCGAGATATGTTATGTGCATAGCACATCAGAACAGAAATAGAGCTAGCTTTGAATGCTTCCTTTTTTGAAAAGATTTGTCAAAATAACCAACCCAGTACCATAAGCATAGTAACTCATATCACACTTGCATGCCTGTGTGAGCCACGGTGATCAGGCTTCATAGATGTACCAATCTGCAAAACAGCAGTGAGATGCTCAGATGCCCATTATGCTGTTGTTGAAATGGCTTTTAAATGACAAGTTGCATAACATTCATGCTCAAGTCACTAGAGTTGCTTTCTTCATGATCATATGAATGACATATTTCAACAAACTTGCAAGGTGCAATTTACCTTACTTCTGGGGAGATCTTTCTGTTTTTAAAATGTTCAGCCAAATTTTTATAGAAAGAGGAAACATCAGGACTGCAATAAGCTTAAAAACTCTGCTTGGGTAACAGCTTATTAGGAACAGTGTCTAGATGCAACTGTGGTGAGACCAGTAACAACTAGAAAAGCATTTAACAGTAGCAAAAAAGCTTGCTGCCTAAAGGTTTTGATAGCATAGAATCTATGTCAGACCCAAAAATACCATAAAATAACAGAACAGGAATGAATTGTTACTAATAAGAGAAATAGAAATCGTGAAGACTAGGATTTTTGATTTTTTTAAATTTTTTATTTAAATTGGACTTTTACTATCTGTGTGTGAAACATAGCAGCCTCAGTCAATGCATAAGGCAATCATAGGACCTCATCTTATCAAAGGGTGAGAAAGATGGCTTTAATCTGAAGGGGGAATGGAGAGGGGAGATGAAAAAGCTTGGCTTGGAGGAAGAGACTACAGCAGTGCTTCAGAGAAATGAATCTTGTCAAACGAAGCTGACAGGGAATATTTTCCAGGAATTTCTGGGAAAATAAAACCTGGAGAAGAATGATGCAAGATTATTCAAGCTGACAGATAGGAATAACTGAATATAAGCAGGAGACAAATATGCTGGGAACTAGAATCACTAGATCAGCCTAGATCAGGAACAGTCTGCATAAGAAGGAAAACCATTGTATTTTATGGTGAAGTTTGAAAAATATATCAAAGGAATTATATGGCATGGCACTTGCAATAGCAAAAGTTCACAGGGAAACAGCAGTGAGGGAGGATGATGTAAGGTGTTCTGTTAGTTCAGTGTTCTTACCAGTAGCATGAAAACCAGCAGCTTTGAATGACTTGAATATCTTACAGGGCTTTTTTTTTTTTTTTTTTTTTCTGATGACTGTGAGGCTTGTTTAGCAGCAACAGGACAAATCAAAAGGATTTGCCCTTGAGCATTTGTTTTGAGCAGAGCATGTAAATTGCAAAAATTTTGCTGAAGAATGATAATACAGGGAAAAACTAGGCTGTGTGGAAGCAATGGAGGAACTTAGCAAGGATGAGTCAGTTTGAGAGCAGTGTAGACTCACTGAACATCAGTCATTACTGTTTAACCTAATGAGTATTGTCTCATACAAACATAGACATGCAGAAACTGCAACACTGAATACTGGCATGCCAAAAAAAGAGATAAATAAGGCAAGATAGTTTAAGTATGGAGGATGTTTAAAGTTGCCTGTTGCCAAACACTGAAGTTACCTAAAATCTGCTTCTATCATGCTGCAATAAATTGTGTTGAAAGCTAGCAGGAGGAATTGGTTTTGAAACTTTTCAACTGAACTGTCTTTACTTCTCTAGTTCTAAACCTTAACGCGTCTTGTGTTCAGCCTTCAGTGCAGAACCGAGCAAAGTCTAGTTCAAGCAGAATTGCAGTTTTCCTTTTTCCCAAACATTATCATGATCTAGCTGGAAGCTTGACTCTTGAAACAAGCTTTTAGAATCTGAATGTGTTGTCTTTGGCCCAGAACTAGTTTTAAGAACAGAAATAGAAAAAGATACCTGAAGTCAGAAAGAACTGGAGAAATACTGAAGATAATTTAAAACCACAGGGAGTATGCTGTTATATTTTACTGATAACTGCTAAAAAATGACAATGGTGCATGCAAACTTAGGTTTTAAAAGGAACATAATTAAAACTTTTGATCCTTTGAAGAATTACATGTTGAAATATGACACATGACAGTAGGAAAGGCTGAGACATTGGTAAAAGTATCATGTGAGTTAACCAGAGGTAAAATCTTGGCTCTGTTTTGCTATTGATTTCAGAAGGATTTCAGATGTCACAGTATTATTTAAAGATGTGCCAGCTCTGTATTTTGGATATTTGTTATCATCCTTCCAAGATGAAGTAATGATCAGTAAGACTGCCCCAGAGACAACAGATTGTTCTCCTTCCCCCTGCTGAATCGAGGCATACTTCCTGGGATAAAATTCGGTACATATGAACATCAGAATAAATTTCTGAAGTGTTAGAACAATAAGTGACTAGTTTAAATTGGTTTTCTTTTTCTAATGTTCCTTTCTATTTTTTTAAACTTTCAATCTGATCATATGTGTGTGCAATGAGACTAATCCTGAAACAATGAGTATCTGCATTGTTTCAGTACAAAACTGTGTCTCTACTTAATCTAAAGAAAAAGCAACCAAAAAGTAATCTGCATTAATGTAGTTGAAAAATATATAAAGGGGAAAATCTAATTTTGCAAAGACTCATAGCAGCTTTTCCACTGAAGTCAGTATTCATTACAGTAAGGGCTGTATTCAGGCCTTAGAAGGGGGTCAACAGAGTATCTTTTGGTAGATTAGGGCTGATTTCTCTTATTTACCTCTCTCTGTTGTAGGAGACCTGAAAAATTTACCAAGAAATCCATTTAATAGTAAATATATTTAATGTGTAGTTAATTGCTGACTTGGAAAAACAGTGTGGAAAAGATAGCATCACTAACCTGGGCTTATGTTTTTAATTAACTCTATAAACAAGTACAGTGATATATCCCACTGAAACTATTCAATATATTCTTGTTTTGTCACGCTTTAACCTAGCTTATTTGTCAGCCTTTTGCTTACATCATGGGACTCAAGGTCAGCATCTTCTTAATAGCTCTAGGTCTCTTCACTTTAATTCCGTACTAGCTAAAATTAGCTCTTCTGATATGCACATTTTCACTATACTTTTAAATGCCAACTAAGCATGGCATTTTGTAAATGCTGCTTTATAATGAACTGTAGGAATCCACTTAGTATAAATAGGGTATAGATTTCAAGAATGTATGTAAAGTTATTCTTAATAAAATACATTTAAAACCAGTTGTACAGTGAAACAGTATGCATATTTTGTGATAAAGATACATTAGATTCTATGCATCTTCTCTAATAGGAAAATTTAAAAAATATTTCCTTGTAACATCTTCCATGAAGGTATAATAACTATACTCGTACAGCTAATGGTAAGATAGATTACTGAATTAGCTCGTATTACAGGTTGGGTTTTTTACCTAGTGAATGAGATAAGATTGAAAACCAACTTACAAAAAAATAACTGATTGTCCTTGCAAGGAACTTGACAAATGGGAATAGAGAAAACTTCTGCTGCTTTCACAGAATTTATGTTTATCTGGCATAATGATTAGTTACTAGTGAAATACTGGAAAATCCCACCCATCTAGTGGGTAAAAACAATCAATGCTATAAATAAATGGTAAAAAAGAATGGTAGCATTAAATCATTCATAACATATATTTTTATTACATTTTGATTTGAACAATTGCTTGTTTGACATTACTATATTTATGATAGTGTACTGAGCCTATGGTGTAAAGGAATTGCCTACTTGGCATACATTTTGAAATCAACATCCTGCTTTCAGTAGTTATAGTAGTGGAACACCACGGTGTGTTAGAAATTATTTTGAGGGAATATTAGCTGTCCTCTTGAAATGCAGTGCTGGGTCTGAGTGCAGTCCTGTGGTACATGTGGTAAATAGGTGTGGCCATGCTGGAGAGGCACTACTATAGTGTAAGTATGGGAAGGCAAGGGGAGAAGTGGTGGGAACCATTGCTCTAAATAGATAGGGCAAGACTGTGGAAGAACTGAGGGACACAGGAAGTGAAATGACTTGCTTAAAGACTTACAGCAGGTCACTGGGAGAACGTGGGATAGAATTATGTCTCTGAATGGCTATGTGTGACTAAAATGCTATAGTTGTGAGATGTCACCTTCTGAGAATTGACTGGCCTGATTTAAACAAAATTATCTTTTGGGGAACATAGGTCTTTAAGAATTTAATAAAGAAAGAAAAGAAATGGCAGTTTCTGCCCTGGGGTTTTTTTTCTCTCCCACTTTCTTGATTTTCTGTGGCTCTCAAACCCAAGCTTTAACAAGCTGCAGTAGCAAGAAGTTATGATAAATTTGCTTAAAGTCCAGAAGGAAAGCAGTAGAATTCAGAAAGTGGAATTGGAATACATAGGTTTCTTTAAAGGAGATGACACACAGACGAGGCAGAGTATGCAGCAGGACAGCACCAGCAAGCTCTCCCTGTAGAGCTGGGCCTGGCAGAATTCATCACCACCTCCTTTGCCTCCAGGAGAACTGACCTCCTTATGGGCTAGCATGGCAGGAGGGGGGTGAAAAGGACATGGCAGCTGGATGGAACCTCAGGGAACTTGCCAGTAACCTTGATAACATGACCATAATCTTGTGAAGGGATGTGGCAGGACTGCAGATGCTTCTGTTTTGTTCTAACTTAAACAACAGCTATGGAGAGGTTGTAAAACTTCCATGTAGGGCATTTAAAGATTAAAAAAAACAAAGCAAAACAAAAAAAACAAAACCAGCAGAGAAAATAATTTCAGTACCACACTGATCTACAGCAAGATCCCTACATGAAATGTATTTACTTGTGAGGCTGGAGTTGCCTCTGAATTTTCAGTTGCTTTGTGAAACACCTTTTACAAATCTGTGTGAGTTGTGTAGTGTCTATCTTTGTTGCTCGGGAGTAAATCTGTGGGTCAGAGACAAAATGTGTCAATGACGTTGAAGCTGTGATGATCTCACAGTATAAAGCAAAATAGATTTGTGTGCTCGAAAGCTTATCTGTTTTTCCTCACTGTATCATTTGGTCTAATAAAAAGTATGGTTCCCTACAAATGTAGCCTGCTGACAGAGCAGTTTAATGGTGTCAGGATCACCTGGGTGAGTTTAAAAATAAAAATTGATTACTCACAGCTGTTAAAACACAATTTAATACTTGACATAATTAATTTTCAATCAATAAACATTAACTGTGATAATCACTCATAAGAATTATTTAAAATACCATTACTTTTTATTTAGGCAACATTTCTAACAATATACTAATTTTCAGAAACAGCATGGAAAAATTTCTATGATGTTAATAAATAAGGAACTGAAATACAAATAAGAAAATGGGAGAATATGGAACCAATTTCAATCACAAATTTGCTCTTTTTTAAATTATGTGAATGTGCTTGAGGGGAGGGAGAGAGGGAAAGAAGTAAGGGAGGGAGAGAGAGAGATAAGTGTCACTTTGGTTTGGATAATTCAGTATCCCCAGTGCTGCTAAATGCTGTCATGAAAGACTTCCCCCCCACCCCAATGCACAGGAATTAGAAGAATATTTAATATTACATTTCCTGTGTAGATAAATTGAGTTGGGTTATATAGTGGCAGATGGAGCACAGAAGTTCAGTTGGTTTATTTTGACTTGCATTTCTAATATTTTTTTCTCCTTGTAGCAAGGATAACAATTTTGTGCCACATTCATTTTACATACGCAGTGCTTTTCAGCATTGTGCTCGCACACCTCATAAGCTGCTTAGTAAGGTACGTCAGCTGAGTGCAGCACCGCCTTTCTTCAGGAGCATCAACCTTTTTAATTCCAGACTCCTTTCTGCGGGTGGGTCACCAGCGCTAATTGTGTAGCAGTCGTCTCCAGGTAGCACATCTGTACTGCTATTATTGGTTTTGTGTATGCTTGCAGCTGTACTTTGTACGTGCACCGTATATACTGAGGCAAAATGAAAGTGAGTTCACTTGTAATAATTCTGGTTAAACTTAAAGGGGGTTGATGTGTTTTTCTTCAGCTAAACATATGTATAGCTTCCTCTCCGTGAGCAAGTCATTATGACCACTGTACAAATAACAGGTAGTTCTCTGTATTGCCTCTTTTTCTTCTTTTAAATCCACCTATGATCTACTTATGGGCTTGCTGAATTTCCAAGAAATCTTTGCATTGATTACAGAACAAGTAGAATTGTATCCTTGAATATAAAGTCTTGTGTATCTCTTTGGAGTTTTGTGTGTAGAAGTGATAAATCACACAGAATGCCTGATCACTGGCTTCTTGAAATTCCCTCCAGTTAGTGTGACTGATTTGTTTATGCGCTGCCTTTGCCAGACCAGTGAATTCTCCCCCACCTCACCCTGTCCCAGTGTGACCGTCAGCACAATTAGTGTTGACAACTACTATCATACTGTCTGTTTCTCCGTGTGGGGTTTAGATGCTTTCCATGCTACGGCAGTACGGCTGGGCATGAAATTGTGATGAAATTACAACTAATACAAAAGGTGGCAGCCTGTCTCCTTTGTAGCCTGGGCCACTGTGTGCACATAACCAGCCCATGCCGAAGTGAAGGACTTGGTGCTTATTCCCATGGTGTTTACTGGCAAATCTCAAGATTAACTACATCACCCCCTGAAGCTTTGGCATGAATGTAGTGTTTGCAGCAAAGCAAGCTACCTTTTCATTTTTGCTTGTAGAAGCAGGAGAGGATTTTGCTGGATATAAAATAGGTACAGATGTGATGATGCTTTTGGACAAGGTAGTGAAAGGAAGTAGCATTTTCTTCAGTTTCAGATCATTTCTTCTGGGCTCTCTGTCTTCATGCCCCACTGGGCACTCTCAGCTCCAGAACTTGGACTGAAAAGGACAGGTGTTTCCAAAATTATCTCTGAGTTCCTGATAGAGACAGGAACATAATAAAAGATTAGTCAGTGGCATTTTCCCTTTTTTATTTGGCTTTTAGAGGTTTTTCTTCTGCAGGGAGTTGCAATAGTTTTAAAGGCAAAACAGAACTGGGGCATTCCCAAGGACTTAGCTTGTAAACTACGACTGGGAGAACTCTTTCCTCTTCAGATTTCAAGATTGAGTGTTGTCTGCTAGCCAACATATAATGCAAACTGCCAATGTGCACCTTTCATCAAGGAAAAAGCTGTAAAATTTGATTATTGCTTTAAAAATTAAAATTAGTAGCATTTGTGTTTCTCTTAGCGGTGCATAGGTTGGTAAGATTCTAATAATAAATCCCACAGAAATCAAAAAGTTGTTTCAAACCAAAGTGATCATTAAATCTATATACATGTTGCATACTAGGTATTGGAAGAGCAGTTCATTTTCTATGTTTTCTGTGAGGCTGATCTCATTATAGTCAAGCTAACTGTCTAAAATACCTGGGTTGCATGGTCCGCTGGCTGAATTTTTATAAACAAAGAGAATGCAGATTAAGGGGAATATTTTTCTAAAAGAATCACTGCAGACTCTGATATTAGAACGGAGTAGATTCTGGTAGTGTTTAATTCCCCTTGGTTAAAGTGCCATTATTTTGCCACAGTGTCATTTTATTACCATGTACCATATTTACTGGAGATGTAGCTGTTAGTGGGGGAGCAGAAGATGTACAAAAATGCAATATACAATCCTTTATCTTTGGTAGGTAATACATTGTGAAGCTGAGAAAACTTCAAAGACATTTTTTCTTTTTTTAAAACGGCTGTTGCAACATACTTTCTTTTTCCCATCCACTATGAGCACTGAACACTCAGATGCTTATAGTATTTTAGTGTAGGTTGTTAAACTTTCTAGGACTGAGATGCACAGCACGTGTTGCTGTCAGCTTGTCATTAGAAGCAACTGTTATGTGCTTATAGAGGAAAAAGTAGTGATGTCTTTAAATGTGGGAGACCAGCTATGTTTATGGCACTGCTGATGAAGTCCAGTGTGACTTTGAGCAGGTCCTTCTTTTCCTTCCCTTGAAAATGAAAATATATTCCTCTGCATCATAGAGGTTGAGAAAAATAGACTAGTATTTGCAAAGGGCTCAGCACACTGATGAGAGCCAGGCAACTTCTGAGGTAGGCATTTCCAGGAGCTGGGCTATAGCAGCTTTTCAACCAAGCAGGTAAGTATTTTCATGTGTTAAAAAAGGAAGGAGAACACAGCACATTTTATTTGTCATATATGGATAAGTTACAACTTCTGAGTCATGGCCCTGAAAGCTGAGTTGCATGAATTTTTGGGGGGGGTTGTTTTTTGGGGATTTTTGTTGGGGTTTTTTTTGCTTTTTTGAGGAAGTGCCCTTAGGTATACAGATTAATTGGAGGACTATATAAAGAAACAAAAATAATGGAGTAATAGAAGCTTCCCTTTCAATCTCTGAGCAAAACTGCAATGAAGTTCCAGCCAACACCAAGTATGACCTCTTTAGAATGTATTATTTAAATATGTCTGATGGATCTCCACACTGACTTTCTCACAAGTTTTTACATCAAATTTAATTTCTTTCCTTTTCTCTGAAGCACAGTATAAGAAAATGAAATGATCATATAGGCCTCTGAAATAAGGGGGGTGGTTTAAAGTACTCTGCTTGAGTTGCGTAGAATCCTATCTACTGCATAGTAAAACATCTTTTTCAAAAGTAAGAGAGATCTCTGGGATGAGATCAAGGCTCTAATGAAGGCTTTTAAGAATGATTTCAGAGCTTTTATTTGAGACATTCTGTTGAAGAGAAGGGAGATGGGAAAACGATCTTCATGTGACAATATGAATACAACACTGTATTAGCTAACAAAGCTCTGTCTCTTCAAGCTGAAGAAAAAAAATCCCTGAACCCTCTTTTGCAGTGCTTACTTTCATTTTTCCCTATTCTGTTTATTTGATAGTTGATGTGTAGGGGAATGTGTATGCATGTTTTACTCGGATGGTTTGCAGACTTTTTGCTGACCATTTCATTGTGTCTTACAGATCAGTGTTCCTCAGACAATAGTTGGGAAACACTAGTCTAATACTCTAGCCAAAGATTCTTTGACATATAGCAATAAAGGGGAAATACCACCATCAGTATAGAGTATGAAAAAAAATTTCTTTGGCATACTAGCCTGAAAAAAAACTGAGAAGGAAGGGGGAAGATCTCAATACTTGTCAAAACATTGATAGAAAATTCAGGAAAGGTCTTAATTTTTCCGGACTGATTTGCTCTAGGAAAAGAACTGAACTATTAGTATACAGCAAAGGAATTAACTAATGTCCAAGTTTACTGCCAAGAAAAAAGAAAGGTGGTATTTTAACTAATATGTTTAACACCCCTGATTTCTGATAAAATAGATGAAGAGTGCTGTATGATGGGGTTGTGAGTCCTAGAGTAAGAGAGGGACAGGCTGTATGGGCCTGTTGGATAGAATCTCTGCCAGAGGTGGGAACGCCTCTGTTAGGTGCAGCTTATGGAGAAAGTAGCCAAGAGGTTAAGTTGGAATCAGCACCTTCTCCAGGAAAGTTTTCTTTACAGCAGGCTGTGAGTGGCTCTTTGCTAGCAGCTACCTGGGGTGCTGACTTGCATGTTGGCATCTCTGCAAAGCATTGTCCCAGACTGAAGCCCCAACACAAGAACTCAGAAATAATACAGAAGTAAAAAAAAAAATAATAAAATAAATCTCTGCTAGAACATAGATACAGCCACCCTTGCTGTCAGAAGTTCTGTTTATCTTAAGAACAAATTTGTAACAACACTTAAAGCTAGGAGAAAAATCATCCGATACTAGCAGTATGTGGGGATCTGACAAATTTTAAAAGCAGTTGGTCTAATTGATGAGATTTGCGAAAAGAAACTTGAGACAGGATTCTAAAACATGGTAGAATAAAAGGCAGTGAAGCTGCGATTTTTGTCTCATCCCTTTGCAAGGGGAAGGGCTAAATTTAAACTTTAGTTTGAATCTCACATTTAGGTGCAGAAATGTTTCCAGTTTATATGAATAGTTAGCCTATGATTAGGATGCCAAGGGTGGGTTAGCTGGAAATGTGCATCAAGTTTGTGATGCAGAACAGTTCTGATGTCCAAGGAGAGATTCTGTTAACGTCAGTTTTTCTTAGACAAGGTATGTAGTATGTTAATGAAGGGTTTTTTTAAACTATTCAAATCTAGTAGAGACAAACTTAAAAAATATATTGGCAGAAATGACTGATGGAATATTCTTATCTAAAAAATAGCTGTGCAAATCAGCCTATCCTCATGAATACTTATAGAAGTTAATAAGAATAACATCAATAGGGTTCTCTGCTGTTGTAATAGGTTTCTGTAAGAAGTGCTTTGAAAAACAGAATTTAGTAGAGTGATGTTCTTTGTATAGATTATTTGAGGCATCCCATGAAGGTTAATGTAGTTTTAAAAAGAGGGAGATTGTTTTTAAAGAAAGCAAATCTAAACGAAGTTTTAATTTACTGTTACAATTTTGTGGGGTTTTTCCTAACTGGGATATACAGGCAAAGAGATTAATTTGAAAACTACATAGGATTTTAGACATGATTCAAAAAAGTACCTTCATGTCACACTAGGATGGCGTGAGTTGTACATTAGGTTAAAACGTTGTTTTCTTTTTTCTGATAGGTCATTGCTTGTGAACAACAGTATGACTACTCGTATGATGCTCGATGTGACGTATGGTCCTTGGGAATAACAGCTATTGAACTGGGGGATGGAGACCCTCCTTTATTTGACATGCATCCGGTGAAAACCCTTTTTAAAATTCCAAGGTATGGCACTAGATGGCTCTCTTCACTCACTAGTTTGTTCAAAGGCAATCTATACAAAGGAGAAATACTTGGTAAATGTATGTACTTCAAATTGTAAGAACGTCTTATAGGAAAAGACATTACAAAGCTGTAATATTAAAGACTACTTTTTTTTCAACCTGACTTCTACTATAATTTATATTTAGAATGCCTTGAAATGATAAAGACTTATGTATTTATAGTATTCTTATTTTAGAACATAAAATCATATAATATCAAGGCACCTCCCTTCAAAAGTACTTTTCTTAGCTACTATTGATGAAAGCATTTGTTTCAAAAGAGGAAGAAGCCAACATCTGTAACTGTTGGATAACATTTTAAAATGTTATTCCAAGAGTCTTAGGCTTGTTTTACTGTGGAAGAAAACCACACAGGTTTGACAGTGCTATAAAGCAGTTGCAGCAAACTGTAGTCATAATTTATTTTTTCATTTACCCAAGGATGTTAAAATGTGAAGATTTGAATTGCCATACGTGGATATGAAAAAGGGATAGAATTTCCCTCTATGTATAGTTATTTAAATCAGCTGTATTATTTCATGCTCTCTATTTTTGGTTTGATTTTTTTGAGTTTTCCTGAATAAGTTGAGATTGACAGTGTAAAGTAGAGTTTAACAACAGAACAGTTGTAATAATAGAAGAAATATAGAAAGAATTTGTCTGTCATTGATTAGACTGGCATATACTTGTCTTTTCCATATCTTGCTCATAAAGAATTGCCAGTGACTGATAACAGTTTAAAACCTTCAGCAATACAAGTGTTTGACCTTTTGTTATCTGCACAGTTATCATAGGCTTTTAAAATTTCTTCTGATTGCAATTTGCATTTCTGATTAAGTCTATTTATATGCAGATGAAGTTGTGCTGGGTTCTGCATCATACAGTTATCTCCTCCTACCCAGCTCGGATGTGAACTGCCACCACAGTTTCCAAAATTGTTCATATTGAAGCAGAGGTTCATCTTGTTGCCTTTGCACAAGTGTAAAACAGGTCCTGGCAACGACAGCAATTAAGGCAGCAAGAGGGGCAGATTACTAAAGCAATGTCTATAAATTTTATCAACATTCAGAACAGTTTAAAAGGACAGAAGTCATACCAAAAGTAACAGGAAACAATAGGTAGATCCATAGAATAGGGCACGTAGAGGCTTTGATTTCTATCTGTAGTTTATCTTTCCCTATTTGCTGTCGCATCTCTGCATGACACAGATAATTCACCTTTGTTTTGCTATCTAATGAATTAAATAATGGGTGTATTTACTGAATAGAATGGTAGCAATTTTTAAGTCAAAAGATTTTCCTCTGCTTTGCATTTTATGAGTTATAACTCTGCTACTGGTAACTATGCATTCACATTAGATAAAGTAGACTATGATGAGTGCTGGATGGCATAAGGGCCTGGGGTATAGGAGCTAGAGCTTCTCTCCTGTTACTTTTTTGAAGTCAATTCAGAGGGATAGTAAATATGACCAAAAGGTGCATTGTTTAGAAGTAATCTTAGTACAGTTCCCAATATCTGTGCTGCAATTCACACATTTTAAACAGTGTTTTCAACATGAGCACTGAGGCTTTTCTCAGGTTGAAAGTATTTCTTGCAAGCACTGGCTGTTGAGTGCTTAAGCAGCGACATACAGAAGCATTGTAGCTCACCTTCTGAGACTGTTCAATCCAAAATCCTCTGAGCTCAGAGATCTGGCATCTTTACACTTTTTGCTTTCATGATAATATCTGTGTCTGAAGTTATGAATGCAAATGTTAAGCTATTTGGTCATTTTTAGGTAGTTAGTGTCCTTGAGTATCATCTCTGAATTTATCCAATACAAATTCTCACCCACTTTAACAAAGAAACCTACAGGGTAGCTATATTTTATGGGAAGAACTCTCTTTTTGTGTGCCACTCGCTACCTTTATTTGGTAACCCATAGCTGCCTTAAGAGAAGAGGAAAGGTACAGTCAATCCCTATTTCCCCTCTTAACATGACTTAACTTCATTGTAAGATCCAATCAAAAGAAAATGAACCTTCCTGTTTCCTTTCCTTTTTCTTTCTTTTTCATTATTGCTTCTCAGTTTCTTGCCCAAGGCTTTCTCTGCATCCATTGTGCATTTGAGCCAAAGCACTCAGCCCTAGTTTTTGGCTCAGTTGAGACTACAGACTCTGAACTAAACAAGTTTCTTAACTGAGACTAGCACTTGTCATGTCTCCAGAGGCATTTGGGCTGTGCACAGGGATCTTCATGTCTTAAAATTGCTCTGCTGATACCTGCAGTCAAACAGCTTAGCTTAGGGTGGGGTGACTGAGAGGCAGTATATTCATGCAGCTGAGGGGTGGTAACTGCTAGTGCCTGCCACCTCCTGCTTTCTGTAGGAGGCTGCGTGCCTGAGCTTCACTTACTGTGGGCTCCGTTCCAACCATCGTTGAAATCAAGATGTAATTCTGCGCATCTAGTGAGATGAGGAAGGGCTCGCTCAGCTAACTGCCCTCAGGTCACGAATGGTGGCAGCACTGCTCTCAAATGAAGTCTGGAGCTTACTGCTCCTGAGGGGTATAGTGGGAAAGAACTTGTTCAGCTAGGTTTTGCTTTCACCTGGAAAATGTCCTCTAGCAGCAGGTTAGTAGTTTCCAAAATTAGGTCACAACTTCAATGCGCCATTCAAACCACATTAATATTGGAGTGCAACAGAGCTGAATACTGAGTCACACACTTCTAATTCTGGGATTCTGGAGGTAGTTTCAAGACCTGGGTTGGGAAGCAATATAACCTTATATACCTCCAGCCATTCTCTAATTTCAGACAGAGACATAAACAATTTCATTTGTTGATAACAGCTCCTCTTTCAGCTGTGATTTCTTATGGTTTGATGTGAAACTGGCAAATCAGATTCCAGCTACTGTTAAATGAACTAAATGCACTAATACCAAATGACACCAAAGCGTGTTGCACAGTGATGGTGGTGTGGCTGTGGTACCTTATGGTCAAGCACCATATCTGGAAGTGTAAAAAGCTACTGCAAATAACGAGCAGTAAATTTAATGGGCTGTTGATTTACTGCATATATCTGATTTCTGTATGTGTTTTCCCAGGATAATTTTTGTTGACTGGGCTGATTTGATGTTAGTTTGGAGAAGAAGAGGTGAAATCGCTATTCACAGTTAACAACACTTGGACATCACTCAGGCAGAGAGTTACCAGGAATTATTGCCTTTTTCCCTTACATTCTTGACTACAGTTGATCCATATCTTTCTATTTATACTCCCTTCTGGATGATAGACTGGTCTGTTTTGCATGCTGCTGATTTCTTTACATTAGCAGAAAACTCTGCAATAGTTTTCAAGTTTTGTTATCAAGCACCAAATAATCTGTTCTCTTGAATATACTTAAAAACATTAGTAATGGCAAAATTGCCAAAGCTAGATGCAGAAGTCTGTGTGTGTGTTTCCACAGAATTCTTCCATTCTCAAGCAGGGAATAAAGTACTTAAGTTTCTGTGTCAATTTAGTCATTGGCTTTTTTTCTAAAGACAGCCAGTAACTGTGCCATGAGCCTTAGCACTGAGTTTCAACTTAGTGAGTTGTGGAGTTAGGCCTTAGTCTTAAATGAATATAATTGAAATCAGTGAGACTTTACTTTGACTTTATAGGGTTTGACTCAACCATTGAATGAATGATTTTGTACTAACAGTTACTGCAGTTACATACGCCCAAGATCTTTGGAGATGTCTTCTTGCATAGAACTCAAGTCAAGGATTAGGTTTTCACTGTTTTCATGTGCTAATTTAAGCAGGAAAATAGGAAAAGCTAACAGTAGCCAAACATCCTACACTGTTTGTGTTCTCTAAACAAGAAGCAAATAAGGTATTATGTTACGAGTTACAAAGCCTAATGTTCTTCCAATAGGTAAGAAATTACATATCTCTATACTTTCCAGTTGTAACTATGGAAGGGATGAGTGACAGTGTTTTAGAAAATTAAATACTCCGCAAAGCACAGTCAAAATTTCAGTCCACAGGAAGCTCTCTGGTGGAATGAGAACTTTATTCCCAAACCTTAGACTTCAGTTAAACTTACCATCTCCAGCTAACACGGGCCCATGTCTGAATTATGTAACTTGAAGCAGGGATGGGCTAAGTTCCAGGCTGAATGGCTCAGAGGTCTGTGAAGGAGCATGTCTGTGGATACATCATGGACCCCAAGATGTTTGGGTCATATGGCATTGTGGGAAGAGGAGGCATCTTATGCTCATTTAAATCCAGATCTATTTTCATAATTTCTATTTGAAATACTTTACATTCCCCTCTATGGAGGACATTGATGGAAAACAACATAATCTCACAATAAAACATTCCAGTTGCCTTGAACATTCTCTCTGTCTCTGATCAGGATCCTGTCTGATAAAAGTGTTTTGTTTGAAGACAGTCCTTAACAGGACATTATGGATAACAAGACCTCAATTGTATCTCTTTGTCTCTTTGTCTTCTCCATCTCCTGAACACGAGCAGCAACTCTCTTGTCCAATTGCTGTGCTTTTAGGAATAAAGAACATGATTTATCCTTTCTTATTTGCAGTTTTCTCCCCCTATTTTGTCCAGGGTAAGAATTTTATTATGAAGATTCTAGTGAAAGGTCCATAAGTGCTTCTGTTAGATGAATAGTGTTAGCTGAAAGACTGCAAATGGATGTGTTGCTTCTTGTCCTCTGTTTTTTGCGTGTTTTAAACTGTAACTACAAACTGCCTGCAGTGTGGAGTGGGTGCCATGTGTGCACTGGTGATCCAACACTGTTGATCCTTGCCCTGAATCAGACGCATTGACACTGTTTGTCACATCTAGAATTCTGTCTTGCAGCTACCAGAAGTCTCTGTTTGAACAGAACTGTAGAAAGTTTCCTTTCATTAGTCAAGCAACATAAAATGTGATTAGAGATTGAATTTATCTCAACAAAATAGCTGATTTCCAGAGGGCAGGTGAACTCTCAGAATTCACCAAATGTCTCAAGTCAGATGTGAGAAATGGGTGATCTCACTGTGCTGCACTCCCCTGGAAATCTGACCAGTGCTTTACAACAGGAGATGCTGGATGCAGAGCACTTTTGAAAACACTGGGTTTTAGGGTGTACAAGTATTAACTTCATACTTTTGATAATATGGTCTGAGCTGTGGGTCAGATGCTTAAGCATCTTCCAGTGGTTTATCATTTTTGTCCTACAGAAAATGTAGTGTCTGCAGCAAATATCTGACAGCAAAAGTGGAGTGAAAAAGAAAATACCAGTTAAATTTTAAGTCAGATGTTTCATTATACACTAGCCTTCTGGACTTTATTTCTGTAAGTATTATGTGCATTTGGAAGAGGAGGGTATACGAGTTCATGGACTAATGCTATTTAAAAAATCTCTTTCATTCATGAACATTTTATTGCATGAATGTGCAGTGTCTTGGAAACAGCTGTAATACCGCATGCATGAGACATTCTTAAAACTGCTAATGAGAAGGAGGCATTATCTTAGAGCAAATGTTAATGTTCTGTTTTGCAATGATGCAGACATTCTCCCTCATCAAAATCAATTCTTGGATCTAACTCATAAATCTCCTGAAAAGGGACCTCCAGTGCCTTGAGACAGAGATAAATCATACTGCGAAGACACTGAACCATGAAATGATTCTGTTAACATGTCATCTGTCTAGAATATATTTTCAAATCTCCAACAGAAGGGTCTAAATTATGAAGGGAAGGTGGCCTAGCAAAGCTGGTAATCTGGGAGTTGATATTTTAACCTCTTCCATCTGCTGCTGCTACTTAGGGGTGTCTGTTTTGGCAAAATATTACAAAGTAAAAGATTCTCAAATACCTAAGGTTTTTAAAGTAAAGTAGGTCCATAAATTCGTCAGATGATGTTACCTTGTGAGAAACGTTACATCACCTCATTACTATCTCTTAAGGTAGCAGTGATTTGAAATTTTGAAAAGAAAAGTAATGGCTATGAAAAGTCGTGTGGTAAAAAGAAGATGAAGACTGTACATTGTAGTCTGGAAAAGGTGGGTGCATATAGCAGTGTAAAGCAAGGATTTCAGATCATGTTGCAAAGACCTTGTGTTTCAGGTTCTTTCTCTTTACAATCCAGTTATTACAGAGAGGTGATAAATAAAAAGCAATTTTCTAAGTTACACTGACAGATGATCCTAACAGAAACTGAACCATGTTCACCTCTCATGTCTGTATCAGTCAAATGTTGCTCTCCTGAAAGCAGTAGAAGGCACCTGTTTTAAAAGCAGTTGGTGATAAGAAATGGTTATTTTATTTTCTAACCCATGAAAATGGAGAATTAAATGAAATTTCATGAAATTTTTTTATGCTTATTAATTAATTTTAAATAGCCAGGAGTGGAATGGAGTTGAGCTTGAGTACTCATTTAATGGTCATGTCAAGAGAAAATGTTTCACTTCAATAGATAGTGTGACTGTGGACCAGTCATATGAGGTAGAGGAGCCAAAATATTTGTACCTTCACTTTATTGTATACACTGTGGAGCACTTGCTGTACTACAGGTAGTTTTCATCAATCTGAACAGGTAAGAACTGTTGAGGGGTCATTATATTTTGGAGATAACATTCAGATACTAACATAGCCTTTTGTATTGCAGCTGGCTTTACCAACTCTTGTGATTTTGCCATCTGCATTGGTACTGACATGATACTGATATATCAAGTAGCCTATGCTGGTTTTTGGAACAGTAAAGAAATACAAGTATGTGTGATAGGACAGTAAAGCTCAGAGTTGATTGTGTTTGTGAAACAAAAGCCAAAGGAATTAAAAGAATTGTAGTTATTTAAAATGAAGTGCTTGAAGTAATTAAAGGAACATGCTTAATACAGTCTTAATGATGAATAATTTGACAGCAGGTACACAAATTTCAGAGCACAATATTGTTTATTTCTTAATAGGAGTGTGAAATGCAGTTACAGCAATGTGACCAAACTACTTCAAAAGACCAGATTCTGCCTATGCTTATAGGTAGGGCATCGTGATATCCATAAAAGCTATACTTGTCTGAGGAATAATTTGACATTTATATGTTACATTATTGTGTGATACATTGGTCTTTCATTACTTCGTGATTGTATTTTTATAGAAAATTCCAAATACTAAAATTATAAGGTGACATGTTACCTCTGAGAATATTGTGGAAGAGTCTGATGAGCAGAAAACAAGGTCCTAAGGATCCTCCTTGGTTTCTATATGAATAGCAAAGCAATTCAGGGATAGAGTCTGATCTGTAGGTGGAAAAGAATACAGATCTGTGACTGAAGATTGGAAAGACCACTACGAGTTCTTCAGCAGGTTACAGACCTATCATAGAATCTTGAACAAGTCAAACATGACTAGATTTTCAAAATGACTTGGGTCCCTAAGTATGATGTTAGGTAGCTAGTGGGATTTCTGAGAAGCACTTCTGTGTTTTGTTTCTGTTAAAATTCTTTTAGTCTCCATTCTGAGTTTGATTTTTCCAGAGTTTGGGATCACTGGTTTCACAGAAAGTGAACCATTGATGTGTTTTTTGAAAATGTCAGTAAGAGTGTGTCCTTGGCTATATCTTCTTCCACAGAATCACAGAATGGCTGAGGTTGGAAGGGACCTGTAGAGGTCATCTTGTCCAACCCTCCTGCTCAGCCTGGGTCACCTGTAGCAGGCTGCCCAGGACCAAGGCCATACAGCTTTTGAGTATCTCCAGGGAGGGAGACTCAACCTCTCTGGGCAACCTGTGCCAGTGCTTAATTACACTCACAGTGAAAAAGTGTTTCCTGATACTCAGGCAGAATCTCCTGTATTTCAGTGTATGCCCATCACCTCTTGCCCTGTGTACTAGGCACCACTGAAAAGAGCCTGGCTCAGTCTTCCTTACACTCTCCCTTTATATATTTATATATATTGATACTACTCATCGTGAGCTTTCTGTTCTTTATGCTCAACAGTCCCACCTGTCTCAGCCTTTGCTCATGTGAGAGGTGCTCCATTCCCTTAATCAGTGTTGGTGATCCTTTGCTGGACTGTCTCTAGTACCTTTGTATCTTTCTGATATCTCTCCTGCCCCGAACTGGACATGGTACTCCAGGTGTGGCCTCGCCATTGCTGAGTAGAGGGGAAGGATCACCTTCTTCAAGCTGCTGGCAGCAGCACTCCTAATGCAGCCCAGGATACCATTAGCTGCCCTTACTGCAAGGATGCATTGCTGGCTCATGTTTCAACTTGGTGTCCACCAAGACCCTCAGGTCCTTTTGTGCAAATCTACTTTCCAGCTGGTCAGCCCCCAGCATATCCTGGTGCAGGACTTTGAATTTCCCTTTGCTGAATTTCATGAAGTTTCTGTGGGCCCATTTCTCCGTCCTGTTGAGATTCCTTCCTTCTGGATGGCAGCAGAATCCTCAACAGCTGCTCCTCACAGGTTGAAACATGAGCAAGCTTGCTGAGGGTGCACTCTGCTGCATCATCCAGATCATTAATGAAGATATTGAATGGGACTGGGCTCTGCAGTGACCCCTGGGGTACATCACTAATGATGGATGAATGTCCCGGCCTTTTGTTTGGCAAAGTATGTATTAATTCCGTGGGGAAACAGTTTTGTGCTATGAAGATACGTTAATGTTACTATCACATAGTCTCACAGTTTGCAACAGTGCTAAAATGCGCCAGGGCAGGGCCTCTGCCTTTACAAAAATGTATAGGAGTTATTCATTCCTAATTCATTTCTAACAGGTATACAAACTGGTAAAAGTCAAATGTATCATAGGGTTTGAATATCAGATTCAAATAGATTTGTGCCAGAGTTGAACTGCGTAATGAGTGCTGGTAGTAGTATTACCTGCATTACGTCACCTGTGTCTAAAAATCAGAGAGCAGTTTGTGTCTAAACCCATACCAAATACTTATGTATAACTAGTCTTTTAAGTCTGGCAGCAGATCTAAAAGTTGAAGTGTATGCAATTAGCAGCCATGTCATAGTAAAATGGGGTCTGTTCTCCATTGCCTTATGACGTTTTAATATATTTGAGAAAGTGGTAAAATAGTATAAATATTTTTGTACACTACGTAAGACAGTAGAGAATCAGTCTTAAAATTAAATCATCTTGGTGCAATTTCCCTCCTTTTTTTCGTTAGCTATTCAGTTATTGCAGAACTTATATGCAACTGTTTCTCACTGATTTTGTCTTTTTATTCCCTTTTGTAAATTGTGTACAGATAGAATTGTATTTTGCAGATGCCTTCTTTGTTCAGATATATTCATAGCCTAATTTCAGCAAGTAATTCACGCTCTGGCTTGTTGTTGAATAGTCTGTAGTAAGCATTTACTATTTCAGCTGTGAGGGCAGACTTTGTCTGCAGAGTATGTTGCTGGGTTTTGATTCGTTAAGTCTCTCCTCCAACTGGCTTTCTCATGAATACATGCGATTACAAATAGAAGGTTATTGTTTTATATGTATATTCGTTGGTGCTTGTTAAAAACAGACTGTTTCAGCAAACATTACTGCCAGTATTTTTTGCTAGAACATTCATGTGAATTAAACACAGAAGAGCTAAAATGTATGCAGCTGAAATTAATTCATTGAGAAACTCAAATGAATAATCATGAAAATAAACATGCTCAGATCTCAGCCATTTTCTGAACAAACAAAAAAGAATCACCTCTGATATTCTGTTTTATTCTCTGTGTTGCACTCTAGCCCTCTCTGAACTCCAGGTAGAAGCTGAGATGCCTGACAGATGTTTTTAGTGACTCCATATGCAGTTCATTTCATGCATTAAATGCACATAAGCTGTTTTAGTCAACCAATTTCTAAAGTAAATTATTACTTTTCAAAATCCACTGCATAAGTAATAACAGACTGCTAAGATACAGTAAGTGGTATTTTGTTTTGCTCCAGTGGAAAATTTCATGCTGACAAGGTCAAGCCCTGCAGTCTGAGAGCAGTCAAGTGATGAAAGGCACATCCAGGAGGAGAGATGGTGGATGGGCATCTACTGACTGTTGTCTTCTTCAGAAGTGAGGATTTGAAATGTGGCTTAGTTAGATTTAGGGGATAGAGCTGAGCTACAAAGTCATGCTTTTATTATTGTAGACTAAAAATACATTGGTTTTAGTGTGTTTTCAAAACTGCTCCCCATTTCTTGACAGAACTACAGTGGCTAACAGTATTGTCTGTAGCTGTCCTGAGGCATAATACTGTGAGGGTAGCAGAGTAATCCTTAATCCTTACATATAGTAGTTACTGTTTTAAGGAGGTTCATGGTACAGTGCGTGGTAAACTGGAAGTTGCAATGGAGATGATGTAGCATGGCTGAATTTTTTTAGTGCAGCAAAACACTTGTGCTCTGCATTTAAAATGAGTTTGAAGATGGTGGGAAAATCAGTCAGTTATAAATAGTTAACAGCCAATTTTCCACCATTCAGCCAAGAGAACAGCTTCCTTCCAGGTAGATAATTCACATGCAATATTGCTTTGCAGTAAGACATTTAGTGTTCAGATATTCTTATATGATTGATTAATATACTTTGTTATGGAAATAGTTTCTTAGGATAAAAATAATTGAGATAATCTGGGAGTCAAAATACTCAGTAAAAACCTAGGTAGCTTCATTTGCAACATATAAATCTACATCATTACCAGACATTGCTGAAAGGCTGCTGATGCCTTATTAGATAAGGTTTAGATAGATTACCTGCAGCACTAAACAATTTACGGAGAACAGAAAATGGGCTTCCAATACTGTCTAGAAATGAAACATCACAATTATTTGAGGTACTCTGTAACCTTGGCAACAAATGGGAGCAGTGACATCAGCAACAATTATGTGCAATTTTTGTCTTCAGTTTATCACCAAGGTAACCAGAGCAGGTTTCTCTGCCTGAAATTTTAAGAATGTCTTGGTTCAGTATTAAGTGAGCATGCGTGAAGCAGACTATTTAGGGTCTGTTAAAATTGCATTCTGCTTCCGTTTCAAAATGGTCCTTCAGGATTTAAATTGTGTAAATTCATGGGGGTTTGTGGGTGGGGGTTTTTTCCCCTCTTTTTCCTTTCTCTGAAACAGCTGCAGGCAAATGAAGCCTTAGTTACTGTGTTAAATTCTCTGAATACTGGAAAAAAAGGAAAATTTAATTCCTCAGTGAGTTTCTTTTGCTGGCAAAGGGCGACTGCACATAGAGGCTGGAAACTGCACTTCGTTACTTTGGGGGATAGGACTCACCCACAGCTGAGGACACACGATGTACCTGCATCTAACTGCCTTGAGGGAAACTTTGCACTGTAGCCTAGGTTCACAAAAGACTTGCAGTCAGTGCTGCTTGAGGAGGACAGCAGATGAATACTTCCCTTTGACTACCTGGCTGTGAAACATCCTTAGGCAGCCTAACTCACCTTTAGGTTGTGCCAGTAGCATGATATTCATCTTCATGCTTAATCCAGAGAGGTTTTTTTTCTGCAGTGGGTCTTGGGGAAGGTAACATTTGAATTAAAGCCTTGTTGCATAGTGGAAAAACCCATAGTCCCCTTCATAATTGCTCTGTGATGGGAAAGTTGTGTGAGGTTGGTTGGAGCCATAATGCTGACAGGGAGGATGTTCAGACCACATGGCCTCTCACCTATGTGTGACTCAGTTTTAGAGAGAGGTATTTTCCTATGAAATAGTGATAATGCTTGTTCATCATTAATGGAGATTAAAAGGGGGGTGTGTGTGTGAGGCTGCACAAAAGTTGTTGCGCTTTTTTTTTTTTTTAAGTCTGGAACACTATCTCAGGTTAAAGCCTCATCAGCTGACTACTTAGAAATGCATGTGTAAATTTGCATTCCTAAAACTTGCATATTTTACCTGTGATGTTTACTTTGTCAAACACTTCCTTCCCCTCCCCCCCCCATCTTTACTCATAGGTTCCTGCACATGCAAAATATATATTTGTGTTCTGTTGAGTTATTGCACATTCAGCTTATGATTTTGCAGGGCAGTTAGTGTGGAGGCAACTTGCCATACTTGTACCTTATAGATACAAGTCAGAACTTGATGTTTGAAGGAAAATAATAAAATTCTGGTTTTGTTTGGAGTGTAATCCTGAAGAAGTGAAACTGCCTTTCAAGCCATTAGCCCTAGGTTTCCAAAACATACTTTATAGCCTGTGGTTAATGTTGGAGTTTAGTAGCCCACATCACTTATAATGAATTAAACCAAGTAAATTAAATTAGATTTTTGCATGAAAAAAAAATATCTCTTCACATAATTTGGTATTGCAGAGAGAATAAGGCACCTCATACATTTCATAGTACCAGAGACTTTCATGGGATGTAATTGAAAAACAGATGCCTTTCTCAGAAATAGGATATTGATGTTCATGTTTGTAAAGGAATTAATTCACTGACTGATAGAAGCAGAGGAAAAAGAAAGACGAACTTTTTAGACACTAGCCACATTCTAGCAAGACTGTAATTATCCTCAGAATCATAATGAATGTGCATCTGTTATTTTATTTTTGTAATAAGTCACCAAATGCACGTGTGCTTTGCCCTCTAAAGTAATTTCCAGAAATATGCAATAACAAATAATCACACTATTTGCAAACATATTTGGTGAAAAGGAGCTGTGCTTTGAAAGGTATTGATTTCCTTGTTACTGTTATCAGTTTGATTAATGTTAAAATTCTATGCAGTGTATTTAATCATTACTCATGATTAGTGCAGTAATAATGCACTACACATATCTACACATTTACTATTAACAATTAGTATCATATTTCTTTTCTATTACAGGTATAATCATAAGTTAAAACTCATAAAAATTTTAAAGAAATATTTATTGGAGTAGACACTGGTTATAAATCTTTATAACTACAGTATTCAGGGAGTTAATAATGATTTCAGTGGGTTTATTTTTATGATAATGAAAGGCCATTTAGATTGCAGTTGTATTGCATCTTCTCTCAAGAGTTCCTTCAGGAGGTGCAAGTTTTTGCCACTGTTGGCCAAGAAAAAGTCCCAGGCAAGACATCAAATACTGCATTCTGTGCAGAGACACCTCATTTTACATATGAACAAACTGAAACATAGTCAGGTTAAATGACTGTGTGATACTAGGGTCACAAAAGTTACAGTAATGTTCTTTGAAGAAATAACAGGCAGGAAATGGAGAAGAAGGGAAAAAGAGGAGGAAGAAAGTGGTAAATAATGATGAATGCCTGGTGAATCGGTCTGTAAGTCTGTTCTGTAATAGTGTCAGTATTTATATGAAGCTAAATGTGATCGTAGGCACGTAGGGATACAAAGCAAAGGCCATGTTCAAGGGGTGGTTTTCAAGGTGCTGACTTTGATGATAACTTAAGAATCCTTGTTGAAAATTGACTGAAAATGAACTTGCTGTGTGAAGACCTGAGTGGATAAAGCCCTGAGAAATCTGACCTGAACTCATAGCTGACCCTGCTTTGAGCAGGAGGTTGGAGTAGGGACCTCCTGAGGTCCTTTCTAGCCTGCATTAGCCTGTGCTGTGGTAAAAGGTTCACTTCATCCATGCAAGTGTATAAGGGCAAATTCACACAGTGAACAGGATAATTCACTTACCCAGTCTGACCAAGACCATTGCTGGACTAATGTGTCCAGTGTTATAAGTAACCCTTCAAACATAGCATTGAAAGCGTACAAGCAGTATAAAACTAGGTTAAAAGACTGAAAAAGAAGCTAGTAGAACTGTTCAAAACCAAGTGAATTTTCCAGGAGAGGTGTAACTATTTTTAAAGAGAACTATGTTTGGGTTATTGAAATAGTGTCAATATTTTTATAGTATACCCAAAAGAAAGTTAGGGGCAACTTGAGCATAACCCAGCTTATTTTTATGGGTATAAGCTATTTAAGACTGGCATTTTAATCAACATGGCAAATGAATGCGATCCAATGACTGAAAGTTGTATTTGTAAAAAAATAAAAGATATATCTATGGGAACAGGGGAAGCAGCTCGTGCTTTTGGAAGGGGAGCACTTATGTGTTCTGTGCAAACCTTGCTTCAGTAGCTTGGGGCAACAAGGGAAAAGAACGTTTCTCCTCTTGAGAGAGTTTATGTCTGTGCTTTGGCATCCAGTACCACAGCCTTTGAAAACATTAGGAAAAAAGTAGTAGTAACAGCTTTCATCTTCCTACCTGGCTGACTAAAGTGATTTGGCTTTATGCAGTTTATTTTGGTTAAATTAGCCAAAATGTAACTTCTAGGTTTCTTCTTTCACAGTATAGATTATATCAGATTCCCTCTTATCAGACTGTTCACATATTAGAACAAGTGCTGGGTAAAGATGTTCTGAATTACAATAAGATAGGTTTATTGGGCAAGTTGATGATCCATGATCTGTTGCCAGCATGCAAACACGTCAGACTTTTACAGGCAGCATCTGCTTGAACTGTCTGGGGAAACAAAAAGAACAAAAAGCGTCTTACATTGGAACAAAAACAGAGATCTGACTTGTTGAAAGTGTAATTTTCTTTTCTGTTTACCCATTCTATGTGTTATTTAAAATAGAGTGCTCATGTCATGTCAACATGTATATAATCACCTCATAATTAACTGCTGAGAGGCAATTCAGGAAGGAAGGAAGAATTGTGTTCCATATTGCACCCTGTATTTTTATTGCTGTAAATATATTTTACTTCTTGGCTGGTTTATTTTAAAATTTTGGTTTGGTGGTGGTTTTTTTATTTTATTTTATTTCCTTGTTTCTTGTATTGATATTCAAATCTTACAGAACCTATTACAACTTTTTAAAGATTCTACAGATGCACATAGTGTCCACCCAACTCAAACATACAGTAAATGCTCTTTGTGGGAGCTCCTTTTGAGGAAACTTTTAACTTCTTGGTCTGTTCAGCTGGGAGGTTCTGAGTAGAGCTGTGTGAGAACTCTGCACTGCAGAAAAAAGCAGGAAAGACATGACTGTATAGTCTTATTGTCATTAGATGCCAGAAAATTTCAGTCTTTCCAAAAAGTCACAAATGCATTTTTTCCCCAGATTTGTTGAGGAAATAGGTGCTTGCTTGTTGATACCACCTGACTTTATTTGGAACATAAATAGCTAATGTTTTGAAGGTAAAACAGGGCTATGATTCAGATTCTCATTCAGTGTCTAAATATTTATTATAGAAAAAGACAACTAAAAGTCATTTGTGTATCCTCAACACTTACTAACAATGCATTTTATACATTGTTTATGCTATGGTTCTGATTGATGCCTACTTGTTGAATCTTCCATTCAAAAAATTTATCCCTCTTGATTTTCACGTGTTCTATGATGCTTTAATATTTCAGCTTTGTAGGGTCTTTTTGTCTCTCAATGCATCACTAATTGCATTGTTACACATTACTTGCACTGTTAGCATTTCTTGCCTTAAATTTATTTTGACTACCTTCATCCTTTCCTAGATACCCTAGCTTATGTGAGTCAATAATTTCCAAGGGTATTTTCCACAGCTTGCCCAATTGTTTCAAGAGATGCATGAGTTTTAAGTTAGCATCTTACAGGCTTGTTGGGATATGGTCTTGATATCATTGTCATTTAGTTCTGCATTAGAAAGGTTTTATTTGAATTGCTGCCACAGGACATTTTTAATAATGAATAAATTCTTTGTGTTTAATACTGTGTTTATTAGTCTTCACTCCAGTTACAATCTACAGGGATTCCTAAGTCATACAATTTTTTTTTAAAGCAGACAAAAATTGAAGTGTGTTAGAATAAAGCTTATTGGATGGAATAGGATAGGGAACAAATAAATTCCATTCCACATGTAGTCTTCATGCTCAGAAGGCATATTACCTTAAATGATAATTCCTTTTTTAAAAAATGGTCCTCTTACACCTCTTGTACATTTCTTTATGCTTCAGCATTTATGCAGTCTATTACTTCAGAATTTTTATAATGATCCTCCTAATGGTCCATTGGAAATATGCCACCATTAACTAATGTATTCCCTCTGTAAGTATTCATTTCTGAACCAGACTGGTAAGGCTAGCAGAATATCAGTTTTTACAATGCTATGAACCAGACTAAACTGAAAACAGTAAGCAGGGTTTGAGTCATAAAGTACAAATAAGGAGTAATCCTTGTTTCCTGTTGAAAATGCAGAGTTTAAGTGCTTGTTTTTATCAAGCGTAATGATTGAATTCCATGTTCAGTACCAGCCATATCAAGCATATGGTAATAAACTTCTTTTACAGGGTTACTGTTAGGTTTATTTGTATTTCTGTAGAGCCTCAACTAAGAATAGGCTCCCTGTGTGAAATAGAAGGATAAGAAGGTGTCTTCCTCTTCGAAAGTAAGAGCTAAATTGATCAGACAAAGAAATGAAGGTAAAGAAGCACAAGTGGCAAAACCACTTCTGTAGTTCTGTGAAGCAAGTCCGCCTTTTTCATGGGAGTAATATAGTGACAATGTCTTATTATTCATGGAAATAAGGGCCCCAAAAAGTATGTCTCAGCCAACTGGAAAATACAGGTACCCTTGTGTGTCCAGGACAATATGAAGCCTGTTGGCAGACTGACCATGGTATGACAACTTCTAGCTTTCCCAGAGTGGATCTGCTCCACTGGGCAGTGCCTTCAGACAGGTGGACTACTCAGGTCTCTTAAACTGGCTGATGTACAGTGGGAGTTTGAAACACAATTCAGGGTTTGCCCTTAGAATTTTATCTATGGGATTTTCACTTTTAGATTTTAACAGATTTTTTTACTTTCCAATACCGTTCTACAAATACATGGTGTTGAGTATTTAATATTCCAGCTACAGAAGTGCAGTGTCTAGACAACACCATATGTATTTCACTCAGGCACAGAAATATTACTGTCCCATTTTTATTTCTTTAGCAACTGATATTCTCCTGCCTTGCAAATTCACAGAGCAATGGTTTTAATAGAAAAGCAAAATACTATATTGCAGTAAAGATGTGAACTGGTTATAAATAAAAATCTCTACTATTACTTCCTCTGTTTCAATTGCTGTTAATTTGCTAGTGCCTCTATAGATCTCTGAAACATTTGTGAATAAATGAGATGACAAAGCATAATTATAATTCAATTATGATAAATATTTGTTTTGAGGCTTGACCACTGGAATCCAAAGCTGTCCTGTTTTCACCTCCATCCAAAAATATTTCTGAAATAAAATACTTGTTTCTGTCTCAGTGAAGCCAGAAAGTGAAACTGGAAACCGAAGAGTAAATGACAGAAATAAATGATGCCTTGTCGAGTCCTGAAAAGGGCTAATGAAACCTTACAGCTGCCAAATCTGACTGAAACCAGTGGCCTGTGAATTGCAATGTTCAAGGGAAAAAGTCAAAGATAATCCAGATGTTCCCAAGCAGAACACTTTGCAATACTTCTTCATCCATTTTTTTTCTGTCTGTATGAAGTAAAAAAATTACATAACAGATTTGTTTTAATACTTTTTCTGAAGGTTATTATTTGACCTTCAAAACAATTTAATGTGCTTAGCACGTTATTTCTGTCTGTACTCATTACTTTAAAGGTGACTTTTAATTTATCAGATATATACCATTTTGAAACACAGGATTGTTCATGTGAAGGAGGTTTCTTAGGAGGTTTCTTTTGACAACCTCTTTATATTCTTCCTGAAGCTCGTTTCTTTTGGCAATGCATAAAGTGAATCTTGAAAATCAAAAGGAGATCTGTGCGTAATTCTGGAACTGACTACCTTTTACCATTTATTTTTTATTCATTATTATGCTGGCTGATGAAATATTCTAAGCTTGGAGACTTGTGAATAAATCTTGATTTAAGTGTGTTTTAAAGAGGTAGTTGACACTTTGTTTATTTGTGAATTTGTATTTTTTTTGCTGCTGAGCCCATATCTCATTGTTAATCTGCTAAGTCACCTACTTATGGCAGCAAAATAAATAAGTAGTCACTTAAATTCACGAGCAAAACAGGGAAACAGTGTTACAAGATATATAGCCATAGTTCTTTTCTGAGAAAGAGTGAAAACAGATATCCAATTTGTGTTTTACTAGATCAGACCCTGTTTTAAAACAAAAAAGCTTAAAAAGTGGATTGGTATCCTTGACCCTTTCAAGTAATTAGGATCCTACAGTCTTTTACTTATAATTGTCTGTTTAAATTTCAACTCAATATAAATTTAGCATATGCTGTTGGATTCAGTAGCTGTGTACAACCTATGGAAAATAAAGAGCATCCATTCCAATAAAGAGGGAAATGTCAGATAACTGTGTAATTAAAAGATAGTAAAATACATAAACAAGAAGAATATTTTTGTTTCAGCAGTGAGGCAGTAATGTCTTGTGTTCTGCTTCGTCTTAACCGATTCTTTTCCCTTGGTAGGTTTTGATCTTGGTTGTTTAAAGCAGCATATCCTTGTTAGAATTCACTCACTTACATGTTACTTGAATAGATACATGCCCTTGATATTCCAGAAGATAAGAAATTGAAGTTGTATGTTAACAGTTTTGAACTAGACATTTTCACAAGGAAAACAGTCCTTTCAGAGAAAAAGCAGGGGGAGTGAAAAAGGAGAAACTGTTTAGAAGTGAATCAGTTGCTGGTGAGAAGGTGCCTGGAGAGTGAATTTGGGAGGAGCACGCTCCCTCTCCCATGCTCCCTCTCCCCCCTTCCCCTCGAATCTTTTCCTAGGGTGTATTATACCCTTCATTCTCACCAAATAAGGGTAATTTTGCTGATGCCCCCTACTTGTATAGGTAGAATACTATGATCTGGCATTAGTCTGTTCCCTTGCCTGAGAAAGGTTTATTTTCTAGTTACTGAGCCCTAAGAAGCTGAAGATAATGTGAGGAGCTACTGCCTTTTCCAGCAGTCTCATATGCTGTGATTTGGTACATACAGTCTCAATATATGGTTCATGCCTTGTAGGCGGGATGGGCACAGGTATGCCTTGCTTATATATCTGGTTAAGAAGACCTAAGGGACATTGGTGCCCAGTATGGTCAAGACTTGCACAATTCCAGGTGTTTTGAGGGAAGGATGTTCAATTGCCTTTGGAGTCCCCTAGATCAACTCATTGGGCAGCCCGTTCCGTTAGACCTGGAGTTGTTTTGCTTAGATGCTGTGTTTCTGATATTGTTTCCAGTTTTGTTGTAGATCCTGTATTCTTTCTGATCTTCTGGTCTTTTGAGGCAATGTACTGCTGTGGTTCTCAACCATGGAGGCTTCATGCAGCAGCATTCAGATTGATGACAGCTTTCCACTGACCTAAAAAGCAACTTCAGAAGCCTGCCTCCATATACCTTGAGGATTTTGTGCTGATTCTCCACTCCTGCAGGCACCTAAACTCTTCAGTTTCTATCTTAAAATTTTACAGAGCTGAGTACAGTACCCTGCTTCCTGCTGAGTTGACTTTGGTGAAATATGTTACTGAAGTCAGTCAGAGTTGAGTAGCCTTTAGTAGGAGACAGATGAATGGGTTAGTGTTTAGGATTGGAATTTTTCATTCAGATCAGTGGAAACCTCTTAACTGATTTGAATGGGCCACAAACTGAGTGTCAGAGCCCTGTCAAGAATTGCCTGGTTATTTTTTGAGGATTACCCAAGGTGGGGATGCTCTGGAGTGGCAGGCCTTTAAACTTGTATGAGAATTTATCAGGTATTAATTAATGTCAATTTTTCATGTATTTTAATATAAACCATTTGGTTTATGTAACCTTTTTAAGGGAAATCTCATTATTATGCATTGACTTTGTGCTTTTTCTGTGGCAGTTACACTTTATTTTTTGAAATATGTGTGAATGGTTAAATTTTGTGTATGACCTTTCTATGTATAAACCTAGACAACTGTCAGCAGAACTATTGTTTCTGCACTATGCTGGAAAATTAATTCACAGCATGTGTGTATGGGGCTGTGATTGCCAGAGCCTGTTCATGGTGACAGGTGTTGGATGTTCATCTGTTAATTTCTCACTAGAAACAATGTGGTAGGCTGATGATGCAATTTGGTCATTGGAGGCCCTGTCTTGATATCTGTTTATAGAATGCATGGCTATGTTTACTGAAGTAGTTTAAAAAATAGTAGATGCATTTGCCATTTAAAAAAAAATAATCATAGCAGTATTTTAAGATGAAAATATTTGTTTTCTTGTTGCCAGAAAATATCTATTATCTGTGATCTGTAATTAGGCTCACAGCTTAACATAAAGGATGAATGGTGCTCGCTGAGCTGCATCATTGGCCTTATTGTGGTAAAATGACCGATTTTGTTTTGCCAGCTGTGACTTTGGAGGCAGTCTGAATGACAGGGAACACATAAGGCTGGACAGATTAAAATATTTCCAGCACATAACTGTGTGTGTATCATTCAGAATTCAGCAGCAGTTCTTGCTTGATAAGCTTGCTAATGTCTTCATGTTCTGAGGAACATTGTGCTCCTATATGTTGGTGTCTTGTACAGGCTCAATCCTGCAGTCCTCACTGAAGTAAAACTCCCAGTAAAAACCAGCATCAGTATGACCACACAAAGCACTGAATACAAGGGTAGAAAAACTCCTTACAAGAGCAATGCATCTGCCTAAGGAAATAGAGCGTGTAGTTCTGTGACTAATTATGAATTATAGAAAGAACTAAAGGAGGAAAGACACAAGTTGGGAAATAAATGGTTGATTACTCATCTTGCATCAAAAGAGGACATTTTCAAAAGGCAAGCCCAATTATACCCACTTTTTGCAATAATATTCATATCTACTCAAAATTTCCATCACTTACAGTAGAAAATAAGACTATATTGTCCTTCAGCTTCTTACATATGCGGCAGGGATGATTGAAAGGTTGCGTGCAGAGCATTCCAGTTTTATATGAAAAGGGTAGAATAAGTTCTGTCAGCAAGTTAACAAGAGGTAGCTTTTTAGTTTTTCTGTGAATGTGTTCAGAGTACAGCAGAAACAGCCCAGTGTTGATGAAATCCAGTGATGTTGGCAGATGCAAGTCCACAAAAGCCATAGAACTCCATGTGTTGCATTTAGTGTGCTGACAAAAAAGCTTAAAGTGAGCTACCCTTGCACATCTGGCTTTTTGTGTTACCCTAGAACTTGAGGTTGAGTCCTTACTGCAGAAAGCTACCTCTGGAGGTGCCATGGAAAAGTGTTTTCTGCTGTCACCATGAAAGAGTTTGTGATGTTTTAGCCAAAGCAAAGGTAGGAAGCTGACCCTCTTATGCCCCTTTCTGGAAATTGTTTATGGACATGATGCCAGAAAGTAGTGAGCCGATTTCGTACTTTGTAGTTATGTAACATATTTCTTCAAGCACTTTACAGGTGTTAATGAATTAAGGTTGTGGTCATGTTTATCAGCTCAGTTTTGTAGATGGGGTACCTGAAGCATTGATTTAGTGACATAAGTACAGAGGACCACTAATTCTATGTTTTTACTACAAAGGCACTAAGAACAGTATCTTCTGTCAACAAATATGAAAGTATCAAGCTCAAGAAAACATCTATGGAGTTACAGATTCCATGGTTGTGTTGATTTGGTACATGGCATGCTCAGCCACCTCTTAAGAGAGTAGCTGTTGGTGAGGTCTTGGTAGCTTAGTAATTTGTTGGACAAAACATTTTCTGTGTGGTTAAAAACATGACTGTATCCACCAATCACTAACCCACAAATAACTAAGTGTATTTCCTGAATGACATCTGCTCTGCTGGTCTGTTCTTCTGTGATGAAATTCCACCTGTTTCTATCATAACATCTGCAACTAATTTAAGTGTCTGTGTCTTTTTGAAAAAAAGATCCTTGTGAGAGTATTAAATAGAGCCTCCAAACCATATGCGTTTTGTAAGCTCCATTGTTGCCACCATAGAAAGACTTTAAAAACTGTGAACAGAAAAGATGAAACTACATATTTCATTAATAGTAACTGTGCTTTTGAAAAAGCAAATTACTTTGCAGTGGAATTCAAAATTTCACAGCAAATATTCAGTAGACAGTGCTGGTGTAATTTTAAAAAGAAATATTTTACTTCGCAGTACAGTAAGTTGGTTTTATCAGAATCCAAATTGTCAGATAGAGTGCCATTCCTGCAAAATAAAGACTAAAAACCTATACTAACCCCAGCTGGCTATCCCATAAAGTTTGCAGAGTTCATGCATGTGGGATGTGTGGACTGATAACTATTTTCATTATAGAGAAAGAGGTTTTTTAGATTTACCTTTCTTTGATGCTGGGATTTTTTGTGGGAGTATCTCTAAAAATACTTCTCTGTGGTTTTTTATGCTTGTAAAAAATCAGATTCTATGATGTACATGAACATACAAGCCTGGTAAATGAAAGACAACCCTGAAACATTATTTTCATTTATAACTGTTCATATTTTTTTCTAATGATAAATTTGGTAAGTAATGCACATCTCAAAGATTCTGGATTTCTTCACTTCATGAAGAAAATTTTGTTCCCTGAGTCTTCTATAATAAAAAACTAATAACGTAATCATCCTAGAAAACATGTCAGCCTGCAGTGAAATTAGATGACTGCATTTGCTTTCAGTAAATACAGATGAACAAAAATGGTCCATCTATTACAAAGCCACATTGTAAATTGGGGTTTTTTAAACCATTTTGTTTGGTTTTTCTTATTAGGTAATTGTTAAATGGAACTACTCTTTGAATGAACATGGATGAAAAATTCAAGAGTACTAAACAGATCAGCACTAATTTATGTTGTTTATGCTGTTTACCTTTTTGTTTTGTGAGACGTTTCCAAGCCTTGTCATGCTGTGAAATGTGGCTCCAATACAAACAAGATGATTCATGTTACAATCCAGAATATTAGTGTTTCTGTTGTAGAGTGAGTCTTACTGTTTGGGTTTTTTTCCTGCCAGTTCAGTAATATTTGACCCTTTGCACTGAGCCCTCAAATTCAGCAAAAGACAAGCCATCAAGGTTTCATAAAGCACAGGTTTAATCTTAAAAAGTTAAATAGACTTCAATACCTGTGTTAAGTTGCAGAAGAAACCTCTGGGAGACAACAGTATAATATAGTGTGTGATTCGTGAACACTTCCTGCTATAGGTTGGTCCACTTAAAATCTGGTCCACTTAATATGACCTATGGGCCTTGCTCTGTATGCTTGTATAATTTAACTGTAACAGGAACAAATAGAGAGGAAACTTACTATATGCCAACTAACATGGAACCCGTAAGAGTTTAAAAGATTAATCTTATGGAAGGTCTTCTTACTATGTAATGTAAAAATATTGTCCACTAATTGTCACTTTTAAAATAACATCTGTTTTTTACAGTTTTAGAGTTTACAGTGTCATCCAAACTGAATACAGATTGAAATTTGGACTGGAAAATCTGCAGATTGTCAACATCTTGATAGTTCTTATGATGACGATATCTATACTTTCAGAAGTTTTGGTCAGAATCAGTGATCTGGGGTAAAGGGCTAAAGTGGTGTGAAGGCTAGGTTAATATTCCAGTTTCAGCTGATCCTTCCTGAGTCAGGCTGAATTGAAAAGGAAATGTGAAGCACACTGTGAGCTATACTGTCTACCAACTTCAAAGGTATTGACATAAAAGGAGAAAGACATGAAAAGAGAATTGTCAGTGAATAAGCAGCAGCCAGAAAAACCCAACAGGCATCTGGAGCGGACACACAGACAGTTTGAGCATTACTGTCTTGATGATCATTTTCTCCCTAGTGGAACCAGTATCATCTTTGTTGACTATCTGTGAGATAATTCCCAGAAACATTAACATTTTAACCCCCAAAACTTTGTATTTTTTCAGGAATCCTCCTCCTACTTTGCTGCATCCTGAGGAGTGGTGCAGAGGATTCAACCATTTCATTTCACAGTGAGTTTTATTTTCTTTTAAAAACAGCTTGTCCAGCAAGGCCTACGTGTGTCAATCTGAGAACAGAATTTGTTCATGGAGTCGTTACTTTTGCAGGTTTTTAACTTCAGTTTTCTTTTCATAGACTCTAGACCATGCTTCGCTTTTTGAAAGCTATATAATACAGTTTGATTTTTTTAATGTAATTTGCTTCACAGCTTCTCTGAACTCCTTAGTTGATTTGCTTCTTGACTTTGATGGACCTGGGACAGATTTATAAATATACCTGATTTCCTTGATGGTTTTGCAGTGAAATCTTGTGTCAAGGAGAAAAAAGGGCTAGTGAAAATGTGCTGGTCAACTTAAAATAAGAATTTGAAAGACAAGAGAGAAAATAATTGCCTTTTTTTACTTCACTAATATTTAGTAGGTTGGATACCCAATATATGTAGTTGAGCACCAGTTGTACCAAGAGTATGTTACCTAGATGGTGGCAACTTTCTGGATGCAGCTGTCACTGAACTAAAATATGCTTTTGCTTTACTTTTTTCTTTTTATGGTGAAACTAAGAAATCATGATTTAGTAGTTGCTAGCATTATGTTAAAAAGTCTTAACAGCAACTTCTACGAGTGATTTTTAGGATTCTTCAGGTATTTCATTGTGACCTATCACAGCCTAAACTGTGTAACATGGGGAACAATATTATCAAACCCTTGAGAAGTTTATATCCATCAAATAACCAAATACTTTGAACACCACTCCTCAGTACTGACTTCTCAAGATAGGTTTGAAAATACGCACGCCTGCATTTTGCATCTGTTCTGTTCCTTAATGTATCTAGTTCCTTGTGGAGGCGTACAACGTCTATATGTGAAACCTTTTTCAGTCAGTTGTGTGGTAATGTCTTCCCGTTTTAGGAGAAGTTAAAAATAGAAAGGCTGATGCAAATTTTATTAATAATCCATGAAAAATATTCTTATTTACTATGCTCTTCTTTCATCAGGCAGGGAGGTGAGGTACACCGTAATGGTTGGTCTATAGAGGAAGGCCATTACTGTCATTACTGCAACATGACTCCGAATCCCTTCCAGTGAAAGTAGAAGTACATTCCTCTAGTGCAGATAGACCCAAGTTGTGTTTCTCCGTAATAGATATCCTTGTTTACACAGAAGTGTGCATTGTGATCTATGGCAGAATCAGTGTTTGATTACAGAAGTCACTGGGTGGTGGATGAATTCCATTCTGTTACAGGAAAACTTGGTTTTTACAGTATTTATGGACTGTAGCCTGTATTCTGGGGGACTCAAGCACTGGTAGGTTATATTCCACTTGTGCTTTAGACAATCAGTGCACCTGGTAAATAAGTTTACATTCTTTTCTCAAAACATTGTGCATTGACCTTCAGCATTGTTATACAGGCTTTTCTTTCTTGGTATCTTCCTTTTTAGAAGTCCCTCCTGAGCTGAGCTTGAGAACAATACAAAAACTTAAGTTTAACATTTCTTAACACTTGTTCAGTCCTTTAGTTCAGCATGCACTGTTCATAAAAAGTCAGATGTTAGTACTTTATGGCTATACTTGTTTTTAATCGTGTCCTTTGGCTTTTTGATATTTTCAAATTGCATCTTTTTAATCACATTGATTTTTAATTACTTTTGCTTAATTAATTCCTCTCACCAGCAATATCTGCAGGTTCTCAAGCCTTACTTTTCATTTTTGCAGTAATACGCACAATGAAGTAAGAAAGTATCCTCATATGCCATCTCTTAACATGGAGAAATGCAATAATTATAATAAATATGCTGGTTTTATATCTACCTTTAAGAGAACACTGAAATGGAATTCTCTGACATTGCTTCATTCTTGGGCATGCGTTAGTAGAGTTTTTATGATGCAAAGGTTACAATAGTTTTTATGGAGGCTTGGACTTACATTAGTGGACTTTCTAGAAAAAAATAAATAATGAAACATTGGCTCATACAACTGCAAACCTTTTAGCCATTACTGATAATTGGCTCATTTATATGCATTAGTTATGCATTTGTTGATGCCTACCTTGTGACAGCTTAGTTATGATAAATTAAAAGCAGTGATTGTATAAATTCCATACTGCCTTTTATCCATATGTTAGGACCTTGCCTGATGTTTCTGTCACCCTTGTGATGAGTGGTTAGCTTTCGAATAATTTCATTATCTGTCTCCTTCCTGATGGCTAACATCATTTGCATGACAAGCTTATCTGGTTCAAGTTGTGGCCAGACCTGTGTACTGACAAAAGCCGAGCATGCAGCTTTGACTAAGCGTACTTTTGACTTCAGTTCTGTTGGCATAAATAAAATTATTGTGTAAAGATCGCCAGATCTGGCCATTGTAGTTTTTTTCACCCCACATTCTCATCCCTTGAAATGCCACTGTCTCAAGAGGCATTTTTTTATAAGTGTTCTCTCACATATTATAGTGATTTACAATGTGCCTGAGCTGGAAGTTTTAATGTACTTTTGTAGGTAACTCTTTAAAATGTTAAAGTAGTAAACATACATTTTTCAGAAATTAGGTCTGTGTTGTTAACTATGATTCTGCTGCCCCAAGAGGTATGATTTTGTAGCATATTTTAAAGTCAGATGCATTATTTACAAAATCTGAATGGAGAGAGGGTCAAGATAGTTCTTAGCTTGGTGAATTTATGTTTCTATTCCCAGCATTGTTGACCTTGACTTGAAATGAAGGCTGCAATGTGTTGTCCTCATGAGGATTTTTTAGTGAGATAGCTAATCTGAGTTAGATATTTTGTTTTAAAAAAATACAGACAAGACACGATTTCTGCCAAGTCTTCTCTGGCAGCAGCCTAATTTTGTATTTGGTATCTAATGAGATACAGCACATACATACTTTTGAAAGTCAGTAAAATTCAGTGTATGCCTGTTTATCTGTACTACTGTAATTGTCCATGAAGAACTATGCCACTCTGTTCATAATGTAAGAAAGAATTAATTATGTTTTGTTTATATACATATTAATAGAGTTTACCATTCCTATAGGGCCATGTAAACAACTACCTCAGTTGTTGGAGGATTGGCTCCTAAAAATAATACACGTTACCTACGTTTATTTCTATGTTGAAATAAACTACCAGTTTTGAAGATTTCACTCTATATATTGCCCATTAATGTTTATGAAGCTTTTCTTTTTCTCTCCACTCTCTTAAGATAACAATTTGTGTCCACCACCATTTTAGACATACAGTGGTTCAGAATTTGTTATAATACAGGCTATATGTTAAAAGGAATAAAAAAACCCTATTCACTAAAATTATCTCACATGCTGCAAATAATTTTCTTGGCACTTTAAACCTTGACTGGTCTCTAGGGGTAGATAGAACAGTTAATATGTTCTTGAAGCAGAAGGATACAATAACCTTTATTTACATTACATCACAAAATGTAATTTTAATTAAAATGAGCAATGGTATCTCCAGGGACAGACTTTCTCCTTTTAAATTTATTTAACCAATGATGAGCTATTATGGTTCTTTGAATTAAATAGTCATTCTTGAACTGGAGGGAATTAAAGAATTAAGAAATTCAGGAAGTACTCAAGTCAGAATGTGAAGTTAAAGGATGTATGGTCATATTTATCATCAGAATGTAACTTTTATTTTGGCAATGACATTGCAAATACAATATGAACACAACTTTTAGTCTTGTTAACTCATTTTTTGTACTCAGTTTAAGCACAGCTTCACAAGCTTGAATTTCATATTGATAATTCTACATTCAGAGTTATTCAATTAATAGATCACCTAGTTTATATGGGGTTTAAGTTGTCCATTTCGATTTATTTTCTCTGAATGCTTTTTTTCACAATCTAAGCAATTGTTTAGTGACATTCTGTTCATATTACATAAAGAACATTTTACTGTTTCTTTCACCGAGAACATGATATGCATTTGACATAACTCATTAATTTCACAGTATCTAAGAAGAAAAAGAGGTTTGCAAATGTCAGAAAGGTATACAGATTGTGATGTGTAAGGTTACCACCAAATCTGTAAGTTTTCACATTTTAATCATTGATGTAGACTCTGAGAATCTCTCTACAGATGAACTTGAAATACTAAATTGTAGTACCTGACAAAAGATCTCCACCACTTCTGAGTATTGCATGAGATGTTTTTATACGGTTGAGTTGGCTTATGCAATGGATACAATTATCTTCAGCTTTCTAATGAGCAGCGGTAGTAAAAAAAATGCAATTTTAGGTAGACTTGAGAAACTCCCATGCAGGTTTGAAGTCCTGACCCTGTAAACAATTGTGCTAGATTTTACAAATGTCATAGTATCAAGATCTCATTCTTCCCCCAGTTCCCCTGGTTTGTGGGTTTATTGGCCTTCTGTTCTCAATTGTAAACATGAGTAAGTGTAGTGCAGTGAGAAAGATATGGATCCATGGTAGAGTGACAAGTCTATTTGGGAAGCATTAGTAATTCTAGGAATAGTGTGCTCAACAGAAGATTAAAGTATCAGACAGAGCATATGAAGTAAATGTCTGATGAGACAAAGTTTCCTTGCTCCCTTCTTCAAGTTCCTGGTGTCATTAAGTGCCAGTATTTCAGTTTCTCAAGTAGTCTCTGCCTATTGCTTTTTCACAGGGATGCTTTATAAGCTTATTTCAAAGTTTAGATGCTTCTGGAGCTCTAACATTATGAACCATTTATTGGAAAGAAAGCCTTTTGTAATAGCTAATGTTTGCCGTTTCTCTGCTTTACTTGAAAAGAAATGTAAGGGCAGGATGTTACCACCTGTTACTACACCGTTTTCACTTCCATAATATTTGGTAAAAGTAAAGACAGAGTGTAGCAGAAGACTGAGACAGTAAGATGGAAGTGGTAGACATGAACACTAAGATGCTAGGTGGGAAGGAGGGAAGGAAGTAAGGAAGATGGCAGGAGTGAAGTGCAATATGTCTGTGCTGATCTTGTAGTAGTCTGGTTTTAGGAGTGGAGTTATTCCTTACAGTTAAATCATTCTCATTCTCCAGAGAAAGGATGTGTTCTAGATGATCCAGGTTTGTTTGGAATGCATTTTTGATGATATGAAAGGCAGAAGTATAGAAATAGGAAAACAGTAAAAATTGGAGTTGCAAAAAATATAAACCAATTAATAAGCCAGCATTTCTGCCTGATAATAGTACCTTCCCATTGGACTGATGAAGCAACAGTAGAATAGTAATGCCTTATTCCTGCCAGTAGATTTTTGAGTCATCTGTACTTGTCGAATAGAGACAAGAGTTCCACTTGTTCTTTTAAAACTGAAGAAAGTGAGATGGAAGGGCACCTTGCTCAAAGTCATCCAATAATCAACAGCAGAGCTGGTAATGAAGCAGTCCAGCATAGTTTTAGATTAAGGGAAGCCCCAGGAAGCAGCCATGTGCCTGCTGTCCTATTGTGGGCTGTGGGGCGCAGGTCAGGTCTGGCACACGGTAATAGGAAGAATGATGTTATAGCCTGTGGACTCCCAACCAGATGAACTAACTTTATCTCATCTGCCCAGGTGTTTGTGCATTAGTTCAGACGAAGACATCAGAGCATGGCTGGATTTGGGGCTTCACAGCAGAGGGCATCAGGCAGTCAGCTTAACAGTCTATAAGCAGGAAACTTTTCCCAGCTGTTTTGTGATTATGGTACAGTGCATCTACAGTTGCCTTTTTAGTGGCTGTCCATATGTACTGGAAGATAGGAAAGAATGCACTAAACACCAAAGGAGAGAAAAATATCTCTGTCCTTAGCTGTCTTTTCAGCTACCTAAGATGTATAAGAAATAAACTGTCAGCATCACACTGTGCTTTCCTGATCTACATTCTCTGTGCTCCAACCACCTCAAATCAGCTGCAAGCTGCAGTGTCAAAGGGATAGATACCTAAAGGAGAATGTTTGGTACAATGCAAAACATATGGTTTCTAATAAAAAACTTGAGTTGTGAACAGTTCTGAAGGCTTTTTGTGTATCTGGGTCTTCAAGGACAGGCCAAAGAAGTATAGCAGTCCCATTCCTGGTAAAAAGCTAGAAGCCCTCCAGTTTCATCATGCAATAAATAAATGTATTTGAGGTTTTGAGATGCTCCCTAGAATTGTTCTGACTGAATTTCTGTTGTTTCTGGTAAAATTCTAAGGGCTTCAACATGAGCAGTTTGACCCATTCTAAGAACCGTAAGGGGTACTACTCCATAGAGTTTCCATTTTTTGTTCTCTAAACCATGTGTAGGAGCCAGAATAAATCGTTGTGTCTACTCAGCCCAAAGGAGCTTGAGAAACCTCTTGTAATGTTTAAGCTTTAGAAGAGATAAAGCTATTTACAACACCTAATTTTACAATTTCAGTGAGTGAACCTTTTATGTTTCAGATGTGAGCTCTAAATTACACTATATGGTACTTGATGTTAAAAATTAAACTGAAAGAAGATTTATTAAAAAAAAACAACAGGTGCTAGTGACATTTCAGTGTCAAGAGTATTTCTCTCATTGTCAGGGAATATTAGTAATTTACAGCATTTGCTACCAGAAGGCAGATCAATAAAGATATAAAAGCATTCTCACCATCAGAATTTATATTATGCATGTGATGATTGAGTACTTTGTCATAAATTCAGTCTTTCATCCTGATACGTAATTATAGCAAAAGGAACAGTAAAATCCTTGTTATTTATCATGGGATGCTGGCTGAAGACAGGAGACCTATTTAACCTACATATATATATCCCTAGTGCTCAGCGTTCGCTTTTTCCAAAGGGGCAACTATATGTAGTTCTGAAGATAAGGTTATTTGTATCCTGTATGTCCTGTTGAATTAGGTTTGAAAACAGAAATGCTGTTGGCAAAGCTGTCACAGTTTTTTAGTTCATTTTTGCCAACGAGTGACCTGTGGCAGTGGAAGATGAGCCAGCTTGGGAATGGGAAGCAGGGAAGCTTCAGGGAAGCAGGCATATCCCTGCATCATTATTACAAACATAATTCATGAAACATCTTTTTCTTCTCCACCTTTCTGCTGCTTGTGACTGACCAGTGTCTGCCACAGCTACATGTGGTACAGAGGTGGGAGGAACAGTCAGAGTGATGGATAGGAACAAAGCATTTTAACCAGTTAAAAACAATCTCAGAGATTGTTATTTTTTCTTTCTTCACTGGAAAGTTTCTGACCTAATGTACCTGGCCTAGATGGTCTTGCTTGGAGGTGGCTGTTCTTCCATTTCTCTAAGTAAGGGGGTCAACCCAGTTGGGGTCATGCTCTTGATTTCATTAATCTTCCACTGTGAAACAACCTTCTGGTGGTATAGCTGGGAAACTATGTGGAACACAAAATAAAGAACTCAGAACCTAGAGACCTCCTTCTCCTTACTTAGGAAGAGGATCAAGAGAGTATGGCCTTACTCTTTCTCCTCTCCCTCTGGGAAATCTCCATTCTAGATCCCCGGCTGAGCCATCTCTACCTTCAGGGGCAACCTGTAACTGTTTTTTCTGGGACTGGGAGGAGAGGTTCTCAGAACCTTAGAATGACCTAAAGTCCTATTTGAGACCCTGAAAAGCTCTTCTATCCCACTAGTAAAGTCCTCACTGCTAGGTAGCAGGTCCTTGTCCTTGTGCAAGCAGTACTTGGAGGGCAGAGAATAGTGGTATAGAGCTGTGGAGGAGCAGATGATGGGAAGAGCACTGTGATGGACCAGGGAATGGCAGAGAGATAGGGACTGGAGAGGTGGCAATGAGGGCTTTATCTAACCATTTGTTGAACGGACTGGAGACTTCATACCTCTCTTGCCCAGAGGCTGTGGTGTGGATTCCCCAGCTCTAATACAGAGTCTAATGTACAGTCATAATTTCTTCCAAATAATAACCTATGCATCTTCAGTGCATGTAGATGTCAAACAGTGACTAGATGTCTGGTTGGATATTGGGTTTATGAGACAAAATAAGTTCCAGCAATACACTGCCAGCAGATGAGAAATCAGAAAATGTAGCATTCACAAAATATAAAATTGAGGAAAACAAAATACTGGAGATAAATCATAATGTAATTAAGCTGTAAGGGTTGGAGCTGCTTGGTTTCTTTATTTTTAAAGAAAGTACTTTATAGTGCTTTCTTTACTGGCCAAATAGATTGTGATAGATCTGATGAAAGAGAATTTCTGAAAGAAATAACTGCTGCTGCTCTACTTAGGTTTGGCTGCAATAGTTAATGATGTTAGTAATTGTTTTCTATTTCTGAACACACAGGAGACAGACCACTGCTGTTCTTATGAATTCTGTTCTTTCCATTTATTCATTAGTAAATATTAGCTCATGGATGCTGATAAATATCTCTCCTTTTCAGTCATCTGATTCGCTACTTGGAAAACAGCAGTTTACATTGTTGAGATGTAGCAGTTCCAACAATGTTATCGTCCAAGTGCAAGCAGCCAATGAATTTTATAGAGGTTGTCTCAGATGGGCCTGTGTGTATGGGAGTCTGCTCTTATCCCCTGCTAATAAATGCTTCATCTTTGCCTGTAATTGTGGCAGAATAAAAACGGTGCTTAGGAGCTTGGCTATGAGGTTGCAGCAAATCGCTACAACCAACCTATGTTTAATGTAGTGACACTAATGAATTCTGAGAATTAATTTTCAGCTAAGAAAGCATGATGGAAGATACTAGAATTTCAAATTAGGTAATGGATTGACTTTCATCAAGGCAAACATGTATAATGTTTGTTTCCTTTTCGATCTCTACTTACTTAGAGTACTTACTACTACTTCCCATTATTTTAGGTCCAAAAGATAGCAGACCAAATACAATCATATTTTCATTATACCTTATCTGAAACCCATCTTGTAGCAGATTTGCTAGTGAATTTGCTCAATGCAAGGTGGTCTCACCACTCTTTTTTTTTAATTTATTTTAAATAATTTCCACTGGCCAAACAAATTGGCTTAATTTGCAGGTGCAGCACATTTGCTGGTTTTATATGTAATTGCAGCATGGTTGATGTTTGACAGTGCCTAAGCTGACTGTCCAAATTGGTATTAAATGGATGCTCAAGTAAGCACCTGAATATATTTTACTTTTCTCCTTTCCTCAGAAACAAATCCTTCAGTGTGGCTGTGTGACTTCTTAGTACTGTTTTTCACTTGTACAATGCATACTCTGATTTCTTTTGGCTGCGTTAAGTAAGAATATTTTCTGATAAGTGACATTATGGAAGCTGTTTTGTTACTGTACTCTTCCCCTTTCAGATGTTATTTTTGCTGGATTTTTGTGTATTACTTCTTGATTTCTGTTTTTTGTGGCCTTTACATGGAATACATTTCCTGACTGAATGTACTGGCAACTTTGGACTCAGGCACCCATATGATTAACTTTTTCACATGTTATAGTTCTGTTCAGGGTGGAGGTCAGTAGAAAACACTGTGATAATGCTCACCTTCATGCAGGCTTTAGCCATCGTAAGAGCTGATAATTCTATATTAAATGCTTTTCTTCTGAAGAGTAGTGTAGTGTCAGTACTGCTTCTAGTGTAGGAGATGATACCTTACAGAACACCTGCAGTGACACTGGCAGTCTGATGCACCATTTTTCATTAGCACGTAGGTAGTGGCCCAAGAATTGTTATTTTACAGGTAACATTGACTAAGAACAGCAGCAGCACGTATTCAGTGTGCACTAGAAGCAACAGAGTTGAAACGACAGTGTGTAGAAACTAAGCATGTAACTATGCCTCAGAATATTTTTGTGTACATAGAGAGGAATTAGGACAAAGGAATATGCACCAAGAGGAGAAACATGATGACTGTCTTTTCAATGTCACATGACAGCTCTCCATCCCACACTTCATCACAACAGGCCTGTGATACACCAAACTGGCACTGAATATCTGAGTATGCACTGACCCCACAGTACGTACTGTGACGAAGCTGCAAGCGGGTACTGGCACTTGAAACATAATAAGGAGTAATTTCTAGAAGTGACTGTGTCAACACTTTTGCTGCTTCAGAGCAAAAGGAGAGTGTATATGCCATACACTCTTCAATTCCTATGGCCTGCCTCATCTTTTTGCTGCTGTGTTCCTAACATGCTGGGAACTTGCCATTTAACTTAATGGATTAAACCAACTTCAGCTGAGATGTACATTCTTCTGTCAGTCTTTTCCCTAACTGGAGTAGGAGTACTCACACAAGAAGTTAGACATGAATTTAAGCAGCTGTCCTGCACCCTTACATGGCTGTTAGTTACTAGCTCTCTGCTTTGTTGCAGCGTCTCACTAACATTCTGAAAAGGCTCTTTTCTTCTGATGTAGACACAAACTTGGCACAATAGTGCTCTGTCTGAGCTTGGAACAGAGACTTTGATTACAGAATCATATAGATGTGTCTATAGTGTGGTCATCTTATGAATTCATTAAGTTTTACTTGTGTTCCAAGTGAAATCCTAGTGACCACAGACTGCAAAAATATCCTACTACTAGAGAATGAAGGCTGCGTATAGATGAAACAATATATAAACTTTGCTAGCTGCAAAGCAAAAGAGTAGCATGCGTGTAAAGTGACTAGTCAGTGGGGGATTGGCAGGAGTATGCAACAGAAGCAAAGGTAATCCTAAAGTATTCTTCAAGACAGCCTCCCTGACAGAACTTACCTATGCTCGTTAAAACGCCTGCCAGACTGAAACAGCTAGCATTTCAGACAAATAAAAGAGAAGCTAAGAACTTTTTTCCCTAAAATGTTTTCCTTCTATCTCTTCTTGTTGGGCTTCCTTAATGAATGCAGTGTCCTGGACATTTTGATGTTTCACCTAGGGGCCATCTATATGGAATAATTTATCTTTGAGCTTCTGGACCTTCTCCATAGATTGTCCATAGATCCATTTGGAGGTTGTTCTGGAGCTCAGGGTAGAATTTATATTAATAACTAAGTACCACCAGGTGAAAGATTTGTATGTTCTTCACACTTGTGATAAACACAAGATATTCTGCTGGAACTGTGTAATTTCTTGAAGAGAATCCATTTAAACTCTAATATTGTTATCATCTGAAAAGCAACTGCCATGGCATTAGGGCCTGTTGCGATAGGACAAGGATTAATGGCTTAAACTAAAAGAGGGTAGATTCAGACTAGATCTAAGGAAGAAATTTTTACAGTGAGGGTGCTGAAACACTGGCACAGGTTGCCCAGAGGGGTGGCCGATGCCCCAGCCCTGGAAACATTCAAGGTCAGGCTGGATGAGGCTCTGAGCAACCTGATCTAGTTGAAGATGTCCCTGCTCATTGCAGGGGGGTTGGACTAGATGAACTTTAAAATGTCCCTTCCAACCCAAACTAGTCTATGATTCTATGACACAGCTTTACTTGGATTCAGTTATATTACTGAAAACTTCCTGATGTAATAAAACTTAGAAGAAAATTTATATATTAACAACATAGCATAAATACTATAAATTTGTAATTATTGTTAGAATGGTAAAAAGCACTAGAACACATGAGCTTTTCAAACTGAAATCTCCACTTCAGATACTTGCCATCAATCTGTGATTTTGTATACTGCATAGCTTTTGTTGTTCTGTGGGGTTTTTTTCCTCTGCCTTCCTGATTAATGTGACCTTTCTTTTGAAATGCTTTTTTCCTTTTTCTTGGGCAACATATAAATTTAACCAGGATTGGCAGGGACTATATTGTCTGTGTGGCTGTATTGACTTTTAAAAACCATGGATCACAAAAGGAAAAGTATGTGTGGGGAGCGTTGTCAGAATCTGTTGAAGGCTAATGATGGATCTCTTCATGGAGGTGAAGGACTGATATTTATAGCCTTGCACTCAGAGGGATGTAGATAAAGCAGGTTCTGTTACTTTAGTCTTTCTATCAGGAGGCTACAGTTCTAGCCTATAGCAAAATTCACCAAAATAGTTACAAAACTGGTAGCACATTTTACAGACTTTGTTTTCTGGACCAGATGTACCAAGAAGAGATTGGGAAAATGGTTTTCAGGAACCTAAAGTATTAAAGTTATGTTCAAAGATATTTCAGGATCATTTTAAGACCAGACATTAGGCTTCAGTAAAGTGTTTGAGGTGAGGCTAAACTTTAATAATTTTCTAATGTGTTTGGTAGTATTTGAAATCAATTAATGTGTATGATTATTTTTTAGATGTAGTTTAGATTTTGCAAATTGTTATTGATACTGCTAGAATATAAATTATTCTAAAAGGTATTACAGTTTCATTGCATTTTTGGCTAAAAAGGTAATTTTGTGATATTTGGCCTTGCCTAAGGGAGTTCTTTAGGTGTATCACTTAATATCAGGGAATAGGGGATGTAATTGTGAAGTATGTAATACAATGGATCTCATCAAATAAAGTAGTCTTGGGCTATAATGTGCTGCACTGATAGGTGCTACAAGGGAGTTATATACTGAATTGCAGCATTTCTTTTTCACATTCTCAATGTCAATATTATTATTTGAGCAAGATAAACAGATTAATATAAAGAATTAGAGGGTACTTCAAAGTGATCTAATCCTGTTAGATCATTCTTCTGTTTGGACTGTATTTTTTCAGCTTTATTGTACAGAAAGGAATTCAATTTTAATGATGGCTTCCTCAATTTTAAATCTCAATTATATAAATTAGCATGACACTTTATTTTATGCTAATTTAATAGGATGTATCTCTACTCATTATAGATCACCTGTTCCTATCACTGACAGAACTTTAGTACCCTGGCTAGCATTTAATTCTGATTCATTCATTTCTCTTCCAGTCTGAATTACATAGGTTTGCAGAATTTTTTATGATTCTTATGCTAACACTTGTCATTGCAATATAGAATATCTACTTGAAACATTAATTTTAAAAACAAAACACTGTATCAAATTGTTCTGACTAGTGTTATATCACAGGTTTCACTTGTTTTTAATAGGCTATATCCTACAGTTCTTAGTCAAACTACCTAATTGGAGAACAGGTAAAAAATTAAAGTGAATTACTACTCATTACTATTCATAGACTATCAATTACTATTGTCTATTCATCTTAGGTTATGTTTAATGTAGATGAACTGTATAGCACTCACAAGATACAATGACATTTTTTCATAGTAAACTAATTACAGTTAAAAAGAGAGGTCAAATATGCTCAAATTCATAGTCTTTATAGTAGTGTACTTGTAGGGTGAATTGGCTTAAGTATTTTGTGCCAGATTTATTCCAGTGTAGAGGAAGGGTCTTGTCGCATACTGAGGAACTCAAATTCGTAGAAAAAGAAACTACTGTACAATAACAGGCACACAGTAAGCCGATTCAAATCATGCTGTAATGAGATAACATCATTGCCTGAGACCACTATTTCTCTGTCACAGGTGTCTTATCAAGGATTTTGAAAAGCGTCCTTCAGTCACCCATCTTTTGGAGCATCCATTTATTAAGCAAGTACATGGTAAAGATATGTCTCTGCAGAAACAGCTGGCTGAGCTAATCCAAGAACAGCAGCAGCTAGGCTCCATAGCCAAAACAAGGTACTGTAAAACATTATGCTGCAGCCCACCTTCCCCACGCTAATCCTGGAAGAACAAGTTGAAACTTTGGATGCATGATTTACTGTCTCAAATTATTATTAATGCATTGACTAGCAGCAGTATTAGTAATAATGCTGCATGCCATGTGAATGCGAGATACTCGTTTTCCCATTGATACTTTTTAAAGCTAATTTGATCAGTTATAACGCAACCTTCTCCTTAGCCTTCTTTCTCCCACTGAACTCTGTTCTGTATGTATTCACTTTTGGCTCAGTCATGGAGATGCTAATAATTCCAGGATGTTTTGGTTTGTGGAAATACATATTGGCGTGATGAAAAATTATATCGTATTTTGGTTGCAGATCTTTAAAAATACAGCTGTGAACAATGAAGTGAGTACTAGAAAATGTTAAGAACAGAACACTTTGAAGTTTGCTCTTTGGTTACATACTATGAGTAAGAAAGGTATTCAGCACTTAAAGTAATTGTTTTATCTGTAGTTTAATAGTAACTGCTATTTTTCTTTCAGCCTAGTAACTAATTTTAAAGTGTGCTTAAAATACTATGAAAGTTCAGCAGCAGCAGTGGGATTTTTTACTTTTGGGGCCGATTGTAAATATGTCTTAGTTTAGTTGTTGTCCAGAGGGTGGCAGAATTTCACTGTTTCAAAAGAGAATTAAATGCAAATGAACACACATTCCCAAGCTCAGCAATCATTCTGTAATATGAATTTTGTCTAGAGTTAGATAAGCTCTGGCCCATTATTATAAACAAACACCTACTAATGTTGATGAAGAAAATTAAATGTCATGATTCATAAGTCATAAACATGTGTATACTTATATGCCGTAAGACTCTGTAGTTTAAATGCTAAAACCCCAAACAAAAATGTACAAGTTAAAATAAAGGAATAGCTGTAAGTACAGTTTCAAGGTGAAGTTGACTTCTGCGGGTTTATAGTAGTAGGTGGGGTTTTTTTCTGGCAAAATATACCAGGAGCTGCTTACTGTGGGTGAGGGAGCTATGCCGGTGTTCCAGTACAAGTTTCTACTTTATCCAGCCTCCTAAGCAGACCTTGCCCATGTAACACCTCACGGATCAGTTGCCTGCAGCTGTGGGTTGGCTGGCCTGAGAGGTATCAGAGTTTTTCCCAGCTGTTAACCAAATGGAAGGTATAGGCAGAGAAATGGTCCTTGTGCTAAGAGGAGCTCTGGAATAGATTCCTCATGGTATTTCAATACATTCTTCTGGGATCTATCTCCATAATGTGGAGTGAGAATGAATCAAGACCAAGGCAGCCTTTCTTTCCTCAAGCCTTTCCATATATTAACTGGGAGCGCTGTGACAGACAAGCTTCTACATCCTATGCTTATGTGTGACAGGAATGTAGGAAGGATTTTGCTTCCCAGCACCCCCACTATGAATCAGTGCTCACTTAATGGAGTTTAACTCCTCATCCATCTTAAATATTTTGTTCACCAAGGGTGATTATTTGAAACTTGTATGCAGTAGCACCTGCAGATTGCAGTGGTGAAGGGGGACTCTTGCAATAGTGGATTTAGTCCTAATCTTATCCTCTCTACCAGTCTAAGTTCTGTTGTTGTCCCCAATGCCCCTAAATTTACTTGGCCAACTAGTCCCAGGTTCCCTGTCCCAGGTCGTTATCTGACCCGCCTTTCCCATCAGTTTCCATTCACTGTTCATTCTGTTTGTCCTTAAGGCTTTATTTTCCTGTTAGAGTCAGCTTCTTGTGGCTTCTTCCTCTACCATCCAATAGTTTCTGTTCTGATCTCTACCTTCTTCAGCAAGTCCTAGTCCAGGTTCTTCTGTTTTTTCAATTATTTCTCTGTTCTTGGTGTTCTTCCTTACATGATAATGTACTCACAGCAGTCATGTTCTTCGTTGTCACTGAATTCACCTTTTCCAGGTCTGTTACAGTTTCTCTTCTAGTCTTAAAGCTCTACTCTCAGCAGACTCTTTGTATCCATCTTGTTCTTTCCTGGACTCTTGGTTTGCTTTTAGCCATGCCTCTGAATTAGGTGGCTTCTTCCTCTGCCAATGAACAATAAGAGAGGAGATACATTAGGCTGCTGGAGAAACAGGTGTCTACTTTCACTTTGAAGCCAATGGGCCTAACTTCTATTAAAGAATGTCTTTCTGATTGTTGTAGCATTGTAAGCACCAGCCCACTTTGATCAGTGCTGAGACCATGCTCAGTGAAGGCAAAAACTTACTGATCATTTACCATTAAAATCTACAAGATACTGTTGAGAATGACAAAGTGCTGATTTTCCAAAGATCTAAAACTTGATCAAATTAGTACAAACTTTAATGAGATTGCAAAAGCATATCCCTGCAAAATACCAAGTCTGTGGGCCAGACGGTTAATACTGGACTACAAATGTAAGATTATTACAAGAGAATCAGTCACCAGGAGCATCTAATTATAATTTTCCCCAAAGGATAGACATAGTCTCATAATACTAAAGAGCTTTTCCCCCTAGGAAAATTGGTGCCAATTAAAAGCTTTAAAAACTCTGTAATGCATTTATAAAATATTTTTCAATACAGAATCTAACGTGCAGAAGAACACATGACTAGATAGTACTGTAAAAAAAATTTACTGGCATTTATTTGTGGTGATCTGTAAATGTCATCTGAGTATAGTCACCAGTTCAAAGTAAATAGGCCAATTAGACCCCATGTTGAGTAAAACCTTTCTATTATACCATTGTATGTATGTGCATGCCATACATCAGCGAGGGTGTGGCACAGCAGTTTGCACAGAGAGGGCACTGTCACCTAAGGGCTCAGAGGCGAGCTCCAGTAGTGGTCCTCACCCTCCCAGAAGAAACCAAGCTATGGTTTCCACTCGGCCAGATGCCAGCACCAGAAGGCATATGGCAACCCAGACAGAGTTCCCACATAAACGTGCAGCTGTCCAGGTCATGGGCTGCAAGGAGGGCCTGAGGGCAGCAGAGGTGATAACTGTGTGAGGTGTGACCAGGTGGATGATCTCAGCCTGGTGGCAGAGCTGGAAGAGGAAGTAGAAAGGTTAAGGAGTATGGGAGTGTGAGAGGCTGACAGACTGGTGGAGCTGCTCTCTACCATCACTGAGACACATGGCACTGGATGGACACATCACCAGAGGCAGACTCCCCCTACCTGCTCACCACCAGGCAGAAGGGAGGGGACCTAAGAGATGGGGAGGAATAGAAACAGGTCCCTGCTCAGGGCAGCAGGCAAATCACCCCCCAGCCTACTTCACCTTCCCAGGTACCTCTGTACAATAGGTATGTGGCCCTGGAACCTGAGGGCCAGGAAAATGATATGAACAAAAGTCCATCCAGGTTCCAGGAGTTGCCTACGGAGAGCCAGTCAACCCCACACATCGACCAGCGCTGCCAAGAAAAAAGAAAGGTGGCTGTCGTCAGCAACTCCACTCTGAGGGCCTTGATATGCTGACCAGATCCAACCCACAGGGAAGCCTGCTGCCTCCCTGGGGCCCGGGGAACAGATGTTACTGGAAAACTCGCTTGTCTGGTACAGTCCTCTGATTATTAGCCATTACTGGTTTTCCACGTGGGCAGTGATGAAGTCCAAACAACAAGAAGTCAGAGGGCGATCAAGAGGGACCTCAGAGCCTTGGGGCAACTTGTTGAGGGATCATGAACTCAAGCAGTGTTTTCTTCTGTCCTGCCAATTGCAGGGAACAATGGTGTGTGTAATCGAAAATCACACAGATCAGTACCTGGCTCTGGGCCTGGTGTCACCAGCTAAATTTTGGGGGGTTTGACCATGAGTCAGTTTACACAGCACCAGGCCTGCTGGCAGCAGACAGCATTCACCTGTCTCAAAGGATTCTAAATCAGGAATTAGCAGGGCTCATTGAGAGCTTTAAACTAGATTCAAAGGGGGAAGGGAATAAAACCAGACTTGTTAGAGATGAGCCTGGGGGCAGCATGCCAGTGTCGGAGGACCTGCAGGTGCTAGTGAACAATCAGCTGAACATGAGCCAACAGTGTGCCCAGGTGGCCAAGAAGGCCAAAAGCATCCTGGCTTGTATCCAAAACAATGTGGCCACTGGGACAAGGGAAATGATTGTCCCCCTGTACTTGGCACTGACGAGGCCACACCTCAAATACTGTGTTTAATTTTGGGCCCCTCGCTTCAAGAGGGACATGGAGGTGCTGGAGCGTGTCCAGAGAAGGGCAGCGAAGATGGTGAAGGGGCTGGAGCACAAGTCTTATGAGAGGCAGGTGAGGGAAATGGGGATGTTTAGCCTGAGAGGAGGTGGCTCAGGGGGACACCTTATCACTCTCTACAACTGCCTGAAAGGAGGCTGTAGGCAGGTGGGGTTGGTCTCTTCTCCCAAGTAACAAGTGACAGGACAAGAGGAAACAGCCTCAAGTTACACCCAGGGAGGTTTAGGTTGGCTATTAGGGAAATTTTTTTCACTGAAACAATGGAACAGGCTGCCCAGGGAGGTGGTGGAATCACCATCCCTGGAGGCATTTTAAAAACATGTAGATGTGGTGCTTAGTGACATGGTTTAGTGGTGGACTTGACAGTCCTGGGTTAACGGTTGGACTTGATGATGTCAAAGATCTTTTCCAACCTAAATGATTCTATGCTTTTTCTGTTTATTGATGTGCCCATGACAGGTACAGTGAAATGTGCATTAATTCCCTGATGTTCAGAGATAAAGAAAAGTAGATGTCCTTTTTAGGAGTATAGCAACACTACCGATCAATAATTTAAAAGGTAAATAAAAAAAAATGTTCTCAGATCACAGGCTGAACATTTCCAGAAACTTGGGAAGCCAGCAGGGTGCTGGTGTTAACAGTGCTTCTACTGTGAGGGAACTCAGGGAGCCACTGGTGATGACTACTGATCAGGAGGTATCTGGGTTTTGGCTTATTTGAAAGTCTTCCAGCATCGATGCTTTGCACTTGCATCTTTTCCTTCTTTTCTGAGTCAGCACCAGTGGTTTTTTAAATAGGATTCTCTTTCCAGTTAAGCCATGACAGTTTTCCCTATTTTGGGTCATTTCTTAAGGCCATTGTGCCTGAAAGCAAGCCTGCAGTCAGTATTACTGGTTTAGATGGTGTGATGGAGACATGTGGAGAGTCAATCTATCAACTCACCGCTACTGAGGAGAGAACTGGCTTCTTTTTCTCATTCTCCCATAGTTCCCAGGAACAAGCTCATGATGCTGTTTTTATTACAGCTCAAATGATTGTCAAAACCTCCTGAGCTAGAACTTCTATAGTAAGAGAAAATAACTAAGTTAACACAAACACACAGATAATTTTCTAGTCTGTTAATGACTGCAGAGGGGTGCCTCAACTGATGTAGCTGAGGTAAAGGAGGGAATACTTCACCTGACCAGGAATAAGGAGGAGAGTGGTAGAAAGAAGCAAGCCGTCCCCTTTTGGCAGGATCATCTGGGTCAGCCTCTGGAGTCACAGGCTGAAATGCGTCCTTAATTCACTTTCTTTCATTCTTCATTTATAAACTTCTTTGTATGCAGTGTAGCTAGGCTTAACTTCAGCACAGTTCTTCATACCTCTGAACTGAAGGGGCACTTCATTGTCCTTGCTGGGCTCAGAAGAGCCTACTAACACACACATTTGTTGCTATCATCAGTTTGTTGCTGACAGACATATTGTTGTCACTTTGTCATGAGATAACTTACCAGAGAGCTTTGTACCATATTATTTCCTTTAAGTTAGAAATTAATAATAAAAAGAAAAAGTTTATGCTAGTAAAAGATGACTTTTAAAATACAAAGTGGCATTAACAATTGCCCATGCCTTTTTACTGAAAAAGATGCACTTTGAAACTTTTCCACCAGTTTTATTTTTCTCTAAATTATTTTCATCAGTGAGATGCAAATATCTCCTATCCTTATGCAAGTATCTCCTATCCTTATGCAAATAGGTGTTTTCAGTTTCAGAAAAACCCTGCCAGGATACCCCTCTTTTCACACTTGTAACAAGGAAGAAGATTCTTTTTTAATCTGTTGGCACATTTTAGGCTGAAATCCTTGAGTTTTGCCATGGTCTTGAGTGAAACTGAAATTTCAGCATCAGCACTCCACTCCTGCATTGCCTGTTTCTTATACTCTCATGGGGGAAAACTTTGTGAGAAAGTCCAATGTCACAGCTGCATAAGGTTGCGCTCTGGGTATTATCTTTATCTCTTCTCCATATCCCTTTTGTAAGCTATCAGTTAACTATGTGTATGTTTTGTCTGGTTTCTAACAATACCAGGACATAAATGCTAATTAACAACAATATGCTTTTCATTAACAGCTTTGCCATAGAAGCAGTTGTATGAAGTTTAATTTTAAGGAATGTATTTGGTGCTAAGTAGTCCACTACTTCTATTTTTATAAAAGATCTTTAATCCTTAAAAAATAGATGTTAGTTCATTAGAACATTGTTTCACATATATTAGTTCCAGCAATGCTGAATCTTTCCCATCTATTCTGAAGTAGAATACATCATTACTTTTTAACACATGGATACTGATTTGTAGTTCATCTTGGGAGCCAGAGCACTCTTATTCCCATCAATGTATAGCTGCCTCTAGGCAGGAAGCATTTCTTAAAATCAGAGAGGATGCTGGGTTTTTGTTTAGGTTTTTTTTTATTGCTTTATCAATCCTGTACTCTCACAAGGAATGTGAAATACTTTCAGGTTATTCAAATAGTGTCCTACATAATAACATTATAAGAACAAGAAATTTAATTAATTCCTAAAGACTTGCACCTCATGTAGCATTAAATTGCAGAACTGGAAAAAAGCAGGAATCTTAAGTTACAGTAAGGTATGGACAACAGAACATGCAAAAATTGGTTAGGAATGACAAGCAGAATTATAGAAATGTTTTTAGTACAGTAATAATAACTGATTGTTGATAAAGACTTTGTGGCTAATTCTGTATTCTCTAAGTAAAGAAGGGTACACAAGTCAAGTTGATAGTAATCTTGCTGTATTTCAGGGATAAGTTCTTTGAGATAGAGATTAATGCAATTGCATGTCAGTAAAATACCAAGAATGTTTAAACACCTTCTGAATTATAATTCAAAAGCATGGTAGAGGTTTGTGGGTTTTTTTCCTCATTCTCTCTCTGAATTACTGTGTGACCTCAGTTTTATCACTTACCCTCAATGTTTCTCTGTTTTTCCACTTATGAAATGGCTATTAATAGCTTCACTTAATACATTATTCCTACAAAAAATAGGTAGCAGTTTGTCTGAGGCAAGAACTTTTCTTGTTTTTTACTTGTTCTATAAAGCTGTACTGTACCTTTGGTCACAGTAAACTTGTTAATGAAAAGAAATGCATAATGCCTGAAGCTCTAGCTATTTTTTCTTCCATTCTTTCTGCCATAGAGTCTGGGAAGACTCTAGGCAAAGATACATTACACATTATAGATATTGTTAATTCTCACTTAACAGTAAGCATTTGCTCTGTTTGTGTAGATTATATTTTTGTTAAACAGTGTTTGAGTGTGTTTGATAATCCATAAAGGCATTATAAGAGAGAGCTGCTCACTTTCCAAATATGCGTTTTGATCTCCTGAACTCATTGGTGTGGTCAGTTGCTTTTTTGATTCATTGTACAAGAGGTTCCAACATCCAGGCTGATTGCCAGCCTGCTGGAGGAAGAAGTCAGAAGGGATTTAATCTGTTTCCTAATATTTCTCAATGTTAAATGACTCTTTGTGCTGTCTACATTGGTAAAATATACTGCAAAAGTGGGCATGTTCTCTGGAGTTTGTTTATAAATATCAAATATTATTACTGGGGTTTTGTCCTTGTCAGGGATTAATCTAAACCTGGCAAAGCTGGCAGCTGGTTTAGTCTTGAAAAAGTTGAAAAACATATGTCAAAACTTCCAAAGTCCTTTAAGCTAGGTGGGATCTCAAGTTCCATAAATAACATTTAAAAATACCATGGAGCTTGTCATGGAGACATTTAAAAGGGAAACTCAAATTTGAAACCCCAATATTCTGTATAATGTCCCAGCTCTCCTTGCATAAATTTTGATGATAAAAACTTGCATCCTTTAGGAAGACTTTCTCAAAAAAGTAATCTTTCCATTTTATTCCATTAAAAAAAAAAAACAAGATGTAAAATGACTTAGTGGCTTGTGAGTAGAAGTAATGGAAAACTGGAGGAAAACTGTACCAATGATCAGCAGAAGAGAACGTAATGAAAATATTCTGGGGTTTTTTTTCCCCTTTGAATGTACAACAATTAAGGAATTACCTATTTATGAATCACCTTAAAATAACAGGCTGCTCTATCCACTACAGCACGCAGAAGAAAAATCTAAAAAAGCAAAGTCACAACGGCATGTGAGATGGAGAAGTTCAAATGTAATAGTAGATCTATTAACTGCCTTTTAGCTATGGTGGAGGGGCAGAACATCAAGGAGGAAAATAGATTATTGAAAGCTTAGAAATTGGAAAAGGAAAGAAGATTCTTCATAGAATGCATTCTAAAACTTTTGCCCTTGCTAACATACTTATAAGCTGTCTTTCAAAATTTTATATACTGTGGGTTCCCCTGTGGCATTTGGCTGTTCTTTAGGGGGAGTTAATGTGGGGCAGCTATATGAAATGCAGTAGATAAGTCTATAATAATTTTGAAGAAACAAAAATATTTAGTAATCACCAGTTGCCATCTATGTTTATTTTGTTAGCCCTGTCAAATGTCACAATACCTGAAGCTGAGCAAAACTATGGTCTTCTATATTTCAAGTGATTAATAACTTCTGGCCTGAAATTTTGGTAACTGATTTGATGTTTGAGAGTTAATGTTGATCAAGTATCAAATGGTTTTGGTTATATGGTTCAAAGTGGCAGTTTCCCAGTTATTAGCAGCTTTGAAGATGCCAAGGCCAGGTGTGTCTCATTCTTCTCTGGGATGTTTTCTTACAGACTAGGTAGTTAATGTTCCTGTCTCTAAGTAGGCTTCTTCATAGGAATCAAGCAGAAAAGGTCTACCAACCTCGTTTCAGTTTTTAAGAGAACAAAAGAACTTCAGTGTTTGCATGAATAAGGTTTTAAACAAATTTACTGTAGACCGTAAAGAGATCAGAGTTTATTGGTTTGGGTCATGCTGGGTCAGCATACTACTGCTGGTCACCATTTAGAAGTTTGTTTCTGTAATGGGGAACAGACAGTTGTGAAACCTTGCATTCATCAGGAAGAATCAAACTTGAAGAAGTTGGGGGCGGGGGGGAGGGCGGGGAGGGAAGAAAAAAGGAAGAAAAGTAAAAAGAATCTAAGCATCAAATACTTTGGGAAGGGCAGGTATGTTCAGGTTACCTTGTCAGATACTGGGATGAGACTATGGTAGCTTGGCAGCTTCCCCCTTCTTATTAGCCAGCTGGATTACAGCAGCATTCCATCCAAGGAAGTACTTCTTACAACCACACATCTAGCTTCTCTGCCAGCTCACATTTAGTTTTGAAAGCAATTAACTGCAAGGAACTTGATTGCATCCAGCCAGTAATTTCCTTTGGACTCAGAGATAATAACAGAAACAGAAACAGAAATAATCCTCTGATGCTATACACAATGTAATTTAATGCAATTCTTCTAGCCTTCCTCTATATGAATATTAGGCAAATGAGTTTAAAACTTTTTTCCTTTTTTTTTTTTTTTTAATTGCAAAGCTACCATTGCCTCCAAAAGTGATCCTTGGTCTGATTATAGTGTATATATTTTTACTGGAGGTTACGCAGATTTTCGTTATAGCTGCAGCATTCATATTTTAATTAAAGCTGTGTCAGTGTTTCTATTATGACCTTGCTTCAACAAATTACTCCAGGCTGAAACTTGATGTAGAGGAGCAAAATTCACTCTTTGCAATGCCCAGGAAATAGGCTGAGTTTCTCTGTGTGGCAGTAGCACATTCTTCACTCTCTTTTCTTTCTCATTGTGTTGAGTATTTTTCTTGTAAATCTTGGTTTGGGTGTGATTCATTTTGAAATTGGCAATAATGTAAGGAAGAACAAGTACAGAAATAGTTTTTCCTATGTGAGTCCTAGAAAAAAACCCAGTAAATGTAAATACTTAACTGCACCAAGAGGCCAAAGTAAAAGCATTCATAAAAGAATGTTAGGGGTGGAGGTAGAGGGAGGAGAGAGAGAGAAGAGACATCAGCGGGAAGCTTCCCAATGAACATAAAAATTTATGGTCTGCTTTCATCCTCTGGTTGGACCTGCCAGCAAAGGTGACTTTTTGGTCTAGAAGTCTATGTGGTCCATCTAGCTTTTCCTTCCCCATCATCAGCTTGATAGCAGGGTCATATGACCGTATAGCTATTTACAATGCATTTCTATTACTGTGACTGCTGTCTAGTAAAAAAGAGGTTATTTTCTTTCAAACTGTCTCATCCCCACAAGTCGAACAAATGAATGCTTCCCACCCTCTTCATGAAATTGTTCTCCTGAGGGAGAAATGCTTCTCACCTTTTGCTCCTCCTCCAAAATCCAAGAAAACTCTGTCTCTCCCAGCTATTCCTGCCTGATAAAAAGGCAAAGGGAGGGTGGTTGGGAGGATAGAACCTTCTTCAACAGACAGTGCTCATCACTGGAGTGCTGGAATAATTCTAATGCTGTTTTCAGATTTTATAAACTTAGGTACCTTGAGTGACTACCCCTTTATGCCACTTCTGTCAGTGAAGAGACTACATCCTCCAGGGGATGATTCAGAACATTGCTGGAACCTTAAGGCAAATAATATCTTTGATTTTCCTTTTGCTTAGAGTTTGTACATTTTTTATGTCATCAGAAAGGAAGAGTAGTTGAAAAAATGGCTGATAATTCTACTTTTTATGCAAAAAAATACCAACATTTATTTCCCGAATTAAAAGCATTTTCTTCTGCTTTTAAAGAATTTTTTTAAATATATTTTAAAAGCAGATTGTATTTCTGATGTAAAATTGTGGAAATAATTAAAGGTTACTGCCTGTATTCTTCCTTCCCACTCTATCAATGTATCTGTAGGACATAGGGTCAGTAGAAGACTGATGAGGCCAGCAGGAGATTTGAAGCTAATGTGATGTTATGCTCCTAATATCCTCTTCCTAATCATGTACTTAGGAAAATGAGTTAAGCACAAGGAGATATATGCACAGAGGTATATATGTTTCACTTACATTTAACTAAAACCAGTACCATACTTTATTTACATAGTGTTAAAAAAACCCACAACCTTTTCCAATAAAAAACCCGATTTGTTTATCACTTAAAGAGAACAAACAGCAGAAGTTTAATACAGTCAGATAACAGATTAGTTTATAAAGACATTCTGCAGTTAGAGATGCTTAAGTTTGAATGTGCCCTCTTCCCCTTCCTCCCTGCACCTCTGGTAGATACATCCGTAGTTGGAGCTTGTTGCAATGTAATATTGTGGCTGTGATGGTTTGCTTGAGGAAGAAAAAGCTTCACAGATGAGTTATGTTGGCTATAATGCCTAGCCATTGTTTTGTTAGTTACATCTCCATGAAGTAAAGTAACTGATAAAATATTTGCTTCATTTGTAGACTGAGGGGTGCTCCCATCTCTTATATTATTTACAACAGCATTTTTCTCTGCAGTGAAGTAAGAGGTTGACTGGTTTGAAATGGAAACAATTAGAAAAAACAGTAGTACATCAGGCTGCTCACATGCATTCCTACTCCTTTGAGGATCTGGCTTGTCAGCAAAGTATAATGTTCTTGAATATAGTGACTGCTTAAAAAAAAAAGGCAAAAAGAACTCACAACTCTACCACCTACTCAAAGATCTGAAAATGGAAAATTTAATTTAATGGAACTTTAAACAAATCTACACAATCACCATGTTGCTCACTGGAAATAATACCCACTGTAACAATTTTTCTTTCATAGCTTCCTGTTTATGCTCTCCTTTAATTTCTTCATATGTATAACATCAAGCAGATTATCTTCTCTGGGAATGTAGGATATAAAATGTAAGTGAGACTGCCAGTGAAACCTGCTATGTTCCCACTATTTTATTTCATAACTGACAAAACAGTTTGCGGTTTTATTTAGTTACAATTCAAATAAACCATTACAGAATAGTTTTCCAGGACTCATTGAGAAGACAAAAGTAAATAAGGGAAATGAATAAAAATAGACATAAAAAAATCAGAAACATTAAATGTGTTTCACAAATATCAGTGAAGCTGTACTCTTAGCTAACACTCTTCCTTCCTCTTTGTTAGAGGGTTGCCATGCAGTAATTCTTCTGATGATATAATATATAATGGCTCTTGGATATGACAGCATTCTTTTTACTGAATGAAAGCTGACTGGCTTCAAGTGTAGAGATGTACATAAAGAGAAAAAAAGCAAAAGCCTCAATGCTCATTTTTGAAACAGGATTCCATGACTATATGAAGATATGATTAAAGAAAAAAAGACCTGCTACATCTTCATGTTAACCTTCATCATTATAGATAAACAGTGTTTCCTGCCAAGTCACAGTACCATTCTGTTAGTGCTTGATATAATATTAGCATTGTTTTGGTATGTGTGATCATGTGATTCCTACTTTCTACATGGCAACCAATACAGAAACAGTCTGTCAAGGACTGTCATTGAGGCTCAATGCTGAGTGTTACCCAGCAGGATGCAGACTGTATCTCGGTGGGTGTCCTTCTACTATGCTTTGATTATATTTGTTGTAAAGAAAAGCCCAGTTGTGCTTACAGCATTCATATTTCACCCCCTTGGCAGAAGACATACTACAGTCTCTTGATTTGTCCCTGTTTCAACTAGATGTGTTGTTTAAAAACATATACACAGCATTTTCAAAGATTCTTTCAGTGTAATCTGATTATAAAGGGGTTATGTGACAGTTTGTCTCTGCCGTGTGGCTTAAATCTCTGAGGACAAGCTGAGTGAACATCCATACAATTTAGAGTCTGATGGCAGCTGTGGTTCAAAAATGTTGTTTTGGGCCAGATCTAGGGTCATCTGAGGTGGCACTTTGGCATACACCAAGGTAACAGAAGTATTTTATACTACTTGTTGCTTCTTGTAAGTTCGTTAGATGACAATACTATAGGTTGAGTATGTGGGGGGAAAGATTTAATTAAACAGAGTGGTAGTTTATTCACTTAGAGCGAGAAGGGAAGGGAAGAGAGGGATAATTATTTTATACTGTGTGAGTGGAGAGTAGTAAGTCTACAGATAAATCTTCTAATCTGAGCACTGATAAATAGATAGGGTTATATATTGTGAAAGAGAAAATAGATATTACACTGGACAGCAAGCTGACCCATTGCTTTTATAAGAGATATTTCAAGCAAAAATATGTATTTCAAGGAGTGTGTCTATGTTTTCCGCATGACAAAAACACTCACCCATGACTTCCCATTGCCTCTTAGTGTCTGCTGTCTTTGATACAGTTTTATAACACTCGTGCTCTACTAACAAACTTCTAGGCATGAACGAATACATACTAGAAGACCTTACCATGTGGATGAAGCTGATAAATACTCTCTAGATGACGATCTGGTAAATCTAGAAGTTCTAGATGAGGTACTGTACTGTCTGAGTAGCAGTTTCTGACAATTGTGCCTCACGTTATGCCTGTTTCTGCTTTTTAGGCTTCTTTTAACAGAATAAGAAGAGTTCCTTCTTGCAAGCTTTTGTCTCACCACGGCAAAGGAATTGTCACGTGACTGATTTGCTATCATCACTTCATTAATATTCTATATAGTGACATAAAAGCAGTAGCAGTGAATCCTATTATGCTGAAGAATTTAATTATGAGTGATGCTAGTTTAAATTATTTTGTGAGTTTCTTAAAATGTGAAGTTTAGTCATGAGGATGTAGATTTAAGTGATTTTTCCTAAAATTGATGAATGTATATGGAGTAATACAGTATCTACAGCTTCTTGATAAAAAGTGGTAAAACAATATCAGTTGCATATTTCACTATATCACCTATATGCAGAATATCTATAAATTTTTGTTTTGATGATCCTTAAATTGCATGCCAGCAAGAAAAAACCATCCTACTAAATTGTGCTAGTGTCCTGTTTAAAACAGTCTCTTACAACCACTTAAAATTTAATCCTTGAAAAATTATTATCCTTGTTTCATGGTCAAATAAAAAATTAAATGGAAATGTACTATGAAGTGCAAAAATAATGTGCATGGCCATTTTCTCTTCAGAAGGTTTCTCTTCAACCTGCTTCTTAGGCTGGTATAAAAATATGTACCAGTCTGGGAATAGGAGTTGCCATTTAACAGTTCTATGGCATTAGCAAGGATTTTGAAAATATTTGTTTGGTTTTATGGTGTTGGCATTTGAAAAATAATTAGTAACACTTATAATAAGTATTTCTTAATCAGTATTCTCAGTATATTTACAAAAATCTTCCTAACTGGGAAAATACCATTTAACTATCAAACTTTTTGTAATCTTCTCAGGATACAATTATTCATCAGCTGCAGAAACGCTATGCTGACTTACAAATTTATACTTATGTTGGAGACATTTTAATAGCCTTAAACCCCTTCCAGAATCTCAGCATTTATTCTCCCCAGGTAAGAGATTCCAAGCTGTGGACAGTACACTCAGATTTTATATTACCAGCACTGGCTAAAATACTTAAGTGATGTTGAAACCTGAGAGCACAGACTAAAGCCCAGCCTTTTCTTCTTCCAGAAATTTGTGGCTTTAAATATTTTCCTTTTTTTTTTCTTTTTTTTTTTTTAATTTGGTCTCATCATTTGATTTCATTCCTTTCTGCTTTGTGGCACAAATTCCACGTGAGGGATGAAGGTTACCCCAGCCACAGCTGTGCATCTTGTCTGGCATTTAGTGCTTTTTTCTGGGAAAAAGGAGATGGTTATATGAACCTCCTTATGCTGCGGCTGTTGCTTCCTGAAGAATTGCTCTAACTATTGGGTAATTACATGTCCTGTGCCATCAGCTGCTGCTTAAAAGGAACAAGTGAATCAAACGCTGTAAAGATAGAGGCAGCATAATTCCCTACAAGTACAAAGAGGTGGAGGCATAAATCTTAGTATCCATGGATGCCTAAATTGGTAGGCAAATTGCAGGTAGAGGGGCCAGATTTCAGATTCACTGTTATCTTTTAAGGTTTTTTTTCTATAGGTTGGGTATTTCCTTGGTTGAATGTTTGTGTTTGAAATTCACTTCCTTGTGATACAGTTCTCTTTAGTGTCTAGTGTGGGAAATGTTGGAGTGCATTTTAGCTGTTGGAATTTGTAATCTGGAAGTTGGACAGAGCAAAGAATTACCACTTTTCTTCCAGGCGATTCAGTGGAAATTCTGTGGTAAAACAGGCAACTACCTTCTGTTGAACAGGCAGAAGATAGTCACTATCCTCTTTTCAGTTCTTAATTCTATAGCTAAGTTTTGTATTTTTACTATGTGTGTTCTTTTTTAAATGTAGTTCTCCAAGCTTTACCATGGTGTGAAGCGTTCATCAAACCCCCCCCACATATTTGCCTCTGCGGATGCTGCCTACCAAAGTATGGTTACATTCAGCAAAGATCAGGTAAGAATCTGTTCTTTTTTTTGAGATCTCATATTAATCATACTGCCGCTATGCTACATTAATATGCTACATATTAATCATATGCTGCTATGTACAGCTAATGTTCTGTTATGTTGTACTTCAGGAATTTTTTTCTGTAAGCCTTTTTTTCCTGCATCAGGAAAACCAGAGTAGAAATCTAGTCATGTTTGGGAATTCTGAAGAGAACACAGTGGCATAAAAGAGACTAAAAGTTCAGATAAGATGGTAGGGTTACCTGACCAATGTGGTTTCCTGGACACCCATGAAGTCCTAGCAGTTGACACCAGCTGCAGATTGCTGCTGCACACTTTTGATTCCAGCTTGTCTTGCACTAGGTATTGTAATAATTTACACCTGTGTAAGATAGGAGGGTCTCAGTGCCATAGCAGATTAACAGAGTTTGAATGACTTTTCATTGCATGAAGACTTTATCGAGCAGTGGATAATCGATTCCTTTAACTACAAGTCACAAAAAATAGGAACAATTAATTAATTTTTTTAGTAAAATATATTAAGGATAGGTCTAATATAAATGTAATAAGAACACAAATCCAATTATATAGCAATGTTTTTAATGAGAATGAAATACCATGCTGTAGAAGCTAGATTTCTTTTTATTGCATTATCAAGATTGTAACTTTGTAGTCTTTCTAATTTTACATGTGGTATGTGTATGAATATTGAGGGCTAATAATTATTTTTATTTATAAAATCCTCCTGATTTTACCCAGCACATCACACAATAATTCATAGAAAATGCTTTTTTAAAATCAAAAAGCAGAATAAAATAATAAAAAAACTGCAATTAGAAAACATCAAGCAAAGACAACAAATAAAAGGGACACTGAAGGTGAAGAAAAAAGTTCTACTGAGTATGTGGAAGTACAGTGACCTGAGATGGCTAGTACTTTTTTAATGACTTATATGCTCTTTGATTGGAGGCATTAAAGAAAACAAGTATTCTTGTAGAATAAGTTATGTGAGACCTTAGCTGGGGAAAAAAATAGTTTTGACAAAAGCCTGTCAGGCTAACCTTGTACATCTTTAATACTGTGACTTTTATACCTGTTTAAGAAGTAATTTGCATTTAGATCTAAATCAATTTCTTATTTTCTGTTTGCAAAGGATTACAGGCGCATGTCTGTTTGTATTACCTGGCTAACGTTATGTTGGTTCTTCAGGTAAAGGTGCATTAGATAAATACTGTAACCAGATTAAAAATTGATTCTATTTTATCCATTGAGCTTTCCCATGTATTTTCCTGTGAAGCCTGAAAATTGACTCCAGGTCTAAATACTCGTGAAGCTAAGGTCAAGCTCTGGCCAAGTCTACAAGAGTTTTAGGAGTTCTAGAAGAATTTGTGGATTTTAACTGTATAAACTATTGCACACAACTTCTTTCTTTGCACACAAAGACCACTAAGTTAGTTATCATAACCCTGTAAATCCATCGAGTTATCTGTTTCCAAGAAGAACAAAAATACCCAACAATAAGGAAATAAATGAGATGCAAATATCATATTATACACATTATATAGAGTCAATCTGTGCACCTGCTATCAGATGCTACAAGACAGCACCAAAGAAATGCTACATCTTTCAGACCTTTTCACAAAGCTCAGTTCTATATGAGTGTCATTGCATCAAGTATTTTAAGACCTTGTATCTTCTCCCAGCCAAGAATCTTGTAGGTTCACAGTGTGGTGCAAATAATTTTCAGGTGTTTGCATAAAACCACATGAATCTATCCAACTGCTCAGTGTTAACATTTTAATTATATGTCGTTGATACTGTACCTGAAGTAGACTAATGTACTGGTGATCTGTAGACAATGTGAAAAAATGGGAAAATAATAAACGCTGTTAGAATTCTTACTTGCTATGACCTTAAGTGTTCATGCTTGAGTGTTCAGGTGTGAACTGGCCTTCAAGGTGTACTGACTTTCTGCTTCTTGTCCATGAAGCCTAACAGCAGAGAGAATACCAAGTGATTTAGACTATTCTAGCTAATCCCTGAGTCTGGAAGCCATTCGGAAAGCCTATAAAATACCTTGTGTTAAGGACTGCTGACTCGGAAAGAAGATGGATACGTTCTCCCAGAATTATCCAATGAACAGATGCATATTTTTCTGAAATGTTTAGATGCTAGTTTTCTGTTCCAGCTTCAGTATCAGCATCACCTACAGAGTAACCTCTCTATGCAGCAGCAATTATTTAAGATTATTTTTAAAGTCACGAGCAGACTTTTGGTCAGTGTATTGAAAACAGCTTTACCCTGTGTTTCATGTTAATTCATATGAAGTCAATGCAGTGAGCTTAGATGCACTGTTGAATTATGTCACGTCAACTGAATTATGGCAGGTTTTGGAGTTTTAAGCATTTTAAACAAGCTGCATATGTGCATAGCATGTGTTAGCCTGTAGACATGGTCACTTGTTTATGTGTCTTAGCCCTTAGAAATTCAATCACTGCTTCACACATATGCACATTGCTATCAGGCATTATAAGACTCATTTTAGTAACCCAGGGAATAAATTATTACACTGAGCCTTTGCTTATCTTTCCTTTCAGAATGGAGTTGAGGGAGTTGACCCTTGAAGTATTTTTTAGACTTGGTACTAAGCATTAAATAACAGATAAGAGTATATAGCTGAAATTGACCATGTGGTGAGCTGTGAACTTTAACTGTTTTGGCTTGTGTGTTCAGTGCATTATCATCAGTGGGGAAAGTGGTGCCGGAAAGACAGAAAGTGCCCATCTGATCGTCCAACATTTGACCTTCTTGGGAAAGGTATTTCTTAGTCTATCATGTAAAACTATGAACAAATCCTCCCAACCCAACCCCCAATTACCACTTTATTTAATTTTCAATACTTAAAGCTGTTCATGTGAATTGTCTTGCTTGAGTTAGAGATGGAGTAATCATGTATGTGAGAGTATTGAATGAAGATAATAAGATTATGACCAACACCAAGCCATTCAGTATTTTTTTAAAGAGAAAGTGCCAGATCCTGAGTGTTCAGTGCCTGTAGTTATCTACAGTGTTTATCACATATACTGTTGTTCTTTTGTACAATAACGAATGAAGATCTTGCCATGGCTATAATTTTAGAAGCTCTTATACATCATATGTTGTAAGTGATGCTGTTGTGCAAAGTGATGGGAAAATCAAGTGTGTAAGGTTAACCTTAAGTAGATAGGTTTAGTTTTTGGTGTTTTGGTACTCCGATTATATGACACCTCAGAGGCAGAACAATTGCAGGGAAAGAATAATCTGTTTTTTCCTACCTGTGGGAGAATTCCTCATCAATTTGTTGGTCCTGGTTTTGAATAAGTAGAAAGGTTAACACAGTATCTTAGTCCATACAAGTATGAGAAAGGGATGCTATGCTTCTGAAGCAAGAATTGGATTGTGGGTAAGCATTATATACTTTTAATGATCCTTCTGATCTTTTATCTGTTTCATCAAGGCAAATAACCGTGCTTTGCGTGAGAAAATTCTTCAGGTGAATCCTCTGGTTGAAGCATTTGGGAATGCCTGCACTGCCATCAATGACAACTCAAGTCGCTTTGGAAAATATCTGGAAATGATGTTTACACCCACAGGAGCCGTAATGGGGGCAAAGATTTCTGAATATCTACTTGAAAAATCAAGGGTCATAAAACAAGCTGTGTAGGTATATTAATTGTCTGTCCTTTCACATTTATATAAAGTTTAAATTCAGTTCTCCAAAATTCTTTATTTTTAAATGCTTTTGTGTCTTCTGCTAAAGCTGTGATCACTGATACAGTACTATGATAGCAAGAATAGTCAGTTTGGTTCGTTTGGAGCAGAAGCCAGAGCTGCTTCATTCTTTGGAGAAATATTGTGGTTGGCTGGGTTTTCTGTGTTTGCAGTTGCTGATCCTACACCATTAAAACAAGTGGGAGATTTGCTACCTACTTCAGTGAGCTTATGATAAGAACTTCTACTTTTACATTGTACAAGATGACACACGAATAAGCATATGTGCTTTAAATAGATATGTTTTTTTCCAGGGGAGAGAAAAATTTCCATATATTTTATTATATTTATGCTGGCCTTTATCATCAGAAGAAACTTTCTGAATATAGACTTCCTGATAAAAAGCCTCCTAGGTAACTATCACTTGCTTGTTTTAACTGCTTGTTGTAATTAGCTATTGATCAGCTCTTGCTTTCAGTATGATGCCTTAAAATCTCTTAATCCTTCTCCATCCCTTAAGGATCTTTTTTAATTCGCCCAAGCAAAGAAGAGGATGGACAATAAGGCATTATATTATTTGTATTTGTTTGAGAACTTGAACTGTTTAAAAAGAGGAGGAAAAATCAAGCTTGATACTCTGTCATACTTTCAAATCCAGACAATCACCTTATGATTTCTTACTGTAATGCTTCAGTAAGAACCCAGAAGGTGCTTTGGAGTTGTGTTTAAGTGTTTATACTTTGGGTGCGTCTGATCTGTATTGGGTATGGGGATGTGTTTGAAATGTTGTTAACGCTAAAATAGATCTTAAAAAAGAATAAGCAAAGTTAGCACAACAGAAGCAAAAACTTCTTATGAATTAGCACCAAATTATATAATTGGAAGATATTGAAATAAATGTTCTTTCTAGTTACTGAGGTACTTGCACTGAAATCACTGGAGGTTGTACTGGCATATCTGCTAGTATGGTGCTTTCTTTCTCCCACTCTATTTAGATACATAGATAATGAAACTGGAAGAGTAATGCATGATATTGTTACTAAAGATTCCTATGGAAGACAATTTGAAGCGATTCAGCATTGCTTTAGAATTATAGGATTCACTGATGAGGTAAGAGATCCAGCTGTTAAACCATTGACCTTTATAAAAAACACCTCCAGTGCTGCCTGTGCTCAGGCTGCCATATGGTTTTGTGGGTACACACATGTGCCACAGAATCTCTCTTATGACAGAAGTGAACTGTGAAAGCATAACCACACACTTGGAAGCCGAGACCAGCCTGAGGTCTCAGCTGGTACTCAGGCAAGTCCACTCACAATTATGTATCACACTCTTTTCTGTGTCAGTAGGAGCTTGCTTGAATTTGTAGAACTTGGTCTTAGAGCAAGCTACAAGCTTTAATAGCCATTCCAGTGCCTACCTTTTTCTTTCATAGCCTAAATATGATCTACATACCTAATTAGATTCTTTAAAATTGCTTCTTGTCATCTTTTACAGGAAGTGTACTCAGTGTACAGAATTCTGACTGGAATCTTAAATACTGGAAATATTGAGTTTGCTGCCATTTCTTCTCAACACCAAACAGATAAAAGTGAGGTTCCCAATCCAGAAGCCTTAGATAATGGTAAATACATTTTAACATTGTCAGTTCGGAAATGCGATTTGACTGTATTTGTGGGAATCTCTAACTCGTGGTAACAGTTGAGCAATGCTGGTGATTTCCACTGCATAATCACAGTCATGTATCTTTTTTCCACTGTCTTTTAGCTGCTGCACTACTAAGTATTGGGTCAGAAGAACTTCAAGAGGCCCTAACCTCCCACTGTGTTGTAACACGAGGGGAGACTATTATCCGAACAAACACTGTGGACAAAGCAGCTGACGTGCGAGATGCCATGTCTAAAGCACTTTATGGCCGGCTCTTCAGCTGGATCGTAAATCGTATTAATACGCTGCTCCAGCCAGATAAAAATATATGGCAAGTTACACATCACTGAATCGTGTGTACTTACTGTGCATGTGTCTTTGAGTTCATCCGTTTGTATATTTTTGTATATTTTCGATTTACCAGAAAGGGTGCTGGGTTTATTTTGGCTAAGGCTTCAAAATGGCTTTCATGCTGTGACACTGAATTCTGTTTCCAGGACATTAACCCCAGCATTTTCAAAAAGCTGTGTGGAATTTAGCTACTGAAGTCAATGGAAATTGGGTGGTTAAACTGCTGTGCAGTTCTTTAAAAAGATGCGTCCTATGTAGTGAACATTAAAATCATACTGAAGGCTGGTAAATAATTAGAGTACACTGAAAAACTGTAGTATGTATTCACAGTCCTTTACAGTCCTTCTGCTTTTGTAAGTTAGTAATAAATACAGATCTTGGATTATTATTGTGCTGCTACTTGAGATGTAAGTGATGATTTTTTAATTTTTCCTAATTACAGAAGTGTTCACATTGTGCATCCTTATAATTTCATTGCCTGGTGCTGATCTGGCTGCTTTGGACTTTTCAAGCAGATGCAGAGATTTTTAGAAACAAGAAAACCCCTTAGGTGATAGAAAAATGCCTCTGATCCGAGATCTGTACTTGGCACTTCACTATATTATACAGACACATCCTCACCCATACTTGCAGTTCTAGTGGTGACTGTAGTATGACTATACTTGAGCTAGCACATGGGCTTTTCACAGTCCAGCTTGCAGCAGCAACAGACTTGGTAATTGTTGTTCTGACTGAGTATAGCAAAAACATAATGTTAAAGCTTGACCCCTTTTGTCCACCTGGAAGAGCAGCCAATAGATTTTATTTGGAGTCTGCCTATTGAAACCACTTGTTTTAATATGGCTGCTAAGTGTCTTGTTACTATGTACCTATGATTCTCCTGCCTTCTTCATGGAAATTTGCAAGAAGCAAGTGGGAAACAAAAGTGTTAATGATGCTGAACAAATGCACAAGTTGCCTTAGCTTCAAACACACTTTTTCTCCTCTCTTTTTTTTGCAACAGATTGGATCAATTATGCAATCTTACTTACCATTTTAACTTGATGTTGCCCATGATGAATTTTGTTTGTATTTCATATGCAGCAATGCTGAAAATGGGATGAATGTTGGGATACTAGACATATTCGGATTTGAGAACTTCGCAAGAAATTCCTTTGAACAGCTGTGCATAAATATTGCTAATGAACAGATCCAGTTTTATTTCAATCAACATATCTTTGCACTTGAGCAGGTAACTTCAACTCTGATGAGCTCTAGTTGAATCAGCCATCCTGAACCATAGATCATATTCAGGAGTACATTATAAACTATGAAGTGGGTATGTGATTTAAATGCAAGATAATGACATCTTTCAGTTGAAGTTTTGTGAACAGTGTTGCTGGGACCTATAGAGTATTGCTGGGCATCATAAGCGTCCTACTAATGATGTTGCTTTTACTGGTTCAGTATTAAATTTGTGCTGGTGACTTTGTAGATGGAATATCAGAGTGAGGGAATTGATGCTACTACAGTGGAGTATGAGGACAACCGTCCACTTCTAGATATGTTCCTCCAGAAACCTATGGGTCTCCTGTCTCTACTAGATGAAGAAAGTAGATTTCCTCAGGCAACAGACCTAACTTTAGTTGGTATGTGCAAACAAAACTCCTGGGGAATAACAAATATATTTTGAGAGGGTGGAATGACATCCTGAGTAAATTTTTACTAGCCTAGTTGTCCTGCTGAGGTTGTGCCATATCATTTGACATTTTAAGTATAATTTTCATTATGCTTCTTAATTTTTCTTTTCTTAGTGTTTTCTGGGGTTTTGTATTGCAAAAGTTACCTTACATGTTAGGTGTCAAGGGCTTATTGTCTTTCTAGTGTTACAAGGAAATAACCTGTGTTTTGTCCCTATATGTAAAGTACATTGAGCAGCATTTATCCCCATTTATTGAAAGGAAGGCTGAGAAATAGTAGAATCTTGTATCTAGGACCACCCTGTGAGCAGAATTAGTGTTGAGAGTAAAATTTAGATCTCCCAGGCTCCTAGGCCCATGTTTATCCAATTAGAAAATACTGCTTCACTCCAGATTATCTCATCATAAATAGAAAGTGTGTGCTATTTCTGGTGTGCCATCTGGCTGAATATTTCCCCTCCTTTATGCATATTTTACATATATTTTAACAAATCTTGGTGCCAACTTTAAAATGTGCAGCACATGCCATGTTTAAAACTGTTGTCTTGCTTTTATTTAATAGAGCTATGTTTTTCCCTGCAATATGAAACAGGGAGTTTCAGTTCCTTCAATGGAATGTGCAGCAGAAACTCAAACTGTTAGTCAGAGAGAAATAACGGCTGCCTGTTAAATTGCACAATATATCTACAAGACTTCTCACTCTACTAGGCTGAATTGAAAGTTAAATTTAGGTCACAGATAGAATAAGTACTATGGTTTCTTCCAGTCCTCATTTCTGTACTAAAGCTATGTGCCTCTCTGTGGGTCCTATAAATCAGTTAATACTGAATATTGAATTTAGGCTTCCACAGAGGCGCTTTCCTTGGTCCAGTGTCAATCATTCTTACTGCTGATCTGTACACAGTACAGCAGGATCCCTCAAGGAGACAGCAAAGTGGGGTATTTTGCCTTCTCCGGCTGTGCCAGACAATCATTAATTCCACCACCCTCCCACCCGCCCCCCCCCCTTAAATTCCAAACTTAGTTCTTTTTGCTTTAAATAGAGACCTGATTAAACATTAATAGAAAGAAAAACCTAATACAATATATTAATGGGTTCTAACATTAGAAAAAAGTTTTGATAATATTTTCTGACCTACACAACATGACAAAGAATTTTATTTGTTGATTCTGGCCTCAGGTCTCTAGTTGCTTGTTCAGATGAAAAATACAATAGCAAGTTTTACAGTATCAGCACTGATTTAATTACAAAATATTAGAGAGCATACAAAATATCACAGGGCATAAAAGACATTTTTCTTACAAAATGATGTTTCTTTTCCTGTCAGCTCTTTAGAGGTAGTAATGGGAAACAGAAAGCCTCTTTAGAAGAGATTTTAGATAGAAGTCTCTTTTTCTGTAGGAGTCCAAAGGTAAATGAGAGGTGGTCCCAGCCTGAAGACATTATCATATACTTAAAACATGATGCATAGAGTTAAATGAATGGGGAAAGCAAGATAGGGTAAATACAAATAATGGGCATTTAAGCCAGCAGGATATACACACAGCTTTGAATGTACTTAATTGAAATAAACCCACTCCAACCCCATATATACATGTAAGCAAATTCATAGCAAAATGTGAGAACTCATCACACCCTCTTATTGGCCCCCTTACTTGATAGCTTTCCATGCACAAATGCACAAAACTATCCACAAACAGTGGGATTTGAAAGACAGTCTTCCCAGGCTAGTTTAGAATAAGCTGTTCCATGCAGAAGTGGCAGCTTGGAAGAAAGCACAGAGAAGCTGGCACACAGCTATTTCTGAGCAATGTGGTAATATACGTGTTTATTGTAGTTCTGGCTTCTTGAGCAGCAAACTGTCCCTAATGAGGATGAAGATTTTACTTAGTCACTCTAAGTCACTTATATCAATGTCTCTTCTCCAATGTCTAGATAAATTTGAAGATAACTTACGATGCAAATATTTTTGGAGACCAAAAGGAGTAGAACTGTCCTTTGGTATTCAGCACTATGCTGGAAAGGTAAGGTCATGTGATTTTTATTTAGTTCAAATAACAGTCGTGTAGTCATTATTTGTTATATCCAAAGTTTCTGCTTAATGTTTGTGGGGTTTTTTTCTCATTTTAAGAGACAAAATGATAAATTGTGCAGAAACATAGAATCTATGATAAAATGTTCATGTGCAGTAGTCCATTTTAGAACTTATCCTTAGGGCTCTTTCACAAGCTGTGTAGACAGTAACCATCTTTTATCCTGAAATAAATCTGACACCAGAAACACCATTACTACAATAATTTTAAAGGAGCAGCTCTCTGGAGCCAGAACACGCTATGTGATTGTTAACGCCGTGTGAATGCCACAGTAGTTCTGTGTGTGAGTGAACATAAGTATATGGATAAAATGCAATGTAAAACAACATCTGTAATAGAATTTAAAATGCTACAAAGAACACTGGAAAGGCTGGAGCTAGCTAACAGCAATATTTTCTTGTACTCCATAGCACCTAATATCTTTTGTTCTCAGCAGTTCATGTATTATTTTATATGGGGAATAAGGGACCAGTTGTTTTGCATAACATGAGTTTTGCTTGTAATTTCAGGTCCAAGTTTTTGTTTCTAAGCAAAATTGAAAGAAAATACCCATGTTTTATTTAGTTAACGATAAAGTCTCATGTTTGGCTCATTATAAGACTCCAAAATTTTAAGATATGTTCTAGTAAACTTTGTTCAGCTTTCTGGCTTGTTAAGAAGAACTGTAAAATCTCACACAAGTTTAGTAAATTCTTCCTACCCCAAGTGGCCAAGTCATGAAAATACTACTGACCAGCTGTCTATTACAGAAAAACTTTCAGTTTCTGTGTAAACTCATGGACTCCAGTGGAATTAGGTTAGAGAGGAATAGTGTTAGTGGTAAAAAACCAGGTCTAAAACACTACTGTAATTTAAAAAGATAAAAACAAGTTAAGCAAAAGTAACTGATTCTTATATGAATACATTAACCAGGCTGTAATTCCAAATAAAACCAATTAAAATAATTGAAATAAAGGAATGTTTTGTTTTCCCGCTGTCATTTTTGAACAGTGAGAAGCCTATTTTAATGGACCTAGATATGCAACTTATTCCTGTTCCTCCAACAGGTGTAGTTAGAGATCACAAGGTTGATGCAGACAACAAATAAATTATGACACCTGAGAATCATTTCTTATTTCACATGTAAATTGTCAACTTAAGCTTTAATGAGGTACCTGTTCTACTCGTCATGCGTACCCTGGTTTGATGTGAGAAAGCATAATACAAAATCATTTAAGCCATTTAACCTAATTGGATGTGCAGTGACATGCTATGAGTATAGGTGCTGTTTATAGCCAGTTCACATTCTGAAGACACTGCTGTAACTGTACCATTTTAAGTCATTTGCAGATAATTCATTGGCTTGTCAGATCCAAACTAACCGGTCTATTTAGTCATCTTGACTGTTCACATTTTAAAGAACATAGTAGGTTTTGGGTAGCTGTTTTGGCAACTTTTATGTTTCCCATGCTAGGTATTATATGATGCCAGTGCATTCCTTGAGAAGAACAGAGACACTCTTCCTGCTGACATAGTGGTGGTGTTGCGCACCTCAGAGAACAAACTTCTTCAGCAGCTGTTCTCTAGCCCATTAACAAAAACAGGTATTTTCTGCACAGCTTTGCTAACATTGCAGTCTCTTCAGCTACCTGCTCCTCTAAAACTCTTAATTGTTTCTGGACAATTTTTTTTATTTTTCTTTTTCAGCTCTGCTGTTTAAAGTTTCCTAGATATCTGAAATGTTACAGTCATATTTATTTTTAAACATGTGGACATGAATTCTAAAAAATCCAAGCAGCAAGATTCATCCCTCACCCCAGAGAACGCGAGATTATCTGATTTGCAGGGCAAGAACTCGTTCTCAGAGTAGCATGAGAATATGGGAGTTTCTTGGGTGTTAATGATCAGTCTTCAGCTGACAAAGTCTTGTGTACCGTGCCTTACAGTTCACGTGTAATGTAGAGTTGTTTTGAGGTAATACCCATCTATTTAGATGCACTGATGCAATACATAAAGTTTCTTACAAATTGTAAAGAACACATACTAATCTGCTAGAATTACTTAAAGCTATGACTTACATTAAAGTGCATAGATCTATAGCTAAATAAAGCAGCAAGATGAAGTTTGATTACTCCATGAATAGACATGAATAGATGCCAGAATACCAGTAACCTATACAAATGATGGTTTGCACTATACACGCAGACAAGCCAACAAATGTACACATCTCTCAGTACTTTCTACATTTCTAAAGTATCTTTTTCATAATAATTAAGGAAAAGTTGCAATGCTAAATAATAATCTAAATACACATTAGATAGCAAAATTCTTGTGATCTGGTATGACATATGCAAAGAGGTTCTTGTATGTTTAAGTACAATTAAGTGTACACTCTGTAGGCTTATTGTACATGGAGTGTATATGCAATTCTCTGCCTGTGCAGCAGCTCTGTCTGGGATTTCTGGACCCTCAGTAGTCTGTTCATAGCCTCTGATGATGCCTTTAACATCTCTTGAGATTTCTATGTAGAAAAAAAACATCTGGAGACAGATGTGTATTGGAGCCTTCTTTGCATAAGCAAAACTGATAAAAAAAATATCTGTTTGTATTCTATATAGGATAGATTCCTGTTGCAATGTCTCTGCTCTTTTCCTGTAATTAGAAGGCTTTGGATTACCCCCCTTCAAATTACACCTTTAGAGATCCCTGAGTGGTGAGGATCCAATGAGGTATCTGCCTCTCAGCTATGACGAACTTAGGTGAAGGGGGATATAGTTTAAGATGAAGTAGAATTGGTTTGTGCCCAAGTGGGGAACAAAGAATCTTTGTGTCTATTTCTGACATTTGAGTCCACATTAAACTGGTAAAAAAGACTCTTTTGCTCATGTTGGATAGATCAAGCAAAGCAAAAAAGAAAGCTCGCATCTGGTCAAATGTGCCTCTACACCCCTCTTTACTAGCCATTTTATACCTTGGAGCTATTGTCAACATGAAACAGATTAGATGCTCTGCCCCAGTTATCAGTCCCAATTATTGTAAATATTACACTTTTTGTTTTATCGTTATTTTTAAATCAGAATGCTGATGCTTTCATACAAACTCATCTTCCTCTGGCTTTTTAGAGATATTTTCAGTGGCAGCAGCACTGAATTTCAGTATTTGCCCAAGGTGCATAGAAGGTTCAATAAGAAGATACTTCTCATTGCAGTAATTTACAGTTACAATTTTGATGACTTTCCACTGTTTTGTTTTGCCTCTTACATTCCTTCCTTGTTTCCTATTTACATGAATGGCGTGCTTTCTGCCTCCCGTTACAGAGCATTTACCTTTCCATGAAGAGCACACAGCAAGTTGAGCATTGTCTGTATTTGTCTAGTTGGTACAGGAAATCCTGTTAAAAAAATTGTTGTGCATATGCTCCTGTGCATGGCGTTACAAGAATAGTTTAAAACCCGTATGTCATTTTTATTTTTTAAAAGTCTTTGTGATTTTGCTCTATTTTTTCCAGCTGTCTAATGTAATTGGCACTCACATCCTGTGTTGGGGCCTCTGTGTTCTAAAATCAGATTGTTGCCAGGTTTAGTTTTGGCAGCTTGCAAGATAAATGAAAGGTTTGGCTGAGAACAGAAGGTATCGCTGGCAATACCGCTTCATCTCTGCTCAGTGAAGAAAGATAATGCTATTCTCTTAACTTTCTACAAAGAGGCTTTTGTAAACAAAAGAATAGTGACTCTGTAAATGTCCCATCATACTCTGTCCTTGCCTTTTAGCCCTTTTCCCTCCACCCAACATGTGCTTCATTCCTAAGCCAACCAGAAAAAATGCAGTTTAAGATTCATAAACTTGATACAATTTTCTCCACCTTTTTGTCGACTACTAACTGATGCGAAAGTTAATAATTTACACGGAAGCCACATTGCATCTTTCCAGGTAACTCTGACTTGAAATGAGCCTTCTGCCAGTATCTCTGGTGTTTTGTTTGAAGATGAGTGACAGCACATTCTCACATCTGCTTGCAACTAGCTCTGGAATTTGCAGCGTAGGTGGTTTTTGCCAGGCAGTAATCTCAGTATGTGCGATAGTCACTAGGTGGTGCTATCCCAGAAGCAAGAGGGAATCTGAGACTGGTAACATGGGTCTCACAATTACTGAAAATGTAGTTCTTAAACACCAGTAAGAACAAAAAGATGCCTTTCCCACCCTAAGAAGATCCTCTGTTTGAAGTATATTTATATCTGTCCTGTCTTCTGCTGTCAAAAACTGAGCAGCAGCAAGAAAATAAATATGAAAAAGACTGAATTCTTTTACTAATTTAAGATCATGTTAATCCCTGTAATTTATCAAATACACTTATCCCCTCTTAACAAATGCTTCTATTTCACAGTAGCAGACTGTGTACTTTGAAGGGCCAGAAATTAACAGCAGGACATTAATTATACATTTGTAATAGTAATTTATAGTTAAAAGAGTGCACAACTACTGATATGAGGCACCAGAACTTAAACATTCTGGCACTGGTTTTGTACTGTGTATTGCATGTTTTGTCATCTTCCAGTGGAAACTTAGGCATGTTTGGCATGTTTTGGAATCTGCACTTTCTAGGGACCTTTAACCTTAAAACTGAATGAAGATATTCTTGTTTAACCTACCAGTTCTCCCAATTGCTTCCATATTTGTCACTTTTTTCTACAGACACAGCTTCTTGTGCTGAGAATTCTGTATATTCTGGAATTAAAATAGGTTTACTCCAAATACAAGAGAGAAGTAGAGCATTTTAAAAAATGCTGCCACTACTCTGGTTGAATATGCGTGTTCCCATTCAGATGTAATGCATTCCTGTTTGACTCTAGTTTTAGTTTATCACTGTTGCAGCCAAAGCATCAGAGAGAAAAGGAATCATGTGATCTAGAAAATAGAGTCCCCTTGTAAGAGAAGAGGGCTTTAACTGGCAAAATTAAGGAGAGCCTTGTTACGTTCACTACTGGTATCAGTGAGGAGTCAGACCATTTGACTCACTGTCCTGATATTCAAGAATTTTTGCGGCATCACCTTTAAGTGGTGGTACTATGAGACTGCTTGGGCAAAGCACCACTGGAGCTTTTTGAGACTGCAGCTCCTTCTTCTGCTTTCCTCTCTCTTACCTTATGTTCCCCAGCTGACTAGATTATGCTGGTGGGACAGGGAGGTGTGCCAGAGGGGCTTCACCTCAGAAAAGCTGCAGTACATGATTATCTACTCTTGAAACACAATCTCTGCAGAGTTTTTCCCCTCCTGTGACTTGCAGACTTTTAGAGCTTTTGTCAGGGTTGCTTCCTCTGCCTTAGGTCCTCACTGGAGAGAGGGGGGAGAGTTGCCCCCCTGGAGGGAGGGAAGGGGAAATCCTCCAGCCTTCCCACCACCAGAGGAGGGATGCTGGGAAACTTCCATGTCCTAGCTCTGAGGATCTGTAGGGGCTGGGCTCGGCCGCATAGAATAAATACAGAGCTGAGTACCATTCTGCTACAGCGACATCATGTAATAATGTCTTTATTTTGTCTAAATTAAGACATTTTTAATTTATGTCTAATAATTTTGGTAGCATTGGATATTGTTCACACATTCAGAGTGAAATACTATCAATATATGATCTGTTGTTAATAAACACTCATATTTCATGGTGCCTAGATATTTGAGCATAATCTGTCAAAGAGAACTGGGATGAAAGTTTTCACAGCCTTTGCTGAAGAGTTAGGATAGTGATGTTTTAACAAGGGATATTTTTTTTCCAAAATAGGACAAAAATAGATTTTTTCAAAAACAAATTAATTCTAATTAGCGTGGCTAAAGGTCATTTGCTCTCCTCAGTATTGATTTTTAATCTGTGTTCTTTGTGCCTTTGAGTCTCCAGCCCTGTTTACAGCCCTCAGGCAAAAGTAATGATAAACAATGTATGTCTCATGTTAAAAAAGAGCAAAACCAAACCAAACAACTAATGGAGCAGGTGGTGAGAGAGAACATGAAAAAAATGTTTGGGGCTTTTGTTATGCAGACTAAAATACACAAGAATTAGGGCCTTTTGCAATATCACTTTAAAGAACTTGGTGCCAAGAGTACTGTCTCAATACTAATTTGGCTGTAACTTTGGTAGCAGCTGATTCCTCATGAAGAGTCAGAAACTGACGGAAACAATTGGATTTTCTTGCATTTCAGTCCCATGAACAGATACTACTGGGCACAGAGTGAAATCTTGGCCAGTTGAAATTGTAGACGCTTTGCCATTGTTTTCAGTGTAACCCTGATTTGACCTGTCATGTTTGTCACTCCTATTGAGCACAAGCCCTTCCTCTAGCATTAAGCAGTGCCAGAAATCTAGCATGTCTCCATTTGGGTTTAGCAGATTTTTTTCTCTTCATTCCACACATCACAATAGAGCAAAAGACTCAAATACATCTTAAATTTTACTAACTTACCTTACAACAAAATATTTTTATAATGGTACTTTTGTGTTAGTATTTTCAGCTCTAAGAGGTAACTGCAGGCACTCTTAAGTCAAATGAATTGGATACAAAGCCATTGTAATTACAATTTCCTCTACTTAAAGATGAATCAGAATTTATATTTTGTAAGAATTTTGGTCGAGTTAGTGGAAGCTATATATTTTCACTTGGGACGCAGAGGCTTTCCTACTTCTAACTGGCCCATATGTTAAAAGCATATAAAAGTTAATTGTTTTTGCTTTGCTGCTAGTGTTGTGTGCAGAGAGGCGCTTTAAACCACAGCTGTGCAACGTAACAATTGTGAACTTTCCTGGGTTGCAGATGTGGGACATCAGTAAACTAAATTAAATGTAGCTTAACTGAGTTTGAGAGGTAGAGTGTTGGATTGCTTTTTATTTAGTTTTTCACTTGAGCATTTTACAGTTCAGTGTTTCTTTTTCTTCATATCCTAAGGTTTTCTGTCATAGGCCAAATGCAGCGTACAGATACTCACAAAACTTGCTAGCAGTAGGATCCAAAGCATGCCCTAAGTAGCCCTAATAATGGAATTAATTTAGAAACAGAACCATCTATCAGATCAAAGTTAAGATCTCAGTCCTGCTAAAGCTTTGTATAAGATATAACAGTTATTTAATGTTGAGAATAACTCCCTATAAAGTGTGGAATTGCTCATGGCAGTAAGAACAACAGCTGAGAAGTGTCAAGTTAGATTTATCACGTTTATGTTTGGTATAGGGTGTTGCCCAAGCAAAAGTCCACGTTTTTTAATGAGACTTCACAGATTAAATTGTACTGAAAATGGGTAAAGGGCATAGGGGTTTTTTTCTCCAGGTGCTTGCAAATTGAACCCTAAAAAAAGTGCAAGTGAGCAACTTTAAGAACAGATCTTGATGAGCTTACTGATTGGATTCATAACAGGCCGTTCTCTGTAGAACAATTCTTGATGATAATTTTTCTTTCCCTTTCTCTCAGAAGAGAGGAGATATCTTCTCAATTTTCGTGTTTCTAGCCTAACTTCTCAATTCTATAATGAACTTTATCTCACAGTAGTGAATAATAATTAATCTTAACACTTCATTGTATACTAATTAAATTCAAAGTGTGTTGATATTGAGGAAACAGAAAACGTATTATACAGAAGATGTTACTGTTTTTAATATGAACTAGTAGACTGTGGGATCTCACTGTGCAGCATATACAGAATTTAAATAGAGACATATTCAGAGAGCATTTTACAGTAGTTTTAATGAGTAGTTTACTAGGCAGTTTCTACAGGCACTATGTGCTCTAAGGTCAAACTGTCAAGGATGCTCAGTACATCATTGGAAGCATTCAGTAGCTCTCAAGATCAAATCCTAGAAGAGCAATTATTTTTAAATTTACTAGTGAGTTTGTAGAGCAGATAGGTTTATTAAATATTCAGATAACCTTACTGGTTTGAATATCCATAATGTTTTTTGGTTTGTCCTTTTCAAAGAATGTACTTATATTTCTTACTCTTTCAAAATAATTGATTTAGGGGTTAATGTATCTAAGATGAATGTAGTTGGTGGAAAACAAATCTCTGAGTCTGTGCTGGATTTGGTGTATTTGTTTCAGAGTATTTTGTACTGAGTGTGCTGTCTTACCATGATTTTGTACTTTTATCCATTTTCTTTATTCTTTTACCCAACAACAAACTGTAAAGGTCAGTACTTTACTAAACCAGCCGTATCTTTTCTCTTATTATTTGACTTTTTCTCACTTATTCTGACCTGAGGGCTTGATGTAGGAGAGTCTGTGACTGAACTGCCTGCACAGCAGGTCACAGCGTGTGTCAAAGACAGAAAATGCATTTGTGGGTACTTGTATGAACAGATACTTGTTTCATTAAATGTGGAGATACAAATATAAATGAGATTAATGTTTTGAATTACCGCATAAATAAATTATTTTGTGCTCCCTGTGATAATACATGGAACTGCTGAGATCTAGAGGAGCAAACGTTCAGCTAAGAAGCCTTTGAGACTTGATTAAATCAGTAGTCAACATCATTAATGCCTAGATTTCAAAAATGGTGATGCCTGGGACTTTCAGAAAGTTCTGTAACCATGTTTTGTCCTAAAGTAAGACTTTTAAAAGACAGCTCAGAAGACAGTCATAGTGAGGTCAGAGAAAATGTTCCTCCATGTTATTCCATGTGCTTTCAGTGACATCTTTATACCTGAATTTTTGCCACTAATTCATTGGGAACCTTCACTGGATTTAGTCAGATTTTGATCAGACTGTGTATGTATGGAGCAACTTCAGCAGCAGGTCTTAAGTGATGAAATATATACCATAAAATATTTTATACGTTGTATAAAGAGGGAACATACTCTGGAAATAGAAACAGTGGACTGGAAATCACAATTCTTGGCTTCTTCCGGGTTTCCTGTTTGTTCACTGTTCTGGTAGAAAATTTTTTTGGCCTCAGGTTAAACTGAATATGGTGAAGCTTAATTAGTGTTTGAGGACAGTCCTGAGATTGTCAGAGACAAGGTGCTAAGGTGTAAGCTACCAGAATGCTTGCTGTTGTTTCATGTTGGTGTGGGTGCATAGATAAAATACCGAGAATAACTACCCTGTTCTTCATAATCAAATTTTATTTTTCTAGATAAAGCATATATCGTTGCAGGGGGAGAATATCTTACATAACATGCACGAGAAAGGATGTCAATTACATAAAACAATGAAGGAGGCCAGAGCTGAATTAGCATGTGTGGTAACCATGCTTTCAATTGTTAGAAGTATTCTTCCACATAACTCTGGAAGAATAAATAAACTTCTTGTCTCTCCTGAATAGAAGTAATTAGAATAAAGAGATTCTGGCTACTGAAAATGAATGGAGAATGCCTCAACAATGAAGTCTTCACAGAAAATACACCTCTGTAGTTTTCTTCTAATCTGAGTTACAGATGTGGTACAGGAACCAGGGCAATCTGCTGGGGCAGTAGAAAACCTCGTGTCGATGGTGAGGTACTTTGCTGACAGCAAAGACTGCAGCATTCTGTAGTGTCTGCTGGTCCCCAGAGATTACAAGGTTTGTTGCCCCGAGGTGATTACATAAAACAGCATCAAATTGTACACTACCAAAGATGTGGATGGAAGTTGCTAAGAACTGTGTCTGAAAGAAAGTCCTGTGTCTTCTGACAATGTATAAATCATAAAAACCTGAGCCACTTCGTTCTGTAATTCAGCAGCTGGGAGACTGTCCAGATCAGGCTGCAGCTAGCCTGTCAGTCAGTCTCCAGCAAGTTAGTCAAGTCTCCAGCTAGTCAGGCTACAGACCCGACTAAAGAAAATGCTGGGCATCAAACAGTAGAAAACTCCAGCATTTTTTGTACTGTAAGTTCTAATTGCTTTTTACAAACAGTTTTTCATTTTTTTCATTTTTCTCTAGATGCAGATAGTTAGCTCTCAGCTGTACTTAGTGTGCTACTCCTATCATTAGTTCTGTGTTTGGACTAATGCTTCCCAACCTATGCCCACTGGGCTGTGGACAGATAGTTTGTCCAGCAGGCAATCCACTCCCCCTCTGCTGCCCTCTTTTCCAGAACCATGTGACCCTCCCTTGTCCTGAGCCTGGTAACCTGTCTGTCAACAGGATCAGGCTATAGCATATATGCTTTGCCTGCTGTCTGTAACTTTGGTTACGTCATGGGACTATGATGTTCTGAGAATCACGTAAGGTTTGCTTGTGTATCCTCTGATCACATATGTGCCTGTGATATTTCAGGAAATATCTGCATTTCAGTGAACACGCTCCCAATTGAGTAGATGGCTACATGTCTGGTTGAATTTAGCTGGAAAATCGGGCACGTTGCCTGAAGTAGCCATTAATAGTCAAGGTGGTGTTTTTAAAATATCTTGGGCACTACCACTAACTTTCTATACACCATAATCTGTTCTTTACTAGGTAAGGGTAAAAAATAAGACCTTTCTTACTGAGATCATACATTTACATATCTGAGAATATAGTAGGCAGTTTGGCCTTCATTTCATCTCAGCAGCTGTCAGTGTCTTTCTTCCCTTGCATTCTACAAGAAGTCTACTAACCTACTGTGTTAAAACAGTATTTAAACACAGCCACAATGATGCTTATAAGCAAAGTTTAATTGTTGCTGTGAGCATCATAGTGTGTATTTGCCAGTGTGTGCCTTACTAATGTGGAAAGTGACCACTGAATTGCTGCAATGTGTGCAGTAGAAAGCATAGCAGCACTGAATTTACACTCAGGTTCTCCAGTCACAGTCTAGCAATGTAAAGCTTTTAAGTATTTGTAAATATGATCTGCGTCCACTTCATGCTAATAAGACTGAAGAAACCTTTAGTCTAATTGAGGATCAGGAACAGAATTTGTCACTTCACTATGGCATGGATTTTTCATTTCAAATGATCTGGGGCAAAAAGTGCATCTTTTTTGATTCTGAAACAATTACTCATAATTAGGTTATTCCCAGGTGGGCCTCACTGTTACTAAGGCTTTTGTGGTTATCAGATTCTGTTTTGTAATATGGATCTGATTTTGGAAATACTATTTCTCATTTTTTTTTATTTACTTATTCTGAATAGGAAATTATTGTCTGTTCAGAATAAGCAGCAGTGGAAATGTGTCTATATTGATAGTTGCATTCTACAGACAGTATTTTTGTAAATATATTCTTATGTAGAATGTGTTGTATATGAGAAAATTGGATTTGTGGCTTTTTATTATACAAGATTAGCTTAAATGACTTCAGTGACCCAAAAGAATAGAGTTTTGATAGTCAGTGACCAGATTCAAATTAGTACCCAGTAAAAAAGTACATGTATTCATTTATAGTCGAGCTAAGAGAAGCTTAGTCTTACAGTAGCAGAAGACGAAAATGCATTATGGAGATAAGCAGTTGACTTCCTTAGGCTAGATAAAATATACTGAAAGGAAAGACAGAGAAGAATCTGTGTATGTCAAAGACATTGTCTGACTCTGTACCTCTTCTGGAGTGCAAGTGCTTAGCTGTAATTAGAAGTTGTGTCAATGAAATCTGAATGCATTGTCGCATTTCTGACCATATTATACTGTATCTACATGGTGTTTCAAGTAACCCCTCTCTATCTGAACCAGAAGCATGAAAGAAATTAATAAAACATATGAGGACAAGGAAAGAGCTTGTACTGTGCCCTCTATATGATAGTAATATCCCTGCTACAGCTGTATAGTAAGGTGACATTGTCATTAGGCTTTTTCTCTCTAAGTCATTTGCACTTCGCAAACTAAATGTTGTATCAAAGCTTGATGTAATTCTTACCTGGCATGTTCTTACTTTGGGAGGAGTGATCTATTGCAAGCATAACCAAACTGAGGTTATAAATACAGTGCTAATATTACCAATATTTACTTGTTACTACTGTTACTACTTATAGAACCCATCACCTAAGAATCGTGAAGCACTGCCAAACCTTAAATAACATCAGAACATCCAGCCAGAGAGTGTACTTTTCCTAATTAGCATGGAAAGTCAATAGCTGGGCAAATCATTAATTCAGCCAGATCATACAGGAAGTACCAGGGATGCAAGTGAGAAGCCGGAAATGCTGACTAGTCTTTCTGAGATCTAGAAAGCACTTCTGAAGTCCAACCTGAAAAAAGAAAACCCATTTCTTCTTTCTGTGCTGTGTAAATGCTTGAAATACTTTCAAAACTTCTCCAGCTTGGCTTTGCATAATAGAAGAGATACAGTACTTTGACAGTATGGTCTTACTCACCTAGCTGAAATGAGGCATCAGTGAAGAATGTTTGCAGAGATGTGAGATCTCCTGTACAGCTTTAAGACAAAAGCATTTTTGCTGAGCACTGGCACAGTGAGCGTAGCCAGTGAGTGCATAGATTTTTGTGCTGTACTTCTCTTTCTGTTGGAAGTTCTCAGAGCATTTCACAAACTTCAGTGACTGAAACGTCTCCAAGCATTAATGACATTCCTAACTTCATTGAATAGGGGGGGAAAAAGAGAAACATTGGGGCTGACTGACTCCCCCACTGACACAAATGAATCCCAGAGACCTTAGTCTCTGATCCAGCAGACGCATAGGTAGGAGCCTTAATTTTTCAGATGAGCAGTCCTGTTGAACTTAAAAGGAAATGCATTTGAATAAAATTAAACATGTGCATGGTTAAAAGATTAATAATCCTAATTTTAACCATTAACTTTTCTCCCCTCCCTCGTGAATGCCTTTTTTTAAAAAATGTATTTTTTGTCAAGGGTTTTAAATTGTTTAATTGGTCCATTTTATGAAGTTGGATTTAATATAGGTTGTATTTTCTTTAAGTCTACATGGATGTCATTTGTATTTTCTCTAAAGTGTTGACCATATAATAGGTGTGAAGCTAGACTTCTAAAAGGCACAGTGTAGTCTTTTAACCTTTAACCAGTTTAACCTCTCAGGGAACCCATGGCAGTTTTAACTGGCTATGTTACTATCTAAAAACGTTTGTTCTTCAAATATTGATGTTCTTCTCAAAGTAGAATAACATTTAATTATTTTTGGTGTGTAAAGTAATAAACAACCTTGTAAATGAAAATCGAATGTAGGGACAGGTACCAAATGTTTACTGATGATAAACACCATGCTAATTCTTTCTTTTTTTTAAGTAGGAACTGACCACTTCAGGGTTTTTTTTGTTTGCAAAGTCATTAAAGATTTTTGATTAATAAAAAGGTTTATTTGTTTGCTTGGTGTGCTAGATCAGAAAAGTTAAGTTTAGTTCTAGTTTTGCATGAGGAACTAAGGGAGAGCTCAGGGTTATTAATTATGAACCTTAGAAACCTGATGACAGTGGTGAGTGTGGTGAACCTTGACCAACTGTCTTATCATTCTAAATTTTATTTGGTCATTAGCCTTTTTACAAGTTGTTTTAAAATGCAGCAAAATTTTATTAATTTTAAACAATTTGCTTCAAATTTGCTGCATCTCCCAACAACCCTCTTTTATCCCATGTTGTGTCATCAGTTCTCTAGTGCAAGGTTTTCAAGCTTTAGACTTGCTAATATGAAGCCTAGCCAAAAACAACCTTTCCAAGGCTGTCTACTTTGGCCAAAAAAGGCACCGAAAACTAATTTCTAACATACAAAAATATCAGAATTACAGCTAAGAGAAAAATAAATTCACCAACTACTTGCTCATTGACGTAATTGCTATTAAACTTAGAGACATAAATGTATATACCATATGTACCATGTGTGTATATAGATACGCAAGATTTTCAAAACAGAGTTGCAGTTCTCATTATCCTATACAGTATAGCCTAAAGCAGTTTCCAAAAATGTGGACATACCTTGCGTTCTGCACTGTGGTTTAGACTGTCAGGTAGCATACTCTGTTAGATCTGGAAAGGAAGTGCCAGTTTTGCAGCATTGTATCAATCCTAATGTCAGCAGCTTAAAAGAGAAATACTCTTTAAAATGAATACAGAATGTTTGAACCGCTCCAAAGAACATCACTGGTGTGGTTGAGTGCTGGCCCCCAGATTGTTTTCAGGGGATTGGTATTTTTCTTGTCGGAGGAAAGTAAGAGAAAAAGTTCCTTTCGGTGTTACGTGGACACTGGGTTTGCTCTGCTCCTTTATGGAATAATTACCAGCGATTAAGTGTTCTTGGGTTTTGTTTTTCCCATCCAGCCTCCCTAACAGTTATGCAATATATAGTTTAGGAAAACTCTGAAGACTGTTTAGAGTTACTGCCTTTCCGTAAAGCAAAGGGCTAAACACTGGGGTTGATGCAAACAAGGCACTTAGCATCTGAAAGAAGTGTTAACACTTTATTTACATTTAAATTAAAATGGACACTTATTTATGTGTTCTGGTTCTGAAAGGTGTGTGGTACATCTGCAGAGGCCTATTGTTTATTCATGCTGTAAATCCTTTGAAATGTGTTAAAATGCTTCCCACTCATTATAAAAATCCTGCCACCCATGGATTAGGGCTTTGATGTCACCAATCCTGCTTCAAAGGGTTCTTTCAATGCTATTAATCACAGTTTAGCCTCTGAAGATATAGCCAGAGAAAACATTTGGACATCTTGTGCTAGACTTGCTAAAACTTTGAAATATACAGAGTGTCTTGCATATGCACGGTCCTGTATCACTTCCTCTCTCTTCTCTGAGCCTTTATTTTGAAAAGCTATTTTGTGATGACTTTGGCTTTCTGCAAGTACAGAGGAAAAAGTTTAGGACACGTCATACTGTACATTTAAAAAAAGGCACTGGTCTTTCAGTTGACACCACAATATGTTTTTGCCTGAGGAATTGAGTCAGTCTTTAAAAACCCCAAGGGACAATAAGATTGGGGATTAACAGGCCTGTATGTCAAAAGGTCAAAAAAAGATACCGTCTTATCATTTTCTCATCTCTTAAATTAGTTTGTGAGCTTAAAATGCTGTCTAAACACTTCAGGATCCACAGGATTTCATAGAAACAAGACTGTTTCTGCTGTCTTTTTCTCTTTCAAATCTCTCAATGAGTCACAGAGAAATTGATTACTAGCGATTGAGCTGTATGCCTTTGTGCTGTCCTTGTTTTCATCAGCTCAGTAGCTAAGGTCAGTGACATACCACCTTATCACTGACTTTTTCCTCCCTTTTAAATCAACACTGCGCTCTGTTATGCCTGTGCTGAATGCTCTGCAGGCACAATTGGTAATGACTGGGGTGTGGAAGAAGTGTGGTGGTGTCTACTATTTTTAGTACTACTATACAAACTGATTTCCCACCATACAAATTTTTCCCTGCTAAGCTTCTTGAACAGTCTTTTCAGTATGTATTTCTTTCTGTTCGAACAGGTAATTTGGCACAAGCAAGAGCCAGAGTGACAGCAGCATCTAGGTCTTTGCCTCCACAGCTAAGTGCTGGTCGTATCAAGGTTAGTAGTGTTCCCTTTGAAGACAGGCAATTGTTCATAAAATATTACAGTGAGACTATGGACACGATGCATAGCTGGTGTAGGTATATAGTGAGGTTCTCAACAAATGAAAGTCTGCCTTAATATCAGAAAACATGCACCTCAGCTGGTAGCAACATTTCCAGTTTTATTAAAGACTCTATTGCAGAGTCCAGTGAAGAATCAATTTACTACTGATAATCTTTAAACTTTCGAAGTGAAATCTCAGTTACATTGATATTGATCACAATATTCCTCTTTATTTCAATGGGGTCAAAGTTTTCCTCTGGTAATTTTGGCCCTAGAAAGAGATCTAATTAGGTAAAATTTGAATAGTGTATTTAACAGTACGAAAGACAAAATTTTTTAAAAATGCAGTCCTTTTTTGTTCAACTTGCAAGTGAAAAACCAGGAGATGTTTGTGACTGATAGATGACCAGAAAAGAACAACTTGGCAAAACCACTCTGCTTTAAAAAGAACTGTAATTTAAATGCTGCTGAATTTTGCCATAAAAGTATGTGGCATTAATTGCAAAGGAATGGGATAATTTTATGGCAGTTAATAGGATGTATTGCCAACTGAGTACACTGAATTTGTGAGGAAAACTCTTGTGCCTCAAGGTGATAGCATGTACCTGATTCCTAAGTAGTACTGTTAGAATTAGTTTACTTAAAGGGGGGGGGGGGCGGGGAGTTGCCTCCAAAGCAAGCAATAATAATTATTAAAAACAAATGTAACAGCAACTGTTCAAAAGTCTACAGAATTTTGTTATGTGTTTTCTATTTATTTTCATTCTTTCTTGTTATTAGAAGCTCATGCTCAGATGCTGATAAAGTAATTCATGTCACCCAACCATCTATATCCTTCACTATACTTGCAAATACAGGTGTGGATTTCAAAGATGTATTTCCTCTCTGGTATAAACACTTCCAGTGCTGAAGGACAAATAATGGCCTTTCCAGTTTTCTTGTGTTATACACACATTGTCTTCCATATCCAGCTATATTCCACGTAAGCTTTCTAAGCACGCATTTTGATACAGCTGGAATGGAATACAGCAATTCTCTTTTAATAAACACAATCAGTTACTAAGTAGTGTTTAAGTGGTTTTTATTTACCCCTCAAATTTTTAAAGCAGGAGCTAAAAAACATGCCTAAGTGCAGTACTATTCAGAAAATTTTAATTGAAATGGGTTTTAGCTGAAAAAAAGTCTTTATTATAATTTCAGAAAACTTCGTATAATCATAACAACTTTGGGGAAAAGGATTTTAAATTGCTAATTACAATTTATTAAAAAATCCAAACATCATAATTTTGTTTGGAAGTCTGGAAATTTTCATTTATTGTTTAATTTATGAGCTTTTTTTCTCAATGTATTTTTTTGGTTTTACAGCATTTTGTACCATGCCAGCAGCAGGTGTGGTCAATATGTGAAAGTAATAATTTCCAGTGACTTCATAAGGTGACATGATGTCATATATCATTCTTTCAATATTGTTTCAAAACTATTATAAGCAATACATTTTAGTGACAGAACAGTTTGTGTTTTGTAGGTTTTCCACTTCATTTTTAAACATATAAACGTATATTGTACATCACTACTACTGTCATGTAAAAATGTGACTTAACAGTTGAAATATTCTTCATTTTAGTTTAAAAAGACTAGCTAGTGATTTAAAACATAAGATTATATCATGACATTCTTATTATGTTCTATCATTTTCTACCAAGCCAACAGTGATAAAGCCTATTGCCTTTTGTACATGCAATTATTGCCCTACCGTAAAACCAGAGGCAAACTTATAAACATTCTTACAGGAAAATCTCCCTAGTTTCAGGGTCTATCAGAATTTTTCTAATGGAAACTTCAAATGTTTCTTGTCAAAAAGGTTTGGAAATTGATCCTAGTCCTTACAGATTGCACAGATCTGAATTTACAACTCACTTCCATAGGAAAAATGGAAAACTTCATGATACTGGTTTTGCCCTGATTTTCTGAGAAAAAGTGTATTACATCTCCTCTGTGAATGTTTCTGACCATCTGTCTTTTTGTGTGCTGGTTCCCTTCCCCCCCCAAAAACCCAAAACAAAACAAAACAAAATCCTTTTGAACACAGCAGGTTGTAGTAAACCATATTTGACATAGTGGCAGTCTCAAAGATCATAAGGTTCTACAGGTTTGGTGAAAATAAGCAGCTGTGAAAAGAGATGCTTGCAGTGTCCTACTGCCCAAAAGGTAGAGCATAAGCTTGCCCTTTATTGGACAGCAGATATTCCAGATATGACAGAGAACTTGAGTGCTGGACCTCCAACAACAGTATCACTAAGAGTCCGTGCTTTTCTAGACAGACAAGAATCCAATTTGCAAGCTCAAATGCATGGGCATTTGGGCTTCAATGCAGTCCTCAAACTATTTGCTTTTGCTCTTTATTTGGTATTCTTTATGGTTAAATTGTCTGTCTTGTAAAATTAAATATTACCAGTTGTTCTGAATTTACTGTCAGTATTCACTGGTATGGTTTTGTCTTCCACCTGACCTTTACTAGAGATTTAGATATCGATTCTTAAAAAGCAATTGTTTTGCAAAGATAGCTTTGAAACATTCCCATATCCTTTTCCATGGACATGCCTGCTGTTCTGGTTAGGTCATTGATGCTCACTTTGTCAGGTGACATCTTAAGATTTTTGATGCTATCTATGCTGATAAGGCATTTTTCCTAGGATATACTACAGAGTTTTCTGTTAACATCCTTAAAACTGAAATCAAACGGCATCCTTTTTTCCCCCTCATGTTAGTTTGAGATGTGCACTAATGCATGTACACCACTCTGGGCTAGAACATCACAGATTACAAAAATATACTGAAATTTTTACGGTCAACCTTATGGAAATCTGTCTCCCTTTGCACCATCTGTATTCTGAATTTTGTCTTCACAAGTTTTCTTTTGATTTCTTCCCCAACACAAAATCCATTTTCTTGATCTATTACTACTTAGTTTTTCATTTCCTTTATATTTTGCATGCAGTCTCCAAAATACCTCCTGAAGGTAAGAGACACATTTGCTTTATTGAGAACTGTGATCTTTCAGCAATTACTTTTAGTGTTCAGAGTAGTGGTCTTAAGTCAGTGAGTGTTGGAAATGATCGTGTGGACCAAAGTCCAGGAAGTGTAGCACAGGTGCTGACAAGAGCATTATCTGGTTTATACAAATGCCACCTGGTCAGAGCAGATGGTAAACTGCCACAAAGCAAGTGAATGCTAAAATGTTGCTAATGCTCCATGCAAACAGGATGTTGGTTGATTTTCTTTAATTTTGTTGAGCTGTAATACAGCAACACAATCTGCTTGTGATTGGTAACCATGGTTATACTCATTCATAAATTCTGGTTTCATTTTGATAAGAACAGCTGTACTGACAATATAACTAAAATATACAAGGAGCAATATGTTTGCTGTCCATGTATACCCTCTAAAAATAACTCATCTGAAATGCTGAAAAGGCGGTATTTGAAGCTATGGCAATTCAGCAGAGTGAGATTGCTGAAATTCTTGGCATCAAAATGGCAATTTAAAGTAATTAATAGTAACCACAGCAGCTGAAAGGAAAAGACACATTCTGAGATTACCTACTTTGTTTACCACTTGTTATCCAACAACATTTTTTCCATACACGAGCAAAATGAGACAGCTCAATTTACTTCCTGGGCCTGGAGTTCATTGTAGTGGTGATAAGAGGAACGCTTTTTGGAAATCGGTTCATAAGGTATTGCATCTTGACAGCTGCCTGGCCTTCCTACTTCTGATAAAGTACTCTGAAGTACTCACGCCTGAAGGAATGACCCTAACAAAACCTGAACCTAGCTTTTATGGGTGAGTTGCGGTGGGTCTGCAGTGTTCCTGGGACAGCTCTAACAGCTGAGTTTTGTCTTCCAGGTTGACACAATGGAGGTTATGCGACACCCTGAGGAAACAACTAACATGAAGCGGCAAACTATGGCTTCCTATTTTAGGGTACAAAAGTTAAATTGTAAACAACATTTTGATGATAAGAGCAATAGATATGTGTAAAATATTAGTGGGATTGTGAGATCAAGGAGAATAATAAGAGAATTCTTTCACTCTGTGTGAGACCTTTGTAGACTCATAAATTTTCTTTTGCTTTTTCTTTTTGTTTCCTCATACTTGCACTTTTATAATTTTGCGGAGTACATTTATAACAGACTATTTCCATCTAAAATGCTGGATGACTAGAGCAGGCCTCTTTGAGGACAGAAAACTGATTTTGTGTAAATAAAGTAGCTGTCATTCATTACTAAAGCCTTCATATTTTTTCACCAGCTTAGGCATACCTACTTTTAAAGATAAAGATTTGTCATTTGTGCTAATAAGTAAAAACAATCCATCTTTTGGGAGTACTGTTGTAAATCGTATGCATTACCATTTTATCAGTACTAATCCTGACTAGGGCAATGCGTATTCTGCATGTATGTTTAAATCAAACAGGTATGGAAAAGACATTGGGAATATTGACTGGAAGGTTAAGAGTCAGGAAACACACATGCCAATCCAAGGCTGTTGGTTAATGTTTTTTTCTTGCAGCCATTGCAGAATGGAAAAGTTTTGAGTGGTTGGGCTGCACTTGTACTGTGCAGAAAGGGGAAGTTCACATTGCTGTGCCAGAGTGGGTCCGGGCAGGAATACCTGTTTTCTTTGTTGTGCAAAATAGTGTAAGGACAGGCACGGAGGAAGCTGATGTATACTGGGATGTTGCCCCAGTGTGGAGGGTACAAGGACATACATTCAGACTTATTTGTGTAGTAATACAAGTGTGGATTTAGAGTGCTCTTGCAAAGAACTATGAAGATATCAGCTGTGCAGGAACTGTTAAGAAAATAAAATTTAAAAAAAAACCAACAAAAAAAGTGGAGTGGAGGAGTGAGTGTGAAAGACAGCATAATATGTATGCAGCCTACAGCAAAGTGACCAGTCAACTTGAAATTGTACATGATTTTGAGATACTGTATTTGCAAAGACTACTTCTCGTACAGTAGGTTAATGAGGTGAGGGTGGAGAAGAAGTATCAGTGTTCAGAGGGGTCATTGGAAAAGCAGACATATATGATCTGATCACAGTTTTTTCATTTTGGTGTAAAATGCAATGGAAAAAATTGTTTTCCATGTCCAGGGTGGATAGGAAAAAAAGTAATGGGCCTACATTTTAGCAGGAAGATTTAGGTTAGATGTTAAGAACATTATGAGTAGTCATGATAATGTAGCACTTCAGTAGATTGTCCAGGGAGATTGTGCAGTCTATATTCTCAGTGATTCTGAAAAATGGATTAAATAGAGGTGTGCCTGAAATGATACAGATACATCTAGTGTTCTCTTTGGGCAGAGGACTGAACTGATGACTTCTTGCAACCCTTTCCCCATGATTTCCTGTGAATTTCTGTGATTGATTGTTTCACAGTAAAGTTTGTTCTTCTGTTGGGGATATTTGATTGGTCAAATGTGCCTACAGTTGAATTACAGTTAGGACATTTTTCAGTTCTTTTTTTTAATATGGGCCTTCTTCAACTACAGAAATGTGGTATAAGAAGAGATGAAGAGAAAGGTATAAGAAGAAAGAAATAAGAACTAGATTAATGATTTTTTTTACAGTTGAAAACTTTTAATAGGTTCTGGGGTTTAGCCAAAAGCTTAAAAGTTAATAAAACATCAGTGCAGATTAACATTACTGATTAAAATATAATCAACCATTACATGCTGTTTACAAATATGTATCTCCTGCTTAAGTAGTTGCATTGCAGTTTTTGTCAGGTGTGTGTCTTTTTTATTTCCCTCACTAGTATTCCCTCATGGATCTTTTATCCAAAATGGTTGTTGGACAGCCTCACTTTATCCGCTGCATTAAACCTAATGATGATCGAGAAGCACTGATGTTTTCTCATGAGAGAGTTCTATTGCAGCTACGATACACTGGAATTCTGGAAACTGTAAAAATACGTCAAAAAGGGTATTCTCATCGTATCCTCTTTGAAGAGTTTGTGAAAAGGTAAGACTTCTATAGCATGGCTGTTGTTTTAAAACTCCATTCAGTAAAATATATTCCAAGTTTTTAAGTGCAAAGTACAGAAAGTTCTACAAACATTGATCTGTACATGTATGGTCTGATTCTCTAATGAGAGCAGACACTATCAGAGATAAGGACTACAAGAGAGATCTGAGCTCTAACAGAAAAGTCAATGTGAGACAAGCAGTGAACACTTAGTAGCAAGCCTGTCCCAGTGGTTCACTCAGTAGAGGCTGTTGACTCTGCTTGTTAGTGAAAATTATGCATCATACTTGGATAATACAAGGATTTGGGAGGTCAGTGACCTTCAGCCATCATATGAAGGATGTGCACACGCTTAAGAACAAGCTGATATAAAAGCTTCAGATTTAGAAATATTCCTCATAATAGCTTCACAGCCTTGTAGTCATTTATCTTGGAGATACGAATTATAACCGGATCTCTGTTCAAGTGAACCGTTGTCATGGCTACTTTGACTGGCTTTAACACTATTCTCAGTCTCAAAAAGTTGTAGATTTGATTCAGGAAATGCTATTGTCTTTATGATGACAATATGTTTATATGATCATTATTGTTTCCTCTGGATTTAAAGTATGTTTTTCTGTAGTATTTACTGTTTTCCAGTCTATATGTTATGGAGCAGAAGCAGTACCATTAAGCAATCAACTACTCAACAGTAGCAACAAGTAGTGAATGGCTAAATCAAGTATTTAGTGATATTTTCTGAACTGGAGGTTGCTCATCTAGACAATACAGAGTTGATTAATCTACTGAAAGCAAGTCATTCATATGATGCTAAGGGAAGGAGCTGATAATGTTTGTGAAAGAGATATAAACAGTTTCACAGGCCTTTCTAAAAACCAGAGATAGGGGTTGTTTACTTCATTTGGGCTTGGAAATCTGTGGTCATTACATTGAGAAATGTTGAATGATAAACCATAGCTTAATCAATTCATTCTGAAAAAATATGAATTTTTCTGATTTATAATATATTAGTGTGCCAAATGAATATGTAGTAGGAAAATACTAGAGATATGTATCCCAGGAAAGATAACTAACGTGTTCATTTGTCCATCAAAGCAATTCAATTTTCAGACATGATCTCCTTCAACTATTTTTTTGTGTTACATGACTAATTTTAGGAAGGTCACACCATTCTGAAGCAAGTTTAACAAAGAGATTAGTTTCTGTGACCACTAACACATCTTTGCAACATCCTGAGGAGGCTAAAGGCAGAATTATTAACCTTAACTTCTGTCCAATTTACACATAAGTGAACTAAGATTAACTCCACTGAAATCAGTGTAAATTGAGAGGAAATTAGGCCTTTTATCAGTAGACTCTTTTCACTGAAAATTGCACAGACTTTGAATACAACCTTGAAAAGTAATGGTAATAATAGCAGCACTGACTGTAGCTTTCCATTCCTGCAAATAAGGGCAAGTTGTGTTTAACATCTTGTTAGATACTCCCCAAGTTTTCAATCCAACTTGGTGTCGTTCTTTCAAGAAAGAAAGTCAACATGACAAGGAAAATGGGGGCAAAGAGATTTAGCAATTTGCCCAACAGTGTACAACACTTCCTGAGTTCATAATATAAATGGAGGGTGAGAGAGTGGATGTTCTTGCTCCTTTTTTCAGTTCGTGCTTTATTTTTAAACAAATTTTTTTTTTTGCTGTTGGGGTGTGGGGGGGACAGAACAATGCTTAAAAAACTATCCATTGAACAAGAAACATTTTTCTTCAACTTACAGCCATGACTAGTCAAGTGTTTTTAGGAACTGAGTAGTTGAATACATAAAAATGTTTGAGAAAACAGGTCAAATGCTAAACAGATTGGCACTTCTTTGTTCATAATCAAAAAGACATTAGGCAAGTATGAACAAGAGTTTCAAAATGTCAGTAAATGTGAGGATATCAAAGATTTTCTAAGCCAGCAAGTTAATTGGTATTTTGATCCTTTTGAGCAACTGAACAACTAAATGGATGAGCCAGCACTTTTTCTCCCTTGATGTTATTAAACAAATAGGTGTGCTTCTTATCTGCCTGTTCAATAATGCTGTTTTGTAAACTCTTAGCAGGAAATATGAGGACAAAACAATCAAAGGCAGGGGAACAGAACTATTCAGGGTTTATCAGGTGGGAGGTAAACAAAAGATAAAGCTGTGTCTAGTGTTACTCTTTACTGTCTTCTGTTTTCATGTAGAACAGATTATTTCAGTGTTGCAAACCTGGAGGTGTAGTTTATTGGGTTAATAAACAGATGGTGAGGAGACGACTTAATTGTAAGTCGTTCACACAATGTTTCTTCAGCCAAGCATACAACCATCTGTTTTATGTATGTAAATATACATATTCTTTTACTTAAAGTAGGAAAATGTAATCTGCAGCCCCTGTAAACACTGTAGACCTGTCAAGTCTTGGGCACTTCATCTCCATTAGCCTTGTCTCGCTCCCCATGCCATCATGTGTCTGTCTTACTTTTCCTGTGAAGCAGCATGGCCCCTCTCTCAGGCTGGAATCCCAGGTTTCAGACACAGGTTATTAACCTGATCAGGCAGCCAGGTGTGCCTGGCTTGTGGGGCTGCACAGTGACCATGCGCTGCACAGCAGTTGAGGTGTGCTTTCTAGCTGTGACCTGCACTGAAAGTCCCACTGGATGGGATGCTCCTTGCCATATACAAGTGCCCAGGCCCCTCGAGCTTCACATGATGTGATGGGGTGTGTAGGTGTATCCTCACCACATATCCCCCAGCTGTATACACCTTTTCTCTAATGTGGCATGTATTGTACCATGGGTTGAAAGATAAGGGACTTCAGAGTCTATAGATGCTAAATGCTGTCATGCTTGAAGTGCCTCATAAGCACATAGAAACGTGTTGAGAAATTTGGTACAAGTTTCATTTAATGACTGTCTTTTATCTTCTCTGCCCATTTACATTCTTCATTAAAGTTCTTTGTGTTGCATTATGATGCAGGATACATTTTTCCTATAAGTACTACTTACTCCACAGTAGCCAGATGATGTTACTCAGGTTATACGCTCATGGCAATACCAGTGCTATTACCGTAACAGTGAACCCAATGAGGTTGGTTCTGCTTTTTCAGTCTCACAGTGCAAATCTGTGTCATGACCATATCGTGACCAAATCATTTGTCATGACCATATAAAGCCACATTGACCTTAATGACTCACATTCTGCATTCATAGGAGCTAGGAATAAAAGCTGGTCACATACTGCAAAATCCTGTAAAAATTGTTACCTCAGTATGTGCTTTCTTCTAACCCCCAAAATTCAGTAGTGATAACTTCTTTATTATTCAAAATCGGGGAAGCACTGAATTAGAAGTCAACACTGAGTTAGAGGTTTTAATGCAAATTTATTGAGTCTACACTGTACCAAAGTCCTTAAGTGATTTCTGGAAATAAAACTGTATCATCTCCCATATTTTGGTGTTACTGTTATCCATGGAAATATTTGGTATTTTTTTCAGAAACTTTAAGATTTCACCAGATCTGTATAATGTTCCTGTATGCTTTAAATATGGTAAACTGCTGTACCTTCCACATACACTTTCTAGAATCTTGTCATTCACAGAACATTGGTAAACAATTGCAGGATGGAGAGAGTAGGAAACCTAGGAGTAAAGAGTCTGCTAACCCCTTATGAATTGTATATGCAGAATGGAACAAATGTGCCTTTCTGAGATTCTATGTTTATCTGGTTATTTACAGCATAAGTGTTAGTTATCTGTTACTGAATTTCAAGAGTATCTGGGATGTTTTTTTCATTTACATTTACACTATTTCATTCATACTGTCAATATAGAGTCAGATGTAATTAGTCATATGAATTCAGATGTGAAAGCTTCCGAAAGAGATGAGGTACAACCAATACTGAGGTACAACCAATACAAGTTAGAAATTTTTGAAAGTTATTTAATGACTCTTTCAGTTCTAAAAACATGTTTGTTTGGTTTTGAATTTTCCAACTCCAAGGATGAGAAGGTAAAAACATATTTTGGAATGTTGAGAATCTCCCTACTGTTGCTTGGAGTCTGGCTAGAAAGGGATTTTGCCCTCTTGCACCTCATACTTTTCACATATCATTATCCATTCTCCACTTCAGGCCAGTATATTTTGCCACAGAGATTTGTTTTAAAGAGAAAAATGGTTAACCATTACTTTTTTGAGTTTATTGTGTTGAATTGATGCTGCTTTTAAGTCTGGAATGTGAAGGGAACTTTAGTAAGAGACACTGGTATAGTAGTTAATGGTGCTGTTTGAATGCTATTTATTGAACAGTTCCACAGTTCACCCTTTAAGGAGCCATTTGTTTACGATCAGTTTATCTAATCTAAACCACCAACACTAAAATGCCTTGGCCATAATCAGGTAGTTAATGCATAGCATCGTTCTGAAGTTTTTGATATCTTAGCATACTTGGATGTTTTTAACTTTTAACCTTAAATCTGCATGTTCTAGCTTTACAATTGTTGATCTGGGCTTAAATTTAACTTTTAAAAAATATTGGTTTATGCCTAATGACTATTAAGTACTGTTTAATCCCATTTTAATGTAAATTTTGTCTGGAATACTATTCATGTCCGTGAGGGATAGTCTGTAGTGCAGTATAAGGACCACTGGTTAAGAAATACATAATTCCAGAGTTTCATCAGCTCTGAGAAATTAGTTCTGCTGAAATTACGTTTCTCTTACTTAGTCTCACTGCTACTGAGAAATTGATCAGTCAACTACTTCTAGGAAACAAGTAGATGAATGTGTCACATGTAGGAAATTTTCAAGCAGAATGTATAACCCAGGAAAATAATGTATTTTTGCACAAATATGTGTATGTTTATGCAACAACACATGAAGTACTATAAACTTCATTTTTAAAAATAGAAATAAAAGTATTGTCTTAACATAGAAGATCACTGAAGTATTCCAGTCTACTGCGTTTTCTGCTGGAATAACAAACACAGATATGGAAATAAAAAAGTAGAGTTGTGAAATTTTCATCTCATCTGGAAGCAACTGGGATTTCTAGCTCACTTTTCTGAAATTAAATATCTGGCTTCTTCTCTTGGTGAAATGTAGTAAATAGAGGTCACTGTGATCTCTGTACACTAGATTTCACAAGTATGATAGAGATGAAATTAGACCAGTGAATCTAAATGAACAATTGTAGTTGCATATGCCCCAAAGTTTTGGGTGCATTCCCAGACGTCTTCTCTACCATTTCATCATGTAAAATATTTGTGTGTTTTTACCAGATACATTAAGGGGAAACATTTTGCCTTCCTGCAAAATATTCCATGTGGTCCATTTCTGTACTAAGATTTTAGATTAGGTAAAATAATTGGATGACCTTATGCTGTGCTGCCAGACATACAGTTATCCTGAGCACAAGTCAAACTACTCATGCATGTGTAGTTATGTCATTCAGTCATGAAAACAGGGACCAGACAGAAAACAAAGTGTTTGCTTAAAAAAATTATGTGGATTTGAGCTTTGGAACACTACCTAGAGACCTTTTACTATGCAGAATGCAAATTCCAAAAGCAGGTCTGGAGGAGAAATAATCAAAAAGAAATTGCCAGTCTCATATTGCTAGGCCTGATTTTTGATGAGTAGAGTAATTTCTGCCTTATTTTTTATGACATAACTGAAAAGGAACAGGAAGACCTGTTATTGAAAATCTAACATTCTAGCATGTTTAATCAGTTACAGGAGCCTTCTGTGCAGTCATTAAATCAATCAAAATGTTTGGAAAAACACAATTTAGAGGAAGTTTTTATGAAATATTCAGAGACAATATGTTTACAAATACAGAAACTGAAGTTATTCCCATGGTTTGTAAAGCTACTGTCATTCTGAATGGCTTGCTTTCTTAGAACACAGATAAATTTGTAAAATATATTTGTTAAAACAGAATTTTATATGAAAATGGTCATTGTTTTATTTATGGCATTTTTTTCTGATTAAGAAAAGCAACTACATTGTGGATCATGAAAGAGAGCTAATGGAGAGGGTACATTTGAAAGATATTGAAGTTTTTCATAAACAAAACAGTATAGTTGGACATGTAAATTACATAGCTCAAAAATACTTTTTATTCCAGAATTTGTCACAAATAAGAAGTCAAATTCTCAGTAATTAGAATGTTACTGGTAGAATAGTAAGAATCGAAAATGATGTGATCCCCCTTGACTATTTTATTGCAGCAGTGCTATCTAAAAACTGTTTTGTGGTTTTAAAATTCCCAACTAAACATGCTTTAGAAGATGTATGAACAACCAGAAAACTGATCTTATTGCTCACTTGAATCCTTCTTTCCTTCCGAAGGAAAGAAGCCCAGGTTACATACATGGGTAAATAACGTGGCTATCTGAACTGGCCTTGAAAGCAAATTGCAATTTAATATTAGTGCAATTTCCTGATGTATCTGTCAAGTATCTGTTGAAATTGCATGCTATTGTCTGTGATATGTATATAATCTGTCACAAATTTTCTGTGATATGTGTATTTCAAATCTGAGGTTTATTAGTGCAAGTCATAATACCATTTGTCTTGTGAAAACTGGCATCGTTAAGTAATAAGGTGGAGGAAACATACTTTTTTTCTTTTAAACGCACCATGTTTCTTCATACCTACTAAATGGCATTTGTTCATATTTTGAAAGACTTGGCTAAAGAATTTGCAATATCATGTTATTGAGAAAGTCACTGATTAAAAATAACCAGTAATACATAATCTTCTGTCATTATTCAAAGCAGGCAGTGCCTCCAGTTGGTGAGTATCTTATGTCTCCAGTCCAGGACTGATTCCAGTTCTTCTGCCTTCAGATGTCATTTTGTTCCCCTTTGATCTTTATTGACTATTTTAGTGGTTCTTTTTGCTTTCTTGTGACAACTGGAGCTAATATCTAGAGATTAACTGGAGCTAATATTTGAAAATCATATTCTCCTGATTAAAAAAAAAAAGAGGTCTTGAGCTATTTCATTCGTTCTAACTGCTTCTCCATATTTTCTTCAGTATAAGGTAGGATATTTTCTTGCCTCTACATGGCTACAGAGGAATCTGTCTTTGAGGTTTGCTGGTCAGATTCTTCTCTTTGTGTTTTAAAGAGCACCTGATGGCTCTTTCCCATGCTGCTGATTAGGAGAATGGTTTGCTCATCCTACCAGTTCCTCTCAAACACAATGTAAATTGAATAGCATCTGTGGAAGTGTAACTTTTAAAGACCAAGACAAGACATGGTGCTTCATAAATGAGAGCTGAGCTGGTAGTTGCTACCATCTAACAATGTACGTGTGCTAAAATAACCTTAAATTTGTAAACTAACTGGCACATGTTCTTGCTGTTACTTAACATAATTGTTTGCAGGTAGAGTTACTTAAATAGCATAAAATCATTCTAAATTAATGCATGGTAGCTTTACAAGTAGGGATTGGTCCGTTCATTCTTAATTTAGTTCAAACATTTTGCATCCATTTTTCATCAACTATTTGCACAATAACGTTATTTCACGTAATTGTTAGGGGTTGTTCTTTGCAAGGGAATGTGGACAAAAGAAAAGTCAATGTTGTTTAGTACAGGTCTGCTCCAAAGGCCACTAAAATTTATCATAATCATTCCAATTAATTATCTTAATCAAACAGAAAAATTAGACATAATGTCTAATGATTTACAAACCTAATCATAACCACAGAAATCCTTGTGAGTGAAGAAAATTGTTACATTCATATGAGAAGTAATTAACTTCTTTTTTCTTTAAAATAGCTGCTAGTTCTGTTTAACCATCAGCACTGATAAAATCCTTGCCAACATGATATCAGCAACAGTTGTTTTAATTACACATATATATGACCTCTTCTGGAGGTGTGAAACACAGTCTGCAGTCTGAGCGTCTTGCCGTCTGTAAGTTAAGATTGATATGAGAGTTGTTTTTACTGTAAAATAATCTTTATTCTTCACATACAGTGGCAGCCGTTCAGCTGCAGTAATCAGCTGATATCACCGTATCATTGTACTGCCTACCCGCCTAGTGCTGGCCTTTACCTTCACTGATTGAGAATTCTCAGTCTTTCTGCTAGGCATACTGAAAGTGGGAAGCTCCCCTGAGTTCCCTTGATGGGGGCAATCCTGTTGCAAGCTCAAGAGCCTTGGACTTCTTATGTGGATTTATGCTTCCCAAAGAATGTCAAGGCCTTTTATATTTCTTTGTGCAAAATGACCAATACCAGTAATTAAAATATTGAAAGATTCTGAAATGCCTTTTTAGCATTTCTCAAAAGAAACAGGCATCAGGTTATGAATAACTTTTGGGGTTTTTCTGTCTTTGGTGCTAGTATTTGACGTCTGTCCCACTTCAGAAATCTGTAAGGGTCCATTGAACACCTCAGGAAGCACCTGCTTATTCAAAAGAACTTGCAGACTTGCAGTGAGATGTAACTGTACCAAAGTATATTAGACAGCTCTGTAGATGGCATGCTTAAGTGTGTTATGCAAAAGGTTTCATTTTTGCCTTGCTTTCTATTACTCTGATTTCAAGCACTTTTTCTTTTCCCTGTCACTCGCTCACTCGTTCATCTGAGAACTTAGAACAGCCTTGGGTGTTTCCTGATTTGCACTGCTTTGTGAAAGACCTTTATGGATGATTACACTGGCTGGGGATTTCTAGAATGCAGCAGATTCTTGTCACCGCTGTGGTACCACTTATTTTCCTATGCCATGTATATGCTCAAGTGTCTGTTCATGACAGCTGTGCCATGATTTATGAAGAGGACTGAGTGTACGGGAGAATTTGGCCTGTTAGTTCTGGAGAGGCAGCTCTGAGCTAGAGAAGAGCTGTGAAAGTACATATTGATTGTCAAGTCAATTCTTTCTTTGTCATTTGGTTTTGCAGGTATTATTACCTTGCATTCAAGGCACACGAGACTCCCCTTGGTAGCAGAGAAAACTGTCTTGCCATTTTGGAGAGATCTAAACTAGACAACTGGATTCTTGGGAAAACCAAGGTAGAGGGTGCTAACATTTTCTCAAGGATAGTATCCTTTTAGCAAAACATGTGTAATAGTGGTTTGAAAAGTACGGCATGAATAAACAAAAAAAAAGCAAGGAATTTGCTCCAGTTTGTCTCCCAGCTTATGGAGCTGCCCTCCAAAGCCAGCTGAGCTAGTGCTGCAAGAGGAGGGGTGTATTGGGTAGCTCCCCAAGGTGCATTCTGCATGTGGCTGCCTCAATAAGGACAGTACATCTGTCAGTGCCTGCTGTAGTAGTGCCTTCCTGAAGTTCCTCCTGCTCTTAATCACGACCTGACTGAAACTTCATACTCTGGCGTATCCTGTGAGCCTGGTTAGTACATTGTCCATTTGTGGAGTTTCAGGTGAGATCCTTCTGGCTGTGTTAAGAACCTTTGTTCATGGTTTAAAGTGGAGTGGATGACTTCTCTGAAAAGGATGCTATACAGTGTCTTGAGTTGTTTTACAGTGCACACAGGAAAAACAAGGAGAATTTTCCTGCTCAAGACCCAGATAAAGTATATGTAAGCACCCATAGGATTTGCCTCCTGAGGCAGATTGCTGTTAGAGAATATTATGTCTAAGAAAAAAATCAACCCAGGATTTATTTTCCCAGTGTCAAGAAAGGCTATATTTCAAACTTATTGATACCTGAAAATATCCACTTTGCCAATTTACTTTGCAAAGAGGGTAAATATGTGGTTTATTTTGCAGTGGGGTGATTTTAATTGGTCAGTGGAATTCCACAAGCACACTGAGAGCAAATGTTTGATTCACAAGATTACTCAGTTTTCTCGGCAATGGTGCCCTAAAATAGGCTGATGTAAGACTAATGAAAAGGCAGAATACAAGAGGTTATGTTACTACTGCATGTAATACCGATTTTTTAATTTTTTTGTTCAATTTCAGGTTTTTCTGAAGTATTACCATATAGAGCAGTTAAATTTGTTCCTGCGAGAAGTTATAGGGAGGGTGGTGATCATGCAAGCCTATATCAAGGGATGGCTTGGAGCAAGGAGGTACAAGAAAGTCAAAGAGAAGAGAGAAAATAGTGCTGTTACCATACAGTCAGGTAAATGTTCACATTCCCTGTTTCACTGAGTGATTTTTCATTTCAAGTTGTTAAGTTGCATGTACATTATTTATTCATTCATAACAGTTTATTATGAAATCAAAATAACCAGAGGTGCTTTTCTCTCCAGCTAATTGATGCAAATATTATTGATTTACTTCTAAGGCGTCATCTTAGTATTTGGTAATGTCTTTATTTAAATATTTTAGTATTTTGAATGTGATGCACAAAATGAAAATATTGTTAGGTGTGTTTACATTAGCATGCAGCACATAAATGAAATGAGTAGCATGCTCCTCGCCACCACAATGTATACCAGAATTCCAAATAACGTACATTGTGGGGTGGGCCTGAGAGGCTGATTGTCAGTAATTTAGCAAGCTTTCTTATATTGAATTTGGGGAGCTCTGTGTGGGGGGGAGTTCTTGTGCTGGCATGATCATGTACCTTTGACTTTTGGGTTGGGACATCAGTGAGCACATGGTGACAATTAAAATTTGGATGAGTGAAGCAATGTTTGAAGTTGTGGGGATGTGAATACTGCAGTCGTGAACTCAGAGTTCAACATGTGGGTGGGTGGGGAAGATGTATTAGGGGTGGGGGCTGGAGTGATTATGGCAGGAGGGATGAAAGTTTCAGCACATCTCTGACTCTGTAGACTCTGTAGCACTTCCTTGAATAAATGTAATTTCCAGCACATGGTTTTGTATTTTTAGCCTGGAGAGGATATGGAGCTCGCAGGAAGTACAAGGAAATAAGGAACAGAAGAACTGATGCTGCTATACATATTCAAGCAGGTAATTAAAACATTATTTCAATTGCCAACACCTATTTTGCTGTGGGTGATTTCATGTCTCATAGCCAACAGAAATACATGCAGTCCAACAAAAGCTATCAAAAACATTACTTCTGATTGTCTGTTCTTCAGTATCAAGAGACATCAGTGACAGGTATCAGGCACTTTGGGCTTTTTGTAAGTATGTCTCTGGAAGAAAAACATACTGATTAAAAGCTGTTCAATTAATTCTTCAAGATTCTTCTGAGCACAGTCACTATGATTCAACTATTTGTAGAGCTGGTACAAAGCACTAGACTGATTTGACTAAAAGTGTGAGTGGGAGGCACTGGACACGCACTTCCCTGTGTCAAGCCCTGGTCTTGGCAGGTTGCCAGGTTTTTGTTTGGACTGCTTGCTGGGTTTGCCAGTTTTGGCCTATCTTTTGACTCTCTGCCAGACTCCTATGCAGCCATATCAATATGAATTTGAATATACTTTAAGGAGATTATTGGAGGAACAGGCCCATAGGGCTGTGTAGGTCTCTAGTAGAGAGCAGGGTACCATATGGCACAGGAATCTAAGAACCAGGGCCGTGAACTCAATGGTGTTTTCAGATGCTGCCAATATGAAGCAACCTCCATATGATGCAGTGTAATACACCTTCCCTGTCCAACCCGAGTCTGAAGGACTGTAGCTGATCAAAAACGTAGCAAATTTGTTTACAGATAAACCAAAGTACCAGCTTCCTGTGCTATAATTCCTTAAGCTTTGTCACCTCTCTACTCTGTATCATATAGTCTAAAGTCAATCTGAAAAAGATGTGTTCTAAATACTCTTTCACTTTGTTCTCAAGCTGTTTTGAGTAAATTAATTTGTTTTTCTTTTGTCTAAGTTTGCTGCTCTGAAATTAAGCATCACTGTGACTTTCAGCAGAAAACAGAATACCAGTCTAGTTACAGAAAGGAACAAAGTATCATTAGGTTAAAATAATAATTTCTAGATTTGCATGCATACATGAGCTCGAGGGGTAGATGCAGAATATTCTATTAAATGGAAGACTGTTAAGCAGAATTTTTTCCTTCCATTGCAACAAACACCGAAGGGCTACATAAGCACTCTCTGCCCTTCTTCCTTTCCTTTGTATTCTCATTTTCTATTGTTTTCACGATAGCACAGAGAGTAGATCTTAAAGTACCCCCTGCAACTATTTTCTGGAGTATTTGCTACCTTTACACTTGGCCATATCTGAACTTTGATTTCCTGCTTACAATAACATTTTGCTGTAAAAAGGAAAGTGAAACAGTTGACTCACCCCTGTGCCACTATTACTAGCTCCTTAGGATGAGAGTTACCTCAGGTTCACTAGGAAGCTGGTGTGTAGCAGTAGCACCTGGAGATTGTAGGGGACATTCTGCCTTAGGAGTTTATCCAGCCAGATTTCTTAGGTGTGTAGGGGATGCAGGCTCATTACTAGCTCTTTAGAGAAAGCAGCTGATCTGTTCTGCTGTTTGCACACATGGGAGAGATTCAGAGCTGTGTTCCTTCCTGCCATCTCTTAGATGCTGTGTTGAACATTGCAGGGTAGAGGCAGTGGGAGTGTACACATACCCTTAAATTTGGACACTTCTGTTGAGCCCTCTGGACCTAATGCTGTTAGCGCTTTTCCCACCAACATGCACACTGTCTTCCTTTGTCACCTGGCACTTGACAGTTTCAGTGCTCAGTCTGGGTGAATAAGCACTAGGACTACAGGGTTAAGTGACACAGCGTACCTTTGTATTAATTAGGCTGTCTGCTCCTCCTATCTTTGGTGCCACATTCAAAGGGGTAGTATAATAACAATAATAATAATAATAATAGTAATCCTCAACACATTTCTGTCTGCCTTTGGAAATCTATATCTAGGACTTCTTATTTCAAAATTCTTCCTGTACACATTTTCTCTTCTCTACATGCTAATTATTCAGTGTTTCAAATCAAAACTCGTGCTTGCTAATGGTGGCCATTTTCCAGGTTTTAAAATACACTGACAGTCTTTCTGTTGTTTACATTACACTGTCCAAGTACCTAGTGACACGGAGACAAAAGCAACTCCAAATCTCTCCCTCTTCCCTGCACATCTCATAATGAGAGTGTGTAGTTCAAGGCAGCTTTTCAGTAAAATGGAGTATGATCACCTTTGTATTTTTTCTTTTAATGAGCCATTTCAGGCAGTGAGATAGATTGTTTGCATTTGTCATCCAGACATTAGCAAAACCATATAATTAAAATATATGTACTTCCCTCTTCTTTCCCTCCCCACCCCACCCCACACCCCCCGCCCCCACCCCACCCCCCACCCACCCCCACCCCACCTCCCACCCCACCCCCACCCACCCCCACCCCCTGCTCCAGCACACGCAGGCCTTGAAATTTAGGAAGCATTTGGCTTACATGTTTCTACAGAACAGCGCATATTGAAATTTGTTTTCCTTTCATCTCTTTCCCAATAAAAGCAGCCGCTCGGCTTATCCCTTTAGCTTCCTCAGAACTTCCTTTCAGAATTCCCGATCTATTACAGCACATTCACATACCAGAAACAAGATGCCTTTTCATGCTGTCAACCTTTTTCATCTGAAATGTAAATTAATTCTTGCTGGTACGCTTTGACAGAGATCAAAGTAGGGGTATTAACCTTATTGGGCCTTCTCTTCATCAGAATCAGTTCCAAAGACTGCAAGGGTAGTGTTAGGAGGCCAGTCTTCACTGTTATCTATGGCCCTCCTCCAGGCAGTCCTCTGTCTACAAGTCAGCATTTCAAAGGCGCTGATTTCTTTTGTAAATGACCTTATCATTACTTTAAACTGTGTGAAAAATGATTTGCCTGAATAATTCTTGCAGGATTATCCTGCTCATTTTAATTGTGGGGGGACTTCATTCAGATTCCAGGATATTGTTTAAGTGGTTTTGACAGCGAGTGATCATAGCCTGATATAAAGGAGGAACACAGCTCCTGATTGGAAACCTCTTGACTTGTTCAGATTGTTCATTTCTTGCAAGTCAGTCTTTGAGGTAGGCTGCATTTGCATTTTAAAAATAAACAGATGCCTTTCAAATACATGAGCTGGTGGTCTGGAGATCTCTGTGGGCCCAGCAGTTCACTACCCATTGAAGAAATCTTGGAAGAAAAAACAAACTTAGAAAAAAAACAACCCTCACAATATACATGAGGATACAATTCCTTAGTGTATTATATTACATGAAAAAAAGTCATTATTTCAGATGGAGGAAAACACCCTTGCTAGAAAACAAAATATTTGTGAATTTAAATTAGGTGGGGAAGAAAAAGCTACCCTACTTCAGCATAGCTACATCACAGGTTCTCAGAATACACAGATGTTATTAGTCTCATGGCTAAAATGGTACAAAGGATGCACAAGGTCTTTATGGCTTCTTCTAGTCAAGTCATACATTTCCAACCTGTGAAGGTTAGAAAATGTTAATTTTTAACTTGGAGACAAATTGTAAAGAATGATTTTGTGTAAAGTGTTTGAGTTAACAATACTTTGCACTTCTGAGTATTTATTTGTAGTTGGGATTTGTATTATTTTGATTTACGTGTACATAAAAGGAAAAATATTTTGTTAAAATAAAGGATTTTTTTAAATTATGTTGCCAGATTCACAGCTGGTTTAAATCAATGTATATCCACTGAATCATCTGACTGAAATGTTGCTGCACTGATTTACCTCACATGCAAGTCCCATTTAATGTTTCTTTGTGCTAGAAAAATGCGTTAATTAGAATTTAATACAACTGATAATACAATTATAAAAGTATGTTTTCTAGTTATGATAGCATGTATTTCCATGCAGTGTGACTGTTGTCCCGAAAAACTTAGGGGAGGATTTTAATCTGGTTATTTCATTTGTGAACTGACATTGCCAAAATGCCAAATGAGTGGTGCATGCGATTCACTTAGATCTGAGGTGACATCACTGAATTCATTTTAATTAGGCCCACTTTAGCCATCTGGAATATGCTGTGCAGCTCTGGTCAGGACTGAGTTTAACTATGCTTCCAGAGGTGAAAGGCAAATGACTAATCCATTGAGCCACCATCTCCTCCTCCAACACGTGCTCGCACACTCACCATATGTCACATTGTATTGGAAAAGGTTTTATCAAGAACTCAAGAATGGGGCTCTTTTTTTTAAAAAAAAAAAAAAGTAATGGATGTTCAGAAGGAAACCAGATGAAGTGTCCTTTCGTAAATTGCTCTCTTCATTTAACTTCTGCCCATGCAATGTTGCTCACTATTTACATATCTCTAACACGTGCTTCTGGCAAAATTTACTCCATTATAATAAAAAAAAAGAGGGCCAGAGAACAGCTGTAATTTACTATTTTACATTTACAATAAATGTAAGCTTTTAATAAAAACGTTACCTTTAGGATTTTCAACAGCAAAGGTTTAATGTTGGCTTCAATAGAAGAGAAGGAAATGTTTCTTGAAAACCCTATATTTATCCATCTATTTATATCACTATGTACATGTGTGTGTACCTGTATCTGCCTAATACTGTTGTATAGATCTAAGAATTGCATGAGTAAAATTTTCCAAAAGCTTCTAAGCATTTTATAATATATCTATAAAATACAGATTTCCTCCCCCTCCCCGAAAATAACAACTACTAAGTAGCAGATCCAGTTTTACTTTTTGATATAATTAAATTTCTTCCTTTTAACTACATTGTCACTGTAAAAAACATTGTATATGTTTCTCTTGGCAACTGAACTGACTTATTGTATTTCCTTGATTTTACATCCAGGGCAAACTGGACTGGTTTGTACAGGCTGCACAGCTTTGGCCAACTTTACTCTTCCATCTCTTTGTGTTCTGTACTGGCTTAGGGCATCTAGTAATCCTTCATTTTCGGTATCTATCTCTAGTAACCATTAAAAGCCTGCTGCTCATGTGCAGGGAACATATTAGGAGAAGTGAGAAGGCCTTATGGTTTTGAAGTATGAGGTCCTATATTCTGTCCCCCTCTCTGGGTTAAGCTCTGTAATGTGCATACGTCTGCATTTCCTTTTGGTTTTCCCTCCTGTCTTTCAGGAGATGAAAAGAAGACCATTCTTACTAGATTTCATGCCCTTGCTAAAATCAGGGATAACGATATACATTGTCCAAGAGTACATTGGAAAACCTGTTCCTTTCCCTTGCTGATATTGACAAAGAGTTTCAGTGATCTTCACTTTTTTGTCTTTGACCAAGTCTCAAGATCAGAGACTTGGTGCATGATAATGAAACCCTTGTGTCCAAGTGGTGATGTGCATCAATGACTCCAGTCCTGATGGCAGCCTTGTTGAGTCCTCCTGTTAGTCACTGCTTGTAACTGATAATTACTGCTTGTATGTGAGAACTCATGACTTGCTTTCTTGTAATGCTTCTGCCAGAGAATTTAAGAGTTGGGTTCTTCCTGCTATTAAATAGGCATCACCCAATATCCATCAAGAGTGAGAGGTGAAAGAGGGGAGGTATTCATGGGACCCAGCAAAGGATGGATGTGACTCTCCATCCCTTTTACTGTTCATTAGAATTAATTTGGCATGGAGTGAAGAATCAGGTTCATGGGCTCCAAATCCTCTCGGATGTTGTTAGTTAAGCTGCTGAATGCTCTTTTAACTAGGCAAATTAAGAAAGTGATATGCTGTTCATAGCAAATCAACTTCTGGTTACAAACTACCATGATATCTTCTCTTCAGCAGACATGACCTTTCATTTCCAAGTTGCTGTTACATGCTATTTTAGGTGGTACTATAGATTAAAAATGAGTCTGTATAGAAAATGTCTGCTTAACATGATTTTTTTTATGACTGAGAATGAATCCTTCTGCTGTTCAAAATACTACTTCATCTTCTTTCTTTATACTTCTTGTATAGACCTGTGATTGTTTAGCTTTGATCTTTCTACATTGTGCTTCACAATTTGCTCTGTAACTATATATTTCCTATGGGAATCAGGGGGAAAATGCCTGGACTTTTCCTATCTGGAATTGTGCAACATTGTGTGTAATGTATATGCCTCTAATGTACTTAGACCTTAAAATAAAGGTTTTTAACTGCAGACACCAAATTTCAAACTCCCTGAGGTAAGTATATTCTTGGTTAGCTAGGTGCTGAAGCTGACAGAAAACTTGCTTTGTGTGTGAATTGATCAGTATAAGAAGTAAAAATTCATGTCCTAAATTGTGGCACATAAAACATTTAACACTGAGTTACTAACCAAGTGCTAAAATTTAAGTTCAGTTCCTATGTTACTTTTCAGATCCTGTCATCTTAGGCTATGTAAAGATCAGGGTTAAAGATACTGTTGCTGGAAAGTTTGCAATATAGACTGGATAAGGTGAAAATGAGGTGACAGCTGGTAATCATTCTTCTTCAATGATGCAGTGATTGTTCATGGAGCAGTAGCAACATGAGTCTGCTAATTTCACACTCTTTGAGCCAAGTGCTTAGTGTCAAAACCAGCACCAGTCAGTAATGCAAATTGCTGTGATGGAGCAGCTTCCCAGCCTCTCAGACTCCCCCAGTAGAATTATCTGCATATGCATTTCTTTTGAAACATTATAGATCCAGTTAATAAATGTTGAAAAGATGCAGTCCTAGTAATGCTCAATGAAGCTTTTGAGGGAGAGACGAGTTTGTTTATCCTGCTACTGCAGTTATCCCATAAGTCAAAGGGAAAGTAGGAAAAATACAGCGATTTACCTGCCAGATTCAAGGTATTCTGGAAGAATGTTAGAAGCTAGCTTGCAGAAGTTGAAGAGGAGTTGATTTTGAAAATATGTATGAGAACAAATGACAGGGTAAAACCTATGTTTATTATCAGATATAGCAGGTTTTTTGTAGTGAGTGAGGGAAAGACCAAAATGGTTATGCTGACATTAATAAGAGTCTGGGGGGAAAAGAATTTTAAAAAATAAAATCACAGTAGGTATCCACATTGACTTTATAGACAAACACACACACACACACATATGCACAAAGAATGACTAGAAGTTGAGAAATTAGTAAGGATAAAACTGAAGTTTATCTTATTAGTTCTTTTGTTTCAGTGCTTTTTTATCTTTATAGTAGTCCATCAACTGACTGATACTTATCATGTTTCAGCTGCAGAGAGGTGGCTGCTGGCCAGCTGTCTCTGCTGCCAATATCGAAGTAGGCTCCTTGTCTGGTCAGTAGGGGATAGCTGAGGATTGGAAGCCTGATCACATGGGGCAAGTGAATGCTTGCCTCATTGCTGCCAGGCAGGCAGGCTTTTCCAGCTGATTATTAAGGGCAGAAAGTTCCTCAGCCTCACGATACCTGAGCTCTGTATTCGGTACAACACCTCAGCAGGCCCAACTTCTGTCAAGCCTTCTGCAAAGTGAAATGGTTATTTATTTTAGTATCCTCTCATTAAAAGGCAATTTTTGCTGCTTCTTTACTCTGGAAACTTCCATAGCACTGAAAAACTGTTGTGGTGCATTGCATACCACAGCTTGAACTGTTCAGATGGTTTTAATTGTCTTACATTGCTCAAATAAGTGCAACACCACGTATTTTTGTGGAGGTAGGTGGCTAAAAAGAAGACCTTTAACACTATACAGGAATTCAGATAGAAGAGAAGGGATTTGTTACAGCCCCTTCCTAAGGGAAAGAGCACATGCAATCAAGGTAGCTCTATTTTGTTTTCTCCACCATCTTTTTATTACACAAAAAACATCGTCAATGAGGAGTAAATTTAGGAGTAGTTAAATGGAATAAAAGGGAAATCAATCAATTATTTCTTAATTTGATAATAATTAAGGGATTGTAAATTCTACAGGGTCTTTATTCTCTCTTGTGTAAGTAATATGTACTTCTAGAGTTTTCATAAAATCAGAGGCATAAGATACAGGGAAAATTTGTTAATCTTCTCATCAACTTTTGTGTTCTAAATTTATTCTATATTTTATATTTATTCAACCTCCTGATTTCCCTTTGTAATCTACAATGTTATTTTGACCCTGATCCTACATGCTGTAGACCCCATTTCTGTGCCTATCCTACATCCCACTGTAATATTTAACCCTGGACTCTAGCAACCCCAACAAGAGGGCTCTTCTCCTCCTCCTTTGAGTAATTAGTCCCCAGACCAACTCTGGTTTTGCACGTGTTTAGTGTGCTTAAAAGCTTATCCTGGATAGGGAATATTTTTTTTTTTCCTCAAAATCATGGTATTTCCTGAGCTTAGCTCAGATTTGTTTTTACTTATTGTCTCACTATTTAAATTGCAGTCCTGCTACACTGATAAACAGCCCTATTCCCTCACAACCCTGAGCTTTCTTATGGAGCAATTGCTTGCTGTACCCTTCAACTATGGCATTGATACTGTACTTTCTTCATTATTCAGCCCTTTTTCCCTTTTTATGAAGGTATTTCTACTTAAAATGCTGCTTGAAATAAACCCTACACAAAACAAAATTTAAAAATGTGTGAGTTGTAAGTGTACATTGCAACACTTTTTAGTCTTTTGTCCTAAGTGCAGTATGTATTGCGATCTATGGTTTGTGCTGGAGCTTTATTACTAACCGCTTACAGGCATCAAGAATTCAAGCAAATTCATGTCAGATAAAACTGCAGAAGTAATTCAGTTATTTAGGTGCCTAAGTCCAGGGACAGTCAATTGAAATAAAACATATACGTATCTTCAAAATGTTATTCATTGCCATTTTCTTTGCTGTTTCATTTCACTGCGTGCTTGCTGCTTCATTTAGTGTTTCTAGGGATTGTTTTGTTCCGCTTTTTTTTTATGAATGGTATAAATTCCTATCTCTGTAGATATTTTTTCCTGATTATTTGTATGAAAGGTATTTTTAGTGTTTTATTATGGTTATGGTTAATTGAAAAATAGAAGACATAATTAATTTTTCTAGTTTTAATTGAATGTATCTGTCCCTCACTACTCACCCCTCTACCCCACAATAAAAGCAGGTAAAATTTCTGATTCTGTAAAATTCTGAGTAGCTCAGATCATGGGAGTTGTGATTGAAGAAGGTGTTTTGGGAGTGATGTTTCTACTATGTATTTTAGGTGGGATTCCTATTTAAATTAGACATGTTCTCATTTCAAAGCCTGCTTTCCTTGCCTGGGCTGTGCCAAGTGGTCACTGTAACACTGTAACTGACAGTGTAAGGCCCTGCATAATTTCCAGCTGTTGTTAACTCTGCAAACATTGGAGCCACCCCTGTGAGGTGCTAGGTGTTCTTTCTGTCCACCGACTCAGTAAAAGTTGAAGGCATTCAGTTCTGTGCCGTAGTTGGGTGCCTGTCTGCACTTCAGGCTCTGCAGAATTTTTCTCTGATTCATAACTATGTGTTTTAGCTTTCAGGGGATATATTGTTCGTAAAAAATACACAAGACTGGAAAAAAGCTCTGGCTGTATAGCAGATCCCCAGCTTAAGAACAGCTGCTCAGCTTCTGATTTTGGCTGTGAAGAGCACTGGTGAGTTGAATCCTTTGCTGTCTATTATCTAACAGAAGTGATTTTCCACACAGTGAGATCTGAAAGTAGCAGGCATGTCATCAGGATTCAGCCAGTTCTTAGGGAATCTGCCATTTTCTGAGGATGAGCACCTGTAGATTAGCCAGTGCCCCCACCAGCTTAGTCATTTTAATATTCTCCCAGTTACCAGAGTTAGGTTTATTTATGGTGCTGTTTGTCCTGTGTTGCTGTCCTGTTTCTTGCACTTCTTGGAAGTGCCCAGAATGCCGTAGATTGCAGGCAGGATTGCAAGTGCTCAGCATTTCAGAATTGTCTGCAGTGCGTGTTATTAAATTCTCGACAGCAGAAAGTTACCCTTCTGTGTCTGTAAAGCTCCATTGAGACCATCAATGAGATAGGGAAAAGAGCTGTAAAAAGCAGATGGACAAGTCACTGACAGAAAACCTAGGAATACTGTAAACTGTAATAGTGGTGCCCTCTTTGCAGAGGAGAAGGGTATTTTAACCTTCCTTACCAATGGAGTTACTCCAGACAAATGTTCCCCCAACATTGGGTATGAGAGGCAAGAGAGATCTGTTACGTCTTTAGCTGTTATCAAAGTCTGTCTCCCAGAGACAGTGTTCTAGGAGAGGTGGCCGCATTTGCTGGATTAATCCCTTTGATTAGCAAGTTTCAGCGACTATGATTTATGAGATCTCTCCTGCTGTGGCGTGGGCATGAGGACATCTCAGTGCTTCTTCCAGTCCTTATTTCTGTTGGTTTATATGCTTCCTATATGGCATATAAATGCGGGTTCTGTTACACTTCTTCAGAATTCTCTGAATGTAGTGACTGACTTGACTGTAAGCAGATGCTGTTATTCCATTAAGAACATTTGGGGTTTTTAAAAACAAACCATTAACTTCTCCAAAATGGTATTTCTTTCTCTGTCTATGCTCATAGCCTTGAGTTATGCTAACCTCCATGCTAACTTTGGTTGATTTAGATTGAATAATGTCTGCTACATGCTCTGGTGCATCATTACAGGATATTTTTAGGTATTAACTGCCTGCATTCTTGTAGGTAAGTAGTATTCCAGAATCTCTTTGTTGTAGTATTCTGTTTTCGGCAAAAGAAAGGTTCAGACTATTGGACAAAGACTAAATAAATAAATAAATGTTTTTGATGATTATTTGCAGGGAAAAAAATGAGCCCACTGCAATTTGCCATCATATCTCTGTCTTTTGGTTGCCTCACTGCTCACTGGGGCAATAGGTTTCCTAATTTATTATTTCCTTCATGTGCATGCAGCTCCTTCTTCTCTTAAGTACCTAAGGGGTGTGTATCTTGTGATTTCTTTAGAACTATTGATGATTGCATGGTCATTTGTTTTCCAGTCTGCACTGATAGCTAAAAGCAAGAGCTAATACACTAACTATTATCAGTTTTCTTTGGCATCCCAAATTATAATTATTTACAATTAGAGAGACTTTTTTTTTTTCTTTTAAGTGATCTAGAGCTTTCACCTGGATTTGTTTATGTGTAGTTAGCCAGGAATTATTTTCTTCCCTTTTTGCATTAGGCTCTTTCTGGATTTTGCTGTTGCTCTCCAAACAAATGTATTTTTCTGGATTAGGTACAGCTTGCTCGATTGTACATCCCTTGAGATTCACAAACATTTTATGGTTCAGTAACTGTTGAGGTGAGTTTGAGCTCTATGAAGCACAAATATACAGACCTTTAATGATATTCAACCTGTGAACTTAACATTGAAGTCAATGTCTAAATGCCTTTAGATATCTGGCTGGAAGGTGCCCATGTAAAATACATTGGCCATTCAGGTCTTGTACCCAGTCCTGATTGCTATGCACAATCAGAGAGGTGAATAAATGCATACATTCTTTTGCCTGGAGTTGTTAAACTGCCATTACTGCTGGCAGTTCTGAAGTTTTAACCCCAACAAATATTGCAGATTATTTGCCTAATCCTATAAATTTCTCAGCAGTGGCCTCAGGTTCCAGTGATTTCAGTGAGACTTGAAAATGTTCAGCATTTCACAGGTGATGTTCAGAATCTTGGAACTAAATCCAATAACTTACTTCCCATAAATCAAGCTTCACTTCCACATGTAGCAGTTACTGGGCTGTTGTGTTTTAAGCATATGACTGTTCAGTCAGACAGGAAACTTGTAGGAAACAGGAAGGCTGCTGAATAATAGTGCAAATGTTTAACACAGTAGCCGGTAATCTGTCCCTAGAGAAGACAGCCCCACTGCGGCTTCACATACCATGGAACTAAAGTACAGAATAATTACATACTCTTTTCTCTTAATTTCCTTTAATTTCTTTTATTTTTGTTTTGTTTTTCTTCTAACTGGTAGTTTTGGAAAATGAAAAAATAGCTTAAAGGTACTCAGGATCAGAAAGCAAAATCATATACAGTTCTGCTCTGTTATATGCACAGGAATAGAACTATACGTTTAAATGTATGACAACCTACTGCTTTTTCAAAGATCTGTTAAAAAAAGAAGTTACAGTATTATAATATATATAAAGCATTCAGTTTTACTAAGAAATGAATTTCAAAGTGTTCGGAAGAAACGGGTACTTTTTAAAAATTTGAATTCCTTCAAGGAAATTTAATCTCTACACCTAGTTCATGCTTTTTAGTCAGTGAATGCAGGACATACGCAAATTCAAGCTAATAAATGATGTAGGTTGCTAATTAAATGCACACATCAGTTCATTTAACATTGCAGTTAAATTTTTCCTGCATTTATGTGCTTGACTTGAAAACCAGTTTTAACTGTTCAAATGCAAAAATCTTTCATGTATGAAGCTGACTTCACAACTAAAGTGTCTTTGGTTACAAGTAACTAAATACACTTTGAGAATTGGCAGATATCTCTGATAGAAGTAGAAATAGGTATAGGAAGATAATGTAAACATTGACAGGGAAGTGGCTTTGTCTCATTGAAAAAATGTTTTTTCACCCTCTACCGCAGAGCTATGGAATTGCCTGTGACTCCTTCTACCAAAAAAGTGTCATGGGATTAACTGTACACCTGGGAGACTGACACTTAAGTCTGAATTCCCCCCCAGAACCCAGTCTGTGTATGTGACACTTGCAAAACTTTCTCAACATCAGCCACCGAGAGGAACCTGCAGGCCTGCATGGTGTGAAGGAACAGAATCACAGTCAAAGCCTTCCCCAAAGTAGCTCATTCAAGACTTAAAAAGGGCAGAGTTACCTTAGGGAGCCAAACATGATTAAAACTAAATTCAAATAAAGGAAAGAAAACCTTTCAGAGCCCTTCTGACAACCCTGCTGAACAGCAGATTTACCCTTCTGCAGAGAGCAGAACAGGCAGCAGAGAACGGAGGAGTGTGACAGGGTTTCCTCTCTCACAGGGCCACTGTGGACATGAGCCTCACCTCATTCCTCCATTGTATAATTGGTCATTGCATGAAATCAAAACTGTCATTGCAGCATTTTGCAATGGCATAGCTCCAATTTCAAGTTAGTATTAGGAATCTCTTGAGCTAATTAGGAATAATCTGTGGAGAAGGAAAAAGTAATTTTCTAAAATGTCCTGTGATTTTTAACTTGTTAGACTGACAAATCTCTAGTGAATGTATTTTTTCATAAAGGTTCTTGTTCTTAGCAGGATAATCTACAGTTCAGTGACTAAGGACCTTAATCTACACTATGTTGTTCATGTTCTTGTTCAGACAGAGCTTTCATCCTCAGATACCTTTAAATCCCTTTAGAATCTTGTCAAAGCATCTGTAACCTGCATGCTCCACCATCTTCTTACCCATTTCCCTCCCAAGTGAAAATTGTGTTAAATAGTACTAACCTGATACCTTGGAAAATACTTCCTGTATTGTTCTTTTTTCCCTCTAGCTCACCAACTGCTAAATATCCCAATATAAGGTAGCTATACCTACATGATCAGTGGCCTTATACTACGTAGTAGAGCAGAAAACATTCTTTCCACATAGTGACTTTGTTACAGGTCAGTTATGTCTGTGCATGTCAGTGACTATCCCTTGCTCTTTTGTTTCCTTATGGAGCTCTGTATGTTAAAGGACACATGTCAGAAGATACCTGACATCAACAGCACTTCACACTCTTGAGTCAAATTCATTGTGATTTTTCTCCTTACATGCTTCTCTTTCTGGCTAGTTGATAACCTGTTCACACTTTGGTCAGCATAGGTTCTCAGAAACCATTCATTTTAGTAAAACTTCTGACATTCACATGAGTCTTAGGTAATCAAGATTGAATTATAAAGCCTGAAGAAAACTACACAAGCATGCCAACTTAGGAAAGTTATGAATAAATATTTATCAGTGTTTCTCTGTTCTACAGGAAGTATGCATCTGAAAGTCAGGTTCCAAAAATGGGTCTGTTTCTACTTGTTAATGGCTTGACTGGTGAAGCAGAATGTGATGACTAGATTTGTGTCAGTACTAAGTGAGTGATGGTTACAGGGGTTTAAGAGGACAGGATTAGAACTAGAAACAGAGGTACATGGACTTTAATGAACCATTAAATGAATGTCAGTCACTAATGGCACCCTGCTCTGAAGTTTACATTGGGCAGTAGCAATGAGGATACATACCTCACATGTGCATCATAACATTTTCTCATCACTGCTGAGACCTCAGTTAGTGTAGTATAGACACTGCACTTCAAGAAAACGAGCAAGTCCCTCAGCAACAAGAATGATTACCTATCTCTATAAACCATGATAAGGGGAGATATCGAAGGGAAATGGAAAACTGAGGGTGCATGTGCTATCATTTCTGCAATCATGAAAGGCTGATGGGAAGAGGAAAGGAACAAATTGTTCTCTTTGAGAATCAGGTGAGTAATAATGGGCTTGCATTGTAGCACAGGAAAGCTGGGTGAAGAAAAGCTCACTGATGGTAAACTAAGTTAAGCCCTGTGTAGGTTACCTTGGGAAGTTCTGACATCTCTATCACTGTAGGTTTTAAAAGTCAGCTTAGACAAACATGGGGAAAAAAAGAAAAGAGTAGGTACAGCTGATTTTTCTCTGAAAATGGGGATGGATTAGATGATTTCCTAAGATTCTTTTTATGATTTATAAATACAGAGTGACTTCTTGAAATGTAAGATCTCTGTGCTAGTGCATTGCAAGTCAGCCACTTTTATAGCATCTTAGTGCCAGCAGCCTTCGCTGCATCAGTGTAGAAAGGAAGTGTAAAAATTGTTTTAGAGGAATTCTCCTTGGGTTAGCTTTACTTGCAACTGCATTGCTGCTGTGCTTGAAAAATGAACAATGCTCGTTTCTGAATGGTCTACAACAGCTGGAGGCCCGTTAAAATAGCATGCAATGTGGATTCACCTACATGGACACTGATGGGTTAGCACATAAACATAATATCCCATATATCACTGAAAGCAGAGATTAAACATTATTTCAGTCACATGAGCACAGATCCATTCAGAAACTGGCTTAATGTAAATAAAACTGTTTCATATACAAACTCTTCTGTCTTCTGCTGTGCTTTCTTTGACTTGGTCTGCAGCTTGCCTCTCACTAAAGTGAGGTTCACTTACTCAGTCAATAACAAAACCTTCGTTGGATTCTTTTGATTAAAGAAAAAGAAATAGCACTATGTTAGTGTGCTTCTCTTCTTTATGAATAGCTGCTTGAAAGGGTTGCATTTCCACTTAGTTTATTTTTTTTCACAACCTTCAAATGAATGCCATCAGGTCCTGGTAATTTATTGCTTACACCTTTCTCACATTGCTCCATAATTTCCTCCTTGGATAATTTCAGTTTCTGTCAGGACCATGCTGACATTTCTTGTATAAGTCATCTTTTGAATATGAATTCTCATTTCTTTCCACAGTAAAAGATGGTATAAATACATTCTGCTTTCCTTTAATAGCTTCACTTTCCTATTTGTAATCATAACAAACATTAAGCTTGTGATGGAAATAGGAGGTCTGCAATTCCTGTGGCATGCAGTGGAACCGATTGGGCCTGATTCTGCTGTCATATGAGCTTCTAATTACTTTATGGTTCATATCATATAGTTACTCATTATTTATAAAGATGTAAGTGGAAATTTGGACACAATTTTTTATTGTCATCTTTTTTTCCCCCCCCATCCCCATCCCTTCAGAATTTTTCATCTACCCATGCTGGAAGGATTAAAACTGTTCTGTTCAGGAACACATTATTTCTGCAAAATGAGCTGTATTCTTTCTAGTGGAGTATGTAGAAGTATTTTTACCATTTTCAAAAGCGTTTAAATGATGAAAGTCCAAATTCCATGGCTTATAACAACCAGCATAACTCCAAAAGTAGTTATTTTTCTTCATTATAAATTGGTTTGTGTGACTAGTTTTTTGCTGCTATCATCTGACTGCTTTCAATGCTAAGGACAGTGTGGCCATACACTGTACGGATGTATAGACAGACCCTAAGAATCAATGTTTCTCTTTTTGTCAATGGTTCTTGCTAATTCAGTGGTTTATAGACCATCCCTGTGTGAGGACTGAGGTGTATAGCTCAGTAGCTGAATGTTCAGTAGCAAATTGTTGTATTGCCTGCCTGAAACCAGGCACATGAACCTGGATCTCTTGCATCCTTCCCAGGTTAGTGTGCTGACTGCATCTCATCTCTCTGACCCAAACACTGCATTCCTGCAAATGTGGAAAACAACTTTTTGAAATCACAGGACAAACACTTCCTTCAAAGATACCTGAAAATACCCTGCACCTCAAAATCAGCCTCAAATGCCATATTGGAAAATGTTAGCTATCAGCACTGATGGGCTCACAGGAACCAACTACTGCTAAGCTGCCCTCCTGCTGCTATTGTATTTCTCATGTTGCGTACTAGCCACATTTTCAGAATAGCTCAGAGACTGATTTCAAGGTGCTCAGCATCTATGGTTGGTGCCATGTTTTCAGAAGCGTTCCCTGCCAGTTTGCCATTGTGGTGGGTTGATCTTGGCTGCCTACCAGGTGCCCACCAAGCCACTCTGTCACTCCCCCTTCTCTCAACAGGATTCAGAGAAAAACACGATGAAAAGCGTGTGAGTAAAAGCTAGTAATCATGAAGTACGTACTTATATCAGCAACAGTACATTCTGTGGGAGGATGGGGTATCCTGCACCAAATACAACCCTACTTAGGATTGTTCTGATCAGAAACATGGGGTCACTGGGATCCTGACAGAGTGTCAGGGTCTGAGGGCTTCAGAATTCCAGATGCTGATTTTTGTAGCTTAAGCTGTCAGGACGTAAGTTGCTGAACTTTACCTTCGTGCTTTAGACATTTAGACAATGTTCTAATCCTGGCATAGTTAGAGTGCTGGCAAAACCATACTAAATTCTAGATATTTTTTTTTTTAATAGAAGGCAGAGGTTAGTTCAAGCTGCAGATTTAGATCCAGATCCAAACCACCCCAATATCTAAATATTTAAATTTAGATGATGGTTCAGTCTATTTTGGCATTGTAGGCCATTTGCAACATACTGATCCAACAGCAGATTTTGATTTTGAAATCCACCACAGTGATATTTGAAGGTTATTCATTATTTTTAGCTCATATTTGGTTTATTTTCTGCAGTATTGGGGGTGGGGGAATGAATCATCTCAACAAATGCTTGAGTAATTTTGGGGAAAAGTGGCAAGTTATCTAACTAATCACATTAAAGTTTTATCTAAATAATATATATACAAGATAAATAGTAGTAAAGAACTTTACAGATAATATGGTACCTGCACAAATGTGATGTCAAATACAGTTGTAGACATATTTTATACTTTCCTGTACGTGAAGCATGCCAGTACAAAATGAGAAATCATTTTTAAAATGGATCCCTCCATTTCCTCCACGGGAAACACCAATCTAAATTAAAATTACTGTTTAGACAGAATATTTCCCTTCTCTTTCTTAGAATCAAAGAATAAAGAGGAATTTAATTTCCCCTGACCTGACAAGCAAATCCAAACTTCATTCACAAAACTGCAACATTACAGAAAAGTTGAATGTTTACCATGTTCATGAAAGCTTTGTTTTGTTCCCACACCCTGAGGTAGCTTATGGACAACTGTGATGCCATCCGTGTTGTGACTAATATGAAACAATTGAAGTCAATGCTCTTGAGCTGGGGTAACACATTCAGACAAACTTAATTAACCTAAGAGCCTAAACTCTATTGCGAATAAGGCTTGAATACTTCAGTAACCTCTGTGGATGCCACAGAATATATGTGTTATCTAATACATATGCATGATGATATACAGCTATCAAATTCAATACATAATTGTCTAAAACATTGGAAGTCCTTCAGCAGTGTTATTTTAACCTGAAATATTTTTAACGGGTATGTTTGAAAGGTGCATTTTGAAAAGTAAAATGCACATGTGGCCAGACATTTTTTAAAGTCCAACAGGATGTTCCATTGTTACATGAGTAATTTATAACTAGTGCAGCTGACTGAAATATAAGTATTGACAAAAAATGAAATCTGAGATAACATGTATTGTATTTTTTAATCAGTAAAGCAATTTTTGATTCCCCCCTCCCACTGTGACTGAAAGGGCTGAAATGTATTCAGTTGTACTAACTGTGTAAAACTGAAGGAGCTACTTAGTACGTTGTAGCTCTTCACTGTCTATGAAAGCTTTTCCCTGTCTATGAAAAAAGCCATAATATATACATCTAAACCAAAATCTATGACTGAAACTCAGATTTCAGATGTTTCCATTTATAAGTAGAGATACAACTGCCATTAATTGTTTATTCAGAAAGGTTATGAGAAGGTTGCAGATTAATGATGCAGTGTCTGAGGTGTGTTTCGACAATCAGAAAATCTTACTTTTAATCCCAGTTTTAGGACCGTGAGCATATCAAATAATGTCTATAAACCTCAGGTTTTTATCCATCAAATGAAATTGGTAGCATCCTTTTTTTGGTTTTGCATAGCTGAAGATTCTGGAGCAAGTTCTGTGTGGGTGGATGTTACTATTGAAGAGATCCATTGACTTCAAAGGCCTGCCAACAAGGATCAGGGCCTGTGGAAGGTTTTTGTGATACTTTAATTAGCATTAATGAAGGCGGTAGTTGGCCTTAATATTTTTATGGTGACATAATGTGATGGTAAAATAATAACAGATACAGATGAAGAATCTAAGAACTCTTACTCCTTGCTCTGTGCTTAACACAATTAGCTTTAGGAGAACCCAAAGCCATGTGTTTCACTACTTCATCTGTCAAATTTTGAGTGTCTTAAGTTTGAGTCCTGTGAGAACATCTTTTCACAACCCTGGAAAAAAAAATTTCATATAAAATCTTGTCAAATTAATTTTAATACATTACTTCCATTTCACAGAATTCTCATAAACTCATTTTACACGTACACACATGTCCACAGATTTTTAATGACAAATGCGTTGCTTATAGCCTGTTACTGTGTTGAATAATGCACTTCCTCATAAGAGGAAATGGGACTGGTCTGTGTTTTGTCTGAGTTGATTATATGTGCATATTTAGAAATTGGGGGAGGGGGAAAAGGGGAAATCAACAAAAAAACGTGTATGCAAGTAAAGTTTTCATAAGAATAAAGAAATGACAATATTTGAACTATGTATTTTATTTTCCTTTGCTTTTAGGCAGCAAACCAGTAACGAATTTTCTCCTGTGGTGCCTGATTTTCTGGACAAACAAACAAAAAAGGTACTTCTAAGTTTATATTCTAAAATAACATCACATTATAACTTCAAATTCCTGAGTCCACAGTTCTGCAGTGTGTTCATGGCTGCTTGGCATAGCCATCTGAACATGAAACCGTTAGTGATGTTTTGAAGTCTTTGAGACAAAAGCCTGCTTGCTAAGAACTTTAGTTCTGTAGAAAGACAGGGAGGTACAGTGAATAAGAGAATCAAAAGGCTGGAAATTTGCTGCTGAGAATAAATGCTAGCTGCTCCCTGAGGTGATTTGTCTGTGCACTTCACTTTCTACAGATGTTAGAGACTCTTTTTTAGTAAGGACCTGAGGTTCTTTGGTAGCACTTTGATATCCTGCTCGAATTCAATATGTGAAATGGAGGAGTCGCTCTGTGACTTGGAGCACAGCATAGTCTTTGAAGTCTGATCCAATTTTTGCTGCTTACCATTTGATGTTGAAAGGATGAAATGGAGAAAATGTACAGTTTTTGCCAGTAACTCTGCTGAGCATATGTAAGATTAAAAAAACAAAATCCCTTGGATGATGTACTTAGAAATGTTAAGCAGATTAATACCTTCCTATAGCTTTTTTCTAAAGATACAAATTAACTATGAGAGGAAATCAGCATACAGTGCATGCTATGATTTAACTGCATGAGGAAAATGGATAAATAAGTTAAATGGAAAAAGTAAACAAATGTTTGTGACATGGGTGCTAAGTAGGTGTTGCTGAAAGCCACAAGAATCTTGTGTAACTTAAATCTGGCATTAGACATTTCACAGAGTTGTAGAAAATAAGAAGTTGCTCCCTGTGAGATCACAGCTATAAGTTTTCATGGCAGAGTGGAATCAATACATTTCTTATGTGCCTAAACCAACGTTCTTTATTCCAAAAGGATTTGGATGAGATTTCTGCTTCTCCATTTATTCGAAAACATTCGTTCGAAATGAATGATTCACAATCAATTAGCCAATCTCAGTCAGTTGCAGACCATCAGTTGTCAAGTCCTTTGAGATCCCATAAAAAAGAAGGTAAGAAATATAGTAAATAACAGAGATCTTTTGTTTACTATTTATAAGCTATATGTTGACATCCTGTAACTTGCTTTATATGTTGGTAAAGTCTTTTTAACAATCCCTTAGAAGGCAGGAAATATAAAGGAACTAACTTTCTTCTACACATTTTGAACCTGGAAATATAAAAAATCCCTTAAATACCTGAATTACAGAGGCAGTACTATAAAGATTTTTAAAATACGATTTATATTAAAATGTTGTTAATAATCTCAATACCCTTTTAATGAAATCAAATTGACTTCCAAGAGCTTCACCTTTCCTTTGCCTTCTAGTCTCAAAAGTGGAAGACGGTGATGAAATCTCTCATGTTTGGCAGAATGAAAGACAACTGTTTTGTTCACACACACTGGTTCAGTCAGCAATGCAGGAAAATATGCAGTAATTTTGCAGTCTATACAATATGGGGTTTTATTTGCTGATACATTATTTTTGCCATGGTCAGTAGCAGTTTAAAAACTTGAAGTAAAACATTATGATATTTGTTTAGTTTTAACTGGTTTATCTTTAGATATTCCAGGAAATCATTACCTCTCAGAATACTTTTCTCTGTAATTGTAGTCATTGCATCGTTGCAAATCTGTGAATACAGACTTTAATACTGGATCATAGAATACCTTCCACGGTTTAAGATGAAGTAGGTTGATAATGTGCTATCTGTAGTGAGAGCCAAAACATAAATGATAATACATTAATTTCCAGGTTATTACTGAAAATTAGTTGTTTATAATTTTGTGCCATGCGTTAACATTTCTGTTTATATATTTAATGGGACACATGTCATCTTGTAAGTCTACAAATACTTATCTGAATACTTGAGCCCTAATCCTGCAATTTGTGTTTCAACTTTACAGAGCTCAGTTAAACAATTTACAATTTAAAGGTATGAAGATAGGTATTTATAGGGAGATCCTTCTGTTACAGGAAATAATGCAATGTTTTTAATCTTCTCCACAGGCGTAATGTGCTTTCCATGCTAAAAACAGAGTAGTATGTAAACACAGCAGGTTGAGAAATCCATTCTTTCTCTCTTCATGCATTTCTGTCCATATGGGGTTAAGTCCTTTGTGTGGGACTGCAGGGAATGTGTACATTACTATCTTAAATTATTACATGTTAAATCATAAATGTGCCAAACAGAAATATCTTCATTGCAGCAAATCCTCTTGAGGAAAGCAGTCAGGGCCCGAATCTGTCATCCTTACTCTCCCTGCATGGTGTATGGTACCCTGCAACTAGTCTCCTTGAAATCAAAGACATTGTATCTACAGTAAAACAAGTAGAGATAGTAAAACTGGCAGAATTACACCCTTAGCAAGCGTGTGATTCAGAGCCATTACCCAGTAATTAGAGAAACTTCACAAAATGTCAAGTGATAGAAGAATAGAATTTGAAGAAGAGATGAATGCAACATTGATCTGAACTATTTAACAAACATATATGTCTAAATGATAAGCCTGAAATATGGAGAAGTAAGGAATTTCATAGTTAAACATGAAGATACTAAGATAGATGATCATAGAAATCACACTTCAGTGAGTAACTATTACTGCTGAAGAATAGTAACTTCCTTGGGTGCTTTTAAAAGAATGGCTTGCATTCCAAAATTCAGATGCTTTCACACACTGTTCAATCTATATTCAGCCTTATTGTGTGAAGTATACTTTTAAGAAGAGGATATTGTGAGTGAAATAGCAAATATCTTTTTTGAATAAGAACACTTGTTTTGTAATGTAGGGCTATACTACGTAAGCTGTTATTCACACAAAAAAAGCTGTCCACTAGGTGGTCCAAACAATGTGAAGACTTATTTTTCATAGTGAAACATCATTCTGAAATACTGTAGATTGATTTTGAATTCTCTTTAAGTTACATTGCAGGCAAAACTAGTCTGTCACCTGATGGTAGTGCTGTGAACCTGGAACACAGAGGCCAATGGGGAAGGGAATGTGACAGGTTTCCACACTGGTTTATGACCCAGTTACGAAGCAGTGTTGGTGTTTGCTGAAGGGAGTCTGTATCCAGGCTTAAGCAAAGAGGACAGGCTGCTTATTTGTCTCGAGGCCTCGGTAGGTGAGGCTCTAGTGTAGTCAAGGTGAGACAGAACACAAAAGGGAAAAAATGGTTGATAGAAGTTTACATATTTTTGTATAAATCAAGCAGACTATTCACTCACATCTTGTTATCCAGCTGTCTAATAGCACAAGCTGCCCATTCTCAGTAGTAGATTGGCAAAGGCAAAATAGTCCAGGAAATTTCCACAAAGATCCTGCAAAGACTGGACTCTGTAATTAATGCAGAAACAAAAGCCTCTTTTTCACTTCAAAAGCCTTTACACAGGGTCATGGTAAGACTGAGCAGTATGGCCAAACTGCATGCAGTGCAAGTTAAGTGCATGCATGCACTATGGTTGCATAGTCACAGGGGCTGGCTCTACACTGCCCAGGCATTCCCCTGGGCTCTGCCGGAGTGCTGGGGCAGGACTAGTAGCACAGCCAAGGATTCCTTCACTCTCTGCTGTGACACACTGCCTGAGCAGAGAGTAGTCCAGTCAATAGTAACAATTAAGGCAGAAGTTAATTATTCTAGTCACAATAAAGTAGTATGGAAAGAATCAAAATAGTATAAATATAATCTCCAGAGGCCAAGTAGTGGTATGTCCTTAAACAAGATAAATAGTGAGACTGTTTGAAATTATTAATGAGAAGTGAGTGCTTCGTAGGGAATTGCCCAATGTAACTTTGCCTCAAGAGTAAATATGACAGATTTTCTGAGATGCAAAGGAAAAATGCTTGTAAAAGGAAAGCCAATAGCATCTCTGTGTTGACCAGTGTATGACATAATTCTTAATGCTAGCACAGACATTTGGAACAAGTGAGAAAGTACATGAAGAGTCTCTGGCCATGGATGTTCTCTTGTGGAAGAATTAATATATGTCTTCTGATGATGTTCAGTTTACACCTTGCACCTCACGCTGTTGCCTGCAATGTCAAAACTTTCTGAGACGTGAAGAAATTTGCTAGGGTTCCAAGAGATCCAGAATTATGCAATTATGCAGTGTCTGTAGCCACAATCTGAGGCTGAGGTGGTAAAACTTGTACTATAGTTGTAAAAGTCAGTAGGGCATTTCCAGTATAACCTTTGATTTTAGATGCCTTAATCTTTTGTATTCTCAAAACTAGTGGAAATTAGGGCCTGGTGTGTTTCAGGCTGGACTCCCACTAGTCAGTGACACATTGTGAATGTTTTCCTTGTAATATGAATTTTTATTTTTATGTTGCTCATTTTTCTCTTCCTTTGGTAAACCAATCATAAATACTTTATTTGGTCAATGTAGCTGTGTTGGGTTTGGAGAAACATGTGAAGGTGATCACTGTTTTTCACACTGATGGAAGGCAAGTAGATAATGAAATGTGTAATTGTTTGATGGGAAGGAAGGCTGCTACCCACCTCAGACAGTACTGTGGACAAGTTTTAGTAAGGGACATTGTGGGCATGGGAGACATTATTCCCAAAAAGTTATTCTGTGGTTGTCATCACACAGATGATATTTACAGGCTTATCACCCTAAACAGGAAATTTAAAATAATAACTTCCTTAATTGTTAGAGCTTAACTTCAGTTTTAAGGAAGTGATCCAACTTCAATTCTATCAGGACCATAATCATGTTAAAATACCCAATAAGCCACCAGAGAATACACTTAGGTGATTCATCTTTGCTTCAGAGTGGAGTTTTCTTTGAGTCAGACTTTGTTGAAAATATTTAAAGCCACCTCAATCTCAGCCCTGGAGTGCAGTCTTGATTTGATGTCTTGCACTTGCAAGCAAAAGATGCTTAAATGCAGGGAACCATCTTAGTCTATGTGGTAGTTTAAAATCGTAGCATAATTTAAACTCTGATCTCATTTAATTTCTATTTTTACATTGTTTTAAAAAAGATAACAGCTATGGCAAAGCAATAATCATTAGCAATTTGGAAACAGGGACACCTGTTATCCTTTGATTCACAGAAAGTCAATATCCCAGCATAACTGATCAGTATAATGGTAAAGGATGGGCAGTATCTCACACAAGATGTGGTACCAAGAACTGGATGCCTTGTAACCAAAGATGCTGCTTCATTTTCTGCACGTGAGAGAGGTGTCAGTCCAGAGCATTCAGCACTTTCTCTCTGTGTAACTCAGCTTCCTGTTTGATTCCATTATAGCAAACCTTCCTTTCTCAATGAAGAATGAAACTGCTGCTACGTAACGTAGTGTGAAATGGTGCCTGGACTTTCAGCTAGCTGTCATTGGCAGATGGGATGATACTGACACATGGATGCTATTAATTTCAGATTCCTATCATTCAGGATTTTAAGTGAAAAAAATTGTCATCTATTTAGAATTATTTTGGGTTGTTTAATCAGGAGATTTGTTTCATCATCTTTAAGCCCCCCACTGAGACTAATTTTACATTGGAGGAACGTAAATCATTAAAAACTTGACTGTAGTCAGTAGAGTCATTGACTGAGCAGAATCGGGTCTCTTGGTTACAAAAAATTGACATGAAAAAATTCCTGGGCTTTAGGAGTTTTGGGGGCAGAGGATTTGGCCGTTTGTTTTTTGTTTGTTTGTTGGGGTTTTTTAATGGGTCAGGTTTGAGTTGGTCATTCTTTTGCAGATAAAATGCGAATAAAATCCATGATCATGGGACAGTCTGAATGTTACAGGAACCAATGAAAAGGCCAAGGCAGTGTTACGTGGTATGATCTGTTTGTACTGAGCGTGCTGTAGCTATGTGTGAGGCCTACAAGGTCTCCACAGTATTCTCCTACTACGTACCGCAGTGTAGCACAGGAGGGAGGATCCGGGGAGCTCCAGGCCTGTCAGCCTGATCTCGGTGCTGGGGAAGGTTATGGAGCAGATCATCCTGAGTGCCATCACGCAGCATGTGCAGGACAACCAGGGGATCAGGCCCAGCCAGCATGGGGTTATGAAAGGCAGGTCCTGCTTGGCTTACCACATGTCCTTCTATGACAAGATGACTGACCTAGTGGATGAGGGAAAAGCTGTGGGCATTGTCCCTCAGAACCTTAGCAAAGCCTTTGACACCATCTCCCACAGCATTCTCCTGGAGGCACTGGCTGCTCACGACTTGGACGGGTGTACTCTATGCTGGATTAAAAGCTGGCTGGCTGGCCAAGCCCACAGAGCGGTGGTGAATGGAGTTACACCTGGTGGTGTTCCCCAGGGCTCAGCATGGGGCCAGTCCTGTTTAATAGCTTTATCGATGATCTGGACAAGGGGATCGAGTGCACTCTCAGTCAGTTTGCAGACAACACCAGGTAAGGGGGAAGTGTTGGTCTGCTTGAGGGCAAGAGGCTCTGCAGAGGGATCTGGGCAGGCTGGACCAATGGGCTGAGGCCAATTGTATCAGTTACAACAGGGAGAAGTGTTGGGTCCTGCACTTGGGTCACAACAACCCCACGCAGTGCTACAGGCCTGGGGAAGAGCACCTGGAAAGCTGCCTGGTGTTGGAGGACCCTGGGGGTGCTGGTTGAAAATCAGCTGAACATGAGCCAGCAGTGTGCCCAGGTGGCCAAGAAGCCCAAGAGCATCTTGGCTTGTATCCAAAACAGTGTGGCCACTGGGACAAGGGCAGTGATTGTCCCCCTGTACTTGGCACTGACGAGGCTGCACCTCAAATACTATGTGTTCAGTCTTGGGCCCCCTCACTACAAGAGGGACATGGAGGTGCTGGAGTGTGTCCAGAGAAGGGCAGCGAAGATGGTGAAGGGGCTGGAGCACAAGTCTTATGAGAGGCAGGTGAGGGAAATGGGGACGTTTAGCCTGAGAGGAGGTGGCTCAGGGGGACAACTTATCACTCTCTACAACCGCCTGGAAGGAGGCTGTAGGCAGGTGGGGGAAGGTCTCTTCTCCCAGATAACAAGTAACAAGACAAGAGGAAACAGCCTCAGGTTACACCAAGGGAGGTTTAGATTGGATATTAGGAAAAATTCTTTCACTGGAAGGGTGGTGAAGCATTGGAACAGTTTTCCCAGGGAGGTGGTAGAATCACCATCCCTGGAGGTATTTAAAAAACATTGTAGATGTGGTGCTTAGTGACATGGTTTAGTGGTGGACTTGGCAGTCCTGGGTTAATGGTTGGACTTGATGATGTCAAAGGTCTTTTCCAACCTAAATGATTCTATGATTCTATGGATTACTCTTCGCCATGTTGCAGTTGAAGCCTCAGGCAGAGGAGTTGCTGATGTGATATGCTAGGTAATGAATTTCCTTTGGAAGGATCCTCCTACAGTAGTGTTCTGTGGCTTTTGAGCCAAAATCTGACTGAGCAGGAGCAGGAGAAAAAGTAGCTGCTTTTTGTTTTTTCTTTAAAAGAGTTAGTGTGGGATTACTGACCTCTTCACACCTGGGATAAATGCTGGACTTTGGCCTTAGTAAACAGAAATGGTGTTTCCAAATCATTCATTTTACCTTACAAATGTATAAGTAGAAATCATAGGAAGAAGATATTTTTTAGGATGTCTCTTGAGAAAATAAGCTGAAAAGAAAGCTACATCTCAAAGCAATCATTATTATTGATTATATTATTATAAGAAAGGGTAATCACCTTTCCAGGGTTGTGAGGCTGCATATTTATGCAGATGGATTTTGTTGGTGCAAGTAAGCCTGTTACTGTGCATTGCATTGCCCATGGTGGGACCCTGCAGGAGGCCCCAGGAGGGACCATTGCCTCCCATCCCATCAGAAGCCTGAGTTTCTGCTTTCTGGATTTGTGCTGGGTAGGAGCCTGTTACCTTTACTAACCATTAGAGTGAGAAACATGGTACCTCGGTTTCTGTATTTTACCATGTAGTTCCAGTGTGGATTCAGCAAATCTGACTGCAAACATAAGTGAAGTCAGTTGAACTTCTCTCAGCCTTCTATGAAGTTTTCACCTGAGACTTCTGCTGCTGATGTTTGTATTCTGAACTGGATCACCCACAGACGCTTTCTTTTAAACGTTTTACTACTCTGTGGTGGCATGATTTTCAGACTGCATTTTGCCAAAGTAACAGACCAACAAATCTGAAAAGAAATTGGACTGTTCTTAAGTTTTTCTTTACTGCTCAGCTTCTTAATTGTTTTTTCCTTTCCAACAGACAAAGACACAAACAGTGACAAGTGATAAATACAAGCTTTGATTTGTTAAACACATGTTAGCTGTGTGTTTAGCCCTAGGCAGTGAATTTCATTATAGGCTGGTTTACTTCTGGATTGGTTATTGTGGTTGTTTTCAATGCAAAAAGATTTGACCTGCCACCTTGACTGATTAGTATCAAAGGTGAGAGATAAAATAAAATGCAAGTAAACTGCACAGATAAAATGCAATAAAGTTCTCCAGAGACAGCTCAGTACTTGTTCTATGTAAAACAAGTTAAAATTCAGCCCATAATGGCTGCATTGCAATAAGAGACTGCAAATCTCTCTCATTGAAGTAATGAAAAATAATAGTAAGAAATATGAGAGATTTAATAAATTAATAATATATACACAATAATGCTGTGTCAAAACCCCCAAATTTTACTAAGGGTTCAGTTTCTTCTCTTAACATGTAATGTCTAGCACTGTGTTTCTGATCCAAGCTGCAGTTCACCTGCTTTTTCTGTTACGGCATACAGGTTTTCTATCATGATATACAGGTTTGCCTGAGCACTTCTTTTTGCCATTTCTTTGTTGGTAGTTAAGCTTTTTATTATGCAATACTTTACTGTTCTGTTGTTATTGCCTGAAATCTCTCAAAATATTCTCTACTGGCCTCATTTTTATGATTTTGCCACAGTTACTAGTGCTCTGAACCAGCAGCAAATCTCAGATGACTTATCTACACGGACAAATAGCATGGTTCCTAATTCATTACTCCTCTGTTTCTAAAAAAACACACCATTTTATCTAAGTAAACTTTGTTAGGATAAAGTATGGTAGGTATAGAGCTTTGAGAGTACACACAAAGTTCTCTCCTAAGAGAATAACTATAATAATATTTTCACAAATTATATTTTGTGTTTTGCAAAGAAAGAGACAATTCAGAATTTTTTAACTTTCCCCCACTATTAGAAAACTTGAGGTAAAAAAACCCTTGTTTTTACTTCAGGTTATTTTGTAAGAAAAAGGCTAAAATGGTTATTATTGGCTTTTCTAGAGTTATGATTTCATTTGCTAGCTGTATGTTACCAAATAATTTCTCATTCTTTGCTGATATTTAAAAATGTGAATTCACTCTGCTGAATTGCCCACAGCTAAGTAGTAATAGTTGGATTTCAGATCTTTCTAGAAGACACTGTATGTTTTCCTGAATGATTTGCATTTTTACAGTTCCTCACAGATATTATGAAGAGAAAACATGATGGTAAGAGCAGTAACATAATTAATGTGATGGTGACAGACCTGAGATAGCTCAGAAAGTACCATAAAAAATTAATTTCTGAAAAAAAGTTTAGATTTCAAAATCTTATATACTTTGCATGTGTTCAGATTTTTTCTGTATTCTAGTTTGGGTAATTGTTCTGGTGAATTGTGATTAACTGCCAAAAATCATATACAGATTAATAGAAACCCAAACCACGGTATATAATTTGCATGGCTGATCAATGTGAATAAAGAAAAGTAATGTCTCTGACAAGTAAAGGATAGATACTCAGGGCAAAATATTTGCAACCACATATGTGAAGATCTAGACACTACAAGCTACTCATAGATACAGTTTGATAAATAGTATTTTATTCAGTAAATCAGGAACTGGTTGTGAAGTATTTAGGTGGAAAGAAATTATCTTCTATCAGTTATTCATGAGCTCTGCTAATGACAATGATTGTATTCCTCTACTGTCTGTCATTACTTTTCTCTGTTCACTAGAAGTATTTTATATTTTAGTTCCCTCATGGATAACCTCAGCTGATTATAACGGTTAAGTTGAATACAGCAATAGCAAATACTAGCTTGTAGCAGCACTTATGAGCTTGCAGAGCTCATTTCTGTCCCCAGGCAAGGACAATCTTTCTTGAGGATCTTCCTTGCTTATGGAGAGAATTATTGGGAGCCAGTTGTGCTCATGCGTTAGCTGACATTGGCAGTACACCAGAAAAATAATGCCACACTCCCACCTTCCCTGCTTATAACACCTCTCCCCCAATGGAAGATAAGAATACCAAAATAAGTATTGCTATTGCTGCCAATGGGAGAAAGATCCTTTTCTATGTGTGCTCAGGCAGAAAAAAAAGTGTTTCTTAGCCACAACACAATGTATATGAAAGAACAGTTTTATGAATTCTAATGTTTCTTTTCCTAAAGTATCTTAGTACCCATTCTTTGTCTTTAAGGTTTTTCCTGCCTGGTACAAATCCATGTTTTATGTAGAAACATAAACAATGAACAGTGTAAGAAGGGAGGAAACACAACTATCTAATTATTAGGTAACACCTTTTGCTTGCCATGTTGGTCTGCCTGAGCAGCCGGGCTAAGTCTAATAGGGAGAAAGCAGACATAGCTAACAAGCTGAACAGCGTCAAGAATACCCATAGAAGACTCGGTCACCTTCCTCATCCGACTCTTACATTTTGTTAGGAATCCAATACGGACAGTATGTGTGATTACCTGGTATTTAGGTTGGAGAGCTATACCAGCTCTTTACCTTCAGCTGCAGCTAGCTTTTTTCTTTATAGGCTAGGAAGTATGTCTTTAGTTCTTTGTCTGTGGCTTTGTGAGTGTAGTGCTATTCTTGGGACTACCACCAGTGTGCTTACGTTTGCTCATGCACACACAAAAGTAAGGAAAAAAATACTACTTTGTTCCAGCCTCTTTTTGTAGTACTGGGATTTGCAAAAAACACAAATGCCCTCCAGCAAAGTGGTGCAATTGTTTTTTCTACATTCTTTTAATGCTGTTCTTTACTGCATATTCTTAGTTATGATAAAAAGCATGACTATCAAATGGATAACAGTAAGCTCATGGATTTTAAAAGGCTTATGTGCAAAAACCAAAAAAAGTTTGCTGCAGCTCTGAAAAAAAAGTGAGCTGATTTGAGTAGCAGCATATATGGGTGTAGTTTTAAAAATTCGGAGCAACCAGCTGCTATAGATAAAATTGGTAAAAGGGATATTTGTGTGACAAAGATCTTTGATTTGTTTTCAGAAACAGGTGAATATATATGAAGTTCAGATCTGCATCCTGTCTCCTGTAATGTCCCAAAAGGGCACAGGTATAAGATTCCATTTTGGGCTCACCTCTCATATTTTGCTTGTCACACTGAGACAAAGTGATATCAATTTCTTTCATCTGTTGTTGTCCATGTGCTTCCAATTAGTTTTTCATTCGTAAGAAACTGATAAATTGGAAGTAGTACTGCTCTTAATCTCCTCATAAGGGTCTGCCCCTTGCAATGGTATTCAGAACAGCTGTTAAGTCGAGTCTGTAGTATATATCAGTTTTCTGCCTGCTGCATCAATGCTCATTCTTTGTGCCTTTTTATCATTGATTTAGGGCCCAAGAAGGGTGAATTCCTCGGCCTCATATCCAAAGGAGCTTAACTGCTTTAGAAAAATGAAATTTTACTTGAGTAGATTAGATATTTTTATTTGCAAACTGTAGTCTGTTTTAAAACATTCACTGAGAAGAACATAGTCATCACAGCCACAGGCAGACATATCTCAGGGCACTGCAGATGAAGCAGGATTTTTATTATCATATTTCATCATCATAAGCAACTTGCAGCCTTACAGTTTTTAATTCAAAGATTGCCTACATGGCAGTACCACACAGCACGTTAATCATTGACACACATTGAAGAAAATCACTGTTAATTCACAAAACTCCTTCTTCTCTTCCCACCCAAAATATAAATGTGCACAGTCAGAGAAGCAGTAAGTACTAGTCACTTTGTAGCTTAAATCCTATAACTTGTTAGTAGAATCGTAGTGGTTTGTGGTGTGACTCGCAAGGATGGGCAATTGACTTCTTTGGCTTCCTTCTAACTGCCTGTTTCCAAAAATAAAGAGGAAGGGGGTGGGTGGGGGGGTGAGGGAAAGGGCACGTAGGAAAAAGGGAAAGAAGAACCAACCTAACCTTTTCTTAGACAGAGTATATCAGTAGGGCAGAAGACACTGTCCATGACAGATGAAACCATGCAGAACTTCACATATAGGAAAAGGGACATGAACAGACAACACTGAGTAAAAAACAAGCCAAAAGTGGAGTGGAGAAGGAATATACCATCAAAGAAAAAAATCCATGCAGAGAAGTAGGATAGATAGCGAAAGGACAAAGAAGAGGATGAGAAGAAAAGGTAGTGGGGGAAAAAACAAAGAGTTTAGTTTCAATAGTAACAGAATGCTTGGTAGCCTTGTCAGTGAAATGTACTACTGCTTTCTGTAGCATTGCTTTTCTCATATCTGGTTGCTGAAGTTTTTCAGGGAAAAGTTTAATTCTAGCTTTAGAACATTTGAAACAAGTAGATCACTTTATTGCTGTAGGAGAGGTATATGTCATGCTCTGTTTTGAAAGGCAAAATCTTTTTGAAGGGTAATACTTAACGAACAGTTTCCTTTGCAGTAGTGCCCATATCAATGCATCATTAGTTTGCAACATTTTACATAATTATTTGTAACATAGTTTTTCATTATGCTTAGGAAGTGTGTGTCTCTGAAAGGGTGGAGCATTAATTGGTCCAAAATCTTTGAAGATAAAGAACAGACCAGATGAAATAAGAGAAATTTTCCCTTGTGTAATACAACCTTTTCTTCAGTGGTCCTTTTTTATTTCTTATTTATGAATTCTGGAGGCTATCCAAAACAAACAAAAAGAAAAGAGAGCAAAATATGTCTGTACATAATGTCACATCAGGAGAAGAGACAAGGTAGAACACAAGACTCCAAATATCACAATCAGTTAAGCAGTTCACTCAGCTTTAGAGCAACATTGCAGAAGTTAACTGAGACAAGAGGAATTGAGATTACCCCCACTGGACTTCTAGCACTTACAGTTTTACACTGTGTATTTCACTGTCCCATGCAGTGCAGCCATAGAACTATAGTACTCTCTACCTTTTCGAAGTTACACTTGTAAAAACGTTGATGATCTCAACAAGATCTAAATAAATCACTTTTAAACTGCTAATGCACATTGGGTTAAGTTCCACCATAATTTTCTTTGTGGGTTATATGAGGGTCATTGAAAGCATAAATTAAATAGTTTGGGTTTAAGTGAGTCAACCTTAGCTTTCAGGCCGTTTTTGTCTTTGCAGAAAAGGACTGAAGAATTTTTCAGTTTTATTTACTAATGTTTATTTTTATTCCTGTGTTTGTGTCCATCTCCTTTTTCAATGTTTGACCTAAGCAAGAGTTTAACATTTTTTAATTCAGGGGTATTTAGAGTCAGGCCTGAATTCATTAGCCTATGACTTTCTGCATTTATCTAAGTTTCCAAATGTACTGGAATTTTGGCAAGAGTTCTAAGTCAAGCTCACGCTCTTCTAGAGTTTCTTGTGGTGTGGCTGGTTATCTCTTCTTGAAGTTCTGTGACTATGCAGGGTCATCTGAAGCAGAACAAGGTGTGCCTTGCTTTCTGGACATGATTCTTTAGAACAAACAGCTTTTGAATTGATAGTTGCTTCTGAGGACCAGGGCCAGATTTATTTTTTGAGTTTGCAGAGAATTTAAGATCAAAGTTTAAGGTCAGCCTTTATCAGTGGGTTATCAAGATATTTTATCCCTTGTTGCTGAAAGAGGAAGTGTGTCCTAGATTGGTCTTTGGTTAAAGCCTGTAGCTAATGAAGAAATAATACAGTAAGACTTTGGAAGAAACCATATATTTGTGATTTTTCTTATGCTCTGTTAAAAAATAAAAGAAGTGGCAGATGACATGCATGTTCCCTCAGTATTGTCAAATACATTCTTCAAATAAGAATTCTCAGCAATAAGAACTTCACTGGCTGCCTTCAAATTTGCAGTTCCATTTACTGTAGTCAGAAATAGCCAAACTCAGAACAGCATGCTTGAAAAAGTGATGAGAAGGGTAAAACTGAGCCAAAGAAAGATTCAAGGGTTCCCTAACATGGAAATACTGAATTTTTACTGAAAAGTAACCACATGTAAACTTGGGTTGACTGGAGGAACATTACTACCAGCAAAGTAATAGACAAACATTACAGGATGCATTGTCAGTAGAATTTTGGATCAGCTTGTTAAGAGTTTCCAAAAGTCATTTTTGGGTGGAAAAAAACAGAACTACAGTTTCCAAAGCATTCAGTAACTCCCTAAATGACTGTCATTTCCTGGTGAGTGTTTCAAATTTTGCCTTGGAAACTTGGCTACCAAGTTTGATGTTCAAGAGGTAGCTGAGTTCTGAAAATTAGCCCTGGTACATATGATCTGTTGGAGAGCTGAATCTAACTGTAAAAGAGGTTGTGTCCACCATTTCCTTTGCAAGCTAACTGGAAGATTACAGGTGCTGGGTTGGTGCAAATGTCTCTCGTAACCTCTGAGAAGGTGTAGCAGGGGAAGATGTTCCCGTATCTGCAGAGGTTTCTCCAGTTCAACATCCGTAACTGAAACCAGGAAAAAGGAGAGGACGTGGGAGAAGAGAGAGGGGTGGTTTTTTCCTCAAGGACTGCAGCCTTTTATCCAAGTGGCTTTTGTTCAGGTTTGTGCTGCCCTGCCTTAGAATGATTCCTATCCTGGGAGAAGTAGGAACAAAGACACAGAGCTGGCACTGCATGCAGCAAACAGGCCTTCTGTGCTAGGGGTGTTCTCTGAAGAGGCCTCAGGGCAACTGTAAATTGGGCCTATTATGTTCAACTTTGTCATGCATCCTTATGCTACACCATGAATAAGCATGGCTGGTCTGTAAATCTAGTCCATTGTATCTGGCTTACATTTGTTAAACTAATGCTTGGGGTTTTGTCTGGCTTTATTCATACCAACATCAAAACATTGAGTAAGAACAACAAATCAGAAACAAAAAACACAAACATTTAAAAATATTGCTCCCACAGATTGAAGCCCCAAGTGTGTTTTATATAAACAATTTGAATTGTGGCTGGATTTTTGACCAGATTCTTTCCCCTGAAGGACCTTTTGAAACAAAAACAAACTGAGCAAAACAAGTTTTGCTGGGATGGGCCTATGCCTGTTTTCATGTAAGCTGATGACAAACCTCAGAGCAGGAAGGCAGCAGTGTGCTGGAATCTGGTGTACATTGTGTTCTGCATGTTCCCAGCTGACTTGCCAGGAGTGATCTAGAACTGAAACAAGGCCCCCTTTTTACTAGGACACCGGAAAAGAAGTCATCACTAATCTAAAACAGTTTAGCTGTTTGAAAACAATAGACTTTGTTAATATGATACCCTGATTGTGCCTTATTCTCATGTGAATGTGCGGCCTGTGTTGCTGGGTCAGGAGGGTGAGAGCTTTTGAGAACTGTCCTTTCTCTTGTGTGGCCCATCAAAATAGTCTACATTTTGTCGCTGTACCGTTACCTGCTTCAGGGTGGGTATATAATGTCTCAGAGGAGTTGGGGAAGTAGTTGGCTTCAGCACTTGTCTACCAAGAGAACGGACCAGCCATGGGAGTTTGGAGTAGGTTGCAGCCCCCCACCTGTTCAATGTGACTCCATCGTCATGCGAAGCCTACAGAGTTCAGCTCATACTTGCAGAGGTGCTTATGAAGCTGTTTCCAGTAGGATAGTCCAAGATTATTTTCACATGAATGTGCTGTGTATCGTGGGATTGCAGGGAAGGAGGCAGGAGGGTTCACATCCTACTGATGAAAAAAATGGAAGGTGAGGCAAAGTTTTGCTTGTGATAGCTGGTTGAATTTATTTTAATGGGTCACTTTCATGAAATACTTGGGTACGGTTTCTGTAGGTGCTATATCATTGAACAAAGTAAGTCTCCTACCTGGAGCAGAGGAGGCGAAAGTGGAGTCCCACTGTGGAGTATTGTGCTTAAGTTTCAGGGAGACTGGGTAGAAGTGATACAGATTATTAATGGTATTGCTTGTCAGGCTTTTTATTTAGCCTCAAATTGGAAAGCTACTCCTTTATTTCTAAACCTTCACATTTGCATCCCTTTGATATGAAATACTTGTGAACTAACTAGAGAACAGAGCTGTGAGTTCAGTAGCCAAGAGATCCTTGATTTATTAACAGAGTTCCATGGGCTTGTGTGCAACATCTCCTCCTCCTGCATATAACAAATGCTGCAGTCAGAGGCAGAGGCAGATGATGAAGGGCCCAATACTTCAGGGTACAGCAGTGGTTATCCACACATCTTGTTTAAAGTCCATAATAATCATTACCTAAATAAGACCATTCAATGCGAAAAAAAAGATGGAAATGTGGATTCTAAATGACTGCCTACAATTAGAAGTTTATAGTACAACTTGAAAAGTAAATTGGGTTGCACAATGTAGGCAACTGCATGGCTGTGAACAGAGTTTCCTACTTCATATGTTTCATGTTTAAGATGGAGGTAATATATATGCGTTGCGAAACAGTAATGAATAATAATTGTGATGTAAGTACATAAAGCATTTAAGCTGCAGTAACTAAGTGTTGCATTGTGCCCTACAATGTCATGGAGACACTTAAAGGGGACATTTAAATTACTTCTAAGACATTTTGTCATCTAGTTATTCTAAGTATAGCTGTGGATGTACAATTACGGTTTAGATCACTAATACCCTACTAATGATGCCTTTGCTAATAACTTGGAGAAAACATTTTAATTTTGTTGCATAGGAATTTCAGAATCATATTTGTGGTGCTTGTCAGACTCCTGGAAGTTTAAAGACACCAATGTGCCTTCTTTTTGGTGTATGTGTGAGACTATAGCCTGCAGATTTCTGTGAAACAAATGTTGTATTTTTAGTGTAGTCTTATGCAGGAGGACATCTGAAAAAAAGTCTGCTTTAATTCAGCAGAGTTAGTAGTCTCCTCACTGGAGAAACTACCATGCACAGAACTGGCCAGTTAGGCTGTATCTGCGATTAGAAGACTTTGAAAATGTAACTGTACTGCAGATGTATGCCAGCAAACCTCCTTGCTGGAAAGGCATCTTGAAGCAGTTCTTAAAGCAGTTTACCAGATGGAATGAATTGTTCTGGTAAAAAAAAAAGGAAAAGTAATATTTCTAGCTCTGAGGACTTTTATCAACCCAGATGATGGTAAGAAATAAATGCATTGATAGCATTTGCTAATGCAGACTAGGCCTTAAACTAAACTGTTGTTCAGAGCAAAGGCCAAATTTCTGTTTCTTCCACTTAGGAAATTTTCATTGCTTTCTCAGGAAGCAGGCTGTGGACCTTCTGCTTGGTGTGCACCCAGGGAAGTCTTGATTTATATACAACCATTGTAGCATAGGTTTAAAGAGCTCAGGTTTAGGTTTTCCTTTGGTATGAACCCTGCCAAACATGGCCTCATGATTAAATTAGAGTAGTGCTCTTTTCTTTTGGGTGACATTTGAATAAACACCAGTATTTAGTCCTGTAGGTTCCTAAGATAATCAAAATAAACGCAAAGTGCCAGAAGTACATCACACTGTCAAGCTGCTGGCCCATATACAGAGCTTAGTCAATACAATGAAGAAGGTCCCATAGACTGAGTGGGTTTTAGATGAGATCAGAAAAAATAAAAATAAGAGGGACTAAATTGGCCCAGCAGTGCCCAGTTTCCCTGAAAATGCCTTTTCTGATACTGAAGAGCAATTTATTATTTATTTTTTCAACATTAGAACATTAGTTTTTCATGTGGCATTTCTCAACAAATACAGATTTTCCAGGGCTGAAAGGCAGTGAATGGATAACCCATGCTCACATGCTCTGGGGCATGCAGTGTGGTTGCAGCTGCAGTGTCCTCCCTCCACCTCTCCATCAGAGCATGGCAGGACTCAGCCCTGTTTTTCACAGCTGTATTTTCTTAATTTCTTCTGAAAGCTCTCAGGCATACACTTCAGCAGTATAATGTAGGCAGAGAGATTTAACAGGCCTAGCTACAAGAATGTTATTATATATTATGGGAAGATCAAATGTAAAATGATTGGATAGACTTGTTTCAATTCATGAACCGTGTTCATTCAACACTAAATCCAAATGCTTCCCATGTCATCAGAGATTACTTACAGAGTGAACTGAGAGGTCAGTCCCATGTATCCTGTTTGCCTGTTGCTTGTATTGGAGTCCCATAAGTTTCTCCTCTCTGCTCAACCATAGTATTTAGATAAATTGAAATACATGCAAATCTTTTCGTGAGCAGTGTGCTATAGTGTTGGAAAAATAAGAGATTAATTAAGATAACAGTATCTTCTGTAAACTTGAAAACAAATCATTTTTAATGCCTGAAATTACAGGTAAATTTTTCAAAAAAGTAAGGCATTGATTGCATCTGGAACTAGCTCAACCTGTGAAAACATTCTTCTTCCAGACATTAGCTTAGTTGAGCCCTTTTAAGTACATGTTCTGTAATGGTCTTTGGCTACTTTTAATGTCATTTTTAGGTACAGCTGAATCTAAAGAACTGCAGTTTACTTAGTCATTATATAATTTGTCTAGATTGATCAGTTTAATATCTGATTTTTCAAGATTTCCTCACAATTCTGGAATTTTAGCAATGCAGATATTTTCCAATTGCCCAAGGCAATAATAGATGTGGTGTGCAAACACTGCTTTAAAGAGGGTGTCTGTCTGCTGATTTACATATTTTAAAAGTATTAAGATCAAAAGTAATGAGAATTTAATCCATATGGCATGTAGAAGATAAATAGGAATATTAATACTGTATCAAATACTAATTAAAGGAAACACCAGTCCTATTTTTAAAATCTTGCATGCAGATGAAAAAGTAGTCATTGCAAAGTTAAGATCTGATTCAAAGAATTTAAGAATTAACAGTTTTCAGCCACAGATTCTAACTGTGAGGCTGCGTTTATGTGCTAGGCCAAATTCTGGTTTCATAGTACTTTGCAGGATCACTGCAGTATCCCTGTCTGTCCAAACATCTCAGGTGACTCTAAAACTGAAAACTACTACCAGCTTTTAACAAGGAAATTCCCTTTCATTATCCAATAAGCTGAAATACAGATAGTATCCAACTTGCCTAAGCATACCTGCCTGCAGCAGTGCTAGTCTCTAAAATAGACCAATTTGTGGGAACCCTGTTAGATTTTTATCAACTCTTGTATGCAGATTGCAACAGTGGGTGAAGAAAATGTCATCAGCTTCACAGAAAACTTCAGGTAAGAGTGGTCAAGATGAGTCATAAGTTTGTCATGTCTTTGGGCTAGACTGGATTTCTGTATTTCACTGTTACGGAATTTATAGGTGAAAGTGCCTTGGGATGTGTGCTCTCAGCAGGATAGCAAGTACTCAAAAAACTGGCTTCGGATGCACTGGAACTAGAAGCTTTAGTGCAGTGTCAGCCTCACACTCCATGCAGACAAATTAGGCTTAGCAAGACACGTGAGATACATTTAGTGCATCATGATCTCTTAAGTCTGTAGACCTTCAGTTCTCCATTAAGTCTTTGTTATAAGTATCAAAGTATGGGGATACACTTTTAGCAGAGGAGTGAGCTTGCAGTGAAGGGTTACCTTTGAAATATGAGAAAAATAAACAGGGGGAGCTAAAACAAGTTTTGCTAGTACTTCATAGTCTTATGAGAGAATAAACTGCATCATTTGCTGTAGCAGGCTGAAAAAGACCTGAGAATAACAGAAGTAATGATTTTTCCTCATTTGTGGCTTGAACAGTATGTATACACCAAAGCTGTCTGACACGCAGCTGAGCCTGCCAGAGTGGAGAGGAGTCTGAAATGCTGTATCTTGCTCAGTCTTGTGCACTACTCTAATTCTTTCCTGTAGGTCTGTGGTTCCTGTGTGTTTCTGTAGTAACTATAGCAAGTAGTCATCACGATACAGCAAATCTTCTGAAGGTTCAATAAACCTCCACTGTTGCTGCTGTTCCCTTCTGCCAGATCAGAGTGGTCAGGACAAAGTTGTTTTGTCAGTGGATCAACAAATCACAATTCTTCTGCAACCTTCCATCTGCTTTTAAACTGCTACTCCATTCTAGAGCAAATGGTGCAGCAACACATCAAGCAGGTACCAATTGTTCCACACATACATGGACCAAAGTTATCCAGGAGCTGCCCTCTCAATGCAAGAGGAAATTTGATGATTGGGAAAAATGTAGTCCATTGTATGTAAAGCCAATCAGCCGGATGATGAGTGGGGATATAGACCCATCTGCTTCTTGTCTTCTTCTAGGAAATACTAGGTAGAGGCAGCAACTGCATACTGTGCCTCTTCTTTACAGTCAGTTTAAGGATGATTTCACACAAGTACCAGCCCCAGTCCATCTAGAAGAAGCTGAGCTTTGTCCTGGGTGAGTTGATGCTTTCTTTCCCCAATTGTCATTTCAAATATCTGGTGAGAGTGCATTGGCTCTGTGCTTTCTGTGGGGAACAACCTCCCTGGGAAGGAAGGATGTGGTTATGCTCATCAAAGTTTTGATTGCTGAGTGGCTACAGGGCCTTGTATTCCAAGTGTGTTTGTTTCTGTGCCCTTTCCTGCAGAATAGCCCAGGTAGTGTTTTAATAGTTCTGTGTATTTTGTAAAGGACCTTTTAAATATTAAATAGACTTTCATTTTCCAGCTGGAAAATTAAAACATGGAAGTATTTCACAGATCCTTCATCCAGTCTTGAAGCAATTTTGAAATGTTAACTGAAAAAATCTATCTGCCTTGGAGCATTTTTTTACATCAAACATTCCATGAAAATATTTTCCTCAAACTCTTTAAGTATTTCCAAATATCAAACAAGAAGACAGATGACTTTTTCAAGTATTGGTGATGGTCTAAGGCAGCTAGTGTCAAGTTCACGTATTTTTTTAAAACAGAGTAAGTAGTGTAAACATTATAGTGGGGAAGACTGGCAGGCATCACTCTTTATCACCAGCACGGGCTGACACACTGATGATGCTGATTCGTGTTCTGATAGAGGTGTCATAGTCACCAAATAAATAGAGTTTGTGTTGGGAAACATTTTGACCTACAGAGCAAGAACCAAAGAGAGGCAAATAACTAGCACAATGAGTAGTTTTGGAGATACATATACAGGAGTTGCCGTTCCTTCCCTCCCCATACCGTTACCTTCTCAGCTCCATCTTGGTTTAGTTTTTGAAATAGTTTCTAGTAGCCATGGAAAAGCCTTCACTGCCCTTTTCAGAGCTGGGGAAGAGCAAGTGGTGGTGATTGGAAGAGGGATAATTATCTTTACCCTTCAAGACAGGCTGATTTCCCAAAGAGAGAAGACTCTTAATTCCTGTAGCATAGTGTGTATCATACCTGTGTGGGTATGTTTAGAATGCACTGTTGGCTCTGTATCTATCAGATAATAAAGTTCAGCTTGGATCAGCGTTAAGGTTAGGTTAGTGCCGTCTAGAAATTCACTGGGCAGAAGTTTATTCTAGGATTTTATCGTGGTTCTGGGCTTAAATACTTTCTTCACATCCTTCCTTGTCTTTTGTATTTACTGTCTGGATAACCCCTGTCCGTGTCCTCTAGCTTACTTCTTAATTTCTGCCTATGGGCTTAAAAGATCTTTGCTGGTTTTAGTGGGGGAATTGGAGATCTGAAGCCCAGATCCCCATCATATTCATCTCAGAGTTTGACAGCTTTATAGCCATCTTCCAGGAGAAAAATAAGTCCACCAGAATGCTTTTACTTAGAGCTGAACTCAAATTAGTAGAGCTGGATTGAGAAGATGCTCATCCTAGAGAACGTGCTGCTTCCCAAGATTGTGCCTGTATTTCCTTAGGGTTATGGTTTCCAATCTGGTTGTAAAATAAGGTTAATCTCCCAGCGGCTCCCAGCTCAGCCTGAATAGGCATCTCTAGGTAGTAGAAATTCCTTCTGAAAGCCTAGGTTGTGTAAAACCTCCTGTTTAGAGGTCTGTGTGCTAGGCTCCAGTACTTGCTGTAGATCAGTGTCATTGGGAAGCGCTATTGAGCTGAGTCAGCTGAGCAGCTAAGGTAGCAAAGCAGAATCTCAGAGTAAACTCAATACTCAAGAACAAAAACTCATTCAAAGCAGTGCTCAACACAACCATCTTATCCACACTCAGCCAGATCTTTTGCTGCATGCACTATCATTTTATTGGCCATTTTTGCACCTTTCCTGAAGCCAGGATGTTCGGTACAGGCACATCTGAATTGTTCTGCCTTTGAGAAAACAAGCTTCCAGAAGTCTGTGACAGCTACCTCTGTGTGATACGAGTATTACTGACCCTTTGTAAGTCAATGTGTGCCACCCATAGTGTGAGAGTCTTTTCACAAATCTCTAAGCATAAAAGAGGTTTTTGAATCTTAAAATCTTGAAAGGCCCCTGAGGTTCAGGTGCTGTCCTGCCACATGCAAGAGGATGTTGTAACTGGTGTCTGATACTGGGAGATGTCTTTCCCAGGTGTCGCATGCTGCCAAGTTCCAGACTAACAGCTCAGAGAAGCATCCTGCAATTTCTTCAGACTCCTCATCTTGTGCCTAGGCACTGCAAGATGCCACTGCATATGTTTAGGTTTATTCATTTGTGGAGGATGAAATGCTTAAGAATGCCAGTTCCCCAGAAACTTCTCTTAATGCAAACTTTGACATAAATAGTAAAGAATGAAGGTACCTTTCAGGAATGCAGGAAATAATGAGTCTGTGCTTTATTTAATCACAGCTAAGGAAAAACAAAACTAAAAATTTTGGTTTGATTTCAGCATATTGCCTTAGTTCCCCTGACCTACCAAACTGGGGACAGAGGCTTTTCTGCCTTTATTCCCATTTCACAGCAGGATTTCTGCTAAATGAACTTTTTCAGTGAGTTGATTAATCTCATTTCATATCTGCTGCGCTTTTTTACCTTTCTCTGATGCTAGTCATGAACATACCTTTTGAATTCCCCTCCCTGTTGATGGACTTCAGCTGGGCTGAAGAATCTAGACATCATCTGACAGGTCATTTTTCAGTGGAGGTGCCAGTTAGTGCAGTGTTACTCCCTCCAGTGTTCACGGGTCATTCCTGTTTCTACCAACACATCTGGGTAAAATACAAGTTATATATCAGCCAGCTCAGTTGCATGATCTAGTCAAAACAGAATGAAGAGAATCAGCAGCAGGGGAGATAGTCTGCTGAATATGGCTGAATGTGTAAAGATAATCCTAGTGGGCTCTAGATATAGCCATTTATAAAATGCAAAGATGCCTTTTCCTAGCAGACAGGCTGGTGAGGGCATGGTATTTAAAATAAATTTAAAAAAATATGAGCAAGGATTCTAATACATCACTTTTTGGTAATGTACGATTTCAAAACTATTCATGTACAAAGAAATTAAATCAAGAAATACAGCTGATTACTGGTTCCTGAAACAGACTAGAGAAGGTGATAAATAAGCAAACTAAAAAGCAGCTTAACCTATAAAATGGCCACTGAGCCATTTTCAATGACCAGGCAAACAGCAGTATATGTATGTATATGTCACCTTTGGAGCATCTGAAATTTGGAACATCTCATCAATAAGGAGTGTAAGAATAAGGATTGTGAGAAAAGTTTCCCTTTCCTGTGCAGAGGTATGCAGTGCAATGTCACATCCATAAGGGTCAGTGATCAAAACTGCAAGTGTGTACCTTAACTCTAAGCCTGGCTTTCAGAGCTGTGAGGACTCAACAGAACTGTGGCCACTTTAGTATCTCTAGTAATTTGTTAACCTAGGAAGTTGTCTGTGCCTTGAGTAGATCTTGTAAGTAACGCAGCTGCTCAAAATATGCCAAAATTCCAATAGTCATTATTATATCACAATTTAATTCAGAACATTTAGATATGAGACACTTTCATTGCTGGATAGATGTTTGACCACTTGTCTTCAGCACACTTACAAAATCTGCTATGTAAGAGCATAAAAAATGTTGCTAGATTTTGCAGGCCTTTTCCTCTCCCACTCCCTCATCCACAGACTGATGAACTGCATAGGACCAGGAATTACGAGTGGAAATCAAGTGTCTCAAAAAACTAAGGGGCTGTAAAGGGATTACCTAAAACTGCTGTAGAATGTAATTGCTCTGGAGCCCTGGACATGCCTTATCAGCACCAACATGCTGCTTTCTATATATGAAACTTTTAAAGGAACTCTAGCTATTCTGCTGTCCTACCATGATTCAGAAAGCTGAACACATGCCCTCTTTACCGTGGAGCACCCTTCAAGGAATGCATTCCCTGAGCAGACTTGACCAGGGAGAAGAGACGATGATGAGCCTGTGGATCAGCTATTATGAATACCCAGGAAAGGATCAAAAAAACCATTACTGGTGCTGCTTCAGTCCAGGGGTAAAATGGCAGCTGCAGAGAAGCCGCTGCATAGCCATGTCTCCTGTCTATGTATGGAGAGCAGATTTTATTCCTTCCTTCAGTCCCCACAGGCAAATCCCAGTTACTTGGAATTTGTTCAGGAGAAGGGTGAATTTTACCCTGAAGGAATTAGGAAGCATTATAGATTCAACATATGGGACCATATGTCATTGTATTGTTTCCAAATGTTTCTTTTTGAGCTTTTTCCTTCCATTGCGGACAGCTTATTTCACCACACATTGTCTAGAGAAGAAGGGAGTTTCATATTCCCATTTCTTTCATTAAGCCACTATTAAATCTATATCAGTTTCATAATACTGTTTGTCAACATTATTTCATCCTTTGTTTCAAACATGCACACCATAAGTGTGGTTTGAGGCAAGTGATTTGAATATGTTTTTAAGGCACTGTCAATATGAGAATATTGAGAGAATATGAGCAGAGATGGTCCTCCACCATCCCTAACCCAAAATGCTCCACTTAGTTATACTTTCACAATCACACCAAGCTTTCCGCTTAAGCCTTAATAGAAGAAAACCAGCACTGATGTTTGAGCGTGAGTCTAATTAACATTGGAGATGCATGGATTCTGCCCTCTTCTTGCTAGGCAGATCAATATCCTCAGGTAATGTAAGTTGAGCTGCTCTGTATCTCCCTCTTTTGCTGTGATTTTCTACTCCAGCCCTGGAGAAGAGCTCTGGTGTCCAGTGACATGTGTTTTAAATCATGTTTTGGGAAAGATGTAAATACAGAAAACTTGATGTCAGGCCCAGACAAAGCACTGGGCTAGCTCCCAAGGCCCTTCTGCATCTGGGATCGTTTGATGTCAGGAAGGTCCTCCACAGTCAGAGCCATCAATGGTGGTGGCAAAAAGGCACCCTTCAGATAAGGCTTTCCATGGATTTGTTAACAGGCAGTTTAAGTATTAAAGTCTTTTGCTGAGCTCCCTGTCTATACAAAGCTGTGGCTGGCTGGGCGCTGACCTCCTCTGAAAAGGAAGGTGGGCTGGGGGGCACAGGAGATTCACCCTGTCCAAATGAGTGGAGGTGGGGACTTCTGTGATCTTTGAGGAAGTGTTGGGGTAGATGGCTCCATCCTCAGTCACTCTCATGCTTGTCATGTTTTTCATAGTTATTTTTTGTGTCTAATTCTGTGTCAAACTGTCTGTCTGCACAAGCCTGCATAGTTCCTGGACCTTTAATTTATCAGAATTGCCAGATTTGACTCAATCAAAGTTTTGCTGAGCAATTATACCTTCACATCAGACTAGTTGAAGGCAGCCACACAGGTGAGTGCTAAAGGCCGCATTCGTGAAGGAGTTGAAGTGCCTGAAAGAGTCTACTGAAATGTGCACAGCTGGCATCAGCAGACCTTAGATTCACAGGTACACTGGAAAATCACCCTAGACACAGGACAGCTGACTTCTTGGTCTCTGTGAGCTCAATAGAGCTGCTGTTTGTTTTTCTGCTCTGGGACCTAGGATCTTTTGACACTTTTCTGGGCATTATTGTTTCCCTAAGACTAATAACCATTAAAATCAAGCTCCGTTGGAAAAGCAACTGGGAAGCAGAGACATCTTAAATAGAAACCAGTTTTAAAATGTGGAGTTGGCATACATTTTACATTTTTATTGAGTGTGTATTTACCAATTAGTCAGCAGCCTGAGCCAGTGATTTAATGAACTTCGTGTGATTTATGCATAGCTTTTATTAATTGTGCCAATAGGGATAAACGCTGGATACAAATAGATGCAGATGTCTCACTTCTTTCTCCTTTAAGTAATACTATTTCTTATCATTAAGCTACTTTATTTTTAACTACTTTACATGTTGGAAAGTGATAATTTCTTGCCTTCCATACTGCTGTCCTTCCAAAGGTAAGGTTCAGAACTTTCACCAACCTATATTTTCGCTGGCCTGGGCTATGCCCAAGGCAGATACAGAAGTTCAGAGGAGAAAGCATTTTCTCCTTCTCCCCCTTCTCCCATCAATGGAATGTACATTAAGTAGTAAGTAGGCCACAGAAACAGAGAGCATGTGAATGACTTGAGATCCTGGTAATTTGAGCAGTCAGAGGAAAAGGGGGGCCAGCACCTGGCTTTCAGTCTCTGTTTCAATGAATATTTAACTACTTTATGTAAAGTGGAACACTTTCAACAAATGAGGCTGAGAAACCTACCTAATAATGTTTTCTAGCCCAGCAGTTAGGTTACTCTCCTGAGAAGCGTGATGTTTGGGTTCAGGTCCCTGTACCAAATCACTTAAAGGAGGTGTTTGAAGCTACATATTTCACAGCCTAAGAACATGGCCTAATCACTGAGTTTTTGGATATCAGGGGTGGCAGCACTACCTCCTCTGTTTTGGGAAAGGAGTCCCCTTGTGACAAAATCAAAATGTTTTGTTTTTGAGATGCCAGAATGAATTGTTTCAACATCTCTGAAGTTTTTTCATGTTATTTCAGCTGAAACTGGTAGCTAATATGACCTGAATTCACAAAAAAGTTTCTGTTGCCCTAAAATTCTAGTATTGGTGAAGAAATAATTGAATAAAAAAGAAGCCTGACTAACTTCTAACTCAGGTGCAGTTACAGTTGTCTGGTCATTGCACTTCCTGAAGGGAGCCCGTTAGTGGCTATGCTTTACAGTTTTTATTGGGATGCTTCTCTTCCGCATAGGTGGAAATCCCTCCCCTTTAGAAATAAGGACGGCTGTGATCTTGAGTGCCCAGAACTGAAAGCAGATTTAAATTATCCTGGTGCAGCATGCTAATGGCCCAAAAGTCAGAACACCTTTCAGAAATCTTTACACATTTGCACCCATTAAACACCATTTGGAGCTTACACAACTAAGTACTAGGCTATTTTTAAAGATAAAACCCCTTACATATATTGGCAAATCTAGTAGGATCAGTTTATTGACTTTTTATGCTACTTTAATAGTTTCTCATGTTCAAATGCCAGTAATCTAGAAGAGACTTTGATACCTTACACAAAGAAAAAAAAAAAACATAGGCACTTAATTTGATGTCATTGACTGTGGGGTTTTTTCCCCGTTAAGTATGGACAATAAGCATGTTTTTCTGATGGATACTAACTTAAATTGCCATCGTTCTGTTTTTACTAGATGTTGGAAATGTGGCTGGATGCCATCTTGGTTACACTTGGCAGCAGCAGGGCACTTTTTATCCACAGGTTTGCCCTAAGTTCTTTAAATGAAGAAGTAAAGTGCAGTTGCAGGCAGGATCACTGCTTTTGTCCCTTTGTTTTACATGCAGTACCAACTTTGCCTCCTCTTCAGTGATGTGATACATGACAGGACATGAAAAATTTAGTGCTGACTATTTTCATCATCCACAAATAAGATTAGAAGAGGAAATCAGGTGTGCTCTCTCAGCTCCTTGGTGCCGTTGAACTCTGCTACCATGGTGTTTCATTACAAGGATGAACTCTGGCGGGCTCAGCCTTCTTTCTGTGAGTGCAGGCTCACAGCTAGTGTTTGGGGACTCAAGTCTTCCTGGAACAGCAGCACAAGCTACTGCTGTTTCTTGTGTAAGAGGAGCAATACATCATGTAGATCTTCATAATATGATTGACTGTCTCCCCTTGTGTGCGTTGAGCTCCAGTGAAATAAGTAATGATGATGTTTAGAATGTCATCATTAGACATCTGAATTTAACACTTCAGCAGAGATGACTGGGAAATTCATCGCTTACAAGGCCAATGTTGCAAATTCTGTGTATGTTCAAGCTGTTATCCTAGTCCTGGCTGTCTGCAGCCATGGGGAAAAGGGAAAGAACAACTGTAATGAGGACATTAGCCCTTTGCTGGCACTGTCAGGTGGTACAGGCATCTTCTCATCACAGGTCACACAGCAGCTGTGTAGCCTGCCTGCTCGCATCCTACCCTGCAAAGCTTTATTTTGAAACATAACAACTAGAGCCTTCTTTCTTTTTCTCTGAAAAATAAATACACAAATGCATAAAGCTAAGACTTCATACGCAAAACAGCTACCTAAGTTGATTTGTATCTGCATGAACTTCCCAGATCGGTTCCTAATAGCAGGACACACATGCCAAATGTAAAGTATGGTAAGTTTAGTTAACCTCTACTATATATTTTAGAAATTAAAGTAAGGCTTTATGTTTTTGTGTAAATAATGTTGCCCTTTTGGTACTGTGGATTGTTCTGAACAAAATCATGTCAACATAATGATGAAAGAACAGTAATTTTTTTTTAACAAATATGTGTTACTGGTTGACAGTAGTAAAAAGGGATAAATCATTAAATAACATGTATTTTAAAGCGTATTTGTCCCATCCTACAAGGTCTCACATGATCCATCATTATGCGGTGGCAGAACGCGCTGACTTCATGTAGGTTGCTGGCATGAGTGTTTGCAGTACAAATTGAAAATCTTGTTTTGCTGTATGTGGTGTTGTAGACAGTTCTTTTCTAGAAAATTACATCTTCACAGAAGAAGAAATATCTTTGGTACGTCATATTTTTGTGGCTTCTTTTTGAAGTTGCAAATAATGCAAAAGCACCTAATCAAAAATGAAATGTGTGATGAGAGGGAGATAATTCCCTGCCACTCTACCTTGTGAAAACAAACAGTGAACTGTAAATTATGGTCCACAAGTCATGTTTCTTTGCTTTTTTTTATATTATAATTTTTTTTTCAAAAATTATAATTTTATGGACCTCTTTGAAGTGATTTATGTGTTTTGTACATTATTTGAAAACGTAAATTTTGCTGATTATCTTGATTTTGCCTCTGTCTACCCACTAGTCTCATATTCATTTAATTTAGACAATGCTGAGCAGCTAGCTACATGTGGAATTGATACTTTCCATGAAAGCAAAAGTTATTCTTGTGCTTATTTTATCAAAGAACCTAACATAAGAATTTTTCATCAAAGAATAGCTTAAGTACTCCTATATGTTACTGCTAGTGTGTAGAAAAATGTATGGCTCTCAATTATCACTGAACTAAAACTGCTTCATGAGTTAGTTCAGGTATTGTGTAGACAGAGTGAGTGCTGGACTTTCAAAAGTTACTGCTTTCTACAAACGAAGGTAAGTGCATATTTCTCCCTGCACATAGCCTTTTATTTCGTAGGACCTTTTAATAATCAAAATAATTTAAAACAGTCCTTTGTAAAGGGAGGCATTTAAAATTCTATTATACATTTCTATTTTAATCATATTTCTCTAAACCATATTAATAGCAGTGTGGTTTTCTGATACTTTGTATTTTTTCCCTTGTATTTTTATGCTCAGCGCTGGGGCTGGCTTCAGAGGAACTAATTCTAGTAGTGAAGGTGTGCATCAATGTTAGTGTTTTCAGGATATGAGCCTTTCTGCTGGGGACAGGATATTGTCATTATTATTATGGCATTACTTTAATAGGAGATTCTGGTGAATCTTTTCACAGCAGTAAAACTCGTTTTTAGGTTTTGTCTGCATGGGAAAGTTAGTATAGCATAAGCCATAATATAAATTTATGATACAGCGACTCAGCGAATGCAGTGCTTTGCAAAGTCGCTGAAGCTAGATGTGAATCAGACCCTGGAGGCAGTATAGCTGGATGAGTGCAGTGCCATGCCTAAGCTAATTAGTACTACTGAGAAGCAGGATACGTTATGGAAGAGAATTATGTTAATATGGCCATACTTCTCGGCTATCCGAAAAGATAAATCAGAAGTAGCATTCTGTGGCAATAGGTACGTTTACAATGAGCTAGTTTATTCATGTTGTAACTCTGTGTGGTCCTTTGTAGGTCATTCACACAAGGAATTAGTGCACAGTAACTGATAAAGTGTTAACTCACAACTTTGCATGCTCTGCAATACCCACAGACCCAAGTACAGAATCAGGACACAAAGAGAATTTGATGTTGCTATCACCAGCTATTCTATAGGGATATATTATTCAATTACCAGCCAAGAATCTAGTACAGAGTTGTAAGAAAGGGACTGAAAAATAGTCAAATATCTATAGTAGATAAGAGGAGGAAAACATGTCCAAATCAATTCCCCCCCCAAATTTCTGAAATCACTTAGTCTGTATTTTCTGGAGTGACAAGAAATTCCATATATCTACACTAAGATACCATGAAGGACACTGATTTTTCCAGAGAGGGTAAGCTGTAGTGGTTTAAAAATCAGCCCTCCTAGTGCCTCAGTTTGAGCACTGAAATCACTACTTACTTTGGTAAAAAAGAGTTCATTAAGCTCTGCAGAATAAAATGTCATCAAAGTCACCAGAATTAGTCATGTATTGTGAGAAAAATTAAAAATCCAACTAATTCTGTAGCATTTAGCAATTTAAAATGTGACACTCAAGTACAAAGGCTGTGCTCAGAGGGGAATATGATACAGTGAGCTGGTGTACTAATGCAAGCTGTGCCCTGTCAAGAAAGGTGATTTCAGAACAGAACAACATATTGTCACAGAAGCAAGTCACTACAGTATCAGAAAGTTTGTATATGTGCACATATGTTATGTTTTCCTCTGCTCCCCTGAGCTGAAGTCTTTGCCAAATTTTTCTTTAAATGCTTTTAGGAAGGACTGGATGAAAAGTACACATATTCTATGTGCTTTGCACTCCCTAAACTCTTAACTGCACGTGGTGTGGCTAGGAATCATGAAATACATAGCCCAAATTGCTTTATTAGGATTGAGATCCCAGTGCTGAAATTCTTTGCAGACCTCCCTTAGTTTTCTGAATACTCTTTGCTGCTACGGGAAGCTGCCATCTACCTTTTCAGGATGAATATTAATGAACTACACCTCTGGAGGTAATGGCCCCTTATTTTTGTACATGTCTAGGATTCTACCATGAGATTCATAGTGTAAGTTGTCAATAAAAGATTTGGCATTTGGATTTGGCAGGAGGATAAAAAACCTAGATGCTCTTTCACAGGATACAGATGCCTTTAAAGCCTGAAGATTTTTTTTCTAGTGGTACTTGTTTTTCTAACTGTCATTAACTGAATAGTTTGCTCATGCTTCTTCAGTTTCTCTTTCAAAAATTCCCTCAGAATTTACTGGCCTGACTTCAATTTGTAGATGACTTGTGACCCGTCTCTAGTTGTAGGTCTAACGTTAGAAGTCCCATTAGCAATTAACAACCCCATAAAGGAATGGATTGCTGTAGCACGTAGGTCAGCAGCATTAGTTTTCTTTATTTAGCCAAGATACCTTCTTTACTTCCAACATTTACAAATGTCAGACCAAATCACTGTAGCAGCACTGGGAAGCAAATATCTAACTAGCGGCATTTTTGCAGACTTCAGTCAAGCTTTCTTTAGTACTTCCTTTGAAAGTCACTGCTGCCGACTACCTTGAATTCAGAAAAAAACTTCTTTCTTAATGAAGAAATCTACTGAGAGTTTTATCTTGGGCTTCTACCATTTATTCTTTGAAATATATGCTGAATCTGCTACACTCAAATTTGAGATACTAGTTGTATCAATATGGACCCATGGTTTCAAGCCTTTAGATATGCAAATTGTGTTTCTGTAACGAACAAAACCTTAGAGACCATGCTGTTGTGGTTCCACAGAGCCTTTATTGCGCCTCATCATTATGCTAAATTAATACAAATTTCCTGTGTGTCCAGAATTCAAAGTCAATCAAGTGGCTTAATCTCTGAGGGTATGGGATAAAAATGCTATTATTACAGTTTGGGAGAAGGTGAGGGATTACGTTTAAAAGCACCCAGGCTATATGCTAGGACAGCAACTCTGAAACTACATCTTCACCGAGTGTGAACTTACAGATTGCCTCCTGCCCTACTTTTGATTGCACAAACTCCCCACATTTGTATGATGCATTTTGGCAGCTTCAGTAGTTGGCTCTGTAGAGAAGCAGTATTAGAAAGGTATTTGTGATTTGTTACTGTTCTCTAACGCACTGAATGTTTTGACTTTTTATTTTTAAAAGTTAATCGCAGTGTTTACTTTTTATGTTTGTTTTATCTTTTTCCCCATATGCTTTGCTTTTCTCAGCTAGAATCCATGAGATGAACCAGTGCCAAGTGTCCAGTGAGTTTTCTGAGCATCTTAGCACATGACATGCAGTTCTTGAAATCCACAATCTGCAGTTTAAAAACTTGCGCGTTAGCAGGTCCAAATGTACTTTGGAGTATATCTCTGAAATGAATGATACTGTCATGATATTTAGGATTTGTACTTTAAAGTTGCCAGAGCTATTTAATCAATCAGATTGGCTAAATCATCATCCAAATTCTTCTTTGAAGGAATAGCTGTCATCTTATTGTGCAGAAGTAATAATGCGTGGCTCCATTGTTAATGCTATGTTTGTGCACATTTTTTTGATATCTTTTGTTTCTGAGCAATTTTGAGATTTTCTCATACCTCCAACATGAGATGTGGTTTTACTTTGGAAGGCAGGGAAGGACAAAATAGTCACTTGGGTAGTCACTTCTTTCCAATCCTATTTTCTTTAACTTCACTAAATAAATAAACTGCACAAACAGGCTGAGTCCCAACCATGACTTAATGCTGATGGGACAAGCTTGCATCGTGGTAAGCCTCTGGGTGCACCATGCCTGTGTGCGTGTCCCAGTGCTTCTACTTCAGGACTAGTATCTCAGGCAAATACTTATAGAGAAGGGAAAATGGGTAATGTCTAGAAAACTGAAGAATGCCTGGCTTTCCCTTGTATTCCTCTTTGCGTGGGATTTCTACTTCTACCTTTCAGAAGCTCAGGCCAATCTGGTGCAGTGCTAACAAAAAGGCAAGTCTAATACAACCAACCTGCCATAAGCATTTAAAGTTGACCTTGAAATGATCTTTGCATTGAAAACTCTGATACGCGCCTTGTGAGGACTTCCCTCAGCCTCAGGTTTAGGTGTCTCTTGAGGATTTGGTCTGGTTGAATTTATTTTAAGTGGATTTATTTCCTTATAATTTGAATGTTAGCAGCCTCACAATAAAAAAAGAAAAAAAAATCATAAGAGCATTTCCAGTCCAATGCAAGTCTGTTTAGCCTAATTTCCTCTCTCTGACAGTAACCAAGAGCAAAAGCCTAGGGTATAGTACAAAAGTAGGGCAGGCAGAGATGTTTGCCCAGAACACTCTCCAGCCTAACATGGTTTGTGGCTCAGGGATTTCCTGATCCGGAAGTGATCTCTTCATATTTAATTGCTCTCAGTAGGTTTGTCCCCTGCGAAATTCTTCATTCATTTGTATTGATTATGCAGCATTCCTCAAACAGCAAGAGAGACATCACTTACCTCACATGGTAATGTAAGATAGCTATTTCTTCATCACCTGGTGGCTGCTGGATTAAGCAGGTCTTCTAAAACCAGGAAATATGTTGTGATATGTAGTAATTCCAGCATACCTGAAATGTCTTGGTTTTCATGAGTAACTATCTCTTCTGAAAAGATCACAAGAATTAATCAAAAGCAGCTTCCACAACCACCTTGGGTCAGTTTTGAGGAGGGGAAGGAAAATAATAATCAGTTAAGTTTTCTGCATTGTCCAGAAGTAGTTTCTGCCATTCAGGATGGTTTGGCATGAGTTTTTTCCTGAAGTTAAAGTTGTAGCTGTGCAAACTTCTTGGGCTTTGACTGGTTGGTTGTCTAGCTGCCACATCTCTGGAACCCACTATTAGATGTTACTAAATGCAGGGCATATGAGGGGTTGTCTATATTCAGCATGTATAGAAAGACACATCTTCCAAGGCTGTACTTGTAGAAGCATGCTGTTTGCTGACAGCTTTGAATCTTACCTGTGTTAGTCACTGACAGTTTAGTTCTTTGGTATGCTTTGTTTAATCTCTGCCTTTTCCCTCTACAGTTAAATCACTCACAATAGAAACTGAAAGAACTGACAAATACTGAAGGATCAGAATTGCATTGGAAGGGAAAAAATAACAAAAGCCAAGATTCTAACTATTTATGGATCTTGTTTCCTAACAAAGTGTATCTAAAAGCCATTGTCTTAGGGTTCAGAGACAGCTAAATGATTGATTTCACATAAAATATTTGTTGTTCTAATTACAGTATCATCTGGGTTGTTGGCAACAAACAGATGCAAAAACAGCCTTTACATACCATCTTGAAAAACTTATGATTTGCTTAGTGTGCTTTATAATCTAAAGCATATGGCTTTGCATAGAACTGCTGTATCCAAAATGAAGCCATGAGTAATGAATCACTGGGTGGAAGAAAATGCATTGCTTCTGTTACGAGTTCTTTCAGTGTGTGTATTCAAATGGTTCTGTTTAGGGTTATAAACAAAAGGCTATGCTCACAGTTTTAGCAGTGTGTTACAGATTCTGGGATGCACATGACATCAAAGAGGCTACACTAATTTCCCTAGCAGTCTATGGCTCTTGGCACTATGAGTACACTCCATCTGAATAAACACAATTCTAGTTCACCACAGTTGTGTGGGGGATCTAAGGTGATCATGAAGCTTGGGTTTGTTTTATTTTAAATCTTTGTATTATAGGACCCTTCCAGATTCTGTGTTTTCAGTGAATCTGGTAACTACATTTGAAGCTATAGACTTAGACTACAAAGCACTTGACACTGAAAATAATTAAATCTGACTTACTACTCTTACCTACTGAATCCAAGCAAGAGCTTTGAGTACACTGGAGTTGCAAGATTTGCTAAGGATTAATCACTCTTTCTAAGCATTAATATATATATATTTAAAGCCCTTTCCCTTAGCAACACTTACATGAAGCTCCAGTAAGGTATCTTGTGAGAGACAGCAAGGGTAGAGGCCTTGTAACTTCTCAAACGGCATCTGATTTATTGTTCTTTCCATGCTTGCCACTAGCAGCATGAAGAGCACCAGCCCCTATAAATATTCCTGGACAATCTTCTGTAGAGGAAGGGACTAAGGGAATTTGGTGGCAAGAATGGTTCTCATCATACTAGATCTCATTATATCAACAGGATGGATGGCCTTATTGAACATTTGCAGAGCTCTGAAGCTACTGCTAGGTAAGCATGGAGTATCATGGAGAGAATTACAATTGTTAATAGTATTAAATATGTCAATATACCTCCAGGCTCCTGATGTTACTAGATTAATCAAGTCCTCTGATGCCAGAACTTAGGCTCTACTGCTTCATCTTTAATGGTTGTTTATGCCCTTCTCTTCCTTAGTTTCTCAGTTTCTTACTTTATTGTTTCATTTTTTGTCTTGTTCCTGTACATTTCTCTTCCCTGTAGTTTTCTCTTTCTCCTCTCATTAACCTCAGAAAGGAAAAGAAGATATTAGAGACATATCTCATTACTTAAGTCATCAAGTAGTCTTGCTCTTTATTCTCTCCTACCCTATGTTTTTGTCTCTTGGTGTGTTTTTGCCTGTACTGAGATTAAAATCTTTCAGACAGCGTTTTTATTTTCTGTCAGCCTCCAGCATTTTTGCAGGACTACCATAATATGGTTAAATTTATAGTATATAGCATAGACCTGATAACTTCATTATCCAAAATGAAGTTACAGGTTATTCTACAGTACTTGTTCTGTGAAGCCTATTAGACCTGTTACCCTGTCCTTGTTTCTGATGCATTTATAGTTGGTGGCATTTAACAGACAGTATACAAATACCCTGTGATGGGGGCCTGGTACCTCTTAATGAGTACTCATACTAAAGTCACACTGACTGCAGTTCTGTACAGGGACGTGCAAGATAGTTCTGCGTTAACTGGTTTGAGTATGGCAGGCAGGCAGGTGCAGCAGGAGCTCAGTGGGGCTAACTGCCGAAGTATTCATCCTGTTTCTCAGGCAAGTTTTTCATTTTACTCCCATTTCGCACTTACGGTGTGATGCAAATTGTAGAGAATCGTGGGAATAAGAAAGGGAGGAAAATACGTTTGTATGAACACTCATGGCTGAACAGCATTATGTGCCCTTTGTAAATGTCTATTCTTTTTAAACTAAAGCTGAAATAACTAAAATCATAAAGCCTAGTTCATTTATAGCATTTTTTACTGTATAAGTGACATTCAGTCGCTCCTATTTAACACTGATATGAGTGTGACCAGAATCACTAGCCTCTTGAGTGCTCTGCTTGAACAGACTTGTATGGCACAGAAGAAAATGTAGCTGTTCCTTGAAATCAACATGCTGCACATAATTATCTACTTAGCATCCAGTCCAGGACAAGGATGTATATTATCATTCTCTGTGAGGTCATTTCTGCGTTTGCCTAAGACTTCAAGAGAAAAAGTGAAGTTAACTTGCTGCCTTGAAAAATGATTCAAAACTGGAAAAGCTTGAAAAACATCAAAATACATATAAATTATCAAAGGAGAACAAAGACAAGTTTTTCCACAAAAGTCTTCTCCCCAGGCTATAACAATGCTTTACATAGGCATGATCAATATATCCAGGCTTGAGAACCAAAGACTTTTGGAATAAATTAGACTGGCAGGAAAAGAAACAAACAAAGAACAAATTAACATGATTTTAAACATTGCTTAAATTTTCATGAATGTAGACCTTGAGATGTTATGATGAGATCCCATGAGTCTGTGCTAATATTTGCTTATAATTAAGGGTTGCACTTTCATGTTTCATCTGATATTATAGATTGGAAATCAGCCACATGCTTACTATTTTTCTTGGTCATACCGATTTATCTACTGGATTTGTTTACTCTGTTAATAATATATATGATCCCCTAAATGGCCCCATTACTTTCGCTTTAGCAGGCTGCCCCTTCTCGTACCCTATAAACCTCCCTGTCTGAGTAATCAGAGGACTACCCTTCCTATGGTATTAGTTTTATGTTCACCTATAACAGAAAAAGAGACAAGACCAACCCCTTCCAAACCTGCTTTGGGTAACTGGCTTCAGAAGGAAAAAGAGTACTGGGCTCCACCCTTCAAAACGTGTTGTAGTGGATGGAGTCCCTTCAGCAAGGGAACTGGCAACACAGCCTGCTTTGTGGCACTGACCCATCGGCAAAGATCCCTTCTGTGCATTCCTCGCTGAAAGTCAGATGTCATCCAGAGTTTAGAGCCCCCTCTGTGCTGCACCAACCTTAAAACAATCTGACTCACATCACTGGATTTTACAAGTTCCAAATGCAGTTGTAGCTGCCTCATCACTGTTTTCTCAGCAGAATTCTCCATATAGAAAAAATCAGCAATGCTTGGCGAGGTTATCAGCATCAAAGAGTTATTGAAGCAAGGGTTTACAGTTTATGAAGACCCTAGCTTCATTTCAGAGGGCAAAATCTGATGATTCTCAGTTCCTCCAAAGAGTGTGCCCAGAGCCTGGTCCTCGGGTTTTCAATATCAAGATAAGCAGGACAAACAGAACATCTAAGATGAGATCTTCACGGAGTATCTAGTGAAGTCATCTGCCTCATGGGAAGTCAGTAGAAAAATGCATTTTTGCAGGTACTGTTTTGAAAGTTTTGGTCAGGGCGCAAATCCTAGATGCGAAAGTCCTTGTGTCAGTGCTAAAGAGTACTTTGAAGTCTTTTTATTTTGAAGTCTTTTGTAAATCTTAGTGTTTGGCAGTTCGTACATTTCTGAGGGAATCCTTTGCAGCTTATGGAAAGGATGGATTTTTAAATGGAAAAATCATCTAAATAAGCTATGGCATAAGAAATGTGATAGTCGTCTCCAAGGCAAGAGATGTCATAAAAAGTGTCGGTATGATGGATGTGATGGCTAATTGAAGAAAAATATTTCTATTTCAGCCACAAGAAAGCAAAGAAGAATCACATTGGAAATTCAGTTGTGAAAGTATATCCCAGAAATCAAAAGATCAATACAAAATCTTCTGCAGATTCAGACTCATGATAAAAATCACATTACAGACTTAATTCGTATTAAGCTAGAAGTGATTTATGTTGTATCTTGAATAGTTTTTAGCTTTAGCTTGAGTCAAAACATACCTTTTCTGAAAGCTGCCAATGTCAACCTGAGCTTCCATCATACTGCTATTTTTTTTTTTTTCTCCTGACTCATTCTTTTACTATGTGCTGTATTTCTGGTCTGAAATTTTCTTCTGCTTCTGACCATTTGACAGTTCAGACTTCTGGTTCCGAAGGTGAAAAACCCTCCACCTTCTATACAGGGGTTTAGATTTGCTTCGAATCATCTCTCAACTTTCTTATGAAAAAAATTAAATAGAATAGTCTCCTTAAATTTCTCACCTTATAGCAGGTTTTCCAGACTTCAAATTGTTCTCAAAACATTCTGCAGTTTACAGCACCCACTTCAAAACAATTCTGCACTCAACAATATAACCGTTTTCCTGTATCTGTTAAGTAGTCCTCTGCTTTGCACCCAGTCTACTTCATATTCAGCTGAATACCCATGGTGATTCCTGAGTCTCTCCTGGAAAGACTGCTTGCCGACTATGTAACTCAAATGCTTGACTTTGCATTTAGTGGAAGACACATTTTTTTTAATCTGTCTGAGCGCTGCAATGTCCTGGTCTGTTGGCTTAGGCTCTTACGTATCAGAGAAATAGAAAGGATAACCAATAGTGGTAGTAGAGGACTAAACAGAAACACCACCAGTTTGTTTACTTATAAATACCGTATATTCCAGCAGAGTATAAATTTGCCAGTTTCCAATTCCCTTCACTGTAAGCAACATCAATTTTGGGGTAGCTTTAAGGAAACATCCACATGAGCCTGCTCACCCATGTGTAGCAGTCTCTCTGCGTTCAAGCAAGGAAAGGAAGAGGATGCCCAGAACCTCAGCTACCCTACACTTGCTAGATATCTGACATGGTGCACTTGGCAGGAGGCATTTTGCCTACTCTGTGTTATTTCTGCACTGCAGGATGGAATTTACCAATAAAGAATTGTAAGCTAAGGAGTTCCTGTGCTTAGAGTTATGAATGAAAGGTTTTCTTCCAGACAAAAGGCGGGCAGATCTCTTACTTAAAAAACGGTGCTAAAGGACAACCTGAAGGAAATGCATGTGCTCGCTCTCTCATCTCTAAATTTGTAGCACACTCAGGAGCCTGGACGTGCCAGAGGCGCTCGGCATGATTTGGGTGCAGTGTAGACAATACCCTCCTAGTGATCTGGTGCTGCTGCTATTGCTGTTAAAATGACGAGTAACTTTTTCTTATTGGTGGCTTTAAGTTTGTCATCAAAGCCAAATATTTTAGAACAGCATTTAAAATGCCTATTCAACTGCTGAGTGTTGAGCACATGTTAATACCGTTTTCTCCAGATATGGTAGTTTATGATAAATGTTACCAGATTTTGTACTGTTCATGTAGTATGCTACTAAACACTAAGACAAATGGGCCCATTGAAAGGGGATTTCCTTTAGAGGACACAAGCTGGAGACCACCCATAGAATACACAGGAATAATTAAGTGTCAAGATAAAAAGCTACAGCAAAATATTAGCATCTCAGAATCCTTAATGAATAAAAGACATTTTTAAAACAAAGGCTATAGATATAGGTGTTTTGAAAAAAATAACATGAAGGCCACAATAGCATTTGGGGGGAAGAAGAAAAGAATACCCCATCAGATTATCATACTGTTTGAAATTTTCTAAATACTTGTGTGCTGTGTTTTTACTCCTGGCAAGCTGCAGAGAGGTGTGTGAAATTATGCAAAACTGTGAGGACATGAGTCTTTTTTCATACCACCCTCTTGCTAGAATAAAAAAAAGTTATTTATGGAGAGGTATTAGAGAACTACGTTGCTGTAAAGAGGAATTCATGTGGCCTTGCAGCTGAAGACATTGCTTGCAAAACCTGTCCTGAGACAGAAAGCTCAGAGATCAATTTGAGTGACTTTCAGAGCAAACAGAGAGTAGACTGTAGTTATATGGTAGGTCTTCCGCAAAACTTCCAGAGACTTCAGAGAAAACAAAATTGCATCTATGTCCTATCTAAATATTAGCTAAAAAACTTTCCAAAGACACAGATACTACTTGGGCACCCAATTTCCCCAGCAGTGTTCTCTGGAACAGCTTCAGCCTTGTCTGGTTATGTACAGTACAGGTAAGTAGCAAAGATTCAGGCTTCGCCATCACAACCTCTTAAGCAAAAATACAAAGGTTTACTGAACTCGGAAGTATGAAGTCTTGAAGCTTTGGGTATTGAATTAGCAAGCAGCGTGAGTATGTTATTTGGAAGTTATTTGGTATTACTGGAGAAAAAGGTAACCTTTCTCTATATTTTTTAAATTATTTTAGACCCAGCCCTGCAGTCAGTTCCCTGGTGGCCATTTAAGCCACCATCCTCCCAGGTGGCGTGAGGGAACATGACGGTTGGCATGAAACAAGTGCTCCCCTCCCACACAGATACTGCAGCCCCACAGTGAGAGGAAACTAATGCTGTTCAAATTTTACTGTTGAGAGGGAGAGAGACAGCAGAAGAGGGAAAATCTCCCAGATGACAGCCAGTCATTTAGCTGAAAAGGCTGAAGTTCAACCACTGTCCTCTACCTCACTCAGTAATTGCAGAAAAGTACAACATTTGCAAACTGCAAACCTGGGTGTATAATAAACCTCTTCTGTAGTATTACCTGCTCCTTAAGGCCAGATCTTACAAATGGGTTGGTGAGAATAGAGCCCTGCGTCAGCACAAGCCATATTGACTTCAGTTTTGAAGTGTTTAAAGGACGTGATCTTTGTGCTGGTCTTTTGTATCAGAGCAAGTTTCCCATGCAGTATGGAATGCAAACATGGTAAGATGTATATTTTTTTCTACAGTGTCAATAAAAGCTTTTTATTCGTACTTTCACTGAACTAAATTTTAACGGGGATGTCAGAAAAGTCAAATGCCTTGGTAGATTTATTTGAAAGGTAAATGACCTTTCCTTACCACCCACAGTGTCTTCTAGTAACCCAGTGATTCTGATATATCCTGAAAATAGTTGTCCTGAGGATGTGCCACAGAAGATGCCTGGTACAGAGTACAGCACACTATAATGTCTTTTTTCCTTAATACCAAAAGAAAAGAAAAAAAAGAAAAAAAAAAGGAATAAAAAGGCTGCTAGTTCTTTTCATAATCCACCCCTTCTGAAATATTTCCTTCATCTTTAAACTCTGTTTTCCAGATGACTTTAAGCAACTGTTACTTTACAGCATGTTACAAATTATATTAAGAAAGCATAATTACAAACTGGTCCAGTTACTCAGATGAAACAGAGTGCCATGTCAAGAAGGTAGTCTTTTTATATAATAAAAACGATGATAATAGACTAAGTCTCATCAGTCGAAAGGCTTTATTACTGTCTACTGTAGAAAAATGGTTTTGCTGCTGCTGGATGATATATTCCTAGCTAGTCACAATATACCTCATTTCCTGCTTAGATAACAGAAGATACTAAGATAAAGTGTGAAAGGAATAAAGAGCTATGTAATATAGATATATGGAAAAATAAAAAATGTTATAGAAGTAAAAATGAAGTTATGCTTAAAAACTTGTGTTTGAACTAAGTTTCAAAAGAGAAAACAAAGATCCCCAAGTTTCTGTGTGCTTACTTTGGATAGGACAGACTTGCTAATAAATCTAGGACCAAATAGGACAGAAGAAAAGACTGTTTACAGACTAAAATACACTGAGACGTTCACAGCACCTGGCACAGCTTAAAACTAAATTGTGTTATCTTACTGTAGGTTCAGAAAACTGTCTTGAACAGAAGCTGAGAACACCTCGTCGACGATGTCAGCAGCCCAAAATGCTGAATAGCCCTGAGGACAACATGTACTATAACCAGTTAAATGTGAGTTCAAAGTGGCAATAAAGCTGTTTTACTGGCTTTGTTTCCAGTTAATAATTCTGTTATTAATACCTGTTTCAGCCCCTCCAGCCCCACCCCCACGTTCTTCTGCTCTCGTCTTGAACATGTGCTTATGCTCTTTATCTGTTGCTTTCATGTCAGGATGTCTGCCTTCACGGTGAATAATTGATGTGGTTTATCAAAGACGAGCAAGATGCATGCTTCATCAGGCTCACTTGAGCCCTTTGATCAAAAAAATTATGCTGTGACTTCTGATATTATCAGCATCTGCTTGCATTCAACACAAAATCACTTTGAATTAAAAATTAACGACTTGCTGCTTTGCTTTGACTGTGTGTTCTTGGCCCTCTCCACAGGGAACTCTAGAATATCAAGGGAGCAAGAGGAAGCCAAGAAAACTTGGGTAAATATCTATCTTCTTAGTTCTAAGCAACTGTAAACAGAAGAAGCCCTTTGTGATATTACAGAATATGCAAAACTTTCTAGAGAGCTTTCTAAAAATAAACAATTAACATATTTCTGTGCATTGACATTGGACATTTTCTGCAGAAACAAATGTAAAACTTGCATGTACTGTTGTCTGTAGACACTAGAACTGATTCTTATAAAATATGCTCCACAGCTGTCTCTGAGTACTACTAGTACAAAAAAAAAAAAAAAAAAAAAAGGCTTTCCTCATGTTTTTAAGTGTATTTAGCACTAGTGAAAGGTGCCAAATGAAAGATGTTGAATTTTAAGTTCTCTGACCTAGAACACGGAAGGAAGCCCTGCCAGCTTTGCAGCAGCACACTGGCAATGGGCTTCAGCCCTCCTGGGGGAACACATTTTAAGAACTGACAGAGAGGCCACTCAGCCAAAAGGGGAGTTGCTCCTTCTCTGTTGAACTGAGTCAGTTCTCATTGCCACATGAGCAGTTATCACTTGGTGATAGGCAGAAATCACTGAAAACAATTTACAAAAGCCAGGCTGGCTAGTATACAATTGCCAAAATATTTCATTGACTGATCACGTGGACCAGAGAAAACTGATGGATGCTCAGTCTTGCAAATGCATCTACTCCAAAATCTACAAGAACTTTATTATTTCCTCTGGGTTTAGTTCATCTTCTGAATGTAACTGTACAAACAGGAGGTTTTTGAGTGAAGATTAAAGCCCAAAATCTTGCATGACTGCACAAGATTTTGTTTATTTTATCTCCCTCCCCTAGTTTAAAATGTCTGTGTTCCTGTTCAGGGAATGAAAACACTAACATAGGACTGCAGTACTCATCAATACATCACAGGAATATGAAAGCCCCTTGATGTCAATAGGGCTTTCCCCCAAAACTGGCTATGTGGTCTTTGGCTCATATTCACAGCAAATCATCAACTGAAATATGTTATCAAAATCATAACCTACTTGTGGAACATATACAGACAAGAAAGCCATATTGTGCAAATGAAATGTCCATTTGGTGCAAATAGATGGTCTATCATTCTGTACACCCAAACTGAAAGGCTATATTGCATTTCGCTGATCCTCAGACAATTCTAAATATAATCATAAAAAAGTAATAGCAAAGCAAAAGTATGTATCTTTCTCATCAAATCACATCCTTTTTTTTTTTCCTTTCTTGTATTAGCACTCTTCATTTTCACATCCACAGAGAAGTTTCTGTTTCTGAAGGTATCAACATAATTGGTTTTTTAACTTAATAAATGATGATTGTTTTCTTTCCAGCCAAATCAAAGTACTGGATGGAGAGGATGAGTATTACAAATCATTGTCAGCTGTTGAATCTGTCCCTGAAGATGACAGCTTTCTCAGTTCCCCATCTCCTCCTTCTTCAAGAAGTGTGTCTTTTGCTCAAAGCTGAACCTCACTTACTGTATTGACTAATACCGGTAAGAGTATTTTCATGCTGGTAATCTCTTCCAATTAACTTTGTATGTGTATTTATATAATATGTTAAAAAAATACAGTTTCAGCTAGTAACTTTCACTGATTTAGAGCTTGTTTCACAGCTGTAAACTGTCCCATTTAGCTGTATTTCTGTAAGCAATTCCAGTAAAGGGGAGCAGCACTACCTGTATGTGTTGGTGTTGATAACAGACATATTTCTTTAGCAGCAAGGTTAGTTTATACAGTTCCGACCCCTTCTTCCCTGCTCCCCCCTGGCTGCTGTTCCCACCCTTTGCCATCCCTTCTGTTGTGCTGGCACAACTGCTGGTAGAGCTGTGTGAAAAATAAGATCAAGGAACTGAACTGAATTAAAAGAATTCTGTACTAAAAATCATAGTGAAAATGTTTTGTATTTCATTAGACTGGTATTAAACATTATCCTTTATAACTTTCTGTGCTGTGTATGGCTTTTAACGCTACAAAAGTGCACCAAGTAAAACCAGCTAAAATAGTAATTCTGTCTCAATATTCCTTGTAAATATTTTTCTTATAACGTGTTCATTTACCATAAGTTTAACTTAAAGCGATGTTTCAAATAGAAGAAAGAAAACAGTTTTAAAGCTAACATCGCACACGCTGCTTCATATAGTCCTCGTGACTGAAACTATCGTTATGACTGGTTGATTCTTGTTATCCACGCAAGCATTTAATTTCTTTCTTAACCTGTATCTCTGGGCTCCAGTGATTGCTATACTTCCACAGCCCTCTTGTACGTAGCTGGGAAAAAATGTCACCTGCGTATTTTTCTACTTGCTTTCCATGTTCTTTCCAAATCTTTAATGAAACAATATATAACTTTCTATGGAACACTAAGATTCTTTGCTGGTAACTGTTTCTTAATCTTTACTTTCTGTTTCTGGGCCACAGTTTGATCTGTGACAATTCTTTGCTGCTTTTTCCATACAAACTCTTGTCAAAAACTTTTTGAAATAAAATGTTCACATGTACCGCCTTACTACAAATTTGCTCAAAATGATTTTTTTGTTGTTGTTGTTTTGAGAAACCATGCTGATTAAATCTGACCATGTATTATATAGACCTTATTATGATCCTTGGTTTTCTCTTCCTCCAATGGGTTTATCCTGATCTGTGCTAACGAACCTTTTTCCTTGTGGAGATGCAGTTCACACGTGTTCCTTTAAGCTACAGAATTTCTTGCTATCGGGGTTCATTGCCACCATCTTTCTGACCACAGGACAAGGAAAGATGGCGTGGGAAATGAGACCTAAGTGCAGCCCAGGCATTCCTAAGCCAGAATAGGGTTTGAAAGGAGAAAAGATAATGAAACAGTTCAGCAAAAGCTTTGTCTCTCCTAATAAACACAGAAATTAAGTCAGGCAGGGTGGATGAGGATGAGAGAAAGATTTAGCTGTTCTAGGAAGAGCAATCCTTCACTAATGCTTCACCCAAAATGTGACAGAAGGTTGAAACTGAAAGTTAAAATCCTGCCAGAGACTGAAGTCCTTCAGTTCACTCCTCATTTTCCTCTGCTGTACATCTGGGTAGATGTACTTTAAAGGCACTTTAGAGCCCTTAAAATTTAGGGACTCCTTAAACAACAGAGAATTGGTGAGTAACTGCAGATGAATTAATGATATTCAAAAATGCAGTGCAAATACAAATGGCAACTAATATGAATGCATGTGTACAGATCGGTTTGTTTACATTTTGTTAAAATGTGACAAGAATGAGTATTTGTTATGATACCTCATCAAAAATAACACACAAGTTTTCTTTTCCTACCAGTGGATAAGTTCTCCATTCATTTGTAACATATCTGGAAAGAAATTCACATTATTTTTTTAAAAAGTCAAATTACTTGCTCCGTTCTTATATTGGCATAGATCACACAGAGTTCTAGCAATATTGATGCTTTGTGGTTCCATCCTTCCTTTTTGAAAAATATTTGGGAAAATAAAGTTTTATTATTACTGCATATCACATCATCATTATGCATAGTTAGAGTTTATCAATTGTTTTAGTTAAATGGTAGTGAGGTTTCCAGTTAGGTATGTCACCTCTCTAAAAAGTGACGGTTTACCTTATGCTGAGTAATACATTACTCTGAGTAGTTCTATTAATTTCATAAAGGAGTAAGGGAAAGTGAAAAGTAATATATAATTCAGTGAAGCACTTAAGCCAAAGCCTAAGTCCCACTGAAATCAATGAAATTTCAGCACGTGATTAAGTGCTTTGCTGAATGGGGGCCAGGGTTAACAAGTGCAGCTTCAGAACATTAAATAGTAAAGCACAAGCAAAATGCAAACACTCCCTAAGTACATTCCTTAGGTTTCTTCCCAATTGTTAAGCTTGTATCAATCTCAGCCATCAGAAATGGACTTCAAAGAGATTTTCAGCAGTCTTTAATTGCATGGAAAGGGTAAAATACATTATTTTCCTTGCTATATGTGACGCCACTACAGCATCTGCTATAATTTTTCAAATTAGTTTAATGTCACTAATATTTTCATACTGAAGTTGCTATCTAAAAGCTGCTGTTGAGTACTGTGCTTTCATTCTAGGTACTTCTTGTCTAAAAACTGTGCAGCAAGGTAGTCTGTGCATTTTATTATTTCCTAACTTATCCCTCTTTTCTCATTTGTTTTTGAGCAGTTCACTTTATCCTCACCAGATAACCCCTGTGAGGTGGCCTTCTCTCATCCTCATTTCGGAGCACGTATTTGCCTTTACATTATTAAAGGTCGTATCCTCAGCTTGCTGTAGAGCCATGCAGTTGCATTAAAACTGGCAGAAGAGTTGAGCTTCTGTTCCCACATCGATAGAATTGTGTTTGGGTTGATTGATTTGTGTGTGAAAAGGAGTACAGGAGACATGTCAGTGTGATGATCGTGGTCAGTGGGAGCATACCAACGTGAATTGCTTAGCTTTTCTCATTTGGTTTCGATACCATTAAAGCATTGTTCTGATTTATTTCCTTTCACGTTTATTACCCTGAAATATTAATGTATTTTGCTTAATAGTTCATAACCCATCCTGTTCTTAATATTGTAGGAAAGTAGAGTTTAAATCCTGTCAGGAAGAAGAAATTTCTTAGACAGTGTGTAATATATTAAACCGTTTTCAGCAGATGGGAGAGAAAAGGGTGAAGCTCAACAAGGGATTTTAGTAGATTTCTTGTGTAGACCCTAATGGCACTAGAAACCAGCTCTTGCTGAGGACAATTTCTGCCTTTCAGTTATGGCGGCTTAAAAACTTCTCTCTGTGCCAACAAAAATCAGGCAGGGAGCTTTTGGAGATTAGCCCCTTTCATTTGGTAATTTTAAACGTGCTTCTCACTTAAACATTTACATCACTTTAGTAACATAAAAGGACCTTAGAATAGGAGTAAATTGCAGCCATCTTAAATTTGCCCCCACTGTGACCTCCCTCACCCATACACTGTAAGAGTGGTGGAAAGGGCTTTTGTGCACTGAAGGTCTTTTAAGTGGCCCCTATCAGGCCATCCAAGGAGTTGTTGTTACTTAGAAGCTTATAAAATATGGCTATAAATAATGTGAAGCTAAAGACCTTGCCAAGTCCAGTCAGACCAAAAACTGATTTTCCTTTTGGTGGTAACAATCACAACCAATTTTTTCAGTGGTAGGTACAGAAAATAACCCACACTGGGCAATTACAAAGTCATCTTCCTGGTAGGAAAATTTCTTCCTATTAGTAGGCAATTACTGATTATCTGTTGTCATTTAGCATAGTTGCTAATATAAGCATAATGCTTATATGATTATATACTTAAATGGTTTTTTTCCTGTGTTTTATAGAAGTGCAAATGATTATACTTTCAAGCAATTGTCTCGTGTTTTAATTCAGCTAAGTTCCTGACTTCTGGCACACTGTGGTACTAAACGCTTACACACAGCACACACATGCACATAAACACAAAGTGGATATATTGTTTCAGTTTTAAACAAAAGGAATGTATTTAAATGTGGTCCTCTAACTGAGTTGGAGACCTCTCTGACTTGTGTTGTCAGAGGGTAAAATGGAGTTACCAATTTACTTTATACTACTCTTTACATACCCTTAGTGCACTTCTCATTCAATATAAATGCTTGCACACTATAAAGATTTGTTAGGAATCTCCTAGTGTTGCCATTTTCTATATTCAGATCTCTTTGATTTTTGCTATACTTTATTTAAAGACAGTCTTGACTGGATAATCTCTAATCTTCATTGTCATAACCAACATTCATTATTGTGCAGGAACATTTTTTATTTATTTATTATTATTATTTATATCTTCTATCATCATGAAAAACAGGTATGGTTTTAAATAGAGAAGGCATTAAAAATTAAATATGAAATCATAAATATGTAGTGTCTTTAGGTGTATTCTTATCTGATATTTAGTTCCCTAAACAGTAGGAAAACCGGGTAAGTTTCATATACTTTGTTACGTGGTTGTCTCAATAGTGCAAGACATGTATGCCAAAAGCCTGCAGTTATAATACACAATGGTGTCTTTTCAGTATCCATTGGTCTTTGCTTGCTTTCATGCATATGAGGACAGATGATTAAATCTCACGTTTTAGAACTCAGGTCCATCACTGTAAGTAGAGTTTCTTTACAAGTTTTTTCTTTAGTGAAAATTTGGAAATACATGATTTAGTAAAAAGTTGCATGATTTTATGGACACAGAGTAAGGAGATAGCTCTGTGGTGGAAGCAAATGACTGGAGGTCAAGATGTCTGGGTGGTACTTCTAGCTATTTGACACAAAATTTAAATTGATGTAAAATGGGATTTCAGTCCCAATTTAAAAATTTCACCTTTTTTTAAAAAAGGTAATGTTATAATTGAATCATTTTCCCCTCCTTTTGTAAGAATTGTAATTGTATAGGGGTATTGCTTTTTTATTGTAAAATAGTTAGCAATGAGATAAATAACTGAAGTCTACAATAATGTTATTTCTCAATCCTTCTCTTTATTTTTGCTCAAAATGGAAGGAGAATTTTGAGAGACCAGCAAGCTCTGGCATTTTAAATATCTCCTGGTTAACCAGATACATATAGTACATAGAATTGAAACAAAGCCATATGGCACAGAAGTATCATGCTGCAAGAAACTGGTAAGTAGTTTTAGTAATTATATATGCACAAGACATGACATATAATAAACTGACCCATCCTGTTTTTAACTCTGACAACAAAATACAAGAAATAATGTCAGGTTTATTGTTAACACTAGAAATACATTTTGTTGATGTGCCTTTTCTTTAAGACTGTTCACCCTGGGAGGAGTTGTAGCAGAATGCTTAGTTAACAGAAAATGTTTCTACTTGGCAACAAAGCAGGACTCCCAGACTGACAAAAGTAGCACAGGATGAAAACCAAAGGCTGGGGAGCAGTCCCCTGGGCCAGAGCTAAAGGTTACAGAACTCAGTCAGAGGCTTTGTGTCTCCATGCTGAGCATTGGAACTGGTAAGGGAGGAGGCCAACAATTCATGATAATAGTGCACTGTGTCTTTAAACACAGGCTGATGCCCTAACTCGTCTTAATGGATTTGTCAAGAAATATTGGAAATTATTTTATTACATGTATAAATCCGGTATCAGTCAGAACAGTAAATATATACATTGTGCTATCAGGGAAGTGTTTATTGTAGTATTCATGCTGTGATGTTAAAGGACATAGGAACAGATAAGTGAAGAACACATCTTGGAGTAATGTTTCTAGAAACCAGATTACATATTATTGATCAGGCCAGTAATATATTAAATTCTTCGGTTTTGTTTGGCAGGCCCATTTTTTTTTATTGAGTTGCAGAGAGAGATTATTTTTTCAGTAATTTAAATAGGATTTTATAAAATAGTTGGCAAATGGAGATGGCAAGTAGGTAGGTCAGCATGTTTGTGTTTTTCTGCAAAAGACCAAAGTCCCAATTTCTGACACATTACCAGTGAAAAGTAGGCTTGAATGTCTCGTGTTGATCTCTCAGTGAAAGTAGTATCACCACAACAAAGACTGGATGGCATCCACGGGGCTGGATTACAGTGCCGGGAGAGAGGGAGGGAGGCCTGTCAGGGCTGTTTCCAAAAATTGTTGTACTACTGATCATGGCAAGTCCCTAATGAACACCTATCTAAAACTGAAATAGCGGAACTGGGGCGCTGTGCCGAGGCCAGGACAGGGATAGCAGGATCTGGTTCTGGTGGGAGTGAGCCTCAGAAAGCCGGGTGGTGGAGTATGGCATTGCTGTATAGCTGGGAAATGATGGTATGGAGGTGCTACACTGGGGCCCTTAGCAAAGGGAGAAGAATACAGAAGAGATACTTCCACAGAATGGTGTGACATAGTTTATTCACTGGTTTTTGTTCTTGCAGTTGCTCCCTCTTATAAGCAACAAATTAACACAGCTAACGCAACTGGAGAGATCATGTAAAGGCTTCTATGAGAGAACAGCTCTTACCGAGATTGCAAAATCTTTGAAACAGAAACTTTTAGCTCATAATTTATGTTGCCCCAGGAATGAGCACTCCTCAGTGCTATTGCAAGAAAAATAATTTAAAATATATATTGATTTGATAAAATTGCCAATAATCTAAGATCTCAAATTCCCATAAACATTTCTAAGACTGCTGAATGCTGTAGATGAAACAGGAGAAGCAGCTCAGTCCATTAATCCATACAGCTGAAACTTGGGACAAGACAACATATTAACTACACTGTTCCTAGTTTGCCTTTATGCCTCAAGATGAAAGTAAGCTGTAAAAGAAGAAAAAGTATGAATGTTACCACTGTTCTTTATGTTCTTGTTCCGTAAGATTAGCGTGATGGAAGTTTACATCCAAATGCAAAGATAAGTGCTGTACTTGATGCAGGCACAGACTTCATTCATTTGATTGAGTTTATCTGTTAGAAATGAAGTTCTGAAAGAAAAACAAAATGAGAGGCTTCATAAAACTGTACCTTTTGATAACTTGTATTACAGTCTCCAGCATTTTTAAGTCTGTGGAGATTTACAACTGAATTCCAATTGGAAATTGGTATTGATTGATTATGTTGCTCATTTAACATTCCAGCATGCTGCAACAATAATGCAGCAGACTGTGATAAAATGGGATGTGATCTAACAGGACATGACCGATGGGATGAGAGCAAAACACTGGGTCTGCTGGTAGTGCTGTGCAGTAGTTCAGATTGGCATCTTATGTGCTTTGATTGTTCATTTCATTTTACTGTCATCCTACTGAGTTGAACATTTTAAAAGACACAGCGTTTTTCCATCTGTAAGGCATGGAAAGACAGATGGATATGGAGAAACTCCACCTACAGCGCCTTGACTGGATGCCATTGCCCACTTAGTGGTAGAGAAATCCCTTCTGGAAAATTAGAATGTCCTTAAATATATTATATTGTGAAAGGCTCTTTAATATAGGAACTTACTGATATTTGTAATTCTTTTTCTAATGAGTACGAGTGAAACAAACTGTTTTTTATTGACAGAGCCACTACATTATAAACACCGCTTCTGTTACACTGAAGTTAATCCCCAGTCCTGTTACAAGAAACTCATCCTTATTAAAGTAACATTAAGAGCTTCTTTTTATTGATCTGCTCCCTTCACTTAATGATAGGAACTTACTGATGTTTTAATAATAACCTTGCAAGCTCTATCTCATTTTACTTCAATGTGTGTTACAGAAAGATGCTATGGAAACTAACTTAGCATAAACATTTTGCAGATGTCTTTAAAGGTTAGGGAAAAAAAGATTTAGTTGCACTGCATGTTAACAAAGATGGCTGAAAAACTACAAGATAAAAGAGAGCCTGGAGTATGAACATCAAAGAATTGTTAATGACAAGAAATACCATTAGGGTTAGCATCCCTTTTGTTTCAGCCCCCTCACACCTGCAGTGTGTTGCAGATTCTGTCTTTGTTGGCACATCTGAATTACTTCCATTAGCATTTATAGAAGAGTGGCTGCAAAACAACAGCAATGTACCCCGGTTTTCTCTGTTGCTCCAAAAAGTCAGATATTAGGTTCTCTGCGGGTTTCCTTCAAGGTACAGTATCTTATTGTAAAGGAGACTATAGACCCAGGATTCCGTTGATTGCAAATGAGCTAGGTTGAAAGGAGAGGGGAGCTTTTGTTACTGCTGGAGAACTAATATAAGCAAGTACAAGAAGCACACATAAGAAGCTCAGACATTAGCAATAGCAAAATCAGAGCGTGAAATTCAGATTAGCCCTCCACAGGCTGTGAGAGGGAGGGGGTATTGGAAGACTTGGCATGGCTAAAGGTGTAACCTGTTTCATTTGGCCCCTGAAAATTTTTAACAGATGGTGGGACCAGCTGTCTTTTTCAGCCATTTAATAAACTCTTCGGTGGTAACAGTTTGGGAAGTGGGGGGTTTTGAGTTTTAGGCCAGAGGAAAAAATAAAGAAATCTGTCCCAATTGTCTTTGCCAAATAGTGAAGCCTGGAAACATTATGAAAAGTTAAAGTGAAAAATCTAATTGATGATACTGTCCTGATTATCCATTTCAACAGAAGAGGAAAAAAAGAACTGCCTGTGCCCAAGTGGACCAGTGTGTAAAAAAAAATGCCTATTATGTTGTTATCTTTATCTGTCATTTTAATTTCAGCTCTTGCAAAGGAGGCACATAATGAGAAATTTTAAATGAGCTGTAGAATGAGAAACTGTCTTACTTTTTGAGACATGATTCTGTGTCAAAGTAACAGGCAGAGTGATCTGTTATATGAAAAACAAACCCCAAAATTGTCATGGATAAGATCAAGTTTGCACAGTCTGCCCAGGTGAATACAGCAAGCAATGAACTTACCCTGACTTGCATAACACGGTGTTATAAAATGACAATAAACTACCCTTTTAGAAACATACATTGTTCAGGCTCTAATAAAAACCTCAGTGATATGTGGGATTTGGTTTATTGTGAGAGTTTACAAAAAAATACTGTGCAACTCTATTTCTTCAGTTAAATTAATTTTTTTAACATTGTCAACACAACACTTAAATGACAACTCTCAATTATATGAGATGTTTTATTTAAAAAGCATGTCTAGTATCTTTGAACAGAACAGTTCTTTTTGCACATTTACATGCTACCCAGCTGAGCAGCCAACCCTTCCATTTGACAAGGGCTTTGTTCTGCCTACAGGCCTATTATAAGTCCTAGATTGTTTGCCCTTAATAAATTGCAACAATAAGACAGAAACCTCTTTCAAGTTAAGAGAAATAAAACACGTTGCCTACATAGCAAAGCATATGAAGTTTAATAATGACAACAGAAACATATCTACTAAATCTCATTTGCTTTGCTCCCAGATCACTGTGGTTAAGATAGCACAGAAAGGTTAGCATCTTTCCATGCATCGAACAAAAGATTAAAGAAAACAAGAGTGGGACAAAACAACTCTAGCTACAGAATTATTTTTTTCTTCACAATATAAAATCATACTGGATGCTATGTAAAGAGACTAGTGGGAGCTAAACCGGAAAGAAATGTGAACATGATTAAATGTAGAGCAGAAAAATGTTTTTAACTGAAACGAAACATGATTTCATATTAGTGAAAGGAAGAAAAAAGAGTGGAAATTATTCAAATTGAAGAATTTATACTACTCTCCAGCGTGTTGGTGTGTGCCTGCTTGTGTGTGTCTTTCAGGCTCTCCACTGAATCACAAAGCCCTACCAATTTTGCTTTTATAGCAGCTAATGGACATTCTTCTGTGGCTCAAGTGTTGGTTGGGGACTTGTGATCTTAAACAAAATTGTTAAGCCCTGTTTCTGAGGCCCCATTTGTAACATTCAGCTGTCAGCTGTGTTATGTTTGCTAGAGATTGTTAGAGAAGGCTACCTTTGTTGAACTTAGATCTGCCTATTTTTTCACTTAAGTTGGAAATTCCCGATGATCTTTAGAGTATATCTGGAAATTATGAAAACAAGAAGTGCAAAAGACACGACACTCTGGACTCCCTGTGCAACAGTAAAATTCAGGAAGGTGAGCATACCTGTCATTAAACAACTAAGTATAAGTCATTTGGAAGAGTTTTCTGTATTAGAAACTTGTTAGTAACTCAACGCAGTGTTTTCAGAAAGAAATTCCAGTCACTGTTTCATTTATAGTTTACATTTTTCTAATTTTTTTTTTTAATTTGCACGTTCTGAGGTTATGTCTTTGCTTTGATAATAACACTTAGTACTTGGAAATGTTGCTGACAAGCTGAAAGTACAGTGATATAAACTTTCAAAGGAAACGTAGTGTTTATGACAGGTATTGATTTGACTGGGTTAAAGGCTACTTTTCTTTCTTTTAAGGTATTTTTGAGCTATGGGTGATACTCTGGGGACTATTGCATGTTTTCCTGGGAATGTTCAGTATTTCAGATACCCCCTAACTTTTCTTCTGCTCAGCCACAACATGCAGGCAACATCACTGTCATCCTGCTCTCACAGGAAGGGGGAACTGAAGATCAAGGTGATCGTGGCTTTTCTCTCTCCTGTCTTCTTTTGTGTCAAAAAGAATTAGAGGTGGATTCTTCATTGTGTCTGCCACAGTACAGTGACAAGGTGCCAGCTTCACTGCTTCTTCCAACTGCTGCACAGAACCAAACAGAGAGAATATAATTTGTTATTTCTGAGAGGGCAAAGCCTTCCTGTTTTACCCTGTGCCTTCCTACAGTGCCGATCTCTGTTGTATCCAATTTCTGGGTGACATTTGGAAGAATAATTTTAAAGGATGAACATGAAGAGAGAAGTATTAATAAGCTTTGATGAAGGGAAAATTTAATGGACTTGGGGACAATGGAGTAGAAAACTGTGATGGGGGAGACTTAGAAGAAGAGAGAGGAAGCCACTTGAGAGATGGGGGAGGGAAAGACATCAACCGTTAGGTTTCATGGAAGAGGAAACTGTTAGTAAATTTTGAAGATTATTGTAATAATAAAGCATTAAATCATCTTGCAGAGTATCTTAAGATGCATGTAACACCTATGGTAGAAAACTACTTTGAGATACTTTGGAAGCTTCTCGAGAAGGCAAGTGGTATAGTTACCATGACTCCTTAGTAAGTTTTTTTTAGAATACAAAATTACAAATTGACTAGTAATTGGAATTCTAAAACTAAAGACAAATAAAATCTATCAGGTATAAAATTCCTAGCTTTTCTACAATAGGAAATTGGCATAATATTGAAATTGGTATCTTGGGATCTGCTTCCCCTTTCAAAAATCAAAAAAATCTTCACTTTTGATCATTCAAAGTAAAACATCTTTTTTTCCTTGCAGTACTGCAAGGAAACAGGTTTTTAAAGAGTTAAACACATTATCTTTTGTGAATCTACTGCAAGCTTTGGAAAGAATCTTTCTGTCATAAATTAACTGAAAATACCAGCACAAGAGTAGGAAAAAAAATTTCTGGGATTATTAATTTTCAAAAATAGTAATTGTTCAGTATGCTAGAAATTTAGTAGTTGGAACTCCAGAAAGATAGCCTGCTGGGTAGGTGATAAAAATCATAGGTAGATGATAAATAGTATATTTAATTAACAAATACTTCTCAAAACAAACCTATGCTATTAGATGGCTTGATGTAAACAGTTTTGGTGAGATTTCTCCTTCATATATGTAAGCATATTGTAACAAAAGTAGTTTTAATCCTTCATCCAAGGAAGTTTTTTTCTTCTGTATGAATGATATAATCTAAACTCCCCTTATTTTCCACTTATTTTTCACTTTGTTTTCTGGGATTTATTATGTTGCAAGAAATCATTTGCTTTTTGAGACAAATTGCAGAGAGATGGGTATCTCTGGATATCTCTAACATACATTTATGTTTTCACCTTCAAATTAAGCTGATCAAGGGATATCAGAAAAATACCAAGAGATCAAAAATACCACTTCAATTTTTCCAGCTCAATCCTATAAAAACTCAAGCTTCGCTCCAATATCTAAATATAGGTACTATTATTTTCTCCATACGTAAAGATCTCAGATGTTTACAGCCCATTTACAATTAAATACATAATTTGTCTGCTCAGCCAGACTAAATCTGGGTACTTTCATTAAAATCACACTGGTTTTGTTTCTGACAAAATAATTAATCAGTAGCTGGAGAATTGTGTTTAACAATAGCTCACATACACTCTGAGAGGCAGGATTACAAGTTTTTTTCTCAGTATCCTATGAGTCTTCATTTAGCTTTTTGTATATTAATGTATAGCTGTAAATCACAACAACAAAACCTGGACTGAAACTTAGGACATGCAAGAAGGGTGCTGAACAAGGATTAGGTAGAAATAATTTTCTTCATCCTCTGCTTTGTGCTGAATGGCCAAGAATGAAAAGTACCCCAATTTTTATTCCTCTTTTGAACTCTTCAGGCTTCCATGATGTGAACGTGCAGTTACCTCATAAATAATGCCTGTAAGACTGCTAGAGGGAACCAGCCAAACGTGGATCAACAAAGAGCTGGTAAGAGAAAAAAACAGTGTCCCAAAACTTGGCTGATCCAGCAGTATGGTTGCATGTTGGTGCCTCATGTGTTTGCAGAGCATCAGATTCTTGATAGCCAGGAGACAGAGTGAGGGCCACGAGGCTATTCACTTTTTAACATCTAAACCTCTACCTTAGCTCAGCTGTTCTGCAACCAGTGGTAGGCGCTGGAGATAACTGTGTGCCATAGGTCTGCATTCACTCGGTTGGTCATACACAGTGATAGAATGATTCACTGGAAAAGGCTGGTGGAACACTGACTGAGTTGAGGAGAAAACTGACACAGAGAGAGGGTCTACCCGAGGTGGAGAAAAATCTGCTCTTCTGACTGCTGCCGTGTGTGAGATCGAGGAAATACAGATGGTAGTGTTACTGAATTCCCAGGATTGTGTCGGTAGCAAAGCTGGCAGGTCTTTCTGCAGGGGGAGGTTGTCACCAGGGAGGGTGGTTGTTTTGATGATTGGCAAGTGAAACCAGAGCCTCGGACAGAATCCTGTAGGGAAGCGTTTGCTAAAGCAGGGAAAGGATGGGCTGTAAAAGTTAACAAGTATCTAGTTATTTCTGCTTGGTATGTTCAGTGCTTGAGTTACAGAGGCACATTGGGCTGTTCAGTACAGCCCAACTAATGCGTATATTGTCTTTGTAAAGCAAAAATATTAGCTCTGGGTTTTTTACTTATCATATGCTCTAATCACCACCCACCAGGAAAAGTAGAGATATATGTGTTGTGGGTATGTTGGCTTACTGCTGTACTTGCACAGGCTGCATGTTTGTCTCCTAATTGCCTCCAGGCAGTCTCATTGCTGCCTCTCTGCTTGCCCAAGGTTGTCTGGGCTTTACTCCTCAACTGTCTGTCCCACAGGAAGATCAATATCTGCTCATAATTCAAAGTTGCTGAGAAGGTGTACAAGTGCCAGAACAGACTGACATGAAATCAGGGATGGGAGGGATTTAGAAAAGAGTTTGGATTTTGTAAGGGTGGAACATATATGATGTGGTCCCAAGGTGTGTGCCTCTGCTCTTCAGTAGGGCTGCTCAGTCCAACTCCCTGCTCTTCAGTAGGGTTAATATGTGACATAGGACAACGTGGTCTCTCTGTGTTTCCTTTGGTAAGAATGGAATAACAACATACTACTTCTTTATAGAGGAGTTGAGGAGACAAATGCTTTAAAGACAATGTGCTCACATTGAGTAAAGCTCCTCTGAATGCACTCACTGCACAGTTTGACCTTCTTACTCAGGGCTGTCCCAGGATTTTGCTTGTTGATCCAATTCCTGTATTTTCCCCCAGCTCCACAGCTGCACTCCTGTTACTCAGAAAAATGTCCTGAATACTCCCCACACACCTGAGTGCTGTTCTCCTTCCTTACATACCCTGTCATTGGTAAACTTGCCAAGTTTACAAAAAGAAAAAGAAAGGTGAACTGTGAAAAATAATTGCATTACTGACTGGTGGCAGGAGAGAACAGGGAAGTGGAGACATAAAGTTTCCACCCCTTACCTAGGTTGAATGTATCTACATGCTGAGTGTCAGAAGAGGCTGTATATGCCTGCGTAGGAGACTTCTGAGTGAGATGTTGTTTTAGCCAAAAAACAACATCCCACAGAGATGAAAACAGCTTCAATCAATCACTCAGAGCAGAGTGAACTGCTCCATTCATCTTGGTATTCTCACTACCAGTGACCCCAGCACTGACGTATGAGTCCACGCTCATTCTTAGCTTCTCCAGCCAGTCTCGGCACTCCTGTGGTGCCTGCTCGGAGGTTCCCTTTTCAGCCTCTCCACCTAGAGGGTTAGCCTTTTGCTTCTGACCCCTCCCAGAATGCTGACTTGCACAGGAAAAGGAGATCAAATATATCCACCCTATAAGACACACAAATAGGAGCTCAGATCCTGGTCAGTGAAAGGACTGAGGGAATGTCAGCAAAGTTCTGCTGTAACGTAACAAGTCCTGGTCTCCAAGCTGCTCCCTCCCAGTTCCAGACATCTGACCAGTGGTGGTAGCTCAAAGTCTGTACAGCTCTGTTTCCTCTTTCCTACATCCCTCCTCTGCTGCTTTCCAGTTTTTTATGCTTTTCTTTGAGCACTGCAAATAGTGTATAAATGATAGTGGAGCAGCATATACCAAAGGAAAAAATAAAGCTGACTAGATTTTGCTATTTGAAAGTATGTATAAGAAAATACCACTCAGCTGGGGCTTGCCTGACTGGTAGGGCAATAGTAAACAGAGGAAGTGATTAGTTTTATAGATAGTGTGATCAAAATCCCTGTGAGGGCTATAAAATAGAGCACAGCAACTGAATTGATGACCAGTGAGGCATATGGTATCTAAATTAACAGTCTGTAGGATCTCCCAGGAGGAGGGGTCATCAGGGTATCAGAAAGCTGAGACAGAAAGTTCCTTTTGTCTCTTCCTATATTAAATTCCTGAGATAAGGGAATGCTATACTAATACAGAAAATGAGCTAAAACTGGAAATGTAATGCTTTCTCTTGAGTCTTTGCTGTAGAGTTTGATGGACAGGGCTGTGCACATTGCTGGAACTACCTCTAACCTCCCTTTCTAAAACTTGATTTAAGAGGGATTTTGATTACTCTGTTCTCTTATAAACACTGTTTTACTTCTAGAATGCAAATTATTTCACCCTTAATTTAGAGCTAAGTAAATGAGAACAGGCAGGAGAAATTCATAAATCAACTGATAACTATATATCATTAAAGAGAATCATTGGCACTATAGAGCAGCTTCTTTCTGAATCACTCCATGTGCCAAGTACATTTAGCATGTGTAGCAATGGAAGTGAAAAAAAACCTAGCAAATCATGAGCCTGGTTCAGTTTTTATGGGCATCTATTCCACTGACTTCTGTAAGAATTTTGACAGAAAAAGAATATTAGTTTTTGACCCTGTACTCTGGTGCATGAATAAGGATGACAACATTGTATGGAGTTATTCTGATGACACTGAAGAAATTGCATGACTTTGCACTTGTTTTTTCTCCAGACCTTCTTATTTTAAGATGAAAAATTTGGGAAATTGTTCTTTGTGGTTTAGCATGGCCTCCTAAAAAGCAGTCAGTTGTTGTCAATCACAGATTTCTTCTGAATCCACTTACTTGGGTTTGAAAGTCGCTCATCAGGTAGAGCTGTATTATTTGAGCATTGGAGTCCCAGCACTGCGACTTTTTTTGGTCTCTCTTTCATTGTAGTCTCTCTTTCATTCCCCAGTATAAGGAGTAAGTCATTTAGGCTAAGAATACATTTCCATTTTACTGCGTTATGTGTCCTTCACCTTGGACCATTCTTTCTTCTGTATGTAATTTGTGATTCTCTCAGCTCAGTTCTAGTAGAATATGGGGTTTCCTGCATGTAGTAGGAAAAATAGGGATGGGAGATTTACTGAGGGAGAGAACCCAAAAAGTGTAGCCATTTGAAGGTCAGTTCTTTTTGCCCTCCATCTCAGAGGTTAGAGAAGCATGAGAAAAACAATGCTGTTCATTGGACTGGAGTACGAGTCATGGCCATGCTGACACCCTTGTCCTGGAGAAGTATATCCTTTCGCCTCTTCTTGGTCTGGGTTCTCAAACAGCTGGTCAAGCTGTTTGCCCCAGAGCAATAGGGGCTGATGGAAGAGTGAAGTGAAATGTGATTTATTTCCAGATTAGGATTGTTTGCTTTGGGTTGGCATGGCCAAAACCGGCAGGAGGTACATGCCTCAGCCAGTGCTCCTGAGGTTTGAGCTGAGGTGGAGTAACTTTAAGTGTTCGGTGAGGAGCAGTCTAGTAATCTATGTGTGAGACTGAAGCAAAGAGCTCCTCTTTCCAAGCCTGGAGTGGTTGTATGTATGGCCATGGTTGTTCCCTTTGTAAAGAAGGGTGAGGAGGCTGACTCTACAGCATAAGAATGTGGTGAGAATGACTTCACATTTGTATAGCTTTGTGAGGATGGAAAGCATAATGCAAGTATTGTATACATTTGAAATAATGTCATTGATGGTATTTTTATTTTCAGAATTGGAGGGAAGCAAATTTATATGTGAATAGTTCACATAATTTATGCATTTACCTATTTATGTATTATTCTATCTTAAAGGATCAAGGTATGAAGTGACCCAGAAACATACCATGCACTGCATTCCTAAAAAGACTTTTCTGTCAGTCTATGAGGGCAATGTTTTTAAGTCTTTATGTTCAGCTAAGTAAAAATAAGTCATTTCAAAAATCTAAGTGAAGCTTTCCCCTGTCTTCCTTGGGATCCTCGGCCTGTGGTGGCAGCCAAGACAACTGGCATTTTTTAAAAAATCCTCTCTTAATTTAAAAATTTGGCTTTTCTAGGTCCCTCTCAAACACTCCCCCCATGCTGGGGGACACTTACCTATGTTGTAGTTGATAGGCACAAGCATTGTCTGCCTTCCGCTAGCATTTATGTATCACTGGAACAAGCTGCCTTAAAAGCATTATACCAAGAGGGTCTGTAGAGAGGATCTTCAGATTATTTCCCTTGGTGTGAAAACAGTACCTCTTACCCAACACACCTCCAATGCCATAGTCATGTCCCATATTTGTGTCCCTGGTTTGACCCTCACAATCCCACTATTGGGATTTTTCCTCCTGTCTCTCTTCCCCCCCCCCCCCCCCCCCAGCTAAACTGAAGTTGTTGAAGTCTTTCTATGGAGCACTTGTATTTTGTAAGTAAGATTATGGATGTTTTCTACGCTCTTGTTCAGTAATCATTGAAGAAGGGTTACTTCAAAAGGGATTCTTGAAATCTTGAAAAATATTACCATTACACAATACTTAATCTTTTCTGTACCAGGTGTATTTTTGCAGTGTTGGATTAATCCATTCAGTCAAATTGATAGCGATGTGGCAGCCATACCATCATCCAATATGTATGTGTAGGCTGAACAATGATCTTTCTGGCCAAACTTTGTGCTGTTTTAAACACAGTTATACAGTTTTAAAGCAGTATAGTCACAGACAGCTGTTTAATTTGTCAACAAATATATACTAAGTAACTAAAATTAATTGCCATGAGTCCCAGTTTTTAGATAATACACTGTTTGTAGTTAAAAGGAGGCAAATAACAGTATAATTACCTTTTCACTCCATACTGAATAATTACAATGCAAGAAAAGAGTGGCTGTATGTATCTATACTAATAAAACAAAAGGTTCCCATCCACTCTTCCCCAAATAGATGTATTCCACCAAAAATACACAGGCTTTTTTTACCTAATATTTCCCAGAATGAGAGGACAAGCAGGGTACACACAGCAGATCCTTTTCAGCTGCTCACCAGAGTCTTGGCTCGCTTTCCATTTTATAAAAGTCCATTTCTAGCTATTGGAGTGGTGAAGAAAATACAGCCGTGTATGCCAGAGGCAGAAAGGCGTTTCCAGAGAGTTTGAAACAATCATTTTGAACTGAAAGGTGTCCCAGGCATTCCAAGTGAAGCCAAGAATAACACTTTCGATATCGATACCGTTAAGAGTCTGACTCCTTTTTAAAGGGTGGAAGCAAGGGGAGGAAGGATATCCAAAAATGTTCACCAGTGTTCCCTAAGGCAGGAGGAGGAGTCACAAAGGGCCAGCCAAGGAAGGAGCAGAAGATGAATACATTAAGATATTTAAACCTTTGACAACAGGCAGTAAAACCGTAGTGAGGCATGAAATTTGTTCTACTTTTCTTAAAGGGCGGCTCAGCTTTCAGAAGTTTGGGAAATCCTCTATTAATCGTTGTGAAATCCACACCTAGACTGGGAAATGTTGAGGCAAGCCTTTAAATCCTAAATATGCCTTTGCATGTGCCGATCTTGCCTAGGGTTTTTTGGTTTTCCTTTATGCACAGAAAAATGCAGGAGATGCCATAGCAGTTTTTAATCTTTCTTTTATTTTCATCTACTGATGTTCAAATTAAGCTCTGATAAAATTTAGGACGTATAGTTGTGTTAAAGCTGTTCGTTGGTAATCTGAAGCTAGTAAACAAGCCATATACAGTAGCATGTTAAAAATAGGAACCGGTGACTTCTCTTACTATGCCAGTCATGTTGCCTACCATAATGTGAATATGCTGAAGTAAAGAATAATAATATTAATGGTACGTAACTCAGAACTGATGGCAGCGTATCCACACGTGCTTGGAGCTATATACATGGGTTAGTTAATCTACCTTCTGGTGAAACTTCTTGCTGCTGTGGACAGACTGTTTCTTTTAGTAAGGCTTTAAACTGGACGGAATGAGGGATGGTGTGAAGACACTGCCTTTTGGAGCAAGCTTATTTAAAGCCTGTTCAGGTTTAATGCCTGCCACCCTGTCATGGAGAACTTGACTAGGAGGCTTGGCTGAAGGTTAATGCAGCTGTTCGCTTAAAAATGCTCTGTTTTCTGGTTCTTTGTCACAATTGCTAAAGAGCAGTATTTAATTTACAGCAGCCCTAGAACCCCAAGCTGGGGGCAGGCAGGTGGCCAGAGCCCATCCAGACTCCCTGGGTTATTCATGGCTCTGCTGGAAGAGCTGAGGGACTGGGGGTGTCACGAGAGGACCTGGGCGGTGAGTTGATGGGAGGCTGTGGCAGTGTGAGCCATCATGGAGACAGGCGCAGAGTAGGCTCCGGGATGGGGTGCTCAGGGCCCAAGAGGCAGAGGTGCAGCGGAGAGCACGGAGGGGACTGCTAGCACCCCAAGCTGTTATTCCCAAATATTTTTTTCTCTGCTACCCGCATTCAGACCAGGGTCCACAGAGCCGTGCATGGTGGGAGAGTCACTTTGGTGAAAAGCCCTGGTTTTGAAGGCACCTGTCTGTGGAGATGGTGAAGATGGTATGGTCCGTGTTTTATGTCCACTGTCTTTGAATTCCCAGTTAGCATCCAGCCGGCGCAGCCCGCGCCCTGCTGCCCCGTGGCTGTGGGTCGGTTCCCGCGAGGGAGGCAGAGGTCTGCCCACCCTCTGTAGCAGGCGAGGACCCCGGAGGCAGCGGGGCTGGGGGAGCCGGGACCCTGCGACCCTCGGCCCCGTGACTGCAGCTCTTCAGGATCTAGCCCGGCTCGTACCCGGGCCCCCGCGTTGGCCTCGGCCGCCGCCCCGACGGCGCAGCCGCTGCCTTCCCGGCGGGCCCGAGCGCCGCTCCAGCCGCGGCAGCTCCGCCGGTGGGGACCGGCCCCCTCCGTCCGCCGGGCTGCACGGGGCGGCGGCGGGGGTCCCCGCCGGGCTGCGTTGCTCAGCGCCGCGCCCCGAGCGGCCCCCGGCCCCGGCCGCGCCGCCCCCGCGCTGCCCCTCTCCCCGCGCCTCTCGGCTCCGGGCTGGGAGGCGGCGGCAGCCCGTTTCTCGTGGAAATAGTGCTTTGTGTAACTGAACTGACATTTGGCCTTGATACCTGTATCTCCTGATAACTGAAACAAATTTCTAAAATAAATACTGTACTTTGATCTTCCAGCCCTGCATTTTTAATGACAGCTCTGAACATCACTTCATTAAGAATACATTTCAGGAGGCTGAAATGCTCCGAGTTTGAACACTAATTATTTGTACAGAAAATTATGACTGCAACGTTTCATTATTCAGCCCATTGGTTTCTTCCAGAAGTGAGAAATTATTCTCGATTTTTAAGTAATGTGCTTTCTTGGATGCAGATTTATGGCATTTCTAGTGTGGCATCTGTATAGAAACTTACCCAGCTTCCCACTAACTCTTTTGTAACGTGGCAAATCATTTTGGTTCATCGAGATATCTGGGGAAGTAACGTACCTTAAAGGTTGGGGGGAACCTCGGGACATTCGGTGTCTCCAGAACTACCTATCGACTCTCATTTCGTTTATGAATGTTGTTCAGATTGCTTTCCTGGCAGTTGTTAGACAAAACGAATTAACAGAAAGCGAGGTAGGAAGTAAATCGGTCACCTCGTACGAGTCCGGGGTTGACACAAGTTCGGGAATGTGGAAGTTTAGAGACCACGCAAGTGCGAGCGCCGCCGTTCCGCTGCCTGGCGGGCTGCGGCTCCTGCGGGGCGCGGGGGTGCGGGTCGGACGCTCCGTCGGGGTCTCCCCTCGGCCCCGGCTGCGGCTTAGAGGCGCGGGGAAGGCGGGTGCGCTCCTGCCCCGATGTGGCTGCAGTGGCGCGGCTGGAGCCTGGCCGTGAGCCCGGGGCACCCGGCGGCCGCGGGCGGGCCCCCGGGCTCCGCTGCCGGCCGGTGCTTGCCGTGGTTCCCCGTCCCCCACGTGTCCCGTGTGGACGCGGCGCAGCCCCCGCCGGATGGTCGTGTGAGGTGGGTGGAGGCGCCGAACCCCTGCGCCCTGGCAGGCAGGGGGGAACCGCACGGCGGGCCGGGGGCTGCGGCCGGGTCCCTGCGGCAGCGGCGAGCCCTGCCTCGGTGCATCCGTGCGTGGCGGGAGCGCTGGGTGCGGAGCGCGTATCTCCCGCTCACCGACCGGGTGAGGCGGTTACCTGGCGCTGGGGAAGAGCTTGAAGTGGCTGCGGCATAGGGGATCAGTGTTACACGGGGTCGAGCTTTTATTTCTCCCCAGGACTCAATATGGAGCCATGGGAGAGGACTTGGCACTTTAATCCCTTCAAAGAAACCGATCTAATTCAAGCCCTACAACTCTTGAAAGTCTTTGAGCGGACAGTGATTGTTTCCCCAGGAAAGCCAGATAAAGATCTCTGTGTGCTGGCGTTTAAAGAGACTTCGGTGGCGGTGCGAATACAATTGAACTCAGCGACTGCGGGGAGGATCGAGTTACCTGGGCAAACAGCGCCGGAGGAGCAGAGCTAGCCGGCATCTGCCCGAAGGGGCACCCTCCGCCCGCCCCCCCCAAGGCAGAGCTGGGCGTCCCCGTTTGGTACCGGGCCAAACAGGCCGGCTTGCACGATCGCGCTGGCCTGGGAGCAGATGGGGAAGCGGCGAGCAGAGCAGCGCGCTCCCAGGGCCCCCGGCGGAGGGCGGCGCTGAGCGGGCCCCGGGGGGATGGGGGGGGGGGCGCGTCGCCGTGCGGGGTCCCGCGGGCCGCTGCAGCAGGCGGTGGCGTTGGGCCGTGACCCAGATGTGCCCGGTGCCGGTTACCGGGGGAATCGCCTCGCACGTGGTCGAAGGCAGAGCGGGTTGGATTCTTCACTCGCACACGGGTGTATGTATCTGTGTGCACACACGGGTCGAAAAGTGAGGGACCAGAGCCCTCGGGGCCGAGCGGGGCGTTGTGGCAGGAGGTGGGCGAGGGGTGGATGCGGAGACCCGGTAACAGCGCCCCCGCTGCCGGGGAGCCCCCCGGCGCCGCCCTCGCCCCGGCCCAGGCCGGTCAGGCTCAGCAGGGCCGCGGGGCGCAGCATCCCGCCTCCAGGAGCACCATCAGGAGGGACTCCTCTCTTCATGTAAAGCAATTAGGTTTTTTACACCCGGCTCCCGCTAGGGAAGAGGAAACTTTTCCGCGCGGCTGCCGCTGCCGGTGTGCCCGCCTGCGGGAGCGCTGCCGCCGGTGGCACCGCGCCGTCCCGCCTCCCAGCACGGGGCGCGCTCGCCTGGCTCCGCGCCGGGAGCTCCAGGGGACGCGGGGTTAGCGCCGGCGGAGCGAAACGAAACCAGACCCAGCTACCAGAGGGGAAAATGCGCGGTTGTTTGCGGAGTCATATCGAGGGCATATCCCTCAGCCTCGGGAGGAGGGCGGGCGGAGGGAGGGAGCGGGGAGGAACCACCGACAATTACTCCAGGGAAGTTTTACGACTGGGGATCGACCAGCCCCGATCAGGTGAACTCGTTGTGCTCCTGTTACTTTGAGTCATTAAACACTATCAGCGGAATCCGGAGGCAAATTTCTCGGGCGATAACAAAAGACACATCGCCACTTTAGGGCTCTGCCACAAATCCTTAATTGCAATAAAAAAAAAAAAGGGGGGGTGGGGATTGGTGTCCAGCGTCTTGCACATCCAATGCGGGGGTCTCCAGGCGGTAAGGGGTCCTTTGATCAAGAAAATCCAATTATTTGTGTATATACATTTCCCACATAGTGATTACTTCATTAATTGTCCCGCCTTTATCTCCTCCCTTCCCATCCCCCCTAATAATCAGTTCTTTTATCCAGACCAACAAACACACCATAGGAGCTTTGTGGATTCAAAGGATTTGCTTTCGCTTCTGAAAGAGCCGCTATTCTTTGATGATTGGGTAGCGGCAAACTTCAAAGCCATAAATCTTCCCTCTGACTGGTTGGCGGCCCCGCAAAGTCCTTATCAAATTCTTGGAGGTGATCCTGGTGCAGTCAGACAGTCCGCGGAGATCGCGCGGCGCGGGGGGGGTGGGACAGCCACGGAGGCGAGCAGATCAGAGGGAAGGAGGGGGAGAGAGGGAGAGGCAGAAGGAAACTGGGCAGCTCCTCGTCTTCCCCTCGGCGTCCCCATGCCTCGGCGGTGCCCCGGCGCCTTCCTCTCGCCCCGAGCGCAGTAGCCATGGCCGCGGTGGCTGTCCTCCGGAACGACTCCCTCCAGGCTTTCCTCCAGGTCGGTACCCGCGCCCGGGGCTGGGGCGGCTCGCTCGGCGCCGCGTCCCACGGTGGCGACTCGTGCTGCGCGGGGGCGCCCGGCAACCGCCGCCTCCCTCCCGGGGCTTCACCGCGCGGGTGGCCCGGGAGCGGTCGGTGGGGACCCCCGCGGGGCCGAGGAGGCAGGGCTCGGGCTCCTCGGGCTGGCAGTTTCCCCCTCCCGCCGGGCGGCCGGCGGTAGCTCCGGGCTGGGGCTGCCCTCCGCCCGCAGCGGCCGCTTCCCCGGCGCCCCCAGCCCCGGCGGGGCCGGCGGCACCGTGCGCGGGCGGGACCGGGCGCGGGGCGGGGCGGGGGAGCCGGGCCTGTCCTGCCCGCTCGGCGCGCGCCGTTTGCGGTAAGTTTGCCGGGCGCGGGGGGAGCGGCGGGGCGCCCCCGGGAGCCCCCGGCCGCGCACGGGCGGGCGCGGCCGGGCGGAGGCGCAGGAAGTTTCCCGCGGGCGGCGAGTAACGCGCTCTCCTCCCTCCTTCCCCCCGCTCCGGCGCAGGACCGCACCCCCAGCGCCTCCCCAGACTTGGCCAAGCACTCGCCCCTGGCTCTTCTGGCCGCCACCTGTAGCCGGATCGGACAGCCGGGCGCGGCGCCCTCGGATTTCCTGCAGGTCTCTTACGACCCGACGCTGGGATCCCCCTCCAGGATCTTCCACCCGTGGAGCGGCGAGATGCCGGCGCACTCGCCGGGGGGGCTGCCGCCGCCGCACCCCAGCCTGGGGCTGACCCCTCAGAAGAACCACCTGCAGCCCTCCTTCGGGGGGGCGCACGAACTGCCCCTCACCCCCCCCGCGGACCCCTCCTACCCCTACGAGTTTTCCCCCGTCAAGATGCTGCCCTCCTCCATGGCCGCCCTGCCGTCCAGCTGCCCCCCCGCCTACGTCCCCTACGCCGCCCAGGCCGCCCTGCCGCCCGGCTACTCCAACCTGCTGCCGCCCGCGCAGCCCTGCCGGCAGCTCTCGCCCAACCCGCCGCCCGAGGACATCCCCTGGTGGAGCATCCAGCAGGCCGGCGCCCCGGGCGGCTGCGGCCACCGCTTCCCCGCGGCCGCGGCGCTGCCGCGGAGCCTGGTGCTGGGCCACTCGGACTTCGCTCAGTACCAGACGCAGATCGCCGCCCTGCTGCAGACCAAGTCTCCCCTGGCGGCCACGGCCAGGAGGTGCCGCCGCTGCCGCTGCCCCAACTGCCAGTCGGCCGCGGGCAGCGCCCCGGAGGCGGAGCCGGGCAAGAAGAAGCAGCACATCTGCCACATCCCCGGCTGCGGCAAGGTGTACGGCAAGACCTCGCACCTGAAGGCGCACCTGCGCTGGCACACGGGCGAGCGGCCCTTCGTCTGCAACTGGCTCTTCTGCGGGAAGAGCTTCACCCGCTCCGACGAGCTGCAGCGGCACCTGCGGACTCACACGGGCGAGAAGCGCTTCGTCTGCCCCGAGTGCGGGAAGCGCTTCATGCGCAGCGACCACCTGGCCAAGCACGTCAAGACCCACCAGAATAAGAAGCTGAAGGCGGCGGCGGACGGCGTCAAGCGGGAGGACAGCCGCGACCTGTGACCGCCGGGCGGCGGGGCGGCATCGGGACCGCCGGCGGACGCCGCCCCCGCGGGCCGGGCCGAGCCGAGCCGCGCCGCGGCGGGGACCTGCGCTGAGGGGGCCGGCAGCCGGGCGCAGGGCGGCGGGAAGGGGGGGCCCGGCCCTCGGACTCGCGGCGGGCCCGGCGAGCGGGAGCTCGGCTGGGGGCGGTGCCGGGAGGAGCCGCGGCCCCTCAGGCCCAGGACCGGACGCTCGCAGGCCCCCGCGGCCGCCGCGGCTCGCCCCGCGCCCGGGCCGGGCGCCCTGCCCGCCCCCACGGCTGGGGGGAGGCTGCGGCCGCTGGGGCGGGAGCGGGGCCGCCGGGGGGGTCGGGGCTTGTGGGCGCCCGGGGAGGGGGCGGCCGTGCCGGGGCCCGGCCCTCGGCGCTTTCAGGGGAAAGGACTGAAGTTTTGTTGTACAGGTTATTTAATAGTTCTGTTTGAGTACGAGTGTCTCTCTCCTCGTCCTCAGCCCCGTGCGGGGCTCCAGCATGAGATATTTCTGTAAAGCGACCCGCGACTGCAGCGTGAAATAAACACGTTAACACCGGGGTCTGCAGGGACGGTCCCGCCGCGTCGGTTTCATTTGATCGTCCCCCGGGCTCTTCCCGCCCTCCCCGCGCGCCGGGCCGCTCCGCGCGCGGCCGCCTCCTTCCCGCCATTTCCTGCTGAGGCGGCGGCCGCTGAGGTGGCGGCCCGGGCCCAGCTTCGTCGCCGCTGTCAAGTGGAGCTCAGCGCACGGCGACCAGGGAGCTGCTCATGGTAAACACGTTTACAATCCCTAGCTTCTTCGCACTGATGTTGGCCTGTTGGTTTGGGTTTGTTTGTCTTTTTTGAAATTATTTTCGTTTTGTTTCCTATGCGTGAAGCTGTGAGAGAAAAGGGAAGCGCATGGTGCCGGTGCTGGGAGTGAGCGTACAGGCCCGGTACTGCAGGCTGGGGAACGTGCTTGAGCAGAGGTGGGCAGTAGTGAAAGTTAATAATTCCCCCTTCTCGGAGAGGTCTAGGCCTGTGATAGCCAGCCATTACTGGCCCGAAGCTGCCTGTGGCTGGCACAGCCAAAACATGCTTTCCATATGCTAACTTCCTGTAAAAGTGCAGAATGTAAGGGGGAGATGCTTGTTATCCTCCCAGTGTGACAAAATGGCAGTTGCTTTCCTGCACAGGGGAAGGTATTTGGCACAAAACTGTGTTTACTTGGTAGGCAGTGACAGCTTGTAGGATTCCTTGTGTCTCACTGGGCACCATGTGAGTATGAGTTCAGGCACACATTCATTTTGGCAAATTTCTTTCAAAATAATGACCTTTTTTACTGTAGCTATCCCCTCTTTCTTTTTTTAACTGAAATTTGTATAGAACAAACAAATGAGGAACCCAATTAGTAATTTGCTAAATTTTGCATTTTAACATAGGGAATATGTTATTTGCTCCTCATGTTTTTACCACATCAACTTTACTTTCTGGTTAGCTAATGAGACAGCCAAATAAGAGTGCCATCAAAACTTCACTGGGACTAATCCGGAACCATTCAGACTCAAATGGGTTCCTCTGGTGGCAGCTGTCATACAAGCTTCGGCACAACCATAATGATAAAAATACACTTTGCCATGCACTTCTGAATCAGGGAAAGTGGCAGCTTGATAAATGTTTTTGTAATGACAGAACATGTAAAACTGATGTGTTTGTATGGATGTCAAATACTGCCAAGAATCTCAGGAAATAATGAGATGAGACAACAGCACCAGAACCCTCACATCTGAAATAATGAGAAGTTAACGGGCATTTACCATGGTACAGCTCCTCAACAATATTTCAATGTTTATGATTCTGAATTAATTTCCCACACCATATTCTTGGGGTCAATTTATTGAGTTAATAACCAAGCAATAATCTTCTTTACTACTGAAGAATCTTCTATAACTTGTCCTATTATAGGGAGCCTTGTGAGAAATGAGTTTAGCTTTCATTGGTTACCATTCCTTTACTAAAGTTTTAGGCTCTAGAAGCATGTTCTTGAAGGATATTGAGTAGAAGATACCTTTAGTGTTCCAGAGTGAGCAACAGCGATGCAGGAAATAACTGATGGACCTGATCCAGAAGTCCTTAGTCAAAAAAGGTCTTTGAGATGAAAGCGCAGACCATTTTACTCCTGACAGGATTTGAATATGTCATAAGGAGTAACATAATGTTTCTGCCTTTTGCAGTGTTTCATGGCTTACAGCAGCAACCTGCTTGCTTGCTGTCTTTGATACTAGGTTACGTTAAGAATGTAGAGTTACAGAATTTAGGAGTGCTTTTAAAAGAGAATTTGTTTCATTACATAGTCTTTCAATTCTGTGTTGGGATCAGACCTACTTAAAATGGACAGTAGCATAAAGTCCTTTTGTTGGTAGCAGTAGAGGAGAAACAACAGCATCCCAAAGTACGAAAGGTCCACTTATAGGACAGAGTAATGGACTGGGATGTTGCCACACAGTAATGGCTTTTCACTGCTAAGTAAGTGCCAAGATCAAGTATCAATGTAAGCTGAAGCAATGTATTAGATGGTTTCTGGCACAAGTTTAGCCTGACTAGGAACTAGAGAACCATTTCTATTAGAGCAGATGCACCTAGCAGAAAATAGCCTGATAATTGTAGATACAACGATTTCTAAGCTGGACCATTATGGAAAGATTTTTCTTCAGTTGGGTGACAAACTGCACTTACCCAGCATCTATGTTGTCTAGTCTAGCCAGACTGTTTTGTGTTCTTACTCATTCCTCAAGACACAACTTGTACTGAAATAGCAAAAGTTTTACCACTCACTTAAGTGTGAGCCTGCAAGTAATTTAGGTTTTAAGCAAAAGACCATAGCCCAGGCAGTGCCAGCACCATGTCAAGGGGGTGGTGGTATCTGATTAAAAAAACAAACCAAAACAAAACCACAACCAGTGGCACATTGTAGCATATGCACCTTGTATAACATCTGTATAACTACATTTAAAGCATGAAAGTGCACAGGTTAAAAATATTACAGTCAAAATTAGTTAAATACTTGTCACGAGGGAGAGATGCATTTAAGTGAAAACCCACAATATCAAATGCTAATGAAAATAAATCTGTAAGAATAGTACCAAAAAAAAGAAGGGGGGCCCCCCAGAAAATTAGGGATTTATGACACAAGGTAAGTAAAAGTAACAGCTTAGAACATAATTTTTTTAAAATGAAACATTATTTCTCTCCAAAGCTTTTAAACAGTTCATTGCAAAAAAAGGGCATATCCATCATAGCTGTTTCATATTCATCTCTAAATAGCTAAATCATATGATAGCTTTTCAATTGAAATCGTTAAACTTTTATAGTAATATGGCATTTAAATACACATGTGACCTTTCTGATGTATGGGTACAGCGTTACAAAAATATATTGCTTACATCTCAAGAATTTATTTCTAGTTGGCAAATTGCACTCTATAATAAAATTAACTTTTAATTTTGCATTCATAAAATACATTTTACACTTTTAGCTGTTTCCAATCAACTAGAACAGCTGTTCATTTTATCAAATTAAATGATTAATATTCTTTTTAATTATACATTTTGAGTACATATGCTGCTCAAGGTCAATTCATTTCTGAATTTTAAATCTTAAATGCCATTGGTATAATAGACACATATATGAACTAATTCATCTTGTAGTTAATTCAAATTAATTAATCTTTAAAAAAAATGGGATATGGTTTAAAAACTTGAGATTTGGCATGTTTTCTGTGTTGAAAAGCGACTTTCACACTTGGACAAACTTTTAAGCAGAGAACATTTAACATTAAAACAACCAACACTGTTTTCCAGATAGTTTTGGGGTGTTTTGGGTTGGGGTTTTTTAATGTTTTGTTAATAAAATTATAAGGGACAAATGGATTAAGACTTGCATCCAGGAGAAGTTTGCAGGATTTACCTTTTGGTCCTAACTGACCAGGTTCTCACTGTAATACTCCCAAGAAATTTATGAAGTAATGTTTCATACCTCCTCACTACTATTACCGAAAAAGTAGGATAGAGGGGTTTTTTGAACTATATATTGGGAGGTGTCCTTCCTAAAACCATCGCCATGTAATTATTCCTTCCATACTAAATTACAGATGTAATTTTTAAAAGAAATATTTAATCTTAAATTATTTGCAAATTTTTTAGAGATTGCATTAAGTTTTAAAGTAACTACAACTTAACTATTTCAACTTGTGAATTCTCACCTGTATCTAACATCAGTCTTGAATACTGAAGAAATAGGCAATATAAAATGCTGATGTCTTGAAATCCTTAGACAAAAGATACATTTTATTGTTCAGTGATATTAAAGAATTTTAGCAGACCACTCAGAAGTTCATAGAGTAAATCCGTATCTCTGTGCAAGCAGACACACAATTATCAAGGCACTTTTAAATAAGCCTTGTAACATTTGATAGGTCTTGTCGGCTTACCCCCGCACTGAGTGGTGAGAACAAAAGTATTATGCCTAACTTATTGTCAGATCTTATGATTTGCTATAGAATCTTTTTTTTTTTTTCCCTCCAATTATTTTACACTTTTTATGAGATTTTTGTGAATCCTCTGGTAAAGATGTGGGGTATTCTGCTCTGACACATGATAGAGCCAACTCAAAGACCTCTTAGATTTTCCTGCCAAACTTTTTGAAAATACTTACCAAACAGGGTCCCCAAGTCTTTGAGACTAATGAACTTGAAAGCAATGCTGGTTCTCCAAAGGGATTGCCTGGCAGGTATCTTCAATAACTTTGTATTTAAACAGCGCCCAAGCCACCAAGGACCTGGAAGTGTTCGGCAACCAGCAAAGGGTCACAATTATCAGGTAAGTGTTAATGTGCAGCATAGAGAAGAAGGATCCAAGGCCCTGAGCTGATTGAATGAATAGTCTTGATCAGAAAAAATCAGCAGAAGTGTGTGTAATTCAAAGGGTCTTAAATTAAGTTTATGGTTATTATTCCCTGTTAATATTTACTCCCAACTAATTTCAAGTCATATAGGTGTATCACTATGGATAATGAAACCCAAAGAAAACATGTATTTTGACCTTGTGACTGTGACAAGTCACCGAGAGATTAGGGACAGTGAGATTTGGCCTTTAACCTGGAGGCCATTGATCCTGTTTTTCTTCTCATCATCTCTTAATTTTTTTGTTGTACACATTTACCTAGCTACACAAAAAATCCCAGCACGTCCCTGACCCAGGTCTGGTGATTACATCACTGCTTAGCCGTGTTAACAGGAGCCCAACCTAAGGCTGTGTACAAATCCTGTGTGCTCACTGAGAAAGTTACGCATACCCACTCATGGGGTGTGTAGGGGCATAGTAGGGGTCCATCCCCTTTGCAGGTGGCTATGCAGTGAATCTCATGCTGTGATGTATTGAAGGTAGCGGCCAGGAACTCTTGAAGAAGTGGCGAGTTCGCACTGAGGTGTGAACTGAGTTGCTGAACAATTAAAGTGCGCTCTTCAGTAGTGCAGAGGCCTTGTACAGAGTCTCTGTATAGGTTCAGATTTCACCATTAGTGGTAGTAAAGCTAGAATTTCCTTTCATCTAATCGAACTACCAAAGAAATCATAATAATCCAATGTATGATAGCTGAACCCCTTTTGCTCTGCCTAAGCAAGGAACACTTTACCAGTGTAGGAATATCATATACTAGAAGCCATGTGTGCATCACCATAGTGACCCTTCCTCTCCTGCCCTTCTGCGCCCCCCCCCCCCCCCCCAGAATAAAAACGAAGCTGTACCAGCAAAAGTGCTGTCTTGTCTGTCCTGCTGCATCTACAATAGAGTCTTCTGCTGGTGCAGATGTCTCAGCTAAGGGTTACAGTTTTTTCTCCCCTATGACTGGCACAATTGTGCCTGCAGCAGCATGTGAGTGAAGCCTGGTTTACTTCATCCTCAAGTGAGCACAGACGTCTTATGCTTTGGATTTAATTGTTCTTTCTAGCTTAACAATATAATGTAACCTTCACCTTAAGGTAGGAACTTCCATCTAGCTCATCTTAATCCCCCTTCTCTAGGGCATCAGTCACCAGCTTTTGCTAGCCATTGATGCCAATACTGAACAAGTAACTCACTTGAGGGAACATCGTAATTTGCCCTTCCTTTCAAGCTATCCTATCATAAAAGGCAATCTTTTTTACATTTGTAATTTTCTGAACCACAGTCTTTTACTGTCACAGTGACTGAGATGCCCTGAACAGAGTATTTCATCACCATAGCATTTAGTGTAGAGGAATGATGAACCACAAGGAGGAAAATGAAAAATAAGATATCCACGGTTTTTTAGAAGTTCCTTGTATTTAAAATGAAAAATAATACTCAAATGCTGTAAACTGTGATATTTTTCACAAGTTAAATGTTTCTTTTTTTTTATTTTATTTACGAATACCCACATTACCAGCTTCATCAGAAACAATAGTGTGTGCCCATGTTTTTGTATTTTTAAAAGGCAGGATTGTCTGCAAAAACAATATATTCCCATTATCCATAAGTCCCTGTTCTTATAGCAGTACTGAGCTGTTTAAACAAAGTTCCAGTATTAACCTATATACTACCCAAAAACATTTGTCATTTTCCTTTTTAACATGAACCAGCCATCACAGAGCACACTTTCAAAACAGGCTCTAATTACAAAGCAGGTTGAAAGAAATTTTATTAGACCAAAGCCCGTATCTTCACTTGGGGTCATATCCCACATGCTTTATTCAGGATCAGATGGTGTGCCTGTGATCTCCACATGCAGATCTCTCATCTGTGTGGAAAGGAGATGTCAGTCATATTGCCACATTCCCCCTTATTTTAGACAGCTCTCCACAAGTCTAGGATGCACATGTGAAGAAGAGAGAGGGAAACGTGTGCTATTCACTCATTAAAAATTAGACAGGAAAGATAACACAGCCTGAGAATGTCAGGTGGTCTCAGCTACCATATGTTAATCCCAAATGAGCATGGAAACCACTTCATTTCCTCCCCTCATATCTAAATAATTTGCTTTCCTTCTGACCAGCAATAGTGGTAGTGCGTTGTTTTTGTTGAACCCTGTGAAGAACAGCCAAACACTCGACATCTGCTTACTTCACACACTATAAAACTCTGCTTGTTCACCTTAGTAGCCCAGTATAGGAGGTCTATTTTTCTCAGCATTATCTGGTCCTTCAGCAGTGTGGCTCCACTGACTTCCTTCTGTTAATTTGCTCTGAAAGAACTGAAAGAAATAGTTTTAAGAAGGCAAAGATTACACTTTTATATTTTCCAAAATATTAACCAAATCTTCTTACGTGCCTACATGAGACCTAAGGCTATGTCTGAGCTTCTTAATAAAATGCTTGAATAAATTGTATAATGACACTGAGAAGCTACTTGCAAAGTACTGTAATCAAGGCTATGTTCAGTGCTTGAATAGTTAAGTTAGAGAGGCCAGAACCATGAGCAATCTCGTTAGGGGAAGCAGTTTCTCTGTAACACTATTTAAAACTGGCCAGAGCAGCTCAGTTAATGCATGTAAACACTGGAACTGTAACTCTGATACTCCAATGGGATCTTGAATATACACATAACAACACTAAACATGCTCAGCACATCCTGGCAGCCTACAGGGAAGTGTTTTTCTCTAATCAGAGGAAAATCTTGTAAAAGTTTTTCCCACAAGGGAAAAAAAGAGGTTCATGGATCTGAAGATCATTACTCATGATACACAAGACAAAGCAGCTAGGGAACCTTTCCTGTTCAGGGGCCACATTTGCTTAGGCTCACAAATATCAACACCAAGAAAGAGTCCTAGTTCCCTTCTCGGTGAATGCAAAGGGGAGACACAAGACGCAAGAATTTTTAGAAGCCTTTAGCTGATTCACTTCCCCTAGTTTCTGTACCCAACTCATGGGAGTTTGTGATACAGCCCCAAAGTTCTCTGCAGGGTGTTCCAGTATGCAGCTGTTGCGTTGCCTTCATGGAGCTGGCTTTCTCCCCTGTGCCCAAAAAAAGAAATCACTGCACAATTACACTATTCTTGAAATAGTATGCATGAAGAAAGCTTCCTAAGCTAAATACAGTGATTGCAGAATACTGAAATCACTGAGACTTAAATGTGGGAATTACCATCTAGTTTTACCATGCAATTATTTTTCTCATTAGAACCACAGTCTTAATCAGCTAAGAAATATTAAATATTAAACAGCCACTAAAGCAGAATAGTATGTTACATTAAAATAATTCTTTATAAAGTGCCTAAGTACATTAGAACCTCATTTGTCTTTTTATTATATGCACTCATTCATCCTAGACTTAATTTAAAATAGGTGTCAGGTGTCAGCTATAATACTCAGATATGGATTCTGATCTAGATGTTAGAACCTCTGCCACTTACTGAGCATGTTCAAGAAAGGAGAAGGAGGAAGGTAAGTTTAGGCCTGTTTTTAATAAGCTACAGCAATTAGATATTTTCAGTACTCTGAATTATGTATCAGAATTATACAATTATTTGGTTTGTTCTGTTGCTTTTCAATACACTTGAGAACCAGCTCCTAATTAAGATACACACACTATCAAAGATGAAAAACTGAGATGGTGGTAAAAACAATTAGAATGATGATGTAGGCTTAGATTCCCCGTGGTTTTTGTACAGATCTGCAAGGAAGCTTGGGGTATGGGCACATGGAATTTGCCAGAAACAGCAGCAGTACTTGTGTGCCCTACAGGGATGTGAGCCACCCCAGAGCAGGTAGGATGCTCTGGGATGCGGCCCTATTTTCCCTGAGCTGACAGGATACTCTGACAACAGGATCGTTATCCTTAAAGGGAACTGCTGTTGCCTCTGGGTAAGTTGTTGTTCCTCTTTGCACAACTTCTTCTGCGTTGCAATAGTCTAGGGATGCTGCAGTCCTCATCCTGCTCCCATGGCCAGACTGTTAAATCACAGCAGAGCCTCTACCTGTGGAGCGTATGCCAATTGTATGTTAATTATTTGTTATTTCAGTTATGAACACCTTCCTTCCTATTTAAAAGGTGTAAGAAGAAACCACAGCATACAACAAAGCACATTTTATAAAATAGAATAAATGATCCAACCAAAATTACCTCCAATTATAGGCATGCCTCACCCCTTTAAAACTAATAGACTATGTAATCTACCATCTTTAATATGTCCTGGATGTATTGCTCTTGATCTCAAAAGCAGCAAGAGCAGTCTCTCTCATGAAATCCTACTGCAGAAATGACTGAGTTCCTACCACCTCAATGCCACATGAAAAACCTTAATCAAAGCAGGCAAACCTCTTGACTTGCTGCTGATTCCACAGCACTTTTTTATAGTGATATCACTTTTATCTATCATCATTTATTCAAAAAAGTAAATCAAAAGCATAAAATAGTCTCATCTGAATTTTTGCCCGCAGGATATAGCCTTCTTGTTGGTTAAGCCATGAAGTCTTACATCAGTCAGAGACAAACTTAAGTGGCCAACCTGACTTTCTGTTCTTCTTTTCCATGTATAGAAGTTTCTTATGCACAAGTTAAAATCTGGTATCAAAATCAGAATTTTTAAAAAGATTTGTCACCAGCAGTCCAGCTGACAAAAAAGAATACTTGTTTTTAGAACGGTGCAACATTTTTTCAAATGCTGATCAGAAAGCAAATCGTCTATTAATCCTAACCAAGTAATGTGAATATATCACTAATGCCTGTTAGTGAGATGCATTTAGAGCTATATTAATGATGATTAATACCAAGGATTTTTACAATTTGAATCCCACATGTAAATTCTAACATTTGTGTGTGTGAAGTCACACTTTTCTCACATTTTTATTTTTACCAAACTTATTTAAAATAAGTCATTAGGAAATCACTTTGAACTTGACTGCAATAAGCAACACTTCAGCTGAAAGTGTTCACAGAAAGATGGGGGGGCAGCCCTAAGGACCCACCCAGGGATAGGTGGCATGTTAGTTAACACGGCTAGCACCCAGAAGTTTTTGTGGCCTGTGGCAACAGAACAGCATAGTTAGGACCTTCAGGCCTCAGTGATTAGGTTTTTATTAACACCTCTCCACCAAGGTGCAGCTTTTTCCAACTTCTTAGGAGGGCTCTGGTTCATGCCTCTGGGGTCAGAGTATTTTGCCCACTCCACCATAATGTTCTCAGTGTCCCAGCTACATCTGTTTGAAATCATTTCAGTGCCTTTGGGAGCATGTGTGTGTTAAGGCCTTAAGGGAGCTGCAGAACTGCACATGCCCCAGGAGCCAACCAGATAACCAGTAGAGACTTCCAGAATGCAGGAGTCGTCCCTGCTACACACGGCTTCCCTTGGCAAGCAGGAACAGAGAAGCTTGAAATGGTTTACTCAGGGGAAATGGTAAACATAATGGAGATGCATAACTACTGTGAGCCAGACCAAAGGTCTGTTTAACCTAGGAGCCTGTTTTCCAGTAACAGATGCTTAAGGAAAGTGGATTAAACACAAGGCATATATAAAACAGATATTCCCCTTGGCATGGCCCCGCAGCTTATGGGGAACAGCGCTTCAGAAACTTCCTGAGCTGGAATCACATTTCGTTTGTTGTGTTTAATAGTCGCAGATAGGCCGATCCATCACAGATCTGGCTCATCCCTTTGTGACTGGATTTACACTCTGAGGGTCTGCAACGGCTTTTGATAGCCGTTTGCGCGGCTGGATTATACCCGCCCTGAAAGGAGGCTTCGTCACCATTCCGGCCTCCCCTGGGTGCCCCGTAACGCCGAGGGATGGCGCAGAGCGGCGCCTTTTCCCAGTGCCGCGGTCACCCCCAGCGCCCGGGCCCGTACGGCGCCCCGAGGCCCGCATCCGCGGCTCCCCCCCCGGCCTGGCCCTTTCCGGCCGCACGAGCCGCGCGGCACCAGCCCTCGGCACCCACCGCCAGCGGGTCCGCGCCCCCGGCGGGACGGCGGCAGGTCCGGCCGCCAGCGCAGCCCCCGGCGCCCCCCGCCGAGCTCTGTGCCTGGGGGCGGCACCGGCCCGCCCGCCTGCCTGCCCCAGGGCCCGGCCCGGCTGGAGGCAGGTACCTGACGTGTCGCTGGCCCAGCTGGTCGCCCGGCGTTTGGCGGTGGGGTGACGCGACCCCCGGGGCAGCGGGGGCGCTGCCACTGGAGCGGGGGGCGGGGCGCCGTCGGGCACCTGCTCTGGGGCGGAGGGTGGCAGTGGGGACTCGAGAAAATAAACCTGATGGGAATTACTGGCATATTTCAAGCCTTTTTTTTGCGGCAAATTGAAACTTTCATGGGACCATAGGTCCAAGTTCCCCTACGTTTTGTTTCTTTTTTTTAAAAAAACCTCACTTGGTATAGACACTCCTAAGCTTTTATTTCTGTACCATGGCTTGTTCATCTTTCACTTGATTCTTTAAATCAATTTGGTGACCCAGAACCTCCTCTGCTTGGCTGTGGGACCCATTGAGAGTGGGGACTCCTTAGAGTACCCTTGGGATTTTCCCAGAGGGGCTCCTCATCTCATCTGGATCACTGCAGGAGCAGACAAGGACTCCATCCTACTGAGCGGCAGGTATTATCTTTATTCGAATATAGTATTTGGGAATATTTCTGGTTTTGGGGACCGGTCCGTTTGTAAAACTATCTGTAAGACATAAGACTGTTAAATACTTATGCAGGATGGCGTATGCCGGGTAGCTAGCACCGCAGGTATACATTTGATTTGGTGTTTGTTTCGATATTAAGTTAATATCAGGAATTTGTGTTTTAGTCTGAAGGCTAAATACATTTGATGATTTGGAGCCAATCCATATACATAGGATTGATAATCATAGGATTGATATTGTTTTACTTATTTTATGTTGTAAATGTAAAAGCATTTCTGTATCAGGTGTGATATGAGTGTGGGTGTGTGAATACTGTCTTAAGCATCCGAAGGGTGAGTGTAAACCTCTACACATTTTAAAGTGTATATGGTGTAAAGAAATATTGTATATACGGTGGGGGCAAGAAATCTAATGTCCCAATTGTAAGGTTTGGACACTTTGGGGTAAGGAAGAGAAAGCTGTAAGTGAGATTAAAGTGATTTGTGGTTGGGGTAACAGTTAAGGTGTTATGGGGGGGAAACAGAGCGGTGGAATATTAAGAAAGAGCCCTTTAGGATGTTTTTTGAGCCATTGGAAGGAAATAGGAGGGCAACCTGGAGGATGCGTAAATATGAAAACCCTGATCAAGTATTTTAATCAGTGGTGGCCTCTATATAAGTTAGGAGGTGGGGAAAAGTGGCCCTTAAATGGGACACTGAATTATAATACTTTGTTGCAATTAATGTTATTCTTAAGATGGGAAGGAAAATGGGATGAAGTAATGTATGCAGACATGTTTTTCACTCTGAGGAATCACTCGGAGTGGCAAAAGGGTTGTGGCATTAACTTAGCTCCACAAGACCCTCTAGTGTTAGCAATAGAGAAGGATCAGAAGGGTAGCACAGGAAAAATGAAGAGGTGCTGTTCGGCATGTAGTATTAGGCAGAGATGTATAAAATTGATGAACTGGAGGAAAGGATGGAGGATTTTGGTTTTGCTCCACCCCTGCCTCTGGTACAACCAGATAGTAATGTAAGTGAAGAAGTAGGTATTGAAGGAGCAAGTAGTGAATCGAGCTCAAAGGATTTAGGTTTTACTCCAATAACCTTTGGAAGATGCCGACAGTTCGTGATACACAGATGGAAGTACTTTTGTGAAACAAGGACAGCGTAAAGCAGGATATGCAACCACAACCGTTCGACAGGTAATTGAATCTAAATCATTACCTCCCGGAACCTCAGCTCAGAAGGCGGAGATTATTGCCTTCACCCGGGCATTGGAACTGGCCAGAGGGAAAAAGATAAATATTTGGACAGACTCCAAATATGCATTTGGAGTAGTCCATGCACATGGGGCAATTTGGAAAGAACAAGAACTATTGACTGCACAGGGAAAACAGATAAAGCATGCAGAAGAGATCTTGAAATTACTAGAAGCTGTAAAACATCCTGAAAAGGTTGCTATTATGCATTGCCAGGGACATCAGAGAGGAAACACGGATTTGGAAATTGGAAATCACTTAGCCGACCATGAAGCTAAACGAGCGGCAGAGGAGGTGGGAAAAGAGGAATTATCCTTCATACCAGACAGTAAAATCCAAACTATAAGTACAGATCACGAACCAAATTGTTCTAAGGAAGAATTAAAGCTAGTTCAGGATATGAATGGTAAGGTAGAATCAAATGGGTGGGCCTATCTAGTGGATGGCTGTATGGTGATACCATCCAATTTGACATGGGCTATAGCTCTAACTGAACATAATAAGAGTCACTGGGGAGCTGATACGTTATATAAAAGTTTAAACCAGAAACTAATAGGGCACAGTTTATATACTACAATAAAACAGGTGTCTCAGCAATGTGAAATTTGTCTATGGTCTATGCAATAACCCCAGTGTAGCAAATAGGATAAAATTGGGAGTCATTAGCAGAGGGAATTATCCAGGACAGCAGTGGCAAGTTTAACTTTTCAGAACTCCCAAGAAAAAAGGGGTATCGATATTTATTAGTTATGACTGATACTTTTTCAGGTTGGCCAGAAGCCTTTCCTTGTGGAACAAATAAGGCAAAAGAGGTAATTAAAGGATTGTTGAACAAGATTATCCCCTGCTTTGGGGTCCCGTCAACAATCTCTTCTGATCGAGGCTCACACTTCTGTGCTAAAATAGCACAATAAGTGAGTGCAATACTAGGAATAGATTGGCAGTTACACACTCCTTATAGGCCCTAAGCAAGTGGACAAGTTGAAAAAATGAATCATTTAATCAAACAACAAATAGCTAAAATAGGACAAGAGACAAATTTAACTAGGCCACAATCTCTTCCCTTGGCATTATTAAGAACACGAACCAAACCTAGAACGAAGGAAAATTTGAGCCCTTTTGAGATATTATACAGGAGGCCATACCAATTACAATTTGCGGGAGAAGATTTAATTCAGTTAGGGGAAGGATATTTATGTGAATATATGAAGGCCCTCCAGAGACAATTGCAAAATATAAATAAACAAGTTTTGGGGACTAGGGCCAGAGGATTAGACCAACCAACTCATTCTTTTAAACCTGGTGACTATGTATATGTAAAGACTTTTTCAGGAAAACCTTTGGAAGAAAAGTGTGAAGGACCCTATCAAGTACTGCTGATGACCTTTACTGCCATCAAGATAAGAGAACAACCAGCCTGGATTCACTACTCGCGGATAAAGAAGGCTCCTGAGAAATCATGGGCCATCATCCCGGCAGGACCCACAGGACTACAGTTCTTCAGATCATGACTATAATAGGACTGTTGCCCCATTTGAATTTAACCTTATGGAACAAAAATGGACATTTATCATTAGTACAAAGTATCTCTCAGGCTTTGAATAAGACTGACTCTTGGATATGTACTTGTATGCCTGAACATGGGGGAAAAGGTGTATCGTTGATTGGAATCTCATTGCCTAGGAATCAATCCTGGATAAATCTTTGGGAAAACACTGCTTGGAATACTGAAAATGATGAAATTCTAAAATTGGAGATAGATAGTCCTGAGATTCAGGAATCATACTATATGTGTGTACAAAGATGTAATCCACCCAGAGGACAAGGAAAATTAGATTGTAATCCTGTAATTTATGTAGGGAATCAAATGGTCTGCAATACAACTTTAGATATTGGTACCTCACTTTTTGTTAATTCTACAGTTTGGCCAGTACCGGAAGGAAAAGGATGGTACTGGCTGTGCAATGATATGGCTTGAAAAGTTTTACCAAAAAATTGGATGGGGACATGTACATTGGGAGCGGTAGTTCCTAATATGACTTTGCATGATTCCTTATCAAAAGGGTACCTGAGAAATCATGTTCGGAAAGTTAGACAAGATGTTGAAAACCCCCTGATAAAAAGACCAAGTGCTTTTCATAGCTTTGCCCAATGGTTTATCCCATGGTTGGGAGTAAGTGAGTTGGAAAAGGCCATAGTTAATATATCAGCAATAATAGAAAACTTAGAAGATAAAACAATTGATGCAATAAAGGCTCAACAAATAGAAGTATCTAGTTTGTCACAAGTAGTATTACAAAATAGAATGCCTTTAGATTTATTATTAGCAGCTCAGGGAGGAGTGTGTACAATTATTAATACTAGTTGTTGCATGTACATAGATCAAAGTGGAAAGGTTTCCACTGACTTAGAGGAAATATGGAAACAGACGAGGGTTTTGCATGAAATTGCAAAGATGATTTGTCATGGGATTTTAAGAAAATATGGAATAAACTAACCTTTTGGTTGCCTAACCTAGGATGGCTAAAACACACTTTTGCTAGAACAGTTATAGTAGTAATCTTAGGAATACTAATATGTGTATCACTTCGATGTTTCATTTGGTGTTGCTGAGGAATAATCATAGGGAATGATGATTTTCTGTAGTTGCAAAAGAATTTGCAAAAGTTACTAGAAAAGGGGGGAATGAATGATGAATTATGTGCCACTTACCTAAAGAATGATATACTTACGTTTATCTAAAAGTTGGGAAATGTCCAAAGACCCTTATTGTTGACATAAAGGATGTACTAATTGCTAAGTCCTTGGATTTTTGTTATCTTTAAGAAGGCCATCTGGTCCTAAGTTCTTGTTGTCTATGCAACGTGGCAAAGACAAGGACTTTAAATCATGGTCACCAGTTTAGCGAGGAACAGAGTCTGCGCAGAGGTAAGAGGTAAAAAGTTCACTGGAGGAAGACTCAAGATCTTCATCCTGAAGACACCCAGATGACCACTCCTCAAGGATATTGCGCAGGTGCAAGATATGTAAATGAGTTCCCAGAATTGTAATGAATATCTAAATTATTTCCTGGAAAATTAATGAATAGGTATGAGTAGTCTGTATAAAGAAGGGACTGAAAAGTCCCCTAGGTGTGCATGACTTTGGTGGAGCGATCCCCCATGCACCCAGCGCTGCCAAATAAAGATATCCTCAGCTCGCATATTGGTGACTGATTCTTTAAATCACACTGCAGTGTAAGCTCTAGCATTGCCTTATTTTGTTGTTTCTGAAGGTCGGGTATGTGCCAGTGTTTCCATTCAGAGCTGTGCTCCTCACAGCTTGTCCCTGGGTTGTAACATGTCACCATAGGCTGAAGTGTGCAAAGTCCAGAGAAGGTTTCCTCCTATTAGTGGAAAACTTAGAGGAGTTAAATAAAATATATGGGTTGACTGCTTTCCAGACCTTTTTGTATGCCTGTATAACATGAAAGCTGTAATTTCACAAGCAGAGAGTCCTGACTTTTACCCTGTCCCTTTATTGCACCATACAAAAAGGTGAAAATGGTTAAGATGTTAACATCTGAACAGTGATAGTCCTTCTGATACTTTATTTCTCTCAGGATAAATTTCCTAACATGTTTTTATGGTGTTACATATATATTCCTAAGACAAAGTACAAGATCTGGTGAGTTTCCTGTACACTTCAGGTAACAGACGTTTGTTACTAGAGACATGGTTCAGCATTTGGAGTCTGTGCTACTTAGGCCAGGTTAAGCAGTTACTGCTCTTTTTCTTCCCTCCTTCTGCTTGAGCTGTACGTTTCCCCTCTTGAATTTGTAAACGAGATCCAGCTGGTGTGAGTCAACTGCAAAATAACCTACCTGGGGGAGCAGGAGGGAGTGCTGGGGCTGATCGGTTCCCAGGGCACAAAAAGTAACAGCAGGCGAGAATGAGGTGAGGGTAACTGTGGTACCTGTGCAGTGGTGCTGCTTGCTCTTAGGCTCTGGGAGGGGTCTTGTAGGATGGAAGTACAGGCGTTACAGGCACCCATAGGGCAGTCTGTGAACTGCATATGCTGTGCTGGTGTGGTTACGTAAGTGGTCTTTTCCATCTATTGTCAGAAGAGTAAGTGGGATTGCATCTGGGGTGTTGATGAGATGTCTGAATTTGGGCCACTTCCTCAGGTGGTAGTGCTATTTTCTGCCTGTTGCTTTATTTCATAGAAATATGCATGCTACTGAAGAAACTTGCTGTTCAAGACCTCTTTCTGCTGCTGATTAGCTCAAAGGAAAAACTTTCTCTGGCTTTTAAGGGAGCAGGGTCTGACCTTACAATGGAATTCAAACATAAAACATGGTGCTTGCCTGACAGCTGTGTGCCTTCTGTGAGGGGAGGCCAAAACCCAGCAACAAAATACAGCTCGCTTTGGCTGCTTCAAAGTGAGATAGCAGCAAGGGGAAAACATTCATAAATGCCAGTACTGGCAAGGAGAGTAGAGAGACGTTGGTCTGTTGCTTTCAAGGAGTCACAGCTACTGTGTGTTGAGGAATTCTGCTTTTTGTTATTGAACTTCTGAGCTTCTGATCTGTATGCTAGATGAAAATCTATGTATCCTTAAGATTGACCACAAAATAGATAGCACTGTTTTTGACCCAGAGAAGCTGCAGATCTTATTGTTGAATGTTCTCAAATATTTTTTTTTTTCGCATATGGCTACTGTGTCATAGGCCCTTTCAGCCCAAGATTAAAGGAATACCAGCTGATTCTGTTTATAGGAGCTTTCAGATAACTACTGGATTTTATAGTGGATATGGTCACCAAACTTGTTTAAAAATTATTTATTTATGTTTTATTTGATTTTTTCAGATTTTTGAAAGGCCAGAGGTGATTCAGTCCAGATATTTTATCATGAGCTATCTGTGACTACAGATAATGTGTGGGGTTTTTTTTAAGTAAAGAGCTTCTTATTTCCAAGTCTTTTCCTAAAACATTGGAAAGTGCATTTCTTAAGCTAGTTATGAGTGCATAAGTAGCATATTTTAATATCTAATTATTTTGAAATTTTTATTCCTGTTTTTAAGAAATATCATTAATACTTTGTCTTTAATAAGGCAGACCCTTATTAAAACTAATAATGGCATTTTAGTGTAATTTCCTGGGTTTACAGGGTAGATTGTGTAATTGACATATTCACTCTCTGAAAAATTGCTCTGACAAGAGTACCCTACTTGAGACACCTGTCATGAGAACACACGTGTGTTCTCTTTCATGTCCCAAATGAAAAAGGAAATATTTTCAGCACCTCTTTCCCATGTTAAATGTGTAACTATAAACACTGTAATTCAGACTTCAAAATTATTTTGCACACTTTTTTCGTGTTAAACTATGTAGTTACGTATAATGTGTATTTTAAACATTTGTCTAACATAAGATGATCATGTAAGACTTTTTCCTTTCACTGATCCATAAAGTTTAAAGTAGTTTCTCTATGTTTGTTTATAAAATCAAACACTTTTTAATTAAGAAAAGTATCCCTGTAACCATCTAAGGATGTTTTAGGGAAGACACAAACCTCCCACCCACCTCAGAATTTTCAGCACACGTTAGATACTCAGTAGTACACGTAATTTGTCCTCTATACAGTTGTTGTATACAGCAAATCATTCAAGATTAGAGACTCTCATTAGAAACACTGTTTAAATTCTGTACAAATAATGTTTTACTGTCACTACATAAAACCAGTATGAGCCTATGATCTCAGAATTGCACATCAGCATTGTAAGCTCCTGTAAGTTGTATTTACCAGCTGTAGTCTGTAGAAATGTGTGTATATGCTCACACAAACATGTATGTAGCTTATTCTAAAAGTTTTAAACAAAGATTGTGTATTAATAGCAATGCCACACAGCACAGATCCTTGCAGAACTTCTAATGCTTCTAACGTTAAGAATCAAATCACACAGTAATGTTTCCAATCTTTTATAGGATGATGTCTTAGCATGTGACTACTGGGGTGGTAGTTCAGTTTTTTACCACCTTTACACTTGTCTTACAAAGTGTTTTCTTATATGATCATGAATCATCTCAGAGACAAATCCATTTTATGTACGTGGAAACCTTTAATAATGTAATGCTAACTTTGTTGTGGTAAGCTAGTCCAAAATGAAAAAATACAAAGTGCAAAAAAAGAGAACTTTTATAAGTAAAAATTGTGCTAAATGTACTGTGCCTGCTGTTTACAAGAACTTACTCTAGAGACAGCTGTAATGGACAAGGCAAGGAAAGAAACACATATCTTGATGCCAAAAGGTTTTAGAAAGCCTTCATTGTATGAAGGCCGTAAGAAAAAGATGAGTTATACTGATCTGGAAAAGTCTGGTGGTGGATGAAGGAGATTTGGTAATGGCCACTACAACCACCACTTATGTGTAAATGTTTTTCCCCTTTTTGTGTGTTAAGAAGTTATTTAAATGAGTTTTTCATATAGTGGTATGCAGCAGTATATTATATATGAAGTAAAAATGTTCCTGCTTTAGGTTTTGGTAATTTATGCCTAATACCTAGAGCACATAAAATGAATTGTTTTATTTGTTTACTGTGATTTGCAGGGATATTGCTCCATGACAAGGTTACATTGACCTATCATTTCATGCATCAGCAGTTCTTCTATTGCACTGATTTGGTCAAGCCTAGTGGATAAAAGAGGAGCAATCCACCCAGTGGACCAAATTAGAATTATAATAAAAAGTGCGCATTGCGAAGGGCAAAGTAGGTTCAGTATGGTACTTACAGCATTTAGCATAGTTTTTGTGATATGTCAGATTTAAAACTTTTTTCATAAATGTTTGTTCAACCTTCTACATTCAAATTTTGTATTTTGATTTTTATGTAGTTACATAAGAGATGCTGTAGCTACAGTTGAGGAAAAGGGTAGTTTTCTGTAGCTACTGGAGGCTTTTTTAGGGTAGGTACTTGTGAAAATGCAATAAATCTTTTTCACTTTGAAGTGACAGTGATTTCTGGGTACTCTAGATACTGCTGTTGTTCCTCATACTGAAGAACTTTACAGTCATAAAATGCCAAATAGCGCTTCCTAGTTACCTGGTTTGGGGTTTGCTAGACAGAGGAAAAGGGACTGCACAGCCTACAGCTTTACTCTGTTTTTAGAGCTTTCTTGTTCCTAGTTGCTCTCCTTGAATGCCAACAGTAGCTTGGTGAATGAGGAGGGGTTGTATACTGGCTGTTCTCTCCCAGGTAAGTTTTAAACTGCTGTTATCCAAGGAATGGTCCAAGGTACCTGGCGTATGCAAGGTGTGAAGTAACTGTTGTAGGCTCATATGAGATTTTAGTAAGGTTTTCAAATGGCTGTAGAGTAAGATATGTGGAAGTTATAGCACAGAAGCTTAATTTTTTGTTTCTCTAATGACAAAGAGTATATATTAGACACATTTTAAAAATCTTTTATACTTTTGATCTATATTGCTCTGTTGTGATGATCCACTAGTATTACATATACTGTAAACTCTAGTGATGAAGGTTTGCTAACAGTGGAAAATCAAGGCCATCAGAAATTATAATTAAAAATCTAGCACCTCGTAAATGCTAAAGAGCATAATAGTAGCGTTCGTGTGGTTTGCTTGCTAAGGAATCCACAGAGAAATTAATTTAAGTACACATTTAAGTTTCAGTGATCTCAAGATGACATAAGGATGTATTGCCATTGTTTGCATAACTGGGTGGAGCGTGAGCATGTACATCAGTGCTTTGCTGGGTAGATCGCTTCTAATAGAGATGGAGACCCCAGGGAAGAAGCCTAACTCAAGAGCTTCTAGAAAACACTGGGAAAGTTCTGATTTGTTTTCTTTGTTTTGTTTGGTTGGTTTTTTCTTTGAGTTAAACATTAAGTCAATATGAATAAATTGCTTCAGTAACTGAAGCTAAGTAAAAACATGCTGTCCTGCCCAAGATTTAAAACAAACAAAAAGTGTTCTATTTGTTTCAGTGTTGCCTGTCTGTTTGGACAAATTCTGGTAGTCTACTGTAAAAAACCAAAACAAAATACAGTTGAGGGTTTTTTAATTATTTTTTTTTTTAGTTTTCTACTAGGTAAAGTTATTTAAAAAGGACAGAGACTAAGAAGATAAGCATCACCTTAGCTCAGAACTGAAATATACACCTCCTTTGTGGCATTTCATTTCTTAGATATTCTGTTGAATGATGCTTTAAATTCCATTGCGATGAATGTTCATGCAGTAGATTAAATGATGCCAAAGTTTCAGTTGTGTCTTTGTGTGGATTTGTGTGGAAAATGCTGAAAATTTTCACTGCCTCAGGAATTTGGTAATACCACAAATAGAAAATTAATGCTTTTTAAAGTTATTGTTTCTATGTTGGGAGCAAACAGGTAGAAAAAATGAAAAATCATGTATTTTGGGGCCAAAAGGTAAATTGTTTAACAATTGCTAACTTTTTAAACGATGCTTTCTTTAAAATACTTGTTACTTAAAGGAAATGTAAGTAAGCATGAGGTTAAGCAATTCGGTAGTGCATATTTGAAGTGGAACTTTTAAAATGATCACCATACAGCTTCAAGTTAAAGAAGTGTTAGAGTTGAGGAATAAAATTTGCATCAGGTGAACCAAAATGTGAAACAGCTGTTTTGTATATGCTTTTCAGAAATGGCTGTTGATTCAATTCAAGCAGTACTACCATAAGAAGATGTCTTTGGTTTTACAGCTGATCTATTACATGCTTTTTTAAGCAATTAGAGCTCAATAATGCAATCATTTGTCACCCAATTAATTTTGAAAGACTGGAAATACATGGATGAACTCTTCAACCTGTGGTTCACTTGGCACCATTGCTACTTAGACCAACTCTACTCCCCCCCACCCCCCTAACATTATTAATATTGGATAAGCTACATTATAGGAACTCAACATCTTCATGTTCTGTCATTTTTCATTTAATTTTTTTATATTTTTATTATTACAATAGATAAACATAAATAAATGTAGCATGTTTTTGTATCGAATATGTACATTCATTACAATTGCAAACAATGGTTGAAAAAATTATTGTGGGAATGTTTCCCCAGGGATGATTCTGTGCCCCAGCATCAACAGAAACTTTATCAAGGGCATTAATGTGTGCAGGCCTCTGTCCTATATTATCTTTACAGCTTTGAAAACCTTAAGCATTGAAACTAAAGTTCTTACAAGGCTAAGAGAAAGCTATGGGCATGCCAAAATAGACCAGATTGTATGGGGTTTTTTATACTTCTAATCTTGAAGTCATGATGTCATTATTTCAGTGCATCAGAGTGATGCTTCATGACAAGATTCTGCTCCTCCCTGGGAGCGGCAGTGTAAAGGCAATTTCAATATGGAAAGTGTACTGAGACCAAATTTTTTAGAACTTCTGTGCTGAACTTGTATGCATAGCAAATGCTGACTAAAATTTCTGTATTCTTGAAAAGAGGTATATGAATTGTCACAAGAGACTTTTGGAGGCCATCTGGTCCAGGGCCTTACTCAAAGCAGGGCCAACTCATGTTGCTCAGGGCTTTATCCTGTGAAGAAACAAGTATCTCCAAGGATGGAGACTTCACAGCCCCACCGAGCAGCCTATTACAGTGTTTGACTACCCTCATAATGAAGCTGTGTGGGTTTTTTGTTCCTGATACCTAACCTAAATATCTAATCAGCTGAAATATGTGTGTCTGTGCTTCAGATAATCTGAAAGCTTGGTATTTTTTGCCTTCTTGGTATGTGACTTTCTTAAAAATTGTATTTTGCATTTATAAGTTGTGTTTGTAAACTCATCTTGAGTTGCCAGACTAGCAGCTTATTTGTCTGATGTAAACTTGGGATAATGCTAAGGACTTCAGAGGTGTACATCTAAATTTATTCTGATATAGTGCTAATCAGAAATGTGATTTTCTTCTTACAGGGAAGCCTTTCCTTTCTGCAAAGAGAGTGAATCACATAATTCTGTGTATGTACATGCTTTATTAATTAAAAAGTAGAAACATTAGCTCTAGAAGGGTCGAATAAAAAGAAATTCTTAATCATTCATCTCTGGTACAGGAAGATTATTGGACTGTAATGTGTATACTAGGTTAACACATTCCAATATTAAGTGATTATTTCATCACCTCTGTATTTTTGCTGCAGTTTACAATTGTTTACTCAGTCAAGGAACTTCTGTATCCCGTAAAACTATAGACCTAGTGTCGTTTGTTATGCTTGTATGGCTTTCCAAGGGGGTTATCTTGAAAAGAATACTCGCTCCAGACAAGCATGTTCTGGGCTAAAAGAATGGAGTTTGCCAGTACTGTGCCAGTGATGTGAAACACTATGTGCGTAAAGTTGTGACACATAATGGCTACTGCCTTTCCATTCATGAGCCCTTACTGCCTTACACTGCTCAAGGGTTCCCCAGCATAAGTTTGCTCAGGTACCACATTAAATGTGTAATAAAGCACCACCAGGAACATGTCCAGAAGAAAGTGTACCTCCCATCCTGCTGCTTTCTCCCACATGGAGGCAAAAGTAGCAGCAACTCCCAGCTCTGCTTGGAGCCACATGTGGCACTGAAAGAGACTGATAACTACTCAGGCAGTACTTCTTCAGGACATAAAAGGTGATTCAAGTGTTAGTATGTGCCCTCTGGAAGTAATATATGCTTCTGGAGTGGGCACCATTATGTGGTGAGGGTGGTTATTAAACCCTCTTTAAAGAAACTTGTTTCTGTCATGTCCCTATACTGTTACAATTGTACTTTGAAAATTGTTGGTTTGGATTTGAAAGATGAAGAAAAACCTTGCAGAACACTACATAAATACTCTTTGAATTTTGTAGCTGTAGCATGAACTTTCAAATTTGAATCTTCTGTCTCTGGGTTTATTTCTTGGAGTGCTATTTTCACCACACTTATAACCAACAACATAAATACTGTGTGATTTGATCATGGTGATTTAGTGTTTGTGGAAGCTTTTGATAATACTGATCTATTTATAAGACTTCCAATGACAAATAATTGAGGGGATTTGAAGGTTCAATAAGCAGAAATAAGCTTTCTTTATGCTTTAACATAGTTACTTCATACAGTCACTGTTTGGAGCACTTTCAGTTTCTTAAATATGTTTTCAGTGTCATTCTTAAAGAACCATTAAAAAGGGGAGGCAAATATCTCTGAGTTGTAAACTAAAAAGTTCAAGGAAGTGAGTGGAACTGCTGAGAGATGCAGAGTCAATAAATATGATTTCCACTGTTGCTGTCATTTAATATGTGTCAAAGAACAGAATGATGCTGTTGACCCCAGATGGGTACTTACTGTGTGGGAACTTTCTGTGTCACAAAGCATATTTAAGTGAAAAATACATGTGCAAAAGAACCTTTACTTGGGACTCATGTTCAGATCACAACCTTTTTTTGCCATGGACTGGAAGCTTACTAGGTTTGTTCAGCAAAAGCTGAAAATTCCTGTATTTTTCTTTGAATATTATAATTTTGGAGGAGAGTGTATTTGTTCTATCCGCGTGGAAAATAATTGATTTTTAGTATAAGGCAGTTTAGGATTTGGACCACAAGTGGTGAGCAATGGTGTCTCCCCTGTAAAACAAATCTCTAAAATATCTGTTGAAAAATAGGTCTGATTTCACCTCTCTATGTACTTGTGATTAATAAGTGCTATATAAGTATTACCAGGAAGGTTTTTTAATGGTGTTAAATCCTCTGAACAATTTAGGTGGTACCCAGTTGGTCAGTGGAAGGTCTGTCAAGAGGAGGTGGCTGATGGCCATTGCCATGCTGACCTCTGTGGCTCTTCCTTTCACCTGTTCATGACCACAGTCTTGAACTACAGGTTAGCAAGATGTCCCAGGAACTGTGTATTTTCTGTTCCAGCTTGTCTTTCTGATATACATTAGATGTCCCAAAGAGACTGGTGGCACAGATGAGTCAGCTGCAGCCAGCACGATCTGCCACTGCCTAGGGTGAACACAAACAGAAGGGAGAAAAACAGCACCTCAGGCAGCCAGCGAAAATGGGGTTTGAGCTGCATGGTTTTGTCTGCTGGACAGGACTTTAAAATAAACATATTCTAGAATTTGGAGCTATTGTAAACCCTTATTTTTTGCCAGTGAACCCAACTTTGATCTGGGTTGTCTTGAAATTAATTGCAAAGAAAAAATTCATAATTCATCATACTCCTTGAAAAGCTTGGGTAATAGAAGGCTTGTTAAAATGTGAGATAAAATTTCTTTTTTCTTTGTGGAAAGTAGAAAAGGAGAAAGGTAGCAAGCTAAATGACTCTGCCTTTCTGATACTTCATAAATGAGAAATTTTCAGCTTCAAGAGCGAGTTACTAATGGATCATATTATGGCTAGAACTATTTTTTCATTTTCACATATGTTCATTTTTCAACGAACCCATTTTTTGTAGAGAATTAATATTTAGTATAGGGTTATCACAGGGTATATTATTTTGCTGTGGCTGTTAAACCTCATTAGAGATCACTTGGGTGAATAATCAGTTGGGTGATGCAATTTTTAGTATTTCTCATATTTATAAGCTTGTTTTTTTCTTTTTCTGACCCCACCCCCCGAATATTTCTTGCAATATATATATATGTGGAGTGTTTCATCCAGAAGTGTGAAAAATAAGAATTCATCCAGCATTCTTTCCCAGATGATATAAGAAAATACAGATACAATTTGCATTTACTTTAAGTTATCTATGGTTTGTGGCTTTGACTGTTCAACTGAGACACTTAAGATGGGTTGATTTATAGTAGATTTTATAAGCAACTTGTAGTTGTGCAGCTCAGTTGTAAAGAATTTTTTTTCCCCTCGGGTCTGAATATGCTGTCTTGGCACCTGTTTTTATCTGGCTTTATGGAGGAAGTTTCACCCATGGGATGAGTGCTTATCTCAGTAAAGCATTTGCCTATAAACATACTTCAGGCTATAGGAATCGTGGCTTTTGGTTGTTATCTCCTGAATATAGCTCTGTAGAGAAATAATCTTTTATGTAGTAACAAAAAGAAAACATTTGGCTTTTACCAGTGTGATACAGAGTTCGACAAATACATGGTGGATGCCCTGTAGCTAGATTGACGTGGAACTAACACCTGATGGCAGGCATGCTACAGAATAAGTACTCCAAAATAAAGTTTGTACTTTCTGAGGCTGGAGAGTCTGAGATTCTGATTGCATCAACAACTTTTTGTGGCAGACAAGAAGATTTGGCCAGTGTAAAGAAATTCTAGAGAGAGATTTAGTGAAAATTTTATATCTCAACAGGCTATAGAAATAGATTACTTTTTTTTTGAACTAATACAATGATCAGTTATTAAAACCTTATTTATATTACTTGTATCTAGAAATCAAAAATCAAGGAAGCTGGACATGAATGTTTGAAGTGAAGTATACTCTGAATTATTGTTAATTCTCCCTGCAAATATCTTCTGTAGTCTGTTTTCCCTTCCCCCTCCCCCTCCCCCAAATTTTTCCTCTTTGGCATCAATGACAAATAAATAGCCACTATGGGGAAGGTTTAGATGCCCAAAGAGGGATGCCTGTAATTCAGCATGTTGGGATGAGAAGCCTCCTAAGCCAGTAAATTGGAAATAAAAAGTTTAAGTCTCCTCAGATGAGTTTCCATCCTGAGCCTTTTCTGAAAGTTAGGAACCCATCTTTTCTCCTAGCACAAAGGAGAAGACAGAGTGAGGAGAGTGTGCCGTTTTCCCTTTTCCTGAAAGCTGAGTAGTTGTACATTCTGATTAGATTTTTTGCAAATCAGTTCCTTTTGCCTGCAGGGATTTAAATCGCAATTCCCACTCCCCAGGAGGAGGAAAAAAAAATGCCAAAATATAGGCCATTATGCCTAGGGGCTGTGTTGGACAGTCTTGCTGAAATTACTCCTTTTCCCACGATGTTAAATATTTGTTATGCCAGCAAGGAAAGAACAAGTATGAGAATGACTCCTGTGACAGCATTTTGATATTTGTAATGAGCTGAAGGCATAGGCAAGGTGTGAGGACAGAGGTAATTTGCATAACTGAGGAAAAGCAGGTAAATACTGGACGCAGAATCAATTCTTCAGGTCTAATATTGAAATGGAAGACTTTAAAGCTAAGTGTAAGTTAAGACTAAGGTGGTCTGAGTTTAAATTGACATCTATAGTTAGATTTCAAGAGAAAAAATAGTTGGTACTTTTGAAATAGAGGGGGTATTAATTAGGGGTATGGATGGGAGGAGTAAGGTGGGTTTCTCTTAAAGAAAATGCATCAAATTTCTCCCTCCTAATTCCATCCAATCTTGTTCTTGCATACTCCCCTCTGAGCATGTGCACCCTCTTCTGATTTTCTTCATTCCTGTATGCCTTCCCTTATTTGTATGGAGCTCTACACACATATGCAGGCTTGTACAAACTCACGTATTTTAGTTTGTTCTCTCCTACTGCCTTCCTGGTTGGGTAGACCTAAAATACATAGTACTGACTCACTGTCTTGACTTTGCTTTGCTTTTCTTACCTGAAACACTATTTTGCATGAAGGGTTTATCCCCAAAATATTGAAATTTTTGAGAAATTACTTTCTTTAAAAATAGTCAGCAGATGTACTGAGGCTAAGCGTTTTTTTTCCACTTCTTGAAGAAAAGGTGTTGACGAGTAAGTTTGAGAATCACAACTACAATATTTATTGTAGAGGCATTCTTGGCTTTCACAGATAAACACTGAGAATTACTGTACCAGTAGGAACCTGACTTTGTGTTTAAAAAGCCAATAACTGAGAAAATACTTAGATTACATCTGGCTTTTCTACATCTGAAGTAAGCTGCCTTGGTCTATAAAATGTCAGAGTAAACAATTTCTACTTGTTAATGTTCAAATGCAAGTATTCATTTTACAGTATATTAAGGGAGGAAGAAAAGAGTCAGAAATCTTACAAATTTAGAAACAGTCTTCTAAACTCAGAACAAGTAGAGTGGACCAGGTGAGCTCCCATCATTGGTCTCAATATAGTATCAACTGGCTTCCTCCAAAGCATCAATAAAGACCTTAAATTAATCTGGCTCAGCCTGCACTGAAGCAGGAGTGGAATGTTCAAGAAAACTCTTTTAGCAGTTGGACAGGAAACTTCCAGCAGAGAATATGTAAAAATTGGTAATGCAAATAAGTTTTTAAACTACCCCAGACAGATTCATAAAAAGACATCTGATGGTGGTGTTACCTGTGATTATAGCAACTGAATTGTGCCAAAACGTAAGCTGTTCTTGTCATGAGATGCATATTAGGCTGAAGGATGTTAACCTCAAGAAGTTATTCTGAATTCCCTAATATGAAAAGGTAATAACAAGAAGGAAAGAATTACAAAAATTAATTTAATCCCTCTTTGGATACTCCCAGGCCTGATTTAGATGTACTTTTTTATCTCACACATTGACTTTAGCTTATGCCACTTATTCACAATCAAGACTTCTAGTCTTTTATCAATTAGGATATAAAGATACCTGGGGCAGGGGATAGAGAGAGGGGGTATCTTCCGTTCTCTTGCCGCCATGTAGCTACAGGAAACAGGAACAACAAAGAAGCTTAAACAGTGGCTTAATTCATCTGAGCATTCTCCCATAAACGAGTGATTTTCTGGTGACCAGCTGTGCTGGTTTGTAGAGCTATGTTGAACCAATTCCAAGTGCGAAGTGGTCACAGCACATTTCAGGATACAAGCTGACTTCATAGTTTTACTTCTGCAGTCTGCTACAACCTTTACAGGGCTTTTTTTTTTTACTTGCTAGAAAGGATTAGTCAGTATTTAGTGATTTAATTGAAAACAGGTGAAACTAGTTGTCCTACTTGCTTTTTTTTTAACTTCTTTTTGATATAAAATGCAGTGTACCAATGAATGATCTGGTGTATTTTTATGGCAGAAGCACAGAAACTTGCTAGTGGGAAGAATGAGGATGATGAAGAAACAAGTGATAAAAGCAGCAATAGCAGCACAAAGAGTACTGGCTGTTCAAATAGTAATGATAAAGAGAATTAAGAAAATTCTGATGGTTCTGAGGAAAATCAGTTTGGAGATTTACAATATTTCAGTTGATGATTTTGATTCTCCAACAGGGTGCGTTGAAGTATACTGTTTAATCATAATTTTTCTTACAAATTTCAGTAGTCTTTGCTAATACTAATATCAGGTCTTATAAATTATACCAAAAAAATTACCTTGTTCTGTAACTTGATGACACATATGAACTTGGTGTATGCAGAAATAGTTAATAAAATATTTTCCCACTGGAGCAGCAAGTCACATGGAAACTGTGATAGAGATTGTCAGTTGAGCGAAACATAGTATTTGGGAGTATTAGACTTTCTACATTCCTTTGCACCACTTGAACAGGGGGAAAACGAATCTTCCAGTGTAATTATATGAAACTCCCTATTCTGCAAAATTATGATGTAGTTTTGAGTGACATAAATGCTGCCTTAAAATGAAAACACTGCTTGCTGAAAATTTATGATTTTTATAGCCTTGACAGTAATGAAATAGCTGTTAAGAATATTTCAACTGAAAAGGCTTACCTGAGGGCTTTGTAAAAATATATAGCTTCAGTGAAAGTCTCTTGTCCAGATTTGGAGATAAACCATATAGCACTGTTGAATAAGTGCCAGTTGTGAAATTGATCAGAAAATCTACATAACTGATAAGATTATGACTTGTACTGATTTATTATGCATCTATTGTTAACATTTTTTAAAATTATAGACTGAGATGGCACGAACAGTAGCGATGGTAGCTGTCACTGTGGTATGAAATATTCATACCCAACTGGGGAAGTTTGAATTCACACACCTGGTGAGTTTGGTCGGCATAGAGAGATTATAGGATTGAGACTCCTGAGTAAATTTACCACAGGTATTCAGCTGTTTCTCTGGCGACAGCTAGGCTGTAGAAAGAACAAAAATTTAGTTTCTAGAAGTAGATAAAAATAAGTAAGCCAGCTGCTTTCCAGAGAGAAGTGGAGCACCTCCCTTCTCACTTAAATTGAAAGGAATGAAAATTATCAACCTCTTTGAGGTTGTGGTTCCTGAATTACTAATATTTGTTTTAGTATCCACATAATTAAGTTCCTATTGCTTCTTTTTTAATTTGGAGATTTTTCTAAGATAAAACAATTTGATCAAGACCTAAATAAATTTGTATTCATGCTTTCAAAAATGACAGGGGAAAATCGTGCACTGGGAGTCATTCTTCATACTTTATAAATATGCTGATTTTTCTGGACTGCCATTAAAACTTAAAAATTATTCAGATATGCTCTTGACAGGAAAATTCCCTCTTAGTAGAATATCTCAAGAATAGATTGGATATATAAGCTCAAGATGGTTTACATTTTGTTCTAATATCTTCTACCATTTTTAATGCAGGCATCTATATGGGATGTCTGCCATATGTACTACCTCAGATCAGTTGGCGTCCACATGGTGAGGACTAAGCGAACCATATTACAATGCTGAAAGAAATCGATAATAAGTTAAATGTTTTTAAAACTTTGGATGTAAACTGGCTGGCATGCCTGTGAAAAGGTATGCATCTAACTCGAGAGATAATGCAATTTCTTGCTTTAAAATGATGAAAAAATGCTTTGATTAAGCTGTGCTACTGCAGGTAAGGCTTGTAGCCAGCTTTTACTGTATTTACAATGTATTTTTTCAAAATAGTAAGAATGTAATTGTACAAAACCTTAAGTTGTATGGGGATGATGAATTGGACTGAGTGTAACCAAATTCAGTAAAGTCAAGTAATGAAAACCAAACATAGCTAACATGCTGTTCTGACGTAGGCAGAAGAAAAGATACAATAAACATACTTTATTAAACTCATGAGTACACTAAAGTTTAGTACTGGTTTTCACTACAGAAATTAGAAGACCTCATATTAATGTTTCAGACTATATAGCAGCCATTTCATGCTGTAATTTTAAGGGTATATTTTCCTTTTACCTCAGTGTGAGAAAAAACTGTTTACCAATGTTGTGTCTAAATGTTGTTGCATAAATGCTTTACATGTTCTTTTTCATATGAAAAATAAGTGCTGAAGTAATAGTGAGACTATCCAAGTTTATAAATCTTGGGATTGGTTAATATTCTGAGGCTTAGATAGATATGCCTATATACGGAAACTTCCATTGGTTTCTTATGTCTTTAGCTGCTGTGGTATCTCTGTGTTGTGTTGGTTTTCTTTCAGTAATTCCTGATGCAGATCTGTTTGGGTGAACATGACAGAGAAGATGATTATCAAATACTTGTGACTTTTAACAGGGCTTAGCTTTGCAGTGTCTGTTTCTTTGTTTAACCCCAGCAGCATAAAGAACATGAAACCACAGATTTTGAGAAAAGTTATTTTACTTGAAGAGATCTTCCTGTGTTGCAGAGGTGCCTTTGCAGTTCTCCAGTACTTGTACCATCTTGGTACAAGGTACAATGTCTCTGTATCTCAGTGGCATCTGAGGTCATTCCTGGAGTCCCTGTCATTACCAGTATATCCTTACTCTTCATGTTTCTTGTAGAGAATTACTGCAAAATGAAAGAGAAAGATAATTGTGGGGGTTTTATCAAATTGCTTTCAAAACGGGCGTGTCATCTGCTTTCACAGTCCCATGTCCATTAAAAAAAATGAGGTACACGTCACAGCACTCAGTGGCCCTCTGGGAATGGGGAGTGCTTAAGTTGCTCTGAAGTTGGAATGATTGCCACAGCTATTTTGTTATCTTCATACAGTGTCCATAAATGAGACTAGCGCACATACCATTACTGAGAAATTGGACAGAAAAGCATAAGCAAAGACAAATGGACTAATATAAAGGGTCTCTCTCTGAAGGGCTCTGAAGTTTTACTGAAACTAATTCTGTCTGGTTAATCAAAATTAGGAACCTGTAGGGAGGATCAACCTAGCAACTCCGATAATGATAGAGTTTGTTATGAATAACTAAAACTGAATATGCAAAGCATAGTAAATGGATTGTTAACCCTTCAGCTGAAGGTGTTGAAGGCTTTTAATGATGCTTTTCAGGGATTCTCAGGCCTGTCTGGGAAGTAGGCTTTTTTTTAAAAAAAAAAGTTTGTCTTTACCTACATTTTTAAGGAAATTAAGTATTTAATGAAATATATTGGATTTTGTAAATCATAAAACTGATTTTCACTCTGCTGAATGTGGGGGGTTTTAAGCCTCATGAGTAAACACTTTTGAGTGGCTGAAATTTGTCAAATACTTTCTGAAAGGAGTTTGCATCTTTTGTGGGGTTTTTGGTTTAAAATATGCATTTTCAGACTGCCTGTTGACCAACAAACATTTGAAAGTAGCAGATCAGTCTGTAATGCCTTTACTTGAACAAGAATTTCTTAAAACTCTTGGCAGTTATCCTTCACTCACCTAGGTTCTATGATGTATGTGTCTTGAAGAAGAGCCTATTCACTTGCAAATAAATACAGTATTTATTTTAACATGATAAAGCAGTAACAAGAATGCAGTCATACCTGTCTTGCTTACTACAGGCTGCAATCTGTTGCAGTGCTTTATACAGCCTGCTTCTAGCAAGCAGTAGACATGCTAATATCTGAAGGCATTGAGAGCTAATCTACACCAATATGCAAGCCAGATTCCAAGTCTAATATTTCAGATACTCAAGGGGGAAATTCTGGACACTCTTACATCCTAGAAAAGCTACGTGTTGGTCTTTTTGCAGTCTTCAGACCCCTAAAACCTTTGTACAGAATCTTCTCTGAAGGAAGAGGCCAGTGGAACTACATCTCTAAGCTTTTCTGTATGGCATGAATAGCATGAGCCTGAATATCTTGTCAAAAAAAATCTTTCAGAATTTTTGCTAGCTCACCTTGCCTTCAGTGCACTTTAGTTCAGACTTCTGTTTAAAAGATATTATTAATCTCTGAAGAGAAAAGATGGCTGGTAGGAGAATGCTGAGGAGCGAAGTCCTAGGTTGGTGTTCTCTCATTGTAGCCAGAGAGGAGTGCAAGTAGCCATGTTGCCTCTGCTGTAGAGAACAGGACTGTCAAAAACTAGAGCACTACCCATTGTGCTCTCTTGAACCCCTTCCCAGACATTTCCTTTAAACCCTTGCAAACATTAAGCATTGCTTAAAATTAATAAGAGAGAGGTTACGCTTGATTCATTGTTCAGAGCAGTGCTGCTCTTTATCTGATGTGGATAAGCTTTAAACAACTTTGTTGGGGCTGAATTCGAACTGTTAAAGATAACATGGCTATGTTGTGTCTATTGTTCTAGTGCTGAGTTGCTAACACCGCCCCAGATGACCAGCGGCTCTGCTCTTTTCCTGTGGTCATCATCTTCTGGTACAGCTATCAAAACGCCAGCAAGAGGAGTCAAGAGCGTTAGGTAAGCGTGGGCTTGCAAGGAAGTTTTGACAGGCCAAAGTAGAGGACAGGAATTTCTTACATAAATAGATCTGAATATATGTCTGTAACATGACAACACTAATCTGATATACTGCCTGGGAGCTGATGTCTTCAGTTTGAATTACCTGTCTTTTGACCTGGGGAAAGTGTTTTCTCCTTAATATTCACCCTCAATGCTCTCACAGTCTTCCATACTAATGCTGAAGAGAGACACTTGTGTAACAGCTGATGGCTTTGCTTGAAGCTCACACAATCCTCTGTTACCTCAAAATAGGTGTATCTGTTTATTGTGAGAGTGCTAATGAAATCCACTCAGATTAGGGAATATGAACTACTCAGTCAAACAGAGGGAAAGAAGATTTTTCTTGCCTCCCCATCTATTTTTTCAGGTGGAAAAACTCAGTATCTAACTCCTCAGAGTATAGTGTGCCAATTGTCCATTTTTGTAGCTGTTCATATCATCCTATTTGTGCTTTTGTGCTATGTTTGCACCTTGTTATAAAATTGTAGGTATTGTTTTTCTGCTTAAACCACTTGCATTTCAATCAGGTGCACTTAAAACTTTTCCAAAAAGTAAGGTTTAATTTTATTTCTGTAATATTGTAGCTAAAAAGAAACCAGAAGGGTAAAGGGTTTCAGGTATGGTGCTGCAGAAGGCCTACTATTTCAATAGTACTGATGACTGTGAACAGTCAACTGACAGACTCATCAAGGCAGAACCTGACTTAACCACAGAGAAAAGAGGGGAAAGAAAAAAGAATAAAATGGAGCAAAAGCCTAGATAAGCTCATAACTGTAATGATCCTGAAAACTTTAGAGATGTGGGAAAGCCTGTATGAGACTGAGTTATGATTTGGGAAGTATTTTTTAAAAGTAGCAGAGAAGCACATGTTTCTTGTTTCCTGAGGATTATTTATGAAATATGCTTAATTTAAATAAATTATGTATTAAAAAATCCCAGAGTCCAGCTCTCCAAATTCATTCTGAGATGGGAGAGCCAAACCACATCACCTCCTGCAAAAGCATTTGAATGTTCTCATTGTAAACTGATGCCCTCCTATGGGATAAAAAGATACAATTCAGTGAGACATGTAACAATTATAACAACATATCACAAGGGGGAAATCCAGGCATTAGCTGTCTTGGCTCTACAGGGTTATTGGGGGAGGCAGGGAATAAATTTTGTTTCAAACAGAGTAAAAAGTTGTAATTCCCTAAAAGTGGTAGAGAGCCAACTTACTGAATGTACGATCATTTCTGTTATTCCTTCATGCTACTATCACAGTTCCCCAACTTGAGTGATTTTGTTTGATCCATCTAGATAAATAAGATTTTCTGTTGGGTTTTATTTCATTATGGTTTGGAAGTAAGGGTGTTCTTTGCTTGCTTCCATGTTTGCTTGGGGGTATCGAGAGTTGGGATTCGCTGCTGCTATTGTTTAAGGATGTGGGTTGTTCTTTGGGATGTTTTTCAGATGAAGCAGATCAAAACGGACAGCAACATATGCCAGCATGGATCAGGAAGGGGACATCCTGAAAAAAGAAGCCACAAAGTAAGTAAAACAATGTGCTTCAGATGAGACTTTTCTAAATGCCCTTCATCACAGTAGCGCTGAATGTTCTAGCTGGCAGCTCATCTTTGAAATTTGGGTGATGGACATGATCCTTAAATATGGGACAGTTGGGTACATTAGTGACTGATCATAAAAGCCAAAGCAAACATATCGCTCACCTTCAATACGTTTTTATAAAGTGCTGTAGAACAGCAAAAGTTATCTGTCAAATAGGAGCATAAATCCATAGTCTTCACCAAATTTCCATTTGTAGAATTTTCTGGACAGGGCCAAATAATTACAGCAATAGTTTGTTGTTGGTTTGGGTTTGGGATTTTTTTTGGCGTTTTCACTTGGTTACAGATACACAGTAATTTATATCTGTACTCTTCAGCACTACAGGTGGTAGTCAGGGAAGTTCTGAAATACTTAGTTTTGAACAGTTTTCCACTTTTTCTTTGTCAAGAGTTAAGGAAATTTATCATTTAAATTATTCAATTCTAGAAAAGATACACGTAAATGATACATAATTACATACCAGAAATGGTGGGAAAAGTAATAGATACCTGATGCAATGAATATATTTTGTAATAATGTACTGGATTACAAGTTATTATAACTGTGTGATTTAAAAAAAAAAACCACAACAACTCCTCACAGGCTGCAAAGATACAAACCCATGATTTCGGGAACATCACAGATGTTCAGTGTACATACTGTTGTATACATTTTTAGGGAAAGAGCATGCCTGATCCAATCAGTTAAAATATTCACAATCCAAACAAAATGGCAATTAAAAGGCAACAGAGAGAGAACACTCAGGGAGGAAAAAAACCACAATCATAATAATCACCAGAAGGCCAATTTACTGCCCTGCCTGCAACTAAATGCATATATAACATATGTTATATATGAACATATAGTTCAGAATATGAAGAAACAAGAAACACAATGGCAGAGTGCCTTTCCTCTATTTGTTTTTTCCATGGGCATGTAGTTATACTGTGACCTCCTTACAGTATAGGCAGGAGGCACCACAATGACTCTTCAAACCCACAGGCTGCAATACTAATACTAAAAAAATTTTCCTCTGATCAACAGATATTTTTTATACACCCACAGTTATAAACACTGTATAATCATTGACTGGTCTTTGTTGCTAAAGATATTTATTGCATCACTTCCATTCCCGTGTTTACCCAGGGTACTCAAGATTTGTATTTGAGCATGTCCAGTTAATGGATGGAGATGAACTTAAAAGATACCCCGTGGTCTGGCTTTTGTAAATGAGTTCTAACCGATGCGCTGCTTACAAGCTTCAGCTAAGGGAATTGTACATCTGCATCGCGCTCCCTGCTGCTACTGTGGGTCAGTGGTTTTTCCTGTGTGTTTCACATCTTCAGTAAACGTCTGTGTTCAAAGCAAAACCCCAAGTGTTCTGGAACTCCAACCTGCAAAGAGAGTCTCAGTAACCTGTGCCTGCCGTGCACTCGAGCAGTAGCCACAGGGAAGGGACTAATGGATGGAAAGGGAAAACGGCAAAGAGGGGCCGAGCGGAGGGCTCGGGCAGCGCAGCGTTGCGGGGAGGGGGCTTTGCACTCCCACCGAAAGTGGTACCTCTGCGTGGCCCGCCTGGCCGTGTGCGCCTGGCAGGGGTGTTTCAAAGGTCTCCGTTGGCGTGGCGGGTGCCGAATGAAGCCTCCACAGCTGGAGCGGTTCGGCTCTGGGTCGCATTTTTCAGGGCTCCGTTGCAAGTGAGGGTCACCCAGCGTTTCCTGACGCCGTGCACAGCCGCGCTCTAGATGAGCGGGGGGACAGCGAGGGGAGGACCCGCGGAGCCCCGGAGCTTGCTGCCTCCCGCTCCTGCCGCCGCCGGGGCCCGGGCGAGGGGACCCTCGTCAGCAGGGGCTGCGAGCAGCCGCAGCCGCCCGCGGGCGGGCTCTGTGCGAGCCGGCTGCGCTGAGGGTGCGGGCTTGAGATACAGCACCACCTAGAGGGGACGCGGGGCGGGGGAGCGGCGTCGGGCTCGGGGGGGTTGTGTCGGCCTTTTCCTGCCCGCCCGGGGGCGGCGGTCGCACCCCCGCCTGGGGCCCTGTGGCGCCGCCCGCTGACCTTGCCGGGCCTACGGGACGGGGCGGGCGCTGTCCGCGGTGCTGAGCCGAGCGGCGGGGCCCGGGCAGGGCGCGGGGGGGCGGGAGCCGCCGCGGGCATCGGGGTGCCAGAACGCCTGTTATTTCCAGCGTGCGGCGGCAAAGCCCGCTGGTCCCCACTGCCTGGCCCCTGCCCCTGACGGGCCCCAGCTCCTCCCAGGATGTAAATGTTTCTGTTAAGACTTGTCTGTCTGCTCCAGACGCGCTTCTGGAGGGCCAGAAGCGAAGGTGTGAGCGCACACGGCGTGTGCCTGCCGGGCACACACCCAGCTGGGTCGTGCCTTGCAGTGACGACTGGCTTGGGAGTTCTTTGCATGATCTTCCGTTGACTCTTTGCACTGCAATCCTGCCACGATTTCCAGTGACTGTTTGTTTACGTTTATAAAGACAATTAGCTACAGTTGCATTATTTGTCATGGTCTGCATCAAGCAACCTGCTCAATCAGTTGAAACCGCCTTTAAAACGATAGCCGGGAATAGACAGAAAAAGGTCGTGTCAGCAAGGACTGTGAATACCTTTAAAACTGTTTAAAAGCTGGCTTTGGCGCTGTCGGTGTTTTCGTTACGTGTCCAGTTCCTGGACAGTAAGTGTGCTCGACAAAGCAATCGTCTTGGTCACTTAATGCTGTTAGTCGGCCGGTCTCCTTTCGAACAAAGGCTTGTAAGTTTTTGCTCTTCCCTCGAGTCCTTCAAGAAGGACACGTCCCTGCTGCTCGTTGCGCTGCCCAGCACCCCCCGCACGGGATGAAATTCTCTGGCTCCATCGGGCAGTTTCCCCTCCTCCCGTCTCATTGCAGATTCCTCCCAGCCCCCTTACGTGCCATCTTTGTGAGAAGGGTTCGGTTTAGGCATCTGCGTGGCTTCCGCGACATGCCGAAATGTAGCACCGCGGCCAGCACCGCGAATTCTGGCGAGGCACGTTTGGGGTGTGGGACGGAGAAGCACAGATTCGGGGTTGTCGGGGTTACAAAAAAAAGATGTTGTCTGAGCGGTTCTTGTTTTAAGCAAAAAGACGTCTGCTATAAACCCGTAATCTAACGGCAACGCCGAGGGCAAGGGGCAAGAACGCCGGTGTTCCCGCGGCGGTGCCTGGGCCTCTGCCACCCTCTGGCGGAGAGCGGGGCGGCGGGCGGTGCCGGCAGCGGGGCCGCCGGGGCGAGCCAGCGGGGCACGGCCAGCCTCGGCAGGGGCTGCGGGGTTGTGGGGGGGCTTTGCTAAGCCACTGTTCACGCGGACCCCGCCCGGCTCATTCGTGGCGCGCAGGGGAGTGCCGGGGCCGCGGGGCCGGCCGGAGCGGGAGTTGGACCTGGTGCGCCTGTGTGTGCGGCGCCGTGCCGCCCGTTCGCACAGCCGGCGACCTCGGGGCCAGCCGGTGCTGGCTAGGGAAAGCCTCCGGCGCCGTCCGCCCAAGGCACTCAACGAGAGACGTGCAGGGCAGAAACCCCTGACTGGGGGTGCCGCCCCCTCCGCTGCTGGGCAGCCCCATCCGCCGCGGGTGCCAGACCCGCCGCCCCGGGGCGAAGCAGACCGGCGGCGGCAACCGGGGCCGGGTGGGCCGCCCCTCCCCGCCCCAGCCGGCCGCCCCAGCTGTCCCCAGCCCCCGTGAGGAGCGGCGCGGAGGGGGTGGCGGCAGCCCTGTGACTCATGCCTGCGTCGAAGCAGATCAACCGGCGATTCACGCTTTTGAAAAAGCAAATCCGAGCACTTCTGGAAAAAAAGGTCATCTCGCATTAAATTCCGCGGCGCGATTGATATTCCGACGTCGTTTCTGGCAGAGTTTATAAGCGGCGGGTCGCTCCCAGGCTGGAGTCGCCCTGCCTGCCTGGACTCCGGCAGTAAGAGTGTCCGCTCGCCCCCTCGGTAAGTCTCCTCTAACCAGCATCCTATTTTTTCAAACCTTCGGGAACCTCTTTCAGGATCTGGAGTCGTGTGTCCTTCTGTGTCCCCCGTCCGTCCGTCCGTCCGTGTCCGTCCGTCCACCCCCCGTCCCCCCCCCAAAATCGGCTTTGGTCGCTGTCGTACCTATAGAGGGATAACGGGTATTTTGAGACAGCCAGCGCCTTAGACATTGTGTTAACCTGTTACTTCACTTCCAGGCATTGTCTAGAGAATCTCTTCTGCTTTATGGTTGTTTTCTCTTTCCTTTTTAAAAAGTGATATACCTGTTCTCCATTGAAATCATTGATCCGTTGCGTTTACACGCGGGCGTAAATCCGCCCATCAGTAGAAATGAATCGGTAGCTACCGACTCGGAAAAAGCCGCTAACAAAGAAAGCGTTCGTTCGTTACCGCGACCTTCATTTTCTTTACAAGGGGAAAAAAATAAATCACAGGTAGCCGTGGGGACAAAGAGACGAGCGGGGCACTGACCCGGCAATTCTCGATCAGCGACCCTGTATTGGTTATCGGAGCACCGTGTCCGCCAGGAAAGAGCCGAACATCTGGCGAGGAGCGAGGGCTGGTCAGCACCTTCCTTCCCCAGACAGACATGCCTTCTCCTGCCATTTGTGCCGCTAAAGCAAGCGCGGGCACGGGAGAGCGCTGCTTAGCGCCGGAGCACGTACTGGTCCCGCTTGGCTGAAACGTGTGCGTGCAAATACACGTGTGGTGCCTGTCCTCGGACCTGGGCAAAATGCAGCTTTGTGGTGGCGGGGTTCGTCTGTCGGTCTTTACTGAACGCTTAGTCTGGCGTGTGTTTGGGGCTCGGATGATAACGCACAGACGGGCTCCGTTTGGGACTGTAGGTCGTTTGGGCTAGTAATTTCGAAGCCCGCTTTGCATGTTGGTTGCCATTTGACGCGAGCCGCATAATTGTCCTGCTCAGCGGCCACCGATAAAATTGCGATAGACTTCACGCTCCGCTAAATCCGTCATTCAGGCGCGGGGGTAGCGCCTCGGTATCCAGCGAAGGGACGATTTTGCTCTTCAGCCTGTCGAGGCATTTTCCTGGCGCGCCGCTTGCGCCTGGCCCCGCGGCCCCGGCGCGGCCGCCCCCGCCTGCCCGGCCGCTGCACACCCCGCCGCCGCCCCGGGACCGCCGCCGCTCATGCCGGGCTGCAGCCTGCCGGCCTCCGGACGGGACTCCTGTGCGGTTCTCCAGGAGGCCGGACCACTAAAACCGCCTTTTCTTCCTTCCAGCAAATTCCTTGCTGCCCAGCCCTCAGAGGAATATCGGAGAAAAGCCGGGCTCCGGGGACAGGAGCTTTTCTGAAGGGATGGCTTCCTCCGCTCCCTCGTCCTCCAACGACGCTCCGGACCCCACCCCAACTAATTTACGGCCCACAGGTAGGTTTTATTATTTTCCTCGTTTAAAGTGTTTTGGAGGTTTTCTCCACCTAGGCGTGGAAAGACCGATTTCGAAACGAAACGGTAAATCCATGTAGCCCTGTTCCGCGCCATTAAGCAAGGTGCGGAAAGTGGTCTACACAAAGAAACCATCTTTCTGGTGGGAGCGGGAGAGGTTGGTTCGTGGCGAACAAAACGCTGGGGGGGCGGGGGGGAAGCCCACCTCGGCGGCCAGCGCCGTCTTTATCTTCCAGCCACATTTGAGGGATTTAGACAATAAATCGAACCCCCAGATAGCCAAAAAATCGGGATGTTGTAAGGGGTGTGGAGAAAATGAATCAGTTAAAGGGCGAAGTACACCAGTGGCTTAAAGCGGATGTGTCGGCCCCCGCCCCCCCCTTACATTTTATAAATGCTAATGCTGCAGCTTCCTTTCAGCCTACGCTGAAGCCTGTAATCAAGCGAAATTTGGATGCTAATTGTAGCTTTTCAAAGCCTTACATTCCTAATTGCTCTGAATTCGCCTTGAGTTATTGAGGTGTGAGTGGGAAGCAGAGGCTGCTGCAGGTGGATAGAGAATCAGTTTATAGCCCTGCCAGGCACTTCAGACCGTCGCTTAACTGAAAATAAATTTATAAGAGGCTCGATGCTGTAACGCATCAGAGACAAAGAGCGGGCAGCAGTAAGAAATGAAAGGTTGTCAGGCACAGCAAAGCGGGGAATAGCTTTTACCCTGAAAGGGCTACAAGGCACGAACATCGAAGCCGTTATTGTCATTATTCTGCAAGTAGAAGGAACGGGGGAGGGGGCGAACGGCAGCCCCGGGTCTTGTTCCAGGCGGGGGTGACAGGCACGGCTGCCTTTGGCTGAGGTGTCACATGCAGAAATCGAATTAACCGGCCACGCAGCTAAAAATGAGATGACCTCTGACAGCAGCACCCGCCTCGCCCGCCCGGAGCTCCTCCGCCTGGCCGGGAGCGCCTGGGCGCTCCCCCCGCTTCGCCCTCCTCGGGGGCCCGGCCGCTGCCCTCCTCGCCGGGTGAACCGCCCCCGTCCCAGCGCCTCTGCCGCCTTCCCCCCTCCCCCGCACACACACATGCGGTCACCGGCCAGGGGGTCCCCCGTGGCCGCTGCCGGCCCTACGGCTGCCGCCGGCAATGGGCCGGCGGGGCTCGGCTGCGCTCTGAGCCGAGGCCGGTGCCCCGAGCGTCTAAGCCCCGGACTTGGCTCCCCGTTTTCCCCGAGCTCCACTGGGGCCGATGGCCGCGGCTCACAGCGGCTGGGAAGGAGCCTGCCCCCTCCGTCGGTGCGGTCGCTCCCGGCGTGCCCTCGGGCGTGCAGGGCCGGCTGGCCAAGGGCTGCCGGGCCCGGGGCCGCCACAGAATGGGCCGGGCCGCGGGGCGCACAGCGATGCTCCGGGGCGGGGACCGGGCCGGGAGCGTCCCTAGTGCAGCTGTCGCAGGCTCGTCAGTGCGGGCGAGGCTCGGTCATGCAGGTCTGGTCATCTAGTCAAATACTATTTTTCACCCAATTAATTCCCGAAGTCTTCGGTGACCCCATTTCACACCACTTTATTTTAAGCTGCCACTTCCCTGGAGCCCCGCCAGTAAATTATTAGACGTTCGGGTCCCGAGGCGCTTTCCCCCTCCTCTCGGCGGGCCAGCGCGTCACCTCGCTGTCACCCGAGCCTCAGCTGCCCCGCGCCCGGCACGCTCCGGCGCCGCGGGGCTCGGGAAGCCGCTGTCGCTCCCGGCGTGGGGCTGCGCGGGGGGCCCGAGGGGACGGCCGGCCGGGTCCGCCGCCCCAACGGAACCACTCTGCCCTCTCTTCCAGCTTACGACTCGTGGTGTGGCGTGGCTCACGGGTGCACCAGGAAGATCGGGCTGAAGATCTGCGGTAAGTCCGGCCGCGCCCCGCCGAACGGCACCCCACACGGCCGCGCTTGGCGGCGCGCCATGACTCACCGAGCCCGAGGGGCGCGCGGGAGCAGGGCCGGGCCAGCGGCCCCGGCCCTGGGCGCCCCCTGCCGGCGGCCTCGGGCGCCCCCTGCCGGCTGCACGGCGGCCCCGGCCCCGCCGCCGGCCCTCCCGTGGCTTGCGGCGGCCGCGGGCCCCGCTGCATCTCTTGCCATAACCGGGGGCGTGCAGGCGCTGGCCGCCCCCGGCGGGGGGAGCGCAGGGCCCGCCGGGGAGGCCGGCGGTGAGGAGGAACGGGCGGGGGGGTTGGCCGCCTCTCCCTGTCTGAAATTTTTCAACCTTATCTGACTAGAAAATACGGATCTCCTGGGGGAAAAAGATTAACGAGAGCCTTATTAAAGAGCAATTCGTCAGCTTGCTGCGCTGGTAAGATAGCGCTGGCAGCCAGTCAGCGCGCAGGCACATGAAATGCAGGAAGGAAAACAAATGCACAATCAGATCACAACGTTATAGCAAGAGATTCATTTGCAGATAACAAGCTGTCTTCCTTCTCCAGATTTCTCAGTGGTGCCTTCGCTTTTGGAGACAGTCAAATCTTCATTTTCTGACGGGGAGAATCGTTCAGCCTAGCCCGTGCCCCTTATGAATTGAAATCATGTCCCATTTCCCCCGGCTACTGCTTTTTTGGGGGATGGGAAATTATGTCTTGGGAGAAACAGGCCTTTTGTCAAAGCAACGATATTTTTAAACCTCTTGCCCTACTTGCCCGAGTCGAAGCTCATTCACTAAACGTTTTGTCACCTGGAAGTTTGGACTGGAAAAGAATCAGGGTGTGAATGTTTAGCCCTGTGTCTATTAGAGAATTCATTGGTACCCGCAGGCGACATTAACGAGTAGTCGCTTAGTTCTATAAATAGCTCCTGATCTGAGTTTAATGGACCGTTTCCCTACCAGTCCCTTCAGTGGCTGGAGCGATGGGCTTTTTCATCATCATTTTAATTTAGCCCGGCAAGCAGAACTGATAAAGTAACGCACCGTTAGGCTTGCTCCGTGTTGCTAGACTACCAGGGTTACAGAGGGACGTCGCAGCGTCTCTCGGTGAGATCAAATACACTGAAAATTAAAGATCCCACCATTTTGGATTTGAGAAAGGCAAAAGAGAGTGTAGTGGAGGGTTTGTGAAGGGAGCTCAGAACAAGCGGGGCTGATGTAGTTTTGGCTCAGGTTCGGTGCTCGATTTTCCTTTTCTGGCTCTTTTCTGTTTCATACGGAAAATATAGCCTGAATAGTGATGGTGATTAGGAATAATCGGATTCGATGGCGACCACTCTTCTTGCTCGTGTGAGCCCTCCCACTCGAATCTAGCACCCGCACAAAGAGAGGGAAGGTTGCCTTCGGTAAATATATAGCATGAAGTACTGATGTTGCCAAGAATCTTGGTTAAACATGCCAAACAAGTTGACGTTTGACTAGTACATAAGATATCCCCCTTATCCTTACCTTTCACAAAACGTCACTTCGGACCCTAAATACTGTGCTGTCACAAAGCGATAGTAAACCAGGCGCCGCGGAATTGTTTTGAATGCAAACTTTAAATAAGAATTGAGCTGAGAGAAAAGGCAGGTCGTGAACGAGTCGGTTCTTCCACCTATGTTGTATATTATGTGTTTGACGTTTTCAGTAATTACATATCCAAGATGTATTTAATTTCTTCTCAAACAACTGAGCGATTTAAGGATTAGCTCCTTTCCTTTCTGGTTGAAAGGCACCGTCTGAAAAGAGCCCTGCCGCTGCCACCCCCCGCTCTTCGTCTCTGCACATACTTTAAAAAAGAGAACATATTTTAAAGGGGTTTAATGAACTGTCACACAGGCGAAGTACGGGCAGATCTCCCCCTGTGTCTGGAGTCGCATGCTACACCTTTCACTCCCACCTCGGCAATTATTATTGCTGCTGGGACCGATCCTGCTAACATTTGCTCGGCATCAGCGGAAATACTCGACGTAGTAAAATTGCTCAGGTGCGTCTTCAGCTGTTTGGCCCCGGCCAGCTGATGATCCCCTGCCCAGGAGCAGCGCCGGAGAGTGGGCTTTCACAAGGAGCCGTGTAAGTCAGAAACATCAGTTTGTCTCCGGAGTCAGGGGGATTGATGCTGCCGAGCCACGTAGGCGGTGCTGAGACCCCCTGCCGTGGAGGGAACCAGGGTCTCCTGCAGCCACCACCGACGGCGTCGACCGGCGGCCACGGGCCGGGACCCGGCAGGTCTGTCCCTGCCTCGGGAGCTGCGGTCCCCGCGGGGGGTCACACGCCTGCCTTGTGCGAAGCCTGATGTGAAATCACGCCGGGTTTGTGGCCACGATGGGGACCGAGGGACTCCGGCGCCAGTCTGGTCTCACTCGGCTTTTAAAAACCCGGTCTCTAAAAGCGCATCGATGAAAATACCTGTCGGGGAGGCACTTGCTGCTGCGGGGAAAGGCTGCGCTCTCCGCCGCTGCGGGAGAAGCAGCGCGGACGCTATTTCACGCGCCGCTGCTCGCTGGATCTCTCCTACGCCGCTTTGCTTTTCGCATGGGATACGGATGGAAGATTTGCTGCAGTCCTGCGCTTCCCCTCGGCGTGGAAGGAGCCCGGGAGGGCAGGCTGCCGCGCCTCCCCGCATCCCGGGACGCGGGTGGGCGCCGGGGAGCGTCCCTCGCCCTCCCGGGAGCGGGGCTGGGGAGGGCCCTGAAGCCCCGGAGCGGGGGGGGGGCCGCTGCCCTGCTGGGCTTCCCCACCTACGGGGCCCGGCAGGACCGTCACAGGTCGCCGTGGGCGAGGGACCGGGGCGCACGGTGCGTTCCGCGGCCGAAGGAGCCGGTGCCGGGCGGCAGCAGGTTCCTCCCTTCGGGCTTTGTTGTTTGTTTGTGTATCTCCGCCCGTCGTGGGGCGGGGGATGGGGACACGGCTCCAGGGGGGCCGCTGCTCTTGCAGACGTCTCTTGTCACGTAACTCTTCCCGCTGAGCATCGCCACCGAGAGCCTAGAAGAAAGAAGATAAAGCGAAATGAAGCCACAGGATCTGGGGAAAGAGGATCGCGCCGGAATTTAGTCTAGACGGCACCTGCCCCAGTATCAGTTGCTCCACCTCGTGAGCGGGAGACAGCACTAGCTGTTGCAGGAGCTGGTCACTGCAGCAAGAATCGTTAAAAGTAACGACACCAAAACTAAAACTGGAAAAAAAAAAAAAGGCAGTGTTCCTGGACGGCTACCCCTAAATTATGCACGAAGAGAGTTTCCCTTAAATATTTTTTAAATTTCTCATATAATTCGTATTCCTAAGAATATAATGGAAAGAAACTGATTAGTAGATCAACGTTAAAAGGCAAAACGTGTTCACTGAAAGGATGGGCTCGACAAACCTGCCTGCGAACAGCCCTCTTGGAGACTGGTCTGGGGGCCCGACTGGTGCAGAAGCGGCTGCAGGCTGGGGGCTCCATTTTGGGTAGCTCTTACGGGACTGTCAGGCTGGCGGCCGGGTCTGGGGCACGGGTACCGCGCCGGGAGTCACTGGCCCAGAGGCTCTGCGTCGCTCCCTCCTCTCCGCACGGCGATGGGCCCCCGGGGCCTGCCCAGGCTGCAGGGGGCCCGGGCAGGCCGGCAGTGGGCGCCCAGCGGCAGGAGCCGCACTCCCGGTTCGCTGTCGGGGGTCCGGGAGTCCGGAGAGCGGGGACTCACGGCCGGAGAGCGGAGGGCGCCGGAGGGAAGCGGTGTCGGAGGACGCGGGTGAGCAAAGGGTCGGCGTTGGTTTTCCTCCTTGCCAAGTCTTCCTCTCCGGCGGATATCCCTGGCCGTGACAAGCGTTGGTTTCAATTGTTACTTGCTTTAAAACAAAAGAAAGGCAAAAGGAGGCCGGCGCTGCGGCACTGTCTCCTCCAAACACACAGGCGTGCTCTTTGCAGCCTGGGAGGTTAAAATCCGATGCCTTCGTTAATAACGAAAAGCCCAACACTACGCATGTTTTAGCGGGCATGGATTTAATGGATCAAATCCTGAAAATCAATTGTTCTCCCTGCCTTGTTAAAGTAGATGGGTTCACTTACTCGCCACGGGCCCTGCGTGGTGCCCACCTCTGTAATTCTTGGGGGGTGTGTGGGTTATTGTTGCCGTTGCACATAGCAGCGGTTGTGATCGGGTCCTGGCTGCAGGGCTGCGTCTCCGGTGAGAGCAGAGCTCCTTGAGACCCCTGGGGATGATTAGTGTTAGTATCGAAGCATCTTTCCAGGTGGAAAATCTGCATCTCCCAGACACATGCTGGTATGTACTGATGACAGGAAGGCGGGGTTGATGGGCACTACTGGTATCCTCGGAGCTCTGGCGCTCCTGGGACGGCTGCTCCAGAGTGGCTGCTTGTTCTCATGCCTTTTGTGCGTGAGAGCACCACGAGGAGAACTGAAAGTGGCCCTGATTTTAATCATACATCATTGCCCCTGTCTGCTAGGTCCATAAACTTCGCCTGCAGGCTGAAATAGCATTGACTCATCCTGAACTCTCTTCCACTGGCTGATTACTGAAGTGGAATCTGTCTGATCGACTTAATAAGAATTTACCACTGCACTAAATGATGAAAATTTGTTTTTTGCATGGCTGCATTTTTGCAGTTGATGGCATTTTGAGCTCTCCCTCCTGGAGGCAAATAATCCCCATAAATACTCTTATTCCTGACCTCATTAGTCAGATCCAGAGCCAACACTGCTTTGAACTGTTGGCTGGAGAGCAGCTTTAGATATTTCTAAACATGTTGGGAAGTGAGAAAACTCTGACCTGTGCACCTTGCAATAACAATGTAGGGTTCCTGCAAAGGACCAACAGCCTGGAAGACAAGGGCCGGATCGTTAGCTCCCTGAAGGAAAGGCAGTCCTCCAAGAGCCTGCTGACATGCGAGAACAGCGAGAAGGGATCCAGGTTCCGGCGCACCGAGACAGACTTCTCCAATTTGTATGCCAGAGGTAAATGCTCTTTACAGCTTCTGCTTGCTCCAGCTCGGCCACATCCCTTTGTAGTCTGCCCTCGCCTCCCTTGGAAGGGCGGCCACGTTCAGACCGTGCTTTTGCTTGGCTGTTTTTGAAGGAAGCTTTGTGAGCGTGTGTGTTTGCTGAGAGCCCCACTGGCGATGTGCACAGGTTTCCCGAAATGCAGTTTTCCGTACTTAGGGCTGACCCTCTGCAGCTCAGCCCCAGCCGCTCCTCCGGGGTCACTCCAGGTCCAGCCTCCGGGAGCACAGGAATTTTCTGTTTTATTTCCTCCTCCGTAAAATAGCAGTGAACCGGTCTGTGGTCGCTGGTGCGGGGCCATTGACGAGGAAGGTGAGGATGGGAACTCCATCTCTGTGGGGCAGGGGAGGGGAGCGCTGCAGGAGAGGGCGGGTGCGGGTTTGGGGTGCCTGTGGCCTGCGGGAGGGGAGGGCCCCCGCACACCGCTGGCGCTGCAGCGCGTCCTGCTGGCCGGGCTGCCCCGGCGGTGGCCCCGCTGTTCCCGTGGGAGACCTGGGCTCGCCGTTCCCCACCGGGCGAGAGGGACCGGGACCCCCGGCGGCCGCGGCGGGTTTCGCTCGGCAGCGAGCGGGGCGGCCCGGGGCTGGGCGCCTGCCCCGCTACAGCCAGGCTGCACCGGGGCCGCGGCTCACCTCTCGCTCCCAAAGAAAGCGCTGACAGCTGGTTTGCCTCGCAGATTTGCTGCCCGCCAAGAATGGCGAGGAGCAGACCATGCAGTTCCTGCTGGAGGTCGTGGACATCCTCCTCAACTACGTGAGGAAGACGTTTGACAGGTCCACCAAAGTGCTGGACTTCCACCACCCGCACCAGCTCCTGGAGGGCATGGAGGGCTTTAACCTGGAGCTCTCGGACAACCCCGAGTCCCTGGAGCAGATCCTGGTGGACTGTCGGGACACACTGAAATACGGTGTGAGGACAGGTAGGTTCCCGTATGCGACTCTGGAGGGTCTCTCATGGGGCTTTTCTCTGGCCGCCGGTGAAGGTGAAGGGAGCCGGCTCAGGCCCACGGAGGTCAGCCTACGGCCCCTGCCCTGCCTCCCTGGTGGCTCGGCTCCGCGGCTGCGGGCGTTGGAAGTGTCTCTGCTCAGAAGCTTCCGTTACTGATGTGGCATCCGTCCCTGGCGGGGCGGGCTCAGTGCTGTTTGCAGCGCCCAGAAACAAGTTTTTAAGACGTAATCTCTTTCACTTGATGAAATGCGAGCTGTAGGTATCCCCGGGGAGCAATATCATTAGGTAAATGAGGGCATAAATGACACTGAATTTGCAGTTTTTCTTCTTTATGTTCACCAGACGTTTAATGAAAAAGAGACTGAAATCCTAGGAATCATCAGTAGAGGAACCCTGTGGATTTCAGTCCATTAGCCAAGAGCCCTGCCTCTCCAGGTCCCTCCGAATCGGCTAGCAATGCCCGTTTATAATCGCTCCTTTTACCGGGTGAGCTGTAGCCAGGCTCCAGAGCAAAGTCTGTTCTCTTTCAGGCTGTTTTGGCCTGGAACGTTTTACATCTGTATCAGCAGAAAGCTGGCTGGCCACAAGCCCTGCCTGCTGTACTTATCCAAGCAGGTCAGGAACTGGAACAGTAAGGGAGCAGGGGCCGTGTCTTCTCTCCCCAGTCTTGCTCCAGCGTTTCAGGGCTGCTAAACGCTGCCTGGCGAGTTGCCCCCTTCAGCTCGGCACGGCGGGGCAGGTGGGGGGGTGGGGGCCTCCCCGCGGAGCTGAAGCTGCTGGAGGTCTGGAGGGATGCTCTCGCCAGTCTCTGGCTAGGCAGCTGCGAGCAATAGCTCCTAAGGACGGGGCGCAAGTTTCTGCTCTGTTTAGTCATGCAGCTGTGAAAACCCAGCGCAGTGCATTCAAGGAACAAGATCTTGACAACAAATGTGGCAGTTAGTTTCCTGTCTTTTCCCATTTACACGGTGGCTTGATTTATTCAAGAGTGTTGGGGCATATTTTTATTTTTTGTGCCCTTAATCAAAAGGGAGTGTATTTCACTCCCGGCCCCGTGGGCTGTGGAACAGGTGGCCAGCAGCAAAGCGGGAGGCGCTGTGGTTGTGGGCCTGCACCGGCATTCCACTATGCACTGAGCCGGGATGTCGAGCAAGCTCTTCCCCTCACCTCGACCTCCCCCGGAGCTTTTGCGGGACCGGCAGGACCTGTCCCCGGGAGCTGAGAGGTATCCGATAAGACACCAGCTCTGTTCGAAGCAGTACCGGGTGCGGCTTTAAAGAAGAGCTGCTCGGACCCTGTGGCGACCCAGGACACATGCCCTGGCTTCCCGGGTCCCCAGGTCCCACGTTCCCTCTCCAGGCGAAGCTCCCTCCAAAGCCAGCGGGGCTGCACCGGCAGCCCAGCCTCAGGAACCCGCAGGCTCTCTGACAGCTGCTGGAGGTCAGCGGAATGACTGTTACAACTGCGCGGCGGGGCGGCACTGGCCGGCCAAGCGAACGGCTGAGCCGTGGGGCTCCGGGCCGCAGCCCCAACCGCCCGCCCCCGCCGGGAGCAGCCCGCCCGTGTCCGCGGCAGCCGCCGGCTCTGCCCGTTGCGGGACGCGGCCGCGCCGGCGAGTCACGCCTCCAAAAGCTGCCCGCTGACACCGCTCGGAGCAGAACCGCATTTATTTCTTTATGTCAGAAGATGCTGATGTCCCCCGCGTTGAGCCAAATGCGACGTGACAGGGTCGCTCCGGGCGTCGAGCGCTGAAGCCCCCGCTCGGCCTGTCTGTGCTCCCGGTGTATTTCCAGCGTGTCCTTTCCCGGGAGGGCAGAGATAAGGGCTAAGCGGCGCCACCTCCCCCTCCCCTCGAAGCCCCTCATCGTTTGTTGGGAATTTCCTCTCTCGGTGCCAGAAAAAGCAGACCCCGATAGTCCGGCTTGTGAAGTTGTTAAAGGAACTTTAGCAGAAGCACAGGAATACGATCGACTGCGGCCTGAGGGCAAAGCCCTTGTGTATGAGGTGAACCCTCTGCAACCACGCGGGGAGAACGCCCGCGCCGGGGGCTGCCGGGGGTCCCGCGGCAGGGAGCACTGTCCGCCCAGCACCCCCGGGCTGCCCCCACCCGCAGCCCCGCTCCCGGGGGTGAGCCCCCTCCCCTGTCCCCGCAGGTGCAGATGTCCCCGCCCTGCAGGAGGTCCCTGGCGAGCTCCCCCCTCGGCCGCCGCCCCCCGCCCCGCGGAGGGCCTCTGGGGGTGGGCTAGCCCCAGCGCACGTGCCGGAGGTGTTTTAAGGCTCAGCCGGCGCTGAGGCTTTCGAGGCTTTCCCTGTTCGTGTAAAGGCCGGTGATTGCATACAGGAGCTCCCTCCAAGGCGGGTTTTCAGGCTCCGAAGCAGGCAGCGGTGGGCGCCGCTTAGCGCGGGCCGTTCCGGGGCGCTGGGGCGGGTGGGACCGACACCGGAGCGGTGCCACCGGAGCGGTGCTGAGTTGCTCTCAATTCTATTTCCAGGTCATCCTCGCTTTTTCAACCAGCTGTCCACAGGGCTGGACATCATCGGCCTGGCGGGGGAGTGGCTGACATCCACCGCTAACACCAACATGTAAGCGGAGTGCGGCAGGGGCCGCCCGGCGGGGCAGGGGGCGCTGGCCCAGCCCTGTGTAGGGTCCGGCTTTAAATGAAGGTCTTTAGCTCCTCATGTCTTCCTTGGTGTGGCGGCAGTGCAGTGAGAACGGTTAAGTAAAGCTGAACAGTTTGGCATTTCTGCCAAATAGAAATGCAAATACCCCAGAGCTAATTAAGACACGATGACTCCAACAAAATAACTTGAAATTATTTTTCTTCTCTTGGATCACTCTCCTTTAACTTTGACCGATTGTGTTTTTGTGTGTGTTTTTTTTTTTTTTTTTTTTAAGCTTTGGTTCTAGATTGAATAATTATGCCTCTATCCATATATGAACACTAGAATACAAACCGTAGAAGTTTATTGTCTTTTCTCCTGTTAACTCCAGAGGCAGCAGGGTTAGGGCATCACCTGCTCCTGTTCAGGTGCTGGTAAAAAGTGGCTTCTGGGTGGCTTCAGGGTGGTTAAAAACATAACATTGAAAATTAATTTGATGATAATGAAGGAATTAGTAATTCATTAAAGTTGTGTTTAAATAAATAAATGGAAGTAGAAAAAAGTAAAATTTTACATCTAGAACATATCAATGAGGAAGTTTTTCCTAATTTTTCTTGAACACAAAATTAACAAAAGCTAGATGTAAATGTAAGGTATTATGTTGAATTTTTGCAACAGAGCGTAATTAATGAACACATCCCTCACGCCCCCAAACAAAAAACCTTCTAGCCAGTTTTTATCTATATATTGATTCGTTTATGCTAAAAAGTGTGATGGGAGTCCAAATACTCACCAGGTAACAGGCTGTTCTGCTTTAGTTCTGCATTGGATGTATTTAAACTCCAAAGCTACCTCTGTTTTGAGTAGTTTGTTGCTAATTTGCAGAACGTAGGAGCTATATCTGCAGACTGGAAAATGAACAATATTTTAACTGGCTTATCCATGAGGATATGGTTCATTAAGTGTAGCTGATTACTAGAAGCTCTATGTTGATTACGAGCTGTGCCTGTTTTGTGACATTGGCAATACAGAAAAATAAATAAGGTGCTCCAGCCAAAACCAGCTTGCTCTTTGTAATAATCATCTTCTCAATTAGTCTCTGCTAAAAATTGGTATGAGAGATTCAGATTTAAAGGCTGATTGGGAAGAAACACCAGCAACATATATTTTAATCATAAAACAAGTATTGCAAAGTGCTTGGTTTTGGGGTGTTTTTTTTCTTGGTACACAATTAAAAATGAAAACAAATCTGATTACATTTCTAAAAGAAAACTTTGCTTAAATATCATTCCTCTGTGACAAAAACATTCTTCAGAGTGTGTCACTCTTCGCAAGCTCCTTTTCCTTTGGCTAACTTACTTATCCTAGCTTAATTATACTTTTGTAATTGGTGAAATTGCGCAAATCTGATAGGACATAATAGAATTCAGTCGTGTGGCAGACTGTGAGAGTATTATGAAACATTACTGTCATTATTAAGAACATCACTTTCACTTTTGAAAGAGTAACTTCTTTTTTAAATGAGGTTGCTTTTTCATTTGGTTTTAAAAGTCTATTGTTAAATAGCTAGTTCTGTAAAGCTAGTTTCTGATCCATTTATACTTTAAACAGAACCTATCTTGAAAATATTTCTCTGTAAGCATGAAAATTGAATATTTATTTGCTTGTATGAAGTTTAGCAAATGCAAAATAATACATTGCTCTCTCTTTTTTTTTAAGCAAACCAAGGTCAATATTATATGCTTTCAAATAACACAGTAATTGCAAGTAATGTTAAAGCAAGATGTTTGTAACATATAATTCAAGGAACTGACAGAAGAGGTTATTAAAAATAACCACATCGTCTCTGTGAGCTCTGGGGAACGTATTTGTTTTGAGCGGTGTTTCAGCACAGAAGTGCAGGTTCTGACCCTTATCTAGAAACAGTTCTAACCTATCACAACTATACAAACATGTAACAAACAAGTGACAGTAACACTGGATTATGATAGGGAATGTTTTCCATTTGCCATTTTTTCTTTTCTACCTATAAATAATACTTAACGTATTTGATAACAATTAAAAAATATGTTTTCATTCATCTGTACTCTCTTAAAATTTTAAATCGGCATTAGGAAATGTCACTGTGAAGAAAATGTATTAAATTAAACATAATAAGCTTCCCACACTGACTTGGAAATACTGTATCAATGTGCTATTCATAGCTCAATCACTAATCATAAGACCTTTAGGGTGGAATTTTCAGAAGATGCTGTTATTTATCTAGCTCTAGGGATCTGTAATAGAGGGTGTTTGCTCACCATGCAGCAGCCAGCAGAGGTTAAAAAGCAATAATATTATCTGGAAGTTCTCTTTATGCCCGCTGTTAGCTGAGATGAGAGAATTATGTTGGTATTTTCAGTATTATGCATTTATGCTTATGAAAATGCAACGTAGACAAATGATGTAAAATGATTTACATTTATTCTTAGAATGCTTTTTACATACTGGCAAACAGGAGAACAGGTAGCTAGAATGATTTGGCCTCTTGGTGAGAGCAGAATTAAGCCAGCACTGGCCACTACCAAAAAACCCATTCATTTATTTTGTTAGTAAAAAGCTGAGACTCATGACTGGTTTAGTTCATTTGTACAAATGCCTGTCAAGATTGTGACTGTATGAAAAATCTAACCAGCGTTTTTTGTCAGGACTGAAGTCAGACAGTTCTTTCCAGGCCAAGCACATTTTCTGCATTTAACTGAATTTTTCAAAATCATTTAAGTTTAAAACAAGTAAGTTGGAGTGAACTTTAGTAAGATGTGATTTTTAAAATCTAGTCATCATCTAATATAGCTGCATTTGCCTTATCACTTCCAATCATCTGCAGTCTTCTTTTATTTCTTTGTCAGTCTTTGGAGACTTGGAAAATAATTACATAATAGAATAAATAAATGTGTTTTACTTGGGTTTAAGTACATTAAAAATTCCCCTTGTGAACACTTGATATTTTATATATAAAAAACTTGCTTAACATTATATATATTTTTGTACAAGCCTTTAAGTCTTCTGGGAAGTATGTAGGAATTGGTATGCAAGGTTTGAGGACAAAAATCAAAATGTTTAAACTGGTGGAAAAAATCACATTGACTTAAATGTATCTTGTATTAGGCTACAGTGATCCATACACTGCCAAGTTCCTGTTGACTTCACTTGGTCATTCTGCCTAAATAAAGATTGGAATATATCCTAGGTTTGCAGTGCTTGAAAACAAACCAAAAAATTCCCCACTGTTAGCAGACACCAACTGGTTTATTAATTTTGTCTCTGTAAATATTGGCCGCACACAAACCAGATCAGGACTCAACTGTCTGTCTCTGACAGATCTAATGATAATAAAAGCAAAATAATCAGTATTTTGGTTTCTGAAAATAGCAATTACAACAGTTAAATTACAAATGCTGTTTAATCTTAAAGGAGTGTTTTAGAAGTGGTGGTGGTGTTTCTCTGATGGACTAAGGACACATAAGGACTGAAGAAAATAATTAATATTTTAACTAACCAGTGCAGCTGTAAATAAAAGACAAGCTTTTTCAGGCACACATTCCCTTCTTCATCACCACATCTCCTTAGTCTGCTGTACCTATTCTCAAAATCTTTTTACTATTAGGGTGGCAACGTATGCGTTTTGGTGAATCAAGTGGAAGACATCAGTCAGATCCAAAGTGTCAGGGTGTCATATTCTTACAGATTCCTTCGGAAATCACAGGCTGATTGTTTAGTTTCTCTCAGCTTCCTTCCCCCCACCCCCTGCCTCCCTTTTATGTTTTTGGTTGGACTTTTTTTGGCATACATAGCAACCACTTCGTTAGAAGTCACAATTTACCTGTGTATCAACCGAAAATGGTTGTATGGCTGTCACTTTCCATCCATGTATTGCATGTAACATCAGGGCTACCAGACTATGTGATGGTTTTTGCCCTCATTAAATGGATACAATAGTTGACTGCTGACTTGGTTTTGGTAATTGGTAATTAGAAAATCATCATTCATAATTACTCTTGACAGTTATTGATCACACGGTCTTGTAGAAATAAGTTGTCCTTGGAGATCACCAACAGAATAAATCCACATAATTAATTGTATTTAGCCTTTGAAGCCCTAGCTCAATACTTCTAATTATGGATGTGTTTAGCTCAATGAAGTTCACTGTTTTCATAAGGATTTGGCAACATGTCCCTCCACAAGTGTGGAATTGGCTCTTTGGCAAACAAGTGTTTTTACAGTACAATCTTGTATAGCAGTCAGCAGCGCTATGGTGGTGAGCATTAGGTCTTATGTTGGTTATATAGAAAGTTGCAAAAGAGCTAATACTGCCATTTTCATTGACCAATATTTCCAGTATTGTCTTCCTGAGGATTTTTGCTTGGGTAAAGGTTGCAATATCAGAACTTCAATTTATAGGAAAACTTTTAGGAATCTTAAGCATTTTCACAAAGAATCATAGATTGGGAATTTATTGTGTGTTTTTAGAATCTGTATTTGATTTTGTTTGTTTGGGGTTGTTTTTTCTTTATCCATGCAGGTTTACCTATGAAATTGCCCCTGTTTTTGTCCTCATGGAACAAATAACACTTCGAAAGATGAGAGAGATTATTGGATGGTCAAATAAGATGGCGATGGAATATTCTCACCCGGTGAGTTTTTCCTCTCCATTTTGGTAGTTTGACTAAAGCTTCAAAAGTTAAAATAAACATAAGCTGGGTCTGAGTGCCCACAATCACTGCAACAAAAAGCAGTGTGTCAGATATTTAGAAGTAGGAATGCTTTGTTTAAATATCCTACAAAAAAGTTGGGGAAAAAAACCTTATCTTTAAGTATGGCTATGTATCATGGCTGGTCAACATTTTAAAACTTGACTGCAAGCTCTGGTGTATAGTTAGGCATTTAACCACCCTTTTTTGCGCTTAATTTCTGGAGGTGTTGAGCAACCACAATTCCTGCCGACCAATAGCTCTTGAGAATCAGGTACTGACTTCTTTGATGGTCAGTGAGGATTTGGGCTCACAGTCAGAAAAAGACTGTGACTGCCTGTCTCTTTCTAAGACTTATTATCTGGGATATAATCTGACTGGATTCACAAGTAGGATTCCAGTATGAAAACCAAGACAAAGTCTTCACATGAAGTTGATACAGAGGCAGTCAGCAGTGACAGAAAAGACTGGTAAACCATGTGGAGGTCCTGGGCCCATGTGTGGGCAACATGGGTGCCCAGCAAAACTCCAGATTTTTGAGTTTGGTGTGGGGGACACACTGTCCTGTTTTAGAGGATGAAAGACAATTCCACCCCCTTTTGGAGCAGCCCTCATAAAATCTGGAAATGCTCACTTGGTCTCCAGTCCTATCCTCTGTGTTCTTGCTGATGAAGAAATGTTAGAGGAAGAAGTTATCCTAGACTTTATGGATGAGATTCACTTTACTAAATCCTGAGGTCTGCGTTGTAGAGCTGAGCTAATTGTCCCGGGCTCTTTTTAGCAGTAAACAAGAGAAACAGGTGCTCTCCCTCAATTCCCATTCTTAAAAGTCAGTGCCATAAAAGCTTAGCTGAATCATAACCCTCAAAGTGCTTCTTTCCCTTATCAGACTATAAGGAAGCTTAGAATAACTAGCTTGGCTGTAGAAATCTACCTTTAAGGGATCTATTTCTGTATTTACAGTGACATGGGATAAATCCATCCAGTACGTGGCATTTCTTCAGTCTCAGACAGTTTGGTTAAGTTCCTGTTATTCTTGCTAACAAGAAGTTGTCATGCAAAAGCAGCGCAGTGAAAGCTGAAATTTCTAGGAATGTGTTACAAAACATTAGCGATGGAAAAAGATGACGGATAGGAAATTCTGACTGTCAGCAATGACTTTCTAGAGGGTCTATCCCTATGCTGTTTGGGCAGATGACCATGCATTTCAGAGATTTATTTTTTCGTAGTCCACTGCCACTTTCACTGCATAATGCAAATGAGACTTGGATGTCTTCGGTCTAATATGTGTTTTTTCTCATTATCACTGTTTTATTATTCATTCATTTATTCGTTCACAGGAGGAGCTATCTCCAACATGTACAGCATAATGGCTGCACGCTACAAGTATTTCCCTGAAGTCAAAACCAAAGGCATGGCTGCAGTTCCTAAACTGGTTCTCTTTACCTCGGAACATGTGAGCTTAATAACAGTGCTAATTCTTAATTTATTGATGTATGTTGTGAAGATGCTTCATCATTAAACAACCACTCCATTAAATGTGCACATGTTTTGCTGCAGAGTCACTACTCAATAAAGAAAGCTGGAGCTGCACTTGGATTTGGAACAGACAATGTGATTTTGATAAAATGCAATGAAAGGTAGGATGAATGCTAAGGTTTTGATATACTAAATGTGTTCGTCTGTTAAATTTGTTGTATTGTGCTTAAGGACTGGTTCAGTACAGTGTGTCAAGTTGCTAATGGCCTGTTGAGAAAATCCTATTAAATTATTTCAACTGTAGCTAGCATTTCCATATGCACTCTTTAATTTTCTTTGTTTTTCTGTTTCTACAATCATTACAGAGGCAAGATAATACCAGCTGATTTGGAGGCAAAAATTTTGGAAGCAAAACAAAAGGTTTGTGTTTCTTAAAATTAGTGCTTGAATGCTTGGTTTAGTAAAATTACCTCTCCCTTTGAAGGCTGAGGGTTAACATTAAAAGAGAACATTAGAATGATATAAATGTTATAATAATATTTTCAGTTGCTTAATTATACATTCATGTGTTGTTTAGGGAATTATCTATATGTCTTGCTAGGGTTTCATTTGATGTTTAAAAACAAGGTATTTTAAACTCTTGAATCATATCTATATTTTATGACTTTAAAAAGATAGCTTTCTGTTTGGAAACATATGGAAAAAATTATGAAAACATGAAACTAAACCTACTTTTGCCCCAAACTTTGAAGTTCAGTCAAAACCATAAAAAATTCTATGGTAATCCTAAAAATTCCTATAGATTTCAAGTGTGAGGCTGCAGGTTTAGCACACATAGCCAGTAAGTTTAATTTTTTGAGGCATTCATTGTTATTTCTTGAATCAATGCAATGATTAATTTTGTATAAACCCACCAACGTTGGAGCAATTGAGATTATATTTTTATTTCTTAACTTCTTTACATTTGGGCACTCTATGAAATTGCCATTCACATTTATTTAATCTAATTCAAAGTTGTCTCACTTTATTCTGATAGTTCCACATTTATTACTTTTTTGATTGCTTTGTTCTGTTTATTAATAGATAAAGACAAAAGGAACAACTTCAAGCCTTTCAAATCACAACTTAGCAATCACATTTAATTAACTTTCCTTTATATTGCTCTAAAAGTCTCAAGTCTCCTTGGCTATTACTAGTCTTTCACTAGAATGTTTGAATCTTCTCAGTAAAAGATATTAGACAAAATAATATTATCTTCTGACTAGTTAGTTTTGTGAAGTTACAGTATAGTAAAACCAGAGTTTGTTCCTACCATGTATAAAATTTGTTAGGTTTTACTGTTTATATGTACCTTTCACATGGGAAGAAATCCACTTTTAGGCTGGAAAATGGGATAGCAACATTTTAAACATTATTTTCACTTATTTTGGTTTTTTTCTGAAAGGGGTTGGATTTTGTATTTAATATTTTTATTTTTATTGTAGGGATATATTCCTCTCTTTGTAAATGCAACTGCAGGCACAACAGTATATGGAGCCTTTGATCCAATACAGGAGATTGCAGATATATGTGAAAAATATAACCTCTGGCTCCATGTAGATGTAAGTAACTAAATGAAGTGCTATTATTCAGGCAAAAGACAATTTTTGTTTACACTTGTTTTGTCTTGAATTAAAATATTTATTACTAGATCCTGAGTAAGTTGCAACATGTTAGGCTTTTCCAAAACAATGGGTCTTCTCTTTTTTTTTTCTCTTCTAGGCTGCCTGGGGAGGTGGGCTCTTAATGTCCCGAAAGCATCGTCATAAATTGAATGGAATAGAAAGGTACTACGCAGTGCTTATTTGTAATATTGTTATCAAATATTACATGACACTTGACAAATTTATGAAAAGATGGATTTGCTACATTCAGGAGTTTAGCCACTAAATTAAATTAAGACAGGCAAGAAAGGTTCACACTAGGAAGAGTGAAACAATACTACAGAAGAAAACAGTGATGTACAGCTGAGTGAAAGGTAAGTTTTCAGCAGATTTTCAGGAGGACAAGGATATTGCCTGGCAAAAAAGGAAGGGAGATTGTTCTATGCGTAGCTTTGAAGGAATCATAAGTCTGGGAATGGGTGAAGGAAGATTTGAAGTGTGAAGCGTGAGAGCTAGACAATCTCTGAAATGTAGGGCTTTGAGAAGAGCAGTGAGAAATGAGGAATCCAGAGAAGGTGTTTGAGCATGAGTACGTATAATGGGAAGCCATGACGTGATGGGAATTTGTAGAGATTCTCTCCTGAAAGATGTTTGCAGTTATTTCCAGAAAATAGAGAGTGTATGTCCTGCTTGCAAATGAGTGTTCTGTAAATGAAAGTTTATAAATACATAAATATTTGCTTACATTTGTATTGCTTATATATATACACACACACACAAACATGTATGTGTATACAAGAAAGAGAGGAACATGTGGCAGAGACTGAATTAATAGCAGTTTTTAGGGGCAAATTTCAGTACCTGTGAGGCTGGAAAGGACTATGACAGCACAGAGCTAGTACAGATATACTGTGCCAGGCAGAAGACTGAGGGAACTTCCAGGGAGGCCAGAAAGAGTCACGGATACTCACCACATCTCAGGGCACAGGTGTTATGAGTTGGTGCCATGCCAGGATTACATGAAACAAGCAGAAAACTCTTGCAGAGGCCCAAATGAAGTCTGCAGAAAAGAGTGCGTGTGTGCCCCCAGGCACATAATGCAAGTTACCAAGATGCCCAGTGAGACCAGAAGCCAGCCTTTGTTACATAATTAACTGAACCAAATTTAAAAGGCAAGGTATTTGTGTTGGAAGTGACAGCAAAGTGAGAGTGAGAGCCTGCCCCTAGCCCTTGCAATTCAGGCTCAGGAGGAGTCCTATGTGCAGGCTTTGGCGCAGTTGTTCCCATATCCAACAGTGACAAGGCTGCAGTCTGTAGAAGATGCCATGTTTATAACCCCATGGGTGTGTTTGTCTCTATATTTCCCCTGAAACTGCTCTATCATAAAAAGCCATCTGTCTCAATAAAAATCAGAAAACAAGTGAAGATCTGGAAACATAAGAACTTTCCCATCATTGCAGGTATCAGCTTTCAGGGAAGCAAAAAAGGTTTGAAACAAGCTCTACCCATGTAACCTCAAATTAGCACCAAATTGCTTCCTTGAGTCAACAGTGCTGAATGTGGGCACTGTGTAAAGGCATAAAACAACAGAGAGCAATGCCCTTCCTTATGGAAAACAAACTTTCCTAGTGGTGGGCATCCCATACGGTAAGTGAAAAACAAGTACAAGGTAAAGAATAATGTATGGAAGGACTGGTGGGAAAACTACGTGGACCCTCGTGTCGCAGGGCCAGCAGTGTGTGGTGTGCCAGGAGTACTCTGAAGAAGCAGAATCATTGCCAACCTCTGCCCAGTCCAATTTGCTAGTCAGTCATGTTATGGCAACATGTCTAATACGAGGTCAGCAATGTAATTTCCTTAAGCGACATGGGTTTGGTCACAGTGGTGTAGCACACCTCTTTTGACCTGAGGTCAACCCAGAGGTGCTAATTAAGACCATAATCTTAAGCAAATACAGGAAGCAGCAGGCCATGCAGCGTGATACTATTTTTTTTCTAATCAGTTGTGTGGATCTTCAGACATGGGATGGGGCCCATGCATGCTGGGTAACTGCCCGTCATGGGCCCCAGTGGGACTGGGACGGGGCTGGGGCTGGCCACGGTGGGACAGCCTGAGGCGGGCTGGGGCTGCCAGGTGGAGAGTGACGGCTTCATATTAGAATAGACCTAATGCTCCTTGCAAAAAAGACTTTAAATTGTCTTTGATTGGAACCCTGACAGTTAAATAAATGTGCTAAACCGAAACCATAGCGCACTCAGAAGGAAATGAGCTGTTATATAAATTTCTGTTTCTCGACTACTTCATCTGAACTATTAATGGAGTTTTTTAAAAGCTATTTGCCTCCTAAGTGTGAGCTATATACCTGCTGGTTTGCACTGCCTAAGCAGGAGATTTTTGAGGGATGGTGAGCTCCCCGGTACAGCGCAGGCTGTGCTGTTCTTTTGGCTGAGGGGTGCTACGGTCTAACCTAGCGCAGGCAGAGCTTGGAATCTGACCTGGAATCTTTATGGAACTGGTGGTCCTCAGGCTGGGGTGAAGCAGTCATTGTGTTGCTCGAAACAAAGGAACAGTTGTCGTGTCCTCTGAGAGCAGGGTGTAGAAGAGAGAGGAGGAAATATCTTTGAATTTTCTCTCAACCACATTGTAAGAACACATGCATAGTCTGTGAAAAACGATTACACACTTTCCTTCTCTGGAACACACAGTGAATCAAGGGGACATTTGGTAATTAATTACTTAGGGTGAAGAGGTCAATGGATGTGCAATGTTGGCACATTTATTTTAGCATCATCATTAAACTGTCTAGGATAGTACGTTAAAAATACAGAACATCTCATCTGTTTGGTTAGTAAATTAGGTGATCTTGTGCATCCACTTGTGTTTACATGTAAAAAGTTTTAAGCTTTACACACAGAATGGTAGGATTGTGATGTAAGTTTTATAGCCTTTTAACAGTCTGTGGGCTTGACAAGCTAGTACAGAACAGGCCTCTTGTGGCTCTAACTGAGAAAGCAAATGAGCATGCAGTGTTCTGTCCTTTCCTTTCCACATTTCCAGCAGCTGTTCAGTGAAGAACTCTGTTCTCCTGGAATTCATATTATTCCCTTAATTCTCTGACAGCCCCCTCAATCAGTACCTTGAATTGATATAACCTGTCAAACTGTTCTTGTTAGTTTTGTTAGTGCTATTTCCAGAAATGGAGTCTGCTGGGGATGAAGTTGCTGTATCAGCTAACCAGCATAGTCTGACACTAATTAGCTGGTATTAGTAATAATATAAACTAATCAAAAGTCTGACATTGCAATGTTAACATGTGAAAAATTCCTGTCCTGGACAGTATAGCTGGGAAAGAAGACACTTCAGACAGTAATAATCTCTATAGTGAAATCATCATGGTCAAAACTCAGTACATTTCCAGCTGAAAGCAGAAAACAAAGGTGACTGCTTCAGGTCAAGTTTCTGTTTTCCAGATCTATCTGAATGTGTAATTTTTTTGCAGAGCCAACTCAGTCACTTGGAATCCACACAAGATGATGGGAGTGTTGTTACAATGTTCTGCCATTCTTGTCCGGGAAAAGGTCTGCCTTATGTTTAATAATTAAGCAGTTAAAAAAAAAAAAAAAAAGTAAATATCAAGCCCTACTTTTTAAGAGGGCAGTGCAAAATCCATTTAATTTCAAAATTTTCCTTCTTTTTGGAAGGAATAATTGTGTGGATTTATGTTGTGTTTAGGAAGTTGTTTTATCTTTTCTGGGTTTTTTATTTCTTTGGCTTTTTTTGTTAAAGCTGTAGACAAGATGGGTCAGATCTTTAGCTGTTAAATCTTTGCATACTCTGTTAACAACACTAGAGCCATACTAACATATTCACTTGAGCATCTGCCCCGTTGTTTTTATGATATACTGAACATATACCCTTGGTCTTAGTAATTGGTCACAGCCTAAACTGCTTAAATAAACCCCAAATTTTTTACCTTACACAGTGGTTTAAAAATTTCTCAGTTTTGTTGAAAAGAAAACATGCTGCTTTTATTATGACTTCATATATGTTTTTAGGGCTTTCTCCTAGGTTCTTTATTGTCATCAGTGAAAGTAAGACCTGTGTCTTAATTCTTTTAAGCTATAGGTATTTTCTGTAGATGATTTAAAAAAAAAGTCGTATAATCTGTGGATAGGACTAATTCTGTTGTCTACTAATTTCTGGCATGTCAGTTGCTACTAGAAGGTATTAGTTGAAGAAGTGGTCCCTGTGCATGGAACTGGGATGAAGGAATTGTGGGTTCCAGCCCCAGGTCTGACATTGCTCTTCCAAGTGACCAGTCCCTAAACTGAAGACTTATTTCCCTTTGTAAAACACTTTGACGTCTACTAGAGGGAAGCACTAGCCATTATTTAGTAATATGCATGCTTATTGTCCTGACGATTGCAGGATTTGGGCAAAAATTTTTATTCACTATATCAGAACCTCGACAGGTGTTTTTGTATTTATCAGATACACCGGTGTCTTTGAGCTTCTTTGAAGAACCACTGATAAATTCTAAAGCAGATGCAAACCATTTTAGAAATATCACATGTGTAAGACTTCTGTGTAACATACAGGAATTTGTTCTTCTTAGTTTTCTTCAGAGATGTTTACCAGTAATCCATAGGTTTCTGTTGGTCTGTGGATCATATTTATTTGTAAATAAAAAATGTCTAGTTTAGGTCATTTGTGCTTGCATTTATCACTAATGTTAAGTGTCATAAAGCTGGGCAATATATAAAGTTGAAGCCTTCAATTACTTTTTTTCTTTCATTTTCTGTATCTATCTGCTGCACTGAGAGACCATAGCTTTGTTCTAGTGTAATTTAACACATCAAAAATCTAAGTCTTAAGAACATAGCCTTACAAAGTGAAGTGGACAAATTCAGTATCAAAAACTAAGAATCCAAATTAAACTGAGAATGTTTTTTCAGGTATTGGTGTGGGGGTGTTTAAAACTGTATGACTACTCAGGGACTTCTAAGAGAACCACCTTAGGTTATGAAACTATTTTTGTAGCTCAGGTTTACAAAATAAGGTCAGTATTTTATAATTTGGCCCGTTGAACAATTCTTCTGTGTATGTTTGAAATAAATGTTTAATGTATTATTAATGCATAGTGTTTCATATGCACACATGCCGTATAAGTCATGTAAGTACATGTTTTTCATTACAGGGTATACTCCAAGGCTGCAATCAAATGTGTGCAGGCTATCTCTTCCAGCAAGACAAGCAGTATGATGTATCCTATGACACTGGAGATAAGGCGATACAATGTGGTCGACATGTGGACATTTTCAAATTCTGGTTGATGTGGAAGGCAAAGGTAAATAATAAAAGTTCAGCTCAAAAATCAGAAATGTATTTATTTAATTCACAAGTCTCATGTAATGGAACACTTTTTTTTTAACATAAATGTTTGTGTAGTTACAATCACTAAACACACAGGTATCTGCATATTGTCAGAAAAGAGCCATTTGAATCGTAGAACAATGTTAGACATCAATAAATTCAGCTGGAAATGAGAAGAAAGTGTAAATCACTAGATGAGTCCTGCAGTAAAACCTGTGAGGACAGGACAACAAAATGGTCTTTTCTATACACTTACGTTTGTATTTTATGACAGATTACTTGTAGTAGCAGCAGAGCAGACTCAATGACTTACAGGGGTCCCTTGAGCATCAGGTTTGCAAAGCCTTTTTCTTAAGAAGCTTTGCCCAACTGATGATTTAACAGATGGTTCCCTGGTACTACTGTGATATGCCTGGATGGTTGAATTTAAGCATGGGCTTACATACAGGCTTGTATGTTCACAAGATGAAGGTCCATACAGTTGAGAAAACACATTTTATTTTTATTTGTTTATGTGCAGTCATCTTATTACTATTCTTCTTGCTCTTCTGCTGCCAAAATGGTAGCCTGTCCACAGTCTGATCTATTTTTATGAAACTGAGATCAAACCTAATGGCAAAATGTACAACCATGAAACAGTTTTCACTTTGGGTGAAAGTTAGATGGCAATAGTAAATAACCTATGACGATAAAAGATGTTTTTGTGCAGATTTCCTTAGTCCTGAAGACTGAGGGAAGAAAGTGACAGAACTTTAGTTATACAGTTACTTTTGTCGTCATTATTTGTTTCTAGAAGTACTTCAGAAAAGAAACACAACACTTAAACACAAAACATTTAAAAGAATGACTTCAGCAACCAGCACAGATTTGATTACCAGGCTAAGCACATTTCAGTCCAGACTCAGTTGTTCCTCAAAAATAAAACATTTTGGTACTGTGATCAGCAACATGAAACTTCTTATGACACATTAGAATCAGGCTGTGACTTGCAGCTGTGTAGTGTGTTGTTTATGGTCGTAATTACCAAGTGCTGACTACAGACACCATCAGAGCATGGACTGAACATTTTCCTAAACACTAGCCAAACACTTTCTGTTAAAACTAGCATGCTGATTCTAGCTCTGCTGTTATAGTCACCTGTTAAAGTGACCTCACTAAAGAAGTAGAACACTTCACAATAAATTAAAAAAATACAGTGGAAACCATAATGGATGTGGGTCATATTTAAAATTCAGAAGTAGTCTGTTTGTGGATGTGATTTTTAAAAAATTAATATAGATTAAAATTGCTAACTTGATCCACATATCTGGAGTTTAAATTTGTCCAGAAATTACTTAGTTCAGATTTCTGTTTGGTCTTGAGGCAGATTCGTATTTCTTGGATCTGAATTCTCTGAGGTATTAGATAGAATTTGTTTCTAGCAGATTGCATGATTATATTACAAAAATGTTAAGAAAACAAAATATTAGGAGCTATAGAAATTTTTCCTTCAGCATTAGTCACCATGAGTAACCATACTCTTGTCCTCATTATAGAAATATACAGCCTAGGTCCAGAGGTATTCTTGTGAATTCAGTCATTTTATTCAGCACAAAGAATTTATCCCACATATGCAATAATTTAGGAGTGTACTTGTCTTTTCTACTTCTTCATTCATATACAAAGTGTACTTGAAAAAATACCCAAAACCCTCTCAACATTTTTTCCGCTTATTTTATTTGTTATCAGCATTCATCTACTTTTTCTGGGATTATGATCTTTCAGAACAAATCAGATATGACAAATGGTCAGTGGGTAGGGAAATGACTTTTAGCAAACATATTGCAGGCTTTTGTTTGATGACTTTTTTAAAATGCAAATTTCTAGCAAACTGTTCAGAGGAAATAAATTACTTCCCAACTCTTACCCTTTCAGTTGAGTTCTCATTCCATGTTCCTAGTCTTTCAGCAAGAACTGGGCAGCCAAGACGTAACAGTCATAATATTTTTGGAAAATGAGAAGTAAAAAAAAAAGACCTAAAAATAATCTATGAAAAGTAACACAAAAGCCCTTGTCATCATAATGAATTATCTTAAAACAAGACCAAAACCAAACAGCAATTACAGTTAGGCCACATTTAGCCACTTTTGGAGTGTCAGTTAACTTTAATTTTAAATTACAAGAAACAATACTGCTCAATGTTTTTTGACTAAAAGCATTTAATAGTGAAGCCTATCTGGAAAGATGATTTGATTGGAGGAGGAAAAATGACGATATAATTAATACTTACTTTCTTTGTAAAACAGGGTACAGTAGGATTTGAAAATCAGATCAACAAATGCCTGGAGCTGGCGGAATATCTCTACACTAAAATAAAAAACAGAGAAGAATTTGAGATGGTTTTTGAAGGGGAGGTAAGTTTTCTTTCATTTAACTTGTGTGCAGGAGCAAAGTCTGTATGGAATTTCAAAAACAATCTTAACACTTCTCACAGTTCTTCAAGCCAGCTATGCAAAACTGGTCTTATTTTCTAAAGAACTACATGACTATTGGCTTCTGGGAAGTTTTTTGGCCAAAAGCATGTGGTTTTGTACCATGAATGATTTATCATCTTTCCTGCTCTTCTGCAGAGGACTTCTCAGTTTAGGGCATAAAGACTACCTTAATACGATCTACTCATGCTGAGATTCCATGTTATAACATACATAACTGAGAATCTGCTGGTTTTGCTGTACGTTCTGTTGTTAGTGCCACTGCATAAGCCCTTGGTTGATAGAATAACAAATACGCTTCATCTCTCTGCTTAGTAAAAAAAGGAAAATTGTGTTGCCTTTGCTGTGATCCTGGAAAACAGTTCCTCATGAAACTGCATGAAGGTGAAAAGCATTTGCACTTCATTAGCACCCTAAAACACTGTAAATAGGACAATGCATAGGGAATCCAAGCCAGCAGGTGCAACCTGCAGTACTGGAATCAGTTTTCTTTGTTTTAACATGCAGAGCTCAGGAAGTTAATACTGTGTTTTGTCTTTCATGTCTGTGCTAAAACATGCTACTAACTAGCCTTCAGTGTGTGAGTGATCTGTATTATTTTGTTTATTGATGTAATTTGGTTCTTTTTGCAGCCAGAGCATACAAATGTATGTTTTTGGTATATTCCGCCAAGTCTCAGGGGCATGCCAGACTGTGATGAGAGAAGAGAAAAGTTACACAGGGTATGTGGCTTATGTTAAATGCAAAAATATAGCCTACTTTTTCAACTCAAAGTATTCTGTTTATTAAAAATAATCTATCTGGGTGTTGACATGTTTCAAATTCTGGGACGCAGTTTTCCAATTGCTTGTTATGACCTTGGCATTTGTTCAGCTTTGTCTCCTATTTATACTGAGGCTGAAGTCACATTTCACCTGTAGAACCAGACACAGAACACAGTCATTCTTTGTTTTGTAGCACTTCTGTGCTCCCAGAAGTGTCACCAATCTGTAAAAAATAGCTAGGCACAAAGATGCCTTGGTCCTGTTTGAATAGGACAGCATATCAGCAAGAGAAGGGAGAAACGGAAGGGCAGTTACTTGAAAATGCTGGGACAGGTAAAGGACATGGAAACCTGTACGTCCTTCTCAGGTCTATTTTGATTTTAAATATGCTTGGTTGGTCATGCATTAATACATTTCAATGAAAATGAATACCCTTTGAAGGACTGTGGGATAAATTTATTTGAAGAAATGATAGAAGGAAGTGAAGGCATCATAAAGGCACCGCCGCTTAGGACTCGCAGCTGAAGTGAAATACTTTTATTTTGTAGTAGCATTTTAGGCAGACTAAAGTGGAATGAAGTATGTGCAGGAGACAAAAGAATGGTTTAATAGTTGTCAAAATGACTTGCAATTTTTTTTATGTTTGGGAAGGGAGAAGAACGAGCAAACTTGGGAGGTTTTGTAGAGGATTTTATGTCTGCATCACACTGGGGAAAGAGAATAGAAATTCCTGGGTCAACCCAGTGGCATGTTAGATAAAGAAATTGCCAAAGAAAATAAAAGAGGAAGATAGGTGAGACTGGTAAGGAAGGATGAAATGTTTGACTTGACCCTGTTAAATGTTAGAGATATAAAGCATCCTACCAAACAGTAAAAAAGCCAGACATCTGACCTTGGCTGGCAGAGAGTAGAGCAGAAGAAGGTCTGGATGGAAAACCTGGGTTCAGTCAATATCAAATATTTCGATTGTTGGAACATTATTCCTTGTAAATTCAGTGAGGAAGTGCAATTGTGGTAAATGCACAGTACAGCAAAACTTACTGGAAGGTTTCCGTGGCTTATGCTAACAGAAAATATTCTTTATGACATACAAATTTTTGAAAAACTTCCATCATTGTTCCCTGCTCCCCCCCCCCCCCCCCCCCCCCGGCTTTGAGAATACATAATATTCTCATGGAAAATACCCTCAAAAAAGATATTTCTGGAGAAGGCTTTCATCAAACCACAGAAAACACTTTTTCATGAAAAAATCTTCAGCACAAAGAAATTACATGTATATTTAATATATAAAATTATTATATAGTGAATACTCTAGGATTCTATTAGTCTATTAGTCAAAAAGATGGATGTTATTGTTGTCAACTTTCCTTTAAATATCCAGTCTTAGATGTTTAGTTTTTCAAGCTTTTTCTGTTACAGATCTTTTAATAAAAACTAGTGTCTTTCTGATCTATCAATTTATTTTTTCCAAATTAATAAATGTTGTGACATATGAGGAAAGGATTGACTTTTTAAATTACTCTTCTCTCCCTCTCTCTTTTCTCTTTTTTTTTTTTAATTATAAAGGTGGCACCGAAAATCAAAGCACTGATGATGGAGTCAGGTACTACCATGGTTGGATATCAGCCTCAGGGCGATAAAGTCAACTTCTTCCGAATGGTCATCTCAAACCCAGCAGCAACTAAATCTGACATTGACTTCCTCATTGAGGAAATAGAGAGATTGGGGCAGGAGCTGTAGTACAGTTGTTGAATGATTTATTTCTCTAATTCACTCTTTTCCAGCACTGGCTATTTTTGTAACCCAGTTCTGCAGAACATGTTTTAAGGAAATTATCTTTCTGTAAGTTCCAATCTCCTAAGACATCCTTAAACAAAACACCTATAGGCTACTGAAACATATATGTATTGGTAGATCATATTACTGAGGGAAAATGTATTATCTTGAAGTTGAAATACTATTGACTCTTACATTGGTCTTGTTTATTGTAGTCAGCAGGAAATTAGTAAGTACTAAAATAGCAAATTAAGAATTCTGCACAGTATATATGTACAGTATAAATAAATATATATAATTATATATATATACATACATATATATATATATATATATAAAGTGGTTATAAACTTAGATCTAAGCCACAGCATGTTTTCCACTTTAAGAGAATTAACTTTTCCTTCAACAACTAATGATGTGGACTATGTGCTACAGATTTTTCTGCCAGGTAAAAATAGACATATAGAAACATTTCTAAAATGTAGATTCTTAGGAGCTAAAGAAAACGTATAACTGTATCAAACCTTATTGTTGGTGCTTCTCTCACATACAAAACAGCAATCTCTAACAGCACCTTCGAGTAAAATAGTTGTATTTCTCCTTTAGTGTCACATCAGGGGATAATAGTAGCAGAGTCATTGTAACAGGTATATTATTGCTGTATTTTTAGAGGTTAATTTGTGTAGATTGTGTATATTATTGTTAAATGACTTTGTGTAAAAGGATTTAAATGTAATAGTTTTACAGCAAGATAACTGTTGAATTGTAGGTATATGAAATATTTGCTTATTTATATGCAGAGATTTACCATGCTGAAGAGTTGTCTTGTATTTTCTTCCATTTGTAATGTATCCTATTTATATATTATTGAAGTTCTAAATAATGTTTATGGTATTTTAGTGTCTTTGTGAGCCAAAGAAAAAATACAAAAATATTAGTTGACACTTTCATTTAAATCCTAGTGCCCTTAAATAAGAACTTACAGATAATTTTACTGAATATAAGGAATTCTAACATTGTGTATAGACTGTCAAATGATGAGATCCTTTAAATCTATTAGAATTTTCAGTTTTATTTATTGTAATGTCAGACTGTCTGTTTAGTGTTCTGAATGCTTTTCTAGTGAATATTGGTGGTTAACCAAGGCCCCTGTTTTTGAGTTGTATTTCAGGACTAATCTCTACGACCATTTTAATTAAATTCTGTGGAAGTTTTAACCAGCATTATTCTTTTAGTGAAATGGAATTCACTATGTGTTTGGAGCTTATAAAATAAATAAAAACAAAAGTAATCTCAGAATCTTTAAATACAGCTGGCTCGTCATAACAATTTCAACTGGCTAGACTTTTCAAAGTATAGACAGCAGAGTCATCTGCAGCCTGTTCAGTTTTACTCATTAGATAACCCATACTACCAAGTGGAAAACGCCACACTGGAAGCAGACTAGTGGAAGAAAATGAAGATTCAGTAATCTTCTGTCTACTGAGTTACTGTCATAGTGATAAATAGAATATGTTAATTTCAAATCTTTTAATACATGATTCTGTGGCTATCTCCTATGCAAGTCACTAATTAACTGTTTTTCTTTTCTCTCCCCCCCCCCCCCTTCCCAATCCACAATAAAATTAAATTATTTTAGAAACATTCAGTGAAATGCAGTCATGCTATACAGTTTTCACAGCCCCTCTGGCCCCCTTCAGCCCAGTGGAAGGACAGCTACAGCCAGGAGAGATTTCCACCCTGCAGGTCCCACTGGTCATCTCCTGAGGATGCTGTCTCACATCTTTGGCTGCATCAGAGCAGGGAGAAGGAAGAAGCTGTCATGGTAAATGCCGTATCATATAGCATAGCCTTTCTAGCTTTTCATAGGACTACTGCTTATCCCTCTTCCATAACCTTCTGTAAAACATTCTTGAAATTGAGTGGAATCTAAAAATTATTATGAATTTGTCACTGTCATTTAAATTTATGAGTACAACTTTCAAAAGATTACCTACATGGTTACTATTATGCCATGAAACCCCCCAGTGATCTCACCAGTACAGTATTTCTTTCATTAGGTTATTTTCCTTAAGACACTGTAGTTGGTTTCATGTCTTCTTGATATTAAACCTCAATCCTCCTTAATTATTACCCTGATTAAATTTCTTAATGTAAACATCCATGCTGTATGACCTCAGGCCTGCAATAGAGAAGTAGTCAGCATGGATATTGACTTCAGCACCAGCTTCCGTAACACTAAATGCTGTTCTTTATAGATGCCAGCTATGCATCAACAGCAGAGGGCCTCTCCTTAAGAGCTGTTTTTAGAGTACAGAAAGGAGTTTGTTTTGAAGAGGAAGTACGTGTCACATTTCGATTTACGGGCTTCTGCCTGGAATCTGGTTTCTGTAACAGTTCTACTTTATTCAAAGGGCAGCTACAGAAGACTGAAAGATTTCCCTCAGTCCTCCTTGTTTACGAGAAACAACATGAACTAGTGTAATCGATGCAAAGATGTATTACTGCTGACTTAGCTTCACCAGAGGATTTTTACATCTTCCACGCAAACAGCACCATGGTCCTTGTAATCTCTTCAACCAGTTCTTGGGTGGAAATTTCTGACTTCCTTCACCTCCCTAGACAAGATATTTCAGCAGAAGTGTTAGTAAAGACCCCAACTTACCCTTAATCCTCTAACCTTAATGTTTTAACCTCATGGACCTTGTATCCAGATCATCATCCCAGTATTCTAATAATAATTTATTGTATTTAAAGTGTCATTCTCCTAGAAACATATAAGCTAGGTAAAGGGAATAATCCTCATGTAACCAATCATGAAACTATAGGAAAGACTTATACAATATGGCTTATTGGCGTTCATACAGCGAGCCTTGGACAGTTCTGTGATGTAGTTGGAAATAGATCTAGATCTCTTCAGCACATACACAGTGTTTTGCTTACTAAAATGTCTGCTTCTTCATTGAATAGAGTATCTTGTGTTTTGAAGGTCAAAAGCATCAGAGGTTCGACCTATTGCCGTTGCTGGTTTGCAGCTAGGTGGGAACCATGGAGCTCCTCCTGCTTGTTCCAGAATTGAGACAGTTAACACTGAGCTGTTTTCTCTAAAGACAGGGTGTTTAAATTTATCTTCCTACTCTCTGCATTTTATCTTGCCTTTCTGCAGTGTTGTGTCTTGACACAAATGACACCCACAATTAGGTTTTTGCAAAGCTTTTGATTCTAATATCAGATGTTGGTGTGTTTCCCTATGACATGCACCATGTTCCACAGGCACAGGGCTCATATAAATTTCTGACTTGGTCAGCTGATTTAAACAGAGCATTTACAGTCATCAGTGAGAGAACTCATCTGTGTTTTCTTCTCAGTAGGTAATTTTCACGTGAGTAATATGTTACAGCTTCTCAGACAAAAGCTTACCTGGAATTTTCCTGCTTTTTAATCCATACTCTGTTGGCTGTGAGAGATCAGGAAGTATGGATATACAGAAGTGTTGACTAATTCAAAGCATTGCAATTCCAGGTGAGTGATTTCGTTTTTCTGAGGTTTGAAATACACTCTAAGATAGCAATATTGCCTTTAAAATCACATGGACAATCACTGTAATTTTTGTGGGGGTGAATTCAGATCAAATAAACGATATGTAAGACCTGAGCTGAACATGTAACTGCAGTGCTTATTAACTGATGTAATTCATTTGGAAAAGTCTGATTGTTGGATAAAAATCAACAGCAGCTGTTGATTTTGAATGAGAAAAATTCTGATGGTATTATTAAAGGTACTTTTTAGAGAAGATAGATTATACCATTCATGGCAGGCGGACGGAACCAGGGGCCTTGGGAATAACCCAGGATTTTAAAATCATCATTGACTTAGTTAATGATCTGTTTTTTGAACAGTGACAAATATGAAGAGATTTTTTAAACAGAATCTCTGTTTTGTGGTTTAAGAAATGTCAAAGTTATAAAGGAGATATGCAATGCAGTTTTAATTTTTCAATAAAAGTCGATCTTAAAACTGTCTAATTTGTCTCATATAATTTTTGTGAGCTCTTTTGTTTCCTTAAGAATATGAGACAAAAGCCATACAACATTATCCCTCACATTAAAAGCAGTAAGGCAAATGTTAAGGCTACTATTTAGTTTTAATTGTGAATTAAATGTGAGCTTGTACCAACGCAGACTGAGGAAGAACCGCAAGCTCTGAACCTTGATCAGCTTGAATAGGGCTGTCAAGACATTAGTGCTGTGTAGAAATGCTAAAAAATAGATAATCTAAAAATCTTTCTGTATGGTGTTTTGTGTGGTTTATAACTGTGTCCAGTTTATACAGAGGACCCAAGAAAGTAAACAGGAACTTTGGAATAGGTAAAAAAAAATAATATCAAGCCCTTGTGGTAAAAGCCCTGCTATTTAATCTGTTGATATATTTATAAAACTTATTTCTTGTAATGCAGGTCTCACTCCCAGAAAGACTTGAATACATGCTTAACTTTGCACAGTTTGCAATGTCACTGGTTGGTCTCAGTGTTTGTTTATTAAGCACCTTTAAATCTGCACACAATCAGAACTAGGATATTTTTATGCAATCAAGAACCTACTTGACTGAAAAAGTACTTTTCTGTATGTAATGTAAAAAAATACAAGAGAGGACCAGGCCTAAAGGTGTTTTGAACAGTGTTATGTTTCAGCACTTCCGCGCATCTGGCAAGAGATGATACAGAGGTGGGACAAGGAGCCCTCAAGGCCATATGGCAACATACTGTGGAATCAGTACTGCAGGGCACGGGGTGCCTGACTGCAAAAACATTTAAAGTTTGTAGAGCAGAAAATCTGTGAGGGTTCTTATCTGAGTCAGTTGGAACTGGGTTTCTTTGTTCAGCCTTTTTTTTTTTTAGTTAAGCATTATAATGCATGGGGTTTTACGGTTATAAAAAAGTTTCCTTGAAACACAAATAAATGAGATATTGACAGCTTTATTTTGTGAGTAAAGTAAATATGTTTTGTGGGAATGATTTTGTGAAGGTGTACAAGGGAAGCCTAGTCTTGCCACCACAGAAGTCAAGAGGAGAATTACTGCTGAGTGCATGAATCAATCTTTCCCGCTCCTGGAAGTGAAAGACCATTTCCTAACAAAACAACAGAATGACACCCAAAGTCTGAGATAAGAATTTCAGTATTTTTTCCCTATATTCTCTAAAAAAAGGCTATGAATAATGCAGTAACATCAAACAAATTCAATGTATTTCATATAGAATCATAGATGTTTTAAAATACAACAGAAACTGAGTTTGAGCATAAAATAGTTGAAACGTAAAATTTATAAGAATGCCGTAACTTCAGGGAAATGCTTTTTTTTCCGCTATTTGGACTTGAGTGAAACATAGTAATTACAAAATACAAGTCTTCCCCTGTGTAAATGTAGTATGAATAAAAGCTTTTATGGCAAAGCTTTTGGCACATGATATGTCTTACGGTGATTAAAAAGTCTGGATTCTAGACCATATTTTGGGGTAACTTGCCATTCTATTATGGGAGTTAAAATTTTTTTGTGTGTGTGTGTACCAAATATATTGAAAAATAAGAGTAAATTTTGAATTCATAAAAGTATAAAATTATTTTTTTCATGATACAGAGAAATTCTGATTGATTACTACTTGATGCATTATTATCCCTAGAACTGTCATTGATTTTAATGCTATGTAACAAATTTTATTTTGATTGCTTTAGGGTAGGATGAGCATCCTTGAAGTAGGGTGAGTTTTCTCAAGAACAGTTTTCGAGTTAAAGAATTTTATGCAGCAAGCTAGGCATTAGGAAAATACATGCTGCAAAGAAACTTAAGTCCATTAGTGTAGTGTGCAAATTAAAATAATATAAATTATGGGAAATGCTTGCATCAGGTGTGAGTATTAAAGAATGTTCAGCTTACATACAGACTTTCATACTGTTCAATAAAATGTTAGGACCCCAGTGAAATTGTTTGTCGTTAGCTAAAGTGCACTGTGGTCAGCAGAATTACATCTGCCTGAATGAATTCCTTAGTGTTTCGTAATTCCCAAATTGTGACAGTTATGCTCAGGGCGATGACACATCAGCCAGCAGTACTGCTCACTGAAGAGCTGCCACTAAGCTAGCGAAGGGGAAGTGAGGCAGCACAAGCATTGGCTGAAAGCAAAGGTTAAAAGGAAGGATGGCTGCACAGCACGGAAGGATTTGGGTTTCATTAGAGCCTTTGGAAGAATCAGACTTCAGGACAAAGCAGAATTAAAATTACGGTTAGATTAAAAGATAGGATGCAAGCAGAACCTGGTCAGCAGACCTGGTAAAGAAAGGAAAAAAGTCCTGGCTCTCTGTTTTAATAGGTCTATGTACTGAGGAAAAGTGGAGCATTGTTTAGTAATAATGATAACAGAAAAATCTGAAGATAAAATATTACACGCCTTGATTTATTTCTGCTAGTTATTAGGTAATCTGTTCAACATCTGGGTATAATTATTTCAAACTGGATAAGTATACTTTATGTTTCTATTCATATTTCTTGGTATAAAACACAAGGACACATGTATGTACATACTCTGTGCATCAGAAAAAAGGAAATCTTGCATGATATTGACCATTTTATGTAGGACCTTTCAGATCATCTGCAAAGATTCTTGAAGTATAACATTCAATAACTATATCTTGAAGGAAGTAGTAAATTATTTTCCCTTCCCTTTGAAAGTATATGTGTGTGTTGCGTATGTATATGAATGAGTAAATCTCTATCACGTTAAATTCTTAAATTATATGCCTTTTAACAGGATGCCAGCCTAGTTCATCAGAGAACAGTTGATTTGAGGCAGGAATTACTGTGAAAAGTTTTGGCCTTGTTTTATGTGGAAAGGTGTTGTGCCACTACAGTGCGAGCAGAAGTGTGTAAGAGCATTGCAGGTGATAGGAAATGGAGAAAGACTAAGTTCAACTTTTCGAGAAAGCCTAGAAAAATGTCACAACAAGCAAAATCAACAAATGTAAGTACAATTACTTTGACTTAGAATTACAGAAGCCTGTCGCTTGTGACCACAATGTAAGCTGATTTGAAGTTGTATCTGCTTGGTGTGACATCAGCAAGAGTTTGGGTAATGCCAGTGTATAAAGCAAGCATATTTGCCTTTAGAAAAAAGGAACTTGAATGCTAACTTTAAACTGAACATGTAAAAGTGTCTCTAAAAAGCAAAACGGGAAAGGCATAAGACATTTCTCTCTCACTGTCATGTTGGTCAGGGCTTTTATGTCTTTTAATGATTACACATATTATAAATTATGTTTATTGTTGAATGTATTACTTTATTAGTTAGGATTTTCCATGGGCCCCAGAAAAAAAGACCATTAATCTCAATTAAGCATCTTTTGGGAAGGCTGTCTGCAGGCTAAGACTGACATTTGTGCTTGTGGACGTAGGGCCAGACAGACCACTCGATCGCACGCAATGAACTCTTTACTTCCATTACTTTGGGTTTGTTATGGTTCCTCGTTGCGCTGCCTGGCTATGAGCATCCTCGGAAGAGAAGGCCCTGACTGACTGTATCCCTCAGCTAATTCACTCTTCTGGCACACGTGCAGCACGGGCACTCACTAATGCACTGGCAGGGCTCTCGATTATCTGAAGGAGCTCAGCTTCACTGGGACACGGGGCGAGATCTCCATGTGCTGGGCTTGATAGTGCTGACCTAAAGCACTGTGGCTGCTTTGATTACAGTGGGATTTCCTGTTTGTGGAAATAATGACTTCTACTAATTCATTGTAACTATGACTTTCAAGAACCATTGTTTTCATTTGCCAATAGGTATGCTGCTGCAGTAATGTAGTGTGTTCACGTACCTCAGTCATACTATTTCATAGTATATTACTTGAACTTGATTATGTTGTTTCAAGGCTATTACATTTCTTTATACTGTTTTGCATTACCTTCAATTAATTCAAATTAATTATCTCTTCAATTATTCTACATATTTTTCAAGAAGAGGGCTTTTTCATCCCCCACCACTACAAAACAACCAGGTTTAGTTTCCCTGCTGTAAATACCCCATATCAGTGAGTAGTTTTTATTGTTTTCACTCAGTCCCAGTGAAATGTAATTATTCTGTAGGTATAAACTAATTACCAGCTCTATGTTACAGTATAATACAGTGTATATTCTCTTGCCTTTCCAAGGATTTGAGGCCTATCTTTTTGCAAGATCTGACAAGAAGTCACAGATCGCTAATTTGTGCCCTGGTTTGCTAGCAGTGAGAACTGTCATTGCCATCAGACAGCTCCTTCTGCTTTCCTGAGTGAGTACACACAGGCTGGCTGCAGAGCTGGAGCTAGCACGGCAGCTGAAAGGAAACCCAACATTTCTTCCTTTTGAATACATGAACATTACTTTAAAAAGAGCTACTAGGCCAGTAATTGCTACAATTTGCCTTCCCCAAAAGCCTAATTTTAGGTTGTTTTTTGTTGTTTTTTTTCCCTCCCATAAATTCTGTGACTGTAATGTAAATAATTATGCTTAGCCATTGTTGAACGACCTCAGAACTCATGTTGATTTTCTAAATATAATGCTGCTATAATTGCACAATTACTGGTGTACTGGAAGCAGTCCAGAGGTGGAATGGAGGTCGTCAGGGGAATTTCAAGAGTCTTTCATTTACTCCATAGCTCAGTTCAGAGCTGTTTCCATTAAGCTGGCAAAGTGGTCAAAAGAAGGAATGGAAATCACTGGATTACATTGTAGAGACCTGGGTTGGATACTCAGAAAAATGTACATAACTTGAATTTACAACAGGAATGCCTCTTGCCCTCTCATCTTTTATCAAAAACAATTAATTAGAAGAGTTTCAACAAACAAATGGCCCTTACTTGGGACTATGTCCCCAGTTTGAGGTTTACGTAGCAAACTACTAATTCATCTGTCTACCTACCTTGATAATTTCTAAATAAGCATAATTAATATACAAGTGTACATCTCTAGGCTTGCAACAGAAAATTATTCTTCACTTACAGGACACCCACAAAATTTTAGAAGTAAATAATGCTTTTATATATGTGTGTATATATATGTGTGTATATATATCTGTATAGCCATCTTCCCAGCATCGCATATTGCTCATCCTTCCGATGAATGGATTAAGAGATCCTTTCAAACGCATGTGTAAGAGACAGCATACAAGAAAAGCTTCCCTGCTAGGCTACCAAACCAGTCCCTTCTGTCTTTGAATGGAAGAGTAGATTGGGAGGTTGTCCTAACACAACAAAACAAAATAATTCAGGCACTGTCACTTTGGTGGAGTTCTTAGGTACAAATGCAAGGAGGAAGACAGATAAAATGAGTAGTAGTGGTACGCCAAAGAAGAGTCACACAGGGCCAATTTCAAAATAGTAAAATTGCCCAGTAGGCAAAAAGCAAATATATAACACACTTCAGGCTTAATAATTTACAAAGTGGTAAAACATCAGAAGAAGCCAATAAATAATTTGATAACAGAATCAACACTAAGTGACACTCATTGCATGTAGTTTGAAAAAGATACCAGCTTACAGTATGTTGTTTTGTAGGAATAAATTTGACATTGAAATGTATGTATCTACCTATTCCTAACTGCTTGCTTATGTAATTTTAAATGCACAAGATTTTTCTAACGATAATATTTTTTCATTACATCCATAAGTACTAGAAGCAGTTTTTACTGGCTACATCACTCAGCAAGGGTTGCAAAGGAGAATTGTGCAGAGAGGTAAAGCTTTCTTCTACCCACTTTGTTTACTTATGTTTAGCTATCTTAAATCAGGTTGATTTTCTAATAGTGTGGATGTCTATCAAATTATGTGTTGGTTTCCTAGGCTAAATAATGCAAGTTTCATTATTTAATTAATTTGAAATGGCAAAGGGAAAAGCAAAACAGTGGCAAATATACTGTATAGAAAACTGTTGCAATGACTTGTAGAAGCAAGTAATGTGAACTAACAGATTATTCTGTCTCTACTTGTTTTGAATCTGATGTGGTCTTTGAAATGCAGATTCAACAATCTGGGCAGCTAGCTGTTCAGCAGTTACAAGGAACACCAAGGATTTAGAAAAATGGAGTCCCATTTCCCTATTACACTATAAAATCAGGTTTTTATGCCTACTTGTGATGAGGAGATGAGTTCTGGTAGGTTCTTGTCCACCAACACCAAGTCACACTCACCCCTCCCTCCCCCCCCTTTTTTTTTAATTTTTAATCAATTGCTGTTCTCATGGAGGACTGTGTGTTTATATACATATATGTGCCTGCATTAGTCCCAATATCTTGATCAGTTATTCTATTAGAAGCAAAGAAAACAACATAAAATAATGGATCTGAAACATATACATATAAAAGTTAGGAAGATTTTAGCCATCATTTGGTTTTGCTTTCTTTTGTATGTACTACACACTACAAATCATTTTTAAACTACCTCATAATTTGAAGATCTTTATCATGTATTTCATACTTAGCCGTGCTCTGTAAGCCAAGTTGTAATTGTAGCTGGTATTATGAGTCTGTATTATTTGTAGGCCTCTGGACTCAGTAACAATTTAGAAGATGCAGCTGTTTAATTGCTTTTAGCTGGTTCAGTAATGGTTGCAATTGTTTTACAGTTTTCTGTAATTCCTGGGATTTAGTAGAACTGCTATTTAAAAAAAAAGCGCCACCACCACAACAGGAAACCATCAACAGATTACATTCCTAATTTATGCAGTTCGGTTGTAAACTGTTGATGTCTCTCTAACAGATTACCATCTAACAACATAAATAAGGAGGTATTTTAGAACCTAACATAAAAAAAACCAAACCAAACCCCACCAAAACAGTGACTTCACCCTGGTGTAATTCTTTTGAATTTTAGTGAAATTACACAAAGGAAAATAGCATGAAACTTAATGGATTAGAATCAGATGTAATGCTCTGGTTCTACAAGGAATGGGACTATAGCAGAAGAAATAGACAGGTTTGGGAAAGAATGAGGCCAGGGTGCCCACAGGAGATGCTCTGCGTCCGTTTTGTCAGTCTGCACCTGAGTTTCCAGCTACAGCTTCAGGTCCATATTTCATGACTGAACATCCAACAACTTGAACCTGCCAAGCTTTAATGCTGTGGTACAGCTGCACGTAATGGTATAAGAATGGTGGGCACTGTCCTTCCTCTGTGACCAAACCTGTTATCTTGGCCAAGCCTCCTACTCAGACAGGGCCACCCAGAGCAGGTTGCCCAGGGCCATGTCCAGATTGCTTTTGAGTACCTTTAAGGATGAAGAATGAGAATGAACCTGATCTCTGGTGTATCCTATTTTCCTTTTGTATGTGATAGAGAAACCTTAGCACCTATCTGGAAGTGGGAGTAGATTATTTCACTTGGGATTGGGAGGGAGACCTGGTTAATAAAGTCTTAAATAGAAATCTACAAAAAACCCCGAAACAACAACAAATCCTGAACAAACAAGGAGAGACACGATAGAAAGGCAGGAGCCAAAATGAAATACATCCCCTTACCAGACATCAGAAGGGTCAAATGTCAAGAGTTAGCCCCATTAATGACTTGTAATGAAAAATGTAATATTAAACATGCTGGAAATACCTCACAGGTGACAATTATATTGTGCATTTACAATGGAGAAATAAAATGATTTCCCACAATCATCTTAATATTTTGGATGGGTATTAACCATTAGAAAACTCCTATATTGAGTTAAGGATTTCCATGAGAACAGAGAAAATATTAAAGAGGTAGGGAGATGGGGTCCTCTGTGGCTGATGTGCTTGGACTATGTCATGAATGACTGGTATTGACTAAGGCAGCCTTTTGACATCGTGTTGCTGTTTTTAAAGTTGTTGGGTTTTGATTTGTCTCAACACGTTTGCTAACACTTTGCAAATCATAACTTTTTAAGGGAACTAGAAGCTAACCTAATTTTGTTGAACTTAGTGGGATTGTCTCAACTGTTACCCGTATTACAGCAATTAGTTTTAAAGCTTTCTAATGTTGCTGTTTCTCATTATGATAGAGTTAGGTCAATGAGTTCTGTATTGAAAAAAAACCCAACAAAAACCAAACTGTAACAAATCAGAACCACTTTTCTAAGACATCTGTGCAACTTTGCATTCTGGCTGCATTTTGCACTGATCAGATTTTGAAATTGACACTTTCCAGTTCTCATTTTCCCAGCTAAGTCTCTGTGTGAGGGACATTTTAAAGCCTGAGCAAAAGGGAGTAACCAGTTTTACCAAGGAGGGTGCAAGGAGGAAAAGCAAGGTAAAGCTGCAATGAGTTACAAGACTCTTACAAATATTATGTTGCATATTTCAACTGGCAAAATTGGCCTATACAAAATGGAGATTTGTAATAGAGATAGTCCCGCTGCCTTTGATATTTTAATATGAAAAAAATGCAAATTTAAAGTTTGCATACAGCCCCCTGTCAGTAGATTTTGTGTTTCCAGCTGGGCTTTCAGCAGTCGTTGAAGAGAAGCAGTAGCTGGAGAGAAGGCAGTCGAAGGGAAGGCCATGGGGGACAACTGTGCACCAGTGTCTGGGTGAGGACAGAGCTCACATCGAGACCTGGATCTGAGAATTGCTTCCAGGTAGGCATATGGCTGTGAGCCTGTGACTCCTCCAGCTCCTGCTGGATCTGGGCCTGCAATTTCTGACTCTCGCAGCACTCTTTGTTCCTTTTCTAAGGAGTTCTGTGAGTAAACTGCCTTTCCCCAGCTCGTTTCCTGGCCACAGCAATTTCTTTTGTGCTTCTGTTTGTTAGATTCTTCATGGTGACCGTGTTTTATTTCTTCATGCTGACTTAAGCAGAAAAAAAATCCCAAATGATCTTCTGTACTCAATTTTCTTCAGCCATTTAACTCTTTCTATCCTTGATGTTGCTTTGCCACATCTTAGCAGCTTCTCAGTCCAAATCCTTGTTTCAGCAGCGTCTGACCTTTGGACAACATTCAAGTTTGTGGTGGGATTTAAAAGCCACATGGAACATCACTACGTCTGACACCATATCAAGACAAGACACTCAAAGAAATACTTGCTAGATGGTGTCTGTCTTCCTGAAAACAGATAAAACATCTTCCAGAAACATATTTGAAAGTCCAAGTTAATGCTTTGTTCATCAGCTCTCTCCAACACATGGCAAAACGCTACCCCTACGAGTAGGAAGGCAGAAGCTCTCTAATGGTTAAGAGTCAATCATTGTTATGAGTATCACCACACTCTTCATAATGTGTTATAAAAACTAATCCCTGCATTCAGAGAGGTACTCTGGTCCTTGCAGGGCTCAGCCCTCTTGGCTCTAATAGGGATGTGCCCAGAACCACAGCAGGAGAGCCAGTGACAGCAGGAACGAAGGGGCAGCTCCAGAAACTGGCTGTTTTTTTCCAGCTGGTACATTACACAGAATCACCGGTCCTGTTCATTGCATCTCAAAATATGTAAAACATATTCCAGCACAGGGGAGCCAGCCAGGCCCACCAGCTCCTATCTCTCAAACTTTGTGCTTGCTGAGAAAGCATTCAAGTAGGTGGCACTGGTGAAGACCCTTGAATCGATGTCAGCAGTACAGAAAAGCGTTATTGTTCTGCGTCATTTGGCTTTCAGCGCACTGATTTCAGGTGACCAACTGCTCATTTGATTCTTGAGCTCAACACACGGGGGACATCCTCTGCTGCTGCCTTCGGGACACTGCAGAAAGCAGAGAGCACTCCATCTGCCAGCAGTGAAATGGAAAACCATGTGAAATAGATGCCTGCGCAGGGACAGTGTGTCTTGTCATCAGCTATGCTTTAGTTTAGTTTAACATATCTAGGTAGCTGTAGAAGTAACTTCTGACACGTTTTTCTCTTTCTAAAACTTAACTGGGTTTTGCTAATTCGCCCAGGAAGTCCTGTAGCTTTTCCTCTTTGGGAAAGGGTGCCAAGGGCCCTCGGATAGCCAGCAAGGGAAGGATTAACCCCAGCTCCAGCCTCTAGCTGCTTTCATTAGTGCAGGTGAGAGGACACAAAGTAAAAATTTTTGGGGAGAAAGGCAGGGTATTGCATTGGGATGAGATTGCTTTGTGGCTAGGCTCATAGGATCTGATTATACCCCAAGCTTTCTCTCTCAGACCATGTTGTTTGTTCCCTCTGGTGACAGCTCATTAAGAGAAAGGTCCTTTGGATTTTATGAACTCTACCTACAGCATAATGCTACCAAGTAACAGTCTTTACTAGGATTTTAAGGTGGTTATTTCAGGATTGCCAGAATAGAGGATTGCCACTTTCAGGGAATATATGATGCTATGTTACTAGTTTGTTTGATTGCATTCAAACTTCCAAATCTAATCTCAAAATAAATAAAGCATGTTCACAAGGTCCCAGCAGAGGCATCCTGCTGTCTCAGTGATGCGGTAAATAACAGCAAAAGCCTAGATCCTGCTTTTGCTCAAAAATTGTATTTCCTTGTTGTGGAAGACAGAATCCTTCTCCTTGAGGCTTGAAGGAAAGGAAGTTATCAGCTACTGAGGCAGAAGAAAATAAATCACGAAAGACTTCTCAGAGCAAGAAAAGATAAAGGAGAGGGAGTTGAGTGTTGTGTTGTTTTAGTTTTTTCTGAAGGAGGGATTAAGAATAGCTTAAAAAATACACAGTTGTGGAAGCTTTCATAGAACATCTCAGGTGAAAACAACTAAAAATATAACAAAGACTTTAAAAAGATCCTTTCCTGAGGCTAAAGCAGATTGCTTTCTCTGAGCTAACAATGCTTTGTTTCAAGCATGGCTGGAAAGAGGCTAATGGTGTTTGGTTTGTCGCCGTCCAGAAGATGGAGGCATGTGCCCTTCTGTGAGTAATGAATGCAAGTAGGAGAGCTGCCAGAGAGCTGGAGCTCTGTGAGCAGGGACGAGGAGTATTGTGAACAACATCTGTAGCCTGTGGGGTCAGATCACCCCTGTGTCAGAGCCTGGGTGCAGTATTTGCCCTGTTAATCTCAAAATCCCCATGATAATAGTTGTTTATTCCTTCTTTCTGTAAAGAGAGACCTCCTTGGACCTTTGTATTTCTTCTTCTCTTACCCTATTCACCTGTCACAGGCAAGACCAAGTGGCAGAAGCCCAGCAACAGCGCACCTGTAGCATATGACGGTGTTCATAGACTGGCTGGTTTCAGAAGGCCGCTGCTCTGTATTTAGGGATAGAGAGGAAAATGCCAGGGCTTTGGGTTGAGGCAGCTCTCAGGTAGTTGTGCCTCGGTGCCTCAGCAGTTCCTGTTTCTTCCGGCTCTTAGAACTGCTCCTGTGCTCTGACAGCCAAATCTATGAAGGCCAAAGCTATGAAATGAAATACTAGGGATGAAACCATCACAGAGGTTTCTTTTATCCCTGATACTCAAGAATTATACTTGGCATTTCTGCCTGCTCAAGTCTGTCAAGCCAAGTGCAATTTCTTTTCTTAATGTTCAGTGTGTCTGCAGTAACTCTGTAAGGCCTGTAGAAAAGGTCCGGACTTTCTGCCAAGAAGAGCCATGTTTTCAACCTTTGTGGCAGGTACAATAAATGGAGCACTATTCAGGATGGGACACTAAAGGATTTAATGTACGATCCATTTTAAAATACGGGTCTTTTCAGCATCAGCCTTTCTCCAATACTGCTTTTTTCCAGGACAGTCTTCATCAACCGCTGTTCTAAACAGCCCTCAGCAGAACCGGGCAGTTTGATAACACAGCCAAGGGGTACAGTTGCTTTTCTGCCTTACTGCTCCTTCTTCTTGAAGCATAAAATCTGCGTTGGGAAACTCAGAAGTAGGCCTTTTTTATTTATTTTTGGTTGATGTGTACCAATGTCTGTCTTTTATGTTTCAGTGTGAACTCTAGATAAAGGGCTCTAGAAAAACTCTGGGTAAAGTGTAGCTGACTTCTTAATTTAAGATAAAAGAATTTAAAGCACTTTATAGAAGTATAGCTGAAATAGTACATATCACTGTAGGAAGTACTGGCCACCCAAGCCACGCTGTAGAAGGGATTCTGTGAGCAAAAATGCTTCTTGTTTGATTTATTATGGTTAAGACAACAGGATTTAACGTGTCCTTGGTAAATAAAAAGGATTGCAGCAGCAAATCCTTGACTATCACCCAAGTCTCTTACTGTAAGCAATTTCTAAAACTCCAGATTTTAGGCTAACCACTTGGGTCAAAAATGACTGACAAGGCATGTAAGTATCATGTAATGAAGTGGTTGGAAATTACTTAATTTATCCTCCATTATGAACCCTTCTTCTGCGGCAACCCTAGCTGCAGTAGTCCCAAAGCCAGCTGCTATCTACAGCTGAATAGTAGCAGGCCTTTTAAGCCTCTTAAATATTTGCATTCTACTTCCTAAATTGGGTGGCCTGAACCTTAGTCTGTGCAATTGCCTCTATAATTAAGATTCTATCAGTGTTTCTATTATGAGCCCTGTTTTCAGCCCAATATAATTTAAAGAGGCTTTTCTTTTTTAGCAGAGAAGCAAACCTATTGTCTGTGATTTCATGTACATTGTGTTATTTCCTAGCTAATAATCAAGCAAATCTTTGAAACATTCTGACATCTGTCATTAGGTCTGTGCCCTCTCTTAACCATTCACCAATGCATCTTTTACTGTGAGTACCTGTATTTAAAGGTTATTCTCCTCTATTATGCCTACTCTTAGTCATACACTCTGTAAAAATGCTTAACACTATCCTTCAGGCCAGAAATTGGGGTCTGCTGGCCATATGAAATGGGGCAACAAGCCAGAGTAAGGATTCAAGTTTGAAGTAATAATTTCTGGAGGTAGAGGAGCAAGGACATTGATTTCACTAAACACATGCCAATATTCAGGCACACAGTTTCAAAGCCTGTAGGAGCAGAAGATGTCTATTTTGGAGTTTCATCTACTTAGAGTCTACGTTCTTAGAGTCTGAGGTGAAACCACTGTAGCTGTAGGAAACAAGTAAAGATTGTATAAAAAGCCGTTCTGTCAGAAACCTATGGCTATAATACCTTTAACTGTCAAAGCTGTGCCCCTTACAGATTTGTGTGAATACTGCTTAACCGGTGTCTAACTCGGAGCTACTGGGTCTTCAGCACCTTTGGGAAGACAGGCAGCGCTGACCTGTATTACAGCCAAGTCAATCACTTCTACAAGTTAAAGTAACGAAAACTTAAGTTAATTTCCTGTGTTCTATTAATAGCACCTCCACAAATTAGTTTTGCTGGGTTTCTGGTTTCTGAAACAAAAGCCTTGATTCTGGTCTCGACTCACTTGGGGAAAAGGGCTGTAGATTACTTTTGCAGTCCCTCTCCCTGTGATCTGTTGATGGCATCTGCAGTCCTCAGTGCAAATTACGGCAGCCAGAGGAACTGTTCCTGATAATAACCAGAGCATGACAACACCGACTGCATCTCTGATATGTGCCCATGCTAGGAGCTCTGGGGGGAAAGCAGAGAGCAGTTCTGCAGCTATCTGCCACCTGAGCATTCCCCTTACAGAGATGCAGTGTGCTAGGTCTGATCCTGCTGACATCGTGGCCCTTCCCTCCCACTGACATGAGGAAGCTGCTACATCTCGCAGTATTATCAAGTTAGAGTTTTCAGTTGAAGGCTGATTAGCTCCAGCTCTTTCACTGGATACAAGTCACTCCTAATTATCTCACTGAAACTGCTTCCCCTGCCTTGTGCATGAGTGTAAATCAGCAAGAATGCAACAGAAATTGATGGATTTTTGCAGTGGCAAAAAAATGTCAAGCGGTCAAGACTGGGCTTTCTGAGTTCAGCATTGTCTTTTTGTGCCTTGTACAGCGTAAGGGGAGAAGCAGCCCTGCTGCATCCCCACTGAGAAGACTATGACCTGTCCAGCCAGTGCCTTCCTCCCTTGCATTTCATTCCCTTTCCAGCTGCATAGCAACTAATGTCCATAAAAGCAGCTTTACAAAAGCCCCATATCATTTGTGTACTTAATTAACTTCTAGAGCATCAGACCATAGTATTTAATCACAGCCTGCTGGGTTTTGGGGGGTTATTTGGTCTGAGGCTCATTAATGCTTGGCTTCCATTCGGAGTGCTTCACTGTTAATTTCTCTTTACATTTCAGACATGCTCTGGTCTTTTCACAGCTGTTGCCAGCAACAGGTCAAGAACAGGTTCAGTCTCACACGTCTTGCATTTGCACACCTGCTGGCCATTGCTACCTTACTTTATTTTACTAGATGGCCTCAGTTCCAAAACACCTGCTGCTCCTAAACTGAGACTGTGGGGAGCATAGGTGAGTACTGCTGCAGCCTAACGAATGGCTGTATGGCCTCTCTGTGTCAGCAGGCTTTTACCAGCCATTGTGCAAGCTAGAGCTACTTATTTTGTAGAGCTGAAGAATCTGTGCTTTACATCTTCTACTAAGGTGAGGTTCTAAGTGTTAAGGGTGCGCAGCCAGGTGGATGCCTTCCAAGTAGCCGCAGTTTGTTCCGTGTATGCTTGCAAAGGAGATAAAACCTTCTTGGGCGCTGCCAACAGATGAGTTGTTTGTAGTCGTACATCAGACTTCATGGCTCTTTCCAACCCCAGTCATGCTCTGCTGGGACCAGGTTCAACAAGCAGATATTCTGACCCGCAGTTCCTCATCTTGGGCAATACATTAAGAGCAGGAATGAATGAGGTCATACATTGATTAGGGGATAAAAGGTGTTACGACCAAGCGCTATCTTATGACCCATCCTCTTCTCAGTCACTGGACACTGCTTCTCTGTTTCTGCCTAAAACTATCTTCAGTGTTTGCTTACTGGGACAATCCCTTTTATTACCTTACCCACTGGAGATGCAAGCCTTCCCATAACTCTGGCAGTATTCACTTAATTTAATTTTAATCAAATAAAATGATTCTATTTACTGATTCTTAATAATGCCTCAGAAGCTTTTGTTCTGGTATATTTGTCTGTGTTTGAGCTTAAGGCCATTTCTGCAATAAATCATCATTTTCTGCCTGTCTTAGCCTCTAAGTGATTTGGGTCAGCCAGGCTGATTGTACACTGCATTTCAATAGCTCCCATTCTGCTACGTATGCCTGGGTTTCGCTGTCCATCTTTACTCCTGTTTGCCCAGCACCAACAATACAGAAGGGCTTAGGGAGGGAAGGAAAAAAAAAAAGAAAAAAAGCAGAGCTGTTTTTCTTCAGCCACCGTATATCCTGCTCTGCAGAGGGATTCTGGCCCCCGCTGAAAGCATTTGCAACGTGCTCTCTGCAAAGGGCAGCGTGGCTGTTTCATCTATTGCACAGTGGATTTTTAGCCAACAGCTGCAGCTGACAGTTTAAAGAAGGCCACTTCCCCATCCATCTTACTCAAACAATTGTGTGCAGTCTCCTAACTAATAATTCATCATTTGCACGTGTGCCTTCTGCTTCATTATTTTATTAACATATTAGAAGGGCTCTGATTTATTTATTAAATTCATTATTATTATCAAATGATGACATGTTGTTATCCAGGAAGATGCACTTGCTATCTCACAACTGATTATGCCAATTAAGTTTTCGTGATTCTACCACAAAGCACAGCTCATTAACTTTAATTACTTTTGAAATGCAGCTGCTGAGATACACAGAGAAAGGAACAGGTAGGTTATATTCGACAAGTTGATTTCTGCAAATGGAGTTTGTTTTCATTAGGTCTTAAATAATACTTTCAGGCAATCTTGTTCCCTATTTCTCAGGTAGGTTTTGTGTCCTTTTCAGATAACCTAGTTCACTATTTCTCAGGTAGGTTTTGTGTCTTTTTCATCTGAAAAGGTTCTAAAAGTTTCTTTGGGTTTTTTGTGGGGTTTTGTTTGTTTGTTTGTTTGTTTTTTACAGATTAGTCTTTTGCCATAGAACACTGGACCAAGTTCAAAGATATTTCCTCAGATAAATCTGGTGTTTTAGTTCAGCCCTTAATGGGAATCGATGGACATCTGCAGAGACCATCTTTCTTCACTGAGGTGGAGCCAGCCCAAAAAGAGTGACTGCATTTTGATGGAAAGCTGAGATGCTGTGATAAGGCAAACAGCCCTAAGAAAAAGCATCTCAGGTCTTGCAGCAATGCATGTAGTTTATGTCTCCAGAGAGGGGCCAAGTTCATATTTCTCTGAAGGGGTTGACTTGAGTGATTAAGAAGAACAAAATATGGCTGTCTGTTTCTGGATTGACCACATGCAGGCATGAAACTTTTACAGATTTCCTGAGGAAGAGGGAAATAAAATTTCTTAGGTTCTGTGAGAAGAAGCCAAACTGACTACTGATGCAACAGTACTGACTGGCTCACAGAGGGTGTAATGTCTGAGCAGACTCACGGACTTGCAAAATCTCTGTCAACTTGTCTCCCCGCTAGCACCTTTAGGAAACATGAAGAGAATTCTTCCTTTGATAACATTTCACTCTTGCAACCACAGTCAGAATAGGCACAATTCATATTCCCTTTCACAAACAGCTGGATGTAGTAGCTGCTGCAAATTGCCAGGGTACTTCTGTCTCCTCCTCAGCCCCTCACACAACCCTCAGTGGCTGCAGGAGCAGAATTCAGCCACGGAAGTGTTACTGTCAGTGACAGGGGCTTTCTTCCTCTTCTGCTTTGTACATGGTGGCTTTGGCTTTGGCCGATTAGAAGTTAGGCTCATAAAATCAATGCTGAGCCATTTGGGCAATCCCAGATTTAAGGCTGTTTACATGTTTAGAGGCCAGGTGGAAGTGTGTGAAAGACTGGTATTCACCTCAGGGTTTTTCGAACACACGGATTCATCAAAATGGCAAATTTTCAATGGCAAAACACTGTTACTCTTTTTGGTTCTGGTCTTGGTGGACAGAAGTATTGTGTTTGGGGTAAGTCACCTTTTTTTTCACAAAGAAATCCAAGTTCAGGTCTTTTCTTTACAACCTTTAATGACACGGGAAAGGGCCTCTAAGAGGTATTTTACAGTGTGTTTCACTGTGATGTAGTACTCATTACAGTAACCTCTGCTGAGGGATAACTCTTTAAGGATGAGGTATGTAACACGCTGAGGTGAGGAATTAGTGCCCTCAATGAAGCACATCAACAATTATTACATCTGACCCAACATAAACTCTGAGTAGGAAATGCCTGCCATTAATAAAATGTTTGCTAGCTGTAGAGCCACTCACCTCTTCATAATTTCTGGGGAAACAGAGTTGTCATTGAAATTTACTGTGTGGTCTAAAAATGCACTGGAATTTATGGAGCTTTGGCTGGGGGAGAAAAGCCACCCATGGCAGTGTTGTTTGAGGTTTTGAGTGGTGGGAGTTTTTCCCCTTAACACAGCAATAGTAATTCAAGGGTCTTGCAGTCCAAAGGCAAAGTAATGAAACTGAATATACTGTAGAGAAGCCTTCACTAAATGAAGATTTTTCACCCATAGAGTTGTTCTTAATAAAGGAGGGGTTGGCATAACACAGCCGGTAAGCCAGGAGGACATCTGGTAGCATCTGCCTCATGGCCGCAGAAAACCTACAAGCAATCCACAAGATCGACAGCACCGACCTTGCAGCAGCAGGAGAGCTGTCATGTGGGAGCCGCTCTCCCAGAAGAGAGCGAAGAATGACTGGGTGGTAGTTTGCCACCAGGTATGGATCCTTTAGGAGGCTTTGGATAAAGGGCGATAAACCACAGCTGCCATCCCTGGGTCACAGTGAACACAGTTATACCACTGTCTGTCGTGAACCTCTAACAGCAAGGGAGAAACGGATGTGGCTGGGATTTTCCTCCCAAATCTGAACGGCATGAACATGGAGGCATGAGATCTGCTGAAGCCTGTCTAGTTTTTAGATTTCTTTGTGTGACTTCATCAGCTCACTCTAACAGATGTATCGTACTGTACTAAATGCACAGAAATCCTTGTAAAATATGTTACACACTTTGCCTTTTTACTTTGCATTGCTGCCTCTGGGTATCCTAGAGATGATTTCTTCTTGTGATGGTGAGTAGACGCTGCGCAGGGACACAAGGGTACCTGAAGTGACGTGCGGGCACAAGCCAGGGCTGGCCGTGCCGGGGGGGACACCTGGCACAGCGAGGTGGCCAAGGGTGGGGGTGGGGGGGTGTCACCCGCCCTACCGGAGACGGCAGCGGCCTGGTTCGCACGGGCGGGCTGTGCGAAAGTGTCACGGGGGGCCTGCCAGGCACAAGGGACACTCTGCAGGGGCTGCCTAACCCTGGGGCTCGCAGCTCCCCAGCAAACCGCAGGGAGCCCCCAGGGCGGCCCGGACCGGCGCCGCACCCGGGCCGTTAGCGCTTCCGCTCCAGCTTTGTGCTCTGTGCACCCGCTTTGCTACACATCACCAGCACAACTGGCACCGACGGGCGGTAATCAACGGCTCCTGCCCAGCACCGCCGCCGTTCCCCGGCCCGGGGAGACCCGGCAGCGCCGCCCTCAGCCGCCAGGGGGCGCCGCCGCGCCAAAGACGGGAGGGAGGGGAGTCGTGCCCCGCGGCCACCGTAGCGCCCGCGCCGCCCCGGAGCCGAGCGGGCGAGGTCTGTCCCAGGGCGGCCGCCGTACGGCCTGCACCCGGCGGGAGGGCCGGCAGGGGGCGCTGCGGACCGGCCTCCCGGCATGCCCCGCGCGCGGCCTTAGCCCGCCCCTCGCGAGCTGGGCGGGAGGAGGGAGCGAGTGCCACGTCCCTGGTGCGCGGGGCTTTGTGCGGGGAACAGCGCCGCCACCGCGCCCGCCGCGGCCATGGGCGGCTCGCAGAGCGTCGAGATCCCCGGCGGGGGCACCGAGGGCTACCACGTCCTGCGGGTAAGGGCGCGGGGAGCGGGCGGGCGCCCAGCGGCCGTGGGCCCGGCGGCGGCTCTTGGGCCCGGCGGCCTCTCCCTCCGCGGGTCCGCGCTCGGGCGGCCTCAGGCGCTCCCCGGGCCGGGCGGCCCCGCCGCGCTTCCCGCCCGGCGGAGGAGGCGCTCGGGCAGCGGCGGTGCCCGCCGGAGCTCCCCGCCCGGGGCTTCGCCTCAGCCCGCGGGGCTGCCGCGGCCTGGCGCTTGCCCCGGACCGCCTCACCCCGCCGGTGGTGGGCTGGGCCGCGGCTGCTGGGCAGCGCCGGTAGCCGCCCCGTAGGCGCCCGGGCGGCGTTATCTCGACAGGCGCGTCGCGACATGAATCGCAGCCGCTCCGCCCCGCGCCGGCGGTGCGGGACCCAGCCGTGCTGCCGGCTGCGGCCGTGCGGAGGGCAGCGCTGCTGCTCCGCGTAGTGCTTGTTCGCACCGCGGCCGCAGAGCCTTGGCTGGGCGTGCAGCAGAGTGCTTCGGTAGGCTGCGTTAAAGGTCTTGTGAGCAGCTGTTTGCAGGTCCCTTCGTTAACGTGTGTCCCGCTCGGTGAGCGGGGCGGTGCCTGGGCTGTGTCCGTGAGCCCGGTGCACCGGGCCGTGCAGTAACTTTGCCAGTTACCGATAGACTTGCCCGCACCGTAGCGCTTTTGCCGCTGCAGCTGCACCGTGAGTACCCTCACTGCAGGCACCGTGCTGGGCTAGTTGTTTGTTGGCATAGCATCCTCTCGGGTCAGCTCTCTGTCTAGAGCAAGCCCCACGTTTCAGACATGTGAAAGAGCACAAGACTTCAGCTCACATGAGTTAGTACTTCCGTGCTTGGTCTAGCTTGCTAGCAGTCATTTGCTAGTGGTTATTTTTAAGATTTCATTAGGTGCTGGAAAACTAGAGAAATGTCAGAAAATCTTTTTAATTATTGGAATAATTTGTTTGGGTAGGGTAGATAAATGAAAAATATGTGTTAAAAGGGCATGAAACAAATGAGCTAACATTGTTAAGAATGACTATAGGAGCCAAGTACAAGTTGCCAAAGAGATGAGCAAACTGAGACTGTTGCAAGTCACAGGCTTCTTACAGTGAGACTTTTAGACTGTACATGTTGGCTCCCTACAAAACTGGTAGCAAGTATTTTGCTCTGCTCGCTTCATACAGGAGCGGAAATACATACAGTAAGTGAACAATACAGTCGTTAATTTCTGATGTAATTTTTGCAAATTACTTAAATCTTTTTGGCTGTCTTTGCTAATATTCAGCGCAATATCACTTTCACTGTGAGCTTTATTATCAGTGCTCTTGTAACAGGAAATAGGAACGCTTCAGGACTGAAGCGCTGTTGAAGGAAAGCAATTTCATCATGTGCATACTTGACAGGAAAAGTTGCAGTGGGTTGCACTGCTGGGGTTTCTTGAAAGGTAGCTTTTTTTTTTTTTTTTTAAGAGGGAGAGAAAGTTGCAAACTGTTTTGTTGCCCTGGTGTCTTCATAGGTAGACCTAATAATCAGTCATTTGTTTGACACAGTTCTTACTTGAATATACTTTTATTTATCATATGTGCTTTTGCTGTTTGACTTCTACTTACTGATTCATGTCATGCTTATAAATAATTTTTAACTAGTACTTCCAGACTGGTAGCATGCAATGCTATTTACCTCTAGGAATTTTCTCCTTTGTTTTTCTCCTCCATAAGTTTCCTTAACGTAAGTTGTGTGGCTGCAACTGTCTGACTCTGTTGCTCAGTATGCTTTTTTTTTTCTTTTTTGCTCTTCAAAACAGAGTGAAGGAAAGTTTTAGTAACTTTCTTGTTCAGCAGTGTGAAACTGCTACAGTTTGCCCAGGCTGTTGTAATGACTTGACAATTTCTTGAACTCATAGATGATGTCTCAACAACCCCACGCAATGCTACAGGTTTGGGGAAGAGCAGCTGGAAAGCTGCCTGGTGGGAAAGGACCTGGGGGTGCTGGTTGTCAGTCAGCTGAACATGAGAAGGCCAAGAGCATCCTGGCTTGTATCAGAAACAGTGTGGCCAGCAGGACAAGGGCAGTGATTGTCCCCCTGTACTTGGCACTGACGAGGCTGCACCTCAAATACTATGTGTTCAGTCTTGGGCCCCCTCACTACAAGAGGGACATGGAGGTGCTGGAGCGTGTCCAGAGAAGGGCAGCGAAGCTGGTGAAGGGGCTGGAGCACAAGTCTTATGAGAGGCAGGTGAGGGAAATGGGGATGTTTAGCCTGGAGAGGAGGTGGCTCAGGGGGACCTTACTGCTCTCTACAGCTGCCTGAAAGGGGGTTGTAGCATGGTGGGTGTCCATCTCTTCTCCCAGGTAGCAAGTGACAAGACAAGAGGAAACAGTTTCAATTTTGCCAGGGGAGGTTTAGATTGGCTATTAGGAAAAATCCTTTCACTGGAAGGGTGGTGAAGCATTGGAACAGCCAGGCTGCCCAGGGAAGTGGTGCAATCACTGTTCTTGGAGATACTTAAAAGGCATGTAGATGTGGCACTTGGGGACATGGTTTAGGTATGGACTTGGCAGTGTCAGGTTTGCATTGGACTTGGTGATCTTAAAGTCTTTTCCAACCCAAATGATTTTATGATTCTATGTAAGAATTTTTATCTGCATGAGATTTGTATGCTACTGTGTTACATGCTGTTCTCCCTAAAAGATACTGAACAGCAAGTGCCCAAAGTTTAGATTTCTAACTTTTACTTGAGCACTTTGGTTTGTTGTAGCGGGGGTACAAACATGTTGCCATGAAGAGATGACTTATTTTTGAAGGAGGCTCACATTTTAAAAGCTCAAGTTAAATTCTCAGTGCTAAAATAAAATTTGATGCTAATATAGGGAACCTTACTTCCTTACAAAAAGCTTATAAAGCTTTTTTCCTCAAAACCTGGGTATTTTTTAAGGAAATTCAATACAGTTTTATAGTGTAATGTGTTAAAATAGCTGACAGAAATAAAATAGATTGTCAGACCTAACAGGAATTGCTTATCCATGATATATAATGAAATTTTATTAACAATTACAGAGTGGGTGGAAGAACTAAAAAAAAAAAACAAACCAACACGATTCCTTCAGCATTTTGTTGGTAATAAATATTAGGAAGCATTTCTTATGTGGGGAAAAAAATAAGTTTCATAGCTTGTGTTCCTTGAGAATTGTGTATTTAGTGCTTGAAGCTAAGCTTCTGAAAGTTTTAAGTGGACAGTAATATAAGATACCTGATTTCCAGAAGTGGTGAGAGCCTTCATCTGCCTCTGAAAATCAGGGTTTCCATGCCTAATGCCATTTATGGCAGACTTCTGGCTCAGGACTTAAATTTGTGACCATTGTGTTGCTGATCAACCTTATTAAAATGTGTAATGTACAATATATACTGTGTAGGCATGAATTGGTAGTGTCGGGAAAGGTGTTCAGCAAAGAGAAACTTCATGTTATTTACCAAAGAAGAAGTATCTTTAGTAACGCAGATTAAAATTAGTGTCTTGACCTTGAAACCTTTCCCCTGTTTAATTCTTGACAGTGAATTAAAAGTGGAATAATTAGCCTGTAATCTATGTGCTCAGCAGCCCTGCTGTCATCTCAGTGAGAATCTGAAGTCCTGCAGCACTATACAAGGCTGAAAGAGCCGTACAGCCCGTATCTGCCTTCTGACATTCACCATTCTGATAGAGGTTTTCTTCGCTTGCTCTTAAAAAGCTCTGGGGGTGGCAGTTCCACAGCTTCCCTGGATAGTCTGTTCCACTGTGTTTCTCTGCTGTTGGAAAGTCGTGGCATTTACCCACAGGTGTCTGTAACTTATATGTCTGAAATAACAGCTGGGTTCGAGAGAATTAGGCTTCCTAAGCTGCCACGGATGGTATTTTGCCTGCAGTGGCATCTGTTGTAAATGGTGTTACTTGATTATTTTTGCAGTCCTTATTCAATTACAAAGGCAAGCTACTGAATACCTGCTTGGGGCATACAGCAAAGCTGCACAAAGCCAGATTGCTTAGGAGGCCTAGAGTTTATGTACGTATACGTGGAACCTTTATTTCCATCATTAATAAGAAGGTTTTTGTGCCCTTGTATTTCCTAAGGTCCCTGGTTATCCTTTGCTGATGTTCCTGAAAGAGAACCGTGGCCACAGAGAGCTGTGGTGTGCGTTTGGTACTGCGCGATGGTGATGAATTTGAGTATGTCACCACTTTAAGGAAGAGACGTGTCAATGTGGAATGAACTCAGAACTTCTGTTCTGCATTTATGGGACTGCCAGGCATGAAAAGTGCTTTTCTGTCAGTGATGTTGGGCCAAACAAACTAGGGAAATAGGGAATTTTTTGTGACTGAACTTGTACGTGGCAGCATGAGGAAATGTGATGGCAGCATGTGATGACAGAAGGGATGCAACTACATGCATTTGAGGTGCATGTATGATTGATGTAACTGCGAGAGCTTGATTTCTTTTAGATACAGCTTCCTGGTGGTTTTTACATGCCCACTTAGAAACAAATCATGCAGAAACATTCAGGATTGTGATTGATTTGGGGGAAGGTGTTTAACATCTGAAGACTCTTTTGCAAACTAATCGTTTGGAACTTGGAAACGCTTGCAGTCCATCAGTTTGGGGCAGACTATAAATAATTTACTTAGAACACCAATTCTGTACATCCCAGGTATCAGTGAGATTGACACTGATGGATGCTGAACATACGTAATTCTCATTTATTGTAGGTGCGCCTTCTCATTTTGAAAGATTACCTTATTGAATACTGGTCACGTTTGGTTCGCAGTGTTCAGGGTGTAATTGGTAGAGGCAGTGAGGTAGAGGTGTAGGTGATGGGGGAGGGATCTTGTGTCAGGGTGTAGGGGATTTGTGTTTGGGTTTTTCAAGAAGTTCATCTGGAAGTGGAGGAAAATCTCTGAATAAAGAGTGGACCATGTCAGGACAGCTTTTGCAGCTGACCTAGTGGCTGAGTGAAGTCTGGCGCTTCATAATTTCAAGGCCGTGGCATATGTCCAGTCCTAACAATCTTACATGTTATCTGAAGAAATACATCGGTTTGCTGGATTTGCTGATCTTTAATGATGAGGTTTAGAAAGACATGTTCTGTCTCTTAACATTCCTGTTTTCCAGTAACTTCTGAAAGCATCTGCTGATTTAAAGCCTTTGTCAGACTCATTAAAGCAACAAAATTTAAGCTCTTATATGTCATATGCAATAGGTGGTGGAATGAGAGAGACCCTATTAAAATATTTTCATATCATCTCTGTAAACTGAGGGATGAGCAACAAACAGCACAAGCTCATTCTACATTTGCTACTAGAAGAACAACATTAGAGGAGAGGATGTTTTGGATGACTTAATTACAAGAGGAACTTCAAGCTTGAGAATGTAATTATGGCCCATATCCATAGAAGACCAGAGTTCTTTAATTCTGCTTTCATGTAACTTTTTTACTTCTAAGCTAAAATTTTTGTGGATGTTGTTCTGTGGTAGCTCTACATTACCAAAAGTTTGATAGCTAAAGTTAAAATGAGCTCCAGGGACAGTCCACTAATGTCATATCAACATCCACAATGTTTCTATGCAGCTAGTGTCCAGAGGGTCTGCTACGTGGAGCTGAGCTTGTACCTTTACCCTGTTACCTGGTGCACACCTTGCTGTCTGGTTGTTCTTGGCAAGAGGCATCTTGAACCGACAGATTAAGTAACGTGGAGACAGTAGTTTGGATCTATTTAGTGGGACTGCAAGTTCCTTTGGTGACTGAGAGCGCTGTGGTTCCGTACAGTTAACACGTGGCAGAGAGGGAGAGTATCTGTACCCCTCGTTGTAGGAAATTATTTCCAAAGCATGCAGGCCTCTTGAAGAGACATTTCTGCAGACGCACTTCAAGTTCTAATTAGAAATTATAAATATGGTTTTGAGGATGCTATTGCTGCATCAGTGATTTTTATTACTTTTGGATAATACTTGTTTCATACTTTTTTGCTGTTTACAAATCTTGGACAGCAATCAGTATGTGTGATGTGATTCTGGAGCTATTGATTCAGATTATTTTTTTCTTTAATAAATGTTTAGGTTATGTGACATTAATGTTCTAATCTCCTGGCATCTGTTACAGAAATGTATCCACAAGTAATCTGGGTTTTTTTCCAAGCTCTGATTTTGTGAATGTGTTGGGCAGAGGTAGATAGACTCTTAAGAGGACAGTTTTAGTAGTAATTGAGCTTTTTTTTTTTTCATATTGTAATATTTTGTTCTAGATGAGTCATATTAAGAAAACTCAATTCCTGCAGAATCAGACCAGTATTTGAACAAACTAGCAGATTTGTACCCGGTTCTGTCAGATGGAATAACAGGTAATGTAAGAAACCACACTGTAAAGGGTAACACTTTTTAGATCTTCTTGGAAGACGAACATAGCACATAAAAGAAAAAGCCAGCGGGTAAAATGAATCAGTATACAAATAAAGAAAGATAGCCTTTACTACAAAGGCTGTAGGAAAAACCTGATAGCCATACTGGAGTTACTTTAGTCTGTCAGCAGTGTGTGTAATGGTGAAAAAACAACACTGGCAAAATGTCTGAGTTACTCCATTTGGAATTAAAAGCTACTTGAAACTTCTGGGCGTGGCGTGTATCCTATACTTAGGCCTTGTCGTGGTGGAGTGGTTTAATTGTTTGAGCTGCCATGGCTGCAAAATTGCACAAGTCCCTTTTCTTGCAGCTTGTTGGTATGTTAATAAATCATCTGTTGTACAGATGCCCTCTGTGTCTCGAGAATGTCAACAGGTGATGTTTAATCATGAGATAACAGCAACCTGTGCTTGCACAGATGTGACTCCTTTTCCTCTAGTAAGTATAAGTTAAAAAGCAAGGCCCAACACTGGTGTTTCTGTGGAAAGATACTGTGTTTTAACCAATTTTTTCAGAATTCATTGAGCTTGTCCTTTGATCATAATTTCCTTTATTGAAATAAATATCTGCAGCTTATGTGCTGCAGCTGTTACGGAGTGCTTGTCCCAGGGAGTGGCTACTGTTGTCATTCCTCAATGATTTATAAATTACTGATTCTTTTTAAATGTTTTGTGCTCTTTTTTCTTCCCTTTTTTTTTTTTTTCTTTTAAGGGAGAGATTTTTTGGTCCAAAGGATTATATTTGAACATTTACAAATTGTACACAGAAACATCAGTAGCTTCTCGAACTACAGTTTGCACAAGCAGAAATATAATTCTAATCTGTAGATCAGCATTGGTACACATCTTGCTAAATTCTTTTTTAACTTTGTTAGGTACAAGAAAACTCACCGGGGCATAGAGCTGGACTGGAGCCATTCTTTGATTTTATTGTGTCCATTAATGGTTCAAGATTGGTAAGTGTGTTGCTGTTTTATAACGCTTGAATATAAACAATGTGCTGAGGATCTTATTTTTATAGGTAAACAAATGCATTTGTTTTATTTAAATGTATATACTGTTTCTCCTTAGTTTAAAATGAGAAAGCCTAACTGCATCAGAAATGAATTTCCTTCACGCTGTAGTTATAATTCTATCAAAAATAGGTGAGTAAGGATGAAAAGAATAAGGATGCAGACAAACAGACATGCTCTCTGCAGACATCTGAGCCAGCAGAAGACTGTACTGGTGTGCTTGTTAGTGCCCCCCTAGTTCTGTCTGTAAAACTGCTTGTATGAGAGCTTGCAAACTCAGTTCAGTCAGAACAGGTTGATCGAAAGAGCTGTTATCAAAGCTGTTAGCTGGGCAGGAGTCAGGGGAGAGAGTTTTCAGGCAGAGCTTTAGTGAGACAGCAAACCATCATACCAGTGGAAAAGAACAGCTGTCGTTAAGCTCTTCCATCAGTATGGCTGGATTAAAGAAAGCCTCTGAAAAGCTCCAAGGTGCATCGTATCACAGGTTTAATTCAAGTGCTTTCATGTTTGGAACGTGTGACCTGTTTATTGTGAAATCCAGGTTTTCGCCAGAGTTGTATTCTAGAGTTGTGAAGGGACTGAAAGCTTGTTATACTATAGCTGTAGATACATATTCTGATACTGCATGGTGTTTATAGGACCTTTGAAATATAAAAGCAGTGCTATAGAACTGGATGCTTGCTGTGTTAAAACACTAAACCAAGCTCTTGTTTGAACATTTGCAGAATAAAGACAATGACACTCTCAAGGACCTGTTGAAAGCAAATGTTGAAAAACCTGTAAAAATGCTGGTGTACAGTAGCAAAACACTGGAGCTGAGAGAAACATCAGTGACCCCCAGCAATATGTGGGGTGGACAGGGCCTGCTGGGTGTGAGCATTCGCTTCTGCAGCTTTGACGGGGCCAATGAAAATGTGTGGCATGTTTTGGTACGTACGGACTTCCAAATATTTTTCTTCAACACTGCTTACTGTTAAACTTTATATTTTTTACTGATAAGTAACTTGCAAGGGGGTTTACAAGCCATGAGACCAAACTGGTCTGTTTTGTCTTCATTGATTTTGGGTTTGGAAAGACTTTTGAACTAGAACTGTATGTCTGTTCGTATTTTATCAGATCTTGTATTTACATCAGTGGGTTTGTACAATACTCAGAGCTCCTTGTAATGGTGTCAGAAGAGACTGTTATCTAGCCACTGTTTCACTAGTTCAGTGACTGTTCTACTAATTGCATTGAAAAGTTGACCAGTTTGTCTGTCTGATTCAAAACTTGTGTGAGGTACATATCTAACTGTCCTGCTGCACCCTGACATGTAGCATTTTGTAACTTTCCATCTTAAAACTAGGAGGTGGAACCAAATTCTCCTGCTGCATTAGCTGGACTTAGACCTCATAGTGACTATATCATTGGAGCAGATACTGTTATGAATGAGGTAAGTATATAAAAATAAGATTTTGATTTTAAAAAAAAAAAAAAAAAGGTTGTACCAGGGCAGTTTGAAACATCTCTGGTTCTGTCTCTTTCAGTGCTAATGGATGTAAGTTAATGCAAAGAGGAAGAAGCTCTGGCATGGTGCCTCTTCCTTGTGCTTAAATGCAATTCTGGAATTAAAAATTGCTCTTAAATATCTTCATGAAGTCAGATAGAAACTTTTTTTGTACTCTAATATTAATATTTCAAATAGCAGATTTGAAATCTGTGTTGTGCCGCATACCTTGAGTTGCGCTAGCAAAGGACATATTAAAGTTGGCCTTGTGATAAAACAGCAGCACTGCAACGATTGCAACATGTAGCAGTTACAAGGTTCTGTTCCAGAAACTTAGGACTAGAAAGATGATCGTTCTAATGTCAAATGATAAAATAAGGACAAGAAAGCCCTTACTTGTTTTTACTCCTTTGCAGTCTGTAGATCTCTTTTCCCTTATTGAAGCATATGAAGCAAAGCCATTAAAACTTTATGTGTACAACGCAGACACAGATAATTGTCGAGAAGTGGTGATTACTCCAAATTCTGCCTGGGGTGGAGAAGGCAGGTAAGGAGACAGTGTGTTATGGGGATGACCACCTTATAGCACTAGCCTAAAAGCTGCTTGCTTAAGTTTTCTACAAACAGGAAAAGTGTTGTTTTATCAAAGGCATTCTGATATAATAAAGTATATATTTCCTTGAAATTCAGGTTTAGTTACTAATGTGTGTGTGTGTATTCTCACAGTAAATTAGTTAGTGCAGAAATGCATAAAGTGCGATGGTTGCTTTCTGCATTAGACTTAAGTACTCATTAGGCTGTAGTATATTCTTAAAAAGTATTGTGCAGTAGCCAGAATAGAGGATTGCAAATAACTGATGAGAGTTAAATGCCTAGCTGCGTACCTGATATAGCTACTTGGTTTAAATAACAATGAAATTTATTTTGTGCTAAATATTTATTGCTAAAAGCTACATAATTTCCTTTAATTTGTCTTGTATTGATTGTTTCTCCATAGAAAATGAGTCAATATTTGGGGGCGGTGGGAAGGGGAAAGTTGGACAGAACTTACCTTGAAACTTGTTGGCATCTTGAGTCATTTGTTCGTTGTTTGCTATGGAGACTGTAGTTGTAAGATCACTTCACTGACTTTTAAATGTTCATGTTTTAAAAGCCTAGGATGTGGCATTGGGTATGGGTATTTGCATAGGATACCTACACGTCCATTTGAAGAGGGAAAGAAAATTTCTCTCCCAGGACAGTTGCCTAGTGCATCTCTCAGTCCCCTCAAAGATGGCTTCACAGAGGTAAGTGTTAGCCACTTGTCTGGCTTGGTAAAAATGGATTATGATGTTGTATTGCTTTTGTGCTTCTGTTGGTCCATTACAAACCCTAATGATGTAACTTTCTTTTTTCCTTTCGATAAGGTTCAGCTGTCATCAGTTAATCCCTCAGCTGCATTACCCCCGGGGTCAGCAGGCCTCGAGCAGAGTCTTTCAGGACTTTCTATTAGTTCACCTTCAACTACTGTCAGTAATGTTCTCAGTACAGGTTAGTATGCAAGTAACTGATTTCTGGAATGCATGGGGTTTTCTGACTTCTTTTGCATCACAGATGTTTCTAAAAATTTTATAGAAGAAAGAAAGAGAAAATTTTATTCTCTCTTCTCAAACTCTTCCTGGCAACAAAGTGCTAGAGTACTGTAATTGTGCCCTACTTGCTCACAAAATAATAGCAAAAAATTCTATCAGAAATAAAATACATATTATTTAGGATACTGTTTTTCTTTATTAACATTTTATAGTTAAGGCAGGTAGTAATTCTCCTGCAAGCAATTATTTATTTGCACTTCTTGAGGAAGGGAGCTGAAGTGTTGTATGCTTAAAATTAATGTTTTCCTGTGTACTCCTTCAGGTGTTCCAACGGTTCCATTATTACCACCACAAGTCAGTCAGTCCCTTACCTCTGTGCCACCAGTTAATCCAGCAACTACATTACCAGGTGAGTAGGTAAAATTTCTTAAAATGTTTCTGAAACAAAAATCTTAAGGGAGCAAGGGAAGGGAGCTGTCTTTTCCACTGCTTTTTGTGGTGTGGGAGGGTATAACTTCATGCAACTTGCACGTGTCATGGTGAAGATCTCTCTACAACCTCTACAATGTTAGGAGTTTTGGTTTGGTGGTTGTGTGGTGTTTTTTTAAGAGTAGGTGCATAGGGTGTCTGTAGCAGAGAGGATTGAGTTGGCAACAAAGTTTACAATCATTTACCTTTTAGGCCCCCCTGCACAATAGGTGCAGCATTCAACATTTCTTAGGAAGGTATTAGCTTTGATATTGGCAACATTGCATGGATATATTGTTACTTTCCCCAGTTCATAAATTGTATTTTGCAAAAATATTTTTGCAAATAACTTCAGTTTCTGGTTTGTCCTTTGCACTGACATCATGACAGAAGGAAGATCTGAGAAGGCATGTTTTGCATATTTTTTGCTTTCCTTTCACCTATAAAAGTTTTCCATTTTAGGAAACTCCTTTTTAATACTCAGTTTGATCATTCTTCCTAGCATAAATGGAGGGCTAACAATATAGAACTGTATGTTGCAGTTGTTATTTCTGAATTATTTGGTAATTTAAACTGGTATAACAAAAGTAAGAGTCTGTCTACAAAGTAGTGTGCCTGATAATAATGAACATTTCAAGCAGTAGTATTCCCGAATTTTTCCCGAATTTTTCACAGTGGGTAAGATGAGGATTGTACAGGCTTTTGCTGTGTAGTTGGTGTGCTGGCACAGAACTGTCATGCGTTCCAAAACACTGAAGGAGTTGTATTTTATGTTTTGTATGGTATGAAACAAGTAGGTGAAGATGTGCACAAAAGCTTTAAGTAATGCTTGGAGGTATGCTCCGTAACATAAAAAAAAGTGTGGTAGAGCTAAGTGCATGCAAACAAGGGCAGCGAACTTAATAATTTTGTACTGCTTAGATAAAATGGCGAACTACTAAGAAGTTCAGCTTCTGTTAACGCAGTAGTCTTCTCCAGCCCCCTACCCACCCCTTTCCCCAAAATATGGATTTTCCTTTCACCTTGTTCTGAGTAGTATTATTTTTTGAAAGCGGTTAGAATATTTTTTGCCATTTGCAGCCACACTAGTGAAATTATAAGTATTAAATATACAGGGGTTTTAAAATTTGAGTGAATTTGTGTGAAGCTCAGCTTTTTTCAGATTTTTAAAAATGTTCAAACCAAAGTTGCTTGTAGCTGAGCTTTAAAGCACTTTGAGTCAGATTATGTCAGTCTTTGTGGCTAATTGAATTCACAGGTAGGTAAAGGTAACGTTTTTAAATGAAATTCTATGTATGGTGGCCTTGCTGTAAGACTTTTCTCCATCTTATTGCTGTAGTATCAACAGTTTATTTCAGAATTAGCCTTCTCTGAGCTAAACGCAAAGTAGGAATAGAGCCCTTCTCCCAGAAATGCAGCTCATCTAAGGCAGGAATGTGTTCCATAGCAAACATAATGATCGAAAGGGGTGTGTTGTGTTCATCATGTTTCTCTTGTTTTCAGTCCTTTCTGACTTTGAAAGTTACTTTGTCTTGCCTATTCTATATATTTTTGTGTTTAATTCTAGTTATAACTAAGTAGAAAGACTAATAATAATCAAAATTAGAGATCAGAAATACTATGTATTTCATCCTATAATTATGTTATGCCATTCAAATTAGGAATGGAGGGCTTCTGGTACGGTGCTGCAGTGAAATAACTACCTTTGTTAAAAGCTGAACTTGGAATGCAAATCTACTAATTCCTTGAAATAAAATTCCTCAAAACAATCTGAAAGGTTGGTTTATACATTTGTTAGTCCAGACTTCCTGCAATAGGTGTCTGTTTTCACTATACATGTTAAAAGCTGAAATTCAGGTGAATTTGCATTCTTAGATGTAAAAATGATAATCAAGATGTAAAGCAATATAAAATAACTTTAAGTGATCAATAAGATTTCAGAAACAGAAAAAACCCAGTTTTTTCAGCTGTAATTTTTCCATTCTTCTTTTAGGTCTGATGCCATTACCAGCAGGACTTCCCAACCTGACTGATCTGTCCAAACTTAATTTACCTGCACCACACATTGTTCCAGAAATCATACAGCCTGGTATGTGCTTCTGTAAACTGAAACGCTGTAATAGCAGGTCTCTCCTTGATGGTCCTTGATGCTTTCGCGTAGAGCCATCTGGTGGAGTCCTGAAGAGGATAAATTGAATGTTTGCTTGAGATGGGAGTTGACGGTAGTGCCCAGACTAGGTAGACAAGGAATATGTCTTTAGAGAAACTAATTCTAAACCTGTGTCTGTATGTATTTGTTTCTTCTTATGTTACTTGATTTATGATCTCAAAAGAGATTGTGCCAAGAGTGAGAATATATAGTTTTATGGGTAGAAGAAAATATGAAGTGTTTCCTTGTGTGCTAGAAGATGAGATGGAAGCGCCCTGGCTGAATGCCAGAAGTACGAATGAATACTGGATTTATGGGTTTGAATGAAACAAAACTGCTGAAAGTGCACATGGAGGAAGCAAAAAGAAATTGGAAGCTTGTATGAAATAAGGTTCTTGTTAACTTCTTGTTTCTGGCAGTTTCAGTGAATGCCAGAAGAATCTAATCATCAGTATTAATGCCCTAAATACCTAGTCCTCTGGGGAGGTAGAAGCAAACAAGAGTATTCTGATTCTGCAGGTCTGAAATCTGAAAAGTATCAAGCTTGAAAGTAGCCTGCTGAGTCAGTGCTGCACGCACATCATGTTCACACTAAATTCAAAAAGCTTCCTCCTCTCCTAGAGTAAATAGATTAGAGAAGATAAAAATTTGAAGCAGAGATTCTCTCCAGATCTGTCTGTGGTATGCAGCACCTCATTGGCTTTTTTTTTTTTTTTTTTTATTTCTCCTTAGGTTTGCCATCCCTTCCCTCCTTACCACCTCTGAATCTAACGGGAATAACACCTCTATCAATGCCACCCAAATGTGTTCCTCTGCTTCCTTTGGTCACAGAGGCATCTACAGTGCCTGCGTATTTGCTTCCCTCCATTACTCAAGCTGGGAGCTTTACTGTCAACCCTGGCACTACTGTAAATGTAGAACAGACCTCTACGCTCACCTTGGATAGCGCTACCCCGACTTGTAAGGCAACTATTGTTGACAGATCAAGTGAATCCTCTACAGTTAATAAGAAAACATCTGGAGTCACAGATACACAAGCTTCTAAATCATAACTCCAGATCACTCTCTTGGATTGGCTTGGTATCTATTTAGCCATGGGATACATATTTGAAGAGCAAGCTATCATTAATTTCATACTAGTTTGTACTTAATCTTTAGGAGTCGTGTAAATAATATGGAGGTATAATAAAAATAAAAGGGGGTTTATAAAGTGTGTGTGGTGGGAGGGGAGGAAGAGTACTTGTATGTAACCAAAAAAAAAAAAGTCAACGTGGTAAATAGAATTCCACTGCCAAACTCGGAGGTATATGTTTTTAATATAGGGTGATGGCCTTAGCCTGCTAGGCCTGTCCTTGCTTATAATTAGCAATTTTTGCTTCTGATAGAAATGAAGTGGTTCTTGCGTGTAACATTTACGTACCATAGTTCTTGTTCTTTGCAAGTATCTTGTTACTGCAGTGGGGATGAGAATGTTTAGTTCAAGCTGTAAATTTTAACACTACGAAACTGCCACCTAAAGATATTTCTATTAAAGTTGCTGAGTGACCTGTTAACTGACATCTCGTTATTCAGCTTGTATGCAAATCTTTATTTTTAAGCTCTTGAGAGATGCTCAAGCCATGTTTTGTGACCACTGCTGTGTTGTTTCGTACTCCCCCTGTAAAGTGGCATTTGGAAGGGAATACAGGATATGTTAAATGTAGCACACAATTTGGCACTTCAAGACTACTGTAAGACAAATTAATGGATTAAGCATACATAGAGCAATAAATTCCTGGAATTTTATCCTTTGTGTGAGAAAATATCACATTTATTTGTTTAATGCTTAAATTCTCATTTGACTGTTTTTAGCTCAGCTCTGTAGCCCAGATCTGTGAAAGGGCTCCCCTCCAGAGGAACGGATCCAAGAGGGAATGCCAGACTTAATGGCAAGCAGGATCAGCACTGGCGGTTAGATCTGTTGCAGCAATGAGTCATGAAATCTGCCTGCATATGATTCATATTTGGCTTTTAAAATTGATGTTCAGGATGAAAGCTGTAGATCAGCTGTAGATTCTGTAGTTGTATAAACTGCTGTGTGCACTGTACTCCAGGTGACAGCCTTCACTCCTGCTACCAGGTACAGTTTATGTGGAAAACTCTTCTGTGCTACTCCAGTCCTTCTAAGCTAGTGGGATTTCATTTATACATGTCTCCTACAAGTGTAATCAGACTTCAGCCGTATCACCAGCAGGCTGGAGCTAAAGTCTGTCTCAACAGCCGCATAATACCTTTTGGCAATTCTGCTGGTCACTGCAATAGTTGTTGCATCTAAGTGCTGATCATAACATCTCAAAGAACTAGTTTAAGTGGAAGCCTTATCTAATACCTTTTGTCCTGTCTCATCTCTATCACTTAAGTATTTGTGTTTCCTCATTGCCTGTTGTGTCAGACCCCAAATACTGTTGGGTTTTTGTTTTTTTCCACACAGTGAGCAGTTTCTTTTCTCAGCTGCTTGGAGTGTGAAATCCCTCTGCCTTGTTAAGTAGGGGGCTCACTGTTTCTCAGAATGTACTTTTGGTTTACCTTTGTAAATCCAGTGTCACATACCTCAGAATTAAACCTTGGCTTGAGAAGAAGGATGTTCCCTCTTTTCTTTGCTGTATACAGAGAAAGGATGTTAGTATTGAGCTTCATATAGTCTCACAGGTTAAACGGTCTTTCCTGTAACTTCCTTACTTCCACAGCCAGTCTCCTCATCAGTATTGTTTTCTAACCCAAGAACAGTAGAAATAGAAGTTTTGTCACATACCAAATCTAGAGCAACTGCTGATCATAATCAGATGCCTTGAACTAAAATCCTTGAGTAGTTTTTTTTTTTATTCTTACTGTATGGCACAGTGTCCTTTGGAGTAACATCTGAAGTTAGTTGGCATGTTGCTATGCTTTCCAACAGCAAGCTGCAAACTTTTGAAGGTGGTGTGGTGTTGTGTTTAGCAGATAAAGAAAGATGCTTAGTCTGAAGTCATGCACTTCTGTTACCCATTGTAAGGTCTTTTGCTGCTGACTATAGATCCAGCCTTTTCACAGGTTTGAGAGCAGTGGAAGTAAGGCACGTGAGTAATTCTGCTCAAGTTAACATGACTTCACATTTGGAGATGATTCAGTGGTGCAGATTTTAAGCTGTAATCTCCCCACCAAAAAGTCAAAAACATTGGGAAGTCAACAACTTCCCACTTAAAATAGAAGCAAGGACCTTGAAGTCATATTATTGCATTCTGTCCCTGTTTTTTAACTCCTTCAACTAGATTTAATGAAATCGTACCTTAATCACTTCTGGCAAGGGTCTCTTAATGACGACTTTTTCCCCCAGGAAAGAGAGTAAGGGGAGGATCAGGACTTCAGATACACCAGGGGACTGACAGCCAATGTAACCTTGTTTCAATTTCATATATTCAGCTGTTAATGAACAGTTATGAATAGGCATATTAGCTTTATTTAAAACATTGACACATGGAGTTCTTTAACAAGTACTGACAGCTGACAAGAAGACAGATGTACCATGAACGTCTCCAGCCTTGCATATAATTAAGAACCATTAACATGTGTGTGACATACTGTAAAATAAGTAAGGTAGTTTCCTGCTCTGCCCAAGGCTGCTCTGGGGCAGTGGGGTTCAGTGGTTGTGAGTGCAGGGCCGTCCCTACAGCTCTGCTTGAGAAACTCCGTGAGCACGTGCTGAAGAGGTGCATTTTGCAGCTCGAGGCTCTGCTGCCACTCCTGGAAACAGCTGCTCAGGCTGCAAGGTCAAGGTAGGAGTGTGGACGAAGCGTTAATGTTGAATGTTTCAGAGCTTTCATGGGGTTATATAGGGGGCTGTTTCTCAGCCCCTGACAGCCATCTTTCAAATCAATCCTGTCCAACAAACCCAGTCGCAATCGGAGCTGCATTTGTTCCCTGGAAATAGCTGTGCAGGGCCACGAGATGGCGTGCAATAGTTCTTGCTGAATTTACGGGATTAGGCTCAGCAATGAGGGAGGGTGGGTGGTTCCCGCCCCCGCCCAGCAGCAACTGTAGTCAAATGGATGCCAGCTGGATGCTGAATGATAGTACTTTAAGGAATCGCACATAACTAAACCAACTGATTTGAAGGCTGAAATGGGCTGAGCTTAAGCTATTTCTAAATTCTAGAATTTTGCTGGCAGTTTGCTGACTTAAGCCAAGCTAACCACGGGGCAGAGTGAAAGTTTGTTTTGAAGAAAGCAGATCCTTACAGGCAGGAACCTGTTCAGGATACCATCATGCTGAAGGAGAGGCCTGGGTAATATTTCCAACTTCTCAGTGATGCAAGTGCTGATTATGGAATTAAATTGAAGGGAGCAGGATAAGAATAATGTTGGATTGTGGCACCCTTTCTTGCTCAATTATACACAGGCTTTGGCTGCACTAGTCAAATAACTGCTTGCAATCGCTCCCTTCCATGGAGGCCCCACTGGCACCATGCTCAGATTCTTTGGTTCATCAGTTGGACACGTAGATTCAGTCTCATTTTAGATTTGAGTCCTGCAATGGTAGGCAAGAATCAGACTGCAAAATAGTTATGAACTACAAACACTTACAGATGAAGAAACAATCTCCTGCTTTGTAGTCATGCTCTGTACGTTCTTCATGGTAGCGCCAGTGGCTTAATACTTATTTGTGCAACCCAGCCCACTATGTCTTGCACTGTGCTTCAAGTTCTAGCAGTAACTTTAGCTCAGAAAGCAAAAATCTTCATACTGATTTGCCTGTAACGTCTGTGGTAGAAACTTTTCTTAGCTGTGGTATAATGGGGAGCCAGCACCTACCACAGCACAGTTTTAAAGTTAAAGACTTAAGGTGCAAGAACCAATCTCAAAAAAACCAAAATCAAACAACCCAGCACCCCAATCAAACAGAAAACTTCATTTAGCTCAGGTGAATCTCCTAACAGTCCTGCCCTGCAGCCCTGCTGAAAGTTAAAGCATAGCAATCTGCCATTTTGTAGAGTATCTAAGTAAGAGATTTACAGATGGTGGCTAGAGAGTTAGTAAGCTGAGCAAGGAACAAACACATCCTTTTCCAGAAGCCTCAATTGGTGTTTATCCTTAGGCCTTGTGAATACATTTTGTTGCCAGGGTGCAGCTAGCAAATCAGAATTTCACTTGGGTGGATGACTGGTGTTTCTTAGGAACAGCCTTTGCACATTATTTCAGTTGCAAGTTAGTACCAAAGAGCTGGTTTTGTGCTATGACATACTTGGCATAACTGCATTAAGACTTAGAGTTCAAAGGCAACAGATCTGGCATGTGGAGACCTGCTTTGGCTGAGAAAGGTTAGGTGGGGTGCATGGTTTTGCTACCTTACGGCAGGAAGGTGCAGTCCTGTCTCTGTCCATTGGCCACACGCCTGCCTCTCCACTGCTTGCCCTTGCACCTGGAAAGGCAGAATTTTGCTGTAAGAGGAGGCTGCAAACATTACTGTGCACTGACGAGCTGACTATAGCCCTATCAACTAATCATATTCTCAGCCTTGGAACGCTCATCCTGTGGGATCAAAAGGTAGGTTTCATCCTTAGTTGTGCAATGTAGTGTTTTTAATCTCTGAACGGTTTCCTGTATGAGGTTCACAGTTAATCCATCTTAAAAGCTGTATGCCAGCATTGCTCAGCTCACCCATAAGGCAGAGCTTCAGAGACCACAGAGGTCAGGCTCACCTTGGGCAACCCATGGCAACCGTGAGAGCCACTTCTGCAAACAAAACAACCCATTTTAATAACAGTCCACTTGTCTGAGAGCTGTTTACTCTGCCAGCAAGTGGTTGCATATTCACATACTTTGCTCATGGCCCTTGCAGCTTAGGTGAGCTATGAAACTCCAACAGGAGCTAAAAAAAGGAAAAGAGTGATGAACTCCAGCTGCTAAGTCTATAATCAACATAGGCTTGCTAGTTGTGTAAGAAAATACCGCAATGTAAGATTACAATATTAGCAAAAGCGTTGCAGAGCTATAAGCTTTATGTTTGATGAGGGGCAGTGGATATAATGGGGTTCACTGAGGGTCAACTGGTCTGGACCTTCTGATGTGCTGCCTGGATCCTGCTCCCTGAAGATATCTCTTCCCAGCCCTTACAACTTATCAGTCAACATCCTCTGCTGGAAGCTTTCATGAACAAACAGCTCATCTCAGTGTTTTTTCTCCATTAGAACAATCACAAATAACAAATCTTCAGCCGACACCACTACATTCTCACCTGGTATAACAGAAATTAGCTTCCAGTTCTTTGCACTGGAGAGAGGCAGTGCATAGAGACAGTTCCGTAGCTAAGATTTGGCAGTGAGCATTTGCTACCATCTCACCTTTAACCTTCAAGTTGATTTCCCCTGAAAATCTGTTTTCAGAGTCTTCAAAACAGTCTTTAAAAACAAACTGAAGATTTCAAACCTCCCATCCTGGCATTTCTAAGAACCCATTGCAAGGGCTTGGAGCTGTGCACGTACCATGTGCTTGGGTTGGCACCTACCATCAGTCAGCGCTTAAACAATCTAAACAAAGAATCTGGGAACAGAAGCTAACTCAGAAAAATAGTATAACTTAAGAAACATTAGAACTTGTAAACAAAAGTTGACATTTTTATAAACAGCAGCTCAGTATTAACAGTTACTAGGCATCAGTCAAGTTTTATCAGCTGTAATGCTAAAAGCTAGAACTGTAAGAGCAGGTATGAGAAGCTATTATTGCACAACACTGTTTATGCCCTCAGGTGTTTGTGTTCACATGAAACAGGGAACAGAACAAGTGTGGTCCCAGGCAGTGACACTACTTTACCAAAGCTCAGAAATCTGACAATGGGAGATGTTTTTGTACATATAAACAGTACTTGGGTAAAACCCTTTTAGAGAGCGACTGCAACTGCTAAGAAAATAGAAACCAACAGGAAGTCTGCGTATTGCCAAACAACATGCTGGGCACTGGAAATGGCTGAATTTGTAAAACAATTACCTTTTGTTTCAAGGTTACATTTTTATTTGAAACAGATTTCTTACCCATCTTACCAGTAACACCTATTCAGAGAGAAGACAAAAAAAGCCAAAAAAAACATACTTGCTTTCTGGGTAGTAACTGTTTAATAATGAAAAGGAACTTACTGTTCCTAACTCACTTTTTGACTGCTTTACTGCAAAAAAATTGTAACAAAAATAGGGTTTTTCTGGATTGCACTGTGCTTCTGAATATTTTTAGCCTAGAAGTACGCATCATAAAGGAGTAGGAAGACTGTGAGGAATTTGGGGTGAAATATCAAGAACTCTGAGGAACTGAACCAAATATTTTTCAAATGCTCCTTGGAAACTGCCATACGTCACTCATATGGAGGCATGCTCACGCATCTTTACTTGGCAGATTCACATTGATGGGGTTCAGTATAAGCACAGTCTGCTCCAGAGTCTCACCAACTTGCAGAACTACTTGCTTCAGCCTTGAATCCTGCCCTCGCAATGCCTACCTGTCAGCCCACAAACTTCTGCCTTCAACAGCTCACCACCATCTCTCACTAAGTACATTACTAGTGTATTACATTCTTTAAAGGACTTGCTGCCTTGACAGCTGCTGCCATATCCCATGCTATAGAAGTAACACTTCAGAATAGGGCCTGAGGGTGTATGTGACCTGTATCATCTTCCCTCTCTTTTCTCTCTTCACCTTATTCCCCATGTAATTTCTAGATGTGGTCTTGCAGTATCATTCAGAAAGAGTTGTTAAAAACACAGCAAAATTTCTTGTGGTGTATAGGGAGAGAGATGCTGAAGGAGAGCTGTTAAAGGACAGAAGCCAGATGGCTTTCCCCTTACTAATCACTGCATTTGGCACTCTGCTTGGCTACTCCACTGAGCAGAGAGGTCCTACTGTCACCCCTTGCCTAGGACTCATTTGCCATCCTCCCATGGCAAGTTCCCATGCTTTTTGAACTACTTCTTCTTGGACGTCCCAAGAAAGAAGCAGAAGTCAGCACCCACATCGACTGCCTGGTGTACTCTGCACACCCTGGTCAGCCCCTCTTCAGCTGCAGCCTGTGCTCCATGTCAGAGCTCTGCAGCTTCTGCAGAAGATGAGGTCTGGCCTGGGGGGCGGATCATGAGTCAGCTGGTGGGCAAGAGTGCCCACAGACATTGCCCCGCACCGACACCCAAGGCACCACATCCCATCACTGTGAAGGCACAGCAGCAGTTTTCAAGAGTCAGATTAGCAACAAGCAGCTCACTCACACTCACATCTTTTGCTTGCTAAAGGTGAGGAACCACACTGTCTTCAAGGAAAACTCTTCAAAGGGATTAAGAGTAGTAGAAAACTGTTGTTACTGCACACAGGGCTGAACCTGAATAACCTTTATGACTGATTGTGATGCTGAGAACAGCTCATGAGCCCAGTGCAGTTTCAAGTGCAAGGTCTTTGCTCCTAGCCCCCTGTGCTATGCAAGGGGGGACATTGGCTGTTTAAACAACAGGTGCACATCACTAGAGGAGGGTATTTTTGATAAGTCTTATATGCATTTCCATATAAAGACTAGAAATGTGCTTTCTGAAACATAGACAGTATTTAAATTAATTAGGCAAATAACAAATAATGCCCTCAGCCTTTTGCCTGCAGCAATCTCTGAGTGCTGGGCATATGGCGCCTTTCCAGACCTCGTGCAGCCAGTGAGGCAGAGCTGCTGATTATTATTTCACCCACCTTTGGCAGGAAATAAAACATCTGTTTAATCCTGACAGTGGGACTCCCCAGCAGATAAACTAAGATGGTTAGAAAGGAATGTAATTGAAAATCATGTTTGAGATATCAGAAGGCATTGATGACAGACTTTTCAAATCTGACAAGACTTCAGTCACTGATATTTTGAGAGCTGTGGGATTTTTCATGGCTGTAGCCAGTCAGGACCTCTGTTTCACAGCTCAGAAGGAAATCTTGCTTTTGAAAAAGGGCATCTTTTCAGCTGGACTCAAGGGACAAGTGGTTGTGGCTCTGGACTGCTCACAAGTGGAGCAGCTGTAATCGCTGCTGCTCTCAGTCCCTCTGGTTACCAATGGTATTTCTCGTTGCTGTTTAACCACAAGGCAGTGTTAAGTGCTTTGAACACTTGGACTATCAATGTGGAAAAGCAGCATAAGCACACATGTCATTCTGTGAAATATATAAGCAGATGAAGATATTTTTGGGGGTGTGGAACAACTTCTAAAATGATCTGTTCCCCTGGAAAGTTAAAACCAGTATTATTGACTATGAATGAGTAGCCAGTGGGCTGACTGAATACCTCAGCTAGGCAGTGATGAAGGGGAAGCACAGCCGCGTGTTTCACCTCCTAGAACAGCAAGAAACGCCTAAGCAGTTGAAAGAGGCAGCCTCAAAAAGAGGGAGGGGTATTTACTGCAAGTGATATAGCTGGAGTGGTCCAGTAAAACTGAGCAAAAGGAAGTTTAGACCAAATGCTTGTAATAATTCCTATGTCTCAGATTAATGTGCAAAACAGTCTTAGCAGGGAAGTGTTCAAATCGCCTTCCAGAAAAGGGCAACCCAAAGAATAAGCCTGTGCTGAATTACTGGAGCAAGATGAAAAACATTTGCTGTTTTGTGGGATTCATCTCACTCTACCCTCTTCATATCCAGCAGAGCCTGCTCACAGACACTTTGAACTGGTGCTCCTCTTTGAACTGGTTTGGCTCAGTGGGTGGATGGCCATTTAGTTAGCAATGGTCACTTTGGAGGGAGGAGGGTTTGGGGAATCTATTCTATGGGCAGTCACTGAGAACAGATTCCAGCTGGCTGCAAGCACTCCCACTAGGATGTGAAGTCTTAAGTGTGAACAGCGAAGTCTTAAGTGAATGATGCTTCTGAGCGCCCTTGTCAGCCAGTGAGCTCAAGCACCTTGGCACACATGGCAGCACTGAAATGTACGGTCTGTCACTGTGCTGCCTCTTAGGAAACAGCTGATTTTGCTGCAGTTTGCAGCAACAGATCTGGACTAAGACCTCCAAAAATCCATTTGAGGCAGTAGTACCTAATAAAAGGAGCCTGAGTCCAACCAAAGACAAACTGAAAAACAAAATGGGTGAACTCGACTTTGCCTATTGCACCCACTTCTCTACTGGCTTTGACTGGGTCCAAAAAAATGTCCAGCCCCTGCTGCTGCAGGAAGCTGTTGTCCTTTGCTCAGCCATTAAAATCAGCTATTGGAGCAGAGCTATAAGAGAGGCTGCTGCTCTGGTGATGGCCTCAGAGCTTTGAAGGCCAGGCAAGATGATTACCATCTTCCACCCTGACCTGCCACAGTATGCCCACTGCAAAATGTCACCAAGAGTTCCTGTGCAAGCTTCACATTCCTGGATGAGTTGGAGAGCATACTTTGGGAAGGAACTCAAACTTAGTTCATAGTGGTGGATTATACACCTACTACGATTAAAACTCCTGCTGTGTTTTGTTTCCCTAACTGGAAGTAAGGGGCAAGCTTTTCTTTCCCGTTATGATCTTTGTAATACTGTATGAAATGGCATTTTTTTCAAGAGTACACTGCAAAGAGTGCCTTGCTTGACTGTTGGCCACACATTCACAGGTGTCTTTTCTGTCAGTTATTGATGCTATCAAGAAAGCTGCAGCCCTTAAAAGGCTTCCAGCTGAATTTAAGCTCCAGGCCATATACTTTCTCTCTGCAGGGTAACTTTTACCATCAAATCTCACTGGAACAAGAACGCTTTAAAACTAGGAAAAAATGAATGAGGAAATCAGTGATACCAATTATACAGCAAATGAAGATAAGTCCCTCTGTCTCATTAGCACTGTTTAATTATGCTTGGATTCAAATTCTAAATATAGTTCATAAGCATTCACAAGGGCAAGTGTTTGCTTCCAGTGTTGTAATCCTGTCCATATCTAATACTTCCCTCTCCTTTAAGATCAACAGTTTTAAGGACCTGTCTACTTGAGTCATAAAGAAGGAACATGCTGACATGTCACCCTTAGAAGTGAAAATGTTGGTTAAGCAATGGTTTATGTTTGACATTTGCATTGCTCTGAGACTCCAGAGGTCTCAGCTGACTTTTCAGCTTCCTGTACTAGGTCTGTGTGAACACATGGAGAGAGTCCTTGCTACAGGGTCCTACACGCTTAACAAGGCAGAGGCAGTATACTTGCAATATGCTTGTGTGTATATATTAATATGTGTATGTGTCAGTCTGTCTATCTGTCTGTCTACGTCTTTAAATGCAAAGCATTAAAGTTTGCAGGAATTTGAGTTATTTACCCAGTCTAGGTCAAGCACTTGACCCAATCCATCCCTCTTTGGGATTACTTTTAACCTCTTTACCAGTTTATCACTGCAAACCTGGTAACAAATATTATTTCTAACTACTTGGTCCAGTTACTAGTAGATTTCAGCAGGATTTGAGAAAGCCCCCCCTAAATATCTGGGTCTTCTGCCAAGGGGTTTAGCTGAGAAAAAGTGGAGACTCACTCCCTGGAGAAAAAGCCTCCAGAGCCAGTTCTCTGCTCACCAAGAGGAAGCCTACCCTTAGCCCATGGACAATGTACCTGTCCAAAACATCAGCAAGGGAGTTACTCCAATGTGAGAAAGGTGAAGATTAAACAAGCATTTCTGCACCAGCCAATGCTAAAAGGAGGGAATGGGGCAGTTCAGTGGGGAGGAGAAAGCAAACACCCTTTTTCCCTTCCCAGTCTGGTTATAAATTCACAGTGTTAAGAAGCTCCATCTAAGAAGACAAACATTTCCAAAACATCATCAGCATTTCTCAAAGCACAGTGAGTGCAGACATGCTGCCTAGCATGGCACCAGTCTGCTAATCCTTCATCAGTGGTTTTGTTTGACTCTGAAATACTATTAATTAATCTAACCACATGTAAAGACTATTGATCAAGTGAGAATTTTACTGCCCTCGAAACTACAAGTTTGTTGCACTTATGAAAACATTTTACATTTGCATCCTGGATTCATACGTATCTGCCAAGAACAGATGTAATTGCTTAGTCACAGTGCACAAAAGGCATCTGATGCTCAGTGTAGGCTCAGCTTTGGGTGTCCAAAGGACAGCAAACATAGATGCAGTATTAGATATGAGCTTCAGATGCTTGAATTTGTGCAGGACCTATAGGAATAATCACTTTCATGCCCATGGGATATGGGATAATTAGAACACCAGGTTCTTCCTACATTAGTTTAGTCAAGGAATGCTTAAAAAAAATGGTGTTTTTTTGTAACTCCTACGCTCTAGAGGTAATTATGCAGAAGAGGAGCTGAATGCTTAAATGCTGGTAGCACCCAGATTGCTGTGATAGCAGCTGTGATTATTGATGTTTCTTGGAAATTTTGGTTCTGTGTAATCCCTCAGCAGACAGTACAGTCCAACATGGACTGTGTGCTAGGTCTCTCTCATATGCTAAAAAAAGAATTGGCTTGGTCAAGTATTTGCGTGATGGCACAAAAGAAACACTAAACTAACCAGCTACCTGAGGGCCCCACAGGAAGTGGTGTTGACTCCCAGGGGGGTGTTTCCTATGTCTCCTACTGGTGGCTTTGCCTGCTGCTGCAAAGCATCTCTGCTGTTTGCTGTCGGGTGAAAGATCACCTCTCCTCATCCTCTTGCCCTCCTCTGAACACAACTAATTTTGGTCAGTGAATGAAGCTAGTATGCCACCCACAAGGGCAGGATTAATAGCTGTTTTGTGGAGGAATGCTCTTTGTTCCAAGCTCTGGCTGAAAAGTTTCCTCCTTGTCAAACCAAGCAGAGACCCACAGACAACACTGAAAGCAGACTCTAATCTCTGGCAGTTTAGAGGGGTGTAGTGCAAACATGAAAGAACATAACTGCTGGATGCAACTCATTGCTTTAATGAGAACATGCCCTTGGGGTTTATGACAAACAAATTCCAGTTGCTTTATTGCATTGTGTCTGAATTTCCCCCTGTCGTTTCAGCTGGATACAGCACACTGTTGGATCGTGCCTGGAGAAGGAAGCTATTTGTGTAACTGTGGATGGAAGGAGAAAACCCCTGGCAAGATGTCCACACAATGAACAATTGAGAATACTGGTAGGGTAGCCTCATTAAGAGAGGTGCTCCTCCCAAGGGAAAGCCAGAGCACCAAAGCCCAGCTGTGAGGGTAAGCCTGCCTCTGGGGAAGCCCCTCTTCCTCCAGGGGCTCTAGAGGGAGCACAGCCTGGCAGCGGGGCAGCCTGAGCTGAAAGTGAAGACCTGTCCTGCACCAAGCTAAGACACTGCCATTTCCAAAAGTGTCTCTCCCTCTGCTTCCATGCCCACCTGCGCCCACACCCATGTGGCTGCTTGCAGCCTTGGGTCAGCTCTCAGTCCTGGCTGAGAAGTAACCCAGGCAGAAAGAACGCTGCATTTTCACCCAGGTCTGCCCGCTGATGAGACCTAGCACACAGCTGCATGGTGGATGGTCTGGAGGCAAGCGCAGCAGTGGGTGTGCAGAGCTCAGGGGTGAGCTCTGGGTTAACTTACACTGATGGCAAGAAACACATCTCCAGCTAGGACTTTAAACCTGAGTGGTATCAAACCCTGGAGGAAGACCAAGAGCATCATAGCTCTCACACTTTAGCCCAGTAGTATAAAATAGCATTTTTCCCTCCAGACACACAAATGAGTGCAAAACATTTTAAATTATTAAGATAGACATTTCTAACACACAACCATACCCTAATGAATCAACTTATGTGAAGTACTTGGATAATTTTCACATCAAATATTTGCCTTAGGTCAAAAATACAACAAAATCTTTAATGCTAAAAGGATATTTAATTGCCCTAAAACACAACAGCCATGCTATTAGTATTAGTAACTACTACATTATTTTAAAGTGAAAAACTCTCTTGCAGATCATATACTGTAGTAGCTATCAGTTTCTTTCACCATGTTAGAGATCAGTTTAGAACTACATCCTTTCATTAATTCAACTTTATCAGCACAATGTCCTAGGAATAACGTGTTAGAAATCATAAGCAGTGACCATCACAAGGAAATGTGTGACCTGAAAATGATAAAATGATACTTCAAAAGGCTTCTTAGTTGTGATTATCATAGAATGGTTTGGGTTGGAAGGGACCTTAAAGATCATCTAGTTCCAACCCCCCTGCCATGGGTAGGGACACCTTCCAGTAGAAGGGGTTGCTCAAAGCCCCATCTGACCTGGCCTTGAACACTTCCAGGGATGGGGCATCTATAACTTGTCTGGGCAACCTATGCCAATGCCTCACCACCCTCGTAGTGAGGAGTTTCTTCCTTACATCTAATACAGAGCTACCCTCTTTCAGTTTAAGGCCATTACCCCTTGTCCTGTCACTCCATGCCCTTGTAAAAGGCCTCTCTCCAGCTTTCTTGTAGGTCCCCTTGAGGTACTGGAAGGCGGCAGTGAGGTCTCCCTGGAGCCTTCTCTTCTCCAGGCTGAACAACCCCAGCTCTCTCAGTTTGTCTTCATAGCAGAGGGGCTCCAGCCCTCTGATCATCTTCATTGAATCGAATCGTGTCATTTCAAATGACAAGAATGGCAGTAATAAGAATAAAGCCCAGAGCAGAGCAAAGAGCTGAATTACAATATTTCCAGCCATTTTCAATTATAAATATATTCTGTGAATATTGCTTCAAACTATTAGGTATCAATCAATGCATTTTATAGATTCATCCACTATCTGAGCACCTAAAAGTCTGAAGTTTCTTGATAAAAGGCTAGGGCTTGATACAAAATTTGGGAGACAAAATTCAGAATTGTTAGAGTTAAGTTATTTTATGGATCTTTTTCCCAGACCCTGCAACTCAATACTGCTGTGAACTCCAAACAGAAGCCAAGCTTCACTCGAGGAGCTTTGATTCTTATTTTCAGACTGTTGCTCCAAGTCAGATGGATTGTAAAAACTGCTAAGTTTTCACCCACCCTTTGTTATAAGCTACTCCTTCCTGCTTTACATAAACTATAGGAGAAAGTTTTCTCTAAGTATTTGTTGAAACGATGGCTAGCCAAGTACAGCCAAATACTAGCAAATACCAATACCCCATGCCAATTCCTAGGAAAATTAGTGTCATTAGTATTTAAATCCTCTGCCTGTAGAGAAGCCCTGGTCCAATATCCCAGAAGGATGAGCAGTCCTGACAGCTCAGTCACATCATCAGCTGCTCTGATATTGCCACGCCCAAGCACAGTGTCAGGCCAGTGTGAGGTGCAGATCAAATATAAGCAGATGGTAGCAGTCTGAATTTGCCTTCTTTTGGCATTTGCCATCTAGTGGGTGCTGGCAAACTGTGTGCTTCCTTCTCCCCTGGGCTGCTAGCAAGTATGTCTGATGCAGATCTCCAGTGGCAAGCTGAGATTTGATCTACCTCCCTGATTTTGGGAGGGGGCAAATTTATGAGCCGCAACGTGTTGTTTATAAAGTCATGATGGTTCAGGCACCACTACTTCCCCCTTGTGCCCTGGGCTTGCTTTCTGTATATCTGAATATGAAACACAGTGTAAAACTTTGCCACTAGCTATTCACCTTATATCTACTCAGTGCATAGTGGCTGAGGCTGAAAGTGTTCTGGGCATACAGCAAGCTATCTATGTGAGCAGAGCTGAAGTTTCATTTCAGTCACACCATCCGTCTGGAGCCTTGCCTAGCTGACTCCTGCTTGCTTTTCCTCAATTTCAAATAGGAATGGCTCATATTGGCTTTTCTCCATTATCTCTTTGCCCCATCTGTGTTGCTCCTTAGTACAAAACTAGCAAAATCCTTTGCAACCTAAGTAATCCTTTGCAAAACCCGAAAGGAGAAAAACATGACCTGAGTCACAAAATGAAAAAAAGGAGGCCTTCACATTGCTGCCTGATGTTAACAGAGCACATCAAAGCATGCCCCAAAATAGAAAAGCTATCTCAACATAATTCAGCTGAATTCCTCTCAGTTGTCTCTGAGATAGAGAAAAAAACCCAATCTTTGCAGTTTTCACCATTAGGACCATGTTTTGTTTAACATGCTACCTATATATTAAGGTTTTCATTTTACCAACATATTAAGGTATTAAAAGTTAAAAAGGATTAAACACACAGGAATTCTGACAGATGATAAAGGACAGGAGAGGAGTAGTTCTTCTATTTTATCTGTATGGGTACACCTTTATGATATGCTAATTTGTTAGATTGGAATGCCTTTGGGCTCAGTAATGAAACTGTCCTGACATCTGACAGCTCTAAGAAGACAATTTATGAGACCAAGCTCAGCATCTGATACATCCTTATGTAACCCTACAAGCAACATGAGGATTTTGTGGTATCATATAAATATACGTGAATTGACATTTAACCAATGGAATAAAATGTTCCAAACTCACTATGGGCAAGTGCTTATGTGTCGTTTGCCAGCTAATATGTTACTTACCTGGCTTTGCAATAGAAGGGCATGCAGGGAAGGTATTCCAATGCTCAAATCATTGATGAGAGCTCTGCCAGCTGCCAATGAGCCACAGCTGCAAGCCTGAAAAGAACCATTTGTGCACTAGTTAGGGTGATTATTTTTGTCATGAAGAAAATTTTCCATTATGCAAATGTACAAAGCTGTGCAATAACTCTTCATGTGGCTGTTTAGAGGGACAAACCTAGGCGAGTGAAAGAAGCTGCACCTCCTCGCTAAGTCAGCCCCGTGTATGTGACCATTTGGCAGGTCCTGTTCCTCTGTCATGCTCAGCCCAAGGGTGGATGGGGTAAAAGGCAGAAGCCTGGGAGCATGAGGGAACACGTTTGACAACTTTGAATCCTTTAAGTTCTTGCTAGTCCCATTGGTTTTAGGGGAAACTGCTGTTCTACCAATGAAGGCAAGCAAAGATCTACTGGATCTGCTCACACATGCACAAAGCAGCGCAGTTCTTGGTACTCTGTCCTGTAAAGCCCTTACCAATAATAACAGGGAGTCAGTTCCCTTTTCCAGTTTTCCTTCCGGGCCTGCTGAAGTCATGAGCCTGTCCCAACAGGTTAAGACACAAGAAACTGTATTTCCTGTCTTTGTCTTGCATTCACACCACTGAGAACTCTTTTCTGGAAGCGTTAGTGCGGTAAGAATAGGAAAGAGCTCAGGCTGCAAAATTAAAATTTTGGATTCAAATAGTGTATTCAAATAGTATTTCTCAAGGCCTTGTGCACATCAATCCACTATTACACGGATACCTACAGGAATCTTTGCTAGCAGTCCAACTGCTGACCACTGCACGTTTCAGGAATGCATCCTGCACACATCATGGACTGTGGCTACACAGTGACATCCTGGAGCCCTCCTGGGCACAGCAACAGCCCAGCTGTCCTAGAAGTTGCAAGGCCAGTGCCTGAGGCCTGGTAGATGCACATTTAAGCATCACAGAGTCTCTTTTTCTACCAGCCCCAGTTCCAATTATTTCATTGCAGTGAAAGGTGTGCACACAATATATACATTTGGGTTAAAAGGCATTTGGGTAACAGGAGACACATATTGCCAGATCCTACCTAGGAGTACTACAGTCTGAAATCTCATCTTTGCATATATTACATACCAGCCATGGACTTGTAGATGTGTGTAGCACTTTCAACCCTTCACCTGGAATCATCACAAAAATAAACCCTATGCTTGTACATACAGCCAATGCATTCAACTTAATATACTGCCTTTCATAGAGCTGCATACGATTGATTTTCTAACTATCATAGTTCTGTATTAGTGAACAATATTTAGAAGGGGCTGGTTTGAGAGTACATAAAGACTCCTTTCCTTCTGTCCTGAACTATAAATATTTCAGAATTTCAACATTAAAAATAAACTAGGATATTGATTCAGCAAGGTACTGACAGTTACTTCTAAGTGCTGAAGCACTGGATCGTGCTTATGTCTTTTTGATCCATAGCTGCTCCTGGACCTTACTGAAGTCAATGGCTCTGCTAAGGACTGTCCTTCCAGTCTCGGTGAAGGGAGCACTTATGCAAGCCCCATGTACATCAATGCTAAAAATAACAGGAAGTCACAACCCCAGACCACCTGCAAAACTGATTTGAACCCTGTATACGGGTAAACAGGTTTTCCAAGAGTAACAGCAAACACAAGGGTGATGTCCAGGTACTGCTTATGTTTTTTATACTGAAAATACAACTGCCAGACTACAAAAACAGTGCCAGGCTTGCGGCTGAGGCCATGGCATTCTCTTCCTGGGAAACAGTTGTTTCACTGGGCTGCAGAGTTGTGCTCTGCTGAATACTATGGCATAGCCTCCACACAGAAGCAAGAAAACACCGTACTTCTCTAGCTGACCTGCTGGTCTGATAATAGCACATCCTCTGAGGATATATCAAATGTGGTCTTGATCTCCATCACTTTTTAAACAGAAAACCCCCTGTGTGTGTGTTAATGTTGCACAGAAGATACCCCAGGTTTGCACAAGGGGATTCTGAAATGTAAACATTGTGTAACTTCTTAATGATACCTGTTTAGCTCTAGAGACACCAGATACAAAAAAGATTTCTAGGGAAAGCATTATCCCTTGATTTATGCATAGAATTTTACTGGCTTGGGAAACATAGCACAATGAAAAGATCACAAGGTGACTCAGTTACTTAGAGCAAAATAGAAAAAAAATATTTCTTCAACAGCAAGTTTCCCTTACATTCTGTTGGAGTTGAATATCTGAAATAAATAATGCAAGAACTTCACTTGTTCAGAGGATAATAATCTTAATTCAAAGGAATACTCAAGAAGCATGCATGAAGTTCAAAACTGAATACATGGAGGTACACAGAAAGCAAGGCTCATGCACTACACATGCCACTGACTCTTTGTGCTATAATGCATATGATCAGAAATAATAGGCTTAATAAGCAGCAAGGACGGCATGCTAGGAAAAAACTGGAGTATATTGCTTGGTAAGTAATGCAGCCTTCACTGATGGGCATCTTTAAGGATAAGGTGGACAAGTTTGTCAGGATATAAATAAACTTGAGCTAAACTTGGGTACTGGCAGAGACTGGAGAGCTTTTCAGGAACGCTTGCCTAGTAAGTGTGGAGGATCAAGTAAAACTTGTTTTTTTTGTGTGGAAAGGGCACCTGGAACTACATTGGCCTCAGGTGGTGGGTATATAATGCCAGGCCCCCAGGCTGGCTGGTGACTCAGGGGGAGCTCTGTTTATCTTACTAGATTCCTTTAATCAATCTGCGATCACAGACATGAAATTGCTGGATTATTCATTATCTCTGTGAAAATGTTTACAGTCTGATCTTTCCTACAAACACAACACAGCCCTCAACTCTACAATCCATGGCTACTGGAGCCGGGTAAGCTCCACGCCTCCGGAGAGGTATATACACCCCAAAGCTCAGGGCAGGGTTGCACTGGGACTGTGGAAGCGACAGTGCCCTGGCCCTGGCGACATGGCAGCCGGCAGCACAGGGTGCGAGACCGCCACCGCGGAACACGGCCACTCTGCGGTGCCAAGCACCTCGCCTGCGAAAGCAGGGGCCTCCCTCCGACCGCACTCGATAAGCAAGAAAAAATATTAAAAAAACACAGCCGTAATTGTGAATCTGTGTTTTAGACACCAAAAATCAGGAGACTCTCTTACCGCTCTGCCTCCAAATCTTGAGGCTGCCGGGTCTCCCTTCCCAACGCAACGCCCCACTTCTGGGAAAAAATCAGCAAGTCCTGAGGGCTCCTTGAAGAGAAGTAACTGTCCCGGAGACACCTCTCGCCCTTCCCGGCGGGCTGTTCCCGCCCTCCGCACAACACCTGGCGGGAGGGGGGGCGGGAGGGGGGGCGGGAGGGGGGGCGGGGCCACCGGCCGCCCAGCTGGGGCCCCTCAGGGCCACCGCGCGCCGAGGCTGAGCCTGGCGGGAGCCGCTTCAGCCCAGCAGGGCTGGGATCTGGAGCAGGGCTGGAGCTTGCCTGGGATCTGGAGCTTGCCTGGGATCTGGAGCAGGGCTGTGCACCTGGTTGGCTCCCCGCATGTCCCGCCAGGCCGGGAGAGCTGTGGGGTAGGGAAGACCGGCCTGGCCAGGCTAGTGGTGTGGGGTACTTAATTATTCTATTGGCTTTTTACTTGTAGTTAAGAGTTTGCTTTAAATAGCGAAGTGTAGCTCAGTGATATGGTTAGCTGATTGACCCTTACTTGAAATGCAAAAACACGCAATGAAAACCTTGAAATTTCAACTGTCATTGTTTATTACTGTTTTGGCTACATTCTCTACAATTTCAGCAGCATTTTAGAGAGACAGTAAATGTTTCTTATATACAATGAAAACAAAATGGCTTGCAACATCAGAAACAAGAGCAACAGTTTAACTGTACAATACTAAATGAAAACCTGTGGTACTATAGCCTCCTTCTTCTGTAACATGGACAAAATTACATATAGGTATTCAGCCTCAAGAATGGGATAGTAAAAAGAATAGTGAACGGGGGAGAGATACAATGTTCTGAAAAATAAGTTTCTACCATACAAGGCAGTTAGAAAATGTTTCACATTTTAAAATATCTGTACAAGCCACAAGAAACATTTCCTTGTTGATAGGAACTTCCAGAAACAGAGAATAACCATGAGTAACTTCTACATCTAGTATCAATGCGCTCTGCAGGTTGAGAACGCAATAAACTGACTTAAAGAACTGTACTGTATATTGCCGACACAGATCTGTTTTACATGCCTTGATTGTTAATGAATTACCTATTCTTAATCTCTCTATAACGTACAGTTGACTTGCACTTAAGGAGGTCATTTGATTCTTTCACAGAAGTAAAAGCAACGTCATTTAGCAGCAATTAAAAGCGCCTTGAGGGAGACTTAAAAAAAATACAATATCCAATTAGAAAAAGCCATACTTTAAACATTTGTACAGGAATAAGTTGCTGAAATTTAACTGAAAATGTGACATCTGTACAACAATTTACAATAGAGCTAGAAGGGAATTTATCATTATTCCTGCATAGAACATTATACATGGCCTGTTTTGCATTTGGTTTCATACTGTTGCTTGCTTTTATCAGAAGCCTGGAAAGTTTCACAAGTTTCAATACCACAGCAAGTATAGTATTTTTTAGAAAACCGAGTGGATTTCAAAATTAGCAATCTATTTGAGAAATAAGTACCAGGAATTCCATATCACCCTTCCAATCTAAATTCAGTGAAATACCACCATGGTTTTGGAGGTACAAGCCTGAGTTGCCAAATAAAATACTACAATTTTATCTGAGGAATCTGATACAGAACATCTCTTTGACCATCTCACTCTCCTTCCTTTGGTTTCAAAAGATCAATGTCTTGTAAAGATGGCAGTTTGTTTAGTTTACAACCAGGCACAGAATTTTTCCCGTGTTTTCAAATTTGCGCACTACCCTTTTTTATTTAAATAATGAAAAACTACCCTTCATGTTAGAACTTTCCAGTATCAACCAAATGTACTTTAAGTATTAAAAAGATTATTTACAATGTTCCCCAGAAAAAACTAAAAACCTTTTCTTCAGTCTTAAACACAGTATACCTGTTAAGAGTGTAACAGGCAGTGTCATCCTTCAATGTTTAAAGGTATTTCTCAGAAGGGTACATTTATTCACAGTCCATGATCCATTCCAATCATACAAATGACACTATGTAACAGGACTTCAGCCTGAAAACACAGTTATCAAACTTGTCCTGTGTAAAAACACTCAAATGCTTTCAAGCTCAAGTCTGCATCTGGAAACTACACAAAGGTATCATGCCATACTTCGGCTGGAGAAATTTCAGTACGAAATAATGCTTGAAGTAGGTGGTGTAGGGGATGCTGCTAGCCCAGTCATATGCAAGTTTCCTGAAGAATTTGATCTCCTCATATGAGGAAGAAGATAAGGATCATTAGCCAGCTGGTGGACATCAAATCTATCCTCTTTTCGGTATGCTAAACAGCGTCTGATAAAGGCCTAGGAAAGAAATGTAAAACATTACAATACTATTCCCAAATAATTATGTCTGCTTATAAGCAAACATGCATGTCCTCCAGGATAAACTGGTTCTAAACAAATTCATGTTTTTATGTAATTCAAATCATGACAGTGTAACATTTTACTACTGAGTCCAATGAAAAAATATAATGTCACAGCAGAAAAAAAAAATCAGCAAATTAATTGGCTTCAAATACTCACACTTCCAATGTGTATTTCCATGTTTAGGAACTATATTTACAAGTAAAACATGAGCATCTCACACAATTACAATGATGCATCCCTGAACAGCTTAGTAAAAACCAGCAGCAAACGTCAGAAGATTGAAGAAGTAGAAGCTCCATGGAACTTCTAAAACCTTTCAACTGTGTGGTAGATGAAGAACAGACAGAAGATGCAGGGACAGAATTTCAACACTTTAGTTGACCTTTGACAGCAGACATTGCCACATGTGCCATGACAGCATAGAGCAAAATATGGAATTTGGCAATGGTGGTTGCCATGTCCAATAGGCATTAGGTAACGAATAGACTATTTAAGAAACCACTACCTAGCTAGAACTCCTTTCCCAGGAAAAAAAAAACTTAATCCCATTTGCTTAAAAAATATTTAATCAATTGAAAAATTCTGTAGCTAGGACTGTTCTTGAGACACTACGTTATCCTACGATTAGGTCCATACAATGTACGCCAATCACTTTGTGCTGAAAGTTTCTGTCAAGTCTTATGTCTAGCATACCCAGAACATTTGGTCTCCTGAGAGCTTGGGCTTCAACATTTAATGATAGAAAATCCTTATTATTGCTACAGAACTGATTAGCACATCATTACTTAATTTAGAAATTAATTTAAAAGAATTACATATCTTTTATTTGATAAACCTGTTCAGCTCTTTGTTCTTTGCTCCAATTAAAAACTGCAGATTAAAGGAAAAAAAATCTGTGATAAAAGTTCCTAAGAATCCTGCTAGAATTTACTTCTATCATTTACATATCCAGCACGAACAACGCACAAAACAAAAATCATGCACATCTGTTAATATATATTCAGATGTTTGTGCATATTATGGATTTTAATGAAATTCTTCACAATAAATCCTTCATAATGAATGAATTGTTAAGATTTGTTTGCAATATACTCAGAGTAAAAGTTTGTGTCTAAAATGTTTTTAAAATGCTTCATGCTTCTGTGGCAGTGTGGACACATTACTGTAATGCAAAGGAGAACATTGCACAAAGTAGGAAAAAGTGAGGAAGATCAAAGGACAGTTACAGTCTGAAAACTAACTAACAACGTAATTTCAGGTTCCGTATTTATTTCATCTCCATGTTTTCCCAATCAGAATTTCAGTTTACAATCTGTTATTTTCCAACAGCCAGGCCTATAAATCTGAAAGGCAATTTGGATTCTACACAGTCATCATAAATAGAATGAATTTACAAGTTAGCTTGAAATTGTTTTATACCATTTTCACCAGAGAATAATTTCTCCCTCTCTCTTACAGCTATCGTGACAATGTTAATAAAAGTAGAGAACACTGAAAGCTTATTTTAGTCTTTCAAACAAACAAACAGAATATGGAATACACAGAGAATGTAAAATAAGTTGCCAATTTTCCATGCTGAACTGTCTACTCTTTCCCAACCTCCTCTATATAAAAAATTACTAATGACAAAGAAACACAAAGTTAAAGGACAGGGATATAAACTGTTAACATGTAATGTTATCAGTTATATGATGCATATTTGTCAACTGCATTCAAGGGACAGAATTTTTCCAAATAGGAATCAAGAAACAAAACCAGCAAATAAAAACCTCAACCAAACAAAAAACCCAGGACACACTACAATTCTTCAACCAAAAATCTCATAACCTTAACTGCAACTCGCTCACTAACATCACTTCTAGAGAATATAACCCATGGAAATACACCATGAATTGTAACAGCATACTTATGTACCCAAATGACTGACTTTCTTGGGAAGTTACAGCCTCTAGAAATAGGTTTCCTTTCCTTTATATCTTTAGAAGCTAAATCTTAACATTGCTGAATTTTTGCAGCTTGTGTCCCAGATCTAAGTATGTCTAATTAGTTGCCGAAACTTGAACAGGCATTCTACTATCCTGGCATTTTTTTCAATGAGCACATCTCTACTGCATCTGGCCATGAATGTATCTTTCAAAAACTGGGAGAGTTTTAAAAACTAGTAACACATATACAGTTTTCTTCCACATTCACAGACTTGGATTTGTGTTACGAATGCTCACAGCAGCAATCATTTGGGAAACCACCTTAAATCTGTTTCTGAATAGCTGGTCTATGGAGATGAGTTTGATACTAGATATGATTCAGAATAAGATTTTTAAATACACGAAACATTGCCATCCACACCTTTGTGGCAGATAACTATTTTGGCAGTCTTACCTCCTGAATCAGCATAAACAGGATCTTACAGATTCTTAAGAATTTATCTTTCTAAACTCAGCTTTCAGTTAATACACAAATACTATGACCTTTCAAGGAGAAGAGTGTTATCAGGCATATCCTCCAGGTATTTGGTAGTCAAATAGTTCTTCAAGCCAATAAGGCTGCAGAGAATAACATTCACTATTTTCAGAAAAGCTCGTTACTGTTAGAAGTATTTCACAAGAACTTCTAGCGAGACAGCCTGAGTGAGACACATAAGCTCCTCTGGGAAAAAGCAAAGCAGACAATTTTTTAGGCGGCCTACTTTAAAAATGCTTGAAATTTTCTGGAAAACATATATATATATATATAGTCTTGCCTCGAAATACATGATTTTGTGAAGTCCCCGAATAAGTTTGCTTAAATAAAAACATAAAAATACTAGTTCTCCATCATGATTCTCTATATATTTAGTTACTCCATCACACAGCATTAAGTTAATTACACCTGAATCCTTTGTGATGAATGTTTTAACTGTTAATATGGAGTTCATATGAAAAGTTACCTTGGCTTCATTGCTTACAACAGGTTTCACAGGGAACTGAACTTCTGTGGCTTTTAATATTGTGTTTTCTTGTAAGATATCTTGCTGTGATTGATTGTGGCCAAATGGCTGAAAAATAAGCACATGATTTTCTTCATGAGAGTTATCCAACTACTCATAAACTTCATAAATATTTATGCTATAGTAAATTGTTGCAGTGTTAATACAAACTGCTAACTATTCTGTAAATAAGAAAGCTTCAGTCCAGATTTTCTACATTTCTTGCAATATCAATGCACACCATCAAAAAGTAACACAAGTGATTTTCCACACAGATTCACGTCTTTATGACTATAATTCACATCTACCGGAATCAGACATTTACACTAGAACTCTTAACATTTTCAAACAACATTCTCCTTACCTTTCTACCATAAAGGCATTGGAAAAAGATTACTCCAACTGACCATACGTCAACCTTATTAGAAATCTTTGGTGGCTCCTTGCCAACTACAAAACACTCTGGAGGCAAGTACCTGGAAAACAAAATGCAAAACATGGATCTCAGTGTCTGCAAGTAGAAGTACAGCATCACTAAAACTTGTTCAAATATGAAATTATATAAACACTTCATGTACATATCTCTGACATTCTAACAAGATATTCTGACAACTGTACAGTTGCCTTATGAGCCACATTCCAACACCTTGCACGCCCACCAAAACTGACATTACAGGCATTCCAACACCTTGCACACCCATCAGAACTGACATTACAGTTTTTTATGTAGTCAGTCAGTCAAATCGAGGGTTTATTTCAAGCACAAATACTAACATTCTTTACTTAAATCAGTAATTATCACTTTTTTTTTTTTTTTTTAAATGGGATCCTAGGTTAAATAGGAACCTTCTCTATCTATCGGAGCAAGAAAAGATGAAAGCCACATAGGGTATTTTACAGCAAGACCCGGTTAGGAATCAAAGATAATGTAGCTGTGGCTTAAAGACCCTTTACTTAATTTTTTAGTAAGAGAGGACATTAACCAGAGGAGTATATGAGACAAAGATGATTGTTATTTCCATTCCTGTAGTTTGCAGGAAGCCATACTTCAAGAGCCGAAAGTTGAGGCAGTTCCTGTGCCATTTTTGAATTACAAAAGAACTGGTGAAATGGAACCTCCTTTAAAAACTAAATGAAACCTCCCAAACATATCAATATGGGGGCAGTTAAATATTATTGACTGTAGTATCTAGAACAGAAAAAGATATAAAAGTTGTTAGAGCAACTAAAACCCATTAGAGCAACTAAAACTCGGACATTCTTCCATCAACAGCATACAAGGCTTTCAAAGAAATTTTGAAGAAATATTTGTGGAAATGGAAATAAGCAGAAAAATGAGATAAGAATGTAACACAAATTTGAATTTCACACAGTATCACCAAATCTCTTCTGGAATACTCATGTACAATTCTGATTACAACAATCAAGAAAAATGAGCTTAAAGTGATGCAAGTGCAAAGAAAAATACTAAGATGATCTCAAGAATAGAGAGCCTACAACTCACGGGAAAAAAAATTGAAGGCTATAAAAACACCAAGGAGCAGTACTACGAGGGGAAACAACCTACTTCAGGGAGGACAGTACTGGCACAGGAACAAACAAGTATAAACTGGCCACAAATAAACAGAGTCTGTAAATTAGAGGATTAGGTTTCTAATGATCAGAGAACTGAGGTTATGGAACACACTTCAGATCAGATTACTGGGGACAAAACATTAAATGTAATCAAACGCCTGTAAGTTTACAGAAGAGATTATGTGACCTAACTGCATGGAAAGACAGGTAGCCAGACCCAGCGACTGAGGAAACCCCTTCCAGAACTATGCTGCTGACAGTTTGTGCAATCTACTCTGAACAGACTCATCCCCCACCTCAAACTCACTCAAGATACTTCCTTCCTTAATGAAGATTTTATGCTTAGAGAAAGTGTGGATTCAAAATGCAAAGATTCATCGTGAACCTATAATGGTCACAGACCTTTTTTGATCTTAGTTTACAGCACCACTAGGTGCCTGTAGCATTTTAGATGAAATTGAAAGGCCAAAATTTTTTTACATACATTCCTACACTACAATATTTAAATTGTTGTTTAAATAGAAAGAACAGCAAAAGCCTAACACTTCCAAAATGCTTCAATTTGAACAATCATCTTTTTGCATCGTCTGCACATTGGTATTTGTGCAAGAGTATGTGTGTTTTCTTTTCTAAAGCATCTGAGGGAAAAGGCAAACATTTTATCACATGCAACTTCCAAATATGGGAAAAGTTGCAGAGGAAATGGAATGAAACTGGCTTCTCCATTTAGGGTTAGGTTTCAGCTCCTGACCCTGAGCTTGCTACAGGCAGAATGAAAAGAAAAAGAGAAATGAATTCACAAGTAATAACCTGGCCAATATAGGCTTTCTATTCCACCCACCCAGACACAGCTACCATGCACACAGGCTCAAAGAGCTACTGTGCCATGAAGAAGCTGTATCCTTAGAGAGCAAATTCTAGAAAGCTTTTCTGCAAGCAATGAAATGCTTATTGTCATTCCAGCTCTGTAGGCAGCTCTAAAACTTCAGGTTTTTGGACAAGCATGCAAGTGCACACAGAAAACAAATCAGAGCTGCTGAGCTGTCATTAACCTTTAAGATGGAAGAGTAAATACTCTTTTGTCCTAAGGACGTTACCTGCTGGTAATCCCTGCTCTAAGATTTCCAAGGACTAAGCACCCACACTTAAATCATCATAGCTCTGTCAAACATCTTCAACCACCCGCAGCCAAAGATTAAACACCTGCTTCTTCAGGGAAACGATGTTTCCAAGTCATAGTGATCATCTACACATTTTTTTATACATCTATAAAACCAAACAACACATACTCACACTCTCTTATCTTACTTGTTATGTTACCATTCTAATACTTGGGAATATCAACATTCACAGCACTGCACAAAAATCTTTGTTTCTCATCCATGTTAGTATTTTTAATCCTAGCTCTCTCTCCAAATTGGCTTTGTAAGAGCTTTTATGAAATCTAAACAATGACCCAGAGTCTAAACAGCAAAATCAAACCAAGCATTACCAGTAAGTTCCTGCTCCCTGTGAAGTTAAATCCATTCCATCCACACCATAGCTATCATCATCCATTATTTTGGACAGGCCAAAATCCGTAATTTTTATTTCTCCACATGCTGTTCCATCCACAAGAAGGATATTACCTATCCAGGGGAAAAAAAATACTTACTTAAAAAAGATAATAGAATGCTTTATTGTCAAAACCAGGTACAATTTTCAGAAATATCTAACTTCATGAAGGTTAAGTGACAACTTTACATCATCTTTATATCCTCAAGTCCACAGTAACTTGACTATGACACACTTCAGTGCAGTCTTGGGAACTCTAGGTTATCATCATGATCTCAAATGGCTTCCTCAGCTGGGAAGCGGCTGGACAGTGAGGAAATATCAAAATGTAGTAATAAAACACCAAAACATAGCAGCATATCAGTTACAATCAAGTTTCACATTTTTCTGCACAGAATATATCCTACACTATGGGTTTCAGGGTTTGCATATGCCACAAAATTGTGCCAAGAAACTGCTGCCATACTATGAATCGTACTCCATGCATCAAAGTTGTGCAATAATTTCTTGATGTGAAAGTTATTTGATAAAGTTCCTCTGAGAACAGAAATTAATGAGACTAAGAATACACTCTGTACAATTCCATAATATGCCAGAAATCTGTATGAACAATTTATTATACAGCAGCAAGCAAACAGGCTGGCACTGAGTTACATTACAAACCCCACACCTGGAAGTGTAGCAGACTAAAGTACATAAAGAATACAAGCATCATTCATGCAAGGTGGTAAAACAAAGGCATGGAATCAAGACAGAATATATCGTTTATGACAATGCTTATTATTAATTGTAAAGAATACTTCTGTAAAGTCCTGTTTTGAAGTGCTTATGCTAGGATGCTGAAAGTGATTGATTACCTATTTCAATCCTTCACAGGTTAAGAAATACCCAAGGGAAAAATTATTTACACACCAGCATTCCACAACGATCAGACAGGACTGAGTCAACTAATGAACTGATTACAGTGCTAAATACCAGTATATGCATCTATGTGCTATATGATTTTTTTTACAAATTCAAATCAAAATAATATGAAGCAGAAAAGTTACGACAAACTTTTTTCCAAAGAAAAGACAGATGATTTTGGCAATAGAACTAGAAAGAAAAGTACACGCTTTTTTCAGTTGCTTACAATAAGCTTGACGTACAAAGGTAATTTTGGTATTTCCAGGCACGAATTACAAAGAAAATAAAGGATGATAAAAAAAAGGTTACATTTTCAATCGTAACATTCCTCATTTACCTGGTTTAAGATCATAGTGTATAATAGGGGGCTTGATCTCATTGAGATACCGTAGTGCATTTACTATTTGCATTACAATGGACCTAGCTTCCTTCTCTGACATCAATTTATGTTGCTTGAGATAGAAATCCAAGTCATTGCCTTCACAGTATTCTAACACCGTGCAAAACCTACAGCAGAATTCAGAGAGACAAAATTAAATAACATATCAAACTGCACAATGAGAAATGTAGATGTGACAACCCAGTTTGATACTGGCAAGTTTAAGAATGGCTGCCTGAATATTGAACTATATGAATGAAATTGTTAATAGAACACATGGCATAACTATTGGCTTACGGAAACTGACATCAATCAGAATATTCATACTTACCAAAAGAGAAAATGCATCCATACTGAAGAGAGGTTAACAAAACCCCCCTCCACTTATTTATGTAGGCTTGTTTCTAAATAGAAAAATATATTCACTGTTCCTTAAGATGTGCCATCATTTCATGCAAAGAGGTGCAGCCCTGTGACTATGGGCTACACTTAGGGTGATAAATGCTTCTGATGTCATTTAATCTTGGAAACTTGTCTAAGCTACAGCAACCTTTCAGAGCTGCTCTGCAGCAGCCCTTGCTCTACCCAAAAATATTACAGCACATCCCTTACACCCTCACGACATCCTGTAGGGCTTGCTAGTCAAGTGTTGCAAAACTGTTTTCAACACTTCATAGAAGGTCTGCAATATTTAGCTGAGAGAAAATCCTGCAACTAGTGTGTTTGGGGTTTTTTTTGTTGTTTTTGGTTTTTGTTTTTTGTTTTTTTTTTTAATGTCCCCTCAAGGAAACCCTAAATGCTTTGGCTGAAAGCAAGAACATACTTTTGTTCAAATAATCTTCATTTCTGTTTATCTAGTACACACCACTAAAATCCTTGCCAAGTTCTAGAAAATGTATCATTTTATGTACTTACGTATCTGTATCCAGGGAGAAGTAGTCATACAGTTTAACTATCCGGGGGTGATCCAGTTCTTTGTGTATTCTATACTCTCTGCAGGCATGTCTAAAAGAAGACGGATATATTAACCTTCTACAAACAATAAAATGCTATTCAATTTAACATATGAAGCGTAAGTCATTAATATTTACTTGTGGTAGTTTTCTTTCTTTTCATCCCTCCAGCTTTTGTTAAGCTGGTGAATCTTCACAGCAGCATATCTTTGTTCATAAAGATCAAAAGCCTAAAAAAGAAACCCCAAAATATGGGAAAGTTATAACCAAAGATGATAAAAATAACACCCAATAAAGAGAGGAAAAAACCTGGCATTTAATTCACAAGTCTATTGTAATGTTACCTCTCTCCACACGTTAATTGAAGTTTGCTCAACCAGTGTTTAAAGAGTATACTACATTACAATCCTTCTGCTTATTTAGATTCCCTCCCTCCCCTCAAAAATGAAATGTAAAAATATATACGTGGCTCAAACATCAGATATAGCAGACCCAACACACTCTACCTTGTATACTTCACTGAAGCCACCTCGGCCAAGTAAATGGAGTAACAAATACCGTTCATTCAATGTGGGGTGATCTTTAAATCTACAGAGAGAAAAAAAAAAGATTTAATTCTAATTAAGTTATACAAATAAAGAGTCTAAAATTTAAACGTCTTAGCATTACTTCTCAAATGGAGGTTTCTTTTTACTAGCAGTATTTAATATGCTGACACCATGACTAACCTTATGGCAAACAATGTGACCGATTTCATACTTTTTGACTATTCTGTGTACAAGTGCTATCACAATACCATTGTCAAATCAGTCAATTCTGGTAAACTTTTTGTTATTTCTTTCTATTTTTGCCAGAAAAACATCCTTACATTTAAACATGTGGTACACGGACACTTTCTTTGTTGTGCCAAATTTTAAAGCAGCCTCAAACTTCAGCTTTCTGGAACAGACAAGGAGGGTATTCTTCCCATTTCACATGAAACAGGACCATATCTGTTGAACATACCTGCTTCTTTTTAACAAAAATGAATTCTATATAACACTAAGAAGTTAACAAACAATGAACAGCAATATGGGGAAAACACACCAAAGGACTGACTATCTGCTTTTACTCTAATCAAAACCAAGAAAACACTCCTTCCAAACACAAAATGATGCTGTGGGACTGAGCAAAGGACCATAGTCTCCTGAAATGTGCTGAAGACAAAAATACATCCTTCCATCCAACCAGGGGAAGGGAAGCGAATACTCACCATATTCCTAATGCAATGATAAGACAAATACACTCATGAATCTAGGGCCAGCTGCCAATTAAATTCCATAGAAAACTTTAAGGAAGGGTTTAGAGCTAGTCTGGCAATAGGCTATCCCACCCTTCCATGTTCCCTACAGTTCTGGAGGCATGGTCATAGCTAGTAAAGTGTTTGAAGGAAAATGCATATTCTTGCTTTCTGTGCCCCTTAAAAAATAAAGCTTTCCCTTTCCTCACTACGAAAATACATATTTCAATGTTAAAGGAATTTCTTTACAAAATCCTGAACAGTAAGTAATGCACTCAGAAATAACAAATTTAGAGAGAGCAACATTAGGCAATTGATGTCATCTGACCAGTAGCTCAATTCTTTAAAACCACACTTGACAAATTTAGATTCTTATTTTCTTAGTCCTTCTATTACATGTATGCTTCTAGTAGGGCCAATCTTGTGAACCTTACCACCTCCCCTCTCCACTGCTGCTTTTGCGACCGTGTGTGGCTCTCCATGGCTCAGGACCTGCACCTTGCAGGTAGTCCCAGCATCACACGGACTCTAAATCCAGACAGTGAAACCCTAACCCACACTCTCAACTTGTCCTGTTATCCCAGTGCAGTGGGGTAAAGATCACACGCAGACATACAAATTTACCCATCTCTAAACTGGGCAATTTTCCTATGGCTGGAAATACCTCCTATGTCAAGGCTGGAACCCTGAACAGGTGAGTCTGCTGCCTACTGCATATGGGACACTTGGGGAGGGCGTACATGAGCAAGAGATGTAGAAGGGAATGTTGCTAGAACAAGAAAGAGGGCTCCGCATCTGGAAGCTGAAAACCCAACAGGATTTGAGTCAGGACCCAACAGCTGCTCTACTTCAGAACCCTCCCTCTTACCAAGTGCCGAAGTTGCCAAGATGTGTTAGTAAAAACTGCAGGGACCCAGACCTAAAATACCACTCTACTGCTTCTATATTCTACATTATGAGTGTAAGCTGCAGCTTGGCCACTCCGTAAACCCTCAAGTCTAAACTCCCACAAAACCACAAACACACAGCTTAAAGCTTTTTGTTCTGTACCATGAAATGTGTCAACACTGACTGCAGAAAATGAGCACTGAAACTGCAGTATTCTGCTTGTCCATGACCTGGAACTCTGCTTTCAACTGGGACTGTAATTTGGACATTCTCTGCCCCACATATGAAATGTTTACACAGTCAAAGCCTGTCCTTTTTCTGTGGCATTTACTACTTCATGAAGGATACACCCCCCCTTTTTTTTTAAAAAAAACCACCTTCTTTTAATGCAAATATATAAGATTAAAAAAGGTTATAATTTAACCTGCAAAGAATGGCTTGTTTATTTGTTGTAGGGCATTTATTTTTAAAAGAAAGTATTCTGCCATTGAATTCCAAGCATCAACAGCCACTATTTTTCACATCCAAAATACAACACCAGTTTAGCTACCAATTAGCACTAAATGGTAACAAAAATTTTCTGTATTCCTGCAGGGTAGGTATGGGGACCACTGAAACAACTGAGCACAATTTCACATCTTGTTGCTTTAACGTTTAAGTCTTTCTGTATATATAATTCTACTGTGTCTAAAAAGTAAAAAAAATAAAGTTGAATCCTGAAGTCTTAAGGCTACTGTTTCACAAATATTTACTACCGCAGAAAGAAAGAAGCCCAGTCCCATCATCTCCTTCCCCCTGGCTGCTCATTCCATCCTTGCATTGCCCTCTCTCCTCACAGCAGCACAAAACATTTCTGCAGCTGGGGCAAAGAACTACACAAGGAAATTGATCTGGGGTTAAAATGAATCCAGAAAAAGAAACCACAGGAGCTGGTTTTCACAGAATCACAGGATGGTCAGGGTTGGAAGGGACCTCTGGAGACCATCTAGTCCAACCCCCTGCTCAAGCAGGCTCTCCTAGAGCAGGTTGTACAGAATGAGAATGACATCCAGGTGGCTTTTGAATGTCTCCACAGAACAAGCCTCTGCAACCTCTCTGGGCAGCCTGCTCCAGTGCTCCGTTACCCTCAAACTAAAGAGGGTTTTCCTCATATTCAGGTGGAACTTCCTGTGTTGCAGTTTGTGCCCACTGCCCCTTGTTGCTTGCCACTACTGAAAAGAGCCTGGCCCCATCCTCCTGACACTTGCACTTAAGGTATTTGTAGACAGTAATAAGATCACCTCCTCCAGTCTTCTCCAGGCTAAATAGGCCCAGGTCTCAGCTCTTCCTCATAAAGGAGACACTCCAGTCCCCGAGCCATCCTCATCACCCTCCGCTGGCCCCTCTCCAGCAGAGGAGTCCTGTCACACTGTCTCTCTTGAACTGGGAAGCCCAGCCCTGGGCACAGCACTTCAGATGCAGCCTCACCAGGGCAGAGCAGAGGCGGCAGGATCACCTCCCTTCACCTGCTGGCCACACTCCTCTTAATGCACCCCAGGATCCCAATGCATCCAAGGTTTAACTTGGATCAATTTCCAGTGTCTATTTAGTAAAGACGTTGCCATTGCAAGCATGTGAAAGGAAAGAGGGCAAGGGCATACGTAGTCAGGGAGAAGCAGAACCAGTTACTTCCATGCAACAGTGTCATCTTAAAGTGCTGGTGAAACCATAGTGTTAGTGTTCGCGTTTGCCGTAACGGAAAACAGACTGGGTTTTGTTAGTTATGCAATTATTACTTTCAAATCTACATAGTAATAGCTAATCTTAAATAAAAATTTAACATGATGATATATTGCCATGCAAGCTGAAGTACAAAGCAAAATTTAACATAACCCATATTTTTAATACTATGTACCTGTACCAAGTAGGAATGAAATTACAGTGCAACAAAACCAAAGCTAATTTTAACTCCATAGTGAAATTGCTGCTGTTGCATCAAACACCCCCGCCATTTTCTTGCATTAGTGTCAGCTAAGTGAATTGCATTAGGTTCCCTTACAAGTATTTTTTTCAGCCTAGTAAAATCATCTAGCAAGTTTTAGCTCTTCTGCAGTATAAGCTGTGTATGTACGTTATTTCTTACATAGTCAACAAAACCATTAGTAAGTTTACCAAATTATAAGCAATTCTATTTTTTTTAAAGTTTAGGTAAGTTGGTGTTTAAAATACATAAACAAAGAGAACCAAAGAACAACTTATGAGCGAGCCCCTCCTCTCTAGGTAGAATGTGATTTTAGAGCCTTACTTTAAAAACAGACATGCAAAACTAAGACAGTAAGTCTCTTACTGTGAATTATCTTCATTATTTATTCTTTTCAGTTCTCTTATGTGAAGATTCCTAACTCTTTCCAAACGTTCAAGTTCTGCTTGTATTTCAGCTTCTTCCTGCAAATGAAAAGAATGAAATATAAAAGCTCATTTACTCCCCATTTGAAAAGGATATTTTTACCCCTGCATCAATACTAGTGGTGATGGAGGAACATTACATTACAAAACCCTGCTGAACTAGAAGAAAAGCACTGCTTTTCTCTTAAAGCCAGAAAAATTCAGAAAGATAAGGCAAAAGCCTGTTTCAAGGAACCTTTCTGTCCATGAACCCACAGGTAATGGGATGCTCACAGTTTTGTTCTGCACTGTAGGGATGCTATTTGCAATGATAGGCAGCTGGGTTTTGTACCTCAGCCAAGGAGAGAAATTATCTGGGAAGCGGTCTGAAATTGATGTACAAAGAAGAAAAAACAGATATGTGCAGTTATAGATTTTGTACAAACCGACAAATTAAGAAAAGACATTTAAAATATTTTCAAGCTGAAGTGCAAATCAAAAAGAATAAAAGAATGTTATTACAGCAGAAATGTTAAGGTGTTGATACAAAACACCAAAACCAAGCTAATTTAAAAATATTTTCCCATTTGTACCTTATTAAAATTACAAATGCAGAATATGTATTGTCTAAGATTGAATGCAATTTCAAAAGAAGCGTGTCAGGTATGAGCACATTCCCTAACTAATTTCAGCACTTAAAATTATCTCATCTTTATGCTACATATTAGGGAACACTGGAACAGTTGTTTATTCAGATTCTCTATACAAGGAAAGAACTCACAATGCCTGGTTTGTGGAAACCTATGTATCTATACTCGAAGTAAAAAATGTATACTCATTGAAAGACATTGTAGAAAGGGTTGTATCGATATCAGAGTTAGTACCTCTAGAACTTGGAAATTTGAATAAAGGGGAGACAAAATTAGTCCATATCAGAAAGCTCACCATTTTGGAATTATTCTAGCTGAAAAGGAAAAAGAGGGCCTGGCATCTGATACGTATTTTTTTAGTAGCAGTGCCAGTGGAAGCAATGCCCCACATCATCTCTTGTTATTTTGGCACAGCCTCTTGTACAGCCACACGATGAACCAAACTGGAAAACTAATCAGTCTTTTCTTTTTTTAAAAAAAAAAAAAAAAAGAAAAAGAAAAAAGCAAGCCTCAAAAACCTATACATATTTGGTTTTGGAAAGAATCTAGATCAGTTCTACAATCCAATTTACACTGTGACTGCACAATCTGGTGGTGCTGGTAAAAGCAACAGGGCAACAAGTCATGGCACAAGGGGATGAAGATGGAAGTCAGCAGAGGGCAGAGAAAATGCTGTAAAGCTGGTATTTCCAAACATTGTATATTATAAAACCACATCCTGAAACACCAACTGTATTTATATAAATCTAAACCATGCATTACATATCACATTTCCAATGAGCTGAGGAGTCCAGACTGGATGATTTCAGTGGATATCCTGAATCCCTCCCCATAAGCTAAGGAAAAAACCTCTCATCCCAAAACAAGACACTAGATGAACATCCATTCAGAACACAAAAATAAAATTCCTAATAATTTAAAAGCTGTACTAACTAACACTAATCTGCTAGCAGATCTGGGTGGACCATTTGCTTTTCCTAACACATAATGCGAAGGGTTTTTTTCCTCTTTATACAATGTTAAACTCTTCTTTTTTTATATATATATTTAGATTTATCCTTGCAGTTCTCTGTTAAATACCCTGATATGCAGTTCCCCATAACCCAATAGTCCTTTATAAAGAATTCTAGCCCTTCTCCCCCTGCAAAAGGCCACACACTTCTACACACACAATTGTCTATGTTCTTCCCAAAGGCTGACAAAAAAAATCCATCAGTTATGCCTCTTTTGGGCTTTTTTGTTCTTATATTATGCAATTCAGTGGTTCTCAAAATGTGGTTCATAGGCCAATGTTAGTCCAAAGAGAACTGGCTGGTTGCATTGTTTCCAGCTGTTATTTAGGACACTCAGGCTGTGAATACCTTTAAGCAAGAATGAACCAGCTTAGCTGCCTCAGGTCACTGCTATATAAAAGGAAGTGAGAAAACAAGAGCCTCTCTCCAGGACCAAAGCTGCTAGCTGGAAAAGAATTTCCTGGGGAGCAGAAGGAAAAGAAAACTGGTGGTGGCAGCATGTACAGGGCACCAAAAATAAGAGCACCAGTAAAGCATCTGGAGAGTGAAAAGGAAGAGGAGCAGACAGTAAAACAGCATATGCAGAAGGAAAGAAGAAAAAAATGTAACCAGCCAAGAAGCACTAGGAAAGAAATACAGCCACGTAAAAAGAAAATTGTTTTTCTTAGTTTAGAACAAAATCTTTATCGCACATAAGAATTAAAATGCAAGTATGTATTTTTATTATTATTTTCAGATATATTCAAACATGATTTGCTAATAAATAACGTTTGTTTCCCCTCTGGCATTTGTTCAAGGAAGTTCCTTCTTATACTGACTATCCCGGCACTGATGTTCAAGGTGAAAACAAAATCCAGGTATTAAACAAATTTGTAACAGCTTCCTTCATATGTCACTTGCAATTTCCATTAGATTTCAAAAAAGTTCAAGCACGGAAAAAAAACCCTACAGAATTTCATGTGAAGCTGGTGCTATTTCTAAAGCATTAACAATGAAGAACTATGTGGGCAGTCTACTCCACTAGCACCAACCAAGTTCATATGCAGATTCCCTACCACATATTCAAGTACTTTCTTGTCATATACTTTAGAAACAGCATCGGTGTTCTCAAGGGGCCCAGTTCAATTTATTACAGTAGGATTCTTAACAAATGACTTGTACATTTGATGAGAACAGACCTGAAACAGACCCTTGAAACATTTCAAGGCGAAAACCACTATGACCTGGTTTTGACTGAACACCTCAAGAACTACCGCTCAGCAGACAACGGTACTTTCCTTTCACACTCGAGGTATTTCTGCCTGTTTCAACTTTCATTCCTTTTCACAGGTTATTCCTCAAAAGCTTGAGTAAGCAATAGTTTGTTAATATCATAATTATCTCATTACACAGATTTATTAGAATGATGGGCTTCAAGAAAAAAGTGCTGCTTTTTTTTTTCAGAAGTAAAAAACTGGAGTAAAATACCTGACTGAAAAAATAATTTAAGACACAGAGAAAAAGACTTTTCATAAAAGCAGGAAAATTCTATTCTCTCTTACAATAGGTAGCATGCTAAATGACAACAACTGAAATGGATACTGTAGATGATCAAAACATTAGATTGATTCAGAAATGAAATGGTTTGTAAATTCAATCTTTTTAAAGATCAAAACCTAAAGTTAAAAAGCCCATATATAAAACTTGGCTGACACCACTTCCTCAGCCCTGAAACAAGAGCAGTATTGGTGGCATCATCACTGTTACCACTGTTAGAAGGATTCAAGGAATCAGTACAGTGTTACACTGGATGGAGTCACTACTGCTCCCCCGTACTCCCAAGCATTCACGCCAAGTTGCACCCAAAACCAAAAAACAAAACAAAAGCACCACTATCAGGCATAAAATTGTCCAGCACTTTTAGTATTACATTTTCTAATCAGATAGCTCTCAATAAGCCCTCTTCTTATTTTGGTAATATTAGTTTTTACAGCTTTAGGCATGGTCAAAAAAATCTTAGAATAACAGACCGTACACATACCTTTTTGAGATGTCCTAATCGAAGTTTGAAAATTTCTTCCTGTTCATGATACTCTGCTAAAGTCAAACTGAAAAAACAAACACGTAATTATAGCTTTTATATAACTGTAATCAAAACAATAGCATTCTTACTCAAATACTACAGTAATAATTAACATAAGATACTGTATTTACTACCACAATACTAAGTCTACCTTTTTGTCTTTGTTTCTAACTTCAGGGTCAAAACATACTTACAGAATGCCTCTGTGTCTAGTATTCTGGAATACTAACTGCCTCTCCCACTGGACCATTTCTCTTCTCTCAGACAGCCTGTTAGAATACCTGGGTGCATCCTAAATCATATCACCATACCAGTATTTTAGCTGATGCTACTTCACTGTTTGGTTTTGAACTCTAAAACTTAACAAACCAAAGGATGGAGATCCAGAAACCAACTAGACAAGACTGCTAACACTGGATTTTTGAGCTGTGATTTAAAGAACTTCGTGTAAAACCATACATTCCAAGTTCACTAACACTACATTTTACATGAGACCACAAATTCAGTTTTGAATTGGCATGCGACTCTTGCTTGTTCTCTTTTCATCTCCCTTTGAGAAAAGATTCCTGGCTACAATTAATTCACTGGTCCCTCGCTGTCTGTAGACTTGCTAGGACACAAACTCGGTTATCATTCAGAGGATCTCGACTGTTCATATGGATTAGTAACTAAGAAACCCATGAACTGACTGCATGCAATATTCATCTGACAAATGAACAGAAAACACACAGAGGACAAACCACCAAAGAAAAGAAACTGAAGAGACTTCAGGTTCCAGGGAAGAAACCATATGCGCGTGATGAAGGGAAACAGGGGATGGGGAAGGACAAAGAGGTATGTTCCCCTTTAAAGGATTCACACAAATCCCTACAAACAAACTAAAATTAAACATTTTATAGTTTTGCCTAGATCTACTATTTCTTGCTTGATGTAAAACTAAAACTAATAGCATATGTTTTCACAAAGTCCATGTTTTAGCAGGTTGAATTATCAACTGTCCTGGGAAGGTAAGTTACACAAAGTGTTTGGAAGGCTATACACACTGTCCATATTGCAAGTCTAAGGAACTGGAGTGTCTTGAGAATCACCAGTAGTTTATCCAGAAGTGAAGGACACCAATTCAGATTTATGCAAGTGCTAACTTCAGTAGAATTTGCAGAAGCCTTAATAAACTGTAAGACTTCTTCCTCCCTTTTAAATTTATATGAAGTTCACCATTATTTTTCAGAATTCTAAACCCTGTTATTTACTGGGTCTCAAAAGTTGTTATGGAGTGCATCTTTTCAGGATAGAACTTGGTCGTTCTGAAGCTTTCACAGAGCTCCTTCCTATTCCAGATTTCATAAATACTGAATTTTGCTGCCCCTTTTCTGACCTGGCCAGGACAGAAGCATGAGTTCACCAGATAATCTCCATGAATATTAGTGAAATTGCTGGATTCTTTTCTGACTGCAGCATCTAAATTTCCAGCAACCTGGAAACAGCTTCACAAGATTGTAGTTATTTCATCAACCTTCTGGTCTATTAACGTATAGAAAAAACACCCAGATCAGGTGACAAAAGCACCACCACCACATCCTGTCAGAATCTGAGAAGGAAGCGAACTTTCCTTTTAAGAAGCATCAAACATAGTTAGCCTGCACCTTTTTTTTCTACTGGAATAAAAAGCAGCCTTGTATTCCAGTCAACATGCATCCCCAAACACTCTGAAGGCAACAGAGTGAGGAAATTTGCCTCTCCAAGAAAGGCAAAAGGTCCCTTAGTACCAGATTTTGGGACCAAACATTTGTATTATTTTCCTGGCAGAATCTCCTCTGGGTTTAGATGATTTACACTACATTTTAAAAAAGGCATTAAAGCAAATGTGAAATGGGGTGTCTCAATAGTGAAGAAAGCCAGCAATGCATTCTCTGCACAGTTCGAACAACAGCAAGAAACCTAAGAAAACAACGCTCTAATTCCTGCCCTACTACATCTGCTAGCCCTATCAAAGACAGCACCAAGGCCACGCTAGGCAACTCACAGTGGCATCCCTGACATTGTTTCAATACTTCTACTCAAACAGCGAACTACTCTAACATGGATTAAGTTCTCAATTAAAAAAGGCAAAGGATCAATGTCAATGTGTACGAGGTTGAGTATTATTCTTTCCAGATTCCCGCCTGCAGTATAAATTACAGGTTTGTGTGTTTCCAGAAACACAGATAGTAAAATTTGTCTTCTCAGGAAGAAGAGCATTTTGGTGGCTTAGCAAAGCTGAACCACAAGTAAAACACATTGAAAATACAAAGTTTATGACACGACCTTCCAGATTTTTCATTGAACGCAGAGAGCCCTAAAACCACAGATCCCCTGAAAACTAACATAATACAGAAAATCTGGTCCTTTTTATAAAACCTCAGCTATCTGCGCAGAGTTACGACAAAGTGCCTAGACAGCTCTAGCAAGTAATGCCTTCCAAAAAGTTCTTAAACAGCCCTCTTGAGCACAGAGTACAAGTTAGAGGTCATATTGAAAACATTAAGATTCGAAGTCACTCTTTCCATGTTTCCATGCTATATCCCGATGAATGACTGTTTTCCATTTTTCTATTTCCTTACAAATCTAACTCTATTAGAGACACAGCATGATCCACAGCAATTTGAAACTGTTGTTACTGACCACCACATTTTGAAGGCACAGAAACCACTGAACTGTACACAGACGTAGTCACTTTGGATTTTGTTTACTTCTGAAAAACAAAACTTTATTCACTCATATTCAGAAACACTTTTTTTTTTTAGAAGTAGGAGTTTATTACTTTTTATCTATAAAGATACTGTACTTTATATTCATATTAAAATAACATACGACAAATAGTAAAACAATGACAGTGTGCATGTTGTTTGTTCCCTGGTTATAGGCCACCACCCCACTGTACAGGCTGAAAACAATCCAGCACACAGACTCCTTCCTACCAGCCCATCGCTTCCCACCTGTATCCACCCACCGTCTTTTGCAGGGCAGGAGCACACTGGAGGCACCTCCTGAAACCAGAAATCATCTATGAGACACCATCGCTACCTGCAGGAGGGGTTGCCCCTCCAACACTTGAAACATAGGTCTCATCAGATCCAGAGGACGAAAAGGTCTGCAAGCACAGCAGAGGGCCCTTGGCCAGAAATAGGCTGCTGCTAGCCACTAAGTGAACTTTAGCTGGGTAGTCAGCCTGGAGGCTCATCTGATGGGTGTTGGGCAATAAGGGCACTGGGAGTAGGCTGCATGAATTAATCCGGTAACAGTCTGGTCCTGACTGTGACCTTTTCCACTCAAAATTACTGTGCAAGAAATGCTGCATTTTAATTGTCTACAGCCAAATGAACTATTGTACACATGCAATGAATTCCTGAAATTCCCAAAAAAGCACTGGACATATTCTGTGCATGTAACAATTTTCCTGTGACATGTAGGGACACGGCTGCCACCTCTACTTGTAGCTGGAAGAAAGCAGACAGCTTACCTGGCCTGAAAGGGTTGATTATCATAAATTTAAACATTTTCTTTTAATTAGCAAAAATAGGCCTTCCAGTTGTTTAGCAATGTCTTCATAGCCAAATTTCAAAGGCTTTGACACAGCACGCATGGACTGTAACCAACCTGCTCTGCACTTTTTCCTCACAAGTTCAGACAAAGCCACTTTCTATGATTAAAACACCCTTACTAGTGGGTACAGAAAAACCAAAAAACCAAAATAGCCACCTTGGTTTTCATGATGATCAAGCCTGGCCTATCTCTCCTCCCTCCTTCTCCCAGCTGAAAAACCATCCTGGATACATAGGCACAGCAGAATGCAGCCATGCCCCCCAAACAGCCTTGCACATGTCCAATACAAGGTTTTGGCCACAATTTCTGAAGCGTTCCTTTTTTGGTCCAACCTTATTCTCACTCTAGTTCCTTGATTTTCTGTAAGGATGGGCAGACGCTGACCAAGTCAAAGCCTTCTATGAGTTCTTTTTGCACATGTCTGCCTTAGAAAGAGACTGCCTAAGGATCTGTCTTTACTTGTCCTGTAAAGCCCAGACACATTGTTGGCACTTCAGCCTGAAATAGTTTCTGAAAATATTTTTATTTGTTCCATACAGAACAGAATGCTCTCTCTAAATGATGCATTTGTTCAACTACAGTAACAAACTCTGCCAGCTCCCTCTGCTCTCCCATTCCAAACTGCACGCAGAGAGAAGGATGGATGCAGAGTCCCATGGAGGAACTGGGAAGCAAAGGAAGAGGTGACTGGGAAGTGAATATAACTGACACAGCTGAAGCTGCACAAGGAGGACTACAAAACCTAAACTAAATACACCATTTATCCTAGAAATAATTGTCTAGTGAAATAAGAACTGCTTCCAAGAAGTGGGTACTAGCATTATAATCTCTCAAATCTCCAAAGAATTTGGAATAGAGTTTTTGAACAATTTTTCTAGGCTAAGAAGGCAAACTCTACTTCAAATAAATGTTTTTTCTTTAAATACATGAAAGGAATAAATTGAAATTTAAGAATAAGAAAGATACTTTGCTCAGTAGAAAAGAGATTACTCAAAATCAAAACTATTTTTTAGTTTGGGTTTGGGCCACAAAAAAGGGAAAGAATGATGGAAAACCAGGACACTGTTCAGACTCATCTGTTGCATGTTATTTAAACACTAAACGCACCATTCACTCACAGTATACTGGTAGATGACCACCTTTATACTAGTAACTTCAATGCAAAAATTCTGCTTTTAAATTTTTATCTGAGACAACAGTATATTCAGCTAAACTAAAACAATGTCCTTATTAAGAAGTCTCAGGCAACACCTTCAATCCATTTCAAAACAGTTAACACCTGTTTTCAGAAAAAGCTTAAATAATTCTGCTTGTTACAAAGCTATAAATCATGTTGTCTTGTCAATACCTGCAGCAGGAGACATTTTGTAAAGCAAACAATGCAGTGGTAGAGACACTTGTTGCTAACAACTGCTAGCAAGTTGTTTGTTTATTTAAAAAAGATCTGCCTAATCACTTGCATATATGTTGTACTGATTTATTGCTGGTTTAGTTTATTGATCTCAAGCAGCTCTGCATTGCCCCATGCCCCATATAAAGAGAACCTCTTAATTTGGCTATACTAATTAAGATAATTACTTTGAAAGTAACAGAGGAACAGTGATAAGCACAATGGAACAGGAGGGAATTACATACGGCAGACCACAAATTTACTCTAAAATGGATGTGCACAATTATTAATTGTTTTACGAAGATACACAAAACACGTTTAATTCTGTACTGAGAAGCACAGAGGAGTCAACACATACTACTACTACTATACAAAATTATTATGGATTCTAAATACAAACATTCAAAAACCCCTTTGAAGTAAAGTCCAAAGAGCATGACTAAGCTTAATGAGTCTGTGATCTCAGGACATATTATAGACCTTCTCAAATGTCTGAAACAAAATTTATAAGCTTACCATATAGGCAAACAACCTAATATCTAGATTATATAATGATCAGATTAGGATACTTAAAGGCAAAACAGTTTTGATTCAATAACAGCTTACATTTATGCTAACATTAGATACAAAAGGGCAATTCTGATCGTTCTCTTGGCAATTTCATAGCCACCAAGCATTTTCACTTGCCATTTAACATGTAATTGGTTAAGTCAAAAGAAATGAAAATCTGTAAGTTTTGATCATTCGGAAATTATTTAAAACTGCTTAACACCAGAAAACATTCAGAAGTCTATTATCAGGAATTAATTTTGTCCTACTTAATATTTAGAACATGTCTTCTGTATTTTTTCCCAAATGTGTATTTTATCACCTCCTAAAGCAGCAAGAAGATTACGGAAACGTAACGTGAATGAAGACATGGCCAAAAGCTGGCAAAATAGAAGTTTTATCATTTTTCAGGTAATCTCCATTACTTAAATGTTACTTTTTATTATTAAAAGGTATTATATTCAAACAAAAAGGTATTTTTAAAATGACTATAATCTTTACTGTACTATTCAGAAGTATTAATTATGTTCTAAAAAGAAACGTAGGCACTATTACTAAAGAATCAGTTTGAGCAATGACTCTTGAGCTCTCTACCAAAATACACAAGTAACACTAATCAAGATTTGCTTACATCGCCACCCTTACTACTGTATTTTCATGGTATTTTTGTCACAGCCAAACAATTTCATAATGTGAACTTTAAGAATGATGCATTATGCAAAATCTATGCAGCTGTCTTCACACTGATGGTCCAAACATTTATTTTGTATATCTAACCACAGTAATTTATTTACCCCGGACCCTGAGGTATAAATTACTACCTCCACAAGTAAGAGGTAACAAGTGACCATGTTTAACACACATAGCTTACTTCTGCAATGTAACATAAATCAATTTCTTGGTCTTTTTAACCCTAGTTATTTACTTTTTATTTAAGCTGACCAGAAACAGATCCACTATCAGCTGCAGCCTCTTAGCATCAAGGGCAATAACTAGTACCTGCAAGCAGCAACTTCTTAAAATACCCAAATGTCAAGAACGCATCTGTCTGTGCCTTGAATTACACCATTTCTGTTTGCAGTAAAAAATGTCACTTGAAAAATGAAGCGTTCCTTGATAGCTCTCAATTTTTATGTTTAAGTGACAAAAAATTTGAACACTGTCAATATATGAAATGGGATCAGTAACTTCTGACAGTTGCTCTCAGGATCTAGCATTCAGAAGGGAAAAAAATATATTTTTTTAATTTGTTTTTAGACACACGTCTTCAAATAGTAAAGGCTGAAAAAAGCTTTTGTTGTCAGCTAAAGACTGTTATGTGAAAAATGAACTGGTCTCTAACTAAAGGAGAAGATCTTAAACCAATGTGGATCAAGAAAAGTTCAATAGGTATCAGTGGCACTACAAGAGTTGGAAACCAGAATAAGGACTCCTCTAGATCAGGAAAACAGAAGGAACTGCATAAACACAGAATGGGCCTTTCTCTGGTGACTTTACCAAAAATAAGTTGGGCAATTGTACGACATCTTCATAGGCAGTGGTGCAAATTTCCCTAACATCAGCAAGTCCTCAGTGAGAATATAGCTGCTGAATATACTGAGTGCCTTTTTATGCTGTTATTTGAATAGAACTCACACAGACAATATCTGAGAATTTATGTAAAAGACTGATTGAAATGTTAAACTTACAGCTGTGGTAAATTGGGTCTAACAAAGGGATCGTTTTCTGCCCCATTCACAGCTTTATTTTTCCTCTGCTTGGGTTCAGAATTGGCAGATGGTGCCTGAGAATTATTTGTAGTTGGCGGCTTTCGCTTGGCCAGGAGCTTTCTTTGCCTTTCAATGTCTTCCCTTTGTTGATTCACCCATTCTTGCTGCCTGTAAACCCCAAAAAAAGCCTTATTAAAGTTTCATCATTTTGCATTTTTTAAAGAACTATCTTTTTAACTGATAAAGCATTAAGAAATTTTTAGAAAACTTACTGTACATGTGAAAATTTCCTAGGAAAAAGAACGCCAATGTTCCTCATGAGGTGGAAAAAATTTTGCTAAAGTTTAGGCACAATTTACTTTTGAAATATATGGTGGGTTGTTTTTTTTTGTTTTGGGGTTGTTTTGTTTTGTTTTTGAAAGTGTTACACATGATTTCTGCACTAGAAAAAAAAATATCTGGTGGATAACTTCTTTTATACCATCAAAAGAAATGTAACAGTCAATAGAGTACTTGATTATTCAAGGCCAAAAACTGAATTTGATCTGACTGTTCCCAAATAAATCATCAGTTTGGTTGTATGGCAAACAATTACAGTTTTTATGTAAAACACACATACAGATGGTTTTTAAGATTGTCTTGAAAAAACCAATCCCTAGGCAATCACATAACGCTAAGACTATATGTTGCCCTTCAAAAATTAAAATCTTGGTGAATTACTTTTATATCTCTCTATATATACATATCTATCTCCAAAGATTGAATCAGACTCGTTCCCAAAGAACAACTTTTGAGGCATTGCATAATTATTTTACCACCATCTCTGATGGTCTCTCAGAGCCCTTTTCCTTGGCTCCATCTCTGCTGAAATACCTGTGTTGCAGCAGCTCTTTTCCAGGTGGCTGCTCTTCCCCATCCACTTGCACTAGACCCTATCTGAGGCTGCCAGAATTGTCACTCCTCCTTCATGGCACTGAGGAGCTGAATGCCTGAAAAAGGTGCTACAGTGATGGATGCGCAGGCAGCACTTAGGTGACCAATGAAAACTTCACAGATCTCTTCTACCCCAGTCATCACCAGTGATACGCGGTTAGCTGCTTGTAAAATCACTGATACAGTTTTATAGCAATTTCTACCAGCTGAGCTGAATAATTACGTGTCACCCATTTAGCACATTCATGCTTTTCTAAGGATAGTTAAAATCAAGTGAAACCAAACTGTCTTTCAAAGACACCCAGCCTTAGTATTCTCTCAGTTGATTAAGGGAGTTCTGCACTGTATTCTCAGTCTTCAAAAGGCAAAGCAAAATACAACGTAAGAAAAGCTGCTCCAATCCTAGAACCTCAGTAATAAAAAAATCCACTAGAGGGAACTAACAATTAGTGAGAATTTTAAGAACATGGCATTGACTAACTTCACAAGATTTTGAAATGCAAAGCCATCTGTCCACTGTTCAGTAAATGAAGCACCATGACGAACTGTTGTAAAATGCCCCAGGCGTAATCTGTCTTGCATGCTCTTCTCTCTGCTTGCCAGCTTTTCCTGTGTGCTCTAAGAAAACAACAAAAAAAATAATATTTAGTAACACTGAAGTGTTCAAAAAGTCAGTAAAACACTTCTTTTTCCTCCAGCAACTTCCTACAGGAAGGATAAAAGGAGAGTAGATGAAAATATCTTTTATTACTTTACTCCACTTATTCTAACTTCTGCAGAGCCCAAACATCTGCAGTTGTTAGAATTGGTACTAATGACTACTTGGGCACATAAAAAAATAATCAGAGTTGGACTCAGTTTTCCTACAAAGGTCACTGTTCTTCATAACTAACAAAACATTTTATTTGTAAATACAGCAAAACTGGTAACAGTATCAGCATCATACAGGCATATAATGATGTCTGTACATGTCTATTATACTAAATAAGCCTGCTTACGTATCAGAAAGAGCGCACCTACCATGCTTAGCCTGGAAACTCCCCTGAACGACCATCTATGTTACTATCTGTACCGAACTGACTGAGCTCAGGAATCTCTACGTGGGGACGCACTGCAGCAGACTTAACTGCAGTCAGCTATTCACTTGCAGAAGTAGAAGCCGATGCCCTTCTCACAACCAGCCACTGCTACCACGAGCATCCCTGGGATGTGGTAAATGACTGAGGCTGCCTAGTTTGCTTCAGTACAAGAAGACAGACCACTGTGAACACCACTGACGGACAGAAACTTAAGAAGCAAGCATTTGTAACAATTAAAGAAATGCCGATGGCCCCAAATCACACACACAAAGAAGTGAAAAGTTGACAGAATTAAGGATCTTTGCGCAAACAGACTTCTAGAATGAAGAGGCCGCCTACATGGTCTTTTGTGAAAAATGGCCTATGTGATATTCTCAGTCTGAAGGTGCTCACCTAGCATCATGCTGAACAGATCTGATGCATCATTGTCCTGCGTTCCCCTCATGCTAGAACTTACAAAGGATTGCAATAATTTATTTATGCCATGCCAGTGAGGAAACTCTCCCCAATCCCCCAATGAATCAGACTGCGCCCTTGTATCTGACAGCAGCAGCTAGTGCAAGGGAAGAGACCTGGCTGTTTACCTTGAACTTTTTTGTATCCTAATATGTAATAAGATGATTTTCTAGTACTATTTTTTGAATAGGGCTGTTTTAAAGAAGAGGGAGAGAAACAAGGTATATTCTTGTCTTTTATGAAATTGCTGTTAGTTTACATATAATTGGCATTAAATTTGAAATAAATATTTCTTTCATAGTAGTATGCAGGTAAATGATCACCATTTCCTTGTTTCCATTAATTCTGAGCTAACATAGCATTTTATCATTTTAACATCAAAAATTATCTCAGGCACTTAAATGTCTCACAAGGAGATTTTATCTATCTCCTTTCCACAACAGATTCAGAAATTTTTTGATCCACTGTAATCATATTCTTAAAGTTTGTCCCGAAAATTTGCCACATACTAAATTCTTATCTTTTATGTTTTCCTATATTTGAATTACTCATGATGAAAACCATCCCACATACCTTAAAGTAGTTACATGTTCCATGATCTGAAAAAGGCTCAACATTTTATTTTGCCTATTCAGGCTTACAAGAATACTTACTGCCACATAAAGACCACACATATGATGTTTCAGCCTAAGAGACTAATGTGAAAAAGTTATTATGAAAATAAAGGAATCATAACAGAGTTCTACAGCATCCTCACAGTTTTTATCACAAAGATTTTAAAAGCAGCAAACTTACCTTTTCAATTAGAAGCTTCTTGCTCATTGAAATACATTTGTTTAACCTTTCTTTATATTTTTCAAGTAGCTTTTGTTGTTCATCTATTTGTCTTCTAAGATCACAGTTAGCCTAACAAATAAATACAAAATATGAAAAGACATATTGAAACATTTTTTTTTAATCAGCTGTCACAGAAAATAAAGATGTCTACCTTCACATGACTAAAGTAAAGGAATATGCATAAATATATATATATATATATATATATAGGCAAAAATATAATTTCCCAGATCTATCCCAATCTGTAGAAGGATGTACCTTGCTCCCTTTTCACTTTCTTTACACTGAGCTGCATACTGTATTACAGAGCATTCAGCATGTAAATAATATATAAAAGCACTGTACTGATCATTTTTCCAGTCCTCCAGCGTTAAACTGAAAGTTTAATTTTAGCTCTGTATCCTTTATACCTGATTGCTGAAGTCACGTGAAATCCTAACATTTTTGATTTAAAAGGAAACAAAAAATTCCCAATGATACAAGTTTCAATTATCTGAGTAGGAAATTTACCAAGCTCCCTACATTCCAATTATATTTAACTTATTACCTTAAAAAACACCACAGCAGTATTATTTTGTTTAAAACTAAATTATTTTTTTTAGTTTTAAAAAGGTTGTGTTTGTCTATTCCATACTGCTGAACATGTGCTAAAAGACTGTATGTACAATTCTGTAACGTATGATTGCATGTGTTAATATGTACTCGTGCACATATAAACACTAAACAGACTATGAATTGTTTCATATTTCTATATATCACCTCTCTAACACTTCTTTCAAGAGCACAAGTATTAAGACTTTGTTCTGAAAACAGGTCTTAGAGCACAGTATAGCACAGGTTTCTTATTAAGAGTAGTTTATTTATTGCCCATAATAATTGTCACAATCACCTCCATTCTGAAACTGCCAACAGTCGGCCCCCTGATAACTGCTATTCACAAACAGAACAACAAAACCCCCACCTGTCACATGAAATTATATTATGAAGTTAAGGAATTAATGAACTGCCTGCAAAACAGCATCAGCTTTCTTTGTACCCTCAGAAATTCTATAAACGTATTTAATCATCAAAAAGTTATAGCACAGAGGCAGAAAAAAAACCCTTATGCATTTCATTTTATAGACTTCTTGCATTTTCAGAAAAAAAATCAGAAAAATTAAAACCTCACTCTGCCTTTTAATTTAGGTAACTCCAGGGTAATTTTTAAAAACAAGGATTATTCAAACATTTAAAATATTTGCCTCAGATTCATTATCTGAATTATCTGAATAAATATCTTTACCCCATGTCCAATACTCACCCTGAGTAAGTCATCTATACGACCTTCTTTCTTTTCCAAGTCTTGATTTTTATTACTTTCTAGCGCAGCTAATTTCAGCATTGTGAGATCAGTCTAAAAAGAACATTTTGAAAATTTCATCCTTTCCTTTAACAATTATAGCATTATTTTTCTCATGTTTGTTACACAGAGAAATAAACTACTTTAAAACGTTCAACAAGACCAGCACATCTTATTTTCACGTGTTTTAGAAGTGACATGGAAGGTTGTTATTCAAAATTGCTTTCCCTCTTCATGAGGATGACTGTCAACATTTGGGATAAGCCACTAACAGTGTTAAAAGACTTAATCACTAACTGAAAACTTACTGTTCACAAAAAAAGCATATAAAACAGAGCAAGAATGTCAACGCCAGCTAATTACTTGAAAGTCTCTGTGTTTGGTTAACAGGTGAAGGAGCCTTGTTCTGACTAACTTGCGAAAGAGAACAGATCATGTCAGAAATGGCAGAAAGGATAAACCAGTTGCTTTTGGCTTTTGAAAGTCATGACAGAACTATATCTTGATCATTTTGATTACCATCTCATTTTTCTTCTTCAATGTCATACTTTAAATGCAATATGACAACAGCAGCTGTCACTTCAAATACTGCCTGAAAGAACAGCCTCTACTTCTCAGATCACACACAGCTAAAATCTTGAGCAAAAGCCTACCGATGACATGGTCAACTGACTACACATGAAGTATGACACTGGAAGCAAAGCAAGTGCAGAATACCAAACTAATCAGAGAGATATAAATTAAATTATGAGCTGGTGAACTTAACAGAAAAATGCTTTGGTGGATTCTAAAAGGCAAAGGTTTTGAAAGCCTTTAAGAATTTACAAGAAGTTGAAAGACAAAGAAATAAATGTATCTATCTGTTTTTTCTGCAGTCTTGAAGTGATACAGGATAGCTCTACTCAAAAAAAGTTACCTGAGTAATTTTAAAAGATAACTGCTTTGGTTGCGTGATAGGGTGGTCCCCAAAAGCTAATGAAGTAGGAGAAGGACTATTCTGTCGAACCTGGAATGCAGGAAAACAAAGGATTTTAGATACAACTGCAATATTAAATTATGAACATAGCCCTGTTCACAACTCTTGGCAGAAAAATCACATAGAATAGGGAAATAAGGTATCTTTCTTACAGAAGATACTACTCGTGGCATTGCATTGAGAACTATCACTATGCTGTTATTTATCACTTGCAGTTTAGAAAGGATGCAATAGATTCTCTGAGAAAACTGAGGCTGTCACTTTTAGGAAACAGACTGAAAGATTTAAGAGAATACAAAACTGACATAAGGTGATGCCAGTCTTACACAGACTTATTTTTCTGATTCTAAGCTTTCGCAACTCAAAAATAATGTGAGTTATTTTTGGAGTGGTTATTTCCCATGGGAGAACCAGAAAGGGGAAGCTAGTACAGATCAGAACACAAATTCCATTAATGGAACTTCCCCAAACCCACTAGTTTGTCTGAATGAGGCTGTTTTCAAGACAAATTCCACAATCTGTATTATACTGCATATTGTCAGACTGAAGTTGAAAGCACATGGAACAAAAGCTGAGGCCTACCAGCAGAGAAAACAAACCCCTTCTGTAACTGGCAGAATCTGTTTGGCCATTTAGAATCACATGTAGGTATGTTAACACTGAAATTGTGCGTATGAGGAGGGGAAAATATTAGCACGACCAAGGAAGAGACTTTTTAAAGGATACAGGCAAATTAGGTGTCAATTATTTAAAAATTTATGATTTATCAAAACCTGAGCTTTTAAAGTCCCAAGTTAGGGGTCAAAGCAACAAAAATCCTCCCCTTTTCTGTGTGAGTCTTGTGAACAGACATCATTAGAACATTTCAACATTTATTCAACATTTTACATTATTACTTTGTATTTAAAAATTATGTTTTAGAAAAAAAGTTCCTGTGTTAGCAGAAAACTTTAGTTTTAAATTTAGTTAAATATTTAACTTGATTTTTTGTTGGTTGTTTGTTTTGTTACTGTTGCAAGAATGAACTCCTCCTCAGGATTCCTTCCTCTGAAAACTCTTCCCTTGAATATAGATTCTTTTCAATTATGCTACCTTCAGACTATGAAAGTATCTCCAGCAGCTACAAAGTTCACAAACTTACAGAAGAAGGAGCGGAATGTGAATTCTGAGGAGATCGGATTGCAGGAGGTACGCCTCGCACCGGACTAGAGCCGTTTCCACCTTGGTACTATAGAGAAGATAGGAACCTCCGATTAGTCAACCTTCTTCTCAAAATACATTACACACCTACCAAATGATACAGTTCATCTGTACACAGAATTTGTGTATCATGTTGTATTACTTTTATTAGCATAGTCTTTGGCCATTTATATAAAAGCGTGAGAGAGAATTTTTTTGTATTTTAGCTCAGGCTGCACCAAGAGATCACTGCATCTCTACTTCAAGGTTTAATACTTATAAAATTACATAAAGAAAAAAAAAGTATCCTCTCAGGAGGCCTGTCCAATACAAGCAAAAAATCTGTAACTTTCAAAAAAAGCTGAAAGTAAATTTTAAAGCTAAAATAAATTTTACAAACACACAAAAACCTTACCTCAAAATAGTCACTAATCTTGTGACCACGTCCCCCAATATTCTTTCCTGAAACAAAGACATCAATACATTAGAATTGACTAAATTACTTACAGATGTGTCTTACATTTTTACCTATACAGTAAACAGCAAAATCTTACCACTGGTTAAATGGTTTTCTTTGATGTGCTGAGATGTGATCTCCCTATGTAAATAATCAAGGGATTGGCCACAATAAAGAGATTTGCATATTCCATTCATTGAGAAGTCAGAAATTAAGTCACGCTACAATTCCTAAACCAGGTTAGTGCAGACTTAGCAGTAAGCCTAGACCTCTTCTAGATACCAGAAAACTCATCTCTCATCCTACAATTCATACCTTCAGCTCCGAGCCCCTCCCCTTTTCAAGCACTACCTCATAGCTTATCCACTTCCAAAATATCAAATTAACCAAGTCTATTAACTCTATTAATTAATAAACTATTTTTAATAAATTAATAAACAAGTCTATTAATTAATATAACTATTATATGCTCCAGATGAGTTACTATGCCCAAATGTTTAGCTCAAGGACTTCCCTAAGTACAAATAACAGTGGGGGCATGGAGGATGACAAGTATTTCCATTCTTCCCAACCTGATGATGAATCAGCTAACTCACAGGGTTAACTGGGGAGATAAACAGATCAGAATGAGAGAGCAGAATTTCTTTTATCTTAATCAGTGTTGACACTTCAGGAGCACCGGTGTGAATTGATCTTTCTTCAACTTGAGGACCTGACCCATATGTGGCATTCCATAGATTGCACCAATGCTTCACCCAATGGCATGAATACTTTCTTCTATTAGGTTCTAAGACGACTGACATCTTAAGACTGTTATTTGTCTCTCATATAGGTCAAACTACCTGTTAGAAGACATCTTGAAAAAAGACCACTGTTCAAAATTGTTCTCTTTATAGAAGGAAATTTTTTTTATAAATTAGGAAATCACTACTTATTCACAGGTCCAAAAATGTATTTTTGGACTTTTTAGCAAAGATTTTTAAGCTTTTCTATTGCTTCAGCCCTGAAGAATTCATTCTAGTCCAATATACCTCTATACTGGCATTGCTGCATAACTTTGTCACTAAGAAATACCATGAAGACACAGAAGCATTTGGCAGCCCTTTCTGTGTCAAAACTTTTAACATAAATATTTAGGTAAAATAATTCAAAGACTTCAAACAGCACCCAGCTAACTCTTCCAGTACCCAGCAGTTACCCAGTTAGCGTACATCACTGTTACTGCCCTCTAGCCAGTTCTTTACCTACCCTGTAATTCTGCTAGTGATTTTTGGGTTTAAGCTTAATTCTCATCTATCACTTTATCAAATTAAAACTTGCTTTCATCCAGATAAATGAGACAGACTGCTTTCCTTTTCAGCATAGAAAAATCTATTGTATGTCATGTTACAGAACTCTGCCCTGAAGAAATACATCAAATTATTCTGGGCCAGCCAATTATTCCTAATTTCTACTGATTTTATCCCACTTTACAATCACCTCCATGTTCTAAACAATACTTTTCTTCAGCATTTATGGATTATTTTGCATGCTATAAAGTCAAAGTCCTAGGCATGCAATATACAAGACATGGATCTCTTGTTCCTATTTTCAGTACAACAGCAGTATTTGCAGTGCTTCAATTGTACTGTACCACTCCAATATGCTGCAGTTTCCTAGGCTAGTTCCTTGAGAATATTGCAGTGCAGCCTATTCAGTTTCACTGCTGCTGACAGTAGAATAGTAATTACAAGACATTATAACCATGTTGTCTATGCCAAAAAGTTCCTAACATTTCTATCATCTCTAATTTCAACTCTCATTGGTAGGAGGAAGGGTAGGCTACTAGAACAATGGAAATAGGAAATTTCATTCAAGTTCTTGAAACAAAGCAGGTTTCTATGAAGCAATACTAACAAAGAAATTGTAGTCAAACTACATAATTCTTCTACTAATAGTATGTTGCATCACGAAGACTTCAAGATATGGAACCCACTGGTATGTATCTGAAGTGACATTTCCTGGCTCAGTTAGAAACAAAAAAAAACCCAAGCTAATACAGATATTATCAAAACTATTCCTCCTCCCCTTTTGACATCATCTTGTCTGTCTGGAGGTTACATTTCCCCCATTCCTCCCCCAAAAGCCACACTAGAGAGAAGAATGACAAAAAATAAGCTTTGTAAATATTAAACTGCGAAACAGCCTCATCTTGATTTCCCCACTCCTCTAGACTACACTGTACAATAATCCATAGAAAAGAATAAAATTCAATTTTTAAATATACCCAAAAAATAAGCAATCACATATTATAGTCTGTAATCCCTTGTCCCCCTTACCTACTGAAAAGAAATACAAACCACAGAAGTATTTTGGATGAGAAGAGCTGCTACAGCTCTTGAAAGTATACAGAACTGTATCGTAGCTGCAAGTTACGTGTGCGGGAGCGCACAATTCTTACGGGCAATTACCAGCCCAGTTCAGGTTTTACTTGCCCATCCTTTCCAGTGACAAATGGGGGTGGAGGGAGGGGGGGATACATAATTTATCATCCAAAATGCAACACCTGTCTTATGCAAGCAAAAATACAGATTTTTTTAAGGCTAACAGTCAAAACTTTGTGCCTTATAACTGGATTAAATACATGCAGTAACTACCTAATTCATTTACATTTTAGTTTACCTTGGCTGCTTTCACTTTGAGTGTCTGCTTTTCGTTTTCTTCCTCTGGAAGGTTCTGACTGTTTCTTCTCTGGAGTCTACAAACAACAAAAATAACATGATCCAACAGCAGCTCTATTTACTTACATTATTGCCCTATTATTGTGAAATAATTTTAAATACTCATTCATAAAATATGATTTCACAATTCAGGAGGGATGTAATTTCAGATTGTAGTTAAAGTAGAGAATACGATCCTTGGTCAATAAGATAAATTCAAGCCAGAAAAGATACTTAAGTATGAAATAATTCTTTAATAATTTCCCAAAAGGCAATTCTACATATTAATTGTTAAGCAATTATACCTTTTCATCCATTCTGAGGTTTATAAACACCCAATATGGTTTCACATTTTACCAAGATCTTCCTATTATAGTTGTGGGTGTTTTAAAGCTTAACACTTGGTGAGATAAGCTGATTCTTGATGGTGTTTTCTACATATTGCCACAGTATAAACACAAAGTTCTAGCGCTTCAATAGGAAGCTTATAATGTTAATGCATTTTCGGAAGTGCAGAAGTAATCTCCAAAATACTATGAGCTGTAGATTTCTGGAATCTATTTAGGATTTTTAAAAAAGAGAGAGAAAAAAAAGAGAGGGGAAAAAAAGCACAATTGCTCAAAACCTGAATATCTATCCACTTGGAAAGTGTCATTGTCCCCTCCCCATTATATTTGTATCTCAAGAAAGTCAAAGAAAAACATCAAGCGAAAAAATGCAGACCTGTAAAAAATTTATTCCAGAAATATTACATATAGTTGCCTAGAAACTACAATCAGCACGTACAATACAGATGATAAAAAAGGGATGTGATCAGAGGCATCTCTAAATTGTATTTGCTCTCCCTTGATCTGAGGATTCAAACCGGTTAGTCTCCCCAGTGTAAGTTAAATTCTACAAGCTGCTTTGGTTCAAGGAAAAGATGCTGCAGCTGTGTGTGTATTCAGCCCCCAAGCAGCCTCATACCAGTAACTGGAGAAAGCACAGAAGCCACTGCATGAACTCTGTTTTACAATCAAGAAATCAATGGTCCCTAGTATCTCGGACTAAATGTGAGATCAATGGTAAGATGCTTAATTTTTTTTGATATCACCATTTTATCATTTCACTGTATTTGTCACTTTGTTCTCCAAGTACTCCTCCTCAGCACAGCAAATGATATCAAAATTCAGATTTCAACCCATCACTAAAAGCATTTCAGGCATGTTTCTGTTCCAAAATCTTCATTTGGGTATCTTCAAATATAAATATACTACAAATATCCTAAAATATTTATTTTGGCAAAAAACCACTTTAAGTTAGCTGTGATCTGTAGAAATTATCAGTCCGTAAAAGAACAGTCAGCACAAGAAAGGTCTTCCTTACCTATACCATGTATTTTTTAGAAGTTTTAGCTCTGTGGATAGGTTCATAAAAACACCTTCAGAAGTTTTACAATTGTAGCTGTTGTATTATCATGCTACAAATGAAGTTCAATTACATACATTTTATTTTAAATAAACTCTTCCAACCAAAAGCTGCATCCTTTACAGTGCTGTCGTGCATCAGCAAACTGTGTAACACAGACTCCTGGAAATGAAGTTATTTTGAGGCCGTATGATTCTAAAAGCAGAAAGCATATCTTAGAAATATTACTTTTATAATTTACAGTTACTGCCAGGTAAATAGGTAACATTAAGGTACCTTTCCACAAAACTAAATTTAAAATACTTAACCAAACATTTTCATGTTATTCTTATTTTCCAGCTTTCAATTTTGCAGGTTATCATTCTAACGTAGTCAGTTTTACCTACCATATGAAGCAGAAGAAAAAAAAAAAAAAGTTGTTTAAAAGCTGATTAATGACTAAATATTTAAGATTTCTCCTACCAAAATTAGTTTCCAACTGCAGTGACTGATTTCTTGTATTTAAAAGCCAGACATTGAAAGAGGTTTATATTTTTAAAACTGAAACTCAAGTAATTCATAAATGTCTATTTCCCTAAGCTCTTCTGATTTCTTCCAGTGTTTAATTTAACCTTCGAAACTAAAAAGTATTAGCACACTAATGAGGTTACTAATGAGGTTACCCAACAAGGTCATGTTCACCTTTTCTAAGTACAAAATTCACATGGTAACGTATAGCAAACATCAATCACCAGAAAATGTTCTCCAAAATCCTTTCTAATGAATGGAATCATACAAGTTACAAGAAACTGAAGACTAATAGGACTGAGGACTATCCTCGCAGTAAACGAAGACTTACGCTGTTTTCAGTCACTCAGAAGGATTTACATATAGCCAAGATTTAGACTAAAACCCCACTATTTCATAAGCAAGACAAAAATAGCTCTGAAGTTATCCAAAGTCAGATGGTAAAGCTATGTTAAAGTTACAGCCCAGCGTATTAGCAAAGCCTCATATGCCATGGTCTTGATCCTAGCTTACCCTTCAATTCTAATGTGCTTCCCCTTAGTCTTCTCTTCACATTTATACTTTTAAATGTTGGCTTTTCACATCCTCTTTTATAAAATGAACATTTCTAAGTACCAATTCTCAACTAGTTAATGTCCTTTAAAAAAATACTCAGGTAAGTATTTTTATATATTTCATGTACAGTTAAGTATCTTCTGCCATTACTGTAGAACTGGTAACAGCAGAACTCAGGAAGTTATTTTTGTAGATAAAAATTATTAAAATTGTGTAATAAACTCAAAGTGGGGTTTTTTTATGTCTCAACACTTAACCCTCCAGCATGCTTAATAGCGATGCCTTTTTTAGTTGTTGATATTTTTCATATACATAACATTGAGTTGACAATTTTCTACCATTATTTTCTTCTAAATCCTACCCTCCCCACAAAGCTTTAAAATTATAGCAAACTAATACAGCAGTGCTGTTTTCCTCTGCAACACATTATAAATTCCAATTAGATCAAATCTTTAGTTACTTCTGAAATTAGATTTATAACGATGGTTCTGTATTATCGGGAACCACCACAACTTAACAGCTGCAAGCAAGTAGAGCAAACCATTTAAGTAACTTATCAAACTGTACAAATCAAACCACAGACAAGGCTGCCCTCCGTTAAATAATTAATTATCTACAGAGAACAGAAAATACTAGTGATAAATAAAAGTATGTATCTGTAACCAAAACAAGGAGTAATCTTCTTTAATGAGGAATGGTGGGGAAGGCCAAGATACTGGAAGTCTACCAGAAGCACTTGTTCACAACCTGAGGTAGCCAGTTTAGAAATTATCTTAACTACAAGTAGCTAATACACACGCAAATAAAGATCCATGTATCACAGCAAAGAAATTAATAAAAAAATATGTAAAAATTTTAAAAGAAACTGGAATACAGGTCTGGATATTAAGATCAAACATTCAGGTCATGTTTATCACTCACAATGCTGAACTGAATCCAGGATAATGCCTGGTTTCAAGTTATTTTGCAGTTCAATGTTTATCTCTGTGAAGTATCTCAAGTAAAACTATTATTCAGGCAAGTTGCCCCTCTTCATACATCCATCACATGGGGGGGGAATACTACAGTTGTAATAGTTATATTTTCTGCAATCCTGTGATTAAAATGTAAAAAATAAAAAATTCACATCAGAAAACCAAAAAGGGTTGTTTGTGTGTGGGAAGCCTGCCTTGGTTTGAATACTAAGTGTGAAAGAATTCATATCTTTTAATGTGCCATTTAGTGATGAGAGCACAGAATGGTGAATGTACCACCACAATTTAATCAGAAACTGACATTCTTGCTAGAAATGAGTTTTAATGATTCTGAGATGTGTATTTCTACTTTTTTTTCCTCCAAAAATCTATTATAATACAACAGTTCTCTCTCATCATCAAATGATGGCACTGCTTCCTGCATAAGTCTTTGTCTTTGTACACTACCATCCACCAGAGGAATTCCCTATTATTATGAAATTTTCATTGTCACACCATTAAAAAAACCCAAGAAAACACACACACACAAATCCCACAACCTGTTTGCAATATTAAGCACTAAACTGCACTTCTCACAGGATTACAGCATATCAGTAACCAGCTGTTATTTTAAGAAAAGACTCTAAAAACTTGTTAACATATTTGGCATCACAATTATAATTTAAGTGACTACAACTGACAACTTCTGAAAATGGGTCAAGAAATCATATTTCGTTATTCAATGTCATTAAGACCATCCTTCAGAAAACAGAAGAAACCTGGAGACCTGTGCAATAGAACACTAGACATCTGTGCAGGGACTTTTTAGGAAAAAAAAGTCTATTTCTATTTTAGAATAATTAAAAAAAAATAAATTATCCCTATCCAGAAGCATGGCTTTAGGTTAAAACATTGTGCAGAGACAGAAGAAACATGTTGAACTTTCAAACTTACATGCCTCCGTGTCTCATGTATACAACTGTAAAATAACATTTTTCTACGCCAAAAAGCTATTACACATATAGTGAGTGTTCTGAGATCACTCAACTACTTAGACATGTTTTTTTTTTGTCAGGGAATTGCAATAATGCATCATAACCTTCAGGCTACTGCAGCACATTTCCATTCCCACACCAGAACATCAGAACTGCACCACTGCAACACTGCCCAAAGTATTTCTAGGAAAAGCCATGAAGAAAAACAATGGGCAGACAGAGTCATTCTTCTGGTTAAGAAAATAGACTATATACAATTGAAAGGAAAATCTCGCTGGGAAAGGCAAGGGGAAAGAAACATAGCAGAGCCTCTCCCAAAGAGGAAAACATGAAATCACACACACAAAATGTTTACTTATAAGGTATTGGTCTTGGGAACTAACTAAATTCACCTGCTGGTCAGCCCAGTATAAAAGCAAGAATCAGACAGTCTCTGAGCGACTAAGTGAATGTACAGTTAGGCCACAAAATAAAGCTTTAATGGAAAAATAACATCAAAAGCACATGCCAAACAACTATTCTTCCAACATGACATGTCACTCAAACATAGGTCTACCCCAGGCTAAAAATATGCTCTTGCTTACTTATGGGTATAATCTTATCGACACAACTGTGACGTACACAGGCAACACTGTCAAGAGAGCCTCACCCACCCCAAACCAGGTAAACTGTAAGAGCTGCATTAGTGCAGTTGTATCAGTGCTGGTCACTGAGAGAACCACCTTCTACTCCAGGGAAGTCTGCACTCTGCACATGAAAACCCAGTAAGAGTATGAATCCTTTACCGGATTATGAACTGGTAATAGGCAAGAAAAACCGCAGTGACAACTGCAGCTTTACAAATGCAGATGACAGCCAGTGTCTGGCCTTGGACTAAATCCATATTTTTCAAGAAAACGCAGCAAACTAGTTTCTAGGGTACTTTCAAAGGTGCAGCCAAAGACTCGTCAAAGTTTTATCTGTGCTGGTGAAAACCTTATTACTTACTAAACAAAGGACAGCAAACTGTTTAAGCATTTTCAGCTCCAAAAGCTGTATGTATCCTCACAGCATGACTACATAGATAATGAAGAAGCAGAAGCAGCTAGTTTCATGACCAGAAGTCCAAAGAAACTTTTATGAAGTCATGTCTCCTCATCCAAGAGATGGTATATTTTATTAATGTATGCTTTTTCCTACCTAGCTGTGTATTTTGCATTTTACTTTAAAAGCTTCTACATGAAATAAGGCATCACAGTGGAATATAAAATTATGATTTGTTAACATTAAATTTTTGACGTAATAATGAATCTGCCTTATATACTTACCTCTGATTCTTTATCACTTAAAGATCCCAAGCTTCCAAAACTGTGATTTGAACTTTCGTTATTTGTTGAAGCCTACCAAGACAAATAAAATACTGAACATTATATACAGATTTATAAAACAGCTAATCCACTATTATCACTCACAGTTATAACAAGTAACAGTAATAAAATTTCATGCTCGCAAGGAAAAATTTATTAACTATAAAGCACTGGTGATTTCAAGGGGGATAAGAAGCTTGACACGTGGATGGTTTGACAGGGCACAGTAAATTCTGTATTTTGATTGGTTTTAAGCCACATAAAACCCTAGAACATTCAAAACCACTTAAGTCTTATTTGGGAAAAGCAAAACATCCAATGAAAAATCCTACCAAATGATTCCACAGAATAGGCTTAAGAAGCCAGTATTGTTGAAACTGCTGGAGACTACTAAAAACTTTAATTTTTCAAAGAAAAAGAATGTTTAATTTTCTCCAAGACAGACACTAGGTTACGGCAGAGCGATTTTTTTTTAATTCACTCAATGACAGAAAATTACAAGCTATTGACAATATTATTCCACATTCTTAAACCACTTTCCCCAAAGTAACAAACCTAGACTAATGAGAAAAAGAAAAAAAGACAAAACCTGTAAAATAGTCTCAAGTTACAGTATTTATTTAGGAATTTTCTAAGGCTGATTTATTCAGAGGTCTTTTGAACACAGAATGGCAACAAGGACATTTTACAGCAAGAGTCTGTTTCACGTTCAGAGAACAAAAAATGCCAACAGCAGTTGAGCTTCTTCTTATTAAAAGAAAAAATATAAAATCTTATACTGCTGGGTTATTCTTTTCCATACAGGAAGGCAGAACAAATACTTTGAAGTGAAACAACCAGTTCCAAGGCAAACACTCAGCTTGCTTCAAAGCATGCTTGCTTTCCAGAACTGTGTCAGTTTGCAGGACAATACTGATCTGTGACATCTTCTGAATAACTAGATCATCTCTGCATTAAAATTTCTGGAGGAATGTTAACTAACCCCACAAAATTTCCACGTGTGTTCCACACCCCAGGCAGTCTTTTAGCACAGAAATGCCTATATGTAGTTCTTGCTTGTGATGTCTCAAATCTGGTCATTGGAGTTAGCCAAGACCATAATCTCAGTAACCTATATTCATATTTCCACCCTCGCTTACTGAGAAAGTTTGAAGATGATGGGCTTCCCCCCCCACCCCGCCAAACAATTCCAAAATTCTTCAGTAAAACAATACATAGGGGTAGGCTTTCAAAATAGCAGTCCCAATAAATAAGAGCCCATCTCAGTTTAACTACTAGAGGAATAATGACCTAGAATGTTTCCAAAATTAACCAGTAAGTGCAGTTGCAACCTCTGTATTGTCTTGCTACATTAGGAAAATGAGAATTTAGTATATGTGGATTTGGGGATGTACACGAAGAGGAAGTTTTCTCATTTTTGTTTTCAAAGTGAAAGACGACCAATGGAGATCATATTTATACATCATATTTCCCCAGTAACCTCTGCACATCACATAGAAGGTTTTATCTGTTTTTCCTTTTAATAAAAATCAGATAAGCAAGCCTCTCTTAACATCCCCCACCAAGACTGAAGACTATACTGAAAAAAGAAAAAAAAGCATATTCCAAACAGCCCAGATCAGCTACATTTCATGCTATCTATTTGGATACACTGAATAGTCAGAAATAAAAGAAATACAAACAAAACTGACATAATTGCTGTTTTACTGATGGTAGGATTAATCACAGGACTAGATACTAGTATTCTACCCTGCCTCCCAAAACCAAACAAAAAGTAAGCAGGAAGAAGAAGAGATGTTGCACTGTATACTGAAGATCACTAATGGAATATTTCTGGTCAAAGATAAGAACAACAGTGCCTGAGGTGAGGACCTGCATCAATCAGAAGACAGTGGTGATAGCATCTTCTGCAAGCAATCATCAAATCATTTGGTATTAAAAAAAGTGGTATTAAAAAAAATGCTGTATCCAGCTACCCATTTGGAAACCAAGTGCATTGGTTGTACAAGTACAATTACCTGTTCAAACAGATCTTGGAATGTGTCATGGACAAGAAACTTTTATTTTACATGGTAGAGTGAAAAAGGAAATTAGTTGTTTTAAACTTCATTTTATTCTGGCTAATGTGAGTGCACAAACCGAGAACTTGAAAGTGGAATGTAATTTGCCTAAAAGTGAAATCAGCTGAACAACAGACAACAACAACAAAAAGACTTGAACAGACTTATGGAAATGGTAAGCAGCAACTCACAGGGGATCAAAGTTCAAAGAAAAAGAACCCCAAGAAACTTGATAATTACTTTTAAAGAAAATGCATTACACACATAGCAGTAGACAGCTTCTGAGGAAGAAAGACTGGCAGTAAGGCAAGGGACCAACACAGCTGTATCAAGAACTAATAGAAAGGTTTATTTATACACTAAAAGTTAAATGAAGTTAAAAGAAGGTACAGATCTAGTAATGGAAAAGGACAAATAGTCACCTGAATACTAAGCAATGGCCTGAGCAATTATAACGAGCTAATGAATTACATGAATAAGCAGTATTAGAGAATCCAAGGAAGAAAGAAACAAAGATGGGCCAGAACCACTGCGTTTGCCTCTATCATAACATATGGTGAGTATACATTTTTGCAGTCATAATTAGAAGACAACAGTGCATCAACCACACTGTCAGTCCAACCCAATTCCTTCCCCTGATCATTTAAGTCACTTCTTGGTTAAGACACTAGTAACAGAAGTGATGTGTCACCTTCTTTACAGCTTTGTGACGGTTACCTTCATGTCACTCTTAAAAACAAAAAGTCATGATGCTAGATCACTATGCACTGATTTCTATTCCTTATTGTTTGTTAACAGTCAACAATACATCACAAGTCTCCAGAAATTTCATCAACATCTGCTATCAGGTAGTATTTTGTTCTGTAATCTAGAGTGGTAATTACAATGTAGAATAGGAAGTGAAAAATACTAACCAAGTTTGTGTAAAATACTTCAAATATGAGGACACTTAAAATAGTTTGGAAACAGAATTCAAAAGTACTTTGGCCACAGGGAAATTTGTGCCTGAAAAATTAGTATTGTATCTTTGACACACCAGTTTATTAAGTACTACACTTGGTGAAGAACACTCAAAGACACAAATACAAAATGGAGTACCTCTGGCTAGGCAACAGTATTGCAGAGATCAGTCTTGGAAGTTGAAGCTACTAACTTGAACAAAATTTGTAATAAAGGGAAAATTTATTCTGCAGATGTATCAGCTGAAGGGTAATGTATGACATATGGAAGGTAATTAAGCCCCTATTGAATGTTTGTAAGGTTTTTCCTCAAGTTGCATCCTGGTTCAGATATTAACGAATAGACTATAGAAAGTCTGCAATGAAAGTAGGCAAAATTGATATAAATGTCTGGAAAAGTTAAAAGAATTTGGCTTTGTTAGTCTAGATATATTAGTCTTCAAACAAGTTTAATCTTAAAAACAGAGGTCACACCAGATTCCCTGGGTCTATTTCAAGCCAAACTGTAAGTAGCTGGCCATCTGCAGAAAGGACAACTAAACTTAAATACTGGGAAAAACTTCTGTCTCCAATCACATGTGCACTAAAGCAAAACCACAAGCCTGTATAAGCCCATTCTCTGATGTTTTTAAGAACAATTCAATGTCTGCATCATAGACAGGTTCAGAATAAACAGTCCTACCCTCAAAGCAAAACAACAGATTAACAAGGATTTTCTTGAGAGCCAATTCCAGCCCAGTACTTTTGCAAGTAAATCACATGGACAGTATGCAAGTGAAACAGTGTGAGATAAATTAGTATTTTAAAAATGGTAGGTCTGGATAACTGCTCTTAGAACTTACTTTAGCTCCAACACTGCAACTTCCAGTACTCCCAGTACTGCCACTTACTACGCCTGTGAATCTTGCCTCTAACAATTCTTGTCTTCTTGGGTCCAGGCTATGAAGCTCATCCATTGCTCCTAAAAAAGATAAATAAATTCATTATATTCCCTAATATTTGCAGTGGAATATTTTACAAATAAGCCAAACATACCAGTGGCCTACGCAAGGAAAGGATTTATACCCTCAACTTGACAATGGATTCACCATCTGTTACCTAATAAAGAAAGCACTCAATGAATTCCAGAAATTTTGAGGAAATTTCTGTCTATCAGAATAGCCTTGTCAATTTTGGTGAAAACTAGAACCTGTTAGAGGCATGTAAGAGAGAGACATAGAGTCTGCAGCATGCGATACACCAACCAGGCAATTATTTATAGATTAAAAACTAGCTGACAGCAGCAAAATACTTTCCAGCATAAAACCTCCCAATTCTGCAAGCCCCTTGTTCTCCATATTATTTAAATTGTTTAGGCTATCAACATATGAACGTCCAAGAAGAACAACTAAGAATCATAGGGAAAAAAGGAAAATCAAAATGTAGACCACAGTCCCCAACACGTGCAAGGGAATGCAGGGTTACAGGGAAGTTCGAAGGGCAGAGAAGCAAGGAGCAGGATCAGCAATATGAAAGGAGCCAAGAGTAACAGAGACACTTGCACAGGTGGTGCCCTCGACCGCCCTGCTGAGTGGGGTAAAGCGGCGCTGCTGGCATCAGCAGGGAAAGTAAGGTGGAAGGAAATGGAAGAACAAAAGGAGTTTCTGATGAGTTCAGCCTACATGAGTAGGCTGCAGCATGATGTGCAGCTTTCTAATTTGTATTTAAATCACTTACGGCTGTTTAATGAGTCTGAAAGATGATTTAGACAAATAGTCTTCCGTATTTACACAAACTGCGTTCTTTGTTTTTATCTTTTCAACTACTTGAACATTCAGTTTATCTTCAACTGGAAACATTTCAGTTGCTTTATTTTAAATAAGATATTTAATGTGAAAGTCTTTATGCACTATTTTAATAGCATATCCTTCAAGTACCATATAAAGTGATATTGCCTCATTTTTTTTTTCAACTAAAGACACAAGTTTGTGCTTTTCAGTCCCACAGGACAACACAGCAGTTCACAAAGGACTGCAAGTAGGAACTATGTATATTCAAATGGTTCTACAAAAAAAGCTTTTGGAATTCCCTTTTCATGAAAGCTACAGGTTGCAAAGTAAGTGCTCCTATGAACTTCTACCCGTCAGCTAAGCATCCTGACAACCAAGGCATCAGTGTAGCCTTCCTCACCATTAACAAGAGATGAGACACTTTCTTACATGACTTGTGGGTATCTCACAAACCTTTAACATTCAAGAACTAGACAGACCTTTATGTACTACACATTTTGGCCACGCAGCTAACACTCTCAGTAGGGAAAGCACTGGCTCTGTTATTTGGCTAATTCAAGTTGCCCTTGCTCCCACAGGAAGACAGACAACAGTGACTGTGGTGTCAGTGTCCCTTTACCACAGGCCCTGGTACCCAGACTTCTGATGGAAGAAAACCACACCAAGAGAAACTCAGTCAAAAAGGAGACATTCGGGAAATGTGTTGTTGGCAGAGCCTCCTTCTGAAAAATCAAACCACAAGTGGCAAGTTGAGGATACCGCATCTTGTGTCTGGAGGTGGGGGAGTTCACACATACACAGCCAAATCTGGAGCTGCAGGTCACTTTTTCAGCAACGCAGAGGAATTTCCCAGGTTGAAACTGCACCTGGCTTTTTATCAGCAGTTGTAATGCCACTTCTGAATTTGCCTAGTAAAAATTCCTCCACTTTCTACATATTTTAGATTGTAAGGTCTCCAGGGTAAAAGACTGTTTTACTACATGTATGCGCAGTGCAGAACAATCAAGAATCCTCTTCATTCCTAAAATGTGCTTGTGTACTGCTTTCAAGAGTTTCAAAAACAAATTGTACACTTCTCATATGCACAAAAATATATTTCTTGCATTTACACATTGTGCAGTAAGGCTTAAAAAAAAAAAAAAAAAAGGCAGATGTGTACAGCGTACCTTTCCTAGTATGTATGTAATCTATACATTAATGGGAAAGTATTGCTCTGAAAAAGCATAAGAAACTAATCACACCAGATTTGTCAGGCAAGTTTAAACGATTATTGGTTTTCTTCTTAACAATCCAAGTGTTTAAGTGTATGACACTCTGAAATAACCACAGTAACCCATTTAATGAAGCAGGACTACCAATATTTTGATTTACTAGCCTACTTGATAGACACTGCCCACAAAAGTTCAGCACTTACTTAAAATTACTGACATAACTAGCAATTACAAAGCATACACATACTACAGAAACAGATACCACCATACCCATTTTGTTTATTTTATGAAATACGGGAAAGCAATAATCATCATGGATAGCCAAGGCTCATTTTAAGAGCTACAGAGTAAAATTGCTACTGCCATCTCATGAATGGTACCAAGATACTAATGCACTAAGTACACCAGCACCCCTGGGTTACCTTCCCAGTCAGAACAGTAATTTAGCAGGTAGAGATTGTCTGCACCACAGATGAAATAACAATTCTTCACTTTTTTTGCTCACCTTTTAGAGCCTACACACACTAATGAATGCACTGAATTCTCTTCATTATTTCTGCTGGAGTGTTTTTTGGTTATTATGTTTGGGATTTTTGTTTTGTTTTGGTTTTTGTTATTGTTAAATATCCAGAACCAAAAAGTAACACTCAGCCATCCTGGTGATCTGAAGGACAAGATAGAAAAGCTGGATTCAAACCTTCATTCAACACACTGCAAATCCTAGGAAGATCTATTAAACTGCTTTCCTCATTCATGCTGTAATTTAAAATACACCATTCACTCCCAGACACACAGCTGTTTTTTCAAGAACAAGCAGTTCTGTACAATCCTTCAGTTCTCAGCACAAGTTACCTACTTTTAAAGGTACCGCAAGCTTTAAGACACTTCATGTAAGGGACAAAAAAATGAAACTTTAATTTTTTTAAACACCAGACTTTATACATTCTCCTGCTCACAGAATACCTTGCTGCCCACAAGATCAACGTAACCTAAATTGAAAATACACCCAGACTTCTGACTTTAACTTAATTCCTACCCCTGAAAAGCAACTCACTAACTCAAAGGAAACCAATCACAACACGCAAGTGCTCACAGCATACTTACAATGTTCCTAAACGGAAGACTGGCATTGCTACCATCCACCATTTAAACTTCTACTGTCTTCTGAAGAGAACACCTGGAAGATCACCCAAAACTCACAGAAGAGCCCTAAAAAAAAATGCACTTTTTTTCTTGTAACTGCTACAGGTATTGGAATGCTTCTTGTAGTTTTTCTAAGAAGTTACCAACACTGCCTAGCTGTTGTATTTTTCCGGAGTGGTGTGTACCATATATATCCTCTCCTCTAAAAACTAACATAAAATATACAGATTTCTTGTTCTAAAAAGGACACTTTTTGCAAGAACTCTTTGGAAAAGAACTACAAACTCCTCTGAGAATTTATTAAGCAATGGGTTATGTCAAAAGTCAAAGTTATAAATTCAGAGAAGCAATTTATAAGCTTTTTCATGGCATCTGGTATAATCAATTATACCATACTCTACCTTAGCAAAACAGAGGTGTAAGGAATCAGAGGATTCTCCATGGTAATCTGAATTTTTCAGAACCAGTGTCCAGAAAATAATAGAATGCAACTACACCTGTAGCCCAAAGCCCTACACCTCCAAATATACAAACTTGCAAAAGATCCAGTTATTTAACCAAATACTTGCTCAAACCTCAGTAAAACCGACATTTTACGAGAAAAAATTTAGCAGAGAGGATCTTTTGGGATATAAATGTACTCCAATGTCTCTCTCAAACACTACTAGACTACAGAGCAATTTGCAGACCCAAACACAAAGACCTGACAGATCAGACATATTTTTCTTTTCCACTAAATATGGAATCCAGAGCCAAGACTCAATCTTTATCTTCAACTCTCTTATTACCCTGAATGGACTCTTGTTAACTGGCAATCAATTACAGCCTGGAGACGAAGATCAACAGCTTCACACATTATCAGCTTTCTGCAATGAAGATAAAGTTCATTATGCAGAAGCCAGATTCTTCTTAGAACAACCCTCCCGATTAGATTGAGGCCCCCTTCTCCTGAATTCCAGGCACAAACCACCTTTCACTTAAATGAAAGGCATACTGGTTTGGTCTGGTTTCTCCAAATATTTGTTGGAGCAAAATACTCCAACACAGAGACCTATCTGTTGAATAGAAGATGAGAGTTCTGCAACAGTGCAAATGTAAATCGAATTTCCTGATGTGCTCCCAGTAGGCACTCAGGTTTTATGGTAACACACATAGCATGTGAATTATGTCCAACGTACTTTTTAGGAACACTTCACATTAATGTTGATAACATTACCATCACGTAGCCTCTGCACTGACAGTGGCATCCTTTAGATCAGTAAAACTAACTAATATCCAGCTAAAAAAGTGAGGGGTGGGAAAAGAAAGGAAACGGGAGGGAGGGAACGGTACACACTTCAAATGACAAAAAAAGCAGCCTGGAAAGCAGTTTTGGGGTTTTTTAAGTCACAATTCCTTTAAAGGTATTAAGCAATCTTTGAAGTTAGGAATACCAGACTTTAAGCATGGTAACCATTCCAAGTACAGAAACCACTGTTTAACGGCATTGCAATGCAATCCCAAAAGTCATTAAGTAACTGTTTATTTCAATTTGGAATATCCTAAAATGCACTGATCCCATTACATTGATGGTCTAATAATTTAACTTCATAACAATTGAGTATGACAGCTCTTGTTATTCTAGAATACACGTGTACCAGCAGATAAAAGAAAAGCTTTAAAATATCAAATGCAAAACAGACTATGAAAATTACTAAAAATACAGATTTTACAATCCTTACACAGTCTCCTAAAAAAAAGCGCCCACACAACTACTTTCTTTTCTTCTTGTGCAAACACGAAGATGCATCTTGTCTTTGCATCCACATGTATTTCAAGTCTTGTCTCATGTTCTCTTGCCTCATTTGGAAAATAACCCAAATCCCCAAAACCAAACCAACAAAACCATGCACTCAACTTCATTCTTCTCTCTTACCTGTCTGAAACTCTGGATATTCCTTAGTGCAGAACTAACCAGAGATGACTTTTTCATTCTCCAGGAAAATAAGGTAATGAAGCTAGCATTTCTGCCTCCAAGAAAACAAACTATTTGGTAACAAACTATTTTGTTGTTAGGCAAACACTAGCAAGTTATCATCACGTTGATCAAAGTCTCTTCCTGTTAATAGCAGAACTTCCTATTTATTACAGCTTATACTTTATATATATGCTTCAGTACCTCATAAAGCCAATGGAGAATGAAGCAACCCAAAATAAGTTTTCAGAGAAGAAGCACACAGAGCTCTGAAATACAAGTCTAATCAAGCCAAAAAGCACAGCAAACCAAAATACAGTAAGACATCAAACTGTGTGGAGTGAATGCAAACTTCTTGATTTTTAAATTGGAAAAAATAAACACCTGTTCAATTTAAAATAGAATATTTGGGGTGAGAGACTGACAAATTAATTAGACAAAAACCTCAAAGTTGACCTGTGTTGCTAAACCATGTCTTGAATAGTCTTTCCTCCACAGCATGTTTTGGGGAATCACAGAAAACATAATTGGAAACAGCCCTGAAAACTACTAATGTGCTAAGAAAACAAGTTGAGATGCTAGCATGATGGCATAAAGCCAAGCAGCAGTAACTTGAGAAGAGTTCAATTCCAAGACAACAGCAAAAACACAGCCTGCCCTTAGCAGAAGGCTTTGAAATGCATCACCATCCAACATGAATCACAACCCGAGGCCACACTCATTCAGTACTGTGGCCTCAGAAGCCAGGAAGGTCCCATTCAACCTAAATCAGCAGTCAACAGGGCAGACAGCAAGACACAATCTCTGAGATTTAAAGTAAAACAAACAAAAAAATCCCCAAACTATATATATTTACCTCCAAACAACAGCTACACAACCAAAGCCTAGAGGACAGACCGTTTACCAAGCCCTCTGGGTTCCAGCTCTTCCACAATACTTAATAAAGTAACAACAAACAGGTATAGGTTACCCATTACAAAGTTTAACTTGGAAATTTAGAAATGCTTGAAATCACTGCCTTTCCCATAAAAAACATTAATTTCTTTTGCAGAGAACTATGTAGATACTATAACCTCCAAACAGGTAAATGAAAAAGTTCAGGGTACTACATTCCAGTTAAAAACCTTCACTGCAGCTGAAATTAAACAGCAGCAATAGATGCAATAGAAAATGGGGAAAATACATCCTGATGTTCAAGTGAAACTAGCTGTCTGAAAAGATCTTAAGTGAGAAGAAATTCCTAAATGAGACACACACATATCCAAGCCCAGGGTCAGGAAAGAACAGAACCCATCTGACTAATCAAGAGTCATTTTAAATGCACAGTGAAAATGCAACATTTCTTAGCACCTGAGCCTGTAACACTGAAGCACACAACACAGGAAAAGTAGTATAAAAAATAGTTATCTCCCCTATTTAGGTACTTCTCTTTCCTAACAACCCCCCAACCCCACCCTGCCCCGACCACTACTAAGGTGCCCAGATGAACTTAAAATGCTTTTCTTAATAATCTAAAGAGAGTGTTTATTCCACAAATTGATCCTCTTAAAATGAAAAAGACTGTCCAAAGGAATAGGCAGAGGGATGCAGGCAAGCAAAAGGTGACTCATGCTTACAGGAGGCTGGGGGATGAAAGCAGGGAAAAAGCTGGATAATTAGCAGGCAGACAGATCAGGCTTTAGACTACATAAAAGGGGGAGCGAAATAATATAACTGGCAAATTTTGGCCTAAAAAAAGCACAACTATGGCTAATCTAACAAATTATAAGAAAAAAATAACCTTTCCTGTAAACATCAGAAGACAGCAGTTTTTGATAAATACAAAATTTGCATCTGCTGATTACAGTTGTTTGATTGTTGGATGCAAACTTGTTAAAATACAAAGTAGGGAAAATAAGGTTTTTTTCTGACGTGGAGGGGGAAGAACTGACCGATTTCCCATGAGCGAAAGAGTTGATGAGGAAGTGCACAGCTGTTGGGTTACCTGAACTCTAGCATTCAACATTTAATTCTTCTAGTGTTGAACAGGAAAACATTCCCTGTGTCCCTTCTCTCCACAAGATGCAGTCTATTTCTTTTTGGAAGTCTTTTTCAAAGGCTTTTTAAAAATGATGGCTGTAGCTCACTTTTTAAAAAATGTTTGAATGTTGTTCATTTCACTTTTCCCAACAGTTCAACTTTGATCTAAAACAAAAGAAAACTTTGGCTGCTGGATAGATAAGTAATTTTCTGCAAATCATTTTGCAACAGAAATCAATTCTTTAACACTGAAAAAATTGTAATGATCATTAGACTTCATCTCTGTTCTGCTAGTTTTTGAATTTCAATTGTCTGGCCAATAACTGGAAAGGAAAAGCGAATTAAAGGGAAATGTGTTCCTGAGGGAACTTCTGCTAGCACCTTGAAGAAGGACTTACGAATAAACCACTTGGGCCAACTCCAGATCAGCTAGTAGACATCTGTGGGTAACAATTTAAGAATGTTTAATTCACCCTGCCTTTCAGCTAGGCACCCAGTAAGGATCCCTTGGCCATTATGTGTCTCATCAGATGGCTGTAGGCAGCAGAGGCAGAGATGCATTTACAAGTTGCCTACCAATGCCTTTATTTGGCCACAAACCAACAACATATACTCATGTTATGTGGGTATACGCCACAAGGATGGCAACTCAGAATGGCTCATTCAATGTCAGGGAGTGATTCATTCAATAGAGAAGACAATAGCTCCCCAAGGGTCCATTCTTTTGTAACTGGGACTGAACCAGGCATGCAACTATGTCCAAGGCAAGCTGGTGATGCCTCACATCTGATGAGTCCCTCTACCAAACCCACCCTTTGGAAATAGAACTGAACTGCCTGAAAGCCACACGTGTGGTGCTTTCAGAGCAGCGCACAGGCCCCCTGAAGCCACAAAGAGCTCTTACTTCGGAGTGACAGCATTTCTCCTACATATTGCATGTAAGTAATTTCACTTTCCTTCAACATCACAGACAACAAACCCATTGCACAGGTGTAAACTCCACCTGTATGTCGATGACAGCTTTCAAGGCTGAAGTCTATCTAACAATTAATGGTGCTGACGGGTCTGAAAGGTGCCGAAGCTTTTTTGCAATATTCACTGAAACAACAGCGTGCTGTGTCTCATTTCAATCCTGTTCATTATTCAGAAAACAACATTTAGTTTTATTTGGCATGTGAATCCTTATAACAAGTCAGTTTTTAGCCAGCCTTTTCTTTATGCCAGCTTTTCCTGAAGGAATTCTTCACAGGTCAAATTTGTCCCATCTTGCCCCAGAAATTATGACGCCATTATTTTTGCAGTGTTTTTTCCGTATTAGTGACAGTAGTTGGCAAGTACGAATAATTACTAAAGAGACGCTAAGACATAGCACAGAACATTCAACATGGCATCTACCTATCCATTTCCCAAATTTCTAATATAACTCCATGTGCACCATGTACAGGAAGCGTTAGCATAGCAAATACTGCTATGAGCAACAGAACCACGACAAGGTCCTTCCTGAGTCTGTTGAATAATGTTTAGTGCAATGAATGAAGAGGAAAAGGACAACTGAGAGAATATGTAGTATATTACTAGCATCCTGAAAGCTGTTTATCTTGGAATTGCCACGCCTCAACAGCAGTAAATAGGACAGATTTTGAAGATCGCTACCACTGTTATTTTCTCCCCTCCTCCACATACCATAACTAGACAAAACCTGAATTCAACAGATCAGTTCATGGGCATAGTAAGAGAAACATCTGCTGTGCCCAACAGCAGAACAGTCCACTTGGAAGAATTCCCCACATCCAAAATCCCTCCCAGTGTCCAGTAATCCCTTCTAGGCTCTTAAAAACAATATAGAGCTAGGTACGGTCAGAGTGTTCCTATGTTGAAATCCCAAAGTGCAAGATCCTTCCCCGTAATGAGAGCCCTCCTATAATCAATCAAACAGAAAAGCCACTGCAAAAAAATAATCCACAGAAAAGTAGCATCAGTGAGTAACAACTCTTCTGCAATGTCCTGCTTATGAAGACTTACTCTGAACTCATAAAATCAGGAGCTCAAATAATTAAAAATTTGCTAAAAATGGATTTCCCAAAATGTTGGCTACAATACCATATGCAGAACAAGCCTGACAAAGAAGTCAACACTCTGAACATATACAAACTATATGGGTGATACCCTGAACATGTTTTTTTACAGTGAACGGTATCCATGCCTTTGAAACTTGTCACTATGTAACAAGTGTCATATTTTCCTGCTTTTTCAAAAACCTGGATTACTCACTTGTAATTGTTCTCTAGATTACTCTGAACTGCCAAGAGCAATCAAAGAACTGGTTCTGATCTGGCAGGATTTTGGTGGCTTTTCACCATCACCAACCTATAACATTTAAATAGCGAAGTAGCAGAACCAGAACATTTCAAAGAAACAAGTAGGTTTGCTAACATAGTCTTCACTGACCATTCTGCACTCATCACTGCTAAAGACAGTAATACATGAAAGCAGTTTATTGACTAGTTGACTCTGTCTGAAGTACTGCTCTAAGCATTTAGTCCATTTAGAACAAACATAGATACTGAAAAACAAATGCATCTTCAGTAAAACTCTTTTTTAATGACAGCATCTGATTTGAACATCTGCTAGTGACAGAATAATCAGAGATACAAAGCACTCATCTAAAGTGCTTTTAATAAAGTTTTGTTCGAGACAACTGTCAGTTTTGGCAGCAACTGGGTAGCCAACTAATACATTCTCCTAATGTTTCTTGTAATCTCTGACCACTATAGCCTGTGCTTGCAGAAATGTGATATTAATGTCTCCTCTGAAGTCTCCCATAAAGCTTTATAAACCATCACCTTAGGTTCCATGCAGCTTTCTCCTGGAAAGGGAAGATTCATTACACAGTTGTAAGGTCCAAAGCAGTAACTCCTCTATCTTCAGAGTTAAGAACAATGTTCTGGTTAAAAGAAAAACTACACTAAATGCATTGCTTTACGATTGTATGCTAACAAGTTATAAGAAAAATTAGAAGAAAACGTGATGGCACCCCTTTGGGTTGCTTTAGTCTACTGGAGATCCTTGGTCAATCAAAAGTAAAGAAGTCCTTGTTAGTGTCCCATAGGGCAGTATCAGTGTTGCTGTACTGCACTGTACTACTACAATGATCAATAAACAAATATACAATACGCAGACAAGAAGTTTATGTTTATAATCCCCCTATAAGGTAAGAAAAGCCTATTTATGTTTTACAGAAAGCACCTAACTTCTTGGCCAAAATTATGCAAGACATCTGTGGCAGGAACACTAGAAGACTGTCTTCCTAGGTAGCAAACATCTGCCTTGAACACAACATTATGCCAAGAGAGAGAAAAAACTAATACAGCCTGGGCTGCACACATGCAGGTGACGTGCTGCCTGCCTATCAATACCAGCTCCCTTTTCCCCTCTGTGTAGCAGAATCTGCTGCAATTAACTGTTGCTTCCGGACAGCTCTGTAAAAGGTACCCAAACAGAAAAAGAAGCAGAATTTGCCCATTTCAGCCTCATTTGCTGGAAAACCACACACACCCTGTCTCCTTGAGGAGGAGGCAGTGAGCAGGGAGAAGCGAGTTCACGGGTCACTTATTGGTGATGCAGACTAACAGGTCACTAGATAACAACAGTTTTGTGATACTCTCAAAAAGTGAATCACACTATGAACAAAAGCTCACTACTTTCCACCCCTCTCTCTGTTTCTATGCTGAAAAGGACTAAAAGCCTGGAGCGCTTCTGAAGAAAAACATCTACCTAGAGAAATCCCAGAAAGTGCAGCAAATTTCATTTACTGCATTCAGTTATCTCTAAACCCTCGAGTCCACGAAATGGCTGTTCTGCAAGAATTTAAAATGGCACGGGCATTTTGCCCGTATCAAAAATAAACAGTAGTTTCTGCTATCTAAGGAAGGAATGAGAAGGAAGTTAAAAGCAGAGGTCACCTACTGAGCAGGAAGAGAGCAAGCAATGCCCCTTCCCATAGGGTTTCTGGTTCTCACCCTCAGTCAGAAAAAGTAAACCACAAAGGAACAAACATAAAATGTGCACCTTTTCCCCAACCAGATTTGTCTGGAAGTTATGTATAGGATAGAAAGGCAAGCCAAAAAACCCCAACAATTTGTCAGAATAAATATATCTTATTTTTCTGAGTTATACTACCAGTCATCTGGTATTTGAAAGCTGTATTTGTGTCAACAGGAGTGTGTTTCAGTTTTTAATTCCCTGAACTTCCTAATCCCCTTACTTCTGTTGCTCCTACTGCCATTTCTGCCCTCATGATCTCCAAAATCTCCCCAGTGCAGACAGCCCACCGACCCTCTAGGCAGAGACAAGCGCCTTGTTCCCCCCAGCACACAGGACACCATGAACAGCTGATAGCAGCACGTAACTCTTAACTTACGTTGATTTTGCCATTACATGGTAAGGAACATACTATAAGAAATTAAAAAATCCTAAGTCTTTCCAAATGCATTAATCTATACCTTATCTAAATAGATAAACTGCACACACAAAGCTGACATGTTACCGACTACACCTACATTTTCTTAGGACCTTGCAGAATTGCTCCCATTCTAAAGACAGGGAAAAAATGAGACATGTACAAAATCACACATGAATCAGTGAAGAATCAAGTTTAAGGCTAAGGGAAAAAAAACATTTTAAACTTTGTACTCATCCTTATTACAGCACAGCTACAAAGCCCGTTGATACCAACAATCTACATGAAATTCAGTTGCATGCTTGTGTACTGAACACTTTTAAAAATTCAGCACCCCCCCAGTTCACAAAGAAACATCCTATGCAATCATTTGTCAAAAATTTGGTTTTAGTGTTGCTCAGCATTATCATTAAAAAAACCTGCATTACAGCCATTTCTCCTATCAGCGCTCATTGCCTAATTTTAAGCCAGCTCTCTTTTCTGCTATACTATCACTTCCACTCAAGTTTTAGAAGAGAGAAGGGATTCTCATTCCTTTCAACACAGTCTCTTCCTGAGAACTGCCCATCTTGCAGGCTGAGTGAAGAAAAGACTTCATGGAAAAAATTCTGCGATCACGTGGTTAAAATTTTGTAACTTAAATGCAGTTAAAGCCCTGAAGGCAACCAGAAATCAGAAAAGGACAGAGATACAAGTCTCTGGTATTGCAAATTGAAAAATAAAATTATTTTTTCAGGTATCTATTCTAAACTTACTTTGACACCAGTAAAAATACTTATGTGCAGTTAACATCTCAATCTGCCATGGAAAAGCACCTGAAAGCTCAGCTGCATGCATACTACTCGTTGCCCTAGAAAACTAACACGTCTTCTTAGTTAAAGGGTAAGGATGCTTACACTGGCTTCTGTAGATCACTGCGGCCACAATATAAGCTGAACAAGTGTCATCCAAGTTCTCTGCCCCAACTGGCAGGAGACAATGCAGAACTTCTTAAAACAGCTGCCACCAGAGGCAGGGAAAGACCATGAGATTCCTCGGACCTCCGAAGGGGCTTCCTGGTGCCTACTTCCCACAGCCGGCCTGCCAGCAGCCAGCCAGCGCTACCAGGAGGGAGCAGCCCACCTTACCAACCGCTGGCAAACCGGGATGCGTTTCACCTGGCATAAATTTAACACAACTGCTTCCACACGCCTGACTTTGGGCTTAACTAGACACCAAGGTAACGACACAGGAGATGTTTTTTAAACTGAAAAAATCTATAAAGAAATCTATGCTGGACTTAGAGAGGATCCAGAACTGGGCCAGGCTTACCTCCATCAGTTAGTAAGGGACAACAGTCCAAATGAGACCAGTGCCTCTACCGTCAGGCAAGGCTAAAGCCCTGATGAGTCTCCAGATGTACCAGGGTACCTGCAGTGCACACGCCATGCTTTTCGCCTCCCAGGGCACTGCTTTGGCGGGCTATCTCAGTGACAAAAAGACAACTGAAATTTAAGAACTAGTAAAAGCAACTGAATAAAAACAGGTCACTAAGGAGAAAGTTTCACCAGCGGCAGTTCCCAGGGAGAAGCAGCAGGTTGGGCAGTGGCTGGCAGCAGGGCAGAGGGATGCTGTGTGCCCCCAGAGGGGGCAGCCGCTGCTGCTGCGGCTACCTGGGGAACGTGCACACGGGGCCAGCCAGCACACGGGAAAAATCTGGAATAGAAGTTGGCAAATGCAAACACAAATGACTGCGTACACCACACAGGTTTTGGTGTAACTTTTAGAAAAGAAAAAAACCTATCAGTTTAGTCTCTAACAAAACCCTTCTACATCCCTAACAGCCAGTCACACTACCTATATTGGTAGCCACCTGAACCGCTTTCACATAACAAAATACGGTTCTGTGAGTACTACATGCTAACGTGATTACTTACCATGAGAGAACTTGTACTAAAAATGTCTTATTTTGCCAGAAATACTCTTCCACTCAAGTATCCTTGCACCACTCATATAACAAGCCCAACAGATTCAATTACTTGATAACAAAAAGTGACTGTAATGACCTGTCTTGACTCACAACCTAAAAATCATCAGAAATTCCCATTATTAAAGACTGAAGAAACACTAACATCATCTGTTATTTCCTAAAAATCCCTCATTTGGATCTTTAGCCACAACAACCTTAAACTAGATTTTGCCTTTTCTCAAGTGGTAACTGGTGGTCAAGCAAAATTTTGACACCCAAGATAAACGAACATTCCTCTCCGGTCTTTCCAGACACAGGCACCTGCAAACTCCTAACTGCATGAAGCACTCACCGCTGCTGCCAGCACTACAGCAGGAGAGCTCCTGTGCAGGGACACGAGGAGAGACTCCCAGCTACATCCCTGCAAATCACAGCACCCAGCACCCTTCCAGCTAAGTGCTGGCGGTCACTGCTTCAGTGTCCGGAAGGTTCCTGCTTCTACCGCATCGACCTGGTCTCTTTATCAATGGCTGTCCTCCCTCCAGCAAAATCAACAGCGTGTGCAAATGAAAGCTGAGCAGAGGGACTGCAATTTGAGGAGGAAAATGACAGTTTAGGGATGCACAGGGGAAGCAGAGGAGCAGGACAAGACTGGAGGTCACCCTTGTGGCTTAGCACTGGTCAGGAAGGTTGGGAGGTGGCAGGCTTGGGGACCTGGTCTAGGAGCACAGACCCCACCTGGAGAGCCATAGGGATGATGGAACACTGCCAAATTCCACAACTTGTGACAGTCAGTACTGCTGCCTCATTGCTCACTTCCCTTAGAAAGACAGGATTCCAAAGCCACAAGAACAACAAAACAGTAAAAATAGCAGCTTATCTCTGTCTCTCTCTTTTTTCGTATGAACAAACTTGAAGAGAGATTTAAGGAAAACAGCAGGAAGGTGGTGTCAGACGCTGGCAGAGACTGGTGCCTGTTGTTTGCACTTCTCTAGAAGAGAAAAACAAGTGAAAGGCTTGGAGGGAACAGCACGTTGTGATTTAGCCAGGAGAACAAATCAGGTCAACTTTCAATCACACGACACTGAGGGAAAAAAAAAAAATCACTATTAAGGTCATTTACTGGAAATGATTTTGTTGTCACAGCTTCAGTATTTCATTCTCAAATTATGGTACATGTTGCAAGTATAACAAACAGGGAGAAAAATGCAAGAAATAGAATATTGAAATATAGTATTAATATATAATCTAATACAAAACCAGACTCTGCTTTTTTGTGAACTCTACATGTTTCTATTCTTCTATTTAAAAGCAAACAGCAATATAAAAAGCTAAAACTCAAGATATGGCAAAACTAGGCACCATTAATCTAGCAGCTGAATTTCATATCATCCGAAATACTCATCAGCAGGTTTAACAAAATTATATATTTGAAAAAATAACACAAGTTTTAAGAACTATGTAATAAGAGACAACAGGATTGTAGAACATTTTTACTAAAAAGCAGCTGAAGTTTTTGTGTAAGCTTAGCTTGTTTATGAGACTGCTATGGGGAATGAGGGGGGTCCTAACAACAACATTAGTATTCCTAACAACTAAACAGACAGCTCATCAAGGCTTCACACACACATTTTGTGTATATATAAAAGTGTGTACATGCATGATATATAAAATTGCCTCTTCCTCAACACCAACCACTTGGATGTTCTGGACGTGACAACATGCATCAAGCAAGGCACCAATAAAAAAAAAAAAAAAAAGAATCTATGAATGCAGAATGCAAAATACCATCTAACAAGGAAGCAAAGGCCATGAGATTTGCCTTTGAACACTGGTGTTACCCCTCTTAGGCATTATTAGCATCACAATAATTTAATAATACAATTTAATTAGAAAGAGGTAATATGCAATCTGATTACGTAAGTAGAGGTAAATTAAATAGGCAATGAACTTCTCATACTGAAGCAATAACATGCACAGCAAAAAGTACTCTTTGTATCTCATTAAAAAATGTCAAACCTGCATCTTCAGAAATTACTTCTATTTGTATCCTATAGTAACTTCAAAATATGAAAATTCCAATCCTCATAATGGCCTTTCAAAATACTAAATACAAAGGTGCTATAACAAGATTTACGCTGCTTTATTCAAAGTTAAAGCTTGTAGAAAACTTGTGAGATAGCCTTCTACCAGAGTTCAGTACCATGAACAAAACTACTGAAACTAAAATGCAACCCTAACAATCAGAAAGTTTCCGAAATATGTATCAAAAACACAACCACCACTCCCAAACAACAGCCAGCTCAAGGAATAACTGACTTGCAAAAGAAACAAAAAATAAACAAAAAACTTAGTGACTAACACTGATAAACCTAGTCTTAATAATCTATAATCACCACTACTACTACTACAACAAAAACAACAACAACAAACCAAAAAAAAAACCCCACAAAACTTTATGAAGATAATCACACCACCTAGACCATCACCACTCTTCTCACCACAGTGTAAGTTCTCACCTGGCTGGTAAAAGGAACACACTGGGGGGTAAAGAGCTGGGAAAGGGAAGCAAGACATTCCTGGACATACCTTAGCAATAACAAAGGGCTTTTATTTTGAGAAGTTTCAAATCTTCTGATATATCTTTTAATACAACTTTTCATAGAACTGTTAAAAACAGATCACTACCCATCAAGACTAAAAGAATTTGACAACAAATTAAGACCTCCAGCATATTACCTGCAAAATGTTTTCCTTAATAAACTAACATAGTATTTCTAAAAGATAAAAAACCCAAAGCTATTTCAAAGTTACTCTACTTTTCACCATACAAACAACATTAAGAGAACTGGTTTCATTACAGTCTTGTACGTGCACATACAGTTGGTCTTTACAATGATATTCCTTAGCAAAATATAAAGCTTGCTGTAAGTCACCAGTGTCAACCAAAAAGAATTTGTCCTGTCTAAACAAATAAAACCCATTTAAACTATAAATCTGTATATATTAAAAATACATGTTTCTATCGATGTTAAAGAGAATATTATTAATGCGTAGGTTTTATTTACAAATGCTTTATAGTGAAAATATCAACTTATTAAAGGACACTATTTCTCTCATCACTTTTACTAGGAATAAGCTAAGAAGTAACAAAGACAGCAACCTCCCTGAGGAACAAAATAGCTAGAAAGAGGGTATTAGGGCGCACACACAAAAAAAGGCATTGGCTGAAGTACAGCTGCAAAATTTAGGACAAAACTGGGACCTATGAGAGCACAGCACTAACTAGAAAAAACAATACTCAACAAATAGAGCTATGTAGTGTACACACCCGAATAGCCTAAGCCACAGGACTGAAAGAAGTATTAGAAATCCTACTTGTAGCATCATCTGAATTTGTCTTCATAGAATCAAGAATCTCAGTTGTGGAAAAGAGAAATGGGTAACACCTCTGCTGTTAAAGCTGTGTGTTCCCAAGGACATCTGAGACCCACTGAGCAAAGACCAGGATCTAAATTGTATTTTCAGACTTACAGGAGTTATGAAAAACAAATTAAATATTTATTTGTATATTTAACATTACTTTCCAATTTGTGGCCTTTGCGCATATAGTTCAGAGGTTCTATTAATCACCAAAAAAAATAATAATTTGCAATCCACCAGAAGCTACAGCTGCAGGACCCAGTGCCTGAAACATCTACAAGCTTTTGAGCTCAAGGTACAGTCATAAAAATAAGTATCTAAAAGGTTGGGTGTATGTGACATCATACAATAGGTTTTTCTAGAAAAGCATCAACATTTCCTGTTATACCCTCAAAAAACATATTTTTCCTCATTTTCTCTTATAAGTATAGCTGTATTAGAAGTCCAAAGAAAGGGAATCCAGTACTCGCCAACCTCCAAGTAATTATGGTAGGGTTTAATTTCCTGTAAAAGGCACTCTGGAGTTTTTTACCACCATCCTCATCTCTCAAAATGTGAAGTGCGGAGCGCTTTGTTCTTAAGGACCTTATAAAGAAAGCACCACAGCCTTTCAGTTTCCACCCACCCAAAACCGTGCAGATATGATGAGGCAAGATACATTGCCTAATGCTCCTGCTGCCACCTCTCAGCAAGCAGAGGTGGTCCCAGGGAATACTGACCTTTTTAGTGACGTTCAGTTTCACATAAAAGCTCCAGTAAACTGTTTCCCATTCCAAAGCAACCAGATTCCTGTCACCATTGTGTAATCATCCAATAACCCCTAGCTTTCCCTCTAAATCCTTAGAGGACACTTGTCAGCCTCAGAGCCTCTCCAGCTAAAGCTAAAAAGGCCTTTTTAGCACAGGCTGAATAATTTTTCTTATTTGTGTTATTTTAAAAATATGCTCCAGCATTAAACTTGGAGTGATAAGAATCTATGGTGAGGTTTAAAGTTTATGATCTATTAAATTCATACAAGGGAAATACATTCAAACGATATAAACTTTAATGCTCTGCTGGCAGCCAAAGCAGCACATGGCTGGAAGCCGCCAGCGAGCCGTCCAAAGCCCAGCCCTTGAAGCGCTCAGCTGGCTTTTGCCAGCAACTTCTGCCATTTTCGTTCATTCAACTACTTCAAGAGTTGGTTCACTTGAACTACTAAAAAGCAATTGACAACCCAGAAAGCAGGAAAGCCTGGCTTGCTTTTCCAAAAAATGAACAAGAAGGAATGGTAACTGGATTTGATCTATTACTCTGAATCTCACAAGGCACAATGACCAGAAATAACTGACTCATTTCACAAACAATTCTACTTAATTTGGTTTAAATTCAAAACACATTTGGATATATTTGTTTCTTCTTATGTATCTAGCACAATTAGCATTCATTTTATTTAGCTAATAAAGTTAGCTAAAAGCTGTCTAAAGCATAGGGAATTATGTTTCTTAAACATTAAGAATCTAAGCTGTATAACTACTTAAATAAATGCATATAGACGGGTACCCTCTTGCCTAGTAAGAGGCATGATCAAATTAGACCAATTAGAATCAACTTTTCTTTAGGAAAAATAATTAAGCACAAATGCAAAATAAAATTAAAAACAATTATTTAATCAGGATTTCCTGCTTGCTGATTTAACTCATGATTAAAATTAGTAATATAATCACTCTGATTTTAGTCAATCCCTCCAGCACAGACCCACCCTCAAAGGCTCGCACAGCCCCAGGCTTGCCCCGTCAATCTTCAGCATGTCCAGCCTCACTCAAGCCCTTCTGCTCCCCTCTTCTGGGACTAAGTTTGACTGAGGTCGATTAAAGCTTACGAGCATTCATGTTCCCACCACCTACTGCATCCTCCCCAGGGAAAGGCTGATTGCCAGGATTTTTCTGCTGGCACAACCCGGCACTCTGCTTAGGAATGAAAGAAAGTAATAAGAGCTCTAGAGAAGGTGCCTGGGAAGGAAGCAGATCCTTGGTTTCTATCCCAAACAGAGCATCTCAACAAGGATGGCGTCAAGATGAAGGGAAATGTAGAATTCAAAATACCTTCCGATACTCACTAACCCTTCTCTACTGCTACTGAACTCGATCCTTCAGTACTGAATGTGAAATGCAGTACTCATCCCTTACCTTCAGCCAACAAAAGTTTCCCACTTGCAAGCCCACCTGAAAAACTGGGTTATATTGTGGTGGCCAGCTTCTGTTTAACTGCTCTTGAGCAATCCCAACTGGAGCACTGGCACTGTCAACAGAAACCCCGACTGCTCTTCTTCCTCTGCCCACCTTCACCTCCACGCAGAGCAATCTGGCAAAGCAAATTTTCCTCTTCCTCTTTTACAGCTGAAACACACCAAGACAAACAGAAAGTAGTTCATAAAGCTTTTCTTCCCCTCACCTTGGTGTGCTTTTATATGTTAGGAGAGCTACAGTTCAGGAAATATTCTACTGCATAAACACAGTTTACTAACTTAAATGTTTTCTTGTGTAAACATTTCAGCATGGGGGCTGAAATTTAGTATGGGAGTAATCTGAACTGGGAGCAAGTACAACTTCAATATACAACCCTACATCAAGAACACATAAAGTATAAAGGATTATTTAAGCCTGTCATATTTCCATAATCTCCACTCTTCAGGTAGCAAAATTCTATAGACCTAACTTTGACTGTGATGCACATACATACAGTAGCCTTTCCCAGGAGTCCCAACAGTATTTTGCAATCATTCAGGACTACCAGGCCCTAAGAAAATCCAAAGAAATGTCAATACTAATTGCAGACCAGAGTTATTACTAGTAAGCAAGTTTACTTCAGCTTGCTGAAGAAAAAAAATTACTTGCTGAAAGGAAAAGCAAACAGGAAAAAAACATATAGAGAAAGAATGAGAGAAATGAAAAGCTTTTTATTTGAATGGAGGTAATAATAAATACAGCCTGTCCTTAAAGATATTGATTCTCTCCCCATTTAAAATGGAATAGGTTAATGGGAAATTCCATTCTAGGCAAGTTAAAACAGAATTAAAACAAAACAATCACCCAAGTACTAATTTGCTCTATTCTCTGCAGCACTTGTCTTTTAGAAAACCAGATTCAAACAAGGGTCCGTATTAACAACAACAACAAAAAAAAGTCATCTTTTCTCTTTTATCATTTCTGCATGCTAGAAGAACTCGTAAGAATTTGGCATAAGTATCAGCTCACTTGAGAAACATCTGCAACAAAACCAGCAATAATATCACAAGCTAGAATCTGCGCATATCAGTGGAACGATGAAGTCTTACACACCTGCTCTTGCTACAGCCAGCCTAAAAAATCTTTCATAATTGCAGTGCTCATCCTGAGTAAAAATATACCATCACCTTTAAACACAAAGTGTTTCCATTATTCTCTGCTCTCACATAAACCGGCCAAATCCATAAAATTCTCAGTCTACAGTTGAATGATAAAACCCAACAAACTTACTGAGAACTTACTGGTTAAGCAAAGCAGCTGAGTTTTTACACTACAAGCAAAGAACGGAAGAAAACAACCCTGTAAGTTTTAACAAGATCAGGTAACTTCCACGTTCATGGGCTAATATACTGTATGTACCATATGTGACACAACCCGGCACCTGGGAACACTTGCTAGGCTGGAAACTTAAGGATGAAATAAACTTTACCTTTGTGCTCAAGCAAACAACTACCATCACATTTTAGATAACAATAAATACAAATAATACACATTTATCAAATTAAAACAAAAAGTCACCAACAAAAGTTACTACTACAACATTAATTCTTCAAAGAGTATCAAATATATGTCATAAGCTTATTTACCATTTTGTCATCACATGTTAATTTGGGCTCAAATTTGAAAACTGAAAATCACATTCCTGTGGTGGTATTTCAAAGTTTTATTTGGCATTCTCTTTTGCTTTCAGTGAAGTGTTCAAAGCCAACAGCACACACAAAAAACAACTCGCAATGCATCATGCTTGACTACCAGACACTGTGGCACTGCCCCCAACCTCAAAAGAGAAGCTTTCAAGACACTCACATGTATGTCCCAAATCTTGGAGGTGTTGGTTGACGAGCAGCTCAACATGACCCGGCAATGTACGTCTGCAGCCCAGAAAGCCAACCACATCCTGAGCTGCATCAAAAGAATCGTGACCATCAGGTTGAGGGAGGGGATCCTCCCCCTCTACTCCACTCTTGTGAGGCCCCACCTGAAGTACTGCCTTCAGCTCTGGGGCCCCTAACATAAGTACATGGACCCGCTGCAGCGAGTCCAGCGGAGGGCCACAAAGACGATCAGAGGGCTGGAGCCCCTCTGCTATGAAGACAAACTGAGAGAGCTGGGGTTGTTCAGCCTGGAGAAGAGAAGGCTCCAGGGAGACCTCACTGCCGCCTTCCAGTACCTCAAGGGGACCTACAAGAAAGCTGGAGAGAGGCCTTTTACAAGGGCATGGAGTGACAGGACAAGGGGTAATGGCCTTAAACTGAAAGAGGGTAGCTCTGTATTAGATGTAAGGAAGAAACTCCTCACTACGAGGGTGGTGAGGCATTGGCATAGGTTGCCCAGACAAGTTATAGATGCCCCATCCCTGGAAGTGTTCAAGGTCAGGTCTGATGGGGCTTTGAGCAACCTGGTTTACTGGAAGGTGTCCCTACCCATGGCAGGGGGGTTGGAACTAGATGATCTTTAAGGCCCCCTCCAACCCAAACCATTCTGATTCTATGAAATCTCTTCTGTCTCTCTGCCTTGTCAGCAATAGCCTGAACATCCCCCACCTACAATACAGCACTTTCCAGCTATGTGCTTTGGTCTCTTTAGTTACATGCAGAAAGCAGTCAAAAGTCAAGAAACTTCAAACATGAAGTTGCATCATTGCAATTACATGAGCTACAGCACAAGATTTAGCCACACAATCACACTGTATGTAAAATAATACTGCATAACAGTCCCCTTAAATTCCTGATAGCATCCTACTGCAGGGCTTCTGAATGAGTGACCACATATCCACACATAAGTTACGGGCATATAAAACAACTGACAGAAGTACAGACATTTACAAGCTATGCTGTGAAATGCAAACAAGAGACAGTTCTGGTACAATAAAAGTGTACAGATGCAATTGTACTGAAGTGCACCCCAGTCCTTTCATTTTAAAACCTTAAAACATAAATTCAAATCTATACAGCTAAGCCATGATGCCCCTGTAAGTCAAGATATAGAAGGTAACATCCAACTAAAAATGTTCCTGCAACATTGTAGTACATTTCAAAAAAAAGGTTATTTTCTTTAATTTCACCTGTATTTCCCAAGTAGTCCCTTTTTGATACTGACAAGGCATTGCATGTTCTTTTAAAATAACTTTGTGCAGTAGTTACATATGCCAGAGCTTTTCTGCTTGCTTTCTCCGTATTACAGCGGCAGAGAATATTTTTTTGGACTTCCTAAATCAGGGTGCTGGGAGTTTCTGTTCTTAATAAATCAGAACCTTTAAAAGCCCACATGAGAGATGTGGGGTCTTGCCAAACTTTCACAGGTGATTCACAGGTGAGGTCAGATAAACCACAGCACACAATAGCGTGCTCAGTGAAGGCCTGTACATCTGAAGGCAACATGGGCATAACGGTCAGAGAAGCCATCCAAAGGGATCTGAATCCACAAATGAGAAGGCCAGGCCAGGCCACAAGCTCAGCTCAAATGCCAAACGCACTGTGTCTGGGAATATTACCCACGCAAAAGCAGTACAGGCATCAGCAGCGATGCAGCTCTGATCCGGCATGGGCCAGCAGCCTTGCGCACTGCTCCAAAGCTCATAACCTCTGTAACATCACAAGGTATCACAAGTTCAGAATTGATGAGAGCACAAACTCCTATAAATACACTGCACTGCAAATACTGAACACTTATTAGCTTTATCTGACATCATTCTTTCATGTATATAAAACGTATCTGTGACCATGATGACGTGTTTATACTTCAGGGCCTATTGCTTTCTGGCAAGATACTCCACTGTAAAATGTTACTTAGGTAAAGTAAGGTGTGCCGATAACGTCCCACGAGCATGAACATAAAATACAACCCCAAGCATGGCTGGTATTTTTGAGTATCAGCATCTTTGAGTATCAGCAAGCATGCTGATTTTTTAATAGAGCTACCCAGTGAGGATGCGCAATTACCATGATCCAGGAACACTGTGCAAATACAGTACATTATAGTACCAAGCAAACACCAGGCCTTTGACTACTCTGTAACCCCTGAATCTGTATTAGGGGATGTAAATTACAGTACCCAGAAAAACTCAACAGCATGAATTGTAAGACAGAGACAGAACAAAGGGAAAAGCATCATAATCATTACATTAAAAATTAATTTCACAAAAATGTTTTTCCTTGTTGAAACAGAGGTAGTGAAGGAACAACATTTTTCTTTAAAATAAACAGATATCTAAGTCGTGTTGCGGTAATCATGTCAGGCTTGTACACCGGGTACCTGAACTACATCCAAAAAGACCTCATATATACACTGTGTGAATACTGTATGCATGCATATTCATAACAAGTGTTGCAACACTGAAGAAACCTACTCTCGATAAACTTAAGCTATGCATTTGGCCAGTGGCTGTTGGTTTTGTAAGAGCTTCAGTTTCCCAGAGAAGATGAGCACAAAATGCCTGCCACTTTATTCAGCATCTTTAACATATACCATAATCCCTTTCCAGGTATTTTCTAGAGCATTTCATGTCAATCCATCTACCTGCAGGAGCGTGTGCAAAAGTGACACAGAGTGATACAAGTCTGACAACTACTGGTGTGGAAAATGGAGAAACACAGGCTGCATTCTGCGCCTTCAGGATGTCGGATCCCTGTTACCAAGTCCTTACATCGCGTATCAACCGAAAAAAAACACAACAAAAAGGCAAGCAAGGAACCAAGCAGCTACAGGAAGACCTGAAAAACAAAAGACTCCCCATTTTCACTATTATTTCTATTTTAAGTTAGCAAGTTTCCTGCTTGGGCGGTGACGTTTTGCAGATGCTACATGGTATTCATTAAACTGGGGCAAATCAAGTAAAATTATACAACTGCTCGGTATACAAGTAGCCGTGCATGAAAGTTCTCCTCCGCCACTAACGGGCGTTCAGCAAGTAGTTATTTTAGCTAAACGCTGCGAGGAATTCACTCGCTGTATAACTGCTACATCTTGTGGCAACACATTTCAACGCAAGGAGGAAAAGCAGACAATACCCGAAAGGGAATAGCGAAGGGACTTGTTTGCTCATAACCTTCATACAGATATTCCCTGCAAACACCCACAACACCCTGCTGTCGCTGTCGGTGTAACACAAGAGGGGAGGAGCAGGGGAGGGAGGAGAAAAACATTATCATCCAAGGCGTGATGGAGGACAGGAGAAAGTTGCAGTCATTCCGCGGTGGCCGTAAGGCGCCCTGTCACTTCTGGCCGTAAAAGCGGCCGCCCCCGAGGGCGCCTTCCCCACAGGGACGAGCCCTCGGCGTCAGCCCCTCTCTCCTCCCCACCTCCATGATGCCAAAAGTGCCCGACTCCCTCTATCCAGCAACAACGGCCGCATCCTCCGGCGCAGCACTTTTACTTTGCCGCTGGCGGAGGGGAACCGTTTCCGCGGAGGACGCGGCGGGCGGGCGGGCGCCCCGGCAGAGCCGCCGCGGGAGCAGACGCGAGCGGCGGCGGGCGGACGGCCCGGCAGCGGCGGGAGCGCGGCCGATCCCCCTTCCGCGGCCCGGCGGCAGTGGGGGAACAACGAGGCGCCGCCGCGCTGTCGAGCGGCGGCGGGGGGAGGGGGGGCGGCGGGGCCCCGCTCGCCCAGCGCCCGAGGCTTCCCCTCACCGCCGCCGGGCCCAGCGCTGACCCCGCGCCGCCGCCGCCGGGGGCACCGACCTCTCCCGCCGCCGCTCCCCGCCAGCCCGGGACCGGCCTCCGGCGGCGGCTGCCGGGCCCCTCCCCGAGGGCCGGGCCCCCCGCGCAGCCCCGCGGCGCGCTGGTTACCTTCCTTGGGCGGCTTGCCGGGCGGCGCGCCGTGGAGCTGGGAGGCCGCCGCCGCGGAGCAGCCCTGCAGGCTCGGTGGGGACGTGGAGAGCCGGGACCAAGATGGCGGCCCCTCCAAACTTCCACTGCTACTTTGGACACTCATCAAGCTACTTTCCTGGAGCCCGGCAGCCGCCGGGGGCGGCGGGGGAGGCGGCGCGGCGGGGGGACACCCAGCGCCGCGCTCATGGCCGGGGGGCCGGCCCGACACCGGCGCGGGGAGGCCGCCGGCGGGGAGCGGGCTCCGGAGGCAGGCGGGGCGCGGGAAAGACGGGGCGCGGGGCCAGCGCAACCTGCCCGCACCTCTGCACTGCGTCGCCGCGGCCGCCGCCGCCGCCGAGCAGCCGCCTGTGTCTGAGGCTAACCTTCCCCGCCGCCGCCGCTGCCGCTGCCGCCGGGGAGGGGAGGGGAGGGCGCAGGCGGGGAGGGGTCATGCGCAAACACGATCGCGAGCCGAGCGAGCGCCGCGCTCCGCCGGCGCCCAGCCGAGCCCAGCCGTGCCGTAGCCGCCCAGAGGCGGCGGGCGAGGAGCGGCGCCCCCCGCGCACGCACCTGCCCGGCCCTGCCGCGGCCTGAGCGCGCCGCCCGCCCGCTGCCCCCATGCGCGCCCGGGCGGCCCGGTACGCCCGCGCCGGGGTCCCCGCACCGGCCGCCGCGTCTGCTTTCCCCCGCGCCCCGCGCCACAACGGCCGTTGTGGCGGGGCGCGGGGGAAAGCAGGCACGGCGGCGGGGAGCCCGTCCGCGCCGCCACCGGGGCCCGGCGCCACCCCGGCGTGGGACCGCGCGGGGCGAGCCCTGCCCACCGCTGCGGTGAGTGGGGGCGGCGGCGGGGCTGAGCTGGGCGCTTGCCGGCGCGGACGTTATTTTTGCGGCTTGTGCTGCGGGGGCTGCCAGGGCTCTGCCGGATTTCAAGCGCGTTTCTTTTTCCCCGAACAGGACAGCGTGGCGGCAGCGGCGTGGGGACCCGGGAGAAGGTGTCGCTCGCCAGCCGCCACCTGCGAGGCAGCCCCCGCCGGAGGAGCGGCCAACCCGGGCTGGGGGAGCCCTGGGCCAGGCCCCCCCCCCCCCCCCCCCGGCAGGCGGGGGCTCCCCGCTAGGCACCAGCCCTGACCTGTGCATCCTTCAAAACGCACCTCTCCACCCTGAGTTAGGATAAAGTGCAGGCATAGCGGAATTTAAACCCAGTTTTCCAATTTTCGGCTTTTTCTTAAAACTGACAGTGTCTTCCCTGAGAACGTGAGAATCTTGGCAAAGTCAGTTCTGGAACAAAGCCTTTCAGCTTATGAGCGCAACTTAGGTAGGACAACGATTACTTAAAACAATACCATGGTTTGCAGACATACTGCATTCTGCATGTATACAGAAGTATATTCCTCAGCCAGGCATGGTGCTCATTTTGTGGCTGCTGTATGGAGACATCCTGGCCGTCCTCTACCCTGCTTCTGTTTGAGAATGGCAGGAGTAGATTACTAATGTTGGGTTGCAGATCTGCGCACAACACCGATATTACCGGTTCTGTCTCTTCCTTTTAAAGTGACATCTGTCAAATTATCTAAGAGTTTCACCTCCCACAAGTATACAGCATAGCTGAGAGTTTCTTCACAATTCACTATTAACTTGAAGTAAAAATCAGTATGTTTACTTGCTAAATGAGTCTGTTCCAGGCTATCTATTTAGTAACAGCTATACAGGTTTTTTTGGCAGAGAGAAGTGGTTTGATACTTCAACTGAGACTTACTTGCTTTTAAGGACTTGATCCTAGAGACTTCTCAGGCATTACCTAAGAAAATTACACCAAGAAATTGCTAGTACTTAGGCATGACGTAAAACAGTGCTAGTTCACTCTGACTGCAATATTAATATTTTACAGCTGGCACAGAAACTTCTTGCAAGGTTAGAAACAAAACATAATCCCATAATCCACATGATAGCATAAGTGAACATACACCTCATTTCCTGATGAGTACATCCTGCTGCAGCACACTGCTTTCAAAATCTGCCAAGTAAGACGCAGTAAGTTAAAGACATTCAGGTTCTTTGTTCATACTCATTTGCATCCACTCCATACAAACCCCTGCTAGCCTTACAAAAAGATACATAAACAAGCATTCCTTCTGCCACTTTTGCTTACAAACAACAACAAAAAAAATGCCTACAAGTCATTCCACTAATACAGCTGGGACTCCGTGTTTAAAGCAAACATCAGTCGCTTTGACCAGGGGAACAGGATACGAAGAGGAAAATCCCATTCATTGCATCTTCTATCAGACACGCAGTTTAAATATTATAAAACCGTCAAGATGTCTTTTAAACTGTCATAAATTAACACTGTGAAAAATAATCAGTTCTTCACAGTATCTCATCACGTGTTAGAAGGCACCTCACTGAAGGACCAGGAGTGAGTGGGGATGTACTGCAGGATTCCCCACCAGACCGCTTATTAAACAGTGCCTGCTGCTGCTTGGCAGAAATGGGTACCTGCTGCAAAATACAGGTTGGGATCTACTTTTCTTAATATAGCAGAGCTATATCTCTTGGTTTTGTGACCTGTTGATGTAGACTGAAAGCAGAGCATGAATTATATAGATCATTTCCAGATGAGACGATCTATATAACTTTAAAAATACATGGAACGGTTATATTTCCCCTCTGTAGTTCATAGAAAAATTGCTTTCTTAATGTAGAAGTAGAGCTGATGCTGATTTTAAGGTACCCCTTTATTTGTAAAGCCACGCTGCTTCAGTGTTACCAGTTTAATAGTATCATGGCAGGAAAGGACATCTTCATTAACACCTTAGAACTTTCCAAACATCTTCTAAAAGTCTTCCCTTATTACATAGCATCATAAATGTACATAATGCTTTCCTGTGAGTGCCCTACCTTCATGTTGCAATAAGACTTTATGGTCCAGTGGCCAGATGAATAACCTGTCTCTCACAGTGTTGAGGAGTCTGCTCAGTGTCACCCACTCAAAACATTACGTTTTGACTTAGTCCAACTCGTATAGTACTGAGTAAGTATCACTCATTCTTTTTTAAAAATATAATAAATATTATAAATTTTTCTTTGCCTTCTAGTTTTCAGGAGCAGAATAGTCTGCTATCAAGGTTTCCTACATAAACACTGCGTTATCAACATCAGGCATAACTTGAGGTAGATCCTCAAATGGATCCTCAAAAATAGAGAGATCCCCTTTCAATGGGATTGCACTGGAAAATGCTGAAAAAGGTGCCATACACCTATGTACCAGGGAAAGCTTGACTCCAGGCAAAGCCCAAAGAAGCTGATGTGGTTTTGTGAACTGCTAAGGAAGAGGACTTCAAAATTCAGACCAAAATGGAGAGGAGTGAAATGCCTATGTGCTATTTTTCTCATGAGAATGTGTCAAATGGAAGTTCACAAGGTTTATCACAGTAGTAACCCTCAAATCAAGGACACTTGAAGAACAGAAAAGCATCATGAAATTTCATTATTCCAAAGACAAAAAAGCCAAGCAACAAAAATCTTAAAAAAAAAAAGACCCCACATTAAAATTGTGAGAGGTTTCAACTTTGCGACTGGAATTATTTGTGCAAGAAATTTTTATCACAGTAAGTTCGCAATTTACCCCAAAATCTTTAGAAAAGTAAGAGAAGTTAACTGGCAGATAGTTAAGGAAAGGGCTTAAACAAAAGAATTGATGGGCTGCATAGAGAAAACAAGGAAGATTACAGCAGGAGCAAGTTTCTGGAGACATCTGCATTGCATCTATAAAGATAACCATGCACTCAGGTCAAACGTCAATTTCAAAATTTTTACATACATCCTTTACAGGACAAAGAATCGTCATTCCAAACACTACATGTGGTAAAATCCTGAGTTTATCCTAGATGTTCTTGAGGAAGAATATGCTATGACTGTGGGACCAATTACAGAGAGAGAGTTTCTTCCCTGTTCAGAGACCTTCATCTTCACTCCTCACAGGCACCAAATACATTTTGGTGTCATTATGAAAAATATGTACTCCAATAACATCAAATAATACATATTCTTAATAATTGGGTATGTCTTCTCTTTTTTCCCCACGAAAATCTATTTGATATTCACTGGCTTAGGTTTCATGCAATACCTGGGAGTAGATTATATGAATAATGTATGTTTACATATAGGTTATAATTAAGACCATTTTTAAATTGTGTCAATAATTAGAAGGAAAGTGTCAAATTCATGGGACAAGTGGAAGGAGCATAGGTATAAGAGGAATTTGATTTAGCAGGCTTGTGCTTCTAGGAATGAAAGGCAAGAGTTTCCAGAAATTATCATAAATGACAACATCCCTGGAAAAGTATTAAACTATATGCTTCCAAACTTAACTCTGTCTCTATCAGCTAGAGATCAGGAAAACGTCAGGAGTCTGAGATCATTAGTGTCTTTTCTTCAGATGCTTTTGGTATCTATTTCCTTCACCTGCTTCTTTTGATCAAGATTTCTAAAATATGCCTAACAAAGGTATTACGTCTCTCTTTTACCTTTTCATATAGTTAATCAGAAATATGTAGCCTTCTTCCACTTTGTTGGACTTGGAGCAAGTTACCTTCTTCAACAGACAGCCTAGCAACCCAGCCTTGGTTTTACCCTTTTCTCAAACAAGCAATTCTCTTCTTTAAGCATTATTCAAGTCCTTTGATTTATCATAGAATCACAGAATCATGGAACTGGGTTGGGTTGGAAGGAACCTTAAAGATCATCTAGTTCCAACCCCTCCTTGCCGTTGACAGGGACACCTTCCACTAGACCAGGATTTAGCCCATCACTTATTTGCAATGCCAGTGAAACTGCAGTTTTGTTTGTTACAGCGGCTTCAAATTCTTTGTTAGTTCCCTGTCATCCTAGCACTTTGGATAATAGACCTGTAGCAGTACATTTAAAGCATAAGCCATTACAGGCACTGTGTATTTACCAATATATATTAATTTTATATGTAGATAAATGTATACACACATATACACATGCACTCACCAACCCCATATATAGAAGGACATACACACATCCTATAAGTATGCCAATACCAGCAGCCAATCTGATTTAACTATCGTAGTAGAAAAGTATTCTTGTAACTAAATAGACATACCGGTACAGCAGCTTGAGTAGAAAACACCTAAATTATTTCATCATCCAAATGATGTATTTATGACATTTCTAGGTTAGATGGAATGAGGTATGCTGGGAAAACATAACTTGAGAGAAGAAAATACTGTTTTCTGACTTGGTGACTACTGGAAGCTTGTAGCTCAGACACTCTGTCCTTCCTTCTCCTGACACAGCTGAGCACATGTATGGACCCTCCCAGTATCAGATCAATGTACTCCTGGCCAGTCTGGGCTGGAATGACGACTAGAATCTTCCAGTCTCCGTGTCCTGCAGCTTAGAAGATTCAAAATGCATTTTGGCACAAGTACAAGGTAAAATGCCAAGTGACTGTGACAGCAAGTGCATTGCTGTGATAGAACACCATCTCGGATTGTAACAGCTTCGGCACCTGGTTCTCACATACCATTTCTATTTATGAGCAAATAGGAATGTTGCAATTGTACTAATATTAATTTTCAAGTTTAGCTAAAGTTCTCTAGAACTGATTTAGAGCAATAATATTTTTATAGGAAAAAGTTATTTAGATCTTGATTAAATCAATTTTGAGGCTTACTGAATTAGAGCTGTCTCCCTGAGCCATATACCGCACTACATGCTTAATAATTTTTTTAATATAGAACTTGCTAGCAACTCTCAGTTGCAAGGTAACAAAAACATACATAAATAATATACTAGCAAAAATATCTTCCCTAAATATACCAGCATATCAAGATGCAGAGAAGCCAAAATGAAAAAAATGGTATCACATTAAGCCTACGTTCGCGAAATAGACACAAACACTATGTAAGCACAGATCTATTTTTATCATCCATGTAATTGTCATAAACTGCATTTATCATATCTTTGATATCATCACCATTTGTACTCCAAATCTCTAAGAAGCCTGCACACAGCCTCCCTTCAAACCAAACAGAAAAACTAAACAATGGGGTATATTTACCATAGAAATGTTCCTCTTGACTCCAGTCTCCCTGCTCTAGCTACTGAGATTATTAGCCACATTCCAGTCAGAATCAAGGACAGTTTTACCATCCCTCCTTGTGTATGTCATTTTAATAAAAAAAAATTTGGTTTTAAATGTTCCCTGGTGAAGAAATTAAAAACCCCATCCTGATGGATGCTACATTCACTTTCCCCACCTGTCTGTTTTCATTTTATTCTATTGCTTTTCTTCCTGTGTCCCTTGCAATCTACTTGCCTGCTATTCCCTGCAATTTCTTCCGACACTGAGACTATTCCTTTTGTAACACTGCTCTCAGGTAAACAGGCCCCTCTTATCTGTCAGGCTTCCTCTCAATCTTTTTTTTTAAGCTCATGCTTTTCCACACATCTTTCATACTGCTGTCTCACTCTTTACACCTTGTATCTTCCTTCCTGAAGTATCTGTCTTGCCTGGAGCTTATTTTGTTGCCTTTGATTTTAAGCCATTAGAGACAGACAGTGTTTGCAGAAAGCCATGTCTATATGTGGTTTCTAATAGCAATGGGGCATGTCTTGATGCTTTTTTCAGGCAAAAGTCACACCAGTTTAGGGTTGCTGGGGTTTTTCTAATTGTTGAATAAGGCCTTCAAATTCACACACACAGAGCGCAGTACAGGAGACAAGCTGCCCAGCACATTCCTGAAGGGTACAGAGAACAACTACTTGTGATTTCAGACAGTTGAGGAGATAAGAGAAGAAAGGCTGTTTTGCATATTATTTACCTTATCAGTTAATACTTCTCAATTAAGGCACCGGTGGAAGGTATACATATAAAAACTGATCACAAAACAATAAAATTCATGATGCCAAAGAAAGCATGGAGTGACACAAAGAAATGGGCTTCCAAAAGCAGATTTTAGTTGGCTTAGGGTATGAATAGGTGGGTAGATCTTTTGGAAGAAATTCAGAAGGAAATGGGAGCATAGGAGAGCTGACAGATACTGAAAGAAGCGTATTAAAGGCACAACAGCAGACGACCCTGATGCAAAGAAAGCACTGAAAGAGAGCAGCAAGGTTTCATCAGGAGCTATTTGATCAAATAAAAAAAAAAGAAGGAACTACACAAAAAAGTGGAAACAAGAACAGGTGACTAAAAATGAGTTTAAAGAATAGCAAGCTCGCACAGGGAACAAATTGGGAAGGCTAAGAGGAAAAATGAGATAAATTAGGAAAGGACCTAAAAGCCAATAAAAGGTTACAACACACACACATGAAGTAAGGGAGACAAAGGAAGGTTCAAATCCAATATCTATCAAGGCAGACAGCAAATAATGTGACACAGAGAAGACTAAAACATTCAATTATCTTTTTTGCCTAGTGTGTCTACAAAAATCTTAGCATCAGATATGCACAGCAATTAATTTTAACAAAGGTCTCGGAAGCAAAGACCAGAAAAGGGAGGGAATGGGTTAAGTGATATTAAGACATGCCAGTTTCTGATCCTGCTGACTTAAAAGTGTAGTTCAGAAAGCAATGGATAAAGCCTGCTTCCCTGTAGCCTTGTGTCTCCTGTCTGGATTAGCCCAGAGCAAAAGCTCAGACTGAAATTTATGGCTGGAATATTCATAATGTTCTTCTGTGAGTTTTCCAATGCCCAATATCATGGTTTCATTTACTCTGAATTCCTTGTTGCCATGGAGGACTCTCTACTTACCTGCTCATTTTCACAAAAACTGTAGAAATGTGGTACCTTTGATACCACAACTTCTCAGTCCAGTTCAGTTGGAAAGTGAGCAACAAGTTCAAAAGGCATGGTGTGGTCTGGCTGGTCATACAGTGTGGTTATACGAACTGTGTTTCCATAGGAAAATGTGCTAAAAATTACCCTGGAGCACTTAAAAAGATAAAATAATCTCTGCATGATGACTGAGGGGTGGGGGGGAGTTGTGGTTTAGGGTTTGTTTGGATTTTTTTGAGAATTTTTGGAGTACAAGGGAGGTCCTAGAAGACTGTGAAGGATGAAAATACTGCCTGGCCTGTCTTAGGAATTAGAGTTCAACTGACCTAACTCTCATAAATACATCATCCATCTCTCAGGCATACTACCATAGGTTATTAGGCAGTGTTAGTGTATAAGCAGGAAGATAACAATACTATAGAAAACAATTAAGTAATAAGATGTTAAAATGTAATTAGGATAATTATTGTGTCAAACCTCTCTTGATTTCCTTCTCAGAAAGGGCAACAGGCCTATTGAGTAAGAAGAAAGCAGTAAATGTGATATCCATGCTTTAACATACTTTTGGTTGGGTCCTTTCTAATTTTGCCTGCAATACAAGAAATGGTATAGATGAAATCAAGCAGTACACAAGTAGTTAAATATTTCTTCCGAACAGTATTTATCAACAGTTTACTGATGAAGCAGGATGGCACTGCAGTAACATCCTTCAGGGATTTCTCACCCATCCTATTCAATTTTTCGTTGAACATCTTGGATAATAGAACCGGGAATAAACTTGTAAAATTTGCAAAAAATCTGGAAGGAGGCTGCAAACACACAGGAACAGATCAGAACTCAGAATACCTAGATAATGTGAGAAACAGTATAAATGCAACAAGCTCATATTACATAGAGGGAAACTAAGCATCGCCCATGACAAAAATAAAACAGAGTATATCAATATAATATGATGATGCTTTAACAAGGCAACAGGATTGCAGAAAAGGATAGGAAGGTTTGAGTGGATTTCAAACTAAATATGAGTCAACAACACGATGATGTTGCAGAAAGAGCATTTCACATTCCAGGATGTATTAGGAAGTGCGCAGTATGTGAGATGCAGGACCTAATTATTTTGCAATCTTCAGTGCCGCTGAGGCCTCAGCTGGAGCGTTCTGTGCAATTTTGGCCAATGCACTCCAAGAACAATTTCAACAATTTGGATGGAGTTGAAATGAAATCAACAAGAATGATAAGTTATTTTGAAAATATGACTTACAAGGAAAGGTTGAAGGAATGGGGCTTGGCTTGTTCAGGAAAAGACGACTGGGGGGAAAACACTTGTTTTAAAAGGCAGCACACAGAAAGCCACGATCAACAGTTCTTTGTATCCACTTGAATTATAACAAGCTTAATTTGCTGCAGAGTAGACCAGATAAAAAAAAAAAAAGAAACAACAAAAAAGTCCCTTTCAACTTAAAGTCTAGATAGATGGAATAGGTTTATAGAGGTTGTGGACCCCCTTCATTTGTGGTTTTTAACAGCAGCCTACACAAACATCTGTCAGGGATGACCTAGTTACCCATTTCCTGCCTCAGAACAGGGATGGACTGGATGACCTTTTAAGGTCTTTTTCTACCCCTCTCCTATAATGATTTCAGTACTACCGAACATGTTTCCTTTAACTTGGTTGCTATAGTTTAGGCAGTACAGTTGCTGTAGGCAGGCAAGGCCTGAGTGGTACTAACCTGTAAATGTAAAATAAGTAGTAATTCAGAAAATGATAAAACAAAGAACACTAACTTTAGCGATTTTTAAACATCAATGTGTCAAAAAAACCCCAGATAAACAAACTCTGGATTTTTATAATGGCAAATTCCATCAATATTTTTTTTTAGCCAGCTTGCACATATGTATCTTTGCAAAAACTTCATTCAATATCCCCTATAGAGTCAAATATCATACTGAGTGATAAAAACCAACCAAATGGCAAAAATCATAGTTTTATGTTAAATTTAACTAAAAAAATGCCATGATTAATTACATTATTTCTTAAAATACAGTTCTATTGACCAAAACATCCATTTTATAATTATTATGATATCAAACTGAGATTCTGAATTCTTTTAAAATAACCAGGGCAGTAAAAGGTATTTTGATGTTAATCCTTAATTTTAATCTGGCTTTATTTAAAGAGAAAAAATATCTATGATTTTCAACAAGACACAAAAGTGATATATGAAATGCAGAAAAACAACTCACAGAAAAACTGTGAATTAAGCTCTGTCAGCACCTCAGGGTTATGACGCTATCATAAACCACACAAGAGCTTTTCCCTTCTGCTTAAGATGCTGTCATCAGAAACCTTCTGTGTTTATCCACGGTAGCCTTAGGTATCACTGTTACTGGTACTTCGATAGTATCAAGCTATGCACATGCACAGAGGCGCAAAGTGTCAGGCTATAGTTACAGTTGATCTGATGACACTTTCATCCTGAGAGCTAATGCAATCCCTTTAAAGAAACAAAAACATCATTCCTGTTGAAGTCTTCATAACTAATAATAAAATTTTAGTTGATTTGTAAGAGTTAATTTAAAAAAAAATATGTATTTCTGTTTCTGTTTTTCGTAACTACCACGAAGGCCTCTTCCAATTATCTAAGCATGAAAAAAAAATCTGTTCCAGAATAACATTTTAAAATATTCATTTAAAATCACTTCCCTAGAACTCTAAAATGGTTATGTTTTCAGACCAAGCTTGTAGTTTACAACACGTACATAGCGTAAGAGGGTTTTCATGTGTTCCAACCAACCAGTCAATAAAAGAATCCAATTCCTACTACTGGCCTGCAGTGGAATAAAAGAAACAAGTTGGTAAACCACAGACATCTGGTTCAAAATACAGGATGTGTGGCCAAAGCCCATAATATGTTCTATATTACCAAGACGCCCAGCGAAAAATCTCATCAACTTTTCCAAAATAGTGTGAATTGTCAGAACTACGCTGCATGGTGATTTATCTAAGATTAATGTAATCCTAATGTTTGGGTCTCCTGTTTCTGTAGACAGGCATGTTTAATTCTGTGTGTGTCTTCCAGACGCTAGTAGGTGAAAAGGACCTGAGAAGGAATTTACTGAAGTAGCAAGACAAGAAAGCAAAATGCCCATTGCTTCAGTTGCTGTATGACATTTGTAAGGCAACTGAGGAGATTTGCTTTAATTTCCAGCCTTAACACACAACTGCGTGCCAGATTTTTACAGTGCAGAAATGTGAGCAGGAGAATGTTGCAGGAAGACTGACATGTACCAATGACTCCCTTTTAATTTTGTGGATTGTCCTTTTGCCTGCTTGTCTGTTTAATTTTGTTTGTCCTGCATGCCAAAATGTAGGCCTTTCCCCCCCTTCCCCACCTTGTTTAAAGCACACAGAAAAGATATGAACTATATAATGTAAGAATTAGTGTAACGGGGAAATACTGAGAAGGAAGTACAACGGTTGTGTCTGTAAAAGTAAGTTCTTATGCATGCAAAAAAACGAATGCATACAACCAGCTGTGCAGTTTCTACCTACAAAAAAGTTTGTGCCTATAAATACAAGTTTTTGTGGGTGCAATGTATGTAGAATTGCTTCTTTTCAAACCAGCTCATATTGAAACTGAATTTTAGGCCTTCCCATCTTTCCGCCCCTCCGGTATAATACTGCATATAGAATGAATGGCATCATAAGGGAATTTGTTTGTGTCTCATCTCTTTTTTTCACCAAATAGTATTCCCAGACTGTTCCCAGCAGCTGTTCATCTAATTCATAAGCAAGAACCATAGAATATATTCAACAAGATTATACTGCTTTCATTCGGCCCCTTTGGAGAAACAGAGGAAAAGTAGAGAAGTAGGAGAGGTAAGAATGCAATATGTGAGCGTATAGGAAAACACGAAATTCCCAGTCCTGCAACTCAGTTAAACCTTAGTTATAGGCAAAACCCCACAAACTGCCCTTTGATGTGTTAATTGAAATCTAGCTTTCCACATGGTCCCATTTTCTTCTCAACAGAAGGGACACTAACTGCTCTTGAGAAAGAAAAAAATTAAATGCCTGTCATACAGTTTTTCCTTGCTTACTTCAAGAACAAAGGTTTAAGACAGGCATTGAAAAAGCATCCAAGAGATTAGATAAACAAATAAAAATGCTTATGTATGTGTATCTCTCCGTATGATGATAAGACAATTCCTAGACATCTTTCCCTCACCCCTTGCTGCAACACAGACAAAAGATGGTGTCAAGCCTGTTAGGCCTCCTCCCTTTCCGTTCTGCTGCAGCTTTCAGTAGGCACAATGCTTGTTAGTACCACAACAAGCAGGGATTTTGTAGTTGAAGTGAATCACATCTTCTGGGGTGTAATCAATGGCTAAATTAAAAAAAAAAATAAATCACAAGTTAAGGACTCAAGCTGCAAACCAATCCAGAAAGTAACAGCAGATATTAAAACATGCCACAGTATGCAGACATGACACTGACTTTTACCTGCACCTAATCAAAGAAGCTCAAAGATCAAACCAGACACATTCATCTGCTGCTTGTAATTTGCTCTATGGCAGTTCAGCAGTGTTTCATAGAAGTATTAACAATCACAAAAACTACAGACGTAAAAGAATTCTGCATGTCCTTCAGCCAACGCAGGATTTTTTATTTTGTATTTTTCACTCCTTGGTTCAGTATCAAGCACTGGTGGGTTTTTAGTGGTGGATCTGCAGCCCAGTAGCTCTAACCACACATTCTTCATTATGGTCTAGCAATGTTAGCTTTGCTGATTTTTCTAGAAGGCAGAAGAGGGCTTTTTGCTGCACTCCCTCATTAGCTTCCTAATTCTCAAATACATATTAGAGGGTTGGATTCATCATTCTTGCCAATTTTAGTAGGAAGCAGTTACTGTAATAATAAATATTTATATTTGCAGAGTTGTCTTCTCTGTTGTGTTACATCTTGACCTATAGCTGTTCTTTTCACAAACAATCCATACTTGTTGCATATTTGTAATAGTTGGTATCAGTATGCAGATACTATAGCATATTTTGAGGATGTCCTGCTGCTGTCTGGATAGATGTGCAATTTAAGTCCTCCATTATGACCTTATTTTGAGATATCCTCTATTTCCCATCTATGTTATATTTCAATCTCCCTTTTTTAGATTGTCTCCAATTTGTTGGCCCCATTCTGGTGATGAAGTGTCTCTAACTGAATGCTTTCAGTCTGGTCTGACAGATGTATGCCAGGATGAATCTAGTATCATAGTTCATATATTAGAGAAAAAGATCAAAACCGCACCCTCTGCATCATTGATTAAGGGACAGCTTGAATCCATAAGGCATTTCAGGGCATACTGCTGAAGATACTGCCTGTAAGAATAGGAAAATTGAATCTATTGCACGTAGTATAAAAAGCCAAATACTGGAAATACCCAGCACGTAGCCTGAAACACACTAGCATGAAATGAGGCAATGAAGTGGTCTCACTGTGCCAAGCTGAATGTCTCAGGATGGTGACATCTAATACCACAGTGCAGAACTTTGTCCAGTCTCGAGTAAAACTTCCAGTACTTTCAGACTCTAAAAGGCCTCTATCACCTCACACTACTGTTCTGCTTCTCTCTGGTTTGATATATATACATTTTTTTCCACTTCATTTTTTGAAATTATTCAATAAAATCCTTTTCTTCCCTTCTTAAGTTCTCCCTACCATGTGCACACACTCCTTCAAGAGTTTTCCTATTTGCAATCAAGAAAGCTCAAGTTTCTCAGGGAATAACACTGCAAAGAAATTCCAGGGCCAGCTTTAGGATGTGTCTTGTTTTACCATTCAGTGACAGAACTCCTCCCTAACACAGACAACAGCCACTGCTGAACTTAAAGCAACAAGGCACCACTTGATCTGAGAGTCAGCTGATTTTAAGTATGCAATCAAATACAGGCAGGGAAAAACTGACTGATGTGTCAGAGCCTCCTTAATTTGGAAGAAGATATTACACAGTGCTCTGAAGCATCCATTATGGCTCCTGTTCCTGCATATATGTATAAGCTCAGCAGAAGGTGATCTCCATTGTTCTGGCAGGAGGCACCCAGACACCCTTCAGAGAAAGAACAAATGCTTCCACGTTATTAATCGAGCTGAGAGAAGCAATCAGAAGTACAAAGTAGAGATCCAATTTCATAGGGAGAGGCTGAATTAAATTTTGGACTACTCTAACAAGTATCTGGGGAGCTGCAGGAAACTATTAGGCAATATAATTTTATCTACAGGAGTCATTTTCATGCAAACACGTCAAGGAGTTATTTTTTTAGCTGACATCTAAACAAGCCCTATCAAAAGGAGCACATTAGTCTTACCTGGAAGATATGCAGCAGCAGTCTTCAATCCATGACTTGCAGCCAACATACTGGCCAAAGATCCTCTGTAACGTTGTTAATGTCCACAACACCCTACCTACTGAGCAGTGGGGTCAGTGAAGACTGGGATCCTAATCAAGAGCCTTTTTCCTTCTTTTATGAGGTACAAGATACCTCCCAGCAATGTGTGCTTGACAATATCTGCTTTACAGAAGTCAAGACCTGAAGATAGGAAGCTAATACAGAACTAGATAGAACAAAAAACAGCTGAAAAATTAAACAGTGCCTTCAAGGGCTTTAAAAAATTAGTTATAGATGGTGTGCTTTATTAATAAAAATCAAAGCAGCATTACCACATCTGACAATCTTTGATTAGTTAAAAAAAAAATTACAAAACACAAATGCCAACCACACTTCCATAAAGAACTCCAACTCATCCTGAGTCTACCTCGTTCAGGTATGAAGAAAATAATCTTAGACAAACCTGGAAAGCTGGTGACTAACATTAATACAGTGCTTGACAGGATGTTTGCAGCAGCTGTTATTGGCTATGGATGTCATTCAATGTTATCCTCTTTCTATGCTACTGCATTGATGATGTACTGGCGGAGGCTGTATTTTATACGTTAGCTTTCCTAGGAAAGCACAACTGCACCTTAGGGGTAAAATTGTGATCCTACTGAAATCAGTAGCAAAGCTCTCATTATAAATAGGGCTAGAATTTCACATTAGGAGTTACTGTATGGAGAGATGTACTAATCCTTTATTTCTTATCTGTCTCTCTAGGGAAAACTTATATAAGATTTTGCAAAAGTGAGAGTAAGACTCAATGCCAACACATAAAAAAGCATACCTATCAGACCTGACCACTAAAAGACAATGCATCTCATTTTCTGCCTTCCAAAGATAGATTCACCATTCACATTCAACTGTCATAGAAACAACAGTGAAAGCAATGCCGGTCTCAGACTATGGCATTTAGTCAAGGTTTAAGGATCCTAGAGAAGCAAAGGAACAGAGTCTGCTATCAGATATATTAAGTGTATTTGTTATTCATGTACTTAATAAAGCTCACAGACCTCAGGAACAGCTACAATATTTGTTTCATTGCCAACAAAACTTAACCTTGAAGCACTAAAATCAGTCATAAGACTCATATAGACAACTCTGTATACAATTTGCATTTTTTTTAACAGAAAGTCCTACCCAATTTTCCTATCAGACAATTCCACTTTAGGTAGTAAGGGTAAGTGCCTAAGAACACACAGGGCTCCTTTAGCTGCTTGCATGCTAACAACTAATACAATTATGCCTAGCTTTTTATTTTAAATGGAGACTACCTGCTTTCTCATTGTAATAGTCCTTCATTAGAGAAACAATTCCATCATGATTTGTATGATACCTACCCAAGTTCCCAACGGGAGTTGTATTTTGACTAATAAATGTAACTTCTTTGGTCCATACAAATTTATGCCAATTCTATCTCCTTTTCACTTATTCTAGTCACTATTTTGATCTTCTTTTTGATGATAGTACCACAGTACACTCATAAATTCATATGCTGAGTTATTGAAAAGTAAAAAAAAAAACAACCAAAGTTATAAAATATCCTGTAAAACTTGTTCCAAATCAAGGTTTTAGATGCTCAGGGGTACAGAATAATCCATGGTTAATTGCATATACTCATTTACTTATAACCTCATTTAAAGGCAAAAAAAATAGCAGCAAGACATTTCTGCATATTAGTTTCTATATTTTCATTCTATTTTTTAATCTTTTCTATACTGTTTCCTGACTATGTCTCAGGTGTGTGTAAAGCAACACAACTGCTATCTGTGCAGTTCTAAGATTTTGTCTGCATGGAGCTGGGAAGGAGCAAGTCAGCTTGCTTCATTTTAGAATTTTTGCTTTGTTTTACACACATGTGCCCACAAATATGGGTACTTACATTGTAGCACACAACACTAAAGAAATGTTCTTTTCCTGTAGCTTCTATGACAGAGCTGAAACATTTCCAAAGAAAACTCCTCACACATTCAAGACTTGCTATTTCTGTGGAAAGATCTGCTGTTCTAGATGACCTATGTTTTATTTCTGAGCTTTACTAGATCCCTTAAATACTCCAAAATTCGTTCTTGGAGTGGCTAGAGAAAATAAAAGCAGGATACTGATGCTGATTTATTATTCTTTGAACAGGCAGAGCAAGGAACAGAAGACAAATGGGCAGTATTCCTCCATCTCAGAATACGCAGCATTGTTCTATGCTAGCTGTGAGTCTTAAGTACCAAAGTTACCGCTACGCATGTTATCATATCACCCCTGCTCTAACCAAACCATGAGCTAACAGTGAGTTGACAATGAGTGAAATGATGAGTGAAATGAGATGATTTTTCACCAGGATGGGACAATTTCTTATACAGCTTCATAACCAGTTACAGCTAAGCAGCTGTACTGAACTCCAGGATTGCAGCCATGCCTTTTTTGCTGATGTGACACATACAAAATACCCAGGTTGTTTGAGAATCCTTTGTTTATATATGGCTTTAGTGGCCCCTTACGATGGTGGTTATATTATCCATGGCTCTTGTTATTTGGTCCTGATGCTCAGCAACGGCAAACTGTTCACTAGATAGCTTCTTGGCATGGGATTCAGCAATATGAAAGAAAGACTACATAGCTTTCTTTGGGAAAAAAGGTTATGATTTCTTTTATAGAAGCTTTCGCTTTTCAGTACTGTTATTCCAGACTCTAGCCCTTCTACCTTCACGTGGTAAAGGGTAAGAGTGGCCCTTTCGGCAAGGAATACTGCAGGGCAGTAGAGGAAAAAAATCCAGCTGGGGACCCGGACACCAATAACTGCAGCTAGCACACATTCAGAATAACTCAGGAGATCCCAGACTAGCTCGAAAGAGCAATTGCACTGTTATTGCAAAGTTCCTATAAAGACAATGCGAGTGCAGAGTTCACAAAGACATTAGCTTTCTCCTGCTTTTCAGGATCAGAACCAGACTATCACTCTGTCTTAATATAAGCAAGTAGTTACTGCTATGAATAAACTCAGAAATGCTACTTACAATCTGATGTGTCTAATGCTGGGTATATTAAGTAAAATATTAAATCCTTAATCCCTGTTAGTGATTATGGGTATTTTTTCCACAAAGAACTTCCCGAATGTAATTCACAAACTAGATTCATGTCTAATTTCAATATGATTTTGCTTTTGCATAAAACCCAAAAACAAATCCCAAAACATTACAGGTCTCAAACACCTCGATAAAAACTTCCTTGTCTATAAAGACTTTGTACAAGATACCTGAGAGATTGACACAAAAATGCTGAAATAGAAAGGGACTGAAATAGGTGTATTACATAGAGGTCCCACATACACAGTGAGATTTCTTTTACACTTCTGATACAGTCTTCTGTCTGACCCCCAGGGCAAAACTTCTTATGACCACCACCTTCAGGAAGAATTTACTGTCAATATATACTGCATGCTAGAGGAAAAAAAAATTAACTCAGTCCACATTCACACCAACTCCATAGCTCCTTAAAACACTTATTTTCAAAATATTTTTGTTCAGTAACATGAGCTTTGTTTCAAGTTTCTTTATGGCAGGTCAGCAGAATCAAAACGAAGGCAGGTTTGCTCACCACTCAAAGCACTTGCTTTCTTTTTAATTTCTCCCAGGAATGAAAAGTATATTCAGCTTTTCCTCCTTTGGCACCACACTCTGCCCTCGTAGAAGATTACTGAAACATGAATTTGTGAAGGCTGCTTCAAGCAGAAGCATGTTCCTATGTATAGGAATGATGTTAATTCCTGTCACTCTGAACATCCAAGCGAGATTGTTGTTAAAGCTGCTTCTAAAGGAGCAAGGGAATTTGTGCCATTCAGTTCAATGACTTTCATCACCTCTATTAGACTAAACATAAATGTAATATAGCCAAGCCAGATTCCAAAGGTTAGTCTTTCATTTAGGCAAAGTACTGGAGATGCAAAAGCTGTGCAGCATTTACAGGAATCTGACACGGATTCAATAAACCAATTGAACACGAAAGGAACATCCATTCTAAATGCAAATTATTCAGGTGCGATTTGAGTTCCTTAAAGGTTACTCTTCAGTTCCCTCTCTCTGTCTAATAAATGAGAACACAGAGCAGCCTAGTTTCCTTTTTCAAAATTCTTCGTATTAAGTCATCCTGCTGCTTCTATTACAGGCCTTTTCTATAAGGAGCAGACACAGACTCTGGACTGCTTCTGTCTTGTGACTGCTGAACATCAACATTAATCTTTTACTAAAGCACATCTGAGAAGAACTGAAAACTAATTTTAAAAAGTCCAACAACACAGCAGTGCACAAATACACTCAAGCTGCACGATCTTTTCTTAACTTTTAATTTTTCCAAAAGATTCTACATTTTCCTATCTAGAAGACTAAAACCACAAATATCAAGAAGGGCCCACTAAATGTAGTCCAACAACACTTGATATTAAACTGATCAAAGTGTCACCAGATCTACCTGAACAGTTATGCATAACAGCTGCAGATCTGACTATGAAATGTTGATGAGATGTTGAGTGAAGTCAGTGGCAAAACTTTTACTTGGTTCCTGTGGGTCAGAACAGCATTTGTTATATTAATTTTGAGCTTGGGTCTTAGGAATCATGGGAAAGAAAACTACCATATTTTGTTATGTTTTATTATATTATATTAAAACCATCATATTAGTGATGCCCTCTAAAAGATGGACTATATTTGTGCATAAATTAAACACTGCATAATACTAGCCACTGACTAAGAGGCTGCTGTGGGCCCTTTGTGGCGTTGGCACATTCATTAGAGAAATCCACAAGCATATTTTATACACAAATTTTCCATTTTCTAAGGAAATTTAATTTCACCATGTAGTTTGTATGGCAAGGTTTTGGTAGCAGGGTAGGCTACAGGGGTGGCTTCTTTGAGAAGATGCAAGAAGCTTCTCCCATGTCCAACAGAGTCAATACCAGCTGGGTCCAAGATGGACCTGCCGCTGGCCAAGGCTGAGCCCATCAGTGACAGTGGTAGTGCCTATGGAACAGCGTATTAAGAAGGGGGCACAGGAAATAAATATCTGCACCAGCCAAAGAGAGGAGTGTGACTATGGGACAGCAACAACCCTGCAGACACCAAGGCCAGTCCAGTGCAGGAGAGGAGTAGGTGCACCAGGCGCCAGAGCAGAGATTCCCCTGCAGCCCATGGTGAGGCAGGCTGTCCCCCTGCAGCCCAAGGAGGTCTACGGTGGAGCAGGAGGATAACTGAAGGAGTCTGTGACCTCCTGGGAAGCCCACGCTGCAGCAGGGTTGCTGGCAGGACCTGTGACGCCATGGGGGACCCACGCTGGAGCAGTCTGTTCCTGAACGACTGCACCCATGGAAGGGACCCAGGCTGGAGCAGCTCATGAAGAACTGCAGCCCGTGGGAAGGACTCACATTGAAGAAGTTCATGGAGAACTGTTTCCCACGGGAGGGACCCCACGCTGGAGCAGGGGAAGAGTGTGAGGAGGAAGGAGCAGCAGAAACAACATATGATGAACTGACCATAACTCCCACTCCCTGTCCCCCTGTGCCACTCGGGGGAGTAGGTAGAGAAATCAGGAGTGAAGTTAAGCCTGGGAAGAAAGGAGGGGTGGGAGGAAGGTGGGTTTTTTCTGATTTTAAAGGTAGTTAAGCTAATTTCCCCAAGTTGAGTCTGTTTTGCCGGTGACAGTAACTGCTGAGCGATCTCCCTGTCCTTACCTCGACTCACAAGCCTTTTGTTATATTTTCTCTCCCCTGCCTGATTGAGGAGGGGCATGATAGAGCGGCTTTGGTGGGCACCTGGCATACAGCCAGGGTCAACCCACAACACACCACAACTCATACAGCAACATCTTCAGAATTAACATCTTCAGAAATTACTGAAGCTTCAGGGCCTTCAGATGAAGAAGACTGAATGAAAACAGCATCAAATTGCACAAGAAAACAAACCCCAAAAGGTACTACTGGGAATTATGGCTACCTGCCTGGGTATATCTCATTGCTAAATACACAAGGGGAGTCATTTCCACAGGAGAAAAGAAGCATTATAAGTTTTGTGGGTACAGGAAATATTTTGCATTTTCCATGTTTCTTTTCATACAGGGTTCAAATGAAATGTAGCAACTGGTCACACTGTTGAAGAGTTTAAGCTGGAATGGTGGCTATATTTTAGACAATCACTAAGTCACATCTCGTATCTCTATCTCGTCTCAGTTACATCCTATATTTTTTAATGGTCCCAAGGTCTCATCCATTATATATTAATGGTAGCACACATGAAATAACTAGCATTTTGAACGCTGTAGGTATAAAATAACAAACAACAGTAGGAAGTTCAATTAAGAAAAACAGACACATTCTGGTTTTGATCCTGTGCAGGACAGCACCCAAAATAAAAATTATAATAAAGACTGGTAATAAAGTCCCAAATCGATACCTTCAGCATACCATGCATAATTGAAAGCAGGATTCAGTCCTCTCCAAACACCACATAAGAAAGTCCCAATAAAAAGGGCTGGATAATATAACATCTACTGATTTTTCTCCCAGTGGAATAAAACAGGACTTTCTTGCTTTCTTTATATCCATCACAGGCAGCAGAAATACACTTTTAGGTCACATATTAGACATTTACCTTCAGGAGCCCAGAGATCTTGACTCCCTCTACATGCTGCTGAGAAGCTTCATGAGTTTAGCAGGTGTTACAGAGCAACGGGCAAGAAGCCTACGGCTAGGGGCAGACTGGTAACAGTGCCCTTGAAGACAGTGTCAGTGCAGTCCTCTGCCCAAGTTTAATCAGAAACAGATTCTTCTCATCATCCTGCTGTAATATTGTCAAGAAATTCCCTTTTGTTGTAAAATCGTCTGTCTGAGTCTTACAGCAGTTGGGAGGAAACTGACAAAGTCGGTTTTGAGCTAAAAGCAAATAAAACCCACTCATTTCAAATTTTAACATAAGTTGCTAACTTGTGTTTTGGTAACTCACACATGGCTGACTAACTTCTAAAACCTCAAACTTTGCATGTTGTACGTTCTCACAGAAAATGAGGGCACAGTCTCCTTTGGAAGCTCACATAATACAGTAATGACTTTGGTTTTTGACTAACCGATCAGCTACACGTGAACGGCCACTGCACAAAAGCACTACACGTTGGATGCAGTGGCTGGTACTTCGTCACACAACATGGCTACACCCTATTAAGTAGTTCTGTTCCCAGCTATTTCACTTGACTCTTGAAGCACATGTGGGTATGAATTCAGGATGAAAGGTAGATACAAAGTTTATAGAAAAAAATGTTTTCCCTTAAAACAGTTTTCCCTCTGCCACTCTCCACTTGCTAGATACCCTTACCCTAACTCAAAAAACACCACGAGTTTGGCCTACCTGGACCGTAACCAATCTGAATAACGAAGCACGTAAAGCCGAGCCAGGCGATGGCGTGCCCCTGGGCCATACCTGGCCTGCCAGAACAACCCCGTCAGACCTCACAGCTCGTTCAAGGCCTCACTTCCCCGGAGGACCTCGGCAGCTGGGCGGGGAGACGGCACCCACACTGCACACGCCAGACCTGCGGCAGTGGATCCGTGGGGAGCGCAGCAGGAGGGGGCCCGGCCCCCGTGGAGGGGCAACCCGCAGACGCCATGGCCGAGGCTGCCGCGGCGGGGAGGCACGATGCTGCTGGCAGCAGCGCCCACGTTCAGCCAAACGTGGGGAATTGTTGACCAGACTCGCTCCCTCCCCACCCCACATTTTCAGGTGGCGAAGCGCTAAGCAAGCGGTTCTGCAGCTAGGATCTATGCAGAAGGCACAGAACACTGTTGAAATAGAACACTGAATCACCAATGTATAACCTCGCTTTTTTAAAGAAGGCCCTCCTGCTATACAACACTGCATTATACAAATTTATCTACAGTGAATGCGAAAACTCTTCTGTAATTCGGAATCTGTCACAGTTTTGAATGTCAATGGCCTGCTTTTAGCAAAGTTCCCAAACAAACTAACCAAAGTGTGCAGAAGTTCATCAGAAATAATAATAAAAAAAAAAAACCAAAACCACAACACCAACCTGTGTACCGAATGTTGGTGCAACATACCAACTGCAAAGGCAACGTTAGTACAAATCTTCTCTGAAAACGTTTATTTAGAGAACTGACACTTGGCAGGCAGAACCGCACAAACTCACGCTCCTTTACCCCTTGAACACGAGAGCTGAAACCCAACTGGAGAGTCAAAATTCACCCCTTCTGAGGCTTCACCCAGGCCTCCTTCCCTCAGCGAGGTTGTTCTTCTGTTCCCTCCCCCAAAGCCCGCTTGTTCCTCCTCCTCTGCACGGGGCACACGAGCTGTTGTGTGAGAGAGGTTTGATGTTTAGCAGAGACTGAAACTCGCCACTCTTATGTATCTCTTTTACTCATTTTTAAATTGTAATTGATTATATTTTGCTTGTCATAGAAGTTACGATTTTTCAGCAGCACATGTAATACAGGCACAGCTTTGGTTCTGATACGAGCACTGTTAAGAATGAAGTCATTCAGGTCACCAAAGCTGCATACGAGTGTCCACTGTTCCCAGATTAGGGCTTTAAACGTTCACCTCTATATTTAGAAACCTAAAACCAAATGGCCAATTTTCCTGATGACTCAGCACCCATACTGACTGCAGAAGAATGTGGATCCCCAGCAGGCCCCTTGTATAAAAGTGCTTAGAAAGTCCAAATGTGAAAGTTACAGCTTACACGCTTTTCCAGACTAAAAACTGAAAGACCAGTAATAACTTTTTCTTTTTTTTTTTTTTTTTTTTTTTTTTTACTTCTCATCCCATACTACCATTGGTTTTAGGAAGAACAACTAAGCATACAACCTTTCTCTTTTACCTTATGTTAAAAAAGCCTCTTTAAAGAATTTCTTTTTTCTCATGCCTGGACTTTAATTGGATGCCAGCCAATTTCCATTTCTCTACCTCCCAGCCTGCTGACGTTCTCTATGCTCTCATTTTATTTTTATACACACACACACACACGTATGTATACAATCTAAGTCCTTTAGGCTTTTTTGTAGCAGTAACAGTTTTGTTGTTGTTGTTTTGGTTTTTTTTTAAAAATAATTATCAGGGAGCACTGAAATAATTGGCAACATTCTCAGAGAGATAAAAAAAGGTTGCTCTAGGCTCCCCTGGGGAAAGTTTGCACGTTCATTGTTGATCTCACCTAGTAAGCTGGGTATGAAAACCAAGAGGCCTGAAGCTGTCATTGTTCATGTAGTTACACGTGGAGATTTATGTTAAACTTTGTATTTATTCACTTTATGAATACAAATAGTAATACTTAGATAAAGTAAGTAATACTTACATTCCACTTGGGAATCTCCATAAGCTTTATTAACATAAATCAGAAAGTAGGGTAGCTGGAAACAAGAACATGAAAATTATATGAAGCCTTACAAGCATGCATATAGAAAATATCTACTAAAAAAAAATGCTGGTAACGTAGCAGATAAAACTGTCCCATTCTTGATCTCACAGATGGCAGGAAAATCCACTGGAAACAACACTCAGTTAATATTTGCCTGCAATATCATCCACAATTTGTGGCTTTCAAAGAGTGTTATTATGTGTGTTTTTTTCTTTTTTAATCTGGTGGACTGATTTAGGAAAAGAAGAATAAACAATTGTGAAAAAAATGGAAGCCTAAAGCATAATGTAAGTTTAAATTACACTGCTTTACTGGTATGCAAAGTCTTTTGGTAATGGGATAACACAATTTCTATAAAATCTAAAAAGATGGGGAGACATAAATATGCATATTCGCTTCCTGACAATGCATTAAAAAAGCCATTTTTCTCCTTATTGGTTTTTTTTTCAATCTTCGCAAATTTTCTTATTTTGGACTTCAAAGGACTGTTAAGTTTAAGAACAGGCATGCCTTCTCACAGGTACTTTCTCAAGTATTTGAGAGAGAAACATAGCAAAAATGAACATGTCTTAAGCATTTTATTGTAAGTCAGTTATCTTTACCAACCATGCTTATCTGGTTGGTTGTCAAGTTTCATACCACTCATTAGAAAATGTTGTAGGATAAAAAAATCTGAAAATCCTACACTAAAATATAAACAAAGATATGTGAGCATCTTAAACCTAAACCAAATTTCATCCCTTAAAGAAGAGTGAACAAAGTTATTGTGTCTGTGCAATTGATTTTTAATTAAATTTTTTAATGATTAGCATAGATGTTCTTACGGACAGAACATCTTTGTACTTTATGTTTGCATTTTTATTTCTACAAGGAATATTAGGCACCAGTTAATCTGGATTCAAGCAACTAGTCTATATCTTGAAGTGACTCCATAGACTTTAAGAGTCTTCTGGACATATATTGATATAAATGACATTGGGAATCTGGGTCAAAGATTCAGATATTTTTTTCTGTGGGATTTAACCCTGAGGCCTTTTATTAACATTAATTACTTCAAAGTAAAATAAATCTTCACTGTTGCTGATACTCTGCCTCAAGCCAATTGATGCAAGAAGGAAAGAGTGTAGTTCAGTAGTTTGTTAAATATCTTAAGTAATATACTACTACTTACACGCTCTGCAGACTGCGTGCCCTGAATTTTCCTTTTTCTTCTGCTTTCATTTGCTATTAAAATAAGTATGTGCAAAATAAAAAAAACCTAAAACCAAGGTTCTTGTTGATTATATTGATTCCATGTCAACTTCAGAAAAATAAAACGTAGATTCACTGCCAGCGTGACTTTGTTCTTCTTTCTTTGTATAAGCTAGCTCAGACTATTTCCAGTTTAAAAAATAGAGCTTATTTCAGAGTGCGGTAACTACCACCAAGTATTTGTTCAACTCACTAATATTCAGTCTTGAATAACAAGATGAAATGTTTATCTACAACAAGATTAGGATTGTGTTTGTCATAATGTTTATCTCAAAGCAAGTTATGCTCAGTGACAATCACAGCTTTGTCACATCATCTTTTATTAACACAAACATCTTTGGATGTATAGATCACCAAAATTTAAAAAGGATTAAATGATTGATTTTGAACCGCATTGTGTATCATCTTTGGGTTTAGCTCAGCCCCTGTGTAAACAGGCTTAGCATTGTCATTGAGAATTACACCCATTTATGCCAGGGATTAACATGCCAGGGTGTCTCTCTGTGAAATCACAGCTCCATTCTGAAGATGCAGCTTCTTGCTATTTTCTCTTCATTTTAAGTAAATGCACATTTAACTACAGGCTGCACTGGTAGTACATGGGGATGGAGATTAAACCTGAAGTGCGGAAGATTCAACTCTGCTCCACTTCAGAGTAAAAACTGTTTCTCAGAGGGATTGTCACCCACATACAAGTGCTGGAGTGCAAACCTCCTCCTTCAAATACCTCACACTGCCTTTTCACTTCTCCACCCACCACTCTCTCTCATCCTCTCACTGTTGAGTGTAATCAGTGTCACTGGAAACTAAGCTGCCCCATTCCTCAGAATGACATCTGACTACTGTGCCTAACAGGGTATGTAGCAGAGCCATTAAAAATGGCAAAGCTTTTCCTAGCATAGAATAAAAGACCAGTGGTAAATTCGGATTCTCTAAGCCCATCTGCTAAATCCTACACTGCACAAACACCCTTTTATTCAAGTTCAAAGATGCAGCTCCTCCATTTAAAGAGCACTTGTTATTTGGGCGGAAATGGAGGCTAGAGTGTGCCTGACACTAAAGAAAGAAAAAATTAATGTTGGCTCTGCAATGAAACCCTCCAATACACCCAGTTTGACCCAAGCATAATTAATCAATTGTATGCTCTTTTAGCAAACCAATTACTTTCATTCTTCGGCTTTTGGCTTGTCCAAATGCCAGTTTACAGTGATATTGTCGTAAGTGACAGGAAAGTGTGGTGAGTCTCTCTCTCTCTCTCAGGCACCGTACTGAATTTGTCATTCCATATAAAATACTAACTGCTGTATGATTGCTACAGAACTACATGTTGTCATGCCAATTAGTATGTTCTCTTTTTTCCTACTTTCTCCCCTCTATCTTTTCATAATTCAGTAATCTGTGCCTACTAAACACCCATTTTGTATTCAGGTTTATTCTCTAGCTCTACTGCTGAGCAATGTTAGGATCTCACAAAAGGTAATGAGAAAAGTTGTAGGACTGTTGTTTTTTTTTTTATTAGAGGCATTAGCAACAGTAAATATGCAGATTTTTCCTTTCACACATATAAAAATGAAAATGGAAAAATCTAATATAACCCATTTTTTGGTAACTCACCAATCTTTTGGCCTTGTGAACATTGTGATTCCTTGGTTTTTTTTATAGGCTGTGCTGTATATATTTATCAATGCAGGTTTGTTACCTGCCAATTTGACCAATTTATATTGCTTTTTGTATCATGTAAAAGGGATGAACTAGACCTAAATACTAACATTATATGCCACCCTCACATTGTCTATCATTCATTTGCCTAACTTGCTTTCATACGAAGTTTTTTCTTGTCTCTAGGAATTTTCACCATCTATTTCTACCTGCATCTTTTTTCTAGCTGAACAGGGCACACTATAGAGAAGACTAAACACTGGATTTATGCAGTAGCTATAAAGCATTCTATTTTTACATTACATTTATAACTATATAGCATTCTATTATTTACATCATATTTCTAAATTTTAACATTTTGGCTGGTTTTATAACTAGCAGCATACACCAAGTCAGTGTTTTTAATGAATTTAAAAGTTCATTTAGTATGAATACAGAGGAATCCTCAGATTATTCTTTGAGCATTTATTAAATTGTTTATGTCGTCAGCAATGGGTTCTAGTCATCATTAAAGTAATTCACTTGCTTTCTTAATCTTTCATGTTCCCTTCAAAATTATAGTAACCTGATCAATAAAACATCCTCTGAAAATGCAAATCCCTTACTACTAACTCCTTTTTCACGGTAAAAAGTGACAAAATACCTGTGGCTAACACTCATAACATGGATATTTGGTTTAATAAAGTTGATGATGCACATTATACCTTGAATAACTGTATTTTCAGCCTCTTGGATGACTGCTGATCTGCAACTGTGAAAGCGTTTAAAAACAATAAACATGTTCCTTCTCTAAACTGTTGTAATCCCAGGTAAAACCTAAAGATTATTCTGCTATTTTCCTTTTAAATTGTATTCCTAGTTTATACAAATTCATTTAAGTTCTGTTGAACAGATGCAAGTATAACAGAAATTGAGATTGGGAGGCACTTCAAGGTGATAATGTGCAGATATGGTCTTGATTTAAATGGGACAACATCAGAACATATGGAGTAAACTTAATTGTCATACCTCGATGGAACACAATACGGATGCAGACACTTCTGTTATTCTTTTGTACTTGCTTCCCAAGAGGTTAGGAGTGTAGCTTCTGTCACTATAGAGTTCTACTTGAAAGAAGGTAAAAACATTTTTCCCTAAAGAAAAAGCAAAAACAGGTGTATCATAAACCTGCCTGCACTATTGCAAACATGTGCATAGCACATATAAACTACAACAAATGAAACATTCCATCTTTGTAATAAATTGAAATACGTTGTGCACATATGGATGAAAAGCCTATAATATTCCACTAAGCTGTGAAAATACAGTACCACTAGGGAGAAAAAGACTTAGAAGATAGGTCTTTCCACCTCCAACCATTACCCCAATTTCTTTTGTTTACCAGGGTTTTACTCTATTTCTGTGACAGATCAGTCCCCTTTTTCTTCTTCCCTCCTACACTTAATTTCACTCGTTTCTAAGCACAGAGTCCTCACCCTGCCACGCTGTCTCCTGTTTTGCATCTCCTCCCTATATGGTGCCCATGGTGTTCTGTTCCTCAGTCCCCTGTTCAGCTCTGCATCTCATTCTTCTTGGTCAGTCCATTCCAAGGTTGAACCACCCATTATGAAGACACTCTATAAAGAAGAAATGGTTTATGTATGAACTGTCTACTATTATCACTGCCATTACTAACAGCATACCCTAAGGTATGTATGGCTTAAAATAATTTAAAAATACAGCTAATACCACCGTATTAATTTAGCATCTATACAATTAATTGCATTCATACAAAAAGAAAAAGCAATCTGTTCTGTACAGAAGGAAATAAAACTCTCTTGCTTTGATCCTAGAAGTAACCCATCCAGCAAACTTTAGTGATATGGCTTCTGTGGAAACTGCTTAATTGTCTACTAAGCACAGGAAAAAGGGGAAATAAGGCATATGTCAACAAATCTAAGAGCACACCACAGCAGTGAAAAAAGATCATACCACAAATCAAAATGAAGCAGCGAAATTTATTTTATTTCCACTGGCGTTTAATACAAATTTCAGGATGGTTTGTTACAAATTTTTAGTCATTATTGAACAGTGGAATCTACAGATTAGCCAAGTCACAAGCCAAAGACAAAGCAGAAACAGCAGTTTTCAATACAAGAAACTTCGCCCTAGTGTCACTAGGGTTCCCGCTGTCTCCCCATCTGCCCTGCATTTTGGTTGTCCTCTTCAGATTCAGTGATTTGTGGATAACTGCACAAGCACCTGCCTTGGTTTTGCTGGAAAATAACCAATATTTTTTGTATCAGTTAATTGTTAGTGACTAGATACTTCAGAATTAGTGTAGGAAAAAAAGATCACTTTCTTTACTTTATAGCTGTCATGTACTTCCTTAAAAAACAAGCAAGATCTAAGCCAGTGAGTACCATTCTCATGTATCCCTGTATGTACATGCAACGTTATACCAGTGGAGACTGGCAAAAAGTACACACTATTGATCAAGCAAGCCTAAGCCAATAAAACCAGCGAAGTCAAAGCTCAATTCTAACAAGATTACCCTTCTCTAATTGCCACTTGTATATATTCACAAGTCTTCTTTACTAGTATAGGAAGTCATGGTGAACCAAAAAAACACCACCCAAAACCAACCAACCAACCAAAAACCCCTATTTGCAATTCACAATTAAAATGTTTAGTATTTACATACTCTGTACTTGTATAAGTTTATATAATTAGAGATTTCAGGTACATACCTGATTGAAGAAGTAACTTCAGATCTCAAAAGTGAAACTTACAGTCTTTTTCTATGCTGTTTTCTGCATTTCTATACTGTGCAATACCCTAATTTTTCTTTCCCCCAGAATTAACAGTAAGTGATTTAAAACTGGATTTCCTATATAGTTGTCTGCATCTCTTTCTCTTATTTCATAGTTATAATTCCTTTCTTTTGCTTATATTGTAATACTAGTTTTCCCAACTAATACAGGTAATTGAGAAGTATTTTAAAACATGACTTTGATTAATTTTTTTAAAAACTGAAATGTCATGAAGCCAAAATACAGAGCATCCTACTCAGATTCAAAAGTTCTTATTAGGAATAATGGTTTTGTCCATTTCCCCTTCTATCAATCTTAAAACTGTTCAGACTATTTACAGTTTATAGTGGATATTCTACACTGACAAATAGTAGCTGATCTTATTACTTCTAAAAAGTAACTACTATTCTAAAAGACGCAGCAATACTACTGCTTCAAGGTGTGGAAGAGAAACAGCCAGTTTTGCTCAAGGCCATATGAGAATTCAGGGTTTGGTTTCTTCTGATGTCACATTTTTGTTAAACTAAAAACATAGCATATTAAGATTTTGCCAGAATCAACATATCAGTGTGAAAGCCAAAGCAAACATTCCATTAGCCTCTACACATGGAAAATCTACATCACACACATGAATAAGACTACATGGTGCTCAAGAGCTTATCATCACCATCACCACCCCTGGAAAATTCTACAACTGAAATGCTTTGTGCTAGACTAAGAGCTATGCATGCTCAGAAGTCAAGGTTAATAACACAAGGTAGCAACCTAATTAAAATATAGGCATATATTTATTTACATTTCCCATGCAAATGCTACTGTCTCTTAAGACTTAGGGCTTGAAGAAACACAGCTACATTTTCACCTTTGACTTACACCACAAGAGTTTTATTGCAGGTTACAATAACGCCATTGCTAGCCAAAGCTTTCTAAGCCACTTAATTCATAAAACAGTATCTTAATCTACCAGGAGTTTAGAATACACTAGAAATGCAGGATCCGATCTTACCTTCAAAGACCCCTTATTGCAACTCATTCTTGAAATAAATCTAGGTTTGTGGAAATTAAACAGGTCCCTCATCTTGTCAAAGATGACGAAGATACTTAACCTCTAAATTTAGATATTTCTTTTTTCTAGAAGACAATCAGTTCTACTTAGCTTAGCAGCTAACAACTTGCAAAAAAAAAAAAAAAAAAGGTTGTCAGCTGTGACATGCTTACCCTTCAGACTAAAACAAAAGCAAGAAAAGAGACTTTAAGAGTGTCACTATATTAATGCATTCAAAACTGCACACATGTTATGGATTGCATGCATTCTATATCCTTGTTGAAGATATTTATTTTATTCATTCGCCTGTTTCATGCCCTCTCCTCCTTGTGGCTAACTGATTGTAAAATTACATTTAAATAGCAGAAGTGGCATCTTTAAATACTAGCTCAACAGCCTCGGTATCATGGCCAGCATCTGAAAACAGTGTTTGCATTTCTGTTTTCTTCTTAAAAGCACTTGACATACTAGTGTAGTTCTGTCCTTTCACTGTCTCTCCACAGGGTCAATATAAAAACATTGTGCCTTTTTTCTAAGACTCAAGCCCTAAGAAAGCAACCTATCTTTGTAAACAACAAAAATATCTCAGCTGCCATGTAGATCGCCATTTTAGTGCGATTACATTACCCCATAACGGTATTATTAATATGTACGCTTAACTACTCTTTTTGCTCCTCCCTCTAGTGTATCTGACGTATCATAAAAATAACGCTTGTACTTATCCAGGCAAATGTTAACTATTTGGTTTCAGCATCGTTTTGGCATTTTGATAATTCTTTTCTACATTATGTTCAGTTTACAACCTACAGCACTTTAATGTATGTGTCACTAAGCTGTTACAGAAACACCAGTTTTGCATGTTTCTGATGAGCATGTAGATGGAAAGTAGAGACTTCAGAGGAGTAAGTCAGCCGCAGTAGAAGATAGCAATCACTGACTGATACCTATGCATATCACATGCAGTTAGTATGAAATGATAACTTACATGCAAATCAGAAAGAGATTTTGCCTTCATTATTTATGCATCAAGAAATTTCCCCCCAAAGAGGAAATACACTTGCAAGACACACAGTGGTTAAAAGAGACATGACTCAAATCAACACTGCACAGCTTGTAGTGATAGTAAGAACAGATACTCTGTTTCTCTAAATCTCTGAAATAAGCATGCTTCAGTTTAAAACTTTTTACATATTGTGAATTTCAACAGGAACAAGATACATGCTTATACTTGCTGACTATTCATTTTCAAGGAAGTAAAATAGTTCCTGGTCACAGTTATGACTAGATTAATGCATATCCCTTTATAACATATAAAGCAGAAGTCAGAAATGTTGCCTCCCCTCACCCTCCCACCCCCTGGATCATTATCATTTTCACACATACGTTTACACACACAAAAAAAAAAAAAAAATCAGGGAAAGGTTTTTAGTTCAGTATATTTCTCCTTTTCAGTGGCTAACACAAGATTTACAGGAAATATACATACTCAAATTTGCTCCGGTTTCTGGAGTTCATGGTACAATTATCTGTAAGGGTGCCTTTGAGTGGTTTCTTCAGGATTATTCAGAGATAGCAGCAATGGTTTTTGGAACTTGCTTTGTATCCAAACTCGCTGCATTTTCACTTTTTTCTTTCTGTTTACTTGTAATCGCCGATCAACTAAATTCTGTACTTCAGTCAATCCAGCCAAGTTGAACATGTTCCATACCTCATCTATTTTGTCATATGAAGAAGTATTGCAATTAAAAAAAATAAATACATTTGTAGAACGTAGTAATTAACAGTCTGCAGTTCAACCAAAGATGGAACCAAATCTGTTTTGAGATTTGAAAGATCAAGGAAACTGCCTGCAAGAAGTCTTTTGTTAGAAATCAATTTTCACAGGTCTTGATTTATATTACAGTAAAAAATGTTATGCTGAGGCCCAAACCACACTGGTTATTACTCATGGCATTCACAGATCCTGCTTCTTCAGAGGGTTCAGTATGCCGTTGAGGAAAACAAATGCATGTCATTTGGTCACTGTACATTATTGAGATAAAGCTATTTCACCTGCCAAACGATAATCCACACATCTATGCCAACCTAATTTTCTCCTTCTTGCCAGTCACCACTGGAAAACTTTATGCTTCTCTGTCATGAGAAAGCACAAACCAAGAAATTTAAAAAATGAGAAAACTTTGAATTCAAGTGACTTCCCATACACATCCCAGATCCTCCTTCTCACTTCTAAAATTACTCAGGTTGGGATAAATCCTGATCCATCTCTACTGCTTATAGTCTAGGTTGCAGAGAGTGAAAGGGAAGAAAAAGTACTGTGCTGCTTGCTTTCACAATTTCCAGTAGCTGGGCTAAAACATACTAGTCTAAGCTGACTGCCAACAGAACCAAGTTGAGTGGATGGGAAAAGAGCAATAGCATCCCATCATCAGGAATTTAAGTTTAGCTCCTGCAGAAAGAGCAGCGTCGTAGCTCAGATTCACCAACACAGCAGAACAAAATATCAGAGCACTGCTACCAACTGTCCTTCCAAGCATGTTTATCTAAATTTTAAGAAAGAAACTGAGTACATCTTTAAATAACAGAATTTGACCATACGATTAGACACAAGATGCTTAGACAAAGAGAAGTTTCCAGTAATGTCAGTAAAGAATCTTGCAGGAGTCCAGATGCAACAAGTGTATACATAAAGGGAATTTTCTTACAACAGTTAGCTTTGTGCTTTGTAAAAGCAGAGTATTTTAAAAAGCAGCCAATAAAACCTTCTTTAAATTTCTGTCCTAAGATGAGCTTTTATAACCCAAATCATCTTGAGAGACACAATCCTTTTTATGAAGCTATACCATTTCATACCTTTGGTAAAGAAATACACTCTGGTTCCATCTCCTCGTACGTAAAAATTTTCTGACAAGCAACGACCTAAGGCATTAGAGCAATACAAAGAAAGGACATGTCACTTTTTTTTAAAAAAAAGTTAAAATGAACAATGAACTACAAAAGCATTCAGGAATTACCTTTTTTAAAACGAACTTGAGCTGTGTCATATCTTCCATAGTCTCGAAATAACAAAATTCCTCCAGGCTTCAGTAGTTTAGCCAACCTATTTACAACCCCTTGCATCCTTAGAAAATAGATAGGATACTGGTGAAATCTGCAAACATAACTTGTTTTTCTAGGTGCTTGGAATGTACATAGATTACTCAAACTACAGTGAGATGTGTCTATATTTACGATAAAAAGGCCAGTCACTAGTCAACTGGAAGAACTCTACAAAAAAGCCTCTAAACCAAAAATTTAAAAGGAAATGTAAGAGAATACAAACTGAAAAGAAAAGGAGCCCTTTTCCTTCACTTCAGCTGAGTTTCAAGGATGGATTAAACCACAGTTTTTGAGTATACAGGTCATATGGGTCAAGTAGATATGACAAACAGTGAATGAACAGTTAGCTATGCGCATTGGTGAGCTAGACTGAGCCTCCTTCCCATACACAGTAAAATCAAGGGCCTGGAAGGCAGACAAAAACTTACCCAATTTCTTTAGGAGGCACTGATCATACACACAAAATCAGTATCTCCACACCTAGTGGCTGAGGATGGAAAGAAGAATCTGAGTAGTACCTCAGGCAAGGAATCTGGCAGAACTCCAGCTGTATATTGCTAGTTAGAGAAGGAAATCCTGCATCCTCCAAAATGCTGGCAAGTTTGTGAATCTTGGTGATATCTAACATCAGCTTTTCCTTATCAAGATTACACCAGCCTGCTGTATGTATGATAGTAGTAAGTACCATACACAGTATTCTTTCCCCTTCACTAGACCAGAGTATCTTCATTCTCACTTTTTAACACTGGAGCTTCTTATAAATACATTTGCATTGCTCCGCAAAATATGTTACTAATGAGTAATGGCTTGGGTTTGCCTCACTCTTTCCAAATAAACTGAAGGACTTGGGCTTTCCACATTCATGAGAGACCACAATAGTCAGTCTGCACAGGGCAGACTGCAAGGTAGAGAAATCCCCTTGCCTAATTCAAATCCCACAGGGAAGCAGATAGACCACGTAGAAGATGAGGAGCCAGAGCGAACGTGAAATGAATGAAAAGGAAAGACAGTACACTGTATCTGAAAAGAGCTAAAGAAGAGTAAGTCCTACATACCTATACAAAATCAGCATAAAATTGCTGTGTGCCAAGAACACCATCTTTACACCATCCCTGTCTCTCAGGTGGCCTTACCCCCTTACCCCAAGAATGTCAGAACTCAAGCACTAATGCAATTTGGTCCTTCTACAACAGTAATGCAGGCATCTTACCCTGCTTTTTAAGAGACAGGATTATGAGGTAGTTCAGCAGAAAATAATGTCATAACTCCAAACAAACAAACAAGAACAAAAAGTATCACACACTTTTTAAACACAGAATTCCCTTAGAGGAAGCCAAGTGCTTTAAAAGTTGTCCTCTTTGCTCATGCTCAACACAAGCAATCAAGTGTGCTGCCACAGACAGAAAAGGCAGCACCACCTAAGAATAAGAGACTGTTCAGGACAGGTATTTGTGCACAGAATTACAGACTTTTCCTATAAACATAAGTTTTGTGCACATACAAAAAAAGTACATGTACAAAAAGTGAAAGTGCTTTGAGAAATCTCATCCCATAGGACTAAAGCACTTTAATTATATAGCTTGAAGAAAGTTTAATACCTTTCAAATTCTGCAACCAATTCTTAGAGGGCCCTTCTCACAGAACTAAAGTGTGTTAAAAATGGAGTACAAGAGTAGCAATTATCAAAAACTAAACACAACAGCCTGAAGAGAAATCACTAAGTAACAATTGTGCTGAATACAAATGTATCCCTCATAAATTTTCCAGGTCTCCAAAGTAGGGAAGTTCTGCATCATCATTCTCTTGGTTTTCTTTTTCATTTCCCAGTCTCAAAGTTTCCAGAAAAAATGTATACTGAGCAAGATGAATCTGGATTACATTTGCCTTTATGCAGCCATTTTACTTCTATGACATGACAGTAGTGACTAACAAATCTTTGGAAAGTGGGTCTTACAACACAGATAATTACATGGAAATTTCTACATATTTGTATACACACACACACACAAGTATCCATGTCAGCCTTTAGAGGCTGACATGGGGACAAAAAAAGATAAACACATTGTCAAAAGCCTAACAGGAAAAGATCCACAGAAATTCTGACAGAACATCCTACTACTGCTTCTACAGGCAAAGCGACTGAATGAATGTGTCTCTATTGTCCAGTTTCTTCCTGGCAGAATCACTGCTGTTACAGAGATCTGAACTCTACTGCTTGAATTGTTTTTGAAATCTAGACCCAGGCTTTGCATGACTCACGTGCTCATCTCTGAACAAATAGGAAGGAGCAATATTTTATATGGGAAATAATTTCTGAAAAGCTAATAATCATTAATAACTGAGGCAGGGAAACAGTTCTCAGACTTGGGCAAATACTGTTCTGTTTGCCAAGCCCATTTTAATGACAGCATGTATTTTCCTTCATATGATCTAGTTAGAGGAAGAGTCAAGGAGTTTAACTTACATGCCCTCTTTTGCATTTTTACCCCATTAATTTTCACAATTATCCAGCCTTAACAGTCAAAGTTTGGTTCCTTAGACAGGGCATTAGTAACAAGGCTAACAGTACTCAACATAATGCTATACACTAAAAGTAAATCAAGTTTTCTTAATCCAAACAAGTTACAAAATTCTGAATGCACCTTGGTGTAAAAGGCCTGCATGTAAGCATTTGTGTGCAGCTAAATCAGCAACGTAAGCATTTATCATAAGGTGTTAAATCATGAATGTTTCGGTATGATCACTGAAAATAATTTCCTTCTAGAAGACCAGTGGTCTGTTTTTTTAATTTGTAATTTTCTTGAATCACTGTCACTTTTAATAAGGGATGTATTTAGTTACAATATACCCCTTGTATTATGATGGAGACAGGAGGCTCACTAATGAATTAGTCTGACCAGCTTTTCTCTTAAGCCTGAAAACGAGAAACAGAATTTAAAATACCTTGGTTTATATAAATATATATATGGAAGCTTAGTAAATAATACATTAAAGATTCATCGTCTTCTTTTGCTATTCTTGAAAACCTCCAATGATAAAAGAGATTTAACCCATTTGCTTTGTGCTTTAGTCTTCATTTACCTGTCAGGATGAATTGTAGAGAGCACAAAGACAAGGAGAATGACATCCAGGATCTCATCTGGAAAAGGATAGGGTAAAGCATCATCACACACATCATGAACAAAGGCAGAACACCAGGCTGAATTGTAGGATGAATGTGACTGTTAGGAAAAAGATGAAAAGAGGCACAGAGAGAACAGTAGTAGTTAATACATTTACTGTGACTCAGGAAACTTTTTTTCTTCAATTATTCAGCATTGTAAAACATTTCATATAAAAGCCTATTCTGTCTGGTATCTTACTCAAGCTGAGAAACAAGCTCACTGATGGTATTCATTCCTCTGTGCATAGAGTAAGACTTTGTTCTTTGGAATATTGAAAACTTCAGTTAAAAGTTGTCAAAGCCATCACAGTCTTTTTCATGAAGACAGCTTCCTGGCAGCCTCCTGAATTACAGGCTTATAAGGTCTCTAAAGCAAGCATATGAATTACCTTTACCAGCTCCACTGCTCCTGAAGCAAAATCACAACAGTACAGAAAGGTTCCGGGTATATTGCTAGGAAAACAAAACCAACACCAGTTAATAAATTATTATTGTAAAAGATAAAAGTCTACATCAGTGTTCATAGAACTACAGAGGGCCCTTTGGGGTTCTCCACAGGTTTGATCAAACATGCCTTATTGATGTCTAGCACATGGAAAGCCACATAGGTTGTAATGAACCAATAGGGCAGACAAATTCATAAGAATACCAACAGGCAGTTAGTATAAAAAGGAGAATGATAGCCTTGTCAGGGAGGAAGTGAAAAGGAAAAGAAAGAAGGTCACAGAGGGCTGTCAGGATTGATGACAACGTCCTGGTGTTGTATTACACATTAATAGGTCACATTTTCTTACAGAAGCACTGTGTTAAGTCTCCATCATTAGCCCATGTATGCATTAGCAATTATTAATTAGCAATATGATTTGGGCAGGGGTGGGGTGTTGAAAAAGTCATCCACAGTTCTGTAGACATTTGGGTTCCCATGCACTGCCTTGCTGTGCTTTTGATTAGATTAAGCAGTATTGGTTGTTTTCCTCCATTATCCCCTTCATTTTGTAAGCCAAGATGAGTAAGAATTTACTGTAGCTGTCTTTTACCTTCCTGTCCCATCCAAGACTCAGCCAGCTGCAAATTTCCTTGTACCATTCATCACATACTAGTAACTCTATGGAGAGATTTTTTTCATCTCCAAAAAAATCACTTAAGAGAAACTGAGCAACCCCCTCAAAACCTAGTGAGGGATGACCTCACAGTCAACTCATGATCAATTAACGTGTCTTTAAAAATATTGGAGATTTTGGACAGATGGTTTCTTTAGAAAGGGAATCAAACTCCGGCAGCACCATAAGATCTCACAGTATACACTGCTAAGTTAGAGACTTTTCTCTGAGGGCTCAAAAGGAGAACCCTTGTGGACCAAAATATATTCCATCTTTGTTGCTGAGCAAAACTTTTATCAGTTCTGTGCCCACCATGAGGATTGATGAGTTTAGATATTTGTCATGGATGAAGACAAGCAGCCTGGCTTTAGACCCAGCCAGTCCCTTGGGAAAGGTCAGGCTGACTACCCAATTGACTTGTTAGGATGTTATTTCAATTTTTTTTACAACAGAAGAGGAGCTATGTAGAAAGTCAACTTAAAACAAAGACACAGCTTGATCGGGATGGCAATTTCATGATGCATTGTATTAAAAAGCAGTAACTTAAAATTTAAGGAAGGCAGTGGGAAGCTGTTTAGAAGTTACATTACAAACCTAAATGGAATTGTTTTTTGTAGCCAGGATACACCCATACTTGACACTGGCTTCTTTTTATAGGCATACAAAATTTTTATATTATTTATATCATTTTTTCTGTATTTATATTATGCAACTTTAATACTATTAAATAATAGTAAACCCAACTGTGCTATAAAGCCAGGTCTGCTAAGAGATAAGAGGGGTTTCCATCAGTTCACATACAAGATAAATGTGAGTTGTTCAATGTACCAGCCAATGTGATTGACTGGAGGATTTACATATAAGAATAGAGATCTCCAGGAAAAATACCTAATGAGTGGATTCTTAATTAGCAGAAATGCCAACCTATGACTAATGCCTCCTGTGAGGAAGACACAAAAGTTTGTCTCATCTTTTTTAATACAGCCACATTATATCTTTTCCCTATATAGTGTTACTTTCCAAACTTTTCATATGAAACAGGGCTCCCCTTTCATTACATGCTGTCTAAAGCAAGGAACTTGTGGGATGAAGACGCATTGGTAACACTAATGAGTTGCACGTATGACCTTGGTGCATCACTCAATTCCTCCTGCTCTCTTCTTTCCATATCTGCAAAACTGAGTATTTCTGTATAGTGGTGATGCCAGCAATCAGAATTCATTTATAGAATACCAAACTCAAGCTCTTCAAGGCATGAATAAAAAGAAAACTATTTCAACCCTTATACATACACAGCCTTTCCAATAAAGCCTTCCTGCCTACATGGAGAGAGGACATGCTGTTGTAACAGCTTTTTCTAAAACTGGACGCTAAGTGGATTAAGATGTTTCAAGGAATTAAGTAATGCAATACAGAACTTGCACCTTCCTTGACACTAAAACCTGAAGCAATATGACAAAGCTTACCAGCCAAATTCAGAAATAACACAACTTCTTACCATTAGATCACATGTCATTATCTACTGTCCCCGATTTTGGACTTTTGAAGAGATATCTGGTAGCTTTACAGTGACATATAAGACAAGAGACTATTTTACCTGACTGATTTTAACTACCAGAAATCAGCCTGAACACACCTGAAGACAAACCTTGTAAGCAAATATGGTCCTCCCAAGACTAGGGTTGACCAGTATGAGGAGTATCTTGTGCTGGTGCTACCAACATTATCTGAGGTCTGCAAGCAATCAGAATTTCAGGACTCTCAACACTTCCTGCAGCACCAGTCTAGCACCAACATTTGCAGAAAATTAAGAAGATGAGAACAGAATTTTCATATTTGAAAATGCAGCACTACATACCATAGAACTTTCAAAATAGGAAAGACACTGTTCCCAGCACCACAACCAACCTAAAATCAGAAGAAAATCAAAAAGTTAAAATACATGAGCAAATAAAACCTCCTGGTTTTTTATCTTTCGTCTTACATGAGTTGGTAGGCAGGACCCATTAGGCCTGAAGGTATTTTGGACAGAAAAGGTATAAACAGCTCGTGCTACAATTCTCAAATCATTGCTATGATCATGTTTCTCCTCAATGGCTTTCTAAAGTTAAGAGAGAATCCACCTCTCAAACTGCATAGGAAAATACGATATTCTTGTCCAATTTCACCATTTGGCACAAATTAGTCAAGTACTTGTACTTCAAGAACAGAGCACTTTAAGGCATAAGTTTCCTTAGGAAATCTGAAACCCAAATTCCAGCGAAAATTGAATCTGACAGTCTAGCCCTCAATTCTGATTTGGGATAAACTTTAAAGGGAAAACAAAGCCAAGATTCTAGGTTTTTCTGAAAGTTTCTGCCATAAGTGACTGTAGTACGTACAATTCTGAAAGCTTACTTTCTTGATATTTATTAAGCGTCTTTAACAGGCTTTTGAGCAATTGAGTTCTGTATGATGGGTAGAGTATTTGCAGTGCATTACCTCTAATATTCTGTAAGTGGCATCACTACCAGGGAAGGATTCTAGCCTGCCAAGTTCTCCTCCACAGACTTTACCCTGAGGATTGTCAGCAGGAGATTTTTCTTGCTTTTTATTATATACATATCCTTGTACAGCAGTAGAACCACCTCCATCATTTTTCTTCCAATATTTTTCTCCTTCCTCAAACATTTCATTTTTGTGTAAAAAACTGTTGGTACTATTTATTTTTGTGTGTTCTGAAGATCTTTCTTCTGTTTTCAACTCTTGTCTCCTTTTCTCTGGAAGAATTTCTGGGAACTCTAGAAACAGCCAATTGCGATCCTTGAAAAAATTATTTTTATGAGTCTTGTAAAATTCATTCCAATATTTGCTAGCTTCTCTCTCATATTTATCTGAAATTCAAACAAAACAAAAACTTGGTGAATAGAAGCTTAGCTACAAAATACTGTAAAGCAAAATGGAACTTGGGACCCAAATTTACAGTTTAAAAATCCATAGTTTCCAACATGGTCCATATTTAAATAAAAACATACAAATTTTGGGTCTTGTCTTAACCTGTGCTCAAAATAACTCCCATGAGGGTTTAAATAGATTTTATGCTACTTAGGATGGGGCAGACAGGCTTTCTGCATCTTTTTTTTTTTAATATACTGGCATAACAAAACATCACCAAAATATAAACCTGTGAATTTCTTAGGCAAGCTTTCATGTCTCAATAAAAACAATGCATCTTTTCAACTGAATGTTCTCCATGTTCTTCCTGTTTAAGAAATACTAAATTGAAATTAATTTCATTATTTATGAAATTCTATAAACAAATTGTTTTATTGATTGATTTATGTTTTATTGAAAATTTGTTGGTAGGTAGTCATGTCTCAAAAAAGTCATCAACTAGAAACCTAGTTCTGTGAACTGCAATGATAAATGCTACTGCGCAGCCAACAGACAGTAATTCACTCAACCATTCAACAATGCAGTTTTGACAGAATGTAACAATACAGTCAGAAGCAAAATCTTTGCTTTCTTACTTGCAAAACACTTCAGAGAGTCTTACAATAGACCTCTGAGTTAACTTTTAGTTCACAAAACATTCTAGCAGTGTTAGAATGTCAAAGAATAGGACTGGAAAGGTTTTCACTGGTCAGGGAACTCATACTCCTTCTCCACAGAAATTTGTGCAATCTTAAAATACAACCTTTCATATAGGTTTGACAGCTTTCTTCAGTAATAATTACAGTCCTTCACCATCTGTACAGATAGAGACCTTTTCCACTACCTAATCTGAAACTTCCTTACTGCAATTTAAGTCCAGTAATTCTTGGCCCATTAACAAAGCAGATAAAGCAACTGAAGTCTTTCACTATGTCTCCCATAAACAAGCTCTTCTCTAGATTGTCTAAACCTAACTCTCCTTTTTTTCCACAGAAGTCATGATTTTTAAAGTTCTGATCATTTTTATTTTTCTTCTCTAGATTGTCTCCAGTTGATTTATTACCTTTAGGTGCTGTATTCCGGTAAAGGCATTATCAACACAGAGCAAAAAAAAATACTTTACAAGGTTTACAGGCTGTAATCCTGTTTATAACTCCCAGCTTGCCATTTTGCAACAGCGTGACACTGCTGATTCAGCTAGTGATTCACCACAACCCTCAGATCTTCTGCAAAATGACTACCTAGCCAATTGTTCCAGAACCTAGTATATTTTTCAAGGAATTATTCCTAAGCAAAGTATTCTACATATATTTTTAGCAAATTTTTATCTTTCAGATCCTTTTTTCCAACATTTCTCCAGATCTTTCTGAATCCTAATCCCATCCTTCAACATACTTGAAACATCTCTTCACTTAGGATCATCTTCAAGTCTCCCATTTCCTGAGGTCACTAATGAAAATACCAAGCAGATCTGGACACAGAACAAAATGCTTCTCTGCCCAGCACAGCCTTCCAATTCTGAAAGGCTCTCTAGGCATTCATTCACCCAAAAGCAGTTTCATTAGCTCTCGCTTGCCTAACTTGCTTATGAAAATGTCAAGTAAAGCAAGTTAGAAGCCTGACTAAGGATAAATTTCAGGACTTCTGCTGCTCTTTCCTTATCCCCGGGGCTGGTAACCTTCTCCAAGAAGGAAATTAGCTTGATTTTACATGATTTATTTTTGAAAAACATTTCTTGGCCAGTATTCATATCCTTTGTTCTTCCAAACCCAGTGTCTGCAAGCTCTGGATTAACTCTTCCAGTATTTTTCCAGGAACTGAAACTAATTATCTGACTCTTTTCTTTTCCCACCTCCCTTTTTAAAAAAGTAAATACTCTCTTTTCTGCTTTCCTAGTCATTCGTGTACTCTATGGATGTACTTTGTAACCTGTTCTTCCTCAGTACCAGAACAAGATCTTTCCTCCTTCTCTAGCACTAATTGTGCTAGCCACTGGACTGCAGCTAACCCTTTCAAAGCAAGACTGATAAAAAGATAAGAATTACAGCTTTTTCAATGTCTCTTTTGTTGATGGTTTTCCCTTCCTCATCCTTAAGTACCAAACCAAACCTTTTTCTTGCTTTTTCCCCCTCATTCCCAAAGCATTTACAGAACTGTTTCTTGTTTGACATCTCTTATTAAGTGTACATCATATAACGTGTTGCCTTTTTTATTCTGTCCTTACTCACATACACTGACCCATTAATTCTTTTAATACAAATGCACAGAATAAATATATGGTGCATTTCTCCTGCTTCTCTCATTTAAATCTTAACATACTATTTCCTTAATCGCTACAGCTTTTCAGAGATAAACAAGGCTGAGTATTATCATTAGAGGCACAGACAGGCAGTGGGAAGCGGAAAGGAGGTGGCAGAATGCCTTGTCCTAGAAATCTGCATAATATTTTAAAATTAACATTTAATACCTCCAATTGTATTATTAAAGGGCAAGACCCAGCCATGCAGAGTAATTGTACAGACTTGTTTTATAATAAAACTGCAGAGTTGATTGAGGTCATATATACCAGATTTCGATAGTGTAAGTTGCACATTCACAGATTGCTCAGCTTCAGTATAAAATAACCCAACCCTTCTACTCAAAAGGTTCTTAAATCATCATCACCCCTTGTTATAGTCACTACTTTCCCACAAGTCTGCGCAGAACCCTTGTAGTTTGATTCCCATCAAGTTTTCCAGATTTCAGAACTGAAGGAAAGCAATAGCTAAAGTCAGCCCTTCAGACTGTATTAGTATGGCATTACATAGATTCAAGTGAAAGAACACTTTACTTTCCATTCTTTCTCTGGTCACTCCTGCACCACTGTGTAATAACCACGCATCCAGTATTATTATCAATTTTTTGTTTCAGTTTCTATATTTAAGTAGTCTGACTACCAAATTTTCCAAAGCCTGTAAAAATGACAAAACTAATAAACATATAACCTTCTGAGACAAAAAAATCCCTTAGTCAATCGATCTTTCTCCTTAACAGAATCTTTCAATACAAATAGGTATGCCTGAGAAGAAACTGGATGCGTTAATAAGTAAATCAAATTCCAGAAGGTAGTATCATGAGTTCATTCAGTTTAACTTCCCTTGTTTTAATGAGGCTCATCAGAACTACTCTGTTTTAGTGATGCAGTAGTATTGTTGAAATCTGCCTTGTCTTTTTTCCCCCTTACTGTAGTTTCCAAGGCCCCAAAATAACCTGCTTGTTAGCTTCAGTCTAGTTCATTGTTCACACAAATAGGCCAAAACGTACTTCCACTTGCAGAATGAAGCTGAAGCTTTCTGAAGGAACACTATCAGCAATGCTCACCTATTCAAGTTCTAAACAGAGGGGCATTCATAGGAAATGTCCTTGAATTCTTGTATTTCTTGGCAATAGACAAATGCCTGATTATTCCATTTCTCACCAGCACAAACTAAGTTCTAATTGATTGGAGATGAAGAATGAAAGGTTCTGTGAGCCACATGGTTACACAGTTTACTTCTCAATTATGAGCTCTTTTTCAACTTTTATACACAAACCAAATGAAAATACCAGATACCAGACGTAATTTTTGAAAAACAAACATCATACTCCTGTATTTAGATAAAGAATATGAGAGGTAACAGAAAAGGGCAGGGTGACAATCCCATAGCATTCAAAGTGATGAAGGGCACACAATCCAAGATGCATTCACAGGTAATTCAATTAAAATCCAACATGTACCCTAGTTACACCAATGAAACTGAGCACAGGATCATAAGGACACCATCTAATTTGACAGGTTCAAGACACGCTAAGTAAACTGAGGTTCCAGGACATCCAAGTAATTCTTTTCAGAATATCCTTCTAATAAAGGAACAAATCAAGAATCCAGTCTTCTATGTTACTATCAAGTTGATACTAGGGCTTTAGCATACATAACTATTCTAGAGTTTAGTCTAGGGTTTATTTTACCAGTTTGAACCTAGAGCTATCATTCTTCAGAAATGCAGAATACATTCAGTTTCCCTTCTAAAAAACAGGTATGAAATTCTTTAATCATTTACAGAGCAGATTCCGCATGATGTATTGGAATACCTTCCACGCAAAGTGTACACACTGCTTCCTGAAGCACTCCCAGCTCAGCCCAGCCAAGGCAGCAAGCTGGCACCAGCTGGGACCAGTACAATTTCATGGCACTTAAATGAAAGTTAAATGGTGCAATGTACAAACACTAGTTCTCTAAATACTCTACAAATCATTAAAAAGCATTTGAGTATTGTACATGGGAATTTTAATCCCCAGCACCCTAGCTGGCTGCAAATTAATTCCTTTTGATGAAGTAACAGTCCTGTGTATTAGCAGTTTTATTCTGAAGCACTGCAAAAGGAGCCAGAACTTGCAACTCCACCATACTGATGTACTTGTTTTACACAGAGCCTACTGACCCACCAAATGCAAAATTGCTCAAATAAGTAACTGAATTGCTAGAAAAACACACTTTGATACGATCTGTTGAGGCAACAAAGGAAGGGAGGGGAGGAGGGAACAGACACGACCCAACCACAAATTTAGACAAGAGAATGTAGAAATAAAAAGAGTGCTCCTGGATTTCAAACCATCTTTAAATGCTTTAATAGCATTAAAATAGGAAGCCATTTTAAGCCATTAGGAAATTGTTTACCTTGATCTTCCCATTGGACTTTCACAAGTGAGTTCTCTGCCACTTTTTCCTTGGCATTCTCCTCTTCTTCTTGTGACCACTGCATGTGGTCCCTGCAAAAGACAGTTGAAGAACCAGCCTTTAAATAGCATTTTCCATAATCTTTTTTTAACAGGGAAAACAGTCACAAATTACCTACACTGTCTCAAGTACATTTTCTTTTTGAATGCAAGGAAATGACCACAAGGAGACTGACAGCTAAAAACTAAGTTTCAGCATATAATAGATAAAAGTTACTAGTTAGGTAAAACTGAAGTTATACTTGAGTATATATACTGTATATATATACTGTAGTAGTATGCATTTTTTTCTTAATAACAGAATTAACACATATCCTATAAATTGAGTGCCTGTATAAGAATGTATTTTGAGTGTCCCATTAGAGTTGTGTTTAGCTGAATAGAGTAACAGACCTATCAGCAAACATCCTGATGCAAGAAACTTCTCACATTACTAATGTTCATGATGAGGAACAAAGTTCATTTAGCAAAAGAATCAGCTGTTCCTGAAACAGGGAGCATAATCCACCTATTCAAGAAGAACAGGATTTTACTGATTTGGTGAATAGAGACAGAAAACATTGAGAAAAAAGAATGAGACATTCCTAAGAAAAGACAAACAGTGCTACAATGGCTCCAGTCTATGCTATCTTTATTTGTGTAAAGTGGTTAACAAAATGTTATTTTCCTTCATTAAATGGTCACAAAATCAAGCCAAGATCTGACCCTGATGATTAAACTGCCTTCCCTGCAGATTCTGTTTGGATCAGGCCACAATGGGGAGTGCCCAAAAACGTGCTGCTGGCAGCTCTTAAAAGCAAATCAGCTGTCCCTCCAAATCAATCAGTCTGAACAGTTTTAGAAATCAGATTAAATTCGATAATATAATTCATGTACGCTATTAGATCCTAATCCTACTGAAATTAATTAACTGAAAGCCTATGACTAAAATTCCATTGGTTACTATGGGAAAAGGAACAAGGTGCCAACTTGAAAAGAGTTAGTTGTCTTTAAAAGCTAACAAGCATCTTCCTGCTCCATACTTTGTGACATATAGATAATCTAATCCTTAGACCTTCACTGTTTCTCTTTTGTTAATTGTGGGAGGCTAATTGGTATGTATTTGTCTGCTTGCCTCAGACTTGATTTCCAAATCTGTACTGAAGTATTTCTCATTACTGTCCCCAGCAGGTTGCCTCTCCCCTTCCTGTATTTGTTCATATACCAAATGTTTCTGTGCAGTGTCAAGGCTCTGACAGATGTGCCGTAGTAGAATAAAACTGAATGACCAAAGCATTACTAGGCAGTCATCCTCTCGGAAAGACTTGCTTCCCTCAATGCCATCACCATTTTTGACCTTGCCTATTTCAGCAAGCTGAAACCAAGGACTATACAGATGACAACATTATAGCCAGCCCTTCCGACAGATGACTTGCTGTGGTGTAAGCTTTAGCTGAGTAATTTTAATCCATTATTGTGTGTCTGTCAGAGCCCTTAAAGGCTTTACACACAATATTATAGGTGCCTGAAGTCCATCATCATCATCAACATCTTTTTTTCCTTTTGCCCCTCCCTGGAAATTCATAAAGCTGAAGAAAGATCTTTTGGCTCTTTCCTATAAATTTCTATATGGAAGACCCCAAACACAGGACTGTAGCAGCATGTCTTGATCAAAATCCAAAGGACAGTGGACATAGCATAGTTCTTATGCAAACTGTTTACGTATTTTGGATGCTTCAAATGGGGCAGCTCCTTCAGCAATAGAAGTTGGCAGGAAAACAACACAGAAGAATTCTAAGCACAGAAGTTTTTAAATACAGAAGTGTTTTAAGCTAAGCATTGACAGCAGCAAAGCAAACTACCCATTTTAACCACACCAGATCTGTTAATATGAGTAGGCCTGACATGAGATTGAGTAATGCTACTTTCAGTTCAGCTTATTCAACATAGCCCTTTTCCATTAATTTGTTTGCTAACATAGGGTTTAATTATCTCTGAAAACAAACATATGAAAACTATGCCAGTTAACAACCTGAATAGAAGCAGACATTTTTTGCTCCAATGTTTAATATCATTCATTATTCTCTCTTGAAATGACAGAAAAGGACCACAGCAAATATCTAAAGCATTACTTTCCAGATTTAATTTGCTTAGTATTCCTAGCAGCAATGGTAGCAGCTTTTGGCTCCCTGCCAATTTACACACAGGCAAAAAGAAAGATGCCACTTTATGAAGTATCAAAGATGGTAAGTGGAAAACAAAATGATATAAATTTTCATAGCTGAATGCTAAGGTAGATGATTCTCTTATGCTCACCCTGCATGATCTAATATTTAGTTCAACCACCACTCATCCTGATCCCCCTTACCTCCCTGGTGAGACCCCGGCTGACTCAGCAAGTTCCAGATCCAAGGACCTCCTCTCACTTCATAGCCAGGTTCTTGATTTTTTAAGACCATTACAACTTCCATGCAACCTCTGCTCCCACTCAGTTTCACCTGTTTTCCCTTCTGAGATACATGGACGGATTCATCTGCAGATCCACTTTCTAAACAACCCTGTTCCTTGCAATCCCATCTTCACAATCCATCCCAACCACCTGCATCGTAGTTTGATAACTCTGTATTAGACTGTCACCAAAAGCTAGCAAGAAAATCTGAAGCAATACATGATCAGCTATTTGGCAGGAAATTAAAAAATGAAACAAAACTGAGTTTCATTGAGGTCCAATGTTACAGAAAAGGATGGCCTTTATCTTAAAATCTTTTCCTGCCTTGACTATATAGCCTACATTTGAACAAGCATTCACACAATTAAACGATTTTTCCACCTAGCAGGAGCTACTGAGTCTTGAAGATGCTTAAACACTATACTGCATATAGATTTATGAAACACTGAGACAAACTTCACACTCTTAACACAATAACTAGCCAGCTTCCAGCTTCCTTGACCAAGGAACTTACAGAAGTATAAATAACTCCACATTCGACCATAAGATAGCATGCGCTGAGGACCATGGCTTGGGGACATCTGGTTTAGAAAACAGTAACAGATGACAGATCTAGTTGCATATCTTACCTCATGAGTTAAGCCCAAATTTAGAGACTAAAAAGAATAATGAAGATATTAGTTTATTAACCAGAAGACAGTCTTCTGCATCATAGTCTTCTCTTAAGATGTTTTTATTCATCAGAATTTTATTAGAGAAACTTCTGAAATAATCTAATTAAAAAGTAAAATGGACCAACCAATAAATAAGATGGACTACTAAAAAGAATAATAGCTTCTAAAAAACCCAGCAAGTTGGAAACTTCATTTCAGAACAAAAGCTTGTCTATTAACCTCTGACAGTTGCCAGCAAGGGACAAGTCTTAAAAGAACTGAGGATTACTTTCATGAAGTAAAGTCCTGAAACTTGTCATCTGTTACTCCTATGTTATGTTAGCCATTGGTTATCATTAGCCACATCCAGTCCCATTTCTAATTTTGCTAAATCCTTGCTCTCAAAAATGTGTGTGGCAGAAATCAAAAATACACTTTAAAATAGTCCAGAAAATAATTTCTTGTATAGCTTCCAAATCCACCTCTTCTCATCAAGTATTCCTTGTTCTTAAGTTATGAATTATAAGAATAAAAATTCCTCATCTTCCAAATATCTTAGGTAGATACTTTTCTACTTTCTAGACAAATTTAGGTATTCCTATATCCTTCTGACACTTCCTGTATCACTTATTGTTTTGTATTCATCTCCATTCCATGGTCAAAAATCCTAGCCTTTTCAATCTCAATTTTCCCCCCGTGTTGACCAGCATTCTCACTCTTTTCTGAGCCCGCATTAATCATAAAAATACCATTCATAGATGGAGATGTACTGCAGCAAAACAGGGCAATTCTTATTTTTGTTAACCTTTACATGTTAATGTTTTCTCTGCTGTTACATCACTTATTTATGTTAAGATTCAGTTTACTTTTTTTTTTAACAGTTGTGCACTGTATGAAATCTCTCCTGAACTATCTGTAACATCTTCAGTATACCTTTAGGAGAACACAAGTAATTTGCATGTTCCTTTCAAAACAGTGTCAGTTTTAGAATACAGCACTAACCCAGCATGCAAATGCTGTTGTACTGAACTAGTACTCTCTGCCATTATAAAAAGCACAGGCTATCTTATCTCTACACCTTCTGTCTTCTAATTAATTACTGATCTATAACAATATTTTGTCTTTCATTCCGTGACTAACTATTGGCTCAGCAGATTTTTAGTCAAGACACTGAAAACTCATAACTGTCACATTACTTGTGACAATCTCAAGTTTTCTGTAATACTACCTTTACACAATTAGTGTAAGTAGACTTTACACTGTCTATTCTGGCAGTCCATTGTTATATATATATACACACACACACCCCCCATTATTCATCATAGTAAATACATAAAAATTTATGAAAATCAGTCTTGAAGAAACATCTCACCACATATTATGCTCAAAAACTTTAGAAGGATCAGTTAAAATCCGTGATCCAAGTGGAACAGCTGGGCGTCTACTACTTTGGTGCCTCTGCTGCATCTTGCTTTTTCTCAGACAGAAAGCAGAAAGCCTTGTAATGAAATTCATTTTGTTTAGAGACCTGAAAACACAATTAACTCAAATTACAGTTTTGCTGTAACTTAATTGTTTATGTCACTTACATGAGAAACTGGTCAAATAATTAAGCACCAATATCAGCTTTAGTAATAATATTTTACTGTAGTATCAATTTAAATGCTTTTTAGAAAACAGCAACATCCCTTTAGCACACTGAAAGCCCAAATAATCCCAAAGTAGGCTACTGGAATGAAACCAGTTGAAAGATGAATTATTTGGTATCATTTCAAGGTCTGTCAGGCAGATGAGAAAAAGATAATACACAATAAAACAAGAAACCAAGTTGACACTGTACCTTTAAGACAACAAGCAAGGACTGACCCGTAAAGAAACCACTTGTTCTAGTGGGTACACACTGTCACCAAGATTAACGTTTTTCACCCCACTCACTAGGTAACTCACTGGTCACCTGACTAGGTCTTCAAAAGATTTCATTCTAGAACTGTGACTCTGGTTTTATGCTTTTAGGTAGGAAATTAAAGATATTTTTTTTAACATGTAAACATTATGCACCAGAGAGACTTCCAAAATTTCTGCCATGTCTTCTTTTGATCTCTGTTCAATGCCCTCTTTGAAATGAGCGGGTTTAAATGTTGACTTCTATTCATGCATATTACAAAGTGCCTGAGGTTTTTCTATTACATGTACAATTCTGTCTTAAATTGCTATATTTTACTTTACTTGGAATCTCTTCATACAGTATTAATGAAAGATAACAAGTGTTTGTAGCTACTACCAGCATTTTGTATTGTTAGGGGGTATTTTTGTGTTCTGTTTTGGTTTGTTGGTTGGTTTTCTGCACTTTTTTGCATATTCTCATTAAGATAGCCTTTCTAGGAGATGAGTAAAACGAAATACCTCTCCTATTATACAATTTCCTGACGGGCCTTTGTTCTTTTTCCCTTCAGGTGCTCTGCATATGACTTTAAACGTTATTCTTAGTCCTATTTTTCTTTCCTGCCCCCCCCCCCCCTTTTTTTTTTTTGAGTGCTTCTGTATAAACCACACATACAAATTTAATGCACTAGAAATACAAAATGTAGTTATAAAAGAACAGGCACGAGACATTATTAGAAAACATTCTGTGCAAACTGGTTACAAACTCAAGATTTTTATCTTGCAGAAAACAATACTATTTCATCACAAGTATTGTGAACAATAAAAAAAAGAATAATTTGTACACATCAATACAAAACCTGGCAAAGGAATCACTTCAATTAAATGAACAATTCCTCATTTAAGGTGTACTTTTGAATGAGATATGCTTCAAAAAGGGCATTGTTTACTCATTTTAAGCCTACAGGAAAAAAACAAACAGGAAGAAATATTAATATTTCTTTTTATTTGTCAAAGATTAAATAAAATTAGGTTTGCTTTTTGGCTGTCAACGCCAAATAAATCCAGATAAATTTTGGCTGCTGGGACTGCAATGTTAGCAGTATATGGGGCATCACCATACAGAGAAAATCTAACATTTAGTCCTATTAAAAAATTAACCCCCCTTCTAATGTTAATGAGTTTGTTATGGCTCCTTCTTATTTTTTTAATGTGGCTCGGCAACTGAAACAATTCCAGTTTATACTTTAATTACTACAAACAGTTCATGCTTTGCTTTTGAAAATATGTATGCATTTTTCATAACACAACACATAATTATTAACATATAAGAGATATTATGAAATAGTAATTACGAGACATGAAAATTAAGACATCATGACTATTTCTGTAAGATGTGTAATTTACATAAAAGCAATGTTCTTGAAAACAAAAACAAACAGAAAATTCCCCAAAACCCCAAACCACAATCTGATATAAAATTATTATTATTAAATTATAGAAATGTGTGGATAAGGATTCCATGATTATGTTGCAGACTGTTTACAAATCCTCTTCCTCCTTCAATCATTCAAAAAGACCTGAGTTAGTATCTTGCATTTCCTGTGCCAGCATTGATACTCAACATAAAATACAGTGATTCAGCTGCTAGGCTAGTCACATAATTTTTCTTGGCTTTCTAAATATCTCAGTAAGAACATGAAAAGATGCACAGATGGGATTATAGTCAGATGACTAAGATGATCTTGCATCAGTAAAATCCAGAGGCAACTCTTTTTATGAAAATGTGATCCTTTGAGTGATAATTGCACCAATTTTTGCTGATACATTCTGAAACATCAAGAAAATGCAAGGAGAGCAGGGTAAGTCGAGTTCACTGTTATATCCGGTGTTAAATGTGAAGGAACTCCTTGGGGATGTGTATGTATATCCCTGAGAGTTAGTGTGATCCATAGATCATGAGATTAATAGGCAATCTGGTTACTAAAAGTTCAAAAAGCATCTAAATTACATTTTCAGAAGCAAGTCATTGCTCAATTGTTTCTCTAATTGATTTTGTTAATGAAACAGGCAAACACCCTTTTTCTTTGTCAGATAAGACGATCATACCCTGAAGCCATAGCAGCAGGAAATGTTGTCTGAAAGAATTAGGAGTTATTTCCTCATTCAGAGGGTCAGAAAGGCTTTATGTTTGATTATTCTTTAAGGATATCATCATGAAACTGAATTACATTAAAAATACCTACATTTTGTAGCAGCACAACTATTTTTCAGAAATAAACTTTAAAAGAAAAAACACACTTGGTAACCATGCTGAAAAGCAACATGGAAGGCTTTTTTTAACCTGTGGAGCACTGCCTTTTAGCCTTTAGAATTTTGTCATTATTATGAATACAGATCAGGTTCTCAGTTTAGTTGAGAAACTTTAAAAAAAAAAAAAACAGCCTTGAAACTCCTCTGCTCCTCCCCAAACAGTCTACACAGCACCTTTAGTACAGCTTTTTGAAGGCAGACATGCAGAAGAAAGCATACCCATGAAGCGCTAGCTAGCTATACCTGAAATAATACATTCCTAACTGATGTTAGCATTAAAACCTCTGAGCAGTTACATCCACCGAGGAAAAACTAAAGACAGAGGAGAAAAGAACTGTTGTAATCTTGTTTTTAAAATAGTGAATTTCACACCAAAGCATGCATAAGCCACTTAATTGAAGAGTAAAACCCTTGAGAAGTACCAGTTCTGAGAGAAGTCAGGGGTCAGGGGGAACACAACACATGGAAATAACTTGTTGGTTTTGTCCAAGAACCTAGTTCAGTGAACTTATTGGATGAAAACATTTTGAAATTTGACTCATCTCCACCTACAAAGCTAACAACTTCTTCCATCTCCAGTAACTAAGCTTACTTGTAGAGTCTCTGTTATAAAGAAAAAACGCCCCTATATTAGGAAGATTATGTGCAGCTTATGTTACAGTTCTAGACTGAAAAGTATTCTGGAAACAATGAACTTCATACAATTACTTCTGCTTGGCACCTAGAAGCTTATCTACACAATACTTGACAATTAATCCCCAGTGCTCTCCTGTGAAGCATAGCTGACCTGTTTTATCACCATCAAACGCTACCAAAACTCAGAACACCTTGCCACTTGCATAAGTTTTGTGTAATCAGTGACATAAAGTTAAAAATTCTTCAAGATAATGGTAAGACAGTGGTTATTTTTTACATACATACATCTTAATATTTCAAATCAAGGCAGGGGGACAACGATGACTTTACTGTCAACCGCATTCATTCATTAAGTGAACACTTAATGCTATTCTACACTACAAACATGCCCTCTTGGGGCTTCATGATTTCTCTTTCAATGATATACTTAAAATTATGCACATTTGAAACAATAGGATATTTCACAACTTCTCAAACTCAGCAGATCTAAAACTCTCAAGTTTTTTTCCTTCTCATGCATCATCTCCAGTAACGATGCAGACCTCCCTGTGGGCACACAGCAACTTCTGCAGAGAACTGACTCCCAAGGGGAAAAGAAAAACAAAAACAAAAAGGTATTTAAATTTATTCTGACTCCTGTAGAGACAGCACAGTTAACATCACTTAAAAAACAACAGCAGATAAAAACAAACAAACCCTACCAGATACAATTTCAACCGCATGTACAGAAATATTCAGTAAGAAGATCCTGTTCTTACACCACCTGCCAGGTGGCCTGTTAAATAGTCAAGCAAAGAGGAAACAGTTTATACAGTGGTAGAGGGACAGAGGGAGATAAAACAAGTCATTTACTGAAAACGTTTACCTGAATCACCATGCATCCAGAAGATCAGCAACAGAACTTGAAGGTATGTTATCTGGGATTAAAAAAAAACCACAAAACTATGTAGGTACTACACAATCACTTCTAAAAGTAAGAAAGCAGACAAACAGCTGCTAGGGATAAACAGAGAGCTAGAAGCCCTTGAGAATTAAAAAAAAATTATTATTTAATATCCTAATTTTGTATTTATTGAGCATTTTTTCACAGCCACTATTCTCCATCATGATACTCGTGTTGGAATTATTCTGCTATATAAACTATTTTTGCAATATCTTATGAAACTACAGGTTTTATAATTGTATTTTTATTCTTTTATTTTTAAGAAGCAATCATACCATTCCTATAAAAAAGGGAAAATGTTCTTCCATTGAGACTATGAACTATGGCATTAATTCTTGATGGCATATGCATCTATTGATCTCAGAAAACAGTGGAAGCAAAGAAAGCCTTCTCCTCAATACCGAGGGAATGAGCTATGCTAGTTAATCTGTTTTTAAGTAATGAAGACAGTTTGAAAAAATGCAACTAAAGATAAAATAATGGCAACTGCAAAATCAGAGACACAAATGGCCAACAAGGAAGAAAGAAACAGCTACCTTAGAAAGACAGATTTACTGAATCTTTAATCAATTTATGTGAACATGAAATAACTAACAGAAGCATTTTATTTTAATTGTATGGATGGAATTCAGGTGCTACAGGCAACTAATGTAATTTGTTCTATCCTAAACTAAACCTGAGTTCCTATTTGTTTTTTCACTTGCAAAGGCAGGTGATAAAACATTATGATAGAAGCTCATTAAAAAAATGCTAACTCAAGAAAATCAGTATTTTAAGGAAATGTAGGAATTTTGCTGACACTTTGATATATTCAAACATTTTTATTTTTTGAATCATGGAGAGATTTTGTTTTGATCAGGACAAGTTTTTTTTGAAATTGCATCATTTCAATTTATAATATGGATGTTCTGACTTAACTATCAAAGGCTATTTTACCTTTAAAATGAAGCTTTAATAAAGTATTTTAACTGAATTTAAGACACTGAATCCAAGATACTTCAACTTGTGAAGAATACTTTCATTCCAACTGAAGCTCAAACTATATTTCAATATTCTAGAATCGTTCTTGGAATGGAATTTCTACTTTTGTACTTAATCTGTTTATAACAACATTTTCAGTGTTAATTGTCCTCCTGTTCCCTGTTTGTAACACCTACTAAAGGCACACTCAGAAATAGTGCAACTAAAATAATTTGAATAATTAAAATCAAGAAGATACCAGTCACTCAGTACAAATTTCTTAGATATTGCATGACATAAAAAGCCAAATTCATAAATAATTCCTTAGGCTACAATTCGGTAAATACCTGTACATTTGTTTAATTTAACAGACAAGTTGTCTTCCCACGTAACCATGAGTGTTGGTAGGATATGGGATTTAAGTATGGAAGCATTCTGTGTAATCCTCTACTTTTTCCCCCTTCTTCCATGAGGTAATTCCTATCTTTTCCTGTTACTTACACAGCAAAATACAACACAAAGCTGATTTACTAGATTAATCTACTCACAAGTCTAACATCAAGAGCAATGGTAAACATAGCTCAGAAATAAGGATTCCTAGTTAACCTGTGCACCCTCTGCTGGCTGGTGCTTAGAGAGGAAGAAGAAAAAAAACAACTAAAAAAAAAGCTGTTTTGACTTTATGTATAGATAGATAGGCCCAGTGAACATCCATCTAAGTCTCTAAATATATCTTTCAATCACTTAAATTGTTTTTCAACCCTATTTTCTACAAAATACTGGACATGTAACTGTGTTGCCTAACCACCACATTTTTCTTTTATTAAAGATGCTGAAAGTAGAGATAGAGCAAGATGCATTTAACTACTATCACTGGAGACCCTCGTTCATTTACATCCCTGGCAAGACTCCAGATGTCCACGAGGACTTTGCTTAGGTGCAACCTGCCCTGTCAGCTCTGAAGTCACTGGCAATGCTGCAGATCCAGCTAACAGTATGCTCCTCTAACGTCCTCTTCAGAGGAGCAACTGCAGCCACTGTGTTTGCGAGTTTAGCTCACTTCATAGCAATAATTGCAAAGCCCCAGCAAACCAGGGGAACCTTTCTTTTGTTACAGCATCAGCAAAGACTAAAGGTTCCGCTCAGAGATCCTGAAGGAGAGACAGAAACAGATAAAAGATCAGCAGCTTCCACGTTACCCCGCTTGGGCGCCTGGCCTCTGGCAAGGAAGGGACACGAGTTTTTCCACAGACTTCAGGGGCTCTGCTGGCAAGTGGCTCGCGAGGGCAGTGACAACTTTTGGGATGCAGCTCTAAAAATATAAAAACCAAGTGTCACACATCTGAAGACTTGCTGGCGACCCCGGAGTTTTAAACAAACCCTTTCAGCCCACCCCTCACCCCGGGTGCGGGTACCCTCAGACCGCCACCGCGGCACCCCAACTGCCGCGGGCGTCCCCCGCCCTCCGCCAGAGGGCGCCACCCGCCCCGCCGCCGGGGGCTCACCCCAGCGGGAGGGCATGGAAAGAAAAAAAGATAAAGGTTCCCGCTTTGCTTGCGCTGAGCTGTCACTAGTAGAACCTTCCCGCCTTTTTTGATCAAAAAATCAGCGCGTAAAATGCTTCCACTGACACGCTCCGCACAGCGACGCGCGCTGCGTTTACTCCGCTCCCTTCAGCGCAGCGCAAGGCAGCGGGGCCCGGCCTGGGGCAGCGGGCCCGGGGCGTGGGCGGGAACGGCGGCTCTCACCGACCCCCGTGCAGCGACCCTCCTCCTGCCCCGCGGGCCCCCGGCCGGCCCGGCACCTCCACCTGCTCCCGGCCGGCTCAGCCCGGCCCGCCCCGGGCGGCGCCCGCCGCGCCTGGCCTGAGGGAGCGGGCGGGCCGCGGCGGGGCATGGCGGGAGGCGTAGTCCGCCCGCGCCGCGCAGCTCCGCCGGCGAAAACTACAGTACCCGGCGGGCGGCGGGGGGAGGCGGTGGCGCTGCGGGGGTGCTGCCGCCTGGCGTGGGTGGCTCGGCGGTGGCGGGGGAGACGCGGTGCGCGCCCCGCCGGGTGTACGCGCGGTGGCAGCGGGCCTGGCTCCGCCCCGGGACGGCGCGGCCGCGGCAGAGCCCTGTCGGGGGGGCTCGTTGGCGTCTCCGGGGAACCGGAGAGCCGGGGCCTCCCGGGCCTTTTCCTGGTTCGCTTTACCTCACGGCGGGGGCGAAGGCGATCCGAGGCGGGCCCGGGCCCCGTGAGGCTGCGGGCCCCGCCGGAGCGGCTGGAAGCGGGCGGGCCTGCCCCGGCCCAGCGATGCGCCCGCAGGCAGCCGGCGGGAGGAGGGCCGCCTCCCCCAACGTCTGCTGCCTGCTTGCTCGCAGGGCCCACGGCTTTTACGCCAGAGACGCTGGTGTCGCCCACAGACAAAACCTGGGACTTCTCAGAAAGATAGTGTGCCAGGTAACGGCGGTGATACCCGGCGCCCTCCCCTGGGGCGCCCCCCGCGCTCCGCCCGCGGTCGGGAGGGTCCCGGGTCCCCGGTCACACCGACTCTGGGAGAGAAAAAAGCTGCAGTTTTGCTGAAGAGATTTAGAAATTGGTTGAATTTGTTTCATAAGGCTCAGACCTAGAAGTGTGGGGACTGTGCTGTGGAAAAACTGCAGAAGCACTTGTAAATCTAATAATCATGCTAGAAATAGCTTTTTTTGAGATTTTTTTTTAATCACTTATTTCTTCTGAGGTGGCTTAATATTTAATAACCATTAAATTCATAGTGTTTGGTGGAGCATCAATGTTAAATTTGAGTGGAGTTCTCACAACAAAACACGATAATCAGCAGAGGTCTTCAGGCAAACATAAAGCCTGAATGTGTCAGTGCAATGTGTGTTACAGAGCAAATAGTAATTAAACTAATTACAGACTAAAGTGAACTTTTTTTTTTTTATCAAACCAATTGACGTATGATACTCCCATGCAGTAGTTAATAGAAATGCATTGACAGTATGTGGAAGTGAATTGGCAATTGTGTAATATTGAAAACATATTTATTGGAAGTCAGCTAGTGTCTGATTATGCAACTACATCAATGGGCATGCAAGGTTTATTGAAATAAAAATTAGGACATCTTACAGAAATACTTTTTTTTTTTTATTATTAAGACCCAAACCTTTGTTAATGGTATGGAGCTCCTGATGTCTCTAATGCATGGAAGAAACTTTACACAGTTTATCCCAGTAGCATTTCAGCCACTTTTTGCAAGTAACTGTAAACACATTTTTCTACCTTTCACACAAAATACCAATAGCAGAGTGTAATCATGTGTTCAGTAAATTCAATTAATTACATGTAAAATAGTTGTGTGCGTATTTAGTTTTATCCTTGATTTTAAAAGTTGCCATCAAAGTTTAGTTGCCAGTTTTAATTTCAATGCAGGAAAGTTAATGACGAAATATTAATTACCCATGCTGTCCGTAATAGCTAATAAAAAATATTTTAATTTGGTTTAAAAAAAAGACAGGATTTCCCTAAGAAAGGTATTTTAATCTGGTTTAAGAAAACATTTTCCTTTATGTATTCAAGAGCAAAGGTTCAATTAAAGTAAGTTATTAAAGCTGCAAGAGCCAAATAAAATGTTTTCCAAAAGCAAAGCAAGGTTTGTTACAGAAGCTATCACTGCTGCAACCACTGTCTGTTTCAGGAAAGTACTAAATTCAAGAATGTTTGGACAACTCATTCTTCATCTCCTATTGCATATGAAAGGGGAAGAATTTACTTAGACAATTACCAGTGCTGTGTTAGCAGGTAATAAATTTATTGTTACAAGTTACCCTGGCTTACAGTTTTAACACTGTGAATCTGTTCTAGATGTGTTGCTGCCTTTACTCATCCAAATAGCCCCTGTGAACTGAGTGGAATTTATGAACAAAAAATAACCAGGCGCATAAGTCTTCGTTAAATGACACTCTGATGCCATTGCGTCTTAATGTGACACCTGCTTTGGTGAAACAAAGTCTGATCTTACTAGTTCTGTGCAACTTCAGCTGTCAGAGGACTTTAACAGGAGGGGAAGATTCCCACCATTTAATATTTTTGCACTAAAAAGCCAAATGAACAAGTACTTCTTTGTGATCTGGTAACTAGCAGTGTGTTAAAGAACGTGTCACAAAATCAGCCTATGTAACAAGTTTGGTACTATGTCTATGAATTCTGCATTAAAGAAGTAAATTACTGTTCACGTGTAAGTACAGTGTGCCGAGTACTTGCTGGGTTTTGTTAATGTATTCTGCAGATCGGTTCTCTAATCTGATGTACTTTCCTGTTACATGATCATTTTGCAGAGGCACAGCTTAGGAGGCAGCACAGGGCACGGCAGTGGACCGCAAGTTCTGCATACACCAGTCCTTGCCCTTGCCCACCCCTCTTGTGAGGGAAGTAGCAGGAACTTGGAGGTTGTTGTCAGAACAGTTTTGAGACAGTGTCATATGGTACATAAGACAAATTACTCTGTCAGTGTGAACGACTGAGAGTTAATTAAATTAATCTATCACTTACAGCAGAGATCTAAATCTACTTGGTCAGGTTTTATTCCTAAATTGTCTGAATGCTTTCCAGTACTGGATTAACCTGTCTAACATCTTTCAGGTTTATCTTTGACTCATCCTCTCCCTGAGGGGAAAACTGTGCATAGTATGAAGCTTTTATTCTAGTAGCAGGGTTTTCTAGAAAATACCTGTACATGATGCCATGCCTTTATATTATGAAAGGCAACACTGGAAGAGCTCAAGGGGAAGGTTCCAGGGTGATCATTAATTTCTGGAATACGCATTCTTTTAAATGTACATCACTAAAGTAAGACTGTTACTATTAAATTTGCTCTTGGGAAAAAAAAACCAAACAAACAAAAACCAACCAAAAAATGCCAAAGCCCCCACAATACCAAATCACAAATACAGAGAAGGTTAGCTTTTAAGTATTATGTTATACTAACTATTGTTTATTGAGCAATTTCAGGTTATGTTTACAAAGTAAAAATAAGATGTTTCGATTTCTGACCTGCCTAAAGAGAAGGCAGGATTTATAAAACTGTATGAAATTACTTGTTGATAGAAAGTAGTTTATAAAGTATACTAATGATTAGCAATCATTTTCCTCCAGCATTGCACAAGAGCCAAGAATACTTTATCAAAAGCCAAAGTGTTCAAAGTCAGAAAAAATAGAAGATGCTTTATTGTTGGAAAGTCCACTGGTAAGATTACTTTTTAATAGGGCATTGATGTGCAAAAAACCAGATTAATATCTTCCAATGAAACTTATTTAGACTAGAGCGTTCTTTCCCTGCAAACTTTTTTCTCAGTGTTTTTATGGAGTTAGGTCATTTAAGGTTTGCAACATGCTTACCTATTTTCACCTAATGTTTAGAGGTATACTCTGAATTCCTCAGTAGCGCATTCAAATGCTTTTTTATGAGCTTTTGTGGAAGATTTTAAAAATGGTGCTTTTATGCTTCTGCAACTAACTCTAATACCTTCTAATATAAATTCTGTTTAATTTTTTCTTTATGTCTTAATTAGCAACGACAGTAGGTGGGAGTTTTAGTTTTTACCAGATCTGTTGACATAAAAAAGCAGATAAACTGAAAACACATTGAAGCGACTCCGCCCAAAAGCTCTTCTGCGGTTTCTAGCGAATAGATTCTATAATTTCCCTCCTCGTTGAGTTTTTCTCTCATCCAGTATCCTTATCTTAGGAATATTAGTCCCTCAATTAGGAATATTGAGGTGTCTAAAAATAAAGCAGTGTAAATGCCATTCTTGGCAGTTACTGTCGAGTTAACACTGAATGTCTTATTCTGCAATACTTAAACAATTGTCTTCTCAAGACTCATCAATTAGATCGATAAGCAGTTATACTTCCTTTTTGCAAAGCAAGAAAGTTTTAAATGTGTCTTTTCTAGAAAAGGTAAATGTCTTGCGAGAAGTGTGACAACAGATTATTTATGTGATAGATGACTGTTTGGCACAGACATGAGCTTAGACATCCAGATGTAATTAGCAGGCCGCTTTCCACCTTTAGTTTTTGAAGAATGTATATTAACTTTTGTTTTCTTTTTACTGTGTCAAAATGTTATTTATCCTCCTGGTACAAACTCTTTTCTGAAAACCTCTTGTTACTCAGGGGGAAATGCTACCAAGTCCATCAGACTATAAATCTTCCCTGATAGTCTTGACAGTGCAGAACTGGCTTCTACGTCTCTCTGCTGATACTGGAGAAATACTGGAAAAAATATACCTTGCTGGTTCCTGTTGCAAATTCAGGTATTAAACATTGACTAGCCTTTATATAATTAAGAATCATTAGTACTCTGCTGGAGAAAGGAAATCATGTTTATTTTAGTACTATCCTATGGCTGACTTCTGGTTTGTTAGTCTAGCCCATTGCCTGGAGTTCCTGCATGCTGTTTTCTACAGAAGAATTTTGGCTGCTTAAGTATTAGGGTCTCAAATTTGGTATTAAGTTTAACAAAAGCTACAAAAACTAGGCTACTGTTGCCTTTTCTCTGACAATTTTACAACCTTTAATATTGCAATAGGAGCATACCAGGAGAGGATATTTAAGAGTTTTAAACAAACTTCATAAAACATAAGAAAAATATGTTTGAAGTTTAAGTCATCTTTAACTCGCAAGCATTCTTCTCCATAGGGCAGCTCTTACGCTCTTGAAAAGCAGAGCAGTTACTGCTTCTGGTACACTGCATCTTTTTTTCATTTCTCAGGAGAAATTGTTTCCTTTAGGCTGAAGGATAAGAAAGCAGTGATTTGTGAAGGGAAGTAGAGAAAATAAAATAGTGAATGTTCATACTTTCAGTATTCTTGACAATTCTGAATGAAATAAGCCATTGCAAACAGCAGACATCTCAGGCACCTCTGGAATCAGATACCGAACAGTTTGCCTGGACACAGGAATCTGCCTGGTTATAGCAGATTATATTTTATATGAAATAATGTATTTATTATCAAATTATTTTTAAGTAATTAAGATAGGTCTTTCTTGCCACAAATAGGTATCTGAGCTGGGATACTCCTCAAGAGGTAATGGTTGTAAAGTCAGCTCAGAATAAGCTCCCTGCAGCAGCACGGCAGGTAAGTTGGTTGAAAAACTCTGACATTCTTAAATTTTTGCAAAATCGATTAAAAAAAAAATCTACAAGGACAGAGATGGAACTATTATGCTATGTTATTATGGCAGGAGATGAAGGTGTTCTACCACTAATAAATGCCTGAAGGATAATAATGATATTCAGTATTGTTGTTCCTTCCCAGGCAGGTATCCAACAATCTGTATTGTTCTATCTTGCTGTGTTCCAAGTTTTGCCTCTTTCATTCATTGGAATGCTAGAAATAAACAAAAAGGTAAGTTAATTCCTCTATTAATGGTGATCTGTATTGTAATTATAGGAGAGGCATAGTTTAGACAATTGTCCCAGAGTTTCAGAAGTCATACAGCTTATAAAAGCATTGTGCCCTGAAATAATAATTAACAGTAATGTTCTTGTGTCTGACGGGCATTATGGGGAAGATACTTAATTTGAATGACCAGAAGAGAAAATACAAATGCATTCTGCTATTGGATTACTCTTTGACCTGTAAAAGGACTTTAGCCTTTACTTAATAGCAGTCATAAGAATTGGGGAATCCTAAAGTGTTTGTAGACTTCTTTTCCCCTTTTCAAAAAAAGATAGATGTGCCTTTGACCCACTTCTAGTAACAGTCTATGAATTCTATATGCAGTTGCAAATTCGGATTCAGAGAGGATCCTGTACTCTGTGACAGCTGGATAGTGTCGTTTTAGTACGGTTGTACACAGTCATAGGGCAGTGATTAGACTAGCATTTCACTCTGGCGATGAAGAAAGAAAAGATCTGAAATCAGTATTTTTAGATAGAGTTATTAGCGTTGCTAACATTCCTATGGAATGCTGTTTATTAATATAATCTATTCATGTATCATAATGACGGTAGCATAATATATACTGAGAACTGATTAAAGAATGAATCTGCTTGCAGAATATGACTAGTCCAACCCCAGGTGTTACTGGAGTGCAAAGTATTACAGAAACGCAGCAGAACAGATGAGTTACAGAAAACTCATGAAATAAAACACTGACCGTAGGGTTTGGTCAGAACGAAAAATTAAAGCGATTGCAAAATTGAGGGCATAGTGTCGGTATTATGCATTGTCTTTGAATTGTTTCTTCCCTAATAGAATATTTTTGTCTTCCTTTTTTTTCCAGATATTTGGTAATAGTGTGACAGATGTTGCTGTTTCTAATGGAATCCTGATTGTAATGTGTAGCATGGGTCTGGTCAGGCTCTATAACTTCCAGGCCATCTCAGAACAGGTAATGAAATACGAAATTTTTCATACAGTCTTATGCTAGTTTGTGGCAGTAAATCTTAAATATTCATGTAATGCCATGTAGGTACATGGGGAATGTGTCAAAGGATAGAGTTCTTGCCTAAATCTATTTACAGTCAGAAGATGCAAGTGGGTAAACCATCAGAAAATTCTACCCACACCAGTTACAGGTGGCAAAATGTAAGAGCTACAGAGTCAGGCAGCACTTCAGCACATACAGAGAGGAGCTATGTGAATGCCAGACCAGGATGTGCCCTTCTTCACACTAGTCTGTAGTAAAAAGTCAGCGTTAAGGCTAGAAACTGATGGCCATAGAAGATTGTTTGATCTGAAACAGAACTGCAATGAGACTTTTGAGTTTATATTCTTCCAATCAAAAATCAAACATTAATTTGAAAATAAGACTTCAAGTAGTATCTAACAAGATAAAGAATGCAGTAGTAACAGAGCAGTAAAACTAAACAGCAAGTAAATATGCATCAATAAAGCTAAATTGTTCTGTGTTATTTTAGTTCATGGAACAGCCATTTGATTTGGGACATGAATTCAACTGGAATGGTCAAGTGGGAGTTGTAGGAAAATATCCATTTGGTCTTCCATGTAACATTAAAATAACAGGTATTTATGATCTTTGTATTACCTTGGCTGGGGGCTTTTAAGGATTGATTATGACTTCACACCAAAAAAACCCCTTTGAAATTACTGTGCTCATACTATGCTATAGCTGTATTTCTGGGTTTATGTTATAATGAAAATGTGGTTTGCTTCTAATTACAAGGATTGATTACATAGGACTTACCTAGAAAACCAGTACTGCAACTAAGTTATTTGAAAAACTTCATAAGCAATGCATGAAGTGGAAACTCCTCTTTCCTTATTTCTGAGACACAGCTGATCTTGGGAAAGAGGAAGGGCTAGGACAGCTGTTAGTGACACCCAGAAACAGTATACAGTATGTAAGCAAAAGATGTGAGAATGTTTAATCTAACTTGCAGAGGGAATTCAAGGAGATCAAATAAAATTTGTCCAAGTTGCATTTTGGTAATTCTCAGTTGTGAGAAATGTGCCAGTTTCAGTAAAATTAATTCCCAATGAGAGAACAAGTTTTCTATTAAAAACATTTCTTATGCCTCAGATCATTAACTTATGAATGTTTCGCTTTATGTAATAACTTTAATTTCTCTGAAACCAACCAATAATTTCTGTTGGTGCATTTGAGATTAGAAGTTTATGCTAAGAATCTTAATAAATGACCAAAGCCTAAGACTTTCTTTGAAACTTTTTTTTTAAAACTCTAAAAATACATTCTCATAGGTTCACACTTGAGGCATTTCCAAAAAAAAAAAAAGTAGATTTCACCAATGTCAAATAACGCATGCTTTTATTTATTTAATCTTGAATGTTTCTGTATTAAATGTTTTTATTGACTGTCCACATAAAAAATGCTTTTGATCTTTGTGTTTGCAAACAGTGTCAGATAGTAACAGGCAAACCAAACCAGATTTACCTAAACCTGAGGAAATACACAAAACTAAAATACAGACTTACATAGTGAAGGCTTTCAGTTATAATGCAATGTTTTATCAAAACCAAGTAATAGGCTCCTGTAATTGATGTCTCAGGTTCTGCAAAGAGAAATTTCTCCTCCTTTTCCTCTCTGTCTCAGTCTACAAAACCATAATTTAATGTTAGGGGCCCTGTGGAAAACATGCTATGGGAGCTTTAATAGCAAGCCTTTGCTTGTTTGTTCTTGTTTGTTCTCAAGATGTCTTACAGATCATTGTAGTTTTTAGTTTTGAGATTTAAAACCCATGTACTGGAGAAAACGTTTTTGATCTTGAATCATATTCAAGAATTTGTGGTTAGGAAGTTTTGAACTTATGACAGACATTTGCCGTGGCTGCTCTTTGGAGATAATTGCATTCCTGTGGTTTTTGAGCTTTTTTTCTTTTAAGAATTAGATGGCTGGCTGACTGTTCAGTGTAACATAATGCTTCAGTGAGTGAGATTTTAACAGTTGCAGAGTTTAAGCTTGTATTTACTATAATTTAACTGTGTAATTTTCCTGCTTGCTTACTCCTAGCCTCCCTACATAAATTGCCTGAAGACATGGCTGTTATAATGGTGCTATTTTTATGCTGTGTTAGGTGCCCAAGAGGAAGTGTATAGGAGTCAAAACTTATAGGCTACCATGTACCTACCATGTAATTTACAGCTATCGATGAGTAAGGAATTTGATTTTGGTCACAGTGCAAGGAATGGAACGGTGCCTATAAATCTTCATTATGTCACTTTCTGAAAGATCCAGAACTTAAAACTGTAGTTTGATTTATTATTAGAGGTTAAGGTAATTTCATTTAAAAAGCAGAGAGGAAGATACTTTGCTGAGACTTTCTCTTTACATTTAGAACAAACACTTGTTAGTGCTGCCAGGAGCAACTTTATGGCTGTATGTTTAGGTGAGGCTGGAGAGTTTTAAGGAAGTGAACAAAGAAGCTCAGCTGGAGATTGAAAACTGGCAATGCTAGAGAAAGGACTTGCAAACAATGAGAAAAGGAGGTGTTGAGCAACAAGAGGAAGTGACACATATCATGAAGGAGGGAGCTGAGGCTGCAGAATCACCTGTCATAGTGGTTTAGGTGGGCTATGATCTTGCAAGTCTTTGCCAAATGAACAGACATCTTTTATCAGCAGCCTGTAGTGCTTAGGATTGATATATTATTGAAACACATTTAAATCTATCATTTAGTCCATCTACCAGAATTGTTGAGGGCCCATGCTGTATATGCTTTATTTAAAAAGAAAAAATTAATAGGATAAAATGTTAACAATTTTTCCTGACTCGTTTTTCATTTCCTGATGTATTTTAATACCAATAGCTCCTCTGCTTATGCTTCCATCTTCAACATTATCTGTATTTTCAGTAGATTCCTTGATTTTTGTAACCTATTTTGTACAGAATCTCCCATTTCCTATGTGTTAGTCCAAAAGACAACTAGAAGACAGCCACTTTGCAGCTTAGAAAAGACTTCATTTCCATAAGCAGTGAACCAGTTCCTTTCAATCTGCATGGTTAAGTTGTTGGAAACTTGAATGAAGGAAAAATAGAGCAGGGGTCCGTAAACATAATTTCTGATATCATGTGACATCTTAGCACAGTTGGCTAGGATCTGGATAATGATCTAAATTAAGCAGGACAAGAACAACTAGAAATTTGGATGAGATCTTTGGGCGCAAAAGTCCAGATCAGAACCTTCTTCTCCTCACACTGATTCAGCTTGAGTTTTTATATTCTGCCTGTTTAAATGCCCCTTCTAACTGCAGGTTTTCTCTACATTTTCTCATTTTTTTTCCCAAGCACTTCTCTGTACTGTTAGAAAGAGCTGATCTTCAGTCTAAAATTGATTCAGCTATAGCAGCTGTAGAAATTGCTTTTATTTAGCTAGTTGGTAGAAGTTGTGAAGCTCCATGCATTCCATTTCGTTCAAAGATGTTTCTCTCATTTAGAATGCAGAAGACTTGTAAGAATGGCATATTGCATTTGTTTAATTTATCCCAGCTGAACTGAAGGGAAAACTAGATACCTTTTGCCACTAATTTCAAAAGTTCCTAGATTTTTATGAATACTACAGATTGCATTCGTATTACACAAAAGGAGAAGAAACACTCAGATTTGGGTATTTTTCTGCATTTAATTCTGTGATCTGAGGTTGCTGCTGTTAGTCTGTTTCCAGCTATTTATCACTATTTTACCCAGGAGAATAGTGACCCTTTTGATATGCTCTTTGATCTGTTCATGTGTATGTCCTTTCTCATTTGGATGAGCTAGATTAATTTTAATTGTTTGCTACATCTTTGCTTGTCCAGTTCATTTGGAATGGAGTAAGTCAAAGGTATCAGAAGAGCAGTTCAGCATGAAGATCTGAGAAGGCAGTAACTTTCCACAGGGAACTGCAGATGTGTGCCTGGATGCTAGGTGAGGTAGGATAGCTAGAAAAAAGATCACAGCCACTGTATTTCCACTGATCTTCAAAAGTTCTGAAGAATTAATAGCTTTATTGGAATTTAGAATTGTAAGGATCAATGGAATTATGATTGTGCTGCTACTAATGGTGTTAACATTACTGAATATTTGCAGATACCCCACCTTTGCTATTTGAAGCATCTTCTCTGGAGAATGCATTTCAAATTGGAGGTTACCCTTGGCATTATATCATCACACCTAACAAGAAAAAACATAAAGGAGTCTTCCATATTTGTTCTCTGAAAGACAATGCTTTGGTAATATATTCAGATAGCAGCTTCTCTGAAATGAATGTGTATAACGTTTGTCTTCATCTCTTCTTCTGAGTAGTGCTCGAGGTAACCATACCCTTGTTTTCCAGTGTGGTGCTCTCACAGGGATCACCCCACAGTGTTACATCTGCTATCCAGTGGAATCATGCACAAAATACGTTCTTCTGAATTAGTACTGCTTCTGATACTTCCTTCGTTCCAATATAATCATAGCACTGTCAGTGCTACACAGCACTGTATTCTCAACTTAAAAGTTAAGGCCCAAGCAGAATCTCATTACCTGATTCCTTGCATGGTAACATCTTAATGCTCTTCTTACTAGTCAGCCTACCAAACAGCATGACTAAAGAAATATTTTAAGAAATTGTAGACTAAGTTTCCTTAATGTTTGTAGTTTATCCCTGATTTGCACCTTCTCTCTCTCTCCCTAGAAAGATTTTATTACTCAGTTTAACCCCTCTCTCCCTAGAAAGATTTTATTATGCAGTTTAATCCAACATTCCTAACTGGTTTTATGTACTGTTAATTATATATTCTTTTGTGTGAGCTTTCCATCTCAGCTTTTATTTTGGTTGTGGTTTCGACCTGAAGATAACTGTAATACAAGCAACTTCTAGGCCTGTTCAGGTTCTTCACTGAAGAACTTACCGTCTGTAAATGTCCTCATCTCTTTTACTAGCCTGACCAAATCAATGATCCCCCTCCTATCTCTTATTTTCAAAACAGATCTTTCACAACCATAGCTGAAGATCAATTTTGATTCAAAGGGACTTATACAATCCTTTCTCACCTAGGTTTTTTCTATGTGGGTTCATACATTTGAAATTTGAACAATGAGGGCCAGCTAAATTTGACAACAAAAAGCCACTACCAATATCCCAAGATTCTGACCAGCTTGCAGCTGAAATCACAACCTATCCCAGGCTTACATGTTCCAGAAATAACTTGCACAAAAGAGGCTGAGCATGAGGTTTGAAGCTCAAGTCAAACTTTGTGGTAATGCTTTTCTCATGTCTTGACACATCTCGTGTCTTTGACAGTCAAATTGCTGGAATTGTTGCAGTATCTGTAGAGTGAGTCTAAATCTTTATTTTGCTTAGTTTCAGAAGAGATAGGACCATGTATAGCTGTGGTACAAGTTCATTGTTTATTGCATATTAAAAAAGTTGAACCTGTTCCATGGATTATCTTGAGAATTGGAACTGATTTGTTGTTATTATCATCCTCATTATTACTGTTCCACTGCCATCCTTTATGGTCATGATTAGGGGCAATACTTTAAAACCTTCAGAGGTACGTGGAGAGGAGCTCAGTGTTTCCTCTTCGATTAGATCTGTGAGACTTTTGAAATACTAATATTCTAAGATTTCCCTTCCTTCTTCAGGCAAAAAATGGCATACAGGATATGAAATGCTGTTCGCTGGAACCTGATTGGATATATTTCCACCCAGATATGTCAGGTAGAATAATCCACGTGGGACCAGATTTGATAAAGTATGAATCTTTTTTTCTCAAATCTTATTTTCATTAGAGGAAAAGTTGCATAACTGCATGGATTCAGTAGTTTGACAATTTGCAAGACAAAACACTCATCAAGGCCTAGAAACTAAAGTTTATTAATTTTTTTAGAATCAGAAGTTCTGGCTGCAGATTTCTACGTGATGACTGTGGGCACTAGCAGACAACACTAGATTTTGATATGAAAAATGTTCAAGGACCACTCTGTTAAAATTTCACTGATAAATATAAATTAGAAAAATAATGTAATTTCATTTCAGTTTTTTCTGGTGTTTTAATATACCTGATTTTTTAAAATTATAAATATAGAATTGTTGTAGTAGGTGGATTTGAATACATGATTTATTTTGTCATTTCTGTTTTCTTTTGTAGAGTCTTGAAGCTTAAGGAAGTTAAAAATAATACAGATCAAATGGAGATTGCAGAAGATTTTACGATTGTGGCCAACAGAGAAAACTGTGTGAGTTTAAAGTCCAAGATCACAACATACGATTTTGAGCAATACTCAGGGGTTTTGCAGGGGTTTTGCCTATGTGAGTAATCACTGTGTTTTATGGGCTTAATTCAAAGTTTATTGAAAGACATTGTGTATCTTCATTGGACTTTAACATGTACGAAACAAATCTTGAAAACAGTAACACGTTCAGGATAGCTTTCTGAAACCTCCAGTCTGTTCCTTAGTTTTTGGCATTCTTTATGGTGTGCAGTATAACCATGTATCACTGATATAAAACAGTAAGTTCTTAAAAGATGGTGACAGATTTCCTTCAAAAGAAGGTGCCACCAGGTGATAATTGTGCGCATCTCTGGTGCTCAGGTAAGTTGATCATACAAATGCTTAGAAATATTTGAAGTCTCTTGTAACTTAGGGGTAAGTCTTCGTAAGGCAACAAAGACAGTACATAGCTTCCAATAGTCTGTTTCTTGTCCTGGCCATAGATACCTGTCACCCCCTTGGGACAGGTTTGGCATTCATCTAACCCTTGGTGAACCAAATCAGTACACTGAAATAATAGAATTATAACCCAGCAGAAGAGATGAGTACTTTTCAGCTCACTTGGTGAGGTTAACTGGAGCTGGAACAGAACATAACTGAATCATCGGTGGGTCAGAAGAGTGCAGAAAGGTAGAACCAAGTGGTGAGGGGATAATGAGCTGTTAAATCACCTTGGTTGTTTCATGAAGTCTTTTGTAACAAAAAAATCACAAAGATAACCTAAATGTCAAAAAGGTTAAAGAGCACACTCGTGGAGAAGATTTTTTGGCAGTGCCTGGAACTGTCATTTTGCTTCAGCATATAAAATTATGTCTTACATAGAAGCAAGTTTTTATAGTTTATTAGTACTGTAAAGTCCCTGGAAATCAGTAATACTGATTTCGAAGCTTCTGCAGAAGAAATCTTTGTGTCTTTAACAATCTACAGTAACTTAGGAATAAAACCTGCTGAATTCAGAAAGGATAAGTGTTGTCATCTAATGACTTGCCATACCATTTTTTTGTTGTTGTTAACATTTGTTTAGATAACTTCTGTTGCAATAAGAGCAAAAATATAAGTACTAAGCTGGTCTGTGCTGTGCCTTTTCCTTTTGACTTCCAAGACTGATACCCCAGTTTTGAATTTTTCTGGTGTTAATGAAGCTCAGTGGAAGCAGCTGTGGTGATTTAAGATACTACTTTCCTGTCTTCTGTAAGTAAGAGTTTAAGAAACAAATGGGTAGTGACTCAGCTGTATTAATTCTCATTGCAGCATCTTGGCTCCAGTCACTTCCTTTCTCAAAATTATGGTAGCTGAGAACCTTTGCCACCTCTGCAGGACCGAGAACCTCTGAATATAACTAAACATCAGTAGTATCTCAACTAAAGCCAATGAGTTCATGAACCCTCATAAAGAAGAGATAGCAGGACTAAAGCCATACATAGCTAGTGAGTAAAACAAGAGCTGAGATTAAAACAAGGTCAGGAAGCAATAGACATGAAATAGATACATTGTCAAATAGATAGGAAGGAACTAAAATGCTCCAAAGTCTAGAGCCACATTTTTCTTTTTCTCCAAAGGTGAACAGTGCTGTTACTGTAACAGCTTCTGGTCGGGTAGTGAAAAAGCGTTTTAACTTGCTGGATGATGACCCAGAACAAGAGGTAACTGATGTAGTGAGTAAAAGCATTTCATGGATTAAGATGTTTAGCTAGCCAGAAGTCATTCTTGTGTCAGATGTAGTGGCTGTAACCATTAGCTGTGTTAATCTTTGAGTTCTTTATTTCTCTTCTATGTCTGTCTTCTTAACTTCTGATTACTTTATTTCCCCTGTCTGTCATCTTTTCTCCTTGGTTGGCATGTGCGCTTTGGATAGTCTCTTTCTTTTAAGAACTGATCTATGCCCCATGATACAGTCATAACTCCATGCAATTTCAGTGGCACAGAAATGAGATGTTAATGTGATGAACCATTACTCTTCTCTCCATTTAAGCATATCCTTTAAACATTTATTATGAAACATTTTATGAAACATATTTCTTCTTTTTCCTCTGCTTTAGATTCCTTTAGTCTTTGACATAGTATCTCTAAACTATATTTTTCTCTCCCAATTACTTTGATTAGATTGCAGGATAAGGTATTTAACGCTTTTCCTTGGAGCAACTGCTTCTTGAGAGTGAAAACACCACATGCCTTTATGTTGAGTCTTTGAAAGGTTATGAAGAACATTTTTTAGCTCTCTAGCTAGAGCTGGAGCTGTAATTGACATAAGCACAACAGTTAAAATTCATCAGTTTCTGGCACTGACTTTTTTCTGAGGAAGTGGATTTTCCTATGGTAAAAATACAGGACAGTCCAATACGACCCTTAAGGTTCATTTCTATCCACTTTAAAAAAAAAAAAAAAAATTAGTCTGTGCACTACTCTTTTTCTTGCTGTCACATTTTATTTGTGGTTCCAATATATAGTTTTCCAGTTTGGAAGAAAAAGACTGGCTTGAATTTAAAGAGTGTGTTACCAGGTTCATGACAGTGAGATAGAGGCAGTTAAGGCAGTTCACAATCTTCGCTTTTTGGTCTTAGTTGTTCACTGTCACTACTCTGCAGAGCGTGAGAGAGCTCTCAGCAGAACATAAAGGTGTTCTTGTGACTGGAATTACCCTAATAAACCCGTCCCCTCAAAACCAGCAATGGTTTTAAGCTACTCTTTCTTGAACATGTCTGCTTCAGGAGAGGGCATGGAGTTTAAATGTTTCTTCTACCACTTTCAAAGCACTTTTTTCTATTTCCTGTATGACATATATATAAAAAATACACCTACTTGCACACTAGGATTTTTCAGAACATCACTTCTTCTCTCTTGTCTTAAGGTATTTTGCTGAAATATGTTGGGCAACTTATGTTGGGAAGGATGTCTGTTGGGTATCAGGCTGGCAAAGTCATCTTATCAGACCAGAAGACAAGAACTACAATTTTTCCAATTCTGCTCTCATCTGAAAGAAGAGCTATGCAGTTTAGGTGGAGGGGAATGTGAATTTATGTTTGTTTTGTAAATGAGGTTTTGTTTTTCCTAAGACATTCAAAATTGTGGACTATGAAGATGAATTGGATTTGTTATCCACTGTGGCAGTTACTGAGGTAGGAGCTGATGGAAGAGCTCACCTTGACTTGCATTGTAATGAACGTGGAATTCTACTTAAGAGTATTCCATTACTGGAGTCCTGGGACGTGGTGAGAATAATTCCTGTCTTTTGTTTACGCTAACACTTCCCCATACCCATTTACCTACCTTTATTTGTTCATATTTCAAGTAGATACATAAATAGTGTTGCCAAGTACTACAGATGAGATCTGTACAAAATAATATTGTAACTCAAAAATTATAAGTATTCTATCAGACAGTAGTTGAAAATCTCCATGTTTTGAAATTAAGATTTTTTTGTTGGTAGATTTGTTTACTTTTTTGGTTGGGGGAGGGGTTGTCCTTATATATTTCTGAACTATTGTCAGTGTCATTACTCGTGCTCTGACTAGTTATGTCAGCTTAACTTTTTAACTTTATAAATAGTCTCACTAACTTGGACTATTCATGCATAGAATTAAGCATGGATCTCACATTTGGAGAGATGGAAGGGGCTGTTTATGCAGTCCAAGCTCAGGTGGTCATCCAGTATAGATGGTCTGAAATACTCAGCACCTTTGGCACCTCTTTTATCATTGACCGCATGGGCAACTTAGGATCTTAAATCAGATGCTCTGAATTACATTTAGGTTCTTAAAATAGGCATGTGGGAAACCTCTAAGTTTACAAAATCTGTCCTTTATCTGGAAGAGCAGTCTGTGTGTATCCATACAAAATTTCTGTCTGATCATGGAGGTCACCAGGGTTAAATATTTTTTTTGTTCCCCAAGGAAACTGGTATGTGTATTAGCAAGTTGTGGCAATAGCAACTACAATCAGAATTTCTTTTTTTTCATTTCAGACTTACAGTCATGAAGTTTACTTTGACAAAGACCTTGTACTACATATAGAACAGAAGCCTAACAGGAGGTTCAGTTGTTACGTTTACCAAATGGTCTGTGATACTGCAAAAGATGATGAATGTTCAAGCCATGAAAAAACAGAAAGAGCATTTTGTAAAAAAGGAGGGAGAATTTTTGAATATATTTAAACCATAAACAACAACTACAGAGATTTCAATTTGGATATTATTTAAGGACTTCATACATATAAATTAGTCAACTGCTGGTTTGCAGGCAGGATTTAATCTTAACATTTCATACTACTGCATCAGGTTTTGTTTCTTTTTTCTCTATAACTTTGTACATTTGTCCATTATGGCTTTTCCTGTATTTATCAGTTCATCATTGATGCTAGATGTAGCATTTATTGCTTCTCTTCAGCAATTGGATTGAAATACTGGACATCAAGGAGAAAGGTAACCTACCATCTGCTGTGATCTGTCTTATGAGGTTTTACCTATGCAACTTTAATACAGACTGTTAATTAAAGTGTGTAAAACTGTATAGCATAAATTTTATCTGTAATATGAAAATGGTAGAGTTACCATTAAACCACTTTTAAAAAATCCTGTTGGTTTTGTGAGAAATGAAATAATTCAGCTTTTCTGGTTGTGTTTATTTTGGCTTAAAGAGAAGTATTAATAAATCATGTATTTTTACAGCCTTTCTTATGTATCTTTACATATTTTTATAACTATATATTTATATATGGTTTTGAGAGAGAGAGAGATGTGTGTATATATATATACGTGTATATATATACCCAAGCAATTATCTGGTGCTCCCTGTATCCAGGGTCATGAGTTGTTCAGTCTGAGCCAAAACTACCAGATGCTCAGCCTGATCCCTGTGTGCAGCCTGTCTGATACACAGGAGTTCCATGTGGTATATTCAGATTCTGCAGAATGCAAGCTTTCATTTTAAATTAAAAAACACCCACGACAGAACACAGGCTGCAGACGTTGTGGTGATAAAGAGTGTTTCCAAAGGCAAGCCGAAGATGGGCTCAGGAGATTAGCTCTTGGAGGGACGAACACCATCTGATTTCTTGCTACCCACCGCCATTATCATGAGCATGGTAATTCTAAACGCAAATGTTTCTTTTCCGTGTAAGCTTTACTAATAAAGTGGATCATTCTAGCTGATGCAGCAGTGAAGAGCTCTAGAAGTATTATAAAAATTACCTATTGCAATTTTTTATAAAAAGTGTAATACAGAAGAAAAAGTGAAATACAGTTGTGGGAAAAAAATAAAAAAACACATAAAGGACATCGAAAGTGATGAAACAACAGTAGAAATAAAGAGCAGCAGCAGCACTACTTCCACCCTAGCTTCCATAATTTTTCAACCAGGAAAGAGCACCCGTCTGTTATCTGCTACTATAGAAGTAAGATACGAAGGTAAAAACTAATATGAATCTGTACTCTTGGGCAGAAAATCCAACTCTTAAGCAGATACTGCTATTTTATGCTCATTTCTGTTTGGATTATTAAAGCAGTACCTCCTGGAGCAAGACATTTAAACCTCATTGTTTATTAAGTAGTGCAAGTATTGCTCGTGAAGATCAGCTGTAGCTTTTGAGAGTTTGCTATAATTTCCCGTGACTTATTTTTAAATTATTGCAGAATTTTGCAGTGATATCCTGCTAAATCAACAACTGTACATCCGTGTCCATCTTTTGAAAAACGTAGCAATTTATAATGACTGAAAGGCAGTCCAGACTTTGATGAAGATTATGGGCTTTGTGTAAGAAATTCTATCCCTCTACATAGTGTGTTGCTGCACTACAGATAATGGCAGATGTTCCATCCTAGAATGTCACACACAGATGTTTTCATTCAGAAACAGGAGAGGTGTTTCTGTTTACTTTAGAACACCTAGAAAGCGGTTTAAGGATAGAGAATCCAGAATGACTAGCGCTGAACACTTCTAAGAGTATATTCACAGCCTACATAGGAACGGGCTGGGACTCATCACAGAAGCAGAATCACTAAATGCTTATGGACTGTGCTTTTCAAGCTGTGAACAGCAGCATTGCTTTCATGCCTATGCGGAGCCCCAGAAAATTCTAAAAATAAACTTCTGTTTAAACGGTAGGAAAATCCTGACCACAAACCAGTAGGTTTTTACATTGTTAAAAATAGCCCTGTATCCAAACCAAACACAAATACCTGCATACTTGGTGGTAGCCCGCCTGAATCAACAGCTTTTATTTCAAGTTAAATTTTTTAAACAAAACCCATCCACCAAAAAAAAAAGTAGTACTTTGCTGGGAGATTTTATATGTAAGCACTTGTGGTCACTGTTGCTGGCAGAGCTGTACTATTGTGCAGTATCGAATTGATACGAAATTTGAATAAATGCATTAGGTCTGACCTGTAGACCTACAGTTTTTTGTCCTTTTATGATGATTCTAGAGCACTTATCTTTCTCTTTTTCACAATGTAAATTAGGTACTTGGAAATCTCTTACACAATCTGAATAATTCAGTATGCTAAAGAATAACAGTATTTGTAAAGTGGAGAAAATCTGAGGATACTCATGTGGTTTCCATTACAGAGGAAAAATTATTCTTCTGCACATGCCCAGCATAATTATCTCTGCAAGCACTGAAGTGTGACATTAGTACAAGAAAAGACAAACAAAATGGCTTTGGAAAAACGGGAGAAACTTCTTCAAATGCAGTTTACTTTGCATTTATACATTCAGAAATTAAGATGAATAAAATACAGAAGACAAAATGTTCTTCGCTTTTCACAGGCAGTAGCTAACTGCTTTATGATTAGGAAACCCATTTACTGACAGTTTTCAGTTCTACAAAAAATTGGACTAAGGAACTATTGGAGTGACATGCTGAGTTCCCTTATTTCTTGTGTGTTTCAGGGGGCGCTTACCCCTCCCGCCACGGCTTCCAGAGCCTGCAGGTAAAGCCTCACGTAATTAGATCAAACGCAGTCTCGAGTAACTGGGCCGAGTACATATTTTAAAAGCTTGAAGCTGAAAAGCTCATGCTTCCATTATTTTCACTAGGACTAGATACCTAAGGAAAAAAGAATATATATGTGTGTATGTATGAAAATGTAAATATCTATATGAACTGTTAACATGAGTAAAGATTCTCAAATGTGTACTGCAAACATAGAATTGGAAGGGTCTTAGCCATTTTTGCCAACAATCTCAATTAGGTAACCTTACCCAAACTTTCTGCATTTTCAGTGTGGAGAAATGTTTCTTTATTCTTTTTTTCTGAAATTATCCAGTTACTTTAACAGCACAGTTTCTTTCTGATTTTATTCTCATTTTGTCTTTTATTTTCCTCTTGTTATTGAGAAAAATACCATTTATATTACTTAACAGCAACTGAAGACTGCCAAAAATTCACCAGCGAGGAACATTTTTTTTCCTTATGGAACTGTGACAGCTATCCCACACGATGGAACAGCTAATAAACAAATTGGTTTGCTGCCTAGTTATGTTAAAGATTGCTATTAGGAATGCCTGCTAAGGAGGACACCCATATAGCGTGGCATGTAGACTGGGTGTTTTCTTAAAGAACAGTTGTGAGGAGCTGCTGTTAGCTGCTTAAAGCAAAGTCTCCGGGCACTCTGCCTGCAAAAGGGAAAATGCTGGTCTATTAAGTAAAAAAGTCACAGACTAGTGAATTCCTGTTGGGTTTCACCTAGGGTTGTTTGATCCAAGCTTTCTGCTGTTGCCAAAATGTACGAAATCTAAATGATACCAATGAAAAAGGGGAAGTAGTTGTCAAAACATGGTTTTCTAAGGCTGAACCACGTGACAGTGTCTAAAACAGTGACTGAGCTCTTTCATAACTGCCAAGTACTGCTACAGTCACCAGCACAAAACCTTGAAAGAGCTTGTTTTCTGGAAGGTGTGTGAATTGATCTGATATGTATGTCACATTGCCTCACTACTAATAATTTCATGGCATATCTGATCCTTTTCTAAATCTTTTATTTATCTCTGTGAACTGAAGAAATTTAAAAAAAGAACCCAGACACTTCCTGCAAAAATGTTACTTTTGAGGAATGGATGAATAGTATAGTAATTGCCAGCTAGCCCTGTTCATACTTGAAGAAAGTTTCTGTGTATCAACATGAATTCCAGGTGTCTCTCCTGGTAGGCAGACTGAATAGGTTATGAGCACTGAAAGAAGGAAACAAGTTTTCCAGTATTTAAACCAATGTTAGAGATCTTTAACCGAACATCTTGGTTTTGCAGCTATTTCACAATCTCAGATTTTCAGAGAGGACCACTTGACTCTGGTTGGTAGACTTGGCATTTACACAACTATAACTTTAGTATTTGTTTCTGCTTTGCTGACCAAAATTATGACCGAAATAACCTTCAGGAGCTCCAAAAGAATTTCCTATCAATGCATTCTAATGTTTATAGATTAAATAAATTTAAAGTAGTCAGACTGCTTGCTTCGGATGACAAGAGAATAAAATGAATACAAAAATATGTTTTTTAAAAAAATAAAATGAACCAGGTATCCTAGCAGAGTGAAGAGTTACAGTAATAACAATTGTAAGAACTGCTTTGGCTGGTACAGCTTAACAACATCCTAGTAAACTAGGAGTATAAATGCCTTATTCCTGTCTGAGTGGGTAAGGAATATGGTGTTCTTAGGAATATTACATTTTTAGAGAAGAATACATGCACATTCTTCTCAGGAAAAGATAAAAGAAGCATGGAAGGGGAAGATAAAATTCCCTGGAATTACTCTGCAGAGTGGCTCAAGAGCTCTGGCGTACTTGAGATGCTGCAGGAGCAGCAATGCACTCCACGTGATCCACAGGATTTCAGGGTCACCAGCCAGCCCCCAGCAACAGCTGCTTGCCAGAAGCCAGATGGGGAAAATCAGTCTGTTAGTGTGTTTGCTTGGATGCCCCACATTCCGACTCACACATTGACAGTTTTCCTGATTATCTTCTGGATCTGCATTGAGTCTCAGCTTTGGGTACGTACGTGTGTTGCCTGCCTCTAACATGCAACTTGCAGCACGGTCACAGTGCATTTCCATGCTCCTGGGCTGAGATCTGTTTAGCCCTCTGGAATGCCATTGCCCTTTCTTTCTACCGCCTGGAAGCTGGCTTGGTTTTATAACTGTCTTATAAACATTTGTTTTGTGGCCAAAGCAGCATACTTCCAGCATTTCTGCTTCAACAAAATCACTTTTTATTTTCTACTTCGCCATGATGTCTCCATGATCAGCTATCTGGCCAGAGAGGCAAAAATGGGATCCCAGAAGTGCTACCGCTGTCTCTGTTTGTGTTTGATAAATGTAGGAGGAGTTTCCCAGACAGTGCCTAGGGACTGAAAAGATGGGAAGGACTGGTCTCTCTTGAAAAGATTTGCTTAGAGCATAAAAAGATTGCACATCCTGTCTTTCTCTTGTCATTGAGTACATATTCACTGACAAGGCTGCTGAGCAATGGGGAAGAAAATGAGAAAGCACAAGCCAAATAAAAAGTGCAAGCCGTAAAATTTTACAGTCTTGCTTTGGCAGTTCCAACTACTGCTCCACAGTTCCACAATTTTCAAAAAAATTTACAAAATACTTTATTAGAAAAGTATTTCATAACTCACAGAAGCAAAATGTCTACAGATTGAAGGACAATAAAGAGTTTCATTGCACAGGTAGTAATGACTGGCCTATAACTAGTATAGAATTTTGGACAAAAGCTGCACTGCGTACCTTATGCTTTTTCAGTGAAAGCTGCCTCCAGGGTGGAAAGTACAAAAAGATTATTTCTAGGAAGGGTCCCATTCAACAGTCACAATTTTTGCAAAGATAAGTAAGTAATGCCCTCAAAAGCAAAGGTCAAATGGTTCTGCTGCTTAGACATGGAACTCAGTGCCAAAAAGAGTGAAAGGATCATTCTGGTTTGTTTGTGCCACTGAAACACTAACTACCTAAGCTCATTGGTCAGCGTTACTCCTGGTGAGGTAACTTCTGAGGGACTAATTTCTAAAGCTTCCACAAGAGTCCGTTAAATGGGCTGCCAGAGCAAACCTGGCTGGACTATCTCAGCAGTTTTGTTTGTTTACAAGATGAACAGCCACCAGGGCTTCTGAAAAACTCATCCAAATCTTTTGAAGGAGACTGTAACTCGTCTGGAATGTCCTGTTTTAAGGCTGGGATCTTCAAGGACTTGTCCAGCATGGAAAAACAGAGATAAAGTTGTAGCTGGTAAAAGAGACTATAGCCACATGCTAACTACAGCTGTGACAAGTTACCGGTCACTGGAAACAACTTCCTGTATTAAAAAAGTTACATCAAAAGCACAAAATAACGATCTATGGTGACATGGTGTGTTGCTTAGATAAACATTCATGTATATTTATGCCCAGGCTGCTGCCCTCAAAATACACGAATGCTTTAGCAATAATGACAGGAGTTGCCAAGCAGCCACATACTGCAGCCACACTACAGGCATGGGTCCGCTCCATCCTCCTCAAAGTAATCTGTGAATCTCTGTCTGTTTTATGGGTCTTATTTTGTCTGTCTGCTTTGTAGGTTCTTCCAGGTCTGAAGTCACAGTCATCCTACTCCTAGATCTGACAATGCAGCAATGCAGATAAAGAAGTGTGTATGAGATGGTGTCCTGACAGAGCTGCTAAGAGGGAGCACCATGCTGACAGAGCTGGTGTTGTACTGGAAAAAATCAACATTGTCCTGGTTTCGGCTGGGATAGGGGTAATTTTCTTCTTAGTAGCTGGCGCAGTGCTGTGCTCTGGATTCGGTGTGAGAACAATGTCAGTAGCTCATTGTGGTTTCGGTTGTTGCTGAGTGGTGTTTACACTAAGTCAAGGACTTTGCAGCTTCTCAGGCCCTGCCAGCAACAGGGGCTGGAGGGGCACAAGCAATTGGGAGGGGACACAGCCAGGACAGCTGACCCAACTAGCCAAAGGGATATTGTATACCATGGAACGTCATGCTGAGTGTATACAATAAGCTGGGGGAAGAAGGAAGGGGGAGACATTCGGCCTTACAGCATTTGTCTTCCTGAGTAACCATTACACGTGACGGAGCCTTGCTTTCCCAGGCATGGCTGAATGCCTGCCTGCCCAGGGGAAGTGGCTGATGAATTCCTTGGTTTGCTTTGCTTGCGTGTGCAGCTTTTGCTTTACCTACTAAACTGTCTTTATCTGAACCTACGAGTTTTATTACTCAGCCTTCTGATTGTCTCCTCCATCCCACCAGGGGGGAATGAGAGAGCGGCTGCGTGGTGCTTGGTTGCCAGCTGAGGTTAAACCATGACAGTCCTTTTTCATCACCCAATGTGGGCCTCAAAGGGTTCAGGATAATGACAGATTTGATTGGAATGTACTAGTTTAAATTCATAGCTGTTGTTGCTGTTTAGCTATTACAGGGCAGGTGTCCGTGCTTGTCGCAGGGCCGGCTTGCCTTACTGTGTATTAGAGCCTAGTGCTCGTTAGTGGCTGCTTTTTGCTTTTGCTGCTTGCTGTGCTGCCGTACTGCTTATCATCTTACTCTGCTGTGCCCAGGAACATTTTGATAACAGCAATGGCAAAATGCCTGGGCTGGCAGATAGCCAGGGCATCACTGCTGTACTGGACAGGCTGGGACTCCAGTGTGAACTCAAGTCTAAGGGGCTGTGACCTGTGGATGAGTCCATGGGGGAGCAGGACACCCCAAAGCATCTGTGGCCATGAATAAGTCCATGCCAAAGCAGTTATACCTCAAAGCATCTGTGGCCATGGTCATGTCTGTGCCACAGCAGGTATGCCTCTAAAGGGACTGTGGTCTGAGGACCAGTCCATGCTGGAGAAGGTACACCTCCAAGCATCTGTGGCTGCGGATAAGTTCATGCTGCAGCAGCCATAGCCCTGGAGAGACAGTGGCCCATAGCTAGGGCTCCACTTGAAGCAGGTACCACCCTAAGGGACCACCAACAAAAAGGCTGGAGGGGCACAAGAAACTGGGAGGGGACACATCCAGGACACCTGACCCAGACTAGCCAAAGGGATATTCCATACCATGGGTTGTCATGCTCAGTATATAAACTGGGGGAAGAAGAAGGAAAAGGTAAATATTGGGCATTATGGCATTTGTCTTCCCAAGTCACCATTATGTGTGATGGAGCCCTGCTGTCCTGGAGATGGCTGAACACCTGCCTGCCCAGGGGAAGTGATGGATGAATTCCTTGTTTTGCTTTGCTTGTGTGTGCGGCTTTTGCTTTACCTATTAAACTGTCTTTATCTGAACCCACGAGTTTTATTACCTTTACGATTCTCTCCCCCATCCCACCAGTGGGGAGTGAGCAAGTGGCTGCGCGGTGCTTGGTTGCCAGCCAGGGTTAAACCACGACAAACATGCTCCAGGAGAAGGAGGCTGTAGAAAAGAACAGAGATTACATACTGCTGTGGCACCTATCCACAGTAATGGTTAACAAAAGCAGGTGTTCGTTGATCCAAGAGACTTAAAAGCCCCATACGGGGTAGTTTCATTTTTATGCCAGTGGGGGTTTATGTTCCAAACAGATCATCAAGTGCGTCATTCAGCCCTCAGCAGTCAGCTGTATGATGGTGAGCTCCCACCCCCGTGTAAACATGCAATCCCCTTGGACATCGTTGCTGTGCTAAATATTGCTTCTGATCCTGTACCAATCCGACATTTGCATCAAGTGGGCATGAAGAGGTGGAAGAACAGCAAACAAGGAGAAATACAGATGGAAGTTACTAATTGTGCTGCTTGAAATATCTTCTGCATTACAGACGTTCCATAAAACACATTTCACTTTGTCTAACAAATTATTTAGCGCTTGGTTCAGGTTTGGTTTATTTAGCACTCTGTAAGCTTTCATGTTTCTTCAGTTCTGGTTTAAAAACAACTTGTTCACGGTTAGCTGGAAAAACCGGGCTTCATTTTTCAGTTCAATAAAATTCTGTGTTTGCTCTTGTTATAGACTGCTTTAACAAGGTGCACCAGTTTGAGCTATAGGAATTGATCGTCTTCTGTAAGACAGTTTTAGGCATAATTAAAATCCACTTGGGTAGAAGGTTCCTATACGGGACTGTCGGGGTGACTGGATGTAATCAAAGCTTGTGAAATCAGTGGGAACTGGAAGCATTTTGCAATTTGGAGATTTAGGTTCATAGAATGCAGATTACAATAAATATTTTATGTTAGTTTGTAGGCTTTACAAAGACAAAAGGCATTTTGTTAGACCACATCATGTAACCGGAAAGAATAGACACATTTGGGGTCCTATGAATCCTTTTTTTTTAAATTACATGTAATCATTTTGTGATTCCCTGTATGGAATTGACAAGCAGTATGAAACTGAGGCTTTGTGATATGTAACATTTCAACACAAATCTGAAGCTTTTACAATACTCTATAACTAAATATTAAATTTTTGAAAATACAACAGAGACAATTTGATGGTTTAAGAGACAATGAGTAAAGGATTCCAGAAAAGTAGAGAAAAATATATTTTTAACTTCATTTAAGCAGTCCACAGAAAACTCAGTAAAATTTTTATAAACATAATATTGAGACGACCTGCTTGCCTCATGAGCTACTGACAAGCTGGCATCCTTGGAAGTTCACACGAGTGCATTCATCAGCAGGTTCAGGGCTTGGATCTTGACTTCTTTTAGATGCTGTGACTTGTGAACCTGAACAATAGCAATGTTCTAGTTACCATTGTGACTAGGATGAGCAGCTACTTAAATGCTGAGAACAGGTCACACCAAATCCATGCAAATTAAAGCTGAACATCATTACGCAAGTGATGCTCAAGCTGACGTCGGGGACCAACATCTATTTTTCAGAGATTAGAGAGAATGATGAAGTATATTTGCATCCCACTCCAATCTGGCTTGGTCTTCATGTCTCTGTGTAGATGTTTCCAACACTTCGGTAAGCACTGGGTTTGTAATTGGCAGTTATTCTACTGAAGCTATTTTAAGTTCCCTAAAACTGTTTCCTTTCATTTTTTAAGCTTCAATTCGAGCATAAGATACCAGACAGCTCAAAGACTAGCCAGAGAGGACAGTAGGGGTTTTTTCTCTCAATTAATGCATTTCTAATCCTTATGTATTTTGACACTATGTATGTCTCAAAAGTAAGCTAATCGAATACCAGAAAAGCAGCGCTGAATGTATGTTTGGCCGTATCCTCCTGCTCCGTCGGACAGGCTTCAGAGCCAGCTGAACGTTCTACAGCGAAGGAAAAAGTGACCGAATGCGGTCTGACAGACCTGGCCTAATCTACCGAGTTACGGTTTTGGCTGGCGCTGCCCGTCGCCCCCCTGGCGAGGCTGCTGTGCCCGCCCGCTCCGCGCCCGCTCCCGCCACGGCCCTTCCCGCGCCTGCGGGCACTGCCCTGGCTGCTCCCTTGCCGAGGCCCGATGCCGCGGCGCTCGGGGGATCCGCCGGGACCGGTCGGGATCATCTCGCCGGGGAGCGTGTCCTGCCCGTCACGTTCTGCACGCGCCGCCTGCCTCCCGTGGCAGCGGCGCCGGGCTGCGCGATCTGCGGAGGGGTTACGGCTGTGCCGGCACCGCTACGGCACGTCTGTAAATTCCTGCACCCACCGGCCCTCGCCCACCGCCCGGCCCACCCCGCGGCAGCCGCGGCGCAGACCCCGCCGAGACCCGCTCCTGGCTGCGCTGCGGGGCAGCCCGGCCTGGCGGGCGGAGCTGCGCACGCCAGGGGAACGCTCCCGGCGAGCCCCTAAAAACGGGCTTTGAAACAACTCCAAGCGGCACCTCCCCGGGAAGGAGCGGGCTGGGGCGGCCGGCGGAGGCTGGCCTGCCGCCGGGCAGGGCGGGGGGTGCGGAGGGCCGCCCTGCTCCCGCCCCTGCGGCGCGGCCTCCCCGCCGGCCGGGCAGCGCGCTGCGGCCCGCCACCGCCCGCCGCCCCGCCACCGGCCCCGCCACCGCCCGCCCCGCCGCCCGCCCCGCCACCGGCCCCGGGCCCGGCCCCGCCGCCCGCCCCGCCACCGGCCCCGCCACCGCCCGCCGCCCCGCCACCGGCCCCGGGCCCGGCCCCGCCGCCCGCCCCGCCTTGCCTTCGCGGCGCCCCGCTGCCGCGCACGGGGCTCGGAAGATGGAGGGCTACGGGCGGTTCTTGGCGCTGCTGGCCTCGGCGCTGCTGGCCGGCTTCGTGTCGGTCATCTTCTCCCTCGTCTGGGTCTTCCACTACCGCGAGGGGCTGAGCTGGGACGGCAGCGCGCGCGAGTTCAACTGGCACCCCGTCCTCGTCGTCACCGGCTTCGTCTTCATCCAGGGCATCGGTGCGTGGGGCCCGGGCCGGGGCTGGCAGGGGCGGGGGCGCGGCGGGCCGGGGGCGGCCGGCAGCGCTGACAGCGGGTCACCGAGGAGGGACAAAGGGCCCCTTGTAAGAAGCCCGCAGTGCCGTGTGTGTTTCTCCTGCGAGCACTTGTGTACCCTGGCCGGGGATGGCCCGGCGCTCGGAGCGCTGCTGGCGACGTGCCGCTTCCCCGCCAGCCCGGGTTTATGCAAAGCTGCGGGTCCACACGCCAGGAATGCCCCCTAGGAAAGTTTTGGCTTTGGCTCCCGCTCTTCTGGCTCTCCCGTGTCCCAAGAGGAGAAAGGGAAGCTCAGTACCACTGAAGCCAGATCCAGGAATGGGGGTTGTGCCAGAGAAAATGTAGCGTCATAAGCATCGTCCAAACGCAGTTCATCGGCCCAGACTTAGCATAAATTGTTTCGTAAACCACAGCTTTTAAATTCATTCTGAAGCCCGTTGCCTAAATAATATAAAACGATTACGGTGCAGTGGTGGCTTTGGGGTTTGGTTTGTTTGTTTTTTAATAGAGTATATGAACTTTCGATTGCACAGAGCTCAGCCTTGGAGTGGCTTTTAAATGCTTCCCATGACACTTACAACATGAACAGTATCTCCTTTTCCATCCCACACAATTAGTATGTTAGGTCTTAAGTACAGGGGTTGTTCCTCAAGGCCAGCAGGAATACTGGACTTTGAACTGTTTTTGCTGTTAGCGTAAGTGGCTAATTCAAAGAAAAAACCTAAATAAGACACACTGCAGTTGATAGTATCAATTTAGGAAAGAAATACACTGTGCTCCCAGTAAAGTTTGAGAAGCAGATAATGGTAGAGCACCACAGAGGTGCTTATCTAGCCTGTGAATGTATTTAAATGAGACCTAAATACTGCAAAAATAAAGGCACCTTATTTAAGGTACCTTAAAACCCCTGAAATCTGGGAGTGTCAATTTTTTGCTGATGGCATTAAAACTTAACAGAGAAATCTGACACAGGTAACAGCTTCCCACAGTAATTTTTTATAAAGTCAGTGACAAAATTCTTGCTAGTTTCAACATGAAGAGAACCAAGTGAAACATTAGTAACTCCTCCAAGAAGGGCAAATAAATATTGCAGAGAACAGTGGAAATTCTCCCACAGCTTTACCACTGACTTTTGAGGGGAGAGGACGGAGATTGTACTGTTCTTAAGTAACAAAGACCTCCTGAAGACTTAAGGTATAAACGTAAGCAGGAGTATTTTTTCTTTGTAACAGAAGATAAGCTCGAATTTTGTCTAGACAAACTTAGAATTTAATTTTTAATAATGTTACATACACTTGCTTCACTGCTGAGTATTATATTGCATTTGTCCAGCCAGAAAGCTTGTCCAGCACATCCGGACGTTCATTCCAGTGGAACATGGTTGCATCACATGTGCTGGTTCATCTGCTTCGGCAGGAGCCTCGCCAGTGAGAGGCTGGAAGATGCAGGAGGGGGTGGCTGTCCAGTTCTGGCTATGAAGGGAATGTTGTGATTTGAACATGCACTGCAAATTTCGTTTTTTCAGTGGGTGTGGGGGGTGTTCTCAGCTTTGTGGCTTCAAGTTACAAATTGCTATTGAGCAATAAACAATATTTTGAAGTTGTTTTATGTAATATTGCTCAATAGGAAGTGTGATTTCAGGCTATAAATAAGCAATGAGAAACACCTGGTGACTTCACTAAGATCTGTACTGTGATCAAACTACTGTTTTTTATATAAGCATAGGCTTTGCAAAGAAAATAGGGGGGAGTTTTTCTGCAGGTTTTTCCTACACATTTTCTTTTTTTTCCCCTCTGAAACTCAGTTTTTCCCTATGTCACAGAGTAAGAATGTTGCCTCAAGCCTTGTGTAGTTAAAGTTATATGTAAAGTAAATGGAAGTTTACCATAGCTTAAAAAAAAGGAACATATACAAGGAATTCATTGATAATAGAGCATTATTTGTATTTAGGGAGGAAATCCTGTTATATAACAAGAAAAGCGAAGTTGGAGACTGAAGGAGTATTGTGGTAAATAAGATGAAACAACATATGATACCACTGTGAGTCTGATTCTAATTTGGCTGACAGAAGTCTGCCATTGAATTAAAAGTAATTTGGATAAGACTGGGGAACAGGATACCTCTTTCACACGTACAAGAACTCTTTAAGTAGTTAAAAGAAGAAAGGAACAGCTAATAAATATCTTGGTTAAATGTGTGGAGTGTTTGAAATAATAACTGTATCAACTGTTTCTTGAGTTCATGAAGGTCTATACAAAGGACAGAAATGTTACATTGTTGTCTGTAGGAGGCAAAGGGGTGACTATAATTGCATATTAGGAAGAACATGTGCCCCGATAAATGTGTTGTATATATCTTGTCAATCAAATGAAAAGGCTGTAGGCATGTTAGTATTAATACTTACTATTTGTAGATCAGCATCTATAGGTAAATGATACCTGACAAAACACTGTCAGTGCACAGTAATTGTCCAGATGATTTTCTAGACTTAAAGTGGGAAAAACACAGGCAATAAAAGTCTGTGTGCATATTTGTAAAGCAACATTTTTGAAAAAAAAAAAAAGATAGGAAAAAACCACATGTAAACACTATACAATAAAGTTGTAGGTTGACACTAGAAATCTTGAGAGATGCTTGCACAATTATATTGATAAATATCATATAACTTGTATTTTAAACAGGCTTAAAACATAAGGCTGTAGCCTAATGTCAGCACTATATTAATAAAAGAATACAACAGGAATGTTACTTAAGAGTTCTTACAGAGAAAAGAGAAGGAAAAATCCTGGTCTGCCACATTATCATGTGGTATTACAGAGTCAATTAAATTTCATCCGTACGGATGAAATTACTTAGGTGGGTGAGAGAATCTAACAGCTCGCTGTGGCTGAAATATTCCTACTCTTTTCCTATACTTCTTCCTTTCAGCTTTCTCCTTGACTCAGATTTCAACTTCCTACTGGTTGGTTTGTTCCAGCTCTGCCCCTTGTCAGACCCAAAAACTGAATTAACTCAACTAGCAGAAAACTAACACCCACCCAGCCACACCAAGTACAATTTTTGCTGGAACAGAAAGTTGAATCGCCTGCACAAAGGGTCTCTAAAGTGCCATAGATGGGAGAAGGGAGATGGTGGAAATGTGCAAAAGCAAGGAGAAGGAGTGCAAATATATCCTAAAGTAAGCAGTCTTTCATCTTGAAATCACACCTAAAAATAATGCTTGCTCTGAGTTATCTGACAAACATGATTACCTCTGCTTCAAACGTAACAAAACAACTGTTCAAAGGAAAAATATCTAATTGCTGGAGTTGCTAACATCCAATGGGCTGTGGAATTCTCAAGAATTGGAAGGGCAAATGACTGCTGAGCTCTAAGGGTCTCATCACAACCAACTTGTCAAGATGCAGGTAGCTCTCATGATGAGCTTGGCTTGAGTCCCTGTCATGGTTTAACCTCAGCCAGCTCACTCCCTCCCCCTTCGCCTCAGGGGGATGGGGAGGAGAATTCGAAAAAAGGTAGAACTTGTAGGTTGAGATAAGAACAATTTAATAATTAAAATAAAATAAAATATAATAACAACAACAATTGTAATGAAAAGGAGAGAGAAAGGAATAAAACCCAAAGGGGGGAAAAAAGCCCCCATCCAAGTGATGCACAATACAGTTGCTCACCATGCACTGACTGATGCCCAGCCAGACCCCGAGCACTGATCAGCTGGCTCTGACCAACTGCCTCCCGTTCAAATACTGAGCATGACGTCCCATGGTATGCAATATCCCTTCACTAGTTGGGGTCAGCTGTCCTGGCTGTGTCCCCTCCCAATTGCTTGTGCCCCTCCAGCCCCTCTCGCTGGCAGGGCCTGAGAAGCTGCAAAGTCCTTAACTTGGTATAAACATTACGTAGCAACACCTAAAACATCAGTGTGTTACCAACATTATTCTCATGCTAAATCCAAAACACAGCACTGCACCAGCTAAGAAGAAAATTAACTCTATCCCAGCCGAGACCAGGACAGTCCCTTTGAAGTCATAAATGGGCACTTGTCCATTCTGGTGTTAAAGTGGTTCCCAAAGAATCTAGTGGGCATTCAAAACTTGCTGAAGGTAAGCAACAGGATCAGCCAAGAAGGAGCAGGAGAGGAACTAGGTGGAGTGAAGAGGAACATTTCTTTCTGGCAGCTGTAAGGTGCTGTGCGGTGACCCCCCAATGCACTCTCAGAGCCACGCTGTGTGCCTTCTAAGGTGGAAGGCATCTCATGAGCAATCCATGACATCTCCCTACAGCATGTGAAGCACGTGCCAGTCAGAAATACACAAGAGCTAACCCTAGAATTCTGCTTTGTACGTTTGGCAAAGAACAGGTGTCCCATGCCACATACAAGATAATGCAAGACCACTCTCCCCTATGTGATGTGCTTTAAAATCAGAGATTGAAACAGGAGCTGAGATCTGAGTGAAGAAGCTGTGTCAAAGGATGCCTAGACTGTCAATTCTCTTAACAGGAGTAGAGTTGTATGTAGAGAAAGTTCTTCACAGGACTGCTTTAGCATGTCACCACTGAAAATGCTGTAACTGTGTATGTCCTTCTAACCCAGGCTATTTTCATTTTGAGATGAAATTACACATCATGTCTGAGTCAGTTTTTAAGGGCTTGCACCACTGAAAGCAGATGCTTCCTCCTATCCCCTTTGCTCCCCACATCGTCTTGCTTCTTCCTGCTGGTTATAAAAACATCGGTTACGACAAAGGCAGGGGGAAGCACACAAGAGGGGAACAGAAGAAATGGGACTAATCAACAGTCAGGTCTGCTCCAGTTGCAGTGTATGACTTCATGCACAGCCCTGACGGAAAGAGGATTAAACCAAATTGTACTATCAGGCACATGTCCTGGGCTGTGGCATGTAATATGCTAATGCACAGGACTGTTAACAAGTGTCCAAACCATCAGTCTGTAATCTTTGCTTTCCTATCATACTGTTTATGGGAAACAGCCCAGAAAATTCATGGCCCAGACAGAGATCTGAGACTATGTGAACGTATGACTAGGGAGTTTGATAGTGATTTTGGACATTAAATCAAGTAGATGACAGCATCTTATGCACCAAAGAAAAATGTTACACAAAAATTTTACTCTGGACTTGATCCTCTGAGATCAAAGACTGAAAAGTGAGACAAGCGTTTACGCATATCAAGTTTACTTCAAGACATACAGAGTCCAGTACTCTGTTGCACTTGGAATAAATCACTGACAATACTATGGGCCATATGGTAAGATGGAGTAAGGAGGTTTTAATGGGAATATCCTCGTGGGACGCTGAGGCTTGTTTGGGGCCTTTTGGCATACAAAATTAGAAATCATAATCATTAGTACTAAGTTAATTAATAATAGTCTGATGCAGGCAATTATGTCAATATTAACAAGGTATAAGACTATCTTGTATCTTTTGGGGAACTGTTGGAGGTGATCATAAGCTTGTTGTGCTGAATCATACCGGTGTCTATAAAAATAATTTTAATTAATGTTAAACTGTCTTAAAACCAAGGCTTTTATCTTCCTGGTTTTGTAGGATTTACTATTGTTACTTTTAAAAAGCAGAAAGCTGAGAACTACCTAAGTACTGTATGCACTTAAATATTCTAAGAGACACTTTCATTCCAGTACTGTATTTTCACACAGTATGTAAAAGCATACATTGATTTAAAATCTGATCGTAGTCTGGAAATTTCATTTGTGAACAGTGTTTTCTTTGTGAAATATTTAGTGCACTACTGTATTTCCTGGCATGCATCCAAGCTTAAAAAAAGTGTAAACAGACCTTGGAAATTAGTAATTTATTATTATTCATCATGACATACAGAATGAATATTTCTGTTTATTTTCTATAACCTATGCTTTTTGCATAAAAGGCTATGGTTATGGAGAAGTAAGGAGTAAGGCATACGAGAATCACTTAAGTAACTTCCTCATGTTTGCATTTATCAGGTAAAACTCTTTCCTGGTACATTAAGAAAACTATTTCTTAATGTTTGGAACAGGAACAGGAACTTTTTAAAAAACCTGCATATATTCATATTCTTTTTTTTTTAGTATAGCTAATTGTGTGTAAATATTTTAATGTAATTTCATAAGCAGAAAACTTAAATGAGGATGTGATGAATCAGATGAATGGAGCTCAGTCGTCTTGCTCAGGCAAGACATTAAGGATGTAGGTATTAGCCTTATTGGTCAAGTGATCAGGTGTCCTCATAAATATTTGTCCCCTGTTATCTGAATATACTTATGGGCTGTCACACATCCAGAATTACTACCTAGCTTGTAATCAGATGTACCTGGGGCTTCAGTGATCTAATCTGGTCACTGTGTGTCCCCTGTGGAAAGCACCTGGGTCATATGACAGGGAGGGGACCTTGGGGCAGGGAAGGAGCTGTGGGGACCTTGAGAAAAGAGCTTGGCAAGAAGCAGCCCTAGGCCAAGGTATTCTTACTACCATGTGGAGTTAGATCACTAGAATTTGTGGTTTTGTTCAGACTGGACAAAACGCTGTCCGCTAGTTATTAATGCAAAATCAGGTAAAACTCCCTTATATTCATCTAACAGTGGTGGGAGAGTTGTAGTTGCCAAATCCTTTGGTCTCTTAAGAGTCCGATTATGATTCCCTTATGCTGAGAAGCATTTTTGCATTTAAAGTAGTCCTATTAATATCAATGCAATAGATTGTCATACAAGTATCTACACAATTAGTGACAACAGCTTTATCCAAAGTTGGCAAAGAGAATAAATATTACAAAATAACCTTACACACTTTCTCAATAGGTGGTCTTTCGAAGAATTGGGCCCTGTTCCTCCCATCTGACTAGTAGTAGAAAAATCAAAATCCTGTGCAGAATCCCTGTTAGATCAATTTAAGGAATGAGGAAAAGATGACACCAAGTTGTTTGCTGTTTTTTTTGAAACATGCTGAAGGTTTTATTTTAAACTAGGAAGAAATCTCCCTAAAGCTGTACTTAAGCCTCAGTTGTATATTTGGAATATGCTGTGCTATATGTAGGAGAAAAAGCCTTTTAATAGACTGTGTTAGAGGATTAAAGGTTGGATTTTCCTGTAATTTACAACGGAACTATGTGAATGAGGCACGATTATTAAAATCTGAGAGAAGTTACCCTGTAAAGCATAACATCTTGTTTTTGTTCTTTCTTCAGCTATTATTGTGTACAGGTTGCCCTGGACCTGGAAGTGCAGCAAACTCCTAATGAAGTTCATACATGCTGGATTAAATACCATAGCTATGATTCTTGCAATTGTTTCTATGGTAGCCGTCTTTGAATACCACAATGCCAGGAACATTCCTAACATGTACAGTCTGCACAGCTGGATTGGGCTGGCTGCTGTTATATTTTATTCCCTCCAGGTCAGAATCTAACTGTATTTATAAACAAGTTGTAAATTTGAAGAACGTGTTGAGTAATTCAGGCACAATAGGCCCTCACTAATACCCTCTAACTACTGGGATACCCATTTTATATTATGTGATTTGGCAAATTAGTATGTACATGTGCAAATACAGTATCTTTAACTTCAAAGAAAAATGTATTTTAAAGCATATTTTGTTGATTTGCTGAGATAATGGCAGTTTATTTACTATTCAGTTATACAGTAGTGCGTTTCCAAGCTCTATAAACTGCTGAAGTTAAAGCAAGTTATTTGGTTTGTTGGCAGCATATTTAAATATAGTTAGAGCTTTTATTAAGGAAGTCTCAAATGAAGTTATTGTTTTTCTTTTTTTCCAACTATCATTATTTTAAGTAGTCACGTCTTGGCCTCAAGACTTGTTTATCAGCAGAACAAGCGCAGCAGGGAGCAGTGCAGATCTAAAGGATCTGACATTTGAATGAGCTACTGCTGGCTAACCAGTTTTCCTGAATCAGCAAAACTTTGATAAATGTTTGTGTGCATACTTGTAACTGCTCTTGTTGGCAGAGAATTCCAGTTATCATAATCTAAAATGAGCTTAGTATGTTTTGCATTTGACATAGAAGATGAGCAGGCATGCCATGACATTTAGTGTGTACACATACAGATGTGATGTTTCTGCATATACATTTTGAATTCCCTATATTGTATTATTACACTATGGAAATTTATTTTGTTCCTTCAAATTATGATTCTTGATTTTTTTTTTGCCAGAACACTAAAAAGAAAAAATAAGACTTAATTATCTGGTGACCAAGCACAGAAGATCCCCAGCTGAGGGATTTGAACTTTTTTGAGGGTTCTGAACTTTTATCCTTCACTGCTCAGGCCAGGAGGTACAGGAAATAGTGTTGAAACAGTGCTTTTAATGCTTGGAAAAGAGAGCATATTACAGCATTGTTGAGTATATTCTTTATAGTTGAACAAATGAATGAGGAGCTATGTTAAGATTTTCCTTATCCTAATCATGCACTCATTTCAGGGCTGAAATGCTACTACTACCGCTGCTGTGTGTTACTACTATACTGAATATCAGCACTTTTTCTAATGGTTAAGATAAAGAATTGTAAGATCTTAATTCTACTTTTAATATTGCTACTATAAACATGATCAATGGCTCTTAATGCCTTGCCTGTCTCATCAAGAGAACTGTGGCATTACTTACGGCAGACTGGGATGTAAGTCTCCAGTCAAGAGACTGATGTTTGTTAAGTGATTGAGCACTGTTGTTAAAAAATATTCGTAAAGTAGGATCTCTGCTAATAGAGAAGACACTTGGCATTTGCCAGAAATGGCATGTTAATCTCAGAATTGAAAAATTATCAAGGAGGGATGCTCACATAATACTATACCTACAGGAACAATAGTGTACATATATTGTATTTAAGCCAAACATATGTTAGTATAGTATAGCACAAGAACATACATTTAAGCATAGGGCAAAAATGTAAAACGAGTAAAGTAAATTCTCTAATAAGAGATTATCTTATTGCCATATATGGCATTAGCAAAACTAATATGAAATGCTATGGAATACATTCTTTTTAATGGAAAAAAAATGCAAGGAAAATCTGGAAAAGTAATTTGAGAGCTGGAAAAACTATCTTCCAGTGAATGACTTTAAAACCTCCAACTGCTTAGCAGATCTAAAGAAGATTAAGAGACAACTTGATTACAGTGTATTAAAAAGCTTCCCAGGGAGAAAATACTGGGTCTTTTCTCCAGCATGGAAAGACAAACCAAGGACTAAGACTGGAAGTTAAAGCAAGATGAAATACAAATTCATACACTATTTCTAATTTAGCAGCAGGGATTAATAATGGTAGAACAAACCAAAGAAGGGATGCAGCTTCAGTATTACTGGGCAAGCCTGTGACTGCAACCATGTGACATGATGGGTTATCTTCCATCACAAAATTAGTGCTACTGGGAGGACTCGTGTCCCCTGAATAACTTCATGCCACCACACACATCTTCACTCTGTAAATGCCAACTGATTGACATATTGAGAGACCAATGTCTTTCTAAAGGAATGTACTTTAATTTAAACTTTAATATATTGCTGAATTAGTGACACTAAAAACTTGTGTTCCCAGTACTTAGTTTGGTTGCAGTTCTAGCATTACCAGTAACTTTGGACATTGAGATTAGGTGGGATTATTTAAGAAATATTTCTTGTCTTCTTCCCAGGGGCTAATCCTGAATTATTGGTTTGGTTTTGAAGGGAAACACATTCAGAAATAAAAACGCGAATTCTTCTCAAATATGTACCTGAAGCTGTCTCAAAATTGATTTTTTATGATGATTTTTATTCTGCTTGAGAAGTGTAGCTTGTTTCCCATATAGCTTTAACTATGAATCTGTTTTGTGTTTAGCTTTTCTTGGGTTTTGCTGTCTTTCTGCTCCCTTTTGCTCCAGTTCCTCTCCGAGCAGCGTTCATGCCAATACACGTTTATCTGGGTCTTACCATCTTTGCAACAGTGATTGCAACAGCTCTCATGGGAATCACAGAAAAGCTTATATTTTCATTGTAAGTATTTAATTTGCACTTATTAAGGTTATTCATTGCGAACTGTACTTCTTTTTGCACAGAATAATAGTATTGGGACAGTTTTGTTTTGGTTTGTTTTAAAAAGACCTCCTACTCAGCAGGAGACTGCTGGGTTTAGACCAGGATTATCTTTAAAACAACTGACCTTTTTTTCTTTTTCCCTTCCAAAGGAAAAATCCTACATACAGTGCATCCCCACCAGAGGCAACTTTGGTCAACTGTCTTGGTCTTTTGCTTGTCATATTTGGTGCACTTATTTTGTGGATGGCAAGCAGACCCCATTGGAAGCGGCCCCCAGAAGAGAATGCTAAACTTCTGCAGCCCATTGGAGAGACTCCTGAAGGCACGGAAGCAGAATCCACAATGACAGATGGTAGTAATGCAGATAAATCTGATCTGAGGACCAATAGTGAAGCAGCCAGAAAACAAAACCTCAAACTTGATGAAGCAGGCCAACGATCAACTATGTAAAGAAAAGTAACAATACTATGATACTGCCAACCCCTCCTTGGTTCCTTCCAATTTAGTTATATTGATAGATATATAGGTTGGAGTTATATTTTCAGTATGGCTTGCTCAAAGATACTCAAGTTTTCTGCATATGAATATAAATTCCAGTAAGTCCCAAATATATTATATTGGTTCATGCCCAGTCCACATTTAAAAAATGAGAGTGTGAATGACATCACATAATGGGAAAATCATAAAATTGGAATATGTCTTAACTTAATGCTTATATCTCTTATAATCATGTAAAGTTAACAAGACAGACTAAATTTTGCTCTGAGTGATTTTGCAGGTTATGTATCAGACTCATGAAGTATACCAGACGGCAGAATTTAGTTGGTCACTCATAATTTTTCTGATAATGTCCACTTTTTTAAAGCCTTGATTTTTCAGGCTGATTAACCCCCTCACCAGCTGCTAAGATCTATAGGACTTGAGGTCACTCAGCAATTTGCAGAGTTGCACCATAGAAATGTTTAGTCTAAAATTTTGAATTCAGATCTTTAGGTTACCTTCAAAAACTTCTATGTTGGGTGTTTGGTTTTTTTTTAATCAGAACATATCTGTTGGACTCTTAACTGACTCTGCCAAGTATATTGTATACAGACAACATCTGGCTTTGGATTATGCACAATCATTACTGAAAGCGAAGAAAACTGTAAGACATCCAAATGCAGAATTTGTCTTATTTGGAAAGCTACATATACACACTTAGGAAAATATGTATCACTTAAGCCAAGTCTTCCTTTTCTCCGAGAAGGTAGTATTTTACTATCTTATTTGATTGCATGGTTCTATTGATTTATAGCATAGACTAGAAACTAGGATGTTATAAACCAGAGAAGACTGCTAGCAGTCTCACAGAGGAAAGGAGCTTGAAGTGAGACATGCTTCCTCCAAGAAACAGCTGAGCTTTGCTCATTTGATTAAAACACTACCCATTTAATGAAAGCCAAATCTCAAAATCATTATCGTGATGGGCATGAAGACATACCTTAGTCTGTAAGCAAACTATATAAACTCTATGACTTTTTTATTTGAAATTAAAGTGTTAAATAATGCAGTTTAAGTCTCTACTGGCACTTTACTTTTATAGCTCTTTCTAGAAATTAGAATATTAAAGTATTAACCTCATTCATTATTTTCACAGATATAAACAATATTTATATTTTTATTAGTATAGAAGAATAATTATGGTAGATTATTTTGATTGCACATGGCCAAAATTGTGAGCCTTTCTATTGTAATCTCTTGTAAAAGCTGCAGAGCCCACTACAAGTCCAAATTTACCACTGTGCTGCAATAAAGACAGTTTCAGGCAGCATATAATTTCCTATTTTTTTAAAGACTACATAAATTTTTATAATCTTCAGCCTTTTAAAATGTTTAAACATTAACCTTTAGAAAATATGCAATTTTTGTAGTTCAGTGTTGCATTAGTACAAACAATTTTGGTCATGAGTTATTTTGCATCTTGTCTGACAAGAAGCACCTCAGTTCCTGTTACTTGATTTGTACTAACATTTGATTATTTGCTGAATGTGTTATAAAAAGCTAGCACAGTAAATTATTTGAAATACTTTTCTGCTGTACCATTTGGTACTCAAGGACTACATCCCCAAGTTCTGGGTTTTCACTTACATATATTGGTGGGTGACTGCAACCCACCTAGCACTGGTGTATTGTTTAATTTGATAAAATGGCTGTTTTTAAATGCACTAGTATAGAATCCAAGTATGACGGAAGGAATACTAAACTATTGTGTGAGCATTCCTCCAGTCCCACGGCATGCAATGGATCAGACAGCTTCTTCCCTGTGTTTCAAGTTCCACACAATTATCTGTCTTCCCTAAAAATGTTCTGCGCAGCTTCAGCATAAAATCCATATAGTACTGATAGCAGCTTTCTGAGAGAAAAACAAGAGCACTTGTTTTACATGACATTAGTGCTCACCTGACACGTGATTATGTTATGCATCCTATTACAAATTTATATATTGAACATTAAGTAGGAGGAGGGATTAGCAGCAGCTTCTGGAGAACACTGAACTGTGCTGTCTTCTTCTGATCTTGTTCTGTTCAACAAGTCTGCTTTTATTGGTGAGATCAGTAAGCATCTTACAGCTGGTGGAGGCACATTTAGTCTTTGTGAGAGGTGCTGTATTAATGCTTTTGAAGTGTAACAGGTGAAGTGAATAAAGGAACTCAACTGTTCTAGTAATTTACTGTGCTAGCTTTTTATACTGCACTCACACAGGCGACAGCCTTTGAAGTTAGTATGTATTGGCCTGTTACTGTGTTTCATCCACCTGTGAAAATGAGCTCATTCAACACTTGCATAGTACTAAGTCATCTGTTTATGCAGAAGGTAGACAATTGTCTAAGGATGGTTCTGGAAAAAACTTTAACTGTACAGTATATTGGGGAAAAAACCACAAAATCTGTTACTGATTTTGTTACAACACTGACTTGGATGTATTGAAATCAACTGCTTTTAGGTGAATGGTTCTATATGCTATTGAAGTTAAGCTATAGTAACCAGTGTGCCTTCTGTTTTCCATTTTATTCCATGTACTGTACTATTCAAGTGTAATGATACTTGAAAAAGAATGGTGGCATTTCTTTACTTCTCTATTCTGATGATACAAAACTAATCAAAAATCAAGGATTAGCGACCTTTTGAGGGTAGTCTGCCAGACTATATCTTTGTTTTTCAACTTTGAGGTTAAACACCATAGTGGAAACTCAGTGGGAGCTGGAAGATTCCATGCTGGGAAATTATCATGATCAGTGTTATCTCATGTGTACGAACTGTGGGCTTCTGGCTGCTTTGGTCTTTGGAAGATCCCAGTGAGATGCAGTAGCTATGAGCTCCTAAACCTTGCTCAACCTTGGTGCATGCAATTTAAAACAGATTCAACATGCTATAGGCTTTTAGCTTCTGTTCTAAACTGTTTTAAAAGGTCTTTAAGAATCCTTGCAACATATAAGGTTAGTTCAAGTGCTAAATAAAAATACATTGGACTTTGGAGAGTAATTTTCTCGGAAAAAAAACCAACCCATAGTCCTAAAGCTGCTTCTCAAAGTGGCCTTCCATTAACTTCCCTTTCATGTAACTTTTCTTACCTGTACTTACAGGTAATAGTAGCGACACAGGAAATAAAAAGGTGTATTTTCAAAGATGTAAGTGGGAGGTAGAACTTCAGGGGTTTTACCAGGATTTCTGTGCACGTTTGAAAATCTTCTACATTGTTGTTTTTAGAGGGACATGACTGTAGAACTTACATTCCAAGTCTGGATTCCTGTAAAAACATAGGGAGTTACAAAAGCTAACATTAAAAGTGCTACCTTTTTAAGATGCCTGAAAAAAAATACTTTTAAATGTATTTACATGCTGTCATGCAGTAACAGAAGCAGAACAGTGTTTCCAACATGAATAAAAGTGAGAAATGATGGTGCAAATTAGATTTTAAAATTGAATGTACAGTAATTACACATACACTTCTTACTACATGTAACCAAAAAGATCGCTTATGATATTGTAAATATGGATTACTTGTTTATGTGGATATTTTATTGAGAGACTAAAAAGATATTGCCAAATATTTTCTATTTCAGAAGACTTTCTTTTGCATCTATTTCAGAAAATTCCTTCCTCTGATTCTAACTGTTCACGAGACCATAAAGAATTATTTTGTTACTCGCAGTACTTATTTGTAGATGAAAGCAAATGTTTAATTACAATGTCTATTTTCCTTATTCTTTTTTGTATGTCAATAAAAATTATTTTTCAAGCTTATGATACCACTGAGTACAGTTTTATATTATTATACTAAAATACAACTTTCTAAATTTGGCAACAGATCAAATTATGATTACTTTTTTGAATACAGGAGGATAGTTGTACAAAATTTCTTAAATATTTCTTAATTCCAAGTATTCCTGATGATCTTCCTGATGGAATTTATGTACTCTGTAATGTTAGAAGGATAATAAGTATATAACAGAAAGTAAAGGAATTTGTTGTATAAAGAAAGAATGTGTATTTCACCTTCTGATCACAATAGAAATTCCTCATAGCAGTTGTTAGAAGGGGAAAAAACCCCAAAACTATCCTCAGTCATAAGATTGCCACAGCAAACAAGGAAAGATCATAAATTCTGATGTATAATGGTCACATAATGCACTGTAAGATCCAAATACCCTCAGACAAAAATGAGCATAGAGCAAAAGTTTTGACCCCATGGAATCCTCTGGCCCGGATTTAACACCTGCACAATTATTAAGTTATTGATCATAAAATGCTATAAATGGCAAAACCATCTATATGAATATATCTGTAACAAGTAAGAATTAAGGTATGTTCTCGATCTTAGTAAGATTAATTGGAAACTCTTCTAAAAGTATAAAGCATAAACTGATTATTCCTGAATATCATACAACTGTTGGTTAAAACTTCCCGAAATCATCATCATCATGGAAGAGTAAAACATACTGTTAGAATCATCAGTATAGCAGAAAAATTGCTGTATTCAAACCTGACAATTCCCTGTTGCTGATAACTTCTCTTAACAGTCTCCTGTAGGCTGGATTTTGGGGGGAAAATTATGATAAAATGGTCTCTATTTTTTCAATATGTTGATTATTACAAAATTCAGTAAAAGCTCAATTGTATTCACACTTGAAAGAGGGAACTCAAAATTTTGGCAGGAGGACTGTGTTTGTGTGGAGAAGTGTTTTTTGTAAGTAGTTGATGGAACCCTTGTAACCTATGTACAGATTTTTGTGTTAAGGTATGTGCAACACTTTTGATCTCTGTAAGGCTAGTGGGCAGTAATGAAGGGTAAATTACTCTACAGGAAGAGACTAAAGTCCAGGTCAACAAAATGCATGACAACCATTCCAAGTGATGTGGCTAATAGAAGAGAGGATGTAACATTGAGAAAATCCAGTTACTACTGTATGCATATCAGAACTCTAAAAAAATGACAAGGCCACAGCTAACTCTAATAAAGGAAGTAGAAACAACTGGTATAATAAGCTCACTTATGTCTGGCAATTACGGTCACCAGAGACTAGCAACAAACATATGTTAGCTTGGGGCTTAAATTTACAGTTGACTCCATGGCCATGTATACTGACTACTTGTTGGCTCTCAAATTCCATCTTTTGCCTATCACCAAGTCAAGCAATAGCTATAAACACAGCTATCGGAAAATGGGTAAAAGTTGTGAAAATGTTTGCAATTTTTATTTGTTTTCACTAGCATTTCATTTCAATATAAAAAAATTCCATCTAGTGGTACTCAAACCTGTAGGATATTATTAAATAGTGTGATTAATAAGCAGATTTTCAAGTATTTTTGTAGCAGATGATCCTTCATATATGTGTATACAAGCAGTAATCCACTAGGTGGCAAGCAGTACCAAGACGGCCTTTGGCAGATGCTAGTTTATCATTGGTTTAGATTATTCAGTATGATGAGTCATCTGCTTTAAAATAAAATTACAAGGTCTGTAGACATAAAACACACAGTCATGTCAGAATTTATATATTTAGTTTTATATTCTTTTAAAGGGATCACTTAAAATACAGTATTTCTTCATCTCAGGTGTTGGGCAACTGTTCTACATTATGCTGTACCTCAGACTTCTGTGTGAGTGCAAGCTCGGTTAAAAGGCACAACAAAGAGAACATAAGAGCATGAAAGTTTAAGGATAAGCTCATATGTGAGATAGGAAAGTAGCAAGAATCAGAAAAAAACAGGAACTTGTAGTATTTTTGCCATTTGATGTTGCAGTCTCACATAAAATTTGAGCCTCAAAAAGTGAACATTACGGCCATTTTCAAATAACCAAAAAGTAAAGTTCTTACCTCTGATACATGCAAACTGTTTTTAATTTACTTTACTTGTGGATACTGACTTTGTAAGCATGTTTTCTGATATATTCCACTGAATATACTGGTTTCAGTACTACTGACAGCTATTTAACTGACTTGCTTACCTGTCCTCTCAGGCTATACTGGAAGCTATTTTGTCTCCTATAGCTAACTGTGGCAATGAGTTTATGGTGCTAGTAATAGTGGGAGTAGGGATGTAGACAGGGCACCATAGTTTTTCAGAAAGCTTAGTATTTGTATTTAGGTGAACAAAGTGGCAAAACTCAGTGTAATTATGGTCCTCCAGGACATTACTCTCATTGCTGCTGTGATTATTGGATCTGGTAGCATGTTAAAAGACCTCCCGTACAGGCAGTACCCTAGCAATTCAGCTTGAACTTTTTGTTAGAAACACCAGTTGCCATTACAGTTAAGAGGCAGCCCATTAGATTGCTGTGGCAATGGGACGACTAATACTGTCTGGCTACTGTTTCTGAGCAGATACAGAGAACAGGATTAAAAACGTAAGAAAATTTACACCAGTGTTTGTTGCTGTTATTACTGCATCTGTAATAAGGAATTCAAACCAAAGTTAAACAAGACACAGCCCCTGAAATCACTTTAGTCTGTCCCAAATGCAAGCCTCCCATGGATAATTTATTGTTACAATTGTCAGGGCCCCAGATGCACTAATAGGCCTCAATGGCCCTGACCAGCCTCACCTGGGACCCTCGCCCACACACCCCTGCTCACGAGCCCCAGGGCTCTCATTAAGCCCACCCTGGGTGCTTTGGGCCTTGCCTGTGCCCTGTTCCTGGCCTGGTTTCTGCCTGGCCCCACCACTGTGGACTTGCTTGGTGGTCACAGGGCCCCATACCTAAGCGGGCCTGGCTATGGCGGGTGGGTTGGCTTCCTAGCACCACTGCCGGCCTGCCTCAGCACCATGGACTGGCCTGGTGGTGCTGAGCCTGGCGGCCACTTCCCCACCTGCCCTGCTCCCGGCCAGCTCCTGACAGCAACCTTCCTGCACACCCAGCCTGTGTTCTGAGCTGAATGGATCAGTCTTCGTGGACTGTTTGCTGTAGACAGGCTGCGGCTTCTCCATTTATAACTATTTCTTCTCTTCATATGCTTGAAGTACTGAGGCCTGAGCAACAGGCGCTGAGCCAAAGCTGACCTCTAGAAGAATCTGCCAACCAAACATTATATACATATATATTTAGTATCCAATCATTAGCAAAATACATGTGATCATTAGTGAAAGATGTAGCTTAGATAGAATTTAATCATTAGTGAAGATACAGGGCACCCTTCCTTGCTTAGAGGCAGGTAGTCAAGGCTATGAAACCAGGTACGTGGCCTTGTTTGCCAGCTGGTGGTTAAAATAAAGTAGATAAGGGAGACTCCCTCGGTTCCTCACGGGGCCCTGGCCAGGCTTTGGTGAGGTCTAAGACAAGAGTGAAACCAGATGTTTCCACATTTGAAACTAGGTAAGCTTGTTTATTTAACAGTATAAAAGCTGGGCCCTCTTATAGTGACTTTGGAGACCTCACCTATGAGTAGGTGCACTGTGTAGGACCTCCCTGTCGCTGGCTCTTTAAATCCTTGCTGTGACTGTGGATCTGGATGATGGTAAAAATATTAAGGCAATTGGTGATGTTTCTTTTTTAACCACTATAGTCTGTTATATGTACTAGCGAGTGGGTGCATTACCTTGTCTTGTTTTATTCTTGTTGTATTATTTCACTTACTCTTCTGTTGCTTTAAATGTAAGTATAGATAAACTCACTTCTTTAACTAGGTGTCTGTTTCCTTTGTGCTGATGCTGTCTATTGGCAAAAAATGGTTTTATGGAAATACTTTGCTTATAAAGCCTTAAAGTTACATTTTTAGTTATAATTCACAAATAATGGATGAGGCGTGTGGAGTAAACAAAGATGTTTGCTGGACAGTTACTCAATAAAAATAAAGTACCACTTTTTTCTGCTTTTACACAGCGATACTAAATGATACCATCAGTTCACAGGCCCCCATACCTAGTAAGAGCAGCAGCTGGAAATGTGTGAGCATGCTTCTCAAAGTTGTAGCAATGTAAAATCAGAGGCAAAACTGGTCTTCACTTCATTGCATACTGTAAGCACAAGTTGGAAGGGCCTTGCAAAACAAGCAGCAGCTTTCAAAATGCTGCAGTAGAAGGCTTCCTAGTTCTTTTGTCTGTCTTGACAGTTATACAGCTGGTGACTTAAAATTAACGACCACAGCCCAGGAAACAAAGCACTGTTATATGTGGATTTGTATGAACTGTTCTGTGCTACCAAGCAGCGGGCCCCTGACAATGGTACTGCAAAATAAAAATAAATGAAAGTTCACAGGCAGGCAGTTGTTCCCACAGCAGCTGGGGTTCAAATCCCCCACAGCAGTGTTACTCCACTTTGGAAAAAAGGTATCTTAAGACTTGCTTCCAGAGTTTTTAGTGGACTTCAGAGAGAGTATAGTTCAATGCTATTGCAATCTCTGACTGTACCTCTACTCTGTACCTGCTTTTTCTACAAAGTCAAATATTCTGGCACAGAATTACACATAGTGCTTATATTCGCTTCTTCCTTCATAAGCCTATGCCAGTCATCATGGAGTCTTATGTACTCTGAGCCTCTTTGTAATTTTCAATTGTTACTCAAGTACTAACACAGAAATAAACATGGGAACCTCTATCGGAATCTACACACGGTTTGAGCTCTTCACAGCAATGCCCAGGTCTCCTTCCTAAGTTAAGAGGTATTTACAATCCTGTGAGAGTTCAGACATTTCTTCACATTTTCCCTACAAATTACATTATTTTGCACTTACTAATGTTAAACTTTCCAAGCCACCGAGTTACATGTGCTCTATTCACTAAATACTTCCTTATTTCAAGCTCCCTTCTCCAGTGCTTCTAAGGACATTTTATTCCTGACTGTATTCCCTGAATCTCTGCTCTAGCAAACAAAATCTTTTTATCTCCGAGTATGTTTTCTCTGTTTTATAGCACTGGTAATAATTCTGTCATTTTGGGGAAGGCAAGTCAGTTTAGTCATACTAAGACATAACAAGACAGTTCCTCCTAATGCCTTAAAGGACTAATTCACTCTGAAATAAGCTCTTGTGGAATGTAATAACTGGATACAAAGACATTTTGCACTTCAGTCCAACATGTACAAATTCAGATTATAATACAGACCACACTTTTAGTTTTATTATGTTGTCAACATGTTTATATGATAGTTATTTGTATTAGACTTAGTCTTCCTTTGTCTATCGCTAAACATTTAAAATACCCCTTATCAAATTATTATTAATATCTTTGAATACGCAAGATTGTAATAATAAAGAATACCTTGGGGTTTTGATCTAACATTGAATTTTCCATTAAAAATATTTTTGGTGGCTTTAGAGTCAGTCTATATGTAAAATGCATAAAATCCATCCCAGCGGCTACATCCAACAATTTTTGGTTACTTTAAATCTATAATTTGAGGTGTGACCCTTTTTGAGAGAAGACAGCTTGTGTAGCCTTTATGCAAAACACCAGGAAAAGCAGAAACTTCAATTTGTTCTCTTTATAGATTTGTTTATTCAGAAAGAAGCTTTGAAATAAAAGGCTTTGAAAAGCTGGCAAGCTTGCTGAACAATGAATTGTTATTCTTTGAAGGCATTTTATCTTAAAAATTACAAGAAAACCCGAGTGTGTCTAATGATTAGAACTCTTATTCCTGTGAGAAAATAAATGGAAGAGTTTGAGAAGATTTTTTTTTTGTTGGGGTTTTTTTCCTCCTGGGGCTGCCTGTTGCATTTATGTGGAAGTTTCCTGCTGATTTGACTTTTTATTCTGCTGTGAGACTGATGCCAAGATTTACATGATTGCTGTGGATAGGAACTAGATTTAGCATAAGGAAGATAACTGCTTTTCCCCCAGGGAGAAACAGAAAAGGGAAAGACAGAGTGGGGCACATGGACAACATTATCTGAAGCTATATTCTTGGTCAATTATTTTATTCAGCCTCTATTTTAGATTATGCTGCAACTAATAAAAGGCAGGAAAGCCACTAGCCTCAAACCAAGAACACAGATAAGCAAAGAAACTATTTGTGTTTTAATGCAAATGTCCAACTACAATGGAAACAATATACCGGTTTTATATAGAGCTGACCATAGTGCATCTTGTAGCATATGTGTAATTAAGAAAAACTGTCATTACCATTTGCTAGGTGGAGATTTGCCTTATGTGCAGGGTCCTTCAGCAGAGAGAAAATGGTGATTGTAGAACTGTGCATCATTACAGTTATTTTAGCAATTCATTGTCTGTGTAGTCTTTTGTGCATTCTTTGATTTTGGATTACATGCTATGAACGTTGTAAGATTTTTTTGCTTATAAATTAGCCTTGTGCAACATGAAATCATTTACAGCCAGTTGTCAGACTGTTGTCTTTTGTTAACCTACAGTATCTATGGAAAATGCAATGTTTTGAGATGCTGACATATGTTTGTATCACAAGCAAAGCAAGACTCCACAGTAAGCAGACAATAAATACTGAGGACAGAAGGCAGTTTGAGGGAGTTTAGCACTGAGAGGATATAGGTTTTCAAATGTAATTATTAACAGATCACTTAACAAAATGTTAGTAATTTTTCTAATTAAACCATATATACTGAATAAATTAAAATAAATCCCATAATTAGTCAGTAATTAAATAAATTACAAATAAATATTATCTACTTGGTTTAAAAGTTTAAATCAAGTTTTTGGAAGACAGTATCATATTACCAAGGTAAATATTCTGGAGTTCCTAAACTAGATGTATATAATATAAAAATGGCTTAGAATTCCCATCATTCCCTTTTCCTTCAGTTAGTTGCATGGACAAGTTTATCCTGATATTAAAATCAAATCATCTAAGTAGCATGATTGAGTTTCTGTTTTCACATCTTATTGATTGCAAAGTTATGATTATCTATCCCATGAAATTTAGTTATTAAGGATAACCGATACTTTCATTAAATTGTGCCTGTTGCAGTACTGGTCTTGCTGCTAGAAAATAGCATATTTGAGACTGCAGGTGATAACTGACTACATTTTCAAAGGGTTTTTCTTGGAAAAAAGTGTCATCTTAGGGCCACTGATTGCTTGGTATTTTTGCATATACTAAAGATGACCTTTAGCATCAGTGTTTCTTGAATAAAACTTTTAGCAAAGCCTTTAATTGGGGTATATAGACAAGCTTCCTGGAGTTTAGAGCAATTGGTACTACCCAAAGCCGTAGTGAACCCTCCATTCTACTGAGATGCCCCTGAACACAGAATTATTTTGAAGAGAAACCTAATAACCCGATACGTAGCTACAAAATTACCATGAAGGTTATGGCAGACTCATTAGCGTTAATCTACCTTCCAGAACAATTTATTTTCTTTTCAAAACATGGTATAATGAGACTTGGGTTTACATTTTTTCCCCCTCTTTTAAAATGGAGTGATGACATGGTGCTTCTCTGTTTCAAAACCTCTTATTTATTTTTTACTACTTCCTGCTATGTCGCATCACACTTTTATTTCTCTTTCATGGGGAGGGGAGAGCACTACGGGAAACAACAGGTGCCTTATTTCTCCCCTGTTTTCCATGGTTGCCTAATGAGATTTCTAATAATGAAATTCAGGGCAAAAGGTCTTACCAGGAAATTCAGAGAGTGTGAGTCCAGCTCATGTGAACTATTCTGACCTCCTACAAATCACACGTTGTAGGCCTTTAATCAATAATTCTCCTCTCAGTTCAGAAATCATGCCTCAGGCATACAGGAAAAAAAAAAAAGGCTATTAAAGAATTTAGATGATAGAATATTCCTCCTACCCTACATTAATTCTTCAAAACTGTAATGAATCAAATTTTTTTGAAGTACTTAATATTTTAAATTATCTACCTTCAACATTTGATCACTGGATTCTATGCTTTTATGTGGTAACTAGAAGATCCTCTACTATAAGCTGTTTTCCTTCTATATAGGTATTTATAACTATGACCGAGACAACCTGTCATCTTTGCTATGAAGCTAAATTCAGGGGACTCTGCATATCAAAAAGGTAGACTGTAAGGAATAAAATGTTCGTTCTTCTGTCCAAAATGAAAGAACCTACCTCACAAAATTGACAACACAGAGGAGGATCAGTCTGCAACCTTACACAGGGCTATAACCAAGTTAAAACCTTTAACAGCTCGAGCTTGGGCTTGTCACTGTGAGCTCAAACTGTCACCATATTCATTATGTTCCAACAGGGTTCAGCAGGCTCAGTGCAGAGGCAGAACAAGTTCACATTTATTCCTGCAGAATACCCTACATATGGTAAAGGTGGCTTTAGGACTTCTTTGAGATATAGATGCTTACATAAATTTTCACAATTTCATTTGAAAAATAAAGTCTTTTTTAGTTTTGTAAAGATTTGGAATGATACTGACCTTTGTAACAGGATAACAGGTCACTTTCTTTCCAGTAGTTCTCTGGGCCATTTCATTAACTCATATGGTGCAGTGCAGGACTGGGACAAAACTACCAGCAGCTGACAGCACTTCTTTGCCTCACTTCTTTTCTACAGTTGCAGCACAGGTCAGGGAGGTGACATTATGAAGATGAAAGACAATTCATCAGATTGATCAAAAAGACAAAACGGTGGATACTATTTCCACCCGACAGAAAAACCTGTACAATGAGGGTTTTTTAAAAGCAACCTACTGGACATGATTACAGTCAGCAGTATAACTAGGAGAGCTTTTCTGAAAGGAAAGGAAAAAGTGCCAATAAAAAGGAAACAGTGTATGGAGCTATATATATACACCACATCAGTGGAAACTAGCTAGAAACATAGTGCTTTCCTATCAAATAGGAAAAAAATGTCAAAAATCTTACATATATGTCCAAACTGGATTTCAAATAGAAAAACAGAAGTCTTGCCGACAGCTTCCCAGCTTTCCAGACTGCTGTTGCTTTATTAACTGAATCCTATTGAGCTATTTTTGCAAAACGACAAGCACGTTGCCCCTATACTTAATAACAAAATATAAATAAATATATACTGCAAGGATATTTTCAAGAATATCACTGCATGTGCTTTCATACTGTTTAAAAAATATCTGGAGGGTAAATATGATTTTATAACATATATAATGCCTTCTTGCACTATTACTGTCATCTGTATCAATCACCTATACAATTGGAAATTCAGAGATGTCAAATGATGCTACATCAATTAATTATGTAAATGTCACAGGTCATTGCACATCAGTTTTAGGGCACTCTGTTTTGCTTTGTATGACCAACATACCTTATCTCTGGCAAGAGACTTTGTTTTGACATAGTTTCATTTGACAACTCATCAAATGGCTCTTGATTGCTAGACTACCTCATTTTCCTCTTTCTCTGCCTGGCTGTAGCAGTGCCAGCAGGTCTAACTTTGTCCACTGCCAGGTTCAACTGAGGGACTGATTATTGCACTGATGGAACTGACTGTGCTTCTAAATGCAAGGCATTAATTAATTTCTGATGCTTTAGAAGTATAATAAAATCCAACTAATGCTTATTCAAAGATACATCTACACTGGAAAATCACTGCATAATGAAACATGCTAAAAGCCATATACCCAAGTGCTACTCCGCACAACTGCCCATCAAGTGTTTTTAGTGTATACTTAAGCATGGGTTAGCTTCTGCCAGTTTGAGAGGACTCGTATCCTATTTGTAGTAAAAGTAAAAAAAGCTAGCCAGAGCGTATAAAAATATGCCATGATTTAAGTGTTGCTTACCAATCATCAGTTGCCTAAGCAGTTGTCTAAGCTGTTGGGATCCAGTTTTGCTAGCTCTCTGGAGCTCTTCCCTTAAAACTACCTTGTTCCATGGCACTTCACAAAACCTGACAGTGCTTCAGTTACTGATACACTGAAACCGCTATTTATCATCCTAGCCAATATTGTCTTGATCTTTTTAATACTAAACTGTCTACCTCTGTCCAACCTATTTTATATTTTTTTTGTAGGACCCATCAGTGAAGAACCATCTTTTTCCTTTTTATTTGTACAGGCACTGTACAGCAAATTCCTTGTTCCTGACTGGGGCCCCTATTTATGTCAGTAATACAAACATACAACAGTAGATAAGGGCCAAAGTATTGATTGCAACTGAGTACTATGACTGAAGATCAGGACTGTATTTCTACAGTAAAAATGTCTGTATATCACCCCAAAGATGAAATTATGAATACATCTGCTTTGCCTAAAATAAACATACTTTCTGGATGAGATTTTTCATTAACACTCCACAAGTCAATGTTGTTTATGAGTGTTATCACACACATGCAGCCATTTGTTATAGAATAAACAAAATGAAAGATCTTTTATGCTTCTCTGGGTCAAAAAGCACTGGCAAAGATGTGCTGCAATTCATTACTATGTTACTGGAAATCTAGTTTTCAGAAACACGGACCCTCCTTTCCGGATATATTGTCAAATCACATGGAATTTTATGTCAGACAGCTTATCAAGTTAGTTTTCACTGACTTGAATATATGCTTACGTTTCTTTACAACAGTGTTTTTCATTAAAGGTTGGCAAAACTATTTAACCATATCTTAACTTCTGCACAGTTCTCACTGCTGGGATATTCTGCTAAAACATTTTGATTCTTCAGAACAGTTTTGTATATGATAAGCCCTAATCCACTATCTTTATGCAGCTGGACACAGGACTGAAAAAAAAAAAAGTTACAAAGCCTTGCAGAATTAACAGAATAGTCCTGCATTCATGTTTTCTATGGGTGCATTCACAAACGTTGCTGAAAATTGATTAAACTAACATATTCTACCTTACAGTAAGGATAAGATGAGCACATGGACAGAAGAACTTCCGTGACATCCTGCCTCTTGTTTCTGACTCTTAACTTCCTCTTTCATCATGGTAATGTAAGTGTCGGCAGGGTTATGTGGTGAACTGTATTGGAATACTGCTCCAGTTCTTCACACGATCACACAAACAACAAACCAAATTAAAAGAGGAACACGGGTGAGAATGGGTGTCCACAGTGAAACCTATATTAGCCAGGAGAGTCACTAAAAGAAATGTTTATGCAAACCATATCCTAAGTTAAAATTACGTATCTTAAAGTAAGCTCGGGGATTCTGTAAAAAGGATCTGTACTTGCTCAATTAAAATTGCATTACATTTTAATCAGAAGTTTATTTAGTTAAAAATACTTCTTAGTGCAAACAAGGCTTACAAATAAAAGATAAGGAAAGGATGACCTGGATAAAATCACACTTTTTACATTGGCAAAGTCAATCAGGGAACAGTGTTTAAGAGAGAACTGGCACACTGTTTCTAAAATAAATAAAAAAAAATTAAAAAAAGGTCTGTCACAGGTTTCCTGATCATATAAGAAGTAAAACACATGACAGCGAGCCTGCCACTTGAAAGTGTGGCAGAAATACAAATGACAAAGTTTAAAACAAATAGTAAAAGTGTAAAGCCTTTTGTAGTATTCATTTTAACAGATCACATTACCTCTCCAGTGCAGAGACAGAATCTCCTAACATGTTTCTTTTCCAAACAAAACAGCTATCCAAGTAAAAAGACAGTTGTACTGGTTGACCACAGTTTTCAAGGGGACTGTTGACTTGGCATGTGTCCATTTACATGTGTCTACTTTGAAATGCGTTAGGACTTTTTTTTAGAACTGTTGAACATCCATAATTGACTGTTGAGGTCATTATAGTTCTTGGTGTTCATTTTAGCTACAAAATTAGACCCCAAAGTAATACCCTTTGGTCACCAAAAATCATTGTCACTTTGAAAGAAATAATTTCATGATTTTATCCTCACTTACTTATCTCCTATCTCTTTGACAGCTGTTAAAATATATATGGTTTAAATTACTACACTCAACGCTTCAAGTAGAAAAGCTTTTTTGTGACAGGCATTATACATATGTTATTAACATCATCTCTGACTCACATCCAATCTGTTATTATCTTGTTCAGCAGTTCTTTCTATTTGCTATACCATATTAATAGAGGTATAAAAAAAAATCTTTTCTCTCTTCAACTCACTATCCATTGATAATTTCTTTGCTCTGGAGTGGTCTAGCGTGGTGTCCTGGAAGTTGTCAGAGCCATATGCAATACATGTAGGATGTTCCTGCATCAATATATTCTAGCACCGTAATTCTGGCAGGTCCTCCAATACAAAATCAGTTCTGATTTATGCCTAATACCTTTATACTGTAGCCTCAGAAATGTCTTCCTCCACACTTCCCCAGTTTCCTGACACCTAGTTTCACAGATCTGGTTGTCTTTCTGTTTTTTGCTTTGGACAGCCTCTTTCCACTTCAACCTAAATACAGAATAAAGTATATGTCCATAAATGCTTTTCTCTTTTCCTGTTATTACTGTTACTATTGCAAGCTTGCACATTCAGTAGCATTTTAGAACCTTCTATTCACCTTCCAAGCCATTTCAGCATGTCACAATATTTTTGTTCTTATTTTAATACATTTAGAAAATCAGAACTTCTTTCTTGCATTCAAATGCAAAGCAACAGCAAAGAGAACCTAGCTGTACTTTTAAAAACTCAGAACACCAAAGTCTGATTAGTATTCTGAAAGAAGTCTTTTAAAAAGGGAAATATGGGGAACGTGTACTTTTCTGCACTACAGTACAGTGCACAGGTCTTTGGTGTACTGATGACAGAATCTGCAGATTCCCTTTTAGCTCTCTAGGGAGCCCTACGAATTTCAGATGCAGTAGTCCATGGTTCAATTTCTTGCTGGAATGGATTCTTCACAAGTAGGGATAATCCCTCATTTGATGTTTACTCACTTGGATACATTTCTGTATTCCATAGTGGCCATATCAGGCTTTGCAATGTTTATTTATTCTTGCCAGAATGCACTCCTACATTAGCTGATTTTATTACACTTACATGGTTGAAATGGCACTTTTATTCTATGACCTTCTTTTCATTAGCTTAAAATAACTTTTCAAAACAATTACCTCCAGGCCAATACTTCCCATGTTTGTTCCCAGACTAACAGTCACATCTTTACCATTTTCAGTTTGAAGAGAATGCATTCAGTAGTGCATTCAGTAGCTTTTGAGGATCAGGCTTTCAAATACATATAGATACATTTGCTTTTAAAATATTTATCAATTACAATAGTTTCTTATTCCCATTCAAATTTTTTATTTTTTCCCCTCCTAATTATAAATAAGTAATATATAATAACTCCTCAAACATTGCTTTAAAAAATATTTTGTTTTGAATTTTCTCCTGAAGTTTGTTTCCTCTCTGGTTCTGTTAGAGTTATAAAGTAATTACAGAATCTTTTGACTTGACTCACTATCTGAATTTATTCAATAAAACTAATAATAAGCTCAATATTATATGAATTATGCATAAATTAATATAAATTCTGTATGCATGTATTGATACATTACCTACATTACATAATCATAATTTATATAATAATAAATATATGGTACTATAATATCTCAATTTAAATGTATCTTAATTACATAAAATAGATGTTAACATAATTTTAAATCTATAAAAGCTATATAACTAGCTAAGATTTCAAAAGAATATGCTGTTCTCTAGGTAAATACAGCACGTAGTATAATATATCACACAACATTATATGATTTCATGGTCAATATAACATTTACCAATAATGCAGTTTAAGGAAACAGATTATTGAGCCTGAAAGACAGCAGATGAAGATGGCAGAAGTAGAAAAATTAGCTTTATGCAGACCTTATGCTGTACCACCTTGCCAGCTTGTGTCATGTACTCTTCAGCTACCACTGAATCTCCTGTGAACAATGGAAGATTCAAAATAAATCCAGATCAGAATAAGCCACAGTTCTTACATTAAAAATTTCTTAGTATTCCCTAATGATTGTATTTTGGGTTATCCACTGTTACTGAACTGGCAAATTTAGTATCGGTTAAGAAAGTTGTAAAGCGTTTCCAACATTTTCTTAGCAGACACTGAATCATAGTTTTCAGTTGCTACAGTACCATACAAAAAGTCTATTTAAAATGTATTTCAGCCCAATGCCTGACATAGCAATTTCTCATCTCTCAGCTTCCTAGTAGCAGCGCTATTCTTCGCAGTGCAGAAACAATTCAAATACACAGAGTCACATCAGCATTCTGTTGAGTCCTACATGTTTCAGCAAATAAACCAAGGTGATCTGACATTCCCTGATATAGCTTAATCTTTTTGGATAAATAAAAAGCCAGTAAACTACAGCATTTGCCTTCATTTTACACAACATTGTGGAATTTATTTTAATAAAATGAACTCCAATATCTAATTGATTGGTTTCCAACAGTAATTTAGAGACAGATTTTCAAAGGCATGAAAGCCTATTAAGAACGCATCTAATTGATGTTCAGAAAGAGTTGAGGACTTGATCCTGCATTCACTGCAGTCAGCAGTGAAATTTCCATCGATTTAAATCAGAACAGGTTCATACCAGCAAAGACTAGCTGCTATTTATGCTTTTCACAATATCCCTTCCATAGCTAGAGATCTTGTCCCATTTTTTTTGCACAAATAATCTACACACTTGATGTGAACCGAAAATGCTAAGAGCATATATTCATGTAAAAACAAAAGAAGGAAAAAAATACTGATTTTGTACATACACTTGGTATAACTGACCTTATATTATAAAAAAATAAGTCACATTTGCAAAGAAAGGTAATGAAAGTTTCAGCACTGAAGATGAGTGAACACACTGCAAGTGCCACTCAGTTTTATGGTGCCTCTCTTCACTGAAGTTAATTGGATTATTTATGAGTAAAACAATCAAAATGTTGAATACATAGTCTAGTTTCTAGGTATTTAGAAGTAAATGAGTTTCCTATTGAGTAATTATATATAGAACCATTGCTTTACTTCTGCAAAAGTGAGGAAAATGTTATCAAATATTCAGTTCTATCAAATGATGAAATACATTACCAACAAATGAAACATTGTGATCTTATTCTGCTTTATTTAGTAAAGAATTGTACCTGAGTATTTAAAATGTATTACTGTCTAGGGAATAATTGGCTTTTAAGAGAACTGTCACCGATACACGCAAAGACCAAAAAGCAGCAGTAGTGTTAGCATTCCAAATTAATCTAGATGAAACAGTAAGATAATTAGGTGTAAAAATTCACAGTCTTATGTTCAACACAGTAAAGGATCAATTTCATCTAAAGGCAAGTGGAGTGTACACCGTATCATCTGATCCCAAGTAGTGACCTTCTTGATTCAAATGCAAAATGCCTATTCCTATTGCAGATGGAATTTACCAGGACAAAATGTTCAATAGAAAGCTTACATTTCCAGTGGGGCAGAAAGGTATTTGTCAGTGTCTCATTACAGCTTTGCTACAAACATCTTGGATTTCAATTAACTTTGAGACAGAACAGCAATAATCCGGCATTGACACCACAAACCATTCTGCTCCATTATATATGTGGATTTTTGTTTCATTTGCAATAAGCTATTGTAACATTTCCAAAAGAAAAGCAATAGAAAGAAATGAGATTCCAGTCATTTTAATGTCAGAGATATCACTTAGTGATGTCTGATAACTTTGCACCAGGAGGCGAGGGTGACATCATTTACATTTTTTCCAGCATAAATGAAAAGTGTTGAATCCCTTGAACCTTAAGTGTCCCATCAGTTCTTCTACCCTCACTGTCTCACCTCCTGTTATTAACATAGCATATCCGCTCTGACACTTTTGATCATTTTCTATGTAAAGTAATTCTCCTTCTCAATGGAAATTAATATGAAATTTGCTTTAGTACGTTTCAGGGGTTCAAACAATGGTCCATAGAAATCTATACCCTGTAGAGGTCATCTTTTAACTTTACAAATTTAGAATTTGCAGTCATTTAAAATATTTACTTTAAGTATTATTTGGTATTTAAGAAAACTAGTATGTTCTTCTGAGTTAAACATGGATCTAGGAGTTGGAAGGGCAATTTTTAACCATCCCTTGAATATCTGTGACTGTTTTTGAGTTAACTCCTGTAAAAATCTGGATAATATTTGTCACCCTTAATTTATACCTATGTCATGAGGGTAACTCTATCAGCTTGTGAAATATGGCAGGAGGAAAAGCTCAGAAATCATGCAGGTATGATTCATTGTTAATTTCTTTGTTAGTAAAGAAGTTAGATCTCTGCAATCTAGGCCATGCAGATCTGATTTTAATAACACTCAAAATTCTATCTGTTGTCTTCCATTCAAAAAGCTTCCTTTCAAATACCAATTCACATAGCTTTATCTGTAAGAAATATTGAAACAAATATGGTTAATTTGACACATTAAGAAACACAGACTAAGAGAAAATAAAGCTATGTCTGTAACCTAGGAACCACTGGTGGCAAAACACCACTTTTCCTCCTTCGATACCAAGGCGAAGGAGTCTTAAGAAGTGACTTAAGTCACTTGTCCCCACAATTCCAGAGCAAGGACAAGAGCTGGGAGAATGGTCCCTTCGAAGGGGAACTGTTCTACATACTAGACACAACCTGCTTTCTCTCAGAGAATGAAATTCTAAAATATGTTTGATTTATCAGTAAACATTAAAATGATAAATATAAAATTATTAAATCTAATGGGTCTGTATTTTTTACTTCATCTTGCTAATGGGTCTGTATTTTTTACTTCATCTTGAACTCCAAATAGCTGCTTTAAATATAACATTTGGTCAGTAACCGTCTGCAGACATACACAACAAATTAAGCAGGTATCTAGAATGAATTTTTTTCTCACTCCTGAACTACAGCCACCTTTAGGGTAATGAGTAGCAAGAAAAGATGTAATACTTTATAACTATAGTGAAATGAAAGATAATTTTCCTGATTAATGAGACTATTGCTTAAATAGCGCATACTTCCGCTGACTTTAAAAACACCTGTAAGTACATTTTGCTCCTACATACATATCTGTAAATACGTGTTGGAGCTTGCTAGCATTACTACTAGATGCAATACTAACAAAAATAATGTTGTTTAATTTTTGTCATATCGCTATAAAAAATTAGATTTAACAGGTTAGACCCCTGCTTTGTATATGTAATGCAGAACAAAACCTGCCAAATCAAACATGTAGATTTTTTCAAGAATATCTGAACATACTCTATTTCATGCAACATAAATGCAAGTCCACAGCTATAAACATATATTTAATATTTTATTATAATAAAATTAAAAACATTTAAAAAAATATTTTTCTGCAAGTATAATGTAGTTGAAGAACTGAATTTTTTCAAATTGTTTACTTTTTGCAAAGAAGCACAGTTTGGCTGTAAGCCACTAAAGCTGCAAAAGATTCCAGATTGCTGTTTCACAAGAAGGTGTTGCATGAGAAGAATTACATCAGTTTTTCTTTTTTCTTCCTGTACTCACAGCACCTTAGGGAACACAGACTTGGAAAGATATCCAGAGATCTAGTCCAACCTGCATTAGCAGAATCAGTGTACTTTAACATATAATAGCTGTCTAATCGCCTGTTAAAAATACCCAGATAGAAGAGATTCCAGTAGCAAATTTAACAAAACGAAAACACAAACTGTTTTTCTCTAGGATAAACAGGCTCATATCTTATAAAAGTTTTTCTAACAGAAATGAGAGATTTGACTCCATGGAAAACTGAACGCTGACAGACATCAAGACCTGTGATGACTATGCCTATGGTTAAAAGCATTTATTGGATAAAAATTTGCCAGCAGTAGAGTATCCACTTATACACATACATACCAGCAAAATATGTGGGTATTTCCTTATTTGCAGGAAACTGTATACTTCTCTCAGTCTTTAAAAAACTGAAAGCAGCAGCTATTTAAATTTATATTTAACATTATATAATGTGTGCATTTCATTGTCTTATGTTTTTCTTGAGTTTTAAAATCATGTGTCATGGGAAAGATATACACTTAATTAAATCTATACAAGCTCACACATATATGCTCCATTTACAAGCCTTACAGAAGGCCTTTTGCAATTTTTTCTTTTCCTGTCTTAATACAGATGCACTTACCATTAAAAACTAAATAATTACTTTTTTCGTAATTTTTTTTTAAACAAACTACTTGCACAGATAAGACTGTTTCACAAGAAAACACAACCCAAAACACTTGTCAAATAACAACAGGATATTAATGTGGTCAAATTTTTTTCAAGCCAGGTAGAAAGATCAAATTTATCCTGATTTTAAAAAAATCCAACAAACAGGTTAAGACAATATGATGTGTTAGTGTAGAAAACCAATCTATAAATAAAAGTCTGAATCAAATTCAAATATAGTTTAGCTGCAACAGTCTCCACTGACAGTCAGCCAGATTTTCAAAACAGGTTTTCTTACACAAAAACTTGCAAGATTCACAGGATGTCCCTTACAAGCATTCCAAATTACACAAGGCTTAAACACCACTGTTGGCACATTACTTCTGTGAACAACAAGGATGAAGTTCTATCATATTCTGGTAAATATTCAGCCATAGAAGGGCTACTTCCAGTATGGACCAAGTCTCTGTATTGGGTCATGGAACACATCCCTGTTACCTTGTCCCTTCTCACTGCAGTTGCTCTGCCACTTGTGACGTGCCAGCAGGTGCTTACTATAAACCAGATGGCTGCAGTAATTGTTACAGATTTACTATGCCATCCCCTTTGCGCTCAGGTGTTTTATAAAATACAGCCCAGGAGCTTGTGTTCTGCTAGTAACAAATGCATTGCTAACTATCTACTGCCTTGCAACTTGTGTTAGAAGTACAGATTTATTTAAGTTAAAAAGTAGGTGATATTATGAGAAATTTTTTATATTAAAAATTGCTGTTTATGTGTTTGCTCTATAGTTTAATGCCATGTAATTTTTCAGACCTCCCTCCAACACATTGGCAAGTTTCTTAGCAAAGAACAAGAAAAGGAACAAACTCTACCTTTATTTACTTTGCTATTAGCAGTAAAATGACTCCATGGCACCAGTCTTTATTGACTAGAACTGGCTGATGCTGTGAGTCAGTGACTCAACTAACTCTCAGTAGAATGTGAAAACATGAAAAGTTAACTTTACAGGAGAATAAATATTGCTTTATGTAAAGAAGAACAGAAGCTAGGAATCCTAAACTCTAATCTCTGTGGTCTTGTCACTTGAGTCTTTTTAATTCTCTTATTTGTAATTTTTTTGTAATTTGTAAATTAATATGAAGTACTTGATATGGGTAATTGTTCAACATTTCTAGAGTGAGATAATTTGATGTCACTGGATGGAAAGTGCATTCATTTTTAGCAGAAGTTAGTATTTTAGTGTGCCTTTGATCATATTAATTCTAGTCTAAAATATACTTTAAGATTATATGAGATACTCTTTCTGCTTACATACAGAAAAACAATTGAATTCCTAATGAAAAGTTAAAAAAAATCCCCTGAAAAAGTGAACACTTACTCTCTCCCTATTTATCCTATTAGCTTTTTGGCTAGTAACGCTAACATACTACACACAAAAGGAACTCTATCATCTTTATGCATAGCCAAATATATTCTCCCTTTGATGAATACACAAAACTTCCATGAAGCTAAATGGAAGATAGGTGCACAAACTGAGGGTAGAACATAGCCTGGCATACAACGTATCTGAAAACAGTTCTTTTCGCTGATCTCTTGACAGTTTTCATACTCTCTCTTAAAATCATTAGAACTAGTAAAGGTTTTGGTGCATTATAGGATCCCTTAAGAAGCTCTCATTGCCTCCTCTCTTAACCACATAATAGAAAAAAATGAGAATACCATTCACAGACCACACTGAGGAAGGAGAACTTGCACTGGAATTTTTCAGCTGGTAAACCTATTTTCTGTAATGCTTAGTAGTGAATCACTCTTAAGTGCTTGACCATTCACTAGTGTATGTGTTTTGTACCAAAGGTTACCAGATTGCAAAAGTGTTCTCATCTCGGAAAGGACCATCACCTTATTTTCACACAACAGAAAAAACGTATGTTCATCTAGCAGGAACAGGAAAAGGGGGGGGGGGGGGGGGGTGTGTGTGTGTGTCTAGAAACCTGTATTAGGATTGCAGCAAATTTTCTAAGGGAAAGGCACAGACTATTAAATGATACCAGAAAAGTTCTGCCTTTATATTCTGGGATGAGATCTTCCTGATGATTTCAGCTCCAGTAAGTCTGTAAGATGGACTTTTATTTTCCTGAAATATGAGAAGAAAAAGTAAATTACAATGGAGCCTTAATGGAGAAGGGTATGCTAGCTGCCTTTTCCCAGACTCTCGTACTGCTAGAGAAGACAGCACAGCAGTGGCAGTTACTTGAGGAGGGAACTGCCCTCTCCAGCATAGATCTTGGGCTCCTGCTACAGAACAAATCACTGTTCTCCAGCAGTACAATGAGATGACAAAGCAAGGTAAGGGCCCACTTGCCTTTGCTATCTACCCTTCTTCTGATTCAGGCAGTACGGAAGTCTAATGTTCTCCAAAAGATAGAAATAGAGGCTCTTCTGAATCAAATGATATCTTCTTGTGTTTAGCCTGGATTCTTGCCCATCTGCAGCAGAGACCTGGTGTATTTTTATCATTCCTTTACATGTCTCAAAATAACTTCTCAATAATACACTACTTCTGTTTACACAGGTACACAATCACTTAAATCTGGTGTTCATGTCTTAACCAAGCTGCGTTCATCCTAGACCCAATGCATAGGATGGGTGCATAAAATGCCCCACAACCTGTTTTCCGAGTCCTAGGTATGGAAAGAGCCCATGTCACAGTACGAGTTCTTCACACTCGCAGAAACCATACAAAATTGGGGTTCACTATACCAAAAGATACTGTCACCAGGAAGCTGAGGCTAGAAGGAAACATTCACTTGCAAACACCTACAAACAGTGTGCTTTCTCAAACCTGTCCTCCCACCATATACCTCATGAGCCTTTCAGCTGATGAAAAGTGTATCAGATTATTTAAACTGCTATTACTTGTGAGATCGATGACTGCTAAAAAATCACAAACGCATTTGTGTACAGCATTCTGTCACTGTTTGTGTACTGCTAAACTGATCCAGATAGAGCGATTTGAAAACTACAGCTAGCCTTTACAAAGAAAAAGGGGGAAGTCAGTGCTGCAAAAATTAGCTATTGTAGTTTCTGGGTTCTAAAATGAAGTGTTGAAGATCAATTTCAAAAATCAATTGGCTAAATTCATTACAAACATGAAATACATTCATAATTTTAAATTTAAACTTGAAAAATATTACTGGAAAGCTTCAGATAAAAAATTCATACTTTATGGCCAAACAAGAAGCATATGTAAAGTACAGAAATAAAACACACATTCCTGTTCTGAGGTGCACACATTCCTGCAAGTGTTGTTAGAAAACTCTGGCAAATAAATTCAAAGACAACAGCTGTTCGTGGAAGTTCATTACTATCATCTTCATATTTCCATCTCTGAAGAAAAATGCAACCTCTTCTCTTGCACATCATACAATTTTCTTTGACAGTTTCACTTAGAGTTTCTCTGAATGGTAACACCCATACTCTCGCAAAAGGCACGGGGGTTATTCAATGATCAGAAGCCATCTAGACAACAGACAGTTTTTCTAATTTTTCTTAAGGTGTAGTACGAATCCTGACTCACACAGAAGACTACAGAGGAGTGAATAATCAGTGCTGATTCCTGCAGCAACTGAAGTTCTCCTGGGAGCTACCTCAGCGAAATACCAAGCAACCTGTTCAGTTTATGGTACCTAACTGCATTGCAGCCTGAGAGATCTTGATTGCAAATGCAGTCTTTTTCCAGTGCTCATGAGTGGGATTTTAGACAGACATAAATGTTTGTAGATCCAGTGATTTTAAAGAAATTATTCCAATTTTTAATAGCAGAAATGTAACCCTCTCTGGAGCTGATAGCTACTGTTTCTAAAAACTAAAAATTTCATAGAGTGCTGTGAACATCTGCCTCACTTGAAGCTGTATGAGTTGTCCATATTAATTCCCCTTTGGTTAGCACAAGTTTTGGAAGATCAGCGGTCTGAGGAACCAAGCTCTCCACTGAGAGAGCAGTCAGCACCACCGGCTCAGCAGGTATGAAAAAAAGGGAGAAAAACCTGACGCGTGTTTCCACAGGATACAAGTGGCAATACACTTACTAACTTAGGAAACCGGGGAGCGGCCAAGTCACTACCCGTCGGTACACGTACCAAAACGAGCTGTGCGCCCGCAGTGGCGCCCGACGGGCAGCGCGGGGTGCGCTGGGCACGCCCCGCCCCGGCTCGCGCCCACCGTCAGGCCGCTCGCGCCCACCGTCACGCCCCGTCCCGCCGCCCGCCGAGCTCCCCCTGCCGGCACCCACGCCGAGCAGGGCTAGGGTGGGCAGCTTTGTCCCTAGCCCGACACTGACAGTAAATGAGGCTTTAACGCATTTTATCCTCAGGCCACTGAGGCGGTGATGGCCACCAGCCCGCCCAGCCTACGATCGGCAGTTCAGCCAGTGGGGCGCTGGGCCGCCGCGTGTCACCGCTGGGCCGCTGGCACGCCGGCGGCTGCCCGGCACGGAGCCTCGCTCCCCGGGAACCCACACCGAAGGAGAAAGCGAAGCCCCGCACCGGCGTCCCGCCCGGGCTTGCGCTGCCCGGCACCGCCCGCTCCCTCGGGCGCGGGGCGCAGCGAGGCCGCCCGGCCCCCGCCAGGCGACACCGCGAGACCCCGACACGGCCACTGCCCCCGCGCTGCCGCTCGCTCCCCCCAGACTACAGTTCCCATCATGCAACGCGGCCCGCCCCACACTCACGCGGCAGGGCGCTGGGGCCGGGGCCCTCCCAGCGGGGCGCGCTGCAGGTTGGGCGGCGCTGCTCTGCGCCGCGCGGCGGCGTCTGGGTGCCAGGCCTCTGGCGGCGCCCCGCTGCCGCGTCCCCCTTCGCCCGCGTCCCCCGCGCGAGTTCCTGTCAGATCGCTCTCCCTGACGGCGCGAACGAGCGGGGCGTTGGTGGCTGAGCGCTCCGCGTACTGTACGGGCCACTGTGTACTTCCGCGGTTCCTGTAAGTTCCTGCGCATCCCGCAACGCTTTCGGAGCTGGTGTGATCCTCGGCGCCCGCCGTAGGCTGCCGCTTGTCAGCTGCCGGCGCCTTTGTGAGGCGGCGGAAGCGGGGAAGGGTGCTGCGGCCGAGGGGCGCTTGGAGCGGAAGGCGGTCCCGTTGCCAGGTGCGCGGCTGTCCAGCGGCGGCCGAGCCGCGCCCGTCGCCGCGGTTCCTCCCGGCTCGGCGCCGCCGCCGCCCGGCGGGGACCCCACTGTGTGCGGCCGAGCCCTGTCAAGTGAGGGGCGCGGCAGACAGGGTGGGGCCGCGGGGTGGCCCGTGCCGGGGCTCGGCCCTCAGTAGCTGGGAGAGGGTGGGGTCGGGCACTGGGGCTGTTCGGCGGCGCTGCTGCCTTCGCTGGGGCCTCGGGGCGTGCAGGGTCCCGTCAGGGTGAGGAGCGTTCTGCCGGGCTCCCGCTGGGGTTGGGGTGGGGAGCTTGGTCCCGGCGCACCCGGTTGGCACCGCGCCCCGCTGAAGGTGGGGCGGGCGCCGCTCTCCTCGGGGGTGGCGCCGTCTGAGCCGCTCGGCGGGCCCGGCTCGGCGTTAGAAAGGCGGGTGGGGGGCAGGAATCCGTGGTGTGGTGACAGCGCACCCTCCCAGCGCTGTTTTAAAGCGGCACGGGAATGCCACTTGAAACTGCTGACAGTAAATTTATTTATTGGCACTTAAATGTTTGCAGACAACATGGAGGAATGCATACACTTACCCTGATATATGTACTTTTAAGTATATTGGGGTAGATGTATGAGGCTTACATCATTTTGCATCCTTTCTTGTGCTTAGAAGCAAATGCTTCCAGGTTTTCTTAATTTTGAATTAGTGAACAGCTATATTACTGATGCTTGCTGTAGCATCTTTGTTATCAAGCTTAGTGTAAAAGTATTACAGATCCGTCATCTGTTGTGGAACCACTGCTGTGCTTTCTTTACTGACTTAGATTTGCTTAAAAACACTTCTTTTCACACAGCCCATTTATGCAGTTTTTCATACCTGTGTTCTAAATATTTGTTAAGTTCTGAAGTGTGGGGTTTTTTTCACCTTTTGTTTGTTGTTGACCTTCTTGTCTGTATTTAGTTATGTAGCGAAACTTTGTGTAGAATTTTCACCTTTAAAAGATCCACCATTTTCTTAGTACACAAAACATTTGGAGGGGTGGAAGATAATGCATATACTTTAGAGTTTTTCTGACCGTCGTGCTTGTATTTACTTTGCCTTGCAATTTATAGTAATCCCACTAAATCTTTTAATAAATCTGTATTTTGAATCCTGCAACTCTGTGTGGAAGGATATATAGCTTACATGCTTCTAAGTTATAGCGTGCCAATGTTTAAGCTGTTGAAGTGAAAAGTTAAGGTAGTGTCGGTACTTTTCTTGCTGTTTTCAGTCTCATAGTTAGCTCTGTAGCTGTACCGAATCCTGTGGTAAGATCAGATGACACAGTTTTTGGTGCCTAATGTTTATTTCAAAGCAGTTCCTTTGGTGTCAGAACTACCTTAGGAATGGAGGCTGTCACCATATCATAGTTCTGTTTTAAATCAGTCCCTTTAATATTGAAAATGTGTTAAGTGAAATGTGGACATAGAAATGTGATTTTTCTTTTTCTAAATTATTACTTTAAGACTTTTCAGAGTTCTGTTGTTTGTAAGTTAGGGTAGTTCCTTTAGTAGCTTCTTTAAAAGAAAGCTGCTATCTTTTTTTTTTTTTTTTTAAAAAAGGGGAAAATCCCCAAACCAAACAGTGGTATCTTTTCTGTTGATCAGTATTTCAGCCATGTCTGACAAAAGTGAACTGAAGGCAGAGTTGGAGCGCAAGAAGCAACGCTTGGCTCAAATCAGAGAGGAGAAGAAAAGAAAGGAGGAAGAAAGAAAGAAAAAAGAAGTAAGAAATAATTTTCTCTTAGAAATTTGACTACATGTGTAACTTGCTGAAAATTTAAGGGTAGGTTCTCTTAATCATTTGCTACATGTTATTCAGGGAGTTGTCTGTTTAATGATCAGTTGCTGATGCAAACATAGCACTTTTCTGGTAAGAGCAAACACCTACTGTTTTCTTTATAATTACCCATCTGGTGAGTTAGACTTCTAATTTTTCTTTTAAATCCTATGCTTGCATTAAGTTTGGATTTCTAAAACTAGTGTGTGCATGGGACATCATTAATCAAATCACTGTAAGGTATTACATAAAAGCTCTGCTTAATGAGTTGTGATGTTATTTAGAGAGCTCATTTCTGAAGTGCAGTTCGGAGGATATCCATATGAATTGTCAGACTGTCAGTATTGTTATTGTACAAACAACTTGCTACACTCTTCTGGTCTTTGATTCATCTTTAGTCTGATTTTTGAAATCAAAGCAACACTCAAGGTGTATACGCTACTTGTGTGTCAGACTTCGTTAAGTCTCTTTGCTGAAGTATGTGACAGTCAAGTGTTTTTCCTGAATGCAGATTATACCTCATAAAAGAAACTTCTGCTGGAATGTGTGGTATTTTGGGGTACTTTTTCAAGACTTCTCTGTGGTTTGGTTATCTTGTAGGTGTTCAAAATTAGCGTGTGACTGAAGACTGGGCAGCTGCCAGCTATACGATTCAGACAAAAAGGAGAGGGAAATATTTTAAATTATGAGCCTGTAGGAATGTATCACCTGTATCAGAGATTCCACATATGATACAACAGCTTATCAGTTGAGAACTTGCTCTAAAATTTCAAAATTCCTTTTGTAAAAGGAATTGTGCGATAGATTAGAAGCACAATGTGCAGTCACGTGAGGAGCAGTTAGTCCTTAATCATGGCATAGGGATGGAATAGCTTGGTCTGGATTTTGATGCTTCTGTTAAAGACTTGTATTTGTACCATCAATTTATATTTATAAAAATATTCACTTGCCAATGACTGAGTTGTGAACACCTTAGGCTATGAATTATACTTCTGTAAATGAATGAGCAGTAAAATTAGAAGGGGAAGATAGGGAGTGTTCAAGCATGTTTTACATGTAGAGCTTGTGTTATTTCTGGTTTTGAAGATGAGGATTTTTTTTTTTTTGCATGAAATCTAGGAGGTAATAGCACAACTTAAAGAAAACTACTTAAATGCTCTGTAAACTTGAAGTTACTGCAGAGTTATTTTTTTAAGACTTCCTTTTTTTTTGAAAACCTGAGGTTCAAAAGAAAGCTTTCGCACCAAACAGCATGTTGATGTTTTTGTTTTAAAAAATAACTTAAAGTGCACACATGGGCAATCATTGCTTTACATCTTACACATATTTTCTTAATTGCTACACAGTTGAGTATGTGCTCTGTCTAGCAAGTGTCCTAATACTTTCTTGACCAGAAGGGTGTGTCTTACTGTCATTCTAACTCTAGAGTGTTTTCTCTGACAGTTATTGTCACTTCAAAATTGGAACAATAAAATACTTTTATACACAGATACATAATATGTGTTTTTAAGTCCTTGCATTTTACAGTGCTTAGCATTAGTGTAAAAAAGGTATTCTTGATCTTACGAAGTGGCAGTCATTTTGGCAAATGAGAAGACAATTTTTGCATGTTTATGTCTTTTAAAGACCGTACCAAAGCTACAAAATTTTGTGATTCTTGTCTGCTGATTGCTTTATCTACAGAAAGGACCATCAGAATTACTACAGTCAAATATCTAACTTGTATGATGATAGGTTTCAGTAGCATAAAAAAACCCCTATGAGATCTCAAAAAAAAAAGAAAAGAAACTGTTTTGAATACCTGTTGAATGCTGTAACTTGAGTATGGAATTATTTTTAGACTGATCAGAAGAAAGAAGTTCTTCCTGTGCAAGAAGAATCTGATCTTGAAAAGAAGAGAAGAGAAGCTGAGGCATTACTTCAGAGCATGGGGTTGACACCCGAGTCTCCTGTTGGTAGGATTGTTAATCCTAGTTTGGGAGTTTTTTTGTTTGGGTTTGGTTTTTTTTTTGTGGGCATGGTTTTGGATTTCTTGGAATATTTTTTTTGGGGGGGTGGTTGGTCAGTTTGGTTTTTTTTTTAGGACTGTGGTATTTATATAGCTAGCATGAAAATTCTCTGGCCAGTATTTTGTGATGTGTACATGGTTTTGTACTGTTTCGGTTTGGGTTTTGTACTGTTTTCTCCTGCATGGTCTCTTTTAAATGTCAAGTGATGTGCTTCAGTACACGTTACTAAAGTGTAATTACATTCACTTCTGTCAAAGATAGGTTTTAAACTTAGTGGATTATTTAGTATTTTTTCTTTTTTCTCCTGTTTTCCCTGCACATTATTCTTCTTTATTTTATTCCTTTCTCTTTTTCATAATGCCAGATTTTAATTCCGACATTTTTGTGCAGTTGGTTTGTTTCCTGTGTCTTTTACACCCTAATTTTCCTTATCTCAAATACCTGGCTGACTTTGATGGAATAATAGCAAAGCTAAGAATAAAATTTAACTATCAAGAATGATGATTAATGCCATTCTTGGATGGGTTAGCGTATTGGTTGTTGCTTTTTGCCTTTACCTAGCCACATCTTTCTGGAAGATGAAAGTGAAGAGTGGTAATTCAACTCTGCTTTTTGTCTCTAGCTCTGAAATCAAAGGGGTTTAAAACTTATTTTTCAGTTTGACTCAGTGTTGAAGGTCAATTGCAACTGGTTTGCAAATAAAATAATTTATGTATATGCTAATCTGTGATTCTGTCTTCATAATTGCTTTTGCATAGTCCTCAAGTGTTCAAAAGTGAATGTGGAATAAACAGCATTATAGCTGTTCCCATTCCAACAGCCACAGCAGTCATTTTTAGTAATTTGAACTGTTCGCACAGACTAGAGACTGCATTTGGGTTATTTTGGCACTAGTGCACAGCACTTAAAGTTACCAGGTCTCATCTAGTAGAAACTTTGTTTGGCAGACTAATAGTTGAACACTTTCTTGTGTGAGGTTTTACTAAGGCAGCTGATGAGACTTGCTGAAATGCGTATGGTGGTGGTTGTTGATTATTTTTTTTAAAAAATCTGTGACAGAGAATCTGAAAACTACAGTATAGACAGTCTTTAAAGCAAGTAATTGATAGACTTTGAGTAGCTGTTTGTTGAAAGCTCTTTGAGGTGCTGACACTGAGTCACACCCCTGCAAGTGTTGTTTAATTCTATTAGGCATCTATTTAACCACACCATTCGACGTACACAGATTCACAGGGAATTAATTCTGTTCCTTTTCAAGATACCTAGATCTAATCTGTATCCTAAATCGAGCTAAAATGCCCTACTCACAGTTCTGTGCCTGAGGCACAGGCTGGCTCTGCTGACTGGGTACTGGCAAACTGTGATACTACAGTGATCTTATTCCTGAACTGAAGCTCGCTCACAGCTGACCAGCTTGGTGTGCAGATAGATTGAGCTCGCATTGTCGGTATAGTGGATAGTTTGAGATTAGATTAATTCACAGAAAATCGTACTAAAAATCCCTAAGGCAATTCCTGTAAACTGCCAGAGAGAGGTAGCCCTTATGGGAGAAGGGACCTTACCGATGCGAGTACACTTTTGATACCTACCATACTCGTTATATAAGAAGCCATACGTTAGTGAACCGAAATGACTTCCAGGAAGGTATTATAGTTTCATTCTGTGCTGGGGCTGGTGGAAATTCGCATGGTCTTTTCGTAAGACTCCTGGTCTTTTCCACCTCGCTAATGGGAAGACTCTGTTGAAGGCAGTTTGTCCCAGAAGAGGGCGTTGTAGCATCAAACCGGAGCTCCTGGGGTCCCTTGGCCGGCTGGCTGCTCGCTGGAGCTGCCCGACTTCTCAACAGCAGCAACGCGTTTCTCGCGTCACCTATTCGGTTAAGAAAGGGTGACGTTAAAATCTCATCTTTTCTGATAACGCATAAAAATAATGTAGGAATAAAGGCCTATGGACATTTCCTTTAGTATAGATTATTCAGTAGATAATAATGATAAGCTGAAGAATACATATATGTGCTCTTATATATACACCCATATTTAAATAAAATATAAAATCTATGTGTGTGCATGTATGAATTTGAGATATAACTCTAGATCTATATGAAAATCTCTTCCTGTGGGAGGAATGAATTTTTATTAAATTGAAGAATTCACTGTGATTTTTGTAAATTTAGGGTGGAATTTTTGGCAGCCAGAGCCATGTCTGTTTTGGGACTGGATGGGAACATTCTTCAGAATTTACAGTATACTTGTGATTGTGGGAATTCTGTAGGAACATTGCAGCTCTAAATTCAGAACTTTTCCTTGTCTGACCCCTGACAGAGTAGATACCAATTTATATTTGTAACTTGTGTTCGATTGACTTAAGGATTGCTAAGGAATGAATGTGTTCTATGAATGTTTTATGTATTGCTTGTAATAATATTATAAGGGCCTTCAAAACCCCCCTGATTCTTAAGCATAAACCTAAGTTTCATTAAATAATTAGTTTAACCATTTTGAAAAAGGAAAGTTGAAAGAAATACTGAAATAACTTCGTGTGTGTATCAGATTGCATGATACCATTCACTATTATGTATCAGTTCCAAGAAGCATGTTGCTCTTTGATTGCAGTCGTCATCTACATGTTGAAAATGAACTGACTTCAAAGGAATACAACAGTACTAGACTGTTTGTCTAGTAAAATGAAAGAAAACATGAAAATCCCCCAGAACCCAACACTAGAAACTTTGTTGTACTATGCAGGGTTTATATTGATTTGATTCCAGCTAGAACAAAAATAACAGTATGCTGTATGACAAAGCCACTTTTTTGGTCCATGCTTTGGTGTTTATATATTTTGAAACAAAAATGCCTGTTAAATACATTCAGTGTCTAATTTTTAAGAAAAACTGATGTCAAAGCTACATTAACCACTGTCTTCCTTTTAAGTTTAAGCAACATGATTTAGTGGAAATTACCCTTTGAAAATGGATGCCATCGTTTGTCAGAAGTTCAGTTTAAAAATATATTTTCAATTCATTTTTCTTAAACGTCTTTCCCTCCATGTCTTTTTTTTTTTTTTTTTTTTTACACTCTAGATGCATAAATGCCAAACAATTGCATGGAAGTCCAGCATGATTTGTTAACATTGTCTTTTCCCCTCTCTTTCTACTGTTCATTTTCATCCATGTATTTTTTGTTTGCCATTGCTTTTTTTTAATACTTCATGTTAAATTCATTTGAAAACATCCTAAGCTGTGCAACCTCTGCGAGTAGTAACAGCGGATACCTGTCTGTTTCACTATTTAGTCCCTCCTCCTACCTCTCCATCTTCCAAATCTGTGAGTACACCAAGTGAGGCTGGAAGCCAGGACTCTGGTGATGGCGCCGTTGGATCTAGGTATGTCACTTTCCTTGTCATAGTCCTTTGCTTAATACTTGTATTCTGAATAATTAAGCTTTAGAAGAAATCAAGGTAATTACTTAATTATAATAATATGAAGTTACAGTGTTACTTAATCTGTGAACAGTGATTGTTTTACAGAAGTATTTTACTTTAAAATTCAAAATGCAACTACGCTTCCTAATTTGAAATTGCCAACATGAACGTAGAGTTGTTTAAACTTGCAAATTTAAAATAAAATTATTCTGAATGTCTTGTGGTAATGTTCTTGTAAGCATGAATGTCTCAGGACAATAGAAAACTGGAAAAATCCAACTTTGGCGCTCTTCCTAGCCTCTTCTAAAGGAGGGTGTGTACGGATGATAGGCTATCTCCTTTTCCCCCCTCTATATAGTTGGCCTAAGAGAAGATACTGTCTACAAACTGCATTGCTTGTAATTTTATGCTTTTCGTTACTTAGAACAGTATTTCTCATTATTTCACTCAGCCTCTTTCATTTGGCCATGTTGGTACAGCCACAGGTTGTTGGGGTTGTTTTTTCAGTTCTAGTACTTGCCACATCTATTTTGTCTTTTTTGTGTGTGCATGGCAGTTGGAGAAATGCTGCTTTAAAAAGAGTCAGATAAATATTTCTGTTAAACTAGGAATTCCAAATGGCAATATATGGGTGATAGGTGGGAAACACTACTTCCAAAGGGTATTTCTGCCATTTCCCATGTACAGTCTGCAAATAAGAGCAGTATTTGCATATCAATATTGGTAACGTACATTTTCTTGGCAAATTAAGTTCACGCAGCTACAATTTACTGAGTATGCATTATGGATGAAGTTTAGTTAGAGCACAGTAACTAAAGCAGTTATCAGTACTTTTGTGCTTACATGAGTAGTTTTGGAGAAAGAGTGTATACTTGCACCTCTCTGAAACATCTTTTAAAAAGACTGTAGTAATGTCTTGTATGCATGTGGATTACGCATGCATAACTATATAGAACCTTAATCTGAAAATAAATCAGTGACTTAATGACCTGACCAAAGGTTGCAAGGTACCTATTTCTAAGTAGCAACCATTAAGTTAAAACAGAGAAGACATCAGGCAATGAACCCAAACTTTCTTTTTCTTTCTTTTTTTTTAACAGTGCCCTATCTTGTGCATAGCTTATTCATTACACAATGGAAGTTCACCTGTCATGTTAATAAAGAACCAATGTAATTGTTTGTTAACTGAGTAACAAGCAAGCTTTATGTTATTTTAAATCTGTGGTTATTGCTTATTAAATTGTTATCATATGTCTAGAAGAAAAAGCAGGAAATTATTTGTTGATGACTTTTTAAAAAATAATTTATTTCCATTCATATATAATTTAAATTTAATATGAAACTATGTCTGTAGGCCACATATCTGTAATTGAAAGTCGTGTTGCATATGGAATTTATCTGCCTCAGGTGTACTGTGCTCTCCGATTGTATGTTCCTAGGACACAGTAACATAATGTTCTATGCATACACTTTCTTAGGAAGCCTTGAGAAAACTGGTATCCTAAGCCTCTATAGCTTCCTGTGTCTGTAAACTTTAAAACCACGTCTGTCTCTTGACAATTTCTCAGATGTGGAAGCATAAAAAGATTGTGGTCTTGAACATGTGGAGGTGTGAATGTATAGCTAAATTGAAGGCGATAGAGTCACTGTTAAGAGTCTCCCTTGCTTATTTTCCAGCCAGTGGCTAACATTCTCTTCTCCCAGTAGTACAAGTTTGTACAGCATTCCTAATGTACATATATACTTGAACCTGAAAGTTAATGGCAAAAGTTGGACTGTGTGATATCCCCTTAGCATTATACCTGGCATTTCACAGGTGGCTTTAATATAAATGAGATGTTTTAGAAAGCCCAGGTTGTTCCACCAGTATGCTTGATAATCTTAAAACAAACCCTTTCATATTAGCATATTGTTTCAGGTCTTTTTTTTTTTTTTTTTTTTTTTTTTCCCATCTGTGGCTATTTGTTCTCTAGTGATGCTGCAAATATACAGACTGTCTGCTCTGTTAGCTTAGTCTTTTCTCCTCTGTGATGCTGAATCTTGCTGGTAACTTTACTTATTTAGTAATTAGAGCAGTGTTCAAACTGTGTTCCTGCTGTTACTTCCGCCTGTCTTTATTTTCATCAGTACAGATTTTTTGTTCCCAGTTTGATACTGTTCTTTCTTCCTTTTTGTCAGTTAAAGGTATAGATACAAGACTGGAAATTAATACAGTTGATTTTGGTTATGTGGATGCTTCACAGAATTAGTTTAAATACCAAAAATACTTTTTAGAGTTATAGGAAGTTTTAGGAATATGCTTGGATACAGAGAAGTTTGGGCATGCGTAGAAGAATAGGAACTTATATTCATTGAAGCTTGTATATAAATTAATTTAACTTAAGGCATGACAAATAACTGGAAGGCAAAAGGAACAGTATTTTACATCATTTTGGTACACATATAATAGGTACATTTTATCTCAGGATCTTACGTTTATTCTAAAATAACATCTCTGAGAAACATTTAACTGTATATGCTGTACTGCTTGTTGATTTGAACGATTTTTGAAAGGCATACTATCCCTGGTACCACTGAAGCAACTGTTGAAAGTTAAAAGAATGCTTTGAAAGCAGGAAAGCTACCTCAGTAAGAGCTAGGTTTTAAGCAGGCACAAAACTTGGAACCTCTTAAATTTGTAGCCCTTTTCTCCAAGTTTGTCTCAAGTGTATTGAAGAAGTTGAGAAAATGTTTGACAGGTGGTGTGGTAATGATGCAGCATTTGGATCTGTAGATAAGTCATCCTTTGCAGAACAACATGAAGGTAGAGGTGGTGGTGATTTGGGTGTTGCCTTTCTTTTTCTTTTTTTTTAATGGATGATTGAACAACATAGGAGCGATACCCAGCTTGAAGTCTCAGGCACCAAATTAAACTCCAAGCTTAAATTTATTTGGTCAAGAAAAATAGCAGAGACCTAAAGAATAAGTACACTCAAAGTAATTAACTTTATGGTAAAATGCTGTTTTCTGATAAGGAAAAGATATGGAAAGGTTTTAGAGGGTTAGGTGTTGCGCTACTGTTGTGGATGCGATAGCAGTTTGTAGAATGATTTTCTAAATATGAATACAGTGGATTTGTAATTCTTAATTAAACTATAATTAATGATTCTGCTGAAGCATACTTTCTACAAGAACAAGGTAGTGCATGACACATCTGTATTTATGAGCTTTTTTGGCATTGCCTGTACATTTTTGAGATCAATTTTACCTTTAGAAATTCTGCACCTGGTTTATAAGAACATTACCGTGTATGGGATAGAAATGTAAAATTACCTTTTATTGACTTATAGTAAATATTACATATTCCTTATTTTTTTAATGTGTTATAAAGTATGATTTTAAACCAAAAAATAATAGCACCTAAGAACTTCAGAAAAAACATGCATGCTCTTCTGTTAATCCCTCTTACAAGCTTGTGTTAAAATTCTGCCTAAGACTAAATGAAAACTTGTGGGGAAGGGGTGAAGGCTAAAAATCAAAGGAGAGGGAAGATTTATTTCCCCTTCCATATTTCTTGTGATACAGAAGAAACTTGGAATGGATCTTTTCTGTTCATTATTCCACATGACTTTGAAACGTGTTATTAATATGAAGCCCACTATTTCTGAGAGATTTAAATATCTTAAATGGACTTTGCTCTAAATCAGATGACACTTACAAGCCCAAGGCAGTGCTTAACCCATAATTACTGCAGTGTCACGTCTTGGAAACTCTAGCAGTTCTGTATCCCAGTGGAAATGCATTTTTGCCCTGCTACCAAAAGGCTTATGTGTTGACTCATTTCCTTTACCAATATGACAGTTTCCTCCACGTATTTACTGCTCTGGGCAAGATTGCATTACGTTAACAAATCTGTCTTCATATGACATGAACAAATCTGAACTGATTTTAAAAGGGATTTGAAGTTTTTAATGGTTCTTGTCAGTATTTAAAATATTTTCATTTGCCTCTCATAAAGGTTACATTTGTTTGCAGATCTTCAACTTTCAATCTTTAAAATAGTTTAATTCTTTTCTAATAGCTCTGAATTCTGTGTTTGCTTTTTAACTTTTGTATTTACTGCATGTATTATTGCACTGAATGTTTGCTGAATTTCCCTTAACTGATGTTACATTGCTTTGTTTCTTGTGAACAATGAAATAACTATAAGCTTACTGTAACTCTAGCATTTCATAGTGTGTATTTGCTTCACTAATCTCTGGCCTTTTTTGCTAATGCTGCATGATTGTTCAACCTGGGGTATCAGGACGCTGCATTGGGATACTGATCCATCAGTTCTTCAGCTTCACTCTGATTCCGATCTGGGGTATTGCATAGATTTCTTATATTCCCTCTTTCATGTACTTATGGATAATAAGTATAAGAGCTTATTTTTTCATGAAGACTTCAAGTTGTTGTTAAGAAACTGTTCTGTAAGTAACAGAAATTCACTATCCCTAGACTTAGTGCGGTTTGCTTGCAATAGGAAATTTTACAATGTACATAAGATGCTTATGTCTAGTAACAAAACATACCTATTCATGTTTTTCTTTGAGTGTCTTTGACAAAATATAAACTTTAAAAAGTCATTTATTTAAAATAAAAAGCTTAGATTAACTGTATTTTAAAAGTGATCCCTATCTTTTCTTGTGAATATGCTTATAAAAGCTGTAGCTCATTGTAAGCATGTACTAAAACCCATATCATGCTAAAAGAATTATGATTCAGCCCACCAAAATCTTTCAAAGGGGGTTACTCTTTTTCTTTTGCTTTTATCTTAGGAGTGGGGTGGATAATAAAAAGAAAATTAATTGGTTCATTGTAATATTACTATAGTACATACTTAAATTAGCTCTTTATAGGAAGCTGCAATGGCTGAATTAATGTGTGGTTTTTGGAAGTACATTATACATTGTAGTTTGATACTGGCTATAACTGCGTTTATAGGATCTTCTGTAAGCTAAGGTCAGAAAGCTCAGAGATTTTCAGTATTGTATTCTGGAGTAAAGTGTTATGGATAAATCACTTGACGGTGTGTGGGTTTCAGGTTAGACTTGCAGTTCTGCATTCTCAGTAGTATCTCAGAGGTAGACAAAAAAGGGCAGCAAAGTTAAAAGGGCTAGGACATGCTTTTTCCTGCTGAATAACTAAGCTGTTCTTAAACTTTAAAATCATAGAACTGTGCTTACAAACGAGACTCTCGTGAGCAGATCTGTTCCATTGAAAATAAGGATGTGTCATATATGTAGCAGTACTCTTGTCAACCACAAAGAGAAAACTTGAAAATTATACCTTATAATCCAGATATTTGTATATATATCCACATCTTTCTTTTTGTTGCAAATGTATAAATAGCTGCTGATTTTGGATAATAATGATAACAAAATATGAGTCACAATCACATGACTTCTTCAGAGTAAAGTTTTTACTGGATTTAAATTTGACTAAGAAGTGCTGTGACATGATGACTTGGGTATTGTTCTAGGCAAAATGTGAAGTAATTCATAAAGCTAAGTGCTTTTTCTGACTTGTCTATTAATTTTATTTAGACGCGGACCTGTTAAACTCGGAATGGCCAAAATTACACAAGTTGACTTTCCTCCTCGAGAAATTGTTACATATACAAAGGAGACACAAACACCTGTTATGACTCAGCCAAAAGAAGGTGAATGGTTAACTTCTTACTACCAAAGTTATTTTTCTTTTCTTTTATTATAATAGTGCTGACTGTCTCATTTAGAACCAGCACCTGTGATCTTGAAACTTAATGAGGTAAATGAAAGTTGATATGTGAGGTAATTGAGCTAATTGATATAAATTCTATTATTAAATTCATGTTACTGTGATTCTGCATCTCGTTTAACATTACTCTTATTACTAATACATGGTATTTTCTTACTCCTAGTAAACATTCAGATTAGACATAGAGTTGCTTAATTAGCTGACAACTGATAAAAGTGGGATATATATTGTATTTATGACACTTCAGAATCCACACACAACTTAACTTGAAGGCTGTGTATCCTTACAAAAAACTTAGCAGTTACTCCCCAGCCCTTCTTAAGAATCTGAGGTTTTGTACCTGGAGCTTTTACATTGAGTATAATAGAAGGAACTAATTTCCTTATTAACCTGTGCAGTTTCTGTTCTCAGCAATTGAACCTATGCTTTCTTTCAGTCATGACTTGTTTGCTTTTTGGGAAAGAATTTTTTCCAAAGAAAACAGTTGGTTAATGAATTTGCTTTTTGATGTTGAAACGCTTTAATTTAGCTCCAAATGAAAATACTGATCTTGACCTGTTTGCATTGTACAACAAAATCTCGTAGTTATTTAATAAGACTGACTGAGTATGTGTCTTTGCTAAAAATTTTAGGACTGAATTCTACATTCATAGTTTTGCATTTTCCTGCTCTTTGGTATGTGAACTTTTGGGTGTTTATGCAAGGAAATAAAAACACTTTTTAAAACAAAAAGGGAATACTCAACTGAAAACTTATGCTGGTGTTTCTAGAAACTTCATAATTTCCTGAAAGTGTAATACAAATGATACAGAGTGTGAAGTGTATTACAAATGATGCATCGTTGTTGCTCTAATCTACATCAGTATGCCACTCTTGTCTGAAGTCTTGAAGTCACTTTGGCAAGTTTAATTAGATGCAAAGGACTGTGAATGAGTTCAAATGGGGAGGGAAAAGAAAGGAAGTAAATTGCAATAATTGTGTTGAGAAGTTTCTTCCCTTCTTATCTTTGGATATCCAGTATAAGGGACCTGTGTGTCTTCAGAACACAAACCAGATCTTTCAAACTTCATTATTCAGTGATCCAGAATAACAGAGGATATGCGTTTTCTTTGACTGTTGCTCCCTCCTTCATTTTGTCTATATCCCTGCGCAGACAGGCATTTGGGATTTTCCTGCTTTCATTTCTCCAGTGCCCTTTTCAGCTTTCTGATCCCTCAGGTTTTTTTCCTGCTCTCTGTCAGGTTCATGGAATCTGAAGAGTTAATTTGTAGTTCATGTGCTTAAAGAGTTTTACTTCTACTGCCTGCTGTCAGTGGAAATTGCCTGTGATTGTATGATCTTAGTTTCACGTTCAGGTTTACTATAGTGGAGTTGTAAAGATGGGTCATCTGTATGTATTTCTGCATTTACCAGAAAGCTCTCAATACAGATGTTGTCTCCTGATCTATTCCACCTTAAAAATACTGTTTTCTTGAAGGCCCGTGCCATTTATTTTATATATGTGTACTTCACAGAAGTCACAGATGCTTTTTCATCATTTCAGTGTTGGGGGTCTTTTTAAGGTCTGTTTTAAAGAGTACCTAAACACATTCGTAATTAAGTTCCATGTTCACAGTTTATGGTGACATCTGAAATAGGATGTAGGTGTAAAAAAAAAATTATGCTTCCTTCAAAAAGAAAGGAGTCACTAGGTGGGAGATTTTGATTCTGGGAAGAAAATTTTGAAGTCTTTAAAACAATTGACAAAAGCAATATGCTGAATTTTCACAGAGTGCAATTAGATAAAATTAGAATATAATTTATCTCATTGATTCTTATTCTTACAATCTGAGTTGTGGTTTTAATTTATTTTAGTGAGTATACTGTAAACTAAAGATAATCTTACCAAGTACACTTGAAAGTTGAGCTTGCAACTGAATTTACACATGCAAATAATCTTCAGTAATTCCCTTGTATAGCAACAAGTTGCATCTCAGCTAGGTTAGATCCAGTGTGCCTTTCTTGTAAAATGGACTGAACCTTTCTTAATTATTGTAACTTGACATTTTATAAGGCTGTTGGAGCTGTGCTTTTGAACAAAGGAAAATAGAAGCAGTTTTATTAGATATGCTGTGCAGTCATTCTGCAGGTTTAGGTCCACTTGTGCTGTAGGTTCAATTGTGCTCATTTGGGGGACGGACGCACACCTCATCACAATAAAACACCAAACTAAAAATACAGTTACCTTTGTTCCACTTGTAACCACAAACCATTGTGGCATACATTTATTGTAAGCTGAATTGGGAAACATTCAAACTACAACCAATCTGTCTCATGGAACAGATAGGAGGTAGGAGTAAACTAGTTTTAAACTAAAACAGTTCCTAATTGTCATGGAAACAATTATGGCAACACAGAGTGAGTTACATAGGGGAGATTTCATATCCCCAACTTAAAGTTGGCCTTTGGGGATGCTGATTTTGGATTTGGTGTAACAAACAGTTGAATTTAAATCATGTGTACCTTTTACCTGAACACTCTTGGTTTTAAAATGCAAAGGTCACTTATATCAGAAGTTGATAGAAAAGACTGCATTCAGTAGTTGAGAAATCCAAACCAGGAAAATTCCTTAGTTAGAGGAGTGAGGTAGACTTAAGTTTATATGTTCAGGCTTTCGTATAGTGCGGACATATTGCACCATTCTAGTCAATATTCAAATATGAAGTAACTCGCCTCACCCTGTCTTGCAGATACAAGCTTCTTGGCTGCAACTGAAGAGCCAGTGGTTGTCTCCATTTGTAATGAAAGAATGATGCAGCCCTAGATGCTAGAGCTAGAATGTGACCTCAGTGCTAATCGCAATATAGCCTCTTTATGTTAAGACAAAAAGTATCACTGCTGGAATTGTATGACTTTTTTACGTATCTTCACCCCCACCCCTTTGAAGTGTTGTATCCAAAGTAGTAGATAGGCCTTGTCTTTTTCTTAGGCTATGCTCAGCTCTTAAATTTGAAATGTGACAGATTCTTTAGGAGATGGAGGCATTTACAGCAGTTCTCACAACTTCCTTTTTTTTTTTTTTACTGCAGTACTAATGACCTGCAAGTATTTGAGAAACTGCTTGTCTTAGGCAATGGATTCTTTTTGTAATATTGTAAAACAATAGAGTCAGGATCTCGTAGAAATCAGTTCCGTTCTGGTTAGAGATTGAGTCATTTTTAGAGTGCTAAGTCTTTTGCCACAGGAAGTCATTCAGTGTATTCTGAACAGTATGGAATATTAAATTTCCCTATTAATTGAAGTTAATAAATGTGTTTCACAGTTCTTATAATAAGGTGCCGATATCCAAAGTAGACTTAGAAGGTAAAACTGCAATACTTGTTTTACATACTTTTTGTATGATGCGTGTAACCCACAGCTGTTCTTTCCTTGAGGTCCCATACAAAAGCCTAAGGATGTAGCAAAGAGATGCAGTACGAAGTGGTGTCAGGGTGGCAGTCTTGTGCTTTCAAACTTCTTGCTTTGATGAAAATACTGACACATATCTGTCTTCAGTACTCCCCCCGGCCTTGACACATACATATTCTTGGGTTTTTTCCTCCAGACTTTTCAATAGCTGTAGTCTTCTAACCCTTTTGTTCTCTATTTATTATGTAAAAGAAATTAAATAATGAAATGGTTCATTGTTCAGAGCAATACAACAGAGAAAATATGCCCAGGTTTTTTCTTTTCTTGTTCTCTTAGCACATTCTGTTACTCAGTTTTGGGATTTTGTCATTCTGTGATACAGTGGTGATGGCAGTCTTTTTTGTTCAGGAATCAAATTTATTTTGGCTTGGTAAGTGCTGTGCCATACTCAGTGCTGTTCTCCCATACTTTATAACTAATAAACCTAAGCATTAATGCCTCTGTGCTGTTACTACACTTCAATAACTTTTGTCGCCATCATAACATCCTGTGATTAGGCTGCTCCATTCCCTAGCATCCTTGTTCTGCCATCCCCTTTTCCTACTATCTAAATGCATTTCTCAGTTGCTGTGATGCTATATGTAACACTGCTCCCTGTTTCACTCATTGTCCAATTTTGGTGGACATGGTTTTTTAGTTACTGTGGTCAACTGGTTATTGGGTTTGTTATTTAGCCTCTATTTGGCATGCTGTATCAGGCAGCAGATTTTCAGATCTACTCTCTGAAAGTACACTTGAAATTGCGTTCTCTTTGTACCTCATTTCTTTCTAGCAGACAGCAGAAGCAGTATTAGTAACAGTGATGCAATTCAGACGTGAACTCTGCTATGTATCTTAATGTTCTGCAGACTCGGTGTTGGTCACCACGCAGAGTACTATAATCATTGATGCTAATTTTTTTTTCTTATCTCTACTTCTTGTTATACTCTTCTGCACTATACTGTTCAATCTCTTCCTTTGTGATTTGTTAACATACTGTTCAAATTCACATGGAAAGAAATTGGTCACCAGTATGCTGAGTAAAGATGTGTTATGGAGTCCTTGAAGTAGTTAATCCAAAGACAGGCATATAGGGGAATGTGTTTCTGCTCAGCTGTCACAATTAAGGCTCTTCCTGGGCTAACAGGATACTTGTTTAGCACTGCTGTACAATATTGTGCATGTGCAATCACAACTAACTGCAGACAGTATTACTGAATTAGCTCTACTCTTTGAGGAACTAATGTCTGGTAGGGTCTCCAAGACACAGAATGAAAATATTAAGCATTTTTGTCCTTTTAATTCTGGACTTGAGTAATAACAATTTGGTGTACAGGATTGGCTTCTTGGATGTTGTTGCAGTAAATGCAGTGCTTTTCCATTTTAATAATTTAAAAAGAAAAATGGCCTCTTATATATTATCCTGTACATACCTTAAATACACAGTGAAATATAGATGGGAAAATGTGATATGAAGACATTTGGCTTAACAAAAGCCACCCATTTCACAGATGATTTAACTTTGATTAACCTACTCTGCAGCAACAGATTACGCAGACAACAGCAACTTCACTCTAGTGTTATTGCGAGGTGCAGTCTAATTTACAGTACTGCTTTTCTTTCTGTCTTGGAAAAAATACATCACAATTTTGATGTTAAAGCAAAAAAATAAGTCGTTCGTTAAACCTTTTTAGCATTCATTGACAAATTTGTCACTATTAAAGTAGCTGCTATTTTTATGTAATCCTTACTGCTCAGTTTATAACGTTAGATCCCCTGTTCACCTGTCAGAAGGAACATGGAGTTAGTTGCTTAGCATATCATAATGAATATTCATCATACATTGATGTGACATAGAGTCCCATTTCCTGTCTTTGTGGCCTTATGATTTTTCTATGTCTTAGCAGCCTTTATTTAAATGAGAAATTGTATTTGTGTACTGACAATTGAAGTGGCATAAAATGTCAGTGGGTACAGTCAATAACGAATAAGGAGGATGAAGTTAGGCAGTGCCTTTAAGGTTTCCAAATTTATGTACCTGACTTGAAATAAATGCAGTACACACGACTGGATCATGGGTTCTTGACTTAGTAGATGTGGAACTGTTACAGCAATAGTATGTCAAATCTTGCAGCATTTGCTGGGTAATATATTATTGTTATGCCAATTCCTTGCAAATACCAGCACCTGGCCTGTTACGAAATAAATTCAAGATAAAGGAGAGACACAAGGAGTAATTAAGACAAAAATTTCCTACTTCTTTTGTTTTCCAAAAGCTTCGTGCTGCCTTTTTTGTTTGTAAACTTCTGTGAGAAAGCATCCTAGTTTTGAATAATGAGGTCAAGAACTTGTATAGGTGGGGGGTTTTTTGTTTTGTGTTATTTGGTCTCAGTTGGTTTTTTTTTTCCTCCAGATCCCTTAATGATGAAGTTTGCATATGACTCTTCTTTAGAGGGAAGGTTTTAGGTTTATGTAGTTACAGATAAATCACAGTGAGATGACATGTTCAATTTCAAGTCTGATACTTTGAGAATATTAAAATAAGTGCTGTATCCTGCATTTAAATGCAGTAATATAAGCTGGCTGTATGCAGTGAAAGTACTATGAAGGAATTTAGAGCGCTGTATAATATATGCCATTTATGTTTCAAACATTAAAAGGCAGGAGCAATCAACTATATGATTTTTTGAATAAAATATGTAGATTAGGAGGTCACTTAGCACTAAGGGGCTGACCATCTGCATTTGAAAAGAATTTGACTCCTGTCACTGAAAATGGTACTTAGAATCAGTGTAGTATGACTAATGGGGGATTGGGCTGAAATTTCTAATTTGGGACTTCCCAAGCTAGAATAATGTACCCAGGGTGACCCAAAACCAAATTTCTAAATTTGAAGGCATCGTTTAAATCTGCAGGATTGATTGGCATGGCATGCAAGAGGAGGGGTTTTATCCAAGTGGCTGTAATGTGAATATGTGGTCCTGTATTTGTTGTTCGCAAAATCATGTGTGTTAACTCATATTACATTTTTTAATTAATCAGTGTTTACACCTATAGTGATTTGACATTAAGAATTCCATTCCATTCTTTATTGGAATTGCTACAAGTTATACAGTTTTCAGATTACTAGTCCGCTGTACATGTGAATCCATCTAAAAAGGAGCAGTGTCTTTCTGTTTCTCTGCATGATTATTTTGCCAAAAAAGCTTTCATTTTTTTTTTAAGTAGCACAAAAGCTGTAATTGGCATGCTTTGTAAGGAAGTGTCAATGTGCAAGAGAGTGGAGATCACTAAGAATTCTTTTACGCGTTCTTTCCCCTTTGCACCACCGCCTCCTCAGCAGGGTCACTGAGATCACTAGCTTTTCTTGAAATGGCCATTTTCACTGGCAGGTGCATTATACCCTGTATTTTCAGATTGTTTTTCCATTCTGAATGTTTGGCAGGTTGATTGCTCTGGCTGCATTGACGGAGAAAGGGCTGACAAATGCGGTTGGGCTGGCTGAAAAGACAGTGATTACTGTTTTCCTTTGTGGCTGATTGAGGCCCTTGAAAGGAAAGATTTTAACCTTCACCATTTGGTTCAAAAGTATGAGCATATATTGAAATCATTCATGCCACTTATCCTAGTTCTGTAAACTTGTCAGAACGTAAAAATCGCTCAATTTCAAGTAATGTAGGATTGGCATACGTCATTATCATTTTGATTAAGTTGGAGTTTGTATTATTGTGTGCATTATACAGTGTCATTTAAAGCTTTCTTTCCTGCAGGTACAGTTATATTTTTATTGCCTATACTATGGAGTTAGAAAGATTTTCAGACCTCTTTAAACCTATCACTATGTGTGTGGTTTGGCAGCTGGTAGGGCCTACAAGCTGTATTTTGTTTGCAGGGTAAAGGCTTGTCTGTAGACCTCCTGGAGTGCTGGTAATTGCACAGGCTTGCCATTGGGGAAAGACGTGATTGGAAGCAGTCAGGCAGAAAAATGTTGTGCCATCCCGTTGCCACCTCATAGCAGAGAGACAATCCTAGCAGTACCATCTGGTTGTTGCTATCTAGTCAGCTGGCCTCACTGCTGGGACCATGGCTTGGCAGCTGGTTCCCATCTCTCGACCACCCCCCCTTCCCCCCCTCTTTTCTTTTTTTTGGTGTGCGTGTGTGTGTTTTTATTTTTTTTTTTACTTTTGTTATATAACTTTGAACGTGGGTCAGGGAGAAGACTGCAACAAACAAGCCTAGTCCCTGTTGCATACTGTCTCATTACTTGTGATGAGGCATGCAGCAAACTCCTGCTGCCATTCCCTTATAAACAGATGACATAGCTGTTTAACCAATAAAAATAGTCTTTTCAGAAGCTTATTCTAGAAAGTAGGTGAAGAAAGACCAGGAAATGCATATTCCACAACACCAAGTAATTTAAAGTTATTTTCTGGTTTACAGTATTCAAAGAATAAAATGTAGAAATGCAGAAAGTGCTGTAAACCTTGTCAGTATTCGCGAACATTAACATTTTATGCTATTCATTGCAATTAGGGAAAACACATTTTGCTATAAAGGTCTCATTGCCAAACATGATACAGGTAATGAGACTTGCATTTAGAATGACAGAAAAAATGTAATCTCCCAGCTATTATCTTTAGCAAAATTTGCCTCTTGGAATAGCAACCTGAAAGCTAATGTAAGCCATCTTCATGCCATGTGAAGACCCATTAGACTGATGGTTTCAGATCGCAAGTAAGCAGCTGCTCTGTAGACTATTTTAGACATTTGATTTTTCTTTATTCTACAGCATTAACGTGTCAGTATGTTACACAGAACATGCATCCACCACATGGTTTTGTGTGGAATCATAAATGCTTGTAAGAGATTTCCACTTTGGATTCTTTACAATTTCTTATGCATCTTATTTCAGTTTATACAAGTACATAATTTAGTGCAACTAAATGCCAGGTGTAGAGAGTGTTCCAATGATCTTTTCGTTTGAGGTAATGTTATCCTGGGGGCTACATTTTACAAATGTAACCATTTTAAGCTAAATTATACCATTTTACATGAGCTTATTTGAGACTCATATGGAAAGTTACTGTTCCTCTTTAAAAACATTGACAGTCTCAAAATAATGTTTCTCCTTAGATGAGGAAGATGAAGATGATGTAGTCGCACCAAAACCATTAGTTGAACCTGAGGAAGAAAAAACATTAAAAAAAGAGGAGGAGGAAGAAGGTACAGTTCATCTCAAAGCATTCAGTGTACCGTAAAAGACATCAATAATTTTTTTAACTTTCTTTTCATTAAGCTGAAATTAATTTCATTTATATTTTAACAATCAACTAGTAAAATATAAAACATAAATACTATTTTAAATCTATGGATGTTAGGAAATAAAATTTCCAACATCTTGATAAATACTCCGGTTTCCTTTCTTGGAAAGAATTGATGAAAGTATGCTGTCCAGAGAATATACGTGTAATTCTCTTCCAGCTGCCCCTCATGAACTTACAGAAGAGGAAAAACAACAAATTTTGCATTCTGAAGAATTTCTAAGTTTCTTTGACCACTCCACACGGATTGTTGAAAGAGCTCTTTCGGAGCAAATCAACATTTTCTTTGATTACAGTGGAAGAGACTTAGAAGACAAAGAAGGGTAATGTGAATGTTGAATACTTTACTATGAATGTGTAATACTTGTAATTGAAAAAGTGATCCAAGATTAATATCTACTAATTGCTTTTCTAGAGAGATTCAAGCAGGAGCAAAACTGTCCTTAAATAGGCAGTTTTTTGATGAACGTTGGTCAAAGCATCGTGTTGTCAGTTGTTTGGACTGGTCATCTCAGGTAAAAATTAATGCTTACATTAAGCAGTTATCTTCGTAAATTCTTCTAGTTCTATGCACTTGACCCTTCTGTAAGTACAGTTGCTAGAGGCTGTATATAAGTGTGTTCTTTACATGCTCCATAGTTCACAGAAAGTAGACAGAGCTGTTAATCTTTCATGAAAAATAGCAAAAGGTTGTTTATATTATGAAGAAAGTCTTTAGCATATTTGTTTCTGGTTTATGGCCTACTTTGTAGAGGTAAACTGTTAGCTTCACTAAAAAAAGCTCACTTAAGAGTACCGTTTTTTATGTTTAAAAACAAGTTATGATGAAAGACAGAGCAAGACTAATGTCTATGTTAATTGCTGTTTTATGAGCTAAATTTGAAACAATTACAGTTTTAACTGACAGTTTCTCATTTATGTATAATGTAAGGTGGCTTTTGGTTTTCGGTAGGTTTTTTTAACCGTATTTTAGCAAAAGAAAATAAAGATCGTCTGGACCATTAGCTAATCATCTTGCTTACTTTGAGTCTTTTTTGCTTATTGTACAGTACCCAGAATTACTTGTAGCCTCTTACAACAACAATGAGGATGCACCTCATGAGCCTGATGGGGTGGCCCTTGTATGGAATATGAAGTACAAGAAAACTACCCCAGAGTATGTCTTTCACTGCCAGGTATGATTCCATCTCAGGAGGCTTAACAATTTTATGTTGATGAACTTGGACAAGTGCCTTCCTTATGCTTGTCAACATAATGATTTAATTGAGGTGGCATTACCTTTAACTGCATGTTTTTGCAAACAGATGTTGATAGCTAGAATTTCAGTTTAGAAACATTTTGTTTCAGAATTTCTGACATCATTCGGAATTCAGTCTTGTTTGAGAACTCATTTTCTTGTTTTAATTTATTTTAAAACAAAAAAACTTTCTTGTGTAATAGTTGAACCACAAGGAATGTTTTTATGTAAGGGGATTGAGTGGGATTGTATAGTACTAGAGCTTAGTTTACCGAATAGAATGAAGATGGCCTGAGGAGATGGAGCAAGGATGAAAACTAGAAACATGTGTCCAGAAAAAGGCGATGGAGGTTTTCTAATAGTTTTATGAGAGACAAAAACACGCAAATTTCTTCCATTATGCCAGACCTAGGATAGCCACTTTATTTTCAAAATGCCATAATTCTGAAAAATTGAATCAAAATTTAATCTCATGTTGTCAGATTACTGTCAAACCCTAATTTGCAAAAGTAACTTTATTGTATCAAAACAGATGTGTATGTTCTCTAAGAAAACAACCACAAAGTGTGTCCAGACATTCTTAGAATCTTGTGTGTTTCTGGGCCTTCGCTTGCTAACAAACTATGCTAGGAGGAATATAAATGTATACATATGGAAAAAAAAGAGGAGGAAACCTTTATTTTATAAATACAGGTTAAAACGAAGACTGGGGCTTCACAAAGGGTTTGTGAATACTTAAGTAGTTGGACAGTGAATTAATGTAACAAATCTAGGTAAAGAACTTACTCTGATATTTGGCCCCATTTTCTTTAGTTTTAGACATAGCATAGTTGAATGATAGTTTGTTGTGTATTTTGTTGTTTGTTTGTTTTTCTTCCTTTCAGTCAGCAGTGATGTCAGCTACATTTGCAAAATTTCATCCCAATCTGGTGGTTGGTGGCACATACTCAGGCCAAATAGTGCTATGGGATAATCGCAGCAATAAGAGAACCCCAGTGCAGAGAACTCCACTTTCAGCTGCTGCTCACACGGTAGGGGGTGAAATATCTTCAAGGACTGATCCCTGTTGAGATGTATTTAACCTCTAGGAAACTCTGTCCAGTGCACTTGATTGATAATGCTTAAATGTTTGTGTCCTTATTTTGCCAATGCTATCACTGGAGAACGGGGCTATTTGTAAAAATCAGTGTCAGAAAAACAAATACTGCTTTTCTAGGGGAGTATGTATACATACACTGTACCATGATCCATCTCTTAGGCTTTGTTAAATGGTGAAGTTATGTATTTTACTTTATATTAACTATATTAGAATAGGTTGTGCCCTGGAAATCACTTTTTCTGATAGTATTTTACATTTCTTAGCACCCAGTCTACTGTGTAAATGTTGTTGGGACCCAGAATGCTCATAATTTGATTAGCATCTCAACTGATGGGAAAATATGCTCTTGGAGTCTGGACATGCTTTCTCAACCACAGGTAAGATATAATTTTGGATATAGACAGTATCTACTCCAGATGAGTATTTTGTAAAAACTTAATGAATCCAAAAAGCACTAATAAACATTTTCCCAACGTACAGAATTTTACTTAAGGTAGCATGATAAAGTATTTCCCCACCTGTGGAATCAAATATTGTCTGTTGAGCCTTTTGTACATTGTTGTTGCACTTGTGTTAGTGGTGAACACAATTTTAGCAAGAAACAACTTTCTTATTCCTGCCCAAATCTGTACAAGTAAAATACAAGAAACCCACCCACCCTTCTATTGAGAAATCTATAAAAAATTGAAATATTAACATCTGAAAAGTCATTTAAAGTAAGTTGCCGATATTTTCACTACAGGATAGCATGGAGCTGGTTCACAAACAGTCCAAGGCTGTGGCTGTTACCTGCATGTCCTTCCCTATTGGTGATGTCAACAACTTCGTTGTTGGCAGTGAAGAAGGCTCGGTGTACACTGCGTGCCGTCATGGAAGGTGAATACAAACTTTATTTATTCAGAGGAAGTAGAAATAGTGAAAGGGTGAATCCCTGCATGCTTTATACTCCTAAATTTATTTATAGAGCACATTTACTCCTTTGCCTTTAAAGAGTTCAAAATAGCTTGTATATGAATTCCTGTGCGTGCTTTTTCCTGAGTAAGAACTTCATTAAAAACAGAAGTTGGAATATTGAATTGGTACTCTGCTGCCTCCAGTGACTAAGAGTTGTTTGTGTTGATGAGGGCAGCATAGGTCACTGCTGTTCTATTAATTTGAATTGTAGCAGAATGTGCCAAACTTCGTATCGGTTCTATAGATAATTGTACAGTAGCATCACGCACAAATCTTAAATTGGCTAGCTTTTCTCCTGCTGTTCAATCTATTTTGAAATTGTCTGACTGTATCTTATCAATTGCTTTCTTAAATATAATTGAGTGTCCAGATTTCATCTCAAATACACATCACCCTTGCTGCACAGCTTTTTGGTTCCAAAATACCCAAAATTGTATCACTTTTGTGTAACATCCTTTCCATCTGTTACCCCCTTCTTTTTCATTGCTCCAGATAGAAGACTATTAGGGATATATTGTTACCATTTTCTGTCTGAACACTGTGTCCATAAGGTACATGCAACTTCACTTAAGTCAGTTGGAGGTTCATGCTCATCCCCGAAGACTGCATTTTGTTCTTCATATGAATGGAAACTTTAGCTATTGCTTGGAGAACAATGTAGTTAAACGTGTGGACTGGTACCTGCTGAATGAATCTCTTCTCCCTGTGCTATATTTTGGCACTCAAGGTTAGCAGAAGATTGATGTTGAAATTAAGGTCCATGTTCAAGCCTGGTCTTCTGTGATCCTGTTGTCATGAAGCCTTTTGCACTGGGGTAACATCCATACAAAGCAGTAAAATCTTCTTGTGGCTATATTTGAATTGCTGTTTCTGTCTGCAGATACATGGTTTCCAGGTAAATTAACCTTGGTTATATATTCTGAAACAGCAAAGCTGGAATCAGTGAGATGTTTGAAGGACACCAGGGACCAATCACAGGTATCAACTGCCATGCAGCTGTTGGACCCGTAGACTTCTCACATCTTTTTGTCACCTCTTCTTTTGACTGGACAGTAAAGCTTTGGACAACTAAGGTAACTTAGTTCAGTGGTTTTCTTCATAGTCCTTGACACAAGGTGGTGCTGTAATGTAAGAAACTCCAGTAAACTTAATGTGAAGTCACAAATATCCTAGCAGCAGTCCTGCAAAGAGGAGACAGCTGATGAGCAAAACTATAGTTAATAACATAAAAGCTTTGCTTCTAGATTCTACATCACTTGTATATTTCTCATCCATTCTGTTCATCCTTTTGTGCTTTGTTATCAACAACAATTACAATGTAATCAAATGTAAATCATGTTGTAAAATCAATTACTTTGTATGATGCTTAAGCAAATGTTTTGCTACAATTTGTGAAGGACTAGGGGAGTCAAAAGCTGGTGTCTGTTAAACTCTGAGGCTCCCAACTGAAATACCTGTCGTTCCCGTTGCCAGAATTACCTCTCTCACTCTTAGTCTGATGTCCTGAGGAATGCCAAGCAGAGTTGGAATCTGCCAGTAATACCCTGAAGTGCTGTCACTGAATTATACTTGGCTTGATTTGTAATTTTAATGCATTAAGAATCTTTTAATCTCTTACAATATTGGCTTGCTACTAATTCTTTTATAATAGCAGCCAGCAAAAAGGCTGCATGCTTTGGGAAGCATCCCTTTAATAACAACAACAATTGTGGCAGCTTTTTGCAGAGCCTTTTTTTAAAGCAAGTCAAAATGTGAATCTCCTTGTAGTTATTGCTGATAATGCTGTTCAAGTTCTGTATTTTGCTTTACCCATTAGCTTTATGGTTTTGAAGCGCAGAGTTTGGGTATTGCATTGTTATATTTGCTTTTTTCAGAATAACAAACCTCTCTACTCCTTTGAAGACAACTCAGATTATGTTTATGATGTGATGTGGTCTCCAACTCACCCAGCCTTGTTTGCCTGTGTGGATGGGATGGGAAGGCTTGACCTGTGGAATCTCAACAGTGATACTGAGGTGAGGCAGTCAGGTTAATGGGCAAATGTAGCTGGAAAACTGTTCATAAACATGGGAGGCGGGGGTAATGTCAGGAGTTTACCATAGCATTTTGGTTTGGTTTTATGTTGTTGTTAAGTATTCTGTAGTTCCAGTAGTTTCTGTGTAACAGATAGAGTTCTTTCATTATGGGGCTGTAACTCGGATGACTCCTCATAATGAATAGCAGTGGTAATTAAAGTGTTTTACCTGTAACAAGAGTGCAGAATATCTGTTGGTGTCGCACTGATCCGTGTTGTGGAAGTGATTATAGACCTCTCCCAATACGGCCTTGGCAGCGTAACAGTGTGAACAAACCCATTACCCCCACACCACATTCCTGTTGTCGTTCCTGTTGCCATATTACTATTGCTATAGCAGTACTGCAGTGAAATTGTGATTTGTTTCTAGACTTCAAGAATTGAATGTTTGGGTTTTCTGGTGTGAGTTATAAACTTTTAATTATAGTACAAGTCTCTGAGACTCAGACTTGTTGGAGGTAGGTGAGAGGAAGAACCTGACAAATACTCAGTACTTGAAAAATTTCACCTTCTTAAAACTGCATGTAGAAGAGCAGTTCTGTAGGACCATATGCCAGCCTATGGCTTGAAGTTGGAATTACCTGGTTCTAGCCTTTGGGCAGGGTTTGACCTGGCAAAGCAGCTGAATTCATCCCTGCCTTCTGTCATAATAGTTTTTGAGATCCCAGTGCTCCTCCTTGCTGTCTGACTGAATGCCTGTTTATGCCTCCTGTCTCATGATGTGCTTTTTGATAAGAGAATGTCTGTCCTTTGGCCAAGGGACAGAAGATGTGTTGTTTTGGTCCTGTCTGGTGATAGCTTAAGGCCACTGAAGAATCTTTTGAGATCTATGTACGCTGCATCAGTTGAAATGTTGGGCATTTTTGATACAACACTAAGGAACTAGGTGTGTTATGTAATTTATAGCTTATGGAATCCTCATGTGTTTTTACCGATGTGTTTTAAATGGATATAGGTGCCAACTGCAAGCATTACTGTGGAGGGCAATCCTGCTCTGAACCGTGTGAGATGGACGCATTCTGGGAGAGAGATTGCTGTAGGTGACTCGGAGGGACAAATAGTTATATATGACGTGGGAGAGGTATGTATACCGTGTATTATGCAAAGTACATTACAAAACACTTGAGTTTCTTTGACTGTTATTTAGCAACCTGCTTTAACCTTTTTTCCTGGTGATTAGAGGAACAAGGTTTAATTTTTACTTCCAAATTTGTTTCCTTTTTGTGTTTATTTCAAGTATTCTATCGTAACTTTTTAGCATGTTATCTGGCAACCAGTCAAAAAGTAAAAACATTATCGGAAGGCTGGTGAAATAAGGTGAAAGAATCAATTGTTTTGTTTGTAGAGACTTTTGTGTTCTTTTCTCTGTGGCACATGTTAATCTGGCCATAGCTTGTCAGGTACCGAACACAAGATTTTGCAGTGAGGCAGTTCTTGATGTTGTTTCTCCAGGGAAGCTGTTGCTATTGCAGGTATGTATACTGCAGTAGTGTGTAACTAACTGATTGGATGAAGGTGTTAGTATTGCCTTTTGGAGGCAGTCTCTTGGATGGCGATGTATCATGTGAGCTTGTCATAGTACCATTACATACTTAAATAGAGGATTCTGAAATTCTGCTTCTTTTATTAGTTAATCTTTTGATTATGTTCCGATGTATTTTAAGTTACACTAAATAAAGGTAAGCTTTTTTATTGGAACCTCTTCTGAACATTTCTTAAGCGCTGTGCTGCTCAGTATGAGCTCAGGTTTTATTTATCAGTAGGCTTGAATAACGTTCTCTTTGTCAACAGCAAATTGCCGTTCCTCGCAGTGATGAGTGGACTCGATTTGGTCGAACACTGGCAGAAATAAATGCTAACAGAGCTGACGCAGAAGAGGAAGCTGCAACCCGCATACCAGCGTAGATCTTTGAAGACAGGCAGCAGTAGTAGACTTCTGAATGATTTGATGCAAATCTTAAAAGTGTAAGCATGTGTCAGTTCAAATAATAGCTTAAGGGGGCAATATATGGATTCAACTATGGACTTTAAAAACTTAAGATTACTGAAACTCAGATCTTGCGTTGTCACTTTTTATATATAAATTACAAGCACATTCTTGGATTTGTGTAACTTTTAATACAGTTAACTTTGACTTTGCAAGAAACTTCTTTTGCTGAAACACTAACCTGGTGTAAATTTGCTGTTGGGCTTCTGAAATTTCCACTTTGTAACAGTATCTATTTCTGAAAAGTACAAGTTCTGTTTCTAAACTTTCTATATTACATAGACTTACCTTCGTTAGGTAGTAAATGTCTGAAGCATTCTTTAATTTGAACTCTTCAAATTACCCATGGATATGCATGCATATGTTCCAAGTAAGTTTCATTGTTTATATATAGATAAGCCTCAGACTCTGGTAGTGGGTTACATATGTGAATAAAAATTTGTCTGTAGTTACAAACTTATTTGATAATTGGACCTGAATTAATGAAATACATATTTAATACCAAGTTCTTTTGTTTGAATTGGTGCATTAAAAGGTGAGACAGATTCATAAATAAATATTACATGAGCACTTGTCAGCTGCCCTGACCCCTAATCTGTATCACTTCAGTAGTTTTAAGAGTAGAAAGTTCCTGGGAGCAGCTGCTTTCATTTTATTACACACATCACAGAGTTGTTTTCTACCCCCAACCTCCACCTCCTACCATGGCAATCCACCAAAAGGAGAAAGGCTACTGTTGTCAAATTTTTCTTTTCCAGCGGATGAGGAAGTAGACTCTGACTTAACAGAACGCAAACTGTCATGCTATAGAAATTTAACTATAGACTTGCTACTAATTTTCTGTATTAAAGAAAGAGCTTTCATTGCGTTTTAACTTTTTTTCTGTTATTGAAACAAAATCTCTCAATGGCTTGAAACAGAACAGTTGATTAGTGGTTAATTTCTGGAGTACACCTTAATACCTTATAAAGTTTCCCATCAAGACGGGGGGGGGGTGGGGGGTGGGGGGGTGGAGGGGATGGGTTTTGTTTGCTGTTTTATTTTTAGTAAATATTCTGACTTGTACTAATCAGGCACTAAAACAGTATTGATGCCTTTAAGTCAGGACTATAGGTTTGTTTCTGGTATTAATCTGCTACAAGCTTATCATTTTGCCAGAAGAGCTATTTTGTATGCTTAAAAGTAGGAAATAGCTTTACATTTCTTAACCGGCTTTATGTCCAGAAGTATTCTTAGTGCTTCTGCATTGTTTGTGCTTTAAGTGTGGGGTTTTGTGTTTGGGTGGCTTTTTTTTGCGTGTGTCTCATCTCAGTTCTGTTACAAGCAGCTCACAGAGACAAAGGCAGCAGTAACAGCAGCTCTGTCTTCAGGAGGTTCTCTTCTTTCAGTGGGTTTGAAAGTGAAATGTATTTAGGCTTTCATTGCTGTTGGCTTGTCAAAAGTCGCCCCTCTTTTCAATGCAAAGTCATGCTGTTCAGTTTGACACTTACCTTGTATATTTTCCTCAACCTTATAACAGCAGCTATCTATTCAGTTGAGAAATGTGAACTATAGAAAGAACAGGCACACCGTGTAATGATTTTTACCCTTTAGGCACAAGAACTCTTAACGAGCAGAATGTTCTATTGTCTTACTGGTTTCTTGGGGGGTGTTTCGGAGTTGTGGGTTTTGTCTTTTTTTTTTTTTTTACTGAGACTGTTACTTCTCATTTAGTAATACATTTCCTTCAGACTTACACTTTGAGAAATTCAGTGGATAAGGCTTTCTTTCAGTGGATTGTGGCATAAACATATAGGTCATATGGCACTAGTTTTACATAATTTCAGCCTTCTAATAATCTTCTATTATTAGATTTCAGTACTGTTCTATATTCATTCCTGCTTGTGTTCCTCCCTCACAAAACAGTTGAGTACAGGTTAAAAATGTTGTAAAACCTCCACCTGCAACGTAAGAGACCAACAGTGATGCTAGATACTGTAAATGATCCTCCTGGGAGGTACACTGTCCAGTTTTGGAGCTGTAAGAAATACAAATGCTGTCTTGTGTTGTAAAGTCTCCTAAGGCCTTGATCAAGTCAGTCAACAAGCTGTGACTAAGATGAAATGCCAGTGGGTACCTACCATTTTTGTATCTATTTAGAAAAGCACAGAACAAAAAATGCATGGATATGGGGGAAGAGTTCCTGGGAAGCTTGTCTCTAGAATAAACTGCACAGAACAGGTGATTCTTTATAAAGCCAGGAAGCCTTCTAATGGGGTTTTATATACGCATGTTGCAAAACTGTGGTCAAACTCCCAAGTTCAATGTATTGTAACCTCTAGCTCATTGAATAATATTGACGACTAAAAGATTCTACATCTTGCTTAGAGGCTAGAACTGAAGGAGGGCTTGTCTGTGTTTGTAGTCTTCAGTTTTTAAGAAGCTATTTCTTCATCAGCTGACTAAAACTCTTCATATTGGCCTGCTGTCACCTGAGCAAGAAAATAACAGAGCTTCAGGTCAGTTTATACCGTGGGGATGCAGTGTCAGGATGTTGAACCTCGAAGATGGGAGGTTGTTGTACTTCAGTAAGGCTGGAAACTCACCCACCTCTCCTCAGGCTATATGGGTAGTGTAACTGCTTTTCCTCTAGGTCTGTAGAAATCCGGAGTCCCCTGTTCCCTCTCACATATTTTGCATTTAAAAATTCCACCAGATAAAGTTTTGGCAGACATTAAGCCAGAAACAGTTCAAGGGTTCCCTTGCTCCTGTCCTTCTACTTGGCATTCCGCTCAACCGGAAATGTAAATGACCAGTTTTGCATACAAAAATAAGTCTTTTTTTCCAGAATAACCTAATCTTTCAGCAGTGAAGCAATCTAGAAATAAAGAGAATGCCTTCAATGTTGTTTATTTTTTTATATTAAAAGCTTTCAATTCTGGAAAAAAGCACCGAGTAATAAATCCTGTAAAAATTCTTGAGCCTGTTAATAACTGGCAAATATCTCGCTGTGTTTTCAATATGCTACCATAGAGGTAAGATCTATTACACATTTCGTATTACCATGTATTTCAAGGAATTTCTTGTTACAAAGTAGTACTGCAAAATAAAATACTGCATGTGCTCATCTCACCACGGTGTTCTTGCACTTACATTGCCTTTTAATACCTTTGCTGTAAGTAGCAGTGAAACGCACGCCTGCAGCGGCTGGGCACTGTACATTCATTCTTCTACATTTTAATCTGTGATTTGTGATCTGTGGAGGAAAAAACCTCACACTGGACCACTTTTCTGTAAACACAAACTAGTGAACTGATTTGAAGTGTGTTTAAATATTTTATTGTCACAATTGTTAACAAAACAACTTCAAAACATTCTGTACATTTCAAACTATTTTGAACTGCAATACCCATTATATAAATGTATGTGTATAGATGCCATGATGTCTCTGTACAAAGATGTACAATATGTACAGTAACATTAAATGCAAGCTGTGCAAGGCAAAGTCTAGGCTACAGATTCATGCCACTGGTTAAAACAAGGCATAGAACCACAGCTTCAATCAGTTCCTTGTGTGCAAATAAACAAATGCAGTATGTATAAATATTAGAAAGGAGTAATTAGATTTGCAAGCTCAGTTCAGCTAGAACAACATGCAGCTGACTGGAAAAAATACAGTACTACTCTTGGGAAATTTTTCCACTGCATCACTTTGTTAGGTTGAAACATTTTTTCAGGATTCAGCTGCTACTTTTTGGTTGAGCTGCGGCGACGCCAGGAGATCGAAACTTTGGAAGATATAAACCAAATTTATTTTCTATACCGGCAAACGTAGCTGTAGCAAGTCTGTATCCACCTATGTGCTCAGGGTTAGCAGGAGGAAGATCTGTAATTCGAGTTTTTGGGGAGGGTTCTGATCCAGGAGTTTTACTGTTTGAAGAAAGAGGAAAAAGAAAAAAGCTTTAAAGTTTTTTCTTAAGCCTGAATAACTTTACAAAATCTAGAGTAAATGCTATAAGGCTTTTGTTTGAGTACAGAAGGCAGTTAAAGTTGACCTTCGTTCATTCATTTCTATGGTCAAGTAGAATTCAGGCCACTATTTAATGGGAAATCAAGGCCATAACTGAAGTTACATTTTTACTGATAGCTCTGTAAATTCTTCTGACTTCCAGTGACAAGGGGAAAATGGGCAAAATATCTTGCTACAGTGGAAATACAAATTAGTGTATTGAATAAAAAATGGCTTTTTATCTCCTCATCTGTTTGGAAGTAGCATGCAAGTTTCCCTCAATTATATAAGGACGGGAGGATTTGTTTGCATACTGCCATTTGAAGTACAGGTGCTCAAAGTCACTGAGTTTAAGTGGTCCCATGTCTGAAAAAAAATTCTTTTGGTACAAGCTAAAAGGAAAATATGACTTACAGGCCTCCAAAATCGACATAAAGCCATCTCTGCAGAAGTTCATAAGTGACCAAAGTAACACCAAACTGGGGTGAAGATCTGAACACACGAGCTGTTAAATATTACAAATTGTAGCGTCAAACAAAGAAAAGAGTGTCTCGGGAGAGAAGCTAAACATTTTTAACAAGAGGTTATGTTTTTCAGAATCAGATCTGGTAAATACTGCTCTAATGTCAGTCTTTAACAAAGCAAGTGCTAAATTTGCAGATTTGGGGTCAGCCTTAATATTCAGAGCAGATTTCTCACCTCCAGCTCCCTTCCAAAAAGCTGAAGGGCCTTCTTCCCTTAGAATCTTTCTAAAGCAGTCGATAACTCCACTGTATGTTGTCTGACCAGCGCGAGCTGCCACTTGCAGTCTTGTCTTGATGACATCAGCAGGGGTTACCAAAGAAGCAGCAGGCACACCTTTTAGAAGAAAACCACATTTAATTTGCACAAAGAATCTTGTAAAAGATGAAGCACTTCTAACTGAAAAATACAACTTCAAACTTTAATACTTTTTGCCAGGATTAGACACTACTAAAATTGCAAGTTCTTAACGCTTCACGCTAATAAAAACCGTTGTGCTTGGTATAATAGTGTTGAATTTCTTCTACATTTAAACAATAGTAAGGAAAATAATAATGAACTATCAACAGCAATTCTGTCAACATTTTCTAGTGGTCTGTCATTAACAGTAGTTTCAAAAAGATAAAGGAGGCATTTTTGAATTCACACATATGCTACATTTGCAGTAAGATCTCCATGACAAAATTTAATGGTGCAACCTTACCGTATTTGTTAATATTTTACAACGTATTTTGTAAATTGCATATATAGATGATTGATTTGGGAACATGAATCCTACGTATCCATTTGTTAAAGGTGTTAATAAGAAAACTACTGCTTAAAACACCTATTTGACAGAAATATGTCTGCGCTGCTGTTTGGACTGTTCTGTAGGAGAGCAGATGCTGCTTACTCAGTCTTTTTATGGGTTGCCTATTGAAGGACAGTGAAGGTGTTTTACAAGCCTGCTTAGTACCAACAGCGTGATACTAGCCAACAGTGATGGAAGAACAAATCTCCACTTTCAAGGCACACACTCAGGCATCTAGTCAAAGGAAAGGAGAAAGTTTTCAGAAATGTACTCCACAGTATATAACTGTGTTATCTGAGATATTTCTGAATACTTCTGAATACTGTAAAAATTTCATCCTCTTAAAAAAAGAGGAGCCATCTTAAATCTGACTTAAAATTTTGAAATTGATTTTGACTTCTGCTTAACTTTTACAACTGGTTAATAATTAAAAAATTAACAAGTCACTGATTTGCATACGTGTGAAAAGATCGTAAACTCTTAACGTGTCGCTGATCAGTTCAGGAGGTTTCAATGGAAAACAGAAGCACCATAGTTCAGCCTACAAGCATACACTAATAGCAACCATATGCAGATTTTCCTTTACGTTCCTGCAGATACATTCAGACTGTATTCTCTGCTGCTGCACATGCTTAGCAGGAATAGATCAAGCAATCAAGAATTTGAAATATGCAATTCTGAAAGGCAGATTCCAATACACAGTATAAAACTAGGCCTACCAGATTGATGTATGTTTTTAATAGGGTTCATCGCTTGTCCTGAGTGACCCAGGAACACTAATCAAAGAGAAGCCGTGAAGCTTGCAATCTAAAAAGTCTTTATACAAGTTAAATAAAAATATTTATATGTGCTTCTATGAGTACAGTAAGCTAAATAATTTTCCATTTCTGTCAGCTCTGCATTACTTGAGAATAAACAGGGCTATGTATCTGTTCCTAGTTTCCTAGCTGGTCTCTCCCTGCCCTCTGGCACAAGGAAGAGACCAAAATGGCAAAGAGCCGGTGCGGCCAAACTCTGTATCATAAAGTCCAGTGTGGGAGACTGACACACAGACGGCTCGTGACTGATGCGTCTACGGTGATTCCTTATGACTGTAACAAGTAACAAAAGTTCTGTTCGGCCCAATGATGTTTCTAAACTGCACAGATGCCATCACTGAATCGTTCACAACTGAGAGGCTACAGGTACCTGGTTTTCATCTTAGTGATCTAATCCTTGGCAGCACAGAATCTGCCTATCTGTATCCACATTTTTAAATATCCACCACTAGAGTTCCTACATCTAGTATTCACTTGCCATTTAGTACAACCAACTTTTTATCACAGCAGCATATTTTCTTTATACTAGACGTTTTTGAGAAGCCTTAAAATACTTCAAATTTCAGAGTGTGATACTCTTAACTTCAGCTTCTTTACAAACTAATGCCCTATTTTTAGCAACTACATTTAAACAAAGTTTCTTCTCAGTTATTCAGGAATCCTAAACTAGGTAAGTCATTTTCTTCTTAGCTCTTATGATCCCTCATTTTATGTTCATCAAAGATTCAAATTAGCCTTCAACTCCGAGAGCACAGTAACAAGTAAAACCCCATTGAGACAGACAGATCAAATTTGACTACAAGTTGCTGAGCTGCATTACGCTGTTTATCCACATTATGCAAATGTAATTAGCTCTCATCAAAATTACATCGCCTCCCACTAAGGATAACAGTGATCAAATTTAGATTAAATCAGATACAATGGTACAGTACCCTTCCATTATATGGGGCTACTGAATGAATATTAAATATTACTAAAAGGAAAAAAAATTACTTCTAGAAAACAGTCTGCAGAATTACCTGCAATGGCTCCAGCTGTAAGGAGATTAAGCCCTCCCACGTGGCCATTTTCATCAGCAAGCATCAGTTTACTATGAGCATAAACAGGAAAGTAGATTGCAGAAAAGGGAATGTCTCTGAGGAAACATGCTTTGGCACCCTGTCACACAGAAAACAGACATAATACAAATAAATTTTGCAAGTAAGGTTAAAATTGATACCCAGTAAGCAGCCTGCGCCCAGGAGGTACCAATTGTTTTGATCTACCAGGTAAAGAACACGAAAAATGTCTTAGGAAACAGAAGATGTAGGGTTGAACTTGAAAAAACAATGAACCACATGTAAGTTTCTAGAAGAAGGAAGATTCAAGGTTCATGTCTAATTCTGGTAAGCAATACATGGTACCAATCCTGCCATCGGTACCTAGGATAAACACCTTTTATGTTCGATGTGTCCCAATGTGATGAAGAAAGTGACAAAGCTCTGTCCTTACGTCTTGCTGACAACAACCCACAACCACGGAAGCAGCAAGGCAAGTCCTTGCATGCCATTTTTTCTACCAAACACAAAAGCACTACTAAAATATCAGTGAGGGCTGTAAGACCTCATACTGATCTCCACTGGTCGTCACCTGGTTGACTGCAGAAGCTGCACTGGAAGATCAACAAAAAGAGGGAAACTACCACGAAATGGGAGCCGTTTAGTAAGGGGAAAATGCAGGGAGACAAAGCTAGCAGCCTATGACAATACTGCAAGGAGTAGCTCCTGGCCACAAACTGGCTTAAAGAGTTCCTTAACAGAACCTTCCATGCTGTAAACACAGTGGAATACTCCTAATAAAATATACCTAATATTCTTCTTTCAGTAACTTCAGTCATCAGTCTGTTACAACTAAAACAACTCCTGTACAAAGCTCAAACAAGCCCTTATATGTTAAAAAAAAATCGCATTTGCAGACCGTGAAAGCATGCATATTACAAAACCACCACTCCCTGCCTAAACACCCAGCTGGTGTACACCAAGCCAGCAGCCTCCACACAGTGGACCCACCTGGGGGCAGTGGCCCAGCACTTTTATTAACAGACAGCACATTGTACGAACTCTACATGGCTTAAGCAGAAGACCTGATAAAGAGAAACTCGTTCTTTCAATATTTCTACACAGATACTTTATGCCCTAAAATGAGTTATTACAGTTATTGACAAATGATAATGTAATTCTAAAGAACGGCAGAATTTTTAGTAAGCTCAATTGTTTAATTGCTGCAAACAGAAGTGTAATTTTGTCCCATGTACCTAAACACCTGCAATCTTTAGGAAATGTAATGGTCATGAACTGAATTCAAAACACAAGCTTCAGCTCTAGAAGTAAATTTGCACGTTTTTATAGTGTTATTGCAGGTCTATGGACAAATCACATAAGCCCATGTTTTGTAAGTGCACAGCTAATATAACTGCTGAACTTACGTATCACCCCTTGCACTGGCAGCAGATAGAGGAAGAAATACTCTTCCTTGTTTAAGAAAACTAATAGCTTCTGCTCCATTACATCTGATCTGTAATGATGGTAGTAAGTATTCCTGCAGGGAAGGAATCTGTTGACTGGCATTCTGCTGAGGTACGGTACAGTACGGGCTTTTTTTAGTGGAATTTGTTATTGACAAATCCCACCACTTAACTTCTTAAAAATCTGAATCCCACTAAACTCCCCTACTGTTTCACTGCCATCAAATTATTAAGACAAAGAGAATACCCTGCTGCAAAAGATAACAATAGAGATAACAGAGATTCAAAATAAACATAAGGAAAACACAGAGGGAAAACTAAAGAAACTTTTCACAAAACCCCACCAAACGAAATGATCAGTGCCAGAAGCCAGCAGGTCTGCAATACAGGACTCCCTGTAGCTTGGCATAAAAGCCCGAAGGATAGAATGGGGGAGTATTTTTTGTATCCCACTGCCATTAATATAGAAGTGGGTTTTCTTCTGTTTTCCACTGTGGGGCTGCCCTGCAGGAAGAGATTGGTTTTAAATTCAAGAGGTATCTTTGTTTTTAACAGTTTTTGTTTCAGCAATGTAAAACTTCAGCATAAAACATAAAATGATGAAGCCACTCAAAGCAGAAATACATACCTTATAAAGACCAAGAAGGCCTAAATCTTTTATAACAGAGAGGGCACTGACTCTGGGTCCTGTAGTAATTTCTCCTGCCACCTGCAACCGAATCTTAACAATTTCCAGAGGATTAGTGAAGATGACCTGGGAAGCTCCTGCCTGCAAACCCAAAGAAAAAGAAAGTACATTGCATTACTAGAGCATGTGGTGACAGATTGGCAACTGCAAGGTGCTGAGTGCCTTCACTTCTCACTGCATTGGTTGATATTCTCATGTAAAAATATATGATAAGAGTTTTAATAAAGGACCTGTTTGGAAGTTAAAAGCCTCGAATCAAAAATCATAGGTTTGTACAAAAAAAAATTTTACATGTATATGTTTATAGTCCACAGAGGTGGATTAATTCAGTTTGTCTCCGCTTTCCTCCTTGATCACTTTCTAGAAGTAATGGCTGTGTTTAAAAGTCTATCAGATATTACACGAAATACTAAACTAAAATAATCATTAGACTTGTGCTCCTAGAGCACCAAACACATATAAAGAATACCTTATGTTTATTCAATAATAATGCATCGCCAATGTGTAGACATATTATTTGCATTTAGTGGTGATGCTGTTTAAAAGGTGAATTTGCATTTAATGGTGTAATTTTAAATTATTAGAAAAGACGTTTGGAATTTTGTTTGGCAGCCTTTAATTGTCCTAAGTGGAAACAAAATACAAAATTTAAATAGGAAGAGTAACATTTCAAGATATGATACCAGACAGAAACAGGAGTTGTATCTTTCTCGGAGCTGAGCACGACAGATTTTACATGCAGGGAACCCTGTTAGCAGTGCTGAAGGTCTGTCTTGCAAACCTCCGAGCCACAGTGTTGCAGAGCTGCTTCAGATTCTGCACTTTAACCAAAGACTTTCAAAGTAAGTTTCAGATTTGAGCAAGATTCAGTCTGACAGTTCAGTTTCAGGAGCATGTAAATCTACTTAAAAGACATGTTTAGGTTTCTCCCTGGTTTGCTGTAGGTACCACCGTTCACTTCTGGAGAAGTATGTGGTTCATCACAAAACAGCTGAATTTTACCAAGCTTTCTTTTTCCCCTCTTCCTATGCCACCTTTTTTCAGTTAAAAATTAAAACCACTTCCTTAAAATTTATAGGGTATAACCGCTTGAATACAGCCAACTTTTAAAGGCATTTCTTCCACAATCTAAAAGCTGCTCTTAGTCCTGATCTATTCCTCCAACCCATCACATTTTAGCAAAGGAAACAGATGCAGAACATCTGCAATTAAAGCTTTTTTGCCTTCTAAATCGCCCAGGAAATAAACACTCTTTGTGATGCTGGGTGGGGTGTGTGGTGTGTGTGTGAAGTGACATCAATAGTCTGCTGCAGCACCTCCTGGTCAGCACGCATGGTGTTCTCTGCTAATTGACTCAGAACTAATGAACATTAATCCTTTCTGCCTATAGCACAATCTTCCCCTCTCCAGCAGCAGGCAGAATGAACTTGAGATTAGCCTTGAAGCATGCTTTACAAGTTGGTAACTTGAATTATTCTAGACTTGAGGCACAAGAGCATTGCGAATCTCAGCAGCTCTTACTGAGCATGGCCAAGCACTTGGGTAGTATCTACGAGGGGGGGAGGCGGGGTGTGAAGCATCAAAACCTTCACTGACCAGGCATCCGATACCTCACTGAACCTTTACTGAGCACACTGCCATCCTTTTATTGCAAGCTCTGTTTATTACTTCACTCAATAATGACATTTAAAATCATCATTGTTATGGCTTTACTAAAGCACCTTGACCCAAACAGTGGGAGATCAACCCCTGCTTTTAATGATCTCCACTGTAGTAGTTACTGTCTTTTAACACTTCCCACTCAAATAATCTGTCTAGGTTGCTAATCTTCGTTTTACTCCCTCACTTCTTCACCTCTCTGAAAGAAAATCAAAGCCTACATTTTTGTGGACATTTACTGCAGCCATCAGGAAGATCACTAGAACTCCCAGGCCAGCCAAACAGATCCCATCCTCCCTGTTCCTTGGACTTGCTGCACGGTGTTTACTCAGATACCTGACACCACTTGTGTCCAAAGCCATCCTTCAGGCTCTCTACTTCTCACCTTTTCCTTCCCAGTTCATACACACCTATGTGGGCAAAACGGAATGGCTGTCTGCTAGGCAAAGTTCCAATCTAAATAAAATTTATAAAATTCACATCTGGCAATTGTTATTTTAAACAATAACCGGTCTTTTTGTTCATATTACATTAAACAGAAAACCAATTTCAAATGTTTATCATTTCCCTACATCATTGTTAAAAATAATTTTCGAAGATAAAACATTAAGCAGAATGCTCTTACTAAATAATACAATGTACCACACAAAAAATTCAAATAACTTTATATTTAGATGCTAAGCTAGAAATTCACTCCTAGATAATTACTAGCTACCTGCCTATTAAATATGCATCCTTTGTTTACCTATATATGTGAAATTCCATTTATTTTTTATGTTATAAATTAGCACATCCTACAGAGCAGCCAAAATAACTCTTTCTATTTGCCTAACACCCACCATAGAAACACAAATAGGCCAATTTGAAAACATTTCTATTTCCTACCCTGAATTCAATCTTCCTGCAATTAACATTCTCCTCTCTTAGGTGCACAACTGCCTACCTTTCTGTTAAAATCAGCAACATCCCTCTTCTGATATAGAAATGCAAAGAGAAGACTCTGAACACAACACATTTTTAGAAATTAGCAGCAATACTAACTATAAATGCAATGTTACAAATTGTATATGGTTAATACAGAATTATATATTATGACTATTAAAATATGACTTGATGATTGGGGATATTGACCAAAATAAAATATAAGGAAAACTCTAACATATGCTTATATTATCAGTAGAAAGTCATTTGAAATGCTCTTTGATTAACACTTAAAACACTGAGTAATTACAGTGTTGACAAACTTCTCAACCAGCAGCTTTCCCAAAAAGAGCTGTGACTGCCAAGATACACGGTTAAATACTCCCTATTAGCAATACGTGCTTCTATCCAAGTCTTGCCTTTTCTACCGTTAAACCTGCAGCTCAGCAAACTTTCCTGCACAGCAGTGATCCAGTTCACACGAGGAGGAGCACTGAATTCCGGGGAGCTGCCTGAATGGGTTGGGTCCTTGTACATATCACAAGTACAAATAAGAGAAGCATTGACTTTAACATAGAACATGTAACACAAGAAAACTCACTTTTAAAAAAATACACCATGAAAAAACAAATTTGAGGGTTGTTTTTTGTTTGTGTTTTCCTTTTAAGCAAAGGATCATTTCTCTATCTGACAAAGAATCTGTGATGCAGACAGCGCTGCCTGGGGAGCTGAGGAAGGGCACTCCCCAGAAGAGGATGCACAGGAGAATGACTCAAAGGATCTCCAAATAAAAATGAACGGGCAGCGTGCAGGGCTGCAATACAAATATCCACGCTTCTGTGCCAGTCATTGGCAATCGTCATCATTCTTTCTCAAAGTATCTTACTTCAGCTGTCAGCTAGGTATGTTAAATACACGCGCACATGTATATACACAGAGAGGTATACATTGCAGTCCTTGAATTTCTTTTGGAGAAGGTGCACTAAATCTAGATTTTCCCCCCATAAAAACCTCTCTTCACACATAAATTACAACAGACACTTTAAAAAAGGTTGACAAATTTGTTTCTGAATGGAGGTTATTCATACACATCAAAAATACCCGTAATAAAAGCTTCTACTTAACCTTAATGTCATGTAAAATAACTCTACAAGGAGCAAATAAAGGAACTAAATCTGACAGCAAAGGTTATGAGAGAAAAGATGTAGTTTGAGATCCCACAGCAAACGCCCCGTGACATGCCAAAGGCTAAAGGAAATACACAAATGACCTTGCAACATGAGACCTCTTGCCCTTTCCAATTCCACCCGAGAGGCATATGCTGCAGAGGGGGAGAGGCCTGTTTTGAGCCCTTCCTTCCTTCCTTTTCGAAACCACCACATCCTGGATCACAACTGTGTCCCACACAGGCAGCTAAAATAAGAAGTTACTTAAAACAGTCTGGTTTAAAAACATCAAAAGACCTTGCACTTCTTTCTCAAGGCAAAGCTGTCATTGTTCATGCACCTACAGTAATCTTACTGTCTCTTCTACTAAACAATAATGTTCTCCCTAACTTCAAATGTCTGCAACAGAGACCGACATAAAGCAGTGAAGTTTAATTCTGCTTCTAACTGTTGCTGTTTAAAGTATTATTAAAAAAGATCTTGAAGGAAAAGTAGTCTGACAGCTGTAATTCTGTATTTTTTTATTTATTAAATAAAAAGAGTAACATTTTGAATTATTTTTTTTAAAAAAAATACTTGACACGTTCCTATTTGCCTGATAAGCATATGTGTTTGTGTGTATGTATGTATATATGTAAAAATATGTATGAATATTATTTTACAAGTACATCAAAGTATTTAGACTGTTAGATTTAATATTTAAATATATAAAAGTTCTTTAATTGGTGGTAAATTTAGACCTCTAGGTGTATATATGTGCAAACACACACACACACACATCCTCCCACCCCCCACCCCAACTCCTAATCATCAGCAGATGCACTGCCTACACCTCCAAGGATTCTAGACCATTTCTGCGTGGCACCCCACATCCTCTTCCTCCCTGCAGCACAAATCGGAAACGTCTTTCTGATGAAACAGAATTCACCTATTCAAAATGCTAAGCACCATGCAAATCGCACTGATGGAAAGAATCCTTTTCTTCTTGTGTAACTCAGGAATTACAGCTTAAAATCACAGCATCTTTGTCTACTGTAACAGTACTTATGAATCATTTACATAACATTAGATGTCTACTTCAACACTGCTTCCCAGCTGAGGACGAACAGCTGCCCTGCAGCATCTTGCCCTTCACGATGTACTCACATGTGTCATGCGTGTAAGTTCCTTTGGGAAGCACTGTCCATATCAGGTATGCGCTCTCTCCTTCCCCAGCCGCTCTCGGGATACAGGCAGGCATTGCCAAAGCCTCACTCAGTCTCCCTGCAACTCAAAGCTAATGGTAGCTGAAAACTCCAAAGGCAAGAATGCAGGCTAATCACTGAATTACAATGAAATGTAATTCAATTAATTACAGTAACAGTAGGGAAAGAAACTGTTTGCTCTGAACATGCATCAGTGTGGGTAGTGCTGTTGATGATTAACAAACCAGCATACTCTCTGGAAGGTAGGAAGATGGGATATCAGTTTCATCCACCAGGGACCACAGCCCTCTCATTGACGGGTATGACATGAGCACTCTTAACCAGGCTGTCCCACATAGCTCTTCTGCAGTTTTCACACACAGTTTGGGAGCAGCTGGGAATAGTGGGCTCTGGCAGAGCAGACCCTGTACTTCCCAGTGCCATTTACGCTGCCCAGTGGCTAGCAGGTAGGTTTCACGGAGCACAGGGCACAGGCTGCCCACAGGAGGTCCCTTCCCTGCAGCAAGGAAGGAACCACAGCAGACCAGCAGCAGACCAGCAGCTGACCATACGCAGAGGCTGCTGTGTGGGGCAGTGTCTTTGTTGACAGACACAAGAATGAGACATTTCCTCTCACTGGGAACGGGAGTTTATTCCATCAGTTTATAAGAGCTGAGAATAATTGGGGCCTGAGAGGTAAGGTTCTGGCCAAAGAGATCCAGTCTCTTGAAGTTACTGTTTCTGGAGAAGGCACATGGCTGTGGGCAGCCCCTCTGCTGGATGGCAGAGCACTTCTCGCAGACACGCCAGAGCTGAGGACACTGAACAGCCTAGACAGGTTCTCTTGAATCACTACTGTATTAATGTCAAAAGGTTTCACCTGTCCTCACGGGTGGGTCTTAGAAGACCATAACACCATACGTAGGCTTTGCTATGGCACTGCCATCCAGGGAGGAGAATTTGCTAGGTCTGCTGCAGCCTCTCGCAAGCTGCCTCCTCTTCCTCACAAGAATTTTTTTGGTTCCCGGTTGAGGACTGTGGCATGCATGGCGTGCTTCTGTACGGCTCCCAAGGGGGTGGGCCTTCAAAGATCAGGAAGGCCTCTGCTGTAAGCTCTATAAAACGGCTGAAAATATGGCTTCCTCATCTTGCTCATCCACTACCAGTTCCATGCCAGAAATGGTGAAAAAGTGAATTGTTCCTGTTAATCAGGAGAATGTTCAACACTAAACACAGGCAAGTGATGGTCAGAGACAGTAATAAGTACATCTCTGAGAACTACATACGGGCATGATGCTGTTTCTTCTGATATTATGACAAGGTAAAAAGCATGTTTTGAATTTATCCTATATTTATAGTGTCCTATTAGCAAAATATTTAAGTGTCAAACAATAAAGAAAAGCCACAAAGAACCAAGTTACCCAAACCCATGTGCTGAAATAATTTTTATATATATAAAACCCAAAGAGTCCCACAGTAAACCATCATTTTGTACCAACAGAGAGAGAAGGAACAGAACAAAGGAAAAATGAAGAAAGATAGCATCACCCAAACAGATAGTCTTGTATGACCCTGCATGTAGAAACAGACAGAGCTCACTTGTGGCACTTCCCTGGATGTAACTGTTAGTTAGGTCTCATAATATTTTGTAGAAAAACAGTACACAACGAACACCAGAAGTGCGAAGACCAACACGATTTCCAAGCAAGTCAACATAGAAAAGAGCTGTCACAATGAGGATGAAAAGGACCAACAATGAGAAAAAGAAACACTAATATAGCAACTTGCTACTGCTTCACTCAACTGATACTTTCAGACTTCTAGAACACATTGTATAGGCTTAGTAATAAAGATTCTGGTATTTAGGAAGAAGTGAAATTGCTAAGTGGAACTGAGCAGCAGTACAGACAGAAAAGTCATCAACTGGTAAGATATCAGATGATCCAGAGGAGGCTACAAAGAAGTTAACATCCCTGAGATTGCTCAACTGTGGCCAACTCCTCTCCTACAAAAGCTAACTTTGTTTAAAATCCTCCCAGATTGAGTGAGGTAAGTACTACTCTGAAAAAGGAGATGATAGTATCAGGTAAAACAGACAGCTAGAAGAAAGGTCTGTGTTTGGACAGATTATAAATCTGCTCAGCTTCACAGAAACATCTGAATTTCTGAAAGCTTACCTGAAACTCAGATTTCTCCTCCATTTTTGCATGTTCACTACAGTAAGACAATAAAGTTATTTTGAAAAAGGAGTACCTACCAAGAAGTGGAAAAGCCCCTAACGTAGATGGAATTTAATATTATACGTTTCAGTACAAAAGAATGTAAAATAATAAAACTGATTATCAGATGTTTGATTTTAATTATGAACTTGTAAGAACAACATAGAGAAAAACACTAATGAATTATATTCACCTCTGTTACAAATGACCTGTATGTGCTTTCTGTGTTATTGAGCTTTCCAGAAAAAAGGTTAGTTTTTTGCTAGCTATACATCACAGCTGCTTTCTCACATTTCTCAGAAAATAAACTTTGTACACTGACAGGTGAAGACTCAAGCATGTACTAGGCTGCCAAATGCAATCAGGCAGAACTATAAGCAGCCTCCCTTCAGGGCTGCTTCTTTGAATTAAAAGTTTGCAGAGGTCAACAACCTTTCTGCCCCAGGTTTTGTTGTAAGCTGGGGAGGTTTTATACCAGCCTGTCAGCCTACTCAACTGGAAGTTATTAGTGTTCTCTGCTACAAAAGAAACCTAACTCAAGCCTTAAATGTTTTATAGGGTTAAACAACTGTTGGGAATCCCACAAATGAAATTAGCCAATGTGCAAACCCAAAAGAAATCCATCAATATCAATTCAACCCACTTAAGAGATTGCCAAGAGATCCACTGAATTACAGATCTCAATCTCAGCCAAAATAAGATTTGTTTTTAAACTGTATTTATATGATGGATATAGTTAGTGTTTGGTCACGTAGCTACATTTTATACAAAGTCATTTGAACAGAAAATTCACTCATATCTGTTACCTGAATGTTACCTCATTCAGTTTTTCCACAATTTCACAACCAGAAAAATTTCACATATAGCAAGTTGAGTACATTTCTTTTCCTTCTTAAAATCTTCAGCAAGAAATATTTTTCAGACTGTTCTAGCTTTCCCCCCGCCCCAAAAGAAGCTCAAACATGATCACTATAATCCCTTCCCAAGGAGTACCTGTATCTTTCCAAACTAACCACAAACTAAACCAACACAAGCAAAAGTATGGAAAGGGAGAAAAGGCACCCTCTCCTTAGCCTTTTGTGAATAAAACCACCGCTGAAACTGACAAGTCAGAAACTGGGCCAAAATAAGTTGTTCAAGCATGTAATTCCAAGGGAACTCAACTCTGAAGTATGCAAAGCTTTCCAAACAGAAAAAAGTACTTTTTTTTTTTATTTTTGTGACTGGGAGAAAAAAAGAACAGTTCTGTTCAAATTGACAAAGCACACCCATTAACTGTCATTCCAACTATACCGCACACGACTGAGAATCAATTTTTCCTAGGAATATAGGATGGATACTTACACAGCCTCCAGCAAGGACCTCTGCAGGGAGTGGAATGGAACCATCTTTCTTAGTAAATTTGTCTCTGACAAAGTCATTAACCTAATAAAGACACAATACATTACACACAATTTTAAGTTATTTTTCCTCCTTAATAACATATATCAAGTATATCTGTAACCATACATATTAGAGTGGTTGTAAGTGGTCATCTTTCACACATTTTAGGAAATAAATCCTGTGTATGTTAACAAACAAAAGGATGCCAGGGGAAAAAAAAAAAAAGATACGTACAGTCAGCTTAATAGCCTTTTCTGGAGCAACACCTATCAGCTGTGGTAACAAGCCTATAGAAACAAAGACATCATAAGGCAACATTATCTTCCTAATAGAGAAACTAGTATTTTGTAAGAGCTCTACTGAAATGCCTTTCTGCACATGGGATATGCTTTAAGATGGATAGCATTTAAGTATGTGATGCTGCCATATTCATACCCATATAATTTTATATTAAGATCTCTGCCGAAAATGGCAATTAGAACTGTGACCAAATCTGCCTTCCACAGCCAAGTCAAGTCCGACACTGTTGCTGTACAGAAGGAGAGAAAAAAAAAAAAAGAAAAAAAAAAAAGGTAAGGACTGAACATATACCTTGGATATGTGTACTACATAAGAGTTTGTTTGACTTTTTTAGCCCCTTAATACCATTTTCCCATAAAGCTTACAACCACTTTTTAAAATAGGATAGTAATTGTGAGATATACACATGACTGTTAAATTACCAACTCACTTCTACTTGAATAACTAACCTGACTTTTCCAAAGGCTCCAGCCAACTAAGGATATAAAGGATTTTTTCTTGTTCAGTCCAACATGGTAGCATGAACTTTTTAAAACCCTATTACTATTAAGTATATTCTTTATCTCACCAAGAGGAAGCATTAGTGGACAGAAACTGATTTTGAAAATGCCCTTGCTCCTGGAAAATAGCTGCTATCAAAATGAACTGCCATTTGACAAAAGCACATACACTTTTCTAGGAACTAATAGGTTTAAGAAAAAAAAAAAAAAATCAGTAGATGGCAGTCTTAACTTTCTAACATACAAGATTATAACAGCATCTGTTATTTTTAAACCCATTTTCTCCACAATCATTTTGGCACATGTACAGATTATAAAACTTAAAAGGTTTATTTTTATTAGAAGTGGGTCATTTCCTAATGTTATTCCATGGTTATGGAATATCAGTTTGTCACAAGTATTTGCCAGTTAACTAATGAAAAATCCCACGCCAATTATATCAGCTATCAGATTACAGCAACAAAACTGTATTGATGCAGCTTTCCACCACCCATGAAGGGAAAAGAACAGCTAAAAATTCATTAAAAATTCTCAAAGTACTCAACCTGCAGAATTTTTGTATTACTTCCTAAAAGGAAGCTCAGAGCAAACGTAGCTAAAGTAATGCTGCGGTTAATACATGCGGTGTAGCGTTTTCTTCCAACATAGTACTTTCTGTGTGACGTACAGACTTACTATGCTGAGGAAAGGTAGTTATTAAATACAAAGAAAGGTTGACAAGAACAAAAGGAAGTGCTGCCCTCCCAACCTGGATTTCTGATCTACCATGAGAAGAAAATCCACCTCTGCAGAGCCTACACTTTAAAAACCCAAAACTGCCAGACAAAACACCAGAAGACAAACACCCACACACACACTTTTATGCAGCTGAACTCACTGGGCACACATATTTGGTGTGCCAGAGAACCTGCAACCCTGCTTGATCTAGTGAGGGACTTTAGAAGATACTTCACTAGTTCTGAAGTTGGATGCCAGGATTCAAAAGTGTTAAATTTACTTGACCAAAAAATGGAAGTTCTTATTTAAAAATATGAACTTTCCAGGATGCATTAAGTTCTATTTTTTTAAAACTGCAGTAAACAACTACATTGTACAACTTACAATTGTACGTTGTAGTTATTACAATACAATTAGGATAATCCAGCTCAGGAATATAAAAACCCAGTAACAGACCCACAGTCGACTCCATAAATGTTTCTGTTGTTTAGTTTAATACACTCCCACAGACCATCTAATTCTACGAGTCCAAGACCTCAGTCACACACTGACCATTAACTGTAACATTTTCGAAACAAGAACTTCCTGTGCTAAACAACCTTAAAGGCAATTATTAAACAGACTATTAAAAGTTTAACAAACTGACACTCTGTCAAACAAGTCCATTCAACTCATCAATAAAATAATTCTTGATTTTAAAGTGTTTGAGAAAGGTTAGAAAACAAAAATATAAATAACATTCAGTTTTAGAAGCTGCTGTGCAAAACCATGTGGTTGTGGGGAAGGTGGGCAAGAAAAGAAAAAAACCAGTACTGTAAAGCAGCACTGTAGAAACAGTCTCATAACATAAGGAATATTTTCTCTCATGAGATTTAACAACAAGAAAGGAAAACAATTGACCAGTAAAATGTAATTTATAGAGATTACAGCTGTTTCATTAATATTTTCACTGACATATTCCTCCCTCACTCACACAGCAAAATCCTGCAAGATTACAAAAAACTCTTTAGCCTGAATCCACAGACTTCTACATGCAAAAACTTCTCAGATACTGTCCTTAAGGGACACTGCCCAGTATCTTCATTGACAGAACACATTGCAAAGTGGAAAAAAAGGCTGTGATCATCACAACAGTGATTTTTGCTCCAACTAAAAACAAAAAACAAAAAACAAAAAACGTGTCAATTAATAAATACCTTACTGATGCTTATGACAATTCTGCACTTTATTCAGTTATGTGAATGACAATTAAAAATAGAGAATTCAACTAAATATCAATTTCAGAGGACTGGCTAGCCTCTGGAAATAATGTAAGTCACCTTACTGATGTCATAAAAACTCTTCCAGAATCTTTTCCTAAGCTAAAACAAGACATGAGATAGCTTTCAGTATGATATAACTGATAAGAAGTTGCTTTGAATTCTTAGCCTGTATTTTAGGTAAGTTTTTTTATTTTTTTCAATCACAACTTTTACTAGTTCTACTGTTGATATTTTAAAGTAAAATAGAGCAACATAATACAACAGCAAGTTGCAATTCCTTTTTCACAGGGTAAAATCATAAAACAAGTCCAACTGCCTGCAAAAGTATGAGGCATAAGATCTGGCATCCAATTTATAAGTACATTTCAGAATGACTGTCTTTTGTCTCTTAAAAAAAATAATGCAGTAAAAAAGATCTTTATTCCTTAGATACTAATCTGCTCTGGATGTTTGCCCCCAGTTTGTGAGATAACAATCATGTGCACGAAACTCACACCCCAGAAATTAGGACTTTAAAAAAACTAACCAGCAAGGAACAAATCACTGACAACAAAAAAATGCCCAGTTTTTCCGAGAAATTTTTTATGATGAACAGTGCTCAAGGGAAGCATACTGAGCTCTATAACAGAAGTAAAATTGTACATGATATCAAGTTTCCTGGTTTTCCCATAAGAAACTAGCTGTTGAGGTTATTTAAGAAAAAAAAAAAAAAGGCAGAAAATCCCTGACTTATCTATTTTTTATTCGCTTACCTCTGTAAAGACCAAAAAAGCCTTCAAAACGCAAAACCTTTTTAAAACAGTCAAAGCTGTTTTTATACATCAACTCTCCTACGACTGAGCCAGAGGAGCGCTGATTCTGCATACGAGTTTTCACCAGGTCTATGGGATATACCGCAGTAGCACCAACAGCTGTAAAAAAACATCTGCAGTATTATTTCTGCAACATCATTGTTGGTGTAATATATAACTATTATGACGATTTTCTACAATGTTTATTTAAACACAAAGTATATATAAGCTGGTAAGATCTTTGATATGTTGGAAGAAAGAAAGGACAATACTGAAAGCGTAGAAAAAGGTCTCAAAGAGAATGGATTACACTATTATATAAAACAAGGTATGTAAAACAAAGAAAACCATTCCGAATTACCAGTAAGGAAATCTGTTACTGGAGGAGAGTTTCGGGGGAATGTGGAGAGATACTAGAACAGAAGCAGTAAGAAAAGAAAGAGAATGGCACAACCAAAAGTGGTTCCATCCTCCAATTCAATGTATAACAAAAAATGCACATTAGATAAGACCAAGTAGTCTGGAAAGACAGTGTTCAACTAATCCACGCTGGAAAACAGAAACCAGAAATATTACTCACCTCCCGCAACTGAGCCCAGAGTGAACCTGTAAGCTGACTCAGCGACCTGGAGCCAGACAGGCCTGCCTAACTCTTCAAAAGATTGCTGTGTGAGGAAAACAAAAGAAAAAAGAAAAAAAAGAAGCTTGAAAATCTGCATGGGAAAACAAAGATGCCTGTGAATTCACTTCTATAGCGTTACAGAAAGAATGTGATAAAAAGTGGTAGCTTTATGTTAAAACTGAGAAAAAAACAAACCAGAATTACTATGTAACTTCCGTTACACCAAATGAATGAAGTGCATGTTTCAAATACTCCTTCCAGAAAATATTCTTCCTTGCATATTCCTAGCATAACTGAAACAACTATGGTCAAGCAAAAGTAGACAGAAACTCAAATCACCTTTGCTACTTTCCATTCTGTTGCCTTTGAATTTGTAAGGCATGGAACCCCCTTTTGGCTCAAATAAAATTCAGTATCCCAAAAGCAATTCAGTATCTCGCAGACAGCATCTATCAGCATGGGATATATTTTAAGATTATATATACACATTACTACATAGCATAAATACAACATTTCCAATCTTCAAAAAAAGCAAAAGGTCAATTACTCCCAAAACTGTTCTCCACAAAACTTTTTCAGGCAGTTGGTAACTTCAGATACAAAGATACACCACCATATATGTATGTGTTCTAAATAAATACAAGTCTGCAGAGAAAATAATTGCAACGACTCATAATCATATTATTAGATGGTTATTAGAAACAAGGTAACTAATAAACAAGATGTAAGCGTTCACAAACTTGCACTATAAAGTATGCAAGATGGGCCAAATTTTCTTCCAAATATAACTAAGGGGATTAAAGAAGATTTTTTCTATGCAGTATAACTTGTCTGGGCTATGTAAGTGGCCAAGACAGTAACTGTTACATTCCATATTAAAGCAGATACTAAAGTCCATCTCCCAAACACAAACTTTTCTTAAAAGCACCCTGTATCACTAGCAGATGTGCTCCAGACAGCACAGCTGGAGTATATGCGGATCTCAGACTGCTACAGGAATCTTTGCTCTGATGCACATTATCAATTCTTACAAAGATCACTGCATGCACATTTCAGAGCTAACTCACCAAGTTATTTACTTAATATATACAACTTAATTACGTTACATTCAGCTTACTCAAGTTCTGAAAACTGGAATATCCACAGAAAGACAGCATGTACCTCAGTGTAAGCTACTCTGTTTGGACTGGTATTACATTGGACGTGCAAAAAGCTGCCTTTATTGCATACTGTTACACTGTACGCACACATTGTAGGACAAAAGCTTATGAGACTAAGATGGAAACATTACCTGTAAAAAAACATGAATTATATTTTTATACAGTTTTCCCACAAAATAAAAAGATACAGCTACCACCATTTCCTTCCACAAGGTATTTTCCTCCCCCAGCAATATAGAGAACAACAGAGAAATTCCAGGTAGCACCAAAATTACAAACTGCACATGTAGACTAGCACAAAAAAGCATAAATCAAACATACTGTCCTTACAAACAAATAGCAGCAATAAATCTGAAGAATGTCCTCACTATTCTCAAAATACTAAACTTTCCTATCTAAAAAAAAACCCCAAAAATATATCACAATAGAAACAAAATAGCCACAGAAATAAATTTGAACATACAGAGCGATTTCTTTTGATTCATGTAAATAAAAGACATGTGCAATACTAATACCCCAAAAAGGCTTAGATGCAGGACTGGTTCTTCATTCCACAAAATTTCTCTCCTGTTTTAGCACACCTGCTTCCTTTTAGCTGTTTTAAGGTTATTCTTTTTCTTCTAAGCTCCACACAATCCTCAGCAAAATCCATCATCACATTCAGACATTAATCTTAATGAATACATAGCTGGATGTTAAAAATCAAATTCTTTCTGAAGGAAATGTCAATTTTATATTATTAAATAAGTGTTCACAAAGTTTGCAATTTACTTGTGTGTTCAGATGGGTATGTAAATGAATGTAATTAATGCTATAGCTTTCAAGTCATGAATATTTATAAACAGAAAATTACTGTAGCTGTCATCCCCATAGGATAATTCAGCTGCTAGGCTTTAAGAAAATCTTACACAATGAAAAAAATTGACAATAAAGTAAACATGGTTGAAAGCAGGCTAATTTCCATTTCCACCAAATCTACATAGAGTGAATTTAGGTAAAAATTTAATTTTCCTTTAACAAGGAATTTTAAAATCATATAAAAGTTATTACAGACTTAGTTTCATTTTCCAGGGACAGTAGAACCTCGCTAAGATGACATCTCTGTTTTCCACAAAGGGATATCTTCCATTTTGTCAATACAATTAAATAAGTAACATAAGGTTCACTTAGGATAAGATCTAGTAAAAGACTTCTCCTTATAAATCAAAGAACACTAGGTTATTTTCCTTTTTGCTGTCCTCTCAATACAGAATGTAGACTAGGATGAAAATACAATATATTACTCCAAGAGCGTGAAAAGAGTATATTCTGTTCTAGTGATGCATGACACTTATCTGAGCTCATTTTCTAACAATGCCAAGCTACAAAGGTAATTCTGAAGTGTCAAACAAAACAAGTCAGTATTGTGTCTACTCAGAAAGGTGAGTACAAACACATTGATTTCATTAAAACCAAAGTTGGCAGTTAGGCATGTAATTACAAAACTTCATCAAAAATATTTTTTAATCTGGATAAACATTGTATACATTTCTGCATCAATCCATTCTGTCATTCTTGTCATCAGGAATCCACAGGAAGACTCTTACCACTAAGTAGGTTTTGGACACTTATCTCATTGGCTCAGGTATGTCTAATTGCCTAAGGACAAGACAGTGGTAACATTAAGGACAGACCAGACACTGCATTTCAGACCAATTTGTATGAAAGAGAACTGAATGATCAAATCCACCTGTAATAACAGTAACCAAAATACACTCAAAGTCTCATTGCGGAAGACTTGCTATATTCCGAATAGGACAATTTTTCAACCATAGCAGTTGAGCTAATGCAAGACTTCCCTGTCACAATACGTGTTCTAGACTTTGTATTGGATGTAACTGTTTCAAGGAACCTTTCTGCAGAGCACATATAAAGCAAGCTGAGAAATAAAAAGGCTTTATAAACAAAAGCTTTCATTTTCAGATAGAGCCCTGGGACCCTTCCTGCACTGGCAAATACAGAACATTGGTGTGGTGAACAAGGCACCGGTGATTTTGCCACTGCACTGTCTCTTTATCTCAGACCACCCTGCAGCAGAACTATCTGTCACTGGCATCACCAGGGTAGAGAATCTCAATTCCATTGTATGGGAGACAGCACAGTTTGGAATGGCTGACAAAGGTATTGCTGCAGCTGCATGTCCTCCTGCCCCAACAGCCCAGGTGGCTGAGCTACTTGGGAATCAGTTGCTGAATCACTGCAATTCAGGACCAGAATTTTAACACAACTCATCACCAGCATCAGATGGACAAAAATGCTGAGCTGCAAGATGTGGCCGTTCAGCAGCTGATTCCTAAGAAGATCAGCTGTCTGTGTACCAAGCGAGGTGTGGGAAGCTGGAGCAGACACCAGCTCAAGCCAGGCTATGCCCACTTGGCAGTGACAGCTCTCACGTGTCTTGGTAGGCACCCCATAAACCCTTAGCACAGACTGAGAGAGAACTGGAGCTGTTCAGACATTGTAAGAAAATGTGAACCTTCAGGATGAAAAATTACATTTATCTACTGGAGCACACAAAGATGGATTTAATCAGAACTATGGGATATGCTCATACAGGATCTTAAGACTTATATTCTACTTCCCTTCGTATATTACAGAGGGAAAGGGGATATAGAGACATCCTTGGAGAAAAATGCACTGCTTCAGATGAACACCATTGTATTTTCTTGTAAAGCTTACTCAAGAATGTACAGCTTTGTGTGGAACTGCATTTCTCATTAAGTTCCAGCAGTAAAAATAAGTAAAAGATTGTGCATTAGAAACTTTCAAGATCAGATCCTGGGGTTTTGTTTTGCATAATAAACACTGATGTGCAACCAGTCTATATATTTTATGATTACGCAACCATGTAATTCGTGGTATGTATGCACATCTTCTCTTCTGAATCTGCTGTGTAACTGTTTCAAGGATTTTCTTGAGCGCATTATTATCTTTACATTATTAACAGTTGAGTTAATTCCCCCTGAACTACTCTTGTGAGAGCAGTCATCTACAAAAGGCTTCAAAAAAAGTATTTCCCTAGAATATCTCTGCAATGGAATGGACTAGAATAGAATATTTCTATTAGCAGCACAGCAGATGCCCCATTATATTGCAAGCTTTAATATCAACAGCACTTCAGATTCAAACTTAGATGAAGGTTAAGGTAAAATTTAATTCACAGCTTAGCTAGCATTAGACAGATCTGCCTGCAAAAGGAAACCTCTCAGATTATATGTTGAAACAAAAATAGCATGAAGATAAGCTGCCAAAACCTAGATGCATTTTCAACACAAACTTGAAAGATACACTGCTGGAGGTGAACAGTACGGTACCCAGTTAACTGTGGTGGAAAGTCTAAATATAAGCTAAACACATGCATAATATTTGGTCCTAAATCTTATAGTTCTTACAGTTGTACAAAGAGTCACTGCAGTAAGAAACAACTTACATTCAAAATCCTACCGCATGGGCTGGGAGTCTTATGCTGTACTATACATGTGTATGTTTAATAAGGCAACTATGATAAAAGCAAAGCTAGCAAACATGAATGTAAAATAAAGGTCTGGTGAAATAGAGGGTTAACATTCTACACCAATATTTTTCATCAGTCCCAACAAATCTGAATTCCCGTTCTACTGCCTAGGTCAGATAGCCAACAACTACTGCACAATTTAGTGATCACTTTAGATAAACGGTTACGCCAATCATTCATGCCTTTTTTAAAAAAAGAACACATTTGTAAGACTTGCATTTAAGAGTCATATTTTTTACTATCTGTATCGGGTTTGCATGGCAAGGTTTTTGTTGCAGGCGCTGGCTACAGGGGCGGCTTCTGTGAGACGATGCCAGAAGCTTCCCCAGTGTCTCCAAGCTGGCTCCAAGACAGACCTGCACTGGCTGAGGCTGAGTCCTTCAGCAACAGTAGTAGCACCTCTGGGACAGCATATTTAAGGGGGTGAAAAAAGAGTTGCTGTGCAACAGCAGTTGCAGCTGGAGAGAGGAGTGAGACTATGGGAGAGCAGCAACTCTGCAGACACCCAAGATCAGTGCAGGAGGAGGAGCAGGAGGGGCTCCAGGCACCAGAGCAGAGCTTACCCGGCAGCCCCTGGTGAAGACCATGGTGAGGCAGGCTGTGCCCCTGCAGCCCATCAAGGTCCATGGTGGAGCAGATATCCACCTGCAGCCCATTGAGAACCTCAAGCCAGAGCAGGTGGATGCCTGAAGGAGGCTGTGACCTCCTGGGAAGCCCACGCTGCAGCAGGGTTGCTGGCAGGACCTGTGACGCCATGGGGGACCCACGCTGGAGCAGTCTGTTCCTGAATGACTGCACCCATGGAAGGGACCCAGGCTGGAGCAGCTCATGATGCAGCCCATGGGAAGAAGTCACATTGGAGAAGTTCATGGAGAACTATTTCCCACAGGAGGGACCCCACACTGGAGCAGGAGAGGAGTGTGAGGAGCCCTCCCTGATGAACTGACCACAGCCCCATTCCTCATCCCCTTGTGCTGCTGGGGGGAGGAGGCAGAGAAATCAGGAGTGAAGTTGAGCCTGGGAAGAAGCAGCGGGGGAGGTCTTTTAAGGTTTAGGGTTTATTTTCTTTTTATCCTACTCTGATTTTGACTGGTAATAAATTAAACTAATTTCCCCAAGTTGAGTCTGTTTTGCCAGTGATGGTAACTGCTGAGTCATCTCCCTGTGCTTATCTCGACCCACAAAGCCTCTTGTTATATTTTCTCTCCCCTACCCAGCTGAGGAGGGGAGCGATAAAGCAGCTTTGGTGGGCACCTGGCATCCAGCCAGGGTCAACCCACCACAATATCTAAAAATAGTTTTGTAGTTACAGAGTTACTTAGTGAAGTAAAATGCATTTTCAGGAGTGAATAAATATATTCACAGTAAGGAATCCAAGTATCTATACCTGCTCATCTCTTAAACAGACCATCCTTCAATAGGACACCTAACATCTTGTTTAGACACAATAGTTGGCCCCGCTTCTACCCTTATAGCTACACATACAGCAAGTTGCACTTGTTAGGAACCTGTTTAAAGTGTATTTTTCATATGCAAATACATGTAAACATTCATTTCAACAATTTTATCCTGCTTCTACCTACCTGCCTCTGGAGTTCTGCCAAGTTGTAAGGTAATGCACCTTCAGCCAACGGTGCTATTCTCTCAATATCTGCCAAAGTTAAGCGCCTTTACACAAGGCGGAGAGAAGCAAATTACTGTTAGATAAAACATCAAGCATATTCAATACAGTATTCCTGGCCACATCCCACAGAATACATCCTGAGTTTAAAAAAAAAAACACCTGCCATATTTGAATGCACATCTAAGAAGTCTGCTACGCTGCAATAAAGAATGCTTAGAGTTAGAAGGGCTTTCTCTTCTTGTGGCTTGCAAACGGAGATAAAGGGAGCTTGGATTATTCAGAAGCAAGTTCTTGATTACTAGTAATAAGAGATATAATAAATCAATTAAATAATTTCTAAGTAATTCCTACCTAAGATTTCACATGTGTTAAAGACCTATGCAAAGCATCATCAATACAAGTGTTAATAATACCAGTGTATTGCAGCCTTTTGGGACTACTGCAATGTATGTTTCTATTTTATATGTATACCTACAATACACTTGATATACACAATTCACTTACAAAACCCATGCATACAGCAAAGCTAAGTTACATTGAATAAATTACTGTAATGGAATAAAATGGAACAAAAATTTTCTTAAAATTAAGATGAAAATTAGTAGTTTTCACAGAGAAAATAGCAAAATAATGATTGTAAAATTATAAAATTAATCATTATGTTACCCAGTAACATTGTATAAATCTGCAAGTTGGTAGAGAATATCTATTTCCAGTGGTGTAACTTGTCCAAAGTGGATTGCAGAGTGGGCAAATTCCTCTGGATTTAAAAGGGAAAGAGAAATAAAGCAATTGTGTTATTTGTCAAATTTCCTCTTTAAATGCTCACAAGTAACTTTAATATCATAAAAATAAAATCTATCACCAAGAAGCAAAATCCATAATGCAAAGGGAAAAGATATCTTTAGAACATCTATCTCAAAACAGGCCTTTGCAACGCAGAGCAAGTCTGACTTCACAGCTGATTTACAGCAAGATTTCAAAATCAACAAAAATCCTCCTATTATCAAGCTTAATAAAACCACACCCACAACTTGTGATTCTTGTTTCTGAAGTTCTGCAAAACAGAACAGAACAGAGTAACGGTCCATTATTCACAGCTTTAAGGGCAACTGACTCATCTATTGCTATCATGTGCAGATTTCTTTCTCTGCTAGCTCAGAATGACCCCAAGCTTAGGTATTCATCTAGCCAAATTATATGACATGTTCATAACATAACTGGCAACTTAAAATAAACAAGTCTGAGCAGTGAAAACACAGTAGCTTTTTTTCACAACACACATCCAAGCTAGATGTATTTATGCATCTGTACCAATAAACACTGCTAGGCAACTTGTTAGCACAATTTGGAGGATAAGGACAGGCATTTTATGCTTACCTTTAGAGTCAAAGGTATGCAGAGCACATGAAGTTTAGCCAAATAAAGAAGCCAGGGGGTAAGAAACTTTGCATGCTTTTTACCACACATAGGCTTGGCTGGTCCCATACATACAGGTAATAAAATTGGTGATAAAATCTGTCATAAAATCACTACAGAAGCAATCCACGCATGCCTGTGGCAAGACTGAAATATGGCAAACTTTCGTATGCACAGGGATCAGCTATGTCCTAACAGACATAAACCATATATAAAACCACTCAGATAAGTAAGCACTAAGAAGTTACAAACTATTACAAATTTTCTAAAAAGGATTTAATCATGGATAAAGTAATTAGAGCTGAAATGTGGAGATTACTGATGATGGATTTTGAAATTAACCCATTCTATCACATTCCCTAGGAACTTCCTATCTCTAAGCAACCATGCATCCCTTTCAAGGAGCTGTAAACTTCTCAGTAATATACTGAATTGCAGTTATCCATTCAAACTAATAAGGCCAACACAGCTCTTGCCAGAATCCCAGTTCTTCTCCTTAATGAGCTAGCTGAAAATCATTACTTACCAGTGAGGATGAAAATCACCCTTTAAACACTTTCACAGTGGCCCTAACCTTGCATACTACTGCAGCTTCTGACTTGCCCCAACACATATGCAACACCAGATTACAAACTGGACAGAACTAAAAAAAATAATAAAATGTAGGAAATATACTTTACCTTTTGTGACTTCAACATCTTTTCTTGTACCTGCTATATTACTGTATATCTTCCTAACAAGATCCATGTTATTCAAAAGGGCATTAAATGCATTGAAATAGGAGAAGCTGACCTGATGTGAAACAGTTCCACCAGCTACCTTTAAAAATTAAATGAATGCAGTTAAGTGCCTTAAGCCCTATTACAACATCTTATTACAAATTACAGAAACATCCATTTGGGCAAATAAGGAAAGAATTAAAGATCTTTCTATTCCTGTAATTTAAAGGTATTTTTAATAGAAACATGAAGGGAGAATTATTAGACAGGATAATATTTTTTGGTAAAAATCAAACATTAGGAAACTATCTGGAAATAATCATGTAAGTAGATTATTATTCAATTTATCTGATACACACACTAAATGCGTCAACTGAGTATTTTTCCAATACTCTGTTTCTAATAGAGAAATGCATGTAAATGCTACTTTAAAGGCACTGACTTCTTGCATTTCATACAGCACTGACCATTTATTTCAAACTCTAAATTAGGTACTACAAATTTTATGGAAGATAGTATGCCTTATTAGTTAGGCAAGGCAAGATTTATAGGTAAAATAGCATGACAAAAGTTTCTGCTTTATATTTTATATAACTTTCATTCTTATATACATTTTATACTATATACTTCTAGTTTATAACTTTTATATCATTACTTCACCTACAGATCTTGCCAGACTACCACAGCTGTAACCATCCTACCACTACAATCTACATACTGATTTTCCAAATTCTGATCTGAGAAAGAATGCAGATGTATATAAAAGGACAAAACTAAGTAGTCACTACCTTTTGAGATCTGTCACATATTAAACTATGAAAATTAGATGCTTTTTTCCCAAACTAATTTTTTCCTGCACCAAGTACAGCTTGCCCCGCTTTAGTGGAAAGCATAACAGACTTTCAGACTGTTTCCAAGAGCACTTCAGGCATGTTAACCAGACTACCAAACTTTTCCACTGCTGCAGCCAAGGACTACTGCCATGTTTCACCCTGGCCACTCTGTTATGAAGGTGATAATCTCTAGCGCTAAGGCAGTGATAAACAGGTAGGAGAAGACAAAGTGGGAGAGAAGTAGTAACATCTTAAAATGTTACAGCTATTAAACGCTGAAATTCAAGGACTTTTCTTTACACTTACTGAAACTAAATTTTCTTCCACAAATGGAGTTAGCATATGCGAGCGAAGGGTAACCATGATGTCACTGAAGTCCAGACCAGTTATCATACCACTTTTATTTTTGTCCTTCAATGCAAAGGCTTGTCTTGCATGTTCTGACTGCAGCTCCTACAATGAATATTCAGAAATGGCAGGTTAGAAGCAAATTCTGTAACTCACTGTTCAAAAAGCTCTCACTAATCTCATATTCTTACAGCATGCCTCAATACAGCTGTGCATGCAGACCACAGCACAACTGCAATTTAAACTTAAAGGCCAGCTCAAATAAAACACGAAGCTGCATACCGATTCTATCCACAGATTCATTCCTCTGTCAAAGAAAAGCCTCAATTCAACTGTATGGAAATATGCACTTTTACCAAATGATCTGAGAAATAAACTTCACGTACCCATGTCCTGTCTACTATCTATTCCTTTATTAAATACTTAACTGCTAGAGAAACTTCTGATATTGATCTTAAAGACTCAAAGTGAGCTGATCTCTTACACATCCAAGATGAAATATGACTGGACTGTTATAAACTAACTCATTGAAAATAAACAGGAGGACAGTGAAAATTACATAATATAGATTTAGATTGCCCCCAACAGCTACCTCCCATAATGTCAGAAATGGTCACTCATTTCAGGCATTTCAAAACTCCTATACAATCTGTAAAAACCTTCATATAAAGCACACTGCAGTAACCTAACCCCAAGATAATAACGATGGTTGTAAATTCTATGTCCAGAAAAAGTTGTTTCCTTCTATTCAAGCACACAATAAAGCAGATTCAGCTGTCATTCAGAACTCTAGAAGCAGCTAAAATAATAACCATGTTCTGACAGACAGTAAGAAGAGGGCAAACTATCTAGCTTATATCACCTTTACAGTAATTTCTCAACTCTTATAACCTCAAGATGAAGGTTTTCTAGATTAAGGTGCAACAAACCTGCTCTGATACAAGTCCCAAACCCCACAAGATGCTGTTAGACCAAATAAGAAAAACAACCTGATCTGAAAGGAGGGACAACAATATCCGATTTGTGCACATGTTGAAATTACTGCAGCCCACACTACCTTTCCCTACTAAGGATTTTTATTATATTATGGCAGTAAGAGGTTACTGTATCTTACATGACAGTATCCTGGAACAATAAACACAAAAACAGAACAGAAATTTACCACTTTGCTCTGGGTTCCCAGCAGAAAGATTCTTCTCACCAGCAATATGTTTTGCTTCTACACTAGTGTCCCAAGTTTGTGCCTGGGATACTTAAAATAACGCAGTATCAAATGTAGGACACAGTTTACTCCTGAAAGTAACATCGAGTTATACCACAGCCTTGAAAGACTGTGCCAAACTCCAGTATTTCAATCTACAACACAGGCTTCAGATCCCATTAGTTAGGTATGTTTTTCTACATCTGCTCTTGATCTAGATACAGCTCAGCACAAGAAAGACATGGAGCTGTCAGAGTAGTTCCAGAGGTGGGCCACAGAATGATCAGCAGGGAGCACCTCTCCTGTGAAGACAGAGGCTGGGAAAGCTGGGGTTGTTCAGCCTGGAGAAATCTCCCGGGAGACCTTACTGCATCTTTTCAACACTTGAAGGAGGCTTATAAGAAAAGGTGGGGACAGGCTTTTTAGTGGGGCCTGCTGCAACAGGACAAGGGGTAATGACTTTAAACTAAAAGAGGGCAGATTCAGACTTGCCAAAAGGAGTAATTTTTTTATAATTAGGGTAGTGAAACACTGGAACAGGTTGCCCAGAGAGGTGGTATATTCCTCATCCCTGGAAACATTCAAGGTCAGGCTGGACAGGGCTCTGAGCAACCTGATTTAATGGAAGGTGTCCCTGCTCATCGCAGGGGGGGCTGGACTACATGGCCTTTAGAGGTCCCTTCCAACCCCAACCATTCTGTGATTCTATGATCTATTTTTATCCTGGACAATAATAACAGATTATATCAAAGCACATCGATTAGTCCCTACTTTTAAGACATGTGCCCAAAACTGTTTTGTACCAAAGGCCAGCTCTGGAAGTGCAACACCTGTATTTATCCAGGTCTACCGGACAGAAAAAACCGTTAAATTATAACATGATCACTGCATGTTAATTCATGGAATTCAGAATTTATGCAATTACCTACAATTCTGCTAACTCCTTTTTCGTGAATTTTTATGTACCTTTCTCCTGCTTTCCTCCTTCTCCATCCTTTATAACTGATGTCTCCCTTTACTTCCTTCTAGTATAACGTTAAATTCCTAGTATGTTTTTACTGCAACTTTTTGGCTCAGCACAAAGTCCAGTTCTATGAGTGAAATCCTTTAAAGCCTGATCCCTAGAGGGTGCTTCAGCAACATCTCAGGAAAGCAGGTTTGCCTCCTGTGAAGCTGGCTGCATTTAAGACCAAACTCTGAATCTATGTGCGGTGGCATGCATGCCAGTGAAAGGAAAAAAAAAAAAAAAACAAAAAAACCGGTAATCATTAGGATAATGTTTATAAAACTAAAAGAAATGCTGAAAAAGCTAAAACCTTTATGTGGGAGGTTATATGGTTAATAACAACCAATTATATTAAGGATGTTATGTTTCTCTGGTAGAGGTTAGTTTTGCTATTAAATTCCAATGACAGAAAAAACAGACCCTCAATCCAGATTAACAACAATCAGTAAAACGGTTAATTTCATAAACAGTATATTTGGTCCCATTCTTTTATAGGATGGTATTCAAGTTAAAGCACACCAAGTACACACTGCTTACAGAACTGGTATGGAGAACTAACAGTTCATTAGAACTGTCAGAGTTAGTATCAGATAATGATTATCACTACCAGAATAAACTCGAAATTTACAATGGTATTAGGTTATTATTAGAAATTTAAAAGAATTTCAGTTCTACTTTGGAAGAAGGTTAATAACTGACCTGAAGAAACTGAGTGAACTCTGAATAGTTAAGATGCTTCTTCCTGTTATGTCCAAAATGCAGTCGAATGAACTCACAGTCCCAGTTGAAAGGGATTTGGTGATGAATAATAGATTGTTCAAATATTTCTTTGACATTTGCTTTGGGGGAGGGAAAAAGAACAAGTGAGCTTTGGGATACAGTAAATCTACAAATGTTCCAGGAAGGATACAAACAAATTATGTTTTAAACAGCTGTTTAAGAAGTGGTTTAGTTTGTTAAGAATAATTGCTAACGAAACCTTTACAGAGCTGTGTAAGAACACATTTGCGACACGACGTGATACTTTTTGTATTACTGCATAAAACCTTCGAGTGCGTGTTTTATTTAGTTTTAATTAAGAAGCAATTTCCCTCATACATGACAAATAAGAGCTATTTTGCATTCTGATATAAAAATCAATAGTGGTTCTCTGTCTCTGGTAGGAGTCAAATTAGCCCTTTATCAAGAGCACGAATACCTGCATTACAATCTCACGCAATATTTGTCATACTAAGTACGGTTTGATTGAAACTTGATTATTACAATCACACTGTCTGAATATGTCTATTGAAGATAGGTATAAGAAATGACATCTAAAACATATCATTAACTCAGCAGAAAGCACCTTATTAGATGCTTTTGATAAGGCCTTAGCACAAAAATCAAATCCTATAAAACGTAATTGGTAGTCTCAGTTATTAAAATGTTTTAAGATAAGTGAAGATAGAGATGTCCTCTTTTAAATGAAGTAAAGAAAAAAACTGTCATTTCAGAATATGGAATTCTCCGTATGTATACTGTGCAATTGAAATCTCAATGCTAAACATATTATCTGAATTCAAAAACCTCATCTGAAAAAAAAGCATGCATTATTCATACACAGCGTCGCCATGCTGCGAAACAAGCCTGCTTTCTGTGCGGATTACCCACCCATACACATAAACAGTATAACCGATGTCTACCCATAGCACAGGAACACTTCACAAAACCCACCTCCAAGTACCTGAATTGATTTGTTTTTATCAACTAACCTAGGACCTGCTAACAACCACAATAGAATGTGGCATATAGCTTAAACTTAAAGTACAAAATATTTTAGATGAAAACACACCTTTTCTATGTTTAGTGTAAACAGTTCTGCTAAAAAGACAAAATGCAATAAGAACTTTAATACCATTTGGTAACTTCACATCAAGAGCTATTACTTGGAGTAAATATGTTGCTTTCCCTATACTAAAGGACTAATTGATTGATTGTTTCAATTCTACAGCCATTCCACTAGTTCTAGACCAAACTGAGGCAAAGCACTATATGGTTTTATCTTTTGAGTGAGTAAAAGGGAAATGTTCAAAATAAACCTGTCTCAGAACAGGGACATACAAAGTAGGATTCCTTGGCTACAACACCAGCTTCACAGTTAGTTTGAGATTACATATTCAAAGGGCAGATAATGGCTAGGAAGTGATTTAACTGTAATTTAGCCCTTACTTAAAGGTCAAACATAGTCCATAGTCAAAAAACTGCAGTTTAAACCACAGTTTCCACTGCAAGGTAGGCTAAAGGAGTTGCTCGGGTAACAAGAAACTTAAAAAACTACCCTGACTACTTGTAACTGTCTGCCCGCATCTATTCATCGCTATCAATATGCAAGGTGAGCATTAAGAAAATGAGAGATGATGCACCCCACTTGTTAGTGCCGAACTATTTTATTTTGCCTACTTCATTTGAAAGTTTTGTCTGTAGCAGATTTATTCATCATTGATAATAATGAATCAAGGAATGCAGGAGATGTAAATTTAAATTATCTACCTACCACTGACTCACTGCTGCTTCAGAGCAAGCTACCTAGAGTTTCCATGTACTACAAACACAAACACGTAAGTGCAGCTCACTATTGACCTTGCAAAACGGCGCTGAACTGTGATCAGTGCAGAAGGCAGGGCTGCTTAATTGGCTGTTGGCCTGGCTACCAATATACAAACAGGGTGCCAACTAGCAACTTCTTACACATCTGTAACATTGACCTCTAATACATATGGAGTTCCCCTAATGAGAACTTAGGAAAGAACGTGCTGAAGCAGCCAGAAATTTTCAATTGTTTCCAATGATTACTTAGACTCTCACTTTTTTCATATAATATTCATACATGCTAATATAGACAGATCTTCCAATTATTTTAAACTAGACTTAAGGCCTTGGTCTTTTCATAATTCTCATCCAAGCATTTAACTTTATACTACTTAAACAACCAAGAATCAGTTTCCTAAGCTATTGATTTTTTTCTTCTTAGAAACATTTACAATTAGTCATTAACACATAACAAGTCAAGATTCTTCAGCAGATAAAAATAAAACTTGTAAATTAATTAATAAATTTCTATCCAATAGTTAAATGCATTGGTACTTGAAGAATTCCAGTAGTGGCTAACTAGCTTTAATAAATGGCATCCAAATTAGCCTGTTGCTTCTCCGAAAACTGAGGTGCCTTATCCATTTTTCTTCCACAGGCAATCACAATCAGTAATGTATACTGCACGTATTACAGTACTATGAGATTAAGGATATACTGTTTTATCTAATGGTTAATTAATTTTGTGTTGGCTTTGGTTATGAAAGACTTGGGGTACAGGAACAAAACCATGTACCAATTGTGCATAACTGACACAGTTAAAACTAAATGCAATTTTCCAAAGCCATTTGGGATTCTCAGACATCTCTAGAAAAGCACTAAAATTTACTACTACTACTCGAGTTGCAATGCTTTCTTTACAATTTATCAAAAACATCTTTTTAATCCAATTCTGTTGGCTGTTCTCTAATATTAAAGAAAATAGCCATCACGACAACTAACAACTTGTGGGATGAGAAGCAGCGAACAGACAATCACATTTCAGAAATTATAAATTATGTGATCATCACCTACACTTTCACCACTTTACATTATGATCAAATGTCTTATTTTTAATATTTTTTTTTCACAGCAGAAGCAAAGCACTGACAACAAAGAAAATGGGTAAGATTAAGGTACAGATGCTGGGGTTTTTGCTTTTTTCAAAATCTCCCTCAGTCAAAACTAGTAATGCTTCTAAATTAAGATAAACTACAAGTACTTCAAAATTTCCAACAGAGCTATTCTGCAGGGGGCAAACAGCAAATTATTTTTAAACCCTTTCATTTCAGTATGACATTTTACAGAATGCATTCATTGTCCCTGTCAATAAATGTTGCTCATTTACTAATGTCTTCTCCTACTCTTTGCTCACCTTACTGCAGTGGAATTCTTTCCTACTGAGCTGATAACTTTCTTTCCACGCTTATAGCAATGAATTTTCTTCTCAAACAGGCATACAAGTCAGCAGCCTGATGACATACTCAACTTACCATCAGCCCCAGGAACAATAAACCTACTACTCTAGTGCACTAGTACATTACCTCTAAGGCGACACACATTCTTTCAAGATTGCTTCAGAATTTCCCCACCCAATCATTTTAAACAAATGACAGATGCCGGAGCAGCTATCTGCAGGCAGCATACACATGACTGGCTCAACCTCCATCAAACACCGTTACCTATCGGGCTCAGAAAAACGATACAAGAAAAACAAAGTTTGAAATACTGAATTTCATACAAGGAGAATATTTCAAGTTATAAACACTATGATGTCTTGTTACGGCCCATGGTGGGGATGAACTCAGTACCCCAGGGAAGCCTTGAGGAAGTACCTATTCTTTATTGTGACTTAACAGCTCCCCAGGAAGCCGAGTAGAAATCTCACCCAACTCTAGTGCCACCAACCTGTTAGCAGCCTGCCATTCCCTCTCACCAGTGATGGAATGTCAATCATGCTTGTTAGAGACACAAAAATATAAACATGATAGTTTTAAGTAGCAGTATAAATATGCTAAAGATTTGTTGTTTAACAAGGTTGTTTTAATGTCTACTTAGTCTTCTACAGTCCCATTTGTACATGTTCAGCCTTAATGTACATAATGAATTTTAACGTATTCTGTGTTGCTACTTTTCATTATCTCTGCTAACAGCAAATTTTACATGTTTTTACTTTCAAGCATAAAATGAAAAATCACAGTCAAAGGCAAAAAGACTTTTTTTTGTAGCACCTGGTGCAACAGAGGTATATTAAGAGTGATCCAAATGTAAATAATGCAGTAATTACTTTGATGTGAGAGCAAAATGGCAAGTGGCAGGAAAAGTGAGAAAGCTAAATTAAAAATAGTTACATTGTATTTCTACTCTTCTTTTAAAAGGATTAGTGATTCAGTTCAAGGTTAAGATTAGTGACAGGCATAATGACAAATTGTCAATATATATAATTTTAACGTGGACTTCTCCTTTTCTGTTCCCTCTTGCTGAACTGCAGCTTTGAACTTAGTACTATATTACTACAAAAAATAAGGAGGGGCTCCCATCCTCCACTGCTCGCAAGTGCTCAAAACTGTGGTTTAAACCTGAAAGAATCCTGTAACAGGAAAGAAAGAAACAAAAAACTAACAACAAAAGAAAGTCACAACATACAGTGATGTTTCCTACATTATCTGCATGTGTTAAGCAAAAGACATCTGGAAAACAGGCAACTAACATATGGCTACCACAAGGCCAAGAAAAATAGCAGTTCTAGTTTACAGCACACTTGACTTAAAAAATGTTTTTCTTATATCCTCAGATCTGTAACCATGTGATCATTAGTTTTTTCTGTTTACTTTTTAAAAGGTTTCCAGCCTTTATGGTTGCAAACAATATTTAAGATTAAATCCAAATCCCAGCATTTTCAATCCAATTGCTCTTTTGGAAATGGTGGACAAGCGAGTACTAGGAGTGATCTGTGTTTCCTGAAAAAGAATACTCAAAAAGCAAAGAACTATAACAACATATATTCAACTCCTTTTTCTTGTTCTCACTCACCTTCTTCCAGTATTCTCAAACTCTACGTCCTGATTAAGGGAAACTTTTTATCCCAGATTAAAATTTGTTTAAGAAAATAGATGGAAAAGATTTCAGTATCACTGTATACTCAATTTCTGAAACCATTACATTCATGTTTATTATTTCAGTTCACCAATATCATGGTAATTTTCACATTGTTGCATTACTAGGAATCCAATTTCCTTACTCCCCCCAGTGCTTTTAAAGAAGAGGCCATTATGCATTTTGCATTCTCAAGCATACTTTTAATTAGACTGAGCTGCAAGATGTTTTTAAAAGCTTTATATTCAGTTCCATAAATATTTTCCAATTATCTCAAAAATAATGTAAAAATTCTCAATAGAGAATCACAAACATGAAGGCATTAAAATTTTCAAAATCTCATTGTACTAGCTCTATCCTTCTATCCATACCAGCATGGGTATTTAACTAAAAAAGTGTCTCTGAAATTCTCCAGTTTACCAGAGAATGGTCTTCTCTGTGGTAACTCTACAAAGAACAACTGGAAAAAGCCTTGAAATGGTACATTCCAATTAGAAGTGATACAGTCCAGATCATTGTACGGTTCACCAAAGTGATAAATTACAAAGAGTCATTTTACTTCGAGCTAGACAACCTATTTTTAAGAGATGTTTCAGTCATAGTTGCAGACTTCACCTTTTAACTACAGTAAGGATTATCTGCTTCAACATCAAAGCAAATCAAATATCATGAGCAGATTTAATATTCAGGTTTGCTTTAACCTGAATTCAGGTCAAAAGACTATCAATAAAAAGAAGTTTCCTTAGTACAACAGCATTAATTTTATTGAGTGTTTTTTAAATTTCACTCATGTTAAGTAGCTTAGTCACATCCCACGATCATAAAAAGCAAAGTGGTTGTCAGTCTTCTCTGGCTACAGATAGCAACCCGTAACAAGACAATGCATGGAAAAAGAAAAATCACTTTTCTTTATCAGCTTTTGCTGTTACCTTTCAAATATTTTATGGCTCACCAGCAACACATCTCCCATAAAAGTCACCTAGAAATCATTTAGGAAGACATACAAGCATTTGATTCAGGAAAATAAATGCTTTTTTTCTATCTATCCATGATTAAAAAGTCATTTAAACTACACTGTCACTTGTATCAATGGGTTATTAAAATAGTAATTTTATTCACCAAGCTGACAGCAAGTCCAGTGCAGCTGAAACATGTAAAAGAGTACAGAGCACACTGTACAGTTTGCTCATACAAAGTAGGACCAATGTGATGTTCTTGCAATGGACATGCTATCTGCACATTTATGGCAGTCATTCATACTGGATTTCTGGATGCCTAAAACTGGAAAAATGGCCCAAAGCAGTAAGAAAGTAGATGACATTAAAGTGACAGAAGGCTTCCCATTTCAACAATCCCGATTAATATAAGATACTGCACAAAGACATTGCTTAGAATAGCATAGCTGACAAGTATTTCTACCAAATAGTTTCTAAAGAATCATAAAATCTTTCTCCCTCCCCTTCCATTTCTCAACTCACAAGACTTAAGTTCTTCTGTAACACAATTTAATTACTTTCTGCATTGAAGTTAAAATTTTTTAAGAGACAAGTGGCAGACTGAGGTTCAAGAGGACTACAAGGACTATAAGTGCTCAAGTATGGTCCAAGTCCATAAATATAAATATAATATAAAAATAAATCCTAAAAAGGAGATGTGAACCTGAGTGAAGCAACTTGATTTCAAATGCAGAGCCAGCTATAAAAAAAAAAAAACCAACAGGTACATTTAACTTTCTCCAGATAACTGAAGATTTGAGTAGATCGGGGAATTTCTTGAAAATACTATACAGTCATGCCCAAATGATTTCGAGACATTATCTCACATCCAGCAATGCCAGTGATAGATTTAAGTTACTGGCGTGACAGACCCAAGTTGATTCTGTGTTCCACTCTCCAGTCCCTCCACCCCTCGCTCCAGATGCACAGTGCAGAAAAACCTCAGTAAATCAGTGTCATTTCTGGCAAGACTTACTAGCTTGAGTTAGCTTTGGAATCAACACAATCACATCCCCATAGCATTGCATCTTAGTTGGAAAATCTTTACTTGTGGTTGCTCCCATGACCAACATGGTTTATCTGCAGACTGGATACATCACACTTGTCCGACAGCAATTCTCACACCAACTGGCTAAACTTATTCCAATTCAGTATATTTCTAATAATTCATTAAAACGTCAAACTTTAAGACCTGATTTTATATACTCTCCTGTTTTTACCTGAAGCTCAACTCCGTGTCTTTCTGTTTATGTGGTGCAAAAATGAAAAAGTGCACAACTCATTTATAAAACAGCCTCTATAGGCCACAAGACTGACCTGAAAATTGACTGCAAAGTTACCAAATTCTGAAAATGTCATATATTATCATTCACATTTTTTTCCATGTGCATTAATTTTTATATGCCTATGAAATAAAAATAAGTAGCCCATGTTACAAAGAACAGCAACAGCAAAAAAAGCAAAATAACAGCAGTAAACATGGGAACTGTACCATAAAAATATGTACCACTGATATGTTACAACATAGTATTAAATATAGTAATAATCGCAATATAATTAACTTTGTAAAAACAAGAAACCAATAGTAAATTTTAAATTCCCTAAAGATTTCCCTACTCAAGATTTATCAGCCTTATTAAAAAAAAAAAAAAATCAGTGAGAAAAATATTGAACAAGTCATGCCATTTTCTGGTTTACCATTTATCTTGGTTTTGTTGTTCTTTTAGCCTTTAATGATGTGCTCATAAAAATAACAATTCTTAGTCTGACTGAGGAACCTTACACAATCTGAAATTACTTCTTGTTCATTTATGGAACCAGCTATTTCAAGTGTGTTCATGAGAGCTACAAAGTGCACATCCCTGTTCTGCACGATTATTAAATATACCATCATTAACATGGTAACACTGGTTGTAGTAGTTTGTCAGCTTCCTAATGACTGCATTTACTGACTTCACCTTTACTTAAGTTCTAAAAGATTTTCTTTTCAAGATGTTGTGTATCCAAATTGCTTAGTATTTGACCCTTCAGTTAACGATGTAATTTAACACATATCGTAAGTCAAGCAGTTTGTTTCCAAACAAAGACCCTTGCATTTTTTTCAGTAAGTTGCAACAATTTTCATAAGAATGAAATAGTACAAACAGCAAGTGGTTACAAATCCAAGCATATTTTGTATTTTCTTTATTGAGAGCTTTATTCTTTTGGATAAAAATAACATTTAGTTCTCATTCCATTTTATTAAAATTCTTAGCATTGATTAATCTAATTTTCATAAACATATGAAGTTTCAAAAATAAAACCTAGTCCTCCTTAAACTGCAATGTTAATAACAGTTACCTAGCAACATCATAAAGCAATATAGTTAGCCTAAAAAATTTTGTCCAATTACTGACTTATGTGTTTAGGGGGAAAAAAAATTAAAAATCTTAAAGGCCATATTTTCTTTCTGATTTTTCAAATATATGATCTAGTTAGAAGTTATACTCGTAACATTAAAGTAAGATTTGCTCCTCAAGAAAAGGAACACTAAACTATGAGTTCCAAAGATTAGACCTCCTTCATTTCTGTATTGAGCTCCTACTGTATCTAACGATAATTCTTCAAAGATATGTGGAGGTTCAGAATACATTTTAAAAAACCTTTATCACTGAAGGAGTGCAAAGCCCATGACACAGAATTTTACTTAGGATGACAATGAATAAAACAGCAGTGTATTAACTACTTGAGGAACACGAAAAATTTTGATTCAAGAAGACAAACAAAATATATTTTGTTTCTGTGTATTAAGTTTGTATCACGTGAAAGAAAAAAAAAAAAGGTCTACTGCAAACTCTTAGGAAATCAGTAGAATACCGCACAATATGCATTTCTATGCACCAATGGTGATGAACCATTATTATGATTTATGCTGTTATAATTACTTTCTTAAACTGTTTTTCTTTAGATATTCTTACCAAATGTTACTTCTCCATTGCCACTCTTGTCAAATAACTGAAAAGCAACAATGAATATTGCATCTGGAGTACACAAAACAGATTCAAATGCCAAAAACTCTTGATAGGAAATCAACCTACAAAGGAAAATACAGAAGTTATAAAGATTTCAAAAAATTATTCACAATACCAATAGTATTTTGTGTTTGATACTCTAGAAAATTGTATGATCCAACTATTAAAATAAAATTCCAATATAAAAATGTTAAGACACTACACTAGAAACTGAAAAAGTATTTGTTACATTTAAGTGCTTAACCTTTATGCAATCTAGTTTCTTCCTCTATAAAAGAATTGAATTCTTCATATCCATCAACGACAAAATATAATAAATTCTCAGTGAATATACACAATTCATTACCTTGTAATTATAAATGTAAGCAGACAGCACTTAAAAATTAAGACATAAAAAACCCACAAAAATTCTACCAACATGAAATTTACAGGGCTGTCATTATATTACTAATTTATGTATATATTTCTACTGAGAAAGAAAAGATAGTTTAATGCAAGTATAGGAAAATACTATACATTGTTTTAAGAAAATACATACATTGCATAACATTCATTAAAAATCAACAGGTTCAGAAAAAGTTACACTTAACTACATATACAGAAAAAATATTACACTTCAAATATAACATGAACCACACAGTCATGTACTTGACAAGAAAGAAGGAAAGAAAGAAACTGTAAGAACATCTGGACATAAGGACAGTTAGACATGACCAAGGCAGGCAAGGATTTAAGTGTAACAGTAGATCACAAGATTCTGAGCTGTGTATGCAAGACAGTCACCGTAGAGAAAAATGCAACTTGTGATACGTTAGGAAAGCTGCCTCCGTGCAAGATAAGGAAGCAGCGATATTCCCACATACAGTTGCCACATCATCTCTGGAATGCTGCATAGAAATCGAAGTCCTTGTGTTCAACACATAAACTTAGACTTGAATGTATGCACAGGTAACTTATTAGGATAATCATAAATAACTTTTCTAGAGAAATTCAGCTAATTCTGACTAACAAAAAAAAACATCCAGAAGGGATCCCAATACTGTACATAAGAACAGCTACAGAAAGATAAACCCTAAGTCAGAAGATAAAGAGTAATGTTGGGTCAAGAATAAAATCACACATCCATCAAAGTAATTAGAGCAGGCACACACTGTGGCCTTTCCAGAATACTGCAAGAAAAAGCCTTAGTTTTAACAGCAAATTTGGTTTATTAAAACTACTGTGTGTTTTCATCCTTGTAAAAATAAAGGACTTAGCTTGATGACTTAGAATATTCCATCCAGTTACAAGTTCTTGAGCTCAGTTTATCGAAGTAAATGATGGGATATCTATTTTAGCATCAAATAAATTATCAATGGAAATTAAGAATTTTAATGATTTTTTTAAATTAAAAAAAACACCTTATTCCAGTAGATGCTGCTAAAACAGAATTATCACTATAGATGGTGCATTTTCCTAGAAATTGTACATCATTGATCTGAATTTAGTACTCTTCATAGGAGATCATTAGCTCATAGTGATCACTTCACACATATACTGCTTATTGCTAAAGAATCAAGTATAAATTTTGTTCCCTACAGAAAAAAACATCAAGCCACACTATTCATTAGCTTATCTAGTCGTTCTCTGTCAAAGGATACATAAAGCAGAACTGAGATACTTTAAACAAGGTTATATCTGTTAACATTCTTGCATAGATGTATTATATAGAAAATACAGAAAAAATGTAGTGATTTTGAAAGGAATTCAGAGGTGGCAAATACAGAATTATGATATTAATTTGTCACATGTCAGCCACAAAAAGCAGAGATGCGAGAATGGTTCTTCAGATGTAAAAGTCAATTTCATTCAAAGGATGATCTTGGTTTAGTATCAGAGAAACAGAATATCCTTTAAAATAATTGTAAATACTGTCATTTCAAAATACATCTCACATACAAGCGTAAACCTGGAATACAAATTAATTCCTAACCAGGAAGCTTTATAACTGACAGAATAAAGTGACGATCTCTGCAGAATGCATTCATAGAAGCCTGAACCTGAAAGAAGCCGTCTTCAGACGTCTCACTTTAACAGTGCCTACAGCAAAAGGAGATAGACACATTCAATTTCCTTTCCATATATTCAACTCGCAATGCCTAAGAGCAGGGATATCCCCTGCAATCCTCCATTATCTGTTAGGGCAGAGATAACAGGAGCTGGATTAAACAGAATGATGGAGCTTCCCACCCAATCGCTACTCAAGTACCATTCAGCGAACCCACTGCATCAGAGTCCGTAACAATAGCAAAACACTCACCCTTCATTTTATCTGTAACATTTTAAAAAAATTCCTTTCCTGTTATGTCTTGTGTACCATTACCCTTCACAAGCAAGCACACAAAGTATGCCACAATTCTCCTCTAGCTTCCCTTTTTTCCTACTACAATTCTTTGCTCTTTTTTTCCCCCCACATAACATAGCTTTTAGATGTTACGTATAGCTCTGTTGTGACTCTCCATTATGTGAAACACCAACTATTTCCTCAGGACTTAGTTTAAGAACAATTTCCAAATTTTAAGAATGATAAGCTGATACAAAGAGTACCCGGAAACAAGCAATTAAAAATTAAGAATTCTGAAGGAGTACTGTGAAATTTTGAAGGAAGAAGAAAAATCCTTATTTCTATAATCGCAGTACCTACTAATGTTAATTGACTTATATAATTGGGAAGCTGGTTTTGACACATATATATATATTTAAGTACATTATTCAGAGAGGATATTTATCCTAACTTCAAAACTACTGCCTGCAGTCTGAAGACATAGGAATGCTTAGACCATCAGTGAAATCCCATTGTATTAAACAGATAGCAAAAAGGCAGTTTAGGCCAATTTCTAATTTAAGGATCATCACATGAATTTCTCAGAACATGCATTTGTAACAATGAGGAATAAACGCTTGAAAAGTGAACAGTTGTCTGTTTTAAGAATTACCTTACAGACTTCCACTAGAGCAAACCAGTCTTGTACTGTAGTAATGGGAGAAGGCAACAGTACTGAACAGTTAACTAAGGATCAAGTTACTATCAGAAAAAAAGTACAAAAACATTTTTTAAACATATGCGTAAAGACAGCCAGTTCCAAAATGTGTGCTTTTTTTTTTTTAAAGTGCCAAACTGAAATCTAAATGAGTTTTTAAAATATTCACAAAGAAAAGTTACCAAGGACACTTTGAGTATTTATTTGAAGGGCAAGCAAGGCTAAGAGAATATGATAGCAGATACAGGAATTAAATTTTGTAACAGAACCCAACACTTCTCAATGACTTGCTGTGTGCTGGGCTGTCATTTAATTTACAAATGTATGCATGGAATAGGACTACTGATACTTCCTTGGACTTCATAAAGTAACTTTAAGTGCTTGGAAAGATGTAATGCATTCTGGAATTCAGTTGAAGACTACAATAATTATTCATGCTACAGATTAAATTCTCTGTATAGATTATATAGTTATTAAAGTCTGAATTTTGATATATTACAGCTCACTACAAATGCAAGAATGCAAACATAAAAGTAAATAAATTAATGAAGATGATGATGATGGGTGTATAACAAATTTTCACATGAAATACAGATTAGAGATAAATATAGATTAAAACATTTAGGGAAATAAAGTTTCAGACTTCAGACAGACAAACATTTCGCATTGCAGACCATATGGTAATAATTCCCATTACCATTGTTGCCATAGATAAAGCACACTTACCCATATTTGATTTTCTCACTTCAAATATCACCCAGATTTGAAACAAAAATAAACACAACCAAAAAAAAAAAAAACACCAAACTTATATTCACAGGGAAAGCAATAAAAAATTGATGCTTCAATGTCAAGTTCTGTTGTAGCAATAAAACAAATTATTGATTTCTTACTATAAGAAAGATCCTTTTAAGACATTTTCTGAAGAAATGCACACTGTAAAAGATAACCAACAGCTTTCAGAGAAACAAGATACTCAACATGTTGGTTTACGAGTCATCAATTAGACTCTTATTTCAACAGATACGTACAAAATAGCCTTTTCAATTGATAATATTGATAATGGTCATAATATTGATAATTATAATAATCAGTGCAAAAAACTGCAGCCATGTATTGCAGAGGGACAGGTTACTTGGATTTATGAAATGTATGTATGTATCAAATGTATTATCAAAATGCTGCAGCTTTATAAAAAATATAACCAGGTAACATCACAGTAAACAGGAGATCCTACATTTGTCATATAGTGTAAAATGTATACAGCACATACAATTTCATTTGTAAAGCACAGATACTGTGCAAGCTGCTCAGGATAACATGCAAACTAATAAAATATTCTAAAGCAGAACATAGGAAAACAAAAACATTTAAATTATGCCAAAGGTCAGATATAGACTCTCAAATCCAGGGAAGTTCAGGGGCTTTCAATTTAAAATAAGTTACATCTATGTATTTGCAAACATATTGTATACTGTTTTAACAGCAACTTTCTCTCTTCTCTACAGAATACCCACTCCCTTCTGCATTCTTGAGCTGTTCTCTAATCCATCTTAACCTTCTCACTTTACTTGAACAATGTCCACACTTCCTACTGCAATCCAAGGCCAAACCTAGACGCCTACATACAGCAAGAGAAAAGGCTCCTTTGAAGACAACTGAGTTTGAGGGTACTACCTCAGCAGAGGGGACATTTTGTAGATCAGTATCAGAGAACTGTCTAAAAGCAAGTAGTATCATCTGTAAACAAAGTTGGAGAAGTTATGTGGTGTGACCTCATCTAGATTAGGCAAACATCTTCATTCATAGAGTCATTATACCTCTTTCCTAATAGCTAGCACTCTAAAAAAGACCTCAATGGTTTAATTTGAATTGCACACTATAGAAATAAAAAAGATCTTCCATATTTCCACATTTTTTTACAGGTACAAAGGACTCTATATAGTATCTAATCATGGATGTGAGCATACAGAAAAGAACTTTTCCAAGGCAATCATACGTCAAACATTTGCCATTCAACTTCCTCTGCCGCAGTAATTCCTTTGTAGTAATTGTTAAAACTCCATTAAAACTTTAAAAGTGCACGTTAAACATCATATTTTCCCCCCAATTTCCACAGATTTATAGTCTACTGTACTTGAGAAAAAACTTAACGTCTAACTAAGCTTAAAGTGTAATAAAATCAATAATGTATTTTAGAAGATGAAATTATCAAACTCATTCGTTCACATATTTACCAATGCATTACAAGCTTCTAATGGAAAGCGAAATTCTCACCCATCCTTAGTTTGATCTGCCACTCCGGCCAACAGCTGCACTGTTTTAGGATTGTAATGCGGATCTGTATAAAGTCCTAGGTATTTTTGCACAAAATCTTCTGGGGTCATGTAACGCTCACCATCTTTCTCAACACTGGCATACTAGAGTAAAAATAAAAAACAAAACCACACAAACAAAAATGAATCCATTTAGATGTTAATTACCAGTGATTACCAAACTAGTATCTTTACTGAGTATCGCTTAAAACAGTGCACAACTGTCTGCTCTGAAATTAAAGGGCTTGATTAAACTAATAGCGTTACTACACTAGTTGCATATCACCAACAATCAGATTATTCCTGTAGAATAGATGTGTTCATATAATGGCCAATATCTTCTAATAAAAAGACAATTACACATTTTCAGAAACTGTCAGGTAATTGCATAAATTTATAAAAATCACAGCCCTGCTGTAGCTTTCCATTTGCAGCTACACTGTGAAAACACAGCACATAAATTTTCTTACATTTCTAGTAGCAGATATCTTTTGAATTGTTCCTGATCACTACTTTAATTAGTTTAGAAAATATATATTATTTCTTTTCTCTTTTTGTGAGAAATACATTTTCAAATTCATTTTTATCCTGAAACGAATGGCATCTTTCATTTAAGTAAAAATTCACAAACACAGACAAAAAGGATTTGAATAAATGGAATTGTTTTGATTTTATTTTGAGTTTTAATTTCATTAACAACACATTTTCAAATAAAAATCACAAGGAAATTTTAAATTATAGAATTTAGATATTAATAAAACTAACTAAAAATAAAAAACCAAGTACATCTTTATTACTTGTATACCAAGACAACTGCCACATGTCTGTATCAGTATTCTTACCGACTGCTTTTCTGTTTCAAATAATTAATTGCTGGTTCTTATCTATAGGTCAACTTTTAATTTAAAGTGAACTTCTTAGCATAAAGTAAATTCCTCAGCTGTCCAGTTACACTGGGTAATACCAATCTTGAACTAAGAACATGTGGAGACAGGAGTAGAAAGCATCACAAGTGATGAATAAAAGGCAAATGTATTATAGAAGTTCATATACCTCAGATCATGTTTCAAGATGGCAATGTAGTTGAAGGAAAAAATTCTTGTGGTTTATTTATAATATGAGAGCAATCTTAGAAATAAAACCTAAGTTTTCAGATTACAAAGTTAAATTATGTTTGCATCCTGGAACACTGAAAAGTAGCTTGAAAAAGATTTCTAGTTTCCTAAACAACTGTGACCCAATTTGGTTTGATAGTTGAGGTTTTTCTCAGCATATTTGCCCACAAAACCTGTAAGCAAGCTTATTTGTTTACAATCCACCTCTTCTATTCACTCTCTACTGTAATGTCTACTCATACACACAATGATCTAGATGCAGACCTTCAAATATATACATAGAATTGCCTTTCTACTGAGAAAGTTTAAAAACTACACAGTTGTTCCATTAGAATTTTGATTTGCAATGGAAGTAATGGTTTTTAATTAATTTGTAAAAACATAATTCACCTTTCCAGGTTCTAGTCATTCACAGATGACTATATAAGCATTCTCTGCAGAAAAATTAATGGTAATGCCCCCCAAGACCTATAGTGCAACATCTACGCTAGTGAATAAAGTTCAATTAATGGCCTTATCTGTGATTTGTAACTTTTCCTCTATATACAGCAGTACCTTGATTAAGTTGACACAGCCTTATGTGAAAGAGTAACAAAATGGGCCCTTACTCTGCCAGGGACCCACAGGAATCAGAATATCAACAATTAAGTCATAACAACACATAATACCTGTTGATGCCATTATGATAAAGGGGATTATTTACAATGTCGCATGCCTGTTTCAGCTGTATGCGACCCAACCGATACAGTCACAACACTATTTCAGCATAAAGAAGCTTGCATCAGCATCAACGCCTGCCTAAGCTTCTCACCTACCTCTTCCACAATACCAGCCCCTCACACCACCTATCCTGCTTCCACTCTGTAGCTGCGATGACAGCTGTTTGCAAGGCTGCACTGTAAACCACATTACTGAACTAATGCAGAATCAAAATAGATTATTTCCACAAAAATAGGAAGGAATGGACAGTAATCCTTTGACTCAGCACTGCTGCTGACATGACAATATAACGAAACTGACTTCACTGAATCAACTCAGAAAGGTTCTCTTCTCAGTCATATACAGATGTGACTAAAAAAATGCATTATGAAGCACAATTCTGCTGCAAGACATGCAATCCAAAGAAAGTTTTATGTACGAAGGACCATCAAACATGCAGAGTAATACAGAGCATATCTTCAAGAATAACAGAATTCAACTGTATGACAGCAGAGTGCATATCAAGGACAGCCAAGATCTAAAAATCATCATCTTTTTTTTCTTCAGACACCAATTTATCAGAGTTCATTACAAATAGTGAACTGTTTTACAATAAAAACTGTGTGGAAAGTTTTGTTTAAAAAAATTGAGACAAAAATAATTAACTGACAGATACATTGAGCTCCATATGAGAAGGTCATGGTATTTTGAAAGAGCTTGGCAGCAAGCCAATAAATTAAGGCCTGACAAAGTAGCCAGCCGTGTATTTACATTTGTCCTCAAGTTATCTTTTCACCATACAACTTAGGTCAAGAATCTTTTAGCACAGAATAGGCAATTGTAAACTATATTTTAATTTGCACATAAAACATGACATCAATTAAATATTTATTTCCCTCACTCTTGAATTATATTTATAATACAAAATTCCTACTATACATTTATAGACTATCTCAGGTAAGCACTTGATGAATTTGCATGAGATTTTTTCGTAAACATCATCACGTAACATGAACACACAGGAACTCTAGTCGTGCAATATAGTGCTAGGTATCATCACACTTTCAAAAACAATCCTTTCCTTGAAAAATTGGTTCATTTTCAATTTAAAGGGGTTTTCTATCCCAATGATTTTACCTGGGCAGAGGAGAAATAAGTCCCAAAACAAAAGATATCTACAGGTACTCTTAGCTTTTTTTTTTGTTGTTAGGCTAAGCTATGAGCAAGAGATTCAGGATGTTGGGGGGTGGTCAGGGGGGAAGTTTCCTGTATTAAAATTGGAAATTTGATTTTGTTTCTTTCTCCACCTTGCTGGAACAGGTTCCACTTGCATTCAGCAGGCAGGGAGTAATTCAACTATATCCCCCAAGGGCTGACTGGGCCTTGCCTGAGAAAAAAGAATGAAGGCTCACTACGAAATCTGGTAACTATTGTTATACATAACTCTTTTATCCTTCCGTGAATTTTTGTTTTGTTCTTTTATGGTTGTTATTGAAGTCAGTGGTTAGCAACACCAGAAAGGTAACTTATTTGACGGTGCACAAACATGACATTTCAGTGTCTGCATTTCAGTTACAGGACTACATAGAAAGAATAGCACATCCTTTTAATACAAGTCTAACTTAAGATTTTTAACAGTTTAAAATAATAAAAAGAAATATACAGCAAGCCTCAGAAATTCTAAGAGAAAGGTATATATCAAGCAGCCATTAAGATACAACATAAACTGGATGGACAGAGGGGCACATATCACATTAGAGGGTAAGCATGAACAGAAGGAAATTTAAGTACGCTTTCTATCAATAAGGTGGATGACGAAGAGGCCTAGAGTTCACATCTTCCCTTCAAACCATTTCCAAGGGAAGCCAAATTTAGGAAGGAATGCACGACCTTTAGCTGAAGCTCATAGAACAGGCCGGCACTCTCAGCAAAGAGCACAACATAGCTGACCCCTGATGTGCGCAACACTAGTAATATTTCATAAGACTTTCTACAACTTAGTCTTGGAAAGCGTGGGCTCTATTCTGATTTTGAGTTTGCAACTAAGTTTGCTTGCTACCTATCAAACAAAAACCACAATTTCAAACTCAATTATAAACAAATCTAATCCAACAGAAATACAAACTTCCTTTCTATGCCAGAGGTATATGTGTTGTTTCTGGTCATTTACTGCAAATCTCAGATACTCAAGGGGAGACAGGAGAGCTTTTGTATTTTTCATTCCTCAGAGCACAAAACAATCCACAACTTACTTTGCATGTTTCTTTGAAGACTGCAAGATAAGACATGGAAAAGACCAAAATCCACTGTCTGCTTTTTAGGTCAACAAAACATGTACTGTCAGAGAGACAATTTCAAGATGCAATTGTACAACGTTCTTCCTCTCCACTTTTCCCTGTATGACCAAAATCAAGGACTTCAAACCATTACTTATTTCCAGAAGCAAGCACTCCTACTGACTCAAGTCAAGAATCAAAAAAATTCCACATTTCCAAGTTGAATAGAAACCATATTTCCCTTTTTTGCAACCAGATATCCAAAACTATCTTACAAGTTGGAAAAGAGCTGTGTGATGTTGTAGAACCACACATTTTTATACTGTATTGATATTTTTTGAATTGTATTTTCATGTTGCTTATTTATATACTGTACTGTATTCCTTATTTACAAAAGCTAAATGATCTATCAACAATAAATGAACCTGTGATAGGTTTTTTACTAGAAACTAAACGCTGAGCTTTCACCGTTTGATTCCAACATTCTAAGTTTTCAGACTCCTGCAACATTACCAGTGTAACCCAGTAGGCAAAAGCAAAAATCTGCCAGAACTATAGCTGGGATATAATTTCTCTCTCTCAGGTAAAAAGGTCTCTTCTGTCTACTTATCATATGCGGAAACTGTTAGGTAATACAGTAAGACCAAACGATAGAAGTCAAAGATTAAGTAATTGATTTTATTATTTACAGTATTAGCTCTAATACTTGATTTTATATTCTTTCCCTTTTCATGGAGGAAAGCTTCTTGAATATACTGTGTAATATTCAACATAAAGGGAAAAGAAAAAAGGTATTTTAGTGATTCTGGAAATACCAGTGGCCCAACTATGGATGTAAAACAATAGTTGTTCTTATTCCATCTGCTGGAATCAAACCTTCATTATTGAAGTTTTAGGACTGACTGAATTTTCCTTTCACATTGTGCTTCACTGTAACTTAAGGGGAGTGAAGAAAGCTTCATGGTGTTATTTAAATGTTAATTCTAAGGCCCTGCAAGTGATAGTATTATGAAATCAATCAATCTTAAGAAATCAATTTTAAATTCTAAAAACATTGGCAGTCGTCAATCTGTTTGGAAGAGCAACACAGATAAACCCTGAGGGCAAAACGTAGCAGCCATGGAAGAATTTTTTAGAATCTTTCAAAAGCGTGTTTAAAAAAATAACTAGTACTTAGTTATGGCTTTAGCTATTTGCTTTATAGGAAACTGGAGCACACTTCATAAGATTATTTAGGATTATCATTTGGAAACAGTTAATCGTGACTGGTGTCAGGAGCAGTCTCTCCTCAGCGCCTGACGCGCTGCGCCTACAAAGTGAACTTTTAAGTGTCCCACAGGCACAACCTGCGTGCGATGCGGTGGCAAACCGCTGAAAGGGCAAAAAATAAAAGCCCTTGAACCGAACACCATTAGACAGATCTCTTTACCTGCAAAAAAATACTTCGTAGTTCAGCAGGATCCGCTCTTTTGGTTGATTGCACCTGTGAACACAGGCAGGTTAACGCCTCGCCAGCCGGGCTACCGGCAGAGCGCGGATAAGAGCCGCCGGTGCGCCCGTCAAGGCAGCAGCGCCGGGCCCCCACCCGCGCACTGCGGGACCCCCCCCGGCAGCTGCCAGCCGCGGGGCTGCCTGCAGAGCCCCCCCCGCGCGACGCCGGCCGTTACCGCCCGGCGGGCCCAGCCCTCACCGCCCGCGCGCGCCGGGTAACGGCCCCGCGGCCGCCCCACGCCCGCCGCCCCCGCGCCCCACCGCCTCACCCCGGAGGGCGGAGGCAGGGCAGGCTGCGCTGCGCGGCGCTGCCCCTGCCCCGGGGCCGCCCCGGCATCGCCCCCCCCCCCCCGCCGGCGACTTCCCCCGGCCCCCCGCGGGGCTCCCGCAGCAGCGGCTGCCTCCTCCCGCCGCCCGCCTCCTCCCCGGCCGCCCCGCGGGTCGGCCCCTTTCCTCCTGCGACAAGCGACGGAGGGGGAGAGTCACCTTGACCGCCATGCTGCGCCCGGCGAGAAGGAGGAGGAGCCGCCCGCCGCTACCCACCCGCCGCGCCGCCGCAACAGCCGCCGCCTCAGCGCAGCGCCGTGGTAATGAGCGCCCTGCCCTGCCCTGCCCCGCCCGGCGCGGCCCCGGGCTCCCCTCAGCGGCCGCGGCTGCCGCCGGCAGGTCCCACGGGGCGAGGGGAGCAAAGCGGAGCCCGCCGGCAGGGGCCTCGGCGGGTGCCCGGGGCAGGAGGTGCGTCCTCGCCCCGCGCCTTGGCCACCACACGGACCCGCGGCCGGCGGTGCTGGGCACCGGCGCTAGCACGGGTTGGACGGCGGATCACCCGCCCCGCCGAGGGCACCTGGAGCGCGGGTGTGGGTCCGTGCTGCAGGGGGGCGCCTGGTAGCACCTCCACAGTGCAAAACTGAACTTTTTAAGATGCTGCTGGAACTCCTTTCTCGCTTAACGGATGCAGCCGTGCCCCTGAGGGTCGGCGAGGCTAAGCTGGTGATACCAAGTGCTGGAACTGTTCACAGACCAGCATTCTGGCAGCACGGCTGCGAGGCGGCAGTAGCCCCGTATTTCAAAGAGGCACAAAGGAATCAATTCTGGCTGGAATTCAGTAGCTTCTGACAGCTTCATAACACTTCAGCAGTAGAGCACGTTGACTTGCTTTAAGCGTCGAAATGAAAAACATGCAGGCCACAGCCTCAAGAAGGGAGAAATTTATACTTTGTTTGGACAATTCAATCACAGTAAGTGCTTAAATAATAATGCATGTTATGTCTTGCTGTACTATTTCAAGGACCCAACAACATCTTTCTTATCACATGTGACTGGAAAACATAAAAAGGACAGCTTCTGTTATACCTCAGATAACACAGTGCGATATAGATTTACATTATAGTAGTTGGGAATTCATAATGGTGGTCACAAAACAAGGGCTTATAACCGTAAGTTTAGAACAACGCATTTTCTTCAGAAAGCAGAACTTTTTTTGGCTACAGGTCAACAAGAATGTCCTGAAGATAATTTGGAGTTCACATACTATGTATATGCCTATGTGCCAGCTGACAGCAGAAACAGTTTTGCTAGAAATCTGCCCGTTTGTGAAGTATTTGGCCACTAAACCATCTTGTTCGGCAAGTCCATATCTATGCTAATTGCAGTTATAGCATCCATCAGAAAACTGACACAACTGCAGAAATCTCCATGTTTCTTCCAGCCGTGGCTGTAACAAGTGGTTCACCGTATCTCTTTTACTAACAGTAAGGCCTTATTTTCTTCCTCAGAGATGTAACTGGTGTTGAGCCATGAGGTCTATACGTGCAGGAAGAGTGGAAGTAAAAGAGTTGCTCCACCCGCTCCAAAGCGGGAAGGGACGATGCTGTACCCTAAACCTCCTCACAGATGGTTAACATCCCACAGGCCCCCGGGCTGCGGCCGGGTAACACAGCCCAGGTCCCCGCACAGCGCTCCAAGGGGCTGGCAGCGGTGCACTCCAAATGGCAGAGCCAGCCAGCGCCCGCCCGCTGCCGGCGGTGCCCGCGCCGCCGTGCCAGGTGCGAGGCTGCGGCGGGCAGCACTACGCATGCGCGCTGGCCTGGCCAGGCCGCGCCGCGCCCTCCCCCCGGCGGCGCCCTGCGGGCGGGGCCACCAAAGGAGCAGTCGCGCGGATGCAGTTCTTCAAGGCTCCCGCCGCGACGGGGCGGGGCGGCGCTCGCGCAGCGCTGGGCATGCGCGCGGGTGCGCGCCGCGCACGGTGCCGTTATTGGCTCCTCACTGCTTTTCGGCGGGCGGAAGCGGAAGTATATGAGTGTGCGCTCACTTCCGGTGAGTGGGCGCGCGGGTTGATTCGTTCTGCCCGGCTGACTCGTCTGCCACCTCTTCGGAAATGGCGGGTGAGTCCCTGGGCCTGGCTTGCCCTGCGCTGCTCGGCTGCGTCCTGAGGGATGACAGGGCCTGCAGTGCCGCTTTGACCGCGGCGGGGGGCCGCGGCGGCTTGGGGGAGCCGGTCTGGGCGCAGTCCGTCCCTCTCCGGGAGAGGGGGCGGGGTACCGGGGCCGGTCTGCGCTGTTCCCCTCCGCCGTGCTTATGCGGGCGCGCGCAGGTGCTGGGACGTGGGGCAAGGAAGTGGAGTGCGAGCTGGGGGCGGCCGTGGCGGGACTAGTGGGTGCGGTTGGCGTTGAGGGCTGGCCGCGGTGAGCTCCGACCACCGGAGAGTCAGGTGCTGGGGGTGGGGCTGACTTTCTGCCCTCCTGTTGCTATGGTCATGCTGCTGCTGGGCGGGCGGGCAGGCAGGCAGGCAGGCATCCTCGAGCTCACAGTCGCTTAGTAGTGGTAAGCCAGAGTGTGTCTCCATGATCACTAGTTTAGTGGGGGTGGGAAGGGAATCAAAAACCCAAACTTGCCTTTACTTTAAGACTACTACCTGATGTTAGAGGAAGAACTTTCTGGTAAGACTTCTGGAATAAAGGGGAAGCTGGATTTGTGAAGCACTTGAAAAATACCATAAGTGAAACATGTTTTCAGTGCTGAATTATGCTTTGGAAAACAGACTAGATGTAATTTGTTTGTTATTTCCTTCTGGGTCTACTCTGGAACAAAGTGGTAACTATGTAATTGCTGGTGGCATACATGCCACTGTAGCCCATGAACACCTGTTTATGAAAACAACTTCATGCAAATACTTGAAATGCCCTGAAGCATGTTACTTAATGTGGTCTTTAAAAGAAACATGTTAGGCTGAATACTTAATCTCTACTTAGAGCTTTCAAATATGTTTTGTTTGTAATAGCTTAGAACGTTTAACTGCGTTCACTGTAATGCCCTTCTTTCTTGGAGACTAAAAAGGGAGATAGTTGTGATCTGTTTTCTAGTTCTTGTTTCTAGTTCCACAAAAGCATTTGAGATAAATCGCTATATTCCTTTTATACATTGTAGCTTTTTTTAACCTGCTCTTTCAGTATTTTTGGTGGGTTTGTGTTGTGTGTGTTTTTCTGGTTTTGAGAACCTTTTTCTAAATATGTTCCTTGAATAATAGTGACACATAGATTTGTACACCTTTTAATTCTTTAAAAAATACATCTTTTTATTCAGGACTTACTGCTATGGAGAAGAAGCTGGCTGAATACAAGTGTAATACAAATGAAGCAATTCAGCTGAAACTAGGTAATGTCACTTAAAATATTGTGCATTTGATACTGGAATATTTTAGTACCTTCTTAAGAAACTTCCTTAAAACTCGGGTGGATTTAAGTATAATATGTACTTATTAGTATGAATATACAAACACAAGAATAGAAATACACAGTCTAGTTTTGCTGAGACTGCAACGATTAAGTACAGCTATAGAAATTCAGTCTTGTCTCTGCATAGTAATGTTATTACCTATTTATTAGCATGTTACCAGAGTGCGTTGGAATTATGTCTTATTTTCTTGAAGTATTATGTCTTTTCTTCTCTAATCCTTATGCCATGTTGCAGTTCTAAGTATGTTGTCTTCGTGGTGACCATAGCAACAGAACTAATTTCTTTAGTTACAAATACCAGATTTTTTTTTAAACATCTTTCTCTTTTTCATTGAAAGGAAAAAACAAAAAGGAAGAAAGACTGGAAAGTGTTGTTGGGTTGGGTTTTCTGCTGCCCCCCTATCTAGATTACACAAAACAATGAAAATTGTTTAAAACGTGGATAGAAAAAAATTCTATTTTTTGAGGACTGTTTATTGCGCTCTATAGTTAATTTGCTTACTAGGACACCCAGAATACAAACAGAACTACTGAACTCTTGGTGGAGTTGCTCATATCTCAAACTTACATGCAGCAGTAATGACTTAAAGAATAAGGCATACCTGTCTTAACTTTTGATCTTTCCAGCCCTTCAGCCATTTCTTCCCTTGAGCAGTACAAATACTATAATTTAAGAAAATAAAAGTAATGAACCTGTGAAACAATATCCTGAATTACTACTAGCAATCTATTCTGTATAGTTTAGTAGCATTTTTAATACAGAATCACCTTCAGCTTGTGAGCCAAAATGTCATTATAACCAAAATACTTATGTTTTTAAGCCACTATAATTGTGCAATATTTCCCTTGCTCTTAAATGTTATTTCAAAAAAATGGTTTTATGACTGGATATATCGTATCATTTTTCTCTTCCACTTTTCTAAAACTAAAGGAGTGAATGAGACATAGTGACATCTGAGTGAATTCTGTCTGAAAATCCAAGGAACTACTATACCAGGCTTCAGGGGGACTGCTAGAGAGTTTTTAAATAAGGTGCCCATTGCCCATTTCACCTAATATCTTTAGCTTCCTTTTTTCTTTCAGAGAGTATAGATGTTCCACATACAAATTACGTTAAGAAAAATGATGAGAAGCTGCAAAGTGGTGCCATTTAAGAAAAGTCATGCATTTCCCACATGCCTATAAAAGCAGTTATACACTGTCCTCTTCAGGGTCCTAATTTAGTCTGTGGTGACAGTTCAGAATTGCTCTTTAGTTATTGTTTTATTTCTTTTTTTGTTGTTGTTTTTTTTTAACACTGCCACTTGGACTCAAATGTATTGCTTATAGTTAAACCTGAGAAGCCAAGGGCAACTGTTCTTTTGCTTCTGAGAGGGCCAAGCTTCTATCTTGTCACTAAGACACTCCTCATATGCATTTTTCTCCTTGAATAATTCCTTTCTAATATTATCAGAAAAAAGCTTTTCTTAATTTCTGTTTTTACTGGAGTAAAGCAGCAATAAAGCTGCAGTTCAATATTCCACATGCTTTAGAAAAAAGCTTTAATAGCAATATTAACTCCTACAATATTGTATGCTCATGCAAATGCCATATTATCTCATTCAACATAAAAAATAGGTAACTGTCGTTTTGAGCTACTTGTGCCTTGTTAATGTGGCTGAACTATATAACTTTAATGCTTAAGTTAAGAGTTAGATCCCTTCCAATTGCAGGTAACTGTAAATACACAGAGGGTGTTTAGGAATCAAGTTTCTCAGTCTTCTAAAATTTTTCCTAGAAAATCCTACTTTAACCTCTAACCTCATCCACTAATCATACATCATATATTTTATGATGGAAGAACTGCTGTAACTCCATATAATGGAGTTACATTATAAATGCTTGTTGGGTAAGTTACTGAGTTTGAGTAGATGCCATTATAGCGAATATTTTTACCTTACCAGAAAAGACCTTTTTAAGTAGGCTTTAAGGAAAAGTAAAGAACCAGGAAACAAAAAATCACTTAATTATTTTGGTAATATTGGTACAAGGACCAATATAGTATTGGTGCAACGTTCTGTATGTATTCATGCTGATTCTCCAAAACTTTGACATGAAAGTAAACGCACATAAACATTTCTTTCTATTCATGACTCCATGAAAACGCCCTACAGTGAAGAGTTCTCATCTGCGTGTAGAAGAATGGCAGAATGAGAAGGCAACATTGTTGACATGATTGATCTGGCTTACTGTGGGGATATCTAGCTGAGCAGTGCCTTCAGTGCTCAAGATAAAGTTAAAGGCATAACGTTCAGGGCAGTGAGGTATATGAAATATATAAATCTGTGTCAATTTCTCAGTTTTAATCTGTTTAATGATTTGATCTCAGATCAAATAACATGCATCTAAATTGAACAAGATGTCTTTTTCATTTGTATGCCAGCCTAACATAGAAATGTTCATAATTGAAATTGCCTGACTGTAGTGGAAGAACACGTGAACATCTGCCAGGGAATCTGTGGATAAACAAACTGAAGCTGATAACTTGGTCATGCTCTTTTTTTGTTGTTTCCTCAGTTCGCTTTCCTGAGGATTTGGAGGATGACAACACAACATTTAATCCAGAGTATAGCCATCAAGTGTTCGGAGACGAGTAAGTTAAAGCATCCAGAGTCAAACTGATAGGTCCAGAAGAGGAGAGTTGCTTCCAAATTGTTAGAAAACAAGAAACCCTGCTATGCCAAGCTATTTTAAGTGACACAGCAATACTTCAGTTTTATGACTATACAGTGAAACTGTGGCCTTGGTGCTTAGCTTGTAGTTTGAGCCTGTAGTCATTTTATGTGCTATTTTAAGGTAGATTAGCAGAGAATGAAATACCTGATTTTGCAGTCAGCTTGTTTAAGTGGGCATTGTGTTCATGGCATTTCTCAAAGATTAAGAAAAATTACCAATTATTGCTAATAAGTTTCACAGTAATAAATACCAAAAATGTATATCTAGCAACAGTATATCAATTTCTTTTTTACTGTTACATGGGATTTTTAGTGAATAAAACATAGAAGTACTTACTTAAACCCATATTGTTGGCTGTTCTAGATAATTGAATGTTAACTTCATTGAATTCAGGGGTTTATTTTCTCTAATATATACACTTCTAACCAGTTAGACATGCAGGGGATACAGAAACTATAGAATCATTTAGGTTGGAAAAGACCTTTAAGACCATAGAGTCCAACTGCAAACCTGGCACTGCCAAGTCCATCACTAAACCATGTCTCTAAGCACCACATCTACATGTCTTTTAGATACCTCCAGGGACGGTGACTCTACCACCTCCCTGGGCAGCCTGTTCCAATGCTTGGCAAGCCTTTTGGTAGAGAAATTTTTCCTAATACCCAGTCTGAACCCCCCCGGTGCAACTTGAGGCCATTTCCTCTTGTCCTATCGCTTCTTACTTAGGAGAAGGGACCAACACCCACCTTGCTACAACCTTTCAGGCAGTTGCAGAGAGCAATTGGGTTCCCCCAAGCCTCTTCCTCTCCAGGCTAAACAACCCTAGCGGTTTCCTCAGCTGTTTCTCAGAAGACTTGTGCTCTGAACCCTTCACCAGCTTCATTGTCCTTCTTTGGACACACCCCAGCACGTCAGTGTCTTGTAGTGAGGGGCCCAAAACTGAACACAGTATATGAGATGCAGCCTCACCAGTGCCAAGTACAGGGGGACAATCACTGCCCTTGTCCTGCTGGCCGCACTATTTTGATAGGAGCTGGAATGGTCTTGGCCACCTGGGCACATTGTTGGCTCAAATTCAGCTGGCTGTCGACCAGTGCCCCCAGGTCCTTTTCTGCTTTTCAGCCACTCTTCCTAAAGCCTGTAGTCTTGTGTGGGGTTGTTGCGACCCAAACGCAGGACCCAGCAGTCAGCCTTGTTGAACCTCATACAGTTGGCCTCTGTCCAGCCTGTCCAGAGCTGCCTTGCCCTCCAGCAGGTCAGCACTCCCCCCCGAACTTAGTGTCATCTGCAAACTTACTGAGGGTGCACTTGATCCCCTTGTCCAGATCATTGATAAAGATATTAAATAGAACTGGTCCCGCTACTGAGCCCTAGGGAACACCACTTGTGACCAGCCACTAACTGGTTTTAACTCCCTTCATACCACTCTGGGTTCAGCCATCCAGCCAGTTTTTACCCAGTGAAGAATATACCTGTCCAACCCATGAGCAGACAGTTTCTCCAGAAGAATGCTGTGGGAAATGGTGTCAAAGGCTTTACTAAAGTCTGAGCAGAAAAGTGTTACTTCTTTTTTTTTCCTAAAGTGTCATTTAATATTTTCAGTAGGGTGATATTCAATAATCTGGCCATAGTTTAAAACAAAAAAACAAACCACTATGGAAAATCCCCATGCATGTGTCTGTGGGCTTCTTGAAGTAGTTAAGTTTCTTAATTTCCAATTAATTTAAAAAGCATGCTAAGTATTCCAAGTAGGATGAACTATATATATAAAGATGTAGTAGTCTGATTTTATTACAATCTACTGCAGCTATCATTGACAATAATTATACTTTCAGTAATGGGAGAACTCTCCAATCTGTCAGTATAACTACCAACCAAATTCTTGTTCTGGCGCTTATACTTCAAATTTTAAATTGTAAGTGTGCTACCATAAAAGAAAATCTCAGTTTAAAAAAACTTAACAATGCATTGAAATATCAAAAAAAGGAACCTGTTTCTTTGTGACTGGTACTATATTCTGCCATTTGGTGTTTTGCCTGAAAAGAAATTCTCTCTGCTTCACAACAATATAGTACTTACGTTCAGGCAACTCATATTTTCAAAGTGTAAAAAAGGCTTTTGTATTCTATACTTTGCATTTACTTGCTTCTAGTTAGATTGTATACCTATATAGAAACTGTTCACCAAGCCCACACTTAACTGCTATGACTGGTTATCTGTCTGTGTTTTATACAGTATAAATTGCAGTAGTGTGTTCCAAATTATTACACTATGCTGTAAGTTTTCATAAGGTATTGAAAAACATCAATGCAGTATTAGCTATTTCAGGTATTCTTTCTTGAGCTGTCACAGTAAGGACACAGACACTGCCTTACTGAGTTCAGGCACATGTTCTGTTTCTCCACTAGAGGAGCAAATAACTAGTAGAAATAATGTAAGGCATTATCTCTGTCTAGATAGTGTGCATGCAGTTTGATCCCCTTTTCCTATTAGGAAACTTAGTATACCTCACTGGGAAGGATGGTGCAAACCTCAAAGCATATTAAATGAAAGCTCTGTGATGCAAATGTTTTGCTGTGTATAGCATTCCTGATTGTTCTGTTCTTCTTCCTCAGTGAAGTTGCTTTTGGATACAAGGGACTGAAGATCCTCTTGTACTATATTGCTGGTAACCTGTCAACGCTCTTCCGCATCGAATATACATCTAAAGTTAATGAAAAGTTTGACTGTGTGGAGGTAAAGACAGAACCAGACTTGCACTTAAAATATTGTTGAGAAGGTTTAGTTGGGATATGGACAAGTATTCTAGATTTAGTAATTGCCCACCCAAAAATGATTTACATTAAAAGCTTCCTTTGTTGCTAAGCTGAAAATAACTTCAAACTTCATCTATACATTTTCCCATTGTTCCTCATTTAACTGCAGTACCATCAAAATTGTGTCAAACGGTACAATCAAACATGAGATGCTAATACCAAAGCCAGTTCCACAAAAAAAGACCCCCAACAACTTAGCAAGACTGTATTTTTGTGTTAACTGTCTCCAGGAGGAGGACTAACATTGGTGGGTTTTTATGTTGAAGAGAATTCAGTAAGAAGGAAAAGGATGTTTCTGTAAACACTTCATGAGGTAGGGTGCTTGATTGTGTCTCTTTAAATGGCAGGTGTGGAGAACAAGTATGGCAGAAATGAGATTAGAAACTTCTGGTTAGGTATCATGTGTGCTTTATGCATTACTTAAAGGAGTACAATAATACAATTGCCTGCAGGGTGTTTTATTTGGTTTTGGGCTCTTACTTTTTTCTTTTTTTGCCTACAGCTTTTCCAAGCTTATAAAAAACTTGAAGAAAAGCTTTTTCCCTCCGCCCCGCACACACACACCCACCACTTCTTCCTATATGCTCTCAGAATATTTTTGAGAACCCCACAAAAGCTAAGCTAGTCAGTCTTTCAGCTAGCTGAAGAAAGGTATATGGAACTTAGAAATAGGAATAAAATACTTTATTAAGAATGTTTTTAACCATTAAATTATTGTATAATTACCTGTACAGTTATTTAGAAAAAAAATTAGTTTTTCAGAGTGGTCTTTGATATATTAAGAAAACTTAATATCCTCTGAGTTTTACTTAGTTACAAGGAAGAAAAAATTGAGTTGATTTCTTTCCAAAAGAGCTACTGGTATGGTTATTGATGAGTCTTCGTAATACTCTGTATTTGCACTGACTTCAAATTACTCTGCCTGAGAAAAGTTTTTTTTAAAAAAAAAAGTAAATATCTTTATGACTTCAAGCTGTATTTTAAGTTCCCAATTTCAAATTAATCAAGTTTATTTAAATATTTTCAAGGAAAGGACTATTGTAAAGCAAAAAACATTGGAATGACTTCTGAATGAATTTGAATGTTGAACGAATTTGCCCAAAAGTTTTGCCCTTCCTTGTTCTGAAGTTGTATTAGAATATACTTAGTTCAACAAGCTAAGTGCCTGGACATGTCTGAAATACTTGTGAGGCTAGGGCAACATTATCTTAGGAGTGAAAGGTCATGATCTTCAATCTTTAGAAGGTTTTTAGAAATAAGGAAAAAAGGAAAACTTGTTGGCAAAGTAATAATCATATTAAAATCAAACAGTCCAACTTCTTACCAGCATAACTTCAAAATCATGTCACAACAGGAATCCACACCGTAGGGCCTTTTTACTTACAGCCTATCTATTTTCTGTACAAATGGCAAAGCCCCTTTACTTCTCTGGAGGTATGTGCAAGCTAAAGGAAAGATCTGTCTTGCCCTAAGTGCACTCTGCAACTTTTTTGAATGCTTGGAATCCTTGCTTCTTTCAGGTCCTGTTTTCTATATTTAATTATTCCTCCAATTGCTTAAGGGATTGAGATGGGGACAAAAAAAGACCTTTCTGAGCGAGGCTTCTCTATACTTTCCAGAGTATCCATAGGTTTTCACTGAATCAGAAGAATAGGTAGCTTACCCTGTGCTTCACTTGGTATTGTTAACAGCGTACATCCAAATAAGCTGATCATGTGGCTATATGTAAACCTAAATAGGAAAAAGATTTGCCATTAATTTAACCACCTTCAGATATGAATGCAGTTGCAGAGATTAGAACATAAACTGTCATTACAGCAGGGTGTCAATTTAAACATATTAACATTTACTTTTCGAGGTTAGCTGTTTAGTTGCTGATCTTGGTTCCTTCAGGATAATTATACTAAGATGCAGACTATCTGCTATACATGACTGTTGATCTTTGTGTTGTGAATAGATGGTGTTTAGGAAAGGACAGCAGTTTCTGCATTTAACATAACTGGTTACAAGGGAGAAGTTAGTTTTATTGCTCTGCAAAGTTATTCACAGCTTAGGATTTTGTATCTAAATACCCACACAAGCCCATTCAACAGCAGGTGGTTTTATTCTGTGGTAGTAGGTTTGGTTCCATTATTGCTAAAGCAGCTGCTACAGTCTCTGCTGGGGACTTACAGAAATATTTGCCGCAATACCAATATTTTTTTCTCCAAGATCTTTTCAAACATGAGGTAAAAGATAAGATCCTGAAATGTCAGGAGTCAGAACTCCAGTCATATTTATGCATCTTAGTATCATCTCCTTAAAGATGGATCTAAACCATGGTAGTGGAGAAGGCTCAGCAAAGTATGATCATGTTTTGAACAGAAGCTGGCACTTCATTTAATGAAAATAGAAGTTATCCCTTGAGTGGAATTGATCCTTTCAAATATCTGAAGAGAGGCTGCTTTCTTCTGGTGTAAATATTAATAGCCTTGACCTCCAAATTGCTTGCTGCTTTGAGATTTGCAGCTGTTCAAGTATCTTCCTTTTCATCTGCATTTTCTGATGGGGCAGGAGCGAACTATTTCACTAACCTCTGAAATAGTCTTTACTATAAATGTACTTGTCTTGCTCTGCAGCTGGGCTAACACATTTGCTTGACACAAAAGTTAATGAAAAAGTGTAATTTTAGTATTTGGCATCCTTTTTTAAGCAGTACTACTGATCACTCCATTGCTCCCCACTGGAAATACATGTAATTGTTGTAGAAATTCAGCTTTCAAATATTTTTCTATAATTATTTTAAATTAAGTCACTTTGAAACAGCATCTACATGATACACAGATGTTATAACTGCCTGTTAGTACAAGAATAATCTCTATATTGAAATTACCCAGAGTCAAATGCTATGTACAAAGAGACACTCCCCACTTAAGTAGTACTACTACAAATGAAGTTTAGTTACAAGTCTATACCAAATTCCCCATCATCACCTTACATGATTCTGATTATGAAGGTTATACATTACAGACAGTACCTCCATGAACCATAAGCTCAACAGCTCTCAGCTGGCTTCATTCAGGTTTTTGCATGCTTCATTGTAAGTGGCTTCGCCTCTGCTTAATACTGCTGCAGTAGTCAGCTGGATTGTTCTTCTGGAAAGGAACTTGTGTATCACCGTTGCCTCCATGCCAGTTGGTAAGATAGGACTGCCTTACTCTGGCAAAAGAAATTAACCTCTCACCAATATCAAAGAAATACACATGGGAAAGGCAGTAAACTAATTTTAATAACTGCTTGGTTTATGAGCACTTCAGAGAGAAGTGTCTGGAAAGTGCCTACTAAGTAATGGATGTTTCCATTAAAAAGAACAGGTATTAATGAAAACAGGTATTAATGAAACAAATTCTTTGTATGCTGTTGCTATTTCAAGATTCCAGTATTCCAGGACTTACTGAAAATTAGATCAGTTAAATTTATGCCACCACTCAAACTGAGGATTCTGGGATTTCCTCTGTGAGAAAGAGAGATCTTATTAACCCTGAAAGTAACTGAAGAATATGGTTTCTTTTCTTAAATTATGCCAGACTCCATTTCAAGTGGAGAGAAATTGTAGGAGGCAGTAGCTGAAAATTTGTTGCAGTCATACAGAACTAATAAGAATTATCTACTGCTTTATCTGCTAAGCCTCTGTTCTCATTATTTAATTGTATTTTATGGAAAACAAAATTTTTCTGTGGTGGGAGCCAGATTGTCTTATGTGCTTTCAGCAGGTTGGAAGCTTGCCTTCCTTACCACTCGTGAAGAAACTTAGAATTGTGAGGGGAGCAAAATTACTTAAACATTATTTATGTAATACTTCATACTGTATATTCACCCTTTTTAGGTACCTTGCACATAGCTTAAGTTATTGAACTGATGCTTGAAAGTATTCTTTTAATTCTAGATTATTTTCACATGCTCTTTTCAGATACATAAAATAAATCGCTACACTACAGATTCTTAGTTGCAGTTTCCTACAGCTTTGACAGCAGTGCAGTGTAAGATCTGTGTAAAAACTGCACTTGCACAGTTTAAAAAAAAAAGGCATTTCTAAAATGTGTTCCATACTATTAACCTTTTCTTTATGTAAGTCATTGATTCTGGAAAAAAATGGCTGATTTTGTGTAACGCAGTTAAATCACTTAAGTGTAAAGAAAATGTTTCACTAATATTGCTCTAAGAAGAATAGCAAAGGTTCCAATAAACGCATCTCTTTTGTTTTGAGAATGAAATGGATGTAAAGATTGTACGCATGTTAACTGGGTTCTTACACCAAGTATTGTAGAGCTATATTTTAATTGCTTAATAGAGCTCTCTACAAATATAAATATAAATGTTGGTAGTACCAAACCATTAAGAATAAAACTTGTTTGTGCTGAACTACATCCATCTTTCTCTGCACTAAAAATGAAACTGAATGATAAAGTGCTATTCATTTGCAGGTGCATTGCTTCTACTTAAGGGACTATAGTTGAAAGGACAGGAATTAGTAGCATGTTGTATTAGCCTTTTGTAGTGTATTTTGTTCTAAGCATCTTAATTTCCCTGTTTTGAATGCTAAGTAGCAAGGGTCTTGGTTTTGAACTAATACCCATCATGCATGTAAACGGTGTGAAAGAGCTGCTTAGTAAGTTAACACAAAGTGTTCTTGTGTCAGCTCTTGTGGAAATAGATACAATACAAACATTACAGCTGAACTCACGGCAAACTCCATTAAGTAAAAACCTGGATTCATTGTTCAGAGGAAAGTTTGAATTGAATGTAAGCTCATTTTGTTGAATGTAATGTCAGGCTTTTAGGGGTTGTATTGAGGAGTACGGTTTTGTTAAGTTGAGACCAATTCATTAAGTTTTATTGCCTGGTGAGAAGCAGTAATACGTTATTGTGAAACTTCATCAAATATTCATGGTTAAAAAGGAGTAGTAAATGTATTCAATCAAGTGGTCTTTTTGGGGTCTGAAAGGGATTATGAAGTCTGCTCAGCTGATAGTCTAACTTTCACTTTGGTTATCTGAAAAGAGTAATTTTAATCTGAGTTTAATTTTGGGGTCAGAATATTTTGTCTTCCCCAGTATGTTACACCACAGGTGAGATTTGCTGACAGTATCCTTAAATTATATTTTTATTATGTTAAATTTTGTTTTCAGTTTTTTCTTTGATTAGAATGTAGGATGATGTCTTCTGAGTTTGTAAGGTGTTTGCTGCTGATTCTATAGGCAGGCATTTCAAGCAGGGAGACACAAGAATGCAAGAGTGTGCTAGCTGTCACTTTCCTATTTGGGAGCTACCATTTTTGATCTTTGTCCCTTTTCTTCCACATAGTTTTGCTTCACCTAATACCTCTTGTAAGCTGCTTGTTTGGGAACCTGTGTTCCACAAGGCTGTGTAGGTCTTAGAGAATTGCTGACTGGGAAGTCTTAGCTTCTGAACGTGCTGCACTTTCAGAATAACTATCAGCACTATTAGGTTTTGAATTGGACAAATGTAACAGTCTGTAACCATAAAAACATTCATTAACTTATGCTGTAACTGCAAGCTTTTAGATGCTTGTGGTGGCTGCTGGATTGTGACTTTGCTGGATCTCATCAGTGCAGCTCCTTTACTTGCTGGAAAGTCACTACTGAACACACAGGAATGCTTGAGCTATTCCTTGTCTTTTTTTTCTTCTTTCATTACTGTTAGGCCATAGCGTCTCTCTTACATGCATTTCTTATACCACAATAGTGACATCAGTGCTGTCTTTTTCCAATCTTCCACTGATCCTGCCCCCTTTTGTAATCTCCAGGCAGATGATGTTGAAAGTAAAATTAGAGAAATCATTCCTCCTGGCTTTTGCACAAACACAGATGACTTTGTGTCTCTTCTGGAGAAGGAGGTCAACTTCAAGCCCTTTGGAATGCTGCTACACACATATTCTGTCCATAATGAGGAAGCTGGTGAAGATATAACATATCAGATATACAAGGTATGAGAAATAAGTTTAAAACTTGTGATTTTGAGCAAGCAAATCACATTTTATTTTGCAGTGATGCATTTTCAGTAATGTTTTGACTGTAATATATAAATACTGTCATTTTTACCAGTTTATTGATAATTATAAACATGCTTTTTTATATTGGAGAATTTAATTAGGTTTTGCATGGGGTTTTTTCCCTCTTACATCTGTGATAGGTTTCACCTGACTTCTCCTGGCTTTTTCCCTAGGCCGACATGACATGTACAGGCTTTCGAGAATATCATGAAAGGCTTCAGACGTTCTTGATGTGGTTTATTGAAACTGCTAGCTTTATTGATGTAGATGATGAAAGATGGAACTACTTTCTAGTGTAAGTACAGTTCTAAAGCAACAGTGGACCTTATTACCTCCACAAAGCCTGCATTTTAATTGTGGCTGGCCAATTATTGGAGCAGTATAATGATATTTTTCCCAGGAAAGAAAAACCATTGTTTATGAGGCTTGAGTTTTCCTCCATTATGCTTTGGGAAAGCTTGAGAATAGAGCTGAATTAAATGCTGTTGTCCGTTAGAGCCCTGAATGTAGGCTTAAACAGTAAAATGAGCTTTGCCTGTGTTTTCTTTTACTTGCCACCTATTCATCTTTATAATAAGCAAGTGCACTGAAGTGCTGTAAAGAGGCCTGATTTATCCAAGTTGCTGCACACCAATTAAGTGAATTGTACATTCAGAACATAGCAGGTGTACCCATTGGGCCCTCACAGAGTAGCTTGCTGACACTGAAAATTCAGTTGGAGAATGGAAAAGAAAATGGACACTGCATGGGAGCGCGACTGTAATTGACCTGCTTGGCTTTCTGTTTTATCTGCAGATTTGAGAAGTATAATAAGGATGGAGCTACGCTCTTTGCGACCGTAGGCTACATGACAGTCTATAATTACTATGTGTACCCAGACAAAACCCGGCCACGTGTAAGGTAATTGGCGGTGTAACTCGTGCCTTGCCTTTTATTTCAGAAGAGGGAACTGCTGAAGTTCCCAATACTTGTTTATAATGGTGTTGATTTGTTTAAAAAAATCCCCATTATTAGCTGGCTATGCACTGATTTATTTCATTGTTCCCTTCCTCAAGCAGAGGGAATCTTAAACAAGTTTTGAATATTTAGCAATTTTAAGACTCCATTAAAAATTTTATTTTAACATGAAGATTGCTACATGTACTTTAATCTAAAATGAAATACCGTTTTGGTTTTAAGCCTTTGCATTATAAAGTTTGCAAATGCGTGCATTTGAACTGAAAATACTTTCCTTTGTCTGTAGCCAGATGCTGATCTTGCCACCATTCCAAGGAGAAGGCCATGGTGCTCAGCTGCTTGAAACAGTTCATAGATACTATATGTCTTCTCCTACAGTACTTGATATAACAGGTTTGTGTTAAATTTTTAACTCAGCTCACCTGTTTCATAAGCAACTTGTAGCATTTACAGGTTGTTAGCCTGCAAACTAACTTTCATGTTAATTTGTCAGAATTAAATGGCCTTTTGAAGATTTAGCTTCAGCTCTGTTCAGGATTAATAGTACCCTGGTTTACAGAAGAACTGTATATAATGTAGCTCTTTAAATCCTTTACTTAGAGAACAGCACACCAGGAAAATTCAATCCCTAGCATGAACGGATTACCAGCTAATTAGCCATTTTATTGTGAGAATACACAGCTGAATTTTCCAAGAGATCGAGCTTTGTCAAATTCCTATTTCTTCTACTTACTCCTATTAGCCAAAACTCAAAATTGGGAGCAGGGGGGACACCAACGTAAAATTGCACATAAATATTACTGTGTAAACCAAAATTTTAGAGACAGTAAAAATCTGTAGAGAACTTGTGCTCCCAAAGCATGAATTCCTGGCTGAAGGCATCCATGATATTGAAGGTGTGTGCACAAATACCTGAAAAAAAAAAAAAAAGAAAAAAAAAAAAAAGAAAAAATAAACTTGAGAAACTTGAGGAAATGGCAGAGGAGAAAAAGGGTATATGTGCACAAAAATAACATAAATGGCTACAAACATGACATTTGTTCTGTGGTTTCAAGTGCAATACAGGAAGAAATGCAGTTCAAACACATGACTGTTCTAGGTAGGGGCTGTCACAGACCTCACCTTAATTTGAAATAACTCCTCCATTCTAATTAAAATACAATAGAACACTTGCTTTCATAATGCAGTGCTGCAGGATAATCCTAACATAAAGTAATCAATCTCATCATTTTAATCCAGTTCATAGGAACCTAAGGAAATATAACTTTGTTTATGTAACAGGAAATCATGTGCATCATGCATTTACTTTTTTCTTTTTAATAGTACAAAGCTTTACCTTTACCTAGCTGTTAGGATTGAGGTTAAAAAAAGTCTTAACATGTTATTTCATAAATCATATGATGTGTTCATGGCTCAGTGCCTTAAACGCAGGGTTGTAGCAAACAGTAAATGTGCACTAAAATTGGTTTTATTTTCTTTATGGAATAAAGCAGGAGAAGCTTGCAGTATTCTGCATGACGCTCAAGTTATGGAAATTAAGGCTTTTACAAAATTATTTATTGTCCTTTTTGAGAGGAAAATCGGGCTGGACAATCTTGATATGGCCAGAATATTTAGTTACGTAGCCTCTAAAATTGTGAAGTAAAGCCTTTTAACCATTTTGAAAAGAGGAAATTGATACACGTAACCTCTGTAAATGAGCTAGTGCTTTAAAAAAAATACTTCGTTCACATTTACAAAAAATATTTTGCTTTGCTTATAGCTTGTCCTCCTAATTGACACAAGCAAAATGTATACTGATAGTGCTTACGGTGCAGACACTGCCTTGTCTGTTTTCCAACTAATCTGAACAAAAAGGAATGGAATCAATCATCTCTGCTTCTCCAGTCTCTTCTGCAGAATAAGTGCTATAAGACTTGCCATACAAGATTAGGCCACTCTGCATGAAACATTTTAACTGATAAAACAGTCATAAGCATTCTCTATCCCAAAAAATAAACTGCCAGTTGTGCAGTGCTGCATATACAAAGTAAAAACTTCTATCCCAGTCCTCCTTGGAAACTTACTGGCTTTCGATTGTCCTTAAACTACAGATTTCAACTATTTACAATGGTCCTCAAAACTGAAGAAAAACACAACTGGGATATGAGCTGTTTAGCAATTTCACAATGCCAGTCCACAGAAAAATGAGTGCTGGGGGGAACACAACCCTGCTACTTATTTGTAGTAGTCCTGCCTAAACAATTAAGGAAGAAATATTCACAATGTTGTAAGCATTTTCCTTCTGCATATTTCATAAGTGGGAATAAAGTTGCATATGGGACCATGTTGATGTTCCTTGAAGCTAGTTTTCAACTTTGCTGTTTCTTTTTAAAGCAACAGATTTGATAGTTATGCTGCTGTTTTAAGCAAAATGGAAGGACCTTAAAATTGTGATCAGCTTTTGCTTGGGTCCTTCCAGCCTTTTAATTTTGTATAAGCTTGCCCTTTGGGTCCTTGTACCTTTCCTTACCTGCCTTGCTGACAAAGGCTATAACTTGTGGTCAATAATTGCCTTCGGCTAGTTTAGTTGTATACAGCAGGATAGTTTCACCAGTCTTTTTCCACATAGTTAGTTTGTGTTCTAGTACTCTACCATTCTGTCAAACATGGAATATACGGAAAAAAAGAAAAAGGGGTTTATACATAAGTAATTTTGTTTTCCCAAGAGTTAAATTGCATTAAATGTGTATATTGACAGTCTGAGAAGTGCCTATATAATACTGTACAGTACTGCATACACAGAATATTGGAAATTTTTTCTTTCTGCAAGCTCTTTAACATCTATTGTCAAAAATGTAAAACTTTAGATACTAGTACTTAAAATTCAGCACAGTTGTTCGTATACTGATGAATACCATATCTGCTTTTGTTTTCCGTAGTACTTTGCAATTACATACCAGAGATGAGGAAACATAATGCTGGTATTAACTGTGTGCTTTTTTATTCTTTCCAGCTGAAGATCCATCTGAAAACTATGTGAAGCTAAGAGACTTTGTCCTTGTAAAGCTCTGTCAAGATTTGCTTTGTTTTTCCCCAGGAAAGTTAATGCAAGGTTTCACCCAAGAAATGGTGATGGAAGCTCAACAAAAACTGAAAATAAATAAGGTATTAAATCAGAACAGTTGTAGTTGGACATTATTATCAAACTAGTAGAATAACACTTTAAAAAGAGGTGGAGACGTGGAATTCGCATGCTCTGGCTTATTTCTACAGATTTTTAGGTTGTATCTGGAAGGGAGAAGATACCTAGGTTGTGGGTTTAGGTAAATGTTTTTTTTACCTACTGATTCTGTTGATGTAATAGAATTTGACATGGTTTCCATTTCTTTCAAGTATACTTATACAAATAACAAGTGTTGTTTTGGGAATGCAGAACATTAAAGTAGCAAACTTAGAGAACTAAACAGTTAAATTTTCTGGTAATCTGCTCAGTGATTAAACTCATTAGTGAGTATGGTAGTGGAATGGCAGAGCTGCTTAATTAAAAATGTATTTGAATGTGGTTTAATGAAAACTTAGAGGCTTGAGGGATGGGGAGTGTGGAGCCATATTCAAATGTGTTCATGAAAATGGTATTGCTTGTATAAGGACACTACATTTTCAGCCTTTTATGTCTGATACCTTAAACCTGAAGGGATAAATAAGTCAGGTTTGGGTTTTTTAACAGTATCTAAACATATGCTAGCTAGTGTAGCAAACAAACCACCTTATTTTTGTTCTGTTGCTCAGCAAGAGAATACTTAGTCTTCTGTTTTCATACAGATGCAATAGTTAATAGGAATGTAGTGGCAACATGATTTTTTTTTTTTTCCCAGATGTGATACTAGCTGATCCTGGTTCCAAAAGCACTTCGGTTTTCCCATTACTAATTCTTTCATTTTCTTCCCTAGTAAACAAAAAGTTGTAAATATTATTTCATTCTCCTATTTAGAACTCCCAGGGGGCCTTGTGAAGGGCAGTAGATATACAGCAATTAATAAAATAAGCAATGTAGATAATGTTTAGCAAAATACTGCTTAGTGTTACTCTAGTTCAGTCATTCAGTTACTTGAAGTAGTTTTGGTCTCTGGCTTTCTGGACTTCATGCTGTTCATCTACAGCAGGTCCTTGAAACACCTCTACAGCTGGTGCAACACTTTGGGACATCAGGCACTGGCTGCATGGAAGAAATGGTTTTGAAGGAAAAACAAAAATATTTATTCATTTAACCCACCAGACAGAAGGATAGGTTTGACAGAGGCTTGTCTGTGCCTATCTCCCAATAAGCTGAGGAATGACTTAATATTTCAGTATTTCTCCACTTTGAGTTCTGTTGAGTGACCGCTTTATTCAGACGTGGTTTTTATTCTTTCTGTTCATTAGCAACACACAAGACGAGTTTATGAAATTCTCCGATTGCGTGCAACAGATATGGGTGATGCAGAACAGTCCAGAAGCTATCGATTGGACGTTAAAAGAAGACTGATTGGCCCTTATAAGGTGTATATGACTTAAGTATCATACTTATTTCAAGGCTAATTATACTTGATTTTACTTTCATTTCCATAAATGTAGCTGATGCCAATTATGTTGCCAATCAACTACTATTAGTTATGCGGTGTTCTACTGACACATATACAGATGCAGAGAACGTTCACGTACAGCAGTGCTGAAGATCCTGTGCTTGGCTCCTGACTGTTTTGTGCCCAGTTCCAGCAGGAAGTTACTACTAAGGCTTTTTATCTTGCTACAAGTGGCATTGTGCCCAGGTAGGCTTAAGGGGAAGAAAATGTCAATTTCTTGAAAAGGCTAAAAATATGTTAATAGACAAGCCAAAAATCTGAAGAGGTAAATGCTATTACAAGTTTACACTGCAGACTAGGCATAGTTCAGATTCCTGTTCTACTTGTTAACTAGGTCTTAGCAAAACAGCTTGCTAGAAGTAATCAAGCCATGTCAACATAGAATTCCGTGCAGATGGAATAGAAAATAATTTCAGCAGTAAAGTTCAAGGAAGTAATAAACTTATTACGAAGTAATTTTCTTAGTTCCTATAAAGTATGTCTCTCAGGATCTTCAGTACTGTTGGTCAGTATTGCATAACCTGACTCTGAGATACAGCTTAAAAAAAAATACATATCCTAGTCGCTAATGGCATCAGTCTTTGTATTAAGAGTCAAAAGACCACAAATAAATCTAGGTTTATTGCTATAATTAGCATGTTAGTCACTCTGTTCAGTACTTGCTAAGCAAACCAAAATCCTGTTGGAAAAGTTTTACAAAGTATGAGAAATACCTTGATTAGCTTGCAAGCCTTCCTAAAGCAGCACTTACCCTGCTATACCAAAATAGCAAAACTTTGATTGTGCTCATGCAGGACTTAGCGGGGCTGTTAACAGAAATGAGAACCCAACACTGTATTAAATACTTGCCTGATCTGGAGATAACACTATGTCATGCTGAGTGGCAGGGCCTGAATCAAAACGCTTTCTGTTCTCTTTCATGAGTGTCTTGTCTCATTTGCTAAATTTGCTACAAATATGGCCATGATTTTTCAGCTAACCAGACTGTTACAATGGTTGCAACTCATTCACTCAGCACTGAAGTCCTAGGGGGGAAATCCAGAATTGCATAGGCAACTTCAATTCTTGTGCTTCTAACAGATGTTTCCACTTCAGTCTTTGCATGCAGTAAATACATTAGTAATTAATGGATTTTGTATTGCTAGATATGCGATGCTGCAGCCAACACCCTTTCCCTGATTTTGTTTCATGTTCTGAAATACAGCTGTCTTGTTTATGATAGTTCTACCTAGAAAACAGCTTACTCGTGCACTCCTCCTAAATGATATTTCCAATAAATGTTATTCATGGTGCTGTTTTCAAAATTTTTTCAGAACTGGAATTAAATGAAGTTTTAGTAAGTATATAGTAATTGGGGAGGGGGGAGAAGCAAATTTTATTAAAGAATCAGGAATATTATTGCACGCTCTTAATGCTGGTATCATTTTTTATATAAAACACTTGATAGTTTCATTTGAACAGTGCTGCACAAATGTAGAATAATTCCAAATTGCCACTACCTTAACTTAGTAAAAATGGTATTACAGCTATTTCCTTGACTAACAATAGCAGAAATAAAACTGTCTGCAGAAACTCCAGATGCAAAACCCTGTAGTACATCTATTACCCTTCAAGTCTTCACATTAGCAAGGAGGCTGTTGCTAAAAATATTGAGATTTTTATGTATATGGCACCACTAGATTGGAATAACTGATACAGAAAGTAAAAGTTTTAGTATCTTTGTGAACAGGGCATCACTCTAAGGTAGCTCAAAGGGTGAGCAGCTTGTGAAATTCCAGGTTCACTGTGGCTTCTCCATTTTTGAAGAACCCTGGTTTTTATGCTCATTAGTAGACTCTGCTGGTAGACATGTCTTCTTGATAGTATGTCTTTGTTCTTCATGTCATCCCTTCTGCAAGTAAACACCACTGCTGTGCAGCTTTTCTTAGTCATAGTACTTCTTTTGGGTTTGCTACTTCAACAGAGTATAATTTTCTGCCAAGTCCAATAACTTGCTCCCAAATAATCCTCTTGAAACTGCTTGGGTAAAATGTCACTGACTGTGGGTTTCAGAATCTTGTGTACCTGCATATGCTGGTACTGTATTTGGGAGGAAATGGATATTGGAACAACTGGCTATCTGAATGGTGTGGAGGGAATTTGCTTTTTACCCAGAATCAGGAACTTAGAGATGGCCTAATGCTACAGTATCAGATGTAATTGACATTTAAAAGCTGACACCTTTTTTTTCAGTGCTTATATATAATCTTAACAGATATTCCTGTTAATCAGACTTAAAATTAATTCTAGAATAAGGAGGTTTTAGTTTTTCTATGGACAGAAGCTTGCACAGAAGGTACTCATCTCTATTTTCATTTGGGAAACTCATCACACGTTTTGAGTATTGTACTCATTTTGACTAGCTAGAGCTAACGTGAATCTAAAATTTAAACAGCTATGCTACTTTTGACATCCTTCCTACAATTAAATCTTTCTTGATTATTGGCTAGAAATGTGCCTGGAGGCCTCATAAGGACTCTGATGCAGAAACTCCTTTTCTGAACTGAACTTTGGCTATGGGATCTGTGGGAGACTAAAGAAGTTTTTCTGATCTCACTCATTTACAGTTTACTCTGATCTCCACTTCTTTCTCCTGACCCTCAGCATCAATGACAGAAAGAAAACTGATTTTCCTTTGAGATAAGTGTAAAATTAAATGGAGTACAGAAGGGGTTTGATTTTAGAATAGTTTGGGGAAAAATTTGTTGTTTCAACAAACTCTTATGATTCCACAGGCATTGCAAAGATTTATTGATAAGATGCCAGGCACACATAATGCATTTTTTTTAAATGAAATGTTGAATGACATTTCGTTTTTTACAAAGCGAGGGAAGACTGGAGAATGGAAGGTAACCAAGGAACTGAGAAATTCAGAAATAGATACCAGCTATATAAAAGTACATCCAGAGAAAGGAAGTACAGAAGTATTTTGAGGTATTTTTAAAAAACAGGTAAAAACACCACATATGTGACACAGCAAGGGGAACTCCTCATCTTCTCCTCATCATATAAACAAATACGTTTATACTTGTAAATAATCTTGCTGCATTTCAGTGCTGTTATTGCTAATCCCTGGTAACTTTTTAATAATTTGTAAATACTTGTGAAATGTTTTCTGTGTACAGGAGGCTTAAAATTAATTATTGATAGTCAGTTATGGGGAAATCAGTTGGCTGAACAGCCCCATAATGGGACACCAGTGTAATTAATGACAGCATAGAACTAAATATCCTGAGTAGTTTTCTACAGTCTAGTTCTTCATGCCATACATCTTCAGGAGTTGACCTGATCCGTTTGGTCAAGGAAAAACCTTGAAACCATTTTTTACTTCACATGTTGATTGGTAATACAGAAACTCAGGCTTTACCAGAACAGATGTCCTAATCAAACACTAACTTTTTTTCTTAGTATTAGGGACATCTTAAAGAGCTAGATAATGAAATTGAATACATTTGATGAAATAGCATATTCTTGATAATTATTGGTTGTGTTCAAATTACTATTTGTTTGGTTGCATAGAAAAAGCAGAGAGAACTTGCCAAGATGAGAAGGTGTCTAAGACCAGAGGAGCTGACGAACCAGTTGAACCAAATAGACCTAAACATGCAACATGAACAGTTAGAAGAGAGCTTCCAACAACTTGTTTCAGATTACCGAAGAGTCCTAGAACGACTTGCACAAGCCTGAGGATCCTGCCTGTACAGGAAACTTGCAAATTTCTATACAGTGTTGTAAAGCACATCCTTAATTGCCACTTAACTGCAAAAAATCTCATGTGACGTTTTAATCACATTAAAGGTGACTTGTGTTTCTGTGCATTTTGAATATTTTCTATTTTTGTGTTGTAGATTTTAAAATGTTGTACTTCAGGTTTGGGGGCACTTATTGCTGAAATAAACAACGTACATTCTCAGATACAGTATCACTTCAATTGTACAAATTTTCTTTACCCTTCTGTTTTGCCTCAACATTTAATAGATACCTGAATAGCAAGTTAATACATAAATCTAAGCAATATAAATACTGCATCTCTCCCAGATTTCTCCTAACTTGATCTTCCTCAGGAAGATCTAGATCTACTTGGATCCTGTTGTAGTGTGTATGTAGGGCCTGTGCACTCTTTGGTTTAATGGCATACAAGCAGCTTACAAGACTGGTTCTGTGATCTAGCTGGCATGCTTCCTGAGTACAGGCTCCTTACCCTATATTCAAAGTGGATCTTGCTCCCATATTCTGTCAGATCCACTCTGCTTAAGCCTCTAAAGATTCTTGAGCCATATTCCTTTTCAAACCCCCAAATTGTTTGTGATTTCAGGAAAATAGCTCACAAGCTGGGGAAACAGCCAAGACTTTGTAAGGACCCCAAAAGCACTTCTACTAGTCTAAGAACCATACAGATCTGTGGGCAGCAAGTGCCTTCATATAGGTCCTTCATTCTATTCTGTTATCCATTACTTCTCAGATGTGAGGTTATTTCTTAAATATCCTGCTTCTCTTCCCTCAGAGCACTACACCATGCTATCTTTTCTGGTAGTTCAGACTTCAGAACTGATTTGTCTTGGCCCGTATCCAAGAAGACTTAATCTGAATAAGGATTCTTGAAATTCACTAACCATGCTTTGTGGTCCTAAATGGGATTCGGGTCCAGCTTTCAAAACTGGAGTTTGTAGATTCACTGTTCTCTACTACCTTCCAATATGATGTGGAGGAAAGTGTAATGTTTTCCAAATGTTTAAAACCTATGGATAATTTTTTTATTCTCTTATTAAATCTGGTTAGGATATCTTGTCTATATGATATGTCATTCATCTACTGTACTATCTAAATCTTGCTCATTAACAACAGCAATTTTAGAAGACCTCTCCTGATTCTAGTAATAAACCTGAAGGTAAATTGCAGGATTTGGGGGGCTGGGTAGGCTTTTTTGTTTGCTTGGTTTTGATTTCTTATTGAATGTGTTCAGGTGTTTGTGATAAGCCAGAAGAGGGAAAGCTGAACTGAAGAACTGTGTTAAAAAAACCTGTGTTTTCTGTATAACGATCCAGGATGTTTCTTGTGCTTCTGGGGAAGTCTATGCTAACATTGCCTGAGCTTTTGCATTACTGAGGCTGAAACCAGCCACAAAGAAGCTTAAGCCTTTTAAGAAACTGTAGGACCAAAGAGAAAAAACACTAATGGGCTGTTTGCCCACTTAGAGAGACTGAACATTGTTTCCCTCTTTGTAAGTTGTTTTTATTGTGGGCAGGGGATAAAAAGGCAGAAGAATCTGGCACATCTGTTCCTTTCATCATTCTGGTACCTGAATGTGAGAAGGGAAAGGAGGTTTGTCTGCTATCAGCCCCAGGTTATCTGGATGTCCAAAAAGGACTGAGAAATGCCATGAAACGTAGGCTTTATGCTAGAGGTAGTGGAGTTGCTGTATTCAATTGATGGTGCAAGACAGATGTGAAAGAAACTACTAAGCCAAAAGGAGAAAATTGCTTTGCTTAGACAAATAGCGAAACTTCTCATGCATAGCGGTAAGAGCAGATTAATCTCTTCATAACCTATCAGAAGATGTTGCGGTTTTTTTCATTTTTATTTTGACAGTGTTGGAAGAGGTGAGCTAGTGCTTCCAGTTCCCTTAGTGGTGAAGGTGCAGTCTTTGGCTGAGCATTCCAGTATGGCCTGGGAACATTCTTAACTGTTGGAATGTGCATGTGGACAGCAAAACTTATGACCTGGTTTACAGGAACTATTTTGTTACTAATTTTTGGCACCAAAGATAGGAATAAACAGCCTCTTGGAGATCTAGAAACTGAATCCTTCCATCCTGCAGCTGATTACAGCTTCTGCAGCATTGCTGCCAGGGAAGACACCATGTGAGTACTCCCTAATCCATTACAGTTAATTAAGACAGTTATCTGAAACAACCTTCATCAGCAAATTCAGCTAGTGCTGCTGACTTTGTCTAAGAAATGTCTGGATTGTCCTTTTCCTTGGCAGAGAGAAAGAGGCAATAATCTCTTGCACAACAGCTAGAAAACAATGATCATCCTGCTGATGCTACTGCTTGGGGAGTATGTACCAGTTCAGTTCGGTAGGCTTCTGGGGTGAGTCTGTTTGAACTAACATTTCAGAGACTAAGCATTGATGGTAAAGTTGACTAAACACTCAGCTTTCAGTGGATGCTGCTGGACAAACTCCTAGCTTTCTGACTTGCCAGTCTGGATGTTTTGTTCCACGGTTTTCAACAGGATAACAAATTTCACCTACAAGTGAGCTGCAGGATCCTTGGCTCTGGAGTACATACAGCAGCAGCTCCAGCTGTGCAGTGAGTCAGATTTATGAGATAAAGTTGAATACTGTTAGTAAGTTTTGTGTAACTCCCGTTTATGTTTCTGTATTAATTAAGGTAGGGACCTCCTACTATATTTAAACAATTACTTACCAGTGTAGTATAGAAAATAGCATAGCTACCTCTAGTGTTGTCAGATTTGCATGCTGAGGGGAGGACCTGTGAACTAATTGCAGCCATCTATGTAGAATTGCAATTAGATACTGGAGGGATCCAATTTTGTGGATTGGTGAGCTGACAAATGAACACAGGCTTAGTAGCAACTTTTCAACTCTAGTTGTTAGTGTAGGAATTGGGTAGCTGAAGCTGAATGCTGTGAGAGCCCTCTCCTATTCTGGGCACAATATGACGTGTAATCCTGGACAAAAATTATTTTTGTCCAAACATACTTTGTTATCCTGGCTTTATCTTAAGCCACTATTGTTCTTTTTTTGAGTTATTGCATACTAACAGGAATGTAGAGCAAACACTAATAATAGGTTTATGTGATTTAATTTGCTGTATGACTTCATTCTGCATTTTGATTAAATCCAGGTTCTTTAGTCACTTCACTCAAACATAAAGTGAAACTTTGCATGACATACTGGTACAGCATTTAAAATAGTTTTGTGCATTTGAATATTCTTTTCATAATGTATGTAAGATCTGTAAGTGTATTTAAAGTTTTCATTGTAGATGCAGTTGGTTTGCCCTTCCATCACTTACAAATCCAATCACAGCAACAGTGAATCTACTTCAAGAAAATTCAGTGGAGTATATAAAATTGTGAATTTAGTTCAACTGGTAGAGGCATATTTTCTTTCCATACAAACCTATTGTCAGTGGTGCTAATGCAAAAATTTGTCCTAAGAGGTAAATCAAACTGAAAAATATTTATGTTTAGAAGCCTGGGTCAAGCTGTTCCCTTTCATGTATTTTGAAACATAAAAGTTATCTAGCTCAACAACTAATAACCTGAAGAAATACAACAAAATATCTGTAGTTTCAGAATTGAGAAAGTGAGCTACCTGAAGCTACAGGATTTGAAGGACACTAGCTGCTGTAGTAGGGGGAATAAAGGTCTGTGTAGCTGAAGCAGTATCTTGGGCAGTAAATGTCCGTGCCTTCTATGAACAAACACACAAAGCTGCTATGTGGCAGTTTAGGCAATTCAGGACTGACCTTTTGTCTCTCTCTGCAATGTCAGCAGGAGGGTAAGCAGCCCATAATGTCTATACGAAGGATTTACGTCTGCTTATATAGATGGTTTTTTCAATTCCTTTTTGTCTCTCACTGAGACTTTGTTGCTCTTTATGCTTTTCCTTTATCATATTGTATGACTGTCAGACACTAGAAGGCTTGAAAATCTTACGTTGCATATTTTGCTGTTTTACCTTTTCTCCCAGTGTCAGTTCTGACCTGATTTCATCAGTATCAAACTGTTAGAGCTAGAAATACCTGTTATATTCGTAAGCCTATCACCTAAAAGCTTGGACTCTCAGCTTTCAAACTGAAAAATATTATTCTCTAATGCTACTGCTTTGTGAAACATTGCTTGCTAGAATAATTTGGACTTGAAGTTGACAGAAAGACAGCATGGTAAAATATTAAAATCTATATCTCATAAGCAAGTATCTGTTGCAGACATTTCAGTTTTCTCCAAAAAAGTCATGGGGAACATTTTTCCCCCATGCTCTCAGTTATTTCCAGCCATTTTACAATGCTAGCTCTTTCTCCAATGATCAGAAAGATTCCAATTGAACCCTGAGTTTTATCTATCTATGATAATGTTTCATTTACAAAAGGCTACTACCACATCCGTGACAGTGTTTGGAATTGTGAGGTTAAAAATGTAGTGCAACCAGTAAAAAAGGAAGGCTATTACACAAAGCAATAAAATAGATGCAAGCTTTGCTCAGGCAGAGCATGCTATCTGCCATCATAGTGGCTTATAACTGTGGAGCGAAAATTGTAGGAATGAGCTTGCCTCCCTATCACTCAAGTCTTTTTTACAATGTAAAAAGAAAATAATACAAATACCAATTGCTGTTCAAACCTACTCATTCAAATACATGCTTACTAGGTTCTTTGTTCCTTACGCTAAAGCCTTCAGTAACAGGCATTGCAAGAAACGAGACTACAGACTCTGTATCTGAGATTCCTTTTAGACCTATAACAGTACAAGCTAGTGTAAAAATGATCATTAATCTTAACAATGTCCAGATTTCCATGTTCAAAATATTTTTAATTCTCCAGAATAGGAAAACAAAGAGAAAAGAGGGGGAAATGTCCTCGTTCTGCTCTTCAAAGCTCATTTCAGATACAAGGCTCCCACCCAAATTGAAGGAATCTCAGGTAGTGACATGATGAAGACAAAGCCTTGGGAAGAGCATTTCAGAATTCCCTCTTAGCCGTTGCAAAAATTCTATATAGCAGGAGCAGTACTGTGCGCTGTTTTTTTCCCCTAAGAGTAGCACTATCTTCTTTCTTTAGTAAATAAAGGACACGTAATGCTGTAAACATGCCTCATATAGGAGGTATGTGCTTCATTTACAGTTGTTGCACAGTTTGAGCTGAAGAGATAAAACTTAAAAAAGAAATCTAGATCAATAGGAAGAGTTTGACATCCCCTTTTTTGTTTCTAAATGGTATGGCAGTAAGGGAAGTGTTCCATGTTCAACAGCTGCTATTTTTAGACACTTGTCTGTTTTCCAGTTAAGCCTTCCTCAGAGCTGTATGGGGTGTCTGTGTTTTTTAAACTTTCATAGTTTCACGGAAAAGATAAAATCTTGGCCTAGAATGAATTTAATATGATAGGGACCATGAAGATGTCATTTTGCTTTCCCTAGAGCTGTGACGTAGCAGTTTGGTGTACTTCTGTCTGATTCTGTATGTTTTGTATCACTGATGTAGGAGGCTTATGGTTTTTTGCAAGTTCAGGACTCCAGACTGTCTCACTATGGATCAAAAGACACTGTTCGGTGCTGAAAAAAGGACACCCATCTGTGATTAGCGCAGGACCCAAACAGTACCAGCCTCATCAGCAAAAACTGCTGTGGAACTAAATCATCTTTTAAGACAATCTTAGGTAGGAAAGTCTAAGAAGTTTAAGCCTAACCCCAGTATCCAGCTGCTATACTTGAACTGGAAGGATATTTCTATATTGCTTTATATAAGATTTCATGTATACATAAAGCTTAACTGTTCTTTTATAGACTGCTACAGAGTGCTTTCAAACTTGCATTTAAAAACCTACCTTTATGTCTTCCTTAGTAGATCTTTTGCTTATTTTAATATCAGCCTGCCCAATCTTGGGAGGAAATAAAGTTGGTATTTTACATTTAGAACATGCTGACTGACAGCACAGAGCCAATCTAAATGAGATGGGATGTGACAGACTCTTCTGGAAGAACATAACCCACCAGATGTGTTCAAAAGAGCCTGAGCTGAAAAGTGATTTCTCCAAAGCTGCCTCTCAACCTTGAAGCTCAGGACAGCTTGAGACATCAGTGTCCATCTTAAACATTTCAGAGGATTTGCCAAATGTAAACAAAAGACAATTACATACATGAGGGAAAAGTGATGTATTTTCTTTGGTGAAAGAACTTGAACACAGCAGAGTATGATTTTTCAGGTTTGCTGTGTTAGGATATGGTGTATCTCTCCTTTTCTGAGATATTCATCCCCAGTTTACTGGTATAAAGCTCCTAACAAACCTGTATCTGTTATTTACATTTCTTAGTGAGAGGAAACCTGCATCTAAGCATTAATTAGAGACTACTGAATGATGACTGTTGTTTAGGCTTAAGATTTATCCAGAGACTGAAAATTACACAGTTCTCTTGGAATCCAATAGGTCATAATTTGATCAATCCCCTCTTGGTTTCTGATATGCAGAAAGAGTTGGTCCAGTCTAACCGCTAGCACATACCTACAAGTATCTGTGAAATAACCTGACACTTAAAGACAAGGTAATTACAAAGGCAACAGCAACATAACTAGTACTGTCTCCAGTTCCTGCATTTTATTATGCCATCAGCCAGTTTTCAGGCTGTTACAATATGGCATTTTGGCCTTATGGCTGTAGGCAAAAGCCAAGTATTCACTACATTTTCTCTAACAGCAGCCTCATTCCACTGAGTAGGAAATACTTACTCACATAAGAAAGGTGGGACTAGTCTACCTTGGAGCACTTGGTTTCTTTCCTTTAGTGACAGTTCAGGAAAAGATGGTGAATTACTCATCATGCATGCATGGCTACCTCCATGTTAAGTGTGCTGTTCTCTTTAGGCACACAGAAGCATGCCCACTCCAGCATACTTGTTGTTACTTACGCCAAGCAGCATAATGTGTGATTGTTTTACACTGTACATCGTTGTCATAAAACCAGCGGTTGGGTGTCCGCATTCCTAAAGCCTTGCCAAGATAGAAAATAAGATTGAGTGATGCCTGATGAGATTCAAAACTCCTGACAGACCATACTATGTTGTAGAGTTAGGACAAGATTTCTGCCTTGCAAATGAAATGTGTGCATACCTTTCACCGGTGAGCAGCGGGTAATGATGCTTACGAGGTCTAACTGGGCAGCTTAGCAATGCTGTTTCTTCATTTACTTCTAGCTTTATTTTCCTTCTGTTAAAATCCTCTCATTCTCCCCTCACTGAATAACAATGAAACATGTCAGCTGGTGCAGAAGGTGGCTATAAAGTGGATTGTTTTATTTTTTGGAGGCAGTGCAAGGTATTGTATTGATCTTTAAACTACTATGTGGTCTGGATATAAGCTGTATGGTAGGCTGCCTGTCGTGCTGTGGCAGCTGACTACATAATGCACTTTTGCTAGCAATGTCTGTATAGGACCACTGAAAGGATTGCGGCACATTTTTTTGGTCAGAGAACACTTGGAATTTGTTCCTTAAAGACAGAAATACTTACAGTGTAACCTTTACGTTCATATATTTTCCAGGCTTTTTCCAGAGTACAGGGGGTAAATAACATCAACATTCCCATCTGCCTCGGGCTTTGTGTCTCTCTATTCGTGTTAATTAAATTACAAAATTTGTACATGTTAAGTTAAAAACTACTAGCAGCAGCTGCACCAGAGATAAATAAATCTGGAGAGCAACACAGCCTCAGTTCTCACTCAAGAATTTGCTTATCCCACAGGTTACCACTGTATGTGTACATGTGCATGTGTGTAAGGATACAAAGATCATTACCTCTGTGTGAGAATATGAGAAAGGATACTTATATTACTTCTACATTTTGGGGTTTTCCCTCTGCTTTTGCAACCACTACCCCAATGCTTCTATTCATTCATTCGTTTGGTGATTTGATTCCTTTGGGTTTAGTATTTGCCTGCTAAGTGTCAGATTTCTGTCCTGTAATGTTTCTCACACAACTATTAGCCATAAAAACTTAATTTCAAAATGTGTTTAATTGTTCATATAGGCAAGCTAAATGCAGGCCAGGAAACAAACCAGTGGAAAATAAAAATGATGAATGGACTTTAGAAGTATAGTTTGATTTTTACTTGACTGAAAATGAAACCTACCACACCAACACTGCATTGAGATGGTCTTTGGGTATTTCTTTAAGGTATGTGATACCAGTCCCAAAAAGAAGGTTGAAAGGATGCTGCTCTGCTGAAAAGTTTGTGCTTTTAGATCTTTTCTAAACACACAATGGTTGGCTATGCAGATGAAATGATGAGTTGAGCTAGAAAAATACTTGAGTTTAGGGTTCAAGCTTTAGCCTTCAGATTCTGCATAGGCCTTTACAACAAATAAGAACCTAGTTCATAAATAGTAGTTCATGTTTTTATCTACAAAAGTACAAAAAAAATAATTAAAAAAAAAAAAAGGTTGGGGGGTGTGTGTGTGTAAATCATGAGGTAGCTCCAATATGGTTGCGACTGTTGCGAGCCTGAGCCGCACTCTGGGAAGCGCAGTGGCGCTGCCATGCCTCTGGCTGGTGCGGAGCAGTGTCCCAGCCGGCCGGGTGTGTCACAAAGCGGAGCGGGACCGGACTGCACAGCAGGGCACCTCAGCACTACGGCAGGGGAACCGCCTGAAGGCCGCCCCGCGTCCCACCGTAGGGCAGGACGCGAGCGCTGTCACCTGCCGGCGCCGCCGGGCGAGCCCCACGGCACAGCGCGCCCTGCCCCACGGCCCCCCGCCGCGGGAGGGCTGGAGGGCGGGAAGGCGGGAAGGGGGCGCTCCCGCCCCATCGCCACAGCCCAGGGGCAGCCGGGCCCGAGCCCGCCGGGGGACGAGCTGCGCCCCGCCAGGACCGCGGGGGCAGCGGGCGAGGTCTGCACGGCGGCGGCAGCACTCGGACGACGCCCCCGCTGAGGGAAGGAGCGGGCGGCGCTCACCTGCCGGGACCCGCCTCCCTCTCAGGCGGCCCCGGCCGCCCCGCTGCCCCCAGCAGCCGCCCGGCGCCAGGCGGCCAGGGCTGCCCCCCGCTCCCGGCCCGGCGCACGCCACGTGACCCCGCCTCACACGGGCAAGATGGCGGCGCCCAGAGCCGCCGTCAACGTGCTGCGGCGCGGAGGTGAGTGCGCGCCGCCGCCGCCGCGGGGAGGGGCGGGGGGGAGGGGGAGGCGCGGGCCCGGCGCGGCGCTTTGCCCTCCGGCCGCCCTTCCCGCCCGGCGCCGCTGCTGCCTGTGGGGCCGGGCCGGGGCAGGGCCGGGCAGCCCCGCGACGGGCGAGTGACCTGCTCGAGTTTTGCTGCGACAGTTTCTGCTGTTACCGTGCAGAGTGTGACAGGAGCAGTGGCCCGGCATACGCGTGCGCGGCGTTTTCTAGCAGCCCGCGCAGCTGCGGAGTGGTGCCGGTGCCGGGGGGGCAGTGTGCGGGAGGCTGCCGGGCCGGCACCCCCCGTGCTCCCAGGGCCGCCCGAGGGCCCCTTTCCTACCCCGTAACCTTCGCTCCTGTGTGTCTTACTGACTTACTGATGCGTAAGAGCAGTTGTACGAGATGTTGCACTTTGCTGGAAGTTTTGCACAAAACAAACTTTCTGACGCGGTGTTATTTACCTCCCGTTCCTTCCCCGGTGCTTTGCAGTCTCCTGTTGGGTACCACTGTGAGCCCGCTGGGCTGTAGCGTTCTGTGTTTCTTTTTAGCTCCCGTTGTGAAAATCAAATGTGTGAACGGAAGGAAATACCTCACAATGATCTTGATGAAAGACTTGTACCATAATATTTTTTCTAAGGCTGTTGAATACTTCATGTGGTAATAGGGGATGGAGTGATCCCAGATTAGTTTTAATGTAAACATCAAACTGAACACCACTGTCAGCTGAAGCCTGGTATTGCAGTGCTTTACAGCTGGTGTAACAAAGTTTCAATCCCATTTCTTATGTTACTGATTCTGATCTTACGCTGTACTTTTTCATTCTGTCCCAATAGTCTTGAAAAACATTGGAAAATGTAAAGGCCTCTTCTTCATAGTTAATCCTGAATTTTGCAGGGCAGAAGTGCCATATAACTTTTTTTTTTTTTCAGTGGTGAAGGTTCATATCTATAAGGAAATTTCAGTTTGACCAGACTCTTAGAATCTGAGCATCAGCTGAACTCTGGGAAGAGATGCAACATTTGGCTTTCAGAGTCTCCTATTTGTTTTATTTCTAACAGCTGTCAAAACCTTCGCTCTTTCACATGTGTGGAAGTGTGTGGAAGGGAATCAAATTTCTTGATATATGGTACCATACAAAAAATTATCTTTTGGGTTTGAATCTCAAATGAATTTAAATTTAGCATGCAGCTTCATACAGCTGTTCATTATTTGCTTCAGCAGTTCTGCGTCTGCAGCCTTTTTGTTCTGGATATTGTTTGGTCGGGTGTCCATGCCCTGCCACCAGCTCCAGCCCCAGACACACCTAGAAACCCAACGGCTGTCATCCAGTTAAAAGAACCAAGCCATTTAAATTTGTTAAGCCTTCATACCTTCCCTTTAGGCATCAAACCTTGTTCAGCTTCCCCTAGTGGATATACTTTTCTAGAAATTGAAAAAGCAAAACTGTCATAGTTCAGACAGGACTGATTAAACTAAACCAAATTTTCCCTGAATTGGACAGTTGGGTATAATTTAATTTGCAAATACTGAAAGACAGAAGTAATTTAAATTAGATTTTGTTCACCTAAGGGAATCTGTTCTACCTAAATTGAGCAAAAATTACTTTTTTGTAGCCTCTTTTGTGATATTTTTTTCATATTTCTGATGTCATGTTTTTATAAATCATGAAAGGAAAGTTTTCTTTGTTGTGGAACTGTTTCTAGTTAAGTGCATTTGAACAGCAAAGATCTGGGAAGTTTTTATACTGGTTAAATACTGCCTCCGCTTATCAGAAGGACTTAGGCTAGCCTAAAAAAATGTTTATTGTATTTGAAAAAGAAAATAAGTTGAATGAAAAATAGTAGGAAGTTAAAAAGACAGTTTGTACCTTTTCAGCAGGCATATTGGGAATTTGTTTGAATAGTCTCTGCCTTGCTAGTGGCAGAATTGCAACACTGTCAACCTAAGGAGAAGGTACACAACTTTGTAAGAGTGTGAGTGGCTTGCACAAACCTTTGTGAAATTTTGTGTGCTCAAACACGGCATTTCAGAGAAGCCTTGAAGTGTCTTGAACTGCATTTTAGCTGCCACCAGTCTTCAAATACTTGAAGAGTATTTGAAAATAATTTTACAGGTATTGCATAGAAGTGTGAATTGTGTTTACCGTTTTGTAAAAGAAAACCAAGGAACATCCCAAACATGGGCACTTCAACTCGGTGTGTCATGTCACGGTTGGTACCTGGGAATAGTACGGATTATATGGTGATTCATTGGCTTGTAAATGGTCTAATTACATATTATGACATTTTCAGTTATTGCAATAATTGCATCTGTGATACTTCATTGGTAATAAGATAAAGGAGAAGACATCAAAGAACTGCATGTCTACAAATTCAGCTCAGATGGTTTAAGGCATAGTAGTGTCCTATTGATTTATTCATTTTAGGCAAGTAAATTACTGTAGAGTAGAAGCCCCTGCTTTCTTGTAATGAAGTTTCAAGGCTTTGAGCCACACAAAAATAATTGGTGAGAAGACATCCCTTGTAAAATGAGTTACTGATACAACTGATTTCTGATCTTGCTTCCCTATCTCTAACAATGAATAAGTATTCTATAATAATCTATGTGATGTATTATTGGCCAGACTCTTAAAGTTAAGTCACTGTAGACTGACAGCGTATGATACATCTCTTAGATACGTAGTCTGTTCTCAGGCTTTCTGCTTGTACACTGGCTAGTTAAGCCCCTTGTGGAACTGGGAATTCGTATGCAGGCTTCTAAACAGGTACCGATAAACCTGGAAACTGCTTTCAGATAGAAGGTGTAGCTGTCTCCAAGACCACAGTGTGTGAGATGTTGTGAGATACTTTTCTTCTGCAAAGCCCTTTAGAAATTACTGGTTTCAGATTTTTTTCTGAACAGTACTCTTTTCCCCTCAGTAGTAAAATGAAGAGGAGATCCATAAATGTGTTTTTAAACCTTCCTCTAAAAAAGCAGGAATTCTATTTTTTTGCAGTACAGCTTCAAAGCCTCAAACAAGTTTGCCTAGAAGTGCTGAGTCTCATTAGAAACCAGTCTTTTTGTCTTTTTTGTCTTTTTTTCTTTTTTTTTTTATTTGCTGTTACAGAGCATTCTTATTTGGGCTGTATAAATCACAAGTTTGGTTCACAGGTCTTCTCAGTAATGCGTGGTTGAGTATTGTCTGTACTTCATAGTTAGTCTAGGCAAGATTGAGTATTTCAGGGGAATAATAAACTCTTCTCCAGCAGGGTATTTATATGAAAATCATCAAACTATTCAGAAGCATTACAGAAGTTAGAAATATTAGTTCAAACCCTGCAGAGAAGTGGACTAATTGAAGAAGGTATAACAAATGAGTGAAGCAATATGAAGTGATTTGGTTTACATTGTTCAGTTACAGTGCATATATATATATATATATATATATATAAATTTACATAGTGTTTTTCTTTGTGGTCAGACATGGCTTTGCCATTTAAGATGGTAAAACTGATAGTCAACTTTTAAATTATCATTATAGGTTGAACTCTGCATGTTAGTGTACAGAAGTGTGCTGTGGAGTCTCCAGCTGGGAGGTGGGTAAATAAAGTGCCTGCTGTAAATATCTTCAAATCTCCATTTCCATGGCTTTTTGATTTCCAAAAACGTGGTCAAGATCAAATCAGTTACTTTACTGAGTCATATCTATCCAAAACCATTGCCTATTCCACCACCTGCAAGGGGAGAGGACTGTCTCCACTCCCTGGCAATCTTTTTTTCAGCCTTTTCTGATACCTTGTTGCTGTCACTAACTTACTTCTGTAGGCAGGAACCTGGAATTGCTGGCATGTCACCACCTCACCCACACAGCCTGCCACAGAGAATCTAGCGTCCTTCTGAATAGTTAGCAGAATCGGTAACACAACTGAGTTGAGGCATCTTTCCCACAGTGTGCTTAGTTTCCTTTCATTTTATATTCCTTTTACTAGTATGCTATCCAGAATTGATCAAACACCTGTGCCCAGCTTTGTTTCATGAATGCGGCTGAGGGTGCCTACTGGTCCTCATGGAAGCAGGGGACACCCCTGTGAAAATTAAGGTACTGGACTGTATTTTAGGGACATGTAATTTCCATTACCTTAACCTTAATTTGTAGTCAGTCTTTATCCTTATCAATATTTAGCCAGTTTGGGCATTCTGTCCAAATGGGAACCTGGGGTTTTTCACTCCTGCATTGGAACTGGAGTTGACATAAAACATTCAAGCCAGCTTAAGAAATTGAGTGAATTTGGGTCAGGAGATGGAACATTAATGACTGTTTAATACAAGACTTCTTTCTCTTGAGTTATCCATAAAAACTTCACTGAGTTTTTTACTAAGCAGTATTTCTGATACACATGGTCCGTATCTTGTGTTTTGTTAGTCTGCAGCCTTTGATAATGCTCATAGCCTCATGAAATGCAGAGTTTTCGGTATTTTTAAGAGGAAGTGAAAGAAGGGCTCAAAACAAGGTAGTTTTCTTTTTTGCTGAGATCAAAGCATGCATGCCAGATTCTTGAACTGCTATATGCTACTGAATCAATCTGTTTCCATCTTTCTGATGTGTTTTGGAATAAGAGTTACATTTATTTGTTAAAAGTTGTTGTAGCTTGTCCTTTGATAAGTGTATTTAACCATAAACCTCAACACAGATAAGATTATTCGCCTGTTAAGAATGAACCGTAAAAATCTTCTTGCACTATTAATATTCATATGTTAAAAGTATCTCTTCATCCGTGTCTTCGTCACCATTAAAAAGAAACTTAGAAATGTACAACTCAAAAAATTAATCCTTATTTATGGTAACATTCAAAAGCTGACATTTTAAAAAAAAATTAACCATAGCATATACAGATAACAGTTTTGGGGAGACTTGACTAAAGATTTCCTGATATTACAGACTGATTGTCCTGTAATTCTGAGGTTTTTTGGCAAATGAGAGAAAGTGATTGAAAATTTTTGCAAGAGCGTTTTTGAGATCAGATGATGCTTGGCTGCACTGTGCAATATATGAGCTGGGCAATTAGCTGGAAGAACAATATTAATTCACATTTTCCATTAATTTGTAGACAGACTCATGTCTCCAGAATTTAACATTAGCCTTATCAGCTGCAAATGATGCATGGTGGAAGTTCAAACCATTTGATTTTAGTACACTTTTAACGTTTTTCAAATGATCCTAAGGTAGTTTCATCCCTGTCTTGAAAAGAATCAGGCAGATGAGGAATTATTCCCATTTCAACAGTGCAGCAATGAGTAACTCTGGGGGAGACATGCACTTTTATGGTTTGAGGCACAAGAGGAAAAATATTCCCCTTTCAATAAAGTGTTTAATTGTTCTCCTCTTTCAGTTGAGAGGTAATGTATTGTTGGCAGCACACAGCGCCTTTGTTCTGACAAGATCTATCACTGCTGGCTGTGGGTGGATTTGTAGGGTGTGCTTTCACCGTGAGCTTAGGTTTCTTAATCAGCATTAGCTAAGAGTGCCTTTAAGTGAAGGGAAGTCACCAGCAGATGTCCAGCCATGGCGTGAATTGGATCAACTTGTTGATCTGCCTGAAAACCAGGCGCTGCAGGGGAGGCTGTGTTCGGCTGGCAGCTCCCTGGTCCGGTTTGAGGCAGGAGGGAAGGTGGCTTATAAAGCAGCAGCGTTTTCACGTGCACTTACATGTAAGTGATCTGTGTAAGTGACATTACGCATTATCTGAGTGTTTTTAATTACTGGCTAGCTGCTGAAACTCAACATTTTCTGCCACATCACCAGCTTTACTGACTCACGCCTGCTAATGCAGCCATTTGTTCCAGCACCTGAAAAGTCTTGCCTTCTTTGTAGAACCTGGTGCTGGAGAGTCACCATCGCAGTTACAACTAAAATCCAAGTAGAGACAAAATTCTTGACAAGAGTACTTAGTTTCAGCCTTTTTCTGATGCTTTCTCTGCTTTGCGTGCCTTGTATCTTGGGTGGCCAGGTCCAGGCAGTGTCCTTTATCTGCCAGGACTTAGTCTGTGGTAAATATGTTGGACAGGTAGGTTTTTAGATACCACAAGTTACATGAGGTAGGCCTAGCTGTAAGCCTTCAAGCAAAACTGAACTTCTTTGGAAATGTATTTTACATGTGTCATTTTTCATTCTGCAAAGTTTTCCTTAAAGATGACCTGGACCTTTCCCTAAGCAGAAACGAGCTGCTTCCTCTTTCCATTCCCATCGCAGAACTCTGAAACTTTTCCAACCATCTGCAGCAGCTTACCAGCTTGGTGTGGTGATTCTCTGTTAAGGGCTGTGTCCAGCTGCATGCGTAGGCTACTGACTCTGAAGGAAAAATACCAGAAAGCTCTGGGAAAGCCTCTACCAAGAAACTGGGATGCCCCATCACAGGGACTTTGCTTGCTGCTGTGTTTCCAAAGTGGGTTTTATCATGCTCACTCAGTCTTCAGAGTTAGACGTGGGGATGTCCGTGTGCAAGGAGCACTCCCTGTTTGCATGCACAACTTTGTATTGCCTGCCAGAGGCTGTTGTCCTCATCTGTCATTTCCTTACCTGGCTTCAGGTATAGAAACAAAGGCTCAATGTAATACAGTGTAATAGGGTGGAAAGTCTGAAACAGAAAGTCACACCTGTGATTTTAATTCCAGGTATGCAGTTCAGTGCTGGCTTTGGACAAACTTTGTCTCTTCCTGAAGGGGTAGGTCTCTTCAATCTCACAAATGCAGTGTTAACCAATACGCAGATCTTAGTGTTGCCCTGCAAAGAACCCAATGACTGATTTAACATCCTCTGTATTCATACAGCAAATCAATGAAACAAAGGACACCACAATCCCTAGGGATTAAATTAAAGAAAAAAAAAAAAAATACAGGCTCTTAAAATCTGCACCAGAAGATGACCCTGCCAAGCCTATGTACAGGATCAAACTACACGTGAGGTCCCTGCCTTCTTGGTCCTTGCATGTTCTGTTATTTAAAACATCTGGAAGAGTGGTAGAGTGTATCACAGCTGTCTGGTGGTTGCTAAGCTTGTTTTGTAATATGTAGCATTTGAAGAGAAAGAATGAAGGACTGAGTTATCCCTAAAGAAATTCTGGACTTCAGATTGTGAGTTATATTGTATTTTAGAGCAAATAACTCCATTGTCCAAAATCACAGGATCAGATGCCCTGTGAACACATAGTGTAACATTTTTTTTGCCTCCAAGAGCTTGTAGCACAGGTAGCTATGGCAGACAAAAGGGGCTGAAATGGTGAGCACTAGCTGATGGATGGAGAAACTGCAGTGCTGAGGGAGTAATTTGTGGAGGATCTTGTGGCAGTGTGGCATCAGTAGGATGAAACGGGGCCTGAGGCTGCCCTAATGCCTGCTGCTCTTAAGCTGCCAGCCTAATGCACGGTTTAACAGTGGACATGCGTGAAGTAGCTTTCTAGATTTAGATAATGTATTCTTTTTACTCAAGCTTTTGCACTGAATTACCCTACCTAGACCTGAAGCTGAATTGAACAAGTACATAAAAAACCATACCACATGTCTGTAAGTGCTGGGAATTCTGTGTTGTGGATGTTCTCTAGCTGTGCAGGGGAAACTGAACTGAGCTGGTCTGGCATGCTTCCCCTCATTTCTTGCATGGTTTTCTATGTATAGGTAGAGTTTGCATGTAAGATTGAGGCTACCAAAAAATACTTCTGTAGTGTCATGGTATTTTTGGTTTTTATTCTGAAGAGACCTGAGTTTCTGTCAAAGCCACCTTGCAGACCTACTACTGGTTTTGAAGCTCTTCAGGTGCTAAAGCTGTAGCAGAGGTCTGTGTCATGAAATCTAAGCTGGTTTTCCTTTCCATGATATTCAGACATACTAGACTAGACATGATCTGGCGGTGACAGTTGCGAATCATGAGAAAACTGAATTGAAAGCTTAGGAGCTTTTGAGCATTCTTCAGTGACAGTCCTACTGGTCTACCGCAAACTATGATTTCGAAGTAATGTTTGATCACATATGCAGTCTGTAAAAGGCCTTTTCTCTGCTAAAACCACCTGTAGGACCCCTAGTCACAATGATCTTCTTAATTCAGGATTGTGTAATTTTCTTTTCTTTTTTTTTTCTCTCATTCCTCCTTCCTTCTCCCCTGCTCCCAAGCACATTCCTAAAGTACTTGGAAATGCACATCTGGTGAGACAGAGTTGCTGCCTCTTCTTCTCTTTGACAGTTTGACATGATGATGTGCCAACCCTGGGTAGCTTGCAGTGCTTCTAAACACCACATCACACTACTGTTGATCTAGCAATATTTATGAGCATTAAAATTTAATTTGAAAATATTTTGAAGTAATGAAGTGGGAGGGGGAATGGATTACAGGGCAATTGTTGGTTGGGTTTTTTTTATATTGTGCCTGTTGAAGCTGTGTATGTTTGTCACAGTGGTTTCTTTCCAAAGTATTTCCATTTTAAATCAGTGTTTGTTAAAATACACTTGTGTGCCTCGTCTTTCATATACGTATGTGAAAAAGCTAGAGAACATGTACAAGGAGCAATCTGTACACTGTGTATTCTCTGCCTTACAGTTATTTCATCCTTTAGAAAGAGGCTGTTTGGCTACAGCAGTGTTTTAATTTCATTTTTTAGTTTTCAGTTACACATTTCTGGAGTCTCCCTGACCACTGCTGTTACCTGATGGCGCCAATATTTCATCAAGTTTAGACAAGCAGTCTACCTGGACTTAGGCCCAGAGGAGCTGCTGTAACTGATGAACATGATCCCCTCTTCCCTGGAATCCAAGACCTGTAGTACCACAATTTCCAAGGGAATTGAAAGAAAACTGTGTTCAGGCCTTGCCTCCTGCTTTTTTCGTTTTCTTTGTTGTTTTTACATAGTATTGCCTTGTACTGATGGGTAGCATACCTCACCACCGGTAAAACCAGGTATTAGTTTGTTGATAATTAGGAGAAAAGATTCTTTTAAACCCAGACTGAAAACAGGAGCAGTGAAGAGCAGGAGCACAGGCAGTGACAGAAGTTACTCTGACATCCCTTGATTAATTGCTTACAAATAAAGTGACAAGTTACTAAACAAATTAACGAAAAATGTTGCAGCACTATTGTTTCTGTGTTGCTGGGTTTTTTACTACACCATCATTTTTATGCTTCCAGAGTTTAGTGGATACAATTTGTATTTTAATTTTGTTCTTGCATATTTCTCTTTAATCCGTTTCATTCTGTTGGAAAAGCTGCATTATATAGACATCATATATTATTTTAGCTGCAGAATATTATCATAGTGGATTTTTTATTTAGAAAATGTTTTTAGAATTTTTTAATGATTGCAGAGTGAATGTTAGTGTTCAATGTAATTAAATTTAATTGCATTTCCTGTATGTTTTATTTTTAGTTTGCTCTCATATGCCTTTATTTTCATCAGGAGTTGTAAATTTGACATAGTTTTTTTAAAAAGCATGGAGCTGGCAGTCAGACACAAGCCCACTTTAAAGCAATGAAATAATTATCTTAAAATTTTTCTACATGTGGGGAACATGTAGTTTGTGCTTAATGATCAAGAACTGTTTTTTTCATGTTGTATTGGATTGTATGACCTTGGTAGGTTTTTTTCTTCTGTAAATTTAAAAAGTTCAGATGGGGAAGAGTAACTAAAAGCTGCTTTTATGTCCAGATCGACTGGACAAGCAGGCAGAACCTACTACTCTTTCAGCTCCATACATTTTTGCTGCTGTTCATTTATCTTTTACTGCTCGTGTTTACCTAACTGGCGTGTTATACCATTACTTGTAGAGAGACTTTTCCTTAATCTCTTAAGGAAAAGTGTGGGGAAATTTGCCTTCAGCTATTGTTTGTTTTTCTGTTACTGTAACAGTTTGTCTGACTTACTTATTTTTCTAAATATGAGCTGTTTACCCTGCAAGGAACTGAAGTAGCTGGAGAACTTGTAAAGCTCTGGGTTCACGGATGTGAAGGCTGAACAGAGAAAAATTTACTTATTTAAGTCTAGTGACTAATAAACATCTGAAATAAAGATGTCTTTACTAAAAATTCATTATTCTTTTTCTCTGTGGAAGAGAATATAAGGTCTGCTGTAGCACAGTACAGGTATTGTATTGTTCACATCTTCCAGGCTTGTTGTCTGCTCCAGGTTTGACATTCCTGGTATTTCTGAGGGTTGTTTTAAAAAAAGGCATGGAAAAATAAATCATATCAGATCTTTTTAAACCTCAAAAAGGTAAAAGTGCAATCATACAGTAGAATCATATTAAGATGATTTTTCTTCCAGTCACCAGCAGGGGAGTGAGTTACTGTTCTTGCTAGATAAAATTCATTCCAAGTTTTTCATAGAGGAAGCCTGAGGCATGAAGCTGAAGTTGTTTTCTTGCATTGTGGCGGTACTCTGAAGCCACAGGCTTCAGGTTTCTGTTGTCCGAATTGTAGGAATCTCCTGCTCTAGAGGCTGTGCAGCGGTTTGCAAAATAAGTAAGGGAGAGGGGAAGGGGCTGGCTAGCAGTGCTTGGGAACTCACCTGCTTCTGAAACGGGAGGCTCTCCTGCTGGTCTGCCACTGCCCTTCTCGCAGCGAGAGTTCTCCCTACGGCTCTGTGGCTGAAGAGATGGCGTGATCTCAGGTCCTTCATGGGGCTAGGAGCCAGGAGCTAGGGAGTTTGGGGCTAGTGGGGTGTGTGGCCTTGGATAAGCCATTGAACTTTCTGTGTCTTTCTCCACCTACAATGCAGATATTTATCTACCTTGCAGGTGCGTTGGTTGAGATTAATGAGTTGTTTGTAAAGCACTTTGAAGATGAAAAGCACTATAAAAATGCTAAGTATTATTATGTATGAGCTCTTGAGTGCATAATGGCTGTTTGCCTGCCAGTATTTAAAGCAGTTTGTTACACAGTAAGTATGAAAGGCACTGTATGAAGTAAAGTTCTAGTTTTCTTTTAGGAAAAGTCACTCATATTTTGTATTCAGCAGTTCAGATGACACCACTGGTCTTTGGTGTTATCTAGAGTGAGAACAGACTCTAGAAAAATGTTTTGAAATGAACTGTTTCAAAACTTGAAAATCAGGTGGTTGTTAGAATCAGGGCTTCTTCTCAATTGGTCATTTCTTACCCTCTTTATACGTGTTGGGGTTTGTTTGCCAAATTCCCAGGTCTTCTGCCTTCTTCTGTTTTGCCAAATGCTTCTACTGTCCCTTCTTACGCTTCGGTGTGAACTTCCGTAACTTTTCTCTCCCTGAACCTTTCTGTCCATCTCTGCAGTTTTCACCAAAGCTCCTGTTCTTTGTGCCGCTTCTGTGAGCGGCTCTTGCCATGTTGCCCAGGTTTCTTCAGCCCTTCATCTCCCCATCCCTCACTTCAGTCATCCCTGTGCCCAAGCGTCCCCCTGCGCTCCTGCCCTGGCGAGCCCAGCCCTGGGCACCAGCTGCCAGCCAGCACTGCACGGCACAGTGTCCTTCCCCATGGCGCCGCTCCGATAAACAGCCGAGCGATCCACTGTCAGACAGGCAGAAACATCCACGGAGGGAACAGTGCTGCCCTGTGCTTGAGAGGAGACCTCCCTGCCTGTGACCTGTTGGTTCAGTGATCTTCAAGCTTTTCGAGCATGGGTTTTTCTAAGCGTCCTCCAGTGGCAGTGTGGACTCCCATGTAGGGAGCTGAAACAAATTGATAATGAACTTGTTTTCTAAAAAAAAATATTATTTTCACAGTCTTTGGATGGGGCCATCAAATTCCCAGGTTTCCTCATATCACAGGTTGAAAACAACTGCATTTGTTTATTATGTATCAGCACCATATAGTCTGTCCAGCTTGGATGATAAAATACTCGCTTTGGCCTCAATCTTAGTTTACTACATTGGGTTAGAGATGTCAAGGAAACAAATGCCCCATCTTAAATAGATTACCTGAGTGCAGTCCACTTTATAAGGTGTGTCACATAACCAGAGCATGTCATGTTTTAATTGTAGGAGAGAGTAGGCATGAAAATTCATATACCACAGAGTAAGGTCTTGCAGTTTATTGGATGAAATTCAGTCGGAAAAATACAGTGTGTATATATATATATAAAAAATATTTATATTTTTAATATATTTACATATATATATAAATATATAAGCTATGCTTAGTATGATAGAAGTGTCAAGATTCTTTTGTCTTAGTTATTGGATTATCTTGCTATGTTTTTGAAAGGATCTAGGAGAAATCATTTAAGGTAATATTTACAAATTGAACTGTTAATTGGCAGAGGGCTTTATCCGTATGATAACTTGGCTGTTCCTCAGAGGTAGTTACTACAGATGTTCCTGGGCAAGGGAATTTAGAGTTATTATTTTTTCTTAATTCCTTTAAGATAGTTCATATTAAATACATTATTTTAGTGAACAGCAATCTGGAAATGTTTTATGACATAGAAACAAAATATGGAAAGTTCGTTTGTTTATTTCATTAAATGACTTATACCCTGTGGAGCTCTCCTTTTAGAGTCGTGGTCCTTTCCAAATCAGTAGATGTCTTTCCCTTTACTTAATTTCTGAACAAAGAGGAAAATGTTGGAAACCAAATGTTTAACAGACTGCCCTGCTGCATGGAAGCCTTAGAAACGGGAATAAAGGCCTCTTCAGAGCTCCTCAGAGGTCTTTTGGCAGGCATACTTTGTAGTGTGCAGACTGAGAAAACTTTCATGAGTGTTTTTGAAAGTCGCGCTGTTCTGTTTCGAATTTAGATGATAAACAGGCACTCTAACCAGCTGTATAAAGTCTCCAACTTACCATTTTAAAGATGTTTACTTTCAGGTATTTATGGTTAAAATACCTGTTTAAAGCTGTGTTTCAATTTTAGATCAAGCTTATTTTGAACCGTGAAGGACTGTTGCAGTAATGAACATGATCTAAATTTATACATTAATACTTATGACATATCAGATGTTACCTAAAGGAACATGTACACTTCTCAGATTATCTGTTCCATGTTTAGTTATACATAAACTGAAATTAGGTCCTGCCTTATATATTTTTTAAATTATGAAAGTCAACAGATTTGGCAAAACATTGAAGGAATATGTCAAAGAAATTGTTCGTTTTTCACATAAATTCCGGCAGTTCAGCCTCGGATTTTATGATAGACACAGGTGAAGATGGAGTTGGAAAAAAGCAATAATGAGCTCCTAACCTCCTTCCACAAGTTGTAAAAATGGTTTTATTACATAAAAATGCTTTATGTAATAGTTGGTGTGGTCACCGCAGACCTGCCTGTATGCTGCTTGGGTTCGTAGCTCTCAAACGTGTTTGTGAACTCATCTGGAGCTGTTGATGTGAGGTCCCTCTCCACTGGACAAAGCAGACAGGCATCCTGCAAAGACGTCCTGGTTTGACACCGAGATGAGGTGTTGCCCGCAGTGGTTTGTGGTCCTTTGCATGTCGCTCCCTTGCATGGTGGATGAGGTGGTATGTGGTAATGAGGCTTGTGCCATGTGCTTTCTGAACTAACATGTGAGGGGACTAGGCAGGTCTCACCTCTCTGACCTATTGCTGGTCGTTCTGCACTGATTGTTATTAACATACATGTGGCTTATGACAGAGAATTAAAGGAAATGGGTGTTCCTTGAAGAAATAAAGTCGTGGGACTTGTCTGGGTTGCTTGCTCTGGCACACCCCACTAATTCAGCAGAAGCTCAGGTCACGGGAAGAATTCACTTCTGGGAAGATGTAAATTGCTTCCTCAAAAAGATCGAGTTGTACCAGCAAGAATTATACAGCTCTGTCCCAAGGTTTCTTTTTGAGTGGCGTTGTTACATTGTCTAAGAGTTTTGGGTTGTAGAGTACTCTCCTTAACTAATGCATGTTCTCTGCCAAAACTTTAATGGCAGAGCAACCCAAAGACTGCAGGAGAAGCGGCTGTTTCTAAAACAGTGTTGATAAAGTCAGTCTTGCTTTTGTTCCTTTGGGGTCTGTTTTGTCCAAATAAATCTTTAGCAAAAACTGTTTCACAAATTCAGGTATAGAGTAAGGTAGCTGGTAGACAAACTTCAGCAGCTTTTGTTGCAACAGTATCCCCAGCTGTGGGAGCCAGCTGGACGTTGCAAACAGGTCGGTGGGAGGTTGGCAGGTGGCAGTTCAACCAGCTGAAAATAGTCTGCTGAGTGGCTGGGGTAAAGCCACTGGTTTTCTCCTATCCCCTCTGGTGCAGCAGGTGGTGGTGATGGACTACCAACCACTGCACCATGAGCAGGCACGGCGGAGACTCAAGCACATTGCTTCTGCCGACCGTGCCATTGCAGGGGGAGCAGCCACATCAGGTTCAACTTTGCTGGAGCTGTTTGCTCAGTGAATGCGAATCAGGAGCCCAGACTTTTATAAAGTTGTGGCCAGGGTCATAAAACTCAAATTCACAGTCACATCACTTTACAGTAGGCCATATAGGTGGATTGAAATGGACTTCATGTTTACAATGATTAAAATTAGAGCAGGATTCTTAGCACGTAGTTGACTGGATTTGCTGATTTGGGGATTGCTTTAGAGTCTGAAGGAGAGACCTTCTCCTGTACGTGTCTCAGCCATGATTTTATCAATGCACATGACTTCTGTAATCGCACTTTCATATATTTTAGCACCAAAGTTTCTCACCCAGAATTTATCCAGGTGTTGGATCAAAGTCTTCCAAGAGACAGACCAAAGATACACAGTCAAATGCGAAAGGTGCCTGTTTCTGTGGCTGGGCTTCTGCAGAAAGTTGTGGGAGCACCAGCACTCGCTCCAGAGTTGAGCTGGACAGCAAGAGTATAAAAGCCTCTATTTTATAATTCTCAGAACAGTTTGTATTACATCGTGCATCACATCTGGATAGAGGTTTAATGAAAAACTCCACTGACCTGATTTTTCATTAGAAAAATAGTGCCATTGCAGCTGAAATCGCCAGTAAAATTGAGACCTCAGTGTTTCCCCATGCAGATCTGCAGGTTTAGTGAAGCACTGTCAGGATGGGTCTGCACTATCATCAGATTTACCAGGGGCTGCCAGGGTCACTGGCTTTTCTTAATAGCACCAATGTGTACTTCTTGTGACATGCATGGCTTTACTACTAGCCTGGTTTTTATTTGTTTTTTCAGTCCTCCCCATAATGAATGCAATATATGCCTGTGTCTTGTGTGACACAAGGCAGCTAGCTATGCACCCTTGTCTTCTAGTCATGTTAAATTTTATTGAGAAGTAAAGCCACCTTTTTTTTTTTTTTTGGTATGAAATTGAATGGGAAGCCTTTGCAAAAACTTTTCTTCTTATGCAGTTAATATCTTTATAAATTTTGTCTCTTGTGTCAGTTCTGTGGACCTCTTTCTCTCTAACCAGAGCACCAAATAAATAAGTACTTGGGAGCTGTGTTCTGGTTGAAACGTTTCCTCACTTGCAAGCAGCTGGCTCCTGTCAGAGCAACTGCGAGATCCAGCCATGGCCTCAGGTTGCTGCCCACACCAGTCTGTCTCTCCAGTGTGCAATACTATTGCAAATCTGTATATTTAAACCACAAACCTGTAACAAAAACAACAAAAAAAGAGAGTTGAGGTAGATGTTTGACAAATCATGCAAGGCAATCTAAAAGGGGTGAGTTGAGTTTGCAAATTATTAATTGGTCAAGTGGGATGTCCCCCTGGAGAATTCCATGGATTACTGCCCAGCTTTGCAGAAAAGGTAGCAAAGCCTGCTGTGAAGAAATGCCTATCATATTTAGCTGACAAGGTAGATTATCTTCATCTTGTGGAAATCAAAACATTTATTGCTTCTCATAGATTTACTATCTCTGCAGAAAAGAGCTATGTAAACCCTTTTCAGTCTAGAAAAAGGAGTTGGAGACCTAATTTCTTGCAAAGACCCTTTGCTTACTCTAAGAAAATCAGGTGGTGTAGTAGTCCAATAAACTGTACAAAGTGAGTGAACACCTGATGAAAATAGTTTAGAAATATTCTATTATTTTTTTTAAGTCAACCTGTGTGGGAAGTGGCTGTCATGGGCAATGTGGTACCCATCTTTGCAGCACCGTACAAGATGGGGAGGTGTTACGTGGGTGACTGATACCTGTAAAGTGCGCATCAGGAGAAGTGACTGGGAGCAAGGTCAAGATTTAGAGGTGAGAGGCACTGCTATAAGTGCAACTGGGCTGCATAATCCTCTCTTTAGGAATTAAGCAGCTTCTGTAATTTGTGATTTACTGAGATGAATGCTTGCAGTTCTTCCAGGAAATCTCCCATAGCAGTAGCTGGGGTGTTGACCATGGAGTATGAGACAGTGGAGAAGCCCAAAGGTCCTTCTTTACCGCTTAGGGCTCACAGCTAGGTCTTGGGATCTAAATGTTGTGTTTTCTCATTGGAAAGCAAAGGGCCAGATGGGCAGGGCTGGAGCCAGTCCCAACGATGGGCTTTAGAAACCCAAAAATGTTGAATGTCAGTTGTCTTAACTCTTCCTGATGCGTATTACATGGGCCAGGGCACAGGGGGAAGAAGTGAGCCAGATACTGACCTGCACATGGGTTGAATGAAATAAGCCGACCTCTCTTCCATGTTCCCAACACCTAGAAAAAGTCATGGCAAAGACTGAACGTTAGTCATCGTAGTGGTGGTTATTGTTTAATTTACCGTAAATCAGCCACCAGGTCAGTGCCCACTGATGCCTTAGCTCTTTGTACTGAACAATTACTGCATCCAGTTAAGGTGCCTGCTGTACCCACCTGTTTATTAGGTACTGGTGAAATACTTGCCAAATGACGTCTTGTGAGGTCTGAATAGTTGAAACCTCCTGCTTTGCCATATGTTGATTATCTTACTTTAAAAGCAGAAGCTCAGTTCCTACGCCTCTTCATTTACACCTGTGGATGGGAAGAGGAAGCATGGTAAAAGCTGTCAGAGAAGTCCAATGGCCAATGCTCAAACTGTATTATTGGGTTTTGTATTTCAAAATCAGTAATTTTGGACTGTGTTGGCAAATGAGTGGCCAGTATAGCTTCTGGAGATGTTGTGTGTGCTGTATCACTGACACCTATTTAGCAAATAACAGCTACTTTCAATGGTAACCAAAACCAGTTTCAAGAGTTTGTTACTAGAAAATAAACTGAAATATTGATGGCTGTGCTGGTATCAGTGTGTCTAAGTAAGGATGGATGCAGAGAGCAATCACTGGTAAAGCTTAACCATCCATTGCTGGGTGTCCAGCAGTGATAAGCGAGGAGGTAAGGAGTCCTACCGCCTGCCCGTCCAGTGCCTCACAGCCTGTACATCTCGTCCCCAAGTGGTTCGGACCTCCCCTGTGTTGTCCAGCAGGATCTGGCCTGGCATATGAACAGCGTGGGGTTTCCCAGGCAAGCTCTGCAAGTCCTGTTACACTGTAATATAGTCGAACATGTCATCTCTGCCTTTATGGAGAGTTTGTGGCACGACAGTACTTTTGTGTTTGAGGCAATTGATTGCTGCTTTTTTTTTTTTTAATCCTAATAATATATTTATTGACTAAATTAGTTTGAACATTTGGTACCTGATCATCCTGTTGCTTTCTGCCTGTTTTGTACTTACGTTCTTTCCCTTTAGCATTTGTTAGAACAGCTTCCCTTTCCAGAGAAGTGCTATGTTACTTATAAATGACCGTTTTGTTTGCAATATGCCATACATGAAATGGGCTGTAGATGATGGTTATGTGGCTTGAGAATAGAGCTCTTAATTTTGATGTGTTTTATAAACAGTCGGCAATAAATGGCCTGATCCTGTGTCCTTTGACTTTAGTGGGAGTTTTCTGACATGTGTATGTACTCAAGGACAGCCCGGCTGCCAGCATCACGTCAGCGGGCAGCACGCCTTTGCGTTCAGCACAGTCGCATGTCCCTGTGCCAAGAATGAATTTTGCCGATTCAAATTTGCTCAGTTTGTCAACACACAGCTCCCATTGAACTTCGCGGGCAGAGAATCATTCTTGGCACAGGGCCGCAGGCAGCCCGGGGAGCACTGCCCGCTGCCGGCACCAGCTGCGACAGGAGCTGTGCACCAGCAAGAGGAGCAGCGCCCAGCCTTGGCTCCCCGCTTTGTGAGGCTCCCATCTCCTGTAGCACGTTTGCTGCTGTTTGACTAGTGGGAAGAGTCGGTGATAAAAAGAGATTACCTAGGTTAGTTTCCAAGGCTTTCTTTTTTTTTTTTTTTTTTTTCTTTTTTTTTTTTTCTTTTTTTTTTTTCTTTTTTTTTTTTTTTGTGGCTGTCTGGATGATTAATGTGAATAGGAAAATACTGTTGACCCATTTAAATCATGTTAGACGACATCCATTGCTCATCTGCATAATGAAATACACACTGAACATTACAGCCTAAGAGCCAGTGAACTACAAAAATAATATTTTACTCATTTATATTATGAAGTAAAATATAGGACATTAGTACTAATCATAGTATTAAATTTTAAGCCATGCAAATTGTAATTGTCAGTGAAAAAGAACTATAAGTTGAAAAGGCTATTAGCATTTCAGCTTTAACAGTTAATTTGAGTAATTTTTATTTTTTTTTTTATGCTAGCGTACAGCTTAGAAAAGTCTGTAGACAAAACATTTAATAGTAAGTGCAGGAGTGTTTGTTTCATATAATTATTTAATTTCAGTCATTAAAGAAATTTTAGAAATACTAATTTGCGGTATTAAAATGTATTAACATTTTATATTACAAAGAGTAAGCGGTAATCTTTACTTGGATAAAATCAAATCTAAAAGGCAAATTATCAGTAACTGAGAGGTGAACTAATTTTAAGCATTTATTTAAGTAGAAAAACAAAAGCTGAAGCCTTTAAAAATATGGGTTTTGTCAAATAGAAACATTGTTTTCAGTATTTTAAACTAAATAAAAATTTTAAAGTACTGGATTTAGGCTGTCAGGTTTCTATGGTTACCTACCTTTCCAGCAGTTTGGTGAGATGTGTAAATAGACCTATGAGTCACTTGTAATTATTTGTTTTTTGTTTGTTATAGTTGTAATTCTGTGTTCGGTTTGAATTTAATATAGCTCACACCATATGCTTTGGTTTATGTATGTTTTAGTGCATATGATTGACAGTGATTGAGCATTTCTTATGGAGTGCTTGGTTTTTTTGTCATAAGTGATGTATGTTGGTACTTCTGAAAATGTAAACAACTTCTTCCTGTATCACTGTTTGATAAACAGGGACTTTTATGATAAGAAAGAGGTCTTTGTAAATGTTAAGCAAGGAGATAAGTTAAAGGTATTTAAAAAAAAATGTAAACCAGCTTCCAAACATTATACTGTACTCTTCCAAATTTGATCCATAATCCTATCATTATAATTCATTCAGTGACCCAAATGTCACATATTTATGAATAAGCTTCCAAGTTACACATTAATAGCACCTACTAATGACTGACAGGTTTAAAAATAAGTGTTTTAATTAGGATCCTACAAGGTATCTGCAGCAAGCTCTTGATTGGAACATCTTCCCTGTGCAGAGCATCTTCTGGTGGGGGGGAGCATATTTCCACCATCACCACAGCAGTTTAGTAGAAACAGCTGTAAACCCTTACACCTCTCTGCTCTGCTCATTATATCTTGAACTCCGGGTTATAGGATGCAATTCCCTAACCTTACACTCTTCACTCTAGTGAAGGACATATAGCTGTTTTCTCAGTACGCGCTCACTGTCCTAATGTAACTTGTGTTTTCATGTGAAAACAGGACAACAAAAGTAATTAACATTTAATACAAGGCAAGAAACACTGCTAACTGTCATTTTTACCAAATTAGTAGGAATGTAATCTTATTTTACTGAGATATTCATCCCAAAATTGCTAGCAGTGTACACTTTTTGTTTTAATTTTGAGATAAGACTGGTTTACAATTCAGAAATCATCTTGTATCCATAGAAATTCAGCTGCAGGTATATTGAAAATTATTATTGCAGTGAGTCTTATATTTTGTGTGGTAAAAGACTCCTGACCACCCATTCTCTTTCTGTATCTCAAGCTACACAGAAAATCCTGATACAATTTTCAGAAGCACTCCTAAATATTCTATGCAAAGGTTACTCTTCTTTCAGCAGCCTTGCTCACCCACTGAAAGGGTTTCTGTGGAAAACATTTTTTCGTGGTGATCCAGACGTATTTTTTCCATTTCAGTTGGAAATTTAAGAGGTTAAAGTAGGATTTATTTTCAACATTTAATAATGTACCAGGCATGTATATCAGAAATAAACATGCCAGTTGAAAAACAGTTGTTGCACAGAGCACCTGAAAAGATTTTATCCCGGTAGGATTCAATGAATGTTGAAGCTGTGGGTGGGTGCATATAAACAAGATTGGGTATTGTGCATGTGTGTAAGGACTATTTGAAGAGTTTATTATTTTAATCTGAAACAACTGCTATTTTTTAAACTGAATAACTTGTTCCAACAGTTGTTACTCCCCTGCAAAATGAAAATAATTAATACAGTAACCAATCTTTCAAGCGAAAGTAATTTCTGTGATCTTTTAAAAAACCTAAAGATAGATAGAATGTGATTGAAATATGTATTTAAATATGCTAACCTGAGCAGACATGTTTCTTGTTCTAATTTATTCACTTTATGATAAATTAATTTACTCAATATAGGAATGCAGTAACATAAGAGGAATGTTTCTCCTGCTAGTCACAGAAGTTGAAACTTCCCAGATGCTGTGATCTGGAGCCTAAATTCCCCTGATATTAACTGTGTGTGAAACTCTTTAATATCGCTTCATCCAGCCTTTGTACCTGAGTTGTTTCATTTTGCTGTGATACTGCTTTAGGCAACATTTCCTTTTTATTTTATACTTGTGTTAGTCTATCAGAGAGAGAAAATGTAGTAGAAATAACACTGGGATGGAAGGCTCTATTGGAGCAATATAAAGCAATATCGTGTTCCCAAAGTTAAGCCTGTATAGCCCAGTCCCATTTTCCGTAATAGACAATTAATTTCCTTTGGTATACGAGTGAATACCATTCAGATATAGTTGGATTATACTTTGCTTTTTTTAAATCTTTTATTAAAATGAGAAAGTACTGTTTAATCAAACCAGGGTTTTACTCAGTCAGTGAATTTATTTCTTGTACTGGCTTGGTGTGACTGTGCATATAGGTATATACACAACTACTCAACTGGTCAAAGGGATTTTTAAGGATATAAAATTAAATTTTTCTTTTCTTCTTGTTTGTTAAAGTTGCACTGTTGCTGCTGATAAAAGGTGGCACCGAGCCAGCTTCCTGAAGGAGCTATGGGGAGGGTCATGGCTTGTCATGACCTGGGCACCGTTACTTGAATGTTGTTATTATTGGGATGAAGTACCCTTAGGCTGTCATCCTTCCTGTAAATAGAAGAGGTTCCGATCCTCTGTGGTTTCCCAGTTTACCAACTTGTAGAACGGCTATTTCGTTGGCTATAAGTTTGACTGAATAATGAATTAGAAGAACAGCACTATTCCAGAAGGTACTGATTCATCATTTTAGTGTGCTGGTCTAGACAAAGTCGTATTAAGTAAAGCCAAACAAGAATGTGTTCCCACATCGTTTACAAATTTACACCCAGTTAAAAACCTCATTTGTATTGGGATACAGCAGCTTGCCCGGTTCTGCTCTCCGTGACATAAGGGCAAAATTGTAATTAGCAGGGAGCATAACTGGTCCTGAGGGCCAAATCTGACTTCTTTCAGTGTCAGGGAGAAGTGCCAGTGGTGTCGGCAGAGGGGCTGATTCTGCTTCCCTGGAGTCGGCCAGCATTTTGCCATTGCTTTGCTTTGTTCCCTCTTACGAAAGTAACAAGAACAGCAGTTCTGTTAGTGCCTTTATTAACTAAACAACTTGTGTTATTAATTTCAATAATTAACTAAAACAAAGTCAATTAGAATAGAATGTTTGCAAGATACTGGCCTGTGTTTCAGTTTATCAGGGTACAGTCATAAGCGTACTGTTGCCGAGGTTTTCACCAATGTGTTGCTGTTGTAGCTGAAGCCACATCTATCCTGATGAATATTTCATTTCCCCAATCATGCTATTAAAAACAGAGTGTTTTTACCCTTTCATTTCTGTTTTCTCTTTTCCAGTGCCATCGTGACAGCTGTGGTTGTGTCCTGTTTACAAATTGCTGCTAGTCACATTTTCAGTAGTCCTTGTGGGTTTTGCTTTCGCCTAATATGGGCAATTAGGAGGAAATATTTCTCACGAGCATGGACTTGCTCTTCTTGTAATGACATAGTCCTGCAATCCAGGAAACAGTGCTGCATGGTGTCCATGTCCACGATTTCCTGATGTGGGAAAAACGTGTGGAAAGCATCTGGAGAGGAGGAGACCCCCTTTACCAGCTTGTTTCCTGTAAGCGAAATTGGAAGACCTTGTCTGCACAAATAGATTTCAAAATAGAGTCTGCCCTTTGACTGTCTCCATAATTACACAGCGCTCTCTGTATTTTATTTGGCTGCCAGAGCAGTTAACCCCTGGAAGTAAGGGGCTGATGATGGCGTGACCAGCACGGGTATGCAGACATGACCATGTGAATACAGTCTTGTTTGGAGAAGCCTGTCGTTAAGACCTCATTACAATATACTTTTACCAAATTTAAAAATTGTTATGTGTTGGGTTATGTTGATTAAGATATGTTATATCCTTAATGCACAGAAAACAGGGAGGTATTAGTTGCAAAAAAGGAAAAAAAAAGAAACAGGGGAAAAAGTTTTTTCGTAGCTTTGATGTAATCAACATCTGTCAACAGAATGAATTTGCTTTTGTTTAATTTCAAGGGCTCTTGTCCTTCTACTTTGCCCAATCAGTTTCAACTTCTGCCTCAGGCATTTCCCTATGTTGTTCCCCCCCCTCCCTTTTTTTTCCTTTTTTCTTTTTTTTTTCTCTTTTTTTTTTAGCAAATGCACAGGTTATTGCTTGTGAAATGTGAGCTGCTCTTCTGCTACACAGGTTACTCAGAGTTGGAAAGAACCTTTAATCTTTCCCATCCTATTTTTGAAGCTTGGAAGTACCTTTGCAACATGGGGATTACAAAGTCAGTGTTTTATTAGACAGTTAGAATTACAATTACAAGTGAAGCTCTTTCAAGCCACAACCATTATTTTGGATTGAAAAATGGGAACATTTGGTAATTAACAATGTATTCTTACCTGGTTTCATTGGTTGGATTCAACAGTTACCCATATAGATTTTTAATATCTCACTTTAAACATTATTCCTCTGAAGTTTCAGCAAAAATAGTATTTGCACAAGAGGCTAAAACACAATATAATATTAAAATGACCTGACAAGTCAAATTAAAGATCTCTAGTGTTTTACTCTCAAATGCATATATACTAAGAAAATCTCCACAGTCATGCTTTTTTTCAGTTAAAAAAAAAAAATCAACTATTTTGAAAAAGAGTTAACAGAAAAATGCTTTTAATGTTGTTAATTGTATATCTTAAGTAAGATTTACTTTACCAAGAGCAAATTGATTTTACTTCGTAAATGGGTTGGATGTTAATTTTTGCATTCCTACATAATTTTGGTACTGTGCTTCTGCTGATACTTTGACTAAATTATTTTAAAATATGTTAATTTTTCTTGGCTCTTTTAAGATGAACCCTTGTATTTATTATAGCTTGGAACTGACACAGAGTTTATCCTTTGGTAACACTCTTGCTAATTGCTTGGAAATTTGAAGTCTTTTATAAATAAATACCAAAAAAATGGTTGCTAACAATCACATTTGATGAATCATGTAGATGAGCAGTTTTTTGCATGGCTACCCCATACCTTATTCATTGAAAACATGGCTGATAAATGGCTGTAACTGTTAAACAAGAAGCATTAGAAAAGGGCTTATGTGAGAGTTCATTTCCAACATCTCCCTTTAAAAATACTTCTTGACCAGAGGAAAATCACATTTAAATGACTAAAATCAACTTAATTAAGGGTCATTAATAGAGATACACATAAAAAACTCTCTACTCTGTGAGTGAAATGGGAGCATTTCATTATATAGTGTAGCATGCATGAACAGATAACAATTAAAATAGACCTAGAGTAAAAGGCTAATAAATATAGGGCACGTTGTGCTGCAAAATCAGTCACTTAAAATGCTCCCACCCATCATCATACTCGAATTCTGTATTTAGCCCCTTTGGCTGACTCATTTGAAAGAAAAAGAAAATGTAATTTTCACATAAGATAGATTCATCTGGTAATTCACAAAAGCTCGCAGTGCATATTTATATTATTAATACAAATTAAGATCTGGAAGGTATGCTGAGGAATCCAGCAGCTCTGGCAGGACGTGCGTGCATGCAGATGGCACCGTCTGATTCACTGTTGAGTCAGAGGAGCAGTTGTCTGTAATTTTCTGTGCTGGGTACATTGTATCTGCTGATGTGATTCAGTAATGCTGGTAATAATTCTCCTTACGGCAGCTGATAGTAAATACCCTGCTACTTGTAGCAGGTGATGTAGCCTTGCCGTTGGAGGAGAGAAGAAACACCTAACGGGTCAAATTTGCACCCTGGCTGTGCTGTTGTGTTACCGGCTTCAGACTTGGGGCTGTCTCACGTGGCTGCAGTCCCCACTGGAAGCTGCATAAATCCTGTGCTTATGAACTGTCTTAAAGTATTTAATATACACAGAAAGCTTAACAAAAAGGATGTGCTCGAGCACCAATGTTACAAAAGCAAATAAGGCACTGAGAAAAGCTTTGATAGGTGCAAGGGCTGGGGAGGAGGGAGTATCTGCGCCAAACTTGGAGAATACAACCAGTTGTTCCTGTCTCTGGTGATTGATGATGTTGCTATATCGAATTAGCTGTGAATGTGGGAGCTTAAATAATAAAAGGAGCTGTGGAGACATTAGGAAGGCCTTTTTAAGGAAGGAAGTGTGCGGATGGAGTCCAGATTTTCATTATAGAACAGTAACCTTATTATATTTTAAAGCCATTTTATTTTTACTTTGTAGGAGAATGTTTTCTGTTACAATTTTTTGTATTTCAAATAAAGGTTTAGTTGTCCTGTGTTTATAATTCTTGTGATGTATTTCTGGAGTTGTATTATGCTATGGTGATACTTACTCGGTTGTCGCATTTCACCTTTTCAAGTAGTAGGTACTTTTGTATGCGTCTGGTTTATAATGAGTAGGTAGTATAATAACAACAGACTACAGTGCCTTATTATCCTGTTATCTTGTGACAACACTTACAGTGTATCTTTTGGAGAATAGAGATGAAAATTTTATTCCAAATAAAATGGTATCCCTTATGAATGTGGGATAGTCAATAGGCATGCACTCATGAATATAAGCTGCTTTAATGTATTTAAGGGTGTGTATTTTGGACATTTGGAGTTTTATTGTTGAATAATTGACAAGCACTCTTGCACCTTTTCTTCCCCAATTAAACTTTTACACAGCAGACAAGGTGCCTGGGCAGCATGCCATGTGTCAAGGAGACCATTTGAAATAGACGGTCACATATTGATGTCCACATGGACTTTAGCTGACCACATCAGTGAATGTGGGTTTTCAATATATTTATAATACCTTCAGCTGTGGTAAGAGCAAGGTACTTCCACTGCACTCTGTAAAAGAGCTACTTCAGCTTACGCAGGCAGACCGCTTGCTGCTTCCGATGGCCCAGAAGTTACTGCCTCAGCAGTTTCTGTGCTTCCAGAAATGGGTGCAAACCAGCCAGGGAGTTCAAAGGATGCTTTTGGCTTTTGGGATGCACTTACACATTGTGCAGGATAGATAGCCCAGATTTCTTTGCTTTTTTCTTTTTTTCCTTAATTGGACAATTGTGAAGGAAAGCCTAGGAAAGCAGAAGATTATGAGGTTGTTGATTACATTATAATTAAACCACCACCAAACCAATCCAGCCTTCTGTTAACTGGGCAGCTCCACTTCCATAGAGACACTCTCTTCCCTTTTGAAGGAGGCAACTTCCACCGGGGTACCAAGGTGATACTGAGAGCTTGATCTGGGCCTCACTCTCCAACTCTGCCTTGTTACTTATCAGCAGTTTAAAAAAAAATACTAAAAAAATCGCTTGCACTGAGTAAAAGTCTCTACAACTTTTCAGATATTGGTAACAAAACATAGCACTGATCAGTGTGCAAAGAGATAGTCAGGAACACTTCTAAAGCAAACCCCGTACAACCATTCCACTCATTCTGGGGTTTGGGGCTCAAAAAAAGGTGCAAAACTAAAATTTCCTGTATATCACGGAATGCTGTAAAAGGGCTATTTATGAAGCTAAGTGTGCATGTGAAAGGATAATTTCTGCATCTGGATATGATAAATGCATCCAAAGGAAAGGAAGGAAAGTAATCAAATAAAAAAATACAAGATATGGAAGAAACTCTTCTTCTAAAAAAAATAAAAACCCAAACCATTTCTGCATAGTTACAAAATACACAGTAGATTAATTTCTTAATTTCTATGATGTAAAGATGTTTAGTTACTCCTATTTAAATGAAAACACTTCCTTTTTAATAAAGAGTAATTATTTATGTGGGTTACTTGCCACAAAAGATTGCTCTTGTGTTTGTACACAGATGACATTTTTCAGAAGCAGATTAACTATTATGTTAAGCTTATGTTTCAAAAACATAATTCTCTTTGTTTAGATTGTAGAATGTTTGAGTAATAGAAATACGCACTATGTGTAATTGTAGTTTAATTGGACAGTGTCAATAATCCTTTTGAATTTAGATGTTTCCCTGTTTTGATGCTAGCATCATCTTTTGTGCAGCATTGTTTTGGTTTTGATGTCTCGAACAACCTTTGAGCCTCAGTGCCCCTTTTTTTCCCTTTTTTCTGTTTTGAGGGGGGCAAAATGCATCATTGCCCAGCAGCTAAGTTTGAGCAATGAATACTCTGATGAACTGTCATCCTAGATTCCCAAGTGAATTAAATGGAAATCTGATTCAAATATTCCAAGTCAATTACAAATATTAATCCCCTCAATTGGCTTTGGCCAAGATTAAAATATCTCTGGAAGTTTGTTCTATTGCCCTGCTAGGCAGGACAAACTGAATCCCGTTCCTTGTGTCTTGGCACAAATGACAAGAGCAACATTAGCTTGGTTATGCTCAAATTGGTGATCAATTCTGCAAAAGTACAGCTGAAAATATTGTCTGAAATCAACATTAAATCGTTTTTTCTCTCCTCTTGTCTTGCTGTTGTCCCTTATTCACTGTTTTGCCATGCCTTGGAAGAGTGCAGCTTCTAGCCGTGCAAATTGCTCCATGCGGGGGCCAGCTGGAGTGTCACTCCTGTCTGTAAGCTTTGGGGAATTTACCCACACTACTTTTCAATGCATCCAACCAAAACAGATCTGGTATTTTATAAAGCTTTGAAGTATTGTTTTTGGAGTTTTTTTGTTCTTATTGCTTCTCAGTGTTAATGCTCTTTCTTTAACGGTCAAGATGTGAACAGTTTGAACTACCCCTAGCTGCTACATGAGTTCTGTGGTTTGTTTTACATGATGCCGTTCTTTTTGCATACTTCCCATTTTGTAATATGGTAGCAGAAAAAAAATGTTAACCATTTTTAACTTATCTGTTAACAGGTTCTGTGACTCGCTGCCACATAATCTTTTCTTCGTGTAATTGTATCTACCTGCACAGGCAGTCAAGCAATCAACAGCGAAGATGCTTCTTTTTTCAAGGACAAAGAAATACTGCTTATAGTATAGTTTGGCCAGCCACAGTTTCTCCAGCTCACCCAGTTCCTAAGGTACTGTGATTTCTATTATCTAATCTGTTCTTCAGTCAATATAGAGTTCGACTGCAGGCATGATCAAGTGCATTCATTGTCTGACAGCCAGGGGTTTGGATCATCATCCTGTTGCTTGGACTGGTATTTAAAACAGTAGCACTGGTGAAAGAAGTTTTCAGCCACCTACCCTGTTAAACACAGTGGCATATCCATTTATTAGACAGTTTAAACCTTGGGTTTGTTCAGTTATGGTAGTATAAACATGGAATTTTATAATCATCTGTCAACACTTAATAGTTCTGTGTCCAGATTCTCATTTTGGAAAATTATAGATAGCCCTACCGAAAGTCAGTAGGGCTCATTCGTGATCATCTGAGTCCTTTTCTGTATAAATCTCTAGCAAGCTAATTATAAAAGTGTTTATATTTTGCTGAAGGTTTTGTTAATTGGTTATGTCAGATTTAGGAAGAGAACATACAATACCTGCTGGTGGCTGCTCTGCAACCCCACTGCACGTTCTAAATTTGTCTTTACTGTGCATGAGTGGGGATTTTTTCCTGCAACATATACTTCTATTTTTATTTACTTTAGAGCCAATTGGAACTTTTTAATGCAATTTTAACATGTTTTCCACTTCTGGTTTCCTTTTCTTTTTCTCTTCTCTTCTCTTCTCTTCTCTTTTTCCCATGTTTAATTGCAGCATATAGATTAACTGTTGAGTATCTTTCCTTTAGCCAGAAGAAGACCAAAGTACCCTTTCTAAACAGTGCTTTTCAGGATGTGTATTATTACTATTTTTAAATCTTGTTTTTCATCTTATCATAGATTTCTTATCCATAATACAGAGTATTTCAATGGGCCAGAAATACTAAAAAGCTGTTAGATAGGAAAGCAGATAAGGATGCTGAATGTAGGGCTTTTACACCTAAGATGCTGTGGAAGCTCTGTGTGCAGGGAGAAGACAGGGTTACATACTTTATATATTTGCAAAACTTTTAAAATTGTAGAACTTATAAACTTTTTTTTTCTATATTTAGATGCTTCTTTTAGGATAAAGAAGGGGGAAATGTATTGTCATACTGAAAAGTTGTCTTCACAGATCAGAGTTCTCAGACTGTCTAAAAGTCAGTCCAGTTCTTCAACTCTGAAAACTTGAGGGCAAAATTACTACTTTATACAGAGCATACCAGAAATCACATTGAAATAACACAGGTTTTTTCAAGAAGTTGGTATGAAACTGTATACATAGATGTTTGTACGTACACTGCTTTGGGCTTCTCCCTTAACAGGCCTTACAGGTCAGCAGGGTCAGGTCTCAGCCATTACTAGGATAAGTGCCCTCCAAGGGGAAAGCCAGGGTGCTGTGTATGGAGTTGCTAATCCAGCACACAGTCGGGGAGGGGGGTGGGGAGTATAAATTAAGTCCCAAACTACTGCAGTAGGATGTTGTTAGGGTTGCTATACCATTAATTTGAACGAAATGTAAACCTGAAATTCTGTTGACAGAAGTCCACTTAGTTAGTTTTGGGTTTTGTCAGAGTAGAAATAAAATGTCCATAGGAGTAACAATAGTCTTCCTATTTGAAGTCCCGCTAGAGCTAATTGGTTGCCCCACTCTTTACTCCTACACCCTGCTGTTGTATGGTCTTGTTGTGTACAGCCCAAGTGCCCGCTTTTTTTCCTACCTGCCAGCTTTATTCTGTGTTTTGTGAAGTCACTGCAAAATGTGCCCTGTGGCCAGCATGGCAGAGGATCAGCCTGGCTGTGGTGGGCAAAGGGAATCTTCCCCAGCCTGTGCAACAGTCCAGGACCCTCCAAGAGAAAGTGCATTTCCATCTCTGTGCAAGATATTACCATTATTATTGGTTGTTGTGTTCATACACGTGTTGTGGATTTAAAAAAATCAGAAATGAAATTTCATCTCTGTACAAGGGATGAGAATTTTATGTGTGGAAAAAATGAAGTCTAATACACTTTCCTTGACACAGTGAATTGGAATACCCTTGCATAATGTTGTAGATGGACAGATTTGGGCAGAGCATATGAACTAGATTCATAAGTAAAACCCTCTAAATTAAAATAAGTTAAATCCTAAGGTTCATAGTCAAAAAGCAGTCTCATGGAAGTTAACGGGAGTTATATCTGAACAAGAAACTAAGGATTTGATCAGTTTTATTTTTGAGCCTAATTCTGTATGTTTGTCTGGTCAGTTCCAGTGTTTAAATGCCTTTTCTAGAAAGTGTACCTCTTTGGAAAAGAAAATGAAGAGTTTTTAAATCTTGGTCACAGTTTCAAAACTTACAACTGTCTGCGCTGGAAGTCAGCTGCAGTATCTGGGGTTTCAGCTCTGGGAGGCTAACAGACTGTGTAAGTCAGTAGTAACAGGCAATGTTAAGTTCAAAAGGGCAGTGGAAGAAATACTGAGGCAGCCTTGAGGGTTTGCCCTGATGGCTTAGGAAGGTCGATACTACGACAGAAAGGGCAAGCTGCCATGAAGCAGGAGGCAGTATCTGAGAAAATGATCCCATTGTCATGCTCAGTTTTCTGATCTTCATTTTCAATCCTTTTTCTCCAAGCACATAAAGAAGCCAGACTATGTGACGACAGGCATTGTACCAGACTGGGGAGACGACATAGAAATTAAGAACGAAGATCAGATTCAAGGGCTTCGTCAAGCTTGTCAGTTGGCCCGTCATGTCCTGCTTCTGGCTGGAAAGGGCTTAAAGGTAACAGTTGCAGAAGTCCCATAACAGTTTGGATGTCTTTTACACTTTCACTTATTTGGGGTTTTTTCCTACCTTTTTTTTTTTAACTTTCCCTTAATATGCATCCAATTTTGAGTTAGATCCTGAAAAAAGAAGGATTTATTAACTTTTGATTCGGTCCGTGATATACCTGTTCAATTATTTCTGTAATTTGGACCTATGCAGTAATTAGAGCGAGTTGCTGACTCAGGTGTAATATCTCTCTGTCTGTAATCTCCCTCTGTTCAGATTGTGCCAAATCATGTGAATTTCTCATAAGGCCCATGCTACGTTTTTTCTTTCATTTCATGGCCCATCTTCCTCCTATGTCACGCTTTTTGGCTCTGCATGTGTGCAAGTCCGAAAGACTGGGCTGCCCCCTCTGCTCCTGTCCATCCTTCAGCCCCTCGCTGTCCCACGGGGTCTGGTGCAACTCGTAGAGCTGCCATTGGAAAAAACAGCTGCCAAATTCCACACAATTTTCCAGAGTGCATTGATAATAAAGCCTTATAGTTTCCAGAAATGTTTCTGCAGTATGCTTTTTAGAATACCTCCCAAGTTAAAATATACTGGAAGGAGCCTACTACCAGGTTTTGGAGATGGAGTGCTTTTTTAGCCTTGCCTTGGTATTTCATGTAATAGCATACTGGATAGGGTGAAATGGGTTGAGTAGCTATGAGATGCAGAGATAGGTGGGGACTGTAGGTCAATGCCATTGACTTAAAAGGGGAAAAAATTATCAGTTTACCATGCATTTTTCTTTCCTCTATCATTTCACTTTCCCAGAGGTTTAAATTCTGGAGCTGGGGTGGCCAATAACAAAAGTGCCTGAACCTTTAATCTTACATAGGCTCATGTATGTTTAACTTATGTGCAGTTATTTCCCAGTACAGTAAAACTTACTTATGTAAAGTTAAGATCATATACATGTTTCTGAAGGATCAGGGTACAATGTGGGTTTTGAATGAGAGCAGTTTTTCACTTATACTTTTTGGTTGTTATCATGTGTAAAATATATATGTATGCAGCATGGTGTAGTTTATGATGCAGTTCATAGTATGTGCCAAATCATACATAATAGCAAAGTACATATAACAAATGCTTTGGAGCAAGGTGTATAAGGTAAGAATTATGTGACCAGGAGCTGTGGTGGCAGGAGGGAGGCGGCAGAGTTGTGGTGCCGAGACCACTGCCCAGGTCAGCTGCAGACAAGTGGTGAGCTCCATTTTACACCATTGAATGTTTGGTCAAGACTCCCCTGACTGGGAGGATGCTGCAAAACCTTCCCTCATTGACAGTGAGCATCTTCGGCTTTCCAGCCTGGTGCTGCACGTGGCCAGTTTATACCCATTTGTTCTTGTGCCAACACCGCTCTTTAATTCAAACGGCTTCCTGCATTCCCTTGAGTCTGTCCCCTTCATGCAGTAATAAAGCTATTACAGCTTTCAGTGCAGCAGACTAAACAAACCAAGCTCTTTTAGGCTGTTCTCATAAGATAAACTCTGCATTCCTATTTTATCTGAAGAGCCCCATCGCTCCACCTGTTCCTATTGTCTTGCTGAACCCACCTCGCACACAGCTGTCCAAGCCAGCTCTCCCTGTGCTTTAGCTAATGATGGTAACATCCCCTAATATAACAAAGGTGCACTACAACGCATGGATGCAGAGAGACGAAGTTGGGGCTGAGCATGGTTTTGATATTACCATTTACTGCCTGTGGGACCTAAAAATACAATGTGGTACTATATACAATAGCATTTCCTTGGTTTGAGTTAAAGATTTGGGAATGAAGCCACAAATTCTATGATAGGGAAGTATTTTGTTAGATACCATCAGATTGCCCTGTCCCAAATAAGGGATGAGGTGCACAGTATGTGCCTCCCCAACCTTGCCCAGCTAGCAAAAGCTCCTTTAAAAGTAAAGCAGATACTGTTAAAAGCAGAACTTTTCACAGCATGTAAGCCTGTCATGCACAGGGCACGGCTCGAGTGCCCAAAAGCCACAGTGGATTCCTTGAGCAGAGCAGCAGCAGACAGCACCCAATCTGGTACATAGCGGTTCAGTTTGTCTATGGGCTGAAGATGATAAATGGCGAGCGAAGGCAGGAGCAACAAACCTGTATTTATCCAGAACCAATGGCTGCAGTATCCAATACAGACAGCGCACTGGGGCTGCAGCTGCCATCCCAGCGCAGAGGCTGCAAATGACTACTGCAAAGCAGGGGGGTTGCACAGTAACCCCAATTCCTGGTCTTGCATGGGTTCATCACTCCTCATCTGCCCAATCATGGGATTTTGCTGAACAAGATGCAAATAGACATGGTTTTATCCTCAGCGCAGTACACAAGTGCACTCTGCTATTCTCTGTGCGTGCTCAACAAATATTTCAATATATGGGTAAGTATGCCTCCTGTGCCATAGCCTACCTATATTACACATGTTACTAAAAAGTCCTCCAAAATCACAGCCACTGTAGTATATATGTACGAAGTATGATTTTCAAAGGCTCAAAACTCATTCAAATCAAAATCAATTTGCAGAGGAACCCTCAAAGGCACTTCTTCTCAGTGAGGGAGGTTTCCTACCAGATTTCAAATTTCAGTTCTAAGCATTCCAGGGACCAAGTCGATCCAAAAGAAAAGTGAGAAGAATGTTATATTAAGCATGTGCATTTTCCACTCCATGGATACTCAGAAAATGACAGAAAATGGGGGTTTTAAAATGTAAAATCATGATAAAAAGATGAATCTAGAAAACATGCAAGCATAAAAATTAAGATTTCTGAAAATGATGGATTTGCAGATTCAAGAAGAGCTTGCAGATTCACTGTGATCATCCAGGCTGTGTCCACTTTAAGTAGAATATCCTCAAGAAATTAAGTCAAATATTTAAATCTTTTATAAAATTAAAGAATACTTGGAAAACAATTTCATGAAATGCACAAGTATATTATGATAAATGTACTGGGCAGTTACAAGAATTAAGATCCTTTCTTTTACAAATAAAAGGGAAGGTAATGTGTTTTAAAGGACTGAAAGCATTGAAACCAGACATTTCTATAGCAGCTACTGAAACAAGATGCCATGGAAAATTGGTGTCTTTGAGAAAGCAAATGTGGAAAAAAGAACAGAAAGGAAATAGACAGTATTTTAGGTTTTCTAGGAACCTTTGAGTGCTCGTTTCTACTTCATGCTTTATTTAAAACCTTTTTCTCTTAAAAAAAAAGGTCCAATATATCAATAAAGTGTATCAGACAGTTTAGTGTTTTGTATCAAAGCAGCATATTTGAAACATCCAAGATTTCATTGAAACGCTTGGCTGCAATCACATTCAGTAAATGTGAGAAACTATCTTTGCTTTTTTAACAGGATGTTATGTTTGATATTTTAGGTTGGCATGACAACTGAAGAAATAGATTCTATTGTTCATCATGAAATAATCAGACAGAATGCCTATCCATCACCTCTGGGCTATGGAGGTTTTCCAAAATCTGTTTGTACTTCTGTAAACAACGTGGTATGTCATGGTATTCCTGACAGGTATTTCCCCAGTAATATACATTTTACCACCAGAAATGAAAATGTTAAACTGGAATTAATAAATTATGTTTAATATTGAACATACTTCAGCTTAACTAAATGTTATACGTAAACATATTGCAGATGCATATCATGTTACCACACGATGCTGATGTATGTGAAATAGAAAAAAAATATTATCCTGTTTGTCCATAAACTTAAAAAAAAAAAAACATAATGCCTTTCGCGTTCACGGGAGGCGGAGGGGGGGATGACACGACAGAACAGTACAGACTGATTTTCTGATTATTTTTTTTCGTCCAGCAAAATAAGTATAGGTTAAGGAAAAAAATATATTTGAATTTATGTGGGTTGTTGGGTGGGTATTTTTATTTGCAGTACATTCAGCTACTCACAAAGTAAAATATGAACCCTAGTGAGAGAAAAAGAATAAACATAATGGTAGATTTTTCAGATGTTGATATGTTTTTCTTGTAGTTGTTTCTCATTATTTTATATTCAGCTAAACTTGTTCTCTAAGTAGTGAGAGCTGAGCATTAAAAATGGTTATTCTGTTTGCCTCTGCCTTCTTCCATCACAAAATATCTACCCCCTGATTTTTTATGTATGTGTCATTAGGTGCTTATTCTTATATTCCCTTTGTTGGGAACTGTCTGTCACTATTATTATTTTTTTTCTGTTTATGTTTCAGTCGACCTCTTCAGGATGGAGATATTATCAACATTGATGTCACGGTGAGTAATTCATATAAAAAATAGTCTTTGATCAACTTTAGAATCACTAGTAGCAACAGGAAGAATAGTGGATTGGAGATGGGGGATGCACAGATGGATGTGCTGTTTACTTCTGAGCCAAGGCACAAGCAGCTGGTTTCCTTTTTTGTTTTTAACTGTGTGTTTATTCCAGATAGACCCAGGCCTGACTTGAATTTAGGACTGGAATCAGATGCACTGAGATCAATGTTGGCCTAAGTGAAATGTCAACCCAATCCTGCTATGTGTCATGTTTTTGAGAAGGTGTAATTGTTATTGATCCACTGTGTAGTTAATGCAGAGCACCACAGTACTGGGCAGCAGCTGAAGATAGATATGTATGAGATGAGCTAACATGAAGAAAGCCAGCATTTTTCCTTCACTCTGCCAAGATTGATCTTCCTCTTCCTGCTGATTTTGAGTGGGGCCTGACATTATCTTACTCTGTCATTAGAGGCTACATTGGCCTGTGTATGTCAGTCTATTTGGACAGCAACTCTTTTGCTAGCAGTGTTCCCTACATTTATTAAAATCCCCAAAGGTAGTGTTGTATTCCATTTCTGGTATAAAAGCCCTGAACCTTTTGCACAGAAACAGAAATAGTGTGATATAACTGTGACTTAATATTTCCAGAGAATGGTCAATTATAGCTATTTAAATAAACGCTGGCTGGGTTTTCTTAGGAGCAAGAAAGTACGGAAACAGGAAACCTCATTCTCGTTTCATTTATGAGGGAAAAAAATTATACATCTCTTGCAGAAGCTTTTTTCTGTTTACTGTGCATGTTTTTATTTCCCCAAAGGGCTGTTTATTTCTAATATGAGCACAGACGTCTTTTGAATCCCACTGTTATTTTGCAGTAATATGTCACATACAAGGGAGTAACATCTCATAAAAACAAGCTTTTTTAATCATTAAAGAAACTCTTGGTAACTTGATACTGTTTTCCATGGGCCCAAATTTCATACTGGCAGAAGCAAAGAAATCTCCAGTAGACCTACCTCTGAGCATCGGATTCAAGCTTTCTAAAATATTTTTTCTATTAAAATTAGAGTCAGTGACCTTTTTCCCATGGTATACTCACGTGTTATCCAGAACTGCATGTGGTTTGGTTTGGCTTTTTAATCTTTCTAAATTCTTCCCCATCTCCATACTTTCTAATTGTAGAATTCTGACTATCAGGTTTACATAGTGCATTCTGTCCTTTTTAAAGTTTTGGCCTGCATTTTTAATTTTGTGAGCTGGTGTAGCTTTGCTCATTTTATTAGACTAAATCATTTTGCAGCAACTAAGAATTTAACATGATTTCTTTGTATGTCATTCAGGTTCATTTTATTTTTTTGTTTTATATGTCAGGAAAATAATGATGCCTTCAACTAAAAAAAAGTGTAGATTCCTATCACAGATAGTTTCCGTGGTAAACTAAACAAAACATTTTTATATAGATGTAGTGTGAATATCTTGTCCACTCTGCTTTACAAATAATGTCTGACTAAATGTTACTGGTATTTTTTAAGACATTTTAAAATTTGTTTTCTATTTACCCTCATAAAATAAAACAAATCTTGACGTTTCTGTGATTGTGAAGATTCCTGCAAGGGTGGGAATTGCTGATTGTAAGACTTTTTTTATCATTTAAAACTGAACTGTGTTCAATAATTGCTCAGTTCCAAAATAGCTGAGGAAAAAATATTACTTTTCAGCATTACTAACTGATCTTTTAGCTTATTTTTAATGAGTAAAACTGGGACGTTTCACAGTGAACAGAATGAAAGTCAAATTAAATAATGCATAACAAATTATTTTAAATTGTGTACAGGTTCTATAAAATTATTAAATAATATTCTGGTTATTAAGTATAAACACTTCACATGTACAAATTATTTGAAGAAAAAATCCATTTTTGTACAATTAAGATGGTGGAGTTTCATAGATGAAATAAAAATTTTATTGGCTTGAATCACGTAGCCTTTAAAATGTATTTTAGTGTAGAAAAGTAACATTACCCATCACTGAATCCTCAGCGTAGTGCAATTTTCAGCCTGCCATTACCAGGTTAATGTTTCTTACAACTTGGTTCTTTCATTGACTTTTAAGGAATTAGTGTATTACAGTTGCTGTGGTTGTAGTTTATTAACATCAAAAATACGTAATTGCAATTCATGGGCTGCAGTAAATATTATTATTATTTTTAAGCTCTCCTATATTTTAAATCTGTATTTGCTTTTCCAGGATGGTGATATTTAATGCTGGGGTTTTGTGCGTTGTATTTGTTAGAGCCAAAAATTAACTAGTTCAGTTTAAATATGAGCTAGCTAGATTTAAACCTGCCCAATGAGCATTAAATTAAAAAAAAAAAAAAAATCTAGTGGCAGCCTGGACTGGCAGGGGAAGGTGTGGAGCAGGGGAGTGCAGCTGCTCTCTGCAGCACAGTTGGGCCCTTGCTGGCACTCACCTTTCCCAAAAGCACCCCTCACTCCTAACTGCCTGCATTTTCTTCACATCTCAGCCTGAACACAAACCTGGCCTTGAGATAAACTGTCTGTAGCCAAATTTGGTTTGGTTGGTTTTTTTCTTGGTTTGTCGGGGTTTTTTTAGTTTGGAATCAACCAAAAAGAATGTGAGTCTGTCTTTCACAAGTAGCTTGCCAGTGGCAAAAGTTCAGTACTTCGAGCTTGGTGAGTTATTAATCCTAGAAGGATAGTTTGCCCACTGTTCAGGGGAGAAAAAATGTTTTAGAAGATCAAAACTGCACACCATGGTAATTTGTCTTTCCATAGGGAAATTTGGCTTCATCTTACAATTATGTGCCTGCCTGCCGTATTGCAGAGCTGCAAACCCCATTTTAATGGTGCATTGCTGAGCTCCGTAGTGCATAGCCAGATTTTCCTGTGCCCAGCAGAGAATTTCTGGAGAGCTGAGGTTTAAAATCTATGAAATGTCAAAAAAATATCCAAAGCAAAACAGTATGTAATTAATTCAACAGGGTGCTACGTTTTCAGCACATGAAACTTTGCAGTGCCAGAACAGTACATTTATTCTCTTTCAAAATTCATCTCTGGAAATCAGAAGTAAAATCCAATGTTAACACAGCGTTGTTTAAAAATGAGATTAAAGAAAATGTACAACGGCTGGCAGTGGATTTGGCCCATGCTTTCCATGGGGCTCCCTGTGGGTGTTGGTAGCAGGGTGTACCCCTCATCCAGCTGTGCACAGCATCACCTCAAAACCCCAGCAGGGGATGCTGGCTGGGGAGGCATGGGTCTCCCTGCCAGCCAGCCACAGGTCTCCCAGTGCCCACAGCCAGCACTGGGGCAACACCCTTCCCATGTGGGATGCAAGCCAGTCCCTAGCCCAGGGGCATGTGGCCAGGTGGGTGGGCACCTGACAGCCCCCCAAGGCCCCCTTCAGCACATGCACGGCCCCCATCCATCTTCTCGCATACAGCCCAGTTAGCCTTACGTCCTGTAGCTGAGCGATGTCATCGTCTGGTGCACTGCTGGGCAGTGATGCACAACTTTTGCTTTTCTTGAAATTTTAATTGGCAGCCCTTACGCACCTTGCAATCTTTCAAGCTTTTTGTCTTTTTTTTCCCCCTCTGCAATGTTTTGCTTTTCTGGTTTCATACTCACAAATACAGCTCACCCATGGTCTATGTGTTGGAATACATAGCTTGTTCCTAGCAAGAATGGATTTAATTAAGGTGGCTATCTGTTTCTGGATGCAAAACAAGAAAATGTCTTTACATTTCTGCATATGTTTAGGTGTATTACAATGGCTACCATGGTGACACTTCTGAAACCTTTTTGGTGGGCAATGTGGATAAATCTGGTGAAAAGTTAGTGGAGGTTGCCAGGAAATGTAGAGATGAAGCAATTGCAGCTTGCAGACCAGGGGCTCCCTTCTCTGTAATTGGAAACACGATCAGGTAAGCCTTATATTGACAAGTAAAGGGAGGGCTGGCAAATGGGACAAAGGTTATTGATGGTTTGGTATAAAGCTGATGACATGTTTTATGATTCAAAACCATCATTTCCGTCTGATATCAGTATGTGAACTGCCAAGCTATAATGTTGTTCCTTGAGTAAGAGCTTTTTTTTTTTTTTAAGTGAATTACCCTAGGGTCAGCAAAGATAACTGTAGAAAGAGTCAAAGATATTCATAAGGTAGATTTAAATTAACAGATATAATTTGCAGTGAGTTAAGTCTCTTTGTTTAAAAAGTACAAAAATATTTAACTCGAGAGCTCCTGATATTACAAAAGGCAGTGCATGCTAACGTCACAGGAGAGCAAGAGCTCACATTGAGAGATTTTTTTTCCCTATTTTGCATCTCTTCTAGCCTTCACATAAATGCAATCATGACTCTTCTGCTGCTGCCAATTTTGAATAAAAATACAGCTTAGTTTTTTGAAGGTACCTATGGATTATTTTAAAATGTTTGCCAAAAAATAAATAGACATATATCGTATACATTTCATTAAGCAATACTTCTCTGGACTGTTAATGGTCCCAACATGCTATTGAATACATTCCGATTACAAAGGCTTAGTCACCTTGAAAGGATGCTGCTTTTTTTTCTTTGTAAATCTTCAAATACTTTAAGGAAAAAAGCGAACGGCAAAATATCAGTTAGATGTATTTATAGCTTTAAAAATATTGTAACAGAGCCTGAATCAAACTTTAGTAAAACCTCTTTGGGTTATATCTGAGAAGCTTTTATTGAAGACTTTGTATAAAATTGTGTTTTTGACAGTTTTAAATTATAGGCTAACTAGCCTGGAGAAAAAGGATAGTGTCTTTCTGTTCTTTCATAGGAAATGTTGAATCAGACCCCTACTGGGAAAAGAAATTTAATGCATATCTCACTATCTTACTGTCCATGAATATAATAGAAGTGAATTCAAAATGTAGTTTTATTTTTGCAAATGGGATGAGTCGATAGATGCACCTCATATTTTTGAACACCTAGGGTTCAACAAATTTACTGGTGGTGCTCTTGCATTTTAACAAAATTTATTCTTGAGTAGAAGGGGGCACAGAACACTGGATTCTTATTCAAGCATTCTATCGAGCTCTGCATTCATGGCTGTGTCTAAAGGGCATGTCAGCCTTTGATTCTCTCTGAGAGGTAATTATCCTTTTCCTGTCACGGAACAATAAATGATAGCTAACTACAGAGGCACATTTGCAGTAGTCACATTCATCAACTGCAGAAAAAAAATTCAATTTAATTGTGCAACACAGCTGCACATAGGCTTTTTGAGCATTTCTGTTGTTCTCCCTGTCTTGCTATTCCTCCCTCCAGATCTATTTTTTAAACTTTTTTTCTGGTTATTTTTTTCCCCCTTTTTGTCTCTTCTTCCATTTTTACTCTCTGTACTTTCTTGTTAAAGTAATTTTCCTTTGTGGCTCTCATTCTTTTTTCCCCATTGAAGGCTATGAATGTAGAAAATTATCACAATTACTCATATAATTGAGCCTCTTTGTAGCAAGTGCAACTCCAGTAGCCTTTCTCCATCATGAAAATGGTTTCATTATAGGGTTTTTCATATTCTCTGACACCATCTACACAGAGGAACAGGCGTGCAGATGAGATGTACTAGGAACAGGGTAGATCAGTAAGGTCACAGTAGGAATAATTAGCTCTGCTATGGAAAGAGCATCTAGGCCTTTTACTGCTACATAAATGTACTGTCCGTGGCTTTTAGTCACAAAAAAACTTACTAACAAATGGAGCTCCCGCCTACTACTTTGAAAAAAAGATTTGTATCAACACTACAATTTTCCATCATTAAGACTAATAACACAGAGCCTAGTATACATCAAGGGGAATAAAAAGAAAAATCTCACATTCAAGTGGCGGCTGGGTGCTGACCTTTGTTCCCTTTTTTTGTGTTCAACTTAACTCTTTACAAAAAAGAGCCACACGCCACACCAACATGCAGGTGAACTCCAGCTAGTGCTAGTAAAGCATGGCATTCAATTGGAAAATCTGATAAATCTTCATGCAGGATAATGCATTTCATTACAGATTCACTACATTAATTCTAGCTGTATTAAAAAAAAAAAAAAGGAAGAAGAAGAAGAAAAAGAACAGAACTGAATGTGACATTGGATTTTTGCTGTGTTGGTATGGAGGTCGGTTTACTTGCAAAGTGTAAATATATAGTCAGCGCCCCCTTTGAAAAGCAGGTTAATCAAAGCTAGTAGCTGTTCAAAACTACATATGAAATAGCAGGTCATTAACTTTATTTCCCAAGGTTTTATTGTGTTGATGATTTAAATGTGCTGATTTGTTTACAACTACTTTAACACTGCCTCTGGTAAAAGATTACCATGGTTTGGTGAAGCTGTGTTTTCTGGTTATTTGACATTCAATGTTTACATGCAGACAGACATATATAATATACACATGCATCAAAATCTTAAGTTTTGGAGAAGTTAGATACCATAAATACCTGAGAACAAGCACCTACAAACTGAAAACATTTAGGCTTATCAGGATGGAAGTGTGTCTAGGTTTCCTTCATCAGTATTTCTATAAAGGTGTTCAAGTGATATGCGGAACGTATCTTACAAATAATCAGAATATTTCCTTTCTACAATAAATGTGGGAATAGTTATACTGCAGAGGTAAGTTCGCATTCAGCGTTCTAACATAGTCTTTGTTATGGAAGCTTGGTAGCTGACACTGAATATTTCACGGATATCAGTTCCTTCTCCCATCAGCTACAAGTTGCAAATAAAAGATTGCATGGATTCCTGAATTACTTGGCTTAGGAAAATTTGAGTCTTCACTAACCTGTTCTTATTGGAGGTGGTAGCAAAACAGTTGGTCAGCTCCACTGGAAACAGGATTGGGCCCTATGCTGCATTTTCTTCCACCACTTCTGACATTTCTTTCAGACAGAAACAAATCTAATTTGGAATCTGTTTTTAGACAGTGAGTTTAGGTACATGAAAGTGTTGTGAGTGTAGAGATCTAAAAAATATAAACATGATATTGTTAAATAAACCAATTTCCAGCTCCTAGGTAAAAATAGTAGTGATGAAAGTATTAATAAATTGCTTAAAATGTTTAACTCGTAAGTATATGTTTTGATATTAATTTAGAACAATATAAAGCAGATTTTTTAAAAAAATCTGTTTCTATCAGATTATGCACATTTAAACAATAAGTGGCTCAGGCAAAATAAGTCATTTTAATGTCATCTGTGATAGATTTTCCTTGACAGCTACTGTAAATTACAATTACACTGCTTCTCTCTGCACTTGAAAGTAAGCATTGCAATAAATTATCTTTTATTTCAATCCATCATGTCTGCTTTCAGAAACAGAGAACCTCAAATAAAAGTTCAGCACTATTGTAAGAAAAATACAGTAATTTGTGTTCCAGTTTGAAACTAAAATGTACCTTTCTTTCAAAAAACAATTGTTGGCTTTCAAAAATATTACTAATTATACTTCAACATTTATTGTCATTATAAGGAATCCCTGAACTTGTGCATTCCCTCAGTCTAGGATTACTATTGAGAGAAAAATACTTTTCATATTTTCCCAGTAGAATTTTGTAGTTTCTCGAATTAGATAATATGGTACTATTCAAAATTGGTATTTTTATCACAGCAAATCTAGTTTAGGCTGATGCGGTTTTCAGTAATTTTTTTTAAAAGCAAATATGCCACTCAGTGGTCATTTTGCTAACAATAGATCTAAGAAAAACATTATTACTTCCAATTAAAAAAAAAAATCAGATCCCTAAGTAAGAAAACAATTATCGTAAGTCTGTTATCTCTTTCAGTGTTTCCCAACCGTGTTCACTGCCCAGAAGTGTATGACAGATTTATTTAGCAACTTCAGCCATTCATGCTAAGCTGCTCTGATAAAGTTTCATCCCTGGGGAGAGAAGCTGGCGCTGTGGGAGAAGGGTCCCTAGCTGGGAATCAGTTCACTGGGATGTTCAGCCTGGGTAGCAAAGCAGTCTGTGCCATCTTGTCTGATCAGCCAAACTCTTCCCTTGTGCCACCAGAGAGCCCAGAGAAGCAGTTGCTATCAATGTTGAAAATGGAATTTGTTTCACTTTGTTTCTTCAGTGAGGTCTTAGGATACTGGGTCAGACCTGCCCTGAGAAAAAAGTGACAAAATTTGGTAAAAAGAAAAGAAAATGCAGGTCTGGGGAGTCGTGTGTCATCCCCACTCCACCCCCCCAAAAAAAAAGGGTGAGTTCCAGCCCTAAGACTGAATGGATGTTTTTTCCTCTGGAGCTGGGATGCCTGTTATCCCATAGATGCTCCTAGAGTCTGTCAGCAGAGGGCCAGCCCCCTAAGGAAATTCTTTCAGCCTGCTTTTCAGCTTCTTAGCAGGAGGGATTCGTCATCCAAGAGCTCCCTTCAGGGGAGACTCTAGAGTATCAGAGAGAACTTTGTAGAGAGTTGGTCCTGCCTGTTGCTGCTTTGTGGCAATTTCCCTGTCGGGCTGCTGGCAGGATAGCAGTGCCTGTCTCCGTGCTCATCTCTCCATTTGGAGAATTAGCTGTTGTCTGGCAACATGGGAGGAGGATGCTCAGGAGGAAACTGACACCCAGCTGTCCTGTCTCTGTCCACTCTCAGAAGCATGATACCGCCATACAAGAGACTCCACCTGTGGGTTTAGGGTTTATGGACAGCCTGGCCCTCAGTGATGTTCTTTTACCAGCTTGGCCGCTACTGGTAGTGCCAGACACTTTGCCTGGCTTTGCCATCAGCAAAAGAGGAGCAACACTGCAGGTAGTCTTGACTCTGCAACCACTGGGCTGGAACACATGGCAGCAAAATGTAAAATCGAGTACTGGGCTCATTAAGTGATTATGCTTTTAATCCTGCCCAATTCACCTCTGCCCAAGCATGCAACACAGCTCAAAGAATAAAATGTGTGATGATAAATGTTGTCAATGGTTATTTTTAACAGTGATTATTCTGAAAACCCTTTGGGTTTTTTTAGCTTGATGCTGTCGCTGCGGTGTGACTCTGCTGCCCCAGCCTTTGCTCTGGAAGTGATTTGGCTGGGGCACACGCCGTGGCCGAGGGGAACTGGCAGCCTGGCCCAGCCACCCAGCTGTGCAGCTCTCCTTTCCCACAGCAGATGCCAGACAGCCCAGCTCAGCCATGCCACCTCCTCGCAGTCAGGACTCCAGCTGCCTGACCCTACCTACGCTGCCTGTCTGCAAGGAGCAGTGCATGGAGCTGGGGCTGCAGTCTTGTGATGTTGCCTTCCAGGGAAAGCTGGAAAGGCCGGCCACTGCTGACAGGTCCTGAGCCAGGCATTGAGCAAGACCAAAATGTTGAGCTGTTCTCAGCAGCAAATGGCAAACTGGTGTAAAAATGCTCCACTCCTGGGCATCCTGATTTTTAAATCAAATTCCACAGCCTGGGAATCCCAGAGGGTGGAGAGGCTCACCAAGATCAACAGTTCATCATCAGCACTCTTCTGAGAGCTGTTTCAGAGTCCTCCCTGCCAGCATTTACAGCCAACAAGTACATTTACAGGATTGCATGTGCAAGTTGTAGCTGGGGTTAGTAGCTTTGGGTTTTTATGAAAGCTGGGTGTTTTTCTGTAACTCCACAAGGATGTAAGAGCTCACTAGGATTTTTTTTAAGTACTCCAAAGTAAAGCTAGTAGATGTGGAGTGAAATTCCCCATAAGGTGCTCCCAAAGCACATGCAAATACCGAAAAGAGATTGAATGTGGCTGAGTTTCATACCTACAGCTTATTTTCTCCACAGGTTTTCTATGTGTCACTTCAGGTTCATTGACCATATTACATTTCATGTAAAGAATACCCAAGCTCTGTCTGTAGACATTATTAAGCGGGAAGGAGGAGGGCACGAGTTTCTGTCAGTGCAAATGTCAAAGCCTTGTGAGCTCCAAGATCCCCTATTTTGATCACAGACAGTAACTGCAGAAGCACTGATGCCAACAGAGTGGTTTTCAAGCTGTTTGGCAAGAAAGTGGCAGAATTCACCACTGAAATGCACGAGAAGCACTTATTTCACCATGTGAGGATGGGATACTGCCGTAACACTGCCTTCTGTGTGTCCCGGTGCTCACGCGCCCGGTGCCCAGCAAGCAGCTGCTGCTGCTACTGCCACCCTCCTCGGCAAGAGCTTCCCCGGCCCGCAGGAAGGTGTGTAGCCATGGCACTTGGAAGAACAGCTGTCCAGAAAAAGCTTTCTGTCTTGCTACAGAATAATACAAAACATCTGAAAAAATGATCATGCTTTTTCAGTGGCCAGGGATGCTGCGTAAGGACATCAGCAAAGCTGTGTAGTTAGTGGAATTGTTTATGCTTTTGCAAAAAGATGCAGAAGAAGGTGAAAGAAAAGCTTATCACATGTTGCATGGACAGCTTCTCCCATCTCTTTTCAGAGCATCGCTTCACCTGTATGGGAATCATTATCTTATTGCTCTGGGCTCGGTCACCAGCGACCTTCTGTTTCATTTTGTGTATGTTTCGGAGTAGTCTGGCTAACTCATCACTGTTCCCCATGCTTCTTCCTTGGCCTTCAGCATCGTTACAGCTAGCAGTCCGTCTCTGACACAGACGTGGGTTGTGTAATAGAAAGGCAGGGGAGAAAGTTTTTTCCAAAAGTCTTTTTCATCTCTAGTAGGATTTTTCACTGTGTAAACCTTCATACTTTTTTTCCCACATAAATGATGTATAAAATAAAAACCTGGACTTTGAACGCAACCAAATGAAGCCCAACTTCTAGCCTTTTTGGTAACCCTCTTTGCCAGTACTTAGGTTTTGGGGAGCAGCTGAACTTGAAATTTCCATTTTTCTCCAGAGTTAATGAAAGAAATGGGATGAGTCCTCGCATCAGGGCAATGGGTAGGTAAAAGCTAGTATACAAATTCTGCTAAAACGTGCTCTTAAGGTCTGAACACTTCAGCATTATTAACTGTTGGCCTGACTCTCCTCTCTCATTGCCATTTTGCTGTGGTGGAGCATCATGTCCCTCAATTGCAGTGGCATTAAATTCTGGGACAGTGACCCACAGGCACTGGAGCCAGCACTGCAGGGTTTGTGAAGCCTGATGTGCAAAGGGATTGACTCCTACAGCAAGCTGAGGCCACTTTACACCTGAATAAGAGCCTCCCCATGGGGTTTAACATGCTTTAATTTCTGTGAGAGCTTACACCTTTATTTGAGTTTCTTAACTTTTCTACTTTTTCACCTGTAGTCAGACTCAGAGAAAGCATTTGTTAAGGTGTAAATATAGTCAAACCTGAAGTTTTTAAGAGCCTACCTTGTTTTAAAACAACCAAATGAAGCTTTTAATGTTGTAGACGAAATCTTTTCAGGCTAAGTGCCTGCCTGTCTTACTCCTGTTTGATTTTAGAAATAGTTTTGGGGTGATATTTAGGAACTGCATTTGCTTCCTTGTCACTTCTACTACACCTTCAGGTCCCCCCAAATCTCCACACATTTCTGTTTTGGATGTGGGCAGCCCCCCTGGCTGAGCTGCCTCAAGTCACCCCCTCCACTGCTCCCTCCACCACTACTTGAGTAAGGGCAGAGCCCAAGAGTGAAACCTGCAGGCGTGGGGTGGCCCAGAAGCCACAGGACACCCCACATATCTCCAGTCCTCCAGTTTTTAGGGATCAGGATAGGAATTTGCTTTCCCAGCATGGGTAAGGATTGGTGCCTGGCTGTGTTCCTGCAGGCAGCTCTGAGACACTCCTGCCTGAGGCAGACCATGAAGGACAGGACAGATCTCCCAGGCAGAACTGAAACGCCGTAGTTGTTTTTGCTGGTGTAGCGATGGGTTCATTAGAAATACATTGTTAATTAGCGTGAACAGATTTGCTAGTGTTTCAATACATTTTGGTAGTGAATGTTTGCAGTATTCCAAAAGGGAAGCAGCAGGGCTCTTAACTCTCCCTGTGGGTAGCAGGACCTTTTTCTGCAGAAAATCCAGTGGAGGCAGTGGGTGCGCAGCCCAGCACGGGCTCTGCACCTGGGGGGGCCCACCAGGGGCTGCGGTTTGGGGGTGCTGGGGCCTCGGCTGCGCGGCTGGGCTGCTGTTCAGCTGTCCCATGGCAAAAAGAGTTCCCGGTGTGCTTGTGGGAAAGGTTACTCGCCATCAGACAGGGAGACAACACTTAGACGGCAGGGCTGGCACAAGAGCTACCGGCTAATGCTGGCGGCCGTGTTAACTCTGAAACCTAACGGCGGCTCCCCAGTGCTAGCTTCCCCCCTGTCCTTCAGAGTGGCTGCGAAGCAGTGACCCGGCGCTGGGGCGGAGGTGAGGATGTGGAGCCGGGTGGTGGAGCCGGGTGGTGGAGCCGGGTGGTGCCGCCCGGACCAGCGCAGCGGCCGGGGCCGGCTGGCGGGGGCGGTCAGGACGTGCTCCCTCACGGTGTCCCCTTTGCCCCCGCAGCTCCGTGGCGCGGCGGGGCGGCTTCCAGGTCTGCCCCTCTTTCGTCGGCCACGGCATCGGGTCGTACTTCCACGGGCACCCCGAGGTGTGGCACCACGGTAAGGGGCCCCGCGGGGAGGCCGCCTCCCCCCGCGCTGGCGCTGAAATGACGGCGGGGGAGGGCGGTGAAACGAGCAGAGCCACCCCGGCCCCGCACGCTGCCGGGCCCGGCGGGGTACCGGGGGCTCCCCGCGCCGGGCAACTCGTCGTCTGAGTGTCGCGCAGGTATTTTTGAGGACGAATCGCCCGTTTAACGGAGCCGTTGGGGCAGCTGGGCCCCGCGGGCCGCCTCCGCGACCCCGCTGCGGGCGGCAGCCGCCGCCTCCCCGCACGCCCCCACCCCCGCACCCCACCGCGCCCGAACCGCGCCGGCGAAGTTTGTCACGGGGCAAAGAAAAACCTCGGCTGAAACGGTGCAGCCGCCGGAGCCGGCCTGGACGGGGCCGCCGTCGGGGCGGCCGGGGCGGGATGGCTCTCGGCGGGCGCCGCGCTCCGTGCGCCGTACCTGCCAGCCCAAACGGGGCTTAAACCGAGTGCTGCTTGCGCTTACTGAAAAAAGGGAAGAAAAGAAAAAAAAAAAAACACACCACCCATAACGGCCTTTTTATTTTCTTTTGTAGCCAATGACAGTGATTTGTTAATGGAAGAGGGAATGGCGTTCACAATAGGTTAGTAACTCTCTGCTATGGTTTTCTTTAAAAAAGCACACACAGAGCAGCCCAGATCCGTACCATTTCTTTATTGGGATATAAAAATATCCATGCAGACGGGGGGATGTCGGCGACACTGACCCCTTAGGAAGCAGATTAAAACACCATTTCAAAAAATGCATTAAGGAACGAATTTGAGGAAATAGCTTCCAAATGAGAAGATTTAGAAAAGGAAGTGTTTATTATAAACCTTGCTAAATGACATATTTGACGCCTGGTTTTGGCCAGGCGGAGACCCTGCCGGCATCCTTGGGCTGTGGAAGATGAGAAGGGTGAGACTGCGTGTCCCCGATGCCGTGGCTTGCCGGCGGGCAGCCCGGTGGCTCAGTCACTCGCTGCCGGCCAAAGCCGCTGCCCGGGCCCGGGGCTCTGGCCCCGCGGACGGGGCGCGCTAAATACCAGCCGTGAGGAAAAGCCCTCTTGCTCCCTGTGTGGCTAAATGGCGCGGCAATTAGAGGGAAATAAGAAAATTGATGTTTTGCTGTTTTAATGAACATTTTAAGCCTGTTTAAAAATTTCAAATATTTAAAACTATCTGCTGTTTGTAAGTGTGGTTGGCGCTTTGGTTATTATCCACGGGGTCTTAATTAAAGCTTGATTAAAATTCCCCGCTTTTACAAAAGAGGAATGGGCAACTTCCTACCTTGGTATTTTGTCTTCCTCTTTAGTTCACATTTTAGTGTTGCCGGAGAGTGCCGGTCCAGGGAAGACGGGACCTGTGCGGGAGGGGGGTTGCATGGTGGGACACCCCCATGTCTTGCTTGCTTCACAGTCCGCACACAAGTGTGACTAACTTTGGAATACTTTTTGTTTTCCTTGCTGCAGAGCCAATAATAATGGAAGGATCCCCCGAATTTAAGATTCTGAAGGATAAATGGACTGCAGTTTCCGTAGACAATAAAAGGTGCCTTATATTATTTTTTGGTCTTTCCTAAGCTGTAGAACTGATCGCTGACAGCTGGGGGAAAAAAACAGGTGAGTTTTACAGGCATGGTGGACCCGTTTGCCCACTAATAACTGCTAAATGTGCCTTTCAGATCAGCGCAGTTTGAACATACCATTGTGATTACTTCAGAGGGAGCAGAAATCCTCTCTAAACTGTTTGAAGAAGCCTAAATGTGGAGCAAGGAGTGGAGGAACTCGCTGTACTTCTGGGATTTCCAGTTTCACTCAGGACAGAGGAGTTTTCTGTAATTTCTGTGGGGAATGCGTGCTGCCTAAGTCCACTGCAGGGGACAGAAAAAGCAACTTGGGGGGGCGGCTTTCTGTGTGTTACCTAGTTAGTATTTAATAAAAGTCTGTTGGCTTGTTTGTGACCCTGGAAGCAGCCATGCACAGCCTGTAAGTGCAAAGGGTTTGGGTTATTTAGGGTGAGGGGCAGAAAGCAGGTCCCCTCTCTTCCAGATCCTATATGGGACAAACACGTATCAGATGACACAGTCTCTGTGCAGCTGAGAGGACAGAGGAACATAGTATTTTCCCTTTATAGCTGAGCTATGGAGTCAATTTGTCTTCACTGCAATTAGCACAGTGCTGTTTCCCAGGCTGTAACTTAACAGGATGGAAAAAAGTTTCCCGAGGGTGGCAGGCAGAGGCAGCAGCCTCTTCCCCCGCAGCCTTCCCAGCAGCAGTCCCCCCTTTCCTGCCTCAGCTAATTCCTCATTGCACAGCACAAAAAGTGATTAAAAATGAAATGGGAAGCGCGCTTCTCTGGAGATCAATAATTGCCCTGCTTGAAGAATTAGCCGTTTTGGAGTAATCACTGCTCTGCGGTGCCCACGTTAGTTAAGGGAGAGGCACTCCACGGTTTAAGCGATTAAGGGAAGCAGAGAGGTTTGCGGTCTGGCGGATGAGCCCCGGCTCCTGCCCAGAGCGTGGAGCTGAGGGTCCTCGGAAGCTGGGGGTCCTGCTCAGCCCCGTGCTCGCTGTGGTCCCGTCACGGGCCTCCCGGGGGGCGGGTGTGGGGGGGTGTGTTGATTTGCAATTAGCAGGTGGCTGAGCGCCCCGTCGGGCTGGACGGGTCTGGCCTTGGCTACCGGAGCAGGAGCCGGTCCTACGAAATGCGGGGTAGCCTTGGAGATAAGCAAGTGCCATCCAGAAGCGCCGCAGACCGGCAGCAGCAGCGGTGCGGGTTTGGTGCAAATAACTTGCCCTTAATCGCAGGGCGGTGCGGTCCCATGCCCGGGGCTGGCGGCTGCACACGCAGGCGACCAGGGCTGCTCAGCACCAGCTCCCTCCGTGGTTCAGGGCAGAAGCAAGCCGCTTTCTTACAGCTTTATTCTGCTGTTTGTTCCCACTCGAGCCCAGCGAGCTGTCAGCTCGAGCAGTTTCTACCAGCATCTTTCCAAAAAGCGGGGACCCCCCCTCAGAACACGGCTACCGCCGCGGGGCAGCTGCTTAGCCCCATCCTGCTCCAGAGGAGCTGGGAAGGCCCGAAAACCTGTAAAAACAAACGATTCAGCCAACAAGTTGACAAATCCCCGGGGATAGCAGCGCGCCGCGGCCGCGGGAGCCGGGGCCAGCCAGCACCGCGCGGGGGTGCGGGCCGAGACCCCCGCCGCCCGGTCACGCTGCCCCTCCGAGGGGCGCGGGGTGTCCCGCGCGTCCCGGGGGCTTTGGCCGCGCCGGGAGCCCCTGGGGGGTCCGGCAGGCGCTGGGCTTCTCCCCGTCCCCTGCCCCTCACCGCGGCGTGGAGCAGGGCAGCCGCGAGAAGGGACCCCCCGCAGCCCGGCAGAAAAGGGGTGCTGGCAGCTCCCGGCGGCCGCTGTTTGCTCCGGGGTCCCCCCTGTAATTCCGAGGGGGCTGCGGGTTGTACTGGCCGCCGCGGAGCGGTGGCAGCCGGGCCCCGGCACTGATGGCGCACGTCGGTAATCCTGACCATGAACAAGACCAAAGGGATGGCCGGGCTGTGCGGGGACGGCCAGCGCCTCGCACCAGCCCCTCACACAGGAGGGCTTCCCGGGCCGGAACGACGGCAGCCCCGACGGGGCGATCGCGGGGTCGGGGTTCCTGGGGTCGGGGCGTCCCGCGGCCGCGGCCCCTCCGCGCCCGCCGAAGGTGCGCTGCCGGGGCCGGCGTCGCACGGAGGGGCGGTGGCGGCCCCGCGCCGTCCGGTCCGCCGGGTTTTGGCGAGGCCGGCGGGACTGTGATCCGCCCCGGGACTGGCCGGCCGGGGGACGTGGCGGCAGAGCCGGGGGGCCGGGGGACGTGGCGGCAGAGCCGGGGAGCGCGGAGCAGCCTGCCCTCCCCGCAGCCCGGCGAAGGCGCCGGGGCGCCCCGTCCCCTCCTCGGGCAAGCGCGCAGACCCGCCCCGGGCGGTCACTTACATGGCCAGGCGGGCAGGGCCGGCTGCCGGAGGAGTCCGTGTGGGGACACACCGCACTGCCCCTTCCCGCGCCAAGCCGCGGCGATTTTGTGAAAATGAACTCTGCGCATCGCGAGAAAAAAAAAAAAAAAAAAAAAGGAGGGGGAAGTAAAAGAGGCGTTAGGAAACGGGCAATTAAAACCGACAGAGCCACTAATGAAAGGAGGAAAAAGGGAAAAAAAAAAAAAAAAGACCAGGAGCAGAGGGGCTCGGTTCTGTCAGCTTTGCACAGCCAAGACCCGGGTGCCCCGAGGACCGTCGGTGCCCGGAGGAGCCGGAGCCCCGTGCGGGCGCTGCCGGGGGTGCCCCAGCCCCGCTGCCGGCGGCGGGGAACGGCAGGCCGGCGCCGCGATTTGTTCGGAACGTTCACTTCTGTTGGTGTTCTCCCTTTGCCAAAATGTGTTTGATCACACAGACGTGGTGCCGGGATAACTGCGCACCCTAGACAGCCTAGATGTAACCGGGAAAGTTCAGCCCAGGCCAGATCAAATCCCAGGCTGTTTAATGCTGGAAGGCTGCATGTTGCTATTAGTGTTAAATATATGGCTAATTATGCGTATGAAAATTAAACATCAGTGTTATGCTAATGGGGCCGCCTTCAGCTGTGGATCAGAGCACTTGAGACTAGCATTTAATCAAATGAATCAGTAACTAATACATCTGCACGTGTGAACTTTCACAAGATCATTTTCCTGTTACAGTCACACCGCTGAATTATGAAAGAAATAATTATCAGCACTTTCTAATTATCTAACAAAGTAATTTGGGATTCATCGTGGGCTTTCTGGGGAGGATCTCCCAAGTCCCACCTCATTTACCGCTCACGCACGCGGAAGTTTTCATTTTAAGCTCAAATGCGCCGTTTGGCCCGTTCAGGGCGATTTCTGTTTCGCTGGATTCCCGCCCCCCCCCGCCCCCCATCCCCTTAAGAACAAGAACGGCAATTCCCAGGCGGCGCGCCCCGGGGGTGCGGGCGGCGCTGGGACCCGCGGGCCGGGGCGGAGACCGCTGCGCGCCCGGGGGTTGTGCGCGGCCGCGCAGGCGGGGGCCGCCCGCTTTGTCTGCGGATGCCGCCGCCGGCGGCCGGAGTGGGGCAGGCAGCGGGGCCCGCGCAGCCGGCCGGCACCCCCGAGGCCCGCGGGAGCTGGCGGAGCGCGGCTGCCGTCCGTTCCCCGCCGCCTGCGCGGCGAGGGGCGGAGGAGAAGGGCGGAGGGAGGCGCGCAGCCTCCTGCCGAGCTCGGGCTCGGCGCCCTCCGTCGCCGCCGGCGGGAGCGGGCGGCCCGCGATGGGAGCGGGGGACCCAGGCGGCTCCTCGCCCGGGGCCGGCCGGGGAGCGGGGCCAGGGAACCGGCGTGGCCTGGCGGAGGCCGCCGAGCCCAGCCGAGCCGAGCCGTGCCGTGCCGCCGGTGCCGTCGGGGCGTGCGGCCGGCGCTCGGGGACGCGCGGCGCTGCCAGTCCGGCTCTCCGTGCTCACCGGGGTCCGGGCGAGCCCCGAGCGCCTTGGACCAATCCAAAGCGATTATGCAAGACGGCGGACCAATCAGCTCCGCCAGCTCATGAATATTCATAGACTTGGCTGAGTCAAAGCTTTTAGGCGAGTTTGTGTAGATCTACAGCATCATGCTTAGACTTTTCAAAGAGACAAACTCCATTTTCTTATGAATGGAAAGTGAAAAACCCTGTTCCGCTTAAATTGGGTTCTTTCCTGTCCTGAGAAACACAACAGACCCCAAAAAGGCAAGCTGAAGAGAGAACACACACACAGACCAAGCGACAAGAAATGACCATGACTACCATGCCAGAGAGTCTAAATAGCCCCGTCTCAGGGAAGGCTGTCTTTATGGAGTTTGGGCCGCCCAGCCAGCAAATGTCTCCTTCTCCCATGTCCCACGGACACTATTCCATGCACTGTTTACACTCCGCGGGCCACTCTCAGCCTGACAGCTCGTACAGCACAGCTTCGTCCTTCTCCCGACCGCTGGGCTACCCCTATGTGAACTCGGTCAGCAGCCACTCGACCAACCCCTACATCAGTTCAGTGCAGTCCTACCCCAACAGCTCCAGCCTGACTCAGACCCGGTTAGAGGAGACAGGTAGGTGCACTCGGCTTTGGGAAGGGGGGGGAGGGGGGGAGGGAAGGCAAGGAGGGAGGGAGGATGCTTGTATCAGGGAAAAAAAATCTATCGGGGGGGAAAATTAAATTAAATTACAAAATATTAGTCAAGAGAGGCTGAGGATCACAGGGGAGCAGTACACAGAGCACACAATGCCTGGCTAGAAAAGAAATCAACCCAGATGTGCACGTATTAGTCTTCGTAATTATTTATTGCGTAGCGCTATAAACAATGTATGCAATTAAGGGTAATTAAACCTAAACTGCAGCCTGTAAAAATAGCAAACTTTCTCTGGGAAGACGCCTGGGCTGCCATAATCGCCCGGAGCCTTTGTTAGCGTTACTCGAGCTTCACTTTTCTTCCTTCTCATTATTGTTATTGTTGATGTTGCTGCTGTTATTGTTACTATTGCTGCTGCTATTGCTGTTACTGCTATTATTACTATTTATTCTGCATCGTTTGTTGTTTGTAGGGGCCGAATCGGAGAAAAGCACTGTGGTCGAAGGAGGGGAAGTTCGCTTTAATGGGAAAGGGAAAAAAATCCGCAAACCCAGGACTATTTATTCCAGTTTGCAGCTACAGGCTTTGAACAGGAGGTTCCAGCAAACTCAGTATCTGGCTCTTCCCGAAAGAGCCGAGCTCGCAGCGTCTCTGGGACTCACCCAGACCCAGGTACAGCTCCCACTGAGCCGGCCCCTCTCCCACGTCCTCTCCCTGTGCACCGCCGGCGTGGGAGACCCCACGCGTGATGCAGACGGGTCACGGCCGCGGGCAGCGGGGCCCGGCGCGACGCCCGCCCCGCCGCCGAGGTGCAGCCGGTGCCGCGGAGACCCCGCGGCGGGGGCGGGTGGGGGCGCTTACCGGGTGGTTTGGCATCACAAAATGGCAACGGGCACAGCAGCCCTGGGGGGGTAAGGGGGAGAAGGTGCGAGGCCGCCGGGCGCAGGGGTCCGTCGGACCCCTTAGCAGGGGGGAGGTGTGCTGGACCGTACCGGGGGATGCTGAGCCCTGCCCCGTTCCCCTTCACAGGTGAAGATTTGGTTTCAGAACAAGCGCTCCAAATTCAAGAAGCTGATGAAGCAAGGGGGGGCAGCCCTGGAGAGCAGCGCCTTGACCAACGGCAGGGCTCTCTCGGGCAGCTCGCCCCCGGTGCCCCCGGTGTGGAATACCACCTCCGCCTCCGGTAAGGCCTCGTCGGGGACCCCGGGCACCTACATCCCCAGCTACACGTCGTGGTATCCTTCGGCCCACCAAGAAGCTATGCAGCAGCCGCAGCTGATGTGATTATAAACCCGTTTTCCCCTACCGCAAGCACTATCGATCCCGAAAAGAATTAAAATTATTACGAAAAAAAAAAATTAAGTAAAATAACAGGAAAGGGGGAAAAAGAGGAAAAAAAAAAAAAGGAGGGGGGAAGAGAGAGGAAAAACCACAAAAGAAACCCAAGCAAACAAACAAACAGGAGGTCTCTTGCCCATCCAGCCATTAGGACGCTGCACTGAGCTCGGTGCAGGGAGCACAGATGTGATGCGGGCCGGTTCCCACCGCTGACAGCTGACGGAGCGGCCCCGAGCACCGCACAACAGCCTGGGAGCAGAGCGAGCGCCGGCCGCGGCTTTGTGGGACAATCAGAAAAAGATGTTGGGGGGGGGGGGGAGCCCTCTCCTCTGTCCTGTCTGTCTGTCTGTGTCTGTTGAAATGTAGGTCATTTATTTACTACCCCGATCTGACCGTCTCTTCAATTGCAAGGGGGAGGGAAGCTGTACAATTTCCAGAGCTTCTTTCCCTCGACGTTTTCTGTACCTTTCACTATCCATCTGTATATTTTTTGTTGTTGTTAAAAGGGGAAGACAGGGGTTTTATTTATTGATTTTAATTACCACTATGAGAGCGCTAGAAACAAACGGACAATCCGGCTTGCGGAGTGCACTGCTCGGACGCACAGTTTACTTTATACACACGCCCCCCCACCCACCGGCCCCCCACCCCAATAAATCACCGCAAAAGAAGGATGCGATTTTTAACTTTTACAGTAACTTTTATACTTCGCTGGTGTGGAGAGATTTGGTCCGAATGATTTGCATTTATCGCGTATTTAGCAAAGGAAATAAATGCGCGTTGTTCGGTACCTTGAAATGGAATCGCAGCAACTGCCGAGCGCTTTGCCGAGGTGCAGCAAGGCGCGGAGGACGGAACGAGAGCCCCGAGGGCGGCGGCGGCGGGGGGGGGGGGACACCCGCCGGGGGGCGGGGGCGCACCCGCGCAGCTCCGCTCCGCGCAGCCCCGGCGAGGCTTCCCCGCGGAGAGCCGGCCCGAGGTCGAAATGCACAAACCGACGTGCAGGAGCTACTCGCTGTACATATTTTATTCTTTATTATTATTATTATTATTATTATTGTTCTGTAAACATGTTGCACAAATTTAGCCTTTTTTTAATTATTATTATTATTATTATTTCCGTTCTGTTTCGTGTGGCTGTAAAACATGATGCTTTGTGTACTGAGATCTTGACATTTTACTTGTGAAACTCGGAAAATGTGATAAACTGAGCTCGGCTGTGTTTAGTGTCCTATATGTCAAAGTTTAGTTTTATATTGAGAATGTTAACTTATTGCTTTGTATCTGGGGAAGGAAAGGAAAAAAACACACAAATCTTTGTACATAAGTTATAAAGTTTCTTTGAGACAGTAAAATTATGGTTTGGAAAAAGAGACACGCGTGCTCCCTGTCTCGTAGCGCGGGCGGGAGTGGGGCCCAGGCCAGGCTCCTCGGCAGGCGGCGGGGCTGTAAGCGGGGGCCCACAGCGGGGCGGGCAGCGGAGCCCCCGCGGGGCTGCAGGACCCCCGCGGAGGGGCGGCTCGGGGCCGGGGGAGACCCGGGGACAGCTCCCGGGCTGGAGGGGGAACGCGGGCCGGCTGGGCCAACCCCGGCGCCCGCCCCGACAGCCAGGCTGGCTGCCTGGGCCGCTCAGCCCTCGACGGCGGAGCCTCCCCGGTGCTTCCGCGGCTGGTGCCAGCGCCGGGCTCAGCCGTGCCAGCTCTCCGGGGCGGCCCCGCGCCGGGCGCAGCCCGCAGCCGCTGCGGGGGAAAAGGCGCTGCAGAGCGGCGGGGGCGGGGAGCGGCGGGGCTCGGCCGGCCGGCCGCGCGCGGCTCTGCGCGCAGGTTCCGCGGGGGAGCGGGTGTGCAGCCCCGCGGGGGCCGTGCTCACCCGCCCCGGGACACGCACCCGCTCCGCAGCGCACGGGGCAGGCGCGCGGGCGGTGCGCGGCAGCGCAGCATCCGCACCGTCGCGCCCAGGGCGGCCCGCGGGGGTGCGGAAGCCGGCCCGGGAAACACTGCCCGGCTCTGCGCTCCCGGGATGCCACCGCTCGAGCCCGGCCCCGAGCCGCCCGCTGCCCCGAGCGGAGCGGGAGCGGTGCGGCTCCGCAGCGGCCCCGCAGCGCCCCAGGACCCGCGCGGCTCCCGCGGCGGCTGCAGCCGGAGACCAAACGCCTTCGACCGGACAGGAGCGGGGTGGTCAAGCAGCTCGGAGCCCTTTAAAGATATATTAGCTTCTCCTAATTCAATAACGTCTTGCTAACAGTTCAAATAGAGAAATTATTAGTTTTCTCTCAGCGAGGCGGTCTTGAGTTAGAGGCTATTATAATTGTACATTTGAAAATGTTAATCTCAATACAGGCCTAATTAATTCTGCCTTGTTGCTGACAAGTAGTTCATCAAATATCTGATTCGAAGATTTTCATAATGAGGATATTAATTAAACTATGAATAATCCAAAGGTGCTTATATTGAAACAATACCTCATTACAATGATTAAGTCCTGATTTCGAATATTATACCTTTAACAATTGTCACCCCGCAAACACAACCTTATGGATGAGCCTGTAAATGGCAAAATGTAATTTTGGGATATATTTTTTCCTTGTTGGGAAAAAAAAAGTGCCCCTCATTTTCAAACACTTCTGAAATAGGTTACACACAGCTTAATGATGATCAAAATGACTCTTTTCTGCAAAAAAAGACCCCAAAGTGCGCGTACAGCTGCAAACCCAAGAGGGTCAGCATCATTTCACTGTATTCTCTTCTTGATTACAAGCCGAGCCCATCAAACACAACATAATTACAGTAATTTCAGGTTTATTTATTCTAATGCAGTTTCCCCATCTCTCTGGTAATTATGAGCAATTTTTTCGCCCAGGGAATCTTTTTGCATTAACAAAAGAGATAACGCACTGAAAGCCAAATTTGCTGTGCATTGAGAAAAGCGAAGAAAAAAAAAATAAAATAGGTGCGAGCTGCCATCTCTGCAATTCTCCTATATTGGAGCTCTGCAAATTGCTTGCAGGTGTATGGAGCAGAGCTGTCAATAGGAAGGGGCTTCCAAATTAGCAAATGCACAATGTTGAAGTAATGAAGACAGACTTAGCAAAATTGCCAAACAACAGATACCTCTTTAATATCTTCCACCCAAAAAGAAAAAGGGGGGAAAAAATCCCTTTGGAGTGTCCCTGCGAACCCCCTTGAATGGCTGGGAGATGTTGTATGCGTGTCAATCTAATTGCAGAGCACAGAGCGGCCCCTGAAGCTGCGGGGGGGGGGAATCAAATATCGGAGCCCGAGCCCGTCTGCACTCGGAATTTGCTCCCTTAGTTTGACAGAGGGGCATCAACAATCCCCGCCGCCGCCCGCTCCGCTCTCCCCGCCGCCGGCCGCCGGCCCCGCTCCCGCCACCGCCGCCGCTCTCACGCCGGTGACAAAGTGCCATGTGCCCCCTCGCCCGGTGCCCTCCCCTCCCGCCTCTGGGCGCCGGGCGGTAACGCTGCCCTTTGCAAGGAACCGACAAGCGCACGCCGCGAACCCACCGCCGAAAACAAGCAGCCCCCTGCCCCCGCGGGAGCCCCGAGCGGCGAGTGCCCCGCTCCGCCCCGGCGCCGCTCTGCCCGCGCAGCGCTCCGCGGCTCGGTTCGGCTCGGCTCGGCTCGGCTCGGCGCGGCGCGGCGCGGCGCGGCTCGGCTCGACTCGGCCCGCGGGCTGCCCCGGCGCTGCGCGGCTCGGCTGTGCGCGGCGCCCCGCCGCCCGGCCCGGCCCGGCCCGGCCGGCCGCCCCGCTCCCGTCCCTCGCCCTGCGGGCAGTTTGCGGGGAGCTGAGCCGGCGGAGCCGCCGCCGGTGCTCCCCCCGCCGCGGGGCATCCGTCCGCGTCGCGCCCCGTGCACTCACCTACCCCCTCGGGAAAGGAGCCTGTGTCGCCACCCTTACCTTCCGCCTCAGTCCCTGAGGCTCTGGGCACAAGTCTTTGCTTTACAACAAACCAAAGGACCGAACGCGGCTTTTTGCTACGAAAGTTACAGGAGCGAGAGTGTGAGAGACAGGGAGAGAGGATCGGGAAGGGAGAAGGGAAGGGGAGAGGGAGAGAGGGGGGGGAAACAAAAAAAAAAAAAAAAAAAGAAGCCGAGCACAATAATAATATCCTGAGAGTGCAAATGTGGATTGAGATCCCCCAGAGATGCACATGCCTCTGAGCGCAGCAGCCTTTTTGCAGCTCTGCTCTTGCAGAATATGACTGAAATTTTCTGCTATATAGCCTCTGTCTTTATAGCTGATGAAAAAAATTGCAGATTATTAGCATAAATGTTTACTCTTCATTACGCTGATGACATTGTGCACTCGAGATCTTGGTAATCTTTGGGAAAATTATGAGTAATTTTTAAAAATTTTAAAGCAGCAGCAGTTACCATGCAATTCAGGCTAATTCTGCGTAGGCTCCGAACGGATATAATTATCGAGGAGTCAAGATGTTATGCTAAAAACTATGCATTGATATTCCCATTTATTATGTACATACAACTTTGACAATGTTGATGCTTGAAATAGCAGGAAATTGTCTTGCGCAAAAATTACAGTCCATATTAGGACATGTGAAATTGCGAAGAATTATATAGTAATTGCAGGCTTTCAGATGGGAGAGCCAGAATGCTCAAACTAGTGCAAATGTGGATAAAATTACAGATCAGAGCAAAAATTAGGGAAAAAAGGGGTCTGGGATTTTTCAAGTTGGCTATAGGATTCCGGAAGTGTCTAATGCCACATGATTGCTGCAGCTTTAGGGGAGACATTCATGCCTCAAATAACTCCTTTTGCCAGAGCCGCTTTAATTGAATTTCTCGTGCTTTTTCTTTTCACCGGGCAAATGAGTAAATTGCCTACCCACGGCACAAGCCCGGCCGGCCCCGCCCGTGCGCCGGGGAGGCAGAGGGTGCCCCTCGCCCGGGCGGCTGCCGGGCCGCCCCCCCCGGACCGGGCTGGCCGCCGAGCCGTCACTTAGCCCGGCCGCCCCCCCGGACCCGGCCCCGCTCAGCCGCCCCCGCCCGGGGCCGGGGCCCATGGTGGGGGGGAGGGAGCGTCGACGCTGGGACGTGGGGCGGAATCAGCTTAGCCCCCCCCCCACCCCCGTAACCCTTCCCGGAGGGCTGGGGAAGAGGGGCAGCTCTCGCCCCCGGCTGCCCTGCCCCCCGCCGCTTTCCCGGCCCCGCGCGGCCGAGCCCCGCGGAGCTGCCGCCTTGTGCGGGGCCACACGGCTCGCAGCGGTGCCTGCCCCGTCCTACCGGACAGGGAAAGAGCACGGGAGCGCAGATCACCAACACACACCCGGCTATACGTGTGCGCCTGCCGTGCGCGCGGAAGCCCCGCGCGCCGATGCAGCCGCGTGCCTGCGCCGTCGGCAGCGCGGTGCGAGCCGCATCCCGAGCGCGTGCGGGCAGCGGGCGAAATGCCGAGCCTGGAAGGGCTCCGGGAGCTGCGGGGATGCTGCAGGGTGAAGCACGAAACCCCCACGCGCACACCAGGTGCGGGCAGCCCAGAGAGAGCTGCTAGCGGGCACCAGATAAATGCTCATGAATAAATAATAAAATAATACACCGCGAAATAGGAGACGGAAAGCGCGGAGGGCGACAGGGACGGCCCGCGGTCTCCCCGGCTCGGGGCGCTCCGCTCCCACACGGCTGACAAGCGACCCCCGCCTGGGCAGGGCTCTCCCCCCTTCCCCGGGACCCCCCGCCGCTGCCGGTATCCTGCCCGACCCCACGGGGCCGAGCCACGCTCCGCACCGCACCGCTGCACCGGGCTGGAGTCGCTGGGCGAGGGTGGGCGGCGGGGAGGGGACTGGGGAGCAGGTGTTTGGGGGAACTTTATTTAACAGCGACAAGCGCCTGTAAAAACGACGAGGCGGGAGGGCGGGGGTGTTGTCCCTGTCCTGGCCATGTCCCGCGGCCACGGCCTCCTCGCGCATCCCGGACCAAAACCTGTTACCTGGTAGAGGGGGTGTCCCTGTCCCCTGACACCCCCCGGCCCGCGAAGGCACCGCGCGCTGCCGTGAGCACAGCCCCTGACAGACCGCGGGGGGTGGGGGAGTGTCCGCACCGCGGCTCCCCACGCGTGCCCCTGTCTCTGGAAGCGGCCCCGCTGCCTCCCGCCGCCCCCACCCCCCAGTTCCGTGCCCGCCGCCCCATCGCTTCGCTGCCCGCCAGCGGGGAAACTCCTTCCCCCGGGCCCGAGCGGGCCGGAGGCCAGTGCAGCCGGGTCTGCCCGCGGCCGGGAGGGTGGCGGCGGAGAGAGGCGAGCGGCACGGTTTCCCGGGGGGGCTCTGGGGTCTCCTCCCCGTCCGCGCCGCCGGGGCAGCGCCGAGGCCGGCGGGCAGCTGCCCGTTCCCTCTTTGTCTCTCCCGCTCCCTCCTCTCGCTCCCTTTGCAGCCGCGTGTCTCGCCCTCCAACACCCCCCTCCTTCTCTCTTCCTCACTCCTCCTTCGCCCCCCTGCCCTCCTCCCTTCGCCCCAAGCTTTCCCCAGGCTCTCAGGAGCAACCCGCCCCCCGGCGTGTCCCCCGTGGGGCCGGCCCCTCCGCGCCTTCCCCGGCCCCGCCCGGGCTCCTCATGCCAAGGCCTGTCGGGAGAATCCCGGCCGGGCTGCACATTCCCTGCCCCGGGCGAGCTGGCCTGGGCCTCTTCATCATCTTGTCTGCAGCGGGACCCTGCGCACCGGGCCCTCTCCCCCTCCCCCACCACCCTCGCAGGCCGGCGGGGCCCTCGGGGCAACAAGGGGCAGAGACCACCCTCTCACCTCCCTTTACTTCTCCAGCCGTCAGGACCTCCAGGGGTGCGGCCCGGAGGGGTACCCTCCTCAGGGTTATGGCTTGGAGGGGCACAGCCGGGAGGGGCACGTCCCAAGAGGGGCAGCCTAGGAAGGGGTTCAGCTCGGAGAGGTGCAGGGTACGGGGCCTCCCAGAGGGCTACATCCTGGAGGGGTCCAGCCCTCAAGGGATACATCCCAGATTGAGATGCAACTTGGAGGGGGGTTCAGTCGGCCTGGAGGGATCAAGCCCTCGCGGGGTACATGCTAGAGGGGTTCAGCTATGAGGGGTGAAGCCAGGAGGGCTGCATCCCAGGGGGTTACATCCTGAGGGGTCCAGCCCTCCAGGGGCACATCCCAGAAAGGCCCAGCCGGTGCTTCCAGCCCTCGAAAGGGCCAAGTGAGGCTCTGGGGCAGCCACCGGCTCCGGCCCAAGCAAAGCTCCCGGGAAGGCTGCCGGCCTGGGTGCTGCCGACGGCGAAATTTCCCCGGGGCAGGGCTGCGCCCCGGGACCCGCTGCAGGAACGCTCCGGTCCCCGGACACGGTCCTGCCCCAAACCCCTCTGGCCCGTCTGGGAGACGGCAGGAGACAGTCCCGGGCGAAATGTCGCTGGCGCCAGTGGGCGGGGGCGGGGGTCGCCTCTGGGCTGCTGCCGGCAGCGCTGAGTGATGCATGGCTTCGTCGAGCAGACTGGCAGGGGCGATTTTGTTGTAGACGCGAACGGGGACCAGGGACGGGAAACAAGGTGAGGGGGGGGTTGCCGGCTTGCGGCAGCAGTTGCAATGGGGAGGGGGTGGAGGGAACACAGCTCTCCCCCCCTCAGCGAGAGCCGGGGTCCGGATCGACACCCCCAACCTCCCCCGTCCCCAAAGAAACTCAGCGCGAGCACCATGGAAACAATAATTTATTTAAATAATCTCTGCTTACTGTAAAAGAAACATTAAAGAGTGTTTAAGTTTTCCATAATAAATAACCAAAAATACCCTTTTTTCATTGTGGTTTGCTTTTTTTTTTCTTTTTCTTTTTTTCTCCACGACTCTGGACATCAAACGGCGCAGGGGCAGGAGCAGTGGCTGGGTTGCCGGCGGGGGGGCGGAGGGAAGGAAGGGCTCACGGCGGCTCGACGGCCGCCCCGGGAAAGCCCCGTTGGGGCACGAAACCCACCCGGTGGCATCGCGCGGGCGGGAGCCCCCCCGCCGGGGGGAGCAGAGCCGCACCGGCCCCGCCGCTGCCACCGGCCCCCCTTGCCGGACGGTTTCGTTCATGACTAAAAAGTATAACTTCAACACGGGAGGCTCTTGTTTTAAATCTACATATAAAATTATTTATATTTTTTTAACGTTTTATTTTTGAATCCCCAACATCAAAGTGAGGTCCATCCGCAAAGGCACCTATCAACTTTAAAAAAATAAAAAATAAAGTTAACCAAAGTTCTGCACCGGTGGTTCGATGAAAATGCCGGGGAGGAGGAGGAAGGACGGAGCGCGGGAGGTGGGTTCTTGCTCCGCAGCGCGGGGATGTTGGCGGCGGGAGGGCGGACCCCGCGGGGCCGCGCGCATACGGGCTTCACCGCCGACGGCGCGACGGGACGGGACAGGGCGTGGAGCTGCGCGGTTCCTCCCCGCCGGGACGGCCGGAGCCGGCTTCACCAAAGCACCAGTGCTGCACCTCGGTGCCCCGCGGCCGCCGGGCGCGGCGCCGCGGGCTGCAGTCTCTGCGGCGCCTAGAAGATGCCGCCGCCGCCGTGGTGGTGCGGGGGCTGCGCCGGCTGCGGGAGGGGGGCGGCCGCCGGCAGGTGCGCCGGGCCGCCGGGCGCCGGCGGGTACCACGAGTAGCTACCGAGGAAGGCGGCGGCGGGGCTGGGGCTGGCGGTGCCGCCCGCCGTGCGCGGGTGCGGAGCGAAGTCCCAGGCGGGGGGCGAGGCGGGGGGCGGCGGCGAGGCGCTGCGGCGGGGGGGCGGCTCCGCCGGGATCTCGCCGCTCTTCCACATCTTCTTGAACTTGGAGCGGCGGTTCTGAAACCAGATCTTCACCTGGGGGGAGAGGGGTGTCAAGCGGCCGCAGCCTCCGCGAGGCCGCCCGCGGCGGGTCAGGGACGAGCAGCAGCTCTCGCAGCCCCGAGCGCTGCCGGCCGAGCCCCCTCCCACGTCCGCACCCGACCCCGCGGAGGGCGGGCGGCCCCGGCGCGGCACGACGTGCCCGGGGCCCCGCGGCGGGGGAGCCCTACCTGTGTCTGGGTGAGGCCGAGGGAGGCCGCCAGCTCCGCTCTCTCGGGCAGGGCGAGGTACTGGGTTTTCTGGAAGCGCCTCTGCAGAGCCGCCAGCTGGAAGCTGGAGTAGATGGTCCGGGGCTTCCGCACTTTCTTCGGCTTCCCGTTCACGATCCTGATCTCCGGCTCGCAGTCTTCCTTCTCTGCTGCGGCAGAAACGGCGGCCCCGGTGAGAAGAGGCGTCCCCACCGCCCCGGGCCCAGCCCGCAGCGCGGCATCACCACCCGCCCCGTCGGGGCGGCGACGGGCGCCCTCCCGGCCCACCCCGGGTCCCGAGCCCCGACCGCCTCCCTCGCCGTGCCTGGCGGGGCCTCCCGGCTCCTGCGAGCCGCGTCCCAACCTTGCCCCTCCCCGGGGCTCAGACGTACCGGAGTCGTTGTTGGCCGGAGAGGCCCTGCTGCCGTAGGGCCCGTAGGAGCCGTAGGCGGCCTGGTAGCCCAGGTCGTAGCCGGCCTTGGCGGAGTAGGGGGCGGTGCCGCCGCCCGCGTAGGGGTAGGAGCCCACCGGGCCGTAGGGCGGCCCGCCCGCCGCCCCGTGCTGCTGGTTGGTGTAGTAGCTGCTGTCGGTGGCCGTGGAGACGGGCAGCGTGGGGGACTCCTGCGGCTTGTGCAGGCCGCCGTGCTGGTGGTAGCTGCCGGCGGAGATCTGGCTGGCGTGCATGTCCGGCACCAGGCTCTCCAGCACCCCGGTCATCCCGCGCCCCCGCCCGCCGGGGCACGGGCCGCCGCCGCCGCCCCGCGGCCGTCCCCACCGGGGAGAGGCAATCAGGGACGCGCCACCATGGTCGCCGCGCTGCGCTGCGCTCCGCGGCCGCGGGGCCGGGCCGGGCCGGGCAAACCGCGCTCCCGCCGCCGCCAGCGGGACGGGCTCTGCGGCGCCGCGCGCCGCCGGGACGGCATTTAACACCGGTCACGTGGCGCGGCGCACGTCACCTAGCAACAGCCAATGGGGCGCCCGGCCACCCCGTATCCCCGCGGGTTCTCGGGGCACAGGCACGAGCTGGCCGCGGGGTCGCGCCCGGCGTGGGGCTGCGCGGCGCCACGGCCGCCCCGGCGGCGACGGGACCGGTTACCGGGACCTTCCCCGGCCCCGTCGTACGGTTCATTCCACCGTCCCTCTTCGCCGGCGCGGTCCGACGGGGCGGTCCGCCCCCCCCCGCTGGCGAGCGCTCGGGTCTGCGACTCGGCCCGGCCGCTTCTATCGCCCTGTGCCCGGTGTGTGCCCCCGCCCGCCAGGGAAAGGCCCGCGGTGTCCGTCCCGTCCCTCTGTGAAGGCACAGCCCGCGCGGGCGCTGCTGGCGGCGGGCGCCAGTAGGACGGCAAGCGGCGGGCGGAGCTGGAGGGGGGGCCTCGCGGCTATTCTGGCCCCGGCGGAGCGGCCGCGTCGGGGGTGTGCGGCACCCCCCTCTCCGTACCGGGCTGGCAGCGCTTTCCCGCGAAACCTCGCAACGTCACGCGCGGAGCGGGGACGCTCCGTCCGGTACACACGCACATGTATTTTACAGCACGGCAGCTGCTGGCGGCACCCGCGGAACGTCCCTCCGCGCGTTGTTGCGACCCGGGCACGACAGCGGAACCGGCGGAGCCGGGCACCCCGCGCAGTCGCCCGCCTCCCTGCCCGGCCCGGCCGGCCTGCGGCTGCACCGAGAGGGGCACCGGCCATCGAGGCTGCTGTGGGGCGGGCGGCGCTGCCCTGGGCCGCCCTCTGCCGGGCGGCAGGAACGGGCGGGCGGCCGCGGGCAGCCGGCACGACGTCTCGGAGCCGCGGGGAAACGGCTTTGAGCTGATGTTTATGTTTGTATGTTATTTTCTCTCGGCCGACCGCCTCGCCGCGGAGCCGAGCCGCTTGCCCGGAGACGCGCTTCTTTCGCGGGGCGATGCCCGATCCCGGGGCTGCGGGGGCGGGGCGGGAAGCTCACGGGTGTTCAGCGTGGGCCCCTTGCGGAGAGGGCAGAGGGCGGCGGCGCTGGCGTGGGGATGGCAGTGACAAAAACGAGGGGGAAAAAAGAGACTCCGGCCGCCCCGGCGTTATTTGCAAAGGGCCGGGGATGGGCGGCCCCAGCGCGAGCCGCGGCGCGTGCCCCCTCAGGACCCCCCGCGCGCTGGGCGCGGCGCCCGCTCCCTCACGGCGCAGGTGCCGGTGCCGGCCGTCCCGCCCCCGCCGCCGGCCGTCTTCGCCCGGGCCGCGGCCCCGCTGCGGTCTGTTTGAAGCGGGGCGCGGCTGGAGCCTGTCCGTCTGTGCCCGGCGGGGCGTCGGCGCGGCGTCGGGCGAAGGTGAGCGTGGCCGGGCCGGGCTCCCGTGACGCCGGCGGTGGCAGGTGCCCCCGGTAGTGGGGCCGCAGCGGGCGGGGGGCCCAACCGGGTCGGCGTTAAGCCCGGGGTGCCTCCGGGAGAACCGGGGGTGGCACCGCCGGTAACCTGGCGCCCGGCCCTGCCGGGGCGAGCGGAGCCCGCGGAGTCCCGGGGGCGGGCCGGGAGAGAGCAGCCGCGGCTGCGGAGACGGCCCGGCGGGCCGGCGTGCTGCTGGCTGTCTCGGGCATAGTTGGTATTTAACGCAAAGGAAGCTGGCTTATGAAACCTGCTGTCCCAAGCCGCGGCGGTGCGGTGCGTGCCCGCTGCTGGAGGGGGCCGGCAGGCTGGAGCCGCCGGGGGTGGCGGGCGGCCGGCTGCCCTTCGTCAGTCACGCTTGGAAGCAGGCGAAGGAGTAAGATAAAAACAGAAAAAAAATGGGAGAAAGGCCGTGTCGCCTTACATTATCTCATTCTGAGGGCTTAATAACGCAAAGGACTTTATTGGAAATTTGTCTTGCTATGTGGCAAAACCCTTTTTTTAAAAAAAAATAAATTAAGTGTTTCGGTGCTGTATAGCCCCATGCTTGTGCATGGTGGTTCAAACAAAAAGTTAAGGCATGGTTTTGTTTACTTCAGTTTATATGAATAGCCTGTATTATGCAAGTCGTTCCGCATAAGTTAGCCCAGGGCTCGAACATTTAAGTGAATTGTCACATGGTAGCTGCTCCAGTCTTACAGCTTTGTTCCTGCAATTTGTTCTGGTGTGTGGAGGCCCAGGCTGTGCTGGAGTGACTGCGTGGGAGTTACACATATATTCACACAGCTGATCTTGTAGGTGTGATTTTATTATTTCTCATTTGCCTGAACTTTGTTCGTAAGGTGGCTGTTTTAAACACCAACTTGAATAAATAAGGGCATGACACCTTTGAAGGTGAGCAGGTGCAGGGGGGAAGACATCAGGTGGAAGTGAGGGAGGGCAGGCTGATTGTACTAGATAAGAGACAGCTCGACTAGACTACTATGAATCTTTTAAAACATGCTCTTCTGAATTGGTCTTGGTATTAGCCAAGGGCCAGCCTGATGCCATTATTTATGTGGTTTTGTGTTCTCATGTTGATAGCTTTAATTCTACTTATTTTTGTCTCTGCTTTGGGAATTGTGGATATTGTGTGGCTAGGTAATTAGAAAAGACCCAGGAACAATGGGGCATGAGGTAGAACTTCAAAGGAGAGGAGGCGTGTTTTGTATACTTGCTATCACTGCTCTGCAGTCTTGCTTGGTTTTGGTGTAGTAATCATGTTACTATTTATGGCCTGTGAGAAGGAATGTTTGGGTGATGCAAAATATGTATCTTATGGACATTAGTCGTTCAGTTACACATGGGAGGGAGGTGCTTGCCTTCTCGTTGCAGAGCAGTTCACTGTTCAAAAGTTTTGGTTGTGAGGTTTATATGAATGTACAGCACTTTTTGCCAGAGGCTGCAAAACTGTTGATTGGGCTTTGTTGTTGACTTTTTTGTTTTAAAACCTCGTGCAGCTAGGACTGTGGACATACTTTGTTTATCGAGTATACTAAACGGTGTGTACAAACACAAGAAAGGACTATCAGTCTTCAAAATCACCATGTCTCTAGCTCATCAGTTTGTAATGGCTATAGTAACTCCTGCCTGGTATGTTTGTTTTATTTTTTATTAACTGTTACTTCTGATTCTCTTCCTGAAACAGACTTCACCTGAGGAAAAATATGAAAGCACTTGGATGCTACATCCTCAGTCTTTATATAAGGTATAGATTTAACCTAGGGATCAACAGGGAAAGTTGTTCCATGATGTTTTAGCTCAAGTTTGACTTGAAGACAACCACATTCAGTATTAAGAGATTAATTTTTAATCTGCTGTAGTTGTTAATATTATTTTATTCATTATGATCCACAACTGTCTGAACCATTTCACTTATTTTATTGGGAATGTGATGAATCTTGGGGAAATGGGCCTGTTATTTCTGATAATGCTGCAAAAAAGTAACTGGACAGCAGTCCCTACTGTAGTGGCACACAAACAAGTATGGGTTTCTTTTCATGGTTGTGGAAAATGCTTTCCAGTGGATTTGTGGTAATACACTGCATGGTATAGTCCTGAGGGTTTCCCTTTCTAATAGAAGGGTCATTTAAATAATGTGCCAGATGAAGCCAGGAGGAGGGTTTATGTTTGCATTGTACCTATGAGATCTGATATTACACTCTGGAGTAATGGTAACAGTTAAATCTTCCTTTTCCAAGGGATTAAGCATATCAGCTTTTAGGGAATTGTATGAATCTTTTCAACGCCCATCCAGAAGCTGGCTACCTGCTATGCTTAGTTTCAGAATCTAGCGTTATAATTTTCTTCTCTAAAAACTGTTTATTGTCTCATCCATCTGTGCCTCCAATTACTTCATTCCAAAAATCACAAAACGCTTTTGGGAAGAATATGCCCCCTTGTGTGGCTTCCCGAGTTTGGGTTTTTTTTTTTCTTAGCTTCTTGTTGTAAACAGCTTAAACAAGCATGATAAGAGAGATGGGCTCTGTAAAATCCTTTTCAGAGTTGTTTACTAAGCTGTCATGGCCCCAGATTATCTTTCTCGGTGAAGATTCACTGGCAGCTCAGCACCTTTTAACTGGAAACCTTTGCAGACTGGAGCACAAACTGTGCTTTTTAATAGTGAATTAGTCTGGTGGTGTTCAGCACAGGTGTTTCTCATCTGTTTCCTTGTGCTATATTGAGGAAGTACACAGCCTGATACATTGGAGTGAGTAACACCAGCATGCTCTTGGGTCTAATTATTGCTACAGATGTGGGGTGAAGGAAGGAGGATTTGTGTGCAGAGTGTGAAGGCAGTAAGGCAGCAGTCCTCCATGTGGGGCACATGGGTTTTGGGAATAAAGCAGAGCACACCCAAGCAGTCTCTCTTGCCTCCTTTATGGCTGTGAAATCCCACCCAGTGCTTAAGCAGGGCTCTTTAGGCTGTTCTGACCACCTCTTGTGTTTCCAGATTATTACTTTTTTTCATTACCATCTGTGTCATAAGTAACAGCACTGACAAAAGCTGTATGCTTTTTTCTATAGAAGGGGATTGGTAGAACAGCTAGAAGGTAACCTTTTTAGTAGTGCTATATGGGAATGTTAACTAGCCATGGGTTAGGCAACCATGGCTGCAGGTACATGTACACTCTGGAGCTGGTGATTCCGAGTCCACTTTATACTGGATTTGAGCAAACTCGGGTTTAGCCCACAGGTAAATCTTTGTTGAAAGCGTTTTGTGTGTGAATATTTAGATGGAAAAAATACGTAGTAAGATCATATGTGAAAAATACTTTCAAGATGAATCATTAGGTAATTTCTAATATTGCTGTAGATGACAAGTGCAAGAGAAGCTGAGAGGCGTATTTTGTGGGAGCAGATTTAGGCTGAGTTGGTAACTTGTATTATTATGAACTCTTGTTTTCCACAGGTAGTGGAAAACAGATTTATTTATTTATTAATTTTCCCCTTGATTGTAACATCTGTGCAACCTTTACCTGTGCAGTCCAAGTACAGTTTAAGCAAACTGTTTAACACTGAGAATAAGCTAGACTGCTTTGGTTTTACTTTATAATAAAATATTATTATATTTATCAATAAAATATAATTATTAAGGGTTCAATTTAGTGGACAATGGTATTTGGAGCTGAGAAACACTCTGTCACCTCAATGTGCTTGGATGAGTTTTGATTTGTAGTGCCAGTGTAGTTTCGTCTGGAGCATGTTGCTTGAGCTGACACCTCCTCTGACTGGCCAATAAGGTCTGTTCATGCTGGAAAACATGAATGTCTTGCTTGGAAGGATGGAATGTTTGTTTTGCTTTAAAGAAGATATGCTCCAGAACAGACCTCCTAAGTGGATTATACAGCTGCAACACACTTGGGGCAAGTCCTAGGTGGCTGCATTTCCAGCTGGAATACCATACTAAATTGACTCAAACTGCGGGCAATGCAGACTGCAGAGCCTCTTCATGGGAACACTTGGACATATGCTCCAGGATTTGGCAAGGGCTCTCCCTAGTCTTCGTAGGCAGCTTAAGCAGAGATGGTGAATTGCTTGAAGTAAATTTAAAATAAAATCTTTTCCTGTAGTGAGAAAATATGCACATAAAATCACAAAAAGTAATTGTACTTGTAGTTAATTTTAATTTTCTTTTTGTTTTTAAAAGTGGTAAAGTCAGCATGGTCAGAGGTGAGTGAGTTGGGATGACTTGTGAAGCCACAGCTGTCCCATGAACTGGCTGGGGGACCATTTTTTTGAGCTGTATAGCTGAAGTCTCTCGTGTAAGTATGAAAACAGAGGGAGTTTGGGGCAGTGAGTTGTTTGTGAGGAGCATTCAACCTCATAGTCTGCACACATATCTATCCTGAAATTGTTCCTCGCTTGGAGGGAAGGGGATGAAAAGAACTCTGTTCAGATTCACAAAGAGTTACTGGCCTTTTGTTTCCTTGTGGTTGCTTAGCTTACAATATTGGCAGGTGCTTTACACATGTATTTCATCTGAGAGTATTTTTCCTGTTGGCAGAATGCCTAGATCTGGGAATTACATGCGTTTTATGAGCGCTGCTATGAATCTAAATAAATTAAATTAGAATGTTGCTTTTGACTTGTATGCATGGCTGTCAGGGGTTAGTGTTGTCACCTAAACAATCTCAAACTCCTTGAATGTTCTTAATTTTTTTTTTCTTTACTTGGAAACTAAATAACCCACGAGTAGGTAAGATACTGAAAACTGAGGTAGAGCACAGCAACTGCTGAGAAGGGATAAAGTGGTATGTGGGAAGTTAGCTAAGAAAATTCGATTGCTTTTGGGCCCTCTTACATTATTAAGTGACTTTGCATCTAATTTGCAAAAGTGGTTGAACAAATGGATTAAAAATAATAATGGGAACATCCACGTGTAAAGAATCTAAGTGGCCACAGGATGTCCCCACTGTTCCATGCTGTTGCATCCGGATAGGCCACTTACCCTGTAGTACAAAGCTTCATGGTTTAAGTGTGAGACTTTATATGTTGGAGGTTTATCATTGATTTTCATATTCCCAATCCTTATTAATTGACAGGGCAACCAAATAACATCTGGTCTGATGGAGAGAGAAAAGGGAAAAAGAAGAATGCTTTGCTTGGCTGGCTTGTTTTAGGTCTGAGTTCTCTTTTAACTTCCAAAGATTAGGAATGGACAAGACTTGTTTTTTTTTTTTTTTTTTTTGAACACTTACTCATTCCATGTGAATGCGATTTGGTTGCTTAAATTAGAATGTTAATTTAATCAGAAAGGTAGTTTTCTGCCTACTTTTAAAAGCCTGCTGTAGTTGGTTTGCATGTTGACTAAGAAATCAAAGGGGGTACTTCTCTAAGGGCTTGTCTGAGCAAGGCTGGTGCCATTGAATAAACTGAAGTGTGAAAGTAAAAGTAATGTTTTAGGGTTGTTAGGGTAACTTACCATGGAAGTGGTTTAATTTAAACAGAAGGAAGACATTCTGCAAAAATAATGTATCTGTGCAGGAAGCTGGTGCAGAGAATAGCTACGCTGGTACACCCTGGATTCTCAATAACTTATGTGTCCAAAAACTATGTACCATATGTGATGGAACAGATCATGGCTGATGCTATGCAGGGATATATGCAGGGGAAAGTATAGAGCATAAGGAGCTCTACATTAGGGCTGGGACTTTATGTGGAAAACCTCCCAAGTCCAAGACCATGCTGTTACATGTAGGCTATGGCAGCAATGTTTTCCTTAAGAATTCTTTATAGCTACAGCAACTATATCCAATTGCTTCAGATTTTCAGCATCTCTGAAAATCACAGCCTATGTTTTGAAGTCAGATAGTTTTTGAGATGAGGAATGATACCATTTTGGTTAGCTGCTTGTGCCTGGAAATCCATGCAGTGAGGCTTTTGTACAGACAGACATACTTTTTTTACATGCATGTGGCCATTCAGCCTTCTGGGAAAACCTGAAGAGGAAACTCTTCTTCCCTGAGCAGGCTGTTGCTTTTGGTAGTCCTTTCTGCAGTGCAGGAGCTGAGAATTACATTTTAGTGTCAGTGGCACACTTGTCTTTTCCTACTGACTTGAAGGCTGCAATAGCGGCAGCATTCTGCACTCTTGTTTATCTGGTAGCTTCCAGGCTTGGATTATCTAGCCTATTTTAAATAGCTCTGTAGACCAGACTTGTCTAAATAACTAGAGTAATTATGCTGCAAACAACAGATGACTGGCATTTCACCCAGAGATGTTTCTTTGGGAGTTGGTAAATGTGAGTTTTCTTTCTTAAGAAGAGCTACTTTAGAAGTAAGCTTGGAGTGTAGCACTGAGTTAACGCATAAACTAAATCTATTCTTGTCCATAAGGGCATGCTACCCAAATCTGTATGATTGTATATGCTTTTGTTATTGAAAGAGCTTGGGGGGAGACAAAATAGGTGTTTTATGTGGAAATATGTTAGCTTTTTTGTACCTATGGTTTTCATGACCAATGTGAAAGGATTTTTATGAAGGCGGCATCTGCTATCATCCACTTTAGTATATGGAAAATTCCCTCCAGACCAGACTCCTCCTACTGCTACCACTGCCTGCTTGGTCGGCTCATTGACATCAGAAATAGCTTTGCACGAAAGACAAAACTCTGATGGATCTGTTAGTGAGGCTAGTACTGTTCAAAACAACAGGACTCTTATGTATCTAGAGAATGCAAATCTTGACTCAGACCTAGTCTTTCAAGTCTTACAGTCACTGATGTGAAGTGATCCAATGATGGAAGCTGATCACCAAACAGATAAAACTTTTACAGTGCTTCTGGAACTGAAAGGCTGGAGTTGCAGTACAGTGTGTGCAAGGCATGAACAACTGGGCTGTTGAACTCGGACTGGTCAGGTTTTGTAAGGAGCCTGCAGTGCTGCTAATTGAGAATCCTGTTGTGTAGGTTTCAGATGGAAGAGTAACTGCATTACTAAGTGCACCGCAGCAAAGGAAAAGGCCACCTTACAAGCAGGGAATTTGTGTGCTCTAATTGAGGAACTGTGAACAGTTGTTCTTGAACAATGTGAGGCAGCACATACTGGGAGGAATAATTGCCCTTCAGACATAAACTATGGGTTGCATGCTTGCTTAGTAATACTTTTTATGTTCCCTTGGCTACTGTCTTCCTTTTTTCTTCCTGCATATGCATACCATTCTGGAATGGGGAATAATTAGTGCAGGTTTTCAGTGAGAGAGCCAGCTGCCTGGAGGTTATGAATTCTCTCCTTTCCTCATTCCCTAGCAGGAATAAGGCAGGAGATGGCATTCCTGCCTGGTTGTGTTCAGGTCACTTACTACATCTCATTCTGTGTATCTAGCCCTGTAAATGGTTATAAGAAGGCAGCAATAAGAAATGTGGTCTCGGGTCCACTATCTACAGTATGGCATTGCTGACATGGCTCTTCTGGCTTTGTGTGTGTGTCTGTGTGGCACAGGAATGCAGCGGTGCTGTGACTGGAGTATAGCAGCTGCCAGCTTGCTGTGGGAATCGGAATTCAGATGTTGCTGCCTCTGATCAGAAGAGATGTGTGCCACGTCATCAGCCAGCTTGACTTCTGGAAAGAAAAACGAGGTGGGGAACACTGCCTGTCCAGGTTATTGGCCTCTATGTTAGCTGGTCCAGTCTTGACAAAATCCAGGAGCAGAGACAAACAGATAGGAAGGTGCCTTCATAACCATATTGTTAGGAAAAAAGCTTTCTTCCAGGAGATGGCACATTTCCACCAGGTGTTGGCAGGGAGACTCCAGCCCCCTGGTGGAGGAGGAAATCCTGTTTTACTTTTCATTCATCCAGCAATGAAGACAGACCTTTCCTAGAAAGATAAAATAGGTATGACGGGAAGAATTCCTCTAACTGGTAACTAGCTGTGGCTGCCAGCTGGTGCTCACCTAGCATACCTGTAAATGTTAAATTCTGTTGTTATATCAATGGGGAGCTGTGGAGGGGAGAAGAGATTACTGTGTGATGAGAGGAAGCGTGAAACTCACCTGGCTCTGGAGGGGGAAGGAGAGAGCACTGTCATCGCTCAGGTGGGGTGGGGGAACAATGTGTTTTGCAGTCCAGAGATTTGCTTTTTATTACGTAAAACATAAAGCATAAACACTGTTAAGTTGAACCAGAGCTTTTTTTACTGTTATTGAACGTCATCTTTTGTATGTGCGATGAAGACACTAAATATTTTTTAATTCTACAAGTGTCCTCGCTGTTCTGGGGAGGACTGGATAGAGGTAATTTAGCAGTTTGTAAGAGTTATCTGTCTTTAAGACAAAAATGTGTTGGTTTTGATCCCTAGTTTGCATGACCTAGTTAACTAGTTAAGTTTCTCAGAGCTCTGCAGAGACTTAATAGTAACCTTGCATTGTAATTTGCAGCTCTTCAAAAGAATACCAAGTTTCAACAAATGTATTACAGTTGAAGATGTGCTCAGTGAACTGATAGCAAAGGTAAGTAAATAAGCTGCTGTGCCTGCTTCTGTCCTGTTTGCCTGATGTGCTACTCAGCAGTTACTTAAACATATTATAGGGAGGTAAATAAATTGGACCTTCCTTTCTTTCAGGTGACATCTGACAGCTAGCTGTTTTCTTGTTGCTTCTAATACATCTTCTCTTTTGACAGCAGCTCACTTGATGGAGTTGATGTGCTGTCTTTAACACAACTGTAGTGTCTGTTGTTAAGCCAGGAAGTCAGTGATGCATCGTCTCTTGAAATTCTGTTAATCTTAAATTCTCATTGCTGTATACATCCTTTCTTATACTGTTATTTTTTTTCACTGTAAGGGTGGGCCACATTCTCATGGGAGTTGTTAAGGAAGCAGTTAAAGGTAACGTGTCATTTTAAAAACAAATGTACATCATGTCTGTTGCTTAATTGCACAATGATATGTAACAATACTCAGTTCATCCATGTACACAAATCTGGGGTTTGCACTGGCAGTTTTAGCAGGAGATTCTGGAAACCTGGGCTTTCTCCTTGGTGATGGTATTTGAAGGTGAAAAGTACAGCTGTACTTGTGAAAGCTGGCAGAAAAAGCTCTTTTGCAATAACAGTGGTTATACTCTTGCATCCTTACTCCCTACTGTTATGTGCTATTGAAAAATGGATGATTGAAATTTGAGTCAATGTAAACCACAACGGTCTTAATGAAAAATGTGGGAAAATAGTTTTAACATTTTTGCCAAGCAGCTTTAAAGTGTGCTTAGGGGTAATATGAATAAATCTCAGGTAATCCTCTGCAGAACCTGCAGAGGAAATAGAACCATCTTGAGGATTTAATGCAATTCCTTCAGGAGGTTGCCTGAATGTAGTGTTTGGACTTAATCTGCACGGAATGTTCATGAAAAGAAACATCCTTGGCTAATTCCCTATTTGCATTAGGTATTTGCGCTCTTCTTACAAGAAGAGCAGCAATGCCTGACCTTTCTTCTGCATAAAACTGAAACTTCAAAACCACATTGCTATCACATGCCTGGTGTGTTTGTGTTTTCTTTCTGGAGCATGGCGGTATCTTTTGCACAAACATCACTGTTGTGACAAGGCGATTAATGGATAAGTGTTTTCTAAATCTGTCCACTTGGCTGCACTGTAGATTTATTAATGTTAACTTAAAAATCTTCCCCTCCTGGCTTATTTCCTGAAGTAGTCCTTCACCTGAGCTTGAAAAACTTTTAATTTCTTGAGGTGTTTCCAAAGTTCTGGAACCAGGTCTTCTGTCAGAACAAGATTTTGCAAAATCATCCTGAACGTGGCATAAAGGCCATAAAGAGTTTATATCCTCTGCCAGATTTTCACATCTACACTTATATAACATGTTGAATTCAGAAACTGAAGTGAAATTGTTTTGTTGGTCTGTCTGTGTGACATGTGCAGCATAGTTTTTGGGCAAAAGCATTTTTTTGGTGCTAAACCAGCTCTGGAGTTAGGATAAGGGGGTATGTGAGCTAGGTATAGCCATAGGGACTGGCACCTAATCCCCCTAAGGCTCGCCTCCCTGCACCTCTGGCCCTGGGTACATGCATAGGTTGGGCAGGAGCCACAGGAGAGCCTCCCACCCAGCCAAAACAGCTGCAGAGGAGGGGAGGAGGGCTCTGCACCACACTCCCTGCTCCCCAGTGGAGCCAGCTGTTCCAGTGTCCACCCTGGGAGAGCACTGGGCCTTTGGGAACAAGTGGGATAAAGCCGGTGGAACTTGCGCATTATGGGGGCATGAGGGATGGATGTAAGGAGGTGAAGAAACCAACTTGCTTTGTGATGGTTGTGTAGGCTTTCCCTAGTCCTTATCCTTTTTCTTGCCCTTGGTAGTTTTCTGCAGAATCTACTGCGTTGTGTGAGATGTGGCTGATCTCCAGTAGCCTCATAATGCTACCACCTCTTCTGAGGTACAGGAAAATTAAAACAAGAGCATGCACTGTCATGGGTCTCTAATATGGTCTCTACCAATGGGTTTCCAGACAAAGATCTGGACCCCACCTGATTTGAAAATTGTTTTGCTTTAGTAGGTGCTAACAGTTTTACTGTTTCATATCTCTGGCATTGAATATTGTGGATTGGGAATTATATTTCAGTAGAAACCCTTCTTAGGATGGCAGAGTATAGCTATCAATTTATGGATTACTTCATTCACATATTATCTATTATTATTACATATTGCTCCATCAAACACAGTATTAGCTTTAAAGATCATGCATAGAGGAACAGTGTTTAGTAATACATAGCATTAACAAACAGCATTACTTGGCAGCCTGGCCACCCAGCTTATAATAAAAGCTTTAGCTTTCACATCAGTGAGATCTTTGTATTGCTGCCAGCATGCTTTCCACAACACTGCTTCATGGTTGTGTAGAACTTCTGAGAGAAGACTTACAGAAATAACAGGCTACATCATTGTGCAGCAAGATTATACACTGCTTATCATAGATGAAGTGCTAAGTATTGGCTGAGTCATCAAAGAGATTGAGATTGATGTGTGTGTGAGTGGATGGCTGCATGTTTAACTTCTTACTTGTGTTCCTTGGTGTAATATTGTCTTAGCTGTTCAGCCTGGGTACTTTCACTAATACTTGCTGTGTTTAGCTACTGCCAATTTTGACTAAGCACAGTCACAACAAAGGGCAGAAATTTTCTAAACTTGTTCTTCCTTAGCTATCTGGGATATATCTGCCAAATTCCTTAAAAGAAGTTTTATTCTTCTTACCTGATGCTTCCAGTGGTCTAGTACACATAGATTAGCTGGATTTATACCTTCAAAATGTGCTTGATCATGATTTGCGAATGACTGTTTTTACAAATATTCTGATTTTATAAAAGGAACTTTCTTGAATTAAATGGCTGCTCCTCTATTATATAAATGTTTAGCAGTTTCCCCCTTTTTCTTGTGCATATCAATGAGGTTTACTTCAAATCTCTCAGTTATTGCAATGGAATCAAAGACATTATAGCATGTGCCTGTAAATATGTAAGCAAAACAGTGGCTTGACCTAAAGGCAGCAATAAAATAATGACTTCAGCTATAAAAACTTAGAACAGTAATTTCTCCAAAACACTTTATTCTGTCTGGAGAATCAGAAGTTTGTTTTAAAAAATAGTCTGGAGCATTCAGGAAACTTACAGGTAAGGTCGTTCAAACACTCTAGTGCTACCCTGAGAAAATCAGTCTATGACAACTTTATCTTTCACCTCACAGTTATTATTATCAGTGAGCATTAACAGCTTTTATATTAGACTGAGAACAGCAACATCTTGCTATTACAGAGAAAGCTATGCAGCAGAAAATAATAGCTTGCTATTTCCTGTACAGCTTAAAAATAAATAGTGTTAGCATGTATATTCAGTTATGTGCTATATAAGCACTTCAGTTTAACTGTGCAAGAGACTTTGTTGGACATGTGCTTTTTTGTTTAGCCGCTAAGGCTTCATTGGTTCGTGTTTTGGGTTTTTGTTTTGTTTTTTTTTTTTTTGGTTGCTGATGGTCAGCGTTCAAACTGACAAGCAGTAATTGGAGGTCAGTAAGCTTGCTTCCAAGGCTGACTGAGGTGCTGGTTGTGTCAGGCAACCACAGCTGCTGTTGGCTGAAACTCTCCAGTTTCACATTGTGTTTTGGAAGGCTCTTGCAAGCCTCAGATGAGGTCACTGCATAACAGCAAAAGAGCAATGAGTGAGAAGCAACTAAGTTCTAGGATCCTCATTTTTACACTTTAAGGGATTAAGAAAATCTGTAGATCTGCTGTAAAAAATGTAGAACAAGAGCTGAGAAGAAACAAAGATGCAGCAGTAGTCTGAAAACAGCAGCAAGTGTACTAAGAGCTGTCTTCCAGGGTTAGGGGGTTTGCTGACTCTTAGACCTCTGCCTATTAGGTCATTAGTGCCTGGCTTCAACCTTTGATCTTTCTGCAGTTCTGGAAGCTCTCTTCATTTTTTTCCAACACAAGGCCAAAGTGTGTGATTACAGTGAGGCCATTGTACTAAACATCCCACATGGACGCAGCACAGAAGACTCGGAGTAGTGGCTTAATGTTGCAAGAATTCAACAATCTGCATTGTACAATGTATATTCATCTCAAAACAGCCTTTATTAAGTGAATAAGGCCTCGTTGTTTTTGTTTAAACAGAGTTTTTTTGCAGGAGGGAAGATGCACCTCAAGACAAGATAAGGGATGGATAATTAAACTCCCCTGTGACACATTAGACAGAGAGGAGAGGGCTGTTTGTCAAGTCAGAACTGTTGGAGAGCAAAGCTCTTGGGAGAGAATGAGGAGCAGCAACATGAGACCTCAAAAACTTGGGGACAGCAACACTGAATTGTGTTGTTAAGTGTAATGAAACTTGGACACCTTTGCTGTAACTCCTAATAATGTTGGAAAACCACCAGAGTTTATAAGTTCTGTGCAATGGATTAATTGGAGGCTTGACTAACCTGAAATTACTCGTATCTCGGGAGAAGTGTGCCCTCTAGGTCAGGACAGAGATGCTGGAAGTATGTGTGTGTTCCTTAAGAAAGGTTCCCCTGTTTAATTTTTAAGAAAAGTTTTCTTTTTCCCTTGGTATTTGGGTGAGTATGTAGTAGTGTCTTTAATGGTTTATTTTGATTGTCATGCATGGGTACCTTCCCTGGTGATTTATGTGCCAGATTCTTGGCCGTTTGGGGGCATCACTGACCGTTCAGGAGCATCACTGCAGATTTGGGAGTACAATGTGCAGATTGGATACACCCCAGTGTCTTTGGGCTTGTTCTGGTTGGTGGAGTAGGGCAAACCTGGGAGCTTTAACCTCTTTCCCTAGGCAGTGAAAGAAAAGGACTTGGAAATAACTGTATCTCCTGATTACCCAAGGCTGCTCTCTTGCATATTTGCTAACATGTTTGCTCCTTTCCTGCTTGTATGAAAATACCTGATATTTCTTAGCTTTGCTTTTATTGTACTCCACCACCACTGATGATCTGGAGTCCAGTAAGCTAACAGTACCCCGGAGCACAGCTTTCAGACTACTTTCTTGTAGTTTCTTTCTTGTTACTGTAGCAGTTACTTGCTTTTGGTTACCAGTGAGCTGTGCTAGTAGTTGCCAACTCTGACTGAAGCACAGACGTTTTGTTGGAGTTGCAGCACCTCTTTGTCTTCCTTCTCATCTTTCCCTAGTTTAGATGGCCCGCCCTCAGTGTTGCTCAGAGAACCTGCCCAGGAGCAGTGGGTGAAGCACTGAGTCATGGAAACAGGAGCTGTGTGTGCTGTGCCGGCAGGGTTCTTGGAGCACCTTGGGGCAGATGCCAGGACAGACTCATTCAAGCTCGCTCTTGCCTCTCAGGCTTAACCACTGGCAGGCTCTGTCTTGTCCCACATACCAGCACCCAGACTTGCATGGCATTACAGAGGAGAGTCCCAGGATGTCTGTGCTGTAAACAAAGATGTAGCTGTGGAGCCAAATACTGAAATCTTTTGAAGGTCTCAGAGGCTGGAAGGGCTGTGTTGTGAAATTTGTTTCGGCAAGTTCAGTTCAGTGACCTTACATATCTTTTTTTTTTTTTCTTTTTTCTTTCCATGTTTTAAGAATAAAAACCAAAGGGAACCAGTAGATCATCTGTCTTAGTCACTATCTGACACTTAGCCTAGCTATCAATTTACTTAGAAAACAAAACTGACAAAATGTGTAATAAGCTATACTTAAAGGGAATCCTAGGACTAGTATAGGCATTAATAACAATAGGAAAGTTAGGGAATCACATTGTAGTCAGGGGGCAGCGTCTTAAATGCTACCATTTAAAAGAGTAACAACAACAAAAAGTAAAATCTTATTTTCTTTGACATCACTGCAAAAGATTTCTCTATTTGGAAATGATACACTTTTCCATTATTAAAAAGGGAGCATGACAGCACAGCTAGGCTTCCTGTTAAGATTTGGTATCTTCCTACACAGTCAGTAGGCAGAGTGTGTTTACCAGGAAATAACTGAAAATCTTCCTGGAATATTACAGATACTCTGTCCAGAGCTGGCTGTCTCAGACAGTCCTGGTAGCGGTAGACCTCTAATTGTAATTAAAAACCAGTAATTGGGGATTTATTTCACTTGCTGGAAGTCCTTCTTCTGGTTTCAAAAAGCTGGATCAGTAACTTACTGCTGTCAGTCATCCTGTTATCGTCCTGTATTTTGCTGTGTTCAGTCTGAAGAGTGAAGCTATTCCATGTTGTTATTTAAGCACTATCACTTAAGCAGGACATCACAGTGCCTGACAACACACTAGTAAAAAGTTAAGGTTCTTTACTAAAGTAAGGAACACGCAGCCCCATGAATTTGGCTTTCCTTGCTGCAGCGTTGCTGTGCAGCTATGTGTGGTTATCCTCGGCTACACTAGGTTTGATCTCTGTGGGTTTGTGGAAAAGAATAGCTGCCTAGGGGGATCAAACTTCTTGTGGATATTGGCTGCTCTGTTGCAGTGACTGCCAGCTTTGCTCAGGATTAAAGGTGCTCCATGGAGCTGAGTATGGTAAAGATCTGGTCTTTACTGATTGGAAATGGATTTGCATGTGCATGTTGTTAAAAGTTGGTCATGGTATACAGAGTCCTCAATAGAGCTCAGTGTGTAGAAACTGCAGTCGGCACGCCTTGCCTGTGCTATTCAGAACAGGTAAAGCAAGGTGGGACACTGGAAACCAAGAGTGGGCAGAATGTTCCCTCTGCAGGAAGAAGCATGCCCATTGCTCTTAAAAACCTAGTAACTTGCATTACTGAGCCCAGATAGTCTGCTGTGTGGGTGGGGAGCTGGAGCAATGGCAGCACTGGATGTGGTGTTTCTCTTCCTTTTTAGTTTTCCGCTGCTTAGCAGTGCAAAGGCACTTCCCCATATGTGGAAGCTGGTCAGGATCCTGCAGATGTCGCAGTGCTGTGTTTGTACTACAAAGGGCAAACCTACCGTAGCAACCGTAAAGTCATCCTGGTCCTTTGAATCGGTAATGAGTGCTGAGGCATTCCTGCGCAGGGTGGGGTGAAGCAGGGAAAGGCAGGTGAGCCCAGGACATGGCTTGGGTGCTCAGCCTGGGCTGTCTGTAGTGACCAGTAACCCTCCCAGCATCACTGCTACTCACCCTTGCACAGGGGGCAGGCAGCTTCAGTTAGCCCATCTGCCCCTCTGGCTTTGGATAGTTCATTTTCACCTCCTGTTGTGCTGCTTGTATACCTGAGCACAAGATCCAGGGACATGAGTTCTCTCACAGGTTGGCTACAGTGTCATTTTCACCCCTGATCTCTCCCCAGGACATGTGGTTGGGCCTCTGTTGATAGCTGTACTACCGGCTCTGGGGCATATTGAGAAAGTGTGAATAAATCCCTAAAGGGAGTCAAATTATGTAAGAATGTTAGATAATCCAGCTATTTTGTATTCCTCTCATCCTTGTATGCTAACACCTTGGGTTTGTGATCACGTTTGCCTGGCAGAGGCTGTCACTGTGACAGAGAGGTGGTCCTGCTGCCCCTGGTTGCCATCTCCTCTGCTGTACTGAACCCTTTGTGTGCTGGTGTTCAGTGTACTTGTGGTAAACTGTGCATACTGTAGTGTGGCTTAATGGTGAAATGGCAGCCTTGGTGCCCTTAAGGAGTACATTTTCATGTGCAGTTGGCATACACGGTGTTAGATAAACCTTAAGGTGTGTCCAAGAAGTAGAGTGAGGCAATTGTGTGGCTGGAGGCATAGAACTTAGGTTGGAGAAATGTGTTGCAAAATTTTTGAGGAGGAGGCAGGGAAAAGGGCAGAGTTGCCCTTCCCCCCCCCTTCACTGCTTTTTGCTGTTACTTGGGAACACAGGTTTGAGCTGTAAGGATTGTTCTGAAGATTGCAGCACTAGAGTTTAAAATCCCACTCTTCATGTACTTTGTGTTTCTGGAGTGACAGAACTGAGGATGGATTTTTCCTTAAATAGTGCAAGTGCAAACTCTGAACAGGGAAGACAGTGTAATACTCAGGAACATTTTTCTGTAACTGAAACGCTGCATCTCTGGTATTTATACCCTTTCCTGGGCTGCTTCCAGGGGCGTGCAGGAAAGACTTATTTCACAGCAAGGAGACTGTCATGGACTCAGGAAGGTCTGGAAACAAGACCAGCTATGTAAAAATTCAAAAGATCTTTCTCTTCCCTTTTTTTTGTTCTTTTTACAAGATGATGGCAGACAGTGGCTTGCTGGACTTCTGTCTCAGCTGCATGTAATGTATTCCAGAGTAGCAAAAGACACAAAAGCCATTATACTGAAGGTGTAAATTAGCTTGTACTCAGGACTGTTGCCAGATCAGAGGACAATGTGTGAAGCATACCAAATGATAGAGCTGGGTATATGGTCATGATAATCAGTCCAGAGAGAGGCTGCCACCTTTTTGCTCCAGCAATATATGAATTGGCAAGGAGAGAAAAAGCCCCTTCGTGCAGGAATTCATGAAGAGGAGAGAAAACAGTGTTAAATTAGCATTTAGTGTCTCTAGTTGCCAAAATGTCTCACTTGGGCTGCATGTAACTGCAGGGCTGTGTATTCCCAGCAGCATGTTTCTGGAGCCCACGGGGGCTGGGGAGGAGCTGGGAAGCACCTGCCATGGTGCACTCCCACTTTGTGGTGGTGTGTGAAGGCAGGCAGTGGCTGCCGAGTGGTAACTTCTGCTGAAAGTACCCAACCCGTGTGTGGAAAGCTGCCTGGGGGGGGTATGGAGCTAAATAAGTGACAGAGTCCTGGTTTAAACTGTAGCTTCCAGCTCTGTACCAAGATTAAAGGAAAGACAAGATGTGTGGGTAGGGTGTGCTTAAATGTAGGAAGGAAAATTACTCTTCAGCTGAGCAATGTCTTCATCGTATTCCATACAGAATAACCTGCCAGCTATTGGCACAGAAATGTACCACCTCCAGACATGTAAGACCAACAGCCGGTTGATCAAGGCTAAATTGCCTTGTCTAGAGTTTGAGAGTTTATATCCACACTCTGATGTTGTACTGGATTAGAAAATAAGAAACAGAAGCGATAGAATGGTGTGAAACACAGCAGTATGGGAGCTGCAGCTAAAACAAGGCTCAGATAACTACTGTGTTGTACATGAGCAACTGGCAGATGAAATTCAGGAATTCCTAGGAAGGCTTTATTCTGTGTGTTTTGAAGATAGAAATATAAAATCTCTGTGACAATAAAAGTCTGCCTCCCTTTGTAATGACTTAAAAAATGGCATTATCCTGACACCTAGGAAGCAGTTGGAGACTGTGGTCTCATTGTGCTAGACCGATGCAAGGAAGTATAAGCCACCAGTAAACAGCTGTCGATGAATACAGTCACTTTAACAGATTTGCAAAGCCGCATTGCCCGTTTTTAATTTTTTTTTTCTTTTGCAATAGTTTATCAGTGGATTCATATTAAATAGCCAGCTAAATTTATTCTGTTTTCAAAAGCTGCTTGGTGGATCTTGTTTTGGTGCAGGCTGGTCTCATTTAGAATCTATGTTGATGGATGTATGTAGCCATAAGCTGCCCTTAAGATGCTGGAGTGTGTATTATCAGATTATTATCCTTAGAGTTATGTGGATTTTTAGGTATGCTTTAATCTCTTGCTGCTGCTTCCCTGGAAGACTGATTTTTTTAAGTAGCAAAGCTGATTAAAGCTTTTTAAGTTTTGGGTTTTGTTCCTTTTTTTTTTTTTTTTTTTTTTAAGGAAAGGACTGCAAGCACTTTTATTTCTTAACCCATGTTCAACTAAGCTGTAACTGTTTGCTCTCATAGTTTAAAATAAAGCCTTTGTGATAGTGACTTGTTCTGCTGTGACTTTGGTGCTAATTTATTCAGTTAATCATTAAAAGAACAGTATTGCTGACCAGTGACAAAGCAGAGTCTGAGACTGAAAGAAAACTGCTGCACAGGCTTAAGGTGGAAGCTAATGTAGGAATAATGGTGATAGACCATTGGCTGACTGGGTAAGAGTCGGTTTACATGTCTGTTTACTTTTGGATGCAGAGGGAGAGAGCAGTTTGGAAGGAGGAAAACAAGTATTTCCAAAATCTCTGCATGAACTCAGTTCAACCAATTGACTATGATACCTAACAGAATCCATTTGATGTAATGCATTCTTATTTACCTGCACTTGCTTAAAAATGAAAGTGTTTCTAACACAAGCACATTTTTCTGATCTTCAATGTTAACACTAATTGCATCTCCCAGTATCCACGCTCTGAATCATAACTGAGAGACCTTTGGTTTATGATGATGTTACGCATCTCTTTCTGTTTTCTGGGGTTTTTTGTTTTGTGGTTTTTTTTCCTCTTAATAACTGAAAAGTTCATAATGTTTATCATGGCTAAATTTAGTAGTGATAGGATGGGATTCATCTTACTGAACAACAATGAATACTAGAAGAAACCTCCATCATATAAGAAGTATGATTTTGTGGCTAACACCATAGCAGGATCTGGGTGGGTGAACTGTGACTGTCCATTTTGCAGCTGAGTTAGGCAAGTATTTAGTATGATCTGAAAAAAGCCACTTCCTTTTTCTTTGCCTCAAGTCTCTAAAAGCTAAATGTGGTGGATGCTTCCTTTTTCTTATACTTGACCATTTGTGTGTTCAGACAGGGAGTGGTCTAGTCTGCTATAAGCTGGAGTATCGTCATGTTCTCCAGTACAATTGAGAGTGTTTAGCTTAATGGGGGAATCGGAAACCGTTGTGGTATGGACACTAAGGTCATTCAGAAGCAGCCTACGAAATTTGACAGATGGGACTTTTGCAGGCACTTAATCTGATCTAAAAGATGAATTAGGGGTGGTGACTGGAGGAGAGTGGTGGGGACCAGCCTGGGGGAGTTATCAAACATTCTCTTTTCCTGGGCAACTCAGCTTTTGTTCCTTACCTTCTGTATTTAATGCAGTTTCCATGATTCAGCAAGCTCAGCATTCAGAAAAGTGCCAGACTGATGTCTATAGGCAGCCCTGTCTTCTGTGTCCTTCACTTGTGTCTGCTATCCATAAGTGTGACCCTGCTTCGTAGAGGTTACAAGTACTTCTTCCTGCAGATGCCATCTTTGAATCCTTTTTCCCCAGTTAATTTTGTGTTGCATGTTTACAGTGGTGTTTATGAGAGACCAAATCGTCATTTCCTACACAGCTTCTCTTATACAGACTGCTGTCATGTCCCTTGGTCATCTTTGAAAGAAGAGAAGCAAATTTTGCTTCTGGGACCCCAGGCAGTTATGGCAGGGACTGAGAAAAGACAGCCCTCAGCTCTGTATGCCATCAAAAAATTAGCTTTCTGTGCACTACATAGCAATAAGTAACTATTGGGGCTGAGCAACGATTTGACTTCACTCCAGAAGGGCCTGTGTATGCCAGAGATGTAGGGTTAAGGGACAGCTGACACAAAGCAGCTATTTATCAGTGAGCATAAGAATTATTAGGGATAACACCATATCCTGTGTGTAGGATATACCCTACATTAGTGATGCCTTGTATTTTCTCAGCCATAAGAATGCCAGCTGTTATCTCTGTTTCACAGTCATAGACTGATGGGACGATCACAGTTTGACCCATTAGGGTGAAGGACCCTAAAGGACCTGCAATGCCTGCATCCTAACCATTACAGCCCCTTCATCAGTAAACTGATGGACACAGAATATTCCTTCAGGTATCCACTCCTACAAGAATGGGGTGTTTGTGCATATTTTGGATTATATTTACAAAAATGTTTCAGGTACAGAGACATCTGCTTTTGCTCATGAAAAAATGGGATGCTTAACTTGGCTTTGATACCGTGAACTCCTAGTAACAGTTCCAGAAGAACACTCTTCCATTAAATAAGAGATTAAAAAAAAATTATTTGAGGTTAAGTAAAATTTGCACGTAACTTCTTTTGCAGTCCACAGAAGGAAGTGGTGGTCATAATCTGAGACAAAGTCTTAAAGCACAGTTTATCCTCATTGACTCGTTGTCCTGTATTTTGATTCAGAAAGGAAGGACAGGATTCTGAAGGAATGGAAGCAGATATTGGGAAGTTTATAGGGAAAAGTCTAGTAATTGCTGTAGTGTTTCCCCATTGTTCATAAATGACACAAGCCTGTCTGCACTGAATGAAATATATCCTTGCAGCCTTATCAGAAGAAAAGAGTGAAGTCCTGTGAATGTTTGCCTTCTGGAGGTTGTTTCATATGAAGCAGAACAATTTGCCTCCCTCAATGATACCATTTGTTTGAAGAAAGCAGTGGATTACTTGCTGGGCAACTTGTTACTCTCAGTAAACTGCCTCAGCCCTACAGCGTCTGGGGGCTGGTGTCTCTGCAGGCTGGGATGCAGAACATCTGACTTGCTACAAGCTGTACCTTGCACCTTAACAATTTAGATGAGGAAGCCCACCCTTAAATTACTTTGTGAGGCTCTTTGTTAGCAACTGCCAATTGCCCCTTCCCAGGGGGGAAGGGGAAAGTCTTTTGGTCAGCTCTACAGAGGAGAGAGACAACTGCTGCTATCTCCTGGCATGGTAAGCCCATGTGAGAATGGCTTGAAGGAGAAGCAGGCACACTGTAAGGAAATCTGGTGCCATTGGAATAATATAGTCTGGCATTAGTATGTACTTTTAAAGATAATTCTACAGGGAGGAGAACAATGCTATCACAAAGTAGTTGTTGCAGCATTTCTGCCAAACTTTGATTTTCAGCAGCAAAATAAGCTTAAGGAATGCTCTCCTTAAAACTGCTGTTTCTTGTGATTTACACTTCAGTCACAATCAGACTTCTCTGTGTTTTTTTTGAAGTTTCTGAGTCAGACTTCTGCTTTTTCTTTTTAAATAAAAACCTCCTTAGTTTGGGAATAGCAGTACTACTGCACGTGCCAGTTCCCCTTTTCTATACAAACTCTTGTTGCCCTACGTTGCATAGCTCTGCTGCCCCACAATGAGGAGTCCAGCTACAGCCTGTGAAGTGACAGCCTACTGTCACACCTGTCTAAACACAGCTGATTCCTCCCTGTTGTGATAACACCTCCTAAGTCCTGCATCACCTTGGTGTAGTTACTGTGGAGACTGGTTGGGATACCCACCCAAAGCTGACCGCTTTGTTTTAGAGGGGAAAATAGGGTCTTTTGCTGGTCTGGATTGCTGTTCTGCAACACTGTAAGAGTTGTGCCTTGCCTTTGCATCTAGCTGTGTCACATTCAGGAAGTTTACAAGCACAGTCTCTGCACTTTGGCTTTGGTGTCTGTGTCAGAACTCCATCTCAGCCCATAGTTAGGCACATGGAGGAGAGCAGTGCAAGACAAGATGCTATTATTCTGGGTGAATGTGATAGAAATTTAGGATAGCGTGAGTGTGCCCTGGAATGAAATGAGAGCTTGCATTTTACTAAAGATAATATTGTTTGTTGCTTTTGTGTCATCCGAACCTGAAGAATTGACAGTAGTTTCTTCAGAACCTTGTTCTTTCTTGCTGGTTACCATAGCCAAAATATCTTAATGTTTTATGAGACAACTCTATGACAGTATGGACCTTACGATAGGATATAATACATGAAAATGCTGAGTCTCTTCTTTGGATATGAGTATTATAAATTTTGGGAGTACTTGGTGTAAGGCTTTGAGTTTAGTACTTTAATGGTACGGTACATTGATAGGATAGCAATACTTATTTCTTTTATCTTCATGTAGCCAGAAAGTGGTGCTGTCATATTTAAATGAATCCTGTGAAACAGAAAATGTTCTAGTGTGCTTTTTGGGGACTAATGAAAAGTGTCCATAGCATTGCTTCATTGGGAATGTGGTCTCATTTTGAGGAAAGACTGGGGTCACTGAGCCAACAGGTTTATTGGCTGACCAGCTAGCTTGCGGAGAAACTGCTTTTGTTTTTAATGAGAAATACCATATTATTAGCACTGTTTTGATGTGGAGGAGTCAGAATTTCTGAGCTTGTTTGACATTTTCCCTTGATTGGGAAATTTGGTTGTGGTTTTTTTTTTGTTTTTTTTCTTTTTGTAAATAACAATGTAATAGCGACTGCATGCTGGAAGTGCTTACTTTACTCATGGCATAAGAAAGCTTTTCCTGTTCTGTGTGCACATTTTGAATATGATCCAGAATCCAGGAGTGATTCACGATGCCTTTGTAATAGGCACCTGACTCACGTATATCATGAATGAATCAGCTTCCTAGGCCTGATGGATGCTGTTCTGGGAAAGAGATGTTCTTTGGGCATGGTACAGCGTGCAAGCACATGTTCCTAGTCTCTTTCTGTGTTCATCCCATCAATTACTCAGACTGTAAATCCATGTCTAAATTGTCTTACTGTTTATGCAAATTAACATTTCAGAAAACCAGTATTTTGCCGTTGGTTCAATTTATTGCATGAGCAGAAATTCTTGGGCTGCTTTTATTCTTTCCCTTGTGACACTTTACTACTAGCTACCTCAGTGGTAGCTTTGTCTTTGCATCACAGTGGCTCTGCAAAAGACGAATTTGCAAGTGGAAGAGTGTTGCAATGTAAGAGTTTCTAAAGCTTCATATTCAGCTTGAATATAGTAGGATGAAGTAGAAATGAAACAGGAGAGTTTAGTTTAGGAAAAACTACCCATATTTTGGAGGGTTTCTTAAGATTAAGCTGACTTGACATATAAAATACTTTTAATTGACACTTTATTAACCTCAGTGTGTTTAGAAGATTGAGAATAATTTCTCCCCTCTCCCTTTTGGCCAAGGAGAATTTGTGTTTGCTTAAGCAATACGTTAGACGTTGCCATAGTGTTGTTATTACAAGAATGAAATATGTGACAAAAGCTACTTATGAAAAATGGTCACGGGCAGATGACCTTGTGAAATGTGGTCTGGGCAGAATTTTCTGTTCGCAGATACACTTCTTGAAACTTACAGTGATTATTATAGGGTATGATTTCTTAACAATGAAATATCTCACATAACATAAAAACTAAAATTGCATGATTTTTTTGAAAGTAAAGTCAAACATACTTTCCTTTCAGATCAAGGACAAGTGAACTTTTTAGCTCAAGAATTTTGTAGGTGCTTTGTTCTTAAATGTGATGCAGGTATATGTTCATTATGCCGTGTGCTTTGATTTTGAGTGTCTGGTTTTGGTCATGAAGCATGAGAACTGCAGTGCTAGTCTTTAAAGTGTGCATGGTACAGGAGTATTATGTGCAGTGTATATACTGAAGTGTTAATAATAGTGCTGATTGTATTGCTTGAAGTTAAGGCTGTCTGGCACTTCTCTGTAAAAGATCACTTTTCAGATGCTTATAACTCCACCAGATTTTAATCTTTTGGACTGATGTTTTCATAATTTCAGAGGATTTTTGTTTCTGAATATTGGTTCCATGTAATGGAATTTAGAATTATTTTGTTTTTTAAGAGTTAGGAAATCACAGCTGAAGAAGTTATGTTAAAAGAACATATGTTAAATGCAGACTGAAGCATGTTTAGGAAATACCAGAATTAAATTTTCCTATGTAACTTGGATTCAGTAGTTTACATGGGGTGCGTGACAGAGGCTTCAGCTATATACATACTGTAGAGGATAAAAATAAATACTGAATGCTCAAATACTAAATGAAGGAGTGTTATGGAGAGAAAAATGCTCCAATACTGTAATTAGAGACTTACAGCCTAATAAGTATGAAAAGAGAGTTAACTTTTCTTCGGGTGTGTCTGCAATCTAACCAACTTTTTTTCAATGAATCATTTTATTAGACCTAATAAACCTAAATGAACATAGATTATTATTCTCTGGTTCAACTTTTGGGGTTCTGTAGAAATATGACTAAGAAACAGCTTTTATTGTCACTTTGTACTATGCAATGCAATTAGTCCTTGCTGGTATATAAACCTGAAACAATTTTTTTGATATAGTGAAATATTTTCTATTTCTTTGTTGTAATGCATATGGAAGCTTTTTAATGTTGTTATATAGTATGTAATTGCTAGTAAAGTGTCCTATACTGCATTTCATATTATACTTCCATAATGAAAGTAGCTTTTGTATACTCCACTGCTGTTATACTTACAACAAAAGATGAAAGCAATTCATAGTTGAAAGACTGCATTTACATTAAAGTATAACCTGGAATATTGTGTTGACTTATGAACGGGAAAGAATGAGTGGTTTATATGCATTTATCAAGTGTATAATAACTTGGAATTCTTGACCATCATGGTATGGTTTTTATGGTATAAGCATGGTATAAAGAGCCAAAGATCTGAACACAGATACTGTGCTTATAGCTAGGTGCTATTACTACAGTGGTAGTTCAGAAAAAAATACATATATGCAACTTCTCTTCATCAGCCACCAGTTTGGAGGCTGCCGCTGCAGTGGTGGGTCTGCCTGCAGCAGACTGGCCACGGTCTGTGCCTGAGCCTCTGAGCACTGGGGGTGGGAGTGGTACCCATCCTTGTGGCTTCTGTCTTTTCCTTTCCCGAGCCTGCATTGTTTTACAGGAGAACTTGAGATGTGAGAATCTACAGGCTGTTGGTGAACTTCTAGGTTCTAAATCCGTATAGATTTTTAGATCTTTGTGTATAAAGTTGTTTAATTATGAATAAATAAAAAGTTTTGCTAGCAGTCATCTGTAGTTGCGCCTGCTGACGTGGATGAAACTGCCATAAGCAAGGTCAGACTCTCATCAAGAAAGTAAGATTCAGCAAAAGGCAGCATGAAATAAGCGGTATCAGCTGCTGCGATTGCCAGAAGAGTAGTTCCTTAAGCAGCTTTAGAGTTCATGTGGATGAGAGTGGAGTAAGAGGGAGAGTCAGGTCCGCAGTTCTCAATAGCTACAATGTTTCTCTAGCATGTCACTTCTGTTGATGTGAGAACATAACTGAGGGGAATATTGAGGGGGCTGGAATAATTGCTCTAAGCCACTTCTATGGCTTTCCCTCCAGCACCCTCCTAATACGGTGAAATGCAGCAGAGAGAGCTGCATGAGTTGACTTACCTTGCTTATAGGGAACCTCCTGCCCTACTTAACAGGGATAGGAGTGTTGTACACAGCCTGTTAATACTGCCCACGGGGCATGCAATTCTCTCTTCAAACCTCGAAGCTAATTCAGGAATACTTCCAGTATTGACAGGTGGCGGAGACAGCACAGCACTAATGGACTTGCAGACATCCAGGACATCTGTGCCACACCTAAACTTTAACCATATCTGGACAGATGGCTAACAGATCTCTGACAGTACGGGATGTTGGTTGTCACAGGGTTGCTGAGCTGTTATCAATCCTATTTTGATCATTGTTAACATATGTGAGGTAAACTCCTTGTACAACCTCATGAAAATGTATTTTCTTGAAAGTTTGGGGCACAGTGCGTGTCACAGTGTGTGTCCATTTGCAGCACAAGCACAGCTTGTCTCTGTATCCTCTCTCAGTTGCTCCGAACACAAGCTGTATCTCTGCGCTCTGACTAACATTTGAGGCTTGTCAACCTTACGTGGTGGTTGCTTGGGCAGAAGCAAGGAAAAGAAATACTGGCTTAATAAAAAGCAGCAGTGTTTTGTTCTGGTAATTCGGGAGGGTAGGATTGGTTTCTCTAACGTGTAGCAGATTGTACCTTGCAGCTGTAGCCTGTTGCCAAGAGATGGGATTATGCAGACCCCGACCATTTCTTCATACAATTGTAAGACCAAATGGACAAGTTGTCCTGTAACATCCTGTGAGCGTGCTCAGGTAGTGCAGTGCCTTGCGGGGCTACGAAATGGGGTATGACTGCAGTGAGCTTACAGCTTGTCATGGGTGGTGCCCATAGCACAGCCCAGCAAGATAAAATGATACTATACTGGCAAGATATATTACATTAATATATATATCAAGATAAGCACAATGTAGGTGCTTATCTTATAGGTAGCGTGCAGTACTGATGGTGCTAGAAACACTTTAAGAATTAGAAATGCTTTTTGTGGGTTTAGGAGATCTTAAAAATGAGACAAAAAGCTTTTGTTTTTCACCCCAGCCAATGTGAACTTGTACTTTATCTGGAGTGGAGTCTGAAATCCACGTTCTACCATATTGTGTTTCCCTATAGACAAACAACTTCCTTATCAGTCTTGATAAGAGTCAAATAACCTCCTGTATTGAAAAGGCAATGTTCACAACTGGCTTCTAGTTTCAAAGCCAAGATCTTATTTCCCATGAAGACTATCGTGCTGCATCAGCTGAAATTGTTATTGGAAGACACAGCACTTATCTGCTTCTACTGATGATGAAATGTTCCAGTGTGAAATTTTATTTTATGTTCCAAAGATGTCAGCTGCATAGCAGGCATTGTAACTTGAAGGAGGAGTTTGCATGCAACAGCTGATATGTTTTTGAGAGTAACATACATCCTCTAAAGTTGCTAAAATTATCATTCTAATGACTTACTGTAATAGTAGCCTTTTTTTGGGGGGGTGGGGCTGGATGTTGTGCAGACATTGCAGCTGCTGTGATAATCTGCACACACTGAGTAATGAATGCAGTGCAGCAGAAGTGGACCTTGCCCAGATGGTGGCACAGAAAGCTGGAACTCCTCCCACGCAGGCGCTGACCACACCTGGCCCTCTCTGCCTTTCCCAAAAGGATCCCTGTAGGTTGTCAAGGCTTAAGTCATTTCAGTTTATGACTTTATGACACAGATTTGTTGGCCTGTGTTTTTTCTGGGGGTGCCTGCTGTGTCTGGTAACGTTTTTGCCTCATGAGTGTGAGAAGTGTATATCTGATATAGAATGGTTATGCACTACATTCAGGGTAGCAACAAACTTAATATGGCTTCATGATTTTGCCTAAAAGAAACTGACTCTACAATTTTGTCATAGAAAACAAACAACCTACAGCTAGAAGGATGAAGCAGGATACACTCTATTTCTGCAACAGGTCACAAAGGGAGGGTTGTACAAACATTGTGTAAACTGGTAAAATTATTTGGATAAATTTGAGTTATATTGTAAGAATCATTTTGGTAATCCACTCCACGTCAGCCTGGCTCTGCATAGTGAGGGGTAATGCTGGACCAGGAGAGAGTGTGGCTGAGTGGTGCTGTGGTGGGTTTTGGTGGGAAATGGCTGGGGCAGGAGATCTGCTGAGGCAGCTGTGGGCAGTGTGAGTATCTCACTTTCCATTTTATTAGTTACAAATGGAAATGCTGTAGTATCTCCTAGATTTTTTTTTTCCTTTGTGCTTTCAAAATTAAGAGTTGCTAGGATTGCTTCCCTGCTTTACTACTTTGTTTTACACTTTCCAAGAGTACAGCAGAGTTGCTCTGACTTTGCTCTGTAAGAGCAGAGGAGCAAATCTGGTCTGATAGGTAGTGGATGATTTCCAAGTGTAGGGTTGTATCGTTTTGACTCTCTGAAAACTGAAATGGTGAACTGTTTTTTCAAGGTTTGGTAGCCTATGTTAGCTGACAGCACACTGACCCAACATGGTCCTTAGAAAATATTACTACTTTATTTGGCTTGGCTTATTTAGGGCTGTCAGTGACTGGTTTTGTAGGGCTTTTTTCACTGTGGCCTCAGCTTTTTGCAGGCACTAAGAACACTGCTAGGACAGGCCTTGGTAACTCTGTTTTAGGGAAACATTTTCTATTTATGGCAATTTGCAACTACTTGAAGAGCAGCGTGGCTGGACCTGAGTTAGAAAGTACCAGTAGGCAGTTTACTGCTGTGTGCTCCTAGGGAAGCAGTTACAGCTGTCACAGCCTGTCTGGGCCAACAGGGACTGTAACTCATGGGCAAAGAGTCAAATGTACATGGCACTGTCCTTTCCCCACACCTCCTCTCTTCTCCCCTGGTAGCTTTATCTCTTCCAAGTGTTTCCAGCCCAGGCTGGTTTCCTGAGCTTGATGTGCCTTGTTCTATCTAGCAGTGTGAGGCAAACTCCTAAGTATATGTTTGCGCCTCCACACCACCCCAGCCTTATTTGAATGTTTTCAGAGCATAGCTTGGCTCATCACATTGCTGCAATCTGGTCAGTTCTGTGCGGAAATGCTGTGCATGTTTTTTCTAAACTGGCTCCTGGTAGTTCATTTGCTGGACCCTATCTCCAATATCAGAAGAGACCATGAAGAGCGTTTTCCCTGCTCTCCTTCCTCCTTTGTACTTTTTTGCTACCTGCTCCTGAAGCCAGTTTCCCTGGCTGAAGGATCATAACCTGCCCAGCTGACCTATACCTCTGTTCTTCCCTCTGTCTCCTCTGAACCTTTCACTTGCTGACATAAGGGAAGTAGTCTGAACTGCGCACAAGGTCTGGAAAAAGCGTGGATTTATTCAGCAGCATAATGTTGTTTTCTTTCTTACTGTTCTGTTCTTAATAACTCAATAGATTTTTGGTGGTGGCTAAGCACTGAGCTGACGTTTTCATGGAACTATCATAACCCCAGACCAGGCTTTAAAGAAGTAGTGGCTAAAATACTCTTTTTTCCCCCTCTGAGGTGAGAGAATCTAGCCTTCTATACAGTGGGGATACTAGAGTCATACCTATACTGAAGAGTTTGGAACTAGTAATTTAAAAACTATCATCTGGACACTTTTCAGGTGTTTTTAAAGTAGCTTGCTTGTAATATTCCTGTAAACAATACTATGCAAATCTGCCATTCCTACATCTTTGATATATCTTCATACAGATTTGTTTATAAAACTGCACTTCCAACTGTGGTTGTCCAAGTTGTTAGAGACAGTCTGGCAATTGCCTTCAGTTGTGCTATACATTTGAATAATAAAAGTTACTGTTTTATATATCAGTGGACGTGAGCCCTGTGAGCTTCACGAGCCCTCTTTTTGCTTATTATCAGCTCTGGAGAATTACATTTATTCTTACAATCCTGGAAATTTATGCTTGACTGTATTTGTTGGAAATATTACAAACATAATTTTATATTATGGGAATACCTACTGTGTAGTAGGCATGAACTTGGGGTTGTGGTTTTTTATAGGCTTATATGATGGGCTTAAACTCTAGGGTGTTTATATATAAATTGCCTTGATGGGTGAGGGCTAGAAAGAAGCTTCCAGTACTGGTGGACTGTGCTCAGCTGTCCTATGTCATGTTGAGGAAGATTCAGAACTTGAAATGCTGACAGCTTTTTTCCCTGAAACACTCAGCAACTGGGCACAAGGTTGTTTCTGCATTACTGCTGTTCAGCATAGGTCATACTGTAGTGCCAAAGAACTGTAGCCGTACTGTATGAGTGGTCAACACGGCAGGGTAACACACACACAATTAGATGCAGAATTTGTGGTTGAACGATGGCATGATTAACAGGTATTTCTGTTCTCCTCATTCTAAAATACATACATATCAATCATGTATATATAAATCCTATATCTAAAACACTTAAATGTGAAGTATATTATTATATTTATATTAACTGAGTATTTTTAATGTGTTTCCACTGTCTAGTTGCTACTTATCAATTAAGACTGGTTGGACTGGAAACAGAAATAACTTCCAAACAGGGGAAGGAGGGTTTCAAGACAGGGAAAAATAGTAGGGCAAGATTTAGGAAGGATGGGTAGCATTTGTGAGAGAGTAATGAAAACAAAAAATACACAAGTGGAACAAAAAGTTGAGATTAGCTAAGGGGGGGCTATGTGGTGAACCCTGACGGCATATATGCAGCCAGGTTTGCAATGGCAAAGAAACATGTATGTCTGTACTATCGGATTCTTTCTCTTCTTCTTCCTTTTAACCCACTGTAACTCTTGAACCTATTGGCTGCAAAATTTAATAGGGAACAGGATGTCTCAAATATATTTAAGTTATTGGAAATTTAACGAAAATCAGCAGCTGGGTAAAAGAGAACAGCCTGATTAGTGCTCCCTGCTGAGAAAAGGCAGCTACATCTTGGCTCCCAGTCACCTCTACCAGGCATTGGCCAGCTGGTCAATGGGCACACGCATCCTGCACCGGCCAGTCAGCCGGCACACATGTAGCTGTGAAAACATCGTGGACCATATGTCACTTGTCTGGCTGAACAGAGTGCTCGGGGATAAGTAGATTAAGAAATCTAGGACATGTCTATAGGAAAACAGCCATCACATTTCCAGTGGCTCATGGAACAATGTGTTGTTTTAGCAGTAACCAAGATGTGATGTTTTACCAACTAATGTGTGCTTTAAAAGCTTCTACACGTATAATCTTGAGAATCTCATGGTCAAGTCACACATGAGGGGAGAGGCTCTGAAAAGTAGCTCTGGAGCTCTTGCTCTGGTTTGAAGGAGGAGTAGGAGTAGTCACTGTGCCATAATTGCAGTGTTGCCAATCAATTTATGCATGATGCATGTGCATTTCACTTTTCATAAAAGAAAATCATATTTATCTAAACATGAATTGATAGGAAATATTTCCAAATTATCTCCATCTGTTTGTGGAGATGCTGCCAAAGGAATGGTGGAGAAGTGGAGAAAAAGTCAGTAAATATTGCCATTAGGACTTCTTTTTTTTTTTTTTTTTTTGACTGAGAGTGTTCCTTCAAATATTTTTAGTGTGTTTGATCTCATTTTTTCTAACTTGTAAAGTGTGCTAAGTCTTCTTTACTTGAATGAGGGAGTAAGAAATTTGGCTAACATAATTTTGAGGAAATGCACTTTACATTTTAATTATGCTGATGCACCTGTTCCCTGTAGCCACTCTTTGTGGCATCAATGCATTTTCTTATACTTTATTCAGTTTACCCAGGTATACCTTTCTTAACAGAACAGTATATTGGTGATGGTAAGATTTTAATGAAGAGAATGGGGGGGAACCCCCTAATAAACCTATACATTCTTTGAAGAACTGGGAGGGAACCAGAATCTGGGAGGACTTCCAAAGTGATAGGCTCTTTGTCACTGTTACTCTGGTTCAGGGACACATTGACTGTTTGAAAACAACATGCATCTTCACTTTGTGATGTTCCTGTGTTTGGGCTGAAATGCCAGTTCTGTGTTCAACACAGTGCGTGTTCCAGTCCCTGTTGCATGGGTTGAATCTGGGAATATTTGTCCTGTGCTAGACAGAGTTGTGCTGGAGAGAGGGGACAAACCTGGTGGTCACTGCACGGGCTGTGGGGACTCTTGCCCCCATCCCAGCCCCCTGCTGTGGGAACAGTGCTTGTTAGTCTGCTGTCGCTTGGGGCTTTGTAACAGTCACCAGGCTGATGGTGATCCTTACTGCTGCAGTCATACTGGTGATGATGTGATCTGGGAAATGATGCCATTGATGTCAGCTTTTCTCAGCCGTGTTAGGAGATCATTACCAAGCCTTTGGGAATATCTGTGTATATACATGGGAAATAGTTCCCTTTAATATCTTTAAAACTAGTGTGATAATGAACAGGAGATTACTCTGGCTTGCAGATTTATTCGTGATACTTACACTGAAATGCACATAAGTTTAGGTATTACATGAAATATAAATGTGTTTGATTTTATGATAATTTGTCTTGTGTTGGAAGACATGCTTTATTTTAAGCACATATGTATGTGTGAAAAGGACTAAACATACTAATGATTAACATACTTAACCCGGGTAACAGGTGGCTTGCTCTCATGTGTGTGCCATGCAGTTATTATTTCAAACTAGAGAGGATTGTAAAATTAAAAATATCGATTTCTGCAGGATGTTGGCACCAGTAGGATATACTGCTTAATGGTGGGGATCAAATTTTTTTTGCAGTGGAAAGAGTGTATCTTTGATACTATAGCACTTCTATAAATATGGCTATATCTTTTACAGTCAAGCTTGGAGAGTGTCTGAAAAATGCCATATGATGGAGAACAAAGTCTGACTTTACAAGTGCTATAGCTGCCTATGTCTACCTGTTATTTTACTGGGAAAACCATCATGTAGCAAAACAAAGAACTGTTTGTTTAGCAGAATCTTTACATTGTAATTTTCAAATTCATTTAGCAAAGAGATGAAATCAATAGAAATTGATGGATTGTAGTAGAATAATGTAGAGGAGTTACAGAGGACTGTATGAAAAATTTATTTGTAAAAAGGTTGTAATTATTGGTAAAACTATGAGGTATGAAATGTTAAGAAGGAAAAGAAGAGTTCAGGGACAAGTTGTTCGGACTGTATGAAAAGTTTATTTGTAAAAAGGTTATGATGATTGTTAAGTACCTAAGGTATGAAATCTTTAAAAGAAAAAAAAAAAAGGGGAGGGGCGGGGTTTGTAGAGGAGTTATAGAGGACTGAATGAAAAGTTTATTTGTAGAAAGGTTGTAATGATTGTTAAAGACATAAGGTATGAAATGTAAAAAAAAAGAAAAAGGGGAATTGTAGAGGGATGAAGCTGGCTTAATTAATGTTGATAATATAAAGCTGTATAACAAACCAGGGTTATGTGGTATTGTGCTACTTAATGTTTTAAAATTCTTAAAACATATGGTTATATTAATGAGTGGAGGTAAAAGAATATGAATAAAGGTATTCTGGATGGAAGCTGATCTAGGCTGACAGAAGTCATGCTGTGTAATTAGCCTAATTGGAAACAGTAACAGAAAAACAGATAGGCAAAGAGCATTACTAGAGAGGGATGTGGAAATGATTTTTTTTTTTTTTTTAATGTGAGACCAGCAGGAACAACTTTAACTGAAAGCAACAGAAAATCCATATGAGACTGGCCAGTGTGTTTTAGGTGTATGAGGAGTTACTGAAAGAAGGGCTGTGCTCTGAAATGATGCTCCCTTTGCCCTAACTCCTGTCTTGACATAGAGGTTTGTCTTTTCAAAAGTGCTATAGTTCTTTGTGCATAGTGGGAATGGAGTAGAAATGTAATGGTATTAAAATCTGTAACAGTTGAGCAAAGCTTAACAAAATTACTACAAACTATTTAAAATCTGCTTTATCTTTGAAGAATTATGTTGCTAAATAGTAAAGAACAAACACTTTCAATGAGAAATTTGAAACGGGTACTCAAATCACTGTCAAGTGAAGCTATTGGGAAAACTGGGCCTCACTTTGATTTCCTATGAGAAACGGCTGGAAGAAATGTGTTATCAGCCTCTGCTGCTTCACTGATGGGGAAGAGCAAAGCAGGTACAAACATTCTAGGCTTTCCTGTGTCGGAAGCCAAAGGTCAGTAAACTGATGCTGTGTGAGCTGATGCCCTGGGTTATTCTTCAGGGACTTCCTTGTGTAAGTAAGTGATTATGTCTCTGGCACAAATTTGCAAATCAGTTTTTCTGAAAATGTTTTAAATATATTTAACAACACAAGGTAGAGGGACATTATATGGCCTGAGACACTGTTTATCCTGCGTATTTGAAAGATCAGTGCTTTTCTGAACCTCAGGAGAGATTTAGCTTAACATAAGGGCAAGAGGGGAAGAGCTAGCTACTCAAAAAGAGAGATAAATGGCAGGGAACCAAAACAAATGCACCCAGCCCTCACAAACAAAAAAACCCCAAAAATACTCTAACACAAACAACCCCTCTGTGAAGGGAAGGGAAAAAAAATCCAAACACCCTATGTCTTAAACCTGTGTTTTCTCTATTTTAAAGATATTTTGGAAATTAAGTTTTAGATTTCTTTTTTTTTTCTTTAAACCTTTCTTGACTTGGAAGAAATAAATCTTAGTTGGCTGTTGCAGTTTGAAGAGACGTATTGTAAATTGTATTAGCAATATTTTATCTTCTAAGAGAATGTAATTTCAGATGAACCTATGGAGTGACAGTCAACCATTTAATTGGTATTGTGTGCAAGGCAGAATGTACACACTAAAGGTTACCTTGAGGTCTGCAGCTATAATTACCATTGACCAAACCAGACTTCTCATTTAATCAGCCCCCCTGAGAAATGATGTTGCAAGGTTAAAGGATTACTATTTTTCAAGAAAGATGTCAATAAGGAATGAAGACTGCTTACAATTTTGCAGTCTGTCTTGCCTCTCTTATGCTTGAAATCTAATGTGTGTTGGACAGACTGAGTTGGAGAGAGAGGGTTGGACCCTGTAGTGTATGAAAAAGAACTGTATTCAGAACTCCTTCCCACCAACCCTCCCCCACAACCACCTACCCCCCACTCCAAAAAAATCTCAAACAAAAACCAACAAAAACTTAAAGTTGAGGAGAGAAGACATTCAGGTATCATTTAAATACATTTAAGACTTGATCACATTCTGGTGAGTTTTTTAAAATTTCAACTTACAAAGAACTGAAATGGGGGAAAAAATGTTGGAAGTGCGGGACTGTCCCTTGGTGCAGAATTGGATATAATGTTGGCTGAGGCAATTTGAGGTGCTGAATTCACAGCTATGTAAATTTAGGAAGAGACACGTCATGGCAACTTTTATGTCCTTAACAAAGGCTTCTTAGCTCTACTATGTGCTTCCCTTCTTTCATGGGGGTTCACATTTGGTTATGATGAGAAAATTCCAAGAAGCTCTTTAGATACTTTCTGGTGTTGAGGTAAAGAGTTAATTGATAACTTGACGCTAGGATACATAGGCTTGAGAAAATACTGTGACAAATGTCCTGTGCAGCCCAAGTATAGAAATACAGTTAAAACCATGTAGATAAAGATGGTTACTTACAGCTTTGAATACAGGGAATTAGGAGGAAAAATGTTGGCAATCCTTTCACCTTTATGTAAACATATCTGTAGGCCCTATGCAAATGGGAACTCTGCCAATTTTTGTTAATGAACTGAAAACCTTTTAAGTGGCTTGTGGATAATTTTGTGGCATGGCTTGATTCATGTAAAATGGACAAATCTAAATATAATCTAAAATGAGACTGCATCTTCTGTCCACGGGTTGGTTGGTTGGTTGTTTTCATACCTTGGGATAATGAGCATAATAGTTACCTGAAAATAGAAGACACAGCAAAAACCAGGCGCATTAACACCGTGTGCTGAAACCCCTTCCTGCTTCTTCCAGGGGAGCTGCATTGCTTGGATGCTGGAGCAGCAGAGCCATTTCTAGACTTTGGTGCCCTTTTTGCAGCACGTCCTCCCAGCAGGCAGAGGTTGTGCCATGCCACCATGTGGAAGGCACAGGGCCACAGCTGCAACACTGTGCCCCTCTTTTGCCACCGGTCAGGAAACCTGCATCTGCCCATTTGTTGTCGCTGTCACCCTTCCTTTCTTGTCACCTCCTTCCATCTGCAAACGATGTGTTTTTGTCCACTTTCCATAGCAGGATAATCTAATAGCTAGATAGCGTGAGGCAGGAGTTGGCTCTACTGTGACTTGTTCATGCAGCAATTAGCACAGTGAGGCCTCAGATTAGTGTAACAACTGCTGTCTTGGTGAAAACCAGATGCTTTGCGGTGGATCTCCAGAATTAAAAGCACAGCCTCTGTGTTAAACACGGTAGCTGTCAGGCTTGCATCCTTGTCACAGGGAGGGGCAGTGCAGCGGAGTGATGGGCTGCATTCCTGCGGCACACAATAGCAGTGGCACCTAAGGAGCTGCTACAAGGGGCCAAGGAGGGAAGGGACAAGTACTGCAAATTTATTTATCTGCAGTGTGGGAAAAGTGTGGTTCTTGCACTTTCACCCCTGAGCATTTATATATAGGCTATACCAAACTTGCCTCTATCTAATTTGGTTAGGATCTTTGTGATTCTCAAGTTACTTTCCTTTACATTCATCTGATTTTCAAATCAACTGCAAGATTCAGGATGTGATAGGGAAGGATCTTAAACATTCACAATGAGCACAGCTTTCCAACTTTCAGCAAGCTAGAAATACGTATTTAAGACAAAACATGGAAGTCCTACAAATTATCAGTGAATGCCCATGTTCTCTTTTTCAGGAAGTACGCTTTGGCTTGCACATCCCTCTCAGTACAGAGTTCCCCAGCAGTCTTGCTGGACGGTTTGAAAGTGATTGCTGTGGTAACGCCACTTCCCACAGCCAAAAAGGCTTCAGGCAGCTTGTCTTGGTATTGCCTTTGTGCTCGGTGCTCTTAACAATTACAGTCCAAGTCCCTAATTATCCTGCTTCACAACAACTTTCCTTCTCTCCTGCTGGAGTGCTTGAAAGGGTGCAGTAAGTAGACTAAAGCAAGGATTTATATCTCTCAGACTTGTTCAAAATGAAGTCCTGACGACAAACTAAAATGCATTACAAAAGAAAAATGTTTTGATTTGGTTTCCTGCTGCTACATCCTCCTGTTTAAGACTAGCGTACACACATGCACGCACACGCTCTTCCTTTAAATCTCTGATGGGAATATGATGCCAATTAAGAACGTAATCCTTGAACTATGAGAACCAAAAAGGGTTTGGCTAAGTGGGAGCAAGACAAAGTGGTTGGTTTTGTTTTCTGAGTTCCTCTTGGGGTCCGGTTTTCAGGTATTGAGCATCCCAAACTGTATGGAGGTCAAACTGTAGCTACTTGATGTTTCTGAATGTCAGGTGTTAGTTATTTTGCTGCATCCTACGCCTAATACTGCTGTTCTGCCTGTGTTATGGCAGTGAATGTCTTGCAGTGAGTCTGACAAATGTCCATTTGTCCCAGGATTGTAAAGTTCCATAAGGAAAGCTGTGAAGGTGAGGCGATACAAAGTTTGTGATCTTTAGCTCAGAGGCAGCAGTGGGTTGCAGTATGCCCCTCTCAGTGCTATGTCGCCCTGTTTCAAGGGCTGACATTGGATGCTTTCTTAATTTAGATTTGAAACTGTTGTAATTGCTTTGCAGGTGAATTCAAGGACTTGCAGTATTAATAGATAATAATAAAACAAACAAACCGCTACACTAAAGCAGCTCTTAGAACTGAGGAAAATGCTTCTGTGTGTTACAGACCTTGATGTCCCCTCACATTTAAATGATTGTAGCAGAACACAGATTTGGGTTTTGGGATCTACTGGAGATATCCTTGTAGAGAGAAACAGGAACCTTTGGTTAGCATGGGATTGTACTGTTTACATAAGTAATGTCTAGTATTATGACAAAAAAAATGTTAGTATTTGTTAGAAAAAATCCTGCTTGTCTTTACATTATTAGGAAGGCATATGTCTGTGTTAGGGAAGCCAAATGACTATTAAACGCTGCTTTTGTTGTTGATGGAAATTCCATGTTCAGTTGTGATGTGTCAAATATGAATGTAAAAGATCTGCCATTCCACAATAGCTGTCTACAGTATATGCCGATGACAGTGGAGCCAAATTAATCTGCTGTGTGTCGGTCAATATTTGCAATTGTTTAGAGAGTTTCCTTGATGGACGTTTATATAGATAGTGGTTCATTGTCCCTTAAGTGGATGTCACCTCCTGAGATGCATATTCTCCCAGGGGGAAAAAACAATCATGGCAAACCTATCATCACTCCATAGAGTGAGGGACATTCATTTTCTTTTTGTTTCATTGCGAATATCTATTTGGTGTGCCCGACACTGATACCCACCCCCCCTCCCCTTTCTGTAACGTACAATTGCAGTTGTCTAGTTTGTGCTGTTTCTTAGCAGAGTTTGGGATAGTTGCATTTCACACATCAAGTCCTTCATACAAGGCAGAAAGATATATAGGTATATAAGCGGTTGGTGTGGGGGTTTTTTTTGTGCACAGTTATCAGAAATTGAAAAAAAAAGAGAATTTTTCCCTGTGAAATACAAAGTCAAACTTTAAAATCAAGACTATACAGTTAAAATGGTAAGATACTAAACATTGCTGTGAAATTCAAGAACTTATATGGAATTGGACTAATTAACAATTTTAGTTCACAGTTCAGAGATGGTATGAAAGGACTGCCAGTATGTTCAGCCCATCCTTAGCAGCTTCTCTGTCTTCTCAGGCCTTCTGCCAAACCCGTCTATAGTGCTGATGAGCCGTCTGTGCTTTTTCTCTTCTGTAAACCAGACATCTGTAAACCTGGGCTATTCGGTATTGACACCTTTTACATAGCATGGCAATAGGTGATATATTTTTGTATGTGAGCATTTATTTAGGAAGAAACAATGTTTGGTTAACAGTGTCTCACTGTACACTTGAGCAAATTTATCTTTACTCTGCTTCACTGGATTAGTGATAGGTTTAACCCTACGCTTGTGAATTACTGTGCTTCACGTAGAATAAGTAGTGGCTTCTCAAAATGTGCCTTTGAAAACTCATCCAAATAAATGTCTTTGTTCCTCAATACCTTAGTGAGACAAACGTTTGCTTTTGGCTGTTCAGGTCTTCCATTTTTAAAATTAGTTGTGTTAGGAAACCTCTCAAAGGAACTGTCATCTACACAAGTAGGTTTTATTTATAGGAGAGTGGAGCTGGTTCTCCTGCAGGAAGGACATATTTCTTCTGTCAGAAACAAAGAATTAAGCAAACTAAACCAAGGAAAAGGTCTGTTTTGTCTGTGCTTACTAATTAAAGAAGAATTGAAAAGCAAAAGATAGGGGAAGAGAGATCAGAGTTTGATTTGCTGTTTGGCTTCAGTTTGTAACTGTTTTTCTGGCTCCTTGTTAGGAAATCCTCTTCCTGTGCCCCTAATGTCACAGGAGAGCAAGGGGAGAAATCTTGGGGTCACAGGTGTCCGTGGAAATGGTATTAACTTCAACCAGCAATGAGGGAGTTAGGTACAGTGCTCAAGAGAGGGACTGATCTTATGTTAGCTCAGGAAAACTACAGGAAGGGAAGAACTGTTATGGCAGTGGGATGCTTGAAAAAAGTGCCCTGAAACCATCTTTTTCCTTCTGTGTTGCGAATGGCTCAAGCTTTAGGAGAATGAATTGTGTCTTGACAAGCTTGCCTGTCAGTCTGTGACACCAGTAACATCCAGCCTTAAGGCAGCCGGTTCTCATCCACGTGTGCTTGGCGTGCTGGGCTGCGGGCCCTCCTTGGCAGCTTTGAGGCACAATACATGGACAAGGCTCTTGGGAAACAGGATTTGGTTGTTATTTGTGCTTGCCTGACTCTGTGTAATGCATTATAGATTCGTGAGTCGCTTCTTTTGCTCTAGATTGTCCCTCCCACTCAATCTCCAGAACTTCCAGATACCTGAAGATTTCATAAATAGGCTGCACGAGGGAAAAATACATTGTTTGAACTGTCCTGTTGGTAGGAGATTTAGTTCAAAGGTGCGTGTTTTCTGTGCCAGAGGCATGATTTCTGCATGTCAGTGACTTGTGATGCTTGGGTTTCTTTTGCAGTGATTTTACTTACGTTTAATAACTGAACAGTCCTTTGAAGAAAAAAAAATTAGAGTTAACAGTTTCTTTGTGTGTACGTATCTATGAAATTTGTTTAAAGCTAGTCAGGAGACAATTTTTAACAAAACTTAAAACAAAGCAAAATGTATTTGGGGCTTGATTTATATACAGAAGCCTCTGGTGCACAACAGAAAGTGGCAGAGTAAATAGACAAAAATGAGACTGGTTGATGAATAATTATAGCAGTATTTGAAAGAAGAGTAGTTTACAAATAAGTACTGTGTTGTGCACACAGGACTAGGGTATTCTGCAGTGCTCCCATGGTGTTTGTGCTCTCTCATAACATTTGTGCTTGGCCACATGGGGCTGTCAGTATCTTAAGTGTTGGGACCACTAATGCTTCTCAGCACCCTTACAAGTGGAGGACGTGCCATCCTGCATGACAGCTGAGGGAGAGCAGAATATCTTATTCAAGGTTGCTTGGCAAGTCCAGCTGTTGAATTCCTGTGGCAAAAGCACTGGAGTTAATCTCCTGTTGCAGTGCTGGTGTATTCCTCAGTATGCCAACTCCTAGACAATTCCTAGATAACAGAATAACTTTGCAGATTTTCAGACTTTGGAGGGTGACATGGCACATCTAGAATGACCCCTGCAGAGGGTGTTTATTCAAGTTCACAGTGGCAGGTCGGGCTAGAGGAGGAATCAGTCTGCAACATGCAGCTGTAGGACTCTCTGTAGTGAGGTTAATAGCTTCGGTCCCTGAATGCCTATTTCCTGAATCCACTCTCAGCTCATCTGCAAAAAATAGTGTCGCCACTGCCATACTGGATTGTCCTGACCAGTGCTGCAGTTACTGACATCGCAGACTATATACAGACTATATACAGGCTCCATGGGCTTTACTTCAGAAACCCCTCTTCTACAGCGGGTAAAATTTTACCATTTTTACAACAGTGACAGTTGAACAAAAGTCATATTAAAATACTTTATAAACTACAGTAGTAACTTTTTTCTCTTGCTATTACTGTTTTGTTGAACTCCCTATTAACAGTGAGAAATTCACGTTACATGTTGGTGCATGACTCATCCTAGGATGTACTATCTGTTGGGTGGTGGCCTTGGATGAGGCAGAGAGGTATCTCGTAAGTGGCTTTTATCAATAAATTAACTCAAAGGTAATATTCCTACACTTCACCAGTGCTCTTTTGTTTGTTTGTTCCGTTTCCTCTCCACCTCTAATATTAAAGGATATGCCAATGACAAATAATTTTGGGCAATACTATGTTTCTTGTATTGCTTGGATGTCAATAATATTTCTCTGCAATGCAGCCTCAGGGATTGTCATATCCCCCACCCAGTGGCTTGCAAGGAATGCATTGGATAATGACAAACTGCAGTGCACTGTGCTCAGAGAGCTAATGAGGTGCTTTGTTCTTCAGCACCAGTACATATTTCATCTGCACCTTTCATGTACAGAAGTGGAGTTTTAACTGACATTATATGTATCTAAAAGGAAGTGAATTTTTGATGTGAATGTAGGTACTAATATCTTAACCATAATGATTTCATTATGTCCTCGAAACTCAGCATCATTGTCCTTGTGGGAAATGGATGTTTTGAATATAAGGTAGGAAATTACCAAAGGGGATTGAGGATGCCCTTCTGAAAGGGTGTCAGAAAGATGCTGGAACTTGTTAGAAGGAGCAAGGGTATGATACATGCTTAGATGTGGCTTTGCAAGCCTTTCCTTGACACTAAGCATCTCTATTGAATGCTGGGGCTGCATTTCTACAAGGTGAATGTAACCATATGATAAATGTGCAGGAAATACATAATTTCAATCTTGTTTCTTTTATATATATGTAAAAAAAAATAATAATCTCATTGTGCTACTTAAAAGGCTGGTATTTTCAGACCACAACTCTGGGTGGGAATGTATAAGGAAAATATGAATTTTGACTCTTAAGAAAATTACATGTCTCCTAATATTATTAAAGTGGATATCAGCTGCTGGAGAAGTTGAGCATTGCTACCTGTGTAAAAGGATGCTGTTCTGAGCTCTGTAAAATACGCTAACTTGCTTGAGTTGTCTCTTCTATTGTATAGACTCTTGCTGTATATTTGCTACTGTTGTGCCTGATATTGTGCAGTAGTAAATGAAGTGATATGGCTAATATCTGCCATGTGCTCTTACACTTCTCTCCCTGCAGGAGAACAGTGAATGCAGTGAAGTGGTTTATTTGGGATTTTTTTTTTTTTAACTGTCTGTATATACAGGCTTGCACATGTTGTTATGCACTTGTGCTGAGAGGTCAAGATGTAAGAAACAGTGTGGTTTGTGACATTTCACAATCCAGCTGATTCTCAAGATAACCTTTGTTTTCTGCCCAGGTCAGCCTATCACATAATACTGTTTTTGTCTGCAGAGTTTTTGAGTTCTGGAGCAATTCCAGGTAGTAGGTAGTGGCCTGATCTGAGGTTGTTTTGACAACGATCTGCAACCCCAAAGATAAATCTCAATAATGTAAAACTTTATTTCTTTGCATGTCTAAATCAAACTGCAGCTCTGCTTCCCTCCAGATTGATACAAATCTAATGGGTTTTTTTTGTTTGTGCTAGCATGCATCCTCATTGCCCCATCCGTTCCCCATGTGAGTTGCATGGTGGAAACGGAGGGTGCTGCCTGAAGTACAGATGCTCTGAAAGAAGAGTTGCTGGTTTTCTGCTACAACTGCAGGAAAAGTTTTAGTGTTTCTTCTTACCCCCTGCACTGTTAATCTCCTCCTCCCCCTCTGTTGCACTGCCATAGACAGCTTGCTCTTACGAAAAACTAACTTGAATGCAGTGTTAATAAGGTGGAGTAGTGCTTGGATGTGAGGAGATGGGATAAAGGATGGAGACTAGGGGGCCTTCTGGTAAATATCTGCACTGAAACTGAGCTGCAAAATTTGTTAGTTGCTTGAAAAATATCTTCTGTGTCTGTTTGCTGCTGTCTGCCTGTATTACCAAGATCTGCCTTTGGAAATCAGTGCTAATGCTTTCGGAGCAGTATTTCAAGGTGTTCTAGAATCCATGTGCGGGCTATGATTTTGCTTCAGCTATGTTGCAGACACATTAGTGCAGATTAAATGGAAGAAGATAAAAGGCAAGTTGATGCAATCATATTTGCAGAACAATAGAAGTGAGGGTGATCAAAGGCAAGCGTACAGCTGGGTCACTTTGCTGGAGTACTCCTGATACATAGCTCTCTTCACTTGAGCTGCTCTTAGCAGTTTTCCAGGCTCTTTGCAGCAGGAGTTGGAAGCATGCCCAAGGAAGGTGTTTTGCCATTAGTTAGTTTTTATTTACTGCTCGACAGCTGGGAACCAAAGAGTAGAGCCTGTTCTTTGATAAGTGGTTGACTTATTACACACCTCTTTAAAGTCCTTTCTTCAGCAGGAGTTATGCTTGCTAGTGCTGAGGTCTGAGGTATTGAATGCCTTTTTGGTATGTGACAGATCTTTTGAGGCTACTAAAGTTGGAAGCACCATCAAACTTCCAAATTGTTTGTAGAGAGGGTATAACAGCTCATTACAGAAAATAAGAAAGTTAGGGAATAACAGTGAAATGTCGAAGAGCTGCATTTGCTCCTTGTTGAACAAATGGTGTTACACTGCAGCACCTCAGTTAAGAAGGGGGATCATTACCCTAATGTGTAGAATACTTTGAGGCTGACAGCTGAAGGGAACTGTGGAAGTGTTTGGATTAATTACTGTTTTCTGCTGTATTTGGTATTACTGGTATGGCTACCACTGCTATAATCTGGCATAGGTTCATTTACATAATTAAACAATTCTATTGTCAATAGAGATTTGAATTGCAGCTTAAACATGCTGGTATGTTGAGGCAATGTAGAAACTCTCCTGTGACTTGCTGTGGCACAAACCCATTGCTGTCCTGGATTTTAGTGAGGATTACTTAGCAAAATGACGTGCTAAATTTGAACAGTTGATCTCTTTGTTTTTTTGAGAAGCATGTCATCTGAAAGTTTGGATGTACATACACTTGGATGTTTTCATAACAGCTAAAATTAGTCTGGCTTAGTGATGTGTTCCTATAGTCAAGACCAGACCAGCAGGTGTAGAACAGACATCGGTAAAAATGCTTGAAGGATGAAGTGCCAAATGTTACAACTTGAGAGAGAGGCTCAAGAGAGACCTTGGGGCTAAGAAGGAGCTCACTGTTTATTCAGATGTTTCCTGACAGAAACTGTGGAAGTCAGTAGCTTTTGTGAGAAGGATTGATGGGCAAAGGTGAAATGGTGCTGGTGAAAGCTGAACTACTGCTTGATTTATGGCAGCCACCCGCAGCACACTGAGCACTAAGGGCTGCTGAGGTATCACACTGCTGATGTTTGCTATGGAAAGGGTGGATGGTCTGGTTTTGATCAGACATCTTCTAGGTTTTCTAAATATGACCCGCAGTGCTGCCATCTTGCTCTGTCCAGGGAGACAGTTTGCTCCAGGAGAAATTTTGTATTGTTTTCACTCAATATGCTGATGTTCAAAGGGAGAAAAATGACCCCTCTTCTCATCCAAATTATGTATTTTGTAGTAGATAGGTTTTGTGACAGTTTGAGAATGGGGGCTCTTCCTTGATCTTGTTTTTTATTATTCTTCTCCCTAGCTGTTTTGTATGTTTAGAGGTGTTCATTAATCATGGCAGCGTTGTCATTTTGGATGGGTTTTGTGAGGCATCCAGCATGTTAGTGCCTGTGAGCTGGCTGCCTCCTGCTCCAGCCAGCCACAGGATCACACCAGTCTGGCACAGGAATAAATAGCTTTACCTTCCCCCATCTTACAAATCTGCTGAGTGGGTCAGTCTGACTTCTTTCTTTCCTTGGCTTCCTTCCTTCCAGCTTTCACTCTGCCATGCCTTTGAAATACACAAGAAATGGTACAATACTAGTTCTACAGAACAAAAGAATAGAAGTGAAATGACTTGTCCATGTTCAGGAAGTAAGAAAAGAGACAGAAAACAAGCTCCTTAATTCCCAGGGCCTGTCTGGTAGAGCCAGCACAATCCCCTAACCTGAAAGCTCCTCTCTCTTGCCTCTTACCAGTTATTTCCCATACTCATTTAAGAAAGTTTCAGGATTGTGTGCTTCCTTCTGCAGTGCTGGATCTCAGTTTTCTCCTGTAGTAACCAAAGTGGTTTGAGATTCCCGGGTCCTTTTCGCTGTAACTGTCTTTTTTCTTTGTTTAGCTACAATTTAAATACCAGCCAAACTGTGTCAGTATTGTTACTTGCCATGACTTCTTCTGCTACCCTCAGCTACTTTGTTATGTAGGCTGATAGGGGTACTTGAGAGCAAAATCTAATAATGCAATTTCCGTTCTCAGTATATCTCATTCCTGCTCTTAACCTGTTCATCTCCTCAACAGCAGTATCTGGGAAGCCATGCTTCCAGTTTAAGATTAAAGACACTTCAGAGATTACTTCTATAGCACTGGAAGATAACAAAAGAACTTTTGTCGCACAGGTTGCCAAAAGTCTATTTAGAAAATATGCAAATACCCATTTGCAAAAGAAACTCAATGTGGACAGAAGTGATGGAGAAGAAGAAGGAAAAAGCCCTGGACTTAATTGTCGCTGAGACTGACTTCCAGAGCTGAGTGATCATTGGTGTTGTGGAAGGGTTATTTGAAGGTGTACGGTTTTTTGTGTTTTTTTTTTTTTTTTTTGATCAGTGATCTCTAGAAGAGTAACTGCATCAGTTCTGTCAAAGTAGGTGTGGACTAGATTCACCAAATGTAGAACTTCAGTCTGTATGTGCACTGTTTCCACAGTTGCATACGTTTTGCATGCGAGGTGCCTGACGCATCCCTGTCTCAAGTCAAATTAAATGCTACAACATATCATAATTGGGGCATGGAGCAGTTGAGATTAACAGGCTGGAGCACAGCTACCATAACATCAGAGCATGTCACTCTATAGCTTTGGGTACCTATTTTCTGCTCAGAGTGCCTGATCAACCCTGGGTCTGTGCTGATACACAAGTGGGTCTCCAAATGTTGCAGTACAGCATTTTCCAGCCACTCTTTTTGGCAATTTCTAGTTGTCTGAACTTGTTTATGAATTTTTACACTTGAATGTTGGTTACACAATGGGGTAGTACACTTATTTTATTCATTTTTGTTCAGTAGTTCGGATTTTTTTAATTTTTGACTCGGTTAAATGTTCTCTTCTGCTTCAGAGTGTACTTGTATGAATGTGTGTACCTTTTTAATGCATAAAAATGGCTTCATAGTTAAACGTATTCCTTTTGTGCCAGTCTACTACACGTGTCTTCCTTAGTGGTTCTTGTTCTGAGGGCAGGAAAGAAAGGGATGAATGAAATCTCCATTTTATACTCAGTTAGTTATCCGAATCCACTTTGCTTTGTCTAACAGCTTCAGGTTTTTCACTAGCAAGATCCCTCAATCATAATTTGATCTTTAGAGGTGATTTCTACGGACTGCTTTACAGGCAACTTTTGCATGTCGTTTAAGAGATTTCAATCAATTTTAACTGACATTTGTAATCTGGGGAAGAAAATTGTGCAACTGAAGAGCTCTCTTATACTTCTATGGTATAAATATGACATCGCTCCTTTCAGTGTTTGTGGTGTGTTGGTTTTTTTGAGTGTTTTTGTTTTGTGCTTTTTGTAAATCTTCTGGTGAAGTTTAGCAGAAGCAGTATAAACAAGGTTTCTAGGTAATGCAGTTAAGGTCAGTGTTTTACTGCAGTGATTAAGACAGTGCTCTATCATGTCTGACTGTATCGTTCACCGAATTTCTTTCATTCCCAGATGTGAATTCTTATCATATTCTTTGCCTCTTCCACCCGCTGCAATTAGCTCAGCTAAAGTAAAGATAAAGTTTCTAGAATCAACCATATTCTGTTTCATGATTGTTCTAAAGCAAAATCAGAGTCTCTTTCATTGCATGTTTGGGGCACCTCAAATAAATAGCAGGTCAAATTACTAATCTATTAGCTCTTTGTCTGCCATGGTATGTGCAGTTAGTCATGAAATATTCATGCAATTCAGAAAAAAGCTGGGGGGGGGGGGAGCTCCTGAAATGAAACCACAGTATCATAAGGTCAATCAGCTTGCTGCTCTTAGATTCAAGCGCAGGTCAAGCCTTTCATCCTAGAAACTTTGCCCGAGAATTATTTACTTTCAGCTGTCAAGCTTGTTAAATGATTACCTAAGTCAATAGTGTGCATTTTCTTTATTCACTGGAAGATTTTTATAAATGACTTTTTTTCCTAAAGGATTACGTTTTTACAGTACATGGTTCTCTATATGTAAGCTTTTCACAGAAGTCCTAATCCAGCTTCAAATTAAATCAATTGGCAACTCCTGTTGACTTCAGTCAGAACAGCATAGTGCCTGTCTGTCTTCGTGTATTTGAAGGAAGTCCATTCAGCAGTAGAAAGCACATTCAATGGCACATAGTTTTAAGATTAGTGGGTTTAAAAGAATATAAAGTTGCATATGCGCATAAATACAAAACTAGATGTACTCTGGTTGGGGTTCCTACCCCATCTCTTCATCCGGCCCTGAAGAATGAACAAATGCATGATAAAAGCGAAGCGGATAAAATTTTTATTTTAAATACAAAGAAAAATAAGAACCTCTGTTAAACCTATGCTACTATTGTGTTCAGTATGATCATAGCAGAAGAGTACCTTCTTCTATGTGCAAGTGACATACACATTTTTTCTGTTCTTGTGCTTCCTCATCAGTGAAAAATGTTTAAGGGAAGAAGGTTTCAGTTTGAGGGTCATTTTTTTCTTCTTTAAATAAATGTATGTCTTGGGGAAGGTGAGAAGAATCCAGCTTGTAATCTGGAGCAAAAGGTGACAAGGTTGGCTCCAAGACTGGTTGAAGGAAATTAATTTCATGCATTCAGGCTGATGCTTGTAGAAGCTTGCATCTTTTTCCATTATGTCAGGTGAACAAAGTGTTGCCTGTCATCTTTATTTCAGCACCTCATTTATTTTGACTAATCTGGTTCAAAGTTTTGGAAATTTTGCAGATTAACACCAGAGACCCTGATTTTGTATTTATTGGCCAGTATGTTGTACTCTGAGGATGCACACTGCAGTATCTTGTAGCACTTGCAGGTGCCTAAACACATCTGGTTTTTTGAACACAGTCCAAGACAGGAATGACTTTTTAATTCAGACTGGAGAGTCAGACTAATGAGAAACATTGACTGGGGATACATAAAATTGTGGAGTCATAGGGATGTTGGCTGGAAAGGGCATGTAGTCCAGCATACCTCCTGAGGCAGAACGATTGCCATCGGGCCAGCTCTAACTTTGCCTAGTTGCATCCTGAAAACCTCCAAGGATGAGGCGGCTTCCAGGCTCTGCAGGCTGACCCCCTGCTGGAGACTTTTCTTCCCCCCCCCCCCCCCCCCCCCAAATATCCAGCCTGAATCTCCCAAGCCTCAATTTCCAGTTGCAGTTTGTTTTTTTGTCCCATGTTACACTGTTTGTTACTACGGGAGTTTAGCTCCATCATCTTCATAACTGCCCTTGAAATAGCTGTAGTCTGCTGTTGGAACCTCCTATTGCCTCTAGCTAAACCTAGACCAAACACTGAGAAAGGACAAAATATTTTGTAGGCAGATTTTACTGTAGTAGAAAATACAACCTGTGGCACATGCTTCATACATACCTGACCAGTGGCTGCTGAAGCTGTTAAATCATGGTAGAATAGAAGCGTGATCTATAAAGCATGAAATTTCCACTGGCTACCAGCCAGTGTTTTTCTTGAACAATTTAATGCTCCACCCTGTAGCAGGATACCCTGCCTAGCAGCAGGGTCAGGAAGTGATACATGGATTTGTTTTTTGAGTAAGAGCCTACACTGGCATAAAAAAAAAAAAAGCATCTAAATCCAACAGCCTTTGTGCATCTTCCAGCGGAACCGACACATTCCCATAACCTGTTCCTTTTTAGTTAATGGTATGTGCAGTCCTTTGGTGTAACATGCTACCATTAGAGACAGAGGAGTCATGGGGAGGTAGAGCTGCTGTTGGGTCCAACTGCAGTGTGTTATTTCTAAAAACTCATGTAGAGTTAAACACCTTAACATTCCCCATTTCCAGATAGTACCTGCAGTGTTGTTACTGTGATGTTTCTGGCAAAGTATAAAGTAGTTCAATAAAGTTTCCGAGACCAGCTAAAAAAATTTGCTGCATGACATATATCAAATCACCAGACCAGTGGGAATTTTTTGGCCTACTGTAAATACAATGAAGACTCAGGTATTCTGATGTGTTAAATTAATCTCAAATTACTGAATTGTAGTAAAATGCTAAAGTGAGCCCATCTGCAATATGTGCTGCTCTTAGGAAGCTGATGCTGGTTGAAGAAAGATTTTCTGGGATACTTATATACTGGGTTTTTTTTATGGAAGGGGAAGTGTCCATTTCTTGTATCATCCCATTGACTATGCCTTGCAGTAAAGCATTTGTGTTTTTTGTAATACGGAAGTTAGGATTTTTAATGGGAAGTACCCTTTTAGTTGCCAGGATGTGGAAAAAAATACATGGTACACTTTGAAAAGATGATTTCATATGTAGTTATACAATCAGGATTTCCTTCAAGGAAAAACAGTTTAGGAGATTGTTAAAAGAGCCTGTTCTGTGTCCGTGTTGACTCATAAACTGAGGTGCCATTGACTTTCCAAGCGCTGTGCATGCTGTTTCTCTGCACAGTGTTCTGCCATGACCATGGAGTAAAGATCAGGTGCTCTGCAGCTCTTTGAGATTGAAATGCCAAAAGCTGTTCTCAGTTGCACACGCTACTGGATAATGTCTCCAGATATTCCTGCCACTGGGGAGGTCGTGGGGACCTGCACAGCAGCCCCTGTGGGAGCCTGTGATGCTCATCTCATTGCAGTGTGGGATGCGCCCTCCCTTGGTGCTGCTGGTGGTACACTGAGCCCCAGGCCCTTGTGCGCTCTGCTGCACAGGGCTGGATAGATGCCTGTAGTAAAAGATTGCAGATCAAAAAACTAATTAAGCGGTTATGTCACACAGTGAACTCTAAAACAAGGATTGGTTTAGATATTTTCTGACAAGCATATCCCGCAAAGCTAAAATGAGGCACAGACTTCTTTCTTGTGCAAGCTTTTATTCCACCTATACAGGAGGGCATCTCCACTTGAAACACAAAGTCAGTCAAAATCATCTGGAGATATGCTGCTGTGGGATGCAGACTCCGAACTCCTGTCAGAGGCACTGGGAGAATTGCTGGTGCACCTGTGTAGAAAATTTCTGCCTTATTACCATAAAGAAATAGAAACCCACTGTGCATTGTCAGGGATTTGTGTGTTAATTATCACATTTTTCAGTTGAATCTGGTCCGTGGTGACATATCTGTAAGGAAGTATTAAACTAGATGAGGAGAAGAACACAGCTGATTGATGATTGTCATGATTCTTCTCATTTGCAGTTGGAATCTGGAAAGGGCACTAACTTACACACTGGTAGAAAATTTATTTAATACTCCTATATTTCCCTTCCTTGTCCTAGATGATTTTTGTCTGTGTGTCTGCTTTTTTAAGAGGTGAGAATAATAAAATGTTAAACTTGGGAATATAAAGATCTATATTTTTGATGTTATTACAGAATATTTAGAAATCAGTCTTTGACCTCTTCTGTATTGTTCCAAAGGTCAGGTCTAAAATCAAAGCTCTACACTGGGCATGAGACATAAGAGTTCCTTTCCCAGCTTTTCTACTGATCTGCAGATTTCTGATATTGCTGAGGATCTTTCCAGTTTTGCCATCTCTAAAGTAACAATAATGATACTGATTTCCTTGGCAAGGTGTTTTGACAATAATGAATGTAAAGAGTTATTAAGAACTGGGTTTTATTTTCAGAGAAACGTTGCATTCAAATGATTTGTATTTGTCACAGAATTAACATATTTTATTTGTAAATCTTGCAAATTTTCTTTCTCCTCTGATGGAATAATTTTCATCGACAGTTTTCAAAAGTTGTTTTATTTCAGTCATGAGAATGCTTTCTTTTTTTTGATGTGCTCCCAGTGGATTCTAGTCAGTACATGTTTTGCTGTACTTAGGCTTTTATTTAAGGAATAACAATGGAGACAGCAGGTGTGGTGATTGATTCTGGAGATTGATTGACTAGTTAAGTGCTGATGTCTATAGGAGGAGTTAAAACCATTTTTATGAAATTGAAAATGAAAGAAAATTATAAGGGGGTGGATTTTTGTTTAGTGATTGAGACAGCTTTTGCTGTGTATTGTTAGAAAATGAATTTCCTGCACAGTAGCAATTAGATTTCTTGAATTATATTATCATTCTATTCAGTTTCGTATTATAGTTGTCACTTACATAATGAGCCTTTTGTAAGCAGCTCTGATATACTAAATCTTGCTATTTCACACTGGGAACATGAAAGAAATAAGTATCTACATCTGGATTTCCCTGCATGTCCGATAGTCTGCACAGTAGGTTTTCATATCCCAATGACGGAACCGGCATGATCTCTAAATGGTAGAAGATGTCCTTTCTGCTAACTACCGGTGAGCAATGCCAAATCTCAGGAGGCACGTTTTCGGTTTCGCTGCTTTGTTTCTACTTAGAAATTCCCACATCCACACTGACTCTTACTGGGGAAATACCACTAGTTTTATGATTTTATTTGCTCAGCTATGTTTGTGCATTAGTTTTAATTTTTTATGTAGGTTGTACACAAAATATAAAACTGTGCTTTTCTAGCATGAAGACGTATAGTCAGAATAGGAAAAAAGGGCCATGAGAAGGGATATTACAAGGTAAATGATAGAGGTGGTTTAGCAAGTATCTAGTTAGTGCTGTGCTAGCTGTGCCTTCTTGTAAAAACATGTTTAACTACCTTTCCTTTACGGGAGGCCTCAGATTTGTTGCAGTCAGGAGTTTTGTAGCCTCTCATCCATGTCATGCCAGCAAAGGGAAATAGGTCAGTTCCCAAGGAGCTAGAGGGAAGAGGAACTGGTGTGGGCAGGTTGCCCAAAGGTTTCGGCTCAAAGCCGGATGGGGTTGTGTGCTGTTACACACATGGGTTTCCAGGATGGCTGGGATCATGGAACTGAAACTACATTAGCAGGAATGGAAATGTCTTGGAAAGTGCTTTCCTAGAACAGAGCATGTTCAGTGCAGATGAAAAATGCCAGTATCACTCGGAAAATTGTGAAGAACAAGTCCATTTAATTTTGACCTATAGAGAGGACCAACCCAACTCCAGTAGCACTCATAAATTGTAGAGGAGTAATCAAACTGACAGTAAAATGATCACCAGTTCCATCTTCCAGACTTAAAAAAACCCAACCAAACAACCAAAAAATTCCTTACAAATGTCAAAACAAATTTGTGGTCTTTTTGCAATGTAGTAGTTTGAGGGAAGGCCATAAGAGGAATGAAAATGAAGGTAAGGATGTACCCTATGTGAATTGAATTAAAACACCTTCAGCAAGATATGCATATCCCCAGTCAGATTTAAAACATTGAGATGTGTGTTTGTACTTATTTGTAAATTAAGCGAGCTATATATGTTACTATTTCTGTCTGCTTCAGTGAAAAACCAGCATATTGTAGGATGTGCACATTTAGGATTTAGACCATTTCTGAGCTTCTTCTCTTCAAATAAGCAAACTAGTTGTCTTGTTAGTTTTTTGCCAATGTGCCATGCTTGCATGTCAGAGCATCTGAAATGCTGGGTTCCTGACAACAGCTCACTTCCCAGCCAGCTCCAATTTAGGCAGGACTCTGGTGTGTTTCCTGTTACAGCAATGCCTGGTTATTTCCTTTTTGTGCTTATTAGGTCTTGCATGTTTAATGAAAATATGCTCATTAGAGACTCCAAAATGTACACCAGTCTTAATCTGTTATTGTTTCAGATGATCTATGGACATCCTCTTTGGTTTGTACCCAAATAAAATTGTGCCCATTTCTGTGCCCTCTGTGCAGGGAGGGAATCCTTTTGCTATTCTTAGTCATGATGACATGAGAGCACTCAAGAGACTGCTGTGTCCCCCCTCTGTGACAGGGGATCTGTGGGGGAAAACAGGGGTGAGGACACCTGATGAATGAGGGCACTTTGCTGCCTGGCAAATTCCATGGGGGTGTCTCCTCCCTGTTGGTGTGGTGGGAAGCTGGAGGAGCACCTAAACCTCTGAAGGAGAGCCATGGCTGCGAGCTGAAGGAGCTATGCATGGCCGCTGGCATGTGCCCTGGCAGGCAAGGCTGGTTTGTCGGGGGAGACACCTTTCCCTCAGCCTGTGTCAGGGGTCTGGTGGTGCTTTGCAGACATCTGCTTCAGCCACCTGCTTGCCCTCCACAAGCTTAGCCTGGTTGGTTGCCTTCTCGTGCACCACCCAGATGGCTGGTGCTTGGAGGTAAAGATGATGGATGGGTTCAGATGCAGCATGAGGGTTTTCGGGAAAATTAGGCGTTTGGTTTGAGGCTTGGCTTGGACATGAACAGTGTTTGCACTTAAGGAAATGGGCTTGTTGGCTTCAAAGGCAGCTACTGGGTCACATTATCTGCAAAAGATTTTCTGCATTTGTATGAAAAGCAAGTGACCGCTTAGAAAGGGGGAAGTTGCAATGTTTAATAGAGAGAGGGCTAGTGTATAAATAAAAGGAGTAATTGAAAAGTCCACGGCTTCCTTGCCAAATCAAATCAGATTTTTTTCAGCCATTCTCTAAGAATTATTGGTAGATGTGCTATGTGTGATAGAGGGATGCTGTCCTCATGGGCATGACAACTAGTGACAAATCAAAACTAGAGCAAAATGTCCTTCCATAAATGTGGTGCAGATATGGTTTTCAAATCAAAGGGACATTTTGTTAAACCAGCTAGTCTGGGCTTCATGTTCCACAGTAACTCCTTGTTTAGCAACAAATGCTTTTTATGGTAAAATCATTGCTTCATTCATGACTCCTATCCTTACATGAATAAACCCTTTCCATTTCACCTTCTTGCTTTGCAGAAAAAATCACTTTGTTTTAGGCTTTTTAAATAAATGTGGTTTGAAAAGAGTGTTTAATTAAATAAGGACCTCTGTTGCTCAACTGTTAAATAAAGATCAAGCTCCATTTGGCTGCAAAAACTTTTCAGACATTGCTTAGCAAAACATACCTTATTTTTATAAAGGCATCTGGTATTTCTGGACACAACATTCTCTGCTAACTGTAACTGCCAGTTTCTTTAAGTGGTGTTTTTATTGTCTTTCAAGACTTGCTAAGCTGCTGCCTTGCCTTGATTTATGTTAGTGATGAAAACCAGTGGTTTGGAACAAGGTATAATCAGTCAGTTTTTCATGCATCCCATGACTAGCCATTGTCTATCTTAACTTACTTGCATCATGTTTCTGAAGCAGTTAGTCTCCCTGAAGCACTCTTTTTGAGCAGATGTTGCCTTTTAAATTTTATCCTCGTTACCAATTAATCCTTTTTCACTGTTCATTCAGTAGGTAACAATAGGGTACATGTTTCTCCCCCTCACAGTTTTGTATATGTATGTCCAAGAAAGGAAAAAGGACACACTTCAATTTTTAAATACATTGTTCTGCTTTAGCTTGTTTTAAACGGGGAGTAATCTCTTAAATTCTGCTCCTTGTGTGCAAGGAGGAATGAAAACAAAAATTAAAATCACTTATTCTGTAGGATGGTGCTTAGCGGCAGATCTTTGCAAGGAGAAAGGTATTTCTTCTGATAATAAGACTGGAGTGTCTTTTTTCCTTTGGTCATAAAAAAATGAACGCAATGATGAATCAGTGTTGCATAAATGAAATTATATGGTGGTAAGTAACATTAAGCAAATTATTTCAATGTTTTTTCTATATGCTTGTGAAAATTAGACTCTAGCTTAGGTCTTTTTTAATTTAGATGTTTATATTATTCATATCTGGAAAGTATAGAAGTCCCACAAGACTTGTGTGTTCATTTAGTTGCCTATAAATGAAACATTGCCAGCTCCTGGCATTTGGGGTATGTTACGCAGGCTTTCAAATCACAAGGTTGGCTTAAAAACTTGTACCTTTTAAGAGGCTTTTTTTTGGTCACAGCCCTCATAAAGCACCTCTTGAGAGATGTATACCAGATCAGTGCGTTGCTGCCTCTGTCCTATGCTCCCCAAGGCTGGTCTTGCTTGTTTTGCTATGTTTGAGGAGCAGCTTTTCAAAGGAGCTTTCTGAATTGCGCTCTGTGGGAGCAGATCTTCATGGTGTGGCTGCGTGTTACAAGATCGCCCAACACCCTTCCCCTTGCCTCTGTGCCTCCTTGTGCCCCTCCTCTCTCAGAAATCCTGCCATACCATGCAGCCTTCTGGAGACACGTGTTGGCTAAAGCACTTTGCAAATGTTTCATGCTGCATGCTAAATCTGTTTTCTCCAGTTGTTACAAGAAACCATGATAGATAGAAGTACTGTCATGCAATTCTCTATTTCAGTATCCTCAGCCGTCTTGAGCTTTCTTAGGGCTGAGGTCAGAGTCTGCTCCTATGACATGGATTCTTTTTTTTTCTGTGGGTACGATCTGAGTCATGAAGCAAGCCTGTGGACCTCACCTACTTTCTTGTTTAAGCTTCCTTTAAATTAGCCTATGACACAGACTAAATTTCCTGTGATAGTCGTGTGCCCAGCATGCTTATTAAATGGCTGAGGTACTTCATCAGGACACTGTCTGCTTAACTATCACTTATCTGGAATTCACACCAGAAAACTTGACTTGCCCTGGATGTCAGTGGGTTTACCAATTTAGCAGAAGATCTGTTTAAACTGACTGGCTAATCTTGGGGCACACTTGCATAAAGAGCTTCAGATGAGGTCAAGCCTGTATCATGCCTCTGTACACATCCACTACTCATGCATGCTGTGAATTAGGCATGACTTGCAGGTACTGTAATCTGAGTTTGCTTTTCTGACTTCTCGCTGGAAGTGCACAGAAGCATTTGTTTGGTATGACAGTGGAGAAATAGTTCGGGAAGCTGATGGGCTGCCAGCTGAGCCCAGGGAGGTGGGACTGCACATACTCGGCACGCACCGTTTGGCATATTAGCAGGCACATTGAATAGCTGGGAAAGGAGAGCAAAATTACCCCAGGAAAAGTGCATCCCAGTGCTGTCTGGTACAATCTGGAGGAAGTTCTATTATGAACACTCTATGTTACAAGTTATTGGCTACAAAATCACACTTTAAAATGAGCTTAAAAATAAACTCATAGAAAATAAAAAGTATAAAGAACAACTTTAATGACCTTCCTAAAGACTTTGCTTTCTTCTATGTAATTCTCCTTTCTTTCTTCAAAGTTGCTGAAGTCCATGGGTTTGTTTTTGGGGTTTGGGGCTGTTCCACCACCCCCACCCACCCCTGGAATAGGTGAAAACTGCCTTCAAAATCTTTTCTTCTTTACTGAGGTATTTTATCTTGAGAGTATTTACAAACTCATGATCAGCAAATTGCCAGGGTTTTCAATCAAGGACAAAAACTCCCACCAGCTAGCCTTTTCTGATAAAGAACTTTATCTGTACTTTGGCTTTCTCTTTTCCTGCTTAGATGACTCTGACTCATGGCTCAGCTGAGTCATCTTCCAGCACAGCTGATTGCAAGCTTCATCTCGCATAGGACTCTAACCCTCTAAATCCCTTCACCAGACACTTCTTGACTTAGCAGGGCCAGGACTTGCTTTTGATACAAACTTCCAATTTCTTTCTCTGAAATTGCATTTTGCGTATGTTTTATCACTTGAAATTTCATTCAGAGTTAGAAGTCTATTTTAGTGTTTACACGAACATCAAAAAGCTGGCATTTTTTCATAGCTGAAGCTGGAAACCAAGCCAAGTAGAAAGATACCAACATATTTTCTCACCATTCCTGTCTGCTCGCCACTCCAGCTGCAGAAATCAAGGCATTTGTGGGGAGAGGCAAACAAAATCCAGAAATATTGTCCTGGATCTGGTCCTCTAGGAGAGTATAGCTGCTTTGTCATTAGTTTCATTAAAATTGTAGTGTCATTAATTGGTATTATAGGGAAAAAGATTTCATCAGTCAGTGGGCTAGGACATTACAGAGCTCTGTTAAGGCTGTCATCTTTGCCCTGCTCCACTAATGCTTAGTAAACTTTCAGGACCACATTAGGAAATACTGTCCAGCTAATCATGGGCCACAGAACTTGTTTGATGGTGAATTCAGCATAGCCTTGAGATAAATAGCAGGATATGCAGCACTTCACTCACAGCACAGCCTATTTCACAAACTGCTGAACAAGTTACTCCCATCTTTTCAGTAGACATGTGGTAAGTGGCCTTATTTTAAGATATTTAAAGATTTTAAATCAAAGAACAGTTGAAAGAATGATAATGAGTGACCTAAATCTTTGAACTGAAATATGAACAGGTTCTTTTGAAAGTCATACACACACACACTCATCTTTTCTTTTTCTTCTTTTTTTTTTTTCTTTTTTTTTTTTCCCTCCAAGGACTGGCTGGAGCAGAGGGAAAGCAGCACAACCTTGAGGAAAATTCTATGAACTCAGTCAAACTTTGGAGGACTATGTTTGCGGGTTTTTTTTATTATCTGAGCACTCAGAAAGATGAGAACTGTGACAAAGCTCAGATGTGGATCCAAACCCTCCCATAGTTTTGGACTAGTAAAATAGATACTGGACTGTCTGTGGTGTTGCTCTTAAGCTGAACATGCTACCTCCTTCACCTTTCTTCTACAAGCCACTGCAAGGTGTTTCTTTCACTGGCCTCAGTGCTTTAGGGAAGTAGGTATTGTACTAAAAAGGTTGTTAGCTTTAAAACAAACTCAGCAAAAATTTTGTGGAAGAAGACATAAATACATGCAGCAGTGGTGCCAAATTATGCCCAGATCGGGCTTCTCAGTCAGTCTGTCTGGCATATGTTTGCCAGCTATGGATTTCATTTGCGTTCTGCAACAAATGCCTTCATTTTAATACAGTACTGATGATCCAAGGCTGGCTGTTAACCTTAGGCCATCCCATTGATAACTGTGAGAAAGGAAAACCCACAGCTAGCTGAGAAGGAGAATCTTGTTAATGTACAAAGAAATGAGAGTTAGCTCTGAAAACTGCATACCTGAAATTTTCTAATGCAAGAGAGCCATAGATTTTATTTTCATCAAAATGTGTACCTCTGGGGAAAAACACATTCTCCTGAGCCTGGCTTTTCTGGCTGGCCACTACTTCAGGATTGTGGCAATTAAATGAGCATGAAGTGTATGCTGCTGGAGTGGCATTAAAACAGCTTTTCACAGAATAAGGATCAGGTGTATTTTTTTTTTTTTCTTTAACAGAAGATACTATTAGTTATAAGAAACCAAGGTCCTGATTCCTTAAAATCAATGGTAAGAATCTTGCTTGACTTTCAAGGGTATTAAGATGTTGCCTCTTGTTTGAGAATATCCCCAAGGAAAGACCAGTGCTTGACTATTTTTCTCTTCCTCTTCTGGTACTACAATTTGGCATGCATGTCATGGAAGATCTCCCCACAACTGAACCTCTTGTTTCTCACAGCAGTGCATCTTCCTTGAAACAAAGCTCTGGTCTTGGTTTGATGTCACTGTGAATTCTTGCTAATGGTATGTGCCAATATATACAACAGGATAGAAACACAATTTTGTAACATGACAGGATGAATTTTTTGTGGGTTCAATACCAGAGTCCTGTAGAATCAGCGTAGAAAAATGTACAACACTTTTAGTTTGAAACAGTTCTATAGAAATGTGTTTTCTGTTCCTCTGCTCCCCCAGAAATCCATCTGTCTTCTGCTGTTTTAGCCAGACTTCAACAGTTTTGTACTCTACTTAAAAAAAGGACATTTTTGGCCTTATGCTATTTGCGCTTCAACTATTTCAGGACATTGCCTTTACTTATGAAGCCTTCCCTTAGCCGCCTTATTCAAGTAACTTTTCTTGTAGAGCTCCTTGTTTCTGGATTTCAAACTTCAAGGTACGAGTATATGTGACAGTGGCAACTTGAATGGGGTTTACCGATACCTTAATTTGCTTTGAAATATTTTGAAACAGTGTGTTGACAGTCTTTACTATTGATACAATTAATAGGATCAAAGTTCTACATACAACTCATGTAATGGTGTTGTATCTATTAATTCTTGTTAGTTCCAGAGGGCAGAAATCTTGTTCTCTGTAACTGTTGGGTGGGTTGTTTTGTTTTGATTTTTTTCTTCTATTTGCAGTATAACCTCCCACTGAAAGATTGTGGAGTCTAAATGCTTTTGTAAAACAGAAGTTGGCTTTCGATTATAGAAAAAGTCAGAGTTTTTTCAGTTGCTGGAAGTAAAGGATGGTTTAATTATTCATCAAGACAGTTGTTTGTCACTCTAGATCCTGTGTTTCTTGGCATTTAAGAGCAAACATATTCCCCCCCCCCCCCTTCCCACTCAATTAGGGCTGTGCAGAATTAAAATCAGATATTGGAAATTCATGGAGAAAGATCTTGACCTGATAAACTTTCACAAAAAGCAGTTACTAAGCTGGGATGCAAACACCTCTGCATGTGGCCTCATCCCTGGGAACTGCATGGGTCAGTGAACACTTCTCTGATGTCTTTTGCTGGTATCTCAGACAGCCTAACAGTGGGAAGCAACTGTCCTCAGTCAGCAGTTCTTCTGAGCTTGGGACACTGCATAATTTCACGCTCTACGCTTGCTACTGAATCAGGTGGTACACAAACCATTCAACTAGATACTGATGTGTTATGAGTAAATCCTACAGTGCTGGATGTCATAGTGGCTTGGGGGCTTGCTGGGGCTCCTGGCACCTGAGCCTCTCTCATCTGGCTGCTCCTGAACACTAGTGGTGGTATTTGTGCATCTGCCCTTGAAGTGCCGCAACAAAAGCCTCTTTTTCTGAAAGCATGGGCAATATTTCAATATGATCAAGCTAAGTCAGAAACCCCAAGTGCACAAATATGTGTTATTAATGAAATAGATTCTAATGTGTCTAAAGTACCAAACCTTTGGGCAGCCACTCCTTTGGTGCATGGATTTTTGATGTGATAAACCCTGACAGCTCTTGCGGAGCCATTATAGCCTAGTACAAAACCAAATGCTTTTATTACAAAGACTCATGGCACCAAAAAACTTGTGATGGTTTTCTATTAAATGTGGTTGTGGCAGATGTAGTATAAAAATGGCATTTGCTTTGAAACTGCTCTAGCACATATATACAAGCTGCTGTCCTAAATGTGATTACATAGTCAAGATACTTCTTCCCCATAGTGCTGCAGTCTGCATTCTGTGAAAATAAGTTGGTACTTAGTCTTTTCAAAGTCTCAATTTTGAAACTTTTGAAGTGTTTTAAGACTCTTTAGCATGCATTGATACCTGTTTTACAGTTAAGAAAGCTGAGGTACAAACTGATTTGTCCGAGATTGCAGAATATGTCAGTGGCAAATCTAGAGAAAGAGTAATGGCATTAAAACCTGTTGTTTCATAGCTGGCTTAACGCACATTCCCTGTATTGCTGTGTGGAGAGGTTAAAGTGCAAAAAATGCTTGTTCAGTTCAGAGATGCAGTGCTACGCAAGCAGCATTTAAAAGTAGTGTGTATTTTCACTGTTCTGATTTGGTTCCGTACTGCTGTCAAGCAAAATTGCTTGGTTACTTTTGGGGAGGGGGGGGGCATGGGGTGGAGTCTTGAGTAAAATGTTGTCGAGGTCAGTCAAAAGAGACAGGATTGAGGCTGTTTGGAAATAGCAAAACAGAAAAGTTGAAACAACTAATCCTTTTGTGTGGCGTTGCAAATAGAACCCTCATGAGCTGAGAAAGGATTGTGGGAGTGGGGGAAGGGAGGAGAGCAGCATTTCACAAAGCAGCTAGTGCAGCAGTATTTCAGCAGAAGGTGATTTTGGGGAGTAACTGCCTGTTTCACTAGCACCATAGAACAAAACACCTGCAAATTAGGAGTTCCCATCTGTGTTCCCTGTTCCATTTGCAGATCACTGTTGTTGTCTGTAGTACTGCTTTCAGTGCAGCACTTGGCAGGGGTGATATTCATTAGAAAGAATAAATTTCCTACAATAATCAAAACAGTTTGACACACACTTTTTTTTTCTTTTTTTTTTTTTTGAGATCTTTTTACTTATTCTTAAATGTAGGTCACTGGTTTTGGCAAACTTGGACATGGTTTTTGTAACTTAAAAAAATGTGCACAGCTTGGTTGCTAGGCTGCACCAAGTTCACTTGAGTGTGTGGAGGAGCCAGAGGGTCCAGAAGACCTGGGGAGTGGCAGGAGGGAATCTCACGGTGTGGCAAACCCATGGGAAGTGTGGATGGCATTCCGGCTGGCCTGCTGCTGAAAGGAACTTAGAGCAGCTGAAATGCTGGTCTCTGCTTTTCCACTTGTGTTAAGAAATGGAGACCATTCTGTTGTGCTTTACGTACCTGACAGTTTGTGTGTTCAGCAGTGAGTGCTGCTGTGTTAGTGTGATGTTCAGATACGCAGGTTTGCAACAATAAATTTCCTTGTGCACATACAGTCCTTGATGCTGACTTTCTGCCTGAGATAAGTGCTATGCGTGAGAATGGGAGCTGTTACTCTCTGAATTCCCTGGTCTTTGTGTAATTAAATTATTGGCCATGATTGTATTAGCTGTGGCAGGCAGGCATAGCCTTGAATGCGTAAGGAACTCTGGTCAGGCCACTGCATACTGTATGCTGTGGGTCTCCAGGCTACCTATGCCATCAGGATATAGGTTTTTTTTCTGGAGGTACCATAAAGAAATGGGATTAGTGGGTTGGGATCATGCCACTAAGCTGGTGCTGAAAAGGCCACTTTTCCTCTATCCCCAAAGGGTTACACTTTTCTAATTTAAATCTTTTCTAATTTAAAATTAATTACTTGTCTAGATTATTTTCTATCTTTTACATCAGACTTTAGCAAAAGAATACCATGGGTGTTTTTTCTGTTAGAAGAGTGGTTTCACACTCACACCACAAGAATGGGATACAAGTAGGGATGGGTAGGCATGTGCTGTCTATACATGTTACACTACCCAGCTTTTCAGGAGCCCTGCTATCCCTGGGGGAGGCTGTTTAGCAGTAGCTGTGTCAGCTGCCAATTTATGCATACTGGTGAGCCCAGAACTACTTCAGCAGTTTGCATAATTTTTGTAAAGCTCCAGAAATCATGTTTTTGGGATATTAACTGGCAAATAGCTTTTTACCAGAAAACATGACTACTAACCAGTAGCTTTGTGATACAAATTCAGAAAATATCTTCTTCCAAAAAAACTTCTTGAAAGCTCATCCAAAAGATTGTGTCGCAGAAGAGTTTTATTACCCATTCTGAGATTATCAAACATGTTGAGCTTCAGGAGGTAATCTCTGTTCTTCACTTCAACTTCACCTTTAGCTATAATATTCTTTTAGGGTCTGATATGAAAGGTGGGTTTCGGCTTTACAGAGCATGTGGCATGTGTGAGGGCACAGCCACAGTAGGGATAGCCTTTGGCTGTTAAAAACCAAAATATACTTAGAATGTTTGTTTGGCTTTGCTTGTATGTTATATACTATAGCTTTCTCAGTGTATGTAACTTGAAGGGGCTTTCCTACATCATGCTGGCTACCGTTTTGATTTGGAAGGAATAGAAACATCAACATGCCTTCTAATTTCCTCTGCTCTGGTTTTGTTTAATATAATTAGCTTACTAAGCAGTAAAAGGCAGTCAAGGTCATTAGCAGCAATTCCATTCTTTGTCTTGACATGTTAGCTACCCACTTTTCCTTCCAACTTTTCCTTAAAAATCCAGTTTATTTTAAAAATTTCCTGACTGTAGGGACTCATTCAAATTTGAGTTCCTTTCTGGTTTCTGCACTGTGCTTCTTTTGAGTCCAGAGAGGCTCAGGTGGCAGCTTCTTCTGCAAGGTATTATTTTCTCAGAGACCTGTGATACTGTTCTTTGTGCGTAGAGAGGAAAATACAGGGTAGGTTTCTAAAAGAGCTCAGGGGAATGGGAGCAATTGGCTCCAATTCCTAAAGCCCCATTGAATGGGGTGAATGAATAATAACGTAATGGCAATATATGAGAAACACCTGGAAATAACACCTGTGTGATTTGACCCTCTGTTGTGTCAAACAAGATGAGATTAGTTCATATTTTCTATGCAAGTAAGCACCACTGGGCCCCAGTCTTAGCGACGCAGCGGTTTGATCACAGGAGTAAGCAGGCTGTTTCTACCTGATTTCCCTCATTGATCCCTGCAACTGCACCCAACTTTTAGGGAAAAGGATTTTGTTTCCAAGCAGTTTTCTCTTTCTGCATATACTTTTCATTGCTTTTCCTTTCACAAGCAGAAAGTACCTGAAAGATTAGAGAAAAAATACCAGTTAGGGCTTGTCAAATACCTCTTCCATGCTGTCAGATGTTTTATGAACTGAGCTATCTACGTAACTGAAATAATTTTCATTATAAACACAGCAGTTCTGTTTATCTGGGAAATATTGTGGTTAAAAATGATTCATGTATACCTTACAGAACTATTCCACAATAAACATTTATTTTGCATAAAAGATAAATCCTAAAGGCAAAGGTTTTCAGCTCCACTTCAGTGTCTGGCTAGAATTTCAGACAGATTGTCTATTTCAAAATCAAAACAAACCGTTTGAGGCCTCTGCATTTTTAGAATACTTCTTTCTTGATAACAGCCACCTTGTAATCGAGTCTCTGGACTCTTTGGCATTGTCTGTTCTGTGTAAGGTAGAAATTAGCACCTCAAAGTAGATTTATTTATTTTTCAAAACCAAATAACAGTAGAAACATTTGCGTTTTTTTATCTGTATTGCAAACATTTTTTGAAAAATGCCATATTTATGTAATTAAACTGAGAAGTTCCTCAGCATTGTGTATTAGGGGACAAAAGGATATATTATATGTCTTATTAAGGTACTCTGCATAGTAAATGCAAGAATCCCTGCTTATGTCTCTTATAGAACTTAAGTGCAAGTACACTATGCAGTTCCTCAGAAAAATATATTAAAAAGTCAGTCTAAATTGGAAGCTTGGGGTGTGGTGTTTTTTGAAAGTGATTTAAACTGATGCGTAATAGTATTACAGTCGTCACACGTAAGGTCTGATCATGGCTATCTTGCTTCATTATTCACCTCTGATAGAGAAGTCCAGAGTGCTTATAGCTATATTTATTTATGGATGGCCTTTTTTTAGAGTCTAAGGCTTTTATTGTATATTAGGTTTTATTCTATATTATGAAAGCGTATATTGTCTTGCATTTGAATCTATGGTGACTGTTGTTAATTTCCTGCTCTGATCTATGCAAAACACTGATTTTACAAGTAATGGTCATTTTGTACATGTAGGAAACACAAACAGACTCTTAATAACTATCTTCTTTCTTTTTTGTTTTCCCCGTGACAAATATAGCGCAGACTTACAGTACTGTTTTACTGACTGATAAAAGCAAATGTTTTCCTAGGAATTGTGTCTTTTCCTTCCTTGCAGCTGCTATCCTTGTTCTTCAGTCTCTTTTGACAAGTTAAGGTAACACTTCAGCTTCATTAAACAAATGATATTACCTGCAAAGCTTCCAGAGGTAGAACCACATGCCACTGTGTTGAACTTCTGCAGTACCTTTCACGTAGAACAAGGTCAAGGCTAGTATTGCCGCAAGACCTAAACATGATGCTTAAGAAGGCTTTCCCATCACAGTTTTTGAAAAATCTCCCCAGGAATTGTAATGTGAGTGAAGAAGAGGCAGGCTGGAAATAATATAAGCAGATGTCCATATATATGCTTACTTAGCTAATGGTTAAACAAAGAGAATTGATAATGAGTGATTTAGAAAGAAAGCATATAGGTGTAATTTGCTGTTGACATTTAAGGCATAAATACAGAAACAGTGACAGCATAATAGGAATCTTAAGGTCCTTTGACCGCATTCCCTTTAGTCTTTTGAAGTTGCCTCCTTGTCTTGCAAAAGCTGAGAGGAGCACAGGTGTTGTGAAGGAACTGATGATGAAGCTGAAGGATGGCATGTGGTGAGAGAGGGGCTGTTCTGTGCCCTGGCTGTGGGCAGTGTCTGGCTGCTCTCTGCAGAGCTGCTTCTGCAGATCTAGTCGAAGTGTCAGTGAATCCCTTGCAAGGAAAAGATAGGAGTGACTGACTGTTCACCTCTTCCTAATGCATATTGTGTGCAGCAATTGATGTGAGCTCCTAGTCTGTAACAAGGACTCCTGAAATGCCTTCTTGCTATTACAGTTAATTGTAATTCATATATTTTTTAGTAGAACAGTTTTCATGTTTAAAATTTTTCCATTAAAAAATAAATATTTCACTGGAGCCTCTGGATAAAACTGTTTTTCAGACTTCCCAGATATCCTCTAATTTTATTCCAGCAGTAGCAAGAAGTAGCAGTCTCTTTTTCTTCTTCACAGATGTGCAGAATGTAGGTATCGGGTACGTAAATGATAATCAGTTTCAGCAGTCTGACTCCAAGGTTGCTGATACTTCGGTACAATTAAGTCAAGTCTAATCTTAAAATAGTCCTAAATCCTGAGTAAATATAACATTAGGGTTGCAATGAGTAATTCCTGCTTTTCAAAAACAGTGATTGGATGCACAAATATTAAAGGCAAACCACATGGGGGCCCAGTTCATAAGATTTCTAATCTACTTAACAAGATCATTTTATATGGCTAGATTCAATTAAAAAGATAAATACATTCATTTTTCTTAGTGGAAAACCTGTACATGTTTTGTGTTCAATCTAACTTACAGGATGTAATTTTAACCATTCACTGTGGCAGTGATTTGAGGGTTTTTTTAACCGTCCCAGAAATGAATTTATTGCATTAGTAAGGGCTCTGAAAGATCTGGCAAATCTTGCTGAGGCGCTTTGACGTTTTCTCCCTAGGTATCTGCCCTCCTCTTCCCATTCTGTGGCAGGGCACAAGGGAGATGTGTACTTCTGCCTCCCTTCTCTAGTCCCCAGGCTGCCACGTTTGCTTAAGCTGCGGGTGAAGGGCTGGGAAGGTGGGCTTAGCAATGTCCTAAAGAGCAGCTGCTGCAAGGCTTTCTGGAGCTCTTCTGCCAACATCCAGAAATTCGTAGGGAACATTTGCTTGTCTCTAAGAAATGGCACTTCGGTTAGATTTGAGTAAATGAGACTGTAAGAAGATCCCAAAAATCTCTTATACAGAAATAGACTGTAGGTTGTCTGCTCTAGGTTGATGCTCTGTCCTAAACTGGCAGCTTGTTTGCAAGGTTTCCGTGTGATTGCCCATTCAGCTATAATGTATGAGTATGCTATTAAGTCATCCACGACTGCAAATGTTAAGGCACTGAGGAGCTATTTAACACGATGGTATTACTAGACTGTAACTTTATCTGGACTGTTTATTAGGATTGGATCAAGTGATAATATACTGTTAAAGCCAGAAGCTAGATAACTGAGCAAAATTTCATAAGAAGGTTGTAACTTATGCAAGAAACTTACTGTATGCTCTGGTTTATTACCTTATCTTCTCTCAGCATAGAGAAAAAAAACCAACCAAAACCAAAGAAGTTTGCTGTGAATCTCAGCTTAAATTTTATACATGGTTTATAAAGGTCATTGTGCCCAAGGCTCCTTTTTTTCCACTTAATCAACTACCACTTCCATGGCCCAGTTGCGTTTCAGCAAACATCCCTTCAGTGTAATGTGACACACCCAGTGAATTTGCACAATGTGCGCTTGAAGGAAGCCCTGATCTTTTTACATCTGAGGACAATGATTCAAGTGTTTAAAATTATCTGAATGTTCTGCATATCAATTCAGCATTGTTGTAATGCTTGGGTCTTTCTAAATGTGAAATTAGTAGATTTAGGACCCAGAGCTCCCCTGGAGTGTCCCCATAGATAGATTGTAGGTCACAATAACATGAGACAACCTAATTACCATAGCCATTGAAGGGAGTGAATGCACAGTAGGCACTGGATTATGAATGCTCAGTTCCAAGGAATCCATTCCCTAAATGGTTGCTGCTGGGTCCTTCACAGGCATGTAGGGTTTTTTTATCTGTTTAGTCACAAATTTGTTCTACAACCATTGTGACAATATTATTACTTAAAAGTATCTGCAAAGCTGTGAAAGATTCATCAGCAGATACAAAATGTATTTATGCAAATGCTTCTTTTTTTTCCCCTTTTCGTGCTGAAACTGGGGTTGGGGGGAGCTGCTGATTCTAGCTTGGATTGTCATGCATATGACTTCTGTGTCCCTTTTATATCTGCTTTTGTTTTTTCATATGTCATGTAGATGTGGGGATGGTTCCAATCAGAAGTCCAGCAAAACTTGAGGAGCTCAGATTTTAACTATATAGCTGAAGATAATATTTTTTTTTTTTTAGTAATGTTGGTAGCCACAAAGCTGTCTCCATTGCTAAGGAAACTGAGATCCTGCTTCAGGCTGGGGGACAGGCACTTTTCTGTCTTCAAAAAAGGTGCCCAGATTCAGTTAGAGAACTGGAGTTCAATATAGTTGCTCTCTAGAAATGTTGCTGTGTTTATGGTCTACATTACTCATCTCTAAAACTGGATATAGCCACCATTTTACTCTCCAATGGTAACTGATGTTGCAGCGCTCATTTTTTTTCTGTATTTCAAAGTTTAAAAATTTAGAAACTCGTGGGCAGGTTCTGCGTGGATGTGCCCAGGTCAGCTGGTACACATCCTTCCTCCAATATAGTCCTGGCTTTGCTCTTGTTATAACATGGGCTTGCATGTGAGCACTTACATCTCAGCTTCATAAGGGTCAATTTAGGTTCTGTCATCTGGGAAGGGGTTTAAGTGTCAGGAAAATAAAACAGGTTTTGTGTGCCACCATATTGTGTGTACATTACTGGAAAATCTTTTCCCGCATAGATGATGGCCCTAATGAGTCGAAGTGAAAGTTACATCTCCATCCGCACTTGTCCCCCTGTAGCTCCCGGGACTGAGCTGGGCAGGCCTGCCAGTAAACTCTTTATGAAAAACTTGGTACCTTGAAAGCTTTTACGTTAAATTACTTTGGTTGCAGAAGTGACGGAGGCAGGAAGCTGGAAATGCTAATTTTGTTTTGTCATCTACCACTTTGCTCCTTTCCACATACTATGCTGAAATAGTTACACAGGCGTTTGTGTAGGCATCTGTGTTTTTGTGGGTCAAAAAATAGCAACAGCCCTGGAGGGCAAAATTTGGTTCCGAATAACACAGTTCTGGGTAGTGCCTGCATTCATTTCTACTGCAGAGCAAGGGCAGCCTGTGTGAGGTTAACAAATGGAAACTGTTTCCACGTTGTATTTAGTGCAGGGTTTAGAGAGCAAAAGTTGCCCAGAAGTTAAGTGAATTGGGAGTTTCACCCATTCTGCTGGCTACCCAAATACTTTTTCTGACATGGCTTGCACCAACTCTAAAGGAGTTGACCTAGGAAAAATATCTGTGGACTGGGGTTTTTTGTTTGTTGGGTTTTTTGTTTGGTTCGTTTTGCTGGTGGTTTTTTTTGTTGGTTTGGTTTTAATATGATTTTGCTTTTAGAAAACTTCATCCTAGGAAATCAAAGAATCTGCTCTTCAAGCAGTGAAAAGATTATTTTCAGTGCTGTTTTTTTAAAAAATAATAATCTGATTTATTAGTTAGTAGTATTTGAACTTCTAGTAGTAATCTTAATTTTGGTGAGGACACAGTCTTCAGGTTCATGATTTTCCTACAGTAAGAATTTATTTAAGAATACAGCCCACAGGTATAGTACAGTAACACTGTAGAGATGGTATATCTTCAGTATATACAGATGTTTAAATACGCAGACAGATAAAAAGTGAATTTTACAAAGTGAACTGAGTGTTTGGGCATCTAATTTTTTATTTTAACTTTAGCTTGTTTTAAATGGTAATTATTTCCCTATTATATTATTTGGAAAATCTCCAAAGAACATATCTGCCTATTTAGACACATAAGGATCTGTGAAAATACTATTTTTCGAAGGAACTGTCTTCACGAGGAGGTGAAGCTGTTGCTGATGGTATATTTAACCGCTGAAGTGTTTTTTTTTTTTTTTTTAATGTAGCTTCATGGGTTGTGGCAAGAGTACTAGAAATTGTTTTGTTCCATTGCAAAAAGTTTCCCACACCAGCTACACTTAATGTTTCACATCTGTGTGATAAAAATGTCAATCCCTCAAACTAGGACATAAAAAAAAAAAATTGAAAATATGTACTTCAGGACTTCAGGGGGGCATTTCTTTATTTCTGAGGCTGCTGAGCTACATTACATCTCCTCTGTAAGGCTGGGAGGATATCGGGAGCAGGGAATGTAGCAGGGATATTTTCATCTTGAAGTCGCCCCTTCAGGCCCTGCCCAGGGCAGGCAGTGGTGCCCCAGCATCAGTGGGCAAGGGCCTGAGCTGGGTTTCTGCGGGCGCTGCAAAATGAGATGGGCCACCCCCTGCTCAGCCCCAGGCCGTGGGACAAAGCTGTCATTATTTGATGGAGGTTTAATGGCGCATTATAAAATGAAAGTCGTGGAGGCCTGTGTGGCTATACTTCGCTTTCACTGTGTGTTAACCACAGGGTGAGTAATTGAATGCTCACCCATGTGTGATCATCTGCGCTGCTGCAAGCTCATTATCGGCATTAGTGTGCTGAAGTCACCCGAGCCTCCGTAATGGTGCAGTATGTGGCCACCGCAAGAAGTGCTGCTGTCTTTGTCCTTGTCCCGAGATGACAGCCAGCAGTTCCCGGTAGCTGTTGGAAAATCTCAATTTATAGAATTATTACAATTCCTTTCTGTGCTAGTAAGGCTGCATGCTAGAATCTAAACTCTGCCAAGAAATTTGCATGCTTGCGTGCCCAAGTGGCTGACTGCTGATCAAATGCCGTTGCTCTATGATTTTATTTTAATATGAGGGATGCGTGCAACTGAATAAGCATTGCATACAGTGAGACTATAGAGAAAGAGCAGAGGAATAAAAAGCAGAATAGTTCAGGTGAGATCTCAGGTCTATGGAAGAGCAGTGCCTGGAAGCTTCACTGGTCTATCATGACATATGTAGATGCCCAGTTATTCCATTTCTGCTGCATTTTCTTCAGGGTTTTCTCTGAAGCTCCAAGGGCTCTATCTGCTTTGCCACATGGTGCTAGCAGAGGTGTGTAAATGGGTGAGCGTGCCTAGTATCAACAGTGAAAACCAGTAGCGAGGACAAAACAAGGATGTGGTAAGGTGTGGGGCTGCCATAGGGAGAGGTAGCCTCTCCTGCCTCTGTGACAATAGACTGTGCAGAAGGTGCCCTTAGGGATTAAGAAAAACTTGTACTGATATTTTCCATCATGTTCTTGATCTCTACAAAAACCAATCATATCTGCTAATGCACTGCTCCAGGAGATCACTGACTGCTGAGAAGAGATCAACTGACCCACTCCTCTGAGCAGTTTCTTGAATGCCCCAGTTGCATCACCCCCCTGATACCATATTGGAGATCCCACAGCATAGTTTGTGCATCACAAGTTTCCTGCCAGTGGCATTTGTGTCCTTGTGGCCTGACACACTCCTTAAAGAGGCTCTTCACCTCTCCTGGAAGGACCCATAAGCATATCCTGCTAAACGCAGTGGGGGGAGGAGGAAGTGACTTCACAGTTGGAATGTGAATTGGCAGTTCAGGACCTTGCCCTTCTGCTGTCCAGGGGAGCACTGCCTGCAGAAATTGGATGGATCAGTGTCAAAGGTGAGTGATAGGATGGAGAAGACTAACCAACTTTTTTTACATATCTACATCTTTATTTGCAGAAGAGGGAAAAACAAATGTTAGCAACTATTTCAGGCAGTTTTTTTGGTAAATGACAAAGCGTTTTGGCATGCAGGAAACAACTGCTTCCCCTCTATAGAGGTTTTGGGTACTTGAAAGGAAACAAGGCAGCTCCAAACCTTTAAAGGGTGAACCAATTACAAAGCCTGATTCTCCTCCATGTAAAGCTTTTTTAAGAGTTTCTCTTGTATCAGATGGAATGATGATTCTTCTGCATCCCAGAATACCATTGTGTTTGGTTTCCTAGAGTTTACCTCCATGTGGCAGTGGACTGCACTGGAGCTTTATGAAATTTGTATTTCCTAACAAGACATTATATGTGGAATATTCCATGTAATTCAGTCCCCAAAATAACTAATAAAGTGGCAAAATAATAAAGAGTATTTATTGCAGGGTTTTATGAGGAGACTTGAAACTCTGCTTATGCTGCAGAAAACAGGGAAATGTCATTGGTTTTCAGAATGTTATTTTTCTGTTTTACAAACAATAGAGCCTTTCCCCCTAAATTCTTATTATGTTCAGGGGTTTGGTTATTTGTCTGTTGCTTGACAAGGGCCTGTGCCTTAGCTGCATGCTTAGTGCATACGTAAGATGGTCTTTGTGATTATGTGCATGTGCTTGCAGCCAGACTGCTATGTCCATGCAAACCCTTCCTGACCGCAGAGGTGCTCTGTGCGGACTCAGGGAGGAGGTCTGTTGCCTTGTGTTTTATAAGTCAGAAGGTCAGGGACTCCTGTAATGCAGAAGGGGGTTCAGCAAGTATCAAATATGAAGCTGCATTTATTGAGTAGGACTGGAGGACAGACAGAGGCAAAAACCTGTGATGTGTTAATGGGTAAGGTACTACTGTGCAAGTGCGGTTCCCTTCATGTGTTACACGATGGCTTGAACAGCAACAAAATTCACTCCTCAGATCTGCCTAATCCCGTGTCTTGCAGTGGCTGTAACACTGAGTGTGCTAAGTCAGCAGGAATTGTGTGCCTGGGTGGGGAAACTCCTGCACAGGGATCAGGGGTTGGATGGACAGCCAGAAATAGACCCATTCGGAGGCTGAGTTTGGGCTTTGAAAGTAGTCAAACCAGAGGCATTCGGTTTCATTCCTGCATTTATTAATAGCTGGCCGGTGCTGTGCAGTCCAGTTCACCAGGGCAGCCCGGGGCCAGTAGGCGTTGCTTGTGTGCCTTTCGCAGCTGCTGGTGCGGCAGCTGTGGGGTCCCAGCCAAAGCACCCGGTTCCTGCAGGTTCCTCCTCCACAGCTGGCATAGCTGGAGGGTTCAGAGAGGAGCAGTTCCCCGGTTCGGAAGAGACTGCTGTCACCTCTTAACGGCAAGCAGGACCCCCAGCAGTGGGGAGGGGGAATTGAGAAATGGCTCTGAAGTGGCTTTTTCAGACCTCAAGGCTGCTTGGTCTTGTCTGTGTTGCTCTCCTTTTCCCTTATCCCCTGCTCTCCCCCTGACTTTGTAGACCGTGAAGTCGACCTTTACACCAGTTGCTGTCCCACTGCCCTCCTCCTGTCTCCCAGTGCTCGGGGGTGGGGGGGTGGTACCTGGGGAACAGCCATGGAGGTGGCTCCCTCATGTCTCCTGCTGGGACTAGGGCAGAGCACCAGATGCTCTGTTCCTCACATGCATTGCTCTGCCTTGGGAGGAGATGCATGCGTTGGGCACCCTGACCCAAAGGCACAGCGTGGGGAAGGCCAGCAACATGCTGTTGGTATGTGCTGATGGCACTGGGGTAAGTGCGGAGAGAAGTTCGGTGCTGCATGAGGAGTGCCCTCATGCTGGGGGCCGCTGGCTCCTGGATCCAGCCCGCTCGGAGGCCAGGGGTGTTTAGCAGCTGCAGGAGAGTCCCCAGCATGTTTGCCACCCCGGAGAAGGACAGATAAGGAAGAAGCCTTCAATTACATTAGTAAAAGAAGTGGAGACCCATGCCCCAGTAATCACAAAAGTGAGAGGGGAAAAGCAAGAGCTGGTGGTCCCCTCTGGGAAGCAGTGCTTGTGTGGGAGGATGCAGAGCAGCTGCAGGGAAGAGGTTTCTCATGCGAGTTGGGGCATGGATTGGTTGAGGCTGTAAGTAGGAGGGGTGAAAACACCTGAAAACCTTGTTGCCTTCTCAGTTTGCTGTAAGAGGACAGTGCGGGAACCTCCCACTGCCTGCGATTAGGGCATGATGGCTGTAAATGGATGCTGACTAAGAAGCGCGGAGAGGAGGGGTGGCTGCGTGTTATCTCCCCACTCGCTTCTCCGTTGAGTGCCAACGGGTGTCATAACTTTGTTTTTCACTCATCCTGCTTATTTTATTTCACAGGTTTTCTTAGCCAAGCCTGGAAAGTGTTCCTTTTTCAGGTGTGCTTGAGAAGGTCTGAGGTAGTCTATGCTTGTTGTTTATGGACTGGTGGGCTGTTGGTGTGTTTTAACTTAGATTTGCAATTTTCGGTGTTTCAAATATTAAGAGTTTAAGAATAAACAGAACGGAAATTAACTCCAGTACATTAAAATTACCTTCTGGAGGAGAAAAAAGATGTGTAATTTAAAAAAAATTTGACACAGCAAATATGTAAAACTTCCTGAGAAGTCCCTGTGCTATCCCCAGGGAAGCTGGGGCCTGCCACTCTTACATTTCTAAGATTAAAATGCAGAATAAGATTAAAATAAATATTCCAGAATTTCTCCATATGTCGTAAGGCTAATTTTTAAAAGCCTTTTCATGCTGCTACTTGAGCTATTCAGTAACAAAGTCCCTGTGTACTCTTTTAGGAATGGCATAGTCCCCCACTTCTTTGTCAGAGATGATCTTTGCCAGAGGCTTCCAGCCAAATTTTTTTGTGTGCTCCATACCATTGCGCAGGCCAGATAAAAAATCATCCCATTCAACCTTGGGAATTTCAGGAATAAGTGATGAAGAGAAAAAACCAAACAACAAACCTGAAGTGTTCTGCTGAAAATGATGAAAAGGATTTTGGGTCTGGGAGCATGTGGGTATCTCCTGGTATGTATTGCTGAGATCTGAGGGCTGTGACAGTCTTCAATAGATAATTTCGGTTTACTTTTCCTTACTTTTCTAGCACAGAATAGATGTTCTCAAACAATAATGTAGCATAGTAACTTCTCATTCAAACTGAAAATTATAGGGAAAGCAGCTTGAAAATTGTACCATAATGGATTTTTTTTCAAAGTAAACTGTAGAGCTCTCCTTTTAAAATTGTGCTTTGGTGAAATTATCTTCAGGTTTGTTCTTCTCTACATTTCATTTACTTAGTTTCTTTTAAAATTAGATACTGAAATGCCATATCCATCACAAGAGTGGTGCACATTCTTCACACATTTTCATTCAAAACCTGCCTCTATTTCTGTGAAACAGATGGGGGTGAGCCCATAATAATACTGAAACACATCTTTCTTTCTATTAATTCTTCTCATGGATTATATGATATGGCTTAGAAATTAGATGCATCATGACAGTTCATTTGTTTCTGCTCTGCATATGAAATTCAAAGCTTACAAAAGTGCCTGAAAGCTAACCTCACAGAATAGAAATATTGTAGGACTTGAGCTACATGTGTCACCCTGAAATTGGGTCTTTGGTTTCATTCTTTTGTGTAGACTTGTCCAAGGTTAAATAGAAGATGAAAGCAGTTTTATGCTATACGTAAAGATGGTAAAACTTGCCAGGTATCTGCAACTACCACCTAAAAAGCTGAGTTATCAGAATAGTGAGGAGGAAAGGAGGACAAGATACAAAACAAACATACCCTCCCAGAAAGAACAGAACAGTGGATGCAAAACTGTCTATGCATTTTAATATGGCCATAAGCAAAGCTTTGGTATGTCAGATACAATAGAAAGAAGAGACTGCTGCTGCTTGCTAGGAAACAAAGTGGGGTTTGTTCCTCTTCAGTAAGTTGTGTTTCTGTGGTTCATGATAGGGCATGTTATTTGGGGGAGGAAAAAAAATCTGTCTTAGTGTGTTGCAGCCTCCTTTGCTGGAAGAAGGCTGGAGCAGTGAGGGGTGGCTTCTATGGTGCCACCAGCATCATCAAGCAGGTGACCCAGAAGCTGGTACCTGCTTTATCTCCTAGTTGAAATATCCCAGGGTTTAATGCACATTATGGTGCATTTGCATCAAAGGCGCTGGGCTGGGCATCAGGTACAACTTTTTTAGTTCCCTTCTAGTCTCCATCTCATCACCCCTGCTGAGGGGGAGGGTATTACGCAGTATTTGGGCTAGTGAGTGCTGCATGGACAGATTAACTGCTCTTGATTTAACCTAGATATCCCAGCACAATCCTGCAGTGGGCAGGAAAGACATATTTGTGTAGGTACGTCTGCCACAGTTTGTCGTTGAAATACGTATCAGACTGAAGTTGATCCGGTATGACTAAAATTTTATCATAGCTTAACAGGAAATTAATTTTTGTTGTTGCTGCTAAATAATGATGGTCCCATATAGATCTGATCCCTACAGGCTAAAATCAGTTTGAGTTAACATTTTGATTATTTCAGTATGTTTGTATTTTTAAGAAGTTGTTAGGATTTGTTAAGCAATGACGTTAACAAGTTGGCGTTTCATGATGGATTCGAGGATGGATTCCAGGGGAGAAATCATGCCTTCATTGCAAAGCTGAATTGAGGAAATGGAAAGTTTCAGGCTAAGGATCAGGTTTTGACTTCCTAACCCATGAGGGAAATCTTCATATAGCTTTCAATATTTTATTTCACAAGTAACTTATAAAATACACCAGGGAGATGTGCATTTGGACAGATATAGCCTAAAAGGCAAAAATAGAGATGAAGACAAACTTAACAAATTGAAGGAGTTGCTCACATGCAGGCTGATTACAGGCAATGGGCTTTCAAGATAAGGCTTTAGGGCAAGTTAGAAAATTCTCACTTCAAAAATCACCTCAGAGCAATCCTTCACTACAACTGAATGCTTCTCCAGTTGAAACAAGGGACCTGATTTCTTGTTTCTGTTATGTGAAAGCTGAAATCATATTTAGTCCCAATTCACAGCAATCAAAATAGTGTGCTACTTTACACTTGGTAATTCTATTTTATGGCACTTGAAAACTTTGTTCTAATTTCTGCCTTTTGCAGAATTATAAACAGGTTTTATTTGTTATAGCTCTCATTCTAGCTGCAGGTGAAATAATACCCTTTAGACTTAAGGGGAAGGATGAGATCTAATTTCTGAAAAGGTTCTTATTTTACAGTGGCATTTGGTGTTCACAGTATTTCTGTATGTTCAGGACAGAAAAGTAAAGAAACAACAAACCATGATCACTTTTCACAGTTGTTTTTTGTATAATGTGTTACTTTTTAGCTTTGCATTCCAAGTGCAAGATAGATAGTTTTAAAAGCTCCTCAAATGCATTAATGTGACTTTCAGATGGAGTTGTGGAAACCAAAGGACAATCATGCAGACACTATTCTAGAGACATCAGTTGACAAAAATGCAAAAATGTTTTACTCCTGTAAATCCAAAATCAATCAGACAACGGAGGTCAGTAGGGTCAAATTAGAGAGGCAGAAGGATGCATTGTGTTCTGATCAAGAAGTTGTTCTATAATGTGCCGTTACTAACAGACTAACATTTGAGGGGTTTTCACTGTAATGCCTGTTTGGAATGACAGTCATTATGATATAATTTTAGACTACACTTTCAGAGACATAAGTATCTGCAGGTGCAACTGGGCACTGGAGAACCAGGGCCTCTTTCATCCTTAGGTGATAAGCATCTGTGGTTCCTGCACTCTGCTGCTCTGAAAAGGGGTCAGTATAGTTCAAATACCAAAGGGCCAGTGCACTACTCTGTTCAGGGGAGGTCACTGAGCCTCACTTGTGTCTAGTGAGTAACAACGGATGTTAAGAAAATAACTATATCTGTGTGGGTGGGCAACAGAAAGATAATGGCATAAACCAAAGTCCCAACTGCAAAGGCTTTAAAGCCCTAAGTTCTGGTCTTCTGCTCATCACCCTGGGCACAGGCTGTGCTCTGCAGCTGCTGAGTGGCAGTTACACATCAAGAACCACAAAAGGTGACAGCAGAGTGGTGGTGCTGGCTGGGGTGTCCACTGAGCACCCGATTTGTGTGGTTTCCCACTGGATACTTGTGTTTTGGGAAAGGGCAGGAGCAGGGGAGGGAGATGCAGCTGTATGTTCTGTGTTCCTTCTATGCAAAAGAGATGATGGGCTCTGGGCAGGAGTTGAGATTGCGTCCACATCGCTCAGCATGTCAAACTGTCCCTCTGGAAAGAACATTTTGGACTATGTTGTCCAGAAGACAGGCATTGTCAGGCATCCACAGGCCTTGTTCAAAATGAGATCTCCAGAGCTCTCAAACATGCTTGTTTTAAATAAGAAAGTGAGTAAATTCCTATATTTAGCAGCTGACTAGGCCCTCTGTTTTCCATGTATTTATTCACATGCCTAATTATATTCCAATATTTACTTCCTTTACAATTATTGGAAGTACTCATGTAATAAAGTTAGTATATGAGCATATTCACGATTAAAGCTTAAATATCACTAAGTTGATTATTTCTCTTCCCAACTGTTCCCTCATTATCCGATCTAAATAATATGAATGAGTAGAAAAAAATAGTAAAGACATTAAGTTTTCTAAGAAGAATCACACCAGGGTTTTTTTTGTAGAGGAGGAAAAGGAAAGGGGGTGGGTGGGGGGAAGCGGGAGGAAATTTAGTTGCTGATACAAAAACCTATAACCATGGTGCTGCTGCCACTGCTAGTTTCATTTTTCTAGATGTGCCTAATGTGCCTTTTCTGATTTTGATAAATGCAACTCTTGAAACAGGTTTTAGAAGAAAAGGTGGTTGTATTTTCCCTTTAAAAATTCTTAATTTTTTTAGATGTTCTAGAACTGCAGTTTTTAGGAAAATTAATTATTTGCAGCAACCAGTGCAAAAAACCCTGCTTTTTAAAGTACTTTCTGTTGCCTCTGTCCTACCTCATCTTTCTTGTTATTCCTATTCCTAAGAAACATATAAGCATCCTCACTGCTTTTATTTCCGCTAGTAGTTTGTGGAAAAAATCTTTACTATTTCTACAGTTAAAAACATTTCTGAGGTACAGATTTTAAAATAATTTTTTATACCTTTGAACAATGAGCTTCTGTTCTGCACGATGTGTTTTTGAATACTATAAAGTTTAAAAGGGTCAAATATGCAGTGTGTGGAAAAGCAATAAGTTGTGAGTAAATGGAACTGCTGCTTAAAGTACAGATTCATTCTGTTGGATGCAGTTTCTGAACGTTATGGATTATGATTAAATGTTGTGTTGGATGTTGTAGATTAGTAGGAGAAGGAGGTTGCCTAGATTGTGAAACCTCAGCGGTTAAATGCCATTCTTTTTGGTGCAAGGGAGATACCTGCCTTGTCTTAGAAAAAGCATAGAGCCCTATCTGCTTATGTAGAGGTTAACAATCTGTCCTGGGAGCCCCCTTCTGTTGTGGTGACAGAGCCTGAGCCATTGGAAGATTATTGCTCAACCAGGAGTCTGCAGTCATCTACGCAGTTCGTAAGTATGATAATATGGAACTGCCAAGAATTTTATAGCTATGAATGTGCATTCATACCAATAACACCTGAGGTTATGTCTTGCTAATGAAGGCATGTGGAGACAAGGCACACAAATATTTAGGTGTTGGCTTACTGTAGTCATGCATCTTCTTTAACAGGAAAGAGACACATGTCTTTTCATAAAATATTTTAGAAGTGCTTTTCTTCTGAGGTGTTATGCGGATAAGAAAAAAAAGCGCGCAGGGGTATCGCAAGTCCTCATCATGAAATAGGAAATGAAAAGACAGTAGAGCTAAGCTATGAAAAACTATGGAGAATTCAGAAAATTGGTGTTGCTTGAAAAATTACTTTTACTGATGTCATTGCTGGAAGATGAGCAGGGACCCAAGGAAATGAGAGTGTGTCATGGATTCCTGCTTTCTAAGAGGATTTTGATGCTGCCAGTTGAATTGTAAAAATGAGGCAGTTGCTGCTGGCAGCCTGCTTCAAAAGAGTATGTGCATTTGGCATTATTTATACGAGGAGGCTTACATCTGGCTGGTAATTTGGGGGGTTAGGCAAGGAGGAGATAGCTGTAACCTTTTGAAGGGCAGACATGACTTCTGGTTCATGATGCTTCTTTGGTTCCTGAGGTCACAACTTGTGAAGACTGGGGATAAGGAACAGATAGCAGCCTGCTGTTTTTAGGCTCTGGTTTGGCAATTACACATGTTCCAACAGAACATAATGCATAATTATGAGCATGGAAATAATGATTCTCTGTGTATATGTTAACCCTGTTTGTTTGGTGCATCATGAGCTGATTCAGTATTTTCTTAATTGTGAGTTTTATATGGATTTACTGTTCTTGAGATTGAAGGGATGCAGGTATGAAATGGCTGAACTCCCCCAAAATGGAGTTTTAACTGTCGTTTACCATCATAATGCCAGAGGACTAAAGGGGAGCACATTTGAGAACAGTTTGAAATAGGGTGCTTGGGAGAATTATAGAAATAAGCTGACTTCTAAGCCAGGAACATGATAGGAATTACAATGAGAACAGTATTAGCAGATAGATGGAAAATATGGAGTTTGCAAAGGGACATCATGCCTCTTGGAATTCTTTCAAGCGGGCAACGAGCCTGTAGATAAAAAGATGAGTCAGTTGTCACAACCTCCTTAGATTTTGCAAGTTGCTTTGAGCCCTTGAGAACCTAAACTGGTATGCAATAGAGAAGATCCTATTGTAGATTAAGAGCTGGCTGAAGAAAAGGGAGAAAATGGGAGGAATACATATTTTTCAGAGGAGATATGCCAGAGGGATGTATGCTGTTTGCCATGTTTAAAGAACTAAGAAGGGATGTGAATATTGGGGAGATAGTTTTATAGAGGCAGCAACCATGATTTGTGAGTCAAAACTAAAGCTGGCTTTAAAGAAAAGGTTTTGCTGTATAAATGACTGGAAATAAAATAGCACGACTAAGGTTTATACTGTACAAAGTAATATGCTTGAATTAAAAAATGGACTCCGAATTAATTTGTTCCATTCAGGATCTTTGTTTTCCTGTAGTAAGTTTGCTGTCATCTCAGTGCCTAGTTGCAGTAAAAAAGGGGATTAGGAAAAATAGGAATTCCGACTGGAACACCCAATGAAACAGAATGTAAAATTATGTTACTGCTGTAAGTCCATATCTTTTCTGCATTTTGAATGTGGTGTGATGTGCTGGCAATTCTGTCTGAAAAGGCATATAGTGAAATGACAAAAGTACAGAGAATGCCCAAAGTGTTTAGAAACATGTAATGATTTCTGTTTGAGATATGCATTGGACAAGGAGTCTTCTGTGTGAAAAGAGATGATTGAAGTGGGATATGCCAGAAGTTTATAAAATCATGAAGAAGATGGCTAAGGAATGTTCATTCACTTATAATACAGTGGGCAGACAGTGAAGTTGTTTGGCAGGGGAGTTTGAAACAGAAAGTCCCTTTTCACACTATGCACAACTTAATCACATATCTTACTTTCACAGTTGCAGTAGAAGCCAATAATACAATAATAACTATACATTACATTCTATAAATTAGGAACTGTCATAAATACAGTGGTTTGAATGAACCCATGGACAAAGTCTGTAATCTGCAGGGTACCAGCAGGAAAGAGAAAGAGCACTCTATTACACACTATTGCAGGAGACTACTCCTGACAGCTGTTAGGCAGGTTATTGAGCTAGATGAACTTTCCTCTGAGTCAGTATGTCTGTTATTTCATAAAATTACAAAATTATAATTTTATAATTACGATTGCTGGGGAAGGAGGGAGTGGCAGTGGCTGAAACTCTGCCAGGGGCCTACTGAGAGTTTTCCTCAGTCTTGGTCTATTAAGAAAACAGAACACTTGCCCTGTCCCTCCAATAAAGCACAGCCCTAACTTTGAACTTCACAGATTTCAAGATTTGGAGAGGGCCTAGAGTCCACCTGTGAGTTCCTAAAACATTGCGGTGCCTCCTGACGTTGCACCTCTGGAGCTGTGTTGCCACTGAAGCTATGTTGCTATTAATGAGAACTACCCGGCTGTGGCTCCCTCCTGAATGCCTCCATGCTGGGAAAATCCCTGCAGAGGGTCATTTGTGGGAAAGGTAACGCAGTCTGTCTTTTTTTGGGGTTAATCTAGTAACCTTATCTTAGTTTCTTCACAGGCCGTGCCCCCCTCTTTCTCAATGGATCTTGATCTTTGGGATAAAAATAAAGAATGGTGCAACAGAGATTGTTAACATCTTCCTTCTCTTGTGAATTGATTGTGTAGGATGTGTGTGGGCATATGTTCTAGCCTTGATTTACTAATCACAGAAAAAAGTCATACTGCAGCTTTGTTGAAACTTGTTTTGCAAGATAGTAAAAGCTGCTGTTGAGTTACTAATAATAATGAAAAAAGAAAGATCTGGCTAGGTATCAACCTCATGATAACCAGAGAAAAACATTGCTTGTACTGAGAATGGGAAGTCTTGTGTTTCTTGATGCTAGAATAATAAAGAGGCTTGATACTTATTTTATTTTAATTTTTCCCTGACTTAGGATCCCTTTAAAGTAAAAATTGACAGATGTGGTTGTCTTAAAGTATTTTGTCCAGGAGGCTATTGTTAGACTAAATTTGTTGGTTTTGTTTTTTTTTACTTTTCTCCCCCTTGCCTCCCCCAACAAAGTGTCATTGCAAAAAATTCTTCTTCTATTGCTATTAACAATGATGAGGAAGAAATCAAATGCCTTTTCAAAGGAGTGTTGCACTTGGTCTACAACAGAGTCTTACTAGTTGTTTATTTCTGTTGAATGTGTTCACATTACATTTTATGTCCTGCTGATACAACTCCTAGTTGTAACTGACAAAATAATGCTTCCAGTCTGCAGGTGTTTCTGCTCCATTACCTCGATGTTGTTATATCACTGTGATATCATGATGACACTGCAAAAGCTCTCCAGCAGCTATTCCATAATGCCACTGACATGGCCCAGTCTGGTTACGTTTTGGAGCCCTGGAGTGCTCTGAGTTGCAACATTTGGACTTTTGGCTTTTATAGTGTTTGAAAGTACTTATCTTGCAAGCACCCTGTTATCAGCATTGCAGTGTGGGTCTATCCAAGGCCAAGATGTACATATTCTGTAGAAATAAAGGTTATTCAGATGTTCCAGAAAGGATGAGGAAGTGTTGGATAAAGAAAAAATGTCAGGAAATGCAGTAAGAGCTGCAGCAGCTTTGTCAGAGCTGCTGCTTCTCCTGTCTGGGGCACACCAGCAGTGTTCAGCGGACAGTGTGTTCCCATGCCCCTTAAAAAATGCACCTTTGGTTAGCAAAGCAAGGAAAAGCTTTTGAGGGATTCACAGAGGGGAGGTTTGTGGTAGGGCATAGATATTAACCATACCTTCATGACCTAGCTTGAGGTACTGGAATGCAGGCTCACCCTGGCATCTGTAAAGATACATACATATATATTGCTACAGTTGGACTATTTTTAGGTACCCACATCATTTCAATACATTGTGCGACATTATCTACAAAAGATGAAAGAACCCAGGTACTTCACAAATCAAGTGTGTGATAAAATAACTCTTCCCAGTGGACTGCAGCATGCTGCTTTCTTTTCTCCTTTGTACCTCAAATAGCAACAGACTACATGCAGACAGGGAGCAGGACACTGTAGTTCAAAGTAGCAGATCACTTTATGATTATATATATATGCAGCAAGAATTACAAAATAACAGAAAGAATACTCTGAAACTATGCAGTATTCCCTGTTGTAAACTTTAGCAAAAGGCTGCTGTTCAAATTGAAGTAAATCACAAATATGTTTTCCATTACGATGAAAACAAAATGGGACTAAGGCTACGCACCCAGCAATACTAAGCATGTGCCACAAATTTATTGCTAAGTAGTAAAACTGCTGCTAAGCAAAGTGGCAATTTGATATTAAGACTACATAATGCTATAGGACTATTACTTCAAATGTACATAAAATATTTTTATCTACAATAGGGTATTTTTGTGTTCCTGTTTTGCCACAATATTTTAGCTTCAAGATAGGGCTAGTCTGTTACCTACACATCTAGGGAAGCCTTCTTAATTGACTTAAGTATTAATTCCTGTGCTTTATCCATACTTGTGCATAGCATGCAGGCTATGGTTAATGCTTACGCATTATCTGCAAAGTGACTACCTCCTGTAAGAGCTTCTTTTTCTAACACCAGATTGCTGAGTGATGCAGACTTTCCCTGTAAGATTGATACCCTGATTCTTCCCTCTGTATGCAGCTGTCATTTTGGTATCCTGAGGCTGAAATAAACTTGGCGTGCAGCCTCAGGAACACAGGATCGAAGGGCTTGCAGTCACTGCTGACAGGCACAGGCTTGTGCTATGACCTGATCCCACTGCATGGTGATTGCCCTGCCATGTGCAGGTGGTCAGCAAGTGCTTGTAACATCTGTTGATTGTTGTTTATTGTCTACAGAACACTCATCTGTTCAGATTTCTTTTCTAACTGCTGCACACCTGCCGGATCTGGTAGTTTTATTTCCACAAATACAGACAAATCAGTTCCTTCTCCCAGCAGTGGTTGGTCGGCTCCAGGGGTGACAGTGAAGGGCTTGAGAACTGACATGTTGAAGGTTGGAGTGGAACATAGAAAATTCCTGGAGTCTTTAAATATTATGTGAAAATGAAGCAATGAAGTGGAACAGAAGGAATTTTTTGACACTGAACACTTATTCTCTGGTAAGTACAGCTGCAACCCACGCTGTACTGCAAAAAATTCCCAGAGACAGTGTCAGAAAGCATCATGAGGGACATTAGCACTTGCTTACAGCGAAGCATACTTGTTACTAATACAGCATGTTACTCCAAGGATGGGGACTGTCGGCCAACTGTGCATATGTTCTGGTATCCCAGCTCAGCAGCCAGTAACTGCAGAAGCAAACTTGTGTTCAGATTTTGACGAGGCATTTATAACAAGGAAGGGGAAGAGGAGACAGAATCCAGAAACCAGATCTGGCTGTGGGTTCTGCTGTAGTTTTCCTCTGTGATACTAGGGCATTCTCTTGCCCTTAAGTAGACTATCAATCTCTTTGACTTGGAGGTTATACTACTACTATACCTCACAGGGGAAGAATGAAAATGCTTTGAGATAGACCTTTATGTTCTGCAGGGAAATCACATCATTACTGTAGAATAACTGCATTTTATTTGATTAGTGTTATGAACAGATGCACAGTAAAATGAGTCAGTGTACCTTTATTTGCACTCAAGAAGCAAATAATCATGCCTTGATCTAACTGCCAGTTAGGTCGCTGAATTGTTTGAAAGTGGACCTTGATCCTTGGAGATGGTGATTGACTTTAGAAAAAGTTCAGTAATAACTGATGCATGCATTTCACTGAATGTGGTCAGAAATTCACAGAAGTTTGGTTGCTTGTATGCTGGAAAACATACTATTTACCTGGTACATACTAAAAACCCACACACGGCACAAGTAAAGAAAGCGGTATGTGCGCCATGCGAGAAATGATAGGAAAGGTTGCAGCCCTAGTGAAAACAGAGAACACACCTCTCTGACTGTATCATCTTACCTTCCTCAGTGTTCCCAGACGTATGGAATGAGCTTGGATATGGGCTGTTCTCTTGGAGAATGCTGGTGTGGCACATGCATAAATAAGCAAGGCAGAGGACTCCCAGCACACCCACACACAGGGACTGTTAACTGCAGTTGAAGAAAATATATTTGTTGTAGTTATTATAATGTGTATTTTAGAATAGTTCCTCTTATCACATAAAGTAGGACTGGGCTTGTTTAAACGTGAATGACATACAAAAGTTCAAAACCTGATTTTTAGAACTCTTGGAAAAACACTTCTCCTGACAGAATTAATCTGGAGAGAATGACCAAGCAAGTGATGGTCTGCAAATAAACATTAGAGTAGTTACAGTGTATAGAAATGTGGAAATGTGTTTGTGCCATAAATCTTTAACCAATTTATAATGTTATTGGAATAATTGCTTAAAACTCGGTGCCTTAAATCTTGATTGCCTACAAGGCACAAGTAATTTTGTCTTTTCATAGGAAGGGCATTTGAAATTTAGTTGTGTAGAAAGATGGGGAAAAAATAATGAGAAAACTAAATACACAATGAATACAGAATTCAGAACCGCATTTGAAACCTTTCCAATACCATATAAAAATGTGCACTTCCATAATTACTGAATGACCTTTCCTTCCTTGCCCCAGTTTTTAGTTGTTTGCAACAAATGAACAAAAGAACAAATCCCTTGAAGTCAGCGAAGCCAACACAGCAGCTTCCATAAACCCTTTGCCAAACTGATTAGATTTGCTATTCACTCACTAAGCCTGCCTGGTCATGGCAGCATCATGCAATGAATCTTTTCATTGAATAAAACTGGAATTGCAGAGGAACTAATTTTTTTTGTATGAATACTTCTGTGGTGCTTGTTTAAACATGAAATTGCTCCTGATTATCTCATGTGTGAGCAGTCTTTTTCTGTAATAATAAAAAAAAATCTTCCTGTTAAGCTTAATGTAGTTGTTTAATAATTAAACAGAAGCAGTTAATTGGAAAATACTGTGTATATTTTTCCTTTGGAGGATGTAAATGGTTAGTGGTTGGATAAAGAAGTGGTATTTTTAAAAATTCTTCCTTGGATAACAGATTTTCTTAATTTGTTGGGGTTTTTTTTCTTAATTTGTTGGACTAAATGAGAAAGTGAAAGTATCTGATAGTTTCTGCATGTAAAATAGCAGTACAGGTAGATTGGCATGAAGGTAGAAGAATCCTTTGTTTCTGTATAGTAACTTAGAAAGCTCCAGAAACTAAAGGTTGCATTGGTTTGCATGGAGCTTGTGAAAACTACAGTGTGTCCTCCAGCCTTCCCGTAACTGCTATTCACATCCAGGCAAAGCAGGGAAAGAGAACAACCTGATTTTCATTCAGACAGCAGGTCAAATCCTGAGTGGACTGGGCCTTTACAGACTTTATTTAGGATATATATTTTTTTATCAGCTCTTGCATAATTAACACTTTCATCATTGTTAGTGAACACATTAGCAAGTGAGTTTTAATATAACAAAAGATTGGATTTGTTCATTATGGATTGATTTCAAAGACTAAAATGAATTAAAACTATATATTGTCCAGAAAAGAAATATTTTTAAATGACGATCCAAACGAAGTAAAGATGATGATTGTGGTGCTCAGTTCTACCTTGTCCAATTTTTTCTTCAGAAATCACGATGTTAATCTAAAGAGACAGGTGAATAAATTTGTTAGATTTTTTTTTTATTTTAAAAGCAAAAAGACTTAACAAAGAAAAAGCAAAGAAAGTAGAGGAAGCATCTTTTGGAGGCTGCTAGCTTTAGACCTTAACCAGAGAAGCAGCCCCTACTGGTTTTGTTTGCAGTGGTCTGAAAGCCATGTTTAAACATGTCCTGAACATGGGTCCTTTTGAATCAGTGGCAGACACAGTTTGGTTGGCACATGCGAATGAGAGGGCTGTTAATACCAAAGCTGTAAAATTGTTATAGACAATGACTATCAAAAAACTTAATCTGCCTTTTTTTTTTCTTTAAATAGATTTTCTTTGCATGGTTCTTGTCAATCACTGGAAACCTCTGTGCAAATAGACTGGGCTTTACCACCGCCCTGGAAGCCAGCTGGCCAGCTGGCTGCCCTCACAGCTGGGTCTGCTCCAGGACCTGATGTGGGGAGCAGGTGTAATGAGTGTGGCAATGACCAAGCAGCTGCTTCCACTAATTTGCTGCAGGGGCAGTTTGGGGGTCTTAGCTATGCTGTGCTGTTACAATAAGCTAGATAGTGACCTAGAGACCAGATTCCTTAAGTGACTGCAATTCCTGGTCTTGTGCTTTGCAGACTGTCTGAGGGCTGGGTCCTGTGTGTCCTGTACCCAGTGCAGCCCTTGGAGGTAAGTGCTGTCAAGGTTGTGTGAAGCTGTGCTTTGGGTGATTGCCAAAGATGCTTTAGTTAGGGTCTGTGTGAGCTACGAGAACAAAGGTGTTTTGTACTGAGCAATGATTATTTTCAGCTCCTGGTGGAGTTAAAATGTGTACCATGACAGTTCATCTTGCTTCCTGAGTTCTTGGGGAGAATCTCCAGGGAGATCCTACGAATATCTTGCTAGTAAACCTTCTCTCTTCCTCCCCTGCTCCCTGCCAGCAGCTACCCAAGAAATACCTTGCTTATATTTTTTAATCTCCTCTTCTAGCCTAAGAGCAATGGTTGGCTGCTTTGTCCCAAATTGTCTGGAAGATGCATATATAGACAGATATTGAGGGAGACTTGGCTAGAACTGCCCAAAAGTTTGCATCTGGTGTCAGGCTGTTTCTCTGCCCTGATGAACAGTGGTACAGGACAAGCAAAGTTTCACATGCAAGACACGTTGTAGATCAAGAGGCATGCATAGTATAGATAAATCTAGGAAACAGTCAGTGCTACAGATTTCACCTGTGGTGATGTAAGAGATTTGGGGACATATATGTCTGGCTGAGAGCTACAAAACGGCGCTGCAAAGGGGCCTATGATGTGTTATAATGATGTTTTAAGCTTAGGCTGCCCTTACTCGGGGGAACCTTACATAGTGGTGTATGCAACTAGTGTATCAGATACAGGCATACATTCAAAATTACTGCAGTTTTAGGTCTTAGTTATCAGTAATTTTGAAGGAACGCCCTTAATTTTTTCCACAGCAGTCCAAACTATGGGTGTTTGGTTCCCATTTGTCACCAGCATTTGTCTGATCTCTCCCTAGCTACGCTCATAAAGTGCCTCCAAGTATGTTTACAAAGATGTTTACTCTCCAAACAGTTCAGCCTGGTCATTCTGAAACTACTTAAGGAATGTACCCAACAACTTGGGTGGAAAAATATTCTCCCAATGTAAAAGACCTAAAGAACTGCTATATAACAGTGGTTGCAGTGTTCATGGAAAAGTCTGAGTCTGGACTGAAACATTTTTTCAGCTCATGTTTTTATTTGTATATTGCTTTGTAATAAAATTCTATTACTTTGTATATTGTATAGAAAAATGAAGTTAAAGCCATGACACTAAATGTTAAAAACTCAGACTTAAAGACTTTAAACCTGTCTTTATGGAGTATCATGTCAAATTCCAAACAATTTGTCTACAGAGGTAGAATATTTTTATTTGGCAAGCCAGTAAAGAATGGCAGAATGAGAAAGTTACAAGAACATACCAACATCTTAATCTGCAACCGTAGTTAATCTGATTTAAATGTAGTATCAACTAAAAAAGCTACATCTTGGAAATCTTTCTGAAAAGATACTAGAGAGCATGAGAGATTGAGGCATTCTTCATTCAGTTATAAATTATATAAATACATATATAAAAATATATAAATAAGTGTCAGTTCTGTATAATTCAAAATACCAAGCACGTAAATAAAACTATTTTAATGCTCTGGTTTCTAGACTGTTTGGAGGAAAACATTTTGCTTACATGGTGTTGACCAGTTTGTCTCCCTCACCACTGTAAGCACCTTTATCTCCTGTGCTGCTGTTTGCTAGCCCTAGAAAGAGATAAGAGGATATGAGAACGGCCATAGAGGATATACTGCAAAAATAGTCTGATAGCCTGGCTGTGTAAAAATTCAACTGTTTATTGTAGCTGTTGAAATGCATCCGTTCTATAAATGTAAATAATTTGGAGGACATGCAGTTCTAAAAATGGTATGTGTATTGTGTTTAGGAGAAACCATCCAGAAGGTTGATCCAGGCTACTGACACTTAGAACGAGCTTATGTTTCTGAACTGAAAGAGCTCTGTAGTTTTAGAATTTGCACAGTGAACCAAACCTTTTTGGCCTGTATAATTTTTTCAATCTGGAATTACATCAAATATAAAATCAAGCCCTTTTTTTTTTTAAATGAAATGGGAAGGAGGTTTACATACTTCCAACTTTTCAGGACCATTTGATGTGCTGCATTAAAGCTGCACAGCTGAGTATCCACAAGTTGCATGTTATTTCTTTGCGTAGTATGTTTTGTTCATATAAATGATAAAAGTTCAGAAATGTAAAGCATTGTGCCTTGCCTTCCTTCTAAAGAAAGCCTAAAATGTCTTGCCAAGCTCTAGCTTTTCCATCCCACGTTTTCTGTTCTCGAGAAATTCCTGCCCCCCGCGGCCCCCCCCGCCCCCCAGTGTAATTAACTATATGGTTGTATGGAGGAGGAAAGTACTGCTGGCAGTAGTAAGGCTTGCTCAGTATGTAGACACAGGAGGCAAACACGTTGTAGCCCTTTGGCTGAGTATCAACCCACCTTTAATAAGCATACAGCTTGAAACTCTGCAATAGCAGAGAGAGACAGCTTTCATCTGGCCATTGCCTTTCTTGGAATAGCCTCGTTATTATGCATAGCAGAGTGCTCACGCTTAATTGGTCATCGTACCTAATCTTGGTCCCTTTTTATACAGGGAATGGTACAAAAGAGGAATTCCTGAAGTATGTGTTAGTTATAGATAACCCACAGTGTGTTTGTTTTGGAGGAAGAGCAAAGGAAGGAAACTGACTTTTTTTAAAAAAAAAACCTTTTTTTTTTTTTTTTTTTCTCTCCTCATCCAGACCAAATGAAAATAGTACAAAATGATGAGAGACCATCCAAGGTAACTCTAAGCTGTTTGTGTGCAGTTCTGCTCCACCCTGTATACTGTCTATTTTTGTTGTTCCTGCTGTGGTCACTTGAGACAGGTTTTAATACAACTATGTCTTGGAATGCTTGTTACTGCATCTGGAGATGAGAAAACTCTCCCTTCAGCAGCCTCTGTGGATAACAACAAACAGGTACAGCATGCCCAGGCAGTGCTGGCTGGAGGGAGGGAGAAATCACATGAACCTAATGCACCAGTATCATTCTGATGGCTCTGGATGAAAGTATTTCTGTGACTCCTTACACAAGTTGTTGAGTACAAGCATGACTTAAAAAGTAACTATAGTTATTATGGGAGTATTATAAGCATGCAAATTTAAATGGTCCTGAAGGGCAAACTGCTAAGAGTTTGGTACAGACCTCGAAGCTGTTTTAAAAGACTTGTTTTCAAATCTTTACTAATTACTGTGAAATGTGGATTGTAGTAAGCCTACTTGTAATTAGTCTGGGACTGCTCCCTCTTATGGGTCCTTTAGTGAAACTGTTTATGCCAGTACAGTTTTCTGCTGTGGCAGTGACTGTGAAATGATTGAACACTGGATTAAGACTTTGAACGAGTTGGGCATGAAGAGCAAGCAGGGAAAGGACTCTTAGCAATAAATATCTGGGAGTTTAATTTAACAAAATGTTTTGTTTCCACATTAGATGCACGTTTCTGGTGCATTTTCCCCTTGCTTTTGATCAAGGGTGTTTTGGACTTGAGCCAAAGACTTGTCTATACACCGAGCTATCCTAGAGTAATTACTCTGGAGAAAGTAGCCTGGATTAACTCCATGGGAGCAGAGTATTGTTCCAGCAGCAGTTATTTCGAGTATCAACATATTTGAGTGCTGTCTGGATTGCTCTTTTCTCACTTACTCTGGAATCTGTGTGAGAAGCAAAGCTTCTCTCTTCATATCCTGGGTATTGGTAGGAAAGAACAGAGTCTCGCCATGCTACTTGGCATTCACGTGGTTTTAAAAACCTCGCATCCGCTTCCCTAAACCAGAGCACTAAACCAAGACCCTGTTACAGACAGCAAAACCTCTCTCTGGGGTGGATGGTGTGTGTTAAGGCATGCTTGCAAATACTCTTTTGGAGTTACGGGTGGATGCGTGAGATAAAATGATCTGGGATCCAAACCCACACATTGTTTCCAAACAATTAAAAGGTAGGGGTAAGAAATTCTCCGATCTGTCCAGAGACAGGAGATGCTGGAGGGAGGCGCTGGAGAAGACTTATGTAGACCAGAGCCTCTGTCCTTGTGTGCTGTCTGAAGACTCTGCAAAACAGAGACACGCACGCACTTTTTTTCCTTTTTCTCCTGGATGCGGTGTTTGGGAACGCGTACGCGAAGCACCTGTGCCCTGTGCCCACCGCTCCTCTGGCCGTGCCCCCGCTCCCGGTGCCGCAGGCTGGACCCGGCCCTCACCTGCGGCCGCGGCCCGCCCCCGCACGGCTGCGCCTACCGGCCTTGCCTGAGGGCAGCGCGAAGCCACGCGAGGCGGGCTTTCCCCCGCGGGCCGCGGGAGGCGGTCGGCGACCCCCGGGCGGGGCGGCGCCCTCGGCGGCCCTTCCCGGGGGACAGGGGGCCGCGCCCCGGGGGCATTTTGTGCCGCCCCCGCGGCGTGGGCGCCGGGGCTCCTCGGCGGGGCGCCGCCGCTCGGGGGCCGGGCAGCCCGCGGAGGGCGGGGCGGGGCGGGCTCCGTCACGGCGCGCGGGGCCGGCGCGGCACAACGGGCGCCCTCAGCGCGGGGAGCGGCGGCGGGTTCCCGTGGCCGGCGAGAGCAGATGGCGGCCGCGCTGCTCCTCTACCTGCCCCTCCTGCCCGGGCTGGCCGGCGCCTTCAACCTGGACACGGACAACGTGATCAGCTGGAGCGGGGAGGCGGGCAGCCTCTTCGGCTTCTCCCTGGCCATGCACCGGCAGCTGCAGCCGCAGGAGAAACGGCTGTAAGTGCTCCCGCGCCCCGCCTGGCGCCGTCCCGAGCCGCCCGCGGGGACTCTCCTCCCTTCCGCCGCCGCGGGACGCGGGCTGGGGCCGCCGGCCCGCACCTGGCGGCGGGGAGCGGGGCCGGGCGGCGAGCCGCCCCGCGGGGAGGGGTCGGGGGGCCCTCGGAGGGACGGGGCGGCACCTGCCGCGGCCCGCGGGGTGCTGCGGAGCCGCAGGCCGCCCGCAGGACGTGCGGGGGAGCGGGGTGCTGCCGCGCCCTGCTCGGTGGCCTGCGGGGGGCAGCGAGCGACAGCCGCGGTGGGGCACCCTCCCGCCTCGGCCGCCGCGCCCGTGCCCCGGGGGCGCGGGGGGGCTCCGCCGGTGCCCCAGGGCAGCCCCGGTGCGTGCCCGGGCTCTGGGGGTTGCTCTCCCCGTGCCCCCCCGCCCCGGGTAACGCGGGGCTGCGCTGCTCGAGGCGGAACCTGCCCGGCAGCGCGGGAGGGAGGTGGTGCGAGGAAATCGGGAAAAACAAGTCGATGTTGGTGGCGTGTAGGTAGGTGAACGCTGGGAACGTCCCTTGGGAAGCAAAGCAGGGCTCCTGTCAGGATCCTTGCCTCTTCGCGACCGTGTCTGAGCCGTGCTTCGCCCCACCCTGTCCAGCAGTGCTAGATGGAGCCTGTTTTACGTAAGGTATTGCTATTAAATAAACGTTCCTTCCCCAAACAGCTTTAATTCAAGGGAAGATAGGCCCATAATCCGTCCAGAGTTAATGGGAGAAGGAGGCTGGAAAGAAATGTTATCCTTCAGAAAGTTAGCTGGCAAACTTACAAGTCCCGTGGGCCCATTTTGCCCACGCTTGCGTTTTGTGTGATTTCATAGAAGCTGCACCATGTAAAGAGCATAAATCATAAATGCACACATTCCGCCTGCCATGGAGTAGACAAAACGACCCATGGTATCCCGCAGAACAAAATACAAACCTGTGAGCTCCTTTTCGGAGTTCTTTATCTTAATTCTTGACAGGATTACTCTTGCATCGGTCTTGTTTTAGTTTGCTAAGACAGCATCCCCTGAAGCTGGTTAGCTTCCCGTTGTATTGTCACTGGTTGGGTGAGTGTGGCAGAATATGCAGAGACAGAAAGCCAGTTACTGGGAAATCAGTAGAAACACAAGAGCGGTCACAGTATTCAAGCCGGTCTGCAATTTTGGGCTGAAATGCTTCAGACATTATTAGCATGAAAGTTCTGTATTGTATGTATAGTAAGTGCTTCCTCAGGCTATCCAAATCTGGGGACAGAGCAGAGCCAGATGCTATCTGCCTTGACATGGCTTTCTGAATCCAGGCTTTCATGAGCAGCAAGTATCTCTAACAGAGGCCAAACCAGACTGCATTTTATGGTGATGTATACGTTTCTGAGTACGAGATGTCTTCGCCATTTTAAACTCTATTCGTGAGTTTTAGCATAAAGAATTTGAGTGCTGCCCTGGGTAGTACTCATGGAATGAAAAATCACGCAAGCATGTTGTAGTCGCTTTGAGCATAATTTTTCCGTCTGAGAGGAATGTGTGGCTATAAGAGAATGAGACATGAAATGCGTTGAACTGTTAACTATCTTTCATAGGGATGGAAATGGGTTCAGCTTGCTCTAAGTTCTGTCCCATGAAACAGATGGGAGTTGGGGTGGGGAAACTTGAAGTGAAGCCTCTCATGCTAGGCTGCATGTGTCTATTAGATGAACAACATTGAACTAATACTGAATGATTTGTGTAATCTGTTCCACAGAAGCAGTTTCTGAATAGCTTGACTCTTTATAGGTGGAAAAAATGGTGTCTGCTGTGCAGATACTTGGTGAAGGTGAAAAGTTGTGGGAATGGATGTTGTACTGTGGTCTCCTGAGAAATGAGTATGTCTAATGCCTGTATGCTGCCCGTTATCTGTAACAGCAGGAATTTTAGTAGTTTGTTTTCAGGGGTGCAATACCTCTGCATTCCCCACTGCGTTTTTGTCTGTGTCATACCTCTACCGCAAAAGTTGTTTTATGTGCAGCTATCTTAGTCAGATAAAGTATTTAATTTACTCCCTCTTCTCAAATGGATACCAGCTTCAAAGCTCAGTTACAGTTTGAGTGTGAACACTGTTAAGTAGTTGCCAAAAATACACAAACCCGATTTCATAATTGAAACTTAATTAAAAGTGACACTTGGGTTCTCATCTGGCAGGGCCCCCCCCATTCAAAAAAACCCTGCCAACCCGAGCACACCTCTCATCTGGCAGGGACCCCCCATTCAAAAAAAACCCTGCCAACCTGAGCATTCCCTCACCTCTCTAATTTTACAAAATTAGAAGTGGATTGTAACAGACGTGCAAGATCAGTCAATCCTTGGAAAAAGAAGCAAAAGAGGGAAAGCAAAATATGCAAATTCTATTCAAGGGTTCTTTTAGTCTGTGGCTTGGAGCAAGACTTGGTAAAACAAAATAAATGATGTGTAATTTTTCTCTTGCCTCACTTAAGTGGTTCTTAAGTGAAATGGTTCCCCCTTCCTCACACTGGATGATTCAGTGTTAAAGACAGAGGTGGAGAATGTCTAGGAAGTGTGACAAATAAAGGTACAGCTGAAGCCTTTGGTTAAACATGGTATTTGCTTTTGATCACCTTTTTTCTTAGTCACAGGATACTGTAGATTGCATGTTGGCTTTGAATGGCAGTCTTTTCATTTGTTAGTGTTAGCTACTAATGCCATGTTTGCTAATGAGGAAATTACTTAATTCCCAATAGTATGGGTAGATGACTGTTCAGCTGCTTTAACTTCAATTGTAAGTGGTACTGTGGACTAGTAGCAGGATTTCATTTTTCTTTGTGAATGTCTTCAGGTGAGAAAAGTTGGAATGTTTGTCAGTTGGAGAGAAGAAAAAACCTTTATTAATTCACAGTGACTGAAAGTGGACTGCTAATGGCATGCAGGTGTGAAAGAAGCCAAATGCAATCTTTATGTGCATTGAGGGAGCATTAACTTTGGAGGTACTAGGGCAGCCTGCCTGGATTTCTGTGTACGGTTCTGATTTATTGTCAAGCACAGTGAATCAGGTAGCAGAAGAGGCTAACGGAGCTCTAAGAGAGCTGGGCTTGTTACTCTGTAAGATTGTTCTGTTTTTATTCTGTCGATATGATGAAAATAACGGATTTCTAGTTCTGCACCGAAATGGTGGCACAACAGCAGTGTGTTTTGTCTGCAGACTGGAAGAAGGTTTGTAACTTGGAGGGGCCCAAGACTCAGGGACAGCACGGCTATAGGAGTGTGGTTAAAGTGTAAGTAATCCTATGATGGAGGATGCAAGCATATCTAGCATCTGTAAATGGGGACTACACTTGCACACTATGTGTATGTGTGTATATATATATAAAAACTACTAGGTATGATAAATATGATAATAAATATTACTAGCTACTCACTATAGTGAGTACTGTACATATGCGTAATTTTATATATACAGAATATATATATAAAACTGATACATATGTGTACATACTCCATGTAAGTTGTCCGGCAGGTCCATTCCAGTCCTTTTTGCTTGTAATTCACAATGATTTAAGCAAATACCTTGAATTAGAACACAAACCCCAAGAATATCTGACTTTGTGTATAACTTTACTTGCAAGTAATTCTGATATTATTTTCAGCAGAAGTATGGGGCTGAATTCACATAGGCATCTTGTTACTATTTCAGGCAAAAAAGAATGAGAGTGTAGTAATCAACATTCAAGGTCTTCTCATCAGCTGAAAAGCTGTGTGGTTGAAAGCTGTGGATGGGCGCTTTACGTCAGGACTGTGCTGACCATTAGCAGCAGTAAAGTCCTAAAAATTGCAGTATCTACTGAAATTTTTAGTTGTGACAGGTTTTGCTGATACTGCATATCTCTGCTGTGAGCTGTTGTATCAATATGCCACAGAGTTGCCTTAGGTCAGCCAGGCTGCTGACATTGCTCGGCTGCTGCAGTGCATCCTCAGTGGCATTTAGCCAGTATTTCTGTGTCGACTGAGGGCTTGTGCTCTTAGACACTGCTCCAGCAGCAAAAGAGCTGGATTATGCTGGTCTGCAGTGGAAAATGACAATTTCTGCTTGCAGGGGTGGTGTAGTGTAATTCAAGGTTCAGGTAGACTGAATGAATAAAGTGCATATGTACATCTTCGGGATTTAATAATAATGCTGGTCTTTTTGTCTAATTGACAAAAGCACTAACTAAGGATTTATTATTACTTTTCTTTTTTTTTTAAGACTGTCCTTACCGTCTCATTGCACTTAGCTTTCCACCCCCCCGCCCCTTGAGTGCCTGTTTTTGTTTATGCAAGCTATTCTTGGATAACCTGCTTAGCATGCTTGATTGCTTTCTCAGTTTGTGATAGTAGAGGAGTTTGTCTATGTTCAAGATAGATGTCCTGTGGCAAAGGTCAGGATCAAATGAAGTTGGGAATGAGGAGGGAGGAGTAGTTTAAGATTTTTGAAAAGTAGATCCATCATACTAATACTATGGGTGAAAGAAGTGAGAAGATAAATTCACGTTGCATGAGAGGGAAGATTATGGAATTGCTATAGGTGGAGTCAAACTGCAGAAGGCAAGCTTTTTCCCAATGCTAAGTCTGAGTTGTGCTGTGGGTTATCTGCGGCAGAGACACAGCTGACAGGTTTACAGGTCAGGTATACAAAAGATTGGAAACTCTCTCACCTAATTGTCACTGACTCCCATTCTTGCAGGTGGAAAAAGTCAACATCTTTATCTTTGGATGGTTTTGGGTTTTTTTTTTTGTTTTCCTCAAAGGAACAGGAAAGAATTGTGCGCTTCATCCTGCAGAACTCTGCTAAGGCAAGAAGGATGAAATGGAGCTCATCATCAGCTCAGATATGGACTAGGAAGTTGCACTAGTGTAACCACTTCCATCAGTGTAGAAAAAGAGCGCACCCTGCAAAGCACTAGTGAAGTCACAGGTTGTACAGCAAAAACATGCATCTGCTAGGACAGTTTAGTGCAGGTGGCTGTAAAAAGGCAGGAAAGATATGCTACAGTACAGTGCTGTTGGCTCTGTGGGTTCACAGGTTCAGCTTCACTGTAGCATCAACTGGTGTGACAGATGTTCATAGTGTAAAGCTATCCTTCCCACACAGTAAGTCGCAAACCTCTTGTCCCAGTCCTCCATCCTCTTGAGAAACTTGTTTTCCAAGAGGTCTTATGCTTTTCAGGTAACTTTTTTTCTATGGTCACCTGTAAGTTCATAAGAATCTTAAATCATGCTGTGGTAGATGTGTTAATTTTGTTAATAACACCAGCATAAGAAAAGTAATTGCTATGCTAGTGGGAGCTTTCGATGAGTAAGGAGTGTAGCATATGTCTTTTGTCAGCAGTGATGATAAATGGCCTTATGTGCAGACTCCAGCTTTGAGAAGCAGCCTAGGCTATCAGCTTCAATTACAGCTCATAAAATTGTTATGCTTTTACTGGAAGATGCTTGTACTTGATACAGCTCCTTGGTTTCATAGCTTTTTGTTTTTACCTATGCCGAGTCTCATCACTAAATCAGTTTCTAATGTAAGAGGTACCATGTCTTTGCATTTACATTTCCAGGGTAGAGGTGATGACAAGTTGAGAAGCATTTTGGCTTATGCTTTCTTATTTTTAAATGTCTCAATAGATATGAATGGAAATTCATGGAGGCATAAATTCTTCTCTCTTCAGGCTGTGCATTTGGAAAGAGAAGGGTATTCAGTAAGCTGCTACTCTGTGTAAAACATGGACCTACCAAGCCATTCCAAGAACATTAAAGTATAAGTGATGGCTCAATTAACCAAAATTGCTTTGAATTCATCTAGTCCAAGTCTGTTGTACTCATCCCTGTAAAAGGATGGAATTTATACCAGGTAGTTCTTAAATATTAGGGTGTAAATCAACCCTGATGAACACAGCATATGCAAGCCCAGTGAGCTCAAAGTATTAGACACATCTTGGAAATAGTTCAAAAACTTAATCTTGCATTCTCTAAAACTAGCAAGGTTAAAACAGTGTAACTGGAACAAAATAACACAATGCAGGCAAGGACGGACCTTGATCTCAGGAAGGAGGAGAAAGGCTTTTTTCTCATTACTGAAGTGAATGAAAACTAGTGAACTACATAAAGTATGAGTTAAGGACAAAGGAAAAGCATTCTTCTTACAAGTTGCGTTCTTCAGCACGGGCTGTGGGTCCTGACAACTCTGCTTAATGACGCCTGAAGGCTGGGCAGAAAAGTGTTGGGTGGAGGGCTCACAGCTGGAAAGACCAGCACCTATTCTCTTGCTTTTTGAACTAAGCTGATGCAGACACACGCAGATGGGCAAAGTGGACATGTCCGTGTGTATGTCTGACATAAAGCCTTCAATGAAACTGCGAGGTGTTCCATTGTGAAAAGGACTTGTAGTCAGTGTTTGCTCTAAATATTGAGGAAGTAGAAGTCATCTTACACCCTCTTAGTCTGACCTGTAGTTGGATTTGAGAACTGTAGTTCAAAGTTGGATGGGCTAAAATGTGTTTGAAGAGCATAAACACTTGCCATCGAAAACCTGAGGTGGGAGGGAGCTGGAGAAGCGTTTTCTGCAGTTCCCTTCGTGCAGTGAGGGGTGGGGTGAGTCTGCTGTGTGTGTGCTCTGCCCTGGTTCTCAGCAGTGTGGGCTGAAGCTGAGCGAAGAATCGAGGCTCTCTGTCGCTGGCATCCCGAAAGCTTCAGCTGGCAGACAGCTGTGTGAAGCTCATTGCTGTCCTGATACTATGGACTGACTGGCACAAGAAAATTTATAGTGCTCTTTAGACTTAAAATGTGACCCCATCAGCTACAGAAGGGTAGAAAGTGAGGGAGACTGAATATTGATCAAGGTGCAGAGGTGTCGAGTGAACCGTTCAAGTATCTCATACACCACATAAGGCCTGCTTTCTGTGTGCTGCTCTCTTCCAGAGCAGCAGGATTTTGAACAGATGTGCTAGCAGTCCTTCTGCAACAGGGACACTAAAGGGACCACTGTATCGTTAACATTATTTATGAGTTAGAATCTTAAAATTTAGCGTTTTTATTGAGGACATAGTTTTCCTTCGGTTTCTGTTTTTGTTTTCCAAATTTTCTGAGGTCTTGAGAGCAGTGAAGAGCTTTCAGACAGGTGTGTGCAGACAGATACGTGCCTGTAGTATTGGGCACAGAGGCACAGCTGCATTGGAATTATTAAGGGAAGATATGCTACAATTTCTGTATGAGTTTCACTCTTGTGCGTGGCTACTTTGATGGTGAATAAGACTCTTTAAGCTGGCATATACTTAAAGAATAAACTGTAAGGCAATGCTACCATCAGGTATGGATACATCTTCATCCAGGTGTGGAGCTTCAGGTACTGCACTGTCCGCTGTTGAAAATACCATTCACCTGTGCAGAGTCAGAATTAATCCCTTGTTTTGTTACAATCTAGTAGAAAAGTGGCTTGTACTCTGGCAGGAAATAGTAGTGTGTGTTTTATCTTCTTCAGAAATACTGGCTAACCCCATCAGTCTGCATCGGGACTATTTGATGGATCTGATCTGTAACTGTGCAAGAGAAATGTAAATCTTTGTGGTGTGACTGTCAAATTAAGTGTTTCTATTTAATTAAACATTTTGTTTTTTTAAGTTTCTGAGAAGTCTCTTTATATTGACTGCCCTTTAATAAATATTCTGCAGTTGTGTATGCTCTTTCATCCAAATTATCTTATTTACTTAACGGTAAAATAGAAATGAAGAGAAGCACAAAATCACTATTACGATGCTTGCTAAGATAAATGCAGTTTTCTGTGTAGTATATGTTGCTAATGCTGCTAATGTTAATTTGTAAATAACAACGAAAAACGTAAGCAGAGGCAGGACAGGTAGGTTGGCTTCATGTCTCAATGTTTTTGTCTAAAAGGATAACAAGCAGAGAGGAATGGTTTACTGATCTAATTTGTTGCTGTCTGGGTTCTCCACAATTGGGTTGCCTGGCAGGGCATGGGCAGGGGCCATTCTTTTCTCCTCTGCTAAAACTACTCAAAACCTTTTCCGTGTGCCAGAGTAACTCAGTTTTGTAAGGAATGCAATCTGGTAAGTTTTCATAGGAGAGACCTCATCCATTTTCAGAAGAACTGCTGTTCAAAATCAGCTGTTGTTCAGTGTTTCAGAAGTAGCCTGGGGCTGGATGAATCATTCTAGCCAAACTGTAAAAATGGCATGTTTTGGGGACACACTCTGCAGAAAGGTCAAGAATGAGGTAGGGTGTTGGGCAAATGGCTATTTAAAAACAAGTACGCAAAAATCCATATTATTGAATGAGCAGATGGTGGTCTGTACTGTGAAACTTGAGCTGGAAAATTAACACCTCAGTGGTATTTAACAAGGGTAGGTACAATAAGAGGCATAAGAATATTTGAAGAGAGAACTATACAGGATGGTCTGGAAAATTGAATAATTCATTTATTAGCATTGGATATTGTTGATTGTGATATATGTAAGCAAGTTGCTGCTTTGAAAGTAATAGCAGAAGAATATAGCCTAGAAAAGCTATGTGAATGTGGAAAAAAAGTCTCCCTTCCATTTTTAAGGGAATTATTTGGTGTATTAAAAGTAAATGAACCAAACCATAGGTTAATAAAGCTCATTTTGCAATCTTAGCATAAGATATATTTTATTCTTGGGAAAATGCACTTCCTTTGCTTTTAAGGTATCGCGAATATCGCATTTTCTAAGACTATTTTGAGAATTCCACAACTGTTGCTTTGGAAAAGAGAATTGCAGTTTTGTTGGTTTAGTTTAAAGAGCGGGCCAAATGTGTTCTGCCGTGAAGTACCTGAGATTAGACTTTTGTATGAAAACGGCAGCAAAAAGTACTCGTTCTTGCATTGTGATTTTTGGAGTATTTGCTAGTATGGACTGACTGTTTTTGGCTCCTGTTGGAGCATTGGCTGTTTTTCTCATTTCCTCTTACATCCTTGTATCCAAAAATATGTAATTTCCTAATACTGATTTCCTTTAAGCAGTTGTACTAATGTGCGGGAAGGTGTTTTGGCTGTGTTTGGAAGGGAGAAGTTCTGCAGTATCAAGAATAAAAGCAAGAGGCGTTCGTGGGATGCTCCCTGTCCAGATGCTGTCTACAGCATAAAAGTGTACTGGAGGCCCTCCAGGGTAACACGTACAGATCCTGCACTGGATTTCACTGGCAGCTAGGTTGCTTCTAGGTTACTTTACCACTGTATTCTTCGCATTTGTTTTCTACTTTCAAGGACTTTGGAGATCTTTTAAGAAATAAGGATTAGCAAATACGAATGATCAGCATTGTTGTTGTCTGTTGATAGTGTTCACAGAACAACAGACTTTCTTACAGAGACTTGAGTGTCGTTTCCTATTTAGTGAAGATGACAGTTTTCCAAATGGAGCTAAATGTGCTTAGCATCTGCAGTTTTCAGTGGGCATTGTTACTGTCCTCAAAAGCAGGTCTATTAAATATATCTTTAAAAAACAAAGCAAAACAGGATTGCATATATGCTGGGAACAACTCACCCCTGTAATGCCTGAGGTTGTTTGCTCAGCAGCACATGCCTGGGTCAAAGGTCTGAGGGAAATTCATGTTTATCCTGGAAGTGCTCAGAAGTGGCAGCCAGCTGTTGCTGATAGCAGCAGGCACATTATCATTGTGGGTAGCTGAATTTTCTGTGTCCTCTTTTCTCATAGCTCTTTTCACGTCACTCTTACAAGAGAGTTACAAAGATTGCTTACCCTTGCACTTTGTCATTGGTGCTACTGAAGCTGCACAGTGGTTAAACCTGCTGGGTCTTAGACCTTAGCAATGTCTAGCGGAGTGTATGAAAAGAGATCACAGCTCATGTCTAATTATCTATGTTTGTTTAGTGTGAAAAAAACCTTAAGTGAAACCCACAGTATTTTCTTGGCCAAATATGCTGAAATAAATTTGGTATTTTTTCTTATATAGCCAACTCCTGTAGCTGCTACTTACAAATACGGCATAATTATGCAAGCCCCTGTAAACTTTTCATCTATTCAACTTATTTTTCTGCTAGAGGAATGTTTGATAATTATGTGGTATGGCCCCAGAATATTGCTGAAGAAGTAGGTTTCTTCCCTCTTCCTAGCCAAGCTATGTTCCTGCCTATAGTAGAAGAATACTTTTGTTGTTTTCAGATCAGATGCAGTCCTAGTAATAGCTGCAATACCGTTGGCACAACTCTCAGCCTACAGGAACACAGGGTGTTAAAATTACTTGAAAACAATTAATTCCAGGTTCTGCTCAAGTGAGAATGTAGGCAGTGGTGAAAAATGGAAAAAAAAAAAAAAGTACGTGTGAGGGGAAGCATGTAAAAATTAAGCATGTGTGCATGTGGAGGGGGAGTGGTATATAGTGGAAGAGAATGCAGTGGGGTTTTTGGCATAGTCTCAAATTCAAGCTATTTTGCAAACAGAAGAATCTTGTTCTTAGGTTTTGCAGGCTGGTTGAAATTCTCAGTTTGTACATTCCTGCTCATGGTAAAATATAATTGCTACTTCTTCCACAAATGTGGAAAAGTTTCTTGTGAATATATGATATATTTCTGTTCATGTATTTGATCACTATTTTGATGTCTTCATGGAATGTAAAAAGACTCCATAAGTGTCCCAATTGCATGGGCATTTGTATGACTTGATTCTCCTAAGACAGTACCTTATCGGAGTGATGTTCTCCCAAGTGGTTTGAATGCCTGTGTTTTCAGTTAATTTGAAGCAGCGGTGGGACTGTGTGTCAGTACATGTACCCAGTGACACATCTGCCTTTGTCATTAAGTTCATGGCTTGAAGAAAAGCCTTACTCAAACTGTGGATCCTGTTATAGGCATTTAACCCAGGGCTGTGATGGCTTTAAGACTGAAAGAATAATTTGAACGGTGCTTTAGCATGCAAATGACTTGGTCGACTGTTGAAGTGTGTGTTTGCTGGCTATTTGTGTACTCATTCTCGGAAACGTTTATTAGGGATTACGTTTCAGGAAGCTACGTGCCTTTCCTACACGTGTGGAGTTCTTTAGCTTGTTCCTGCAGGCTGTGTCTCTGTGGTGCCATGGGCTTGTGTTGGCAGCTGTGAGGGCACAGCTTAGCTCAGAGCGTGGTGGGAGCGCGCTTTTCACTGGGGCTCTGGCTGGCAAGTTTTAGTTGAATGCGATGAACTACTTTTGCTCAGATGGTGAATCTGCCAAAGTCACGTATTACCATTTCTGTGGTTGTGTATCTAGTGCAGGAGATTTGTACCTGTCTTGTTTTCCCCCTGAGTTCAGAGGGAGAAGGCGGTTAAGCATCTGGAAGAGAAGGAGCAGGAGGAGTCTCATAAATGGGATGCACTGTGGGACTGTGGGATTAGTTGCTGTAGCATGTTGTATTGCTCATAGATTCCACTGTGGAATGTCTGTCCCTCTTACTGTACTTCTTTCATGCCTTTTAATGGTTTAATTATGGTCATAAATGAAATAGATGCACTTCTTTCAGTGAAGGAAACGGGAATGACATTTCAACCCAAATATTTGTTTTGCACTGTATTAAAACTGTAGGGTTTTTTAAATGGCGTTTGGTATGTTGGTGAACAGTATATGCCTGTTACGGTTGTTACCTCTAACAAGTAGTACCTTCAAATACTGACTGGGAGCACTGCGCTTTCAGATGGCTTTTTTGGAGAAGGAAAAAAGTCTGAGCAACTGTTTCCATATTTTGATGACTTCCATGTTTGTTTTCTAAAACATGTAACATGCAGCTGGTAGATGATGTGATACTCCTTTTGTTTTCCATGAACTTTCAATGGAGATGGCATGTGTAGTGGGGGTACAGAGACCTGCAAATGTGAAGAAGTTCAAATTTGAATTCAGAGGTTTTCTGTGGCATGAATGGCCAGCAGCCCAGGTGCAGGAGGCAGGAATTCCTGATTTCTGTCATGTGCTTGCTTACTTGAGCCTGCAGAGTGAGCGTGTCCACAGAACCACAGCGCTAACTCACCTGTATGGTCAGTGCCAGCATCCACTTCGTCACAGCCTGTTCTGTGGCCAGAGCTGGGGCAGCGGTGGTGGGCCAGGGCCATGGTGTGTGCGGGCTGTGGCGTGAGAGCAAGATTGCGGTATGGGGGCAGCAGGGACGGGCAGTTATTCTTTCTTTGCAGGTAGCCAGGGACTGCAGGGTCACCTCTGCTTTGTTGCAGCTGCCCTTGCTCGCTTGTCCTGCCTGCCTGGGCTGGCACCCGACTGCCGCTGCTGCCCGCTGGGCAGTGGCAGGGCTGTGCCCAGCTGGTGTGGCGGGACCCGCGCAGTGGCAGCGAGCCTGAGGCAGGCATGGCAGCTGTGGGCCAGAGGGGCTGGGGCCTCTGCTCTCCAGTTTGTTCCGTGAAATGGTGCGCTTGTCGTTCCTTTAGTTAAACCCCATGTTGTTATAAGAGGATTTCATGTAGTAACAGGCACTGCTGTGTTAGAAGAGCTGAGTGGAAATCCCTTTGACATTATTTCTTCCATAAGTTTATTGTAGATTAATTATAAAACTGCCTAATACATGTTTTACAGTATCACTTCATGCTGAAGTCTGTTTCTGGCACGGATGTGGTTCCTTCTTTTAAATCTGAAGGAATGTATAGTGTGTAAGGGAGAAATTAAAACTGTATTATACAGGTTTCACTTGCTATTTGACAGTATGAAAAATGTGAGTTATCTCCTGGTTATAGCCAGAGAGTGGCATCTGAAATGGAAACTGTATTTTTGAAACATGACTTTGGAGCAGACTGTACCACTTCTTGTAAGAAAAGTGCTTTCTGCTAATGAAGATGAGATCTGCAAAACCTATTTGAAATCCTTGGAGGCTGGGCTCTGGACTGTTAGGGGAAAGGGTTTATTTTTCCATGTGACTTTCAGAAAGTCAGTTATAAGTGGCCTTTCCAGAACAACAGGTATCTTTGTAGTTCCAGTTTTGCTTTGTAGTACCTTGCCCCTCATCCTTATGCTGCTTTTGACTTCTTTTCCCAGCCTCTGTCATAATCCCTTTCCTAAATAAGGCAGAACAAATAAAATGAAAATCATAATCCTTCAAGTGCCAAGCCTCCAGGCAACAGAGATTAGTGGTGTACTTGGCCATGGCTTTGGACTGGTAGTTGGAAAATGTAACTATGGAGTAGCAGATAAGGAGAATCACCTTAAAATAGCTGTTAACAGGCTGGCAGTGATGGGTATCTCTGTAAAAAGTGTCACAGACAAGTCCCCTGCTGACACAGTTACTGCCTGTATTTTTCTGGGAGTTTTTTTTTTTTTTTTTTTTTTTTTGAGAATTCCAGTCCCATGGTTTAGCTCCTGTTTCCATTAGCAGCCCAAGTGTACGGAACAATCTCTCTGTGCTAATTAGTCCGTGGTGTTCCTTGTCCTGTGACTTGCTTCTCTTTTGAGAAGCTAAATCCAGGCATGAAGCAGAGGTGGTGCCAGCAGTATTCAAACAGAGCGTCTGTCCCATTGACCACCTTCAGTTATGTTTAGATATTGTGGGGATTAAGGTGTTCCTGTCCTCCCCATTGGTCAAGTTTAAAAACTGTTGAGACCAAACCAGTGCAGAGGACTGAAAATACAGCTCAAACGGAGGGCTCTAGATGTCCACGTTGAGATCAGGGGTCTGTGCCTGAAGGTTTAAAACATTTAATAGACAATTAGTGACGGGTGATTTGGTAGTAAAATTTGATCTAAATATGAGTTAGTGGTAGTTACTCTCATTTCTTCATTTTGTTAATCCATTGAAAATCTTTGCAAGCAGGTACTGGGAGTGTGAGGAGAAAAGGATACAGGGGTCTATCTATCTGTCAGGTCAGGGGTAGAAGAAGTTTCATAGCATTTAGCTTTATCACTTTCCAGATTTGCTCCCCATGTGTGTATGGGGTCTTTCTGAAAACAGAGTGAAGCGTACAATCTGCAGTGGCAGCATTGTTACCTGAGAACAGGAACCCTGAATTGAAAATTTGTGCTCAATGAAGTTTGCAAAGTTGGAATTTATTTACACCACTATTTTATTCTGCCTGTATGTGGAAACGGCTAGTGGTTTGTTACCCAGAAACACTTTCAGTGATTTCTGTGCCAATCTGTTAAAGCTCAGAGCTGGCATTAGTGATGTGATGCTGTTACTTTTAAAGAAAGGATGGCAAAGACATGGTGCCTTGTTTGGGGTAGAAGATATGTGGAAAAGTAAAGAATTTGAGGAATGAAGAAAGCTTTGGGAGGTAGCGGGGTATCAGAGCTCAGTGCAGGCTGTGGTATTTTTTGTATTTGTTTAAATAAAAATGTAATTTACTCAATGGAACCCTCTTTGATGAACAGGATTCGCTTTCAAAAAGAGTTGAAGATACTCTCCATCCTTTGACTTGATTTCTTTTGAGTGAGTGTTTATTCCAAAACAGAACTGTAATGAATTGCTGATACTTCAGAGAAGAAAAAATATGTTGTGAAAATTGTATGTTGCCCTTAACAGTTCCAGTCTATAAGGAAGGAAAAGAATTTCAGTGTGGAGTGAGGGAATGCATCCAGGAGCTTGGAGGTTTTCTGAATTTCTTATGATAAGGTTTTCTCATTTTAACTGCAGCTTCCCTTTTGGAAGCGACCCGGGTAGTTTCATGAGCCATATTGGAGGGCGTTCAGATAGCTGTGAGCAGGAACTACTCCCAGTTCTCACTGTTGTTGCCATTAGCCGAGAAGGAGCCACAGCCACCTACCAAACTTCTCAAGAATTACAAGCGAAAGTAGGGAGGGTTTTAAAATCTGCACCTTACTGCTTAATATTCTGTTAAAACAGAAAGCTTTTTCTGATGTATTTTGCTTTGGATCTTAATAACTCTTTGGGCTACTTTTGATTAAATTAAGTTACAGCCATTCTACTTGACGTTTACCCAGCTGTTGTTGCTGAACACCAGTCAGTAGCAGCCGACAAAGGGAGTCCTGGTGCCTGCCTGCCTGCGGGCAGTGAGTTCCCACCTCCTTTCGCTTTTTGGGAATGTGTGGGTTTATAAGCCATATTTTCTACATACAGTTATTGAAAGGGCTGGTCCAGACCTGGATCAAGTCAGTAAGATCTCTTGATGCCTTTTTGAGGCTTGAGTAGTGCTCAGCGTAACTGATGAGATGGAGTTTTTCTTGCCTCAGCCGTTGCGTTCAGGTGTACCATAGTATTGCAGTGAGGTAGGGTCGGTGTAGGTGCTCGAGGCTTGCACGGAGGGATGGGTGTTGCGCTGGTCCCTCTCTTGAGAGGGAGGGCTTGTGCCTGTCCCTGTTACACGTGGCGGCTGCACCTTGCACATGGAGGTACAGTGGGGTCACCGGCACCTGTGCAATGCAGGCACCATCCACCTGGGCCAGGACTGCGATTCGGTGAGGCCAGTTAGTTAAACTGGCATTGCGTGCCAATACGGAGCTCTAATCCTGTAGGATTATCTGAAGTTTGGCCATGAACCTGAGGTTGTAAGGGAGTAAATCTGTCCCTGCAGATGCTGATAATTGGCAATGGAGCTTCAGTCATTGCATTTCTCCAAGAGGTAATCAAGAGAAAGCAATAATTAATCTAATTCTAACCAACAGAGCAACAAAACTGATGTATTTGGTTTGAAATTAGAATTTTGGTTTAAATTGGAAGGTGCATGTTTCAATTATGGGGTGTAACTGAGAAGAAATTGTATCTGTGCAAACGTTAGGTATAGCTCAGAAACAGATAATTTGCAAAAGAATTACTTTTTTTGTTACAGTTAAATGCATTGTTGCCAAAATTAGAAAATGAAGTTATTAACGGCCTTTCTAAAAGCGTGGTTGTTTAGATTACAAACTCTTGTGATGACTACCGTGTTTCTGAACAAATCTTTGAAAAAAGATGCCAGATGTATGTTGGGAGAAAAGAAGGAAACACTTTAAACCAAAACCCACCCACACTGTGTGTCCTCATCTTTACTTGAAGGTTTTACTGTTGAGGAGGTTACCTTTGTGAGGGCAAATTATGTATTGTGGGGGAATTTATTTCTGAAGAAGTAGTGAAAATGTGGCTGTTACACAATGCAGATGTAATTCTCTGTTCTGGACAAAGTGTGTTTTCTCATATCAGTTTCGTTTTGTGTCTCGTTAGTGGTGGTGAATAAGCATTTTCTTAATAACAGAAATTAGGTATTGATCTTAACTGATACAGTCTTAACTGTTAGGCATGAGTAAAGGTGAGGCTCGTTCTTAGTAAGAAAAGCATTCTGAGGGACTGCAGTGTGCTTTGTCCAACTGTCACAACAAAGCAGGCAGAAGAGCTTTTTTCTCAAGCAAAACTCTGCAGCGGAAGCCTTAAAGGAGGGTCTGAGTTCCTCTGAGCCTTGTGGATCCAACTACAGTCCCAGCTTTGCCTCCTTGACACTGTAACTTCAGGGATCTCTTCTCTCAGCTCTTTTGTACCAGGGTCAGGAAACACATGGAGTCTGGTTCGGCATCCACCCATCACACCTCTGTGTCGCACCTATCCGCACGCTGTTCTCTCGTTTATCAGCTGAGTGTCATGTTTCTTGTTTCTTCCACGAACTTACATACTGGTTGTAACTAGTTTCAGTTAGCTGCTTGAGAGGCAGCTGTGCCTTGGTGTGTGTCTGTGACACTTCAAAGAAACATAGACAACGTAAGATACGTTTTTTTGGCTGAAACCCCTTATTTTGCAAGTAAATATGTCTACTGGTTATTTTCTGATGATACTCATGGTGGGGGACAGTTGATACAGGAAGAAAATTTGCTTTTATTCAGTTTTTAAAAGAAGAACCATCACATTTGGTTACCAGAACAATATCTAAGGAGGGATTGTTACAGTGGCCTTTTTATAGGAGAAATAAGTCCTTTGTGGGAGAGGCCTGTTGTTGGTCAGAGATTTGTTGGAGAAAAACATTTGCAGCTTCAAAGTGAGGTATCTGGCCAGAGGAGTGAAGTATCGCACGTTTGCACAGAACTGGGAATAGTTCAGTGCACACTTCCTTGGTCCAGGAGGGATCTTGCTTTGCTTCGTGGGTTGGAGATACTAAGGTGCCCATAAATTCAGCTGAACAGTGGCACAGGACTGGCATAAAACCAGAAGACAGCCTGAAAGCACTTGTGTTCACTGTTAGTGGGTTTGTGGTCATTTTAGTAAAAATACTTCTCCCACCCTTACCAAAAATTTCTAGTAAGGTAACAAATACCCTACATGACTTCCTGATAGAAGACGTTTTTTGCAAAACTGCCAGACACTTCTGATTTTTATCAACGTCTCTCAGGAAACATTGCAACAATAATAGCCAGTAACAATACATTTACTGGTTTGCAGGGCCAATAATTGCAGGACCTATTACTGCTTTACAGCCCTTCCCCCCCCCCCCCCCCCCCCTTTTTTTTTTTTAAGAACAGTGCTGTGATGTAGCTTTTCATCCATCTTCAAATGTTTGCATGTCACACCTCTAGCAACATGGTGAAAACACTTCCTGATTCTTTTGGCTTCTTCTTTTCTAATATTCTGTCTACAGATCCCTTGAAATTATTTCTCTTTCCCTGCAGATTGCTGGTTGGAGCTCCTCGGGAAAAGGCCTTTCCATCCCAACAAGCCAACAGAACAGGAGGGTTGTACAGCTGTGACATCACATCTCTGAATGCACACTGCACACGTGTCATATTTGATGAGGAGAGTAAGTTCTTCAGTGCTTTTGTTTGGGATTGAAGTGGTTGTCTGATTTTTCTTACTTGATACAGTCCTTTCCAGAGGCAGTGTATCAGGCAGTTGCTTCTGTGAATTTATACGTAATTATTTTTGCATCAGAGTAAGTTGTAGCTTAACTGCTAAGATAATGTAAGATGGTTAGATCTTGGTGGATTTGGATGTTCTTATTCTTTAATAAATTGATGTGACGTGAAGTAACATGCTGGAAGTGTTTAATAAAATGGATGTTGTCAGTGATAAACTGTACAGACGCTGCCACCTGCAGACTGTCTCATGTACTGTATGAAGTGCCTTTAAAAAAAAAGAAAAAGAAAAAGTAGTTAGATGTTAATATTTGAAGCTGTATTATGATACTCTGCAGCTGACCCGAAGATGGAGAGTAAAGAAGACCAATGGATGGGTGTAACTGTCCAAAGTCAGGGGCCAGGAGGAAATGTGGTGGTAAGTGTAAAGGACTAACTTAAAAAAAAACAACATTTTGGGTCTACAGTAAATGGTTTGTGTTTCTATGCAGCTTTCTGAATGGTAACTTTCCGATGTTTACTCCTGTGATTTATTGTAAGGACTTAAATGTCTCCCTAGCAAATTAAGGCACCTGAGATTGTAAAAGCTTTAAATTACCTTATTTTTCTAACTACGCATTAGCCTTTTTAATAGCCTTTGTAACAGTCTAGGATGGACAGTTCATTTTCAGGTTGTCCGCTTACTTTTTTGGTGATAACACACATTGTTTCTTTTAAATACAACTGACTACAGAAATAGGGAAAAATAGTATGATGAGGCTGTAAAAGTAGCAGGTTATCATCAGCCGGTTTTCAAGATGATCAGCATCACTTCAGCTTTCAGAAGAGACTTTGGCCAGGTTGCTCCTATGAATTAATGTGGCCATTGCACTGCAGTAAGGCTACGAGGTATTCTTTATTTTGTACAGTACAGAGAGAAAAAGTTCTCAGCAGTTACCAGAGAATGTTACTTTTTAAGCTCTTTTTTAGTTAAATAAACCTCCCATGGTGCTGCAGGATACCAGCTGCATCATAAAATGGGTGTGCAGTGAAGCTTCCCCATTTAACTGTATTCTTGCAGGTTACTTTTCACTTCCAAAACTGGAGGCAGGTGACTTCAGGGTGTGATTCTGGAATTTTTTAAGGATATAGAGGCAGTAATAACTTGTTTCAGTCTGCCTCAGAACCCAAAGGGGGAAAGAGCAGGCAGAAAAAGGCCTGGTCATTGAATCATCAACTAATGCTGTCTTGTCTTTTCTGAGAAGAAACTTTTATTTGTAAGCGGTAAGTAGTAAATGTTCTTATGCAGATGAGGTGTGGGCAGCCTGAAGGTCACTGTGCGGCCGGGCAGTACTGCAGTGCTCGAAGTGTGGAGCAGCTGGATGTTTGCTTAATATTTAAGCCTTGATAGGAAGCATAGGAAAAGTATGCCAGCTGAGAAACCTGGCTCGCTTGTGCTCTTCACACTCCTAGTACAACTGGTTCTGCAAAAACTACTGCTGGCAAAGGGGTTTGATTGCTCCATTTCTTTTTACAATGGTTTGGTGTTTTGGGGGTTACACCACTTAACCTTTTAGACTCTTCACCAGGGAACAGAATTCTAATCAAATATTTAACACAGAGGCTGAACAGCTGCTAGGTTAAGGAGCAGGTTGTTCTCGGCGCTGCTGCTCTGTCCCAGCGACAGTTATCCCCTAAGTGGAACATTCAGCATAGGAAGTAGGAACAACTTCCCTCCCCTTCACTGGAAGAGCATTCAGCCTCTGCTTCGTGGCAGTCTTCTGGAAGGGGTGAGTTCTGAATAGTCTCAGGTAGATGGTAGGTGAACCAGCTTCTCATGTCCTGCACAGGCGTGTAAGTCACTTAACTCTTGACAGTCATGGGGAAATGCAGCCACTTCTTCCTTTACAAGACATAGGGTGGTTCTCTCCTTACTTCCTGAAAGAGAGGGATTAGGTATCAGGGAAGGCTTTAGGGCTAAAAAGCCTAATTCCTACAGAGAAGAAGGGATTTAACCGTGCGGCCTTCCGTGACCATGAAGCTAGTTGCTCTGATTTGTATCCATAGATGCCCAGTTTTTCCCATATGTTGCCCATAGGGAACGGTGGACATTCTGCGTTGCAACACAGATGTGTCTACAAGGCGACTTACAGCGCTGCTAGCATGAAGTATTGCTAATGGACCAGCCTTCCTCGATGACTCGCATACAAACATACAGAAAGCATCACTTACTATTTCTTCTATCTTGCAGACATGCGCACATCGCTATGAGAAAAGGCAGTATGTAAACACAGTGCAGGAAACCCGGGATATCATTGGAAGGTGCTATGTGCTGAGCCAGGATCTTACTATTAAGGATGATATGGATAACGGAGTGTGGAGTTTTTGTGATGGCCGTTTGAGAGGCCATGAGAAGTTTGGTTCCTGTCAGCAAGGTGTTGCTGCTACTTTTACTAGAGACTATCATTATATCGTGTTTGGTGCCCCAGGCACTTACAATTGGAAAGGTACGACCTGGCTTCCTTCCTGCCTACCCTTCCCATTTCCTCTGAGGTTGCTCACAAGGGTTGCATCCTATGGGGTTTTTTTTGGGTGTTGTTTGGTTTGTTTTTTTTTTTTTTTTGAGGCGGGGGGATGATAGGATATAATGATTTTTACTTTGTTTTCACAAAATGCTATGCTGCTATACCAAAAGTATTTACTGAAGTTCCTTTAACTATTTTTGAGGGAGTACTTATGAATGGATAATGGAACATTGCACATATGTACAGCAAAATTTTCCCTTACTAGTCTTAATCTTACGGTGGGATTGAGTGCTTGTTTTGAGCCTTCCATACTGGAACAAAATACTAAATAAATTTGAAGTTATTTGTCCCATCTTTTTTCCTGCATTTGAGCAAATATTAGATAGCTACACTGAGATCTTTGTTTATCCTGCAGTATTCTCCACTTTTGAAGTCTATGGAAAGTAGTTCTTCCCAAATTAAATACTGGAGGATTGCAGGAAGGTAACAGAGCAATACAACATGTATTTGTATCTAAATCCATGGATATCCATGTAAAATTTCATGGATCATCTCTCTGCCTAAGAGCTAAGCACTCTGTATCATCTAGGAGATACTCTGAAATTTAAGGGGAAAAACCCCCATAGATTTTCTCTGTTAGTTTATATTGAGAAGCATCTGAACAGCCAGCTCTGTCTCTTTTTCTTAAAGTGTTTTTTTCCTGTTGCACTTCGTTACACCAACAGCTGCAAGTACTTCCCCCTTTAGAACATCTGATCTCAAATTATTATGGGTTTTTTTCCCCCTTGTACACCTGTGCCTGCTATATGAACCATGCAAAATCTTTAAGCTCTGGCACAAGGTGTACTTTACTGGAAACTTAATCTTGCACGTATCTGTCAACAAAATCTAACCAGGTTGAAACAGCATATTGAGTTCAGATGCTGCTTTACTTCAATTGCAGAGAAGTGCTATGACAGTGTATCAATCATAAGAGTACTCTTTTGTATCATGGGAAAACACGTTTGTGCTCGCCAACATGTTAAGTACACCTGTTATAAAAGGGAAGCACACGTTTTATTGAACAAGAACTCTTTTCCCCTTAAATAATGTTTTTGAAATATATCACTGGTGTTTGTCATAGCTGAACAGTAATTTGTGTGTGTGTGTGTGTGTGTATTCCTATGTACTTACCTTCCTTTTAAGAGAGGCTTTATGAACTTACAAACTGTGGGATGAGGGCGGTTCCTGACTAAGCCAGTCCCATGTTTTTGTTGAGAATTTTCTTAGTATCCCGTGTTTTTCAGATCACTGCATGACCTCTCTGTAGAGCAGTGTGAGATTCTGGCACACAGAAATTCATCGCCTTTGGAAAACCCTTTCACCCAGTGCACTGTTCTGTGTTTGTCCCATTTAAACAGCAGTCACTATCTCATTCATTGTAGTTAAATGTTAGTTTGGAACCATTTATCTGTTATTTTTCTCCCTTACCATTCATTTGCTTTTATTTTATCATTTCATTTCTTCAGGGGTGGTTCGTGCAGAGCAAAAGAACCAGACATTTTATGATCTGGGTATCTTTGATGATGGGCCTTACGAAGTTGGTGATGAGAGCCGCCAAGATAAGAATCTAGTTCCTGTTCCAGCTAACAGTTACTTAGGTAGGATTAAGTACATATGGTAAATTTCTTTAGGCTTCCTAAACGTTTGTGATCCCAGCCCTGGTGCAATGGTATGAAATGGGAGGAGAAAATCCTTCATTTGTGGACTCTGTAACGTGTTAAACATTTTGGTTAATTCCCATCTCCCTCTGTGTTTATGGGCCAGGATGATAGTCTGCTGAGGTAGCTAGAAGAGCTGCTAATGTAATGAGAGGTTTAAGAGCTGTGATGAGGACCTAGAGATTCTCAGGGGGTGATTTTAATCGCTCTGATGGTTAAGTACTACCATGTGGTATTGGAAAGTTTTATCAAAATTTGAGTTTCTGGATGTAACTGCTAAGACTGCAGTTTCTCTCTCCTGGTAGGTGAGTGCAGTTTGTTTATTCTACTAGTTTTTTTAAAAACTTCCTGGCCTTTTTACAGGCCTTTAAAACAGCATAGTATGAGTAGTGCTTTTATTTTAAGTGTGTGTGTGTGTTGCAGGAGGCGACTCTCCTGCACTTTGTGTGCACACCAAAGCAAAGCCATGTCCTTAGGCCGGTGGATGTTACTGTACAACAGTGAGACACGTTGGTGCAGAGAAAAGGCTACGCTGCACTTTTGGAAAGGCCTCAAGTCTAAAGTGTAAAGAACCTTTCTGTTCTATGCAGATTTCTGTGGTGTACTGATCCACTGCTTTTGGCACGTGCACAAATACAGTTCTGGTAACTTGAAACTGGTATTTCTGTGTGGGTGGTGGAAAGCTGAACAGATGGGAAGGGTATTGCTAATATAAAAGGTAAAAGCAAGTCAAGAAAAGAGCCAACTTTAGAGCTATCTGTTAGAGGAAATAGTATTTACTGGGTGTAAAAAACCCAAAACAAAAACCAAAGCATCACAAGAAACCAAACCCAAAAAAACCCCTAAGAGCTTATGTTAGAAAGACAAGCTGATAGCCTCTTCTGGTGAAGTAAGAATTGGCAAGGTGAGGAGTGCTGCGGAGGTGTCTTTTCCTGCGAACACAGCAATACTGACTTTTTGCAGTTTCATGACAAATGCATTTATCTCCTGAACGTAAGTGCTGCCCTTGATTTGTCACAATCAAAACCACTTCCAGGCATGCCTGCTGTTCCCTGGCATCGCTGTTCCCTCTGTTTAGACAGTAAATAAACATGGTTATAGCTGCTTTGCTTAACTGCTGTTTTTTTCTCTTCAATCTTTCACTCGTGTTTACAGGTCTTCTATTTTTGACAGCTGTATCTGATACTCATCCAGATCAGTTTGTATACAAAACATTGCCTCCCGGCATACAGGTGGACAGACCGGTGGATGTAATGATGAATAGCTACTTAGGTTTGTGACCACCGGAGGTGGCAGCATCTGGTCAGACATAATCTCCAGACCTTTGACATGATCCTCTCCCCTCCATCCCCCCTCATCTCAAATACACCACAAGTAAAAGCATGTAAAAACAGGGGTTTGGATGAAGAGGAGCTTGAAAAATAACACGGCTGATTTGCCATGCATTACTGCAAACCCTCTCATCCATCCCCCGGATGGGACTCCCTGAATTTTTCTGAAACCGCCTCATGGTGAATTGCTGTAATTGAGAATTTTCATAGTAGTGGTGAAGTGTTTCAGAAGGGAGATTTCTGTCTGCTGGCTAGTGTCTGTCTTCCGTGCAATGTGTGTAAGTTTCTACTTTGACCTTTATTGGATATGTTGGTATATGCAATATATTCTTTCAACTCAGTTTTTCATCTATTTTAAGATGTGTTGGTTTCATAAAGAATGCATAAGACTAAATTGATTTGAACGTGTCCTTTAGGGCTGCATTAAATCAAAATGCCAATTTCACCATTACTGTGTAAGGTGATTCTCAAATACTGTCTACATCACCATGTAAAATACTGTGCGTGCGCGGTGCATTTTGCATGTTTGCAATAGAGTGATACCAACTTGTACTGAGGAAGTTTTACAATAATTTTGTCAGAGGTGAAATACTCGAGCTATATTCAAGTGGTAAGATGTAGTCATTTCTAAACTGCTGTGTTTAAAAATGGTCTTGTATGTAGTCTTTGTGAAAAGTAGACCTGAGTGAGTAATGAAATAACAGATTTTGTGGGGGAAATACTTAAATGTAATGTATGGAGGAGGGTCAGCTTGTAAAAGTGCATCCACCGGTCCAAACAGAAATGGAGAATTCCCAGTATATCACAGTCAGTTTTAGACAAAGCTTCCATTCGATATACCACTTTAATATAGTTAGGGGAATTTATTTTTCCTATTAACAATACAAGCTGTTAGTTTGGGTTTTTTTATTTTTTTTTTTCTTTCTTTCTCTGTTAAAGGTTTCTCTTTGGACTCTGGTAAAGGAATTGTCTCCCAAGATGAGATGACTTTTGTGTCTGGTGCCCCAAGAGCCAACCACAGCGGAGCAGTTGTTTTACTGAAAAAAGAGAAGAATCAGAGAGCACTTTCCCTTGAGCACATGTTTGAAGGAGAAGGGCTGGCCTCTTCTTTTGGCTATGATGTTGCTGTTGTGGATCTCAACAATGATGGGTATGGCCTTGGTTAACTCGTGCTGCCTTTATAATGAAGGATGGCGATCTGGTTTATTTCTGCTTTGGTTTCCCACAGTAGCAATACAAGGAATGCCAAATCCCATCTTCCTTGTTTTGCTGGAGGGAATGACGAGCATTGCAGAGAACCAGTCAGGACATAGTCTGTGTTTCTAATTATAGAAAAGAGTTTTATTTAAATTTAAACAAATAGTGTAAACAAAGAAAGAGGAAACAAATCTCATACGCAAAGGCGGCCCTAGAAGATCCTTGCATGTTTCAAAGGGCAACCTCTGATAATCGCCTTGTGCTATCAGCAGAGCTGTTGTTGCCTAACCAGTTTAATGTACTTTTTAGTCTTTGTCCAGCAGCTTCTTGGCTATCTGACCTCGAGACCACAATCTGAGCAGTTATTTTCCACCATTCTTCTGTAAAAGCACTGTGGGTTTTTTCCCTTTTAAGATGGCAGGACATTGTTGTCGGAGCTCCGCAGTATTTTGACAGAAGCGGAGATATTGGCGGCGCTGTGTACGTGTACATTAACCAGCAAGGCAGATGGGAAGGAGTGAAACCTATCCGCTTAAATGGAACCACTGACTCCATGTTTGGTCTTGCAGTTGAAAATGTTGGGGACATTAATCAGGATGGATATCCCGGTGAGTGAAAAATTATTACAATAAAAATGTGTGTGACTTTTTGCTAATGCCAGACTTGGAACACCCTACCCTTATTTTCATTGCAAGCTGCAGAGAGATTAAGAATGATTTGAAATAATTGCAACTTATTTTCAACAGATATTGCAGTGGGTGCTCCGTATGATGGTTTTGGCAAAGTGTACATTTATCACGGATCCAAGAATGGAATAAATACAAAACCAGCACAGGTAACAAAATAACCTTTACTACATATCATCAGTCTTTCACAAAATTAAAGGAATGACTGAGCTATCCATCTTCTCCCTTGCCATTACTATGAAGTGGGGTGGTGGGTATGCAGAAAAGGCACAGGACCCTTCCAAGATTGCACTGTTGACCAGAAAAATTAGGAATTCTTCATTTTAATACACATTTTTCTTTCTGGGGCAGTCCTTTGGCACCAGTAATATGTAGAGAAGGAAAAAGGCATGTAGATAAGTAAGGTTTGTTTTTTTGAAAGACATTTGAGGACTGGAAAATAATTAGCTTCTTTATTTTCTCTTTTCACAACTACTACTTCACTTTCTTTTTTAATAAGAAATGTTTATGCCTTTTTCTTTTTTTCTTGAGGACCACTGTGTTCAGTTGGCAAGGTGAGAATGGAACTTGATTACACTTCCTAGAATACTTTCTAGAATGCTTTTTCAGTTTCAGGTGCCTATACTGCACAAATACTATGAGTAAAGATAAGCTAGGCAACATTTCTATGCAAAACAGTCGTTTCTGGTACTCGTTGCTATCGCAAAGTAACTTCTTGGAAGAAAAGCAAATCATCTTGGCACTTCGGTGTCATTTACCTGAACACAGAGGTCTCTCTTTTGGTTTTTTTCTGGCAATAAGACAACGATGTTCACTTACTTCATTTTTATAGCTTTTAAATGTCTGAATTCCCTCAATCTGTTTGCTCTTTAGATTCTCGATGGTGAAAAAACAGGCACCAGATTCTTTGGTTACTCTATTGCTGGAAACATGGACCTGGATAAAAATTCCTACCCTGATATTGCTGTTGGTTCCCTTTCAGATTCTGTATCTGTGTTCAGGTATTATATTCAGAACTATAACTAATTACACCAAAGTTTTGGTTTTAGTTTTAGTTTTTAAAACCAAACTGCTTAGAAGTAGCAAAAAGGTGCTTGGCCTGGGTGTATTTTTCCTTCTAGAAGTTGGAGGTTCCATAAATTACTTTGTTACTTTATCCCCCTCCTCTTATTGAGAAGCTGCCTTACAGGCAGTGCAGGGTGAGGGGGTGAATGTGAACAGTCACTGTGGAGCGCTGATGTGTGCAGTGCATCTGTACCCCAGCTTTGTCCTGTGGTCGGGTACTCGGATGCCCATGTCTTTGGATGGGATTAAGGGTGATAAGTAATTCTTTTGCCTTAAGGAAGAAGTTAACTGATACATTTGTTAGAGCTTTTTGTCCCCTGCTGTTACATAAATCTAATTCTGCTCTACTGAAAATAGAATAAAACCAAACCAAACCCCTCTTTTTGTAGCTGAGGATCCAAAAGCAGTGAGGCATACAGTCTTGCTGAGGTTGCAGTGGGGTCCAAGAAACAGTTCTGAGGAAGCCCTGCAGATAGGGTCCTTTTGGATTTCTGTAGCACATGCCTTAATTGGAGATGAGGTCACAGCCTTTTGCAGACCTCTGCTTTGTTTCCAGTTTAATGTACTGTTAAGCTGAATCACTAGTAACGAGCAGGAAGAGGACTGTCTCCTCCTCAGAGCTGTGAGTGCTGCATCAAGTTCAGGTCTTCGGTGGTTGCTGTCAGTCCCAAAGGAGGAGAGGCAGAAACTCCAAACTGCTTATCTCAACTCTGGGGATGCAAACAACTGCCTTTCAAGCAGAACGACCTTTCCTCCAATTTCTTTGATGATCCCATCTCCAAGGGTGTATTCTATCTGTGTACATAACTGAACCGTTCTTAGATAACTCTGAGACAACACCCAACAACAAAAACAACTCACATTGCTTGTGGAAGAGAACAGAGTAGGTGGAAGGAAAGTCGGTTAGTTTAAGTGTTCTGCTTACTCAAAAGGAGCTTTAATAATTTCTTGATAAGGGCAGTACAAAAACTTCTACAGAGGTGAGAACAAAAACCTTTATGGTGGCGTGACGGTGCCAAACAGTGAAAAGGGTGGGTGGGCCCAGTTAAAAGAAATTTGCTAGAAAAGGAGGAGGTGGCTTAACTGGCCACTTTAAACAAGCCTTAGATGCTTTGATGAGGGTGGGATCAGCTCATTCATTTGTTGGTGTGAACTGTGGTTTCTTGTCCTTTCCAAGAGGGAAGAGAAGGGAGAAGCTGTGGGGCTGCACTGTGGATACAGCCCTACTTACAGAGGAGTCAGGAAATGAAAACATTGCCCACAGCAACCCAGGCTCCACATTAAAGTTGTTGCAAACATTAATCTGAATGAACTTTAGTACTACAGTTGTTCACAGGGGCCGAATTACCATTGTGGTGGGAACCATGACTTTGAATTTTCTGTTTTTTTAATGTGTATAAAATGACAGCCGCAACATGACATTAACATACCCTGCTTCCCTGTCAGGCATTTAATACAATTGTGTTTTGTGACTTTCTTTGCTTAGCTATAAGTAGTTTAATTTTGTTTCTAACCATTATAAAAGCTAAACTATGTTTCTTGGGGTGTCTTTGCTGCAAATCAGCGCAGGCATGGAGGGCATCTGGGATTCACATGAATTATTTCATTAACCTTAACAGAAACTTTTCCTTCTTCTTTCACCCCTTCTTTTCATTCCCCGTTTTTTCCTCAAATGAAGATCTCGGCCTGTGATAAGCATTAGAAGAAGCATTACAGTACAGCCTGACAGAATTGATCTAAAGAAAAAGAACCCTGAGGACCCTAGTGAAATATGGTAAATTAAAAAAACCCAAACCAACAAAACAATATCAGAATCCTCGGTGTATTTCAGTTAGTGATGATGTTAAAGTGACAGGGATATGACAGTCTTGCAGGTTAAGCAAATGTATCTGCATGTGATCATACTGACTTCCTCAATTTGCTATGACTACTGTGCGAAAGACAAGGTGTGGAATATATTCTGTTCATAATGTCCATTTTTGAAAATGAATGTCACTTTGCCACTTAAGTGACAAACTTTAGTACTTTTAACACTTAAAAGTATCTTAACTTGAACAGCTTTCTCATGAGTAGATGCAAGAGCAAATGCCAGAAAATACTTTTTTCTTATAGCTTATCAACCATTTTTTCTTGCTTTGTAATTCAGTTTAGTAAGCAGCAAATTACTGTTCTAGCATGAAAACCACAGTCGTAAGACTGACAGTATCAGACGGTGGACTATTAAAACTTTTCAGTCTGTCAGACCATGCTGTATTGAAGTGGATACTAATTTCTTGACGATTTTTACAGGATGGATGTGAAAGCATGTTTTCAATATACTGCAAACCCCAGTGATTTGAATCCAAGAATAAGTAAGTTTTGAAGAGAAATATTTTTCATCTGTTTATCACATGGTTTGTTTTTTGTTTTCTTCCTCATGGAAGAATAGAACTGAAATTATAGTGGCTTGTCTGGGACTGTGGCTGTCAAGTTTAAACTGTGACTCACTACTAAGGTCAGTCAGCTATCACGCTATCTGTATTTAGAGTAATGTATATTTAGAGTCATTCTGGTGTGTTAGGAAGCTCTGTGGGGGACAGGCTGAAGTTTTACAGGTAATACAACTGCCAGCGAACAGCTGCCACACAGACCAAAACCATTTTGCCTCTCTAGGTTACTGCAGCTGAAGAAAACAGTTCTAAAAGCCCATTTTAAGTATCATTAGTAAACATTATTTCTTACTAGAGTCTTACCCTAGAAAACAGCATTCTGTATTCATGAAAATGGTTTTGTAGAAATCAGTAACCGAAATAAAAAAAATCTTTTTATTAACAGAAGCCTGGAAGACTGTGCCATAAATATAGTTACAAATGTAAAGTGTTCGTTTCTCATGTCTCCTGTTTTTCTAGTTACAATGTTGCTGTTACTACACATTAGAAAACTGTAAGATTTTGAGATGAAATGAGAAGAATTTTAAGCCCAAACCTCCTTCTCCTCTGGTCTTGATGTTCTCACTTACTTTTAAAATCCATAGGATGTGCCTGAATAAGGTCCTGGTCCTTCAACAGGTCCAGTGCTTCCAGCTCTTGGCAGGCAGCTCACCTGTGCCTGTCTGCGTGCTCCTGAGCCCTGGCACGCTTGGTGCTGTTCCCATCCTTGCAACATTGCACTGAATACAGAGATGATGAGAAGAGGCACAGAGCTCAGATCTATCAAAACATGCCTCGGCATACAACTAGAAAGCTCTAGTCACACTTCTGCTTTCAGTATTAAAATTAACAGCGCACCTTGACCTCAAAACCCTGCTGGCTGCGTAGGTGCCCTTTGGGACAAACCAGGCATGGGTACCGAGGTCCGTGTCTCTGCCCTCTGCTGGCTCCGCAGCAGCCATTCCAGCTCCAGGGGTGGGTTCTCCTGGGGTGAAAGCATTTGGCTCAAAGTTCCCTTCAGACACACGCACAGGGTACCCTCACCTGGAGAGGGACAAAACTGACAGGTGGAGAAGGTTTTGTAAATAATGAAAACAGCTTGTGAAGCCCAGCACTGGCTGAAACAGTCCTAGAATAACGTTGTAAGATAATACCTGGGGGGGGGATTAAAAGTTCTTTTTGATAAGGTAAGGGTTGTTTTGTATACTGACCTACTTTATTTCTTCATATAGAGATCAACTATACATTTGAAGCAGAAAACGAGAGGAGGCAGTTAGGCCTGCCGTCCAGGGTACGGTTTAAGGACCACCTCTCCGATCAGTTTACTGCAAGTACAACCCTAAGGGGGCAGAACTCAAAAGAGTGTGTGACAACCAAGCTTGTACTGCAGGTAAGGCAGCGTATTTTATTTTTATTCCATTTAGATATACTTAAACCAAAACCATGCTCTTTTTTTTTTTCAGCCTCATGGTACCTTTGTATGTAACTCAAAAGTCACATGAAATAAAAGCTTCAAAACTAGAAAACAGCTGTAGTTAAGTAGCACCTTACTACTCCCTGCACACATGCTGCTTCCTGTTGCCTTTCTCACAAAGTGTGAATAAAAGCTGTAGCCACTGCAGCATGCTCTGGAGGTCAATAGAGCTGAACTAATTTAGAACAACAGAGATGGAATAAATGCCAAAAATGGAGAGCTGTTTCCAACAGAAGTAACTTATAGAATTTAACAGTGTGACTGGCTAGGAAAAGAATTTTAATCCATGGGTTTCAGAGGGGATAAATGGGCAGGGCAAGAAAGCTTGCTATGTGCTGCACTGGCCCTTCAGAGTGGCATTCCAGCAGCTGCTGAACAAATTCTCTATCTGTGGCTCTGCACTAATGAGCGAGCCAGCCTCCACGCTTGCTTTTGACCACAGCCAATTAAAGAGCTTGAAATTATGCAATAGGATCATAGAATTGTTTGGGTTGGAAGGGATCTTAAAGATCGTCTCATTCCAGCCGCTGCTGTGGGCAGGGACACCTTTCATGAGATAGGTTGCTCAAAGCCCCATCCAGCCTGGCCTTGAACACTTTCAGGGATGGGGCATCCACAACTTCTCTGGGCAGCCTGTTGCAGTGTGTGATTTTATTGTTGTAGTGTGAATTTCACTTGCCCGAGTTACTATCTGTTGCTCCTAGGAATTCTTGAGGGTGACGGAAATCATGAGGTTGGGAAGCCATTTAAAAAAACCCCAAAACACCAGTAGGGCTGGGCTCCTTGTGTTCTTGCATGTTTCTAGAAAATGCTGCATTTCTATATAGTGAATGGTTTTAATACTGCAAAATGTAGCAAAAAAGACTTTTTGCTTTATTGCTTGTTCTAAAATCTGTATCAAAAGCTAGTCTTTGTGCTGTTTTTCTTCTCTGGACTGTACACTAACTGTGTCATTTAAAATATTTTAACAGGAAAAAATTAAAGATAAGCTACGCCCTATTCCAGTATCAGTCAGTGTTAAAGTTGCTGGCCTGGAGTCTAGCTCACCTTCCACACGAAAAGAGAGAGCCCTTCCGGATCTTATACCAATTCTAAATTCAAATGAATCTGAAACAAAGACCACAAAAGTAAGCCTTTGATATCACATTTTCCCATAAATCTGCACGTTGTTACATCACTGAATTTTAAAGACTGTAGAAAGCTAAATTATGACCGAAGGAAATACCTGGGGTGGCGCTGGACTTGTAACTACTGGCTTAGATTTTGTATTTTGTTTAGGAACTTGTTACAAAATTTTAGGAACTAGATCCTGTTTCTTTTGCAACAAAAGTGAAGATGGTATAGCTGCTAGTTTTTTTTTCCTCTGCCCAACAAGTTTAGGAGGGAATGGACTTTGGCCATCATCTCCTGCTGTGAACACTTGCCCCACATGACAAAATAATGCACAGTCTAATTCTTCCATGCTTAGGATGCTGCGTAACAGTGTTAGAGCTCTGCAGCAGTGAAGTAAAAGAGAAGGAATATCTCAGGTAAAAGATCTCATTTCCTCAATGCTCATTGAAGAATCAGCCTTAAGGATGTTTTTCCTCATTAGAAGTGTACCTCTCACTTAGAATTATCTAACTTTGCCCTTGAGTCACATTTAAAGTTCTAAATTACCAGCTTCAAGGGCTGTGTCTTACAAAGGAAAACTCTATTGACAGTCAAGAAGTAGAGTCAGGTTAAAATCTTACTCTACCCAGGAAAGCATCTCCCGGTTCCCTGTAGATGCTTTATGCAGTGCACATCAGAAATCTTGTTCTAAGCTAGTATCATGTGGCATGCAGTAAAAGTCCTTTGGTTTTATTTAGGTGGAGTTCTTAAAAGAAGGATGTGGAGAAGACAATGAATGTCACAGCAATCTGAAACTTCAGTACCGGTTTTGCGCTAGAGAAGGAAACGAAGACAGGTTTACTTATTTACCGATGTAAGCCTTGATTAATGCATTGCTAAAATTCCAGTTATGAACAAGTGCCTAAAAGAACTTTTAGGAGAGGATTTTGGGAGGTAGAGCAGCTTTGTTCCGTTAGTCTGGCAAACACAGCCCTGTGTAGTAGTAGTGCTGGTCTGTCAGGGTGAGGAGGGTGGGGGAATGGGGATGAGCTTGGTGGCTAAGAGTCAAAGGGATACAAAGTTGGCACAACTGTGCAGCTGTGGGCTAAAAGTTAGAAAAAAGGTTTCTAACCGCTGGAAAAATAAGATTCTAAACCAGCCTTGCAAGTAGTCTGTCTGCAATACTGTTAACTATTTTCGAGATGAAATTCGATTGTATGACAACATGATATACTTATAGTCTGGTAGCCTGAGACAAGCAGTTACAGAGAAGGGAACAGAGAAATCAATTCATCATAATGCACACCTAACACCCTGCTGCATCCCTCCCCCCGGATGGCTAGTGAAATGAGAAAAGAGGTGTAAAACAAACAAAAGGAAGTGAGGTGACTGACTGTTGACGGTCACCTTTAGCAGTGAGTGCCACAACCTGACTCGGAAGCCAAAACCACGTATACCTTACAAGAAAAAGTAGATCAGTAGATTTATTCAGAGAAAATTCATGCTATTAAACATAAGTCAGATGCAAGTGGCCTTTCAGAAACACTATGAACTCTTGATTACTCGAGGAGTGTACCAGTTTGTTCCATCCTGTCAACTTCGGGTCACTTTCAGAGACAAAATACTGGTCTGGGAAAAAAACCCTATGACCATTCATGTGTTTGTGGTCTTACAGTAGCTCTTCCCTCATAGAGGGAATTGTATTTGGATAAACCATAGTGAGAAGCAAACTTTCATACGTGTTTGTTTTCCTAATGCACGCAACCTTGTATACTCCATTTCTGCAGTGAAAACGGCATGCCAGTGCTCGTGCTGAAAGATCAGAAGGATATCGCCCTGGAAATAACGGTGACAAACAGTCCATCTGATGCAAAGAATCCACAAAAAGATGGTGAAGATGCGTATGAAGCTAAACTAATTGCAACTTTTCCAGACAGTCTGACATATTCTGCATTCAGGGAGATGAGAGGTTATCCTGTAAGTATTTTTAAGAGAAAAGAGGTTCAATTTTTAAAATATTTTCAGCATATTTTTACTTCTAAATGTATTCTGTTTAATCAGGAGAAACAGCTAACATGTGGTGCTAACCAGAATGGTTCTCAAGCAGAGTGTGAACTTGGAAATCCTTTCAAAAGAAATTCCAATGTAAGTTGCACCTGTTTTACTCAAGCTATACAATCCTGATTGCATGTGTCCAAAGTTTCTGTGTGTCATACCTGGAAATTTGATTTGGATATGTCCTTTTAACTCTAGAGCTTGATGGTGTATTTCTTACAGTATTGCATGTATTAATATATTTTATAAAATTTTTACATATTTCATGGATATTCTTTCTTGTCTAGGTAACCTTTTATCTGATCTTAAGTACCAGTAAAGTTAATGTTGATACAACAGACTTGGACATTAATTTGAAGTTGGAAACGTAAGTTTTCTTTGTGTGTGCACGCTACGTTTTTATATACAGTTGTACACATTTTGAATTACCATGTTTGGTTCGCAAAAGCAATTTCACGGTAAAGTGGAAACTGCTGAATTTGTAAAATAAACAGCATTGTTTCCTTTTCCTTGTAGAACAAGCACTCAAGTTAATTCAACTCCAATTACAGCTAGTGCTAAAGTGGTTCTTGAATTGCTTTTATCACTTGCTGGGTAAGTGTTGATAGCGTAACAAACGGGGGGGGGCTGGGGATGACAGTTTTACTGCAGATTTCATTAAAATCTGATTTTTCTCCTTCCCCACCCCCAACGGAAAAGAGTGGCTAAGCCTTCTCAGGTATATTTTGGAGGTGACATCGTTGGTGAGAGTGCTATGAAATCTGAAGATAATATTGGAAACCTCATAGAGTATGAATTCAGAGTGAGTAGTCTAGATTAATGTCAACAGCTGCTTTTAATCAAATGAACAGCTTCTCTCTTTAGGCATACAAATACTTGGAAAAGTTGCTGGATTTGAAATTGGCTTTTCTTGTCCCCAAATCCTGACTTCCTGATCAGAATATGTAGTCTAACTGCAGAACAGAGCTTCTTTAGGCCTTGATGTTTTCCAGTCCTGTGTTGAGGAAGTGTCCTGAGGCTGGCTGTACGCATTTTTCCAGAGCAGTTCGTGCACTCAGCCATGCAGCACAAACCCCCGTGCAGGCAGGGAACAAAACTTCAACCCAGAAGCCTGTCTGTGGCATGTCCTGGTGTGAGCTGATGCACACAGGCAGGGAGTGTACGTGCTTACTGCATGCAGGACTGAGCAGGTACAAGATGACACTGCAGGAGCCACTGTGAATGTGTAGGTCTGTTGCACTCTTTTGGTCTTCCGCCTCACAAATAAATCAAGAAGGCTGAGAGAGACGGTTTTGGTTCTGCAAAAACTGTTTATCAGCAAGAGAGTTGCTTTTTCTGCATCACTCACGCAAGCCCTGCTGTCTTTGTACATTGTAGCTTGTCAGGATTCATGTCCATCTCTTTCAGTCCTTCACTTCCTTCTGTTACCTGCATGCGTGTATTAAAGTAGACGCAGATAGAACATCTGTTTTAGAACTTGCTGTCATAAATGGTAATGCTAAGAAAGCAAAAAAATAGGTTGGGAAATAACTCCCGCGCTTTAGAAGAGCAAGAGCTGGTTATCTTTCTGTGCAGAGTTCCTCATAAACTTGCAATTTGCCTCTGTAACAGAATTATTTGTTAACTCTAAATTGGAGTTGTTGTTTCACATTAAGATACATTTCTAAAAATCAACAGCTTAGAAAGTTCACGTTAGACAATTTTAATACTTGCATGTTTAAACTCTACTTACTTGCTACCCAAGTGTGCTAGTTCCAGTATATGCTTTGCTTTATACTCCGTCAGCTGTCTTTCATCTGCCTGTTACCAGTGTGGGCTTAAAACTTGCCCAAGTCAGTAACCGTTTCAATCAAGAAGAGATTATCTTTAAAAAGTATTTCAGAGTTTAAAGAATGTTTGTTTTAACAGGTAACTAACTTGGGCAGACCACTGAAAACATTTGGTACTGCTTCCCTGGACATCCAGTGGCCAAAAGAAATTAGTAATGGCAAATGGCTGCTCTATTTGATGAAAATAGATTCCAAAGGCTTGGAAAAAGTCTCCTGTCAACCCGAGAAGGAAATCAATAGTTTGCGTGTTGCGGTACGTTACCCTCTCTTCTGTTTATGAATTAGTACAACATGAAGGCACTGCAGCATGGGATAGCAGGGTGGAAGAGCTTGCCTCCAGTTGGGTTTTGGGTTTTTTTTTGATTTTTTGTCTTAAGCAGCTCATAAGCTCAATACATGAGCAATGTGTCAAGTGTTAAACTTATCAGGAGACTTAGTAACAGTTAATGAAGGTAATATGCTGAAATGGAGGTGCTGTATCATGGTGACTCTTTTTGCAGTGGGCACTGCTGTCATATGCTCTTACAGGATGACGCTGCTGATTGCTTTAACAAATTTCATCAGCATTATTGAAATCTGATCGAATTCTTACACAGAAGACAATGAACAACAGTAAACATCTCCCCAGCCTGGGTGAATTCCATGTACTTTTTTGAAGAGAAGGGGCTTGCACTTAAATTTACTTATTTATAACAAATACAAGAAAAGGAATTTCTGAAGCAAGTTTCATAGCCCTTCATTGTGCCTATCTAGCAAATTTTTTTTCCTAAACCCTAAGCCAGGGGTCCTCAAAGTACGGCCCACGGGCCCGATACGGCCCCCCAGGGTCCTCAGTCCGGCCCCCGGTATTGACAGAACCCCCCACCCCCCCCCGCCGGGGGTTGGGGGGGAAACCAAGCAGCCGCAGATGACTGCCTGCCACTGCGTCCGCGCGCCGGCCCCCTGGTTAAAAGGTTTGAGGACCCCTGCCCTAAGCCTTTCTTGTCTTTTTTTTTTTCCTTCATATAATGTTAAGATTATGATTTTCACCATTAAAACTGCAGGCACACAAACCCATTCTTGTTAGATCACTGCATTAGTTAGAAAAATTTTCAGCAAGTGTAATTAAATGTTAAAAAAACATGCACATATCTCAGCACAATCTTACTTATAGCACAGTAACATTAATAACCTTTATATAGAACAACAGTGGAAATAACATTGAAAGCTTTATAAATCTAAAACCTTCTTGACCTATTAAAGAACGTAGTCAGTTGACCTTTCTTTAGGTAATCTCAAATTCTAGTAATTGTCCTGAATATACCATTAGAAGTGAATGTAGACAAGTATGGATATAGAATGATGGCACTCATGTGCTGATCACGGAACAAGAAAACACTGCTGATATCTGTGCTTGCAAGGGGTAAGAATGAAGAGATACTTACGATAAACTACTAAAACTCTTCTTACTCTTACTTTTTTCTTCTTTTTAGGAATCCCATAATTCAAGAAGGAAGCGTGAGGTTGCAGAGAGGCAGATTACAGATGGCAAGACATTTTCTTTATTCTCAGAAAGGAAATACAAAACCTTGGTAAGCGTATTACACTGAGTAGTCTCGTCAGATACCTCCCACTGCACTTGTAAGAGGGCTTTTCTCAGTTTGACAGGGTGCAAGAAGGTATCTCTCTGCTTTGTTTTCATCTTAAATTCAAGTATCGACACTTCTAAAATTTGACCGCTTAGAGTATCTACTGGTAAGAGAGAAATAGGAAAGAATTTATGTATCGTTACCTACATAAAATTTTCCTATTGCTGTCAGCAGGAACAGATGTTGGTTCTTGCACGTAAATGTGACGCATATAACCCAGTTTTTAATCTCAGTGTTTTAAAAAACGGTTTGTGAGGATGTGCTTTTATTTACATGTAGAAAATTGTAATTGCAGGACTGCAATGTGAATGCACGCTGTGTGGACATAAAATGTCCCCTGAAGGGTTTAGACAGCAAGGCATCTATCGTGCTGCGTTCCAGGCTGTGGAACAGTACTTTCTTAGAAGTAAGTCCTCTTACCCGCCATTTTTGGAAGGTTGGAGTTCTTTCCTGTTCTGTGTCTAATGTCCGTATCTTATTTTGGAACAGGAATACTCCAAAATGAACTACCTGGACGTTGTTGTTAGGGCTTCGATTAGTGTTCCTGCTGCAGCTAAGAATGTTAAACTCACAAATGAAGCTGCTCAGGTAAGTTGAACGTTTAATGCTAACCATGTTGTGGGTGTGATGTTTCCAGCTTATCTCAAAGGGTGGTGGGGGGAAGGGAACCCAAAACATTTTAAAACAACAGTAGCTAAATGTTTAGCTGAGTTTTGAATTATTATTTTTACCTTTCAATTGGGTTGGGAAAATTCACTGCCATATTGAAATGATACCAGTAGGAACTTTTTCTTCAAAAACATACTGTAGATGAGAGAAGACATGTTGTTAGATAAGAGATTAAGATTGTATAAATTGTCCTTCCTATTAAACACGGATGCCTCTGAAGTGCTCCTCCCATCCTCATGTATCTTCTCTCCTTTAGGTGCGTGTTACTGTCTTTCCTGCAAAACCAGTAGCACTTTATACAGGAGTACCTTGGTGGATCATCTCGGTGGCTATTTTTGCTGGAATACTGATGCTTGCACTGTTGGTGTTCTTACTATGGAAGGTGAGCTTTTATTTGTCTGGCTATTTTTTATTTCCTTGTCTACAACTGACAAGACAGCAGACTAATTAAGCCAATTATTTATTTTGGTTTGTATTTGGGACTAAAAATAGAGCAAATTTGCCCAAGCCATACGTTACCTTTATCTGTTTCTCAGTTTTGCAACATTTGGAATGAAAATGGTTATATGGGAAGACTTGTTACGAAATTTTTCTGTTTTCACATCCTAAAAAGGAAGTACTTGAGCTCCGAGCAAAACTCAGGACAAGTGTGTGGAGACCATAGTTAATTTGATACAGATGAGTACAGCTAACGGGCTTCTGCAGTTAGGTGTAAAACTTCACGTGAAATATCTACAAATGTTAGCAGGGCTTTGTTCTCATAACAATAGGAATACCATTAAGCTGACAGTAGATTAAGTAAAATAACCAGAAGGTGCAGAAATAATATGTAGCCAGGTGTCTTGGTGAATTTCTGTAGCATCGGCTTTCTATCTTAGAAACCCTAAAGGAGTATGTGTGTATAACAAAAGGTTAGCAATTTCCAAAAGGGAAAAAAAAAAATAATCAAGTACCTATTTTTCTAACTACTTTTGTTGGCATTTTTACAACTAATTATGGTTCCAAGTATAACAGGGCAGTCCTTTTAGTCTTAGTTTTTACAGGCATAGGCAGTTAGTATTTGCTGTTATGGGATAGCAGAACGTTAGTAAGAAGGAAGAGGTGAAGAAGAATATCCTATCTAGCACTTTCTTCTGGCGAAAGGACAGCAGTTAGCTTTGCTGAGGAGCTACTATTTGCTGCAGGTGACTTTTCACAGGATAGTTCAGACTTATTTTCTAATAAATGCCCAGCCCCTGCTGCAGATCTTCCTTGATTAATAAATACTTCAGGTGGGCTCGTAGGTTATATAACTGCTGCTGTTTTACTGCACATGAAAATACATTTTTCGCACATGTAAAATGTGTGTAAAATGCTTCTTTTGATGACAAACACTGTGCCATCTTACAAAGGACAAATACAGTACTTCAACATCAGTTAAATGATCGGTTTAAGACAAATGCGTGTGTTGTACATGTCAAAGCAGTACTAATTTTGGTTCTACCCTATGTTTTTGTCTATCCTGTGCACCACTCCACAAACAGGATTCCTTTTAGACTTCTTTTTGCTCTTCACAGCCAGCTTTAATTCCTGTGTACATACTTGATAGTAACTTTTCTTTAAAAGATTTATTAAAATTTTATCAAAACGCCTCTAAAATAGTATCATTTACCTCAGGTTACTCTATTATTTTACAGATTGAGTTAGTCCAAGAAGTTCTCAGATCTAGAAACAGCTGAGTTCTTGTGATTTTTTTTTTTTTTCCCTGTGAAGGGATAATGGGAAGACAGTTCACAGACTTAAGTCAGTTTTAATAGGTTTGACTTCTTCCAGTCCAGAAAAATTGACTAAATACCTTGCTTCCTTGTAGTGTGGTTTCTTCAAGAGAAATAAGAAAGATCATTACGATGCCACATATCACAAGGCTGAGATCCATGCTCAGCCATCTGATAAAGAGAGGCTTACTTCTGATGCATAGTATTGATCTACTGCTGTAATTGGTAATTGATGATTTTTTTTTAATTTTTAGCTGTGGCACATGCTATGGTTGCGGTGGCTAATGAAGCAGCTTTTACTGCATATGTTCTATTAACATTTGGATTCCAAACTATCATACTTGCTTGCTCATTCTGTCGATAGATTTTTAGCTTTTGGTGCACGAGAACAAACACAGACGCATTTACCTTGGTCTAAAAAGCTTCTTGTCTATTTCTTTAGAAGACATGTTGATCTGTTGCAATGGTTTTTGGTCTTTTTTTTGATTTATGTTTTAATAGTACAAGTAAGGTTTTAAGCTTGAGAGATGGTAATCAACACTGCAGAGTTAAGATTTAAAGCTAAGACTACATGGACGGTAAACTTGCTTTACTAACCTTCGGTGCATGCTAAAAGGTACATGTTGCTTCTAATGAAAGGGGTTTTCATAATGAGAATTTAATTGCTGTGGAAACATCTGTTTTCCTTCAATTCTAAGGTATTACTTTTCTAGGAACAGACTTTCCTCTGCTGAAGCTACTAGATGCATGATGATTTATGTTCCTAGCAACCTTTATTCAAGTTACTACATGCATGTACATTCTATTAATAAGTGATGCTTGGGACGAGGGAGTGGGGAAGAATTCTTAACTAAAACATGTCAAAACAGTGTTTAATGAAATCTTAACTAAGAGATGGCTAAAGATTTGGTCTATGCCTTGATGTAATTTTTTAAAAATTATATTTAAAAAAACCAACCCTGACCAACCAAACACAAAAATCCCACCACCCCAAATACTATGAACAAAACCTTGCCATTTCAGCCTCTTTTTTTTTTTTTTCTAGCAGTATCTAATGACAGCTGGATGGCACAATAATAAGCATGTAAACTGGAGTGTCTACCAGTCATCCTCTTTGTAACGCTGTGGCCATAACTCCATTTTTGTTTTAAAATTAATGTCAGTCCATTCCTCAATATTTAAAATCAGTTTTTACAGTAGCTTTCGATAAAAAAATTGCAGGGCACAGATAAGCTGTACTAGATTTCACGTAGGGAGACTTGTGTCATGGGACATTACACAACTTTCAAATTAGGTCTGGTTTTTATCCTACAGCAAACTAAGGAAGACTCATGTTCTAACGCTGCATGTGTAGTTAGTTCAGGTGACAGTAGTGGAGTTGGTGCTTTGAAAAACAAAGCCCTACTGTAACTTTTCTTGAAGGTCCTGGAAATCTTAGCTAAATCACGTTGCCATACAGGAAGACTGATTGAGGAGAAGCAAGCTTTTCTGAACTGTACCTACTTGTCTGTGTAGCATTAAATTCTCTTATTATGTGAATTAATAGCTTTGTAAGAAGACTTAAAAGACTTGTAAAACAAATTTAGAAAAGTTGGTGGAGGGAATATTTTTAAGGTATTAGATTACCACCAGATTGTCAGACTGTGCCATTTGTCTTTATTGGCTGCTGGAACAACTAATGTAGACCTGCTGACTCACATTTTTACAGCTACACAGGCTACGTTTTTGGCCTATGTTATTTTTGTCTTCGGTTTGCTTACTTGTACATCTGTCTGTGCAAAGGAAGAATTTACTGCCTCCCATAATTGTAGCAGCACTTTGGCAGCAAACTGAACCTAAACTGTTCTTTTTCTTCTTTGCCCCAGTGCGGGTTCTTCCAGCGTTCTAGGTACGAAGACAGTGTCCCCCGGTATCATGCTGTAAGAATTCGAAAAGAAGAGCGACAGCTCAAAGATGGGAAATGCAAAGACCTCGAGACAAAACAATGGTTCACAAAATGGAATGAAAACGAAAGTTATTCTTAGGGAAAAATTCTTTTCATCCACACAGTTCAGATAAACGTCCAGGTTTTCATTACTGGAATACCGATGGAGTTAAACCTATGAACACTATGGACATTGAGCATTTGATTGTAGATATTACTACTTGTATTGCGGCTTTTGTTTGCACAGTTAAAATTGCTTCAACAGACTTTATTTGCATTATTTAATTGCCAGACTGCCTCTTTCCACCTTCAAATCTAGCTCACGCTTCATAAGATACTCTGTTGATATGGGGTCTTTTCTGCAAAACCACTACAGCAGACCTTTTCAGTGATCCTAACCCTCTTCACAGGTATGCAAGGAATGCATGACTAAGGTCAAGACAGGTTCTCCATCCTTCCCTCAATCCATTATAAACACACAGTGGCCTTAACTTAACACTTTGTTCAAGTAAATCTGAAGACCTGCAAATCTACTTTAGTCATGAACTTTGCCTGCTGCAGTAGTTAGGGCTTAACGAGAAGCATCATCTTAAATTACATGTGCAATAGGTCATGTTGCTCAATATTACTTTTTTTTCCAGGATCAGACTGTGTGATTCTTGTTCACAGCAAATATACACAGGTGTTTTTTTTAAGAGAGGCTTGAATATTAGATGTACTTTTTGTATATATACATTTTAGTCATTTTTGTATTTATTTTTGTTATAAATCACTGTCTTTGACTAGCTGTTAGGCCAAAGACTTAACTGAACTTTCAAATCCACTGTGTTTTTGAACTTAAGAGTATAAGACCTGAGGCTTTCACTGCATTTTAATAAGTCACTGAAGGTGCCAATGCGTTCTAAAAATGTAAATATTTATTCCAGTGATGTGTATGTGGGCTTTTTATTCCTCGTACTTGTAACTTTATATAATAGAAATTATCAGGTCTTGTAACACAATTTGTATATTACTTCAGACTATTTAACGATTTGGACACCATACAGAAGTAGGATTTTTATACAGTTTTAACCTCACTGCAAGAAAGTGAGAGGTTCTCTGGAAACAGCTCTCCAGGTTCATAAGGACTTACTGTTTGGCAAAAGGCATTGACTACTGCAACTGTTACATAGCACTTGAAGGAGGCTCTAAATGCCTAACTTACCTTAATGATGGGGAGCGGAGTTGATCCATGTTGAGACTACTGAATCCTCTTGAATACCTGAATGTTGATAAAAGTAGAACCATAATGTTATGTTACAATAGTTACATTACTGATAAACACATCTGATAAAACTATTTAAAGAGTTTACTTTTTCACCCATGTTCTAAAGTGTTGGTACTATTTAAGAACAAAGACTTAGTTCACAATTGTTTATTCCATGTAAAACAAAATTCTGCTCAAAAAGTATGCACATTAATTGCTAGTAATTTGAACTATGCAAAAACCTCTTGGTACTTTTTCCCCCCCATAGGGTAAAAACCTGCTACGAGGGCAGTTGGCAACTGTTTTTACTACTAACTTTGAACATACCTTCTTGGAAGGCGTGGTCACCTAAAATGTTATCATTATAGAAAGTGCATTAATTTAATGACTCATCTGTCTGCTAAATAATCTTAGTATGCTGTGACCCTGATTTTATGAACACTTACACACGTATTTAGCTGTTACTCAGTTTTTGAGATTTTAGAATTCTGTCTTACTTGCTGAAAGGTTCAGCAGCTTCAGAAGCCAGGCTAATCAGGGGCTAAGACTAGTTTGACAAATAGCCTTGGATTTAAAAGCAGGTTTTGGCCTTCGCCTAAGAAGATGAACATCTTAACAGTTTTAAACTGAAAGTTCTTGAAAAATAAGTCATGTCACTGGTATACTTTTATCTTTTTTTTTTATATCAGCTAGCAATGCTACATCATTCCATGATTAGAAATTACCTGTGGATATTTGTATAGAAGTGTGAAATAAATTCTTTTTTTAATTAAACATTGGTTTGGTAATAGTGATTTATCATAATTAACTGAGCTAAGTTCACTAGAAGAGTAAGCTGAAAGTTGCAAGCTTTAACAAATTGTCTCATTCTCAATGCTGCCATAACTCTTGGTGTCCTCTGCCATGCAAAGGTAGGTAAGGCAGCTGCAGGAGCTGATGTGCCACCTCACTGAGCAGGCTCTTGGCTGCTTGTTGCAGTTTCCAGTGTTGGTAAGTCAGGCACGGAGTATGGCAGAGCAGGCTCTGGCAAACCAAGTGTCAGCTCCTGCCGTGGGGCAGAGCTACCCTCTCCCTCCACACTTCACTCACACTGCAGGCTCCCTTCAATGCAAGCAGTCTTCTAAAAGGCCCCCCCTGCCAGACAGGTGTGCCTGGAACTAGGGAAGATGGATGCAGCCCCCATAATTAGTCAAGGGCTTCACATATCTATCTATAGTTAGCGGTGCAAGTTTGATACTGACAGTCAATTACATTATTGCAGGGTCCAGCTTCAAGTCCATTAAAAAAACCCAAACCAAAAGGCAAAAAGATTTCCAGGGGGCGGGACGACCCAACAGTGAAAACTTGTGGCTTATCTCCATTTTTAAGATGTTGACCTTCACAGGATGCTTTGCTTGCCTTTGCTGAAAGGGAAGACCTTTTGCTACAACGAAGCCTGAAGGTAAGGGTTGACTGGACACATGCTTAGACCAGTGTTTGCTGTTGCAGCTGAGCAGCTTGTAGGGCTAGAACCAGAAGATGCTGCTAGATCTTGCAGAGCACGTCAAAGATGTGGACTCAACCTGCATTTATTAAACAGTTACACTAACTTGCATAGCTACACCCACAAACATTTGCCCACCACAAGACAAAGTAGGGACTGGGAGAAAAATAGCTGATCAGAAGAAGCATAGTACAATATAGTATGTTAGGTTTTATATATGCTCATATTACTATACACACCTAGTTAGTATGAGATGTTGTATATACTATATACACAGTAGTACAGTACTATACATAACAGTATATGTTTTATATATGTACATATACATATTAACATACCGTATTTGCTATATGCAGTGCGTGTATATATATAATCTACACAGACAAACTATATAACCTAACGTACATAAATGGAATGCTAGTAAACTGCAATACCTGCATATACGTTTAACTGTCACAGCACCGGAGAGAGATCTTAGGAGAGAAACTTTCAATATAAGGGACCATCACGGCATAGCTTCACTAACCTGTGCAGAAGTGATATGTGGAAGGAAGAAGAGACCGCGCAGGTTGCCTTGATGTATATGTCAGGAATCAACACGGAAGATGATAGTGGCACTGAAACGCCAGTCCGCATTCAGAGCGGCCACATTACAATGCTAACACAGTCACTGCAGCAGCATGCCTTAACCAAAATAAACACACACAGAACCAGAAAGCTGCCTAGGTACAAACAACTGAAGTGACTTCTCCCAGCACAGAGTAGGTGAGTGTCAGGAGGCAGCTGGACCCAGTGCTCTGAGCCAGCAGAGGCTCATGCACATGCTTTGGGTGGCCTGCCTGGCAGCATGTCGCTGTGTGACGAGAAGAATGCAGGCAGCGTATTTCCCTGTGTTGGCTGTGTAAGCAGTTGGTTCGGTTTTTATCCCAGCACTCTGGCATCTTTAAATCTCCATTTGTCTTCCCAGGCCCTGGATTCATAAGTAATACCATACACCTTTATAACCTTGTAAACTTTGCTGGAGTCTTAACCGTGATCCTTGTGAGAAAAACACTGCAACTCCTCACTCTGAGATACCACCACAGAAATTGGCCTTAATCCCCAGCCTGTGTGATACTGTGGTGGGGGTGGGGGACTGGCAGTTTGTGTTTTCCATACTTGAAGACAGTCACCTTTTGTCCTTCAATTTTTAGCTCCGCAGAATGGTTGTTTGCAAGCAGCACCTTTTCAGGGCCATACCTGCCTCAAAGAGCCTAGAAACCAGAGAACTGAGTTTTTAACAAGCTGAGGTGTCTGTGCTGCTGCTTACCTAACTATGGCAGAACAACATATATACCCCTGCTGCTCGCCATTGATGTACAGTGCCAGCCCTTCATTTCCTCTTATCTATCTCAGTGTCTTCAGAGGATAGGGAAGGAAAGGACAAAAAGAGTCAAATAATGTTGCCAGAAGCATGTGAAATAATACAACTGCTAAATTGATTAAAATAAATGTTTGTGGGATATTACTTGTTTTCTTGAAGCAGAGGGGACCAACAATTAACATTACAGAGCCAAGAAGCATATCATTGCCAACCAGCTTACAGGACAGCCTGTGACTGATTCTAGCTTAGCGAGGAAGAACAACTTAAAACCAGCCATCCTGGACCAGACCACAGTTCCACCTGAATCAGCATCCCACCTCCGACAATGGCCAACAGTTAAGTGGCATGATGGTGATCCTCTGCTGTTCCTGTTCCCACAAAAAGTTGGTGCTCAACTTCAGTAGCTAAGTGTATTTTTCCTATGGAAGAAAAAACCATCCATGGTAATCATTAAATGTCTTCCACTGCCTTCTGATCTTGAGTCACAAAGTTGTACATGGCAAAAATACACAAACTCCAAAGTTTAATTACCCATCTGTATGTTGAAATAACTACAATTTCATTAACTCTTACAGAACCCCCTCCATATTTTTTACCAACTTTGTTGCCCTTTTTATTTCTACTCCTGCAAAAGAGACCAAAGCCACATCAAACCAATGTAGCCCTGAGAATTTTCCAGCATAGTAAAAGCAGCTGAACTTGCTGACAAAAACCCAAGAACAATGAAAAGCCTTTGTGCTGAGTAAGTATACAAGCTGAAAAGAGACACAGATAGATGGACCAGATGACTGTGGAGGCATCATAGCAAAGCATATAAGCCACTAAAAAAAAAGAAGAGACAGTCTACAGATATCAGTACCTGGCAACCTAGGTTTTCTTCCTAATCTATGATGCACCTATTTTGGAGGAAAGGGAGGAAAAGAAAAAAAGCATGAGTACCCGCAGCAAGCAAGAATGGTGACTTCCAGTAAGGGGTTATTATGTATCACCTTAACAAACCAAGAAGTCTTTCTATGGAACACCCTGCAAGAATGCTATGCTTCCAATTATCTTGTTAAATCTTAAATTGGGGGGAAAAGAAAAAAAAAGTAGTAATTGCTTAGGTTAAAACTTAGGTTAAATGCTATGTTTTCAATTATCTCAAAGTCTGATTTGTCCCGTTTAAATTGTGGATCCAGTGTGTTATAATTTCAGGAACACCAATAAGCAGGAATATGAGTAGAAAAATGCCAAGTGACAAAAATAATACAGTTCTCCTTTTTGCTTTGCGTAAGAATTTACACAAATTGGCACATCAGAATTCCAGCTACCATCACACTGGATCAGATCAGAGTAAGCCCCCAGAAGATCATCAATGACAGAAACAGGTTTTAAAAAGGAAGGGGAGAAGGGAAGAGAGAAAGAGAATTCAAAACACTCTCCAATATTTTAACATAGATCAGTATCTGATCAGTAGTTTAAACAAGACCACGAAAATGCCTTTAGGTAAACAAAGAGGGTTTGTTCTGCTCAGAACACAACATTTAAATAATTATCCACAATTCTTTATCCACAGTTGCTTCTGTGACTGCTCATCCTGCATGACTTTCCCTAAAAGTGCTCGCCATTTACATTATTGAGAATGGGCTCTAGCTTACAAAGTGCTGTGACTTATCTAGCCTCTGAAAGCCTTTGCTACATCTGGCTGAGGACTGCTGTCCAAAAATAACTAGGCAGTAGGCCAGTTTTCAAGGCATGCCTGTAAGTTGAAACATCAGGCAATGAGACAGTAATGTACAAGCATAAAATATGAAGCCAATCCCGAGCCATTGTAAGAAATTGCAACAACTTACAAACACCCAACTTACTGCTTGTAGGCAGTGCTTTAAACTAGTGCTGGTTCACAACTGGTTTTATGCACAGCAGTTCTTAAGTAGGAGTCCCAAACTATTACAAACTTGAGCAGCGTAAGCTACTACTTGGTGCTTCTGGGAGTGGCATACAAGCAGCAATAAAGCAAAAATTGTCTGTAAACTGTATTTGTAGACTTGCAGAGCCAGATAAGCTGTTAGTTCACCCCATTGGCCACCATTCCCTGATCAGAACAGAACAAGCCAAAAAACAGGACAATTTTTTGACACAAGATGCAGGTACAGCCTGATTACAAACCAGATGACGCAGTCTAATCCTGAAACACAGTTTCATTCTTACCTATTATTGGTCCTTATATTATGTCACTGCTCAGAAAACTGCCTCTAGAGGTAGAATGAATCAATGTTTTCTGTATTTCAATAAAACAACAACAACAAAACCATTATAGTATCTTCATCTCTCTAATAGGAGGCTCCAAGCAATCCAACAAAGCACTGAACAGATTAGTATGACAAACAGCAAAACGATTCCTGCTCTAGCAGAGGCCACTGGATATCCATCCCCGCTATCAGGTCACGGACAAGTCATGGGTACATGGCACATTTAAAGGAAACCAAGCAATATTTAAGAGTTGGTGTCAGAAGATAAATGTATGTGGCAAATACAGGCATCCACAATAAAAGACACAAATCCTATAGCGCCAGATCCACTATTGTACTGTATTGTATCAATTTTGAATTACAGGATCCAATACCTACACTGCAGTAAGTTTTTCCAGAAATGCTTATAATCCCTCTTAACTACCTTTTTTGTTAGTGTTCTGGATAGTTCTACCAGAGCAGGACAAGAAACTATTAAATACCACTGTTTGGTACCTCACATGTTGCATTAGCATCCTAACAACTAGTAAAGTCATTTAGTGTGACATACAGTCCAAGTACTTTTTAACCAACAAATCCACGCATTCCACTCATGGTCGGGAGTATATCTCCAAAGAGAGAAGCCCTATTTGTTCCTCTGTATTTTTTCTCTTTTTTCCGACAACTGAAACAAACCTTGCACCCCGGCCCCGGCCCGGTGTCGCTCGCTGGCGCGCTGCAGCCCGGCGCAGGGCGGCACAGCGCCCCCCGCCCCGAGCGGACCCGAGGCGCACGGCTGTGCGGTAACGGCTTACCGCCCTCAGCCGGGCCTGCCCTCACGCCGGCCGCCGGCGGCTTTCACGGGGTTCTGGCCCCGCCGGCTACCGAGGCCGGGAGCCGAGTGTCCGCAGCCATGAAAGCGCCCCTCGCCCGCCTGGCCCGGCCCCCGCCCCGGCCCCCGGCGAGGGGAAGCGGCGGCACGGCTGAGCAGGGCGCCGCCCGCCCTCCCTTGCCGAGCGCTGCCCACCGAACGAGCAACCTCCCGGGCACCCCTCCCGCGGCGGAGCGCCGGCACCCACGCGTGGGCACCTGTCGGCCTTGCTGCGGGATCGCACCCGCCGCAAGGGCGCTCGCGGCCCCAGCCGCCACCTCCTCACACCCACCGGCCGCCACCTCCGGCCCCCTCACGGTTTCCACCCGCCTCACGGTTTCCCGCCCCGGCCCCGCCAGCAGCACCACCGTACCTGTCCGAGGCTAGGCCCCTCCGCCGCCTTCTTCCAGAGCAGCGCCCAGGCCCCGGGACAGCGGAGCGACCGCCCGCAGCGCTGCGACCCTGCCCGCCGTCGCCGCCCTCTCCCCCGCCCCGCCGCTGCGTGGGGCCGGGCCGGCAGGAGACACCCGCCCCGTCGGGCCCCGCCCCCCGGCCGCGCGGCGGAGGAGGCCGCGGGCTGCGCTGGGGCCGCGACCGCTGGCGTGGCGGGAAATGGCGGCCGGGCCGGGCCGCGCCGCGCTGAGGTGAGGCGAGCGGGGACGAGAGCCGCGCCATGAGGCTGCTGCGCGCCCTGCTGCGCGGCGCCTCCCCGGGCAGCATCCCGCAGCAGGTGGACTTCTACTCGCGCTTCTCTCCCTCGCCGCTCTCCATGAAGCAGTTCCTGGACTTCGGTGAGTCCCCGCCGGGCAGTGCCCCCGCCGGTGCCCGCAGGAGCGGAGCAGGGGCGGCTCCGCCGCGGTCACAGCGCCCCCGCCCCCCCGTTACCGCCGCGGTCCCCTGCTGTTGCTTACCGCTTCTTGGCGCTGTCCTCCTTGGCAGAACAAGGCTCTGCTTCCTTCCGGGAGTAAGGAGCCCAGTTAGCTCCTTCCCCGGAGAGCTGGAACTGTGGCAAGGTTGAAATTCAGCTGAAAACTCCCGTTTTCTGGGATGGCAAAAGTAGTTTGGATTTTGCAAAACCTGCAGTGTCGGGGAGAAGGTGGGGCCAGTTCTGACGATTGGTAATGTTAGAGGAGTGACTCAGACAGGTGACACTTGTTAACGCCTTTTGCAAGCTGGTAGCAGGCAGCCCTTGAAGCTGTACCGAACCCCAGGAACGATCAACCTCGGCTGGTGCCCAGCCGCTGGGACACAGTCGCTGCCCCTCCTCTGCCAGGTGTCTGTGCCCTACACAAACACCATACCCAAACGTTGCGGGTTTAGACGTGTGAGAGAAGGAGCGGGACGCAGACACCAAGAGCCACCCCGGAGCTCTGGGAATCCAGCCTCGAAAATGAGTAAATCGGTAATAGTATCCCAGTCTTACAGTCTGCACTAAAACCACTCCGTAAGGCTCCGAGGTTTGGCTGGCTGCTCGGAAACAAAAGGGATCACAGGAATTGTTCTGCTTCAAAGCAAAGACTATGCAGAGAACGGTCTTGTAAGTCACATCGAGAAACCTTCTCAAAGCTTGGGGATGGAGCCATGGTGTAACACATTCTGTTTCAGTACCCAAGGCACTCTCACGTGCATAAATGTTTACGTAAATGTTGTAGATAAACATTTAACTAGTTGCATTGCTTTTTATGGTTTTCTAAGTAAAACATATCTGAGGGCTAATTCTAGAACCCTGGACTTTGTGTAAGTAGGAGGACTTACACTGACAAGTTTCTCTTAACTCTCCGCTGTTACTTCATCCATCTCTTCAATGTTTCATACACTGCAATGAAACACATTCACTATTTAAAACTCCAGATTTGTACAGCAACCCCACCATATATTTTGTTGCTCCCATACTTTAAAGCAAACAATTGTGCAATTCAGAGTTCACTTTGACCTGTATTTTATCACTAAAATACATATAAAATAATGCTTACCTTCAAATCAGTGTTTATTTTCAAGGCACGGTATTTCCTCATGTCAAAAGTTAGGCCACTTTTTTGCTGTTAGTACCTGAACATAAGGTAAAGAAAATCTTGTAAACTTTTGCTTAAAATACTTTCTTCTCTCTTTTGCTGAAGGATTTAATAACAGTAAAAACCAATGACAAAGGCAAGAAAAGAGCAGAGTGCAAGACGAAGACAGTATTTGTAGGACATTCTGTAGCTGCTATAATCTGATGGTGTTTTCATTGGGGATTTTTTTGGCTCCTTTTGCTAGAGTGAGAGCAGCGGAATAGGAAATCATAAAATCTGGTAATGCTGACTTTAAAAAAAAAAAAAGTAGTCTACTTCTAGTTCATCCAGGTTTCTACTTAGCAAATAAAATATTCCATAAGCAAATTTAGGTCTGGGTCATATACATCACTCATACCTTGGATTAAAAGTGCACAGTATTTTCTGCAGGAATCTTACCCGTTCACAGTTGCACAGGGAAACAAAGTCATTTGCCCATTTCACTGAAGGCTTGCTTACCCTAAGCTGTCTTCCCTATTTGACCCAAGATTGCAAAGATACGGCCTCCAGATAGAAAACTAATTTGTAGAATGTCATTCGTGGAGTATATGAGGCATTTGAAGATTGTCTTTACATTCTAATGCCTTCAACCAGACTTGTTCATGGAATTTTACTTGAGAAAAGGGCAAGGCCAGTAACAGTCATGCCTGAAATGCAGTCTCACTAGGGAGAAGAATGCAAGGTTTCTGGGCAGAGGTCATATGTAGACAATGCGTATAAGTGTCACTGGGGAGGAATTTCTTCTAAGCTATTAACTTTTTTATTAAGTTAACTGACATTCTCTCATCAGTGTAGTTTATGATGTATCTCAGTCTGGATGCATTAAACTAAGCTACTCGATTTCAATTTGGTCAAGGTTTTTAGTTTAAGATACTCCCGGCTTCGTCTTTTCTCATGTCCCATTCTTCCATCTTCCACAACTCCTCCTGCCAAATGGAAGGAGTGAACTAAGCAGAAACACCAGAGTTAATTTTTAGGAGTTAGCCTGAGGTATGTACTTCACTGCAGCAGATGAGCAGGATAGTAAGTTCAGATGCTGTTTGCATGACACTCTTGAAGTCTAGAAAGAAGTCTGGCTGAAAATTAGGTAGAGGATTTCTTAGCCTCTTCCCCACTCTGCACTCTCCCTTCTTGCCTAGTAAAACAAGCGTTGTGGGACAAAATTTAGGTCTTGATCTTAATAACCACATTTAATTGCCACCCACACATGACAGGACAGGTCAGTTATCAACAGGTGCAGTAACTTAGCTTCTAGCTTTTAAAAATGTAAAAAAATTAAAAAGGTAAATGTATGGGAGAACTACTGCCATAATGACTAAGCAGAGTAGTTGTCCTATTTTATCTTTCAGTGTTCATGTGAATTCATTCATCTGTCTTCTTTTCTTGTAAGACAGTGAATTTAAACTACAACAGATGCACCTGAAAGTGAGATAAATATTACAGAATTTATTTTCTGAATGTATTCCAATATGAGTTATGTTCAATATGGTAGTTCACACCAATATGGTAGTTCAGGAACATCAGTGATAAAGCAAGGTATATGGGACCATGATACTTTCTCAAGCATCCCCCTCATAAATAGTTTCCTGTATTGGTTTCATTTGCGTCTCTGACATGCTTAGAATGACATACTGTTTGATCAGTGCTAGTTAGAGTCAGTGTTTGCTGCAAATAAAATTAATAATTTACATGGATAGAAACAATACTTAAAGTTGAATAGTATGGGTCTGTAAGTAGTTTATATATTGAAGATTCTTGTTATTCCAATAGGGCTGGCAGGTTTCAATAGGTGTTTACATTTTGAAATATAAATGGGCTGCTACCGTGAAGGAAACATGCTTACCAGACTGGCCTAGTCAACTTGAAAAACCAAACTGCAGACCTCTTATGCAACAACGTAAGAGTTCTTGTAGTTCTCTACCATAAGTACTGACTTTATTCTGATGGTGTCATAAATTTATTTTGGTCTTAGGATCTGAAAATGCTTGTGAGAAGACTTCATTTATGTTTCTGCGACAAGAGTTGCCTGTCAGATTGGCAAACATAATGAAGGAAATAAGTCTGCTTCCAGACAACCTCCTAAGAACACCTTCAGTTCAGCTGGTGCAGAGCTGGTGAGAACAGTGTCATTTCATGCCTTTAAGAGTGGCCTTCTGCATACACACAGGTTGGAGGAACAAATCCTTTTGTAGAGAAAGAAAATTTCATGTGTTTGTAACACGAACATCACTTATTTAGACTAAGTAAATACTTCAATGTGACATAAATCAGAAACTAAATTTACAGAGTTGGAAGAAACCCTATAAAAGCAAGTAGAGAACCCACAAGGGAATTACAAATCATTAAGTATTGCAGATAATCCACCAAACAAAAATCCACCAGAACAATGCTGAATGGGGGACTTACTAAAATGAAGAAGCTAGCTGAAGAAACCAACAGAGGCAGGCTAACGCACAAAATGTTTGCAAAAGGTAGTAGAAGCCATCTAAAAGACAGGTTATTGCAGACTGAGAGTAAAGGTATAGAAAATATGAAGAAAGAGCAATAGGAAGCTCCCAAAGCCAAAATATGTAAACAGAAATAATATGAGGCTATTAGAATTAAAAGAAGGCATCCTTTGAAAAGTAAAATTTGTTTTCAAATAAGGAACTTAACACATAAGCATAAACTTTTGTAAAATAAAAGCAAACCAGAGATTGCCTGGCAACTGGTAAAGGCACATGGCTATTTAGAAAGGCTTTTAAAGTTAAGAGAACAGAAAATCTGCCAGTGAAGAAGTGGGATTGATTAGATGACTGAATATAAAAGGAGCTATCAATGAAGATGAAGGCTCTTGATGAAATGAGAACGCTTAAATTCTCATGGTACTAAATGACATTGATCAAATGGGAAATGAATTCCACTTGGACAAATGGAAAGTAGAGCACAGAGAGGGACCTCCTCTCCCTGTATGCTTGTTTGCTTACAATGGAAAAAAAATTGACGCTACTGGGGATATTTTTCTGAATATGTCAGTTGATGGGCAAGAAGGCAAATAGCATTACAAGCTAAGTAACAAGTGGGGAGGAAAATAATTGTGGCACTGTGTTTGCCCATTATTCCTCTAAAATGCATGCAGTTTTAGTCACTCCATCCTGAACAGAAAAGACCAAGAGGGATAATCAGAGGGTTGGAACAATTTCTACGTGAGGAGAAACCAAATAGAATTCTTCAGCTTGGAAACTACACATCTCAGGAAAGAAGTGGCAGAAATACTCAAATCATGAACAAGCTGGGAAGATTTTCTAATAACAGGAACTTGCTGGGGCTGCAAATAAGTGATCACCTACTGGGTTTAAAACACAATGAAGATCTTTTATGCATTCTAATTAAATTGTAGAATTCAGTGCTCTGGAAATATTGGAAGAAAAATCATGAATAGATTCAAAAGGATCTAACAAAATTCACAGAGAATAGGTCAATGGTATATATCATATACAATGATTTGGAAACAAGCCATCTTGGAAAAGCATAAATTGCTAAGCAAAGGGGATCTAGGTAGGCATACTGGAATTGGTCTATGTCATGTTTCTTTCATTTAAAGGTATGTCCAAAGTCTTCAGGAGATCCTTGACTTTAAAGACAAAAGCTCGGAAGATTCAGGGGCTATTCATAGGTAAGGATTTTCTGTCACATATGTTAATATTATGTAGGACTGGCAAGAAAGTGGTAACTTAAGAAAAATTTCAGCTATTTTCAATCTTTACATAAGAACTGCAGTAATGTTACCCCCTGTCTGTAAAAGGAGGGTACATTAAAACATGAAACAAAGTACTTCTATGCCATATCATACTGATCAGGGCTTTTTTTGTTACGCTGAAGAAGCTATGAATACGTTAGACTTGATCAAATGTTTACAAATGCCTTACTTAAAATGCTGGAACTGATGTATGTAACTTTTCACCTGTAGAGTAAGTTTAGTCATTGTTGGCTGACCATTGCTGCCGTTTGACAGGCATGGGATGATCTCCATGAAAATGGTTGACAGTTTTCTCTTTTCCTTGGCAGTAACCAAGATAATACATAAATTAATAATTTTATAAATAACCAGTAATGGTTGAATACTGTTTCAATGCTAGTCACTTGAAATACACTGTAAAGACTGACCTGTCTTCTTAATGCTGTAGGCAGACCTGTTATATTGCTATATGTAATGGTCTTAATTTTTGTAGGTGAATACTGTTTGCCAGAGTATTAAATTCACTTAAAAGTGAAACATTAAACAATGTATTAATTTCAGTTTTACAGATACTGTGATAAAAATCCGTAATCGACACAATGATGTGATTCCTACGATGGCTCAAGGAGTAATAGAGTACAAGGAAAGCTTTGGCATCGATCCAGTGACCTCACAGAATGTGCAGTATTTTTTAGACCGTTTCTACATGAGTCGCATTTCAATTAGAATGCTCCTTAATCAACACTGTAAGTGCCATTGTTGAAAGGAGGGGAAATGATACCTGTACTATGTCAATATATTTTCCTTTCATTTTTAAGGGCTTAATATGTACTTATATGCTTCTCAGGAGTACACTATTTGTCTTGCTATTTTATAAACTCATTAATACATAATTAAAGTATTTATTAATAGTAGGCTTTCCAGTGAAGATTGGAATTAATAGATTGCCTATAAATTTCTATTTAGGAAAACTGAAGACAAACTAAAAATATATTGGGTATTAAATAATACTTTATTTTTTGGCAGCTTTACTCTTTGGTGGGAAAATTAATCCAGCTCATCCAAAACACATTGGAAGCATCGATCCTAGCTGCAGCGTTGTTGAAGTTATTAGAGGTAAATTCAGCAGCTAGGAACAAGAATCCTGAAAACTTACATGGATGTCTATACTGAGAGCCGATACACACTTTGATATTCATACACTGTTTAGTTCTTTCCTGTCTGGAGCAGAAGTTTCATTTAAAGTGTAACACAGTTTTGTCACTTTTCCGTATTAACCTGGTTTTTCTAAGAAAATACAAAGTCCCTGACAGTGCAGCATGTTTTCCATTTTTTTTATTTCTCCTTTACATTTTGACAAAAAGAAAAAGGTAGAGTTGGAAATGTAACTTTCTGTGTTGTTATTATAGATGGCTATGAAAGTGCCAAGAGACTCTGTGATTTATATTATGTGAGCTCTCCAGAACTAATCCTTCAAGAGATGAACGGTAAGTGAATATGGGATGAGGCACTCTTGAATGTAGTGAGGGCTTCTTCTAAAGTAGCTGGTGGTGAAATGTTCTCCTTTTACCTTTTGTGTCGTTTATATGTTATCTATATCTACTGTCATAAATAGTGTCGGGGTGGTGATTGGGTTTTTTTAAAATCTGGCAGAAGACTTTCCCTGTTCCTCCCTTTAATTACAAAACTGAAATCAGTAGAAAAGTTATTGACACTACAGCTCTTGATGTAACAGATTTTAGCAGCCACCTTTCCTCCCTAAGGCTTCTTGAACGTCTTCACCCTACAGTCTGTTGCATGTCACCCTCTCTGCCCTTCTTGTGTCACCAAGATTTATACTAAACATTCCATTCCAATTTCTCTTGCTTATTCAGCTATCATGTTCTTGTAGTTGTAATTAGATAGAGTATGCTCAAGTCATGGTACAAATTATTTGAACCCATTGGCTTGAAAATTCGACAGTTTACACCTGTGTTACTGTGAACTCAGTGACTGTCCTCATAGTCCTGCTGAATGCTGAAAAGCCTTTCTGACACTGCTCACTAGAGCACTTTTCCAGACACTAAACATCAAATTCGGACAGACCTACAAAAACAAGTGCTCAAAATTGTTTCTACAGGTAGTTGCGAAAGCCAAAGTACAACCATGGTAACTTGGCCTATGTAGCTGAAAGCAAAGAAAGTCTGACTTGACTACACATTCCAGATCTTTTCTCCCTATTCTATGAAACCTGTCATTCTGTATCTAGGTTAAAGGGTTTACCTCTCTCCATCTTTAGAGCCTGATACTAAAAACATTTGTTAGGAAACTGTTGGTCATGCTAACTGATTCTCTGTACTGAAGGGTCGCTTAATAGTGTATGTGTTCCAGAAGCCAGAACAAATAGCGCAGTTTTTACAGGAGGAGTGACCTTTTGCTCAGTGAATTGCGAAGGTGAATTAAACCTGACCCAGGCCAAATACACATTCCTTGCCTGCAGCTGAGAATGGAGACCATTATTTAAACCTCAGGCATGGAATTATGGAGTAGAGGTGTGGAGGGAGACTGTTAACTTGAGGACAGGAACCTGACATATTTTGAAAGTGCAGTTTCCACCCCCCACCTCCTTTTTATTTTTGCTGGGTACATAATTTGTTCTAGATCTTTTGGCATCATCAGTCTTCAACACTTATGTTCATAAAGCACTGGTCACTAACATTTTGGTGAGAAATTATTAAACCATATTAAGAACTAGCAGAATTTTCTAAGTGACCTTTCCTTATTTTTTGATATAATGAACATGTTCCTGTGATACATTTTCTAGAATTTGTTCTTTAAAGAAGTTTGAAAACTGTACCAGTTTTATAGACAGAATTGTCTATATAGTTTTTGTTAGTTTCTTGTTAGAAAGCAGCTGATTTCTAAGTGGATCCAAGAATAGGCTGTGCTGTAGTTACTATTTTGTGCATTATAGATAAAAGAAATTCAGGTTGGGACAAACCTCAGGAGGTTTCTAGCCTGACTGGCTCAAAGCAGGGACAGCTGCGAGGTCAGATCAGGTTGCTCAGAGTTTTATCCAGTTTGGTCTTACAAATCCTGTAAGGATGGTGACTATGTAACATCTCTGGGTAACCTGTTTCAATGTTTAACTGACATGGTGAGAAAGTTTTTCTCTATATCCAGTCTGAATCTGTTATTTCATCTTACACTCACTATTTCTTGTTCTCTTACCATCTGAAGAGCCTGACTGTCTTCATTATAACTTCCTCATAGGTATTAGAAAGCAACTATTATATGTCTTAATCAGTGGTGCCACAGGGGGCTTTAAGTTCTAAAGCAGCAAGCACATTTGAAAATTTTGAGAATCACTTCTAACATACAACTTTTCAAAATACTTCTGTTCAAATTTTCCTTCTCTTGTAAATCATCTCAACAATGCAAATAAACATTTTAAACTACTGCAGGAATGAATAAAAGATACCGAGTTTGCTCTTTTATTTATTTAGACTGTCTTTCCTCCAGCTAAATCACCAGGACAGCCCATGCAAGTGGTGTATGTGCCATCACACCTCTATCACATGGTTTTTGAACTTTTCAAGGTCTGTGCACTTACCATTACACAATTCTTTTATACATCTTTGTTTAGTGTTTGTAATTGTTTGTATTTGCTTGACTTCTTGAACCAATTCTAGATAGCAGTGTGTATTTGCAAGTGCAAAGCCCTTGCTATTTGATTGCAGGAAGGTACCTAAATTGTACTGTTTAGACAAACAGTTAACTGCATAGAAAATGAACAGCTTCAGAAGATGTATCTCCTTTACCTAGACACTGAATACATCCAACACCTTTGGAGTAGACTGCTAGAAAGTCTTAAAAAAAGTGTAAAGACATTAATTAATAAAGCAAGTGAGAATAAGACATACGTTAGGACTTCTTCAAATCTGGTATACTGTGTAACAGGTCCTATAGAACTCTCCTCAAGCAGTTCGGTCCTAGACTTCTCTTGACCTTTGTGTCATGTTGCATGTACTATGCATTATAAAGAATTCTACAAATAAAACTGTACATTAAAATATTCAGATATTTGTTCTAAAAAAATTAAATGTTTGAAGTCTGTGTACTCTAATAAACAATATACTTATACTGAATAAAGCAGAAATGTTTTAGAAAACTGTTCTAAAACTATATATGTCCTGATTCTGAAATATGTGCTAAAAACAACTTTCCTAAGTTGAATGTTTTAAGGTAATATACAAAGTGGTAAGAACAGGGTTTAAGTTGTACTTGAAAATTGCAGAATGCAATGAGAGCCACCATGGAACATAATGCTGATCGATGCATTTATCCTCCAATTCATGTACACGTCACATTGGGAAATGAGGATTTAACTGTGAAGGTACCCACTTTTTTTATCGTTTTGAATTATTTTGATTAGGTTTTTTTCCCTCTGTTATAGGTAGCATATTACTAACTTCAGTTGGTGGTCTCATTCCAACAATAGATTGTCTGTTATGCTGTAGTATGTAAGTAACAGGACCATTATGGAATTTCTCATACTGTGTCACCAGGAAATTCACGAACAGGTTTGCGCAGTCACGCTGCAGGCTCTGCAGTAGAATTCTATGTCTAGTTTATAAGCAGCCATAACTAAACATGAAGTAGCATCTTTACATCATTGTGATACCAGCATTTTCTAAGTGACAATGATAGAGCTATACAAGTGTGAAACAGCCGGAAAAAGCAAAATAAACACTGTATATTCCATGCAATTCAAACCTCCCTGAAGTACAGTTGGCAGAGTAATTTCTTCTTTTCAAAGACCAGAAAAGCACTGGCTTTTTCATAGCTATACCTAAACTGCAGTAAAAGAACTCTTCTGAGTTACTCCTTCAGTAATAGATTTTAATAAGTAGTATTTAACTGGCAGTATTCTTCAGGAATAAAGATAAAACCAGACAGAACCTGACATTTGCTAAAAGGTATATATACTGACATCAGACAAAATTGAGTTATGAACAAGATAAGAACAATGCATAATTTGAGTAGAATTTTCTTGCTTCCATGAGATTATGAATGCTGCTTATGGTAGTATTTTATTTAAATGGTTTGGATAAGGGATGAAAGGGAAGGATTCATCCTCTCTCTGGTCACTGCTGTAGCTGAGATGAAAACTTAAGAAAACCCATAATTTAACAGGGAAAACTTTATATTATGTTTTACCTGAACTTTCTCTGGATCATTGTTTGAGAGAAGCTGTGTTTTATAAAAATGCATTCAGGGACATAATGCTACATGCTCCTTCTTGTTCCAGATGAGTGATCGTGGTGGAGGTGTTCCTATGAGAAAAATTGACAGATTGTTCAACTACATGTATTCAACAGCACCACGTCCACGTGTTGAGACGTCACGAGCTACACCTTTGGTATGCAAATCTTCTATACCTTGTCATCTTGAATACATTACATTGTCACAAAAGAAACCATCTAGCTAAAGCTATGAAGTACTGATTTTATAGATGCAATGAGTATCACTATTTGAATGTTACAGCTTAATTATTTTTCTGAAAATAACCGCAAAATTGCATAAAATCCTAAAATACTGAAAATTATTTAAACTTACTCAGGATTCTGGTTTTCTCTACCAAATACAAAGATCAGTTACCTCAAGCAGAAAACTTAGCTATGCTGCATTTACTGCAGTAAGGACAGGAGTGAATTGTGTGGCCACTGAATGAAGGGAAAAATAATTATAGCAATGATTTTGGATCAAGTCCGTAGTTTCATTTATACTGTATAGTCAGTGGTATCATCCCCCAGCAAGGACGAAGGTACTTAGATGTGACAGGGCATATGAAGAATCTACTTTGGTCTTGTGTGAACTTAACAGATGCAAAATAATTAAAAGCTTTAGGTCTCAGTAAGAAGCTCTGAACAGCTTTCTTGAATTTATTGTCTCACACTGCATCATTTAAGATGTGTTTTTAAAGTGCATCTAGATGACTGTGCAACAACACTAGATCATTACAGAGATGTATTCTGTATGTTCAAGATTGTCTGAAATTCAGTAGATAAAAAATTTATACTTACGCTTCAGGGCTATGTCCTGCTACTACAGACAGGGCTTGACAGAATTTTAGTATAAGCTATGAATTCACCGGCATTGCTGCTTGGACCTTTTTTGTATATATCGATGATGAAATGTATCTGACTTAAGTACTCCGTGTTCTTAAGATGAGCAGCTCCATGAGGCGACAGATTCAGTACAGTTTTCTCTAATGGTGTCATCTCTTCTTGAAAAAAGCTACCATAATACAAGAAGCGTTATCTAGCAGCCCTGTCTGACAAAGGAATGAAAGTTTTCTCATAATCACAATTATCCATGCATTCTTCTGGTTTTGGGGTGTATATTAGTTCGGGGAGGGGGGGAGGCATAATAGTTAATATTTGAACTCCTCTTACTGTCAAACATCATGCTTAGTTTGTCTATTTACCTGTTGGGTTAAAACAGAAAATACCACTGATCGATGCAATTAATGAAAATACACTTTTTCTCTTGGATTAGGCTGGATTTGGTTATGGCTTACCCATATCACGTCTGTATGCACAGTACTTCCAAGGAGACCTGAAACTGTATTCCTTAGAAGGCTATGGTACAGATGCAGTTATTTACATAAAGGTATGATGTAACACTACCATTTTAAAGTTAGCAGCAGCTCTGATCTGCTAATGGAACTCATTGTTCTCTTTAACTTTGATTAAAGAGAATCATCAGCTACAGTCTTCTCTACCTAACAGGCCTTATCAACGGAATCAATTGAAAGACTCCCTGTATATAACAAAGCAGCCTGGAAACATTATAAAGCAAACCATGAAGCAGATGATTGGTGCGTGCCAAGCAGTGAGCCAAAGGACATGACCACTTTTCGCAGTACATAGTTTTTCCCTCAACAGTTCACAAGTAGGTGTCTGTAAAAGGAATTTAAAAGACCTGGTTTACACCAAGATGCTGGGCTACATTTGATATGTGAAAGTAATTTTAAGTGGAGTAACAGAAGGTTTGTAATGTAGTTACTCTTTTCTGGAATTAAAAAAACCCACCACCACCCCCACCTCCCCAAACAAACAAAAAACCTCAAACAAACCCAAACCCAAGAAAACCCCCAAACCTGTACATACTTTTAGATTTTAAGTGAGAAGGTCACAATTTGTTCCACTTTCTATTTATGACTACTTTCAGTAGGTAAGTCAAAGGAGCAGTAACTTCAGGTTTTATAGGGATTAATGCAATCTGTATCACATCTAGTGAGAAATGTATTAATTCATATAATTACAAAATTGTTTTAATGAAACAACTATTGAAAAAGCTCACCAGAGCATTATTTCCATTATACAATATTACAGATTAACAAAAAAACTCACGTAAGAAATACTGAGGACCTCACTGCTATACCTTTGCACCTGTATGACACTTTCTTTTATCTTAAGCATGCTGAAGTCTAATGTTGCAAAGTTACAGAGGTTACCTATACATCTTGTCTACATCAAGGTTTTTTGCAGCTGTAGAAATCACACTTCAGTCTGTAGGGATTAAAAAAACCAATTCTAGCTGCTACCACTGGTATAATGTATCTCAGGTATGTGGTATCAGTCATATTTCTTTGGTTGTAATGTGAATATTTAATACATGTGAAAAACTTACCTTACCGTGATCATTGTGAATTAGCAGATAGTGTTGGCTTATGTACAGTAAAGATACGCTGTCTTGCATTTGCTTATAATTCTGTAGGTAATGCCATGCCAAAATGCAGTATCAGTGTCTAGCCCTAGTAAGATCTCAGACTCGGGTATGTCAGATTGCAGCTGTAAATGGAAACTATTTTAATAAACAGATTTTTAATGCTTGCCTTTAATGGGGCATTTCTATTACTTAAACAATAGTTATCTTCTCAGGAGTATTTTAAAAAAAGTGGAATTAGCAGGTTTTGAAAATACCTTTGTATTTGCGATGTGCCTCGTTTATGTAGTAACTGCAAGTCACAGTATAGCAGGGGTCCTCAAACTATGGCCTGCGGGCTGGATACAGCCCCCCAGGGTCCTCAGTCCGGCCCCCGGTATTTACAGAACCCCCCACCCCCCCCGCCGGGGGTTGGGGGGAAAACCAAGCAGCCGCAGATGACTGCCTGCCACTGCATCCGCGCGCCGGCCCCCTGGTTAAGAAGTTTGAGGACCCCTGCACTATAGCATAAATAAGGCAAGCAGAATGTGTTTATCAAAGGCAAACTGTCAGAACACACTGGGGAAGATAGAGAGGGGAATGAGTATTGCATTTCAGGTACAAAGTCCTTTAAATAAAAGATTCAACTTCCTTTAATACCTATTGTGCCATCTTTGTTCAAATAATACACATCTACATTGCACCTTGATCCCTGTCACTCCTGAACATTTTAGGAGTGATGCAGTTAAAGACACTGAGAACTAATCCTTTTCTCTTAGTCAATTCATTGCATGTAATCCTGTGATCTTTATTTTGCAGCAGACACACATAATCCCTCTCAGAAAGAATAAGCCTTAATTTTGCTAGTTTACGAGTTCTGCTCAGAGCAGAAGGTGAGATACAAGTGAAGGGAACAGGTGGTAGGTTAGAAATTGAAGTCATGCTATTCTAGTTGTAACTGAGCCAGGTGAAAGATTACCACCTGCTACCTCCCTAGCCTAGGTCTGCAAAACAATAAAATGGTTTTATACCCTGGTACAAGCTAACATCAGTCACTTTAACAGGAGTGATTTACAGAATTGACTATATACACAGTTAAACTGACCCTCTGAGGGAGGATTATTCTACTTCTGTCACCACCAGAACAGTACCGTTACCTGCTCCACTCAAGCCTGTGGGCACTTTGAGCGGCCACCATTTTAGTTCTTTATAAGGATGCGAGGTGGTGACTGGCGTATGTTTCAATGGGCATGGCTACACATGAGGAGAAGCTACAGCTGTTCTCTTCTTCAGCCCTCCAAGAGGACGTGAGAAATTCCACATCCTGTAAAACGGCGCCTGTACAACAGTTAGAGGGAATGCTTGCAGCTAGTGCTTTTGCTAAACTAAAGCTGAAAGTTACAGCAAGGGATTTTAAAAACTCAGCTCTGAAGCTGAACATCCTAGCTTTTACACAAAGTTTAAATGTTTTAACAACTTAATTGAACCGATTTTAGTAAGTCTGAGAGCTACAAGAGATTATTCTGAAGAAAAAAGCTAACTTTTCTAGAAAAGTCTATTGCAGTCTTTCATATGGTATTATTGAAATAAAACCTCCTTCATATTCTCAGCTAGCTACTGACTGAATTCTGATTATTAGAACAGCTTGCTGTGTAACTGTATTTGTATCTATCTCCTCACCCACCACTCCAAATGCTTGTGGTGAAAACACAAATGTTTTTTGTGCAAAATGATATTTTGGTTTACAATGTTTAACCCTACTTACAAGTTTGATCTTTGATTACTTTTGATTTAAATAGAAGCTCAGAAGATAATTTTTGTGTTTAATATTTTCATTACTGTACTGAAGTCACTGCTAGCACACTGGTTTAAGTTGAAATGAATCAATGTAGAAAATCAGTATGTTAACTCAGCTATCAAAACGCTGAGATTAATAGTCTTGTATACAAATGAGCTCAGTCTTGCACTGTAAAATTGATCTTGGTTTGTGTTAACTTAATTTTTTGAAAGAATCACTACATTTATTCATTAAAACTGTTTTAAAAATTAAAACTTCCAGTGGGGTGTTTTTGTGGCTTAGTACTAAGCTAGTTCTGCGGACCCAGCCTTCTTATTTAGCATCTCACAGATATTAAATGCTGTTGTCTGTGATAATCAATGTTCTTATGCTCAGGTGCCAGGTGAGTTTATCATCCCTGTTGTGGTCCCTGTTTAACTACAACAGCTCTGCACACAGGCAAACCTGCAAAGCCATTATTTCCACTAGTCTCCTTCCTGAGAAACAAACTCCTCCATCACAGAGTGCAGCATTCAGTTCAGTAGGTTTAAAGGAAAGAGGTAATACATGATTATCTCAATGCTCTCTGTTCTAGCTGAAAGCACTTACTAAGAAATAAACTTACGTGACTGAATTAATCCAAGGGTCGTTTTTGTTTTGTGATCCTAAGCATCTGATTATTCTGTACTTCTGATTACCCTCTCTAAGTCAGAGAGGAATGCTGCCCTAAAGTCTGTAAGTTTGGAGTACAAACTCAAAGCTACTGGAAACAAAGTAAATAAGTTAAATCGTGACCAAAGAACTGTTTCTTAATGCACAAACCTGAAAATTGAACCTCTCTTTAGAAGTAATTATTACCAAGATTTTCAAACTTTATTTTGGAAATGCACAATGTGCAGAAGCATTTCCACATGGTTCTTTTGCTGAAATTCATAAGACATTTATACAAAAAGGTAATAACTGTGAAACACCAACAGTGAAGTTCATTCATTTAATTAAAATGAAAAACAGCCCATAGATTTAAAGGAGAACTTGGTCCACAAAGCAATTATGTAAGTTTTGTTCTAGTCCATTCTATGGTGGAATTGATATTTAAACTAGTCTATGTTTCTGGAATAATCTAATTAAAGGAAGTGCTGTTGTAGTATCTCTAGAAAATAGTATGTAAATATACAAAACACCAATTCATGTTCTAAACTATTCTGAGAATCAAATCCTCCTTTAAAGAGAAATAATCTGTAGTCTACAATTACAATTGAACATTTAAATACAATGCAGAAACCCAGTGCTTCAGTGATTAATTTTTCCTGCAATTCTTCCCTCATAATTTTAAGTTTGAAAAACAGTATAGTTTAAAATTAGCAAATATATAAATTTGGTCCGCAAAAATCTTGTAGCAGGTAGAAAAGAGAAATACATGTATTGCAAATTGATCTTACTCATAGCATAAATCTATAAAACTATGTATTATTTAGGAAAAATAGGTTAAAAAAGATCTTATTTATAGGTTTAAACCTTGTCCCAACACCATACGGGTAGTGTACAGAAAACTTGTTATGCCTAGTATATGTAGTTTGTGAAAACTACTTAATATTTCTTGTTACTTTCTCAGTAAATTGCAACACATAGAATTCAAAAACAATTAACACAGAGTTCAAAAACAGTGAACTTTGAATGAAAATCCCAGAAATACAAGAATTTAAACAAAATAATCCATAAATTTGAAATACATGCTTTCTTTTTAAATTAATTTGACATTACCATTTTCTTAAACTTAATTTTTACTATACATCTTTAGTGGCAACAGATAAAGACTGTCACAGACTGAATTTGTTGGCAGGATTTTTCTATTGTCCCTCTATCAGATGCAACTCTTACCAAATGCTAGTTGACTAATATTGGAATGAATTTTAAATACCGTATTCTACTTTTCACAAACATCAATTTCAATGAAAAGGGCATATGAGGTTTTAGAAGCACAAATATTACTTAAGACAGGAAGTTAAGTTATTGTCTATTTTAATACAGGCAGAGTCAACTAGGAATTAAAATACTGAAAACAATTTCATTGTATTGAGTTGTAATGGGGAGGGCCCATAATTAAAAAGTAAAAAAACCACCTACCATGTTAAACTGTTGCACTTTCCCTCCTCCCTCAATTGTACAGTTATATACAAGTCTGATGAACTTCCTCAAGATGAAGCACTAACATAAAACAGGGTCATTTTAGCAGCTTGATTCAAGAGTGGCTACCACTCTGCCAGTCTTGCGAACTTCTCTCTCCTTCTTTTGAACCTTTTCCTTCTGCTTTTCCAGTTTTTCTTGTGTTTTTCTAATATCCTTGATTTTTTTCTTTATTGTTGATCGGTCATTTTGACTGGAAACTCCCAAAGCCTGGGGAGGGGGGGGCAGGGAGAGAAAACCAATTCATTAATTTTATCAACAGCACTGTCAGTTCAGAACAGCTTAAGAACGTGTTATTAATTTTGCTGCAAAATAGCCTGTTTATCTGAAAAATAAGGACCCAAGTCCTCAAGAGCACTGTAAATGATAATCTGGATAATAAGGTAAGTAAGGAAACAAGGAACTACTCTTGTTTGATTGTAACAGCTTCTTGTTGCATTTTACAAACATGTAGTCGCCTGAGAATTTCCAAAAACCAGCATAAATAATAGTCTCAAAATATTATTCTAGCTCTTTTTATACAAGAGGACTTTATGTTCAGTAACTACTCTTAAATTCTTAACATGAAGGATTTTAAATTATTAAATGCATTATTAAAAAGTGTATTCAGTAAGCAAACAGTACAGTTTGATTTTGATCAGCAGGTGGCAGTACCCGATTCCAAGTTACAGGCGTACACTATGGAACTCCGAATGGCTTTAGGCATTAATGAAACTTCCAGCATCAACATCCAAAGTTCTCCAAATAGAGGCAGTCATTTGACAGACCAGTAACAGGTACTTCCTCTGTGTCCAAGGAAATACTTATTTTTAAAAAAAATACAGGACATGCAGTGTTGCATGCCTGTTCTAAAATGCAGGTATATTTTTGAGATTGAAGTTAGACACCTTTTTTTTCCCCTCCCTAAAACACACAGGTCCTACTATGGATCATTAAGAATAATTTGCCTTATGCCCGAATAGCCTAGTGAGCCTCACTTTGGTCACACACCTTGCGGGTCCAAAATGCAGTCTGATAATCTGAGAAAGAAAGACTCAGAAGTTTACGAGAACTCTAAAGGATCCATACCATAGAGGTTCCAGAGGTCAAATGGCAAGAAAAGGCTCAGAAGTAAAACCCAAAACATTTAGAAGGTCAAATAGGATTTTAGCCTTCCCATTCGAAGAGGGGATGTGGAAGAAACCGATTCTATAACATGATCCTGCAGTTCCATGCATCTGAATTGGCTGGACCTTATTTTGATATGACCTTAGGCTGAGATTGATGATAGACATATCAAGATCCTTTGAGGAATTATGTTTACTTTCATTTCCTCAAGATGCAAACAAGGAAGAAATACTTGGTATTTTTCTGATTAAAAATGACTGGTCTTTAATTGTGCAATCAGTTACTAAATTCTCATCTAACTGTACAGTCTCCAAGTGTTTCAGAAGCAAAACTCCATACCTTAAAAAGCCACGAAAACAGGAAAATAGACTTTGTACATTAAAAATATGTCTGAATAAGCAGTGACATTTATACACTTACAAATTACCCTGGGCTATTCACATACCTTTAACTTCTCACTGTCGAGCTGCATTAACTGCTGTCCATCTATGTTCATAGCTGTGAACTCTGCGATATACTGCTCCATGTTCATTCCCATTAACCAGTGGCACACTTGCTGGGTGGTCCATTCAGAAATAGGTCTGCTGTGCCATTGATTTTGCTTTCCTGTTGTTGTAAGTTCATCATCTAATGCCTAACCAATTGAGAAAAGTCACTGTAAGTAATGTTGAATTCCAGTTGCCAAATGAGTTTGATTAACAAAATGCATTTTTAAACATACTCTAGCCCCAAAAGAACTTAAGTTCTTGAAATCACAGTTTATAGTTACTTTGCCTAGGAGTTTCCTATAAACAAAAAGACACTACAACATTCAAAACAAAGTCAGAAATGGAGAACATAAATGGTTTTCTCTAAGAAATTCTATAGCAAAGCACTGGCTTAAATTTGATGTATCCTAACAATGAATTCCTCAGTTAGTTGGTTAAGGAAGCATAAAAGCTTGCAGCCTTTCACTGAGTGAAAATACACTTTGCCAGCTCACAGAGCTTTTTAAGTTCCCTGCTCCAATTTCACTTGGCTTCTGAGGGGAAAAAGGTACTGCTGTTTGTCCTGAAGCACTCTATTACTTCATCACAAAAGAAAAGCTACATAAAACAGAGCTCACTGTCTGTACAGAAGAAACTCTAGTGCAATACTTGAATCAGGAACGTCAGAGCTACCTGAAGTTTTATTAACTACCCAAAATGATCTCTCACTAGCTCATCATCGAGTACGGGCTGCATTAGACTTGCAGACTGCTCCACTAGGCAGCTTCCACTATGCAGACAGTACACCCACATTTTCCAGGGAGCCTTACACATGCCATTTGTAAACGGAAAATGTGGAAATAAGCATCCTTCTAGTGATTGATTTGAGACATGACCCTGTTAAGTTCCAGGTGTACAACTACAACTCCCAACTGCAGTGATCTCACAAAATCCAGCTCCCTTGATGGAAAATTTGGGAGAGTTGTTTGAATGTAACAAAACAATTCTGGCAATTGCAAGTGATAGTAAGCCCTGCCACACGATCCGACCATACAGTAAACTGGATCTGAAAGCACAACATGGAACATGTCTAAGGTGAAACAAATACAATTTTAAATTTCCAATATATCAGAGGACTACATGTAATTAGAGACAGTTTTGCTTTACCTGGTCTGTGAAACAAAGGGCAGTAGTTACATTAGGAGGTAGTGCAGATACATAGGAACAAGTTTGTAGAGCAGAACAGTTTGTGCTGAGGTACTAGAAGCATTTCAAAGGATTTTCATTTCCAAATAGCTCTAGTCTGGTCACACAGACTCAACAGCCACTAGCAGCTGGAATGCACCAGGAACACTGTTGGAGCAGATCTGATTTCATTTCCAAGATAAAGTAAGGCAAGTGGGGACAATCGGGAGATTTACTTCAACAATAAACTACTAATCCAAATTAAAATGCTAATATAGATGTATCAAGTGTGAACACATCCACTTTCCTGACATGCAAAAGAACAGCAATTTTCATAAAACAGCAGCACAGGGCTCTAGAAGTGGTTTTGCTTGGAGTGTTCTATACAGCATCTGTATCAAGACAACTGGGGCACAATGAGTTTTCTATCCAAGCTATCAAGCTTGAGATGCTTTGTTAAGGAAAGAAGATTCACTGCATAAATTATTAAAGGAAATTCAAAATGTTTGTTTATTTGAAATCATTTTAGACAACAGTACTCCTCAACCTAAAACTGTAATACAAAAAATATAGATAACTTTTTATTTTGTCTCATATTAGCAAGTGTTTATGAAAAATACACAAAAAAGGGGAAACACTATAAGTTTCAAATTTGACCTGTATCTCAGTCTAAATACTAACATAGATATTGCCACTTTTAATAGATTATCTGCTTTTATCCTTTAAGGGTGTGTGTGTATTTCTATCTACCTGTATCTCCTTCACACTGAGAAACATGTAAAATGTTTTATTCCAGTTGGAACACACTCACTAGTTTTATTTAATCTGTGCCAGCCATGAAAAACCTTTGCTTCTGTAATTTCAGAGTGTAAGTACTTGAAGAAAGTGTACTCCTGTCAAACTGAAGCCCAGATTCATTCATTTCTCCAGGGGAATGCAGTCCCCCAACCGAATCTCAGGGGCTCTCTCCACAAGTTCCTCCAAGCAGCACAGATTAGAGCAGCTAACAGACTGTCCCATGGAGGAGTCTTCCAGACTGAGCTACTAATTCCAATCTAGGTTTTCAGCATCATCAGTTGCTAACAAACTCCTCCTACTTCATTCAGTAAAGACACAACCCTAAAACAGAACAAGTTGTACCAAAACCTGAATCTGTGTTAGAACACTTAAGACATCATCTCACAGAAGTGAAAGTAAACAGGAAGATATTTAATCCTGTATAATTTGATTTTTTCACTACTGCAAAAGAGAAAAGCACATCTGTGACTATTTTTTCAGAAAATGAATAGGAAAGTGAAAAGTAGAGAGGAATAAGATGAAGAACACTGATTTTTGAGCAATGCTTATGAATCATTAAGTAACACCTCTACATCATTTTTCCCCCCAGTTGTTTACTGTCCTTCCAGAAGCAGAAGGTCTGTCCCAGACTTTTACATCACAGTTATAGTCCCCAAAGCAGCCGCCACACACACACTAGATCAGCTGTAAATTCAGAAAGCAGAACTAAAACTATAAGGTATGGAAGCACAAGAAAACCATGTGCTGCTGCGCAAAAATGCAGATGATTCAGAAGGCAAGTACAGAAATACTGAAAGCTCTAAAGATAAAAAATACAAACCCAAGTGCCATTATAGCATTTAAGAGATTAAAAACATTAGAAGGGTAGGAGGAATTATCAGCTAGCTTGCTGTAACTAGCTGGGTGCTAAACAACCTGACTCTCACCATGCAGTCACTTCTCCAAACTGCCTGTGAGTACCTGCACAGCAGAGGCAGATTCTGCAGTGCTGCTGTCATGTAGATTTCAAAGTATTTCCATCTCCTGTCTACTAACAATTCCAGGATTCGTTGGGCAGCATGCAGTAGCCCATTCCTCTGAAAGCAGGGGTTGTTATACTGGCTAGCATGATTCCTACTGGATATTTATGAAACCATCTGAACAACAATCACCAGGCATAAATTCTACTTGTGAAGGGCTTAAGTTAAGGATTCGAAATATCCAAAATTGTTCTAAAAGATCGGTTACTGATTTTTTCCTAAACCATGATGTATTGTACTACTAATTAAAGCCCCCCAAGAACAGAACTACCTATTTTTCTTCACACATACTGCTTTCCAAAAGAGAAACCAACTCAGAACTTATTTATCATTCTCAGAACAAACCCTGGTAATCAATATAATTACTGAAAAGGTACAAAACACCTTTTAACTGGTTTCAGCTGGAATAGTTAATCTTCTTCCTAGTAGCTGGAGCAGTGCTGTGTTTTGGATTTAGTATGAGAATGATGTTGGTAACACACTGATGTTTTAGTTGCTGCTAAGTAGTGCTTGCTCTAAGTCAAGGACTTTCATTTCCCCGTGCTCTGCCAGCGAGCAGGTGCACAGGGAGCTGGGAGGGAGCAGAGCCAGGGCAGCTCACCTGAACTAGCCAAAGGGATATTCCGCACCGTGGAGCATCATGCTCAGCAAGTAAACTGGGAGGGGTTGGCCAGGGCCGGCTGATCACTGCTCTCGGACTGGCTGGGCTTCGGTCAGCAGGTGGTGAGCAGCTCTATTATGCATCGCTTGTTTTTGGTGTGGTTGTTCCCCCCCACACACACACCCCTTTACCCCACCCCCTTTGGGTTTTACCCTGCTCTCCTTTTCATTAAAATTATTATTACTACTACTGTATTTTATTTTATTTCAATTATTAAATTGTTCTTATGTCAACCCATAAGTTTTACCTTTTTCCCTGATTTTCTTCCCCGCCCCACTGGGGGCTGGGGGGAGTGAGCGAGCAGCTGCGTGGTACTTAGTTGCTGGCTGGGATTAAACCATGACAATTGGTCATACACATAAGCAACATATGAACTAGAGACCACTAGAATCAGAATAATCTATAACAAAAAGAGGCTTAAATCATCACTTTATACATGCACAACTGTTTGAGTTTTAGAACCAGAAGTTTACTGAAAGTTGTAACACTGATCAAAGAACAATATTCAAGAAGCTCTTTAGCTTTGTTAATCTTACAATTGATAGTGCTTGAAAGTTTTAGGAACACATACTCCATTCATGAACCACTCCATTCAAAAAAAAGCAGGGAGCACATGCAATGATAGATATGAACTGAAGTTCCTCTGGTTTTCATTAATCTATGACTGTCATCTCTGATAAAAATCTGCAAGAAATTAATCCACTAGTGAAAACCTATGAACTAGTTATATGATTTTTGTAGCCCCTGATTTTTATGTTAAGTGATTTCATATTTATAACATTGTTTTTAAGACTGTTCTGACTTTCTACAAAAACTTCGCTGAAGCCTGGTCTAACATAGCTGACAACAAACCCCCCCACATTCATGAAACACCATTTAGTTTTTTTCTTCAGTCATTATAACCACCAGTTTGGCAAGTCCTCTAACTCATATCTGGAAGATGACTGTGTTCAGCTTTTAATGACGACTCCCAGTCTATACAGGATATATAATTTACAAAGACTCACATCAGTCAAACATCAAATGAGACTGTATGTCAGAATGTTACTGAAGTGTAGGCTTCAGGTTTCAGCTGTAGCCAAAGGAGTTAGTTCTCCAGGGGAATGAACACTGACTTCCAGGTAACTAGTTTCTACCCATATATCAGAACCACCGTATTCTGCCTTTTTTTTTTTCCTCTTTTGTTTGTTTTTATTTAGATGGAATTTTACGGTAAACCAAACCTGCACAGATGTGAAGGCAAGGTCAGAAATGCTGCAGTTTTCATTCACCCAGGAAGTTGCTTTAAAATTAGTGGAACAGAAAGGTGTCACATTTAAAATTAAAACCTGCAATTTGATCAGACAGAGTTAATTCCAATTTTAATAATATAACTAGGATCAGAACACAAAGGCTGATACACTGGTCTGTGTCCTTAGTTCAGTAACAGCTTACAATTCTTTACAGTGTTCTTCAGCATTCAAATATGGAAACAGCCATCTAGTTTCACATTACACAAATCTGTTTCTATTAAACATGCTGTAGTGTGAACAACAACATCAACAAGACACATATACACACTTTGAAACTCACCTCATTTGAAGAGAAGGTTAAAGTGTGTGAACGACCTGACAGATTTGGTTCTGTCACTAAACCTGAAAGTTCACAACTTGGCTTGCTATGGTATGTATCATCTATGACAATTCTACTCTGCAAACAAGTGGAAATAACGTTTTATTAACTCACTCCTTGGAAAAGCAGATCATAAGGTGACATTCTAGTAATTTTGATTTTTGGTAAAAAAAAAAATATACTATCAGTTATCTTTAGATCACATATACTCACTACATCAAGCATCTGACTTGTTTTTGTTAAACTTCTGAATTCAACAACACAGTAACAAATTTAAAGCAATATCCCCAATGAAAGCACCTTGTGTGGACTATCGGTCCATAACCTGAAACTGTGTTAAAGTACACAAGGAAATACAGGCAGTTACTTTTTCAGCAAGCATACCAAACTCGGGGAGAGGCAATTTAAGATTAATTTGGTGGAATTATTCATATGGACTTTGTATTCAACTGAAACCTACACAAACCTATCAATGTGCTCGAGAAGGTGTTGTTCTGCTAGCAACATAAAAATCAATTCTAATTGTTTATAGTCATTAGGATTCCCATGGCACAGAAGCGCCCCATAATTTACAAAGTTTCTGAAAACGAGAAATAGGTTTAGACTTCTTAGTTGCCCACTATTGAACCACTGTAGTTGACAGTGAAACAAATAGGCTCTTCCTTGACATACATTGAAAACTGGAACAGTGAGGAGCTTTTGGCAGCTTGCAGATCAGAGTTTAAATTAGTTAATGAACAGAGAATACAGAGCTTGCTTAAGGACAAACTTTCCCAAAACTCTAAATTCTGATTTAAGGTACTGTATTATATTGCTGTTCATTTTAACAGCTTTGATGAAGGTGGTGAAACACTGGCACAGGTTGCCCAAAGGGGTGGTATATTCGCCAACCCTGGAAACATCCAAGGTCAGGCTGGATGGGGCTCTGAGCAACCTGATCTAGCTGAGGATGTCCCTGCTCATTGCAGGGGGGTTGGACTAGATGGCCTTTAAAAGGTCCCTTCCAACCCAAACTATTCTATGACTCAATTTTGAGATGGCTGCATTTGAGGCACAGAATCATGTAATCTAAAAATTACTTTGATATGATGAGTACCACCTAGATTTAAATCTTTAAGATTTTAGATCTTTAAAAGAATTTTTATAATAAATGGATTGTATCAAGCTATGCAAAAATCTTCTTTAAAGTACCATAGCATAAAAACACTGTAACAAAGCTGACCATTTTAGAAGTTAAACAATTACTCAGATGTCTTTACAGAAAAAATGGTTTAACACTGTAAATACAGTAATTATGCAGTATGACAGCCTGAATGTTATTTTCAAAACAGAAAATTCTTCTAAAAGACTTTGGCAAATTGATTCTTTTAATAAATTACTATGACAAAGTAACAGTAAATTTCAGGTTAGATATATGACTACTGTAAGAACTATCATATTGAAAAAAAGTAAAATCTTCATAGTATTTACTGTTTACATTCAGTTATTATAGTCTGTGTTTAAAGGAAGCTTTTGGATCTGTATGCCTGCCTTAGCATCTAAAAGCAGCAGGATCTAGGTTCAAACTTATCCAGCAGCCAGTACTTGTACAACTCAGGCAGGTTACCTGAGCAGTCTCTGATTCAAGCTGAAGACTATGAAAAAACCCCAGATGCTACACCTGAAAACTTCACAGCAGGTTTGTAAGATAATCCTTCTAAAGAATACTAATGTATGCATTTCCCAGAATATTTTCTAGTTTCATCACCTGAATTTCCAACTCTGATCCAGACTTTTACATTATTTTTCTTTAGCAAGTAAAAAATAATTCTGCCAAAACCAAGCCTTCTAATCTTGCCTTTCTACAATTTCTCAGCATTACTCTGCTGCCCACAGAAGAGCAAGCAATTATTTAGCTTTATTTTCTCTGTTTCTCTCTAAGTGTCTAATCAACTAACTATACATTGTAAGGATGCCATACCATACCCCTATATGCATGAATAACCCAAGATCCTAAATTAGCTGATGTTAAAAGACATTTTTCTTCAGTAACTTATGCTCCTATAAGAGAACTATGTTTTTGCAGTTGTCTTCATTGAGCACTTCTGTATTTGTGTTCTGATTTCAGTTTAACCTGAACTCTAAATTTTCTAGATTATTCTGGTTTTGTTTTGGGGGCAGATACTTGACCTTTGCACTCCCCCTTTGACCCTAAATTACTGATACACATTTCCAGTATTAAAAAAAACAAATAAGAAAAAAGAAAAACACACCAAGAAAAAGAACAAAACCAACTACCAAATACCACCACAATCCAACAAACAAAAAAACCCCAAACCACAACTTGAGTTTTCCTGCTACCTTTCCATGGAGTGTGGTACTGTATATGACAGGAAATGGTGTTCTATTTAGCATGTAGATTATTTTATTAATTACATTATATTTTACAGACTTCTTCAGTCTTTTAGATGTAAAAGTATTACCAGAAACAACAGAACACTTTGTCCATCAACCTATTCTCAAATTCATTTCAACTCAAACTGAAAATTTATTTAGGAGCTCTTATTTTAGCCACCCCTGGGTTCACTCTTCCTATCTTTGCAGAGCAATTGAGAACAATTCAGAAACAAAACTGTCAAAAACCAAAACAAAATGCCAAAACCCCCAAAAACCCAAAAACAAAGACAGGATGATACTGCAGCAAAATATTTAATGAGACTTTAAAAAAAAATACGAAGAACACATAGCCAGAAGTAAAGCATCTCAGCACCAGTTGTAATGTTTTCTCCTCCCCCTGCTACCATTTGTTTTAAAGAGGTAATTTTCTTTTAAGGGTTTAGAGCCAGTTGCAAAGATTTTTGATTCTTAAAGAGCACAGAATTTAGATAGAAATGGTTTTATAGGTATGCTTCCTACAGCTTAAGGTACTAGGATATAAAGAGTTTACACCAGTGTTGTTCCTTGCAACGAAAATAAAACAGTGCATACAAACTTACAGAAGCTAAATAACACTCTGGAAAAATAATGACTGTGAACAGCATGTATGTGTTTCTATTGTATCAGAGAATGGGACTAAATTAAGGGGCAGATTATGTAAAGGGACTAATTTAAGAACTGCAATTTGGTAATCTCGTAAGGCTAAACAGTCTGCAAACACTTGGATCACAGGATTTGATTTCTTGTGTTTCTAGTTTTCACAAGCAACAGCAAGTTGATTCGTTACTTTGCCAAATTGTAAGTTTAAGACTAACTTCAGTTTTAAGAAAACAAAATCCTTCCAGGTCAGTAATTTTAAGAGGCAAATTCTGCATAAACAGAAAACAGTTAAAATATAATTACAATCCTTACACCATCCATACTAAAAACACAACTACAGAAATTATACACAATGTGAAAGACTCAGTACAACAGAGACTCTTATGTGACAAAGATTTTTAAGGTTCCTACTTTTACTTGCTCTTCAAGAAGGGCTTTCACCTGATCATATGGGATACGACTAACATAAAACCAAAAAACTGTCATGTTACATCTTTATAGAAGACCCTGACCCCAAAGTTGCAAAGTAAAACCAGCCTGACTTCAGAGAGGCTGAGCATGATTTTGGGATCAATTAATATATAAGAATCTGTTCTTTAACAGGGTCAGCTTTCTACCATTTCACAAAGCAGAAATATAGCTGAAGACTTGTATATTCTTCCAGCTGCTGGTTTGCAACTGGCACTAAGGAAAAGAACAGCAAGCAGCAATTACATACTGGAGCATGAGAAGGAAACAAAAACAGTAGGCAGGAAACCAGCAGGAAGGTTAAAGTGATAATCAACTTCAATAAAGTATACAACAATGAGAAGAAAAAGCTATTATTTCAGGGCAATGTGGAAAGGAAGAGAACACCTGATCTGCTAAGATCTATACCTTTTTGATTGCCAAAAGAAGTGTCTATGTAAGCACATTAAGGGGTGCTTCAGCATATTATGGGTCCTTATAGTAGTAATGCAGCAGTGGGACTTCTACTACACTCAGAAAAATTATTTGAGACAGAAAGGAGGAATGAATGGGTTCTTCTGAACCAATGACTTTTGAAAGCTAAACCACTGAATGTTTATCTATACAGAAAACACGTCTAGATAGTTTTGCTACAGCCTATGCACTCCTATTTAATAAAAAAAATGTATCAAAGTGTATGCATATCCCCTTCAACATGGATCTTGCAGTTCCAACATCCTCAGGTTATTTACAGAAACATCTTTTGGGCACTGCATGCTTCAACAGAAGTAAACAGTGCAGAAGCTGTAAATACATGAGACTAACACATACTGGACATTACTCTGTGAAGTGTTGCTCTACTTCAGAGATTAAAAAGTTCCTACTCAAATTCCTGTGTTAATAGTAGGGTATTTTATGGTTCTAAAACCACTTTCTGTATTTTTTATGACCTATGTATGCAAACAGCTTATTCCTGTCACAGGGACACTAAGAAAACAGAAGGTAGTTGTAAAAAAAATAAAAATATTATAACAGCATTTTAGTGCAATCAGCATCTAGAAACATGGAAAGCCAACTTGTTTTCTGTAATCTATGCAAGATGACAGTGACTTCATGGACTACTACCCAGCGAGTTTCTCTCCTTGATTCGTAACTCATTTCTAATAACATAGAGGAAAAGGTAAAAGTGAAAGGGTATTTTAGACAACTAAAGTGAAAAGAAGTATGAAACTCAAGAACAATCAAACTTAAGAGGTTACTCAAATAGCTACAACTTTGAATCTGACAAAATCCAAAGGAAATAAAAAAATTAAGGTAAGTTAATAAGATTGTTAATAACAGTCTTACATTGAAATAGATTTTAACAAAATATTTAGACAGCACTCACATTAAGCTTCGTACTTTTTATAGCCATTTCTTTCAAATAGTTTGAACTGTAAAGATAGTAATTTTATTGTTATAGACCGAACTGTGTAGCCTTACTCTTAAGATCTAGTTAAAAGGCTTTAAATTATTAGAATATTATCAGTTACTCGGAAGCAGTTTCCTAGAAGAGAGTGTGTTCTACAGATGTGTCTCTTGGCTTTCAATATTAAATTCATTAATGAAAACCAGGATGCTATCTTCATCCACCTCTCTGGTACTGAACCCCTACATACCAGTATGGTAAGAACTAGTTGGCCAGCTGCCTGGGGAGCTGACCTCTATTTATGTACTCCTTCCTCCAAGTGTGAGACTGTATTAGACAGGGAAACAGATCTGCCTTTTACTGTTTTTACTTTTTACTTTTTTTACTGTCCTAAGGCTGGCGTTACTTTCAGCATTATAAACCCGTGAAAAAACATACCCTGTGATTGTTCCTTAGATTCTACTCTAGCCTGCATAGCCTCCACTGATACTTCAACTGAACAGGAGGGAACGGGAACACTCACACAGTTTCTACTTGTGAGGGCTGTGAAGCGTCAAACTTCTGCAGCAACATTTGTAAGAGGCAATGTGGTCAAGGACTAAGTGATCAAGCTTCCATATACTAAGTACTGATGTTTTTACTTTATCAAGATGCAATGCTTGAATATTCAGAGCACAAATTAATCATCTTTACCTTGCTTCTGTTCTTCTCTTGACCATGTTCACCACTGTCCTGCCCGCTCTGAGTAATATGCAGGCTGCTGCTAGAAATCTGAGGCTCTTTGTGGCTGTCTCCAAACCAAGAGAAAGGCATACAAGTAGGAACAGGGGAATCTGAATCTGATGCAGATAGATTGTTGCCAGAGTCATCCAACAGTTCTCGGGAACCTCTGAAATAAGTAGGTTAAATTGTTTTTAAACAACAGCAAAACCACCCACCTCACCCCGCAAACCAACAAACTCAAAACACACACCACTCATTTTTACCCATTTCACAGCAAAATATTTAAAATGTAAACTGATACTTGCCTTTAAGTATCCATGCAAAATAATCTGAGTTATTGAATAACTCAAATTTAAGAGCTTTTGCAGTATTTCGCCGAACAATTTAATAATTTCAAATAATTTGCTAATTTACTCAACATTCCTAAGCAAAATACAGGTTTTATATTTAAGATAGGGTACAATGTGTTAATTTTATGAGCCACTTTAAAACGTAATCCTGCTTTACTGTTTCCTCTATACTATTCTATTCTTATTTCATGAGATTAGAAGCTCATCTCCACATCATTATATTAAACATCACAGAATTTTGCCACTGTTATACTTGAATGTACTTTAAGGTCAAATAGTAATGATAGTTTTAAAGAACCTGTTAAAAATTTTAGGAATGCAGCATGTACATATTAAACAAACAAAACAACTACCTGCTATCCAGAGAACCTCTTAGATTTTCTTTTTCTTGTTTCTTGCCCTTGCCTCCAGATTTCCGTAATCCACTGAAATGAAAACACAGTTTTCATAAAGCATTTGTTTACACAGTGCAACTTTTTTTTTATTCAGCATGCTAGTGTTTACATTGATTTTAACAGTTACAAAAAGCCACATTTATGTTGTTAGAGCAAGATTTTGCAGATTATGCATGCAATTAAAGAAGTACTGTCATTCATATTTTATTAAAGAACCATGACAGAATTATGAAAGTAGCTTTCAAAGACCACATGTAATCAAAATAAACAGAAAATGCCCAAAGAAACTTAGCATATAGTGTACAACCAAGAGGAAGAACAGAGTTTTACTACTATATAGCTGTCCATATGCAATGCAGAGTGACTTGAACTAAGTCACTACCTACATTCTTTGTGTGTGAAATAAGTTATCATTTTTACATTACGTATTATGATTTATTTGTTGCAGTACCAATCTGAGTCTTTGATGTTGGCTTGCTTCAACAAGTTTTACACGTAGCTCCAAAGGAGCAAGGCTTATTGCAAAATGTAGCAACTCTTCTCTGAAATCTCCAGAGTTCAGGTGCCACACTTCATTTCCAGACAATATGCAGCTTGCACTTTTTTTTTTACCCCTGCTTGCAATCTCGTCTTTTAAATGAAATTCAGAAATCCATTAGTCACTGCTGCCTGCCTACAAGGAACAGTTCAGTAAGCAGCTACTATAGCCAAACCTTCTGTAACGACACCTCTACTGTAGAAGAAATTAAGGCAAGACAGGTATCTATTTTAGACTATAACAACAGCAGGACATAACATTAGAGCCTAGGCTCCAACAATATTTTGGCATAAAACTACTTACAGATTTGCAATGTAATTCATAGAGAAAATGTGTGTTCAGATAAAAACTGAAGAACCCCAAGAAATTCTTTGAGGGGAAGAAAAGCCCAGAAAAATAAAATCGAGATGTGGTAGAAACATGAATAAAACATTACAAATGCAAGATGAAAAAGACTCTGCCCCATAGTGTTGCTATGAAGTAGCATTACTGATTTCCTCAACATTTTTTTGTTTATAGAGAACATTATATTCTCCAAAAGTAACACTGAAAATTATTTCTTTCCAAATAAACACGAGTAAACGCTTACCCAAAATCTGGAAATCTCCTTTTGGACTTCCCTGATGACGTTCCTTCATTTGTTTCTACAGTCCTGTCTTCATTTTTCTTTTCTTCTGCTTTTCACAGAGGGATGAAAAATAAAAATGTTATTCTAAAAATACTTGCAAGTTTCAAGTACTTATGATGACGTTTGTAAGTAAATAAGATACTAAACCCTCAGTAACAGTGTTAAAATTCACATTCACACATGCAGATACCAGCTGAAAATACTACAGTAGTATCAGCTTAAGTTACTCTCTATGGCATCTTCCCATCATTCTGGCTGTGCCGTGCCATTGAGAAATGGCAACACATAAGCAACAGTTGCTTATGACTGCTCAAATATACTGCTTTTGATAACCAGGAATTCTATACTGTCTACAGAAAGCTAAAGCTTACCACAGTATTTTGCTTTAGGGAAATACAACCAAAGGATAGTTTAAGACAGCTTTAGAAAAAAGTACCTCTTTCTACCTTTCTTTTGCAAAGTGTCAACTTCAAAATACATTAACTAGATAACTAGTATAAGATGCATGAATGAAACTCAGTTTTAAAGCAACAGTTAAATACAGCATTTAATCGTTCTTTATTATGCTTGAAGAAAGATGCTCCTTTTGCGTTTTTTCTGGTTCAGTAGCTAGTCCAGGCTACCTACGTGGAACACAAGCTACGTACGCAAGCTGCTAGCTCCAGAGAGTGCACCTAACCAACATGATAGCCAGTACCTGGAGAGCAGACAGATCCTAACAAGCTGAGTTTCTTGGGAACAGTGTATCAACTGTGACTATTCTAAAGAAATAATTGCGACTCTGAAGCTCCTCCAAGACTGTTGTATTTTCAAAATAGGATTACAATGTGCTAGGATCCTACTTTTCACCGGAGGAAGTATGTTCAATGCAAACTGCTCAGTTAAGTGAAATTAAGTGACAGACTTAAGCATCACACTACCTCTTCCTAATGGATTGTGACAGATTACTGCAACTCCTGAATGTAATTCCTTTTAAATTCTCAGGCTACTAGATTTTTTTTTTAATAATTGAAATACTTTTCGTATTGCAAATCGGGTGTTTCACAGCTAAGCTGCCTATGAAAGAGACGCAGCCTGATTTTTGTGAGACAAAGCAGGTTTTAAGCTCTGCCTTCAAGACAACTCCTGACATGAACTTATGTACACAGATGCCTTCAAGGATGGTAAAACCCAGAAATCACGTTTACTATGCAAAACTCAGGACAACTCCCCACCACCCACATCAGCTAATAATCCTTCCTGAAACATATAATGGTTATCTCTGTTATCTAATTAGTTAACCACTCTTTCTAAACATGTAACATCCAATAAATTATAACTACCAGCCAAACAGGTTATTTTTCCTGTCAGCTTAAGCATAAACCCAGAAGAATTAATATTGACATTTGTTTCCACCTTTCTCTCCAGAGGTAATATTTTAAGAAAAGAGGTAATTCCTAAAACACAGTACAATAGGTTAAATCACAGACTGATACGAGTGGATGGAAAGGTAATAGAAAGGATTATTTCAGTGGAATAACAGGTAGACATTTCGATACAGTTAGAAAGCAACAATCTAGCAGAAAGTAGCACTTAGTGTCATTCTGCATACAAAGCGCAAGCTTTCAATACTAATCCTCATTTTTGATGTACTGCATTAATTAGCTCTTTCAGTGATTGCCAGTTCTAAGAAAATGTTCGCAATGCTTCAACCACCACAAAAAAATTGTAGAAAAGAAAGCATTATCACTTGTATATTAGGTACTTGTTTTGATAAGATTTTTTAAAACAAACAAATAGAATCAGAACAGTATATAACGGCTTCTGTTTTCAGGGTATTGAAAGAAAGGTTTTGTCCAGGCTGTACAGAAAAGACAGCAAGTATAATCTGCCTTTATATATTGTGCTAGGTGACTAAAGGAATTACAAAGCATTTGAAATATTTTATATGATCCCTTTTCTGTTATTCGTAAGAAAAAAAGCCAAATATTTTAGCAAATAATGATTAGTAGTGACTAGGCTGATTATAAAACCTTTAACCTTTTCTTAGTGAGAAATACCCTAAGCCTAATAAATAATGCAGTAATTCCCATAACATTCAGAATCTGTATCTTGTTTGAACACCTGGATAAGTTCTGGCAGCTCAAAGCCAACAATGAATTATTCTGCGAATCAGGAAATCAGTGAAACTTACTCTCCGATACATTGCTACATATGAGGCTAGTGTTTTACAGAAATGTGTTAGGACCTTTGCTGATTATCCACAGTCAATGACTCAGCTCCCCTCTAGCTTGTGTCAAGGCAACCATTCAGACTGATTTACAGGTCTGAGCTTTTACCAAACTGACTTGGACCGATTCCTTCCCACAACTGCTTAATTGAAACAGCATTTATTCTGCAGGCACCTTTTAGATTCTTGGCACTATAAATTAATTTAGAAATGTTGAGATTTTGTAGAAATTTGAGAACTAGCTTGTTGCAAAGGAAGGAATTAAAAGATAGGTAAGTATTTCTAGAACATACTACTGTTGTACCAAAATCTTTCAGTAAGTAAAAATAGAATACAATGAACTTGCATACTTTTTTTAAGAGTTAACAAGTGGTTTTAGAACAGGAAACTAGTTTGTAGTCAATTAATTTTCCCTCTAAGTTTATTGTTCAATATTCATTTATATCTAAAATCTCTTAATACTTTAACCCTGAAGGATTAAAATAGTAATACACCCTTAAGTCTTACCCTTGGCCCCTTTCCCTTTTGTTTCTCTTTGCTTAACATTCTTGGGATACCCTTGAGGAGAATTTGGAGCCATCTCTTCGGGAGGAGGTGAACGAGTAGTGGTTGTGCTATTTTCGTTGTTTGGTTTGTGTACTGGAGAAGAGTGTGTGGAAGCAGAAGGACTTGACTCTAGAGGACTTTCTGTGTTTTCTGTTTGTTCAGGCTTTTCACTCTTTCGATCTATGTCATCCAGGCGTGGGAAAGTTAATTTTTCACTTGTTTCTAAGGCCTTGGTTAGGTACACAGTGGAAAGTTCTCTGTTGAGAACAGTATCTTCTGAATCCTCATCCTTCAACAAAGTCAAAAGTTATTTTATGATAAACATGACATAAAATAATTTACTATCTGATCTTTTACCAGGATATAAGAATATGCTATGCTACACACAAACTTCCTCAGTTTAGAAAATTTTAACTTAACCACGTGTAGACACCACCTAAATCACATGAAGCTGATTTTACAGGCTTTCCTTTACCCACCCCTATACAGATCTTTCTGCACATCCCAAATCATCTTTCTCTAGCCAAGTCAGAAACCTTCTGGTACATCTTAGCCATTCCAATTCAATGCAATTCAGTCTGACTGAAGTAGTTCAATCTTCTCCCTCTATGACAGGTTCTCCCACATACCAAACTACATACACCTCAATTCTTCAACTGTTTTCCAGAAATATGCTAGAACATTATACTGGTATACTTTTCGTGGACTTAAATGATTATTTATGGAATAATGAAGCATTTCAGAAGCGTTTAGTCTTTGAAGAAATATGGTAACTTGTTTCAGATTAAGGAATTCTAAGATAGGTAAGCACATTTTACAACATACCACTGTCACCATATCAAAATCTTTCAGCAAGTAGAATACAACAAGCTTGCATACTATTTTGCTAACTTCAGATAAACTGTGCCACAAAGAACATGTCAGAGGTCACATATGTGGTATGAACCCGAACACTTTTTTTTCACTTGATACAGCATAAAAATATGATGCTTTGGCACAGTCTGAACGAAGCATGGACAACAATTGCAATTGCAAACACAGATAAAACCGAACATACATTCAGGCTCCTGAATGTGTAATTATCTACCAATATCAGTACCTGTAGATTTGCAGTCTGTTGTCCAGCTCCAAGAGATTCTTTCAGCTTCGATCGAGAAGGTGGCTGGCGTTTTACTTTCAAAGCAAGCTGAGCTTTTGCTTTGTGGGCACTGGTGTCTAATCTGGGAGTATCCCCAACAAAAGCATCAAAATCTGCAACAAGTATGTACTTTTAAACAAAAAAAGCTTGATATGCAAGGTCTAGAAGAATATTCAGAAGTTAAATCAGAATTATTCTACCTGTTAATCATTACTATATGAAAAATACAGGTTTATATAATACAACAATATTTTAACATACTGTGACAGCAATTTCTAATTTCTACCCGATTTATTCAATTAAAAAAAAAAAATCCATCAGGAAATAATTGTATTATGGCTTGAAAACTGAGTTTTATTCTCAAATAGATAAGAATTTGTGCCCTATATTTGTTCCTATATTTGTTCTTTAAGATAGAAACTTTTTACGAAGTACATAAACATCTACCAAAACTTTTTAGAGTATGCTTCTTAACTGAAACACCATCTGATATTTTGTATCTGGGCATAAAATCACAAGACAAATAAAAAAAATCATAGCAAGCTCTGGTGTAAGTCTGACGTATCTCAGTGTTTTGGTCCCACTAACATTATCGTTTTCATTATTAAATAATCTGAGGAACAGTGAAGATGGATGTCTCTCCATTTACTACTTCTTCCCTACAGCACTTCAGAAATACACTATTACAATACTGAAAACATGCAGGGACCTGAACAACAAAATCCACACTGGCTCAGGTCAAACATTTACCCAGTCAGCAGGAAACAGCAAACACTTAACTACTTCTAACAGTGAAAAAGCCACTACACATAACTACTCCTAATTTTTGTTAAATGCAAATCAAAAATCCTACAACCTACTTACCAGAAATCAACATATCTGAAGAATTTAGTCTTTCTTCTGTTGATTCAGTTTCTTTCTCATTTTCTTCTCTTATCTTTGACTGTTCATTATATTGGCCTGGACTTTGATAACCATCTTCCAATAAACTGCCACCTCCAAACATATATGGCATTCTCTCATATACTTTTAATTTACTTTCAAGCTCTGAAATCTGCAAGAATTAAAATTCAGAATTGAGATACAACTCTCCAAGAATGCAGGAGTTTATTTCAAAAATATAACACTACTTTACTTTTTCCTGATGTATTTTCAGCTGTCCTGCATATTCCTGGTCTCTCTCTTCAAGCAGCCTCGAATGATTCTCCTCTTTTTTCATGAATTCTATTTCTCTGGTGAAATATATTTGTATATATGAAACAGTAATATATAGAAATGTAGAAAATCACATAGAATAGAAATATGCACAGTTACATTTACTAAAAAGCATTCTGTTAGTAAACATCAAAAAATATCAGTCTGTAAGGTATAATTGATTCATTAATCTTGTAACATCACAAAACAACCTATGTATTTTTTATGCTTCTATGGTCCTCAAAAAGAAATACATATGATACTATATTTTACTCTGAGCTGAAAAGCATGAGACATACACACAACACCAGTCATTACATCTTACTCTCTTCCACAAAGATACGTGCACGAACAGTATTCTCCTTCCAAAAGCTACGGTAAAACACTTTGTAGGAAAGTAAATTGCATTTCAAGTTTCTGCTTGGTTCATCCCACAGAAACTGCAACGGTTGGGTTTTACAAGAAACACTTACAAGGAGGAAACAAAAACAGAAGCTGCTTTTCCTGCAAGTCAGATACGGGACCAGAAATGTGTACATCTACACAAAACGCAAAATCTTCAGGGACAGTCAAAGGAGTAATGAGAACTTGCTAAACAGTGAGGAAATGGAAACTAGTGTTAGCAGTCATCTTCCATGCAGTGGACTTCCATGCAGATAAGCTTGGGAGGAGAGGGAAAACAAGACCTTTACAAAGCTCACCAAACAGCACAAAATTGCCTTGTGAATAGTAATATTTCTGGATGTGGACTACAAAGCAAAAAATCATGCTAACTGTCTAACAGTAAGTAGCATAAATAGAAATAGGGGACAAGAAATGTATACACTTACAGTAACTATCAAAAGTAACCGTTGGGTTCGCAATATCAAGACACTTATACAAGTATTTAGCAATTAGCTCTTGTTTAGCCAAGAAGAAAGAAGGCAGGACAAACAGACACAATCGCATGACACCAGTGTGCAAGGCTTACACAAGTATATCTAATAAGCAGCATTACCCCTACCAAAAACCCAAACCTGTTAACAGATTGAAGATACTGGTTTTGTGCTGACATTTTGATGTGCTAGATACATATCCCAAACTCCAATTTTTCTCAGAATTCCTTTTACTCCCCCTAAAAGATATAACTCCTAACTCAGTGTATCTGGCTCATTATATATCCTTTGATGCCTACCCTATCTGGAACATTTAAGCCTGTTAAGTGGGTTTTTCACAAACAGCAACATTGCCAAACTGCAAGCAGACATTCTGAAAGTATAGATGCATTACAGTTTCTTAACTGAGTTATTTTTAAAATTTTTTATTGAAATATTAGATATTTTTCCTAAGCTTAGAAACAAAAGCAGCAGCAAAATTTTTGAAGAACCTTTCCAGAAGCTGGTCACTTACGGTATGGAAGAATTCAGCATGTATAGCCCACTGCTTCCCTAAGCTCTGACAAACGAAAAAAGGGTGTTAAGCAAATCCTAACCCTAGGTACTGTTGTCAGTTTTCCCCATAATGTACAAAACATACAAGCAAGAAATACAGACCTGGTACTTTGGGGTACTTACTTTTGTTGGTAATCTTTAAGCAATTTCTTGGCCTTGTTGTATTTCTTTTCAAGGGCATCACATTGTTCTTGAGTTTCTTTAAGACGCTCGTTTACTGTTTTGCATAAACTCTGTGCCTCTAACCAGTACATCTCTAACTTTTTAATTTTCTCTTTGCTTTCATCTAAGTTTTGCTGAAGTTGGGCTCGACTCAGTTTCCATTCATTTTTTTCTGCTTCAACGATTTTTAACTGAAAAGATTAATACTTAAGCAATTAAAATAAAAGATGAAATAAAACCCAGCTGTTTATACATGTTTAAGTAAAGAATAGCTCATAACAATTAAATACTTATCAGTAATATTAAAACAAGACACCAAACTTTTAAAGAAATCTTATCAACTCTTTGAACCCTTGCTAGTCCAAGCAGGTTTAGAACTCAAACCTAAGAGTCTTTTACTACTTCCTCATTTGTACTACTTCTTTTTAAAGAGATAAAATGAATAAGACCTTTATTGTTAGCTTATGTTGACTTGTTCAAGATCTTAATACCTCTGGAGGGACCTATTTTGTTTACCTTCAAAAGCAACCAGAGATACAGAATCTTAACCTGTATAAGACAAGCTCACTGTCCTACCACTATGTTACCAATAGCTTTTTGAATAAAGCTAATGAGTTGATCTTCCCCTGCTACTTTATAAGGCACTGGTCTTTCCAATAAATTATGACGTACCTATGGTTTGCTCTTCTGGGGCTAATGTATAAAAATGCCAAACATTCCCTCAACAGAAGAAAGGGATGGGGCCCCTTCAGTTTGACAGCAGCCACATTATAAAAGGGAATGTTAACATATGAAGTTCTCCAGGCCTTGGAGGAGCAAGAAGGCAGAATACCACTTAGTTTGTCCACGTCTCCTTCTTTGGGGACACCATTTACACTGAGGAAATCACTGCTTTTGAAGCCAGTTAACATCATCTGCTGATGGAACAGAGACGTTGAAAGGACCAAGAATTTCTTGAATTGTAAATGGGGCACCAAGATGGGACACCAACATTTTGAACATCATTTTTTTTAGCAATCCAGTTGGGCCAAATTTCAAGAATACTGCAAGGAGGAGGGGCACTGTCAGAGACCAAAAGCAAAGCTATCATAAGATCATGTTGGCTGCCTTGCCTCTCTACACCTGAGGCTCTGAACATTTGCAGAGTGCAAGAATAAACCCCAACAGATACTGTTATTCAAGATTACTGCAGTCTGAAGCACTATCTCCTCACCACTTGCTACCTGCCTCCAGCAATCCGCTGCAACATGGCCTAGGGTACGCATTTCTCAGCAAGGCAACACAGAAGGGCAATGGAATAGAAGAAGCTGCTCACCTACAACAAATATTTCCAGAAAAAGGCCATGCACAGATCTCCATCAGTGGAAAAAAGCAGCAAAAAGAACAAGAAATCCTTTCTCAGAGAAAATAGAAGTGTTGAACAATTAAAAAAAAAAAAGCCAACAAAAAAAAAACAAGACAAAAAACCAAAACCCCCAACTGGAAATCATGCTCTCCCCAAAGCAGGTCAGAAATTTGAGGAGAGAAAGAGGGGAAACAAGGTAACAGAAATAACTTTCTGCTAACAGAAAGTCAACCACTAACCACTGTCTGTAAGGGCTAAATCTACATTCAAGTAAGACAAGTTCTGTCTGCTGAAAACGTTCTCTTATTTGTTCAGGAGCTTGTTTCATACAATACTCCGCTATATTCACTTCTACTCTAAGCAGTAATATTGAAGCATTCATTTTATAATGGCACAGGGGGGATTTTGGGGTTGGGGCTTTATTTGTTCTGTGGTGGGGTTTTTTGTTTGTTTGTTTAATTTGAGCACAGCTCTTCAGTTCAGAGATGCCTGTCTAGCATAGCACAGAGTACATAGAGCCTGAGGCCTAAATCAGATTGATGCCTTCTGCATTCTGCCTATTCTTGGTAAAATTCATAGTTAGAAATAAAAAAAATAACGAAAAACCCCAAACAAACCCCACATCACCAAATTATAAGATTCTTTGAAAACTTACTTTCTCCTTCAGTTGATTCACTTCAGCTATTGTTACTGCATGCTTTAATTGCAGCTGCAACAAAAAATTGTATGAGCATACACAAAATGTCACTTGAAACAGTAGTTTGAATTATTTGTCCACGATTCCCTTCTTCCTCAAACCATTTTTACAGTAGCATAGTCAACTTATTTGTCAATTACAGAAGAACTGATCATGAGCTTTTTTTTTAAAAAAAAGCTGAATTCAAATTAAACCCCCCAGAAGTTCCACAGTATTCTATTTGTTACAAAAATCAGTACACAACCACCTATAGTTAAAAATCCCCCATTGTTGTCTATGCATTCAGAAAAGTGAGTAGGTTAAAACAAATGTTTCAACATGTCACGAACATGAAAAGACAGCAATGCACTTACGATGACAACTGGTACACAGAATCAAGTAAAAATTTAACAGTGCTAAATATTTTTACTTATTGGAACTTACAAATAAATGTACTGGCTTTGTTTTAAAATTAAGCCTTGTAGTTTACACCATATATTTTCAGAGGATTATTAGAAATGCATAAAAGCTATATCCTAGTCAAATGCAAAGATAATCGTTAACATATATTAAGAAAACAGAACATGAGTGCAAAAGCACAATTTTTGACAACTATAGTTATTTCTTGTATCTCACTTTCCATCTGCAACCCTAGGGGGATTATTTTTTTTTTTTTGGCAAGGCATAGTGCACCAAACACATTAAAACAAATGAATTCATTACTATCCTTTGTTTAGATTATGTTAGTAACAGTATAGTAATGATTCTAGCTGAGAATTTAATTGTATCCCAAGTAAACACAGCACTTACGAGATGCTGTAGCCTGCTGCTATGCTTCCTAACCTAGAGAAACCATAAATGTTCTCTAGTGATCAACAGCCTGAAATTTCAACTTTCTCAAGGACATCATCAGTGTTATCAAGAGAGCAAACTTAAGGAGGTCCACAGAATACTGATCCTTTACAAAAATAAGCTGATGTATGCACAAATGGCATCTGATGAAACAGTTTCTTTGCAGTGTATTTCTCTCCTCCAGAGTGAAACTAACAGGGACTTAAATCTACCAAAGCTGCCCAGACCCCTAAAGGCCAAAGACTGCACCACTTAAATCCCTGACTAAATTCCACAGACCTGTATAACGCAAACTATTACTTCATAAAAAACCTTGGGGAAAGGGAACCAGATTTTCCAATTATATTAATTTGGGATTCACAGTCTGGAACGGCCTATTGGGTTTACGAATTCATTACTTCCAAGAAGTACACCATAACAAACTCCAGAAGGGACCACCTGAAAAAAAACCTCCAAGCCAAAAACTTGCCTATCTACAGATCAAGTGCTTTTATATACACAGACATTTTCCAGAAGACCTCAGGGCAAGAAACAGAGTAGAAGATTAGATGTGTTTTTCTTGTCTTCCTGAAGAAGATCTAACCACAACACTCAAGACCATTCAGAATGGGCATACCTGTTCTCCCATGCTCCCCCTCCCAGCTAAAGCCATTCTACTATGCAACAAATAAATGCAAAGTCCAATGGGCCAAAGACAATGAAGAGAAGCATCACATCTATTTAATGCAATGTTCAGACATCACAAGGAGGGAGGTGGTGTTGGGTTCTAATATCAAGGGCTTTTTTTTTAATTTAATTTAAATCAAAGGGCCAGATATTATAAATATGCACAGGGAGGCTGGGATCAGAAAATTAAAGACGACCTACAATTCAAGGGACATTTACCAGATATATTTATTGGCGATGCTGGGAAAACAAACCCAAAACCACAGTGAGGGGGACATGAAGGAGATTATATTTCAATCTTATAAGGTTCAGATGCTCCCTAGTGCACCACAAAAAATATTTAAGAAACTGCTATCATACCTCTTTAAATTTAAGAAGAGATTGTGCTGAATCCATATCCAATGGTAAACCAATATCTTCATTTTCAGGAAGATCAAAAACTTCTACAGATTTTCCATGTAAATGCGACTCATATGTATCATCATCATCATCATAGTCATCATCCTGACAAGATGGGAAAATAATGACTTTCTGTAACACACATACTTTGCATTATGGTAGCAGTAATAACAAAAGCACATAATCAAGGAATCCAAACTGTTGCAAAACTTGTCCACCACTTACTACTCCTTTTTAGTTTCTCATACCTACACTAAGTTTCAAAGATGACTTGCAAACACTGTCATCAAAGTTACACAAAAGAGAGCCAAGTAAGCCATATACAAAACAATCATGCACAGCCGATACTTTAAAACGTCTTTTGGATTATTGATAAATTGGAAGTATAGTAGTAGTGATAATCATATGCCTTGATAAGAGTACAGTAGTGTATGAAGTTTTCATTTTCTCTTTTTAGCAAGCTGCCCTTTTTACCCTTTTTTTGCTTCCATTTGATTCAAAACACATTTATTCCATTTGCAGAAGTTATTACATGTAATGGTAATCACATTATTTTAAAAATATTTAAGTATGTATGACGTTTTACCTGCTCTGTATCATCATGACCATAGTGCTGCTCATACAGACATCTCTCTTGCTCTAAAGTCTCACTAATGAGGCGGGCTACTTCACTCTGAGTCCCTGGCTTCTCTCTCCCAATTAGAAACCTACAGAAGAAAAAGAAATTACCCTGCAGCAAAAAGCTCAAGATATTCTTAAGAAATTAAGTTTACCATCCTGTTGCCTTTAACAACATCTTTGTGAAACTTCCATATTATGGTTTTGTATTCTCCATTAATGAAAAAAGACAAAAATAAAGTATTATTTTGTAGAGGACATACATACCTCACTGTTCCTTTGGTGTTTTTTAATACAGTGGCTGCAAAGAACTGAGTAACTCCCACTAGACTTATGCCATCAACCTCAACAATCTGATCATTTACTTGAATTCTGCAAAACAAATAAATGCTTAACTATCTGGTCAACAGACACTTTGGCTTGACAGATTTTTGACACAGGAAGTATCACTTAAAACTCACTACAATTTATAAAGAGAAATTCTGAGTCCCAAGAAATAATTGCTTAGAAACAATCTCTTGCTCTGTTACTACACAGATCACCAAATAAAATTTACACAGTATTTGCCTTAGTATTTTGCATACTATTTGCAGTGATTCGCGTCCTGGGGTGTCAACATGATTTTGTGGCACTTTTACACATGGGCACATTCTAAGCTTTTCTCATATATGCTGTATGCTTATTTTGAAAAAATGTCCTATATTAAATAAAATCCTGTTTCATGAAAAATTAACATAAAGCAGTAATGTAATATTTATTCACTGCATTCAGCTTTTGTACTTTTTATTTAGCATATTCAATGAAAACAATTTGGCTCAGTTAGAAATTTGTGAAAAGCAAATTCAATTCAATGAAAAACTCACCGTCCATCTCTCTGAGCAGCTCCACCATCTGTTATTGTTTTTACAAAAATACCTAGTTTTTCCAGTCCCTGATCAGCACCAACTCCCATTCCAATAATACTGATGCCCAGACCACTGTCACCTAAGGGATTCAAAAATCTAACATTAGCTGTATAACACAAGACGTAACACTTTAGTGAGCAGTTTCAAAGCATTCCAAGTCCTTCCACACAAAAGATGGGAAAATTCACTTTAAAAAAAAAAGATGACAACATGTTCTCTAGATACTACTTAAAGCCTTTTTGTTCTGTAGTTATGACTGCCCATTAGATTCAAAGCTTCATGCTATCTGGAGGAGTCAGTATGATGCATGCATTGCATATATTTTCGTGGAGACTGTCACTCAGTATTGCAGTCTTCCTAACTTCAATTAAGTATGACAATTTGCACTTGGTAGAGTCCTATCCAGTTAACGTTCACTGAATTCAACAGAACTAGCCACAAATGGAAGCCTGAACACACATTCAAAAATTTAAGACCTAAGTTCAGGGAAATCACAGTTTAAAATTGTTTTATCTTTTCTCTGCATAGTATCTCTTGCAAATGTTCAAGGTTTGATTTGCACCTTTTTCAATTTCCACAGGAAACACTTCCATTTTTTCCACCCTTTTCTCAAGTTCATACTCAGCTGAGGCTGCCACAGGGTCAACTTCTTCATTACGTCTATCATAGTCTTCATTTGAGTAAGTACTGAAGACCTAAGAAAGGTAACAGAAGACTTTTTTTAGTGCTTTCCCACCCCCTTCCAAACACGATATAATTGAAAGAAAATCAGTACGGAAATTGAAGTGGTATTTTTAGAGATCCTGTTTATGAACAACCATCAATTTAATAAATACTGCTGCTGTAAGACAGTTTCCAACTTGCACAGAAGTACTGTTATAAAAGCTTCAAAACAATTCCTTCAAGATTTTTTGTGTTGTAAATGCACCAAATAGTTAAAAAAATCAGTCAAGGAAATCACTCATCATCTCTTTGATATAGTGACTTTTTTTTTTTTTTTTTTTTTTTTTTAAGGACTACATTCCCCCAAATCCTTCCTCCTCTCTTCTTCCCTCCCCCCACACCATCTGCCAATCCCAGTGCTTCAAACAGATGTAGTTTTCTGATTTTGCAAGGGAATCAGACAGTTTCCCAGGAAAAGGAAATGCCTTGTTACATACATTACTATTTTTAGTAATCACTCCAGCTGATTTTCTGAATTGTTAAAAATAAAAAGATAAACAAACAACATGAATTAAGACAGAAATCTAGAAAGAAAAAATGTGCTACATATAACAGTAATTTCCCTTATCATCATGTTCATTAATGGTACTTAAATTCATAAGTTAGAAAAAAAAAGAAAGAATAATATACACACACATCCCCATTTATCTGAAAAACAAGGTTTATCTGCTTTAGTTTTTGCAGGCACTGAGTGTTTTACTCAACATCGCTGTAAGAGAGAAAACAGTTATGGACTGCAGCTGCAGCAGCCGTCTCCCTTATCAAGAACACAAAGTTAACTTACACTGGCCTACTAAATTTTTGCAACTTTTGCATTTTCCCACTAAGACATCCTAGACAGGTAACTGCAATCATTTAAGTAAGACAGAACTGTAACCAGATGTAATAAAAAATTTCCCAGTGAATTTACATCCACTAGTATATGGTGTTAGCTCTGCATGGCAGTAGCCTCAGACACAGGAAAATGGTTATTGACACAGATTACCAAAAAGCAATTAATATAACTCAGTATTTCCCATGGGGAGCTTACTGCTTCACCTCCAGGCTATAGCTGAAGAACAGTTTCACAAACTCTTTGCCAAATCTTGCAAAACAACTACTCCAGAAACATGGCATGGCCATACAGCAGTCTAGTAAGTAAAGAAGATTAGATCCACTGGGCTGAAAGGGAAGGAAGAAACCCACTCTCAGAAGTCTTATATTTCTCCCAATAAAAGAACCTTTCTGAAAATTTTCTCTTCCTATGTCTTGCATAAAGGTAAATAAACTCCTTTGGACTATCATGCAGATACCAGTAGGCAACAAATGGACACAAAGACAACAAGGGCTGCACTTACAGTATCTGCCTTCCATAAACTTTACAGAAAAATATAGACAAAAAAAGCTAACCAAATGGTCTCAAGTACCCTTACTTTATCAATATCAGAAAAAAGGTGGCCAAGTTCTTCAAATTAATCTCCGTCCCTACCCGGCCAAAACAGTAAATAGGATATGAAGCCGAAGCATTTAATGAAGCACTATTCTCCCTTTGGAACAAGACCAGTCTAGTTCGGTTCCTTTCCATCCCAACAAAAAAATCAATCTCTCTAAAAATATAGTCAAGTTATAATAAGTATAATTTAATAGTAATAATAAAAAGGAAGTTCACGAACGGACAAATGATAACTTGTTAATGAGACTATTTGAGTTCTGGAGAACAAATAAAATACTGGCATGAAAAAAAAGAAGTTTGCTTATTTATAAGTGTGCATATGATCTAGTGTTAATAATACAACTAAAATGTTAAAGATCACTAACTATCTAACAGCTGAATGAACAAAATGTGGAAGATGGTAGCAGTTCATTTTGGAGACACCAACAACTGTATTTTCCTGATTCTTAACTCAGTGGTCTAACTCACCAAGCAGAAGATTATGCAAATAGTCACTATCTACTGAAGAATTACATCAGCAAAGGGATGACCAGTTCCTTATACAACCGTTTATAAAGTGCTGGAAATTTTGGGGAAGCAAAGTTGCACCATCATACCATCGTTACATATACTTCAAATCTTAGGCTGCCAGCAATATAATACTTCTGGAATGTCTAAAAATTATTCAATAGTTTTCCAGCTTGGAAGTAATAGCATTGTACTTGAGAGTCTCGTGGAATTTGCCCATTTTGACACAAAACTGATCACAGGAATTGATCATCTGCTGGGAGTGGATCACAGAATTTAAAACTAGTGGTGGCTTAGATTCCAGTGATGTTTATAATTGTTATTCATAAAACAACAGCATAAACATATCTATGCAAATGAAGACTGCTAATATTTGTGCACACTAACTTTTTAAGAAAAACCTACCTGAAATCAATTCTGACTAATCCACTAAGGGAATAAATACATACTTTTCTCTTAAAGTGACAGATGGCAAGTGTGTGAGAACATTCAGGTAATATTCTAAAAACCATAACCTCACAATTAAGACAAGACAGATCCACTTTGAAATAGTAAGACCACTCCTCCGCCCACCCCCCCCCCCCCCAAAAAAAACCCCTAATTTTGAGGAAAAACACATATTTACAAAGAAAAGAGGAAAAGCAAAACTGATATATAACCAGAAGCCAAACACTGCTATAACAAAAAGAAAAGCAAGAGCACACTAAAAAAAATACGGCCAAAGAGTCAAGGGCAAAAGACAGAAATTTTCATTGTGTACATGTACACAATGTGTACAGGAATCCTAACGTGCTATTCATTTTTTGAGACTGAAACAGTAAAATTGTTGCTACTAATACAGAAAACACAGAACTGCTCAGCAAGTTGTTCTTGCCAAGTAGCAAAAGTAACATTAAACACAGTTAAAATGTGGATAATAAATAATGTAAGTTACAAGTTACACAGTTTAGAAGATTGATGAGAAAGCTAAACAGTTCATCCCTGTGCTGTGTCTGCTGGGGTTTAGTCATTGAATCACACTAGGGACAAAAGAAATTCTAATCTTACTATTTCGAGGCCACTGCTAGCCAGAGGTCATAAAATTATTAGTGTGCAAGTGATATTTTTGAAAGATATGCTTTAGCAAACACAAATTAATTGTCTCAACATAGGAGAAACAAGATTAATTCTGCTGTGGAAACCATGTGAGTTTTACAAGCTTTTTACCACAGCTTGCTATGTATCTAGGTGGTTAATCTAGCATTAATAACTTCTGGACCCTGTCAAGCTATGAAAAACTAATTTATTTTTATGCTCAAGATCTCTTTTCTTCAGAATGAATAAAAATAACTTGAATCCAAAAAAAGTTATAAGAGAGTGCTGAATTTTTAAGGATTATTTTCATTAAACTGTTAATTTTCAAATATATTCTCAGTCCTTGGACAGCAAATGTATTTATTTGGAGACAGAAAAACACAGCACTCTCTGCACCATGAAAATTAATCACTTTTTGAATGCAAAAGTCAGTTTGCCTCCTTCTATGAAGATGCTAATATCAACATTATCAGAATCAGCACTCCAAAAAAACCAACAAAGCCTACTGTCTAAAAGATCCCACCGCTTAGTTCCTGTTACCATACAGAATTAAATATCTCCATTGTATCAACTTAGTGCTATCACAGAAAACAGCATTATCACAGAAAACCAATGACCTTGCTTAATCCAAACTCTTAGCAGTACATAAAAAGGTCTACTTAAGAACTATGCTAGTTTTAGCAGAATGTTAATTTTGTTAGAGGGTAACAACTAATTTACCACGTGTTTACATAAAACTGCTACAGTCATAAGACACAAAGACCTCCACTCCCATACTCATTTCTAGTAGACAGATTTGTTTGTCTCTGATCGAGAGCAGAACATTACAGAAGTCATTAAACAGTAAGATTAAGGAATCAATAACTGCCCAGAAAGGCTCCCAACTAATTGGAACGGAAGCAATATCAACATCCCTTTAAAATTCTCATGTAATACCACAGTTTTGGCTGGAAAGCCTCACAACCCTTCGCACAGGCAGCTGAAGTAACACCTTGCAGCTTGAGAGAGGGACTGCAGTGTTACTGACACCCAGCAAGGACTATACCAGCTGGTTCACGTTTCTTCTGAAACAATTCTTACTTTGAACACGCCAAATATTCAGAACACAGGTTACAGCTCAGGGGAAATTATCTAGTAGTGAAAAGTTTCTGCTTTTCAAATTGATCGCCTTTGCAATGCCTGGCAAATTGTGAAATGCCTAAGCAAACATGAATAATCATTTCACACAGTAGGACTGAAGTATAATGTACACTTCATAGTACTCTCCAGTTAAAGTAGGTATCTTGTTACCATTACTCACTCTTCCCTCTGTTTCCGAGATCTACATGGTTACTATTTTATTACCACTACTTATTATATTTTAAGTGAAAAGTGACTATACCTGATTTAAGTCAATTCATGTTATAAAATCCTCTAATCAGCAAACAGAAACACCTTGCTTTTTGGTGTGGTTTTTTGTTGTCGTCGTCATTGGTTGTTGTTGTTTTAGGGGGGTTTTGTTGTTGTTTTGGTGGGTTTTTTTTTTTTTTTAAACACTTACACTTTCAGTCTTCTTCGAAAAGTATCCTTTATAACTAACATTCCATAACAGAATGTTAGTAACTGTTAAACAGGTTAATATTACAAGCCATTACACTCAATAGAGCCGTTTTGGTTAGCAAACAGGTGGACAGGCAGGCTGTGCACACTTACGGACTTCATCCTGTAGCTTTGCATGGCTTATCAAAACGCCCAACCAAGTCAGTTCACAAAGGCAGTGCAACCTTGCTTCGTATCTACAGTACAGAAAACTTTATACAGGTAATTCCATCACACATCAACCAGGTCTTTTACCAGTCTCACTACTCTCTACTTCATTCTCAATAAAACCAATAATTTTTTTCTCTGGTTCTGTATTTCACTGCAGCAGCAAAGGCACTGGAGCTAGCTAGAAAGCCAAGACAACATGGTACCTGATTCAGTCAGGTTAAGCTACCTGCTCCAGAAGACGAAACACTCTTTCACTATCAGGTATTTTACTTTTAAATACCAGTGAAAGAAATACTGAAGACAGAGAAAAGCACCTATTCAGATTCGGTACACTGATCTTATTAAATATCAAACTTTCAGAGCAGAAGTTGACAGCTGATCCACTCCATGGAACTGGAGCTCCACTGTGACCTGGTTGTACTCCACCACCATTCTCAGCTGAAGTGGCACTGCTCTCTGACTGACAAAGGGATCCCAAATAGAAGAGGCAAAAACTACTCACAAAACCACTTAAGAGGGGGACCTGCAAAAATCTTGGCTCCTGAAAGACACTGTATATAAAGAAATTCAATTATGAACATACATAAGCTTCACAGTGTCTTGGTACCACCAATTTAAGCCTGGCAACCCAGAAGAATTAGATAGGCGTAGTTCTTTAGTATTCACCAAAACAAAAATCTTGACCTGACCATATCTAAATAGCAAGCAAACTGGTATGAGTAACTTCAAAAGAGTAACAACGAACACAAAAATAGCCCACCTGGCTGTTTTCTAAAGGCCGTAAGAAGAAACAAGAAAATAACCTTGCCATACCAGACTAACTCAATTAACTAACCTGCAGTAATACTGCCACTAGCAATGATCAATACCCCAGGTCTGAAAAGGAGGATCATCTCACTATATCAAGACACATCAGAGGGTGATGGAGCAAAAGGGATTGAGAAATAAACCTAAAGGATTTGCATGTTGCCTTTTGGAATAATACTTTACTACTCAATAAAGATCTAAGAACCCTGTAAAAAACCTCTGCTACACTGCACCTTCATGATCTCAAGACTGCAAACTAAGTAGAACAGATGCACACTCCTTTTTACTGATGTCCTTCTGAGTGTTCACCTTCTATGTTAGAATTATATGAAAAGGGAAAATTTATTTATTCCATTTCTCAAAAAGTAAACTACAAACAAGTTTCAGCTACTGCCTGTTCATTCTTTATCAACCTAGGTTAAGTATTCCCAAGTGCTCATAACAGGAATCATCATCACAAAGATGCTGAATCTTTCAGCAGTTTAACTGTTGAGTTAATGAACTCTCCTACAAACTTGCTTATCTTTGCTGACCCTTGCCACTTCCTCAGTGTTCGTTCTGACTACATCTCCCATGAAACCCTCAAGTGCCTCCTATTCAGCCCCTTTCCTCCCTCCTGTTCCCCATAGCTATTCTCAGAGCAATACAGCACAGTTTGGACATGCATAGAGACCAGCTAACATTAAGTCAAAAAGAAGAAGTAACTTAAGTTAAAGCTGCAGCCCTGCCACTAACAAGGGCATGAATCTGCAACTCTGATAGAAGTGCTATTTTTTTTCCAAGCCCAATAGTATTCTGAAAATACCTTTAGAAAAGTATCTATCTCCCTTCCTGTCAAATCTGGGTGAAACTGATAGGAAGTTAGAAATTGGAGGGGCTGAAAAAGGAGTGAGGATGGATAGGTGATAGCCTGTCATCCTCACTGTCACCTCACCTGACATCCATAACCTCCGTGTTCTCTTATTTATCTATAGTTTGACAGCATCATCAAGTACATCAAACAGGGCAACCACTGTGTTACATAACTGCATCCAGGGAATAATTCCGTAAGAAATACGTTAATATCTTAACGTAAAGAGTCAAGCTGCTCCAGCAGTGAGCCAGGATATAAAAAGAAATTATTTGCTTTTTCTGATCTGGTTTAGCTTTCTGCTCTAAAGCCCCATATCCTGGCACTGGACTCTCATCCAAAGACTCTTGAAGCACCAAAACAATCTACCATTGTAAAACTCACATACCAAATATTTCCTAAGAATCACAACAGAAGATGTACGATAAAAAAAAGCCAAAAAATCTAGAGCTGAAAGTGCTTCTTTCTGGACGGAACAAAGGTCACGGAATCAAAATATAACAAAAACCAGAAAGGCATGTCTGAATATTGTTTTGAGAATTGTCTGAATAATATCAATTACTGAAAATATTCATATTCTGAATATTCTGAATACTGAAAGAAATTTTAGTAAGAGTTTAAAGATTGCATTTCCTCAAAAAAACCCCAACCAACCACAAATAACAAAGCATGTGTGAAAATATGTACCTTCTTCCTTCAGTTAATGTAACATCTCATACTGTGAAATTAACCAGCTGGAAATGCCATACTCTCAGATGCGGACAGAACACAACAGGGTTACTTTTTGTGAAAACTCAGTAAAAGTACCGTGGAAAATTTGAGATAAGAATGTTTTAATGTTGATGCAAGTGATAAACAGAGCTTCAAAACAATTAAAATCTATGCGTTATAAACAAATAAATTGCCATCGCAAAAGATACCAAACAAAGCAGGATGGAAATACACTTACATTATTTGGGTCAAGAAAAACAAAGGCAGATGACTTCTCACATACAAGTCAATTCTGCTTAAATCTACTCTCACATAGATCTCTTGTTTTCCCAGATCAACCTGCATCCGTGTCACGTACTTCTTTCTTAATGCTACAACAGTATTTTACTGAAGTGCTTGACCAATGGCTGAAAAACAATTGTCCGTTTATGCAGTCATCAATTCCCTTAATTACTGAAGAAACTCCAGGGTTTGGGTATCTTCCATCAGTTAGTGTATCTTCTATCTCTTTCCATGTCTGACATTCTAAGTCTACAAGTTACAGTTCAAAAATGAGAAGATGTATGAAGCTGAAGCACTACTCTGCAACATTTTGTTAAAACAGTGTTCAGGAGACTACACATTGACCTAGAAAAATTGTGCATCTCCTAGAAGTGGTCAGCATTTACAGATACGCTGTTATACAGGAGATCAATTCAAGTATATCTTCATTTACTGCTTCATTAACTTCCACAGTAAGCAGTTCTGTACTAAAAAGATTGAAGAGTATGCCAGCCTGAACAGTGCCCCAGCTATACATAAAAGAGCTCTATTCTGCTGTGCAAGACAGAAGCAGCTGATACTTGGCTGGTTAGGACAACACACAAGCCGTGAAACTGCTTTCAGTTTCCTTATTTAAGAATAAGTTAAAACTTCTGCTTGACTGTGACAAATATAAAAGTAAAGCCTTTATGAAGGTTTGGGTTTGGGTTTGTTTTGTTTTTTTTTTTTTTTTTTTTTTTACCTGTGTTCTTGACTTAATCATCTTAAAAGAAGTATTATTCACAAAAAGCTGGGAACAGACACTCCCACGCAACATAAACTTGGTAACTACTAATTAAACAGACTTAGAGGAGCAAATAGCTGCACTATCTTTTCAGTTTACCTGAGCTGCAGAATTTCTAAGGATCATAAATCATTGCAGAAGTTAGTCACAATGCTATTAAAGGTTTTGAAGACAAAGTTTGACACAGTCTGAGGTAAAAGCATCTCAAGAAGTCAATTTGGAAACAGGCATTTGTTTTCCCAATGGAAAGTTTCAAAATCACAGATGTCAAACAGTACTCAGTCATTACATTTATGTTAATTAAAGCCTTTCAAGGTAATCACATAATTGAAAGCGAGTTCAATCTTTAGGTTACAAAAGCAAAGTGAAATATAAAGGGATGACAGCACAGTTACCTGATGTTATCTGTACTGTCTGTAATATTGATTGTTTACACAGTTTATTGAGAAAACTTCAAGACAGACTAATTCAGTTCCCTTGCAAATACCTTGGACAGCTGAGTGTGCTTTACATTCCTTACAGGCTTCATATATGGCAACAAGAGACTAAAAATAGCTCATGTAACATAACACAAACCCAGTCTACGAAGTTCTGCTAATAACTCTACAGTACCACTCTTCACTACTGTAGGGAAAACAAGCAACTGAAACACAATGTTCCTTAAGGTCTGCAGAGATCTAGCAGCAGCAGGACTTACAGAGTCAGGTCACCCACAGCAAGTAAGAAATCTTCCCACACATCATTTATCACCAGATTCTACAGAATTGAAATATTTATTTTAAAAAGTCTCATCAAAGCTTATTTTCACAGGCACAGGGCAACAAAAAATAATGGAGTATCTGCATAATTATGTTCCATCTTTCTTGAGATTATCAGATGAAATTATGTTCCTAAACCCTGCTACAGATGTCAGCCATTAATTACAGATCTCTAGCACAGGTCAGATGGGGTACTAACAGTGTCAGCTACCTTATACATCCCTGGAAGCTCCACAGCCTCCTTTTACTCAAAAGCCTTGGCAATTTTACAGCTGACTAGAAACTTTGAAGTTCTCCTTGCAGCTACAGCGCAAATACACTTTTTAGGGTGCCCATGTGTACGTTATATCCATCACCTACTCATATATCCAACTTCCCTTTTGGGTATATCAAGTACAATGGTCAGAGTTCCATCACTGCAGAACCCTGAGAACACCTTCCGAATGTTTTGAGTTCTTCCAGTCTTACCAGACACCCGCTAAACAGCAGCTGCAAAAGACAGAGATGGTTTCTTCATAATCCCTAGAGAGGTGCAGCAGGAAAACAGCAAGAATGCCAAGGTCAGCCTGGCCTCTCTCTGGAGCATCTAAGAGGAGGAGAAACACAGATCTCCTCTAGTGGCTGTGGATGCCTGGAATGGCACTCACATTTCAGCCCAACTTACTAGTCTAAATAAAGCTGAAAAAACAAGCTACTAGGATACATTTCTCACTACTATGGCACCACTCTAAAATGCGGTAAGGACCAAGAATATTCTTTTGCTGCCACTAAGGATTTTTCTTTTCCAATTTAAGATGTACTAAAATCTACACATGAAATCAAAAGGGGTATTTCCTCCTGTGAGGTGAAAGTGAGACTTTCTAAAAAGTTAATGAGATATTAAAGGTACATTACTAAAAAAAGATATTGGGGAAGTGCAAAAAATGTTTGAATTCTTTATTGTACAGAGCACAAAAGCTGAAACCCATCTACCAGGACTAATTCCCACCAAGTACCATAGAAAATATGAAACAAAAAGGCAAACAAGCAGAAAGAAATCATTGCTTATGCACGAGGAACAGAGGGGGAAAAGCTATTGAAAATGACATACAGAAAGAGATCCTATACCCATTATAGGAAAGATAAGTCCTAAGTTTCACTGAAAAGGGATAAAGAAAGGGAAGTATCACAAGCTTTAATTTTAGGGGCTTAAAAAGAAAGTTCACTGACCATACTACTGTGAAGTACAGTTTATTCTGCCAATCCAAGTGAAGCATTATGGCAAGAGCTATGTTATTTCTAATGGAAAACCACTAACAGTTGCTACTAATGGTCCATCTCTTGATTGTGTAATTGATAATCTGGTACAGGTTGGTTTCCATGGCTTTCAGAGAAGCAGCTGTAACTAAACAGTGCTAGTTACCAAAACGTGAGTTTCGTCTAGCAAGAGCTTCCATCACAGGTGGCACAGATTTCTACTCATTATTTCAACTAAGTCTGGCATAGATGTAACAGACAAGGCAGGAAAAGTCTGTTATGGCCACTGCTTCAGTAGGATTTCAGCAATGATCAGTAAAACCCTACCTACAGCAGGAAACCAGCAATCACTCAATCAAACACACATTTACAGGAGACACTACAGGGCACTTTCCTCAGATACCCAGTGCACAAATGAAAGGGGAAATGGACAGATGCCCCTCGGGCCCTCTCTCAGCCTCACAAGGCTCATTACGCAATTTCCAACAGTGGCACTCTTGCTTTCAGTGCTCCAGGACACCACTAAAGCAGCATCAACTACAAGAAAGCCATATAAAGTCAGGAGAGACTACAAAACCCCCATATGCAACAAAACGTGTATTTTGCCACACCCAAAATATTTTTGGGGTACAGCACTGGTGTGCATTTAGCAAACTGGGAATTTGCAGCTCTCTGCTGCAGGAAGCACAGGAGTCAACATATTTTTTTTACATCCCTCTGATCTGTAAAAGTGAGTCCTGACTCTGTATGATCAAAGTATAAAAACTCTTTATTGAAGATTATGTTTTTCATTCATGTAATAGTAAAAGAACAGAAGTATGCTTGAGAAATCCTGGACAGTTTCCCATTCCGTCCTGGTCTGCATCTCCCAGTTCTCCTCCCAAACTTTAAGAGCGACTAGAATCACTTAAGTCTGCAATGAGACTACAGGAAACACAGTCCGAGTTGTGGAATGACTGACTTTGTATCTTTGGCAAGGGAAATTCAGACACCTAAACCTTTTTAGTTTGTTAGTGCTGTAACTGACAGTACTCCTCATTATCCAGTCTGCCCTGTAACTTCTACTTTTGCAACTTCATAACTCCAAAACGCTCATGTTAATGCTCCTACAGCTCATTCACCAAGCCAGTAGATAAAAACCCTCCTGACAACATGTATATGGTTATTCATTAGACAGAATTAAAAAAAATCTCAAACAACAGCAACCAGTCATTTAGTATTTTCTCTCAATCAATTCTGAAAACAAATCTGGAGTTGAATTTGAAGGTTTGTTATTGGCAGTTTTGTTTCATTTGGGTTTTTTTAAAACTTTTGTACAAAAAGTAAAACTGAAAAAATCCTTCCTAATGCAATGCCTCAATTTTAAAGAAATGAAGGCAAGTATTAAAGGTCATGCGTTTATATCTATTACTAAAAGCTTATTGCTCCTGAAAATGTCCAGTAAGTAAAATAAAATCTCACGTGTTTCACTATGCTATCTTATGAAGCTGCTGTGGTTCAGAAATCACTTGTAATTTATAAATGTTCTGAACAAGAGAGAAATTTTATCTCTACTCAGTTTTGAAAATAAGCCATAAACATACACTTTAATGGTTTTTAAAGCTTTGAAAAAAAACACCACAGGAATATATTTCCTGGGTATTTTTCACAGCAAAACAACAAAATAAAGAAAATTCAAATGTACTTACCTTGATAGGGGCTGTTGAGAACTTAACTTTTCGGTCTGGCTCAGGATCTTCCTCTTCAGAAAGTCCAGGAAACTCCTCATATTCACTGTCATACATATATTCATCATCCTCATCCTCCTCTCCCTCCAAAATTTCTTTGCCTTCAGGCCCTTGGTTTTCTGGCTCTGTATCCTTGCCATCATCAAAAGCTACATTCTCTATTCCAAAAGCACTGAAGTTCCCGCTTCGCTTTTCCACCACTTGCTCCTCTTCAGTATCCCCTTCTTGCTCTACATCATAAGCTCGTGTAACTGGACCATCTTCCACAGACATCCCATCTCCTTCTTCCTCCCAACTGGTCTCACCGCCTTCCGTAAACTCTTCTACCACTTCCAAAGAGTAGTCGCTCCTCTTCTCTTCCTGTACTTGACATCTGAGTGGCTGATCCTTTTGACCAACACGAACTTTCTCCAAACCTTTTTCATGCCCTGAGGTTTCATCTTGTGCAACCAGCTCTGCACAGCTCCTCTCTGTGGGGGAAACCTGGGAGAGAACACTGTCTGATCTCTGCTGAGCCTCTGCTGTGCCCATACCCCACAGGCTTCTCTCAAGTACCAGTTGCTCGCTTCTGTCTTTCCCAAGCACCTCGCTCATCTCGTCTCTGAGAATCATAGGCACTTTGGTGGATGCAGCCTTCTCTGGACATCCTTCAGCAACAGCAGATGAACCCAAACTGTGGTGGCCTCTCAAAGGGTCCTGATTCAGAGGACTATAATTTTTGGACATTTCTTTGGATTCTTCAGTATCACTGTCACCCAGAAAGCTTTCCAGCCTTCTAGAAATGGGCCCTGCATTCAGGAAGGAGGATTTGGAACCACTGTTGGGATGTTGCTGCTTTAACTCCTCACCTTGATTTTCAACCTTCTCCAGCGCAATTGGAAGACTCGCTTCTGTATTAAAACTGCAGTGGTCCACCACACTGCTGCAATCAGAAGCTGAACTGCGTCTCCTCTTATCGTCACTTCTTTCACATTTGCTGGGGGAGTATCTGTCTACTGAGCTGCGTTGTTTTATATTTCGCTCAAATAGCTTCCTGGTCTCCGAAAACTTTTCCGCCAGGGCAACTTTGTCCAAGTCTGCCTCATCACTGCTACGGATGACCTTGTCGGCAGCAGAAGGCACTGACAATGAATCTGCAGGACTGCTGCAGGGGCTGGTGCTGGTATTGAGAAGATTGTTTTTCTGGACAATGAGGAAAGATGGGCTACCTGGAGAAGGTCCGTACTCTGCTGCTGTGGTCCGGCTGATTAATTTGGTCTCAGCAGGTGGGCTGCTTTCACAAGATGCTGTGGAAGAAGAGCCTCCCATTTGCAGAAACATATTTTTGATCTTGTGTACTCTATTGCCATAAGTGGCAGCTCTGCCTCGACTGTGGGGGTCGTTTCCCCCTCCATTGGAAGAGGTGCTCAGCTTCTGATGCAAGCCCGTTTTGTTGGAAGTGTATTCAGGATTGTTTACGCCATCGAAAGAGCATTTGATGGCATGGAAATCGGATTTGTAGGCATTTCGGTGTGGAGAAGCACTTCTTAAAGTCCTTTCCCCTTTGCCTTCGGTTTTCATCATCGTCGGAGAGAAAGCCCCCTCGACTCCTGAAGAAGAATGGGAAGGACGACGGCGAGGCACAAAGCCTCCACCCTCCAGCAGCAGGCAGAGCAGATCCCGCCGAGGATCCCAGGCGCAGGCTCTCACTCGGCCAGCCGCCGCGCTGGCGCCGGAACGGAGCGCAGGGCAGTGCGCGGGGAGCGGGGGGAATCACGGCGCGACAGCGGCCGCATCGGGCGTTATCCCAGCGCGGCCCGCGGCGTGCGGGAAGCCATCTGCGGAGAGACACAGCCCGCGTTCACTCGGGGCCTAGCCGGCTGTGACACGAATCCGAAACTCGGGGAGGGAGACGCCGCCCGCCGCCGCCCCGCGGGATACAGCCCATTGTGTCCGCCGGGACCCGGCTGCTCCCGCCCGGCACCGACCTGGCGGCTGCAGCGGGGATGCGGCGGCGGCGGCGGACAGCCCCCCCCCGCCGCTCCCTCCCTCCCTCCCTCCCTCCCGCCAACGGCCGTCCCGGGCCGGGCCGGGCGGCGGGGGAGGGGGCAGCGCCCGGCCCTTCCTGCCGCCCGCGGGAGGCTGGGCCCGGGCCGGACCGCGCCGCGGCTCGGCGGGACGGAGGCGCCCGGGCGCGGCCCCGCTGCCCGGAAGGGGGGAGCCGCAAGTTTCGGCCGCAAGTTGGGGCTTCCCCGCGGCGGCGCCCCTGCGCGGCGGGCCCCGAGGGGCGCGCAGCGGAGCCGCCCCGGCACCTCGCCCCAAACTTTCCGAGCCAGCCTACCTGGGGGCGGGGGTCCCGCCGGCTCCTTCCCCTCAGCGCTCCCGGCCGCCCAGCGGCCGCGCACACCACGCCATCGTTACCCGCCGCCGCCAGCCGCCCTCCTTCCTTCCCTCCCTCTCCCTCCCACTCCCGCCCCGCCGCCGCCGCCCCGCGCTCCTCACTCCACCTCCACCCCCCCCGCCCCCGGCGCTCCCGCCGCCGCCCGCCCGGGGCTCTCACACCGCTCGGCGCCCTCCGCGCGCTGTGTGCCGGGCCCGCCCGCGCGCGCTCCCTCGCTCGCACACAAAGGGAGGGAGCGGCGGGCGCGCCCTTGTCCCTCGCCGCGTGAGGGAAGCGCGGGGCCGGGGGGGGGCGGCGGGCGCGCCCGGCCCCGGGGAAGCGCCTCCCGCGCCGGGACGTACCACGCCGCGGCGGGATGCGGGTTTCGGGTGATACCATGTCGGGGAGGCGAGCGGGCGCGGGGCCGCCCGCGGCTGCCCGGGCCCCCCTGGCGGCCGTCAGCGCGGGGCGGGGCGGCGCCGCTCAGCGGCCCCGCCGCCGGGGGATGTTGGGCGCCGAGGGGTGGCGGCGGGCACCGAGCTGCCGGCGTTGGGGAGCTGCGCGCCATTTTCAAAGCCCCGGCTCAGCCGTGGCTCCCGCGTGGAGGGAAAGCGGCGGCTGCCGCGGCCGAGGCTCTGACAGGCGGGAGCCACAGCAGCGCCGAGCGCGCCTTTCGCCTCCTCTTCCTTTGAAAAATCACGTCGTTCCTACGCCCCCGGCGCCGGCCGGCATCGACCCCAAGCACGGGCACGCGGCCCGGGCCGCTGCCGGCTGACCGCGCACCCGCGGTCGGTAGCCTCGGGCAGCAGGAGCTGCGGCTCCACAAGCAGGGCTGCGCGCGTCTGCTTCGCCGCTCCAAATAACGAGCTGGCTTCAGCCTATCGATCGGTTCAAGGCAGGGTTGGCGTGACCGTCTGGCTTCCAGTGTAGCTATTCCCACAGAGCGTACGTGAAAACCACACAAAATAATTAGGAGAGCGCTAAAGAGCACTGGTAGTTACCAGTTATTAGGCAACTGTTATTACCAGGTTGTGTAACAATTATTCAGAAGTCTAAATACTTAACTCTTTGAAAATAATTGTTTCACTGGTTTATTACTCAAATCAATGGTGATATTTACGCATTCTCTGAGACATCCCAATTGACTTTGGCTTAACTGGGAATCGCAATACCTGGAATATTTCACAGCTTGATTCAAAATCTATGATACAGTTTCAAATTAGTCTTAATTATGATTTTGCAATAAAAATAAAATCTTGTTATAGATACATTTTTCTAATGCTTTGTTTTTCTAATACAAAGCAGGGACAAACTTGTTGGGACTTTCTTGTGGGTTTTCAAACATCTCAGGGACAACAGCATTTCACTGAGACCTGCCGCTAGTCTTGGATACAGTTGGAAACACCATTTTGAATGAAATCTTAATACAGATTGTTTCACTGTAAGAGCAACAAATGCTTCTTATTTTAATAACACATAGGACTTACCTGGAACAAGCAGTGGTGATCTCTCTCCCACGTGCTCCTGAGATAGTCCTTCGTATAGTGTTTGTAATTTGGGTTGAAATTGCAGGACTTTACCACCACTTTTCAATGAACAGGGCTGCAAGAAATAGTAAGCAAAAGTTTCTTTCACAGACCAAAATACAAGGTTGCTCAGCAGTTTGGACACTGCGGGCAGAGAATGTTCTGCATACCGCTCAGGGAGCCTGGCAGTGCCTAGAAGAGGGTTCCAAAAAAACCTAGTCAGAGCTCAGGAACAACGTAATAACAAAGCCCAAAGCATCTCTAAACACATCCAGGAAAGTCAGAGCCCTTTTTACTGGCCAAAAGAAGATGGCGCAGGAAGATATTCTTGTGTTTTGAATTGTCCCATGCTTGAGGAAGCAGGAATTGTAATTACAGATCCTGAAAACGGTTTAATTTCATCAAAGTACTCATTTCCTTACAATTTCCTATCCTAGCTAGGAAAACATATAGGTTATTTTGGCTAGCCATGCTGCTTAGGAAGGACAATATTTATCAGGGTTGATTAGTTTCCAGTGAGGAAAGACTCTGAATTGCATTCTAGGTGAACTGATAGGAAAGAAATAATAGAATTGTTTACAGAAACAATGATTTAAAAGATCAGAAGAATTCAAGGTAAGGACCTCTGGAACTTGAGCAAAAAGTCTAGGAAGGTGACGTAGTTTATGATTTCTCATAGCAAATAACTGCAATAAAACCTGGGAAGTGTCTCTTACGCATTCAGGCCGTGGTGTTTTCCTTGAAAGGTGGTGAAACAACAGTGAGTAAGCAGATGGTTTGCATTGAGCAAGAAGCATCTATATGTTGTCCTTTAAGCTTATTTCAAAAACAGCAGCTTCATGTGGGACCTTAGCAACTCAAAACCTTTTTGGGGAAAAAGGAAAAAAGTGTAGCAGTATATGAACGCATGAATCTAGTGAAGACAGACAAAGAGAAAAGTAAGTAGAAGAAGAAGAAAAAAAATAAAATTGAGGACACTTCTGCAAACTCAGTTGTTCAATCAGCTACTGAGGTACAGTGTTTTTATCTTAGTACGTGCTCTGAATTATGAGGCGTATATGCACAAAAGGGATCCATTCTGATGGTCATCAGAAAGCGATCAAGCATATTCTGAATGGAATAGTATTCCTGTGACTACTTGTCTCAACCGTTTCAAAATCCCTCCCCTATTGCACACACATGCCTGTGCTTATGATTTGGGGGGAGATGTTGACAGAGGAACAACAGACGTTCCCTATGAGAAGATCAGAAGAGTGTCTAAAGCAGAACTAAGCAAGGAAAGAGACTCTCAGGAGGTCTGGATGAGAGTGATATTCTGTTATTGGTGTGAGATTACCCTCTAAGAAAGATCTAATAAATACGTAAATATACAAGCTCAGATAAACCCATTCCTTAAATGGTTTATATTCTTTCAGCTTCTAAGGACAGGCATTCTTTTAGACTTCAGTTGAATGACTAATATAGCTAAAATGGGGCATGTATTCAGTGGTCTGGGTTACTATTTATTGATACTGGTGGATTCAATTGCTGCTGTTTATTGAAGATAAGCATAAGAAACCATTAAGCACATGTTCTATGCCAAACAACTTTGAAACTGGTATCATCACCCCATTAACATACTTTAATCAACTCATGAAAATGTTGGTCAAGTCTTTAGAAAGCAAAACACCTGAGCAAGCAAAGCTTTGGCTGGGGGCTGGATGGTCAAGCTCCTTCTCTCTCCATTGCTGCTTTACTGATCCCTACAACTACCTGGTCAGAACGCAGCTGAGGAGGAGTAAGTGCCTCCCAAGGCGAGGAGAGCTCAACAGCCTGTGAAACAGCTGAATGTTGTTAAAGCTGGTGATCAGCTGAGCCGAGGAAACCTCTGTGAGACAAAACCACATCTCTACCATTCATTGCAAAACTTAATTCTCTGGACTTCTACTCTTTAAAAGTTATCTGCTTTACCCACATTTTAGTTTTATCATGTATTTTGAAATGCAGTCTCACCAAATTTGTGTTTAATCTGTTTAACATGAGTTATGTCAGCAGTTTTAAGTAGAACAAGTCAGTGGGTCTTTTTACACTTTTGCAGAAAGCCAGGAATAGACAGAATAATTAAGCATTAGAGTTCCACAATTATTTCTGTAGATTTTTTAAAGTTGTATTTTAAGAAGATATTTTTCTATCATTTAGGAGTAATTAAAATGTTCTGGAAGTATTTCAGTTGTATGCAGTATAATTTGAACAGTAATTTTGAATTTGAAATAGAGCACCTTCTATAAGCTTGGTGGGCAATTTTGCAATGTCTATCATTAGAATTAAGAAAGCAATCTGTAATTTTAGAAGACTGTACTTATGTTCAATACAAAACTGAAATAATAAAGTAGCATTTTAAACTCATTACTTTCTAGCACTTCTTCACAAAAATAAAGCAGAACTAAAATCCAAATTGGTATTTAATAGTCAATAGCGCTTAATCAATGAAGGAAAAGCAAAAAGTTTCAGAGCAGATGAAGGTACAAGTCATTTGGTCAAGGCAGTGTGGCAGTAACTGGACAAATATGGAACAAAAATCTGCAAGAAGAACGCTCAGGGTCTAAATATGGTAAAATCTATGAAGGACTTTTCCAAGGCTTAAGGGCAGGCCCAGCCAGGCTGCCATACAGCACTGTGTGAAATAAAGATGTTCAGATACCTTAGAAGAAAGGTATCTGAAAAGGACCACCACTAGAGCAGGATTTACAGTATGTAATGGTAAACTAGGGCAGATTTCAGAATGGGATTCCCCTAACAGCTTGTGTTTTGTGTAGAACACTACAGTTGCACAGCAGGACCCTAAAGACTGCAAACGCTGTGAATGAAAAAATGTTTTAAAGACAGGAGCTAATTAAATTTGACTCAGTTCCATTCAAATTGTGCCGAATAATGTGGCAATTACTCTACTGCATGCCAGCAGTGCCACAGAGAAAGCCTGAGACATCATTGTGTTTATCTTTGCCATTGTATATGAGGATGTATATGTTCAATATTTATTTTAATTTCTAAAATTAGAGCCACAGTTTTTTGGGTAAGTTAGTGCTTGTGCCAGGTTTTGTTAGCCTTTCCTCAAACTGGTCCCCAGAACATTCAAGAAGCCATTGGTAAAATACAGTAGTTAAAGTTGCAATGGCTAATAGCAATGCTGTAATCCTGCAGCTTTATTTTTGGTTTATCCTGCTATTGCCACCTCTCAGCCTCCCCCATTCTCCCCTTCCATGGTCAGCTGAGCCAAGTTATAAAGAAAAGGCCTATTGAATAGAGCGGTGCTTTGTGGAGGATGACGTATTTTACAGGCCTAATATGAAATACATATCCTATAACTAGCACTTTGATCAAGAAAAAAATTTACTGTTAGTACAAACCTTAACAAGATTTAATTTTAGCGCAAGTAAGTAAAAAAACCTGCACTGTTGCAAGCAAACTTTAGTTAGGAAACTATCATACCAAGCAGTGCTGTTAACAAGGCATCGATACTCAGGACTCACACCCTCAGCTTGCCTGGTTCTCTCTCATTGCAGTAATATTTACACCACAGCAGACATTAAACATGGGTTATTAAGTAGAATTTTAGAAACAGAAGCAGCTCCAGCAAAGGAGGGTTGCCCTCTCTTGTTCCTAAACATGTCTGTCATGCAAAGCTCCAGGGAGGGGCCATTCTGGTGTATAACACACCAGTGTCTATCTTGCTGAATTAACTTTCATAAATCAGTATTTTCTTTGCTGCTTGTTCACTAAGAGTCAGGTCCTTCAAGGATAGGGCTGTCTGTAGAAGGGTGAATTTAATTAACGACTAGTTCCATTACTTACTTCTACAGCCCACCCAGGATGCTGTTCCCCAGAAATGCTGTGAATTAATACCATGACCACATATTCTGGCCACAGAACCACAAACATTAAATGAAGATTGGTGGAACATCACCGAAACCTGCACTGAGCGCAGCTGGCCTGCCAGCACATTACCAATGGTCCTTGTGAACTAAGGAGGGTTCCTTACATTACAGGTCTAAGATATGTAGAGATAAAATTAGAAGACTCTCTTGAGTCTTGAGTCTCCAGAATCTCCTGAACCTCAAGGTAAAATATTGGCAGTTGAATTTCAGAGCTGCATTAAAAGAAATAAATCTTTATTGCCAGGAAGGCTGAACAGAAGACACTTGAGACTTTCCTCACCTTACAAGCCCCACTCCTGAAGTGTCCAAACCATCAGTCATTTGGCACATGGGCAAATTCATGGAAGAAAAAGAACAGGGCAGGAAAGAAATGACCACATTGTAGAATTCTGTGAAACTGGTTCAAGACCCTGCACAATAAGCAATTGTTGGTGTGACAAAGAGGCAGGAGGTCTTAATAAGAGCACCCCACCGAAAGCTGTCGGTACTAAAGGTCCGTCCGTCACTGCATTTTCCAGCCTGATAACTGGAGTATGCTTGACACAGCTTTATAAAATTTACAGGATTTTAGGAAATAAAGTTTGTGGCTATTGTTGATTTTACTGATTTCCAATGCAAGAAGGCTTATGCTGTTGTACTGTCTCTGTGTGCTCTGTCTCTTGCTCTGCAAGGACTTTTGAAAACTGGCCAACTGGTTTGACCAGATTTGACACAGGATAAGAGTTTTCAACAATAATTATGTTCCTACCAATTTTGTAAAAACAGGCAGCCGGAGAGAGAGAGGAGAAAGAAAGACCTTGCAAGATCAGTTGAGGGAAAGGTTACAGTAAGAGATCACCCTCTATTAGCCACTAGAGAATCCTGTATAAGCCACACAAGACTGAAACCTGATGGCTGTATTAGTCACAAGGAAAGCCTTATTTTGAAGTCGCATCTTTTTAAAAACAGTCAGTCAACCAAGAAACACATATTGGGAGGGTAACTGGCTTCTTTAATTATGTAGTTCACAGCACAATTTCTTATTCTGATGTACTAGCTTCTGTACGACCAAGCAGTTTTATACAAAACCCAAAGGGTTTCGATAGAATAAAAGTGCAATCCCTGATCTGAATTGTAATCAAAACATTCAGTGTGTACTTTGAAAATAAAGTTCTCATTTAAAAATACTTTAGAGGACAAAGTAACTATAAAGTGAAACATTTAGGCTAAAGAAAATATTTTGCATTAACAGAGACTGATTTTTATTTTCTTTTTTAGAAAAATAGAAAAAACTGCATTTCACTTGAACAGAACCTTTTTCCCCCCTCATTTTTAATTTAGCTTTTGAATCCAATAATATGTTGTCCAGATGTACCAAGAAATAGCAAACTTATGACTGGAGTCTTTCCTACCATAAACCCTAAAGCAGGTGGAAAAAAGAAACCTAAATTCCCCAAATACAAGAAAAGAAGCGATCTATCAGAAACAATCACCAAGTTTCATGCTACTCTAAGAGGACTGAAAAAATAGTGCCTGGTGAACAGAAGGCATTAACTCCGTCTGCATAGGAGAAAGACCTGCCAATTGCCTGTTAAATCTGATCTAATTTGAAAACTGCCATCAGACCTTTGCCTTCAAGTGTTACTTATAGAATAACTTCAAGAACGTCATTAGCAACTGGTGGATTGTCACTGTTTCAGCAAAACTACTACTAAGGGATTCACTTTGACAGTATACTGATTCAATTAGACATATTTAAGATGAGTATCAGTACTCTCTGGGAAGATAAACAAAGTGTCCATTCCTTTTATTGGTAGAATGAGGTTTCTAATTTCACAGGAGTTGAAACCAGACTGGCTGATTTCCTAGGCATCATGACTGGAGCTGTTTCACAACTTGCTTCCTAAGCTTTCTGACTGCAAAGCTGCCAGCTTGTTTTGCACTTCTTATTTTTGGAGCAGAAGGGTGAGAGGCTCTTCACAGTGACTTTTTAATGTAGGAAACCCTTGAGAGGTAACTACTAAACTGAGCGAACCTCCACTAAATGTGCTTTAGAAACAAACTGTTAAAAAGATCACTCCTATATCATGCTTAGTGTTATTCTTACAGCAAAATTCAGTGGGGATGTACTCATATAAGGGATAAAACATTTGTTCCTGTATCTTTATTTAAATAGTAATGTAGTACTACTAGTGGCCATAAAGCAAGTTACTGCCTTCAAAAGATTCTGTTCCTGCATTTAGTACCTCCTTATACCATGATCCTTAATATTTTAATTAACATTTTAAACAAGAAGAATGTCTTGGGGATTAATCTAAAGTACACTGAAATAATTGGAAAACCACCTTCCCTCTGAAATTAAAGTGCCACACACACCCATTTGATGTATCTTTGCCTCCAAGCCAGCACTGAGGCCGTGGATTACCATCACTGCGATATCATCTGTAATGCTGAGCTGGAGAGTCTGCAGCCTTCCACCAGCGCTCAGAGGACAGGTCTCAAGTGTCACAGCATGGGAAGCAAAATCAGGTGATTCTGAAGTACAGCTATACTGAATCATAGGAAGTGAAAGAGAACTACACTTTCATTATAAACTTTCTCTATACTGAGGTTTAAACCTCTCATAGCAGAGTTACAGATTTAGCCTGCAAAGTTGTACTTTAATATGGTCATAACAACTGCAGTTTAAGTTACAGAAAAGCTGATTATGGCAACTTGGTTTAAAAATGAAAATAAAACCACAGAGCTGCTCACATGGATGTCTTATGGGGTGAGTTTATTGGTATGGCAAAACATCACGAGGCGTAGCAGGAAGGTCAGTAGTATCAACAGAATATTTGCCTTGAGGGACAATCTATCTCTGATATATTTATTGTACCTATAGCTCTAGGTGTATATTCATATACCAAACACCAGAGAGCTGGAGATCACAGCCTCGTAGTAAAGTGTGCCAGCAAGGTAAACTACGCCGTGTTTATAATTACATCTTTCCAAAGACTGGTATCCTAATGAGATTTTGGAAGTATCTGTCTACACACTTGGACCTACAACCAAAAACCAAGTCCTAGTATGCTGCTAATGTGTCTCATTTCCAGGTCACACAACAACCTAGCATGCCTTTGGAAGGCCTGGTTTGGAAGCATGGATGTGCACTGGATGATTTTGGCTGTGAACATTTCCACCAAGTCATTCTGCAGTGCTCGTGCTGACATTCCAAACCACTGAGCGTTTTTAAGCAGATGCCCATTTCTTAGTATCAGTAATAGTCAGAAAATATTTCTTGCTTCCTAGCTCCTAAGTTTCTTCCTGAAATTACTTCTGAGATGCAGACTAGGCAGTGTTCAGCTCTGCAGTAATAAAAGCTCAGTAATGTGTCTACTTCTGCTTTAATTGTTTGAGAAACAGGAGTTTTTTCTTACTGTTATTTTTCAGCATTTATTTTCTGACCCAAAAGGCTCTCCAGTACAGGCTAAAGTTAGAATTTTAAATTAATAAAATGCATGCAGGGTAATTTCTGGATTGTTTTACTCTCATTGATTTGATCTTTTTTCTTTGTTGTGAAAGTTTTGCACACGAAGGTCTAACTAGCCACATTTTCAGGAAAAAGAGAGGGATCAGTCCCTTAAACATAGCAAGCCCCTTGAAAACTATTTTAAAAATAGTATCTTTCAAGCATGTATGAAATAAACAAAAGGCATGTGATATGGAAAATAAGTTGAATTGAAATAAATGGAAATATGCCATGCTCTACTAATAAACTAAGTTGATTTGCTTAACATTCAGATTTCGCAGATGTTCATAATATGAGCAAGTTAACTCTACTAGAATTGCTCCGCAGATTTGGCCTCACCATGCAGTAGTACTCTTCTATTTGCCACAAAAGCTTAGCTCACATTCCACAAACTGAGGCAGAAGTTTTGTGCTGGTTGCCCTTGGTGTAGGTAGTTTCCTTCACACCCATCTCAGGTGATGGGAATGAGCATGGCTCTGCCAAGAGACTGGAACCACACTCATAGCTATCAGGGAGAAATGTGACCCTTCCTTTCTGTGGTATAGGGAAGTATAGAAAAAGTACAGGATGTGAGTGCGAGAGTAAAGTGTTCTCTTTAAACCTGCCTGATTGCTATCATAGTGAGATATAAAGCCTTTATTAGATGTCACTCAGTGAGAGCTACATAGCTTCTTCATTGTTCTCCTTAGCTTATTCCTAGGTAATAAAAGCTTATAGTCATAAAAAGTTGGTATTGTGCTGCATCACAAAGTTTCTTTTGTACTTTAATGCAGACTTATGCAGCCTGCCTATATAAAAAAAGAGGAAGTCTTTGTGTCATCTCCTCTTTAAAATAGGATACTGTGACTCAAAGCTCCTTCAAATCAGGGCAAAAATACTTAGTCACCCATTCTTCATGATGATGTTCATGTGGAAAAAATTTGTGATCAATCACAGCCATAGCCTTTGCTATGTTTTCTGCACCTTGTAAGCTGCCCACTAACCTCACCTCTCTCATGCTTCTCATGCTTCAAGCCGTGAGCTAGGCAACAGGACAAAAGCAATCAGAAAATATTTTTCTTCTTACTTCAAAATTAATTGAATTAGAGACAGAAAATAAGAACATTTCAGTTCAGAATGAGCTGAATTTTTTGATGATTAACTGTTAAGAAGAACTTTAATCATCAAAAGAACCAAAATTATCATCTTCCCATGGCAGTTATTTCTATCCATGATTTTGCTACTTAGGGGAAAAACAGTCTTAGAAAATACCCCTGCAAAGGAAGTCACTTAGACACAGGCTAGATTTAAAGTCAATAGGTGTATCTGGCTTGTCTTTGCTGGGTTTATGGACTATGGAGAAGATTTATGGTTTGTGTAGATAGTAAGTCTGAAAACCTACTCAGCCCTCCAGCAGATGCAGCCATCCAAGTGGCCTCATTACATCTCAATGAAAACTACCATTCCAGAGAACATACTTAAATTTATTGTGTAAATTTATTATATACCCCATAGCTTTATTGTTTACCAAAATCTGTATTTTATCCTATTCTGGAGGCTTCTTTCTGTTATGCAATCATTTCATTAGCCTGTCTAGACCACAATGTGAGGTCATCATCACACCATCTGTTAACCTTGCTTGGGTTAGTGTGTCTGCAACTCAGTTCAGCTCAAATGTTGTTAGAACATCCTCAAACATGAGGGTAAGCCAGGCCAAGTCATACTTCCCAAGCATAGTACAGGTAATGGATTTACTATTACAGGTTATACAGCTAGTATTTCGTCATAGGTTTATTATAGAAGTATTTATTAGAGGCCATTTCAAGCTCATATTGGAATATTTTGATCTGAATATCTGAATTCACATAAAAATTAGCATATTTGAATGGCATGGAATTATTTAATTTATAGTACTGGTACAAATGTGGAAAGAAAGCCTGTAATGTGAGGACAGATGTCAGAAGAAAAAGCTATATTTTGATATTCTGATTGACGTTGAGTAAGACCTTGCATGCACCAGCCTATGATCTCAGTCAGACGATGGGAAGGCATCACATAGTGGTGTGTTGTGAAGATACCGGTGTGGCCCCTCTGTCTGTGACTCCGGGGTTTCAATGGATACATTGAAATACAGATTCATCCAAGACAAAACTTGCAAACTTGTTTAGTTTGACAGTAACAGAAGCAAGACAATATTGATAGCAGACTTCTATTGTGACTTACCTTCCAATGAACCGCATTGCCATGCCAGTAGCAATTGTTTACATATATACAGAGTGAGGGCTTCTTTATCACTCCTTGGAGTCCAACAAGGTGATTAAGACCTTATTCTACAGAGGAATAAAAACAACATTTGAAGTAAAATATTATTTCTTAACTGTTCTGTCAATGTAGAATACTCTAATTCAAGAACAACAGAATAATTGATATCTGTGAATATTACTCTTACTAAAAGAACATCAGTAATGAAATGCTGGAAAATTTTTAAATCAAAAAGAAATAGCTTGGTTTTTTCTTCATTGTTCATTGTATTAAAAAAAAATCTAATTTTTAAAAATATATAAGTACTGCATGGAGAAATAATGAATAGCACTAGATACAGTATGTATTGATTTCTTAGGAAGTTAGGGGTTTTTAAGTGAATATTTTGCAATCATTGCTTCTAGTTGTATGATCTGCTTGTATTTATGAAAACGTAGGCTTTAATTACTTCCATATTTTTGCTATACAGCTGTATTTAGTTTGACATCCCTCATATAAACCATATTCTTGTAAATAATAAAAAAAGAAAATTACATAAGTTTTTACCTGAATGTTGCATAAACAGCCTCCAAGTTTATCTGCAGAAAGGAAAATGCATTTTGGAAAGAAAACTGAAATATTGCTAGATGTTTGTACAGATGTAATTTAGGTCCTCAGGTCTTTTTTAATCTGTATTTTCTTAAATATTACAATTTTGTTGACAGTTGTGGAACTCCGTCTTGTCAGGCAACTTCTGTTAAAGAAAAAAAGATTCTCAGAGAGTGTCAAATGTACTTAGTACAATTCACATGTGGCTTTTTAGAGGACAAGCTCAATTGAGCAACTGTTTCACACTTGTTGCAAAACACAGTACTCTCTTAGGAGTTGGAGGAGATAAAAATGACCACAGCAATATGGCCTTAATGATAATGGAGCTACCTGGCAATTCCTTGTCTTGGCAGGGATGAAGTGCTAGTGCCAGTACAGGCAACTTGGCACATCATCTGTGCCTGAAACACCTGTGTCAGGGCAGTACAAAAATGGTTTGCTTCAGTGCCCCAGGGACTGGAGAATAACAGTGGCTGAAGCTTGGGTCTCCTTAGTAAGAAAAGCCATGTTGCTCCACAAGGGTGTAAGTAGGCATATTATTTGGGCAGCTCAGTATCTTTGTTATTTACCCTGCCCTCCATCCTATCCAACTTGGAAATGATTACTGTGCCTCTTAAAACAGCTGGTATAAAGAGAAAGTTGCCATTTCAGCCAAAATGTTGCAGGACCAGATTATTCTCACAGAATCATAGAATGGTTTGGTTTGGAAGGGACCTTAAAGGTCATCTAGTTTCAATGACTGCTGTGGGCAGGGACACCTTCCACTAGACCAGGTTGCTCAAAGCCCCATCTGGCCTGGCCTTGAACACTTCCAGGGATGGGGCATCTGCAACTTCTCTGGGCAGCCTGTTCCACTGTCTCTCTCCTAATGAAGAATTTCTTCCATGTATCTAATCTAAATCCACCCTCTTTCACTTTAAAGCCATTACCCCTTGTCCTATCACTACAAGCCCTTGTAAAAAGTCCTTCTCCAGTCTTCTTGTAGGTCCCCTTGAGGTACTGGAAGGCAGCAGTAAGGTCTCCCTGGACCCCCTCTTCTTCAGGCTGAACAAACCCAACTCTCTCAGCCTGTCTTCATAGCAGAGGTGTTCTGGCCCTCTGGTCATCTTTGTGGCCCTCCGCTGGACTCGCTCCAACAGGTCCACACCCTTCTTATGTTAGGGCCCCCAGAGCTGAGTCCAGTACTCCAGGTGGGGTCTCACCACAGTGGAACAGAGCGGGACAATCACCTCCCTCAACCTGCTGGCCATGCTTCTTTCGATGCAGCCCAGGATACAGTTGGCTTTCTGAGCTGCAAATGCACGTTGATGGGTCATGTTGAGCTTCTCATCTACCAACACCTGCAAGCCCTTGTTCTCAGAGCTGCTCTCAATCCATTCTCTGTCCAGCCTGTATTTGTGCTTGAGATTGCCCTGACTCAGGTGCAGAAACTTGTACTTGACCTTGTTGAACTTCATGAGGCTCACAGAGGCTCACCTCTCAAGCCTGTTAAGGTCCCTCTGGATGGCATCGCTTCCTTCCAGCGTGTTGACTGCACCACACAGTTTGGTGTTGCTGGCAGACTTGCTGAAGGTGCACTCGATCCCACTGTCCATATTGCCAATGAAGATGCCAAACAGCGCTGGTTCCAATACTGACCCCTGAGGAACACCACTCATCACTGGTCTCCACTTGGACATCAAGCCATTGAGTGCAACTGAATGCAACCATCCAGCCAATTCCTTATTCCACCAAGTGATCCACCTGTCAAATCCATGTCTCTCCAATTTAGTGACAAGGATGTTGTGTGGGACAGTGTCAAATGCTTTGCACAAGTCTAGGTAGGTGATGTCAGTCACTCTTCCCTTATTCACCAATGCCGTAACCCTGTAATAGAAAGCCACCAAATTTGTTAGGCATGGTTTGCCCTTAGTGAAGCCATGCTGGCGGCCACCAATCACCTCCTTATTTTCCATGTGCCTTTCATGTGTTTTCTCAAGGGTGAGAATACACATTGACGTCTCCACCCTGTCCCTGAAACATTTTTTTCTTTATGCAAGTTTTGCATTTGAATTGTGTAGAGTTGTACATCACTAGCTATATCCTTATTTAAAAAGCAGAAAATTCCCAGATCATACTTAGTAATCTGTTCATTCCTTTTCTAACAAATCCTGTTAGTTCACTTCAAAACACCTTCATCTTCTTAAACTACAGTAATGCCACTCTGTTCTGAGGGCCAGTATGAACTGATACCATTTTTGGGAGGCTGTGATTTTCAGCTGGCAGGGAATGAATGAAATCAAGGGGGAGAAAACAGCTGATTTTGTGCCAATGCTTGGGATATCAGTTCTGCCAATTGACTGTCATCCACTACCAGCAGATGTGCTATAAAAGGAGACGAAATTCATTGTTAGCATGTTGCTTGGCGGCCAAAGCCAATTACAGAATGGAGAATCGAGCCTTTCTAATAAAAGAATTTGCATATGGAAATTACACATATTTCCCTATAGTGGTAAGTATTTTCAAACTGCTTAAAGGAAGGTTTGGGTAAACTCATTTTATGTTAGCATGTATTAGCATAGCTCCTTATTTCACACACAGTAAGAATTTTTTTACTGTTATATTTTAGTCTGGTACTTCATTTCTCACTGCTAATATTCCTTATTCTCTATAAGTGTTTTCCAAGATAGAATACATTTTGATACCTGACATTAAAAGCATATAGTGATTGCCAGCAAAAGGAAAAGACTGAAATGGGTTGTGAAATCTGGTGAAAATAGACTGAAGGGAGACAGTAACTATTTTCAAGTATATGGTAGTTTGCTAGTTTGAGGAAAGCAATACACTTCATTTCTTGCCCTTTTCTTAGTGGATGTTGGTAATATGATTAAAACAGCAAGGGAGACTGAGATTACATGCTGTGGAAAGCTTCCCAACAGATACAGATTGTGGAGCACAGAATAGGTTGTCTAGGGAAATTGTGACATCTTTACTGTTGGAGGGTTTTTAAGAACTTGTAATAGATGCCTCTCCAGAGTGTTTTAAGCAGAACTGATCCTATTTGGGACTGGGCATGTAATACATGACTTTTCTGGGTCTATCCATTCTTAATTTCTATGAACCCTTTCAGTAGTCCTGATAGTTTCCTACTAAATTCATACTGCAAACTGTTACCTGTAAACTTGGCATACAGTTGCAGCTACATTATAAGTAGTAATGGGCATTATATTGACATTTTAGTAGTACTACCATTCTAAAAGTACATTATACCAAAATTGCTAGGTGTTATTCACATATCTGCAGAACAAATCTTATGCTCTGCTTTATTTCTGTGCCATTTACCACCTTCCACGTCTTGGCCCCGTTTTCTTCGCTAAATAATGGCAGAATGTATGCATCTAGGTTTTTTTAGTAGCAAAGAAAATCTTGCCTCTGTCTTGAAGTCTTCTGATCCCTTGTTCAAAAGGCTTAGTAGTAAAAAGACTGGTTTCAATGTCCAGTCCTTTCATTGGTGTCAGTGTCATGTCCACCACACATTGCAGATCAGGTCCTGTCTTCCACTTCTTCACTGATGCAAGACAAAGAAGTTAGGAAAACTAAAAACTAGATTTGGAAATTTCTGCTGTAGCTTCGTAATTGGAAGGGACAGAGGAGATGGGGAGACTGCGACAGGGACTGGTTTAATGACGTTACACTGAAACTTCTACATCTAAAAGTAAGTCCTAATTCATACAGTAGTGCCTTAAAATATTTTACTTTAAGCCCTGAAACAAATGTTTCCAACCAATTTATATATTGCATGTATGCATATATGCATACCTTTACACAAACATGTATTTCATTTTAAGTTAACTGTATCAATGGCAATATTTAAAAGCATTAAATGCAAATTTATTAAGGGCAGCAGTTATTAGAGCATTTTTTCTTAAATTCATATAGATGCAGTATCTAGAAATACCCTTGCTTTCTATCAAATAAAGAAGATAAATATTTCTATACAAATTAAATTTGTTTCATATTTGCAAATATATGTATAGATGACTTTTTTGTATTCCTTCTTTCCCAAATTATGCTACTCGAAACATACTGATCGCTATGCATAGCGTGACAGAACCATTTGCGTCTTTATTACAATGTAACATGGGCTAAATCTTGACATCTTTGTACCCAAAAAATCTCAACGACATCCACAGGAGATTTGCCTAAGGGAAAAAAACCCCAACATCCAACACTCTCTCCCACCCCCCCACCCCCCAAAATAACCTCTTTAGATATTTGGTTTGTGTGATACGGGGAACAACCCAAACATGCAACCTCCCCCCACAACTGGGTACTTAATCTCTCTTCAAAGTCCTGCTCTGCTTTTTTTCTCAAATGTTAAATAAATATTTCCTTTCTGTAATATATACAACCAAGCTGGAGTGTATTGGAGAAAAATAGGTCTGCTTTGGCTGTTTTGTAGCATTCGTGTAATGCAAAACAGTCTGATTTAACCAGGCAGGTGAGCCAAAGCCAGTGCTGCTGTAGTACACACCTTTTTCTTCTAAACAAGTCTAAGATACCTAAACTCATTGCTAAAACTCACTAATCAAGTCTCATTATCTCACATTCCAATCACTGCCAAATCCTCTTCTCCATCTTCAACAAATACAGTTTTCCCTGCTCTGTACATACAGAAAGATGCTGCAAGGGTCATTCTCCCAATCTGTTGCTTCCATCATGGCCCCTCTCTGGTTCTGCATGATTTCAGACACATGCTATCTGTTCTCATGCCTAGGGCCTTAGACTGGCCTAAAATTATAGTCTTTCATTGAAGACTGTGATTGACTGGATTCTGGTCTCCATCACATAATTGATTAAATTTCAGGGAAGCACATTTCTACACTTTATGCTTCTCCACGTGCTGTGTGAGACCTTCCTGTAGGCATCCGCAAGAACATCATCATGTTTTCCGAAATGGCTTCTGTGAACTCACCTGTTAGGTGCAGTGCCTACAGAAACCGGATAGTAGCTCGGCTGTCAAGGCTGACTCATTTTCTCTTCCTTCCTTGTTTATTAACTGTCTTTATGTAGTTGTCTACTGGCTCATATCTTATACTCAGGGTATGCCTATATTGTCTCTCATGCAGAGCTATGAGTCCACATGAAAGGCGTAGTGAGAAGGCTACAGGTAGGTGTGCTGGGTCAGGGTTGTTGCTGCAGGAGCATATGCTGCCTGTCAGCAGGATCTACTGCCTTGAATTAACGATGCTGCTCCCTTCCAGCTGGGAGCTGGCTTGGGTCTCAAAGGTGCAGAGTGTGGAGGAGCTTGCTTGCTTCAGCCTGCAATGTCCTGTGAAGATCACAAAACCCGAGTCAGGGTTTATCTCTTTATTCTCTGTTTACTTGTCACGCTGGGCCTTTGAGGCGCTGTAATGGAACATACAAGAAATAAAAACAGTGGAATAATAAAAAAAGATAGTGCGTGATTTAATTTTTTGTGGGGAACTGATGTTCATGTAGATAAAGATGTAAAGCTCATGATCTGTTGTCAAGTAATAAAAGCTATTTATTCAATGTTTGCTCAATTTTTCAACTATTTGCTCAATAAATGAGAACTTCACTGCACACTGATAAAAGAATAAAATAATAAAAAATGAGAAGGAAAATATTTATTAGATAGACTCTGCCTGTAGGAAGGTTCTTGTGACATATTTTCAACCAGAACTGATTTCTAACAAAGGTTTCCATTTGTTTATAATTCTAAGACTGGCTGTGGAGGGGTAATAGAGGCGAGGACTAGACATGAACAGAAAAGGCCTTTATTTTCACAGTGAAAATTTTGGACAGTTTTCAGTTTTCACTTGAAACCTCCTATGTTCGTAAGAGATTTTTTTTTTAAATAATGAAAACTCAGTATTCCAAAGATAAGAGATACATTTTAGGGGGAAAAAAATACTTATGAGAGTAGTCTGCCACTGAAGAACAGCTTTGATAGCAAATATTTGACCAGCCTAACAAGGAACCTGCTTTTCAAGGGAAACTATTTCCATTTTCAACATATATTGCTACTTCTTTCCACTTTGTCAACTGGCATAGACAAGAACCACAGATTCCCACTCGTGCCTGGGAGGCCGGCTGTACCACTCCCCAAGGCGCTGAGCCCCTGGGGCTTTTCGAGTAGATTGAACATTGCAGCGTTTCATTGAAATGGCTGCTATTCAGTTTTTCATTTCTGAGAAAGAAGAATTGTGATTTTGCTCCCTAATCCAAGTATTGTAGCAGTAAAATAATATGTTCCACAAGAGACTCCAGAAAGAGGTATTTCACTAAACAGAGCACTGTAAGATTATTTCATCTAGGATAACATCATTCTTGGAAGGTTTGGGAGACCTATGCTTATCTCTTGAAGAATATTACTCATCTCTCTCCCCTGCTATCTTTGAAAAGTACCCCCTCCTATGGAAAAATATAATTTTACAACTGCTCACTGACCTAGCCAGACACATCACGGGTTCAGAGTGAATTGCAGGCTGAATGTAACAGTCTCTTCCAGCTGATTTATGCCATTTTGCATGGAAAGTACTGAGGCCTTTAGCCAACACTGTGAAGCCTGGATGTAATATGTAGACTTGTATGTGTTCATCTCATAAATTGGATACAAAGGGGAAGCAAATGAAAAATAAGGAAAATGGGTGGATATAGTAGACTAAAGCAAACAGATTAGTCACTTAGCATGATTTGATTACAGTTGGTAGCTGATTTTCTGCTTCCTGCTTCATTCATGTTGATTTTCAGGGTGTAAATGAGAGTAATATTTGGTCCAATTTAGGAAGGTTGGGTTTAGCTTGTTTTCGGGCTTCACGATGTGTGGAAACAAACAAGAGTGTGAATTACTGCAGCCACTTTTTATTTTGGAAAACAAAACCCAAACAATTCTTGGAAACTGGGGGGTGGAGGGGAAGTATTCCATGTATTCCATTAATCAGACTGCCATTAAAAGCTTCCTCTGTGGAAAGGCTAGGTTAGAGAACAAGGTGTAAATCTTACAACTGAGCTAATTCCATTCTAATTCTATTTTTGTTGCTAACTGACAAGGGAAAATGAACCCTGTTCAGAAATCTTATTTAAAAGTCTATTCACTTATTAAAGGACAAACAAGATTTCAAAGTAAGAGGTGAGTGGACTTAATTGATGGAAAGGCCTGGTGAATGCCTTGGAAAGGAAAGGTTTCCAGGAGCATCAGAATGATTGGAAGCTGGATTCCTTGACCAAAACATTGAAAATATTTCTCACAGTGATTTACACCCTTAGCAACCCGAGTCAAGTTATCCCACTTTTTGGGAGAAAGTAAAATGTATGTTACTAAACAAGCAGTGTTACATGATAGATGTGCTTATATTAAAAAAAATGGTTTTTAGGAGTTGTTGGAAAAGCAATCATTTGTGTTAAGTCATACATAATCTACAGTAAAGCCAAGGTAAAATCCACACAACCCAAACCACAGCAACTTGTTATAGCATGCTGCTTATGTCACAGTGGGTTTTAGGATCAATTATTTGTGTTAATAATTAAAAGGAATTTAAGATGTCTACAGTTTAACATAGATTTAGGCAGGCTTTTGTGGCCAACAGTGTAGGTATTCAAAGCACATTAACCAAAAGTATGCATGTCCAATTATATAAGAACCAGCTTTGCTTTGAATACAAGTTTCCAACTATAAAACACATGAGCAAAAATGTATCATTTTATAACCAATTTCTGACTATGTCAAAAAGTTTCATAATGAAAACAAAATGAGGAGGAAAAAAGCACAAACCACTGAAGAATGAGTCAGAACCTGATCTTGTGCTGGCAAATATCCAGACTGTTATAACTGAGTTTAGTATTACTGAGATTAGAAACTCTCCCACGTAGTGCAATAAATTGGCCCGGGAGATGAGAAATGTAATTCCAACTCATTCCATGATGGCCACATGATACTCTGTTGAGCTGTACGAGAAGCTTGCTAAGCATTACGCAATGCATAGCCATACAAAAATCTTTAGTACAGCTGATATTTGATGAGGGAGATTTAATTCAATTAAATATCTTTACATCTAAGTAGGAGGCAACAGGCACAATCTCTTTTCCAAACAACTCTGGGATGCTGAATAATGCTGATGGGATGCAAAGATACTGAGCATGAAAGAAAGATTTCTGCATTCTTTTTATAGAATGTGAAAAGTAACTAAGTTAGTAATTCCATTTTGTATTATCTTAAGTCAAAGGGTTAATTTCTTTTGAGACAAGCATTGGCACTGAAAAATACACTGTGCATGTCTAAGTTGGGTGGTAGGAGGAGTCAGGCTTGTTAACATGCAAATAGATTTATCTGAGCACTAAAATGGATATGCTAAGTAAATGGCTGTGCCAGGGAAAGTGATTCTACCAAGTAGACTAAGACGACAAAGGATCACCTGGTAAAGATGATGAGAGTCAGCTTTCAAAAACAATTAGAGATTATGGAAAGAAGTGTCAACCACCATTTTAGGTAAATGGTGGGGCATAAGTAATTTATATAAGACAGAAGAACAGCAATAATTGTAGATGTCAAAAAAGACCTTAATTAGGAAAAAAAGGCTGATGCAGGAAGGGGGAACTCAAACTAAAAAAGATGCTCAAGAGAGGCGACAAAATGGGAATGCAGAAATTTACAATATGTTTTCAGTTATTTTGCTGAGGTCTGCAGACTTGCTGTACCACCTACATTTTCTGGCATCTGCACAAATTTTGCTGCTATCATGTCCCTGAGGAGGGAAAAGAAGAGCCTGTAAAGAGACAGAAGTCTGGGAAATCTGTGCTTGCTGATACCCTGAGGAAGGGAGAGCATCTATATCCTGTGGCCATAGGTCAGCAACGCTCTGCGGTTCTCCTACAAAGAAGTAGCAGTCAGAGCTGTGGGAAGCATAAGACACTAGAGTCCTCTGAGACCACGGGGAGCACACAGAGTTCTGCCTCGCTGAGACCCAGGTGCAACAGCACAGGGTGCCTCTGCCAGCAGGTGCTTCACCATCGCGGAGACAGGTGCACCAGTAAAGAATGTCTTCCCATCACAGGAAAGCCATCTAGAAGTCTAGCATCATGCAGTCTAAAGCAAAGACATGTAAAGTAAAAGTCTTTGTTTCCACAGGTGTATTTTTCCCCTTTTAAGAAATATACAGCAGTGACCTATGAATGAAAATAGCATGGACATATAAGTAGCATAAGCAACAGGGTAAAGAAAGTAAATCTGGGGAGCTTCAGGGCTAGGCTTAAGTAGAAATAAAGGGACGGAAGCATGTCCAATGAAAAGAGATGAGGCAGTTATTCCAGTAGAAGTGGAAAACTGCCAAGCTGAGATTTGTCACAACAGGCATTGGAAGTCTTCAAATGAAAAGGCCTGGGAAGCATTGCAATTACTGTGCCTTGGTTCATCTCACATGCTGCACATTTTAGAAAGCTAAATGCCTATCACATGTTTCTTGAATAGCATCCCTCGTCACAGGGTTCCAGAACTATTTCTAACAAGGAAGCTCAGAAATAGGCTCACATGCTTACTAAATCATCAATTCTGCTTGATTTAAAAAACCAAAAGGCAAACCAAAACCCCTTCAAATAACTACATTCATAACATCAAATGGGTTTATTTTTAGTTCATAAAAATACTGCATAAGCTCTTCAAAATTCAAAAATAAAGTCCTTGGAAGTAAGCCTAATATAGATTTTGTGAAGGTCAATATCTCAAGAACTATGTTTTTTAGTATATTTGGGACATCTAATAGTATTAATGTTTTTCCTTCATGTTTTTTAGATCTAATTTCAAATAACATACCGACAACAATATTAAAAGTTTAACAGTTAACAGACTCAACCATTAATGTTAGTAGTTTAAGGGTACTTAGCCAAAACAATTCCACAGATTACGATCTATATGGTACCACAGATTATGATCTATATGGCAGATTTTAATACTCAATTAGAACATCCTATAAAGAGAGCTCCCTAAGAACTATTTCGTTATTAAAAATTGTCCAGAAAATAGAAGAGCAATTTTCTTTTCCTTTTTGATTTATTATATAGTACTTAATTATAATTTATAGTTAGACACTTAGACTAGGAAAGCTATTCTTTAGTCTTCCAAAATAGTCTTTCCTCTTTGTAAGATGTTTGTTGGTTGTATTTTTTTGTCACTAGAAGACTATTTGAATGCTTCTGTAAGGAATAAGAAGGATTAACACATTTTGGTCATTTGTACCCTGAAAAACTCTGATATAATGATTTAAATGTTTGCTTTCTTGAACAATTAATATATTAAGATATTATCTATTCTAGTGATGATTAACAGAAGACTTAAATAAAAAATATTTCTTGCCAACCTGTCATCAAGAAGAAACAGTTTAAAAGGTAAGTGTGATAGGGTAGCTGGACTGCCATATGAGGTCTATCTTTTTCCTAGGAGTTACACGCAAAAGGAGGACTGTCTTTGAGTACATTTTGAAGCAGGTCATAGACATTCTGCAGATTTCCATAATTTCAAACAATACCTTGCCAAATAAACAAACAAATCTCATAACTGAATTATTGTGCTGTATCATATGCTTACTGATCCTTAGGAAAAGTTAAGGACCTAGATATTTCAGTACTAGTCACCTACCATTATTAAATCTTTCTGGTATTCTTTGGTGTCTTTCTGGATTTGGCTATCCTAAATAATGTTGGTTTCCCTTATGTTTCTCTGCTGAATCATGAATACACAAAAAACCACTGGTCCTCACATACAGTTATCTGGAACATCAATATATATTTACACTGCTTATTATGTTATTAAAAGATTCATAAATGGAGAAAAAAATTCCTGTTCCTGACATGTATTTGGTCAATAGATTACTGTTTGTATACAATAACCTATGAGCTTATTTCTAGATATCCTTTAATTTTATAGGCAGATGGAAAAAAGAGCTGACGGGATCTGAAGTAGGAAGAATGCTAATCAGGCATTCATTTTGTTACAGATGTCAAACATGGAGGTGCTTTGAGGCTATTTCAAGCTTAAAGTTTGATTGATTTAAATTGATTTAAAAGTGCTGCTATACTTACAACTTGGAGCTGTTTGACTATTATCTGTGTCAAATAAAAATACCATTCTTCAGCTTTCCATTTACAGAAAGGTTTAATTATACTTGCAAGGTTCAGACTTTTTCGGAAGCAGAGAACACTTCCACCTATGATCCTGGATTCTTGGCTGTGCCGCAGCTGTTTACATGGCTCTGCTGTTACATACCCAGACACTAATACAGCTGAACGTGGAGGGATTGTCTGTGCCATCAGTGCTGGTGTAGGGCTAACTTTCTAAATGGGTCAGCCTTGCTTTTACTCCACACTTCACTGATTCTGAGATACGAAGCATATCCATTCTGCTCTAGGGATACTAAATTATCCTGTAACATCGTGCATAGCTGCTTTCAGAAGGCTTTGTGGACAGTGCTAAGAAATCTCTCAGGAACCCTTCTGGGTCAGCACTGTCATCCAGGAGCACGTCTGGACAAACCACCAAATTTCAGATCTCTCAGGTGCTTGGCTGAAATACTGGCTACTGATCTCAGCAGAAGCATTCCAAACCAGTGGGACAGATGCAGGATTGATTATTACCTGCAACATACAGGTACAGCTAGATAAAAAGCACAGGCATAAGGTCATGGCATACCCTTTTAAGCAGAGAACAATGTTGCTAGAGCAGTAGTCATCAGTCCCACGATACAGAATCACTTAAGAACTGCCCAGAACAGAGAACTATCTTTTTTTCCCTCAACTTCTATTACTCACTGTTTATTTTCTGAGGTAGTTGATACACGAGAATAAAACCTGATCATTTAAATACACTGATACCCTCTTTTCCCTAGGATATGCTAATTTTTGCAGAAATTGGAAGTAATTTTATACCATCTGGAAGAAGTGGAAAATAGCCCAAATTAAGATTTTACAGTTCATGAGGTATACATGGTACCAGTGCTTGTATGACTTGCTTCATGTCACACCCAAGCACTGCAATGAAATGTTAGTTTTAAATGTCAATAAAGTTCTGAAAGCAATCTAGGCTAATTCCTGAGAATAAGCTAAACCTTCTTTATTCTTGTGGTTTGCAGTTCTAGAAACAAAACCAGAAATGTTTTCTGTTCTAACTGGTTGAGCAAACTAGGGATTGATGTGGTTTTGTGGTTTCCTTAGTTGTACCAGGAACTAACCAAAATACCCACCGGTCTTGCCAAGTCATTCTCTTTATTAGTTTTCTTGAGTCATTACTACACATTACAATATGAAAAGGGAACATCTTAGACACTCTTAAGGGTTTTTTGTTGTTGTTGCTTGTTTCTACTTTCATTATATTTAACTTTTCTTTTACAGTGGACTTCAAGCTTGCACTGTATGGATAATTCAAATGTCATTATTGAGTCGTAATTCAACATGCATCATAGAATCGTAAGATGTTAAAGATTAATCTCAGTGCACAGTTTGACAAGATAAAATCATTAGTCTTTAAACACTTTTACCCTTATGCTATCTTGGTTTGAATTTAATTGTGGCTATGTCTCTTTGTGGCACCTTCCTCATGCAAGTAGGACATCTAGAATAGAAGAAAAGGAACTAAATAAAATTTTGCTCCTGAAAATAACTTCAGTAGAACATATATTTCCAGTTGCATGTATCAAAATTATCAAGTAAATTGTAGGTGAATTTGAAATTATTTTATGTTTAAAATACTCTTGCCTGATGAGAGGGTAGTCTGGGAAAACATCACTGAGGTCCTGCCTTGTTTTATTCTTCCACACGCATTTGCTGCTAGTGACAGGATAACAGGCTAACACAATCTGTTGATATGAACTAGTATGGCTTCTGGAGAGGTGAAAGAGAACTTTAGTGTTAAGCTGAAAGAAACAAAAGACTCATTGAAGGGGAGTCTGAAGTAAATGCAACTCAAATATAAGTCCTGACTTTGGAAGCAAAACTGAAGATTCTACAGAAAAGCACAAATCTATGAATCAGTCCAATACTAAAAGAAATTGAGAAAATAATTTTAGTTAGAAGGTAAAAAAGGAAGCAAAGACACCATATATATGAAGATCTCACAGATATACACAAACATGTGGGTAACATTTCTGGATAGGCTAAGGTTCTGTAGAATGGACCTTCTCCTCAAAAATAATGAGTGTGAGTTAGCTGTGTATATAAGCAGTTAGAAAAGTTAAATATATTCTGTAACACCTAAGATGTCCCATTCTTGCAAGATATATATACTGCCATGTCAGATTATGTTTTCAAGAATAAAACTGCCATTAATGCAGCAAAAAGAACACAAAGGAGCCAATGAAACTTCATGGAGTTCCTAACTGCTCTTGGCCCAAAGCTAATACAACTCTAAACTAGACAGAAAAGTATACCTTGTTGTATCAGTGGAGCACTGCTTACATATGTGAGTAGCTGCACATTAATATTACATTTGGAATCACTATATTGTCACTGCAGGGTAGCCATGATTTAGTAAGTTCTGACAATTCCCAAGTGGCCCATTTTTGCACTTGGATTTCAAGTCCATCATTTCAGAGTCAATTACAAGGAGTTAATGGAAGGGGCCGTACCAATGGCAAATAATTGATATGGGCTCTATGAGATTAAATGAAATTATTTGTATATAACATTGAATAAAATAGTCAAATACACTTCACACAGCTTTATTAGTATCACCTGCTCAGGAATTTTGTGGCATGAAAGACAAAAAACCTTAATGGCAAAATTTTACAAGCTCTGTGAGCGAAGAAAATGATCTCTGGCTTAACTTTAGGTGAAGCAAGTACAGAAAATGCTACAAGAATGCCAAAAGGCTGACTTCATAGACAGTGGGAAAGAAAACTTCCTAACAGAAAAGAGCTGGCTATTTCTAAGGTACAAGATCATACCAAGGCAGTTTGTCATACACATTTTTTAGAGTCTTTCCTATAATAGGAAGGAAAATAACTGGAACAAACCCAGAGTGGGTCTTAATTCTCTTGAAGGTAACTTTCTGGTGACAGATGCAGAATGTGCTATGGGGTCATGAAAAACATCAAGTGCAACAGGCTCCAGCTCATCAATCTACCTCAGTGACAAAAGAAAATACCCTTCATAAAAGAGTTCCTTCTGCACACAGTAGACATGAAAGCTGCAGAGAGAAGAGATGCTCAATAAGAGGTAAGTAATTTCCAAGATCCAGTTAGTGGAAAATATTTCATCTTGTCTTACTAAATTTTTACAGTCATGTTGAAATGCTGCCTTCTAAGTTTTGAAGCAAGGTTCAGTAGAGAGGGTAAGGGGCTCTGTCATTACAGACTCAGAGGAATAACTGCTGCTATTCTTCTACAGATCTGCTTCTTTGCAGGTGCTCAGCTGGAGCTTGGCAGAGCAGCTGTCTGAAGATTCCCTGACTCTGAGCAAGAAGCTGAGGACCTTAACCTGTACTTTGTCTTCCAACTTACATGATGCCCAGGCAGTGTAAATGAGAAACGTAAGGCAATGTGACCTGACCACAAAGGAATGAGAAACAAAGCAGAGTCAGCGGCAGAGGGAGTGGGAGGGGCTTGATGGGACAGGCTATAGGCAGGGGCACCTTACAATGAACAAACAAAGGAATAATATTGCAGGAACCAGCAGCAGAATGTAGCCATTAAAGAAGCGTCACTCCCCAAACTATACTGCAGGACCCAGCAGATGAGTGCTGGGGTCTACAGATACTCTGCAAACAGCTGTGAAACCTGATGGCAAAGCAGGTGGTCCAAGCTGGAAAAAATGGCCTTCTCTAGCTTTCTGTTGCTCTTTGAACTCAACTAGCAAAGGCTTAAGAAAGTAGATCTAAAGGTCTGGTATTGCTGATGACCCCTTGCAAGCATGTAAACCATAACCATACTTCCATAAGGTTAAAATCTGTTTTTACCCAGCAGATTTTCTTTTTGTAAATGCAGGAAGTTTGATGTAAATGCTATACTTCACGTGCATGTTAAAATGAAGTAAAACTGATTGTAAAATCAAGCACTTAAAAACTACAAACAGTCAGAATTAGAGTTGCCTATGCAGTATTAATGTCTTCTACTTTAATATTACCTTGATCATAATTTAATCTATAATTGCAGAATCATACACTTTTCCCTTAATTTAATTTACTTAGGGTGGATCAAGGCATGAAAAAAGATTGTAAACACAATCATCAACCATATATGGACTAAATCTGTGAATAAATGGTGCAAAAAGAGCCTGGATTAGACATAATGAAAACTTAGTTTAAGGTGACATTGCATCTTTCCTTATGGGTCAGAATCTAGTCTTAGATACATACAAAATTTCTTGCTATGACAAGTTACTTCGGGATAAGGAACTACCAGTCAAACCTCTTGCCATGCCATCCACGGGGATTTGTTAAGACTGAAAGAGCATCTCCTGCCAGTGTGAAAAACCTTGGTTTTGAAGTTGTTGTTTTACTCCTTCTACTTTCTAATATTACTATAACAGGTATTCCTTTCCAGATACCAGCAGTATGATCTAATTTTGGTTCAATTTAAATTTTGTAAAAGAAATAGTACCCTTCTGTCCCAGTACTATCTCCTACATCACCAACATCAGTGCTTGACCATTCTCATTGCCCACACAGTCCTGCCAAGTGATTTGCCTGGACCACTGTCTCCGTAGTCCTCTCTGCCACCAAAAGAGGTGGTAGAAGTGTAGTTTTGTTTACAAAACCCAGGACAGTTATTTTGTATTTGTTTGTATAAAATCTTTAGTAAATGAACAACAAATGAAATTTGTTTCATAAATGAACAGCATCTTTTATGAAGATAGTATAAGTTCATAACTTTCTCTGTCCAATAGCAAAATCTGACTGACTCAAATGGTAAACATTTTCCACTTACCTTTTTTACATACGTATATAACCTTTACTTAGCTTCTTCACAACTTAATCAGGTTAATACAGTTTTACTTGTAAAACTAAGCAACTACAATTTCAGGTTTTAACCCTTTCATGTGGCTTTCTCCAACCTGAAAGTCTACAAAAATCTTGCTTTTTTTAATGTTTGCCCTTTCATCCACTTAAACAATTTTTTGAAAACTTGTTTCAGCTCTACCTCTGTTTTCACCTCCTTTTAGTAATGGCGGAATTCTTGTAATTGCCTGTTTCCATCCCAGGTGCACGTCCATGTGCCAGCCTGGCTCAGACATGTGTGGTTAATTGGCCATGCAGGTGTACTCACTTGGAGTCACCCCACTGTTCCAAGTCAGCAAGCCTTGGAGAAAGGTCAAACAAATCAGTTCAAAGAGAAAACATTTTAGAAGCCGTTATTATAAAAGTATATCTGGGTTGTAAAGCTGAATTATTCAAGTGCTACTTTTGAGTGACTATGTAAAGATTTTTTGATCTGGCTCCCGTTCCTTCAAGTGATGAAGCATTGTAGCACTGTATCTCCTTGAACAAATTTAATTGCATTCCAGTTTTGAATGTTTCTGTCAGATGGTGGCAGATGTTTCTGACTGGCCACTATGAAACAAAATAACTGTAATAAAATTTCCATTCAACATGACCAGGAATTTGCAGAAGAAAAGTACTGTCAGCTCTAGAGAGTCAGGCCAGGTGAAAACTGGGTACTGTTCTTTCATTCTGATTTGTGTAGTCCTTTGCTCTGTGCTTCATACCTTAATTCTTAAAGATAAAAAAAAGTCTTTTGTTTCAAGCTAAATAAAACTGGGAAGTTATGTACATACAGATCCTTGTTTGTTGTTGCCTTCTCTGGTTATCTCTTCTTTGTAAAACAAGCAGAAAAGAAGCAGAAGCACTATCAAGTTGGGGGCTGGGGGTAGCATGACCAAATCAGAAAAATAATTTATTGCTTTCCTTTGCATGGGTCTAATGCCTGGTACACGTGGAGTGAAGCAAAGAATCCTCTTTGTCTTTCACACAGGGGTCAGACGTGCCAATACATGTTAAGACAGTTGTAGAGTACATGCTGTATAAGGGTAAACAGCAAATAAAAAAGTGGGTAGACTTGCTTGTTTAGTATGTGTGAGGACATCATAAACACCCCATTGCTCACATTGGACATGCTTTAACTCTGCTTATTTGCATTTGTTTTCAACTAGTTAATTCTGCGCAGACTTAGCTGAAGACACTAACTAGAGTTAATAAAATAAAAATAGTATTATTCAAATGCCCTCTCTATATACAAACACCTGAGAAGGTATTTAGCATATAATACATTGCTGTTTCCTAGAATTATTCCTGTAGCCCAACTTATTTGTGAAAGTTCAAAGACTAGTAAAATGCTAAAATAGTTACGGAATTATAGAATCATTCCTCCACTCCCTCTGCCCCTTTCTGAATCATAAACCTCTGGCTTTGGTTTGAACAAATGCGTGGAAATGATTGCCTGTAATGACAAAGTGTGAAAGGTTTTGAGTTTGCCCCACTCAGAATGAAACCAAATGTAAGCACTTCAGATGTGGTCCTGAGGTGGAATGGCAGGTCTTCAATCTGTTCTGCTCTGCGTGAGGCTTGTTTATGACTCCAGATGACACTAGAAGGGGTCATTGAGGCTTGCTCAGGAGAGTGGCCTGGAGCATGCACCAGTGTAGCCCTAGAATGGTTTGTATTTATGTATGAATATTTAAAGATTACAATGATGGGCTTAAATGAATTGTGAAATGTATGTGTTCTGCCTTATGCACTTGTATAGCATGTTTTATATAAATAAAAATCTTTTTTCAGTCTGGTCATTGTCTATTAGTATTTTCTGTCTTGATGAACTCTTATCTTAAATATTGCTAAGACTACACTCACTTTGGGCTCTAATTGCCACTGGAATATATTTTATACAGAAGATGCATGCTTCCGTAGGTTTTCCTCTTTAATACAAGGCCTATCCCTCATTTCATCTTGTTTTAAATACATACAACCTCATTTTTTAATGCAACATAATAAAAACAAGTAGTAGCCAATGTTATTCTAACGATTTAGAATTATTCTGAGGTAAGTCCTGATTCCAAACTAATTGAAATCAATAGGAATAAGTAGTTTCAGCTGGCTTTGTATCACGTCACAAAGCTTTAATTTCCACACAAACACAGAGATCTGATAGGACTGAGAGAATGAAAGAATGAGATAGCCATAGGCTCTGCATATATGCTGAGGTCTGTTGGTTGTTGTTCCATGTCATTGAGTGGTTTTCATTAAAGAAGGTAGGATAACCATGAGGGTTTTTTTTCCCCTCATACTAGAAGGAAAAAATACAGTGCTGGATTGTAAATGATCTACCTTAGACCTTTGTCTGCAACTATATCTCTAACTTTGATGGGTGTTCTATCACTGCATTGCAAAAATTGAAGAATGTGATATAGCAGAAGGTGAATGATGCCCAGCCACCTCACTGTAATTCCATTAGTATTCTACTCTCGTGTCCGCTGCAGGAGTTGAAATATTAACCCAACACTTGCGTCACCAAGGGGAAAGAAAAAAAAAGAAAGAGAGAAGTATTCTCATTAAATAAACAAGGAGGGAAAATATTCAGCCCATTATCTGGAAGCTGTATACTACAGGAACTGCAGTCAATGCAGTTTTCAATTTGTGTTTTATATATATAAATTTTATATATAAAATCTGTATGGATGAAGTATTTTGCTTTTCCTTGTTTGTTTCTTCTGAAATCTTTAACCAGTTCTTGTTTCTGTGTATGCTATACAGGGCTAGGTGATGAAATAAATTCTGACAGAATTTAAAATATGTTTTTGCATATGTTAAGTTCAACAGAGTTCCTTAAGCAGAGTTTCTCAAAATTAACAGAATATTCCAGTTCTAGCTGATATATATCTTCAGAGTGAAAAATAATTACTATCATTATGTGTCTAACTCAAACGTTAACACCTGATATTACAGAAAGCCATACAAATGCAAAAGTACCTTCAGTTTGGCAAGTAGGTTTCCCTCACCCTGAAGCTCTGCTATCCATTGAAGCACTCAGCTGGGATTGCTGTCTCTGGCAAAACCGTAATCTAGAGGGCTTGGCTAGAACACTGCAGGTGTCAGTCTAGGGTTTCCTCTCAGCTTCCTTATTCTGTGGTCCTGTGTGATAACCTGTAAATTTGGAACCACAGAATTGTTATCAAACTTTAGACATTTCCTTTTTTTGATGTTGTAATCTGCGAAAGATACTGTTGAGCCAATGTTCAGTAGTTCAGAGAAACAGCAAGTAATAATATGAAGAGCTACTGTCATCTGCTGTGATGGGGTAAACAGCACCTTTTAAAAGCTAAGCACATAAATGGAGACTTGGTATCGCAGAATGATTGCCACCTTATTTACATCCATGCATACTCTTTATGTTAGTGAATTCAAATGGAAAGGTAGAACAGACTGGGTGTGAAGAGTGACCTGTGCAAAGAAAATTAACACTCAATGTGAGCTTCATTGCAGAAAACAGATGTCTATTTAAACAAACAAACAATCCTCCCCCCGTCAGGTTTTATCAAACTACCTTCGTGTTTTTGGATAAGGCTATGAACTTCTGTCATAATATCAATATTATAAACAAAAAAATGTATAAGAATTTTTGACTGGTGGCATCTCGATTAGCAAAATAGAATAAATAAATAAAAAAAAAACCCCACAACCCAAAACCCAGCAAGACAAACATCAAATGGACTACAACAGTCCCAATGATGATTTTTAACATGTCATTGTTAGCAGCATGTAGGGGTACTGGAAGGGGAAGGAAGATTAAAGGATAGTAAGGCTTTCCCTCTTGTCTCTCCTCGCTCCTGCTCTGAGCACTGGCAGCAGCAATATGCCAGCTCTTGGTCATAATCAGGCTGTTGAAAATGCTCAGGGCATTTCAAATGCCCCTTCTCCAGTCACTTTGCAGTAGGGGAATGAAAAGGCCTAGAAAGCTGTTATACTGGAAGTGGTACAGACAAGAAGTAAAAGAATAATATAAGGGCTGAAAAATAGCAGCAGAAGCTTTAATGAAGTTCACTCTATTTAGCTCTTAAAAGATGAGGTGCTTGTTGACAATCTATTAAAAAATATGGAAGATACATACATTTTAGGACAAGGATCTTCAGCCTACTGCTCAAATAATAAAATAGGAAATTGCAGCTAGACCAGATAAATTTTCAATGGCTACTGTGATTAATGAACTGGTAATCAAAGGCTCCAGCTATCAGTGTTTCTGGTGATCCTCCATTACTAGAAATTATTGAATCAAGGATGGGTATTTTAGGAAAGGTAAACTCTGATGCCAGACAGCTATTGAAACTGAAGCAGGAATTAAACCATTTTAGTCCTCTGTTTACTGACATTTAGACTAGATGAATATATTTGTCCCTATAGCCTTAATGATGCCCAACATTTCAGGCAGAAGAAGCCACAGAGCTTCCTACAGAGGCATTTGAGGATTACAGGACCATGGCTTCTCACCATGGGATGAGACATATTTGAAATTTGATGAAAGGTCATTCATTCTCTTACATGCATACAGTGGGTACAAACCCAGTAACAGGACAGGACATGCAAGCAATCTTGCTGAGTGACCCAGAATATTTACAAATTCCCCTAAGATAACAAGCATTCCCTTTTGACTGGGATGAGGGACAAGTTTTAATTATGTAATTGATGCATATCATACTATGGGGGGCTGTGGCTTCCTCAGGAAACTGGGGTAGAGGAGGAAATAAGCAATATGCTCTGTCATCACCTGCCTGTCTTTGAGATGGCCAAGAAGGGCAAAAGGTGCAAGCTGCATTGATTTCACTGGTGGTGTATGAACTGGGAACTCCTGCCTGTATTCATGAAGGTAGGAGTTCAGGAATCTCTTCTTAATTCCATTGCCGATATATTGCAGAAGAGAGGTAATTAGATGTGCTTTGAAGAGACAATCTGAGGTTAGTCTTATAAATAGCTAATATCTGAAATAATTTCTGATATATTATTGTATATCAGAAGTATTTATGATCAGTCTGTTTGTAAGTGATATAGAATGATACTTTTTTCTTGCTTTTCAGAAAAGTTGCTGCTGGGTAATGGCTGATGCACTTTTTGGAAGCCAAAGAGCAATAGAACCTCTATCCTGCTAAGGAGTTGTGCTGAGATTTTATAGGTGAAGCATACCTGGGCCAGAAAGATGCTGAAGCAGTCTTGTTTACCTCCACCACACACATTTTGCAGTGAATATTTTCTGTTGGGATACTCAAAGCACTCAAAAAGAAATAAGCATTTAACAAAATTATTAAAAGCAAACTCTATTGTCAATATCCAGTTTAGAATTTCCTTGTGATTCATTGTCCTTATTCATCTTACCCACTTGAATCACTTACTAGCTTTTCTGACTCAATCCTATTTTTTTCCCCAGTCTTTCTGTTTCCAGCTTAATTCCCAAATTTCTGGGGCATTTTCTTGTAGTAGTCTCCAGGGAGACAAAATTAAACTTGAACACAGGAGCATAAAATCCAAACAGTTCTGTTGTCCACCATATGTAAGGTAAGACATAAGTAGTGGCTACAGATACAAAAGCTTTTAAGCTTTTAGAAGAAAGGTGGAGCTCTTTATTAGTGACCAATGCATTTTAGGACAGGAATAGAAGATTAGGTAATGTAGAGGTATGAGATATTTTTGTCATATGTTGTGTTTGTCTTGTGTGTTACTCAGAGGAGATAATAATAATAGATATAGCGGGAAGACACATTTTTCTGACATGAGGTTAGACCCCGTGAGGCCAGATAGTCCCAAATGGAAAAGAAAGGTATTGTCTTGAATGTCCTCTTGACACTAAATAGTTCTAATGGATTTTTATGTGTGAGCTCTGAAACCATATGCTTTTATAGTATCCAATTTGTTACTAATATAAATGTACTGTACTTAAATAATATGTAACTAATGTAAAGAAGCATGCTATTCTTAGAAAAAAAAGGTACACCTGGAGTTAGTCTTAAATAAAAGGAAGAGAATTGGGAGGTATATATTTCAATTCAGCTGTGTTTGAGAAGGGTTTGAAAAACTCCTTGTTCCTGGAACCAATGAGATACAAACCTGTTTGCATAGTCGATCTCTGGCCAGAAAGGATTCCGGTCAAGTGAAATATTAACTAAAAGGAATGCAGTTTTCTTAGGGCAATGAGCTCTTGGCTTCAAACAAACCTTTAATGCAGAGCTAAAGTGACTATTTAAAAAACATGTATGCATCCAGAGGACTGGATAGCCGTCAGACCAGAACAGGATTATCCTATCTTTTAGCTATAGTTTACCTGTTTGTAACTGGCCTGGTTCTGTAGTGCTGAAAAGTAATTTCTAGCTGTATAGTGGCCAAATGCCCATTACTTTGGTTGTGTCATTTTAGCAGGAAGATGTTTCTGTTGTGCAAACTGCCATAGCAGCTGGGAGCTCTATTAGTAATCCTAATGTTTCAGGATAGAGAGAGCTCAAAGGAGTGTTTCCTTCAGTTTCTCTTTTCCTGGGGAGCAGTATCTCTGCCGGGAGTGATGATCTTCCTAAGGAGGGTCAAATTTACACTGGATCCACAATATGAGACATGAAAAATGCAGCAGGAAAAGCTCTGAGCCTGCTGAGGGTGATAGGTATATGGTCCCAAGCCCCATTCCTTTGCAGCATGATGTGCTAGATCTGCTAGTGAGTGCCAAGTTCAAGCTGCACCCATTGAACTCATCAGGTAGTTGCTGCTCCAGAAAATGGTTTTTAGGCCCCTGGAGGGATTTGTGCTGAAATGCCAAAATACCAGCAGAACAACTCCTCATTCCTCCTGCCAACTGAGAAAGGACTAACCCTCTAAAGTGCAATCCAGACCATAACGTTCATGATAAACTGGGTGTTTCCCTCTTTTTTTTTTTTTTTTCTTTTTATTGTTCACCAAGATCCATGTGCAAAGTGTAACTTTCTGTCCGTGGGCTCTGATGGACTTTGATATGCCTTGCAGGTGTTCCTATGTACAGCTGGGGGAGGCCCAAATGCTCTGGAACTCACAACTGTGCAATTAGGAAAAAAATATCCCAAACTTTGTTTCTCTGCAGTGAGTTTCTTCCTGTAAGTACCCTTCACTTTCCAGTGGCTTGGTGGCACTCTGGAGATACTAATAGTAGGACTAGTTTGCTGCTTTTTGCAGTGGGTTTCAAGCCAGTCATAGGTTCCTGTAGATTCCTTAGGACTAGCGCACCTTCTTGACTAGGAGAGGGGAGATGGGAGAAGGTAAGCATTACATCCCAAATCCTACCCACACATGAAACTGAAGCGGGAGTTTACTCATGAAAGGTATATGACCTTACAAGAAAAATAAAAGGCTTGTTAATAGCAATGTTAAAATTATCATTGCTAGGAATTCAGGTTAATCCACTCAGAAGAATGGGGCGGCTCCCTCTGCTGAGCTTTTATTTTCTATTTTTCACAAGGTCATTCCAACATTCATTTCACTTTGGATGACTTTACAGTCTTCGTAGAAAGAGTAAGAAAATATTTCCTCTAGAGTTTCTTCTCCCATTAAATGTGTGACTATAGCCTCAGAGAAGGACTGTTATGGACAGTGTCCAGGAAGTGTCTCAGCTGCCATTAAACACAGATCACTAAACATGTTGCAAAAAGAGTCACTGTGGCTGTCACATATAGTTAAGCCATGCTTCTGCTGTTACCACTATGCAAAAGGCAAGATGTTAAGTTTTAGTATCGTTACAGTTTTGCCCACAAAAAGACAGAGAAAATTAATCAAAGCAGCCATTTTGCATTTCCTACCTCCTTCTTTTATCTCATACCTGTTAACATTGACGCATGGAGGGATTTCACTCCTCAGCAAATAACTTAGTCAGTGGCTTATAGATGGAGTTGTTGAAAACTCTGTCTATGTGTATTTGTGGGGCCATAGTATGTGTTGCTTTCATTGATCAGGAAACAAAGACTCTAAGGGGCTAATTCTTTGAAGCACCAAGCATTTCTGGCAAGGCCCTTTGAGTAGAAAATGGGGACCTGATCATCCTGCAGAATCAAACTGAGTGAATGTTCCCTTAAAAAAGAAAAAAAGAGAGGAAGTACAGCCTTAAAGGGGATTAGTAAATGCCTTCCCAACAGGAGGGACTACCGGATTCTTCTGACAGCATGTAGAATTTTCATGAGATCATCTTTCACTTGGAGGTATATGGAAAATGTAGGGGAAGAAACTGCACCCTCTGTAGTCAGTGATAAAATTGCCACTAAAGCCATGGACAGAATGGATCCCAATGACATGGAAACCACTGCTAATATTTTTAGTCTATATTTCAATAGATTCAAAAGTCTTAAGCAGGTCACATCTTTCCCTTCATCCCTATCCCAGGAATCTTTGTTGTACTGTCAGCTACTGTATGGTTGTACAATGCATATTGCAACTGGGATGCAGTCTAGTTCAAGCCTTCTTCCAATGTGCTTCTGGTAATATAAAAGCAAAGCATTTAGTCACCTGTGATCCAAGTACACCTGGTGGTTAAAGTTATTGCAGGAAAACTAGTGAGCAAAGCATAAACTGAGGAATGGCCTATATGTTTGAATGGACAATCTCCTTCCTTTAAAAAAAAAAAAGATATAAATGCTCACAGATTCCATGTTCCATTTAGATAGTTCTGCCAAAACAAAATTAAAAACCTGCCCCAAAACAAACAAACAAAACCCCCCAAACCCCACAATTAAGGTCATAAAGGGATAGATAAATTAACTAATTGGATTTCAACTTGCTTAGATCTATGTGATAACCCAGACCTTGTAACTGGGAGTAGTAAAATAAAAAATAAGAAAAGCTAAATTTGAAAGAGAATCTGTCACCCCCAAATTTATGGAAACGGCATCCTGTTGTTTTGTCTTCATTATGATAGAAGATAAACAGATCACTTTATTCATGATCCAAATAGAAACACATTCTGGCATATTTCTATGCCAATAGTTGCTCTTGCTATGAACATGCTTACATTTTATTGCATTGGGCTATTTGCCACTTTATGTAAGCTACACCAGCTGCTCTTGCTCTTGCACAACAGATTACTGCATGCAGCACTCTGGTTTTCCCTGAAGCAGATAATACTTTGTAAAATCTGGATAAATAAGTCTCTAGGAAGTGATTGTAAGTTATATTAAAACTCTGATAACTGGGAACAGAAACAGCCTTGAAGAACTGTACTAAAAAGCTGCTACTCCAAGGGAAGATTGTGGTTGTGGGTAGCTGGGGTTTTTTACTGTGCCTAATATATGTTCTTGCATTCTTTTACCTACTATTTTTTCTAGTACTTGCTGGTTTCTTTAAAATTTGATCTATAGCACACCATGATGAGAAATATTAATAATAACAAGCAAATTTCTATTTTGATTTTTATGGCAATGAAATGCACTGAAATATGTTTAAATCTACTTGAAAATAAAGCCCCTGAATCCTCTTTGTTGCATTTCTGTGACAGGTTTCATGCTCTGTTTTCTTGGCAACTTTCTGCATGGGAAAGCAACGTTATGCAAACAAAAATTCAAGTGGCAGCCACAGTGGGAAAATACAACACAATTTTTTTGACATATTGGGTGATATAGGTCAGACCATGCTATCACAGCACTAGAACAAGTTCTTTTTCCCAGGTGTAAACTCTGCCTCATCTACATTTTAAAACCAGTTTTCCTACGATGTGATGCTGCAGAGCTGTGAAATCATATTAACTCCAAATTTAGGAATGCCATGCTTAACCGGTAGTTAACTTTGCTGGGTTTGACTAGGTGTTGGTGATTAAAGTGCCCATGAGTATAAGGTTGTGTAGGCACTGCTGCTGCAGGAAAAAGTCAAAGTATAATTGGTCTGAGGGTGTGGAGAGAAGCAGCAGGGGATGCTGGTAGGGATAGTAAAAGCTCAACAGGGTTACAGAAACCTGCCAAATCTGCATCCTCGCTGCAGGGAACTCCTGCTGCTGCCAGGGAGTAAGGAAAACAGATGGCTGTTCCTTTTGAAGCCACTAACATTAATTTCTGTGCCTGTTGTGTTTTTTTCTCCTTCCTCTCAAGTTTCCAACTCCTGCAGTAGCTCCTGGAGCAACCAGGCATTGGCAGACATGTTGGAAGACAGCCATGCAGGCGGGTGAGTTTCAGCTGAAGATGATGGTTGCTTTGTTTTGTTTTTCCTTTTCCCCAAGCTGCCTCCACAATTTGGTAAAGAGATGTCAGGATTAGAAATAGTGGGATTGGAGAATATGCCAGAATCTGTTAGAGGGAAAGAGGCAGAGCTTTACTAAATGGGGAGATGGAGCAGTGCCAGCAGGAGTGTGGGCGTCAGGGTTTGGATGCAATTAGCAGAGCCGGCCAAACATACCCTAACACGGACACTTCACAGTTACATGCTGAATAGTCCTCTACATTTGTGCTTATTTTCACTGGAGTATAGCTGGTACCTGTAGATGGGGCCTTGTTTTTCCTTCAAAACCAGCAATGATGTGGATCTTGGTAAGTCTGTAGCACGCATCAGCTAGAAGTGGTTTTGCAGAATGTTCTAAATCAAATCTCCATATCTAAAACAGAAGAGCGTGAGATGGAAAAGAAATCAATGGGTGGAAAAGAAATTAATATTTAAGTTTATGTTTCCACTGTATTTCAGCTACTCTGAAGGATTGTAAGACTTCTTTTTTCCCTTAGCTTTCTGGAACTTCCAATGCATTTGTATGGTGTTGTGAAGAATAACAAAGCACTGGTTTGAAGGAATGTGTAGGATGTTTAATTTTAATTTCAGGATATCACTAAGTGACCTCAAAGAAAGATGTAGGCTTGGGCTGAGTTAGCAGTTCAACGAAATGTGTGCATAGGTTGACATGCAGAGTAATGATGGCATATGACTGACTTCTTACCTATCTGAGGGGGAAAAAATCTGCCCTTGTGCAGGTTTCTGACTGTTGATCTCAACCAATGAGTGATTCATACTTTTAACAGATGTTTCTGATTTAGGCCAGTGAAAGCTTATGGGAGCTTTTTCTAGTTTCTGAGGAAAGAATGCCAACCCAATCAAACAAGCAAATTTGGAGCTTGGCATCTGAATTGACTAGCAAAGCTGGATAATTTCCTCTTGCAAAAGCTGTGTGCCATCATTATTCTATGACACCCTAAAAATTTGATAATTAGTGCTGATTTGTTATTTTTGCCATCTCCTGCATTTAATCATTTAGCTACTATTGCCATCTACCAAGAAAGACACTAAAGCCACTTATTCAAAAGGCCTGTCTGGCTTGTCCAAAATAGCACACAATTCCCAAACCAGCAAAATATGATGCATACAGCTGCCCCAGCTACGTGAGTAATTGTAGCAAATATTTCTAGATGCACAGCCTCAAAACAAACTCAAGATGGCTCTGTGTTAGCTGATATTTGCCTTTTAAAAATTATTGCTATTGTCATTAAAATCATAAAAGCAACGTAATGGTACAGGCCAAACACAGCTGAAAGGACCTCAGTCAGTAACATAATGTAACAACAAAATCAAAATCATGGGCTTATCAGAAACTACACCTTGATTTTTGTCAGCTACATAGTTACTGCAAATTTTAATCAAATTTCATCTGCATGATGCTTAAGTCCAGTATTTCTTGGATTTTTAGTTTGGCGAGGTGTGTCTAATTTTTTTCACACCTCCTTGGTAAAATAGCCTAAAAATCAGTGACATTTCTGGAAGATGAAAAGTTTCATAATATCAAAAAATATATGTATTGAATCAGCTTTCCCATTAGAATCTTCAAAAGTGATTTGACAGCAGATTTTGGCACTTATCCCACTGGATTAGTGCAAGTCCCAAGGGACTGTGGTGCCTGTCTCCCCATCATGCTGTGCGACAGTTGGCAGTTCATGGGATGGGAGAGCAGTTTGCTTCATTTGTTTCCTCCGCACTGCTGCTGCATCTTGCCCTGAATCTGCCACTTAAAGCATTCAGAAACCACTTCCAAAAAAATCAGGTGCAAAATTTGAAAATATTTTACAAATTTCACTGATGTCAGGCACTACATCCATCACAATGCTTTGTGTGTGTGAATATTTGGAAGCCAAGCTGAAACTAAGTGTAAGGTCATTAAGGCAAATCAACAAATGAAGGGAGGGAGATAACGAAGGCATTTTGGAGAGCAGTTATTGCTATAGTCAAGGATGTTCAACAGCAGCATCTAAATCTTTGACAGAGTTGTATGTCTAATTTATATTCTTTCACATTTATCTGTGATTGCATGGTTATTATCATTCTTTTATTATTAACATTCTCAGGTTTATGAGCCTCACGCATAAAATAGCCATAGTGCATTAAATCACAAAAAGAAAAAAATCACATTAATAAGTCCTATCGAAATGGGACTTATGACTCAGTGCTAGAGGTACTTTAGAGCTATAGATCAATATTTTTTATTAGTGCTGTAGAACATGATCTATCAAACTACCAGTCAGTATATACCAATAGATGCTTAAAATGTGTAGACATTGATATTGTCTACACTGACTTTGAACTGAAATTATCATTCTGTAAAATGCACAACATTTCTCAAGAAAGGCTGTAATATAGGTACAGATCCTTAATTTATGGTTTCTGCTTAGGGATGGTCTGTTATTAAAGCACTACATTATTTCTTTGCTTGTAGCCCTGAGTAACCTTGTCTCCCTTGCAGTCTTTGAACCTGCAAGTCGCTGAAGGATCTGGTGCAGAGTGCAGAACACGAATGAACATTTGAAGATGAGTGGCAAGGGTTTTCTTGGCTCATCTGTATTAACATCATTGCCTTTTGGAATTAGAAATAGGACAGGTGTTGCTTTGTTACTCTTCATTATCAACTGTCTTGGAATTTTATTTTTTACGTACTGTAGATACAGGCTTTATATTCCCCTGCAGTAGAGAGAACTGACATTTTCTCCAAGCCCTTAACTTACGGTGTAGGATAGTGGTACATGGGATAAGAGATGCTGGACCTCCTGAAGCGCATCTAGCTCCTTGTCATGATGCTGCTGTCTCATGTCTTTGAGCTTGTGGTTTTGGAGATGTACTTTTGAGTTCAGTTCCCATTTTGTGCAATCCTGTTGGTATGTACAAATACGCTGTCTCATTTTTTTGGTGGGGTGAGATGGGCAACCTTGTTCATTACTATCATGATGTAGCAATTGGTACTGTTTCTGCACAAGAACATTGTCGTTTGTCTGTGGGACTACTCCTTTAACTGTCTTGTGTGTCTAAGTGTAATTTGTATATGAAATAATGCTTCATAGAGGGTGACAAATTCTGGTGAGCTCTGCTGTGTAATGCCCTGTCCAGGCAAAGCGTTATTAGCTGGGTGAACAGGTAGCCATGAGAAATTTGGAAACTCTGAAACGGGATGAAAAGCCTTAGTTTTTTTCTTTCCTGTAGTTGTCCACTAGTGCCTACAGAGTGCAGAAAGACCAAGTCATGTATGTTTTACCCAGCAGTTGAGGAAAATGGGAAACCTCATGGCGGTGTGTTCAAGGGTTTCAAGAGAATTAATTTTACCAGCCTGAAAATGTGGAGTGAATTAATTGACTCCAGCCTAAAGAGGGGGCTGAGGGAGCTGTATGCTTTTTCAATGGTTTGACTGCGGGATGGGAAAATTTTCTCACAGCTGGGGGATTTAGTAATCTCCTGGCTGCAGGCTCTGAACTGAAAATACACACTCTATCAAAGCTAGGTTCCTCAGGCCCTAATGTGGGATTATGGCGATAACTGCATGGTTTAGTAAAATGTCATAGCTGGGATTTGAGCAGGAGCTGTTCAGAGCATGCCAGCATAAGCACTGGCCTGGACAACGGGACACGCAGCTCTCAGCGCTGCTTAGGGCAGAAGGCAGCAGGCCAGCAAACAGGCACTTCTAACAGCTGCTGAGGTTTTAAAACTTGGAGATGTTTAAAACCAGATTTTTACAAAAGCTGACATGCTAAAGTCTTGTGGGTTTATTTACAGGCTGCACTGCATATAGTAGAAAGGCATTTTGTGTAGACACTGAGGTCTGCTTCAGTTCCTGGGGGAGGGAAAGAGAAAACAAATACTTACTTGAGGCAATGTTCAAATTCAGTGTGTGTGAAGGAGGAAAACCTGTTTGAAAATACTTTTAGAGGCGGTGAGTGAAATCCTGCAACAATCACTTCAGGGGAAGAGAAACCCTAAAGTATCCAGTAAATCTTCAGGTTTCTTTCCCTTCATTTTCCATTCCCAACACATCTCATGTGGTTTCCCCCTGTTGATCATGTTGTGGTGTATAACCGCTCAGAAAGCCCCAAAAGCTTTTCTTTGTTTCGGTCACAAAGAAAACCTTCAGACTATGACGGTTTCAGGGACAAACATGTTCACACAATGCAACAGGACTTCTTTCATCACCTGAACCTCCCTCCTGCATTACAGCCTTCTCCTCATGTTGACTCAGTTACCCGGCAGTCTCTTCTCATGCGGTCAAACTGGAACATTTTCAGAAGAATATGCTAAAATCCAAGAATGTACCAAAAGTTGCCCAGTGACCCTGAACTCATTCCAAATGTTGCTTGGAAATGTTTCTTCTTCACTGTTGGGAATGTCTTGTGGCTATAATGGGAAGCTGATAGCATCCTGCAAACATATTCCTCTTAAGTTTTAGCATATGTTTATTATTAAAAACAACCTATTGAGATTAAGAGTCACACCAACAAACCTCCTTTCCATGTCACCCTGAAAGACTTGTTTGTGTACCATAATCAAACCATTAGGGATTAGCTCTTTCTGAGGAAAACATGGAAAAAGGACTAAAGACATTGTGTGTGTACAGGACTCCATAAGAATTTCACCTGGATACCTACTGGTTGCTACTCAGGTTGAATTTCAACAAGTGACAGAAAGATGAAGGGTTCTTGTACCCTTTGATCAACTCCCCTTTAGTAATTCTACCTAACAACAGGTGTTTAAAGAATGGGTAGAAAATAGCCATTATTAGAATGCAAGACACTATGACTTTTTTTTTTTTTTGTTAATAGTATTTGTTAAATAACCCCCTTCTGGTTACTTCTGTACTACTGCACCTTGTCTTTAGAGATGATCTGGGACAGTGATGGTGAAGATTGTTTTCTGTGACTCCCCTATAATTATCAAGAACATTAATATATAATCAATAATCCCATGTAATTCTGTTCATTTTGGTAAAGAATGTATTTTTCATGTTCATAACCTCTTTTTTTGAGTTTGTGCAGTCCTTACATGATGTGAATGGTCGGGTTTTTTCTGTCCTAGCTTCTTGACAGATTGCTGATGTCTGTATGTGAGTATAACCGTGTATTGTTTCTTTACTGAGATTGTTAGAAAAAAACATTCTTGGGCAGTGATCAAGCTTGCAGTGAAAGGACTATTTTGATTACAACTTTTAGCATCTGGCTCAACTCCTTACACCTTTTGGGATAGTTCAGCCTCTCTGCCTACATGTACAATTGGTAGCACAGCTGTTGCTGACTACTGCAGTGGACACATAAAGTTGTCACAAGGATCATATACTCAGATTTTTTTTGTTTAAGAAAAAACACATGAATTCCTGAATGTACCTTACATTGAATTAATTTTTCTTGTTATCTAATATTTAAGTATTATTTAAATTGATACTGCAAAGGAGCTTAGTGACTGCATGTGGCTGCTGTGGTCATTCAGAATAAGGGCAATCTTTCACTTTGTTATAGCTTTGAAATTCTACACAATGATATGAATAAATCTTTAAGGTATAGATTTACAATTGCCTTAATAAATTTTGAAACCTTAGTGACAAGGAAATGTCATGTGGTTCGTTCGATATTTGTTTTTCAATCAGCCAACTAACCAGGTGTCCAGATATCTGTATTTTCAGTGTGACACAACCAGGACCACAGTTTCAGCTGCTCATTCTTGTACTTCATGCTGGGATGTGTACACAGGGATAGCCAGAAATGCTGTGAAGAAATTAAATAAGCTTATCAGCAATAAATTAGTATGCCTGGTTCTGGCTGGCTTTTAAGTTTGGTTCTGCAAATAGTTGGAGATCAAAGGCTGAGACTTCTGTAGTTTTTAAATCTAATTTTACATCCCATTCTTCAAATAGCAGAAGTATTCAATTTTTTTACAGATACAAGGACATTTTCCTTCATTGAGCTCATCCAGGGGCATTCAGGAAACTTTACAAAGTGATGATCACATCTGTTTTTTGTGGTGTTCTTTGTTCTAACAGTATAAATCTCACATTTAAACTACATTACTAAGACACACTGGCAACTTCTGTTAGAAGATTCATCTTACAATGTCTTTTTGTCACCAACAATTGCTTTTTATTTCAAATGTTTTCATATTGTTTCCTTTTTTGCAGCATTACTGGACAATAGTACCTTGTGGAGTTTCATAATGCTTTGCACAAACACCCTGAAGCAATGTTTACAGAGACTATGCTTTGTGTTAGTGAGGGTTTGGTAACACAAAATTAAGTGATATACATCATACAGGCTTTGTTGTCTGGTGAGCTGGTGGAAAGTGAAGAAAGAGGAGGAGGGGTGGTGGGTAAGGATGGCTACTCTGTAGTAGCAAGCCAATTATGATTTCAGAGAGAATACATTTGATTTTGTTAATGGAGTTCCAAGCTTTTCCATACTTTTTTTTTTTTTGTGAAAACCATTATAACAGGTATGGAAATGGAAGAAATGCTGCTAGAAGTGAAGTTCCATGTGCGTTGTCTACTTTAGCAGGGTGCAGAGTTTCAAGCAAATTAAGCAACAGATATATGGGTCACATCCCTGGTTGGCCTTAGGGCCAGCTGCCACTCTGCATACATGAATGCACATGAGTCACCTCAGTTCCTAGGGGAGGGTGTAGCTCCATGGGTTAGGGTAACACGACAGCTTGTCAGAAATCGGAGCAGAAAGAGGGGCCCTGCAGAAGTTTATAAGCAGAACAGGTGGCAGAAAGTAAGGGGTAATCACACATTTTAAATTAAAAAGAAAAAAATAATCTCTGGGGGATGCATGGCCCCAAACTCTTCTGCTAGGTGCCGGAAGGCTCCTGTGAGATATAATGCATCGGCCACCTAGCAGCCTACTTTGGCAGGCTGCTCTGTATCCAGAATGCCTACTTACTCAGTCTTCTATAGGGGATTTATATGCTTCACTGAATGTCCACCTGCTGCATGTGTATGTCAGCAGCCAGCTCCTGAAGAGCCATTGTGGGTGAATGGGGTTTTGGTGGGTTTTTTTGTCTTTGGGATGGACTTCTGGGATATATGCTGCAATTTCTTGACTGCATGCAAGCTGCATATAAGGAAAGGCTAATGAGAAACAGGTAAGAAATTAACTGAATAGTCTTGCTGCTTCTGATAATAGGGAGTTTAAGGATGGAAGTCCTCAATGGCATGATGCACTACTTTCAGATATTCAAACATTTTTTTCAATACTGACTGTTAAACTGTTGTTACTAGAAGACCAAATTGGCCTGGTGAAACTGATGAGTGTCCTGTGCTATCAAGGTAGCAGTGATCCTGGGCACCATAGGGAAGTCCAGAAAGCAACAGCACTTCTAGTTCTTATGAGATGATTGTTTGTGTAAGGAAAAATAATGGAAATATGTGAATGCAAAAAAACCCTCATTTTCCTGTATTTTAAGAGTCTCTCTAGGTCTCATCTACAGGATCTCAGTGTGGTAAGACTCCATTATTTCAGAAAAGATTTTGTCTTTGCATGCAATTTATTTAGCTGCTAAATAAGGTGGCAAACAAAGGGATTTGGCAAAAGACTTGATTTCATTTTGTAGTACTTCCTCTTCTTTCCTTGCTTCCAGCTTGCCATTGCTTCAGCTCTGGGCAGTGGAGGTCTTTCTACTTGCCTTTGTCTGAACAGTTGTAAGAATCTTTCTTCTCTGTACATTTCTGGTTTTCTTCCTTTACCCCCCCCTTTGTTTTCTTTTATCCTTCCTGCTTGCTGTTCATGGGGACTGACCATTCAACTTTTGAAATATTGCTGTCAGTGTTTTTCTCCTGTTTACTCTCTGCTTCTGAGCACCCAGACACTGAAAGTCGAAAAGCCAAGGCTCCTGTGGCAGGTGGGCAAGTGCTTCTTGTGCAAATACATCTATTTGCATGTGAATGTGCTCATTTGCACACAAATACTTTCATTCATGGGAATAAAAGGATTCTTTCCATGTGCACCATTTGTGCAAACAAAAACTGGATTCATGAAACTACTCAGAAAAGTCGGTGAGAGGTCAGGTCTCCTGCCATTTTCGCTTTGGTCGTATTTTCACAATCTGATAATATACCTCTGAAAAGATAACCAAAATTCTATTTTCAAGTACTGTTGATTTTTAAATTACTGCACAAAGTAGGAGTTGTCTTTCCATGGTGTGCCTACAGTGCCAGATGGTGTAGATCTAAAGTGGTCTCTGTCCAAACTGGGACCACAAGGAAGTACCATAGCACGAATGAAATCATAACTATAGATATGAAGAAGGTCAAATGCAACTTCTCCTAAGAATTGTTGAAATAGAGCAGAAACTCTGAAAGCCTTCTAGCAGGAAATAAGCATTTTTTAGATCTGTAGTAGACAAATTTCTACTTAAGCCTGTGGATTTGCAATATCAGTAAAATACTTGACTCGCAGTTCTGTATACAGGTCACTTTTCTGTCAGAAATTACCATTCAAATGCAAAGCATGGCAGGAAACCCAAATAATATTATGTATATAATTTGCGAGGTACTATCAGCAAAGAAATGAGCATCGTAAGAGATAAGGTCAGCCAATGTTTGATAACAGACTACTGGCACCTTTTTAAGATAGTTTGTACTTTTTAAATTGGGTTTTAGGTGGAATGGGAGGAACTGTTAGAGAAGAGCATTTGTGTAAAATTTTGGAAGTTTCTTCTGTGTCATAAATGTTGAGCTTTCAAAAAAAGCCTTCAAAAAATTCTAATATTACTGTTGCTAATCTTTGTCATGAGAAATCCCAGAGCTTGGAATCCTCCAGAAGCTCCTCTCTGGATGCTGAAATGCTTCCTTCTAGATTCTGGTTGTTATGGCTTTGCTCAGATCAAAGAGATCTGAAGAAGACTTACAGGTAAGAAGAGGTGGTTTTGGTGTTTCCATAGACTTTTCATCCCATGACTTTGGTGTTGTCTCAGTGTTGCTTTAGGAGATTGAATAGGTTGTGGGTAGAATATGCAATTCTGTAATACCAGTTTATTTCTGTCATGCAGCACTTAAGGCATTCAACTACATCCAAAGCATCCAAAGACAAGTTCTGAAGATGCAGATACTGTAAGGTTTATTGATTGGCAACTTGTGTTTTGCAGAGTGTCTGTGTGCAATAATGCATCCTGAAAACTTCTACTGGTTCAGTACTTGTGGTGGTTTTAGAGTAGTTAGTACAGTACAGTAAAGCTGACCATAGCTACTTATAGTTGCTTCTTTTACATACACAGATTGTAATGGAGTTCAGTAAAAACCTGTATCTGAAAATTAAAAGCCTTTATTAGTGAAGATTATCACCCAGAAGTTGACCATCAAGATGGTGACTGTAAGGCATCACTTAGCAGAGGTGGTGTTGGCTAGCCATCTACTGCTGCTTCTGGTGAAGAGCAAGCAAACAGCCCACCAGGTGGAGAGTGATGTGGTAAAACTGTCCTAAAATCCAGTTAACTTACAAAATTTTCAAAAGTTAAATATTTGCAGTGATCTGAACTAGAAGCAGGCATGGAAAAAGTAAGATTCTGTCTTGTGCCTTGCACCTTCTCAGAGGCACCTGGTAGCAGCATAGAGGAGCTCTAACACTTTTATAAATCCGGCACATTAACCAGATAATTTATAGTCATTACAGTCAATATGTGTTTCAAAAACCCAAGAAAAGAATAGGATGGGGTTATTCCCGGCCAGTGTTTGGAAAGATGAAAAAGAAATAACAGGAAGATGTTTCACAGCTTTTTCAGAACCACAACTCAAAGGAATCATTATAAAGTGAAGAAGTAAAGGCCAGTGTCGCTGCCTTGCACAGAAGGATCTAAAAAGTTTTTGTATTTTCTATCTCTGATTTCATTACTCCTAATAACTCGTTTCCTGATGGAAGGTAAAGAGGCACCTGAAATACAGATTTGAGTCCTTTTAGTTAAACCTTTATCCCTTTGTCATAGTGGGTTTTTTTCTTCTGTAGTTCCATTCATCTGCTCTACTGGAACTTTCAGTCGCACAGTGTTAAAATATGGCTGTTCTAAGCTAATATGCATTAACTTTTTAAAATCTGTTTTATACATAACCTATTGTATTAATATAAAACGTTAAGGCCATTTTTTCGTTTCCTGGGAATGGCCCATTACATTGTGAGCAATCTACTCTTGCTTTTTTAGAAAAGACTTTGAACTCAATACAAAAGGAAAATATAATCATGTACAACTATAAAGACTGCTTTTTTCCCTTTTGTGCAGTGTAACAGAGGTGGATGAGTAGCATGGTAATGAAGAGATGGACCGTCTTTATTAGCAGGCTCGGTGAAAGGGTTCTTTTCAGAACTTCAACTTTTCTTATCTTCTTAGTTTTCGTGACGTTTATTCGGACTCTTTCCTTTTCTTGACTTTCTTTTCAATATGTCTAACAGACTGGCAAAGCCAAGCCAGTTCATCCTTCTTTCCAAAGAAGGCTAGATACAAAGTCTAGTAGTTTAGATGCTTCCATAAAACTTTTTCATATATTTAGAGAAGTATTGCTGTTTGCATTGCTTAGGAACTAGTCACGTGCATATCTCATAGTCATTCTTTAATTTTTCTAAACCCAAACACAACAAAGCCCTTGCTATGATGTTTTTATACTGTAGTTAAAGGAGGCTAATGATACAGGAAGTTTCTTTTGAGTAACAAAATAGGACTAGAAATACCACTTAACCCTCTGCCCTAGAAATTGGTTAATATAGTAGATTTGTAGAGGACTATTTCATGATCTCTCACCCTCTTCTACAATGTGCTCCATAATCTTTTTTGATATTTCTCTACTCCTCCTCCATGTTCCCTATTTTTCTGGTGTTCCTCCCACTCCTTCTGCTTCAGTATTCTTTATTATATCGACAGTTCACTTTTAATCTTGCTCGGTTAAGGAATTCCACTACAATAAAAGGAAATGGCCATGTGATTGCAGAAAAATTTAGTCTGGGCTGTAGAACAAATGAAAACTACCTTCCCTACTGCCATTCCGGTGCAGAGGAAGTATCCCATCATCACTATGTTGAGCTCTGAGGAAGGAACCTCAAAAATAACAACAAGGAACAGGAAGCATTATTTATTATCTGAGGCTGAAAAAATGGAACCTTAGTTTGTTGTCTGGGATTTACTTATCTGTGATATTCTTTATAATAATATATATAGCGTGTATAGTTCTATACAGTCCTCTGTGAAGGACCACCATTGTTGCATTACTCACAGTGGAATATTTAGTCCAGGAGTGTTCCTGTTTATCATGTAAATATTCAGTGCACTAAGCTAATAATAGATCTTGGTCTTGAAAGAATGTGGCTTTTATATAAAGACTGCAGAGCAAAATTAAAGTATCAGTAAGAAACAATAAATTGTGTAGACTGAAATGGCTGAAGGATACCAATAGTGTCACACCAAAATTGATTCCGGTTAGATTTTATGTCATGAGCATCTCAGAATAATTAATATGATTAGTTTGGAAGATGACGTGTTCCAAAGAAATCAACTATCTGCTTTCTAAAAGTCAGCTATCACCACTGTATAGAAATATCATAAAAAGGTGATTTAAGGCCTTTGTTGTAACAGGTGAAAAAAGTGAAATTCATAGAAGTGTGCATCAATAAGGAGTATTTTAGTATGAGTTATCTAGAACATGCTTTGAAAAGGAAGTTGGACTAGATAATCTCCAGAGGTTCTTCCAACCCCAACAATTCTGTGATTCTGTGAGCCATAATTTTGTTCTGAATAGAACTCAATGGTCCTGTAGTCTTTATATTTGACCATTTACAGGAATTTACCCAGAATAAACAAGAGTGTGGGTGCATGTATGTATTTCAGCAATAGCACTGCCATTCTAGGGAATTATACACCCAAAACTGAGATAAATTGCATGTTTATCAAATTACCCAATACAAAGTGATTTACACTGATATGTAATAATTCCTTTATATGCATATGGAAATCCCCTGTCATCACTGGCAATGAGTCTGGTTTTAGCTTTTCATCAGGAGATTACTTAAGAGCTGGTTGCTGATATTTAAAATAATTGGCTAGCGGTGCATTAAATTAGGTAAAAGACAATTAAAACAATTTTAGTTTTGTTTTAAGTTTTAACCTAGATTGGTTACTATAATCTGTTCTTTGTAATATGGATTTGTTTTCGGGATGAAAAATATTTCTCCAAAATAAAACAATAAATTATAAAGCAGACATTTTTGCCACGTCTTATGAATTGTTTAGATGCTCTTTGTTGTTTACAATTCTCTTTAGCTACAAGCACTGTATGTAGTTAAAATAGCATTTTCCCAGGCAATTTGAAATCTTTTTATTGGAAAATAGTTTTTCTTGGAAATATACCAAGTGTTAAATTTTTAGGGAAGTGTCAAGGTTTTTTAGACATTTGAATTAAGGATAATAACTAGAGGTACTTTCTGTTTGCTTTGGTGTCAGCTACATCTGACTGCTCAGAGATGTAAAACTCTTCTATACCTAATGATGGTCAAGAAATAACAAGGTATAACTTGTGCACAACTACCATATATGCCCACAATAGTGTAACAAGTCCTGATGTGGTTATTTTGAACTGCCTACAAGATCTAGAAAACCATCTTTCCTTGGCTGCCAGTTCCCACTTTATTCTTCTTTCTTAAGCATATAAGTATATTACTGTGATGAAAGGGATTCACTTTTTGGTACAAGTACTTGTATAGTATAAGGCTTTTCAGGAGATTTTGACAACTCTTGAGATCATTTTATTGTACTGGTATGATCATTTTCATGTCATTTAAAATGGAATATGTACATTTAGATTTTTTTTTTTCTAAGATCCAGATTATTAGTATCTCACTGAGATGCAGGTGTGCTGTTGAAGAGTTGTCTGGAAGGTAAAGCAAAATCTTTTAAGTGCTCTACACAGAATCCCTGTTGCCCTTAAAGGTTTTTATTCGTTGGCTGCAGCCCATGCCAAGAAGGTATCAATGTTTTTGTTAACATTTCCTTTGGTAGAAGAAAGACATAAAAAAAAATTGCATCACCTCTCCAAATGCTGTAGAATCTTTCCTGAGGGTTCAGTTATATGAATAATTTCTCAGCCTTACTGTATTTATTGCATCACCTCTAGCTCAAGTGGTGTGAATGCCTCTGTACAAAAATTAACTTGAAACAAGTGTTGCAGCCATCAGAATATTGATATACTGTGAAGTGTATGAAAACAGCCTTGTTTTAGCCTGTTGATCGGATGAATTGGGCCTGGGCTATCACAGCTTGCAACACAAGCCAATACATTGTGTCTTTGATCTATTCACACTTAAAAACATTAACTCTGTCAGTTCAAATGAACTTAAGTATGAGCTGTTAAGGTCTAGGCAGCCTATTGGGACGACAAGTTTAAGCCATTGGTTTCTACATCATGCAGCCAGCTTCGTGTCCATCTGCCTTTTGCTTCTTATGGTAAGCATTGATGACACAATCAGAAAGTCCCCACATACTCCGTACTAGTCTAAACAAGACTGGTGATGGGTATACTGAATATCCAGAAAGTAAGCTGCCTGGAAGGAAAGCGTATGGGCATGTCTGTGCTTCTGGGAATATGCACATCACACACTGCAAAATGTTTAGCCTAGCCACACCCACTGTAACACTGTGATCCTCCTTCTAGCAACAGCAGAGATAAAATAGGATATGATCTTTCACAAAATTACTTTAGTCATCATACAATTGTTTAGTGTCTGTCTTTGCAATCTCATGCACATCCAGTTACTTACCAGGAGAAAACTCATGTCCCTAATGAAATACAGTGTGTGCAGACTTTCTGTCTTTCAACTTGTATAGGTAATAAAATTTAAATCTTTCATGTGTCTTTCATGCAATAGAAGCATCAGGTTGGGTTGGAGCACTAGGACATGGCTGAGTGCAGTAGTCAGTTCCTAGTTTAAATGGTTGCTAGTTCTTGCCTACAACTAACCACACTGGTCCTTTCTAGCTAGCCTAAAAGATGGTGATTGTACAGCAACTAGCCCTTATACAGGAACAACAATTCCGATTTTGGCTAAACAGGCCCACTTAATGCTCAGCAATACATTGTGCTTCACCTATGCAGATGATTCATCATCCTTCAAACAGTATCACTTGGCCTTTGGCATCACACCAGTGCTGCTAGACAGCGTGGGCTCCGGCTGCTCAGGTTCCGGACCAAGGAGCAAAAGGGACCCTGTGACAGTACATTCTCACCAGGCAGTGAACATACCCCCAAGTACCACTTGTGTGCCGTGCAGCTGACTGGGCTTGCACAGCAAACGTGTTCCACTAAGCTGCCTGTGTGCCTGCAGAGGCCTCAAATTTTACTCCCCTCTGAAACACTACATTTAAGTTTTGAACATCTGTTATTAAAAAGCTGGGTAAAAATAAGAAAAGGGATCAAAAGCAAAGCAAAACATACAGATTTGCACGTGGGAGGGGCTGAAAAATCTGTGACTGTGTAATTAGCAAACAGGTAACGCAGAGATGTAAAAAATAGGAAGACAGATTTGCTACTTTCAATTGCTACTTCTCTCAATCCAAGATTAGAGCAGAGATGAAAGAGAGATGCACCACACATCTAAAACCTAACTTTACAGCTGATGAAATACATTTTAGATGCAACATATAAATAAATTGAATCATTCACTAGTACAAGATATCTGCAAAACCAACAGATTAGCAGGACTGAACCATGGAATAATTATTTTTTAAAGGATAATAAGAACAGCCTCAAATATTTTGGACAAGACAAAAATAAATGGCAATGTAAATATTAAATGATTGGGTCAGAAAGAGAAAATGTCTGGAGTAAGGTATTTTGTTATTGTTCTCTGTAGGGTTTCCTTGCATTTTCTTTGAAATACCTAGTCCTTGCTACAGGCAAGGGCTGAATGATGGGCTGGACAAACCAATGATTTGATGAAGAGTGACAAATGTAACGTTTCTGTTCCAGAAGAATCACTAACAAAGCTAATTCCTGTCTACTATTTTGGCATTTTCCTCTAAGACTATTGAAAAATGTTATTCCTTCTGGCAAATTTCTGTTGACTTATTGTTTAGCGTTCAAGAGCTTAGAAGGAAGTGTATTGACTGCATCTGTTCAGCCGCACATGGGTCATCTTATGGACTACAGATGAAAATGGTTACTACTCAGACTAGTGTTGGCTTTGTGACACGCTGGTAGGTTACAGGCCCTTCTAGTAATTCCTGAAGAACATTGCCTGCTCTGGAGGGGCCATTCAATCCGCGTGGGGGGCATGGGAGGAGGAAGAGATGAATCCGACTAAATGACACAGGTAGCTGAACTGCCAAATCCATACATAGTACCTCATGGCTTTTTGTGGTTGAGGAAAACAGCAAGACTTTTTTTGATAGTGGCTTGTTTCATTTTCTTTAGCTCAGTTACACTGGTAAGTATCCAAATATGGAAATCAGGTTAAATTTGGCTCAGCTTCTGAAAATCTGAGTTTGAATTTATGCTTTAAAGTGCAGCGGCACTGTTGCTGTGAAATATGCTGCTACAACTGTACATCTACAATGAAGTACAATGCATTTTAGAATTTAGTGCAAGATAAAGCTGCTGGCTGAAGGGTGACAGGGTGCTGTTGCAGCATTTTCTTGTGCTAAGATCTTGCTTGATCTTGTTAAGTAGTCTGGTCACAGCCTTTTAAACAAATTCAGAAGTATTTAATTTGAAATAGAGGCTTAGGTAAGCCATGGATTTAATCACTATAATGATAGGAATTTGCAACTAATTTGGATTTTCACTTTTAGCTGAATGTAATACTAATTCAGGAATATATATTTCATAAAGATTCCCTCAGATACTTGTAATAAATTAATTTATAGCTACTTGCTTACACACAATAAATAAACCAATAGGGGTTTTCTTAATGAAGAATCTGTACAAACTTTGTGTAATGTTGAACAATGGCAAGAGATTTAAAACCCAGAAAAAATAAATATGATCTATTATTATCCTTCCCTTTCTTAACCCTTATTCAAGGAGTTAAGTTATTCAAATCTATATACGGTAGTTGCAAAGCCTGAATTAATGCACTAGATTTATTGCTTTTTTAATATGAAGTCTACTGCAGATGGTATTACATTATACATATAATGGCACCTTTTATTTTTTTTAGCCATGATGCTCATGCAGTATTCTTTCCCATTCTAATTGTTCCACCAAAAATTTGCGTGTGTATGGTCAGCTTGAAGTTTTAGCCTGCCAAAATTCTAGAGGGCCAGAAATCCTGTTCTCATTGCTGATGATTGAGCTAAATGTACTACATCACATATGTAAACCATACGAATATAACTGTAAGGTAGTAGTACTGTTTTTGTTTCCTGGTATGTTGACTCTTAATGTGAGATCCTGATTTTAATGAGGAAGCTGGGAAATAGATTGTGTTAAGAACAGAAATATATTTTTTATACTGCTGCTTCTTGTAAAGAAGAACATAAAATACCTGGCCTTCAAAACAGTTCAGTGTTTTACTTCTGTAGGGTATTGTATTGCTGTCATGCTCAGACAGGAATTGTCTCACCTTCTTTCTTTCTCTTCCTCTTTCCTGTAACTTTTATGTGTCATCTGAGCTGGACTGCCAAAATATGTAACACATTTTGAAATGTGATTAGAAATGATCACAAAAAAATTTTTTTTTGGCAAAAAAAGCGCGCCTTTTTTAGCATGCATATAATATAAAGGCATGTTAAAGGTAGCCATTCCTCATGGTGTACTTATTTAGACAAGGGTTCTTCATGCTGTCTTTGGAGCTCTCTGATCAGGAGAGATAGTCACAATAATATTATGTGACTATAAAAAACACTTCATGCTTTGGAATTGAACTCATGAAGTATTTTAAGCACATCTTTTGTGAGTAATTTTCTTAGCCTCAGCGTTAGTACATGTGTAATGAAGATCTGGACAGTAATAGTATTTTGATATCCTATCTGCTTGTATGTAAATGGTGTTTTGTGAGTGGGAAGAGAAGTTAAAGCCGGTATAGTTAGTATTTAGAGTTCCTGCTTTCTTTTATACACCCACACAACTGGAAATATTCCATAACTTTAAAAGCAAATCTGAGGTCAAGAAAAAGTCAGTTTTATTGTTGTTATGTTCTAGTTCCAACAGTTCCATGTTATAATTTTTTTGCTTTAAAATTGTTTTTTTACAAAGGGGGGAGAACTGTTCTTGAACTTTTAAAATTGTTGTTCACTTTATTAATCAAGCTTATTGGAGGTGAAAGAAAAGCCTAATGAACACATAAAAAAATATAGGAAAGAAAAGGGAAATAGCTATGGGCCATGCTGATAGCATGAAAATTCTAGTTGCCCTCAATTTGGACACATAAGTGAAGCAGTAGCACAATCAATAGGAAAAAATCCTTTTAAGGCAATGGTAATTAAGACATTAAACCATAGATGTAATAGCTGATCCGATTTTCAATCACTGCTACTTGTTTCACAATGAAATAATTTTTACTTGCTTGTTATAATATATATAAATACATTATGTAATGAGAGATGCAAATTTCAGTAGTGTGACCTCTCCAAGGGAGATCTAAAAGATCCATTTGAAAACCTTCTATTGGAGTGATTAAACAAAAAGATGTTATCAGAGATTGATGCCTAAATTGTGTAAAAACTTGCACTGAAAGGAAAATGACACAAACTGAAAGTGAACAGAACCAGAATCTGTCCATGCAGACACTACACTCAGGAAATTTCACAGCTTATGAGGAAAGTTCATGTCTTGGCATGGTATCACTCCTCTCAACAAATCATGGACCTGTACATCTGGTAGAAACCTCCAGAAGTCACCTAGCCCATCCCCCTGCCCTGTAATGGGATCAGTTATATTCTATCTTCCTGATAGATATTTACCTTATTTCTTCCAAAAAAACCTTTGATAACAGACAACCTGCATCCTCTCCAGGCAATCCATTCAAGTCTTTCAGTACATGTACTGTTAGACCCGCCCCCCCGGCAATGTCTAATTTTAAACTTTCTTCCAGTTTATTACTTCTTGCTCTGTGCAAAGTGGACAGGGAAAACAATATTATTCTCTTTAAAATGGCGTTTTATATCCTTGAAGACTGTTACCATGTTGCCTCTGGTCCCCTCACACTGAAACCCTTCTGAAATACAGTGGGGAAATTGGGCACAGGGCTTTAGCTGTGGCCTAAGCAATGCAGAGCAGAGCAGAGCAGAGGGATTATTTCTTGTGCCCTGCAGGTTATTCTCTTGTTTATGCATCTCAAAGATCATGTTGCTATTTTGCTTTTTTTTTTCTTCTTGAAAGCTTTCCTTTTTTGTTTTGCTACAGTGTACTCAGATGTAGAAAGATTTTTTTCTAATACATACTAGATGTTGTACATTCCCAGGATAAATGTCAGTTATTTTTAAAATATGTCAAAACCAAAATCTGACTCTAATTTTAACCTTCTACATGCTGATTGTGAGCAGCACTACATGACTTGCCAAAGATTCCAGCTGCCTTTTTTTGTCATTTTCCAAGCTATGCAAACACACAAAATGTTCTGAGCTGGCAGCTATAGCCTGAATGCTAATGTGTAGAACAAAGTGTATTATATTTATTTATTGTAAAGAATAACTGTGTGCAGGCATATATTTATATACTTTCACATAGGCTTCTATGCACGCAAACGCATTTTTCTGTATTCCATCCTATGGGACAAGAAAAGCAGAGTAAATGCAAAAGTGCTGGAGCTTGGCTGGTCTGTCTTATGCTACCCTGCTTAGGCTCCATTTTCCATTTGTTTTGGTGGAATCTGCTCAGTGCCTTTTACTTTAAGCAGCAGGAAGTCAACACTACATATTTTTTTCAGCCAGAAATAAATCTGAATTTTAGAAGTCTTTGAACTCTAACCCCTCAGCTGGATGGTTCTATGAAGTCTTGACTGAGTGCCATTTGTATATGGTTCCATCCACATTAGAGCTGTTTTTTAGAAGGTTTTTATATCATATTCCCTTTAAAGTTTCCTTGACCTATGTCTCAGAATAAAAGCATTTCTTTGTTTGAAAAATATCATAAACTGTTACTGATTTTCAAGTTATAAAGTGACGGTTATACAGATCTGTTACATTCTGTAAGCATTGCCAACAGATGTAAACATATCATTTTCATCTGAATACAAAGTGGGTAGAGGTGGCTCAAGGGTTGATTCAGTCTCAAAGAGAACTCCATCACAGGCAGCTGAGTCCTACCCAGCTCTTCCTAAAGCTGACGGAAAAAGTTCTCTGTATCTGGACAGAGACTTAAATTTCTGTCTTACATACATAGACATTAAAAACTGGACTTCAGAAAAAGGGACCATACTTGTCTGGAATAGATCAGTGTAGCAGGGATTTATCTATGTTTTACATATATGTATATATATATAAAGGCTAGCCTTTTCTATGTGTTACAAAGGAAGATGTTATTTCTTTTCAAGGATTTCCTAAAAATCTTTATATGCAAATTTTCTAATAGACCAGAACTCACTTGTGATGAACAAATCATGTGATACTTTGCGATATCAAACATTTTTAAAATTTGATGCATTTTCAAGTATTTCCGGAAGCACAGAATGGAGTATCAGTGTGGGTTTGGCATTTAGCAGTAGTGACCTGGAGCTATATGATGGGAGTGCATTACTTTAAAAGAAATCCAGACAACTGCTTATGAAAATGTTCTTCTAGGAAGGAACGCAAAGACAACTTCAAAAGGGCTTAGGAAGCTATTAGGCTTATCTGTTAGGAGACTTGACTACTCATCAGTCTCTCTTTTATACTTCTGGTTCTGAGTAATGTGTTTGCTTCTAGTCATGTAAAAACAACTCCCTTCGTATATTTCCATGAGATCAGTAGAGATGCATTCTTATAGTTCAGTGAAGTTTGTTGGACAGTCTGTTGAAAATGTAATTGCTGAATCATCACTGCCTGTCTATTATGAGTAAATTCCTCTTACCTTTTGAACAACATGACTCATTTTGAAGGATAAAAAAGGTATTTAAAATTGTTATCGCTTCTCAGCCTAAGTAGTTATCCACAGTTTGAGGTCTTGCAGACTGTTTCTGTTGGAAAAGAAGCTCATGGTAAAAACAGAGGATCTCTGTACAGAGCTGCATTGAGGACTGTATGAAGATATGAAGATCTGATTTTGTGTTCATAGGAGGATCTCAACAAGAAGAAGTAAATTCTTTTGTTTGTAGCATCACCAGATTTCAGCACAAAATGTATGGAAGGTTTTCTAACAACCATTCTCCTAGAGCTATTTCAGGCTACATTTCAGGTTTTCTTAGCTTTTTTTTCTACCTCCTTGTGTTTCTCTTGTTTCTCCATTATATAAAGGTGGACAGTTATTTCCTGAAATCACCTCTTCCCAGTGCATTTCAAATCATTGCAGTGTCACATGTACCTTTGGAGTGATTACGCATGCTTACACTGTGATTTGATGCCCCTCTTGATTTAACTACAACACATTTGTTTCAATAGCCTAACTGAACTAACCCGTGCAATTATTATTCTGTAGCAGCTTGGAAGAAAAGAGCATGGTCCCTGTGAATATCACCTGGACCACCAGCTCAGATTTAACATTATGAAAATTCAGTCTCTTTTCCTTCTATTTCAGATGTTCTGCCTTCTCTTTCTGTCCGGACCAGCAACCTTGTTATTGTATCAGGTTCTTTTTGTCCTATGTCCAGGTTACAGATTTGTCTGACAAGTCTATGAACTGCCTCTTTTCTGTGCACTGACCACCTTGTCTGTATAATCCCTTATGAAATGTACTTTTGAAAGCATACCAGTTCTGGACTCCAGAAGAAAGTAAGTGTGGAAAGGAGGAAAATTATGCTGCTGCGAGACTGCTTCTTCAGACAATATGGAGTATACAATGCTTCAGTTGAGTTATAGAACTATTTCACAGTGTTTAAATTATGTGATGGTGCAGTTCATGTCAGGCCAAAAGTTAGAAATGAATCCCTGCAAAACCAAAGAGGTTGTGCAGATCTGACTGGTCAAGATCTCTGCTTTATGTCTATTCTGGCAGAATCAACCAGATGACCTGTGTATAAGCCTAGGTGTTTCACTATCATACTGCTGACTGATGTGTACATGCACAAAGTTAAATATTAGTTTTGTGCAGTATCCTGAGATAAGAAACCATCTTCTGTGCCCTGGGCCTTTTGAGTGAACACCTGAAAGTCTTGGGAGCCAATCTCCAAATGGCTTTCCCACATTCCCTGTACTACCTCTGAGTTTCTTCCCTCCAGTTTTTTAATTGCACCATCACTCACCTCTTTTACTTCTTCTTCTGTCTTCCCCTTGCTTAGAACGCAGCTGAGTGGTAAACAAGTGCCTTAACTAACTCCATCTGTGTCTGGATCTATCCCCCCCCCCGCCAAGCCCCCTCTAACCTTTAATTACTGTCACAATCTTTGGCTCTATCATAAATAATCTGTGAAGCATCCAAGTTATTGCTTGTTCTTTTCTTCTAACCCTGTGTTACACAACTCTAACTAGCATGTGTGTGCTTCAATCCTCTGCCCCACTTGCTGTTTGTGAGCCTTCATTTCAACTACCAAGAGGCAGAAAGGTGGTCTAAAGAGTGCCAAGTTTGGATACCCTTGCTTTTGTTCCCTGGTGGGATGAAAGGCTAGGACTTGATGGTGGGAATCATGAGGCAGAGGAATACGCAATGCTCATATTGCAAGATGAGACAGTTTGGCCAGACAGTGGCGGTTTCCTCTCTTGTTTCAGGCCATGACTCAAGACCAAGCCAGAATTGCAGAATATGTGATGGAAACTGCAAATTGGATGGGTAGAAGCCAGTTAAATCTGTAACTTGGTCAGTGAGAATGCCCCACCTGCCTAAGGCAGATGGTATATTCTTTGCAAGGACTTTCTGTGTTTTGTATGTTAATGAGAATCAGCCAGAATTATAAATAAATAAATATATATATATATGTATTTTTATATATGGTTTTTCTAAACAGCCCCTAAACCACAACTTCCTGGCATTGTTGGGGTCCTGCTGGACAGTGTTAGTTACTACTTTTCAGACAGAAAAAACCCTAATATTTTTTAGCAAATGGATGTTGAAACCCGTATAAAATGTTGTTGATCACTGTGGTTTTTCCCTTATATTCCCAATCCAGCAGCCTGTAATTCTAGCAGAGGTAAATCCCATTGTCAATGGAATTTTTTCCTGAGGAAGGATTTCATAATAATGGTTTTTGCAAGGCACATTTGTAGCAAACAAATGCCTACCGTTCCTCTTCTCTACTGCAGGGTAATTGTGTTACACTGAAAGGCTTTTAACTACAAATCTGACTGAATTGCTCAACCCCCCTAGGAGACATTCCTGAAACATGAATTTCAGTCTGGCATGCTGAACACACTGTTCCTGCAGCTGCTGCTATTGCTGACCAGATCCTCTGTAGGAGGAGAGCACTTTAAGGCAGTAGCGGCAAGGCAATCCTGAGAAAGTGTGGGAGAGAATGGTGCTGCTTTGGAGCCTGAATGGCATTGATTAAAAGCTTCAGCGCAGATTTTGGAAGTGGTATAAGAAGTAGCAATTCTATACAAAAACCACCTATGTAATAAGACTTACTGACTGTCATTCTGCTGACCACAGCTCTCTAACTGCTTTACCATTCTGTTAATCAGAGTAATAGAATAAAAAAGGATGCACTTTTTAATTTTTCAGGTCAATTTCTAACCCAAAATAAATTAAATTCCATCATGTACTATAGTACTTAAAGTGATGATCAACTGTGCATCAAAGATTGTCTTTCCTTAATGGTGTCTGGTTCCTATATTTATTTAATGAACATAAGCACGAAAAGGTGCTTATTATAAAGTACTTGTCATAATTTTGATTTATGAAAGCATGGTGTTGGCACTAAGCTCCTGGAACATTTTGCTTTTCATCTTGATGCCCTGCCCAAAAGAAATGAAGAGGCCCTGTTGCAGTTCTAATTTTCTTCTGGAAAATAGTACAGAAACACACTTCAATAATACTATTCTTTTACTCTAAAAAGCTGAATACATAGGAAAAGGACACAAGACCTAGACAGGCTTTCTATGGATACTGTCTCTTACCAGCTTTTTGCCTGATGTCAACTACTAGATTTCCTTTGCTTTCCTAAGCTGAATTTACTCTTTAGAAAGTTCAAATTAGCATTTTCATTGCTGTCAGCACAATTTAGGAAGCCCTGTGCTGCTCAGAACCCTCCTCTCCCTTCCTGGGCTGATCGCTTTCTGAGCAAAGGCGAGTCTTTCCAAGAACTAGTCCTACCACACAGCTCTTTAGGTAGTAAAGCACAGCAAATGGAGAACTGTATTTTAATTCCTCATTGTATCATCTGTGTACCAGCATGTTTGTGTAGATCAACCTTTTCTTCTGTTCAGGACATAGGTGCAAACCTAAAAAAGCAATGGGAGACAGGATACTTACAATGAAGTGACTCATCTCTTTTTGGTCAGTGGACTGAGATGAAAAGCAAAAGGTTTCTGAAGCCTCATGACACAAGACAACCACTATCCTCCTTCACTGAGGGTATTTCAAAGAACAATAATGCATGAAAAAATCCCTAAACCTGTTTAACAGCAACTTTCACACAAACAACTGTAAGTGTACTTAGGGCTAAATATTGTTCTGATAAGCAAAATATTCTAATGTACAGGATTTTAAGGTTGCACTGGAAGATAAATGGATGGGCAGGGGCAGTTTCAGGACATTTACCCACTTTTGCAAGGTCACAAAATCCTAGAGGATGTAACGGTTCATCCATGCTCACAGGAACACAGGTGCCCCAACAGCCTGAAAGACAGAAAATAAACAAAATGACAATTTCAAACTGGAAGTCCACAACAAAAGTATTTGAAATATAGAATAATAAGGGATCAGGCTATGGATCCAGGGGCTCTGAATGAATAAAATTCATGACACATGAGAGAAATACATTATTTATGGCTTGACTGGGATCAAGTGAGTTCTCTGTCATTTTTGGGAGGCTGTTATAAATGTAGTGGGCTTTGTTCTGGTGCTGTAACTCAGGGAGGACTCCCATCTATCATACTTGCAAGTAAGTATAAATGTGTTTAAATATGCATGTACTCTACTGAGGTATTTTGATTTTGTCATTTCCTCTGAGAATAATATCATACTTTATTTACTGTTTATTTTAAAATATCCTTCAAGAACATAGCATAATAGTTATGAAAAGCTGCTTTTGTCCACTCTTTTAGATCTGTATGGTAATAAACAGCCATCATTACTGGGGTACTGGATGTGATCCCAAGGTATGCATTGTAACTGCGTACTCATTCATCTTGGGGGTGAGACCTCAGCAGTGTTTCTCCCCAGAGCTCCAGCTTTTGTGAACAGAAAGCTCCTAGCACGTGGGCCAAAAAGTAGAGTTAAGTGGTCCAAACATATCTCAAATCCAGATGCTGGGGACTCAGATCATGTGAAATGTTGTTGTCCATATCTTCCAGGCATGGAAGCTGTAAATGTGTTTTCAGATCCCGCATGGTAAGAGGTCCAGAATGAAAAAAAAAAATACGCTCATGGCTTAACACCTAAAAAGATATTTGGTTTTAAAGGTTAGATTATGAAAAGAAGTAGGAGCTTCTGAAAATTCCTTATTGGTTGGTCTGATAGACAAGAAAAGCTGAAAAATGTTTTGCTACGTCTCCCTTGCTCTTTTTCAAAAGGGGCTCAGGATATCAAGTATCCAGATTCTGGGCTGTATCAGGAAATATGTCTGATCTCACAGATTTATTCTGCTTTCAAGCCTAGTAGGAGTGACACCTATTTTTCTCAAGCCTGTTGAATGACACAGGTACAGGTTGCAAGGACACAAAGAACATTCTGGCTGATGGGATTATTTCAACCTTAAATGGGGCTCTTGGCTGAGGTAGGAGGAAGAGAACTTTTATTGGCCTGGTACAAGTCTCCAAAAAACTGTTGGACTGCAAGCAAGGAGGAGGATGACAGCCTGCAAACGCTAGGCTTATAATTCTTTTATTTCTCATTTGCACTGTGTACAATTCTGAAAGCTCCTTGTCTTGTTGGCAGGTCTCTTTCCACACTCAGCCAAGAAGCTGCCTGTTTAGTTTGCTTTGTTGAAGCTCATTTTGACTATAGTAACATTTAGGGGGATGTTAGCTTCTGAAGATAGATCTTCAGAAATTGTGGTGTTAGGCCCTGTCTTGCAGAGGTACAATGATAAAAAGAGCATAGAAAGGAGTTGTCCTCTCCCAAATATAACACACACACACCCCCCCGTAAGTGGAAAATCTTATAGTGGTATGATGTGTGTAGCCCATACAAATGTGATTAATACGTAAGAAGGGAAAGGCCTGTGTAAGGTTAATTACTACGCCTGAGGAACATGCATTATCCAAAAGAGAATGGAATGGCTGGATACCACTGGGGCTCTCAGTGAGCTAATCAAAATACATGTAGGTCAGCACTAATGCTGTGAGATTGTTCCTAGGACCCAAGATAGCTCAGGTGTCTCATTCTGTTGTCCAGTCTCTTAAACTATTTTAAATAGTTACTATCATTAGTTAAAAATGGATTTTCTTTTGCAATAAAAAATGTATTCCTTTCCAGTGAAACTCGAGATGGTACCTTTTTAATGGCTGTGTCAAAAAATGAAAACATAAACCAAGTTCTTTAGATGGTGAAAGCAGATATTTTTTTTTGTTTTAAAAATCTATGGGTTTTTCAGAATCTGAAACTGTGATAAAAATTGATATAAAAATTCAAACTCCATAACTTGTCTAAGAAATAATTATAAGAGCAGATGAAGGATTTACTTGAACATTTTTTGAATGCTCATTCTGTACCTTGACAATCTGAGAAAAGAGATACAGTATTCTTCATACATATTAAACTGATGAAGGCAGAGACAGTCTTTGCTTTCAAAGCGCTCAGTGTATTTTAATAAGATGGTGAAATATAGTCATATGTGCAGGCATATTTCTTTTTCAATTGAAAATCTTATCTGTTTCCATTTGAAAAAGATCAAAACTGTCTACCAGAGCCCCTCAACAATTAAGCAGTAGCTGTATATCACACATTTTCATATGTGAAGATATGTATTTTTTCACACAAGAGCTGACTTGATGTGACATCAATGAAAAGCACAACAGACTTCTTTTGTGATTTTAATGACCTTTAGCTCTCTTAAAATTTAAGGTGGTATTACAGAAAACACCTAACAGGTACAGCCCTGCATAGTTCCCATAATATTGGCATTACAAAGTTTTCTAACTTGGACTTCGCACATTTTCCAAGGCAGCAACTCACAAAGTTGGTAACTTCGTTTCTGCTTAAAATTCTGGACTGAGAAGTAAATTTCAGGTGCAGCCCCCATTTTTTCCAGTAGGAGTTGTGAACTTACGACACTCCTTATAAACCCACTGGTGAGTAGTAGCTTGAAAAGTATGTTCTCTTGCACATTACTTATGTGTCTAGCAACAGAAGCTGAAATACTGGTGCAGAGTGTAGAAATGTATAATTTCATGTGGAATGACTCATGGGATAATTAGCATAGCATTCTCATGGCATGTGTATTATTGACTGTCTAGATCTTTATACTTGAGAGGTATAGAAAAATTTTGACTTCTCAATAAATGCCTACACATCTCAGTTGTATAAAGCAGTACATATACCATCCTGCCTTTGAGAAAAGTTGCTTCCTGTATAATGATAAATGCTCTGTAAGAATTCCTGGCTCAGGACTGAGTTGAACAGTAGCTTTGCTACCTCCCTTCATCCACTGAAACCCAGAGAAGGGGAGAAGGAACAGGATTAGTAGGGATGGAGAAACAGCAGGAAAAACATTTTGCATAACATTATCATATTGCCTTAAAGTCAGAGCTGATGTCCACAGAAGTTCGCATTGTCAATGCTACAATATCATTGGGAAGAAGTCTTTCTGACCTTGTTCAAGTGATGGGTTCCTGCATTAGGCACAGGTATAAGTCTGTACTACCGAGATAGTAGCACTGCCATTGGCTGTGAAGATGTCCTTGTAAATCTTTAAGTAAAAAGCCACTTTCAGTTTTATAAAGAAAAAAGTAATTGCAAGGCATTTATTTAATTTATGCCTTATCTTGTTCTTTATATAATCATGTGAAACTAGTTAAAGTTTTTGAAAATGTTGTGCCTGGACTCAGCATTATCAAACTATTCTAATAGTTTTTGTGGTGAGTATGACTCAGTTTCATATTGGCTTTTTAAATTTTGGTATAGAACATGTTGCAAATTAGTGAAATAAAGCAGCAAAGTAAATCTAGACATTTTAGTTGGGGGGTGAGGGGGGGGCAGACATTGGGAAAATCGTGTCTCCAAGTCATGAATAACTGAAGTGGTGTTTCTGTGTTGCTTAGTTACAGTTTCTGTTTAGTTGGCAATGTAGTTCACTGAAAATATTTTAGTTGCTGCTCCTGACAGCTACAAACGTGCATTCACATGTATTCTTACAAACTCAAATATTGTTAAATGCATGCCTTAATATACCTCCTCAGATGAGAGCATTGGATAGCATTGCCAAGTTGCAGAGTCACTATTGAACAGCACATTCATACTCAGCTAATTACAAAAAGTTTTCACTGGTTGGCCCATTTCTTCAGCTGTTAATAGTCTTCCCTGCCATATGCAGAACAAAGTTCAAGTGCAAATATGAACAATTTGCTAGTCTGGTTGGCAGAAACCAGACAGTACTAATGGCCTCAGGAGACTCATGCTGACTTTGTGCCAATTTTAAATCTCTGCTCAGCCTCCCCAGTTTACCAAAAAAGCTACTTTTCCTTCCAGCCATACTGATAAGGGCAATGCGCAGAAGCCTGGTATATGACTAATGCTTACCAAGTGTTACAAGGCTTGAACGGAGGGAAATATGAAACCTTGTGACCCTGACTCAGAATAGCCAAACTCCATCTGCTCTGGAGTTTCAAATGGTAAGAACGCCTCCATTTCTTACTGTGGACATGTTTGGAGGTAGGGTAAGGAATGTGGATTATTTCAGTCTTGTTCATTTTAAGCTGCAAAATTTTCACAAAAATAATCAAAAAACATCTATTCTTAACTTTTCCAGGAAGAATTAGTCTTAAGAGATCAAGACAACCCTCAGATTTGAAGCTTAAGTGAATGTGTTGGATTTAAATGCATTTAGGAGTCTTAAAGTAACTGATAAACAAACGACTTGGTTATATTGTCAGCTGAAGTAACTTCAGAGTTCAGATAGCTGCAGCAACACAAAATGTAAATGGTGCAAATGGATCCGTTTACAACATACAGGCAAAAATACTGTATTAAGAGGAGTTGAATGACATACCACACACGCATGTTGTCAGGACTAAAATATCTGTGGAATTTTTAAAGTTCTTGGGGAGCATTTCACAGCTCAAGGGGTTGCATTCAATACAGTGAAATTCTGTGAGATTCTATTCTGAAAAATAGAAAGGGACTAATCATAGCGTTTAAAATTAGTGGTAGCTTATCTTGAAAGGATCATATGATCACATTTTTATCTGCAAATGGGAACAGTGAGAACTACTTAAATATATACAGTTGGTGAACTTGTGGCTAAGACAAACAATTATAAAAACATTCTCTAACTTTCTTGGAGTATGAATCATCTTCCACACAGTTTTACATGGTAAAATTGTGATCTTGTAAGTCATAATAATTTCAGTACTTTTTTTTTTTACTACATTACTTTATCCAGCAGAGAAAGCTCAGAAACTGCAACTACAGAATCTCACAAAACTAGAGAAGAATGAATAGGTACTATAGATTACAGCATATTAATCAGTGGCTGATAGAATCTCACAGCAAAATTTGGTATGATCCTTCAGCTGGTATTTAATTAATTAATGTGAGGAATCATTATGACAGATATATTGAAAACATCAGTGAAAAATTCCATTGATTCCTCTTTACGCAAACTGAGTCATCCAAAGACAGCGTCAGTACTTCTTAGGCCACGTGTTTATACTCACACTAGAAGATGCCTGAAATCTCACCAACATTTTTTCCCTGAAATATCAATATAATACTTCTTTTACTATCCTGAATACTTAGGTAGTTTTAAAAAGAATAATACTAAAGGATCAGTATGCTGCATAGGAAATACTAGTAACAATTCACTGTGATTGTGAAGTTTAAGTTCAGTTTGATTGTTTTGTCATTTCTTAGTCTGATTGTTGTCAGTTTTGTGCACCTTGTTTGCTTCTTTGAAACTACCAACCAGGGAAACCCTGATCATTGAGTACCATCTTTATATGATGGGGGCTTTTGGCTATTGTTAGAGATTACTGGTTTTTTTGTGAGAAATGACTTATTTATGAAATTAAATTACCTGTATTTCTGCAACACAATCACTGACAAAAAATGTTTACTGTCTGTAGTACCTTTCAGGTTTGGCCCTAATAAACTGGATAATAGTGTCAGAGACTTCTTGTTGTTACTTTTTAAACCACCACCTTCATAGTGATATGACAACAAAAACTTGAAAAGAAATGACAAAAAGAATAGGAATAACAAGATCACATAAAGTCTTCAGCATATGTATACATGACTCTCTTTATTCCACTAAAACCCAGGGAATTTTCAAATGCTGTAATACTACAAAGGTGCAAAAAATGTCAGAAATTAATGTAAAATGTTAATTGGTTTCTGCCTGCTTTTAAAAATAATTTGTAAATCTTCTTGACAACAGCTAGAAGGGTAAGTAAAATAACAGTGTTTGTCTTAGAATAATCTAGGAATATATTTCCATTGCCCCATATATTTACCCAGACAATTATTGTGTAGATCTGTAGTTTTCCAGATTCTTTTCCCTTGTTTCCACATTATTTGCAGAAGTGTAGTCTTATACTGAAAGGCTTTCTAATCCTGCTTTTGGATGTGGAAGGGAAGGTTGGCTTTTTTTCTGATGATTATGAAGTCAGAACATTTCTGGTGACAGCTAGAGCTTCCCTTACATCCAACAAGCTATTGTCCAGCAGCTTGTGAGCTGATAGATATATCTGTCTTCAAACAAAGTCTGATTTAGTTTTATCTAACTTCTCCAGTCTAAGAAGATATGCTATTTTTATCAGAAATTGAACAAGACCGGTTTCATAAATGAAGAAAGTTATTTTCAGATACTTTGTTTTGAAGAGGATTTCTGGAATTCTCAACATAAGCTTTTCAACACATTTCCCAGTCAGATGGTCCTTTAATTTCTGCTTTGATACAGAGCTGTGCAGTTCACTGTCTACTGCCTGGAAAGCTAAATTTAATTATATCCATAGAGTGAAGAATAAAAGCATGGACCACGCACACTGGTGAATGCAATTCACTTTGCAAATTGTTTTTATGGTAATGTTGGAGAAGGTAGCAGATACTCACTTTGCAGTGGTAGGAACAGGAAGAACAGTTCCGTTTCTTGCAGTGGAACACTGAACGGCAAAAACATTGAGAATAATAATAATCACCTTTCTACAGAGCCAGACTAGGGTCACTTGACTGCTGAGGTCACTTGGCTAAACTTCCAAACTAATTCACGTTCAGTTCCTTTTTTATTTAATTTACGAGAAATCTAAAAAGCTGTTGTTAAGATTGCATACAAATCCTACTTTGTGCACCATGAGGAAATAAGCAGTTTTGATTAAAACTAAAATTGGAAATATAAATATGCCAAAACCAAAAGGCAGTAGTCGGAATTTCTAAACCAAGGCATGGTAAAAATTTAAGGAAAGCAGAAGGAAAGTATTGTCAGAAGTGATACAAATGTCATCACCTTCTTGCACTACAAATGAAGACAAGTGAAGCACAACAACATTACTTTCAAATCACTCTTTTATATATATATATATATATATAATATATATATATATATAAAAGTGTTTATATATATAGTGTCTTATAATTGCCTTGTCTGCTATGGCATAAAATATTCTTCTGCCAGAAAATGAGCATCATTTTCATAAACTGTGCTTTTGAAATAATAGAAAATGTAGAGTATGTTAGAGCATAATGTTAGTTAATCTGATTTCATGTAGTAGTTGCAAGTGCAAAAGCATCATGCAACAGTACGATTTGTATCAAGCACATTAATCTTCTCAGAGTGGTGGTTAATAGTACCAAAATGCTGTACAAGGTGAATGTGTTTGTACTTCTTGTACCCAGCAGCCTTAGGGTGATGGATTACAGATTCCATTCCACTTTCTCCAAACCCCCATGCAAGACAGTGATAAGAAAAATGTTGTCTGTGCCCTGTGTTTGGGGTCTACAGGATCTACAGGGCCACTTCTGCATAACTGTGCATAACACTTCTCTTCCACTCCTACTCCAGACTCACTCAGGTTAATGGCAAAACTTCTGTGTCCCTGAGAACTTTTTCTTGGGCTCTTGACACCATATGGAAGCAGTGCTGCTAGCTTGCTCTGGATCCTCTGTCAAACTGCTGCTGAACACTTGCTTCCCAGAAGAATCTGTATAAAACCAAAGCTTTCAAGGTTTTCTTCTTCCTATGCCTCATTCAGCTGTTAGATTTATTTTATGGATAAACTTTTATGGTCAAAATAAGAGATTGGGTACCTGTGTCAGCTAGAAACATGTAACAGGTTTGTGAATGTTAAGTAGCTCTGGGAAGGAAGGCTGCCTGCCTGCTGGAGTGCTTTTTAGTACCGAGGCTATTGCGTTAGTAAAGTACATGGTCAATAGAGATGGATGTTTCTCACTAAATATCTGCTAAATATAACTGTATTAAGGCTTCTAGACTCACCAGTGAGCAAACATAAGAGCCTTACCCTATAAGTAATTAAGATGACTAAAGCCACCACTCCACTGCTGCCTAAGACTGGAACACATATATGCTTGAAGCGTCAATACTAAAACCCAACTATGTCCCCAAAACAAGGCTGTATCACAACATCAGTGTAGGTGCACTCCATCACTGGTGACAATATTGTCACGTTACATATTTTCTTTGTAAAAAACACTACCAATAAGATAATGCCTGAAAATGTTTTTGTGGGAAGTGAGTGCAGCACTGCAGATTTTTTTACATTAGTTTGATCTCACACCGTGCTGTCCCTCCTTTCCTTCCTGCCCAATACAATTTTAGCAATGGTCAAGGTTTTTAAAAGATCAGGCTGGAAATCAAGAGCCTGTACTTGATTTCCATACTACTCACAAATGGCACACACAAAATTTCAAGTTATCACAATCAGTGCCTTTTTTCCTACTAAAAAGACTCTGTATTCACATAGGGTAAACTCAAAGGAAAAGCACATAAAAATGCATTTTCTCTTCATAGTATTCCTTTGGCATGGATAGGAAGTATTTAAAGTACAGCAGATGTGCTTCTGCTGTACAATGGAAATGAAGTCTTTTATAACATCTGTTTAAATATTTTTTACTTCAATACATATTGCTGTAATTGGACAGTGGCATGTTATCCTCCTCTTGTTCTTCTTTCCCAGAGGGAAAGAAGCCCAGTGTTTGTTTCAAATATTTAAATGTTTTACAAGATTATAATAACATGACATCATATTTCTTGGCCTACTGAGGGCAAACCCAAAAATGCCTTAAAAAATGAAAGTTGTACAATCTGCTTATTTCCCTGGTTTGTCACCTAGCAAATATTAACTGAAGCATTTTTGGTGGATTTGTGTAACATGTTCTTAATGGAAGGATACTGTAAACTCATCTCTTCCAGAGAGGAGAAAGCCTAGAATAAATCAGACCCATTGCCAAAGTGAAATTAGATGATTTAGTCAAAGGCAATGTGCTTACACAGTGTACATCCCTCAAAACTCAAAAACCTTAGCTGAAAATCTAAAATTGGTGTAAGCCAGAAAAAAGATCAACAGCAGTGATTCAGCATTTTGCTTGTTTAAGATTTCCCGGGATCATGTTGCAACAGAAAGAGATGTGTAGTATCTGCATCCCTAATTCACTCTGATTTCACCCTAGGAAATTTATTCGGTTGTGTAAAAGGCATGAACTTAATAAAACTCTCCAAAACTTGTAATCACATTGTTTAGAAACTGTTTTGGCAAAGGTGGGCTGACTAACTACTGCTATTTTGAGGGCCTAAATTACTGAGTAGAGCAAATGCAGGTACTTCTATGAACTTATGTTTTGAGAGCTCTGCTAAGGAGGTAAAAAAGAGAAGGATGGGCACATGTGCTTCAAAAAATGTCTAGAGGTGACAACATTTTTTGATCAGCACATGGCTCATAAATTGACCAGTTTTAGCCCTCATACTGAGGCTGTGCCACAGAAGCATCCCTGGGGACTATGAGAACATGAGGGCTTCTGGATGTTCTGAACATCCAGTGAGGGCTGGAAGCATGCCAAGAAGGTTGTCTGAGGGTAGTGTTGCTGAACTGTACTGAGATCTAGCCCATACTCATCCTGCTGTGAAGCAAGAGAATCAGAGGGAATCCTGAAGTGAACAGTCCTCAGAGATCCTTTTCCATCCTAGCCCTCTGAGGTACCCAGTAGGTTCATTTTTATAGCTCTTAACTAGAGGAAGTATTCACATGCAGTAAGGAAAGCCGGCGACTACTGGTGGCCACAAATGACGTGTATCTGAACACTATTGAAATTGCAAAGTCAAGCACTCATAATCTAGGAAATGACTGGATTAAAATCATCCATGGCTAATGTGTATATGTGTGTTGATGTTATTTATGATCCATGCCCCCCCTTTTTTTTTCATTAGGATGCCTCTCTGATGCAATGAACAAATGGACTATGCTTCCCCAATGAACTTAGTTTTCTCTTTGTTGTTCATATCCTGTGTTTAACTTAATACAGTCTGTTCAGACCCTATTGTGACCACAAGATTAATGACATCTTTATGAGCTTTTCTTTGCACTCATCACTGTAGAATCAAAGTATTTTTCAAGTATTATTAACTTTCATAACAGTGCTGGAAAATAGAGGTATCACTGTTATTGCCTCTTTTCAGAGGGTTCAGTAGGATGAACTCAGAGGCTTTAGCTCCAGCCTCTGAGACATCCTGCATGTGTGTGCTCTCACTGGAAAAAACCCCAAAACCTGGACTGATTTTCAGAACGGACATCCTTTCAGATCTTAGGTCCCTGTTTGAGACCAGGAACACAATAAAAGCACTTAAAGAAAGGGTCACCAGAATGCTCACAATAGCAGAACAATGCATATGTTCTAAGCTGTTTGGGTGACTGAACAACATTGTCTGAGGCTTTCTGACAGACCCCAAATATGGAAAAATTCAGTTTAACATCTTAAAATTTGACAAACCCATGAATTTCTGAAAAGAGAGCCCAAGTGTGATAAATGTAAAGCAACCTTCATTTTGTCACCAGTATGACCAATGGTAGCTCTGGCAGTACAGACCACACGGAGTCTGGCAGGTTGGGGGTCCCAGAAGACATTCTCTAGTCCTGCTTCCTTTTCCACCTCCCATGGCTGGAATACTTCAGCAATCTTACAATGAAGCTTAAGCTTTCTAGGAACAGTCATCCAAAACAAACTCACAGAATTTTGCCTTTCCACGGGGAGCTGACTGTGCCAGCCTTAACTTGTGAACTACAATGCATTTCAAGATCCAGACTTGGAATAATGAAAGATCTATTTCCCATATCTGTTTTGTCTCATTTTATTTGAACATGAGCCAGTAAAGCATCTTTGTAGCACAGAAAGCCTACAGCATTCTGGGCTGCTTTATGGAGAGTATGGCCAGTATGTCGAGAGATGTGATTATTCTCCTCTACCCAGCACTGAAGAGTCCACATCTGGAGTGCTGTGTCCAGTTCTGGGCTCCCCATATAAAACAGATATACAGGAGAGAGCCCTGGAAAGGTCAATGAAGATGGTTAAGGGACTAGAGCATCTGACATAGAGGGAGAGGCTGAGAGAGCTGGAACTGATCAACCTGGGGAAGAGAAGACTCAGGAGGGATCCTAGCAATATTTATAAATATTTGATGGGGGTGGAATAAGGAAGACACAGCCATGCTCCTCTCAGGGATATCCAGAGACAGAAATAGAGACAACAGGCACAAATTGAAGTGTAGAAAATTTCACTTGAATGTTAAAAAAAATTAATTACTGTTAAGAGTGATTGAATAATGGAACAGGTTAGGTTGAATAGAAATAGAACAAGAACACAAAAATCAAAATGTCAAAAAATGTTAATATGGAATGAATCCCTGCCTTGTCAGGAGCAAGATGTGGCTATGGGAGGATAATACAGGCTGCCAGCAATTATGCAATATTTTGTCACTTCTCTTTCTCTTTTCAGGTTTCAAATACCATAGTTGATGAGCCATTAGGCCAATGAGGAGGTGCTTCCTCACTGCATTTCTTGGATGCTTCTAGAAGCCCAACTTCTTCTGCTTAGTGTCTAAGAGGTCATTGTCTCCTGTTACTTCCCCAGTGGTAGCTTCATTTTTTTCTTTATCTGTGTGTAATTTTCTAAATTAGATTCTTCTCCATGGTCCTTGAGAAATTCAGAGCCAGTACAAATTTGGAGTCAATGAACTTCTGACCCAGCAATCTCTTTTCTTTCCTGATGCTCACCTCTTACCCTTTTTGTGCTCACCTCTCATTGCCTTTTTTTCCTAGCTTTTGTTTATCAACCTTTCCCATCTTTCCACTATGAAAGAAGCATTAGAAAAACGAGCACTTCAAGATAATTTAAAAGCTTCTGTCAGGCATGAATGTTGCTAATTTCAGAGGACAAGGAAAATCTGAAATGCGGTCTTTCTTCCATCAAGAAAATCAGAGAACACTGAAGATAACAGAGCATCTGTGTAAAGATTTGCTGTATGCTGTACAGTGTCTGCTTAAAGCCTTCAAATTTGTATAACTTTTCTCTAGAACCAATATGACTTAAATGGGAAACAATTCATGCTTCAAACAAGATATTTGTTGTTTTTATGCTACTGTCATGTCAGTAACATATTCTTAATCCATTCAGGTATCCTCCTGTTGTTTTTATACACATGGGGTAGCACCTCATGATTGCTATTTGATCACAGGGGTGCTATAGCTCGGTTTCCTGTTACACAGCTCCACAGTCTGGTTTTTAACCAAAAAATGCCACTAGACTGTACCAGCCAGGATGTAGCCCAAAGCCATGGCAGTTTTTTTCCCCACTTACCAAATGGGTCATCTTTTTTCTCAGCCAGAATACATTATTAGGGCTGCCTGGGCTGTATTCAGCTCATTCTTTAGCCATTTGGTCTGAACTATTTGCACGTATAAGCCTGCAAGCAAATTTATGATGAAGTGTATTTTCAAAGCTGTGAAAAGAAGACTATACACATTATATATGCTCTGAAGTGTATTGTGTCGTTTTTACCATGTAAATAAATGATTTAATTTGCTTTTCTTGTTTCATTTGCCTAATGTCATTATTTGTTTTTTTGTGGGTGTGTGCTGGTGCCCCCAGCAAGCTCTCAGAAAAACTAAATCTGTAATGCTGTTGAGTCAAACCTTGCAGAAAGAATTAACTCATTTACTGTATTGTGATGAATAAATAGCTGCATTGAATACATATGAAGCTGCATAATCAATTATTGTATACATGTGTTGTCATGTGCAAATGTCACATATGTTTACCTATAACAGACCATACTGCAGCGTACAAGTAAATAAAAGGTCTGAATGCTTTCATTAGAGTACTCCTATGATGCTAATTACAATCCTGTCTTTAGAGTAGTGAAGAACACCTATGTAAACAGGACAGTCTCAGGCTTATTGAATGTTCTTGACCTTGATTGAATGTAATTATGAAATTATTACTTGCACTGAAATAATTTGTGGGGTTTATCTGAGTTGTCTTTACAGAATTGGACTCATAGATGTCCATCTTCTTGACTGAAAGAATTTGCAGAAAACTAGAATTTTCAGAAAGTAATTGGAAGACTTGTTTCTTTATTCATTGCAGATCACAAGTCATTATTTCATGTAAGGTCTAATAAAATTACATGTCCCAGTTATATAGGACTCACTGACAAAGCTTTTAAGAAGTGTTTATTTTATGATAGTATTTCACAAATCTCAATTTTAAAAAGAAGGAATCAATGGGACAGCTAAGGCTCCTCACTTCTTTTTAAAAACAACAGGCAATGGGAACTATTGAAATCACCTGTGAGCCACAGGGCAGGAAAGTACCATGTCCCTTTTCCCTTGAAAACCTATTAATTCTACGGAAAGGTGTGGTACTCACATAAATATAATACTACTGAGAGGTTGTTTCGTGCATTATCATGAAGGAGCTCAGAAGGACTGCAGCTGACTGATTTTATGCCACACATCTTGTGAATAATACAAAAATAGAGATAAACAGAAGAATCTTGACATTGCATCAGAGCTTTGTTTTTTAAGCACCTATACATCACTACAAAATTGTGCAAAGAATTATAAACAGGTATATTTGATTTCTGGAACTGATTGCTAGAAGAAATGGGGAACAGACTTTAGGAAAAATAGATTTCCTAGTGAACAAGTAATGTTGAAAATGAAATCTGTTTCAATTGTCTGGAAAGATCAGTATTATGAATATAAAGAACCTAAGGAGGATCACCTTCTACAATCACAAAAAATTCTCTTGCTGAGCTATCTGCTCTGTGAAGACATGGCAACTACAGGGATGTTTAATACGATACCTTACACTTAAGCATTTCCAGGCTTTGCCTCAGACTCCACCTAGTAAAATGATGAAAACTAGTTATTTCATAATAACAAATTATGATAGCCTAATGGCTTCAATAACAGCTGTAGCAAATGTAGGGGTAGGCCATGAACTAGTGCTATTCCTGCTGAGAAGTACATCCATCTGTATCTAGCAGAGAGAGCCGATGCTAAGTTGTGAAGATAAAACTTGCCCCGAACAGTTAAAAATGTGTTCATTGGGCTCTACAGCTAAGCAAAACCGCCTTTCCTTTCAGCCTTTGATGACAATTTATGATTGTTGAAATACAGCAAAGCTGACAAGGAAGGATAAAGGAATAAGGAATTATACATACAGACAGTAAGAAATTAATTTGCTTTTGTACCTTCGGTGAAAGAAAGAGTGAGTAATTACAATCCAATGATTAATTCTATTAGCCATGGTAAGTTAAGTATGTTCCAGATAAAGTGAGACATTTGAGCTGACGCTGCTGTGTGAATAAGGTACAGCGGAGGTTCTAAGTGCATGCTGGTTTGTCATAAATGAACAGTTGTAGGGTCAGGTCAGGCCTGGAGGCAGCACTGCTTTCAGACAGTGGGGAGCTAAAATAATGTACCTGTCAGGCCCTTGGGGGTACGTGGAGAGCCAGCCTAGCACTCTGTGAATCCTATTCCTATTATGGCATAAAGCCTGACCCTCTTGACCATGTCTATGATTCAGCTCCAGCTGATCAGTTTAATTCCGGTCTGTTAAGAAGCACTGTCTGCCCTGTGCTCATAGAATAAGGAGCATGATGGCAGGCTGTGTGGGTCTAGTGTGGCACTAAGTTCTACTGGCACATGAATGTTGTACTGAAAAGGGACATAGCACAGTGTGAGTCCCAGCCTGCCTTGTATCTCTGTCAACTGCTAAGTATTTTCCTGGTATTTATCATCTTGAAATGCCTTATGTTGTCTTGAGCTCTGTGTACAAATTTCTGTTTAAACCCAGTATGTTGATGTGTCTGTAGATCTAAACACTAATAAATTGAAAGAACATTTATGTAAAGTATTGCATCTTCAAAGTACTGTACTTCATCAGCTAATTAATCTTTACAATACTCTTGTGACTAAATTAGAACTTGTTATTTATTTAAATAGATTTTCTTTTTCCTGTGAAATAAGATTCTGAGATTCTGCCCTCCGTTTCCAGCCCAGCTATCTAAGACTTGACGTAACAGGGGAAGTGGATTAAACAGAATAGCCCCATTCATACCTTCCGCTGCTCATCTAGTTTTGTAAGACTGGAAGAAGTTGGCAGGGTTCCTATGGAGAAAACCCCTATTCAAAAGCAAGTAGTTAAAGTAAAAATATGAAGCCTATGCATACCCATAATGTTGTCAACTAATAATTTAGAGCCTACTTCTTACGGTGTTGTTTCTATGAGTCTTTTTGGAATTAATCTTAGCATATGGGCTCAGATTTCAAGTGTGTAAATCAAATGACCATCTGTTCAAAATGTGACTCCACAGAAAGGCTTTGATACTGGTCATCAAACAGAAAAATGTTGATAGCACTTCCATACAACATGTTGCTAAACCTGTGCCAAGTAATAATACAAAAGGTGATTGCTGCATCATGTTTTCTTAATGAGAAATGCTATCACATTATCATGCTATAATTTGAGAGTATTTTATTTCAAGGAATATAAAATGATACAATCCTCCTTGTGTTAGCTTACTATGATGTGGACAAAATTTTTATTTTACATTCATTAGGAAGGACAATGTCAAGCAAGGATGGGTAAAATGATGTAGCATACAGCACTGTATGTAGCGAATAAGCAATCCTTCACTGTTCAGAAAATCTGCCTAACTAGCAAGACAGATATAAAATTGGACATACAGTGTAAGTCAAATTGCCTCTTTTGCCTTCAGGAATTTAAGAACAGTTCTGGTCCTGCTGAATGCAACAGCAAATTGCCAACTAGTTTTAAAGAGCCCAGAATCTGAACTTCTTTGATTCACATAAACATCAACTCAGCTGTGTTTTCTCCATCTTGCACCTGTGCTTAGGCTACACGTTCTATATAGGAATCTGTATATTTTTTTCCCATTATATCTGTTTCTTATCAGTCTATCTGTATCTCACTTGTATCTGTTTTGTTGTTGGCAACACTAAGACCTTTTCCAGAATATCATGCTAGAGCTATCATGAAGCACGGTGTAAGGGTTTCCTGAAGATGGGGGAAAGGCTTGTGTTGCCATGGAATTTTTGAAAAAGGTGCTTTGAAGGGAACTGGGGAGTTGTCCTGATCAGTGAGGAGGACAGGAGTAAGAAAGAGATAGAACAGGGAACAATGCAGGAAGTTAATTTGGGAAGGAAGTCCTTACTTGTTCTAAAAATGCCTTTGCTATGTCATTTATATGCTGGGTTTAAGGATTAGCATTGGAGAAGAGAAACAGTATGTTGCTTGTAGGCTTTACAGGACAGTCTTATTAATGTAGGCACTAGTTTTAAGTTTGTACATCAACCCATCTTTTGTGCCCTCACAGCATACAAATCCCAAAAGAACTCACATGCAGATTTCTCTGTCTTTATTCCACTATGTCCTGATTACTCCTTTGAAGTCAGTAGGTGTTGTGTATGTACAAACGATAATACATTTTGGTTCCTATAACCCTAACCACACTGATTGTGGCACTGCTGAATTCTAAATACGCATGATAGTTCTCTCAGTCTGACAGACAAGTGACAAACTTGGGATCCTCTAGAGAATCAAAATCTTCAATGTTTTAAAGCTGCTGGAGCTGGCCTTATCTTACCCTGTATCCCAGTTGTATTTTAGAGACAAAGGATTGTAGCCAATGCCTTGCACTATCAATTAGGTTTAGTCAGTCTGAACTAGAAGAGTCCTGAGGCTGAGCAATACTTCAACAGACATAGGAATAAGGGGAGTATGCTGGTGGCTGGAAGCCAGCTGTTTCCCCTAGGTACTCTCAGGAACACAGACAGCCAGAACTGAGGACTGAGTTCAATGGGCAGGTTATAGATTGTATCTGCTAATTCCTCACTACGTCATAACTGCAACTTCATTGGTATGAAGTATTACATATTGCATCCAAAACTTCTGCAGAAAATAGGGCAACCTCTACTGTTCTTTGTTTTAACAGTATTATTGCAGTTGCTTGAAGTTCTTGATATAATTAGTGGTGTAAAGAGGTTTCCACATTTTTTACTCTATTACTGCGTAACACACACCTTAATAAATACATTTAGTGTTTTTTTTTCAAGCTCTAACAACCATCATTTAGTCTTTTGGTTCATTTTTTCATAGCAGGTTCCTGTTTGAGGGGAATGTATTTTTTTCTGGAAAATTTTAGCAAGAGCTCTTTGGCCATATTTGAGTAAAAAAAAAAGTGAAGGAATGAGTATTTGTATTGGCAATAAAAAGCAAAGAAAGAGTCAAGGTATGAAATTCAACATGATCTGCTTATGTCCCATAATGTAAACAACAGTTTGGACTCTACACTTTCTGCCTCTTAGTCTTACAGGCACAGGATAACTTAAAGGCTGCCTGATTTCTGGTTTTCTGTGGCTTAAGGGCTTCTGCTTGGCCATGTCACTCCTTTGTAAACTGTGAAAAGTTAAAAGGCCAGTTGATCTTTCACATACCTCAGCTGGCAAATCTCCATTTCCCAGCAGCAATCTCCTTTGAAAGCAGCTGCCATTCCAAATTTTGACTGCATAATCAAGTCTCACAAATCAGATTCTAAAAAGTCCCATTCACCTTCTATTCAACAGGGAGAAATTAAATCTGAAACATTATTGTGGAGTTCCACAAACGCTGAAAAAGAAGGATCTGTTTCTGAGAAAGATATTTTTGCTTTACTGGTCATTTTAATGATGCATAATCCTTTATGTTTTCTCAGGTAAAACTTCACAAAAGGTGTAATAGAAGGCATGTGTAGTTATAGACGAGACTAAGCATAATTGCATTTTTGGCCATTAACAGTCCTGGGTCTCAAATACCTTTTGGGTCATCTCTTTTTCACACAAGTGTGTAGCTGAAAAAAGTAATGAAGAATGGGCACTATGAGGCACCAAGAAGAGATACAGTCCTTGTACTAATGAAGTGTGGTTCAGCATTTTCCTTCTAGCATATGCTCTTATTCACAGATGAACGAGTATTTGACTCCATTAACATAAGGCCAGTACTCTCAAATTACATGTTTCCTGAGGTTGTTATGGTCTGAATTCTTAAGAATCACAGAATAATCTGCATTCAGTTTGACTTGTCATGTGAGATAATATACTGCTTATTTGGTACCTTATATCTCATGAGAACATGCACTGACCTGGGTCCAGGATTTCAGATTTCAGTAGTCAGGAGCTCCTGACATTTCTGTACAGTTTGGAGACCTCTTTGGTTGACACAGATACCTGAACCAATCAAATATTTACTCCCTGCTGCCCAAGTTTCTCTGAGAGGTTTCACTCATGTCTTAATCGGAAAGCTACATGATTACTCATACATAATCCAACTGCCAGAAGTATATTTTGGCTGTCATGCTCTAATTGCTGCCTAACTGAGACACTTCTGAATGAAGTATGGCTATACCCAGGGTTCCTAGCCCACTCTGGGCTTGTCTAACTTGCACAGCCTACAAAGTGTTAAAGTCTGGCTTAACGACTACTTCCCAAAAAGGTACATCTCTGAAGGGTGTCTGCCCACAGCCAGGCACCTGAGCGACATCCCCTTCATGTCTACAGGCACTGCATTTCTTGGAATCAGAAGCATTATTAACTGCAGAGGGTTGTCCCAGGGCAGGTAGGTTCTTTGGTCAAGGGTAGGTTCATGAGCATTGAGAAAGGTTTTCACAAGTTGCATCCCAGGATAGCATTCCAAAGGTCTTGTCATTTCAAGCTCAGGCTACTTTCTCCCAGACATCTGCTTACCAAGGAAATATCCCGGCTTGCTACCTTTTACGGAGGCCTAGCCTGTCCTCTAGTGGTTGGGTCATTAAACGTTGCATGGATGGGAGAGGACAAGAGGTGGCTTGAGTGAACGCTGAACTGTTACAGCACCGTGGTTTTGCTGACAGCTACAGTGTTGCTATGTACAAAACTGCTGGTACTGGTATGCGTAATGCTGTTTGTGTCAATGTAACAGTCCGTGAGAAAAGATAAAGGCCTTCAGCTAGCAGTCATTTCTGGGCTCCTTCTCAGGCCTGATGCCAACTACAAGGAAAGAGCATCACTGCAGCTTAAACTGAGTTCAGGGGAGAAAGGGCTGTAAGGGGTGCCTTATGTGATTGCTCTGTAAGGAAAACTGTAATTATGTGGAATAATGTGATGAATGTTTTATAATGGAAGTACAAAATTAGTGAACTTTATTGATTCATCTGTAATGTACATACTATTTTATAAATAATTAATTTGAAAATTTAGTTTCTTACATTTGAAGCTCTTGTTCTGTTGGTTCCCAAACACTCACATATTGGGGAATGATAGCATTGATTTTCCTCAAGTAGGTTGATTTCTTAGTGCAAGAATTTCTCATTTTTTCCACCATGGAATATAGCAAAGGAAGAGCTGCAGCTTTGATCTCACTGACTGGCAGCCTCTTCTATTCCTCTGGCATGCACTTTAATTTTTTTAAGGCAAAATGAAAGAATTGGCTTTTGTGGCATTCTCCTCTGCTATGCCAATTTCTTAGCTGTATCCTTTTAGCAACCGGGATTTTTAGATTTATTTCCTTAGATTTTTCATCATACTGTTCAGTATCCTGATGTTAACATTTATTTCTATTAAAGTGCTGAAGAAGCTGTGGCAGCAATGAGGCCATTAAAAGGGAGATGTGAAATGTGAAGTAGTGCATGTATGTAAGAAAATTACACTTGGTACAGCAAAAGAGATTAGAACAGAGGGCAGAGAAAATCACCCATGGAGAACTGTAAGCGCACTGGCAGATTATCAGCATCTGAATTAAACATTTGTGTCCACACTGAGAGGAGTTACAAGCCTGAAGGAAGGCACAGTTTGAGTTTCACTTTGCTATCATCTACACATAACCCCAAACACCCTGCCAAATTTTTTGTAGCTTCCTAGCCTTCTACCACACGGCTCAAGGCAGGCTGTGTTGACTGTAAACTGAAGCTTATGGTTATACACAGATTACTTGGGAAGATAAAATCTAAATCCTGGAATATTTTGGAGAAAACATTTCATATAGAACTTTGCAAAACAGGGAGACCTGCTGCTCTGCATTCCTTCCTCTGCTCATCACTTTTTTAATCATGTATGCATTAGCATCCTTAAAAAACCTGCATCTTGCAGGCCACACTATCACAACAGAAGGGTGTGGATGGTTTTCATTGTATACTAGACTCATCTTTCTCATGCTGCGTTGGATTCCTTCCAATTGCTAAATCCTATTCAAAGGCTGTACTGCCCAGTTCATTTTTCACCTACGATAAACCAGAGCCTTCAGGACACAGTTTCATGGGCAATGACAGGACAGACAGCAGGCTGGAGGAAGGCTTCAGAAAAATTCCCGAAATGTGGACTGCACCTTCCTTCCACTCAGCTACTGTGTGTTTACTACGGGGGGACTGGTGCACAGGTCTCTGGAGAACTGCTAAAATACTCCTGAGCTGCTTATAATAATTGAAAAGCTTGTATTTCCCCCACCCCCAGAGTCAAGGACATCTGTGGTGAAGCAAGGGCAGGGAACAGTAAGCCGGCCTCAAGCGTGCGTGCTGAGGGGCTCACCGAAGTCGGAGGGGGACAACACCTTCCAGGAGGGAGTGCCTCCTTCCCGCCCCCTCCCCGGGCGGCTACCTGCCGGCTGCTGGGCGGCAGGGCCGGGCTCTCCTCCCGGCCGGGCCGGCAGGTGCCCCGGGCGGCCGAGGGGGCCGCCAGGTCGCAGGCCAGCGGCGGGCCGAGGCGGGCGACGGGCAGGCAGATCCGCACCCCGCTGCCTGCGGCGGGCAGGGCGCGCTGCCGCGGGGGCCTGGGCGAGCCCATCGCGCCGTGCGCGGAGGGAGGGAGCGAGGGAGGACGGACCGACCGACCGGCGGGCGGGCGGGGGGAGCCGCCGCCAGCCGGGTGCGCGGCGACCTGATCCCCGTCCAACATGGTCGCCGCTCACACCTCCCATTCCTCATCCTCCAGCGAGTGGATCGCTTGCCTGGATAAAAGGTATCGGCATCTTCACAGGAGCGGCTGCGGATGGATGCTGTGTGCGTGTAACCTGCCCCCCCCCCCCCCCCCCCGGCCTGCATGCATGCATGCATGCATGTATGTATGTATGTATGTATGTATACGTGTGTGTGTGCTGACACCCCCCCTTCCCTGCTCCTCATCAGATCCTGCCTTACATAAGGAGCGTGCCGGTGGGAGGCAAATGCCCGGAGGAAGTGGAGCCGAGGCGGCGGAGCCGGATAAGGGCTGGAAACGCTCGGGGCAGCGGAGGGGATGGGCAGTTCCCACTGGGATACTGCTCGGCGCCGGGCTCTGCTGCCCGGAAAATGCCGCACGTGGTGGAGGAGGGGGAGCTCCAGGGCGGGGAGAGGGCCCCGCGGCCCGGGGGCCTCGGGCTGCCGGCCAGGGACCCGCCGTGCCGGCCATGGCACACCCGCTGCCCGCGGCGTTCGCGCCCCAGCCCTTCGCCTCGCCTCACCTCAGCACACCGGCCCCCGCCTCACCTCAGCACACAGCCGTCCGCCCCAGCCGCGGCGCGATTGGGCGGGAAATGACAGACCCTCGCCTCAGAGGGCTCCGCGCGCAAGCGGGTGGGTGCAAGAGTGTTGGCCCGGGGCGGGGGGGAGGGGGGGCGGAGAAAATGTCCGCCCTGGCAGAGGCCGCCGGAGGCTCCCTCAGCGGCCACAGCCTCTCCCTGCTGTGGCGTCCCGGGGGCCTGCGGCTGGTCCCCGGCTGGTGGCGGCCTTTGTCGCGGGTCAGGTACAGGTGGGCGGCCAGCACTGCGTGAGTGGGAGTTAGGGCTGGCTAACGTGTGCTCAGAGGTGGTGTACAGGCAAATTATCTATTATTTAAAAAAAAAATAAAAAAAATGCTTCGGAGTGCTTTCCCTAGGTGTTACAGGTACAAGTGTCTCGCAATGTCGAGTTGCACAGGGGTGGTTTGAACGTCCTTTGCTTTAATTCCTCACCTTCAGTGCTTGCTGGCTTAGTTCAGAAGTGGTTTGATTTCTGAATGCTCAGTCGCCTGTAGTTTAGGAGAACAGCTAACAAGAATTTAGACCATAAATATGCTATAAGGTTCAAATAAAGCTATCAGAGTGAATTACTTACGTGATATATTGTGGTTTACGGAGCATCATTAAGCCAGCTTTTGACAGTTGATGCCACTTGGGGTGGTGCTGTGAAGAGAAACCTTTGTGCACACAGGAGGAACCTTCCCCTTCTCATAATTTCTACCATTTCCAGGTAACCTCCTAGTGTTGTAGGACTGCACCTCTTTGTAGGTTTTCCTTAACAATCCAGGCAGCAGACTGTTAGTAAAACTTCTGGTCTAGACACCTGCCACAGATACTGATCCCCCTCTTTAACACGTGACAAATTAAAAGAAGACTAACCTCTTAGAGGTTAGGTAATGTGTATAAATGTTGGAAGTACTCTAAATGCAAATGCAAACAGAGCTGATGATGGTAACCTAGGCATATAACAACCAAAATAAAGCAGAGGGCTCGATTCTCAGCTCTAAACTGACATTGAGCAGATGTGAAGAAGCAGAGTATTAGCCCTAGTACTTTTAGATAGGTGATCTTGTAATTTCTCTGGTTTCTTAGATGCAAAATACATTGTGAGGTTTTTGTTACTTGGAGTAAGCTAGTAAAACCAATTTGTTGAGTGGAAAGAATCAGTTCCAGGTGTCTTGAAGGATGATGTAGTATTATCCTTTTTTTCCAGAAGGCAATCTGGATGTAAGACAAGCTCAGGACGTGAGAGATTGTAGGTTTTTTTTCCTGGTCTCTACCATGCTTTGCTTTGTGATCATAGGAAATACACGTTTTTTTCTGATTTTCCCATTTAAAAAATAGTTAAAGCTATGTTGGAAAAGTACTGTAGGAATCAAAGTACCATTAGATAAAGCATTATTAATTAATTTACACACTTGTATTTCTAGAGTGTATTTCTTTTCTGAGGATGATGATCTATGAAAGTACTCACTTGAATTTTTATGTGATTTCTATGTATTTTAAGCCTTTTAAAACATCTTCTAGCATTTTCTAACCTAGTTGTGGATTTTGTAAATACAGGTTCATTTAACGAGTCAGTTCTCTGTAGGATACCATGTGTTTTTATTAAATAATACATTAGTTTTAATATGTTTTAGTTAATATATTAGTGTTTTCAGGAGGAAGGCATACTAAACCTGGTATTTTAGAATTTTAGGTGGCCCTCAGCAAAGACAATTAAAATGGCATGTAATATGGATTATCCATCTCCATTCTTTTAAAAAGCAGGAGAATTAAACCCTAAATGGAAATAACAAAATACATCACATACATAAATGATGTATTTTGTATATGTTCTTCATGTTTTTCCCCAAGTCGCCTATCAAACAGGAACTACTAACATCTAAAATGAAAGCACATATGAAGAACCATCAAAATGTTTCAGGAAAAATGTTATTACCGTATATGGTACTGTGGGCTAGGACCATCAGTGCTTCTACCATGCAGCTTCCATGTGTGTTTACTAACCACAAAAGCAAAAGATTAGTACTTCAAAACACAATACACAGGACAGAATTTATATATAAAGTCACAAGTACAAAGGTAAGGAAAAGCAGGGACAAAAAAGTTCTGAACACTGTGCTCTGTGAAGAATATTTTATTTTTGCAGGGGAGAGAGATGGTCAGTGGTGAGCAACTGTACATCCTGATTGTACCTGGAATTGTAAATATTTTTTCTGTTAAGGAAACCAGTGCTTTTACCTTTGAAGTGAATAGTTGCTTTACCACTGATTTCCTAGGGAGTAGAAGCATGCCTACCGTCTTGGCATTTTTCTGGATGTCCAGTCTGGAGATAATTAAAAGAAGGTTGCTGATTTATGCAAGCGTGTATAATTAGCTTAGGAACAATGCCTTCTCTACTGTCATGGTTTCTTTCACACTAAAGACTGTCTAACCAGGAAATTTCCATGTTGATATAGCTTTACTGAATGGTAGACAAAGTATTTTTTACATAACTGTTCTCTAAACTTGATCACAGTTATGAATTCAGGTAATTGTTTTAATTGAATTAAAATACAAACTTTTTAATGATGTATAGCATTCACAACAGTCAGAGATCCCAGGATTTCATACCTGCCTATTGCACCTTTCGTTTTTCTCTGTGTTAATTGTAGACTTCAGTGCCTTAGCAGAGTGGAAGAGCAGATCACAGAGCAAAGCATCTAACTGCTAGCCTGCTGTGCTAAGAATGTTATGATCTTTGCTCAGCTATTTATGAATTATTTAAATATTAATGGGTGTTTAGAGGACATATAGTACATACTGAGCTTTTATATCCCTGTTAGACTTTTGACTTGCGTCATTTATACCTTACAAAACCCCAAGTAACACATACAGGGTTGTATCTCATGTCTGTACCTCAAGCCAGGCTCTCATAGATTTGAGTGTAAATTCAGACTGAAGCTTGTAACAGCAACATATTTGAATCAGGATTTGTTTTTTAGTTCATTGTAACATGTATTTGAGATGTAAGTTATTTGTATATGCTTAGCAGTCAACAGGTCTCTTGTGAGTATACAGATAGGCTAGAATGAAGAACTGATATTCTGAAAGAATTGTAAAAGAAATATGGAAAATGCTTGTCATCCTCTGTAACCTCTAACTATATCAATGATAATGGGTTATAGATTTATAATCAGGCAATATTGTGAATATTTTAGAATTGCATTATGATGCTATTCTATGTACTTTTAAAATATATTTTTATGTGATTGGTAAGACATAGACTTTTATATATTTTAAATTTCTACCATTGCTTTTTATTTGTAACAAATCCCTAGAAATACCACCACCATTTTTTACATAGTTTGAATCTGAACAAAATCATGGGCATACACTGGAGCTCCTAGCTCCTATTGGCCTGTGTGCTTCATGTTTTCTCTCTGTATGCAGTACGTGTCTAAGCTGGTGTATGCTTGGATGAAGTCTGTGTGGGGATATATCAGCAGCAGGCACCGTGGTGGATGTGGAAACCCAGAGACAGAGCAGTATAGACATAGCTGAAGTGCTTTCTAGCACTCAGACAAAAATGCAATCTTCTGAGAGTGATGAATAATAACAAGGTTATCTTCCTGCATCATACAACTCATTTTCTAGTCCAGTGCAAAGGTACAGTCTTTCATGAATAATAAAAAAACCCTTTTTCTTTCCGTATCTTCTCAGACAGACCAAAATAATTGTTCATATAGCTTGCTATTAGCTTGTAGGTCTGTGCATTTTATTGAATATATGAATTCAAAGTAACTCATAGTGAGAGCAGGAGTTGTATTTTAAACAAATTTGAGCTCTTCTATTCTCTGCTCACGGGCTTAGGCATTTCTAGTATCGTTTCCATTTGTTACATGCAGTTACAGTAAGTTACACACTTGTTCTAAGGACAGGTATTAAGAGAAAGAGAAAGTGATTGCTCTAGCACTCATGTATATAAACACTGTCATGGCCCACCAGAGCAAACTGGTATGTGCATATGGCTATTAGATCGTGATATATTCAAATTCAGTTGATAGTCTTGTGAAGTGGCCACAGGATTGGTGTGGCACTTGTGCAACTGTATGTTTCACCAAGTGGTGTTGGAAACATATCTAAACTGTCATTGTCTGAATTATTTTTGGTGTTAGGCTTTGATCTCTAAAATTCTGTATTTTGAGGAGATTAATTTTCTTTTATAACAAAACCTCATATTTCAGCAAAGAAATAAAAAAACAACAAACCAAAATCATGCCCTCAAAGTCAGGTGGCCACCAGATATTTTTCAAAAAGTATTCTTATCCAGTGTGACATCTGTTTTTGTCTGCATCTTACAATTTGCTGCATGTAACAAACATGATACTTTATGATACTTTCTTTGTTCTGTTAGTATTTTCTGCACTCTTATTTGGCATGATCACTTACTATTCCTGCTGCTTTATCAGTATGAATGTTATGTTATATTTATCAACAAATGTTTCCTGAACTGACTTTCCACTTCATCTTTGAATCCAGAAGTTGTAAAAATGTATGTCAGTGTAAATCTGTAGAAGTTATTTCATAGTTACTGTAAGTTTTAAATTCTCATTAGCTGTAACAATGCAGATCCTAAATGGGTAAGGGTGCATTTAGCATAGTATGTTGGTGGATGGCAGTGGCTAGAGTTTGAATCGAAGGATATCATCACTTGTGCATATTGTTCAATTATAAATTTCGTTTGCAATGTATCTCAGAGTCTGTGTTCATATTTAAGTGCTTTTAATGCCTGTTATGAAGCTACAGTGCTGGTTAATGTAATTTCATCCAGATCTACTTCTGTCAAATGGAATTTTAACTGTCCTGAGCTCCAGTTCACAGTTATGGAAGTAGGAAGGTTTATTTATTAAGGTTTAGTCACTCTTTGGTTGCAAAGCATGCACCATACATAAAACTTATCATAAATGAAAGGAGACAATTTCCTTGCAATTTTACTTTTTCTCTTGAAGTATTTTGTCTCTTTAAAAAGCACATGAAGATGAAAAAAAATTGTTATGTTTAGTTTCTTATTATAGCTGTATTGTTCAGGTAGTGTGTTTTTAATTTAAGATAAATCTTTGCGAATGTCATTACTTAATAAATACATATTTTGCCATTCCATTGTTTATAAAGATCTAAAAGTTGACCTATGTGTATGTAAAGAAATGAAGCACACTTGATTACTCACTCTGTCAAACCCTCCAATAGTTTTTCAGTGCATTGGTCAAACTAAGTTGAAGGCACAAATGTAACTGAGTAATGATATGAGTGTGTAGGTAAAGGAGAGTCCCTCATATCTGCATTCTTTTGGCCCTCACCGAGGAAGACAGATTACAAATTCTGTCACTGCAGCTGATAGCCAATCAATCTGCATTTAACCGGCAGGTCAATCAGTGCTTGAGTAGGTCAGGATTATCTACAGCATTTCTTGTGCCTTGCATAGCAGGACATGAGAGATTATCACAGGGGTTCTCTGTGTAGGTGACAGGGGTTCTGAGTATAGGTGACAGTAGTACTTTGTTGGAAACTAAGTATCAGCAGTTTTACTTGTGTTGCATTTTTTTTTTTTTTTTTTTTACTCTGGAATGATTTGTATGTCTGAAAATCCTAGGGTATGGAGTTTAAATAAATTTTTATTTACTGTGTGTCAGAGGAAATGTGAAAACTGGAATCCCAAAGTCTCATAAAATGGAAATCAAAAGAAAAGAATTTTATTATTGTTTGAAAACCTCATGACAAAGCTTTTCCCATGGCAAGGGAAAAAGAAGCTGAGATGTGAATGCTGAAAACATGGATTTGGTAGTACTACTGTGACAAGTGCAAAGTGCCTGTTAGGGAGAGCTGATCGCTGGCTGTCCCCACAGAAGTAAACCCTTAGCTGGACATTACTTCAGATTAAAAGTAACTTCATTTATATCTAGGATTTAAGTCTCTTAGCACAGGTCTAAAGTGCTTTGATAGGTCACTGGCATCCCTCTCTCAAACTTTCCTTGTACAAAGAGAGATTAAAAGGCAAAGAGCCTTACAGCATTGCCTGGAGGAGAGAGGTGCTTCAGTGTTGTCTTGCTCTCACTAAGGGAAAACAGTATCTTGCTACTAGTATTATTCTGCATCCTACTGCTTTGCTTTTCTGCCTGTCAGGAAAGGGTAGGAGAAATTACAGGTAGCATAGAGGAATGATCTGGTTTCAATGGCATTCCCTGCTGCTCTTAGCTAATGTTTCAAAACAGAATATGCTTTAAAATACTATTAAAATTCACCAAATGGTCCATGGTAGCGGTTACTGGTACGTTCCAGCTCATAGAGTTTGCCTTTGCATGTTTGAATAGATGCTTCAGTTTTAACCCTGAGATGAACAAATTTTATTTGTCTGTTATGTATTGTGATACTCTGCTTTCTATGAACAGCCTTGCCAGTGGAAGAAATACATCATATCTGCTCCTCTTTTGTGGGCTGTTCATTGCTGTATGAAATGCAATGTTGCCCTTTTAAACAGTTAAAAAGAGCAAGGGAAGGAAATGGACTGCAGTGTTTTCATTCAGTTAGAGGAGGGTTCAGATTTTTTAACAGATATAGAAAAAAAATTTTTTAAACTAATGGCATCTTGGCAAAGAAGGTAAAACTACATGTTTTCTGTTTTTTCTTTTTCAAGTGTCAAATCAATTATGAGGAAGAACTGAAAAAAAGGACTTATCATGTGGTAGTAGAGGAAGTAATAGGTTGTGGTTAGATAACCTTGATAAAAACAAACTAAAAAACCTCCAGCTTGTTCCTTCTAGGTTAACAAGTCTTTCATAGCATACATAAACATTCAAATATTTAATCTTAACACCACTGAAAGTTTTTTATACAGCTGTATATGCTACACATGAAAACTTCTCCAAATTGTATGTGTGAAGAATTTTAGCAGTTATCCTCTGTCTGTATTTAAACTTTGAGCTTGAATAATTCGTTTGTACTTTAAAATAGCCTTTTGAAGATACACTTCTGGCAGATTTTTTGGTAACCTTCTCTTACAGATTCTCGAGCAGACATTGTCAAGAAAATTGTTTTATTTCTATAAAATACATACTTGAAATCTTCACAACCAAATAAATCAAGGGTAAAATATCCTTTAAAGAAGCCTTATTGACATAATTGGATAGAGATGTATAGCATTGATGCTGTCACGTGTATATGTGTGCTGTGATACTGTATTGAAGAAGCAGGAGAAGATCGATTGTGTCTTCTGTGAAAACATTACTGCCAGATAAGACTTACTGTGCTCTGAAGAAGCAAATCAGTAATATAAACAAGGAGCTAGATAAAGCGTTCAGTGGTCAAATAAAGTAGAAAAGCTTGTAGAGTAGTGAAAATAAATACTCTTGCTTTCTGTGATTTCCAGATAATTTTGTAGTCCTGTTTTGCAACACTGAAAATGTCCATCTCACTTTGGCCACAGTGAAATGGGATATCAGTGCAGTAACCTGCTGAGATACAAATTTAGGGACGATTGTATTAAACTGAAGACTGGAGTGGGGGTGCAGGAGTGTCATCCACGCATTATCCTTCATGGTAAGAGATACTGAGTGTGAAGTTTTCATTTCCAAATCAGTCATTCCTCCTGCATGGTTTTGTCCTGGTTTGCTATGGCGTGATACCTACCCAGTTTTGGTTGCTGGTCAGTTAGTGACTAGGTATGGTTTCTACAACAGCTGCTAAAGCTCTTTCTGAACTTGTACGCTGCAGACTTAAGGGAAGTGGAGATACAGCAGCAGCTGCCCCACAAAGATACTGAAAAGTTGGGGAAAAGGACTAAGAAGCTGGTTTTTTAAGCAAAAAAGATTCAGACAAATGTAATAGTTCCACAGTCTGTTTTACTTAAATTTTATTTTAAATTGAGTGGGTCAGCTGAGGGAGTGGGTCCTTCATTGGATAGTCATAGATTTTCTATGAGAAGGATAGTGTTGCCTTAAAATGCTTTTACTCTAGCTCATAGATCTACCAAATTGTTGAGAGCTGAAGAATTTTCATTGATTTAAGAGAGCTGTCCACACTTTTAGATTCACCTAAAAGGTCCTATTCCATTCATTGTGCTAGAGCTTTCAGAAATGTGACTACACTTGGGAAAGGACAGCAGCTTTAGCAGAAAATCCAGTGGTATGAAATGCACCAAAATGCATTTTCTAACTTCTTATGCTCACGAATATCAAGTTACAACTCTGCTGCATCAGCAGCGAGGGGACACTTCAGAAACATACCAGCATCAATGTCACAGAACAGAACAGAAAAGCATCCCCACCAGCACTAGTTTGGCAGAGAGGAGCCAAACTCAGTGGGATTGCTCTCTAGGGAACAGCAGTGGTGATCACAGGAGTGTCTTCAGGTGCTCTGGTGTGGTCTGGAAAAAGCCTTTCCTGAGGCTTTTGGAGCCATGTAGGGGCTGTAGGGAGATCCACAAGATTCACCTCTTTGGGGTTGACTTCTGCAGCCCATCTCCCTGTTTTGAGGAGTGGTTCTTTTCTGGATTAATACCACTGCCTCCTATCAGTGCTGCTACAGTCACATTAAAGCTTGAATAATTCTCCATCTGGCATCAGTAGTACTTTTCTAATTAATAGGTTTAATCATTAATGTTCTAAGGAATATATTGTAATATTAGCTGTTTAAATATTAGCCTAAACTATGCTTTTATAAAGATGAGTTTACAGCAATTTAGTAGGATAGCTGCAATGAGGAAGTAAATTTATGTTGTCCTGTACTGATGTTGTTCCATGCTAGGCAGCTTGTACCTAGAATAGAGAACATAATTCGGCATCATAAATAGATTAATTAATGTTAATTTAATGATGATGACGATAGTTACCATGATGATAATTTTATTAAAAGATGGTGGAAAAGCAGTTAATTGATGCCATGGTATTTTATTATTCTTGTTATGGTCTCTCTAAGTAAAACTATCCTTTTAAAACCAGTGTTGTTGTTATAGATTATAAGCACTTCATAGAAATGAGTTTGAATGCTACTAGTATTACTGTTACACTGCAATCTGGAGTTTTTACACAGGCAAAATTCCATGTCCTAGTAAGGACTAAGGGCCAGCTCAGCTTGGGACACCTACTGTTAATTCATTCCTTACTCCTAAACTCTGAGGACTTTTCCCAGGAGCAATGATCAAATCCAAGGGCATTTTGTTGATAACCTGGATCCTAGTTCATTTTTATGCTAATTCACAATATTAACCAAACAGCTAAATCTTAATCTTGGTGTTTGTCTGTATGCCTCATTTAAGAGGCATTAATTAGTTGTGACTATGGTGTACAGTTAGGATTCCTGCTGCACTTTTTTTTTTTTTTTTTGGTAAAGCACAGCTCGGGAGAAGGTACCTTTTCTAAGATAGATTAATGGTTAAATCATTCACTGAAATCCTCCCAAATTCTAGCTTAGTTTCCAAATGTGGTGGATCAAAATGTATGCTCTCCCAGTAAAAATATTTCTGGAAATTTCGTTGTACACAGTAATATTAAACTTAGTATATTTTGAAGAGAGGCTATTGAAATAAATGGCTTGCAGTAATGAATTAAGAAACATTGAAACATTGTAAGAAATATAACAATTTTCAGACTACTGCTATGTGTATTACTTAGAAATTTGTTTAGAGCATGTTTGTGTGTCCCCCTTCAGGTGCCCACTTCATGCACTCCAAGTGGAAGTAACTGCTGCTAATGCAAAGCGCTGTAGCTCAGCTGCTTGCTAACATAAACCACTAGGAACACACAACTTTAATCTGACTTTCCCAGTAAATATGGAGTTTGGTTTCTCACTGCTGTGCTAATGTTTAAAGCTCTGAAAAGCATGGCTCACCTACCTGTGAGAATGCTTGTTCTTCCATGGTGACTCATGCTACTGGGATCATGAAGCAGTTCTGTTAGAAGAGCAAGCTTTTTTCCTGCAGTTCCAAGACACTCCTTGCCACGTCAGTGGAAGTGAGCCCTGATCTTGCCACCTTCTGAACTAGAGAGAAGCTCCGTCTCCTGAGCCTTCAGCAACTCAGGAAAAAAAGCTACACAGTCTATGAATTATATCCCCCTAAATCTTATCCTTCTGACAGGATCAGAAGTGGAAGAAATTTCTGCACTCGCGTTTCAGAAACAGCATTGAGAGAACAGTGTTGATTAAGTTTATATGACCTAATGCATGTTGTTTGCTAACCTTGTTTGCTTTTTCCCTGTCCAACTGCATCAAACAATTAAAACCACTGCACGCAGAGATCTTAGAGTCAATTCTATGCACATGAACTAGTGGACTTGAACAGAGTCAGCTGTGAGCAGTTGTATCAATGAAACAGTTTCGGACACACTTTTTCTAGGAAAAGGGGATAGCCTGAAATAATATCCCTTTTTTTCTTTGTCAGGTTTTGCTGTTAATTTTGGGATTCCATAAATCAAGGGTGTTAGAGTTTCAAGTGCTAGTGTAGTTTGGGTAGGCATCTTGTCTAAATGGATTTAAAATCTGTTTGCAAGCTGCGCCTCCTAATCTTCTTAAAATAATTTTGACAAGAGGGTTAATGCTTATTAGTACCTGTCAGCTAGTGCACAGTAAAAAAAAAGGAATGGGTGAAAATCTTACTTGAAATATTTCAAAAGGGAGCTGTTGTAGTTGGTTGTGGTTTGAAGTGTTAAGAGGATGCCACTGTGATGTAGAAGCAACTGTATACACCAGAGAGTTATTATTCTCATCTGTAGTTAATAAGGGCAAGCTGGAGTATAAATGAGGATAGAGATTTAATCCCTTCTAGACTTAATTCAATAAGAAAGATGAGAGACAGAGATTCAATGTGAGTAGCATCTGGGCTTCTTTCTTGAGACAAATATTTGGATCCTTTAAGTCTTTGATTCTAAAGAGGAATCTTTAATTTTTCTTTTTTTTTTTTTTTTTGTGAGAAGGAGTGCTTAAACTGTGGATGTAACAATGAGATGATAAAGATATGTATTTGTGAACTTAGTCTTTGTTCATTGTAAGCTACCTGACTTCTGTTCATTTAGAAGCTCATCCACTGGCTAAAAGAACATTCTGTCAGTAAAATTAACGGACAGCATTCGAGTGAATGATAGGTTTAATGATTGCTGCCAGTCTTCTATCTTTCTGGTAGCCCTTTATACATAAATGATTTCTGCATCTGATCCAGCATGATCTTCTAGGAATGTTCTATGTTTCTGTGCATAGTGGTAGGCATTTAGTCTGTTATGAAAGATTCTTTCTAATGTTCTCAGCGAGTGCTTAGCTTACCTGCTGATTCATAATGTTTGACAATCACATTTAAAGTGTATGTTATGGAGCTAATTCACTTTAGTTTCATAAATATCTAGTAGTTTTCTGAACCTGCTGAACTGCTGGTCCATATGCTACTTTGCTGGAGGGAGTTCTACAATTTTATTTTCCTTGAAATCTTGGTTTTTTTAAAGGTGTTACTGTCACAGGTTTTAAATATTTTAAGTATTTGTATTAAGGCTCTTTACTCTTACTAATGAAGAGTTTAGATTCTTGCTTGCATATTTAATTTGTCCAACATTAAGAGACAGGAACTGCATAAAAGAGAATGTACTTTAATAAAGTTGTCTTTCTTGCTTGCAAGTGAGTAAACAGAACACTAAAGTTAGTTTGTACCCAGTGAAATGCCCAAGAGATATGGATATAGGAGTTACTGCTGATACCATAATCTTTTTGCCAGATAGATAGCTTCTATTTTGGGCACCGATTCCACAGACCTTTTGTATGTTTGGACATCTGATTTGTCGTGTTCCTGTATAAACTTGCAACTATGTCTCATTGTAAGCTCTGTAAGGACTGTGTAATTACTGCAGCAGGACTTCAGTGTTAAATGAAGCTTCTGGACACTGCCGCTGTTGATAATAATTATGCTCAAGTTGATAACAGTCAGTTGTTAGGATGTTTTGGAAGGGTTTTGTAGAGGAATGCAGTGGGTTGATTAACATTGATAATATACAGCTGTAGCCTTGCCTCGAAGGCATTGGGTTGATTGACATGGATGATGTGCAGCTGTAGCTTGTTCCTACTTAGCTTTAGTTAAGTAGTTTAATAGCACTGAGGATTGTGGGACACTGAGGTGGTTGGATGGAGGAGGGGTAGTGTAGTCTGGCCTTTGGAGGAAGGCGATACAGCACGGGCTGTAGAATCTGACTGATGGTAAAAGTCTTTTTGCAGCCTGCTGATTTGTTTGTGCTGCAACAATTTGTGCCCCGTGTGAGGCTGAGTTGGACTCCAACTACAATAGGGTTTCATTATGTACCTGTGAAATGGATTTTAATTGATTTATGTTATAATGTAACATTAAAGCAAACATTTGTAAGTTTGGTGCATGCAGATGGGGAAGTTTCTCTGATGAAGCCGTTGAGAATTTTGTCCTTTGTTTTCTTGCAGACCGTTGGAACGTTCCAGTGAAGATGTAGATATAATATTTTCACGACTGAAAGAAGTGAAAGCTTTTGAGAAATTTCACCCAAACCTTCTCCAGCAGATATGTCTCTGTGGATATTATGAAAATCTGGAAAAAGGAATTACATGTAAGAGAGCTTCACATGATGATCTATTTTATGTGAAAAAATTGGGGGTTAGTTGGGATTGTCTCTAGGAGATTGAAGAAAGAGCACAATCAGTGGAACAGCCATAAAAACGTTTGCAGCCATAGTCATGGGGGAAGGCAGGACTAAAGTACTGCTTGCTCTACAAATACAGTGTGTAATGAATCTATGGCAACAAGGAACGCACTGGATTTAGGACTATGCTACTGTTTCGTTGAAAGATTAGAAAAAAGTCATTTCACTTAAATCTCGTTTTTCCCCTGTAAATGTATTATTGATCTCTTTTGTAGGTGTATTGTGATGTCAGGGGCAAAAGCCTATCACTTATGCATATCATTAATAGGATGTGGTTTGCAGTTGCTCTTGGTAACGCAAGACAGATTTGCAGAACTGTGTACTGCTGTGGGGTACAACAGCTCTGTGCTTGCTCTGGCAGCCCGTGTGCCAGATGAAGGTGGACAGCCGTACTTGGTCTGTGAAGCTGAGATGGAAATAAGTGGTGGACCTGAGATGGGAATTTGTGAGTTCCCAGAGCCGTACCATGGGAATAGTTGATGGAGACCTGTGGTCTTTAGTAGAGTCTCAGGTACCCCTCAAGTAAATTTAGCATGCTTTAGTCACACAGCACTGGAGTTTGCTTAGAGTAATAGGAATTCTAATGGTCTGTAATCACACAGTTGGAATGCCTGAACATCAAAGTCCTGCAGCTGCTTCTCAGCCAGAACTTTTACGGAAGTCAGTGGAAGCTGTGTCTGCATCAGAAGATTCTGAATTTCAAAGGGATAATGTTCAGAAAGTCTTTTTTTATTATTTTGTTTATTAACTAAGATCACAGTAAAAGAGAAGCAAACGGGATGAGTGAAGCAATTCTATGTGGTTTCATTGTTTCTGTACCGTATCGACCAGTTTACTAAAATACATGCTTTCCAGTGTAATTTGAAATATTATTGTAATCATAAGTAACTAGTCTGATATGCCAAATTCTATAGTGCCAGTAGTATGACTACAGTGGTACACTAATATGAGGGAAAATATTTGTTAATGTTGTTAAACTTAAGGAGATAGCTCTTATTTACAAGATTTCATCTTTCCAGTATTCCGTCAGGGTGATATTGGGACGAACTGGTATGCTGTTCTGACAGGATCACTGGATGTGAAGGTTTCTGATACAAGCAACCACCAGGTAAAATAGATTTTTCATTGAAACCATCCAGTCAGTAGTACTAAGAAAGAGTATGACATACTGAGGTAGATAATGACAACATATATTGTACAGGTATTTCGTCTTGTCACAATCTCTGAGTCTCATTTAGTTTTAGTTGTCCTGTGTCTGTGGAGGCAAATCATGCCGTTGATTCCAAAAAACCTGAAATGTAATGCTCTAGAAAGGTGTCTACATTTTAATATGAAACAAGACTCCTCTGTCTTTTCTAATAATGTCATATGAAGTGAAGCTGAAGATATAAGAGTTGTTAATTCATTCCCTGGAAATATTTTAATTCATGCCTTGCTCAGAAAGTTCAAACCAAACCTACCAACAGTGCAGTCTTATAACAGCATACTGCAGTCTCCACTGCAAGAATGGGTATCATAGTAATAGCAGAGTATTGGAACTGCTGCCATGTTAGACCAGAAGGCTGGAGGTAATACCTGTTCAGTGGTAAGAAACAGAAGAACAAGTAAAATTCCCCCCCAACTGCAAGCAATTTCTCATATCTTGGCACTCCTGGATTTACAAAATTGGAAATATAGAGTAAATACAAAAAAAAGAAGTATAAGATTTCTTCTGGGAATAGTCTCCCACACATGTTGTCTAATGTCATGCTGACAAGTCAAGTACTTCCTGGTGTGAGCTTTGTCTTCTGGCAAGGCATCACGTCCCATTCCCTACTTCCATGTTTGAGATCTGGGATTGTCCCATCAAGTAGCCTAGCATGGGGTTGTACCTCTGACATGTTACTCGTACCTTCACATGAGTGGTGTAGCTATCCTGGACCTGAAGTATAACACGACCTGTTTTTCCTACCTTGACTGAATATAGCATGCGTGGGGTGGTGTATTCTTTGCTCAAAGTTTGGCTGACTGGAGAAGATTTCTTGCTCATAGCAGACTTACAGAAATTAGATTTTTTCACTTTGTTGAGCACTGTATCACCAGCGAAATTGGGTCAGAATGCAAGTCAGGACAGTGTGTGAGCTCTAGGTCTTTCTACTTCTTACAGTAAAATGATAGCTACAAAAGGGACTTCCTTCATATAATTATTTTTGGCAGCCTCTTTACTGTGCTAAGTAGAGACTGATTGAGAGTATAATTAGCCTATTTTGAGCAATTCTCAGCATGGCCTGGCTGTCATTAGTATTGTCACAATTTGGAACGGTACTGGGCTCTTATGAGACCCTTTTCTGTGCAGGTCTAAAGCAATCAGGAATATTTTCTGGTGTTTGCCAAAAGATGGCACTATGCTGTTGTTAAGGTCCAAAGTTCTTTACTGAATGAGAAAAAAAATATATCCACAAAAGTATTCTGGATGAGGAAGTTAAATTTAAAGTCTGTTTGGAGTGTTGCTCCATTTTAGCCTTTTAAGAAATGTAATGTAAATGTTTTTTTTCTACTTGTTCAAGTTTACTGGATTTTCCTACCAATAGGAAACTGCAGAACTACAATTCATGTAGCTGTAGTTCTAGAAATTATATTCTGCAGTAATTTCTTAACTTCATGTTTCCTTGTCACAGGAACAATGAACTGAATTCTTACGGCTGCCTAGTTCTCTTATGATAGAGCCTCACTGCCGAAAGGACAGCAGCTCATGCATTTACCATTCCAGTTCTTGTTAAGTTTGGTGGTTGCAGACTTCTAAATAGTATTTGAGTCTAATATTTTCTCTGGTTTTCCTCCAGCTTGGTGTTTGTAGAATGTCCCTCCTTGGTCTGCTCCTTGTCCTGCCTTTAACCTCCTAGGTGCCCTGTTCCAGTCTTGTCAGTACCCCTTGTTGGCATGGTACTAGCTATTCTTGAGCTTGAAGTACTTGCTAGCGCTCCCTGCCTACTGTGCTCACTACAAACCCAGACGATGGAGGAAGTACAGTGTAGCTCCATAGGCAGGCAGCTCTGACAGACTCAGTTGCTGTAATTGTGCCAGCAAATTTCAGCTAGGAATGGATGACCAGTTGTGAAGATGAAAGGATGCTTGTAACCTATCTTGGAGCGCATTTTCCAACAACAGCACTCAGGAGCCAAAAGTTCATTCACAATGTCATAGTAATTATTAATTGCTCTGCCATTACTATGATACCATAAATTGCACAAATGCTAATGAGAAACTTCCAACAGAGCAGAAGAGATACAGAAGTTTGCTTGAGTTTACAAGTTTAGAAGTTTGGAGTCTCATGTAAATGTACAGAAAGAGTCTGACATCTTTCCTAGGAAGAGAGAAGCTAACTTTGTATTTAGGTTTCTGTTGTTTAAAAAGATGTAAGACATGACTAATAATTTTTTAATACTTAAGATGAGTGGGAGGTTGTACTCAATGACCTCCCGAGTTTTCCTGCAGCTTGAATTATCATATGATTATATGTTGATGCCTAAAGTGTTAATGTAAATACAGAAAATCAATTCTCTTGATTAAAAATTAGTCCTGCTTTACTAGGTGTTTATCTGTCTGCCCAGGGGAGTTAAATTTCAGCAAGCCTGGGAATAAATACATTGTGTAGCAGCTACCATGTGCTATCTCTTTATGCAGTCAGCCTTGGTGTTTGGTAGCTTTTGCCTATAAAAATGCAGTAAGTTATTGTGCACTTGCTGTTTACTAAGAATGTCTTAATGGCCTTTACTCCTACAGAGGCATGTAGTTACATCTTGCACTAGAAATTATATCTAAAAGCACTAATGAATCAATGCTTCAATGTAGCTAGTGAAGTATTAATTCATACACGTTCTTGCTGCACATTAGCTTACTTACGCAGGCCCCTGTGATTTCTCACAAAAAGTGTTAGTAATACTGATTAGGACCAAGTTAAGAATTCATATAAAGAGAAATATAAACACTACCTATTTTTTTCTGTTATGATAGGAGGAAGCATTCCATGTACTGATTTAAATGTTTTAATAAAGCAAAACACGAATACTTAGGATTTCATAGATAGGTCTTGCTTTCACGTATGTAGAAAAACCTTCTGACTGCTTGCAGAACTGTATTATGTCACAAGAGGGCAGTGTTACAATACATAACAAACGGCGTATGGTCAATGTTTAATACTAAAATGACTAGTTTGAAAGCCATATTCAACTAATTACAATATATCTGTTTTAAAGAGTTTGACCAGAGCAGATTTCTCTGTTACTGTTGGTTCTGTTCCACTGCGGTGGTAAAATATGCTAGCTGCTGCTGATCATGGTGGTAATTTAATTTGCCATTGAAATGGATAGAGATCTGACAGGATTACTCATCTAGTGCATTGAGTGGTGGCTGGTCTGCTTTTGCTTTCTATACTCTTTTCTATACTAAATTTATTAATTTTCTGGGTATTCAACAATCAAGAAGAGACTGAAGATCACTTTTTTTTTTTTTAAAGTAAAAATGTCACACTATGAATTGAAGAGGTAAGTGTAATGAACTGTGTTGGTCTTGTCTCAACTTATTTGTAGCAAATACCCTGATAAATATTGTACTTAAGTCACACAAAGACTTAGTCAGTCCCCTGCAAAACAAACAGAAAATGCAGCCTCTTCAGAATCTATCAGAAAGAGGCCTTTGCCCTCAGTTATGAACAGATTCTGAATTTAATTTTTTTTGGCACTGTTACCTACTCAATGTTACAACCAAGGTATATAGTAATAAAAGGCACTCTTAGAGATATTCCTAGTTTGGTGGTGGTGTAAATATACTGCTGACTGCCTTGTGTATGTTTAATTTTTGAACCCTGTTTTTAAAACAAAACCCTGTTTTAAAAACAAAAGTTCTAACAGATAACTGTTGGTAACATCTCAGCATAAAGCTGGGAATAAATGCATTATGACAAAAGCATCAGTGTGACAGTTTTCTCAGATTCTGCAGCATTGTGTTTTGCTGAATTAGATTCAGAGCTTTTCACCCCAAATGATTATGATTTATATTCCTATCTGATAAAACAGGAAGGCACAAAGAGAAGAAAGACAAAGACCAAATAGCAGTTTGATCTGCAGTTTTGCTGTAGTATGCCAGCTGAATCAGTGTATGTGCTGGGGGATATTGCTAGTTTGTCTTGCCTGTGTTTTTAGTGGAGTTTTTTTGAGCTGATCAGTTTTTAAAAATAGACCAAACTTTAGAAACAATTAGCCTTTTATAGAAAAGCTTTAAAGGAGGAGCTGTGTGTGCTTGGGTGGTACAGCAGTGTCAGTTGTAGGAAGATGCAGAGGGCTGGGGATCAAAAGCCAAGTGAGTTGGTGGGGTTGCTGAGAAGAATGTGAAGAAAGAGGTTCAGCTGTCCCTGTAAGAGGGGGAAGCATTTCCTGGCTGTTTGAAACTGAGGACAAAGCAGGTATGTGTTAAGATGAAGTGGAAGCAAGGAAGGGAATTTAAGCAGGACAGTCCTTGCAATATTGCATTCTGCATGTAAATGCCATTATATGTGCATGAAAACAGTAATTTTGTATTTTGGAGATTACCTATGTGAAGTTGTGACATAGGTTTGTGCTATATTCTGTAGCAGGGGTCCTCAAACTTTTTAACCAGCGGGCTGGCGTGTGGATGAAGTGGCAGGCGGTCATCTGCGGCTGCTTGGTTTCCCCCCTCAGCCCCCAGCGGGGCTGGGGGTGGGTGGGGCGGGGGGGTTCTGTAAATACCGGGGGCCAGATTGAGGACCCTGGGGGGCCGTATCCAGCCCGCGGGCCATAGTTTGAGGACCCCTGGTCTGTAGTGTAAATATGCCCAAGATAGCTAGCTTTAAATTATATGGTTTGAGAACTGCTCTACCAATTCTGACACAGAGGTTGGCTGCACAAGTACTCAGCTGAGAAGCAGGGTGTGTTTTCCTATGCTGAGCTCCACAGTGTTGTAGTTGTACTAATTTTGGTTTTGAATTTAGCTTATTGAAAGGTAATATAGAGAAATCATTTCTGTCTGCCAGGTAACCTAGGAAAAAGTTCAAGACATTGCAGGTAGCTTTTAGAGCTATAGAAAAGTATGGAAATAATGAATGTTATTACAGTCCCATTAATCTGTCTGTAAATATTTTACTTAGGAGCTAGGAGAGAAGTTGGTCACAATCTTAGAAGTATGCTTCCTTTGAGCAAATCACTTTGTCTTATGTATAAAGAGGATGGCCTATCGTATGTTGGCAAACTGCAGTTCTATTGTGGGAGTAGCAGTTTGATAAGGATTTCCTTTCTGAATGGCTGAAACATACTGCAGTTGAGGTAATCGAACAGTAAGTCCCCTTCAAAATAAACAGAAAATGCAGCCTGTTTAGAATCTATCAGAAAGAGGTCTTTACCCTCAGTTATGAACAGGTTCTGAATTTATTTTTTTTGACGCTGTTACCTACCCAATGTTACAAACAAGGTATATAGTATATTGAATTTATAGAACTGATAGTTTACGTTCATGTGAACCCTTTGGTTTCTCTGTTATAAAAGGAAATTTTTGCTCAGGACAAACTGAACTGTGTCAAAGTAATAATAAGCAAACTTCAAAATGCCAGCTTTTGCACAGCTCCAGTTAATCATGGAGATGGTATGGAGTCCTGGAGGGACACAGATGCAGGGGTGAGATAAAGGTACAAGGTGTGAGAGAATGATGAAATTAAAACTAAACTGGCTACATCAACTCCCTTATAAATTCAAAACATTGCATGAACTAAAGTTTCAAAGGAAAGTCCCCAATCCCTTTCAACCCAGAACCTGTAATTTTTTTTTCCTATTTTCTTTCTTCATTTCTCTTTCAGACACCATGGTTTTATTTACACACAGTACAAGAATTCTGTTTGCCACGTTGGAAAATAAAGTGTCACAAGTCAGGGAGGAGCATGTAGGGATGTGCCTTGTGATGGTGGGGGGAGTCAGGCAGATCCTTGTTTCTCATTCTTGTCCATTCCATAGAATGATCTTACGAATTCAATAATGTTTTAGGTTGATGTGAGGATGAAGTTTAACAGCTCTTTCACTGCATGTGTCTCACCTGCCAGTGAGTCAATGAAACTGAATACACAAACAGCCTCTGATGTGAATGCTACCATTTTATAGTGTGTTCAGTGGACCGCTATCAATGGAAACAATCTCATCTTTTTAAGTCTCTAATTCTGCCTTTTAAATAGCTGTGTGAATTTTAGCTGGTTACCAGCAGCTGGAACCCCCTGCTGCTTCTGGGATTGCAGAGGGGAACAGCAAACTGAGTTTTGAGCTGCCAGCAATCCTCCTGAAGTCTACACTGAACAGCAGGAGGTTCTTGAGTGCAAGGTTAACAGGTGTAACAGGAAATGCACACCTGATTCCCCGGGAGACTGGAGATACATGAACGTGGGGCAGAGGGAAGATGCATCTCTGAAGTCTTGAAGAAGACAGATGGGCTTGCTCCCTTGCTGGCTGTGAAACTTCATCTGTGTGGAGAGCAATGCTGGCTGGGATAAAAATCTGAAAGAACTTTCACTTGATAGAAGCCTGGACTTTACTTTAATGAATGTAGATAGGACCATTCCAGTTCCTTGACTTAACACCCCACAATGTTAATTTATTTCTCAGGCTGAACAGTTGCCTCATCAAAAGTTATCTTAGAAAGTGGTTCCTTAACCAACACCTTTCTTTTTCTCCTCTTCTCTTATCTCTCTTGGAAGAGATACTCTTTAGTGTTGTAAAGAATCAAAAAAGGTGAAGCATTTCAAGAGTTTGGTTTTTTTGGAGGGAGGGAAGGGAATGAGAAAGAAGTTGGAACTTTATTTAGAAAGTTAAGAATAATGTACTGGAGACTTGGACATCAAATTTCATGTGAGCAGTAGGCACATTTTCTTTGTAGCTCCTTTGAGTGCAATTGTGAGTATAGTAGCATGCATATAGTGTTTCAGCTCTGAAAGGTAAGCTTGTTAAGGCACAACTTTAGTCTATAACCTCTACTATAGACTATAGAGACCTCTGTTTAGGTGCCTAGGTGCTTATTCATAAATGTTTTTTCTTTTAAACAGTGCCTGTTCATATTTGCCTTCCTTGAAAATTTATTTCTGACAGTTGGTAAATTCTTCCTAGATCCTTTCTGAGACATAATTGATTTTGTTTTCCTGAACACATAATTTTATATGGTAAAATCTGAGCAAAAGCAATTTGCTATGGTTCAGGGAACTGGACTATTATGGGCATTTGTCTTTGTAATGCAATTATAAAGCTACTAACTTGATCTTAATAACATTTGCCTATTACCACTTATTAGATGCATGAAAGGAAAACAATGCAATTTTAAATACAGAAAATGATGCTGAAGTATGCTCATGCTTCTCTCCTGGATTATCAGCCACAAAGATGTAGCAGATGGGATGGCAAAATCTTCTGCTTTTATTTTTGTAGATGTTTCACGAATCAGTTTTAGAATTAAATTCTATTTATAATGTTGTATTAAGTAAAACTAGCATATTTTTAATATGTTTATGTATATTTGTGTGTGTGTATGATTTCCTTAGGTGCAGTTTGTATCAATTGAAATTATGAATGCTGTTGCTATTTTTTTCATTACTCAAAACACAGTCAGTTAAGGCCCAACTTAGAGATGTAGGTAAGTGTTCAGCTTCAAGCCTGTACTCAGGAACGTAGCAACTTGTAAGCCTAAAACAGAAAATGTATCTAAAAATCTTGATCAGCAAGTTATTTAATTGCTGGTAGTCTATTTTTTTTCTACAATAGCTCATAATTAATATTGGAACTATTACAGAGGAGTTCCTGGCCAAGGGGATTGATTTAGACATCTTTCCATCACATGAATGGCATGTGCTCATACAGACTTTTTTGAAGTGGACTTTGCTGCATGTTTGGGACCATCCTGAGTCCTCTGTTCCAGGTTATTTTGGACTTCGAGTTCTCTTGAAATCTCTGACTTATGTGAAAATATTATTGTTCTTTGTCTGGCACTTAATTGGTAGGCATCCATTAACATTTGAGATGGTTGAACTGCACGACTGTGTTGCTCACAGACCTTGTACAATAAAGAAATGCATTATAAATACAAGAAGATAGTATAATTGAAAGTTAGGATTACTGAGAAAACATAACTGTCACCTTTTCTTTCTGATGAGGGTAGCCAATGTAGGGCAGAAATTTATATTCCAAGATTGCATTTCTGATTTCTCTCACATTTTTAAAGAATCTCATCATTGCAACAGTCTTTAGAGGCAGATGAACAGAGGTCATAACCTTCTTCCAAAGATAAAGGTGACTTTTGTGTTCTCTGCTTTGCAGACAGAAGTGTCTATTTCAACTGGTCATAGAAAATGGAAGTAATGCTTGCTTCCACATTGAAGATTCATGTTTTGTTAATCATCATATTGACTTTTTGTTGGCATTTTTAGTTAATATTCTTTTAAAGCAAATTGCTGGAAAACCATGAGGCAGTGCTATTAGAAAATGCGACATAAAGACTCTTAAAACATCCCGGAATATTTAATGTCCTTTTATTTTTGATTCAAAGGATGCTGTGACAATATGCACTTTGGGAATAGGAACTGCTTTTGGAGAGTCCATTCTGGATAACACTCCTCGCCATGCTACTATCGTTACCCGAGAACATAGCGAGCTCCTTCGAATTGAGCAGAAGGACTTTAAAGCACTTTGGGAGGTAAATTCAGTTTTATTTGCAGTTTATGCAGAAAAAGTGATACAATGTTTGAAGTCTTTATAATGAAATATAAGCACATTTATACTGTAAGCGAGGTAATAATTCTTTTAAATTAGTTTGGATAAAAAGTTATTTTTTCTTAGCGTTTCACGTTCTGCATGATTACATACTCTTGTATTTCTTTCTTGCAGACTTCTTCTAATGAGGTAGCATTAGTGGAATTCATTTGTATACTGCAGGTGTTGCTTTCTTGGCCTTAAACTTGCTTATGAGGAGAGTCTATCCTTAATATACTCTGGTATTATAAATTATTCTCCTTTACTCCTGTCTCATCACCAGCTGTACGAGGTTTAGAATTTGCAGATGGATCAAGATCACTTAAAAATTAAGTTACTGACTGTATGTGAATTACCCTAAAACTTTCCTTTGTGGAGAACATACTGCTGAGGTTATCAGTTTGTAATCTGTGTGTACTTTGGTATCCACACTGAGAAGACTTCATTAACACGTTACTGTGCAAAGTTATTGAACTTCAATCAGTTTGTGTTTTTGTAAGCATTACACTTGATTTAAAAAGTTCTGGAATTTGGAAGGCATCCTCTTGGCCTGGCCTATGCTGCCAGCTTGTTTTAAATGGTGACTGTACATATTTACATGTTGTTTAGAGCTGTCAGATGGTGTGACAGTGTCATAAAGTTGCAGATCTAGGGACACTGTTTAAGACATAGATGTTGGTTGTAGCATTTTGTTCAGCTTCTGTCCGAAGTGCAGACAGATGGATTTTTTTTTTTGGCTTTCTCTTTTCCTGAGAAAAAGCAGTGAGCAGTATTATACTCCAAATAATCGTCCTAAAGCAGTACCTAAAGTAAGGCAATCGGAAAGAAAGGCAAATCCACAAGTAGCTATACTGACTGAGGAAATGGCACTAGTATCACCTGTCTGCAAATACGTTGCCTTGAAAAGGTGCAGCGTGGTCAAAGCATGCAAGACTATGTGTAAATTAAATGTGCTTGCCACTGAACAGTCTCTGCTCTGACAATACCAGATTTCATCCTTGAATTGCATACCCAAAAAATGGTACAACTTATGGCTAATGTCTACAGCTAAAAAAAATGCTAGTAAAGTCTTATAGCAAATGTGAAGAAATTCACAGTGCAGTATTTTTCTGCAGTTAATGCTTTTTTCCATACAGGAACTGCATTATAGTTTTAGACCCTGGCATTAAAAGATTAAAACAGATGAGACCACTGGCTTATATAACATATACTATGCTTGCTGCTGGTTGGAAATTTTTATGTGGATAGTGCTTTACAAGCTCATGATGGAGGAGAATAAATCCAGTTGTAGGTTTCTCAAGACTATTTTTTTAAATTCACTTTTAATTGGCGTAAGCAGAGTAATTTCTGCTATGTATATGACTTCTGGTAAGCATTCAGAGATGTTAAGTTTCCTATCAGAAATACTGGGGGAGTGGAAGTTAAGTTCCCTTCTTAAAAACTGTGAACCTTAAAACAAACCTAAAGTTGTTTTAAAACAAAAATGCTTATGTGATTTGCTCTTTAATCACTAATACAATGTTATGTCTAACAGTTTTGCTGATTTTGATGAGTTTTTTGATCATAGATGCTTTTGGAAAAGTTCATGTGTTGAAAGTATTGGGAGCTGGGAGCTATCATAGGAAGCCTTAGTACGCATTTTGTATGGTGCTGATTTTATGAAATTGTGTGGTAGAGCATGTCACAGATGCTGCAGGTGTCAGTCACAGACCACAATTTAGCTTTGTGGTGTTTCTTTGTCTTTTGTGCAGTTTTACAGTGAATGCTTAAAGTATTTTGGTGTACTTTCTTTCAAGGAGGCTATCCCTGTGCTATTAGTGAGTGTAAAATTATGGCACAAAATATATGGCTTTTCTGGTTAGTCTGAGGCAGAATTAAGTTGTTCATTTTTTTCAAGGTAATATTTGTTTCCTTGTAATCTACTAGTCCCAAAATGCACATAAACTGCAGCTAAAGTATAATAAACAGACAGAAGATTATTGAAGAAAATTTCCCCAAAAGATACTAGCAATAGCAGCAGTAGTATGTTGCTGTTGTTGTTACTATTATTATTATCTGAAGAAAAGAACATACTTTTCTTTAGGGCAACTTTTTGTTATGTTATGGATGTTGTGGTGTTTTGTCTGCCTTATCCTGAGATTCAAGTATATTTGCTGTGACAAAGACCGTACGGGGAAATGGTTATTGACACAGTGTTGTGCTGTTCAGTTAAATTTTTTTTTGTTGTTTTTAATGAAAACCCACAAAAAGTCAAGAGTGGATCACAGATATTTATTGTCAGTGGTATCATGGAAAAAATTGGAAAAGGCAACATTGTCAGTGTCATTTACCAGATATGGTAAAAACTAAAATCTAGTGCATACACATTTCAACTCTCCAGACAGTGAGGAGTCAATTCCAAAAGGAAGTAGTTGCTCTGTTAAATTGTTGAATAGTTCTGAATAATGCAATACTGCAATTTAAGAACAATCTAAATAAACTGTAGGGTCGGAATTCTTAAAATAGTTACTGCTTTTATGAATGTAGGATTTTTATGATTAATAATAGTACTAAAAAAAAAAAATACATTTTGCATATAATTAAGTTTTCTGGGTTACCTCCCTCCCCTGAAATGCACTTTCAGGGAAACTTTACTTTTTTCTCTCTTTTGAGGGAAAGAACAAATGAAAAATGTCTGTTAGCTGATGAAAGATTTTTGGCCTACAGAGCATGGAAATTCCAAGACTGTAATGTTTAATATTATTTTTAGGTTGTGAATATAATCTTGGAAAATGAATTGGTATCAATTGATACAGTACTGACTTTAATTTATTGTGCAGCTAACCTGAAATGATAGGAATAAGAGCTATGAACTATCTTCCTTTATAGTAAAAATTTGTTAACACAGAAACCTATTGATGATGAAGTTTGTGTTTGCAACAAATGCTTTTCTATCCCAAATCTATGCAGTTCTTTACAGACAAATAAATATGCATATATACTTCTTTTGAAATTTTCATTACAAATCCTGAGACTAGATTGTAAGAGAGAAAGATATAATACCTATCTATTTTAGTTATTTCTAAGTGTAGAAAGACTTTGCAGAATCTCTGTAACTTCATATTATGAATTTACTGACTCTTCTGAGTTTTGTTTAAATTGAAAAGTAACTTTTTCATGTATTAGCTGTCTCTAAGAAACAGTTGTATTGATAGAATGTTTCACAGACCAGGTGTGCTTTATTAACATACTTAATCCATAATATACAGCAAAGTGTATTAATTTCTTTGAGTACAAATTATAATTGCGTGTGTACCTGAAAGGAGATTGTACTTCTGAGCAGACTGTTTTATCATTATTCTTCTGTCAGTTTTATAGATTTAAATACTGTTTAAGGAAAAGATAGGATATTCTTTATTAAAAATGTAGTAAAATGCCTTCTGTAATACACAGAACCACATATTCAATCAACCCTTTAAATACAGAAATATTTTATATGACTTTCATTTTTAACAGTCAGGGAATGCTGATCAAAACAAAAGGTATTGTCCTGATAACAACCATTACCAGTTAAAATGGCCTAGTCTTTTCTTTAATGACTGTCTGCTGAAGTAGTATCCTGTTCGGGAACATAGGTTGAACTTCTAAGCTTACTTATCCTTGGAGACTTGTTTTCAATCAATGGCTGCTCTAGCAGATTGGAGATGATGGAATCTCTGGTTAGGTTCTCAGACAGCTGAATACTGTTCTTTGATGAAGAAGCTCTAGAAGGTTATGGGAATGACTGGTGACATGCTTTTATGCAGCAATTGCCCCTGGCTTTCATCTCTGAAGAGCACTAGCAAACATGAAAAAAGTTATTTATCACTGTTGTAATACTGTGGACTTCCAAGGTGCTCTATGAATCTATAGGACGAGGTACTCTTTGTGTTGATAACTTGCTTTTTCCCTCTTTAGCATCACTGAGTGTGGTGCTAGCTACCTTGCCCAAAAAACTGTTTCAAAGCACAAAGGAAAACACATCCAAAAATAAACATGAAAGCAGAAGGCTACACGTGAGGAGCTCTGGTCATGCACATCCTGTTGGGTCACTGGGTTGCTCCACCCCTAATAGTTGGATTCTTTTAAGCAGAGGAGGAGTGAAATACATCCATTTCAGTAGTGTTATCATTACAGAAGTTCTCTGTAGTTCATCCTCAAGATTTGTGCTTTCATGCAGTTGCAAACTGATTCAAACCCAGACAGGAAGGGAGTGAATCTGCTGAGAGGTGACTTATTTTTAGAGGTCTTTCCTACCACAGTGAATTACTCAGCCTTCCTTGGATAACATACAAATAACCAATTTCCTTTTGTGTGGAATAAGATTATGTTAGAAGTTACTGAACATGCCTTGAGAAACATTTGATCTTGAGTAAATGAAGAACAACTATTACTTCGGTATACAGTAACTTTGGAGAGAGGGAGTCTTGCCCCGTAAGGTCAGAGTGAATATTTTAATTTGTTTTAATTCATATTCAGCAGCACTTATGCGTCTTGTAGTCTGATAAAATGTAGCGTAACTTGCTTCCTGCCTTTGCTCATCTGATGATAATTCAGTAGCCTGTAGCAGACTTCACTGCTCTGAAAAGATAGCTTTGGGAGAAGCAGCTTTTTTACCATCTTTGTTTTCTGAACACTGTGGATGTTAGTTTTTAATGAGCTAGTTTAAAAACAGATCCTCTGTCAGAGCAGAAGAAATCTTACATACTGTTCTGATGGAATGCGGTGTAGGAAATACGTGTATGAAATGGCACGCTGACTTAAACTTTGTAGCACTGTTCCTGAGATTTCTAAATAAGGCTTAAGTTCATCAGAATTGAGACCACAGCTCTTACTGCATTTGCGTGTAATACCAGTTTGTCTTTTTAAGGTGTATGTAATCATATCCCTTCTATCAAGGTATAATATAATCTTATACCTCATTTTTTGTGTCAGGATTATGGCAGCAGGGATTTTGAAAGCACTGTAAAATGTTAATGAAAATGAACATGTAAGGATTTTTTTGTTATATCCATATGGCCCTACTGTAAGTACATTATTTATCAAAGTATGTTACTGAATCTCTTGTAGGTGTTTTGCAGTGTGATTCAGTAGGCAGCATTTCAGAGATGCAATCTTTTACTCACCTTAGGCTGGAAAATACATGTTACATTGCTACTTGAGAATGTTCTTGCTTATTTCTCTGCTAGACTCCTGAATGCTTCAACATGTTTAAGGAGTATTAGGAATCTCATGTAAATGTCAGTAGTTTCTGATGTACCTTTTCACCAATGAGTATTCCATACCAGAAATTCTTTCCAGTTTAAGTGAGAGATTAGATTTGATCTGAGAAATTAAATATTGAGAGGGGGGGAATCAAACAAAAAATCAGATTCATGTCCAACCCTTGAGCTGTCAGCTTGATTTAAGGTATACTACTCTGCCAGTTTATAGCCCCATAATCAATTGCAGAAGTCTTTGCTCTGATTTACTGATTTCCAATAGGGAAACATAATAGAGATATAAAACTATAGTTAATAAAATATAGAATATTTAGCTTTACAGAATGGGTGATCATGTGATTTAAAATAGTGAAGTGCTTGGAGACTCACAAAAGTATAAAAAGGTGGTCTTGGAACACTCAGCTGTATTTGCCTGCTTCTGTCACACTCTCCATTGACTGCTGAAACTCTACCTTGATGATTTCTTCCTCTAATGAGGTTTTATTTGAGAAATGTGAAGTTGATCAAATTGTAAGAGCCTGTATTTGCAATGTAGCTAATACTGTGTTCACCAACCTCTCAAATAGCCATTTTGTCAGTATAAGGAAAAAATATTCCATGTTATCAGATACAGCATACAACACAAAAGGAAGTTGTGGAAGGGCCCAAGTGTGTGGAATCTGTTGCCTTATGCTGTCTGCAAATCTTCAGTTGATGACCAATTCAAATCTGTGTGCAAAGAAACAAGCTAGTGTGAGAAACATTGACAAATGAAGTGGTTAGGCAAGCAGGAGATTTTTTTTCCTAGAGTGACACATGGAAGAAAGAGGAATATAAAAAGTCCTTCTCCCCTCCCTAGCTTTAGAATATGACAGTAAACACAGAATAGGCAAGATGTGAGCAAAGCTTTGGGAATAACTAACATAACACCTTCATACCTTCTGTGTTAATACTGATAAAGCATGCAAGTGAGTAGCAGGGGAAAATTTCAAAATTGTTATGATACCAAGAAGGCCAGATTGCACTCCCAGTTTTGCTGGTGTGAATTGAGCATATTTCAGGTGAATACAGTAAAATTGCTTTGCTAAACGTGGAGCTAAGTGGGAGCAGCGTCTGGCCTTTAGTGCTTGCTGTTACATTGATTTTGACCATCCTTGTGATATGCTTTTACGGTTTTTTCTCTTGTTTTGCTTTGTCAATTTCTAATTTTAATGAGTGGTGCTCTGTCTGGTAGAGCAGATATAAATTACTATGGAATGGCATTCTATCCTCAGTAGACAGACTTACATCAGAACAAGCCATGTTTGTCAGCATAGCAAACACAGTGACTGCTGCTTTCATTCAGGTATATTAATCGCTTCATGTTTTAAAAAATGGATGCAGAATTTGTGAACGCTATTTATGACAGCGTATCTCTTAAGGTAACCTTCCTGGCCATTGGCAGTGGAGAAACATGTCTAGGAACTAGATTTTTCACTTCAGTAACACAGTTTTTCTCTTGACCTGACATGCACTGGTAGAAGTGTACAAGTCTTTTGATAGTCTTACTATGATCTGTTCTTTGCTAAATAATAGCATTATGACTAAAAAGTTTACGCTCGATATTTGTCCACTCTGTCAGATAATTTGCTGTGCCATTACATGTAGTATTTAGTAATGTCAGTGAGGCAGAACTTCTGCAGAAGACCAAGGGATCCAGTTAGTTTTGACTCTCTAAGTATCCTTTTCTTTGTTGTTATTCTTGGTTTATGGTGACAGGCACAGGCGCTTCAGGCACCTCTTAAGTGACTGAAAAGATTGAAAAATAACAAGCTGATTGGAAAGGCCTGATCATTCCTCATGTCTCTCTGCAACAAACTTACCTGGTGCATGTTTTTCTGTCATCCTTACAATCAGTTTGCACTTCAGTCTCCTAGCTTATTCTATTTCAATAGCAACATTTTGTAACTGTGTCGCTGATCTCCGTGTGGAGGTGGAATAAGGCTTTGTAGATCTGATTTCTCTGAAATCATACTAGCATGCCATTTCTCATGGGTGCAAATCTGTATCACTGTAGTAATGCACGTCAGCTTGAAGCCCCTGTTGAATCTATTATACCAGACACTGTGCACAAATATATTGTCATTCTTATTTACAGCTTTTGTAAATGTTTATATGTTTATTTACACTTCAAAGGGTCTTAAATTATGTTGCAGAAAGCTTGACTTATTTGAGGTTCCTTCTTAGATAAAAAGAAATAGAAACATCCCGTTAGTCTCCCTGGTAAGTAATGCCTTTATTGGTTTTCTCATATTTTATCATGGTTAGAGGTAAAGTTGAAAAATATGAATTCATCCAATTTTCAAGTACAGAAATTATTTTGATTAATTCTTAAAATATTTAAATTACAGAAAAACATCTGACAAACTGAAATGTATACACTTAGTCTGCAGATGTTTTTGAGGCTGCTATCTTTCTTTGAAGCTTTACTGCCAAACTTGCACTTTCTATAACCAGCTTTTTTATTAGCAAAGGAATTGCTTTTCATCTTCAGCAGATTGTATTATTTAATGTGGTATTTCTAAGTGTGATGTGTTAAATGGCAAATACATATATTGCAAAACAACTGGGAGCCTGAAAATCTTATTTCAGGGAGCAAATTTCTGGCCTTTCTTCAGTTCATTTTTATTAGGTAAAAATGTCTTTCAGAAGAACTGTAAGTTTTGAAGCTTATAAATTTTTTTCTGACTTTTTTCCCAAATATACATTAACTATCAAATATGTGTCTCATTCTCATCTGTCGCAGAGAAAAAATGCATAACACAATTATTTGTTTGTAGAAATGGGTGTGTAATCTATCTACTATGTATTGTGTGTATGTATTACTACATTAAATTTATATTTGCCTTGTCAAATTGCCTGGAGCTTTAGTTCTAACTGCATTTGTGGTTGGCAGTGTCCTTTCCTGCCTTAGAATGGATACCAAAGTGATCAACTGCGTAAGGCTTTGCTTACACTTCTAAACTTTTGGATTTGACACAGACTATCTGTTCCTTAACTCAACTGTAGGATCATATGTGGATGAGATTATTTTGGAGACTGATACTTTCTGATCTTGTCAGTGTTATCATCTCAATCCTTGGTTTCTTTTCAGATGAGTGGTGATTTTTCTTCCTTACAGAAGAGGTTAATCTATTATTACTGCTTCCTCCAGGTTCTTGAGGAAAATAGTGAGACCTTAGAAGCTTTCTTTCAGCGACAAATTTTTTGTTGCTTTACAGCAATGGATATGGTTATGTGTTCCTTCAAGGCATTCCTATAGAATGCGTGCTTGTATGCTGCATTTGAATGGGTGCTTTCTACTTGTGCTATATAAAGGGTCAGGCAAATAATGTGAAACCATTTAGTAGATCAATGGATATGTTTTAATATTGACATTTTAAAAATCCATTAGCTTAAACCTGCTGGCATTAAAAAAGTCTTTGACAACAAGATCTGTGGCAGTAGAAGATCTTATGCAGATTAACAAGCCGAAAGCAAGGTTTTTCCATTATATGATTATTTTTTATTCTGACAGTCTTGTTCTTGTTTATAAAAATTTTGTGAAAAATTGTGAAAAGCAAGGAAAGCGAGTCCTATGTAGTGGAATGTAAATTGCTCCTTCCTTAAGGAAGCACTCCCTTGAGTGAGCATTCAACACCTTAAAACTCAAAACAAGTTAAACCCCAGACATTATCAATTTATTAGGTATATGGATTAATAAATGGGCTCAAAAAAAGTGCCCTTTGCTTGCCTTAGTACAGTTCTGATAGATGTTTTTTTCTGGTCATAATCAGAGCTGTAATGCTCAGTGTTTGCCCTTTAGACTGGTTCCTCCCCTCTTTTCATCCATGGTGAAACCCTGCCTTATTGAAGTCAATGGGCATTGTGGGATTTCAACCCAGGTAATTACTAATTGCCTCCCTCTCCTTGTATAATATACAGCACAGGCTGTTAGGAGTAGGTTTAAATCCTCTACCCACTTCCCTTCTGTAACAGTTCCTGTCCACTGACATAGTTGATGCAATGTGAGAGCATGAGGCTGGAATCATTCAAATGATTTTGTGGCTTAGTAGTAGTTCAGGAGTGCTTAACAAAGTGGTCAACCCAATACTTGTACTGAGGTAAATTATATCAAAGTCTTGCAAACCCTAGGCATTCCAGGGGTACGCTTAAAAATGAAAATATAAAGACTTGAAACTGAAAATGGAATATTTCCTGTTGCAGAGAATAATAACTACAGGGCCCAACCTGTCATCTGTGCTGATATGGCCAGTCCCAGATATCAAGAAGAGAAAGAGGTGTAAAAAAACCCGAATAACCCATGTGCTTGCTCTTGAATCAATCCTTGTTTCAATCTGAGCAGTGGAACCCTGAGTTCTCGGGGTTAGTGGGTGTTGCTCTAATTCCATTAGTTCAGTGTGCTAAAAAATTCCTGGAAATCTGTTTACCAGGAATGTGAAAGTATCAGGCCTGAAACATCCCTGGGGCCTGCAGGCCCTCAGATCTTTAAATCTCAAGAGGATTTATGGAGCAAGCGGTTCATAGATAATTTTCTTTTCTTTTGGTGAATGATTGTTTATGCCACAAATAGTCAAGAGCAGGTGACTTTCTAAGGCATGTGGTCCTTGTATTTTTATACTCTAATGAAGTGGATGTTCACAGAACTTGTGTTTTCAGCTAATATTTCTTTTAAAGCCTGTTGTTGAAATCAGTGGTTTATCAGAATTTGTGGATTCATAGCATCAGTCTGATGTGATGCTTAAAGCTCATTTTCTTTATCCTTCGTCTCATGCCTGATTAGGTAAGACCATTAGTGTGTATTTCCTATGAACTATTTTAAGCAGAGTTCAGCAGTTAAATCTCAAATGAAGAAGTTAAAAGAAAACTGAAACTCACAAATAAAAGATTATACACTAAATATATTCTGACTGAATTTTACTTCTGTTCATTTTAGGTTACACTGATAAAATAATCTTGTCCTTCTAGATGCTGTACTTAGCTTTAGGCCAGGCTTTTATAACATTTGTTTGGGGGTGATAAATAATTAGCATTTAAAATTAAACCTTGCCATTCTGCATTGAGTACTTATTGATACAATTCAGCTTGCCTGTGTTTCAACCTCTGACCATTTCCTGGGTAATTTCTATTTAATTTTGCATTCAATATCTCTCTTGACCTTTGAAAAATATCTTTTCTGACTACCAATGCAAACCATTTTCTTGAAGTATTAACCACTTAATTTTCCAACATAGACAAACTTTATTAATTTCCACAAAGCCCTATCCAGATGTTCAGTACAGGTTAGTGGAAACGGGTAGAAGAATTTTGTTTAAGCATAATAAACATGTGCATGACAATACGGTTTTTCTGTGACCTAGTCTTTGAGAAACTGAGTCCTTCAAATAAGTCATGCTGTTCTGAAAGGACTGAGTTATAAGGGAACTTGTTTGAGTGACTTAGGCTTTTATGCTTAATTCTCTCTGGGGATAATGCTGGAGACTCTCAGTACAATTAAGGGAAGATTAAAAGCTCAGTACAGGCTTATTTTCTCTCTTCTTTCTTTCTGCCAATACCCTTCAAGCCTGTGTCCTCTCCAGAAGCATGAAACATTTTTCAAAGGCCTTTTTTCTTTCTGCCATCATTTCTTGGGCAGTTTTCTGGTATACATCTCTCCCACAGATTTATGAATATGGTTTCTCTTTCTGCTTTTGTTCCTGCTAGCATTTAGTGCCAATTTTGTTGATCTCTGGTTAAGAGTTCATTGTTATTTCTCCTTAGGTTTGTCTGTGACATTCAGACCTTATTAGATAACTGGGGATCCCCAAGCAGTTAGGAAATAACTCTTGCACTGTTGAGGTTGGTGAGAATTATGCCATCACTCAGTATTAGCACGTTTGCTCTGCAGAGCTGAAGGAGTGAAATGTAGTAAAAGTGTATACAATTAAGCAGATACGTCTGAATATGCTGATGGAGTAGATTTGATTAGTGAAAAGGTACCCATTTTACATGATGCTTTATCAAAGAAGAGCTACACTTCAATCTGAGTATGTAATAGCTGGGGCACTTACCTATGCTGTTGCTTTGCTATGGTTGAAAGATTCTATGCTTTGAGATTACAGCAGAAGTTCACACCAGTACTCTCATTTTTGCAGGTTGTTTCTGTCTGATGTATTTACATACATCTGTCGTATGGAGTTGCCTTATAGAGGATGTTACCTCTATCTAATTTCATATACAAAATGTACCTTGTGTCATTTTATTCCGAGACAGACTTTTCCTGTTTTAACAACAGCATGTAGATTTTTCTGCCTTTTAACCTTTCTGAAGGATTACTTGATATGACTTCAGAAAGTGATGCATACTAGTCAGCCCACAAGTAGTGATACTTGAATGGATTGTTGTCAAGTTTGTACTCTAAAATCATGTAAAGGTGTGAGGCACAGGAAATCCTGGAAATGCTTTGAGACCTACCAATGGTAGGAATATGGATTTTACTACTGTAAGAATTCTCTAAGGGATTGATTTTAGATGGACACCCATACTGTTAATCCAAGTATCATTACAGAATGGTGGGTGAATTACCTTTCCTGGTATCCATTAACTGCACAATGTCTTTGGATGGGAATTGAGTTAATCTGTATTGAATAAGCTGTAATGAATGGTTGTGATATCCAGAAGCAGACTATGAGTTGTATTTTGCCTCCTTATTTAACAAAATGATTCATACTACTAGTATGAATTTTATGCTTTATAATGAGTGAGGAAATAGTAGACCCACAAAAACCAGCCCTTGTTATGCTGTTCTGTTACAAACAGTTTCTGCAGGGAGATGGAGAGGTACTTCCTATCTCCCTACTCCCCTGAGGGAGAACAGTGGCAGAGCTCACCCTTTGTGGTAGTATGTGTATGTAAAAATAATATCAAATGTCTAAAAAGAAATAGTGTGATTGACTATTTATTCTTTCTTGTGTTCAGCTAATGCAAAACCTTAGCATGTTTCTTCCGTCCTTGACAACTAACATTTCTGTTGATTTTTTTCCTTTTAAGTATACCTTTACTGCTAAGACTTTCGCTTCTTTATTTCAGTCTGCATATGCATATCTTCATTATCTGATAATGCTATTGCCATGTGTACAGTTTAAAATGACTAATTTAATATGCTAAAGGGCTTTATGCAGAAGGAAAATGCAACTCTTAATTTGAAAGCTGTTAAAGTAATAATGAATGCTATCTTTATATTAGATGTGTTCTTTTTAAATGAACATTTTTAAATGGCTTGCTTTGTGTGAGTAGAATTTGCTATGAGATGCCCATCTGACTGTCCCCAAAATCAGATTGCTTAGCATGATAAAAATAAATAGAAACATCTATGGAAGTTTGGGTACTATAGAAAAGAAAATCTCTTAATGTTGCTTGTAAAATTTTCAAACTGTAAGCAGGTTATGTGCTTCACTACTGCTCATGAGTGTGCTGTGTTCTGTAGTGGCACCTTTATCTTGGCATTTTTACTGTCACAGCAGTGCTTGTCTATTTATGGTAGGCATTAATCACAAACTGCCACATAAGAGAAGTGGAGGGAAGATATTTTCTCAGATATTCTGCATGGTGAGAGAGCAGTGGCATGGAACAGTATTTGGAATCTCAAAACAGGATGGTTCAGTTCCATTAAGTTGTTTACTTTTTTAACAGTATCTAGAAAGGCACAATATTCTTAAGCCAAACCTGTCCAATTATACTCATATCGTTGCAGTAATGGACAGTAGAATTTGCTGTGCCTGTGGCATAAAGCTCCACATACTGTCTCCTGACTTTTGCTGTAACAAACACCTGCTTATTTCAGAGAAGCTTATAAAGTGCCCTTGATAAACTGTTTACGTGTTGTAAAAAAGGACCATAACAGCATAGCATACTGCATAAATAAAAACCTGTTGTGGTTCCTCCTCATCATTCTTATGTCTGACTGGTTCTGTCCCTTCTTTTGGAACTAAAATGAAGTCTTTATTTAATGAGATCTTGATTTCCATTTCTCTCACGCCATCACTTTCTCCATCTCCCCTCCAGAGAGCTATGGTATGTTCTCTAAAGTTTTGTCTTTGCACATTATAAGTATCCATGACAAATGGCTCATGAATGGTTGCTGCCTTTGGAGAAATATTCCAGAGTCAAGTGCATCCCATGCTACTGACAAATTTATTCTCATTTCCCCTCCAAATTTTTTTTGGAGTTCATTCTTTGGTTCTTGTCTGTACTGCTTTCTTGCCCCTCAGGTGATTTCTCTCTGTCTTCAGTACTTATATGCTTCCCTATTTGCACACTGTGGTCATGTCTATGTTTTGTCATAACAACAAAAAATTTTACAAAATTACATGTCTGTTCTCAGTTTTCCTGAAATGTCATTGTGCTGCTTTGTATAAGCTCTCTGGAAGACAAAATGATATCTTTCATGTATATCTGGAGCATACCTAATCTGATGTTTGCTGCCAGTGTTACATGCCAGAATTTGATAATTGTGAGATAACAGCATTTTGCTATTGTATTAATAAAGACTGTCACTGTAGTTGAAGTTACTTAAATATCTATACAGAGCTAGAAATGATGGCAGTGGGAGGCGTGCTGTATACTCCAACTATGTTCAGGATTATTGCTTCCTAGACTTTGCTCACTCACTAGCTCTATGTAAATGATGTCTCCATTGAATTTTTCCAAATGGATCTTTTCCTCAGCATTGCTAATTCCCGAGAGACTTATTCTATTTATTTTTTGTCCAGTGTTTTTATCTTCTCCTTATTTAGTGTTTTCATAATATGTTATCAAGCTGTTTATTCTCCCTTTGAGATTATGAATATAAAAAAAATCAGAACCCAGCCATTCAGTACTTCTTTAGACACCTCCCTTTTTGTGTTGCCACGTTTCGTTATCTTTGATTGCAGTCATTTAGCCAGTTGTTAACTTGCATGACAGTGCTTCTACCCAAGGCATTATCTTTTTTTAAGATGAACTATGGCTATTAAATATTTTACTGATACTAAAATATGTGACAGCTACTACATTGCTTTCTTCTACTACTTGAGTGATTAAAAGAAAAAAAACAGCAACCCACATGTAAAGCCTCCAACTCTGATTAAATCTGTTTTGCTGCTTTACGGATTTGTTTCTGTTAACTATGAGTGAAGACTTTCTGATCCAACTGTAGCAATGTTTCCTGCTTCACTCTTGAAAAGTAATTTCCAAGTATTTTTGGGTTTATGCTAATTGTAAGGTACCTTAGGACATGGTGCTAGATACAGCCTGGTCTGAATTGAAATGATTAGTGATGGTAAAAATAATGCCATCCATGTGGATTGGATGGAAAATAGTGGAAAATTACTGCAGTTCTGGTATTGTAAAGGTCTTCAGAATCAATTGTGAAAATTCACTCCCAAATGAAGGGGAAAAAGTGTATTAGAAAATAAGGTACTGGCAAGGATATAAAATTCCAGTTATTTTTCTTTTACTCACCTGTTTTCATTTCTTTCCTGAGTTATTCCTAGCTGTGCCAGGACAAAATTCACCACAGCATAAACTGGTGCAACCTGCATTCCATTAATCTTTGGCATATCTGCTAAAACTTAAATTAAAGCAAATTAAGTTTTTTATTGGCACTGCCTCACAATGACCCTTTGTAATAATTATTGTTCTGCTACGTTTGCCCCTCTGTCAATATGTACATCATTGAATAAATACAGAATATAACTTCCGAATATTTTCTTGTGAATACATATTACTCTGTAATATGGTAAGTATTTATTTCCACTTGCTGCAGAAAGTTTCTGGTGTTTGTGGAGTATCCCTTTGTGCCCATGTTGCAAGAAAGCATGAAGAGGAAGGAGTGACCTTAAACTCACCTCCAACTTTACCTTTTTGTTTCATGTCCCACTTTGTTCTCCAGTCCAAAGCTGACTGGCTAACTGCTTAGTAGCAGCTAATCAAGGTCAGGAAGATAAAGCAGAAATACAATAATTATACACCACATTTTGCAGAAGCTGCAACATTCAAAGCATGCACAGTTGATTTCAATGACTAACAGAAATTATTTTCCATCTCCTTCTATGCAGGATTTCTGTAAATATTCAAGTGAAAGTATATTGAGTAAGTTCATTAGTGAAGTGGGTGTCAGTTTCTTCCCCCAAGTAACAAGTGATCGGACAAGAGGAAATGGCCTCAAGCTGCACCAGGGGAGGTTTAGATTGGTTATTAGGAGAAAACTGTTCACTGAAAGGGTTGTTAAGCATTGGAACAGGCTGCCCACGGAAGTCGCTATCCCTGGAGGCACTTAAAAGATGTGGCACTTAGGGGCATGGTTTAGTGATGGACTTGGCAGTGCTAGATTACCAGTTGGACTCAATGATCTTAAAGGTCTTTTCCAACCTAAATGATTCTATGCTCAGGTGTTTGATTGTTAATGTTGTGCTTATCCCTGTGACGTGGCTGAAACAAGTAACTTTTGTTTCTTTGTCAGCTCAACAAACCTGACGCTTTTTGGACATCTGATTACTCATTTATGCTGCTATGCAGTAAGACAGTTTATAACTGTCATCCTTTATTTCATCTGCAACCTGTAGTCTGAAAAGGACATTTCACAACACTGACACTAACATACAAGTCAACATAGGGACATTTTGAGGAAAGTGAGAAAGTCAGCTTCATTGTAACACTCCTAAGGAAAGCATGAGGCTGATGTTAGCTATACAGAAGGATAAGATGTAGGCTTGTGCTTTCTACCTATTCAACTTTTTCCAATGATTCTCAGTACAGTATTGTTTGGCAAGAGTGTTCTGGAGCCCATAGGACAACATATAATCTCTTCTATTTTGTTCTTAGTTGATCGTTGCTCCTTATGTAGCCCATGTCGTGGTCTGTGCAGTTTGTACCTAGTAGACTCCTCTGATTTTTAGGGATCTGTGTTTGAAATTACATCTCAACATTTATTTTGAAAGAAGGATCCCCATTTTTCTTGGGTTTCCCTGCTCTTTTTCTTGCAGAGAGCCCTTGAAATGTAAACTGGATACCTGGGGTTAAAGCCTTCCTACTGATTTATTTTCCCTAAACATCATTGATTATTTGGTCTTCTATTCACTAAAGCCAAGGCTATACTAAAATTTTGCTGGCAGGGTTGTGGGGAAAATGTCAGTGTTATGTTGGGAAAAGGCGTTTTGTGTGGTATAGTTAGCCTAATGTAGGGCTGGTATAAGAAATAGTTGCAAAAGAGCTTTTGCTGGCACAAATTGTATTATCACTAGGATAATTTGCTGGCTGAGGTTAAAATGTAGAGCAAGTGCTGAGTTGGCCTTCTGAAACTTGTAGTATATTCCCTTAATTTTTCCATGTCGTGGTAATGGTACAAGGGAGAAATGGGCCGTCACTGGTTAGACAGACTACCGGTTCTTCCCTGGGGAAAGCCTAAGATGTGCCAGCTATTGTGCAAAAGGCAGGTCATATAAACCTGTTGTTGAAAATAAGTTGGTTAGCAAATTTGATAAAGGCATTTAATTTTACCCTCTTGGTTTCTCCGTATGCAAGGTGAGAAGGTACTATATATGATTCCTGAAAGCTTTTTGATGATTAAGTAGTTGAACGTGCTATAAATGTTCAGATGTATCATATGCAACACTTACTTGAACACACAGACTCTCAACTGAAGAGACTGCCCTTTACTGCGCTTTCTTGGGCCTCAGCATGAGCAGCTAGGTGCCCTTTCTGTGATGGGACTCTTGACTGTGGCTTAAAAATGTGTGTGGGTGGGGTTTTTTTTGTGTGTAGCTTTTGCAGGGTTTTAGATGTCTCCCAGAAAATAACTTTATTGATTGTTTAACCTCCAAAATTCTTTCTGCCAGTCTCAGTCTAATATTTGACATTTTAAACAAATCAATTACTAGCATAAATAAGCACTCTTGATATCGTATCCGTGGTTTTGAGAACATGCATTTTTTTACATGCATGTTTTTATTTGTTTGAAATTACAGTGGGCTTGGAATCAAGAATAAATTAGAAATGCATTTATAAGTCTTCTAAAATAAATAATCTTTCCTGAGCAACACTCTCCTTACAAAACATTGTTTTGTTCTTTCATTTTCCCCCCAATTAGCTATCTTCCCTTTTAGTAAGGTTTTAATGTGGTTTTTGCAATAGAGAAGTCATGTTTAATTAAAACTTACTTGCATGTTTTCACTTACGGTTGATAATTTGTTCAACTTTACACTTTCAGTTGCCTTGAGTAATTTTCTGTAGAAATACAATCGATTGGCATGTTTGAAGTATTAGTGTGTCATTTGCATAGCTTGTGTAACATTTCAGCAAACCACTGGGGCTTAGGAAGCGCAGATGATGCTTTTTAGCAGCAAACAGTGATACGATGGCTATTCTTTCTTCTCTCAGTGAAGTTGGTTCCAGTTCTTCCAGCAGGGAGAACTGGAAATTGTTATCAAACCAACATGTTGTTTCAATAAATAACTGGGAACTAAGCAAGTGGGCCAGCAGTAATGTTCATATTTTTGCTTGACACAAGTGAATGCAGATGGATGTTAATTCTTGCTTCATGGCCTCGTGTAGTATAGCAGAGAAAAATACATACTAACACATCCCAGTTGGTATATGTCAGAACTCTATCACAGATAAAGCTGTTGTAATTTTTAGCTGCTGGAGATGAGATGGTAGGAGGCTTAAATTTTATTACAACCATGTATAAAACCCACAGTTTGTTTGGTCTACTAAAATAAAATCTATGGTAAGTCTTTGAGTGGAACATAGTATGTATGGTTCTGCTCACTCACGTTTAGAAGAGAAGAACTCAGACTGGGATAGGTGCAGAGAAGGACTACCATGGTAAGGGAGATGGAGTGTCTATTTTATATGGCAAGACTACAAGAGTCTTGGTTAGTCTGTTGATGTGAAAGGTGATAGGGAATAAGATTGCTGTCTATAAATGCATAAGACCACCACTCGGGGAGTAACTTCTTAGAGAACAGTGCTTCTCAGAAGCAGGTGGCTACTAACGCAGTTTAATCGTACATTAGAAGTTTCTTTCTAACCATCAGAGCAATGAGGTTCCAAATCAAGCTTCTAATGAGAGTCTGGGGGCAAAAAAATACATGTTTAAAGTGGAGTTTAATTCTTTTTTTAGTTTTCTGCATCTACCTGCAATAGTAGCTCCAGTGCTGTTCCTACATCAGATTCTGGTATCTTGGCTAAATACTTTTTTCCCAGTACAGCAAAGACCTACATGAAACCATGGGGTCTAAATTTTAAGTTCTTAGTGAAATGGCATCCTTAAAACTGATACTGCCTTTAGAGTTGACAGCACTTCTCACTTTTGTTTGCCACATTCATGTCATGCTCCTTTTTGTTGGTAGAAGCTGTTGGGAAGTTCAGTATCATTCTGTCCCCTCTCTAATGTTGTGAATCTTGAATTCTGTGGCACATTTCTCCACAGAAGGGGAGGAGCACTCCTAGCTGGAGCACTGTTGGCAGAGTAGCACCATTTCTTTTAGGACACTGCCCTGAGGCATGACGGTTGGAATTTGAATTTCATCCCCAGAGAAGGCAACTGAAGGTAGAACTAATGCTCTTTAAGTGAGTCCAGTCCTGAGGAGGATTTAAAGCCAGATGGAAACACAGAACCCTGCCTCCATCTTTCTTGAAATAGAGACCTTCAGGTCTTTGAATGTGTGATGGTAGGCTCCTATCATCCACAGAGACTTCTCAAATTCAGACTTATAAGAGGCTTACTCATGATGTGCAAGGGGCTGCCTGAAGGCTGGGAGGGCATGAGGTTGAATGTATGTCAGCTCTTCAGTGTTTCCATTTAGCCAGCTGCTGGCAGCTTGGCACTGCGGATGCCTTGAAACTTTCTTCAGGTACCTTTCCTCAGTAGATTCTCACTCTGGCTTCTGGATGCCCTTCTGTAGTCACTTATTTCATTCCTTATCAACAACACACAAAAAGAGGAGGAAAGCTGGGGAAGCTTGAAGTCATGTGCAGTCCCACACCTAGCTCTAAAACTGCTTTTGTAGCAATTCTGTGCTAATGAGCATGCTTAGCTCTTTGCTACGTTCTGTTGCTGAGGTTGCTGTGCCTCTGTGGCAGGTGTAAAAATAAGTATCTGTAAAATCCAGAAAGCACTCTGAAATGGATGTTGCCACATTTTGCCAGAGTAGGTTTTCACATTAGACCAAAAATAGCCCCTCTTTGTTTTAGGATTTACTATAATGAGTTAATTCTATTTCCTTCTTTCTTTTCTGATTTCCTGTTTAAGGTAAGACACTCCATGTAATGTTTTTCTCAAATGAATGCTGATAATAGAGAATAGGTCTTTATGAGTAGCTGAGACTTTTCTGCTATTCAAATATTACTAATGTTTAAGTGGCACATATTTCTTGTTTAATATTCAGGTATGGCATTTGTTGTTTAAAAAGAGAGGAATACTTCTGTGATCAGGAGTAGTGGCTAGGAACAGCAATGATGTGAGTCATCTTGACAGTGAGCAAACTTGTCAGAATGTTCACATTTTCAAGATGGATGGTCTAAGACATCCATTTTTTCCTAAATATTTTTCAGAGTCCTAATGAAAATTTAAACAGCTGTGTCTCATGGTGTCTTGAATTGAAAAGACCATGAATTAACAATTGCATTTTAACGCTAAAATACTATTTGTTTACTGGAAAGTCAAAATAGTAACAATGAGAATGTCAGGTTCTTTGTAATACTTTTAATAGCTGGATTCCACAATCCCATAGTGTAAAAAATGTAATCTTAAGGAGAAAAGGGAGAATTCATAATGAACACATACACTATAAGGCACTGAAATAGTTTTTAACCAAAGGAATTTGTATGTTAAATAGCTTTAATGTATAAGGTACTTAGGGCTTATGAAATAAAGCAAGTTGTTTGCATTAACTAATTTTGCATTGTCTACTTCTTTGGAATAAACTAGAATTTCACAATGTGCATATAATACCTTTGTGTTACAGATTGAAAATCCTATGTTCCTGGCTGAAAAGTTGGTGTGTTACAGCTGCCTCTTGTCTAGGGCCATCTGCATAGGGTAATATTCCTTTAACAGAATAAATCACAAAAAGACTATAGCAGACTTACTGGAACCATTATTCTGTATCTCTGACTACTGTTCTTGCCAAAGATATTAAAAAAGGAGGGTCAGTGGATAAAAACATGATATTTCTGTGTTTCAGAAAGAAAAAAAAAAATGTTCTACACTCACTGGCTCTTTAATTCGGATTGCCAATGATAATGCAGAGTCTACTGCTAAAGAAAGGTAGGATGCAGAAGCAGAAACATTAGTGCTAATCTGCTGCAGAAGGACTAGATAAATCAGCACAGCTCTCATACATCACTAAGAGAGAAGCTGATTGCAACTTGACCATGTGCCTAAGTGGTCACATCAGCAACAAGCACGGAGCATGGATAAAAAAACTAAAATGTACCCTTAGGGCTACTTGCTGTGCAGGACCTATAATAACATATCAATGTAAGTTGAAGATTTCATTATTTTTTATTTCCTTCTGTTGTGATTATTGTTTACAAGACTGTATTTTTATTTTGCATAGATTTAGGGGAAATATAATGAAGTATATACTAAGCAGATAATAGTTTGATACTATTTGTCTGTGAATAATAATGGGCTTTATTACTGTGTGTCTCAACATAGTTCTTTCTTTGAAGATGTTTTCATTTTTAATCCTAAGTCATGTCTTAGAAATTGAGTAAGGTTTTGGATGAGATTGTAGTGAGATCTCTCTTAATTTCTGTCATCTTACATTTCAAAATGATTTGAAAGACAGAATGCCACAAATATATGTATGTATTGTACCGTGAGAATTTTTGCATGTTTTTATTCTTTCTGTTAAGAAAAATGTTCATAAAGAGTGATTTCTCTGGACCTTTTTACTTCTGAATTAAGTGCAGATGGTAATTTTCCTACAATTTTTAAAATTTGTGCAGTTGTTTAATATCACTTAAGCATCTGCAAAAAGGGAAGGCAGGGGTAAGATGGAAACTGAATAAGCATTGATTGCTAGTCTGAAAATTAAATTTTAAAAGTTTTTGCAGTAAATCTGATTTCAGTTCATTTTTTACTAAATTAATTATTTAAATTGAGGGTCATGTACAGCAAACACATGTGTGAAACTATCCTGGGTAGCCCACATTTCCTGCTGTATCAGACTATAAACATGTTGGTTGTAGCTACTCAGGAATACCCTAATCATAGAATTCAGAGCAGAATGTTTAAATAATGCATGGGAGAATAAAAAGGAAAGGTGGAATTTCACTGTTCAGATATTAAGGTGGTGCTTTGCTCAAAGAGAAAAAATACATAATAAAAGCTACTGATGTGGAATTTCAGGCTTTCTCTCATGGCTTTAGGGCATGAGGCAGGGAAGCCCAAGACAGGTCTTGCTGTGCAGTCTGAAAGTGAGGGAAATTTGGAAGCATTTCTAAAAAATAAAAAGAATAATGTTTTATTTACTTACTTATTTTTAGGGAAAGATAGGGGCTTCAAGCAAACAAATTATGAAATGAAAAAGGAGTGAAGGATGCTTCAGTGATAGGAACTTGTGAAAATATGTGTACAAATACATTTGTTTTATAGTGTTGTAGATATGACCAAATGTAATAAGAGACTTAGAAGCAGAAAAAGCCTGCATGTGTTTAGTCTACAAATGGTTTATTTTTGTGGCAATTGAAAAATGTAGGGATAGTTGTATGGCAGTTGTCCCCTTCACAGAGCTAAAATACTCAGAATGTGGGCCAGTTTCTCGAGGGACAGATATTTTGTGTAGGTCTTAACCAAAACAAAAGTTACGGTTTATCTATTAATAGTTACAACAAGAATGATAGATGGGAATGGAGAAGGGGGAAGGTAAAGCTTTATGGCAAAAGGTTGCTCATTCTACCCAACAGAATATATAACTAACCTGGCCAACTGGCAAATGAAATGTGGACCAAGTGGAGAGTTTATTTTTGTACAAATATGCATATGCAGGATCATACGGGCTCTCAGTTGTACTTAGCCCCTGAAGCTGAATTCCCGTTGGGAACCCACAGCTTTAACAGTCCGACTTATGAAATAATAAACACATAAAGAGAGGCAACAGGAATCCAAGAGCATTGGTGATTTCTTTGACCTTGTTACTTCTGTGCTAATGTACCCAATGTATTAAGTTGTAAACTCCATGGCAAAGATTCCTATATTTTTGTTCTGGGAAATATTCTTCTTTCACGAGTGACACAGTAGTATAATCAAATCTGGCTTCTCTTAATGGAGTTGAGCTTCTGTTGGTAAAATAAAGGCATCCTTTTTTTTGTGATTTGTGTTTATCGGAACAGCAGGAGATGATTCTGATTTACAAAGATAATGAAACAAGTAAGTGATTTTCTTTCTTTTTTTTGTAACTGGACGCAATCTGTAAAGATTCCTACCAAAGTTATATCTGAACAGTTAGAAGTGCTGTGTCTGCTAAGATAGTCTACAGTTGAGTTCATATTGTGATCTTAAAAGAAACATTTGCTTCTGTGTGTTTCTGTGAAGTTTCATAATGCAGTCACAGTTAAAACTAGGTGCTAAATGAGTTACACTGCATATGACAGAACTTGGACTTAGGTTACTGCTTCTTTTAAGTTTCCTTTTTAGTTGAAGGGACTGGAGACTGCTGAGTGCCTTTTGTAGGCTGTTTGGTCTTGGATGCAGTTTCCATTAGTCAAAACAAGGCACATCCTCTTCCTCTAGAGTGAAATTCAGAATGTATCTGTTTATTATGCTGAGTGTTTCAGTGTTATCTGTAAGCTCTTCCACTAGACTGTTTTTTGTCTCGTTTCCACCTTCAGTTTTAGGCAATAAATTTATGCTAATTATAGTTTCTTGTACTTCAGAGAAAAGTGTGCTAATGGACACTAATCCCTGCACTTTCAGAGCTGCAGGGGGCTCACTGATGCCAATTTCAGTATATTGAATTTGCTTATACCTACGATATTCAGGCAAACACACAAAATATTCTTACTCCCATTGAGTTTAATGGAAAAGCTCCTATTAACCAAGGTTACCAAGGCAGGGCCTGAGACCTTAAAGCAGCATGAGCCCTATGGTGGTATCTCACACAAAAAGGCTGTTCTGAGAAAGATACCTGAATATAATCATAGGAGTTCAAGCATTTCTTCTAGTTTTCTGTCTACAAAACAGTACAACTTCGTGGAACTGGAAAGACTGGCCTCTGCTATCTGTGTTGGTCACAAAAGAAAATTGTATTGTCCCAAGGACAGGGCCTTCAGGTCCTGTGATATCGAAGGAGAAAGTGTATTGCTATAACAAATATGTTGTGTTTCCGTCCTGAAGCTTACCATTTCTGTGGGCCAGGACAAGGAGTGACATGGCTTTCCTTCTTCCTGCTCTTCCTTGTCTTTTCTGGGCACTAGTCACATCTGATAAAAGGAGACATCATTTTGCAACTATCCCAAGAGACCTAGGAACTGTTCTCACATACTTTAAAGATCTACAGTTCTTATCTTGCTTTATGCATATGCAGGCCTAAGAGCCCATTGATTTCTTCCACAAGTTCAATAATTGCTAATCCATCCACTGAACTGTCTGGAATACTCCATAGGACAACCAGCAGAAGCTGGCATAAAATGTTAACTCACAAGCTACAGTGTATAAAGTAGCCACAGATCAACTCGCCTACTTTCACAGCAGCAGTTACCTGCTGAAGTACACACAGAAAATTGTGATAAATGACTTTGTCCTCAGACAGTGTTGCACATTCTGTGAAGACAATACACATGGTAAATGTCTCAACAAAGTGAAGTCTCATCCTAGTATTTTCTTTTAGGGAAACAGTGACTTTCTGGAAAGGGCAAAAGAATTTTACATGTAAGTTAAGAGAAACAGTACCAATTACAGCTTACAAGAAAAACAAACTTTTATAACTCAATTGGGTCCTCTAACCAAATCTTGGAACCTGTGTGGAAAACCATTTAACAGTTATAAGCTGTTACAGAAGATCATACCTGGAAAGGAATTTCCTTGGTATTTCTCCTTCTAGCTTTCATGTAGTTTTCCCAGCCTTGCTAAATGCTGTTTCTGAAGTCCCTTTCTTCCAGAACCTAGTGAACTGCATGGTATCAGACTCTGCTGTGGGGCACATACAACAATGATCTCAAGCCGGTAGCTCCTAAGGACAATGACTCCTCTGATCTTTCAGTCTTGTTTAAGGGAGACTTAAAATGAAAACATGTTCAAAATGGGATCATGCAGATGGATGTCTATAACTTTGCTATTCAGTGAAAATTATAGACTCCGAATTAGGATGACAGTGTCTCGTGAAGTTTTGTAAAGCTTTTAATAGTTTTTGTTACCTCTCTTTTACTATCCTGGAAAGTAAATAGTTACATATTGGATAACCATATGGATGATTTGTTAGTGTATTTTAAGAAGATTGCTCAGATGGCTCCGAGCCCATAATGGCAATGCCAGGATTTGTATGTACTGAAAATCTAAACAAATAACTAAAAAATGGAGGGAGCAATCACTGAAAGGAAGAGTGAATGGTAAAATGTAAAATCCATCTTTATCATCAGTGACTGAGATCAAGGCCATGGGAGAAGTATAGTGTGACTTCTCGTGCTACACTTGGGCCATGTCCCACTTAGCTTTCCAGTTTGAGCTGGGGAAGCAGTATGGGTGTCTGTTCCTTGTTTCCGGTCACAGCACTCGGCTGCCCCTGCTCTTTTTAAAACTCCATGTTCCTGTGTCTGTTTTTTTTAATTTCCTCAGTGACTCCAGCTGAACTTCCTAGCAGAAGGGGTGGAGACTCAGGTTGCACTTTTCATCAGAAGCCCATACAAACCCCATTTCTCAACTTACCACCTTAACATAGCAACTTCTTGTCATAACAAGGCCATTGAATAACCTGACATTTTCCTTGGGTAGGTGATGAGTGGTGGGAGTAAGGAGGGAGGCAGAAAGAAAGGTGTGAAGAATAATTCAACGAAAATTCTTGAGGGACTGAGTAATTCCTTCAGGGAGGTGTCTCATCATTTTTATTTGGTGCTTGAACGCTGCTTATACAATTTATACATACACTTTTAGGCTGTTCAAGTGAAAAATGACCCTATAATCTAAGTCCGCTCATAGCACTGTAAATGCAACCTCACTGAAGGGAAGGAACTGTTTGAAACACTGACACTGTCATAGTTTAGTAAGGATGTATCATGATTTGTAAAGCACATAATTCTCGTAACGGGAAAGCTTCAGATGTTTTAAACCCTGGCAATTTTTCATCCAGCGGAGAGATTTGAGAAATACCCAGGCAGCAAGCCTTTTCTCAGATGAGACAGAGTGGGTTGTTTTATATCAGGAGCTCCATTTCCTACTTTGCTTCCTCTGCCAGAAATTCTCTTGCCAGAAACTCTGTCATTTCAGCTTTTATCTGTTTTTGAGGGGAATGAAGTTAACCATCCCAGTATCATCGCCATCACTACAACAAAAAAACCTGCAGACAGTGGAAGGCTATGGAAAACTGATAATTGGACACAATTGCAGATTTCCTCAGGCCATGATAAGCAGTAATAAAATTGCCAGCTCCATTTTGCATTGGGGAGATATTTGGTACAGATCTATGCCTTTAATATTAAAGTAATCTGTGGACAATTCTGAAACAACAGGGTAGCAAATGTTTTGTTTATGTCTTTTACTACATTTGCTGTATTGCCACATATACAATTAACTGTTGCAGCCATATAACTATGTTCTGGTACTGGATCCGTGCCTTTGAAGGAACACACAGCACAGGTTAGATTTTTTCAGGAGCTTAAAAAAGTTAAATGTAATCATGAAAATTTTCAACATTAGGCTACAGTAATTAAAACTATTCCTCTTTAGTCTATATATATATATATGCAAGACCACATATGCAAGGACTTCCCCACTGAAGCCTGCATTTGACAGAGAATTTGATCAAGAGTATTACCAAGCAAGCAAGCTGGAAGCTTTAACACACATAAGACGGTGTGGTTTTTATACCATGTGATAACAGTGTTTCTGATTGCTGAGTTCTTTATGAGTAGTATAAGTTAGTAGAGAGTATTAGTATGGAAGTGTGGATGCTCAGCAGTCAGAGAGACCTCTGTCAATTTCATTTGTTGCTTTTCATGTCCGTTACTGCTGTGGTGAATGGCAGCATTCCAGATTGCATCCGAGTCAAATGTATTATTCTGCAGAGTGATGCTTTTCTGAGGAAGAGAATATCCAGGGTCCAGGTCTGAAGGGTTTTTTGCAGTTTTGGTGAACTCACCTGAGAAGAACAGTCAATATGCAAGTGTAACTGCTGAAAGTCTGTAACGTTATTTTCTCTGTATGTCAAGAGGCAGTCAGTGAATGCTTGCAAAGGGTTTTTTTTTGGCTGAGGAATAAAAAAGCATAACTGAGGAGACACTGTGCTGGGGGTTAACATGATTTGTCACTTCCCCCCCCCCCCCCTTTTTTTTTTTATTTTTCAAATTAATATCTGTAGTGTGCTAATAACTTCAAAGCAATGACGAATAAAATGGTTATTATCTTTGTTGTACATGCATTGTAGCCAATTTTGAAAGTGGCTAGCAGTTATCCAAAAGATTCTGTGACATTTAGACAGCCATGGTGGTAGTAGTGGTAGTGGTGCAGGGTGTCAAAAAACAAGAAAGTTGAATAGGAGTGACGCACATACTTCTTTAAGGAGCTGGAGCACTGGAAGACTAGCAGAAAGTTGTTAATGCAATAATAGATGTCACTTCAAATAGAGAGAGCAAGTGAATAAAAATACAAGCCCACTCGCATTCTTTGGTATCTGAGAACATTTGTACCCAGTGAACATAGTCTTGAAGGCACTGATATGGCTTTTCACCCCAATATGCTCTCCCTAATTCACTGTAGTTTTACTCCCATATGTATATAAAGTCCTCCAAATAAACTAAGCACAAAAATCCTCTGCAGAAAGGATTTTGTAAAAAAACTGGATGTTAATGCTCTAAAGGAGACTAGAGTATCTCATGGGATTAGTGAGTAGGTGGGAGGAGCCGATTGCCTCAGGCATAGCCAAGGGCCTTTAATTCCAGCTAGTCATTAATCCCCCTGTAATGCCCTATGCTGATGCCACAGTTCCTGTTACAACACAGAAATAGAAAGCTGACTGACCTATGGACTTTGATGGGTTATGTTAATCTTATAATGATTGCTTATATTTCTAAATGCTCATCACTACAGCATTGGACAGAGTTTCCGTTTGTAAGCTTCATGTCTTTCCAGAGAGTTAGTGCTTCATTTGTTACTCATAGGAAGCCTGCAGTGATGTTATTGGTATTCCATTCTGTCGCAGCCTTTAAATAAATCTTGAAAACATTATAGCCTATATGAAGTATGCTCTGTGTATTGAGTCAAAGTACTCTCTAAAAGTAATTAGTATACATATTTTCATATCTGGAGAAAATGAAAATTGAACATGTGGTTCCTTTACTCTGTGGTTGCCATGTAAGGCAAAGTGTGGTTTAAGTTGCATTTGTTTTAGGTTTTGGTTTCATTGTTTTTTTTTAAAAAGTCCTGATATTTTAATGATTTTTTTTCAATACCCAAAAAAAGGGAAATAAAGGACAGACTAGTTATAAATCATTTGGAAGCAGCTGCCATCACATGCCCTTTACATGTGCGCTTATGTACTCAACAGTACACAATAAAAGCATTGCTGGGCAGATCTTAAAGTGCAGGAGGAAAAAGTTCAAGAGCAAGAGACTGCCCCCAGCTCCCAGCTTAGCAGATCATGTGAACACACATGACTCTAAGCAGCACAGAGTTTAGGTAGCAAACAGCAGCTGTGAGAATTTCCAGAATGTTAGACTTGTGTGTCTGTTTAAAATTTTCTCCTAAAATGTTTTTGCTCAAGAAGAAAGCTATTAATCTGACCTTTACATAGAGTCCTTTTTTGTCAGGGATCCCAAAGTGTTTTACAGATGCAGAGATTTGGTACTGACATGCACAAGTCAGAGGGAAAGTTAACAGGCTGACTGCACCATGGCTGCAAAGAACTTTGGCAATGCAGAAAAATGACTGACTACAGGTGGACTTCACTACTACGTTCCCTGAAAGACCATACAGCAATACTGCGTAGCAGCTCAGGTCGGGAAGTGTGGGATACTTTACTCAGCTGAAAACATAGGTGAGTTAACAACACTAGACTGTACGAGAACAATGGTAAACTGCTTTAAAAAGAGAAGAGGCAGCAGCTGAGCTCTCTGTAATTGGCACTTGTGGTGAAAACATAGATTGTATTGCTGAAATGTGAAATTCCAGCATTACATTGATTCCAGGAAAGAGAGTATGAGGTTGTTTGAGGGTTGATTTAGAATAAATAACCACTTCCTACAGTGCTGTCTGTGCTCATTATTTACCCAGCTGGGCCTTGTTTAGTTTATAAATTCAAAATCCACTACAGCAGAGTGTTGGGGCATATTAGAACAAAAAAGGAGGCTTAGGATAGACTGTCTTTTGGTATACTCAAAATGTCTACAATTTATAGAATATGTTCATAGGAGAAGTTGTACGTAAAGTTTAGCAGTGGTAGGATGGTAGAAGGTTAGTATATGGATATTTTTACCACTTCTTGTATGTGAAATCTCATTACCCTTGTACCTGTCTCATAGACATAGAGGGAGAAGAGCCTAAAACCAAAGTTCTTTCATTTTAGAAAGACTAGTTGGAATTCTTTTACGTTCAGTTATGTTTGCTAATTCTAACATTTCAGCACCTTTCCTTGAAAACTAGTGTTTTTCGGAATGGGTGTTTTTCAAATCCGTTTTGTTATTCCTTTTCCTTCCTCTGACTTTACTGTTAAGTTTGGCTTGCCACTATGCAGGAGGAGGAAAGATGAAGGAAGGAGGAGGTGGTAACCCTCTTTGCTCTGCTTACTACCTGTTCTCCCTCTTTCCACTGGCACAAAATAAATTTTGTACTGTTTACAGAGCTGTCAGAGACAAAGAGGGGTGGGAGGGAGGAAGAGGACAACAGAAAAAGGTAAGAATGGGAAGAAACCTTTGCCCTCTGGAGTCATGGTGAGGTAAACATGCATCCATTCACCCATCTGAGAATGACTGTAGTGTAAATTAGATCATTTTAGTGCATAATGAGAATTTACTCTCCTACAACTGGGAATTAGCTAATAAAGTCTTAATTCCATTTCTCTGTGACCGAAGAATTTTTTAAAATTGTACAAGTTAAATGATGAATTAACTCAGCAAACTAGTCCCTTAGAGATGGTATTTACCAGGTGAATCAGGGGAGCTGACTGATGTAATCCTGATCTTCCATGAAGGTATGTATATGGCTTTATCAGGTACTCCCTGATGGCCTGGGCAGTCCTGCAGAAACCCACGGGGGGGATTGTGCTACCTGGCGGTGTATGCACAGTACTGAAAAATTCATGTGGAATTAGGGGTTTGTGTCTTTATCCCAGAAACCTGAAAGTAGTTTCCTTTGATTCTTTTTCTTAGCAGATCTCCTGTCTGTTAGCTTTGATGATCTGTGGGGTCTGAAATATTGCAGACTTCTGTTTCAAAGGTTGTTCTATAGGTAGGAGTATTTGAAACCAAAGGGAGGATGTTTGGAGCTCTGTGTGGACCTAACTCAACAGAGTTTAATGTGTGTTGGACATAAATGGAGGTCTGCAGTACCAGTACATACAGGCATGACTGGAAACCACTGGGCTAAACCCATCCCAAGATAGTAGTGACTTCCTACTCCCTGTCTAAAATGTTCCAGAGAGGGACAAGCAATCCTTATGTACTGTTTCTAAAGAGACATGTCACAGCAGTTTGATGCTGATTTACTGCTATTTGAATTATCTGGTTTGAGTTTCCTTTTTCTCTGAAAGGACTTTTTTCCAAATATTTTTAAACTTCCTTCCTCGTGTTTGTCTTTTTTCCAGATTCCAAAATTAGATCAAGTCACATTTCCTCATGGAACTTCTGCTGTAAGGAGGCATTGAGCTTTTGCAGCCCCTAATCTGAAGGTGCCTGCTCCAGTGGATGACCTGCGCTGTCATGCACGCTATCCAAAAACAATTGGACAATGGCAAACTTTAAAAGTTAATGCATGTCCTGATTACTGTCCCACCCCCCTCAGCTTGTGATTTCTGACTCTTTCTTGATGTCGCTGAGTCCTGTTTGTTGAAGGTACTATTTAATCCATGACTTGCCTGCTGCATTCTTGTTTGACCTGTTAACTGTTAAAGCAAAGAAGTTATTTTAAGAATGGGCTTGTCAAAGAGGGAATGTCTCATCCCTTCAAAGACCTCTAAGGATTAATATTTGATTAAAATGTGACTGCAGCATGAAAATGGGTGCCCTGTGTCTTTTTGTAAATGAATGACTAGCAAACTTGTGGACTGTCTGGTTTTTAATTGGCAAATTATTCAGTGAATGCTTCAGGGGGAATTGCAGGGGAGGGTGAGGAGTGAGTTGATTTTTAGATAAATTCATTGCTACTTTTATTCCTAGAGATAGTCTGAAGATGACTAAATCCCCAGATGTATCCACAGATGCAGTTTAAATTCCCTCTCTGGAAAAGAGGAAGAGGACATGCCCTAAAACATAGGATAACCCCCCAGGCCCTGACTTGTGCAGCCCCATATCAAAACCAGGAGGTTGGGTTTGTGGTCATCTTAGTGGTGGCTGTACATATGACCCAAGCAACTGCTGCACCATTCTTTTTGCCTGCTGCTTTCTTTATGAATTTCAGTGAATGTCTACTGATAAAATCTGCTCTCAAAAGGGCTTGGAGACCAAATTCCTGTCCATTTTCATGTTCTGATGGATCAGAAGGACAGCCAAATCTTTAGATATGATTATGTACGCTCTACAGAAGACTCTAGGACAGTTGGTACAGAGAGGGAAAATAATGGGTAGACTTACTGTATAGTTACCTAAATACATGAGTGGATAACACTGTATCAGTCTACTGGAAAATACCGCGGAAAGGGGTATCAGGACAAGGAAAGAAGCATAGCTTGAATTTGTTTAGTTTTACTTTTGAGTTTGTAAGTCTTGATAGCACTTTGTAAAAAGAAGAGACTGTCCCATTTGATATGTATGGGTTTGATGTTGCTATCTTTGCTTCTCTAAGTAATGTAATCCGATGTAACAGCTCATTAGACACAAAGGGCTCCAGAAGCAGTCTCTTTGAGTATGCCTCTTGCTGGGTCAGCGTGCGGCTTCTGCAGAGGTCTTTGACTAATTGTCTTTCCTTGATAGTTGGCTGCTGACTTCATAGTAGGAACAGAATAGCAGAAAGTATTTTGAAATGAAAGAACAAAGCCCGAAGGGCTACTTTTATTTCCAAAGCACTCTCTTTCAAACCATAAAGCTTGGTAGAAGTGAGATGTGCGGGCAGCCTCTAGTACCTAGATTACCCCTGCACTGTGGACAGGCCACGGAGTAGTGGTGCCAGCTGCAGTCAGAGACTTCTTTTTTTACATGCTCAATGATCTGGAAGACAGACAATTGGGAATGTTTGATTAATATGGGTATTTATCTTTATACAGCTGGAGACAATGAGACATTCCATGCAGATTCAGGGTGCATGGGAGTCAACTGTTGTTTTAGCTTTTCTCAGTGGAAAAGGGGCCATTATTTTTAATGACAAGAAAGACTATACAAATAGATCTTGAATCACCTTAATGTTACATTTTTCTTTTTTGCCTGATGTTAATTAAATTGCTTCAGCGAGATACTCTGAAATGCAATATAGGGTGGAATATATGCAATATATACGTATGTTTGCATCTTCTTCATTTCCATTGCAAGACTGCTAAAATGTTATATAAAAGATGTAAACCCAATTTGTTGTAACATTGGAAAGGAAAACCAAGTGCTCTGTTGCTTTTTTAGAGTTTTATAGAGTGCTTTGGTTACTTTTGTAAATGCCTTAACTGATCTTGTGTGGAAAAATGTGGCTATTTTCTCATGTTACAAAGAGGCAAATATTTCCTCAGGATTTGCCTTGCCCCTTTCTGGCTATTCTTTCTTGGCTTTGCAAGCAATTTCATAAAGTCCCAAATCTGTTCAGTGCTCCCTGTTCACAGTAGGCCCCCCTTCTCAATTTTTGCAGACCTGGCCAAGAAGATGATGTGTTGGGCACAGGAGCAGGAGCCAACAGTTGGCAGGGCATAGGCCATTGTTGCATTGAATGCTTTGTATTGTGGTACCACAGCCAACAGCCATGGGATGCATGGGAACGTGTGAAGGGATTGGATGTAATCTGGATTTGCTGTGATTCTTTAGAAAGGGATTTCCAAGAAAAGAGATTTATAGACAGAGTAACATCATGCATTGCCACTCAATATCATCAATGTCTAGTACAAAGCTTTGAAGCTGGGAATACACATAATTAGATGCTGTTTAAGAATAGACTGCATAAGGAAGCAAAGATGGTAAGAGGGTTGCAAGTGGGTGGTATTGCATAGCTGCATCCATTAGTGACTTGAACTCCTTGAAGAGTACATTAGACAGAGTTGTACCTGAATGAAAACTTAGCATTTGAGATCTTTGTGGAAGTAGGCCTTACTATGTTAAGGGAAAAAGAACATTTCCAAAAATGTTTTGTTACAAATTTATTTATAGTTTCAAGGTTGAAAAAGGTGTAGCTGCAATGACTTATATAGCTAACATAAAAGTCTCAGTGGGTTCATTCCAGGTGCACTCCTCTCTTAGGTCTCCCTGATTTTAGCCAGTAGCTTCTGTTTTACTAATATTGGTGACTTCTGTCACTTCTTAAGAGGACACTGAAGAGCAGGAATGGGTTTTCCAGTGATCTGCAAGATATATTTTGAAACATCACAGAAAGGTTTCGAATCTGGGCTGACCTTATTTGTGGGTAGCAATGTCCCAGACATGATGGACTGGCTGTCATCATATTTGTAGGGCTGGAAATTTCTAGGGTTGGTCATACAGCCTGGTAATGAGGCATATGCAGTATTGCCTCATTCTCTTTAACATTAACAGTTTGAACTCAATACCAGCTATATGTATCATGTACCCTTGTAATTTAAATTGTAATGGTGTGCAACAACAGCAATAGCTCAGTGAAAATGTATTTAGAAAACGATGCACATGGTAGATTAAATTACTGATCTAACTGGAATGTTTAGACTCCAGGTATGTCGTGTTGAACTTGGACAGAATAGAGGCCTGGGAGAAATATATAGTCCCTGTAATGCTGCATTTTTTTAGTCATAATGGAATTGTAACTAAAATTCCTGCTGGTCTTTGACTGATGGTCCTGGCCATCCTATGTGCTTCTGAAATACAGTTTAGCATAACAGAGTTTCTCCAGCTTTCACCCAGCTTACTCACAATAGGGAAAGGTTTTCCAGATAGCCAGGGAAGCCGTGTCAATCCCTAGTTACTCTTGTGCCCAAGCTCCTGTTGTTTGTGCCAGCTTGCTTGCTTACCCATAGCCATATTCATCTCCCAGGGAGACAGTGCTGGCTTGTCAGACTGCAGTTGCCCTGAACAGCCACCATAATGGTTCAAATTAGGGCAGCTGTTTTCACAAGCTGCCTCTGACATTAAATGAAACAGAACTGGCCCAGTGCTTAGCACTTTGGAAAAGCCATCCTCTTTGCAAAAAGCATTTTAATTCTGAATAAAACATTGGGTTGGCTTTTAGCTCATGAATAGCACTTTATTCCACTTCAATAAATATCAGTACCGACAAGTAACCACATCATGTCATGACCTTACCTAAGTGTATGGCAACATTCCAAGTTAATTTTGGCTATTATTTCCACAAATGCTTAGGTCAGGTTTTCATAGGTATTTGATTCCTAGTTTGGCAGTGCTTTTGCAGGCACAAGGGCTGTAAAACAACCTGACCAACTATCAAGGCTCCATGGACTAGTTCTGGCACTTGAGAGTAACTCAGGTACTGCCTTCCCAGACTCCTCCTGAGGAGTTTGCTTCTTTGAGGAGCATGTGACAGTTGAGTGCTGAAAGACAACTGAAGAGCTAGAATTTTATGGGAAGGTTTGGAAAGCAGTATTGCTTTATTAACAGTGAAAGTTAAAGCAATTAAAAGTCAGTGGAAGACAAATGCACTCTTATCCTACTTGTGCTCTCCAGAGTCCATGAGGAAGGGATGTCTACCAGGGTGCAAACAGGGAAACAAGTTTTCTTCTTGCCTCACCAGGACCCTGATTCAGACAGTCTGCTTTCTGCTTGGACAACTGAATGAAATGCCTTGGACAACAGAATGAAGCTTCTAATGCTACTGTAAGATCATTCCCACTACAGTCCCAACCAGCAGTTGCTTGGCCTTGTCGTGTGCTATCATTGCAAAGATGAACTTCTCATCATGGTTCCCCTTTTTAAGACTGTATTTGAATAGAGGGTCATCTTCATTTAATAACCCTCTTATTGGAGTTGGAGGCTTGATAAAGATAGTTCATAACCTCACATGGAAGCCCGAAGTTATCATATGCTCATTGTGGGATTGTTAAGAGGGCCAGCACTTAGGTAACTGTGTTTCTGAATGCTGAAATACCTTTAAATTCTGTCCCTGGGATCACTGAATGTCAGTGCTGTGTAGTTTCTGAAACGCCTAAGTCGTTGCTATAAATGGAGCGTGGTTGCTTAAGTAATTTCAGTGCTTTAGGATATTTTGTACCCTCAGCTTGTTTGCCAGTTAAATAGGGAAGGTTATTTTGTTGCAGATGCTCTGTGTAGGCTATCACTCAAAATATTAACATTAGAAAGTGTAGACTCCTGCCAGATTTCTCTTGACATTTTTTATTTAGTGCAGAGAAAAGCAGATTGAGGTTCGCCATTTAGTGTTTGATGGAAGGCCCTCTCTCTGTCAGTGCTCTGTTCCTATACAGCAACGAAATCCCACATACTGTACTATATTCTGCCAGGAAATCTGCTAACCTTTCATGTAATATGTAATAGGTTTTATAGCCAGTGCTGCAGAGCTGTTTTCCATACAGGAGGTTTTTCAGCTATTTTTTTCTGCTGCCTTGGTAGGATGCAATGGTTCATTCTACAGTGCCAGATGTACATAAAACAGGAAATTATATACTGTTCTCTTGCTTATTGAGCAGAGAGAAGAATCTACTTTTAAAACCTAGCTGGGAGAGGTTGCTAGAAATGCCAAGTTTAAAGAGGCAGATCAAGTATGGGAGATGAGAAGGCAAGACAAAACTTGCCTGAATGTGATGATGAATGCTAAATCTCAACTGAAATGCAGTTGATGTACTGACATTAAAGGGAATGTACTGAATATATAATGACTGTGGATATATGCATGGGGTTTTGTATTGTAAGATAATAAAATGAGTAGTTCTTTGTACATACATTTACTGACACTGATGGGAATCTCAGGAGAGCTCTAATGATCTATATTTAAAGAGATATCAGCCCAGTTACATACTGTAGTGTTTGTCTATTCCTGAAGGAATGCAAAATAATATTATTTTGTTTAGCAGTTCTGTGGGATCCTTAATCTACATACCTTGAAGCGTTTTACAAATATTAAGTATTTAATTCAGTAGCATTCCACTGGGCTGTGTTCACAGGGATGGTGATGCACTGATTATAGAGATCAAGTTAAACAGTCCCTCATGAATAACCCTGGTGCCCAACTGGTCACCCCTAGCTTGCAGGTTCTTTCTATTTGGCCTCTGGCCTTTTCCTGTCAGGTACCAGGGAGCAGCTGCTTGGCTACCCTGCTGCCTAATAGCCAAGTGCCTCCTGCTGCCCATCAGGCTGTTTCAGTGTCTGAAAACTGAACTCTGCCACTTGTCCATGCAGGAAGAGAGTATGGCTTGGGCTGCGTGACAAGGAGCCACCGCAAAGCAGGCCTCTGGATGCTGTAGCTGCAGAGGTTTGACCATTCTGCTGCAAGGCATGAAAAGAGAACCATAAAGGAACATACCAAACATAGTATTCATTCTCATTAGTAAGCCATGCCTAACATGTGACACTGAGAATTTTAGTTCTAAGGAGATAAATCTTTTATCTTTCAGAAACTTCTAAAACATACTGATAAATTCAGAGATGATTTGGGTCAGGCTCTTTGTAGCATTTTCTACTAGACAGAGCCACTTTAGGAGCTGTTTTTTATGCGTGTGTTACTGTTCTTTGTACTGTTTAGGGTGATGGTGAGAGATCTAGATAAAATGTAGCTCTGCACAAATTAGAGAAAAGACAATCAGCTTCTCTACTGGGAGTGCTGCTCCAACAAAGGAAGTGTCAGTTCAGTCCAAAGTCTTGTCACTTACCTTTCATCTGGTAGCTTGAAACAGCTTTTCTGGTCACCATCGTCTCCTTCTGCTACTAGTATACACTCTGGAAACCCCTCCTGAATTACATCTCTCTGTTGTTCTAATTAAGCTGATATATAAGCATTATTTGAGTTTTATGTCTTTTGGAAAAAAGTCACACTGACTTGAAATTGGAGTAACACATTGGTGCATCAGACCTTTAGTTTCTGTCTTGGGGCGGAGGAAATCAGCAGGCTTGTGTTGGTCTTGCTTGGCATCTTATTTTGCTCACTTCTTCATTAAAATGGCACCTTTGAACACTTGTAGCTATTTTCCTTTGTAAGAGGCCAGATTTGATGCAGCTATTGTTGACAAATAATCCCCTATTAAGTATTCGGGCACTAGCACTTTCTTCTCTTCTCTGTGTTTTCCCACTTGTTTCTGTTTGCAGCAGGATTAGCTCTAGCTGAAGCTAGCACTACAGACACTCACTGGGCCCTGCAGTCATTCAGTAGGTCTGCAGGCCTGTTTGCATGTCATCTTTGTAACGCCTGTCAAGTTTGTTAAGCTTAGGTACCGGTGATTGGAAACCTTTGTGATTTTGCCATGAAAAACCACCACCAGATGTTTTTACAAGACAGTGGCAAGAGTATGTCATACCTATTCCATAGGGCTTTTGTTTACTGTTTTTGGAACCTACAGTGATTTCCTAAAGCTTGAGTTGAAAACAATTTCTGAAATCGTTATGTGGTTCTTCTGCGGAGGGACCTTTGAAGTCCTGTGCTTATCTGCGTTCCCTATTGCTGAGGCAGTGCAACAGTGCCTGGGAATAGAAGAGGGCCAGGACACAGCTGGAACATAGGCTGGCTGTATGTGGCCCTTCCCAAGGATGAAATTTCTCACTGCAGAAATGAACAGGAAATCTGTTAAAGGGTAGTCTGACTTCACATTTCCCAGTTTGAACCAGTTTTGGTTCAAGTATCAGTTATGGTGAGTGAGTGGCAACTTGGGAATATGACAGAGATCTCCTGAGATCTAGTCTTCAGTATTAGTTAGTGGACAATACGCCTTCCTGCCAGAAGGCAGGTGCTCGTTAGTGCTATTGGAACAGATCAATAAATACAAATCAGTTTTGCTGAAGCCAGTGAAGCTGTTAATTTATGTCAGCTAAGGATCCATTCCAACACAGGTGTGTATGATGGACTTTAACTCCATAGGAGTTATGCAAATAATGAACTTGCATAAAAGACAGAGATTACAGTGGCTGTCTTATCTAAAAGATACCAAGACTCTCACCAAGATACCAAGAAATCTGAAGTTTATAAAACTAAAGAGACAGTATAAAATTGCATTCTGTGATGCTCTTTAAAGAACCAGCTAGCAATGTGTAGGGGAATACTTGTAAATTGAAAACTAGCCAGTTAAATATGGTAGGCATATGTGTACAGCTTCGTATTCTATAACACTGAATTCCCCTCAGTACTTTCAAAGGAAGACAGATCAGATAAACAGCAGTTACCATATGGGGAAAAAAAAATATATATTATATGGAAACAATATTTTTGCCTTATTTCTAATGTGTTTGATTTTTATTACAATATGGGTTTCAAAACTTGTCTCTAATACTGTTTTAGAGTTGTGAGTTAACAGAAGAATTAAGTGAAGTGAATTTAGATGTGAAGGCAGCGTTTTCTGTCTGTTAATGAAAACTTTCTTACAGGCTGTTCTATAATTACACTTGTGGCTTGGTGGATAATGCCTTGTTCCCATACGCAAGTCATTTGATTCCTCTGGTGCCTCATAATGCTCAAGAAGCATGGACTCTTGCAGTGACTCATGCTGTAGCTTATTTTACTGCATATTCTATATAAAGACTGTCTTTGAACGGTAAGTGGATACACAGTATCAAAGTGACAATAACAAGCTTTGTCTGTCTTGCTTCACGACAGAGAAAGAGCCCTACAAAAACAGACGGAAGTGTAGGTCGTTGCAAATTAGGTAGCCCTTCAATTAAGAAATGCTCTAACTCTAGTATTACCAGTGACCTCGTCTTGTCTTCTAGAGGGACTGAAAATCTTGTCCCAGTATAACAATATGCTTGCTTCAAGAATTAATCATTTTTCTTGCTGTCAGAAAAAGGGTGAAGTATAGCAGATTACTTCTCAACAGAACCTGCCTCTCTCCTATCAGAGGTGCATAACAATACCCATGCATATTTTTTACCACTGTAACAGCACGTAATAGCAATGTATTCCAAGCCAGAGCTGCCTGTTTCAGATGCTTAGCACCTTCATTACTGGTGCCCACAAAATCCTGAAAAATAGCAACTTTAGGACATGCCAGTGTGTGGTCGTAATGAAAACACTTAGAATTGCTAAGAATAAGAATTGAAGTTGCAAGTAAGTTTGGGATATAAAGATAATCACAGCCAATGAAAATGATTGAAAAGTTTTTCTGTGAGTGGAAGGACTCAAAAAGCTGATTTCCTTTCCATTTTTGCTCTTTCCTGCCACCAATATTTACCATAACTTCCATGATGTATCTTCTTGATGGTAAACAACATATGTGGTGTTTGAAGTTATATCCTCAAGGATTAGCCAGCTGATGTGAGTGTACAGACTGGTCAGCTGGCTGTTACTGAGTGAATGTGTGACAAAGAGCGCTGCCTTCTTTTCCCTTAGTCGTAACAGAATATTTGGGATCTCTCTCCTATCAGTAATTTTTATTTAGTTTCTAGGACCTTATTTGAACCCTATCTCAAATTTGGTTAAAATTTTTCCACTGGAGTCAAAAAGTGACTGGGAAGAAGGGAGGAAAGGGAGGAATTTCCTGCCAGGCAAAGCAGTTACGTTTCCTTAGAAAGGCAGAGCAGCAGAATGGAGTCTGTTTACTCGGAGCTGAGTACAGAAGGTCTGACACATTTTGGCCACAATTATAACACAGACAGCAAGGTTTGTTTGGGTGTGCTTTTAATGAGAAGGTTGGGAAAATTATCAGGGACTGTTCAGTGTAACAGAAACAGACAGAAAGATGAGTGGACAAGATGCTTTCTCCTCCCAGCTGCCACTGCACAGCCAGACCCCGGGTTATTTACTGTGTCCTCCTAGCAGGGCCTTTAAAAAAACACTTTGTAATGTCCTTGTTGAGTCTCTTCGAATTTTCAAAATGTACTTGTGCAATGTAAGTCTTAAGCAATCCATTCATCTTCATTTGATAATCTACAGAAATTATTTAAAATCATAATGTAGTAATATTATGCACTGTTATTTTTCCTGCTCTTCTGAAAACCAATTTAGTTTGCTTTCCATGTAAAACCAGTGTATTTATCTAGTACAGCTGTTTTCTTTGTGTAAATATTATTCATTGCAATACATTGTTTCCAATGGGTTTGGAAGAAGAACAGCCAGGGTTCATGAGAAGCAGGTGGTAGCGCCTCCCCAGCACAGCCTGATTTATTTATTTTAATACCTTTTTGTCATCCTTTAAACAAACAAATGAAAAATGATTCCATAAAAAAGAAGGAAATAAGATATTTAAGAAGTGAACAATTGAAAGCAATGAACTAGAATGATGTTTTACTTTCAAAACTAATGTGTTACTCTACATCCTGGTTGTATTAAACCTATTAATCTAGTGGGGTAGGTTGAGATTTCAATATGCTAGTGAAAATTCTTTTAGCCATGTGCAAGGGGGTACCCAGAAGAAATGACTGTTTGCCCAAATGGAACAGAAACATAAAAGTTCAGAAAATTTATTCAGTTTCTAGTGAGCTTGCTATCAAATAGGTAACTTTTAAAGTCAAGTATAAGTTTTAGAATATACTTTTAAAAGCCAGGTTTTCCAGAATGGCAAACTTAAGTGCCACCAATGTTTCATGGAACATTTTTAGCCAGCTTGATAGAAGTTGTCTCTCCCCTGAGGAGCTGGTACTTGGGCATTTGTGTTGACAGGTTTAGGATGCTTGATCTTGGCAAATTGTTTCTGGAGGAGTCTTAGTGCAGGAATCAGATTTTCTCATTGCCTCTCAGATATGGAATTTCCTTGCCAAATTGCCTCACAGAACTGCTGTGTTTTTACATATGTGTTCTATGGCCAAGTTTAATGGTCTGTTAGTGAGCCTTCAGTGACTGCCTTTCTCTTACAGTTGATTACAGTCTTCCACCATCATCATTTGTGTAGTCCTTCCACGTAAACTTATTAACTGTGCCTCTTTGAATCTGGTCATGTCTAGTTAAACCTCTGTTTGGGATAGTGTTGGCTCTGTTTCTCCATTGCATCCCTTTTTGGTGGTATAGCTGTAGTGCAAGGATGTAACAAATACCATTCTTTTACATCCCAGAGAGTGTTTCCTAAGGCATTCTCATTTCAGCCTTTTGAGGTCTGTCCTGTGATGACTGCCAAAGCTGTGAACTTCTTGTTCTCAGTTTTCTCATGCTCTGGTATAATTTTATTTGCTTTATGTGAACAGAAATCCCCAGTGAAATATCCTCTTCTTGTATTTAGTTAGTTTGTGCCATTCTGCACCTTTTGTACTGTGCCACTTGCCTGCTTGCATCCTGTCTCTAAGTGCACTGTGAGCCTTTCTGGGTGGGAGGCAGGAGAGACAGGATCTGACCTTTCATATTGTGTGTAGAACTTAGCAACGTTGGACCCCAGTCAAGATGATTTCAGGGCTCTGTTGGACAGGGGAGGAGACTGATATGATGTCGTACTTTTCTCCTTCCACCCTTTTTCTTTTTCTGGAAAGATTATTTTTCAGTTTAGTTCAGTACTTTACCCTTCATTGTTGGAATTGTCTCCATTTTTTTATGTGCCTCTTGCTTCATTTTTTTCTTTTGGTCATGTGTAGATTCATCCTTAACATCTTTTTGCTATTTTTTCCACCTAACAAAATCTACAGTGCATCTTTATTACTGTGCCCAGCTGCATGTCTCGAATGCTTTTTAATCTTGATGATAGATAACATGACAGGTTATAGTGAGAATGGAGGCTGATAGTGAGGAATGAAAATCAAGGTCACTGGTTTTTGTGATTATATATTTTACTGTGAAAGAAACTCCCATTAAAATAAAATGAAATAAATAGAAAACAAAGGCTTTTGAATATAAAATTCCTGCTCACACTGAAGTGTCAGCCTAGTCAAACTAGGCTGCAGGCTTGATACTCAGCTCAATTGGAAAAAACACAATTTGAGTAATATTTAAATGGTAACCAAAAGGATTTGGATTATTTTTACCCATCTGAATTGATCTGTGAGAATATTCTGTAATTTCTTTAAACAGGTCACTCAGAATCTCAGAGTAGTTTGGACTCTGCTTGTCTTCCTTTGAAACTCCCATTTTCTATCCTATTTTCTTCTAATTTTGCTTATAATTTACATCCTGGTGCCACAACATAAAAAAATAGCAAAGGAAAACAATGCTTATGGAAAATAGAGATTAAGCTTGTGATTGGAAAATTGGTAGAAGTTGTGTTATGTGCTGTTCATCTTGATCTGCAGAATCTTGTAAGCCTAGCCTGTCGCAACGACAGGCAGATTTAAGGAGCCTAGCTTCCGCCTGTTGTGAAATTGCTATCTAAGACATCAACAGGTAGAAGTGCTTCTTTGGTGGCAACAAGAGAGAGGAGGGAGTTAATTTATTAGGCATATCTGTCAGTCAGTTCATACTGTCTCCTTTTCTTAGTGTGCCGTCTTCCCTGAGGTCTGTCCACTCCTTGTGATACCTCATCTGCTCAGTGGACTGAAGAAATCTATTTAGGCTGTGTATTGCACTCCCCTGCTACCCTTCACCCATTGCTCACCAGAACATTTTCGCTTGCTTCTTATTTCTTGTTAATGTTTCTTTCTTAGCTAACAGTTAACTTTCAGTGGGACTTTCTTCATTCTTTTCCATCCCTGTGTGCCTCCGTTCCTCACTGTCCTCTCCTGTGATGAGGTTTAAAAATGTTTCGAGGGCTGAGGTGAAATGAATAATGTTACTGTACATTATGTCTAAAGAAATGATTGCGTGAGAAACAGCCACAGCAGGACTCTGGGTTAGAATCACAGATCAGCATTTGGTGTGCAAGCTTTTGTACTAAGTAAAACGTCGGAGGGAAAAACCTTGAAAACTTCCCTGTCCACGTAAGGCTGTTGTATTGAAGGTTGTTAAGGTATTTTACCTAATCTCTGTGTTACAGCACAACTGAATTCTTAACGTTGTCTGCATTTCAGTTTGATAAAAGTCAGTTGTTCCTCTCCAGTATGTTTTGATATCTTTAGACAAGATGCAGCTGTACAGGTCTATCAGAGGAGACTATGTTTCACAGGCCTTTTCAGGGAGCTTCAGAGGTGAGGGCCATGAGATGTTGGGCTGCGCATGTGGATGTCAGGCAGTATAGCTAAACACTGTGTTACAAAGTAGTTGAAATATTATTGTGAACTCTGGTGGGGAAGTACCACAGCCAGCATTTATTATAATATACTGTGCATGAAGGGGCCTCTGGATGTGAGCAGCTGGACCCACGAGAGATTTATGCTGTCAAGGTAATTCTAGTGGTGCCATTGCACTGACTGCTAGCTGAGTTGGAGCTCGGGTATTTTGGGGTCCTGTTGAGTGATACCAGTCTGATTGTGAGTGATTTTCTGTGTTGGAATACACTCGTTTCCATGCACTAGAAGGAGCAGGCTATGTTCAGTCATACTTCCTGAATTATAATTATTTAGTTTGTTTTTAGGTTTTCCCCTCTTATTTTATATGGTACATGTCTTTACTTCACAGCAGTGTTACTGAGTGAGCTGCACAAACTGCTTTTAAAGCAGCTCACACTGTAATCAAAATAATGCTTTAAAAACATTGAAGAAAGGCTAATGTTAGAAGGGAAATTCCCTTGTATGTTTACTTACTTACATTTATGAAATAGTCTCATTATTGTTAGGCAGAATCGAGTAAAAACAACCGCTTTGAGGAATTACCCATGAAAAGGAAGCCTTTAATATTAGAAGAGTATTGGAAGTTGTTATGTGTTTGTTTCTGTGAGAAGCAAAAGCATGGCATTAGACTGACCCAACAGAACTCATTAAGAGGTTTATATTGATTGTAGAGGAATTAATATTTAACCTAGAGTTTCCTTTCAGATGAAAACAAGTTTCTAGACCAACATAATTCTGTGCTTAGAGGTTTTAAATATGAAAAGCAGAGTTACAGATCTGCTCACCATTTTGCTTTTTCTTTGTTTCAGATCTCCTTGTACAAAAATACAAGGGGAGGAAAGAGAAGAAGCTGTTTATGAACAATAGATAAAGCCACTGCTGCACACAATGTCAACATAAGGCCAATATGTCATTTAAGTTGCACTTAAAACCTATTTTTAGGACTTAAGTACTGCACAGACCTTGTGGTGACCTTACAGAATTTCATTACAGAGGAGCATGACTTCAACCCACTGTCAGAGCACAGCCTGCACTGAGAGGTTTGCAGCTTCTCTCTATCTCAGTGGTACATACCTAGTTCCACATACATTTCTTCAGATGAAGCCTTTTTCATAATGTTAATGCAAAGATATGTTGGTCATATGTATCAGGCCTTCTGTATCTGCAAGGTGGTAATCTCAGGGTGGAACAAGAACTTGGTTTAGAGGCTCTTCTGACTTCTCTAATACACACAATCCTTGCTTTTTACTTGCGCTGCAGGTTAAGATACGTGATCAGAAACAAGGCACGTGTGTTGCTGCAATTACAGAATTTACCACTCTGTCAAAGCACTTTAGAAACATAAATGTCTTCTTGGTGTGACCTTTTGTCTCAGCTGACGCTCTGTTCCAGAAAAATGCTAAAGATCAGTGCAGGGAGGCACACCATATGGAAGAAACAGTGTAGGCGGCAGCCCATAGCTGTCCAGGCAAGGAGCTGGACAAAGCCAGCCTCATCCTGTGTTTGCAAGTCTCATATTACCTGTCTCTGATTTTCCTTGTACACTGTCTTCTTGCATAGCATACCCAGACTGAGCTCACCTGAAAAGGTGCATCTCTGATTCCCTCCTCATTAAAATAGTGTATCTGAAAATAGGAAATGTGACTGCTTCAGGGTAAAAGGAAGTATTTTGTGCCTAGCACTTTAGGAAATTGTTCTTGGAACAGGTTTCCCTTGTGCATGACCCATAAGATGATGCCAGACTTAGCTTGATCTAACTGCTGTCAATGTAGATTTAAAGGTTGGCTGTAGTGGTAAGAAAATTTATGTTAAAGTGGTAACTTCTAGTAGTTCTGCTCTTTGTTTTTGAGACATATTTGCTAGCTTTGCTAATAAAGATGGAGGTTTACAGTTGCAGGTATACATAGCAGAACAGTTTGAAGAAGAGTGAGATTCTATTCTGCCACTTACATAATACAGAAAATTCCAGCTAAGGTGTGATTTGCCACCTCTCTCCTACAAGTGATAATGAAAGGGGAAGGAAGGAGAGCACAGCTTTATTTTCTGATCTTGTATTGATATTGAAGCACTGCTGCTGACAGTCATCATCATCTGATTTTAAAGGGAACAAATTCAACACAGATACAACTGTGAAAAAGTAAATACAGAATTGTATGATGCTTTTTTTCAGCCACTTTTGAAAATTTGAACTTCACATTAAAAGCAGTTAAATTGTTACATTTTTTTTCCTTTAACTAGTTTATCTATTCTAGGGTTACACAAGTGTAGTAAAAGAAAACACATAAATCAAGTGGACTGTTTGTTCTTCTTCATTTATTTTCTTTGTCCTCTTTTAAGTGTATGCAATTTTTCCCACCCCTCCCAACCAAGTCCTGTCTCCACCCAACTGCATTTCCTGAGTGGATTCCTCTAGGAGAGAGAATCGGAGGGCTGCATGACGGCATTTCTATATTTAAATTAGATGGAGCAGAATAGACTGTGTAATTTGTTTAATCACTGCTCATGCTCTAATTTCCTTGGATTTGATTTTTTGCAGTGCAGTCTTATCTTCGGGTTTCTATCTGGTAGCCAAGTCTGCTATTTGGCATGATTTCAGGGAGCTGGGTGCATTTCTCTTCTCAACTAAATATCAAGGGGATTCTGTGGTGAAGCAAATTCTGCATACAGAGCTTTTCAAGCACGATAAATTGATTTAAGTGGGAATGTGACAGAAAAATATATGCCTCCAAAACAAAGAGATAAAATAAAATCTAAAGCATAGTTGATTAGAGCCATGCAGAAACATTCAGAAGATGGTAAATAGGTAAATAAATGGAAAAGATGCAGATTCATCTGCTGTTATATAAACTGTACTAATTCTGGGATCAGGATTCAGCAATTTTAGTACAGGCATTTCCTGTATTTATTTTATCTAAATATGACTAAATGGTACTTCACTTCTGCTATTTCAGGCCTTGTCTATCTCATTTTAATGACTTGATAGACTGACGTATACATAACAGTCTCTGTTCAGTAAGTCATGGTAAGATCTTCTATTTTTCCACCATACATAAAGATATGTTTTTGCTAAACAAAAGCATTGGTTTTTTTCCTGATTTGTCTTTATCCTTTCCTTTAGAAATATCGTAATTCTGTTCTCTTACCTATACCGTGAGTGACAGTGAATATATATATTTTGTGAATGACAAAGACAAGTGTTGAGTAATACTCAGGATATTTTGTGTTCTGGAGTGAAGCACCAGCTTCAAGCAATGATTCACTATCCAGTGTAAAATAGCCATGGGTCAGGTCCTTTTTGTGATATCCAGTTAAGTGACATTGACCTGAAATGTAGGGAAATTCTCTGATTGAGCTTGCTTGGAGAAATACGCTTAGTAATTTGTAAACTTAGAAGGTGGTATCTGAAATCAGAATTATGCCAGTCTCATCTGTGGGTCTCGGCACATACTATTGGGCAATAGCAAGTGTATTTTTTGGTTTCCCCTGTGTAACAAGATTGGGTAAAACCAGCTATGAATATGATTATCAGGGTTGGGTTTTTTTGTGGAATTCTGTAAGAATTAAGAATTAAAAACTTTTTATGGGAAAACACTAATGGATAGTGGGCAGATGACCTGAGATTTTACCTGTCAGTTCAGTGAAGAGCAGCCTTTGGAGCATCAGATCTAAAGGCAAAGATCTAGACTCTGAGACAGCAATCTCTGCTTGCTTTGATGGGTGAAAAGAGAGTCCAGGGATCTTCAGGGGCTCATTCACACCTCTCCTTATTGTTCTGGAGAGAAGAGAAGAAGAAACAATGCACCATGGGAGTGACGCACCCTGATGAGTAATACTCACAAGGGAGGGTGGTTCATTGCCAAAATTATATGACTGGTGCAGCCAACTCAGAGAAAGAACAGAGTTGTACTGAGAGCATCAGTGATCAATTATTTATTGTCAAAAGAAAATAGAGAAGCTGGCTTACATTGTCAAGGTACAGCATATATTTTCCAAGACAAACCATTGCAGGAATATGGACAGCTAGTACTAGGAGGATTGCCAAAGTCAGGTAAGAGTCAACAGTATCTAATAAAACAGTTAACGTTTTGAAAAGTGTGTGTGGAAAGGGCACCTTGATGTTTGGCCTAGAATTCCTACAACTGAAATGAATTATTTTGTGTTACTTCCAAATTTGCAAGTAATGAAGTCTCTGCCTTGTCACCTTCTCTGCTGCCACTGCTAGGTGGAACAGGAGGCAGCAGAAGTGCATCTGGTCAAGAGTGACACTGTGGGTTGAGATTGTGAGTCAGGGAGAAGGAGAAGGAGAAAAAGAGAGTTCATGTATTCAACCAAGCACCTGTTGCGGTCTACAAAACTTCTTCCAATGTTACCAGATACTTCCTAGCATCTGGTCACATGTAGGTTCACATTGGCACGGGGAAGCATCAGAAACCTGACTTGACTCCCATGTGCTACAAACCGCCATTGCCTGGGTCCTTATCACACAGTCCATCAAATACTCTTTCCTGACTGGAGAACTGCTGCACTTGAGGGGAGTATCTGGTGTGGAACCTGCGTTCAAATATTTATTCCTTTCATCAGTCCTGAGTCTTTCCTGTTAAGAGTTCTCTGGTTTTGCTACACAATGCACATAGACAACAAAGGCTCATCATTTTTCTTCACACCTACCTGGCTTGTTTTGGAGTGTTTGTATTGTATAGATCTATTTTTTGCTCCTTCTTTCCCTTTAAACAGGTGTTAGCTCTTCAGTACATGCAGCAGAATAGAAGAGACTAACTACAGAGACATATTTTATATACCTTATGTATGCTAGAAAAATTTGTAAGGAATTTATAGAGATAGCTTGCATCAGAATTATGGTAATTGCCTTTCTAAACATTAACATATAAAAATACACCAAATCATGTTCACAGAGTAGAAGAAAATCTATTGTAGTCATGAAAACCTCTGAGACTAACTGCAGCTAACTGTCAATGCAGTCTAAATAAGAGCATGTGAAGGAACACACTGGAAAATCTGACAATGAAGGGCCTTAGGAACTGTTGGTAGGAAATACACCCACAGCACCTCCTCAGTAAGGCAAGTGTGTGATTCACTTTCCTCCATTTCTCCCATCCCCAACTATTCCTTGTCAGCACTCTTCAGTGCTTCAGGCTGTATCAGTGGCTGAAAAGGTCGTGTTAATTTTCACCACTGCATGGATATGAGGTGGTCAGTAACTGGAAGAAAAAAATACTGTCTTTATTACTTGTGTTGTCATATTAGGTGCAGGAAGTGTCATCTTTAAGCTGTTGCATGGTAGAGTCTGTAAGTTGATAGAAATCTGAAGACAAAGTGAATAGGTCACAGTGTAATTTTAAAACCTGCTTGTCATGTTGGATTTAAAGAACTTGAGGACTTTTGGTAATAAACAAGCTTATGATGATTTGCTAACTGTTGCTGTCTTTCATAAGGAAAGCCTTTCCTGGCTTCATACTACCAGTGGAATACATTTTCAAAAGCCTTTTGTAAATATTTAGTCTGTTAATCTTCAGGATGATTTTAAATGCCACCTACGAGTACAATTTAACTTTAACTTGCATTTTCTTTTGATTTACAGACATTACAGTAACACCATAGGTCTCACAGTCAGTATTGTGTTTTCCTCATTTTCTCAGCTTTCAGAGCTCTCATGCATGGAACTTCATTATTCTGTCTGATACTGTGAATTTTTATGCAGTTACCAAGTCTTTGCATACTTGTTTCTCAGCAAACATTGTTTCCATGACTTCTTGACAAATAAGTGTCCCTTGACATTTAATTTGACTGATGATGTGATGCAATTTTAAGTGTAAATTATACCTCCTATGTCAACCCACACCCCACTGAGTTATCTTCACGGGAGACCAAGTGTAGGCAGTCGTATCAGCCCTCCCTCCAGATACAGAAGGTAGTTTCGTTTATGCAGAAGTCCCCTGGATGAGTCTGAACAACTTGAGTTTTCTGAGGGCATGTCTTGAATTAGTGCCTCTTCTGGTAATGCTGCCTGAACTCCTTTACAGGCAACACTGCTCACTGGGCTTGCTGTACCAGACTCGGAAGTAGACTCATCCTGTGGCAGGGTCAGACCTTCATGTGGAAGATGCCAGCGTTGAACTCCTTGTCAGTCTGTGCTTTTGTTTCTGGTAGGCTTTGGGATTAGCTGCCTACTTTGAAGTGTTATATGCAATTCTGGCTTGTTCTAACTGTAGGTATTTTTGTTAAGCTAGGCCTCCAGATCTTTAGGAAATTATATGGTGTGTTCTATGTTTCATTTCATGAGAAGAATAATCAGGAAAAATATTACAGAATTAATCAGAAGGGAAACTGTCATGTGGTGTATGATGATTGTGAACGTGGTATAGGAAATAAAAGAGAAAATGACGGTCTTCCTGCAATTCAAGTTCATTATCAAGGTAGATTAAATGTAGACTAATAATGTGTTTCTGGGAAAATGCTGTTTTGGGAAAAACAGAACAAAGAAACAAATATAATCTGAATGGTGAGGAAGAACAAAAGGAAAAAAACCTATAAAATTTGATTTTATCACATCCTATATGAAACATTTCAATTTTCCATCTCTAAGTCACATTTCAAGACAAAATTCAGTAGAAGGTAGAATAAAACATTTATCTACTGTTTGAGTAAAATGTTATTTCAGCCCCTTGTGACATGCTTTCCTTTGTTTCATTTGGCCAACCAAAATGAGTTTTTCTTTTGTTTTATGTATGCGATTTACTAGTTGAACTGAGAAAATAATTATTTCTCATGTTCTTCCTCTCACTGAGTTCCAGGCATAGGACTGGATGCAGAGCATGGTAAAGTGAACAGTTTGGGAAAGAAAATAGGAGATTTTTACCCTCAAATGAGGTAGCATGTATTTTATGTGACTAACCAGGGATATAACACAGTTTTGCCTCTGTAAGTTTTCGGCTGGATTATGGATGAGATTTAGATAATGTGTAACTAAGCTATAGGATTTAATAGCTTGTCTAAAAGTAGGATTGGATTATTAAGATTAATGTAGTCTTTGTAGCTTTTGTTACTATTTGGAATGCAAGACATTCAGTCTTTAGTGCTAGAATTGATGTTATTTTCATACCCATTTCCAAGAAAAAGAAATGTTAACAGGATAATTCAAGCATCTGTTAAAATCCAGCAGACCACTTTCTAAAAGTTAATACATCCAAACAGCTCCATAGAGCAAAGGATAACATTTTCAAATTAAAATTGTACTATAAGGGAAATATTCTGTCTCGGTTGTTATGTGTGCTTAGTTGAAACCTCCATGAATTTCAGCTGGTTGGTTGTTCACAATCAGCTCGTTGCACACCCTGAGGACTGCATGACACATTTTATTTATGCTGATAATCAGCATCCCTGTTGCACAAGCTTGTTTTCTGACAGTTCCAAAAGAGAATTATAAATGTTTACCCCTAAGCATGACAATAATATAGTATGATTGAAAACAAAAAATGTGTCACTTCTTCATTGAATGTTTTGTATTTGATAAAAGGATATTTTTTTCATTTGGTGTTATTTTTTAGCTTCTGTGAATTTCTTAAGCCCTAGACAGAGCTTTGAACCTTATTAATCATGTCACTAGCATTCACTGAAGAAAAATACCGGTTACTGATATCAGTTACAATTGTGTAGTTCACAGCAGTAGGAGGGACATTATTTTTATGGTTGCAAAGTTTCATCTATAATACAGTTTGTGTGTGTGTGTGTTTACATAACGCAAGGTTCTGGGTTTATGCTGGGTTTATGTGTTTCATAAACTTTGGTTTCTGAAAACCAAAGTTAGTGCGTTGGAATTAAATGTTTAGTAGTTTTGCACTAAATCCTGTATATTTCAAATTGACACCAAAATTGTAGTGGTACCTGATTCGCATGAATCCTTAGTTAACCGCCTTGTCTCCATCCCTACATTAAAGCGGCTTTCTAGCTTGAGTTCAGCTGAGTAGTGCAATTTCAAATGAGCTTTAAAACAGCCTTTATGGGAAATCACACAACTAAGTACAATATTGATTTATTAGAACCCTCAAAGTCATACTCTGGGGAAGATGGAGGAGGAAACTGTTTTAGCACAACTTTTGATAAAACAAAGGCAGCGTGCTCCAGTCAAGAAAGTAGGCTGTGTGGTGTTAAAAGACATGTCTGACTACCTCATATTTTGTGTGTGCATGTGAGGCACGAGGCAGCAGACACACAAATGTAAATACTACCTAATCCATTGAACAGCTTTATACATTTGTACCTGACTGAATGTGCCATTGATGTCTTTCAGAAATATCGACAGTATATGTCTGGACTTCTCACTCCTCCTTATGGTGTTATGGAAACTGGCTCCAACAATGACAGTAAGTGTGAGAAAATAGATGTTAAAGGTTAGAAAAAAAAGAAAAGAGAAGAAAGGGATAGATGAAAGTCCTCTAGTTTTGAGTGTTGGAATTTACATGTTAAATGCAATTCAGTATTATGACTGTATTAATACTGCATATAGTAGGAAATACTTTGGAACTTGCCTAACTGCATTCCCAGCTGTATCCAAGTGTACACAGAGCTGTACACAAATCTGCACTATGAGCCAGGCCTGTTGGTCAAAGCATACTGTATGATGTCACTTAACATTTAACTGGTTATAGGTGTTGCGTTATTTCCGTGGAACATGGCCATGAGTCCCGCTACTGAAATAAATATAACAAACTGACTTATTTTTTTAGTTGGGATGGGCTACACAACTTGCTTGGGAACCTAGGTTAGTGCTTGATCAGACAGCCTGCAGTAAACATGCTGCTGCCTGACCTTAGTTACATAGCTAAATAAGTTTGGGTATGTCTCTGCCTCATGAGAACCTGTCAAACTGTGGGACAGGGTTGCAGACACAAATCCAAGGGCAGCCTTTGGAATGCATCACTTCTGTAAATGAAGGTACTTTCATTTAGTTGCCAGAGGATTATTTAGATGCCTACCAGGACAATATCTGATGGCTAACAATTGCATCTGCAAATTTTGTCCCATATGTTATGTGTTCAGTATGTTCTATTTGTGAAACAATAGCATAGCATAGCATTTGACTCCAGGTACTAAAACACAGGTAATGTGAAATAAAAAAGCTGTAAGTAATTCCTGTATAAAGACTTCAAATATTACGTTGTGAGAAAGTACTATGTTTAGCAAGCTGTTTATAGTACTTACACAAGTTAGTTTTTTGTGTTCACAAGAGAAAACTTTTGTATGAATAAATCTGGTTTGCTCTTAAAAAATCGTAGATTAATGTGTAAGTTATCAAAGTATCGAACCCTCCAATCCCCTATTCTAGTAATAAATATCTCCACTGTTACTTAAAGAATGTACAGTATGTATCTATTTTCTGTATTCTTTTTTTTAGGAATGCCAGATAAGGACAGTATGTCAAGCAGTGCTCTTTGCCAAGTTTCTAAAAATTGTAATAAGGTAAATCACACCTAGTTTTGCCTTTGCTTTTTGACTGGGGGAGCGGGGGGCGGACGGGCAGGAATTTGGTAATAAAAATGCAAAAGTATAGCATAAAATTGAAAAGAACCAGGTGCAAATACAAAGCATGTCATTGCTGCATGTGAGTACAGTATAGCATTGTGCCATACAACTGGAAAAAGTAACTGGTTCTGGATCACCGTTATGAGAAAGTATACTGCTGCCCAAGTTTGTGTTACAATCTGGTTGTCCTATCTTTGTCAGAAAGGCGCTGAGGGTAAAGAAGAAAAGCAGCACTGTGACAAGACCAGTGCATTGCCGATGGATCGTAAAATTCATAACTAAATCCTATTTTAAGGCTTAACTGAGTCTTAACTGATGCATAGGCATTGTTCCGGCCCTTTGCTCAGGGTGAATTTTCTCCTGTGTTCAGAGAGCAGCTCTACATGCCAGTTCCCCTTTGTAAAATAGTTCTGTGCTTTCAGCCTCACCAGAGGAAGAACCCACATGAAAGAACTCATGAATATTTCTATGCCGGGTTTAAAGTAATTATAATAGTGGGAAGAAATAGTGTTGGGCGTTGCTGTAAAGATTAATAACTTTTAGAATTTTTTATAGCAGGAGTAGAAAAGTTACAGTAATAAATAGATGCTTGGATGCCTTCTTTCTGGACATAGGAGTTTAATTGGATGCGTTTGTGTGATGTTATTAAAAGGTTAAAGGTATTTTTGGTACACAAAATACATGTCTTGACAGCAGATAAAGACAATGAATATTTTAGTGTGTTTCCTTAATGCGAAAATAACTGCTTCCACCTCTCCCTGTCTGTCTGTCCTGCTTCCTCAAGGGTACTGACCTTTCTTGTCACATTCAGCCTTTATTAAATGTATAAATGTAACAGTATGCAGTTCCTCTTACTAGAGTCTTTTTCACTAATGCTATACCACTTCCTGACACAGCCTTATCCTGCAGGAAAATAAACATTTTTCTATGTGGTGAGCAATAACGCTTAGATACTTAGATAGCACCTTTCATTCTGTAAGCATTTACAAACAATTATGAGTTAAGTCTCAGTGCTTCTCTAAGAAGGCAGAATCACAGAATGCTCAGAGTTGGAAGGGACCTCTGGACATATTCTAGTCAAACCCCCTGCTAAAGCTGGTTCTCCTAGGGCAGGTAAGGTGTTGGCATTTCAATGCTACACTTGGAGTTAGGTCAGATCAAGGGTGTTGCCTGACCTCTCAGTGAAAGCACTAGGCATAGAATCCAAACTAAAAGATGTTGTATTTTCTGAAACAGAGGTAGTAAGGTAAAAACATTTTTCTTTTCTAGAAGGTGGTATCCCCACAATCCTGGGCAGTGATGCACAGCTAAGGGTGGTACAGACCTTCAGGTAAAAAGTGTTTTAGAAACTGAGCAAAATTTAGTGACTAATACCGCTGCCAATAGCTGTGCTCTTCTAGCACAACAGGACTCTTCCCACACAAAGTAATGTTCACCTGGGTAGGAGACAGAACTTGGCTGGGGCAGGCTCAAACTGTTCAGTGACTTTTACAGGAATAAGATCCTTTGCAAACCATATTAATTTCCTTTCCAAGACACATATATAAAACAACCATCCTTCTCCCTCCCACGCTGTACACATTTCTGTGGAGAAGCCGAGAGAGTAAGTATGTAACAGATGCTTGTCACCTTGTCTCATGCTGGAGGAACTCAGACAGTCCCATGGCAAATGTGGCAGAAGAAGCTACACAGTGTATGAATCCTAGATCTGTGTTTTTGCCACATGGCCACAGTTCTCTTCAGTTACATTAAGTGAAAGGTAAATGCAGCAGAGATAAATATCTGAGTGTTTTGTTTACTGCATGCAAGCTTCATTCCCGCAATTTTAAGCTGGACAGCTGTTACAGTGCTTGCACAACATGTCCATCTTTGTGCTCGGCAGTCAGTTTTGAATGATCAGGGAGATACTGGGATTGCAGGGCCAAATTCCTGGAATTGTTGCCATCTATTTGAAATACAAAATAACAGCATACCAGAAAACAGCCCTGTGTTTGTGTATTTTATGTATTTTGCTTATTTTAGAGTGATATATGACTGTCAGGACGGCTACAGCATCAGGGAAGGGCATTCATCCAGGGAACGGGAAGAGTTTGCAGGACACCTTTAGACTACTTGATATCTTTAGATTGCCAGAATGATGTGGGACTGGCAGCAAATACATCTCAGAGAGGTCTGCAGGCTACTCTGTAATGTCCAGAAAAAGACTGAGTGAGGAGCTTTCTGAGATTCAGAGAAAGTTCCTCAAAATCTTTTGAATGGTAAGAAAACATTACACTCTTAGTGTAACCTTACTCCTTAGAAGGAGATAACACCTTCAGTATTTCTGATCATAATAATGCTTTTATTCTGGGGGATGTGTGTTGTTTTAACCTTCCAGGGAAGTTTATAACTATAAATAATTTGCTTTAAATGAATTTTAATCTATTCCACTCTTGCAATACGAAAAGCATGTTTTTCTCTTTTAGCCTGTGCTGAGCCTTTTACAACCACCGTAATAGATTATTTTCCCTATTTGATAATTATTTGAGTTTCATCTTCATAGCTCAATTTTTTTTCTACTGTCACATGTATTAGTTTTTGATGAGTAATGTAAGATTTTTCTTTTAATACATGCCTTGAAATCTTCTCACCATATGGGGATGTTTGCTTTTCATTAGACTCTATAAAAAAAATATTTTTGGAGAAGGCAGCAAAGATACTTTTTTTTTTTTACTAAACACAAATTCATTTGCATTTAGGGTTACATTATTGCACATCATTTGATGCAATATAACAGTTAAATTGAGCATAAAATACTGAGACAGAGTATACTGCTGTCCTCAGTTATATTTTGGGGAATGGAAACAAAGTCAATTTAAAGCTGTCTTACATAAGGGAAGATAACACAGCTTAGGTCTTTTTAACTAGTCAGTCTAATACCTGTACACTGGTCTCTCTAGCTGTAGTTTTTGAAAATTCCTGTGGGGCAGAGTTAGATATAACTGCATCTGTGAGATGAATATAACCCTCAAGCCAAAATTACAAAATCAATAATAATTTCAAATACATTTTTGGAAAAGATACAGAAGAGTACTTAGAACACAGGGGAGGTCAGGTTCCAGTGTGCAGACAGAATGGGTAGTGCTTCTGTTTCCATATATTACCAGCAGAGCTGGCAGCAGGGTTACACAGAGCTTCCCACTACAAGATCCTGTTCTTACAATTTGGCCACTTTTTCACTGTTTATGCTGAATTTGCCATGCTGAGAGTATGCTTCTGGCTGTTTTTTAAATTGAAATGGATCACACCTCTCTGACATTGAGTTTTGGGGAAAATACATAGCACATATTAAATAACTTTTCCCAGTGATACAGTAGCAATGCTGTCCTTTGGAATAGGAGGTTGACATCTGGGGCTTGTTCTGGCAGTAAGGAGTGCCATTTGCAACCCCCTACAAAATAAACTGTATTGTTAAGACTTGAAAAATCTCAGTTGAAACTGGCTCACTAGAGGCTCGTTACGGTTTAACTGCAGGCTTGTGCACACAGGCTGTGTGCGTTGTGTGTGCAGCATTCCCACACTATTCGTCTTTGGTTCTGGGCTGCCTGGGCATTCCTGTGTTGATGCTCAGTGGTATGGGTTTTCTCGCAATCATTCATTCTAGTTGCTAGAGCGACATTTTGATTATTATAAAGCCAGACAGTAACTGAAAAACAGTTGTCTTCCCTGTGCTTTTTCACCCCCTACTGGTGCCCAAGTGGGAAATGAGTAAAGAAATATCCCTTTCAGCTCTGGAGACATGAGATATGTGATAGTTTTAAAGAAGAGTGCATTGCAGAAATGTGTTGTAGAGGCACAGGAACGAATGTGGAGAAGAACAGAGGACAGACCCATTGAAAGCATGAACTACTCCTTTGCGATGGAGTGTGGTGCTGAATGTTTTTTTCTGCTAACAGTAAATGTCTTAAACTCCTTTGCAAACTGTGGATGCTATGTCTAAGATAACAGGAATGATCCACAGAAGGAATAGAAATCTGTAATTAAAAACAATTATTCAATTTACTCAAGTAGCTGGTAGTCAAAAAGTCCTAATCCTGCTAATGATCCAAGCTGAAGTTTTATATTGTTTTTCATAATGGAATCTCCATATTGCAGTTTGCTAAAAGAACCCCCACGTCCTCAAGAAACTGCACCTACACACACACACAAAAATTAAATAATTCTGCTTGAAAGGAAGGCTGAAAAATTAAGTGCTCAAAAGCAGAGAATTTCAAGAATGGAGGCTGACTGAGCAGTGTTAATGAAGTCCTCTTATCCATGTTTATGGTACAGACTTCAGTTCTTCATGTTTATTAAGGTACAGACTTTGATTACCTGCTCACATATATTTTTCCAGTGACATACTCAATTAAAACAACACCTCATATCAAAACCCATGCTAGCTTTCTTTTTGTACAACTTAATCTCTATGACTGTTTAAAACCTACATAAATTTCCGCCTTCATTGAAAGCATACATCCTGAAAGAGGGAAAAGTGCTTCTTCGTCTCCTTTGTACTGATGAAACCATACTGAACGCAGAAGATATAAGCAGATTAAGTTGTACAAACTCATACAGTCATTCTTGCTATTAGGTAAACAATACGTCTTTTTGCTGAAATCTCACTCATGCTTTATTTCTGTTAAGTCTTTGGATTTCTATTGTCATCAAGAGTTGCAGGAACTCCCCCTAGTGCACGAATATTTGAGAAACACATGGATCAAGTTTGTGAAGTTTACAGGCTGAAATGTCCCCTTGTTGTTTTTCATGTAATGACCAAATGGTCTAGACTGGAAGCTTATTTGAATTGGTTTATTTGAAGGCATTTTGTATAGCAAAGCTACTATAGGATGTGCTGAAATACTCCTCTGAAAGTCACCTTTTCATCCATATTCTTCCCTGGTTAATTTGGTGTAATCTAAATGTAGATTACTGAATTTTTAATAAGGCTTAGGTGCCGTACTGATTTTTATGCATTTAAATAATTTGAGTGATTGTGAAAACATGATTTGTTATTTTATCAACTCTAAATGCATTTAATAAAATTATATCCAAAAGATTTTTTCAGTTGACAGAGAATGATATAATCTAAGTGTTAATCCTCAAAATACTGCAATTTTCAACATTGCCAGGCAAATGAATATTCACTTATTTCAATCTTCCAGCACTTAAGTATGGCTCTGGGCATTCGAAAGTATACTTTTTTTAAAGATGACATGGCAGCCTTGAAGAGTCTACACAAGACACCATTAATAATCATGTTCATTCACCATATTAGCTACTCTAGCAATAAACCCAGTAATTTTACCTCTTATTTCCCTATATTGCAATTTATTTTTCCCAGATGACCGAGAAGAAGACTTATCTTTTAACATATTCGGTAGATTGTCAAATGTGGAATTTGATAAAGCATTAGCAGAATGCCAAGGGAAATGTTTCACATGCTTATGAAATTTTCAGCCTAGAAGAAACAATAAAAAGAGAGATAGAGCAGGGAAGCAGGCAGTGTTCTAGCAAGGTGCAATGACAAGGTGTTTGTTTGGAAGTGTTAACGTCTCCAACATGCATATGAAAACTGTGTTATATCAGAACTGATTTTCTATGTGGATGGTTTATATAACTGTCCAGTGGTATGTGTGCATTAATTCCTCTCCTCTCTCGGGCTCTGTGGCAGAGTCAGTTCTGCTATACAATGTTAGCATAGGTTAAAAAAATAATTCCCTTTCATTTTCTGTTTTTGACGTGATTGCATAAAAGCACTATGTGCAAACATTTCTAAATAATGTCTTCATACAGTCCTAACTGTACCAATTACTTTTAGGGGCTGCTCTGATATTTTGGCACCAATTTCACATATATGAAAGTAATTTGCTTAGAGGTCTGTTCACGTTCTTCATTTTACTCTAAGTGGAAGTGCTCAGGGTTCAATCATTATCGCAGCCTGTAACAATTTGGCTAGTGCAGGGGCTGTGCATATAGTCCCTGGCAATGAGTCACATGGTGACAGCATATGGCAGGAGAGATAACAAAGACAGGAGTGTGAGATGAGTAGGAGTCTGCGAAAAATACATTTTTCATATGTTAGTAATGAACTTCATCATGAAAAATGTGAAGGTCTTTATATGTCATCAGAGCTCCTTAATATAAACAAAATTGTTAGTAGGTCTGCTGACTTACATAAGTAGACTTTGCATAAACTAAATTGTTGCAGAACCACAGGGAAGGTTTTGGTACATCGGTATCTCCAATTCCAGCCATATGGAGATGATACACAGCTGTAGGTTTCCCTTCTAAATGCCAGTGTGAGTAGCGATGCCTCAAAGAAAACCTTGCACTTGCACCACCCCATCTTCTGTTACCCTGTTCAGCTACCTGATAATCTATGAAATATCTGTGACCCATGATTTCATTGTGTACCCTGAATTCTGGAGACCCTAATGGCAGTTCCTACTGGCAACAGTTTCTTATGCTGTAACTAATGATATAATTGAGCTCCAATCTGACCAGTACAGAACTAGCCAGAGTAGTCCCGATACGAAACCTGCAGATTGGGTTAGTGATTCTCATTTGATCTATTATTATACAGAAATTAGTAGCATTGTGGAGAAAAAGAGCAGAATCCTTGGTCCAAGTTGCTGTGTATTTACCAGTCTACACGTCAAAATAACTTCTCTTCAGTGTGTACTTGATTCAGGTCAAAGATCCCTGGTCCTTGAAGCCCTCACATGAATTTGGAAGAAAAAACATGGTCCTTTCTTTCTACAATGAGTTTTTATTGTGGTGGTTCTAAGGACAGCTCTAAGGATAAATAGATCTGTCTGCAATGGTAGTGAGATTGGTAAGAGATGGAGACGGGACTTCTCTTGGTAGATGAATTAAACTTTTTGTAGAAAAGGGCAGAATTTTGCAATCTACAGATGCTAAAGGAGTATTCTTAATGTTAAATTTTACTCTCATTTTAGCAACAGAGGATTAAATATATGTAGGTGTATTTCAGTTTTAAAATATAAACAAATTGACACATTTATCTTGGGAGAAGATGAAATGGGAAGGATACTGAATAGTGTCCGATAGCACAGCACAGTTGAATTGTTACCACCTGAAGACAGGGCTTCCCTTTTCTGTCAAAGCTGCAAAACTTCAGAAGCAACCGCTGCCCTTTGCTCCGGAATAAAAAACTGAGCTTGGAAAGGTGTGTCTGCATCTATCCTTCTTTAAGTGCTGTAATGACTTTCTGAGTCATGGTGAAACTACCTGCAAGATCCAAATCAGTGTAGTGTGGGTTTTATCATTAGGGAGGGGGGAAGAATGGAGAATGAGAGGTTTGGGGGAGAGAGAGAGAGACCTCTGTTACCAGCAGAACAATCCATATACTCAAGTCAATATTAAAGCTAAACTATATGAGTTTTTAGTTGCATGACCTTTACATCTGAATATTAATATGAATTCTGAATGAACAGTCCCCTCAAGCAGTCATCACTGTTATTTTGGTGGTCTCCACTTCTCTTGCTTTAAAAAAAAAATATTACGTCAGTCTTTATTGCAATTTATGTGTATCCTAAAGCCCTGCAATTCTTGTTTGTGCGGGGTGCTGTGATGCAAAGGAGGGATGAAGGCTTCTGCTACAAAGAGCTTGCAGTCACAGAAAAGATGGAGTGACTGTCAGACAGAAAGGTGCTGGTTTACTCAGAACATTGTAAGGCATGGGATTTATATGTGTTCACACATTTCAAGTGACTTTTCTTGCAGGACCTTATTGTGATCAGTCCTTGGTGCGATAATCCTAAGAGACACTATGAATGGGAGGAAGAATTTCAGAAATCAGTAGACAAATGGAAAACTAAGTGATACATATTTCTTCATTGATCTTGTGATTTGGTGGGGATCTAACTCACACTGTTGGCTGCCTTCAGGGTAGCAGAGTAAGCAAGTACTCACCTCCTCCCTACTAACCTCCGCACAAAAGGGTGCTTGTGATAGGATGGGAAGGGCAGTTTGGCTGAAGAGATATTTTCCCTTTCTAACTCCTCTTGCCTAGCAGAATAACTGTTGCTATCACAGTTTAGATAAATAAAATAAATAATGTAAAAATAACAGAAATTATTAGAAAATACTAGAATTTGTAAAATACTCAATATTGTGGAGTAGGTATGGGACCTTCTTTCAACAGCAGCATCACTCTCAGTTCCAGTTGTCTGGGGAAACAGCATATTGCCTTACCTGCCAGTGCTGGCAAGGGCAGTCTGATAATATATACTGCGGAGTCACATTTGATGACTCCTGCTCCTTGGCTGTGTCTTCTCTGTGATTCTGTCCCAACCCATAAAAACCATGCACGTATGCTCCATTTATCTCTTGCACTTGAAAGGCAGAAAGTAATTATACTGAGAAAAAAAGATAGTCCTTTTCAAGGTTCATGTCTTCAGATAAGTCAAGCGTATACAAGTAACACATTTGGCACTTATATTTGAAACAGCAAAATGAATTTTTTTGAATCTTATAATTATTTTCTCAAGTTTGGCAGAAAAATTGGATCAGGGATCTTAAAATCAGATTCATTCTAGTCACTCATATAATCTCTCACAGAGCATTTTGACTGCCTGTCCTACAACGTGTGCTGGAAATTGGTATTCCACAAAGTCAATTATAGTTCTGAGTCTGTAAGAAGTAATCAATGTGTCTGATCTGATCATTTAGCAGCATCTTTTTTTGTCTGTGTACAGATGACAAAAATTTGAGAGGTTAATAAATAGTGGAGAAAAGCTGTCCAGTGATTTTGTTCTTCTTTTTGTGCTAGCTACTTAAGAACAGGAGCCTTGTTGTGCTGGCTCCACGTGAAGAGCAACACCACCAAACCAAGCGTTCAGCTTGTGGTGCTCATTTAGAGCCATTCTGAGTTAGAATTGCTGAGGCAAAAATGTCTGATATCTACGACAGAGCCAAAAAGGTAATTAGGACTATTATCTCCAGTGATGGTTAAGGAACAAGTGCTGCTCAGGTATTTAAAGATTTATGATTTCTGACTTTTCATTATTTATTCTTTTTGTAAATATCCTTCTGGAAGAGAGCTTGGCACAAGACTGTGAACATATTTGATGTTTGTGTGCTAGATCATCTGTGATACAGCTGTCTTAAAGATAACAGTTAGTGAAGAAATACAAATACACATAGCTGAATTGACTACCAGAAAAATATATAACTTAGATTCCAAAATATAAATGAAAAAAAAACCTCAAACCCAAAAGATTAGTCTTACTTCCATTACCAGTTATTACACTGCTTCTAATTAGGATTAATCAGCCACATTCGTTTTCATCTTAGGAAATTAAATTATATAAACAATTTGTATAATAACCTTAAATATGAACTGGATGGAGAAAGAGCCAGTAGATTAACAGGGGAGAATTATGATTAATTCTTTGTAAACCTCCCAGTACTGCTTTGTCCAACCTCACTCTTGGAAGTAGCTAAATTCAAATGCATGAATCTGAGTGGGCTGAAGAAACGTCATCTCTCATGCCACTCTTCCCTTGTAGGCTTTTGCACAACAGCTCAGATGGTTACTTTTCACCCAAACCTGTTTTGTGACACAGTCCATCTTAGAGCAGCATGAGGGCCAGCATTTACATCAGGAACAGAGGTGGGAGAGGGTGGCTGTGCAATAGGAAGATAGTGAGAGCATCATCTCCCAGAGCAGAGCACCATTTGGCCCAGGGAGAACCACAGGGCTGTGGCTGCCCTTCTACAGCAGCTTCCAGTGACCTGTACTGGGACTGTAGGGCACCTGTCCTCCCCCATGTCCCCTCTCTGACATCCCTTCTCTCTGCATCCAGCTACATGTGCTCTCTCCTCCATCACACTGACACTCCTGCTTGACTGGTGGTGGTAAGGGAGCAGAACTGACAGAAACACCCTTTATATGAGCTTAATTTTCTGCTGTTTTGGATGAAAAATAGCTTCCTGGCCAGGGCCAGCACACAACAGGGCAGAGCCTGGGTGTGGAGTTCAAGGAGGGGATAGACCACAGTGGTCTTGTTTGAGGCTGCTGTGAACTGTCTGCAGCCTTAAACATCTGGCCTCTGCATAATGCACTACCAGGCCTGTCAGCTACAGGCTGAGGCTCTCTCCTGCCCCAAACCTGGCATTTCTGCCAGCCCATGTCAGCTGCAGGGGAAGCAGAGGGACAACTGGCAGGGGATCGCTTTGTCAGGGCAGCTTGCAGCTCTATTGCAGTTCACTGCTAAATCACAAAAGAAATACGGTCTCCTGTGTTTAAATACAAATTTGTATTATTTGTATAAATAACAATTTATTATTGCTGTAATACACATACAGATCCAGGCAAATATTTCTTCCCCTCTTCCCCCCCCCCCCCCCCCCCCCCCCCCCGGCCTTGGATTGTTTTAATTGTGTGATGAGGGATTTTCAGCTTGTGGTCTGCAGGCTGCTGGGTTCTGGCAGCTTTTCCAAATGAATCTGGGAAATGAACCTAAGAAAAGCCTATTGTTACTTGCTGCATAAGGTTCCTCATCTTTACTGGCAAAACTATAGGGGTCCACAAGATAAAGGAGCCTAACACACACACACCCCCCTCCCCTTTTGTTTCCCCTGGTTCAGTTCACACTCTGCTGAGTGTCAGTGTTAGCTGCTACAGATTCCAGAGCAATGTTGGAAAAACCTGTCGACAAAACTCTTAACAGTAAGGTTTCTGGCATTGCTTATACTAAACGTATAGCGACTGCTCCACAGCAGTCCTGGGCCTGTGTAATAGAATGGCTCTCTTGTCTTCCTGATACTGATCCAAACTGGGGGAAGGAGGAAGGAGAAGAAAATCAGGAGGTTGCCTTGCTAGAGCTCCTGAATGCTACTTAGTCTGTTCGGTTTCTTCAGTGTTACAGTCAGTGTTCTTGAAATGCTGTCTTTTGTGTTTTGTCTGGCTTTTCTGCTATGAGGTCTGGGGTGGAGAACCTGGATTGCTGCCTGGAAAGCTCTGTGTGACCTTGTGGTAGTACAGACACAGGAGAATCTGCAATAATATTGGACTTCACTGTACCAGAAATTCCTCAGGGGAGGATGCATCTTCCGTTCCCCCAGACAGTCTCCTAGACCAACTGTCATGGAGAAGCTGAAGATTCCTACATCACTGCACAAATTATATTTTTTGTAACATAAGTTAGCTGGGAATACTCTATGTACATTCAGTATTTCCAGGCAAGCTGTTTTGGATTACAGTAATTAAACTTCTCTGGAACAGCAAACATTTTCACACTGTGATTTCCTTAACATACTGCAACAGTCCTTATTAGAAAGAATACAGCCCACAAAGAGTCACTAAAGAGTCAATTAAGCCAGAGAAGATTTTTGGATTATGTCTAAAAAGGAGGTGAGTAGTTGACAGATGGCAGGGACAGAAATTCAGCTGGACAAAGCAATATTTTTAGCGATGATGTGAAAATTAAAGCCAACATTAAAGAGAAATAGGAGAAAGGGGATAAATTACAAAATACATACAATAGGTCCCTTTCCATTTCACAAGGACAGGGCTGGTTCTGTGATATCCCTAAAAGCCAGACATCACAGAATTTACACAGCTTGGGCTGCATACTGAGAGAGCTAAAAAGAGGTCATCTCTTTCAGAAACATACTATGGTGAATTGGGATGTAAAGAGATGTGGTTAGCTAGGGAAAATGCAGGTAGAGTAATTTCACCTTTCCATCAGTCTTGGGTTAATTATTGCAGTTTTCTGTGTGCATTGGTGGAGCAATTTTTTTTCTCAAGTTGCAAGAAAGATTCATTTAGCAACAGAAGCAGCTTTAGAAACGTCTGTCCCTCACTAGTTATCAGGGAGGATGAGCTGAAATTCAGAACAGTAAGATCAAATGTGAACAGGCTTGATTTAAATGATAGCAAGTTAGGCAACTACAAGCTCTGTAGGAAGTTAGGAGGAGGGAAAGAACAAATTTACAAATATGAAATATCTACTATTTTCCAGTGCTGATTATATTTTGTTCAGGTTGACAGGAATTAATACTGTTACTCTTTTACTGTTCTCTGGGGGAATACCTACTGTTCACACAGATGCACATTAACTCAATGTTTGTATTTTATTTACTGATTATTCCCATTGCATTATGGAATTAATGTGAAAAAAAGTGCATATTAATCCATGTTGTTCAGAACTAATAATTTGATTCCAAATACCTTTGTATGTTTTTTATCAATACATTTACTGCCGCTAAGGTATGTGAAGACCTCTGAATTAACTGATTAACTAATACAACAGCTTTGAGCTTCATTTCACACTAGTTAAGTATGTAAGACTACAATTGGATTTTACTGTAAAAGAAAAAGAAAAGTCCTTGCCCTTCACAGACAGTATTTCCCCCTGAATGTATGCTGTTGGACTTTGCTCTTTACTAAATTGGGTGATGATGTCCCCTCACAGCAGGAGGAGGTAATGATGTTAGTGGGTTGTCCTCAGAAGATGCGTGTTATCCCTCGTGACCAGGTCCCTTCTGTTTTGGTTAGATCTGTCCAGTCATGAAGGTTCATTGTGGTTAGCAGAGCTGTGGCAATGCTAACAAGTCACAGGAGCTGTATCTTGTGTTGGAAGCACTAGGAAGAAGGGTGCTACCCTAACAAGACCACAACCCAATTTTGAAAACCACCCAATAGATAAACTGCACAGTCTGAGAGGCTTGGATGAGGCAGCATAGGTAGCAGTCAGCACATCAGCACCCTCCACTTTGACAAGCTTTTTGTAGACATCATGGGAAATAGAAGTTTTAAGGAAGATAAGAAGGTTGTTTTGTGGATACTTGCCAAGAGCAGAATGCTTGTCTTTTCCACTGACGCAAAAATAGGTAAATTAAACAGAAGTGCTTGAATGGTTTTTATGTTTATGACAGAAGACTTAAAGTTGTTCAAGAAAAGAAATGCTTGGCTGAAAGAAGATGTTTATGCTCTTTTAAAAATGTGTTCTGGTCTAGTCATCAGTGTGGGATTTCTTTCCTCTATTTACTTTCACATAATATAGAAACAATAATTTACCTTTTTAAAGAAATATATTCTGTGAAGATGGGAAACCAATACAGATCATTAAAAATCTCCTGTGAAGTAGGATAACAGAAGGTGTAGATGGGGTATTGATAGATTATACCTTCTCAGTTTCATTTTTAGCAAAAATTCGTTTCTGAAAAGGGTGACAGAAAGAAGAGTGAGGACTAGATAGGGCAGCTGGAATCTGAGGCAGATGTGCCGGTCTCCTTCAATGTTTCTTCATTTCATGTACATTCACACAATGCACTGTCCTGAACTTGGAGAATAAGGAATGTGGGATCACCAGAAGAGACACAAAATGAGTTTAAATTAACCTCTCTTCCCCGCTTGCCAGAGGGTTTACCTTGTTGCTGACCTCCCCAGGGAATTCAGGAGGCAACCTTCAATGCCCTCTAGCCCTGCCTCACTTTGATGACTTTTCCTTTCTGTGTTAAAAACCATTATAAAAAGCTTAGAATGAATTTGTAGACACTACACTTCCAGGATTTCAGTTGCAGCATTCAGCAGTGTTTTTAGTTGCTCGTTCTCATCACTTGTCAGAAATGTGAGTAGTTACTGTCATCCTCATTTTACAGATGGAGAAGCTGAAATACTCAGAGGTGGAATGGCTAGCTGGGGTCACACAATACATAAACTGCTGTCACCCAGGAGACAGGTGCTCTTGCCTCACTTGGGTGGTGTTTTGACTACCCTGAAGTCAAGAGTTTTACCATTGATTTTAATAGGTTCACAATTTCACCCACTAATTCACACTCCATCCAGGTTTTGGCACCCTTATGTTTGGCATGAAACCACTTCGTCTAAAATTTCACCACCTAGTCCTCAGAGGGCAGTTCTGGCATCTGGCTGTAATCAAAGTGCAAGAGAGCCCATCCTGCCTGTCTAGAGGCATGCCTCCTGGGAGGTGGGAGATGTGTGCAGAAGTTATAAAGGTATCTGGAAACAAATTAAATAAAACCTACAGAAGCTCATTAACGTTTAACTTCCCTTTAGTTTGCCTTTTGAATAGTTGTGTACCTATAGCATGGGTCAGAGGCAGGTCTTAAAAACCAGTAACCTTGCTGCCTAATATTTACCATACTTTTTCATCTTTATCGTTATAGTTTGTTTCTCAAGAAGTAAATGATTTCAGGTAAACATACTATTAAAACCATGGATACCGAGAAACCAGGAATTCTCATGAGAAACAATGAAAAAAATGCTTCATTCTTTTATAGGTTAACAAAAATGCAGCAGCAGAGAAACCCGTGACAATGCTGGCTTGAGATACCTTATGACAACTGTAGTCATACCTCTGTCAGAATATTGGGAATGCTCACAGCAGAGTTAGCATTTTCTGGCATTTTATTCAGTGCATGCAGTGTAGTTATAGCAGCTGTTTCATTGTAGCGGGGAAGTAGAAAAATGACAGGAAAATAAGACATCATTAGCCATGTTCTCAGGGTTTTTGTGCACTGGTCATAGTCTGTTTCAATATTCTTTTTCCCTTTGACATTCACAGTGAAGTATCATTTTTGGTAATGGCTGAATCATTTTGTGTTAAAAGGATGGACATTTACAGTTTGTCAAATAAACATTGTAGAAGTGTTAATAATGCAATTTCAATTTAACTTTCTAAAATAAATTTGCTACACAGATTGTATTTGAGAATTTAAAGGGACACATTTTCCTGTTTATGCTATTAATACATGTAGATTACTAAAGAAAAGCAATTTTAGAATGTTTTTTAAAATACAGCTTAGTCTTCACATTGTATTACATTTAAAGAATATAGATTTTAAAACAGTCATCATTACTCTGAATATTTTGATAGTAGTCCATTTACTGACAGTATTCAAAGTGTTTTACAAAGGTAGAAATTATTACTATTCCTCTCTCTAAAAAGAGGAAAATGAAACATGGTGTGATTATGTGATTTGCACAAGGTCATGTAGTCAGAAAAAAAAGAATAAAACTGAGCTGTCTTAACTACTGATCCTTTCTACTAGTCTATTTTGCTTAGTTTCGTTAGTTAAATATATGGGTATTTAGATTACAGGTGCTGTAGTTTTATGAAACTCAGAAGATTTTTAAAATGTGATTAATTCCTGTTTCTGTGGATGTTCCTTAATTTTGCGAACAGCCCTGTGACTGTGTGTTCCTCCATTCATACCTTGCCCTGCTTCCCACTTTTGCTGCTCACAGATGTTTCTTAAGAAACTGTATGGTTATCTTTTGTGAGCATGGGTGGTTTGAAAATGCTTTGGTAATACAATTTTAGATTATCTAGACTGGCTACAGGTCCTTTTGATACTTGCATTGTTTGGTAAACATAGATGAAGAGCAGAAACAAGTGCTCTTTCTGAGTAATTTGTCCTTTGTTAATTGCAAAGTGTTGCTAAGTCACCTACAGACTTGCTGTGAGGTCAATCATTGGCAGTTTTGGACTTCTCCAGTTAGGAGATGTGAGCAGGCATTTTGCTCCAGTGCTGTCTCGTGGAGAGTGCTGGGGAGCACAGGCTGGTTCTCTCAGCTGCTAAATACATTTTGAGGAGATAGCAAAGAGGTCACTGAAATGTGTCCAGCATGGTAGTGATGATTGCATTTCTATTTCCACAGTTTTTGTCTTCTAGAGGAGCGTAGTGAGGTCTCCCTGCAGATATGGTGGTCTGGGTTGGACAGAGCTCAGTCCTTGTAACATAGAATCACAGAATTGTTTAGGTTAGAAAAGACCTTTAGCTCATCAAGTCCAAGTGGTAACCCAGCAGTGCCAAACCACTAAACCATGTCCCTAAGCACCACATCTACATGTCTTTTAAATACCTCCAAGGATGGTGACTCCACTACTTCCCTCGGTGTAGAGGAATGAAGGCAGTGGGTTGATTATCATTGATAATATGCAGCTGTGGCCTTGCCAGTGGGCAAGTGGGTTGATTGACATGGATGATGTCCTGCTAAGTAGTTTAATAGCACTGAGGATTGTGGCAGAGGCGGTAGGATGGAGGAGTAGTGTGGTCTGGCCTCTGGAGGAAGGAGAAACAGCATGGACTAGTAGAATCTGACCAATGGTAAAAGCCTTGTTGCAGCCTACTAGTTTGTGCTGCAACAACTGGTACCCTGTGTGAGGCTGACTGAGTTGGATTGCGACTACAACACCTCGGCAGCCTATTCCAATGCTTGACAACCCTTTTGGTGAAGAAGGTTTTGCTAATATCCAACCTAAACCTCCCCCGGTGCAACTTGAGGCCATTTCCTCTTGTCCTATCACTTGTTACTTGGGGGAAGAGACAGACCCCCACCATGCTACAACCTCCTTTCAAATACTTGTAAACAGAGAGGGTGGGCTGTGTGTGAGTTCAATAGAAATCCCTAAAGCTAATTATATGCCTTTCTTTCATTGTTAAAAGCTCTCCTTCTCCTATGGGACACTATTGTGTAAGGTCTGTGGGAGGCTTATTGGAGGTAGGACAGAGATGATATAGAAAAGTACAAGGAAGAAAGGGATTCACACAAAGGTGAGCAAGGAAAATATTATAGACTGGATTTGGGAAGTAATTGCCTTCTGATGTGATCAAGAGTATTTTTTTCCCCTCATATCTTTCTCTTTCTCATTTTTAAAAGACTTTGGTTGGAAATTAACCTGTATTTCATCACTCTGTCCTGTCTTCTGTAAGAGGGTGGTGGCATGTCCAGACCAGTCTACACTGATTACAAACTGAAAATGTTTGATGTAGTTAGTATGTCATCGGTTACTTCCTCGAGTGTCACAAATAAGCAGCAGATCAGTTTTTGTGTGCTCTGCTAGTGTTCAGTTTGTTCAAGTACAAGCTTAAAAGCATAGAAAACAGCATCTAAGTTTTTTATTCCTTACAATTTTAGTACCACTAACTCCCTTATATTTTGCATTTAATTGCTGTTCTTTGGATTTTCTTTCTTACATGCAGTTTCCCAAATTTTCTGACCTATCCCCTAAATTAGGTTAAAAAACCAAATTTGATTGTTGAAATGTTTGCTTTTATCAGCATAGTAATTGTGAAAGTTAAAAAAAAAAACCAACAAAAAACAAGAACAAATGAAAAAAACCTTCATGACTGCTTTGGATTTGCAAAAAAATTTCAACATGTATATGTTTTATTTGTATTGGTAGATTAGGGGATTCTTGTCCAAGTTCTTTTCACTTGGAAGAGTGTCCACTTCTGCTCAGCTGCCTGCTGGCATGAAAAACCTTTGTATTTTTGGGACTAATTCAAATCAGACTTTTAAGCCTGTTAATGTAATGAGTATCTAAGGGCTTAATGTAAAGTTCTGCTGAGATCCTTTAATGACTGAAAGAGGATGGCCTGCTACGTTGTGCAAGGAAAATCTACCTCTTATAGAGTGTTGGCAACAGCCCTGTTTCTTGTAGGGTGTTTTTTTGTATCTTGCTTGAGGAAATCTACTGTGGGCATCAGAAACTCTTAAGAGTAAGTTGTTTTGCTAAGGTTGCTCAATGATTGAACTGATGATTCTGTTCCCTTAGCTTACAGATGGGAAGTAATTCAAACTACCTAAAATCATGTTTATTAATGCTGCTGTTTGGCATAGGGAAACGGATTTTGTGCCTGTATATTTAGGCTGTAACAGTGTCAATGACAATTCATTTATGCTTCCCCAAGGCAATAGTAGAAATAGTTGATGATCAAAGCAAAATTATGCCACCAGGTATTCAGGAAGATTCCATGTCAACATTCTTTATAACTGAATATGATACTACTGTTTTATAAACTTCACATTTTCACTTTGTCCTGGGATTCTGCCTTGACTTAAGAAGATAATAAGGGCAAAGACTGTTATGTATACATCCCAACCATGAGAAGTCCCTGTGGCAGAGAGTGTGTGCCAAGGTTTCTTGTGGACCATGCAGCCTGGGGGGCTGGTTAGAGGTCATGACTTGGGTTGTTTTCTGATGACAAGCATTGATCAGTGTATCAGCATGTTCTACATAGGGCTACTCCAGAGATCCAGCATAGGCTAACAGAGCACAGAAATTCCTACAATATTGGTTACATTTTCCTTCAAGTTTTGAGAAAAATAGTTTTCAAAGGACCTTTTAATGACAGGATCTTTGGCCAGCTGCTTCTCTGATGTTTTGCAGTAAGCTGCATTCACTAAGTATGTTGTCTTACCTGCAGCATCCTAGCAGAGATTGCTGCAGTCTGCATAGTCACATTCTCTCTCTGCAGATGGAAATAGGACCAATGGTACTGACTTCAGGATACTCTATCCAAGACTACTTTCCACCTGGAAATGCACTCCCACAGCTATACTGTATGCTCAGCTTTCTCTCTGCTATATGGTTATCCTGTAGCACTGGAAATACTGATTCATATTGGGAAAAATCATCTATACAAAGGCTCCTCATCTTTGGAGCTCTTATCTGTGCCTTTGGTCCGAAGTAGCTCAGATAGATGATGTATTACAAAAAAAGGCAACAGTTTGGAAACGGACATACAGATTTGAGAAAGAATCATAAAAGCAGAAGCAGGAGGTATTGTGTGGGAGGGCTGTGGGGACCTTTTCTAATTGTCAGCTGTATCTTACTGACTGGTTATACTTTCACCACTATTGTGGGAATGCTTTTTTGTATGTTTTATTTCCTCCCATGTGAACCAGTTAGGGCATTGATAGCCTTTCAGGAGATGTGTACAAGGATATTCAAGCATGTCTTTCATAAATGACAATCATCAGAAGTCATTTGGAATAGGTAAGAGCTAAAGATGCTCTGCTTCCTGAAATACACTTAAGAGAATCATCAGATGCTATGGGCCTGATTCAAAACCCATTGAGTCAGTTAGGGATTTACCAGTAATTTCAGTGGGATTTGGATTAGGCCCTAAATCACCAATGAGCAGTAAATACTGAGGATGTAAAACAAACAGATCTCTTAGTGATGTGGCTGTTGCTGCTGCCACCTTTCGACTTGTGTGGCTTTTGTCCTTTGTTTCTTCTGGATTCGCTGGCAGTCAGAGGAAAACAGATGTCACTTGCAATTCTTTTCAGTGCCCCAGTCGGAAATAAAGGGATCAACAGTAGTGCACAGGTTTAGCCGATCACCCTGGTAACCTCACATGCCATGCTTAACTCCAGTAAATACCAAAACTTGTTCTCTGTTCAGAGATGAGCTACACTGAGGTCATGGGAAAAACATGATTCATTGGCTTTTGTTTTATTTCATCTTAGTTCTTTGCAATACACATCTCCTACGTTAACATTTGAGAGTAGTAAGTTAGGTCCCCTCCATCGTTTCGTTCTATAGATCCAAACTGCTGTAGATCTAAAGCATTCGTTCATATGTAAAGGCTCAGAAGAATCATCCCTTTACAGCTATTTAACAAGGGGAATAGAAAAATGTATTTTTATAAGAGGTGTTCTTGGATTTTATTTAGCAGATTCAAGTGACTTGACAAATGCAGACCTTGTCATTCATTATATTATTTCTTTTTTGGCATATGGCTTGCTCAGTGATGTAAGAAGCACAGAAATAAAGGCAGCCCTTGCCCTATAGTTTGAAATCTAAGGCCTATTTCTCTAGTGATTAAATGTGTGCATATAATTATACACATGAATAGTCCTATTTAAATCTATGGTATTGCTCTCATGCATAAATATTGGAATCTTCAAAGGAATAGAGTCTAAAGTTGTTACTTTACCTGGTTCACCCAGTTTAACTAGGGAGTTTTGTCATTGGCTTCATGAAGCATTTGTTTGAATGATAGGAATGTGAATGCATAAATGTTCAGATATGGAGTTTGTCAATGTTAACGCTGAAAGCCATTTTATTACACTTTCTTATAATAATTTTCTGCTTCCCCCTACTAACACCTGCAGCCTTCCTTTCTCTACCCTCCAGACCCATATGCACCTTCTCCCCTACGGGGGCATCAGCATGTCATGTGCACTAGTTGGAAAAGGGCATGAAGTAGCTAAAGCTTCAAAATAATGCTGCTGTATTGCTTTATCTCACGCTGAAGGAGGGCTAAGAGCAGGTATGCTTGATACTGCTGTGGCCAGGAGATGGGTAATAATTTGTAAACTGCTCTAATTGGCTTGCATATTGGGCTGCTCACATGATAACTTTTCCCTTATTCAGAAGTTCTGAAAAATGTGGTTATCAAGTAGCTGTAGTCATACACCTCTGTGCAACATGTGTGTACTTAAGTCACATTAATTCTTCACAGATAGCATAATCTGTTAAGAAGGTAATCAAACATCTTCTCACTCTGCTTTTTTACAGGGTGAGTTAGTTCTAAGTCCTTTCTAAGCATCCCTTAATGGGAGAGCTGAAATTGTAGACTTACAAAACATTTCTTGGACTTCAGTCAAGTTGTGACTGTTATCCTAAGGTACGACCCTTTACAGAATCCTTTTTTTTCTGACGGGAAGTTGTTCCTGGATCACTGTATCTCTTATAAACTAACTGACGTTACATTTCTCCGCCTTTGAAGCATGACTGGCCTTTCTGTAGCAAACTCAGTCCAAGCCCTGTTGCATTGCAGCTCGTCGCTGGTGCAGCCAGAGTTCACTGCATTGGCTTTGAAAGGCTGTAACTTTGAGGGGACTCTCTGCTGGGCATGTCTTTTGGATGGCAACGACATTGTTCGTCAGTAGGAATGACTGCCTTTCTGTCTTGTAGACCAGGTTTGCTGCTCTGGGGCTTGTTCAGGCACCACCTTGTGGTTGAATTAATTTTAGACACCTAAGGGTGTCCTCAAAAATGGCATGGTGCCACATGGTGAGGCTAAAAGGTATTTCAGGAAAGCCTCTAGTCCACCTCTGAGCCACATGCACAATTCATGATCACTGTGTCACTTCTGACAGATACCTTAGGTATCCTCCCAAGCCTCCAAAGATGGAGGAACCACACCTCCCTGGCAATCTGTGACAGTATTCACTGGCCACACTGTTAGAAAAGCTTCACCGATGCCTAACCTGAACTTCTCTTACAGCAATTTAATCTCTTCCTGGTCTCTGCACGATGGACTAGGTCACTTCTTTCTTCTTTTCAAAGGCCTTTTAAATCCAAAGACTCTTACCACACTTTTGCTAAGACTTGATTTTTCCTTAGCTGAACAACTTCGATTATTTATGTTGTGCTTTCTGATTAGTCTTGTTGCTCTCCTCTAAATTCTGTCCAGTTGGTTTAGATGCTTGTGAGGTGGGCAGGTGAGACACACTGCTTTAGCTTAGATCTTACCAAGGCTGACTGAAGCAGAACTGCATTATGTATCTAATCTGTTACTACGTCTCAGTACAGTATTGGTTGCTTTCACACAAGTATGGCATTGCTTATTCAGTTCTGTTTAATACTATTATAAACCTTATTTCTTTTTTCTATGGAACTGTGCTAAGACACTTGTTCCCTACCCTGTCTTTATACAGCTGATTCTGCCGCTTCAGAAAAGTAGTCAGCACTACCTGTGTTGCATAACAGCATCACAATTTTTTCAGACCAATGTCAAAACTGTATCAAACTCTAAACTTATTCCCCAAATGTACATGCAGTCTCTCCAGTCCTGAATTCTCCTGCAGAACCAATCAGTGTATGTTCTACTTCATCCTGTGTTAATATTTAATATTATCAGATGTGATATATTCTTGAGAATGCTGCTCAGGACAGACCTCTGGTATGACTGCCAGTTTGACTAAGCTTCACTGGTAATGGCTTTCAAAATACAGTTTTCTAGCTGACTTTGCGCCTGTTTTAAAAGAATTTAATCTGCCCTTTGCAGGAAAGAATATCTTATGAGACAGTGCCAAAGTTTTACTGAAGCAAAGGGTTGAAAATCTACTGTTTCTTCCCTAATTGATCAATGTTGCTGCCCGGTCACGGAAAGAAATGAGATGTGTGGCATGATTTGTTCTTGATTAATACATGTCACATGATTCATCTCCCTGTTCTTTTCCAGGTGCTTACAAATGGACTTTTTTCTGGGCAGACAACTTAAGCTGACATTTTTCAGCTCCTCCTTTTCCCTTATTTCTGTCTTCAGCTGCCTTCCTTAGGCCCCAGGAGCTGTCAGAGGTGGCTGCTGACCACCTTTTAGTTTCTTCAAGCTACTCAAGTTTCCTGCATGAAATTCTACAAACCCAGCCAATCTGGAAATAGCTAATTTATGTAATCTTTTCTCAATCATTCTTTTGGTTTTTTCAGGCTGAGGTTTTACTCCTGTCATTCTACTACTTAGCCATGTGTCTGCCACTGATCTTTCTAATGAACACTGATAAAAAATAAATCAACTGCTTCTGGCCTTCTTGAATTGTCTGTCAATAGATTTCCTTCTGTTGAACAGTAGATCAATGCTTTTTATTTTCTTTGCTTTACTGCTAAAGTACTTGTGGAATATTTTTGTACCTCTTGACATTTCTTGGTAGATCTGTCTCATTTTATACCTTTGATTTTCTAATTCTGTCATTTGTTACTCAATTTATTTTTTTATACTTTCCTTTTGTAAACCCCCTAGTTTCTGCTTTCTGTGCATTTCCTTCTTGTATTTCAATGAAAAGCTCTTTCATTAGCTGAGCCTTTACTACACCTTCTAGCTCTGTGCTAGTATATATTGTATGTGTGGTTAGTATTGTTTCTTTAAGTAACTGCAAGCTCTCTTCAACTCTTTTTACCATACACTTGCTCCCCCATGACCTGCTCTAGGAATTTAGCTATCAGTATTCTGGTTTTATGGAATTTTTTTCTTCCTAGACCATTGTTTCCACTTTGATGTTCTTACTTCCTTCTGTAAAGTTCTGACACGGGACCATTTCATGATCACCTTCACCCAAGTTACATTCTGTCTTTGCACCTGATCCTTCTGTATTGGTCAGGTTCAAATGTAGGTGAACAAGCCTTCCTGCTGCTTTCTGCAGATTCTTGTGCTGCACCTTAGCTTTCACCTTGGGTTTTTTCTGTACTTTTGGGTTGAATCAGATTTCCTCTGAATGCTCTCTTTTCTTTTCTTTTTTTTTTTTTTTTTATTAGGATGGGAGGTTTATTGACAAATCTTCATCTATATTAATTTTTTCCCCTACTACTTTTATGCATTTTTGTTGCAGCTTAACGAAAACTCTTAATGAACAAAAATGTGTATTCATTTTCACTAGTCTATTGCTGTAAAAGTTTCTTATGTTTTGTCTTACACATTGTACATCTCCTTTCAAGTGTATTCTTAACTAGAAATAAAATCTGGAAGCTAGTTTGAGTATATTGTGCTTTACTGATTTTAAAAAAATAATCTTTTAAGAGCATAGAATTTTAAAATGATTTTCATAGTGACTTAAATGCCAATTTAGCCAACCATTTAAGTATATATTTACCTTCAGTCTCATAGAGCTTGATGAGGACTTGAAATCCTTTAAAAAGAAATTGGAAGGAAAACTTATTACTACTCAGAGCGATATCTCTGACTTCATTGTTTATTTATATAGTTGTTTGAAACTGTTATTCAGTGGGTTTCTTTGCATTAGAGGCATCTTTCAAAAGATTATTGCTATTCATAGCATGCTTTAACTGCAAATGTAGACTGTCTAAATCATGTTCCACATAGTACCAGGAACCAAGAAACATTGAGAGATGTTCTACGGCTGTTCTGGTGGGACAGAAATATTTGTAATTTAAATGAGTCTTTGAAAAGTTGTTGACTTATCAATGAGAAAAATCAGGAATCCCAGTTTAATTGTATGGATTTGCCTTTTTAGAGACTTCTTGTAAGGTAGGAGTGGAAATGAAAAACCATTTGCATTACTTTCCATATACAGGCTTCTCCATTAAGATTATCTTATCTTTATTGATTTTTGTTATGTGCTTCCCTCATTCTCCCCTTCCTGTCTGACCTATAGTCTCCTGGTGCATTTGTAGCTCCTAGCACTATTGGATTACTACAAGGTCTTTATCACATCATTAAAGCCCTGTGGGAGCTAACAAACAGATGTCCAGCTTAAGAAAGCTGATACCCGTCAACCCAGCCGTACATGGCGTGTGTCTCACCACACACATACTTCTGACCCAGTGTCCTGCCCTTGCTGTGTGGATTAAGGGACCCGTGGCTGCCACGGGCCGAGGTGCAAGGTCTTGCCTTGGTGGGAAACCTCTGTGTTTGGCATGATCTGCCTTCTCGGCAAGCGCAGAATCCCAGCCAAATCCAGCCCTTGTGTCATGTCTCCTGGCATTTCTCACTAGAAGTAAATTTGGTCCATGCTGTTAACTACCAGTCCCAACAAAGCAAAACATCTTCTCATCATCCTGAGGTAGCAGCTGAACTGCTGAACAGTTTTGCTCTCCTTTGTCTCCATTTATACTGTCCTTTAACCCTTTACTTTCCTTTCTCCTCTGGGTTGTGCTATATGCTTCCTGTCTCCTTTCACGTGTTTATTACATGCCTGTTTTCCCACTTCTTTTATCCTCCTTCCCTGCTTCTCTCTTGTAGCCCCGATAGTCTTACCTTTCACTTTTCCCTTTGCAGAATCCAGTCACCGCCTTTACGTTTTGCTTTTTCCTTCACCAGCCCCTTTGTGAAAGTCCTTACCCAGGTCTCTGCGAGTGGCCTGCATGCTCTTGCATTTCAGAGGGTGGCTATAAGAGGGTTGCCAGCTAGGCCTCACGATAGTTTAGAAGAGACAGATAGTGGGGCCAGAGCTTTTCTTTATTGCGGTTTCTTGTGCTATGCTGTAAGGGAGAAGAGAGCTGAGCAGGAAAAGGTGCTGAAGGAGGAGAGATTTTCGGGGGGGGGGGGGCTGAATGGCGGAGGCAGCCACCTGCAGAGGAATGCTTTCATGCCCATTGTGGGTCAAAACCAGCAAGCAGAAGAGCTAGCCATGCCTGCGTAGCTTCAGATCTGGTGTGATGTTTGGCCACTGCACACTTCATTAGTACTTCAGAAAGTTTAACACGCATTTGTTATTCATCTTCACATGTCATGTCACTGTTTGAATTTGCTGAGCTTTAAGAGCAAAGTTTATCTCCAGGATGTCTTCAGAGAGCTTTTTCTACTCGCGTGCCCTGGGCAGAACTTGGACTTACGTGTCATTCTTTGTTTTAACAGCTTCTTTGTTCAGTTTTTTATTTCAGTCTTTATTTTATTTTACCGTTCAACCTTTAAAAATGTATTTCATTTAATTTCATTTTATTTTTCAGACACCTCTTATTGAACCTCACATCCCACAACGTCCTACTAAAACCATTACACAGGTAATAGGACATAGGTGTGCTGTAGAGCCAGGCTGCTGCTAGACAAATGGAAATAACTCCTATTTCCAACATTGTGATGTGTATCAGCTGAAGTAAGGCTTTCTGTTAGATGTGATAAGTATATGAGGCTTAAAATCCTGAATAAATACTACATCGCTCTGCAAAAGTAAGCATCTGTGCAAGGACTTTTACCTTAGGGAAAAGAGAACTTGTGGGGTTTTTTTGCAGAAAGCAGTATAGAGATTGCAGAAAGTTTAAAATCTGTGTCTTGGTCCCTTTTTTTTCTCCATGATCACCAAGGTTCCTTCAGAAAAGATCCTCAGAGCTGGAAAGATTTTGCGGAATACAATTCTGTCCCGAGCACCTCACATGATAAGGGATCGTAAATACCATCTGAAGACTTACAGGTGTGTGAGCTGATTGTATAGAGGTCTCTGAATTTTTATGCCTGCCATCCTCTGATTTGTGATTTATGCCTTGCCATACTCGCAGGTCTCAAAAGGTCTGAAATTATTCTGTGATGCTATTTGAGTCTGGATGTTATGCAGTCTTTAATGGGCCTGGTAAATCTTTTCTCAAGTAATTTGACTGGAAATTGAGTCCATGATTGTGAACAGAGCGTTCACATTCAAAAACTCTTCCAAAGTTAATAGCATAGTTAGCTGGAATATTCTGTGCAATACCAAGTTAAAATGTAGATTCTGTTCTCTTTGTATAACAGTAAGAGATAATGGGAAAGTTCATTAATATATTACGTTACTGTACTGATTGCCACAGCAGTGTTGTTCAGCGTCGAGTTCTGAAAATTCAGCTGGTGAGAAACATTCCTTATGTAGGTTTTCTCCTCTATTTAAAATTATATTTGCTCAGTGTATTGCCAGGCTTTCTTATCTTCCTGCTGGTGGCAGCACTGCCTTGCTGAAATGAGATAACAATGGCACTTGTAGAATAGTAATATGACTTCAAAGAGTCAGAATCTATGTTGGCTTAAGAAACAATCAATTTGTTTTAGTCTCTACTGTTTAAATCAAATATCTAATGCATTATTTAGAGTATATTTAAATAAAAATTGGTTTAAAATCTCTGAGTATGTCTTTTTCTAAATAGTCAATCAAAATGTTGGTGATCTGCTTTTGAGATAAGTGCATTGATTTTCCATATTTCAGTCCAAAATGTGTTTGGAGTTTGTGAGTTAATCTGAGAATATATCATGATATGCCATTGCTCATTGTTCCAGAAGAATAAAAGAGCATGTATGATAAATGAAGACCGGTGCTGGTCTTATCTTATCTTTTATCTTATACATAATTGGGAAAAACTCTTACTGTTCTCTCTTTGATTTTTTTTTAAATATGAAAGGCCAAAATTTAGATTGGGTCCAGGTGAGAGAAAGTTTTGTCATCAAAATGGGATTTTAATTGGAAGAGCATTATTTCAGCTCAATTTCAGCAATTTTAGTATTACCTATTTCCTTAGTCTCCGAAAGTGATGCATGAATTGTGAGCCACGAGAGCCTGTCTAGAAGGACTAGCCAGCTTCCTCTCTGTTCTGCGTGTGATCAGTTACAGATTTGTATGGGTTTGATCCCATTGCTTATTTGCTTCTGTTCTGCTGAGTATGACAAAAAATTTTTAGTTGACCATGTGGCTTTTTGGTTTTTTCCCCCCTCTTTGGGCATTCTCCAGACCTTGAGGCCTGTTGTTGTCTGCCTGTGGGTCATTCAGGAGCTGCGAGGTGACCAGCACCTACCATGACAGAGCCTCAGAAATGCTGTAGACAAACCGGTAGTCCCCAGATACAGTGTGGGCAGAGTTTGATTACAAATGGAGGAACACCCTCATAACACCCACTCTTCCCGTGGAGGCTGTTCTCATTGGCAAAGCTTTTACAGTGTTAGATGATTGTTTTAACACAGGATTCTGAAGAGCGTGAGGCTTTTGCTTTCCCATGGTATACGGAGAAGGTTTTCTTTGAAATCTAGGTTGGAGGTTATTGCACTGGTGCAACAGGTCTTATACCAGGTGCCACAGGCTCAATCTGATCCCCTGAACTTTGCATTTCCCAAAACACTTGTTATTCTGTTGAGGTGATCCTCTCAAAACTGAACACCTTCACTGGTATTTTAAGCATGTACGCATAGATGGTGGTATTGTGTTTTCCATAGCGAGATTTGACTAAGGTTAGACAGAGTTTAAGGTATCATTGTTCTTGGCAGACAGCGTGTGATCGCTCTCTGGCTAGCTGCCTTTTCATTTCTATCTATTCATTTGTCCTTCAGGCAGTGCTGTGTGGGGACGGAACTAGTTGACTGGATGATGCAGCAAAGTCCTTGTGTCCATTCACGAACCCAGGCTGTTGGCATGTGGCAAGTATTGCTGGAAGAAGGTGTTCTTAACCATGGTAAGATAGAGAAAATCAGCATCTTTACTAAAACATGGGCAACGTGTGACATCAGTGCCTCTCTAGATCTCTTTCATGAAAAACAAAGGGATCATGAGCCCAAAAGAAATGCTGCAGAACAGCTTGTTCGTTCGTAAATGCAGGTGCAACACACAGACAGTATTCCATGAATCTTGCTACCAATATACCTTTTTAACTTATGAGAATATTGAAAAGTAAACAAACAATTTATAATGATAACTCTGATACTTAGGAGTACACTGACTTGTTCATATATTGCAAGAGCTGGATAGCACTCAGGCCAAAACCAAAAGATGTATTACCATACACAAAACTGATCTTCATCAAAGATCTGCAGCATTTGGAAGTGAATGTGAGCACTTGTACTCGGATCCATAATTTTGGAATGATTTTTAGTGGATTTGGAATGGTTCCCAAATTCAGCACTCCAAATATTCCAGTGCAGATATCTGGGATTTTGTTAGTTTTCTGACTGTATTTTACATTGATTTTCAGTTTTCATTTGGCAGGATTTACTCAGTAACAGGATATTATAGCCCTCAAAAGGGTAGCTTTCTAAAGCAATATTCATATTTGAAGCTGTGCATGTACAGTTTTATTAAATTCAAAAGAGCTCCTCTATTACAGTACACTTCCTTTTATCCTCTGTTGTGCTTCCCATATCCCAGAGAGGAATTTCCATGCTGAGAAGACAGATTGTTTCCACCGCTTCCTTACCCTAAGGGCTTTAGCTTTAATTCCTGCCAGATATTCCCTTGAACTCCGAGTTGCAAGCTGCATCATAGTATCCAACTCAACATCACTCTGACTTGCTTGGAAGACCAAGGGCTTGTCCTTTACCATATCATAGCCTCTTTTTAGATAAAGTTCTTCTCTTGGCTGTCTTTCAGTTCAGTTCTTCCACCACGACACAGGTCGATGAACTTGCCCCTGGGATTATATCCTGATGATGTACGTTTCTGGTACATCAGAAAGAGTTTAAATGCTTTTGTTACCTTTTAGCCCAGTCTGAAACATGTAGGGTAAGGTGTTCGTACTAGGGAACACCTCTTAGAAATTGATGATGTAACCATTTCCCCAGTGTGAATTATTTGCTTAAATAAAATGGTTTGAAACAAAACCAGATCTAATAAGAAAAAAACACACGCATGTATGTATACATGTATGCATGTTGTGTATATGCACACATACATATGTTGTAGAGAATAAGATCTGTCCCAGCTGAAATCGGGACACGCACAACACACATATATAGAAGCCTTTTAGAAAGCATTTGTAGTACACAATTTAAAAGTGTACCCTTCAAGCTACATAATTTGGATATATGTGAGAAATGAAGGTGTTTCATAATCTTGCAATTTCTCTGTAGCTTTCTTCCCTTCTTAACTAATAAAACTGTGATATATATGATGCTACACAAATTTCTACAAGGTTAAATTTAATGAGGAGAGCTTAGTGTCTCATATGTTGTGTTGTTCTCAGTGGACCAGGAACACCACTTTCAAGACAAATACTTGTTTTACCGATTTTTGGATGATGAGCGGGAAGATGCCCCTTTACCAACTGAGGAAGAGAAAAAGGAGTGTGATGAGGAGCTGCAGGATACTATGCTGCTTCTGTCTCAGATTGGGCCAGATGCTCACATGAGGATGATTCTTAGAAAACCGTAAGCACATTAATGAGTTAATATTATACATGAGCCTTCCTTGTGACATGGAAACAAGGTAAATCTACATTTATTGTCAGGCATCTTTTAGCCAGTTATTTCACTTCAGTGCCAGTTTGTTCGGTCTCTGAAGTTTTTAAGTCCGTATTAAGTCATTTCCAGTCCTTATTAATGCTTATAAGTTGAACTGTGTGTTGAGAATCACCATCAAAGGCTTTGAATGCCATCATACTCACCTTGAGGAAAATGCTACATTATGATTTTTTGTCTTGTTTCTGAGCCTCCCCAAAAGTAAGTTGTAGGTAACAGAAGAGTCCTGCTCTGTTAACACTTTCTGTGTAGATGTGCCATTCAATTAACTATGCTGCTTTCAGTTATTGTGAGTAGAGTGGTAGGGTGGCAGCAGGCACCTTTCAAGTACAATTGTCAGTGGCAGGCATTAATTAGATTTATTCTTGATAGAACTTAATTGAATTAAGACAGGCTGGACGTGGCCTGTTGCGGTTTGCTGGCAAGGTGTGAAATGTGGATCTGTGGGTTTATTTATCCATTTTTATTGTTATAAAATCAACACATGCTCTCTGTACCTAGGCCACAGAGGATATCTGCCTAACCTTTTCATAGCTATCAGATCATGTCCTTTCACACATCGGTGGGCTAACCATCCTTTCAACAATATATTCTGGTCACACTGAAAACTGCGCTAAAGGCCTTTTTTATAGGCAGCTTTATAGTGACTTCAAAGCAACCAGTATAAACTCTGTTTGACCCTCCATTGAAGGCAACCTCTTCATTATGCAGGTAGTGTTTAAGGGCCACTGAGGACACATTTTACTGCTAATTAAGCACACTGAGAGTAATGAATTACTTAAACTCATCTCACTGAAGATTTACTTGTAAGGGTCAAATCAAGAAAGATACATACACAAAGCAGGATTCTGCTCCTTTGAGGCCATTGGAAAAGTTTGTCTTTGCTGTACGATAGAAGTGGGCTCTGCCTACATGAGAAACTTTTTTATACTAAAAATGTTTTGAATCTGCTTAACACAAGTGCTTGCTCCTGTTCTATTCCTGTCTTTATCCTTCCCCCGCTCCTTTCTTGTCTCTGTGTTGTCTGTTTAGATTGTAAGCTCATTTAGATGGCATTTTTCCAAAACCTGATAAAAGCATCTAGTTTCAAAAGTGTCATCAGATACTTGTGCCTTTAAAAATAGGTATCACTGCCATGCAGCAATAGTTTTAAAAGTATAAATTCTCTTTCCTCTGTTTAATAGATGCCTAGTCAAACACAACCAAAGGATCACTCACTCCCTGTCACAGAAAATACATAGACAAATCAGACTGGGAGCATGGTGATTCCATAAACCCTTATGGTGTCAGGGAAGCGAGTGAGGTGTTTTCCCCTCACATAGACGTCCTGTGCATTCTCGACTGGGGAGCAGAAGGGTTTCCTGCACCCATGAGCAGACACCTTTACCTCAGACTGACTGAGCAGGCTGGCTCTTGGAGAATTGCCCCCTTAGGTTATCCTGGGTTTTGGCTGCCTACTACGTTTGTTTTCCATCATAACTTTCAGAGCAGACAGTGTAAGTTTACCCTGGCAGGATCGATGTTGATTATCATCCACACTCCTTGCAGACAGCTGAAAGACTGGAATGATGCTGTGGAAAGTACTGCTTTCCCCTCTGTGTTGTCACTTGCATAGCATCATCTGAAAGAATATTCATAGGAGCTTTTTCATGCAATATAGTGAGGGGAAAGAGGTTTTCTCAAGACTGACAGCTATCTGACATCTTTCCCTATCCGTGTCCCTGAAAGTGCTTATTTTTGCTGCCCTTTGCTCATGGAAGCAAGCCTGTACTGCCAGGCACCGTATTATCTACCGTTCTAGTATTCAGTTTACATACGTTATGATTTTTTTAGTTGAAAATCCACCCTGGGCTGAGCTGTGCCAAAGCTGTTAAAATCTCCATGAATCCTCAGAGTCCTGCTAGTTTTGAGTAGACACGGTTACAGCTGCCAGAAGTTCAAGGAACTGTCAGGGCTTCAGAGATGGTGGCTCTAGCTGACCTGAACAGGACCCACAATTTCAAACCAACACAGCTGCATTTTATAATAGTCACCATTTCCAGAGAGGTTGCAGAACTCAGATAATTACCCTGAAAGAAATAAGACAATATTCTTTGATGAGAAGATTACTTTGAGAATTTGATTGTATAATGAAGCTGTTGCTTTGAAAGGTACTTTCTATTGTTCAAAATCTGAAAATCTCTAGCAAAAAGTGTCACTTGTTTTGACAGCAGACTTAAAAAATTCTCTGTTTATTACATTAACTGCAGCATTTTAACTGTCAAACTGTGAAAGAATGTTCTATAGTTTAAAAAACAGAATAGAGCTCAGGGAAATTTTTGGCAGGCTCTTGTTGCTATTGGGTGTTTTTTTTTTCTTTGGAAACACATACACTGAATGTGAAAATAGCTTTTTGTGAAGTAGCAAACAGCTCTCTGCTCCTTTTAATGCCTGGAGCACAGTGCAGACCTTGAACAAGTCCCTAGAAAAATTATTATAGAATTAACACAGCTCTTCCTTACAAGTATTTCTGTCCTTCAGTATGAAAATACATCATGAAAACATTTTAATAGATATTTTTATTTGATTTTAATGGTGTTCAGATATAGGTAACTTGATGGTAAACCCTAATTAAATAGGTTGCTATAATACATAGCTAAACATAATAACAGGAGTCTTTAAAGGGAGAATGATATTCATCAGACAACAGTATTTAACTCAGACGATATTATGGATTATATTCTTTTTTTTAATACTCTAGGCTACAGTAAGTTAGCAGTATGACTGAAATAATAAATCTGTGTTATATATTCTTGGTGACTTCACTCAGCAAATTTTTTTCACAGTACAAAGACTGATATTACATGTGACCAGTAATCAAATTTTAGTGTCATTTGCAGAAGTAAGCTGGACAGGATGCTAGGGAGAGGAAGTGAAAACAAATCTAAACATGGCGAACAGCACAAAATACATACATAATCAAATAACAGTTATTGCTAAGAATCTATAGCTTTTTGAAGGTCTTGTAAAAATTAAGCAAGATATATTTATTCTCTTGTTCTTAAATTTTTTTATTTAAATATTCTACCCAGCTGTTAGTGGTAAGAACCACACTGGATTTCTCCATAAAGACTGTATTAAGTTCCATAGTCCTTGATGGAGTTTCCTGCCAACAACATTTAATAAACCAAGTGTTATTCCTGGGACAGGAAATACAAATTATTTTTCCACATATCAGTTCACTTACATTGATGGGTACTATATGTGGTAAATGGTATTTATAGAGTTAATCAAGGAGCAGTGATTCAAGTACAAAGATTCTGTAATTAGCTTCCATGCTAGAGTAAGTGACCATGCATTCACTTTATCACTTTCACACTCAGAGGCAGGTAGTGGGTAAAATTATTAATGTCTCCTATATATTCTTTGTGGTACTTGAAAACAAAATTTGTATTCCAGAAATATATGCTTATTTGACATATAATCACAATGTCATGGGGTCTCTGATCTTTTGGCTTGTTCTTATTATTTGAGAATTTTCTGGTTAGCTGTGTAATAAAAATAATCAATAATATTGCTTGTATGTACATGGTTTGTCAATGGCAAAGTACTATGTTATTGTCAACATCCTAGTCACAGAGAAGCTCAATGTCTCTGACCTTGATAAATTCTCCAAACACTGAACAGTTTTTATTGATCACTTAATATCACCTGAGTTCTGCTGTTCATTAATGTGTAGCCTCATTCTCTACCTATTCCATTTATTATCCTGTCTATAACCAGCTATTGCTGTTAGAGTGTGTCCCCTGCAGAAACTAGGTCTTTACACAGCAGGATCCTAGAAATCAACATCAGTGGGTCACCACACAGGTTTTACGGAAGCAGTGATGCCTAATATCTCTCCATGTGACATCTGCAGGCACGGTAGTAAAGACTGGGTACGTCCACTATAGATCATCTCTCCTCCCAATGTGCTAACACAGGAGGCAAGTGAACATACCAAAAGAAGAGTGTACCCTTTTGTCTTGATAGAATTTGACGTATTAAGACATGATCCTTTTTATTTTAATTTCATGTAGAAATTTGTTAATTTTTTACACTGTTTTCCGTTTTCCAAAACATGCTGGCTTTGCAAGCATGTAATAGAGTTAATTTTTTTACTTGCTATGGGAAGTATTATTTGTTAAAATCCTTACCTTGTGTTTCTTAAATCTCCAGTGAAAGGTAGCCAGTGCTGGCTTAGCTTTATTCTGCACTTAATTAAGCTGCTACTGCCCCACATAAATCACTAGGAATGGCAGCCTTATAATTTCAAGCCAAATTTAGAAATAGTAAAGAGTTTTTTGAGTCACTAGAGGGCACAGCAGTACCAAACCACTTTCTGTTTCTCCCTTAACTGTATGAGAAAAGAATAGTTTCATCGAATTTTTATTTTTTTTCTAAATTGGATTTTAATTTGGGGAATAATAAATGCATGTCATTGGTAAGTGAAGAATGGATGAAAAGTACAGCTTGCTTAGCAGAGATGTTGGTTGTCCTTATGTTTTCTATGACTTCTTCAGTACTTCTGAAAATCTCCGTCAAGCTTCTTCTGTAAGAAGATGCAATATAACTGCAGAGTGGCATGATTGCTGGGTGCTTTCTCTACCTCACACATGATTAGGTGATTAGGCAGAAAACCTACAGAGCACTATATTTCTTTATATGACTTCCCTGATTCTCTAGATACTAGAATGTCCTGTAACGTTGACATTTTAGGAGGAAAACTTCTGTCAGAAAGGTTCATTGCGACATTTTTTTAGGACTGTCCAAAGATTCAACTGTGCTGTTAATTCTTTTGACACCACATGTTGCAGACAGCAGGATTTGGAACTGTGCACTAGCCTGCTCTTAATGTTGGCATGGAAACCTTCTCCTTTGAAACTTCTTCCCCTGGACTGGACTTCCTGTACCCCATTTCCTCATATCTTAAATGTATCCTTTCTCCCTGCTTATGACTAGATTGCTCTTTTCTTCTGTTCTTGGCCCATGGATTTAATTATTTATATTCTTCTTTTCACAAATGTAAACCACATTGTTTGAAAGGACTTAGTCCTATAAAAGTAACTTGGGATAATGCTTTAAAGGATTTTTTTTCCTCTGTGTGTGTGTACGTAACTCCAATGCACTGCCTGAAATTATATCACAGGAGAATTTGTCCTTTTAGAAAGTAGGATTGTATTAGACACTTCAACCGAAGAGGATCTTGTCTGTGGGCAAAAGATCAGGAGTTACTCAAGCTCCTACAAATCCTTCTCATAGGTACCGTTTATTAGATCCTCCAAAGCATCTCTGGCACATGGTAGTCCTCAGAGTATTTATGTCCTTTTTTAGCAATCAGAAATTTTTGCAGTGCATAGACTACAAAAATGCAATTATTGCAGTCACAGTGAAATGTATAAATTCCTCATTCCTTGTTGTGCTATAGGATTATTCCTTCATCAATGTATGCTTTTTATTAATGGCAGCTTCTTGTATTTTTCAGTGAGAGAAGTTGAAACTACTGAGTGGTTCTGATTTACCTTTGTGGCTAAACAACAGCACTCAGCATTAACTCTGCAGCAGTCATTTACTGTCCTCCAAGATGCACTGCTGCCTCTCCCAATTTGTTCAGCAGAAATGCACACACTCCTTTATAAACCACTACTCTCCCAATTTGTTCAGCAGAAATGCACGCACTCCTTTATAAACCACTATTACAGTCTGTTTGCTACAACTAATTAGCGGCACATGCAAAGAAGAGTGCAGGTCCCACACTCAGGAGTCCTTTTGAAAGGAACAGATCTTTATGTACCATTTCTGATTTATCTGACCATTTTACATATAGAACACTTGATTTCATCTGGAAAGCTGCCTAATCAGGATCTCTCTAAAGTGGTTGCCATGGCTGCTGCTCGGTGTCATTCAGGTGGTTTCGTAGTGCTTCCATCCTTTGTGTGTTTCAGTCCTCCGGCCAGAACCATTGTTTAGTCCCTGTTTATTGACAATGTACCCTTCATTAGACAGTACAACAGCATTTTGTGTTGTTTTGTACTTCTCTGATTTTGGGCATTTATTGCATTTTGCTGTCCTTTTATCTTCTCTGTATAGGCCTGGACAGAGAACTGTAGATGACTTAGAATTTATATATGAGGAACTTCTTCACATTAAGGCCTTATCTCATCTTTCTACCACAGTAAGTATTCTTAAAAATATAACTCATTGCCAAAAGGGACGTTGAATTTTGGCTTCTGATGCTTTACTAGAATTGGAGTGCCTATAACCCTTTCCATTTATACTTGCCATGCAAAGAAGTTATTTCCACCTGTGAGGACTGCCCAAGCACTATGCAGATTTAGGTTGTCTTTTGGATTTCAGATATAATTCTTTTCATGTTTCTGCACAGCTGCTACCTCGCCCACTTGGCACAGATGCTCCCATCTGGGTCCATATCTGAGTTTAAATTAAGATGCATGCAATCTGACCTGACACCTGGGAATGTGGTGCTCCTGAATTTTGCAGAATAGATGTCTGATTTCTGAACTGTAAGAAGTCTTGGCTTGGACCAGTTAGGAGGGGGAATTACACAGTGCAGAAAGGTGTACAGTGTAATGCTGGCTGGTTAGTTTGGTCGTTGAGTGAAGGAAGCCTCATCAGACACCTTCTCTCTGAGTGGGCAAGAGCAATGTAGAGAACCAAGAATAGATGAAATGGAGAAAATGCCTTGGAGGAGAGAAGGTAAATGTTTAAAGTCTCACCATCACTGACACACTGTGTAGGTAACTGAAGCAAGCTAAATAGCCCTTGGTAGCAGCAAGATGCGGGTGCTTTCAGAAAAAGGAAGCCAGTCAGAAAGTAGATTTATGTTTGGCAATAGCTCCTTTGGAAGCTCTTGATATTTTCAGTAATTCTCAGCTAACTTGGACAGATGCAGCTAATAATGAAGCTACAGAAGTATTACAGAAAGATAGTGCGCCGTGCAAACATACAACACCTGAGCAATGTTTTTTGAAAAGACTATGTATCCAGATTTAGTAACTGAGCTAAGAGGGAACAGCTAGACAAAATCCTTAAGCATCTCCGGGATGCAGAAAGTATTTAAAGAAAGACTTCTGTAACATCCAGAAATCACACTTTTCAAATCAAACAAAAGAAACTACCCAAGGTAGAGAGATACTGAGAGGGTGTGGGAAATACTCAATACTACAGACATAACCCAGAACAAAAAACCTGAAACATGGAATGTTTCCAGCTCAGAAGAAATTCAGACTTGGTCAGAATCCACAGCAGATAGCATATAGAACAAAAATGGCAAATGATACAAACTGCAAGAAGTACTTGGCATTTTGAAGAAGTGCAATTAATTCTATGTTTAGTAGGAATTTGGAAATGCCAGCATATTACATGCAGCATGAACTAAAGCAGAAGACAGAAACCATGACTAGTCTAGAGGAAGCCTTCAGAGGAGCAACAAACAGCATTGCTTCTATGAACCATAAGATTAATGGTCAATCAGCTTGGAAGCAAATGGAATGTATATTCATTTTAAGCAAGCTGTAATTCCTAAAGTATTAAGTTTTCTAGATATGCCACAAGCAGCGGGAAGTAAAATGGATAAAACTCAAGTCACATGGTGGTGAACCCTGCTAGAGAAGCCTGTGAAGTTAATATATGAATGAAAAACAATTACATAATACAGTGTTAAAAACGAAATTCTTGGCTTCATCAAGAGGATTCATACACTGAAGAGGCAAATGACTGAAACAACTGTGAAGACATCTCAGGACGTACAAGGACAGGAACGCTCTTAATGGGGCTGTGTTTCCAATACTCATGAAAGCATCATTGCCTTCAGGCAGAGGCTATAAAAGAGCTCGGTGAGCTAATAGTTATAGAAATCACAGACCTTTGGGTGCATTCACTGCTGGTGTATTAAAAAAATCTGTCCAAACACCTCTGTTTATCCCTCTTCTCCAGACTGCAACAAAGATTGCTTTGTACTGGCTGTCAGGAAGGAGTTCTGGGAGAGGTGGCTGGTCTGGTATGTTTATGCTTGGTGCCTGAGTAAAGGTTTGGTGGGTGCCCTTAGGACATCAGAGCCTAAGTTTGTCCACCGATCTTAGGAGATACCTCCACCAGACTCTCATCTGGATTGTGTCCAGAATTTGAGAGTTCCACCCCAAGTTTTTTCTTCATGGCTTAAATTTTTTTTTCAATTTAAACAGTTGGGAGAATAGTGTGAAAACATTGCTCTAAATATATGTTGGAGCCAGCTTTTGATGGTTAAGTTACACGGTAGTACCTCTGTCACCAGCTGACATTCTCTGAAAACAGGAATCCCACTACTTGGAAATCAGCCTCCAGGTCCTTGGAGACTTGCAGCTGTATGAAGAGAAACAGAAGGCACACAGGAAAAATCAGGATAATATGAGGTTCCCAGTGCTGCTACTATTTTGTGCAAGTAACACTAACAGTGTTTGCAGTGAGAAAAAGCAGTTGCGAACAGTGGCTCACTAGAGGTAGCTGCCCAGTCAGTCATAAGAGCTAATCACACCAGAGCAATCCAAACCCAGTGAGGAGCGGGCTGACACCAAGCCCAGTGTCACATTCTCTGGTTCCTGGATGAGGTAGTGAGCTGGCCACTTTGCCCGGGAAGCTGTCAGGCAGAGAGGGGCCTCAGCAGGTCCAGATGGCTGTGCCTCACAGCTCAACACAGCAGAAGTGGCCAGGCTTGTGTCAGTAAGGGGAAGGATACCAATTTCTCAGGGAAGAGCAGGAGTCCTGCAGAGCCCTATGAAATAATTGACAATTGCTACCTGTCTTCTGTGATAGATTAACTATTGCTGTTTGAAATTTTCCATCATGTTAATGTTAATGTTAATTGTTAATGATGGTTTCATGTGTGTGTGTAAGAAGAAAGATGTGGAGACCTGGATCTTAAAGATGCCCTTGTCTGAGCTATTTGGAACCAGGAAATGTGGAGGTTTATGTTCTGTCAAGCAGATCAGTAGGAAACAGGACATCAAATGAAGCAGCCCATTGTCTGGCTGTGTGACTCTGAATGAGTGCTGGACGATGCAGAGGGAAGGAAAGCAGTAACTGGGGTATATTATGTGACTTCCTCTCATCAGGAAGAATAAGATATATACAAAACCTATAATTTCTCTCTCTTTATTTTAAGGTAAAGCGAGAATTGGCAGGTGTCCTCATTTTTGAGTCGCATCCCAAAGCAGGAACGGTCTGTAAGTAAATGGAGTCCTGTCAGATCTTTCTCATCTGTGGTATGAACATTTAAATTCTTAATGTTTAAATTACAAGAGCAAAACTGGAATGCGCTCTTCAAACTTGAGTGGCTTTCAGTGTTTAAAACCTGATGTAATAGGTGTTGGCTTAGTCTGTTGCCAATTGTAGGAACAGTACCAAAATTAATTCTATATTCTTGGTTGGATGTATGTATCACTGACAGTTTGGGCATGCTTTTATCTAGAATTTTGGGTTGGACCAGTCTTTATTTAAATTGCATTTTAATGTTACCCCTGTATTAAGAAAGAAAATGCTGCACAAAATAAAGGATATAAAATGTTAGTTTACTCAGATGTGTTTATACTAAGAAGTTTTGCCAAATGAATGTCAAATTCACAGCGACTAGAGAACTGGGTTAGAGCACGGTGCTACTGGTGGGATCCAAATCTGTGTGCTGAGTAGTAGTTGATAACCTGACAGGTATCGATAGTTGTTACAATTGTCACGGAAAACAAAAGTAACTTTCACATCCATGTAATGAAATGACTACTATATGAGTGTGGGGTTTTTTTCTAAAATCTGAAGGCAATTGCTTTTAAAATCATAGTGTGCCCTTTTTAAATGTAGACATTAGTATGATTGCAGTACAGTTACCTTAGATTTTATTGAGTGCAGAATCTGGCCCATTTATATTTTGAATAACTATATTCTCACTGTAACATCTTTTCTCTCTCTTGTAGTATTTAATCAGGGAGAAGAAGGCACTTCTTGGTACATTATCCTAAAGGGATCCGTAAACGTAGTCATTTATGGCAAGGTATTTTTTTCAGAAGCCTTTGTATATAATTCTTATTATTAAAATGTTAAGAGTAAACTGAAGGAATACAGTTTAATTTAAAGCAAAATTACTTTGTCTGAGGAAACAAAATGAATGCAATTTTTATTAAGAAATGATCCAGTGTTTTCACTGATTATACTTCCAGTTGATTGCTTTATAATTTCAGGATACATTACACACTTTCTGAATATAATTCAGAAAAGTTATAGGACAAATGTGCTGGAATTTGGTGAGTTGCCAGACTTTTGCCTCATGGGGGGTTTCGCCCTGTCCCTTTGCCACCATATTTTCTTCTATTTGTACATCTAACTTCTCTCATGGATGTCAGGCATGTCTGAAAGGAGTACTGCTTTGTGACTAGTCATTCTGAGGTTGGATGAATGGCTCCCAAATTTATGCCAGCTCTTCATTTCAGTTAAGCTATAGACTGAAAAGCATCTCTATTAAATTTCCTGTTTATGAGAGAGATTTTTCAAGGCAAAAAATAGGACTTTGATACACAGGAATCCCTTGAGTCTTCAGAAATCTTTAAAAATTTAGAAATCCCTACTTCCATACTGATTTCTCATTCAGTGACAGAACCCTCCATTCTGAACACCAAGCATTTCACCAAAATGTAGCATAGAGGCCCTGATGCTAAGTCATTTCCTAAGTAACCCATGTTTAGCTACATTATTTACAACACTGGGTAGGCTAGATCCTCTCTTACTATAAATTGGAGTAAATAGAGCACTGCTGACTTACACCAGCTGAGGATGTAGTGTTACATGTTATTTCTGCAAACTTAATTTTATTTTTTACGGCCTCTATAAATAAAAAACAAACAACTCAACAACTTTCTGTCTTCAGCAGGGGTAGAAGAGTCCTTCAAGCTGAATGTAATTTCAGAGAACAAGCCAATTCTTTTCTATTCTTGCTTTTCTTTAGTAATAACCAGCTATCAAGTATTGTATCCTCGTCATTACTTTGGCAGTTGATTTCCTGCCAAATAGATTTGATTTGGTATTTGATTGTGAAGTCCAGTGTTTGTACAAGGACTTTCAATACAATCCAGAGTAATGATGGTTTTTTGCATGTAAATGTTTTGCTCTGTGCAGGGTGTGGTATGTACTCTACATGAAGGAGATGATTTTGGCAAGTTAGCACTAGTGAATGATGCTCCCAGAGCAGCATCCATTGTTCTGCGTGAAGACAACTGCCACTTCTTGAGAGTAGACAAGGAAGACTTCAACAGGATCCTTAGGGTAAGAGTGGGAAGGGCCACCCCAACAGCATATCAGAACTTGCAGATTTTTCTAGAGTTTGTCTTATTTTTATGGATATATTGCTATTGATAACCCTGTTTGAAGCGTCCCTAATTACAGAACAGAGATGCGACAGTCTAGAAGATCAAGTGAAGAATATATTAATCAACTTTCCTCTTGTTCTGTTCATAGCTCAGCCATGAAAATGGAACCAAACGCAATCCTTTGTCTCTCACATTTCTGTGGTCTAGAATTTTTCAAGTGCTCATTTTTTTCTTCTGCTGTCCCGGATTTCTGGGTGATCTTTCATCCAAATATTGGATAAAACAAGATCAGCCATTCTCCCAGATAGGTCAGTGTCAGGTACCTTAAACTCAGTAGATTCAAGGCAGAATCAAGTGGCAAATTAAGTAGGCTGCAGGTAAGTAAATACACAGATGCCTTTATCAGAGAGCTCTAGAAAGATACTCCCAGACTAATTTTACAGTTACTCACATTAGGGCAAATATGTTCCAAAGTCCAGCTGTAGTTCTGTAAATACAGGCAGTTTTGTGGTCATTCATAGTATAGGAAGTCAAAACCAGTATCTTTCTGTATTCAAATGTATACATGCCCAGTATTGCAGCAATAAAACCAGTCCAGAGTACTGTGCTAGAAAAATGATGTAAGATCATGTTTACTGTATAAAAGGAATGAGGATCCCATTGGCAGTAAGGCTGGGTTGGCCATGGAGACTCCCAGCTGATTTAGCTTTGGTTGATACTTCAAAGAAGATTAAAGTCTCCCTGATTTTAATCTGTGTTATTTGAATGCACATTATATTCAATTCTTTTTTTCTTTTTTCTATTGTGATAGGGTAGTAGAAAATGAAAAGTTTACTGACAGTTTACTGAGCCAAGACTTGCTATATAAGTGCCATTTTCTTTTCTTGTTGAGAAGACAGAAGTCAGATTATAGATAATCATGTTCATGTATAAGTGGGGACAGAGATTACATTACATGTGAAAGGTCTGGGATTTGGGCTCTGCTTTCTGGCAACCCTTTTTCCTTTGCATAGGCAGAGATTTTTTACATGGTTCTTGCTCTAGTCCCTCCCACAATTCTTTGCCTCTTCCTCTAGTGCCAGTGCTTCCCTCTTGATTCTGTCTGGGAGAAAAGCAGAATAAAGATAGATAAATACAGGGGAAAAGAACCAACCCCAGAGACTTTTGTGTTCGAAAGTCATGCACTTTTTTAGAGTCACTAATCAGCCAAATCAGGTGCAATTACTTTATTAAAAGTAACTTGTCTTGCAGGATGTGGAAGCAAATACAGTAAGACTCAAAGAACATGACCAAGATGTCTTGGTGTTGGAGAAGATCCCAGCAGGAAACAGAGTTTCTAATCAAGGAAACTCACAGCCTCAGCACAAGTATGTTTTCATTCAATAGTTCAAATGTCAGACAATGATTAACCTTTTCATACGGTATTGTTATCCAAACAATAGCATATTCCCCCTTTCTGTGGAAGAATGCAGCGCATATAAAGTGGGGGTTTTTTAATCATCAGCTGATCACATGCCCCATACTGGATAATATATCCATTTCCAGCAGCACACCAGTTCTATGTCTTTACACAATAATTCTCTAAAGATCTCACTGTAAATACTTATCTCATGTAATAGCTTCTAAATAGACTGCACATGGAGAATGCTGAAACCTTATTAAGCTGAGCTACTGTGTAAAATACGTGAGGAAAATACTTTGTTTTATTGTTAAGTACAGATATTTTCATCTTGGATTTTGAGCTCTGGATTCTAATAAGAGTTTGCTAGGTACAATTTACGTACAAAACTAAGATCTCATGCAATGAACGTTGCACAGCTTATCTTACAGAATAGGTTTGCACTGTAATAACAATATTCATTATGTTTTCTTTACTTTCTTACTGAAAGGGCAAAAGTACAATTCTGTTTGGATACTACTGCGATAAGAGTAGAGTCAGGCTATTATCATTCCAAATGTTGGTAAAACCCCTAAAGGCTTTGTAAAAACGTTATTTGCAAATGGATGCGCAATTTTCTTCAGAAACAACTGCAGCAAAATAAGCACCAAGAAGTTTTGAATCCTTTACGATAGACCATACTTTTTCTCAAAGGAAAAGCTAATTTACTGTGAGATATTTTGAGTATAGTTTTTATCTGATCTGGGATTTCATATACCTGTTTTATCTGCCTAACTGAATGTAAAGATTTGTAAAAATCTGTGAAGGGTTGAATAAACAATTCCTTGGGGTTTTTTTATACACACATTTCACATATTTCAGAAACTGTCATTTCATCTTTCACTTGATCTATTGGAAAAAACAAAGTATGCCCCCAGGAAAACATGTACTCTTACAACAAATTTTTCATTGTCTAAATGGGGGGAACTTGACTGCAGCTGGTGGACTTGCATCAGCAGCTGCAACGCAGAGCAACTTGGTTATAGATTTAAATGCATTTTCTTGGGTCTGATAAATTTTTCATACTTAAAAAGTGAAAGTTTAATTTAAACATACGTCAAACACTACCTTCCTTGCAAACTGTTTGCACAAGCATTATTTGTATTACTTAACATTTTCTTGTTCAGAATTTGATAAAAATAGCTAGAGACATTGATGGTCTTTGGTTAAGTTAGGCTGTATTTTAGAGCTTACATTCCAGAAATCTTTTCAGGTAAAGCTCAGAATTTCATTTCTATATATATTTCATGCATTTGGTCAGCTTTTTGGTACTAATCAATGTGCCAGCAAGGCAGCTTTTGCTGATAATAATGACAAATAGATATAAGCTACACAGTTCACTGTTTTTCGGCAGTCAGATTACTTTGTTAATAGTGTGTTGGCAGCATCTTTTTGTTTAATATATTTCTAAGTGATTTCACTGGGTTTGGAGATAACATTGTTTCTTTTGTTAGTAAATAGAGTAAGTGGTTACATTTATGCTCGAGAGTCCAAATCAAAGTTACTGATGCATTCTGATTTCTAGAATGTGTTACTGGAATGTTTAACTGAGTGTTCAGTACTTTTGAAAATCACTATGCCCAAAAAAGAAGCTTCACCAGGGACCTCTTCTTAAACTCTTGCTGCTTTGCCCTTAATCGGGTAGCTTACATCTGCTGTCCCTTCAGATGAGCTGCCCTTTGGGCTTTGCTCCCTAAGGAGATATATATAGCATTTGCACCAGAGAAATGTTCCGCATCAGAGTTGTTCCCCGAGATATCCAGTCAACCAAGAAACTTATTTTCTTCATCTTAGTCTTGAGGAAAACTTCACTTTGGGAGCAGATCCTCTCAGCTGCAGTTTGGAATCTACTACCTTCTCTACTGAGGAGGCATAGCTCCTACATAGCTCCCTGAGCTGCGCTTTCAGTGACAGTTTTGCTTCGAAGGACTAGCTCTGAAGTTCTCGCTCCCAAGATCTAACTCTTTATGGGTGATCACACTCATACAGGATGAATTCAGCAGCCCTGCAAGTCACTTCACTGTTCATTTTCACTTTCATATTCAGAGTACAGCAACCTGTGATTTCTCTGCTTCACTCACTTAGATACTTGGTTAGTATCTCTGCGAGAATGTGCACTGGCTTAACAAGTGTTTGTGTTCTTGGGACATCAATCCAGTTCTTCCAAAGGGGTTGGCAGGTAAAAGAACTGTGACGGTCAGCGCTCAAAGTGAGGAGGAGCTCCCAGGAGCTCAGCTCCACCACTTATTTCTCAGCAGGAGCAGAGTATCTTCACTTCTCGGGTTTTTTTCTTTCTTTTTTTTTTTTTTTTAAAGTTTCATACTTTATCAGTTGGATTCTAAAAAAAAAATAAAGGATGCAAAGATTGAAAGAATGTAGAGAAAGATAAAAAAATCTGATCTGCAAGGAAAGAAAAAAAAAATATGACAGGACAAGTTTAGCATATCATGATATTCTGCTGGTACTAAAAATCTTGCCAGTGTTTTTGCATGAAGCAGAAAAACCTGACTATTGCACTACTTCTCTCACCTCCCTTAATTTACTGCAGGAAATGGTACAATCCTAAGTTCATCCACTTGAAAAACTTTACTTACCTCGGCTATCTAAGGCATTGCACAAATCTGAAGATACAGTGTGCTATTTCATAATCTGCCCCCATCTTCTCGGACCAACCCCTGTCAGTGATGCTGAAGGAAATTGTTTTCTTGCTCTGGCACTGATACATACCAGTTCTCATTTCATGCTCATAGTAAGTCTGTTAAGACCCTCTAATGACCGTGAATTGCTATCATTACTGAGATACTTATTTTCAGTGGAGAAGCATTTCTGATTGCACTTCCCCAGGTTTGCACCAGTGCAGCTCTGCTGATTGCAATATAACTGTGATGGTGTAATACTGGAGTACCTGTGCAGGGAGGGGGCCATCTGTCATCTCACACTCCCTGGATAGTGTTATTGCTCCCATTTTACAGGGGTAAGCCAACAAAGTTTTTGAGTGGTTTTGTCCTAAACCACGCAGAGATTCTGGTTAGGGGAGGTGTTTTGTACTCTGGCACTCAGCAGTCCTGGTCTTCTCACTGGTACACAGCTCTTTCTTGATTAGCTCTTTTGCCTATGAGACACTAACTGTTCCTTTCCGTCCCTCAGGTATATTGTGATGTCAGGAACCCCAGAGAAAATTTTAGAGCACTTTCTAGAAACTATGCGCCTTGAAGCAACTTTAAACGAAGCAACAGGTATCTACATGACAAAGGCTGTGTTATTATTACTGCATAAGATGGTCTTGCTGTGGGAACACTGCAATGTGATGCTTTGAAAAGCAGCTAGTGGTATTTTTCCCCAGAATAAGAACTATCCACTGCTCTGAAACAACCCCAAGAAAACCTAGGAAATCCAGAATTAAAGACAACAGTCCACTCCTCCTAACCCGCTCTTCTGTATTTGTACTTTCGGTTCAGAGTAGAAGAGCAAAATCCCAAAAGGTGCCTGACTGCTACTCATGACTTTAATTAGGCACAACAATAACAGGACAGAGCATATGTTACCACCCAAAGATAAAGGTACTCATACTTCTTGTTCTGGATGTCACTTCATACTGTGAACGATCTTGATACTTCTGGCCATTGCATTATGCTAGTATAAGTATTCCCAAATTTTCATCTTTTATTCAATTTAAATTACTTGTTTGTGATACTTTCCCATGTGCATTGGAAGAGTTGTTACTCAAAAGAGAAGAACTCAGCATGCCATGGGCAAAGTCCCAGGAATACAGGTTGCAGCAGCTGCACTTAGGCTGATTCTCGTTAGTGTAAAGAAAACAGAACAGAGAATTTACATCTAGGGTTATAGATATTTGCTAGCTTACTATTATTATTTTAATTTTTAAAAAGTCAGGCACAAAAAATTCCTCCTAATTATGATAAAGTAATGCAAATGCAGAGACTTTTATATTAAGCTGCATAATATCCCTTTATCAAGTTCTTTTTACATTGCAGATGTCTGAGAAGTATATATGTGTTCATAAATTCAGTTAATCTGTTACTGACCTCATAGTACTGGAAAAACCTGTATAGTGCTCCATAAATGGTGGGAGAATTGAAAGATTATAGAAATCCTTCTGCAGTGTGTGTTTTAACCACTTTTTTAAGAAGGAAAATGATCCTTTCATAGGTATCTGTTTGTTAGGAATACAAGCCAAATGTTGTTCTTTAAGCTTGCAAGTATATAATCACAAGTTTACTATTCATAGTGTGCATGCATTGTACATTTGTCTGAAATAAATCAGTTTTTAAATCTTTTAAAACTTTTCCCCAAAACATCCAATTACAAGATTATATGTATGTTCTAATGGCATACAAAATGTCACAACACAAAACTATTTTTAGGGTATGGAAGCTTAGAGTGCTGGAAAATAGAATCTTTAGTTTATGCCATTCCTTTAAAAACAGTAAAAATCCACTTTGCTCTGAATATTATGCAAAGAAAAAGTCCCACCCATCTGGACATGAGTTTTGTCAACTGAGAGATATTTTCATATATAAATTACAGTGTAAACAATGGTGTGATATTGCATTAGACAGTTATATTGCCATATTTTTTCTGACATCCCTTTCTTACAGGGTTTTTAAATGTTTCTCTTATCTCAAAAGTTGCAGTGTAGAAATGATACCCCAGGGTATTGTGTTTGTTGTTTATCAGTGGTTCCATATAAGACTTGCATAGTTTAGAAGTAAAATAAAGTTTATTCTTATGCCAAACGTATTCCAACCTCTGCAGCCAGGCTTTATGACTCCTTCTTCTTGTCAGAATATAAAGACAACACAAACTGGGATTTTCACCAGCACTACCACAGATCATTTTAACAGAAAAAATAGCATGCCATTTTTTGCCAGAGAAAATGTCAGTCATATTGTTCATATACATTTTAATGTAAATGTAGCAGCTGTGATATTTTTGAATCAAAATAAAACCAGAAATTTGACTGTCCATTTACCTCTTTTAGGCCTTCTGCTCATTGCTAGGAAAACAGCAAAGAATTAAATTATTTGCTTTCTCCTGTGTGGTACATCCTAAATGTGCTGTCTGGTAGTTCCCTGAAGCAAAATGCAGCAGCATTTCTTAAGTACCCAGATGTGGCAGGTCTGATTCTTCTTATGCTACTATCTCTACACCTATAGAGAAGTATGTCCAAATATTTTGCTTTAGCACAGATGTGGGGTTTTTTCTGTGCCAGATTTCCCTTTGACACAAGCAAATGCCTGTTAAGTGCAATAAAACTCATGCAGACAAGAATAAAAGCTTAATATTTCAGCTTATTTTTGTTCATTCCCCGTTTTCATACTTAATGCCTACAAACAAAGTGCAAAAATACCCCTTTATTATCTGCAGAGGGCTAATAAGATATTTCAGCTGAAAGAAAACTCATCCTTGTGAGCCCCAAGCTGTTTGCAGGGGCTTAATTGACTGTTTTCTTTCTTCTCTCTTCACAGATTCTGTTTTAAATGATTTTATTATGATGCACTGTGTTTTTATGCCAAATAGTCAGCTCTGCCCAGCCTTGATGGCACAATATCCTTTTGTAAGGGAAAAGTAACATCCCTTTAACAGCTATCCCTATTGGTGATGAGACTGAAGCTTCTCTCAAGAAGTACATCATGTTTCATGGAGGCTGTGCCTTGTGGGTAGGTTCTCGGTGTCTGACTAACAGCTGTCCATAGCTCAACAACTCTGAAATGGATAGTGTATACCCATGATGAGATATAGTCCTGGAGCATGAAACCGGTATCTTTCCTGTATTAATTACCATTCCAATGGGAAGAAATATACTGTTCCTCCACCAGATAAGTGAAATCACATAAAGGTTTGGATTACTCTTCCTGTATCCTTTCTGTCTGGCTTGGTTTTTGCTGAACTACGGCATCTAGATTTTAACTAAGATGGTCATGTTTTAGTGATTTCAGTGGTCCACTATCTAGATTACAGCTGCAAACTGCCTTAAGCAAAAGGATGCCTAAACTAGTAGAATAATGAGTAAATAGTCCTAGGTGCTGTCATGGTAGTTAGGAATAAAAATAATAATAGTCTATCACAAGTGTTAACAAACTGCAAGAAACTTCAATTGCATGCAGATACCTCGGGGCTGAAAGCTTGCAGTGGATAGCATTGAGAACCAGAGGTGATTCTTGTAGCGTCTGCGTGTTTTACAGAAGGAGTCTGTGAAATGTCCATCAGTCAGTTACTGGCAGGTCATTTAGTTTGGGGAGCTGTTGGGCACTGAGAGTTTTCCTTGTGCACAGTGACTTGAAGCTATCAAGTGACAGGGAGTATTAAATAAACACACAATGTTTTCTGTTTTATAGAATTCTGACAGGAGTATAACAACTTCAATTCCCTATTTATTTTTTTTAGAATCGGATTGGTGTGAAAATGTGCTTTTCTTAAAGCTCAGTGGGGCGAGTGACATCTGGGAAAGCTAACACTCTGAAACCGCAAAATAGAGCATCGTGTCCTTGTCTGGCAAGCTTGAGAATCCATTTATGTTACTCCTAGCAAGGACAGTAATTGTTTTGAAAACCTTTGGACCCATAAACTGGTCTGCAGAAAATTGTTCGTACACCTGAAACAAGCACATATTTTAAAACGACATAGTTTTGGATATCAAAAGTATTGTGAAATGCTGTGGCTGACAGCTTTGAGAGAGGAAGAAAAGGGCAGCACTTTTTATGTTGTGGGTTTTTTTTTTCTTTCTGATTTATTTAGCTCATATTATTCAATCAGTCCATTTGAGACTCGGGCTTGTCTATCCTCAGTTATAATAGTATACCTCTGATACCAAATAACTGGGAAAATCGGATGCATAAGCAAAATGTACCTCATTGTTTACAGGGGAAAAGCTTTTCCGAAGATCAAAGTGGTAGTGTCACTTATGTACATGCATTCACTTGTGATGAAATTTATTCTGGAGAAGAGGCTAAGACCATGGTGTTAAGTGGGTCATGGCAGGCATCGTGCTAATTCTTTCCAGAGAGGAGGAGGGCTGGAAGTAACTGGTGTCCCACTGCTTTAGTGTTAGTTTTTCCTAGAGCTGAATTACTGTTTATTTGGGCCGTTCTGAATATGGAAAATCAAACTGCTCTGTTGATTGTACCATTGAAATCTATTGTTGGAGTTGAAAGGTTGCTAACAAAGCTCATCTTTTTTGAGCAAAATCAGTCTATAAAAATGTTTGCTGGTGCTGTGAGACTAAGGAAAGATTAGTTATGCTCAGTGAGGAAATTAAAAAAGAAGAAAGGTGATTCAGTCAGAGACTGCTTTTGCTCCAGCTCCCAGTTTTGAATCAATTCAAGTCTATTTTCCTGCACCCACTTAAGATACTATTTTAGCTAGCAGCATGCGAGTGTGAGTACAGCTAGACCACTGTAGTGCTTTCAAGCATAGTACAGGGTATAAATTATTGGGGTTTTCACTTCTTTTACAGCAGCGTTTTGTCATCTGTAATTTCTTTAATCCTGAAAGGAATGGAAGAGTACACCATTTTGGCTAAGTAACATCATTGCTTGCTGCAGATTCAGTGGTTATACTGTGCTGTCCCTTGGCACACTACTCTTTTTTAGTCATTAAAGCACATGGGTCCTGTAATATCAGAAAAAATCACATACTTCTTTTTTTATAGGGAAGCCAAGGGCATGCTCCCCTGTCCTGGATCAGGGCATCAGTTCTGTGTGTTGGACCAAGGCCCCAGGGCCCCTGTTTCCCACTCTTCACAGAGACGGAAATGGACACATTCTCAGAGCTTACAGCTTGTCAGAGGGAAGCAGGGCAAAGCCCAGAAGAAAACTTGAAATAGAGTAGATCTCCAAAAGTGCACTTGGCATGGTGCCAGCGTGTGAGCATGTGTGCAGGTGTGCATCTTTTTAAAGGACAGTAGTCCTTTAAAAAGGACTTTTTAGGACTTTTTTATTATTCATAAAATAATAGATCCTGCAGTAGCCTCATTTTACTTATGAGGAAATCAGAAGATCCCACTCTATCAAATAAAACATATTTGGGACACAATACTTTGTGACAGTTACTTTGTAATAAACAATAAGAACAAATGGGAAACGTTTCATTGACCTTTTTCATTAGGAAGTGTACTTTATTACCTTTATGTGTAATTAGGAAGTGTACATTACCTTTATGAAGTGTAAAATTCTTTTGTTCCTTGTAGAAGATAGCCCTTTGGCATGTTTCTGTATGAATGTTTTGTAAACCTCCTTTACCATCACACCAGCAAAGTAGTTTGCATTCTGTTGTAGTAATGGGTGCTGATTTTGCACAGCTCCTGGTATGGTTAAGTGTTCTTATGCAGGGAAGAACATACATCAGAATTACTTCCAGTTAGGAGTGTGTGCTAGACATAATTAGAAATAGATATATATATATAAATCAAACCATGTTGGTGTTGATAAGTATTTCACAATTATCTGACACTTGTTGCAGGTATACATGATATTTTACTTCTGATTGCAGTCTGCAGTGAAGCTTCATCCTGTAGGCCCCTTAAAAATGGCAGAACCCTTCATTGACTTTCCCTGTGATAATGTTAATAAAAGAGCAATTAATATAAATGAACAGTAAAAAGACAGAAAAAATGACCAGTGCCTGTGGTGAGTCAGTTAATAAGAAAGTAAAAATACATGAAATTATTACAGTGTTTGAAAGGTAAAAATGGCATGAGAAAAATTACTCAGTAGAATATTAAACTTGCTCCCTGAGACATTAGAGCACATATCTTACGATATATTATTTACTTCTTATGACCCTTTGACTAATTTACTCCCATAAATTTACTGACATGTTTAGTTCTCTAGTAATTTTAAACCTTTCCAAATGAAATTACAATGCAGATTTCTGGAATTTTGTCAGTCAAACAAGCATCTCACTAACCCTGGTAGCACGTCAAATCTGCAGAGGTTTTGGGCAGGGGGATCATTTGAAAAGTGTGAGTTAATAGATGCTTTTTTCCATTATCTTTTATCAGTATTTGTTAGAGAAGTGCTTCTAAATGAGAAGCTTGAAAGAAATATCTTAGATAATGTTGATTTTAATTAATATTTTAATTTTCTAATTAATATTTTAAAATCTTTTGTTAGAGCAACTGAAAGTGCACCTTGAAAGGATGCTGGACTTCACTGTGAGTGAAAAAATGTCAGGATTTTAATATTAAGCATTGCTATGTGGTTGGGAATAGTATTATTCATGACAATCCAGAATCAGAATTTTGGTATCAGGGAAGGAAAGCTGAAGATGTTACTGCACTCATTCTGTGTTTACTTCACATTCAGCCATGAGTTTATTGGGAAGCAGTTTAAGTATTTGTTGATAACCTCTGATCAGTGAGAAGGCGGCACACAATTTTTCATATCCTGCTTCTGCTGGGGATTCTTCATTTTTGCATAGGTTAAAGGCTGAAATTATCTCAGTTTATTATCCATTGTGCCTTTACTTTTTTCTTGGTTTCTTCCTTTCAATAGGTGTTACTTTGGCCTTTTTGTTAGTTGCATATTTTTGTAACGTTTACACTTCTAATGAAAAAGGTCAATGAAACGTTTCCCATTTGTTCTTATTGTTTATTACAAAATAACTGTCACAAAGTATTGTGTCCCAAATATGTTTTATTTGATAGAGTGGGATCTTCTGATTTCCTCATAAGTAAAATGAGGCTACTGCAGGATCTATTATTTTAACCCATGCCTCTAGGCTGTGAACTTCCAGGTCCCCCTACCATAATGGGACTGAGGTTCACCTTGGGTTGCAGTAGCTTCTAAAAACAAAAAGGAATAACACTGGTCATTCAGTCCAGTGGTCTTCACAAATGGAAGACTGGATTTGTTAATATACACAAAGTGACATTTTTTGTTTTCTTCAGCTGTCTCCAAAGAAGAACAAGGAGAAATATCCTTCTTGTCTCCACAGTTAATACTCTTCCCTATTGTTCCAAATATCATTTGTGTTCTGCTACCCTACCACAAGTGTCTCTGTGGTGGGATTGTGATCGTTCCTGTGCTCTTCAGAGAATTCACTGTCTTTCTGCTTTTTAGTATGAACATGAAAGGTTTGCAAGTCTTTATGCTAGCGTCAGTTAGAAATCAAAAGTATATATTGGAAAGTTATGTTTGAACACCCTGAAAATGGTTTGTTGCAAGTCAGTTGTTTGTGAATTCTTACTGGGTTTGATATTTTCAATCACTGAGTGTTCTCCTTGACACCATGGCACCTATCATGCCCAGCCTTCCCAGGGTACAGAGCAGGAGAAAATGGATTATGCCCTCAACAATAAAAGGCGAGTCATTCGACTGGTTCTGCAGTGGGCTGCTTTATACGGAGATTTACTACAAGAAGATGAAGCAGCAATGGCCTTTTTGGAGGTATAAAGGAATTGTTGTATCATTGTACTGAAAAGTACCTACCAGGCAAGATAAGCTGAAAGCCCGTTTCCAGTCTGTAGGATTCTGTTATGAACTATAGAGAAATAGGTCATTTCCAAGTGCAAACTCATAACTATTTTCTTAGGTTTGGCTGCAGACAGCATATGCGCTACAACAGTGCTTGAACCATTGTCAGCCTCTGGACCTCTGAAAATACCTGCCAGAGTTGCAGACCCCTTTTAAAGCACTGCATGGGTAGATTGCTTTATAGCAATGGATGAATTTGCCTTTTTTTAAGTGTTTTCTTGTGGATAGTTCAGAGGCTCTACAGCTTGAACTGGGGGGGCTCTTTATGCCTGCCTGAGGTGTGCCAGGAAGAAGCTGGAAGGTTCTCTCTACAAAACAAAAAAACCTTTCCAATTGAGTGAAAGCTGTACTATAACTTCTATAACTTTCCTTTCCAATTGAGTGAAAGCTGTACTACAGCTTTTATAACTTAAGACCTTTGTCCTCAGAACCCTTCTGATCCCTTAAAATCATAATCATTTAATTCTGTCAAACATTGGTTGTAAAGTCTTTGTGGTAGATGCCATATCCTTGTGTCTCTGAGATAAAATGCACTGCCAATGTCATGTTAAGTAGTCTTGATTGCCATTATTACTATATATTTTGTTTATGGAACACAGTCCCATATGTTACTGGCTGAATGGAAGTTCTCACCCCAAGGAGCTTAAAACTGAATCTAAGATAAGTGTTACAGGGAAACAGAGAGGCGCCTTAAGTATGACAGACATACAGCAAGCCCACATGGGAAAGCTTTTCATAATAGACAAGCTTTGGAAACAGACATAGTGTCTTTCATTATTCCAGAAGTTAAAGAACAATTACTAGTTGCAAGGACATAGATCCTTCTTTGGGACAGTTTTATGCAAGTGTGGCAGGAAGAGGTTTGAATAGGTTTATTGTCATGGATGGGAGCAGCTGAGAGTCAACAACTCAGTAGCACATGAACCGCTAAGAACTGCAACAGTGGTGAGTAAAAAAAACCCATCATGCCAGTTTATTTGTGAATTTTATAGTCTTTATCCTTAATAATCTCAAAATGCAGTTTTTGCACAAACAGTCAATGGTTACACAGTGAGCTAAGGAGCCTCATCAGACTTCCCTTCTGCCTGTGTAACACTTGCTGTAAATCAGCTGGAGATAAACATGTAGAAGTAATAGAGCGTTGGGCCCAGCATGTGTTCCTCTATGCAGATTATCATTCTTTATAATCATTAAGCTATCAGATGTCATCTCATAATCCTCTATCCTGAGTACTGCTCATTTACCCCTACGGTTATTTAAAGACTATTCTGTATCATTTACAGGAATTTTATGTATCTGTATCAGATGATACCAGAATGATTGCAGCACTAAAGGAGCAACTTCCAGAGCTAGAGAAAACTGTAAAGCAAGTGTAAGAACAGTTTTTGCTTCTTTCCTCCCCCTGCCCTTTTTCTCTGTAAATAGATGAAGAAAACTTATTGCATATATCTATTAAAAATCAATTCTATGAATGCAACTCAGTCATAGAAGACTGAATGTTTGCATGCAAGCTTGTTTTTATGAATGTCTGTGGCCCTCTTTTCACATCATTCTTGCAAACACCAAACTCTCATTAAAATGTTGACAGAAGGAATAAGAAATTATGTACACAATGTGAAACTAAACTGGATGCTTATTTCATGCTTACATGGACTTTGTATAGTATTTTCCCTTCCTTGATCATAGATAAGTATGGTGTCATCTTGTCTTTTCGTATATGCAAACATGAATATGTTGCTACTGTAGTTTGACAGGTGGTCCATGTTCTATAGGTGGTTTTGTACACAAAATCTTCCAGCTAATACTCAATTCTATATTCTGTGCTTTACCTTTTTATAGTTCTGAAGAACCTAAAGCACCACAAAAGAAGGTAAGATAATTTATTTGTACATTTTCTAAAGTAAAAGCTTTAGCACAGCAAATCCATAAGCATCTTCTCTTTAGTAATCATGGATATATTAAAACAACACATTGAGAAATAGCTTTTAACATTAGGTATCAAATTCTGCACTGCTACTCTTTTTTGTGCCATTAGTAAGAGATCTAGTTTAGTTCATGCCTACCCCATAATGTTTCTTTTTGCATTAATGTCAGTCCTGATGATTCATTTTCAGCACAAAGTTCTTCTTCAGCTGTTCAACACAAGTGATGACAGAGCACAGAAACGCCAGCCTATCAGGGGCAGCGACGAAGGTGAGTTCCTTCTCTGCAAAATTTTCTTGAGCCACTGAGATTTGCACTAAATTAGTCTCTCCCTTAAAAAAAGTGGTCCAAACCTAAACAAAAGTATCTATTTAGAGTTTTGAAGCCTGGCCTGAAGCAAACTGTTTGCTTTTGCTCGCCCAATATTTTCCATCATTGATTTGAAGTGCTATCAAACACTGTGCTTCCTCAGAGAAAGATGTAAAAAGCTTTAAAATAGGGAATGAAGAAAACAGATAAGAACCAGTATAGACAGTGTACTGCAGGTAATGGCAGTGCAATAAATAGTGAGTGCTGAAGGTCATGTTTGAGCCTCTGTCTGCCCTGCATAGTCTGAGCTAACATGTACAGCTGTTCCTTTGAGAGATAGGAGTGGAGCAGATAATCATGCCATGGATCTCTGCCCTGTGGCACACAGCCTACAAACCAAAATCTGCTGGTTTGCCCTATTGCTATTGTTTGATTCTCTACAGAGATTAAGGTAAAATTTACAGCAGTATCAGAATATAATTTTCAGTTGTACTGGCTTTTCATATTGTCTTTTACTTCAGGCAGGTTAAAGCACTGCTGTGTGAACAAAATCCTAAGCTCTGATGATGAGGTCTGTTCATTGTAAACAAAGATACATGCCCCTTAAAACTCATAAATCTGAGGATTTCTTTGCAACTGCTAGGGCCAGTCCCCATGCTTGTTTTGGTGCATCTTCATCACAGAAAATAGCTTCTGCTTCAAGGTATTTGATATTAAAGGATAGCTCTTGCTAGTGAACAGAAGTAAAAATAAGGGAACAAAATGCAAGGTCATATAGCTGAGAAAGCTGGTGGCATAAATCAAGCCAACAGAAGAGCCATTTCAAAGGCTGGAAGCAACTGCATATGAACAACAGCCATCCTGGCAGGCATGCAGCTTCTGTTGTCCATATCAGTAGTTTTTCTTCTAGGTCTACAAAGAGCAAAACAGTTCTGCTGCCAGGGAAGTACTACTTCTTGTGTCTGTGTGGACAAGCAATAACTGCCCCTTTCATATGGCTGCACCGTTCTCATTCGTAGGGCAGGCAGCACACTGAACGCTGAAAATCCAGTGGACAGTTATAACCCCAGGAACTGCTTGGCTTGGCAGCTGCACTGAAGGAGTATTTTGCTAACTTTTTATGTCTTACATTCATGTCACTTTGGGCGGCCTTGCTTTTTGCAGACTAATATACTATCCTGTTGATTTCTAGGCAGCCAGGGGCCTGAGTTCATGTATTATTCTTGTGAGCCCATCTGTACTGTACACCCAAGTGCATGCTTATTCTTACGGTATTTTTCTTCATTATCTACAACATTCTTGATCTAGCAATTACATATTTGCCTGTAAAAAACAGGTTGCAACACAGTTTGATTTAAGTTCTGATTGTAACCAAAACTATTTTCAAATACATTTTGTAAATATGAAAATTATTTTCCTGTAATTAAGTGAGTTTGCAGCCAGTTTTCCTGACTCTTGAAAAGAAGTGTTGATTTAAGATATTATAAAGTCTGGAACATAACACAGTGCCAGATTAAATTGGCAGCCATAAATAATTTAGCAGTACTGAAACACTAGTACTTCGTGGTTCACTAAAAGCTCTGGGAAATCAGCGATTTTTATACTAGAAATTGTAGAACATCTGAGGCATGGGGAGCTATCAAAACTGTAGTGATTTATTGTTCCTTTGTTTAATTTGTGAGGAGTGGTTACTGATGTAAAGTTGCATCTCTGGTTGTTACATGTGGCATGCACAGTGCAATCTTTTTTCTTTAGTTCTGTTTAAGGTGTACTGCATAGACCAAACCTATACCACTATCCGGGTACCAGTGTCTTCCTCTGTGAAGGAAGTGATCAGTGCAGTAGCAGATAAGCTGGGTTCTGGAGAAGGCCTCATCATAGTAAAGATGAGTTCAGGAGGAGGTACTGTACTTGCATCATCTTATACACTTCCTGCTTACGGTGGAGGAGAATGTTGGGAGGGATTGCAAGACTATTTCATTGAAGGCTTTTATATCCACGTGCATGTTTGGCTGGTACACAGGTTCTGTCTTAGAGGCAAGTCCTTTCCCTACTGCAGGCACAGAATGGAGCTCACATGGGAGGCAGGGAAAATGGAGAAGCTTGTGTATCTGCATGTTACAGACTAGAGATACGCCAAGTTTCCTTCACTGTAACACTTGTAAGAGTTTATTAACAACAGAAATAGGAGGTAAGCATGGATAATGTCAGGCTAGATATAAGAATCAGCAACAGCAGAAAACACAGCAGTGCAGACATTCCAGTAGTGGTCACTACCATTCTGGCCACTCTGTCCATGCAAACCACTACTGCGCAACTTAGTGCCAAGCCCACTGACCTGGAGTTTGCAAAGGGTCAGGAGTCAGCTCCCCACTATGGGCTGTGGAAACTGGAGAGTAACTGCAAGGTTAATTCTGCTGGAGAAGTGGTGTTGCTGAAGTGCTCTGGTTGAGTATGACTGTGTGGACACACACAGAGCTAATGAAAGCTGTGTTGGAAGGCATTTTTGCAAACAATGATGCCTGCCAAAACCAGCTCACTTCCTGAGAACTGACACCAGGCAGCTCTACTTTTTGCAATTGCAGCAATTTTTTATTGTCAGATTTGCTGACAGCCATCGCATGCTAGAAGAGACTGTTTTCTAAGTTACTTCATTATCTTTTCTTTACCTGTGATGCGATCCTCTTTTAGCACTGCTGTAATGAGATTTGCATACAGCTGCATTTCATCACCACCTTATGCAGTTACTGTCTTCCAAGCCAATTTCTATTAAGAACAGCTCTCCAGATGCTTACAGCTCAGAGAAGAATGGATGGAGTCCCTAATTATGGCTGAATTTTTGCAGGTAGTTTCTAGATACGGCAGCACAGGCTTCGTGACCTGTCTGTACAGTTTGGGGCTGGAATTCTAGTCCTCTGTGCCAGTTCTATAGAAGACTGGTTTGGGCTGAGCTTCTTGTCACATTTCTTCAATAAAGAGGACCTTGCTGTCATCTATTTTGTATCCTGCACATTGGTTTACTGTGAAAAAATTGTTCTCAGAATGGTGGTCTGTGCAGCTGTTGGATCAGTCCTTGTTGTAAATCCTACATATATATAATAAACAATCTTTTGTTTCATGTTTACAGAAAAGGTTGTGCTCAAACCTCATGATGTTTCAGTGTTTACAACTCTCAGTGTTAATGGACGGCTGTTCGCCTGCCCACGTGATCAGTTCGATTCTTTGGTATGTATGTATGCAGTTCTCAGGAAGTTCAATTCTTCAGTTTCTTTGAACACTTGGCCCTTTTTGCATTATCAATGCTTTAGGTAAGAACTAGTGGTAACATTCACAACAAAGGGCTTGTCACAGTGCCATGGGATAAGCCCTGAAATGAAAACAAGGTAATGTTATAATTTCCTAAATTAGAGCAGAAATCCATCTGGTCCATGTGCCAGCACTTGATCCCAGAATTCTCTGTGTCACACTGAGCATTTAGGAAGAGCTGAATATTGTCACTAAGACACGCAGTAATTCCTGATTACAGAATTATCTCCTCAAGGCCACAGGGATATATTCTTGAAGATAGAGGTTACCGATTAAAGCATTCTGGAGAGTTGATTCCAACAGTAAATTCCTTAAAATCTTGTAATTTCTCATCCTCACAAAATACTGTGTCAAAATTCCAGATGCTTCTAAGCAGAATCACAGAAAATATTCCTGGTGGAAAGCCTGTTTTTCCTTAGGTAGAATTGATCATAAGTACTTACAGTTTATACAGTAATTCTAACAATCCCCATGGGGTCTGCTTTTATAGAGTTTGATTTGACTGTACTTTTTGTTCCTTTTATTTCTTTAAAAACAAATGTCATTGCCAAGTCATGTCAGCATGAACTCTATTACTCCTAGCCTTGTTTCAGCCTCCTGTATGCTTTTAACAAGCCACTTAGTATGTATGCCTGATTTCTTTTATAGATATGGTAAAATCTATGCTTTGCTGCTGCTTTCAATTTAGTAACCAGGGAATGCATATCCAGCATACTGTAGTTCCATGCAGAGACACCTCTTGTTCAGTTTATTAAATTCTGGTGTTCCCTTAAGGTTAATTAATCCTGCCAAGTAGATACCTTCATGGGGCATGCTACTTTAAAGCAGGGGTGTTGCATCAGTACAACTATGCTGGGTACTTTTATACGGCTCTGAATTGTCTGTGTAGACCTAGGTTTGGCAGCAAATTGTCCTGACTTTCCTTGCCTTTTCCCCTGTGCTATTTACTGTGGAGCAAGTACTCAAAATGCTACAGGGAGCTCTAAGACGTGGCTGCAATGTGCTAGTTTTCATCAACTGGACTGGATTTGGTAGGAATTAGGGAGGAACACTCAGCACCCTGAAAAAGGTTCTCAGCACTGTGTAACAGAATACATGCCCTTATCTGCTGCAACTTTTCAAGGAGGTATAAACAAATTGAATAATGTTACAGCTTTACCTGCCTCACAGTTTAATCCTTTTATGTTCCAATCTCTGGCTGCTGCCTGTGCATGCACATTTATTCACATTACACTTGGCAATTCCCATGTGAAAATTGTTCTAGGTTAGATGAATTTTCAAATATGCAATGAGTTTACCTTTAAGTGTTTCTTTCCTAGCCTTGGAAAACATGTGTTTGTTATGGTAACAGCTATGTTGTGTTTGTCTCCAAATAGGGGAAAAAAAACCCTTTTTCAGAATGTGGGTGATTCTCTTTCTACAGATTTCCACAAATTAGGATTTTCTACACAAAACTGCTGTACTTTTAATTCATACTCTGTCTTAAACTAAAGAAATTTTGTGTTTGTGCAAATCCCAATTTAAAGCAATCTGCAGCTGTAATAAGATTGATGGCTGTCCTGATTTTTTTTCAATAGTACTTTTCTTATATACACTATTTTTTGAAATTTTAGATGGAGCTTTTAAGGAAATAATACCTGTGGTTTAGTTTAATAATTTTAAATTCATTTGTATTGTGATGATATTTGAAAGGCAAGTTTTTCCTAGAGTACAAAACAAGAACTCATACAGAAATAAGGTTCCTACATACTGTGTGTTATTGAGAAAGTAATTTGATGTATTAATCCAGTCAGTACTTTTTCTAAGGATAATATAATATTTTTATATAAAAGGGAATCCATTTAGTAAGGTAATTTTTAATATTGCATTATGCAAATATGGTCTGTTAATCTTGCAGAGTCGGTTGAGTTTGTACTCAGGAAGGATCCGGCTGACAGTTCAGTGTTCTGTAATTATCTAACAAAGACCCGATGAGAAATTGGGAAACTTGGAAGGGAACTCTGCTGCCCTCTCCTGGAAACAAAACAATGAAAACTCGGGTTCACAGGAAGCTTTACTGATGTAACGTTATTTGAATTTGCAGGAGGGCTGGTTGATAGTATTTTAGCAGCAGTGGTTCAAACACTTTGACCCTAACATACATAACAGACTACTTCAAATCTGACTTGATCTCAAGTCATGTTTTAAATCTCACCTTAGTATAAGATTCACTTGTGTGCAAAACGGTGTATCACATCTCATTCATTGGGTGGTATGGAAGCGTCTTTCAAAAATGTTTTATGCCTGAATGATTTAAAGGATCCTTTCTCATAAGATTGTGTGCGTATAATTTTAATTAGCATAGCCAGGAGTTTTGCAGTCACAAACAGTGGATCCCTGTAGCGTCAAAGGGAAAGTATGAGGCTTATTTTATAAATGATCAGAAGATCTTGCAATCACTGCAGATTTCTGAAGTATGGCAGATGTAATAATTCTCATTATTAGAATCACTAACTTGCAAAAGTATTTGGCTTGCGCTTTGTGGTCTAGTTATTTGTATATGTGAAAAAGGAAACCGATAACAAAAGCTGTGTTGAAAGACCTATGCTCCTAAACAAACATACGTGCTTTACTTAGCACAACATGTATTGAAGTATTTATTTCTGGCTTCAAATTTTAGAACAATGCTAAAAATAACACGCTGAGAACAGTCTGTTTTATTTCCTTACATTGCCTCTGAAGAGCTTTCAGAATTTTCCTGACTATCCTGTGCATAGTGGATACTGATTTTGCACAGGGCTTCTCATTTCCTAAGCCCAGCCTGTGGTTATAAGCAAATTTCAATTTTACTTTAGAAATATCCTTAGGAAAGTGGTCACTGGAAAAAAAAGTCAGAAGCATTATGGAAGAAAAGCACCAGTCATGCAATTTAGTATTTCTAAAACATTTTTATACCATTCTTACATTTGTAGGCACCGTTACCAGAACAAGAAGGACCATCTACTGGTACAGTAGGAACGTTTGAACTCATGAGTTCAAAAGACTTAGCACATCAGATGACAATTTATGACTGGGAGCTCTTCAACTGTGTGCATGAGGTATGAGGATCTATCTATTCATCAGATCAGAATCTGTTAGAAAATGTTTAGTTGTACATTGTAAGTTTGTTTGTTATTTGCGAAACTTTCTCTAAGCTTGAATTTCAAAAATACTATAATAAAGTCACCTACAAGTTCTGAAGGTATAAGGTATTCTTAATTCTATAGGTAAATTGCAAAAATGAAGTTAAGCTTTTCCTGGGCACATGCTGCTTATTCAATTGCTTTTACGTGTTTTAAGGTATTAAGCTATTTATACATATTCTGTAGTTAGACTTTTAGCATGCCTCAGCTATTGTCTGCTGGGTTTGTACCCTGAACCCTTGTCATCTGTACAGCAATAAACGTAAACTGCAGAGGAAGTTTCAGGCTAGATACTCACCTGCTCATTCTTAGCCTCTTTCCTCTGTCCAAAAGATTTCTTAAAAAAATCCCAAACTATTTTCTTTTTCCTAGCTGGAATTGATCTATCACACTTTTGGAAGGCATAATTTTAAAAAGACCACAGCAAACCTGGACTTGTTTTTAAGAAGATTTAACGAAATTCAGTTCTGGGTGGTCACTGAGATTTGTCTTTGCTCTCAACTCAGCAAGCGTGTTCAGCTGTTAAAGAAGTACATCAAGATAGCAGCCCAGTAAGTATACAATCATCTGTCAGCTGGAATGAGGTTCGGTATAGTCAATTTGTTGTTATTTTTCTTTTTTCAAGCAGCCATGCACAGCAGAGGTTAAAACCTTCTCTATTTGATAATTCTGTCCATTTCCTTATAGGGCTGTATATAACCTTGTTAATAGATACTCTTCTTTCCTGTCCTGCTCTCCATTGCTCCTTGATCTGTGATCTCTTAGGGCCATGTTTTCACATCAAATTTGTGAGTAAATATATTTTGGTTCGTTAGGACAATCCTTCATTTACCCTTACATGCATTAGCAAATATTAATACATGTGAATTGGTAAGTAGTAACAGAACTGAGCCTTAATTTTCTTGAGAACAGAATAGTTTCTGGTGCAGTTCAGGAAAACCATTCTCAGAATTTCCCTGAGTGGGAAAAAACAAGAGGGGAGAGCAAAGAGGTGTAGGTATGGAGCTGATGAGACACGTTGCCCTCAGCCCACTTGGGATGTTTTTCTAATACTTTTGTTTAAAAATGCAACAGGATGAATGTCCTTTTTTGTTACTAAGTGCTGGGTCTGAGGTTGGATAGGAGGCAATTCTTGCTGTCTTCTGTTCTCTTACTGGTATTAAAACTGAAACTCTTTGGAGCCTTCGTGCCAGAGCTGCCGTGACAACTTGTCCCTGAAGTCAAGGCAAGGGTGTGCCTGGCTGAGGAGGGAGCAGGGGGGCGTAGCTGGGGGTTTTTATGGCTGTTGCCCTGCTCCTTCCTTCCTCCCTGCCCGGGTCGGCGGCGGCTGGCGGTGCCGCCTGAGCAAACAGCGGGCGCTGCCTCTCCGAGCGGCCTGTCACTCCGGGCACTGTTACTGGGGTCCTTTAGGCAGTCTCGCTGAACAAAGAAGTTATTACTTGCAGATAAACCACGAGGTTTAACTTCTTCGCATCGTTAAAGGCAGCAGTGTGAAGGCAGCCTGCCACAGGGCCGTGATGGCGCCCTCCGGCCAGCGAGCCGGCAGGCCCACGGCTGGCAGGGCCGCCCCCGGGCTGCCTGGGGCCGGCGGCTGCGCCCAGCGAGAGGCTCCCAAACCCCAATGCCGTCGGGAGCAGGCTGCTGTTCAGAATGGGGCAGAATTTCCCTCTTTAGTTCCTAAAAACACGCATTCGGCCTATGGGCCACGGGCCGGCGAAGGCAGCCGCCGGCCGGGCGGGCCGTGTCCAGCAGGGGGCGCTAGCGCCCGCGCACCGGCGCCGCCGCGTCTTCCCCAGAGCCAGAGGCGTGAGACGGGGAAATCTTGGAATGCGGTAAGTTAAGATACAGCAGCAATTTCCATAAACGCTTGAAACCAAGTCTCCTAAAAATTACAGTTCAATATCTCCTTAATAAGCCGCCCTAGCCCGTGGGTTCCTCAGTGTCATGGGTCTAACTCTATGCTATTTACAACAGCTTGACAACCTCCTGTTTACTTCCATGTTTCTGGTATCGCTGCAATGCTAAAAATAAACAGCTAAAAGCGGTCTGCGCCGCTGAGCCCTCTTTGTCTGCTAAAAGCAGAGAAATGCGAAGCACAAGATTTTCCTGTGTGCAAAGTAAGCGAGCGGGTTTAATTGCGACGGCTGGAAGGGCCAGGGAAGTTGTGCCAGGCGGCTGCCCTCTGCGCAGTGTTGCCATGGCAGCAGGTGCCACAGCCTGCCTGCAACAAACACGGCGTGCACCCAAGGCAGACAGGAGAGAAAGCCAAGGGACTGCATCAAAGATGAGGGCCCAGGCCTTGCAGCAGTATCTTTGAGGAAGTTTTGCTTGTGAAGATCCTTGAGACGTAATGAGGACTTTACCCTACCTAGAAGTACTAGACTCATTAGAAAAGTGTTTGGGGAGAACAGCTCAGTGCTGTGCCATTAATCTTAGGCATGACTGGTGGTAACGAGATGCCTTGCACATACCAATTTTCAAAGACGACTGTTAGTGAGCACGCTGTTTCAGTTCTGTGACTCGGGGCTTAGGCGGCATTGCAGAAGGCACATCATTTTGTGTCTGCCACCCACACACCCTGTGATACGTGCTCGCTGTCTGTGCCAGTAAGCACGAGGCTGAGTGCTGGCTCACGCAGGTCCAAGTGCTGGCTCCAAGTGCTGTGCACACGTGCTTTCTGCTCTAGGAGCTGGTTTTGCCTTTGCATCTACTGGGAAAGGATGCAGAGGTTACTAGGTTCGTCTCTGTTCTCCAGCTATTGTAGGAATAAACTTTCAACCAAAAGGCAGAAGTTAACTGTGTTTCCTACAGTGGGTTCTTCCCTTACTAATTGTATGAGAAAGGCCTTCTAGGATGTACTTGTGCATACTCTTACGGGTATTCACAAACCCAGTTTGTGTGCATTTCCTCTTCGCAGATAAACCCACAGGCTATTTAGAAGCCTTCTTGTGTATCACTGTACTCAAGACATTTTCATTCTGTATTTGAAAATCATTCTTTCCATACACACGCATATATTCTAAGCTCAGGAAGCCTGTAAGAAATTTTTGAAGGGTGTGTGTTTACAGAGAAAATGCCAAGACGAATATGCTCGTCTAAGTACTGAGAGATTTTAACCACGTGTGTGTTTGTCTTGGAGACAAGGTGTGTACATATGTCTCAGTTCACAATTCATACTAACAGAAAGATTTTTCCAATACAGTCTGGTTTGGGAGGCAGAGGGACCTCTGCTCTGAGCAGGCTGTGGTGCTTTGGAGGATCCACTTTCAGACATTTTACAGACAGTATATATGCAGCACTGTCCCTAGAGAACCACCTTACAGTGGTCTGGAACTGAGCTATATAGTGTAGAGCCCGTAGAATTTACAGAAAATTTGGTGTAGAATGTCATACATCTAGATGGATTTTTATTTTTAACTTTGTTAAATTACGTTGCTTAACAGGGTGTTTGGCAAAACTTTTCCTTTTTAAAATGAAAGATACATGGAAATTACATATTGCAGATACATTTGCAGCTGCTTACTATGTTTGAGCACTGCTGTTGTGTGGTACTAATTATTCTTACCATGCCACCGTTTATTCTCAATGTCACAGGCTGTGGACAGATATCCCTTTCTGGATTTAGTTGTACCTAGGGAAGAGGTTATCACTGACAGCCTATCCCGGCTGCTTTTCATCCTTGTCCCCTCTCACATCCACTAATGAGGCGCTCCTTGACCTGCTCTAGTCAGAATAAGTTGGCATAGCTTCACCATTTCAGCTCATCGTTGCTAACCTTGCTCACTGTCCCTAAACTGATGTGGGAGAATTTTGTATGAGCAGCTCCGCCAGAAGATCTGAGGGGGCAGCAGTCTCCAACAGACAGACCATCAGATAGGAGAGATCGTTTTTTCACATGCTCAGTGTTCACACAGTGCAGACACAAGTGAGGCCCAGATCTAAAGGACTCACCCACTCAATACAGCGAGTCTGGTGAAATGGAGGGACAGAGAGAACAGAATAACAACAGGGTGATGGGGCAATTATGGGGTCGGACAGTAGGATGTGATGACTGTACTAATTTCATCTGGAGCTGAGGATACCTCAGAGAAGCCAAGAGCTTCAACAACAGATAAAAAAAAAATCTATCCAAGAATCGTAGCTTGAATCTTGCAGAAGTTTTCTTGATAAACAGTAAAAGAAGCAGCAACTGAGGTGCTGAAATCAAATTTTGGCAAATCAGCTGTGAAAAACAGCAAATGATTTGCAGGAACCTAGTGTGACACAGATTTATGAGATATAGGCTTTATTCTTTCTCTTTTCTTCCCATCGAGTCAACAAGCCACCTGATGCGGTCCCAGTTGAGCAGTTGTGTGGGCTGTTCCTGCCCAATTGTGTCGACTCCTGCATATGGTGTATTGGATCTTCCATAATAATCACTTACATGTTCCAGTTTTTCCTGATTGATAACATAAGTTCTCCTTTGCGTTAGGGATGAAGTGTGACCTACAGCTCCAGTGCCCAGGACCTCCTTAATGATGCTGGTAACAAATGGCAGTTCTTTGTTTGAAACATCCTAGAGAGTTCCAGAATCTACGCATACTAGTTAGAAATCATATATAGCATTGACACACAGGCATCTCTAGACAGCCGGTCGTCTCCCTTTAAAAGGACTCTGTGCACCTGTAAATCGCAATGAAGACCATCTAGGGACAGCTTCCAGCATTCAGTAGCTGTTCAGAAGCTGTCGGTGAGTTCTGCAGCAAATGAGGTTGTAAAACAGTGGCTTCCCATTTCTGGTATTCCCTTGGACTGAACAGAGCCCCGTTTCAGGACTGTGTTTCTGGCCAGGAAGGAGCTTCAAAGACTCCTTTAATGTCCTTAATGTCCTTGCAGGATCTGGCACCCAGTGGAGTGGAAGCAGGAGGTCATTTTAGGAGGGGAAAGGAGCCTCCAGAGTGTGGTGAATTACTGACACATTGGTGAGGTGGTGTGCCGCAGGCATGCTGGCCGGGGCTGCCCATATTGTTCCATCTGTGCTAGATGCCTGAGTTCAGCTCTCTTAGGGTTGTCATGTGTACTTCTGCCCTGACTGATACATACAACTTAAAACCTGGCCCTTTTTGTTTCAGCTGTAAAGAATACAAAAATCTGAACTCCTTTTTCGCTATTATTATGGGACTGAGTAATGTTGCTGTGAGCCGTCTCTCGTTAACATGGGAGGTAAGTCTTAGCTAAAATCCACTTCCAAGAAGTTTGGCTGGGATTTGTGCTTTTAGTTAGCAAAAACATAACTGGGGCCTTTGTTATTGATAAAATTAGATCTACTAATTCAGCTCCTGAGCAGCTTTAGCCAAGGCTGACAATTTTTATTAGTAAGGCAGTATGCCCATAGATGTGTTGAATACTCACCAGCAGTTACCAGGAGTAACTTCTGCTTCAACTTCAGCTTCTAGTGGTGAGCTAAACGCCCAACAAGATGAGCAAGTTAGGCAGTTAACCTCTTAGATTAGCCCATCCTCTGTTTGGCTTTACTGATCATTTGGTGAGATCACTCCATAGATACTTCTCCAAAATATTTCCTCTGTTAATACACACTATTTTCTGATCTCTGTATGGACTCTGTTGCCCTATTAAAATGGGGGTTTGTCCTAGCCAGTTCTGGTTTTCTCTCTGACGTGCATTACCCTGCTTTCTGTCAGTTTGGCCTTCATTCTCAGAGCTTCCACCTTTTTCTTTGGCTTTGCTCTTTTGTATGTGAGTATATAAAATGGGTGTGATGTCCAGCAGGGTGAGGTCGTAAGCGCATGTAACCACTAAGAACACACTGGTTGTCAAAAGCAGTGCAGATTCGAATATGCGTGTATTTTTTTCATTAGAAATTCAGAATAGTTAGCATGACTGAGGTCATTGATGCAAGTGAGACCAAAATTTGAACAACTCTAAAAAAGTGCTCTGAAATAGGAGATCAGACTAACAGCTGAGAAGACACCAGCCCAGTTTTCTAAAGTACACCTTGCAACTGACAAATGCGATCAGTGCTGAAGGCAAAGATTTGCAGATCGGTTTCTCAAAATAATGACCCTTCGTTTGTGGCTACTGAGAGGAATAGTTGGGAGAGCTGAGGCAGTACAAGAGTAGCATGACAAGAGAAGAGGGAATTGAACTTATATACTATATACAGCAGTCTGAAGTGGGCACAGGGTCTGAGCTGGAGGGGCACAAATCATGAGTTCAGGGAAATGTTATCACACTCTGGTTCTGTAGGGCAGTCAGTTTATCAAGAGAATCTCTGCAGCTTGGTTTTTAGCCAGATGTATATACAGAATATAACTAAAACCAAACACATCAAGACCTGAATTTTTTGCTATGTTATCATGCATTTACATTAGTTGCATGCACAAATTAGATATTTGCAGGTGCAAATGTCCAATTATACCACTTATTTCACAAATACCTAATCTGTATGCATATGCAAACTAGGCACACAGTTGTTGACACACATCATTAAAAATTAGGCCCTTGCTGTGGCACAGTGTAAATAGCTTGCTAGGGTACACACTCCAAATGTAGAAAGTATTGCAAAAAATAATTTCTGCACTATAAAGTCTCTATTAATTTTTAATGTTACCTGCTGCCAGTAATAGTCCGATTTAATCAGCAAATATAGAGAAATTTCTTACTAAAACGAGAAAGCTGACATATTCTGAGTATGCATGAAACATTACTGTGATCTCTCAAACTAATTTATAACATATCCTATAGTCTTTATAGTAAAATTATTTAATATGTATAACATAACATGAGGGGGAAAGAAAATACTTAGTAAAGCCTATCGCGTTGCGACCACTGCATGATCAACTGACCATATTTGTGTAGGCATTTTGGACTGAAAAACTATTCATTAATTTATACCCCAGAAAGCAGTAGAGGCCCTTGGCTGCTGGGCAGGTCAAGAATTTGAGTGATAGTTGGTGAAACATCAGCATGAACAAAAAAACCTCCTGGAAATGCCCAGGCATGGATTTGAATGTTGCAAGGGCAGTTCATCATTGGTATGAATAATTAAGCTGAGCTACCCCTATGCAAGCCGTGTGTAAATTATATTTTCAGATAGCCTATAAACAGGAATGTCCTGAAACCATCGGCTTCAGCTTCTGCTTACTTTCTGAATTCAGTGATTGCAACGTAAGCCAAACAAAAACCTGAATCTAAACATCCCAAAGGAGTAAATTCAAGTTGGGGTTTAAATCAGGATCCAGGTTTAAATCAGGATCCAGGTTTCATGGCTGGTCCCGTCTCTATTTATAATCTGGTTGCTAGGAAACATGTTGTATTTTAGATTAGCACATTGTTAGAAATATCTGGCAAAAAGAGCACTTTCCTGACTTAGGGCGTTGTAGAAGGAACTAGCATTTACAGTAAAATCATCACACAAATTGGATTTAATTAAGGTTTGCTATTTTTGTTTTTATTAACAGAAACTTCCAAGCAAGTTCAAGAAGATCTATGCAGAGTTTGAAAGCTTAATGGTGAATAGCAATAGATCCCTTATTCTATGCACAATCTGAGCTAATTCAGTTTCTGAGTAACTGATTTGAATTCCTTGATTCAGAACATTTTATATGTCCTTGTTTGACTTTAAGAAGTTTATGATCCCATTTTAGAGCTGCTAAAACAAGTATGTATGACTAATAAATTATACTCTTAGGAACCTACTCTGAGAGAACTTATGTACCACTCAAAGTTAATCTGGGAACTCAGAAAAGCTTTATCACATGTTTTCCGACAGTACATATGGGAAATTATATTTTCCAACCTGGATTTTTCCAGGCAATACATTTTAGTGTTATGGCATATGCAAAACTGGATCTGCAGCTGCAAGGCGGGAGGAAAAATATGTGGTTCCTTTTATGAACAATTTGTTTGTAATCATATCTTACCTTGCTATTTGGCATGAAAAATGTTTGTGTTTAGCAGCTGCATTCTCATCATGTAAGCTGTATGGGAGAATGGTAGAAGGTGTCTTAGTTTGCAGATGTACTTTTGAAGCCATGGGAGAAAATAATTATTTTAAGAAATGCCATGACATCTAAATAAATGCATACAGTGTCTCAACACATATAATAATACATATTAGTAATTATTTTATTTCTCTTTTTTTCTTAAGGATCCATCAAGAAACCATAGGGCCTACAGACTAACTGTAGCTAAATTGGACCCTCCAATAATTCCTTTCATGCCGCTACTTATAAAAGGTAAGCTTGGACATTACCAGAATTATTAACGTGAAAGCTATTTGTCAAATATTTGAAGAACAAGAGCAGCAGAAAGAAAAAGCAAAAATCATTCTCAGCGTGAGGTATGATCTTTTTCCATTATGAAAAGCATGACAAAAAGACAAGAAAAACTGCTTTAGTACATCTGAATATTACTAGTCTCAGAAATGCTGCAAATTAAAAACTACATGTTTTACTTTTATAGCTGCTTTGATTTTTATAAGGGATAGACAAAACATTCTGCTGTTTTGTATGGCCATGATTCAGTAATGGGCTTTTATTTCTATACAGACATGACGTTTACTCATGAGGGAAACAAGACATTCACTGACAATCTAGTAAACTTCGAAAAAATGGTATGTATGACATATTTGAAATGAAACTTTTAAAAGACCTCCCTATTCATCTCTTCAAGAGTGAACTTCTCAACAATGGCTACATCCAGGGCTACAGAAAGTGAAGGCAGGACCAAGAGCTGGCAGAAATAGTCTGCGTTGTGCACAGCACCTGGACATCTGAATTTCTGGAAAACTTCACAGAGGTGGAGAAGAAACTGCCCACTGAGCCATGCACAGCCAAAATGTTTCCTAGGAGAGGCAGCAGCAGTGACAGGAAGGAGAGCTGTTAGAGACAATTTTTAACAGCCAGTTTGGGACCAAGCTGTGATTTTAACTGCTGTTCCTTCAAACAGGACTGAACTGCCTCAGGCTGGGATAGCTCTGCATTGCTCCTCAGAGATTGAAAGGAGCTTTAACACAGAACGTGCACAACATCTTATTTTCTTCTTTCCTTTAACAAGTGACAGGAGACTTCTGTGACTTGATTGCTTTCATACTGGAAAGGGGGATCAATGATAGAAGGCTATCTGATTTATTTTAAATCCTGCATCTAGGCTCTCATCATTTCAAACAGTGTTGTCAAAAACTGCAGGTAGCCAACTTCCCATGGCAGAAATCTCAACTGAAACTGAAGCTTCTCAGCAGTAAGAAGCCATTTTCTTGGTTGCCAAAGCCACGTTCTTAATGTGGTTAATGACATCTGCATCCGAGAACCAGTGTTAGCCAAGCCTAGCTATGAGCAGCTGCACTGCAACATCAAACCCGAGTTACTGTTCCAGCAGTAAAGCTCCATTCAGCAGCCACACTAGAGGATATCTACTCTGGCACCTGTATCTGCTTGTTCTTAGTACCACAGTAACCAGGACCACTCCACGGTTATTTCCACTGCACTGCAGGAGAGCTTGTCTTACCTTCTGAGCATTGATGCCGCAGAGGGGAAAAAAGGAGGACTTTCAACTCTTTAGAAAATTTCACACAAAAGTGGTCATCACTCTGAGTCAATTCTTCTGTCAGATTTTAGTCTGTAGCTCCGGGACAGCCTCTGTCCTAGGGTGAAAATACCTCTCTACTAAGCTGAGACTTTTTTGTGGCTAAGTGGTAGTGCTAATACCTGAGTAAGGGCCTGACCTCACTTTGCAATAATGACATTCTGTAGTTGCATACGCAGACTATGTTGCCATCTTCTTTCAAAGGCCTTGAGCCTTCTACCTGCAGAAAAGGACTTTTTTCCTAGACTGCCTGTTCTAATTAGATAGATAAATATATTTATTTTAGTGTAGGTATTAGTAAATTAGATATTAGTAAATATTGTGGTGAACACAAAGGGATCTGGGTCTTGGCTGCAGCACGTTCAAACTAGAAGGGATGGCAGCTGCCCTGCTATAGCCATGGCTATGTGGCTCACTCCAGGTTCTCCACCTCTCCTGGCCTACTTGCACCTCCTGAGCCAGAAGGGCCGGTACAGCCACAGGCCTCAGAGCTGTTTGCCTCAGGCTCTTCTTTATGCCTGATTATGTGTCAAAGCCATTATAGGAACCGGGAGCTTTCCTGTGAGTGTTTGCCCATAGACAGAAGTTCAAGCCAGGCTTGTCATTTAGAAATGGTTCTGCACCACTGTATACCACAGTTTGGCACTCCCAAGGCCAAGACTGAATTTTATAGCAGCTTAAACTGATTTATATCTAGGCTGCTGCATGTCTGCCCTTTTCACTCTAGTCTGTGTATTGCTTTTATCTTCCGAAGTATGCTGTCTCCAGAACAGGGATATACTAGTAACACCCAAAAGTTTTAAATAAAATTTTATACTGCATCACCCATTTTGATCAGTAATCTGAGCTTTGAGCGTTTCTTTTAGGAGGGGAAAGTGAAGATCAGTAACGTATTTCTGATGCTGATTTTTTTTTGAAGAATCAATGTAATGTGTCATGTTCTTCCACACAACAGAAAGGGAAACATTATCCTTTCTCAGTACTCTAAACCTTTCTTCAGTTGGTGCTCTACCTCAAAACTTCCTCTGCTTTTTTTCCAGGCCTTACTACAAGTCTATCTTTTGTGGGTTTAATGTTCTTCACTAGCTATTCTGCGTGCTTCTATAGTGTTTTTACCGCTTCTTTCAACCCGTAGGTCTTCAAAGCAACATGTATTCAGATTCCACCCACATAATTCATTCAAATCCTAATGTGGACCTGGCAGTTTTAGCTTTTTGCATGTGTCATCGGGTCAAGCAAAGAAGAAAAGCCTACTGTTAAACCTCAGTCGATACTGCCTACTTGCGTTAAGCTTACAACTGTCACATCCACACATAATTGCCAGATATTAACTAGTGAAGACAAGACCACCCAACCACATAACTCTCAGATAAATTCACCTCTCTTTTACCTAAGTATAAACTTGAGGTAAATCTATGACATTATTCTGCCATTTTCAGGAGAAAAGCTGAAACCATAGTTCCTCACAGGAATCATGTTCCGCCACTTCTGGTTTTTCTGTTGTTTCTGCCTGTTTGTTCTGCTGCGTGATGTTCTGTCACAAGCAGATGGAGATACCTCTGAATATTGCTGGGAGCCACTCTTACTGAGCTGTCTAAAACATCTTTGTTCTTTGGAAAATGATTTCCCTTGATCCAGCCTAACTTTGATGCGTGCTGAAGTTTATGAATAAAAATATCTGGGTAGCTGCCGCTGGTGGTGCCATTTGCCACCAGAGGAGGTGAGTCCCTCTGACTCTCATGTAAGCACAGTGATGAAACCGAGAACAGCCTCTGGCATCATGTCTGCATTCTCGCCACAGAGCTCTGATCCCGACAGCTGATGTGCTGCTGACAACTTTATTCCTGTAACTGGCAGCCAAAAGTAGAGGTTTGATCTGGTGGGATCTCTTCAGCTGAAACAGCTCCTTTTAAATCTTTTTTATGTTTTCTGATGTTTCTGTTATCATTTATATTAAGCGATGCATCTTAAAACAAGCAGGAGCTGTCAGACAGTGTCTGAGCCAGGAGTTCCCCCAGTGCCAGAAACAGTGAGGCCTGGTTTCCCAAACGTTTGTGTTTCATGGCTGCCCGAGCTCTGCTCAGAGCTTTCCTCGTGGCTGGGGCATGTGTGGTTTCTTCATGGCTGGGGAATTCTGTGTGAATAGGCTTTTGTCATAACATAGGAACTTGCACTAGAGCCTTTTCTCTGAAGGAGACAGGAGAAGAGGGCACTTACACAATCTTTCTCTTGTCCACAGCCATCTATTTTCATACAAAATTAGTAGGAGCTTTCCTATGTTTGAAAACTCTGGGTTCTTTTTTCAAATTTGACAAAATTATCTCAAGAAGAAGGGAAAAACAGACAGATGGTGTTAACCCATATTATCCTAGACTTTTTTAGCAAGTCAAGCTAAAAAGGAGAAGGACTGAATCAATTTTTTCCTGCTGTACTTTCCTATAAATCGGTATTTTCAGAGTATTGCTGAGCTTTACCCGCTGCTGCCTTTGTAACTGTCTGCTCCTTCTTCCCCTTCCCCGCTCCTGATCACTATGGATGCCTCTTATTTGGAGGAGGCTGTGAGGAGTGGGAGGGCAGGGGCAGCTAGCCAGGGAAGAGAATACCATGTGTGGTAGAGCCACAGCTATGTGTAAAGAGGGCAGTTTGTAAGCAGACCCATTTGGCTTGTACCAGATGTGGGCATACAATATTGAAGGTGTCAGAAACAGGTGTACTCGGTATACTCTTTGTATTTGCAGTGTACTTGTGCTCTATACTATGCCATTTATTGCATGAAGCAAGGCAGGTTGGTGGAAGAAACGAGCATTTGGTCTTAAAATCCAGCCTGGAACATGTTTGTTATACTTTTGTCAGTAAGTAAATAGAATAACTAAATTACTAGTATTAGTAATATGAGGCTTTAGTAAAAGACTTTGTCTTCAATACCAAACAAGACATGGTTTTAGAAAGGCATTGAAGGTCTTTACTTATCTCACAGTAAGAAGCTGATGGAGACAAGGTACAGGCCGTTTCCACCATGGTGTTGCTCAGATGTACCTTCTAGGTTGGCATATACTCCATGACCTAGTGTGTTAAAAACTACCTGCATCTTTTCTCCACTAGTGAGTCGACAGTAGATGTTAGTTATGTTGCTTTAGAAGACCCCATCTATGTAAAAACTAAAGACATACTTGTCATAGAGGAACAAGGAATGAATAGGCTTGTAAAGTTTTTAAAATGCTGTAATTGTAGTATGGCAGGTTGAGGACATTTTGAGAGCTGCAGGTAGGTGAAAGATAAAAAGATGGCAGCAGACAGCAAACACAATTAGTTTGTGATCTAGAATACACATTGGTCTTTTAGGTCCATTAATGACCCTCTTTTCAGGTGAAGGAGTGCCCCCAAAACTGTCAGTAATACTAGTTCCTAGAAACTCTGTATGATTTAGCAAATAGAGGACAACCTACAACCTGCAGCACGGTACATGGCAATATATAACATTCAAGTGACACTGCTTTTATAGCTATATATTTAGAGAAAAAATAATTTCAAGCCCTTTCCTAGAATTATGTCTGGCCAAGGAAAGAAGAGAAAGTGAGGAAAGTACTGAGCATGACTCTCCTTAAGGACTAGCAATATTTCATACTCTTGACTGATACCGATTTCATACTGATTCTGCTTTTTTCAAACCTCAGCTGCATAATCCTGCAGTCTGACTGCCAGTACAGAATTTTGTATACATAGGCAGAGGGAAGATGCAATTATTTGGGAGCTTTACCAGCACCATTTCTCAAATCATCAGGCAGCCCGAACAAAGATCACTTTCCATGGCACCATCTCCATGTCGCACTACCCAGCATGTCTCAGATGTGGCACCTGTAGAGGGAGCAGAAGTCCCGAAAGAGCTCTGAAAGTGCTGACCTGCCATGGCAGCACAAGGCAGTGCCATGATGCTGGCCACCGCTGCTTCTTTTTGTCGAGCATCTTCACCCTTCAGGTGTGAAATGAGGATTAGAGAATCTGTGCATATTGGTTTTCGGGTTTTGTGGAGATGAACAAAAGGGAATTCACACACTGATCCTTCTGCAAAAAAAGGGCAAACATTCTTTCATTTTTGGAACATAAAGATTATGCAAAGAGTGTGTGACTAAAGCCCTTAGTAGTTTTTTATGGCATATATGAATATTTATAACATTTAGAAACCTGGGTTCGGAATGGATTAGAAGATAATGTGCTGGCCTGCTGCCACTATTCCAGACTGCGTAAAACTTGAAAGGGTATTGTTGTGTACATATAGCATGCTGGTAGTAGCGTTATACTGCATTATATTTTGCAGTTGGTTCTGTTTCAGAAAGATCCAGATTTAGGTTTGTACGGCTTTTCGGTAATGGTCTGTCTTAGCACAGTGAGCAAACAGGTTAATTTTTGCAGGCATTAACTAGAGGTAATCCTCTATTTGAAGAAAAATTGTAAGAAGCTGGCAATTAAACTTCCATCTGAACATTTTCTCAGCACATGTTTCTGGTTTTCTTGACTAAAAAGAAGGCAATCCAACTTATCTACAATATTTAGGAAGATAAATTAACTCCTGTTTCATGTGCTATTCTTCTGTTCAAGTTGCACCTTCCAAAGGGAGCTCTTTTGAGTTTATATTAGACAGTACAACAACACTTGGGAAAACAAATTGTGAAAGGAGTTCTGCGAGGATACATAATGCTCCAGAATCTCTCCATTGGGTTGCAATGCTGTCCTCTGGCCACAGTTTCTCAATTTATTCTGCCTGAACACTCGCTTCCTCATTCCTTTGTTTTATCATTGTCAGGATACTTCTGAATGCACAGATTGAATGAGATTATCCTCAGAAACAGCCAAAGTAACTCCTTAAAACAAAGCCTCTCAGCTAACTGAAGGAATGCAGGCAGTTCAGCCTTCAACCAGAAGTCAGACAAGTTCATTGCTAGTTCAGTTTTCCTTGCCTGGAAGAGCCCATATAATGAGAAATTTGGAAGTAGTGAAAACTTTTAAAAAACCTTTGCCACACACAGGATTTATCTTCCAGTACAATACAGCATTACAGTACTTATTCTGAATGCTATGTGTTTTTTTCCAAACAAATTCCCCACATAAAGAAAAGAGTAAAATAATTCCACAGAACACACTTTTTTGGCTAAATCTAAGTTTTCACTTAACTAATCAAACACTGAGCCTACAGTATAGCTCCAAAGATCATTATGAAATGGGGCTTCAAAACCTAAACTTTTACAAGTATGAAAAATTAGGGCGTGTATTGACAATCTATATAGAAAGCACATCAAGCAACATTAACTATCTTCATAAAAATGAAGTGTCCTTAGCAAGGCTTCTCTTGAAGTTAGACGCTCTGGAAACTTCATCATGTTGGCTGGTCCAGTTCAACTTTATGTCTCCTTCACGTAGTTATTTTAGGGGAGTACTTTTTGAAATTATATAGATCAAAATAGCAGCATCATACAACATAACCTAATTTGAATCCACAGACCTATGAAACATTCATGTTTACATGTGCATGTTGTTTTGATTTTCATTTGATTGGATTAGACTTGAAGAACCAACGCTGCGAAATGCAGTGCGTTCTGTCTCAAGTCAGTACAATAATGTGTACTTATCTTTGAGTATTTATGAGGTTCTGTCGAAGTCAATGGGGCTTATTCACATGCTTAATGCTAAGCACATACGAGAGTGTCTGCAAAGTAAGTGCCTTAGAAAATCTGCCTCATAGTAATGGCTTGCAGAGGTATGAAAATTAACACAGTATAAAAATTACTCTTACTTGAAATTGACTTATTTTCTACGTGTAAATACATACAATTTAGGAACAATATAAATAGACTCAAATTCCTTATAACTTCTGGGAACTTGTGTTTTAGAATGAAAATATTTTAGATCGGTTTCAGAATAGCTACATTTCATTTGATTATACAATGTGAAATCCACAAAAATTTAGTACATGATATATTAATAGTGTTTCTAATGCTGACCACCAGCCATACCCAGTTTTGCATGCTTGACAGTGCATTAAACTAAGATTATTCAGTAAGTGTGTAAGGAATGTTTTACACTGGTGCTTCCCACTTCTGGTGTGACAGATTTCACAAAGGTATTTTATTCATAACATCATTTTCAAGTAAGATTATAATTCTGTATGAATTCTGAGCAACATATGCCCCAGGTTTTACTGTTTACTGGTAAGAAATACATCATTCCATTGTGTGAGGGCTTATGGCTATCTTGTTAATCTCACACAAAATTCCAAGAAGATATGAAGCAGCCTGGTGAGAGTGTGCTGTGTTGAAAGATGTAGCCGTGTTGTAATTGTTGGACCATGTTAAAGTGCTGGAACAAACATTAGACTCTGATTAGGAATAGCATTTCCCTCCTCTGCTTTTTCTTAAACTCAGCAAAATAAACTGAAACAAATGTTGTTGTTATCAACAGTGACTGAATCAAACTATCTAGCTAAGGAATTCAGGTTTATTGCTGAAGTTTCAGTTTATTTGATATTATGCAGAACAACAAGTTTTGCTCCTGCACTAGTGGGTATACTACCTGTGTGGTACTAATCATACAAGCCAGTTAAAATTTTGTAGTCTAGAACTAGATCTGAAATGTTTTGCTTTATGACTTACCTTCATTTCTGTTCTTAAAAACTATTGTAAAATAGCATCTGATTTATCAGCACAAAATGTATTAATATTTTCTTACCTGAGTGAAATGAGGGCTTATTTACTGAAGAGCAACGACAGCCAAGAAGGACTGAAGTGACTTCTTTTTTTGTGAATTGCCAGTAGAAGTGTCCACCAAAAGTGAATCCACCCTTCAAGTTGAGTTAGACAGACTTGTGCAAGCTAACACTGACTAACAGGTCTGTTTGATGAAACTTGCCTACAGGACCACAGTTCTAATGGTGGCCTTCTCACCTGTAAATCGAGCATACTTCTAGAGGGAATCAGTGAACATACACCCTCACGTGCTCATTTTACACTGTCATTTTCAGGGAGGGCTGTATTTTAAACTCAAACGCATGTGAAAGGTGAAGGCTTTTTAATTGCTGAATATGTTCTAGAAATGGCCTTGCTGTTAGGAACTGATGGTCTTAAAATTAACATGAGTATATACTCCAAGGTGTTCTACATTATATTCTTTTTACTTTTTAATGTGGGAAGATGTTATCAAAGAAATGCACATCGAAGGGGCTGATTTTCATTCTTAGTTAAGACATTTTACAGCATCCAAGCAAGGGAAAGGGTTCTCTGAGCGCATGTAAATTACACTCATGCTCATTTAAAGCCTGTGTAAATGTAAATCACACCCTACATATGAGGGTACCAGCATTAAAATTATATTTTCATTCGTATGACTGCTTTTATTGGCATATGTCTTCACACTCAGGCACAGTTAGGTGCTTCGTTTAAATGATGATGAAATACAGTGCTTGTTCTCTGATTGCATCCCATCTTTTCTTTCCAGCGCATGATTGCCAACACTGTCAGGACGGTGAAATTCTGCCGAAGCCAATCTTTCAGTAAGTGCATTACAACATCTGCACAGTCAGCATTATCATCAGTAGCTATAGTAATTACAACTAATTCTGTCTGTACCAGAATTGGAAAGCCTGGTTTCCAGTGATTCTTCCATATTTGGATCCTCCAGTGTTTCACAGGGTGAAGTATCCTTCAGGAAGCTCTAATAAGGGCCTTCTGCTCCATCTCTTTTTCTAAATATGTGAAGGAGCTAAATATTAGTGAGGTCTCCACACATCTGTCAGATTAGAATCAGTTGAAATTAGCTTCTGGGTTCAAAAGTGGTTGAAATAAGGCTAGCAGACAGCAGCACACAGATACATGCAAGATACTTGCTTAGATAAACCCTGTTTTTATAGGAAAGCAGTCCGGAAACATGACGTTTATAAATGACATAACTGCATAAGGTGGTGAACTTAAAACCAGTTTGTCAGTATCATTACCAGAACTTACTTGAGGCCATGTAAGATGACAGAGCTGTATGGTCAAACAGGCTTGCTCTGTGGTTCTCATCCCATCTAGGCACACCGTCAGTCCCAGTCACACTGGCATTTCCTCAGTGCTTCATTCATATTGCTCACAGCGGCCTTCCTCTTTCTCAAAGAACAGAAAAATTAATATAAAACAATGTATTTTTCTAAAAATAGTTTATTTTTATCCGGATCAAAGCTTAACTCTAGAATATCAATGTAAGGGAGCTTTTTTTCCCCCCTTCTGCCAGCAAGGTTTTTCTGGCTACGGATCTTTTAATTTTAATGTATTAAGCACTAATGAGGCCTCCACATGTTTAGAAATGGAAGTGGATTTTCACTATACATGATATAAATTGTCAGTATATAGATGTACCTGATCTAGGTCCTGTGCTTTCTGTGTGCGGGTATGTGTATTTATAAATAGATGCTTCATTATCTTTGTTTTAGAGAAGTTTAAGTTACGTAGCACACATTTCGTCAAATTGTCAGCCGTTCACTGTGAGGCTGCAATATCCAGATTTTACCTCGGTGGTACTTCATTAATTGTTGTTGGAGTAAATACAATGCGGTTATGTTAAGTAAAGGGGTAGTAAATTTTGAGGCTTGAGTGGGGGCGCCATTAAGCACTACAGCATTACAAATATTTAATACTGAGCTAGAAATGGGAGTTTTTCATGAAAGGAGGCTTAAATCAATAATACAGTTTTGAATCTGTGTGAAAGCTGCTGGTTCAAAAGCAGATGGGCAGCTTTAAATCATACTAGTTAGCTATGTAATTTACAGCTATTGACTGGTAAGGTGATGTATAAAACTGTAACCAAGGGCCATCAAGTTGAGTAAATGTAGCCAAGGATATCTGAGAGAAAAAGTTAATTTGTGGGGGTAGTAACCAGAAAGACTATCAGATATAGAGGAAAGGTTTCAAAGAGAGCAATTTCTAAATATTTTCTTTTTAACTCACCGGTATCTGGTGTTTCCTGTGACAGCTTGTGAAGAGTTATGCATTCTGTTCAGGCATTTGTTCATTTAAGGGTATCAATCCTACATCATTTCTCTTTCACCAGATCCCGACGTAGCCCTAACTAATAAGAACCATCAGGATGTTCGGAGCTATGTGCGGCAATTAAATGTGATTGACAACCAGAGAACTTTATCACAGATGTCTCACCGACTAGAACCGCGTCGAGCATAAACATTTGAAGCAATGATGAGAAATGATCTTTTATCCTGTCAAGGTCACTTGTTAAGAACTTCACTTTCTCTGCTACCGCACTGCCACTACAAAAACAAGCAAAAACATATTCTATGGTCTTAGGCAACGTACAATGTACCAGCCTGTCAGAGAACTTTGGCTGAGGAAGAATTTATGCACTGTAGCTGTACCAGGTGGCCGTGTTGTGAACTGTTAATTCATCTTAAAGTATAGTAAATGATTTCTCACATGGATAAAAAAGGCAAAAGATAAAATAGAATAGGTAGTGAAAAATGCACAAAAAGCTTCTAACAATTCTAAGGGAAGCAGTTTTTCTCCCTAATTAAAAATCTGTATTTTATGATTTATTCTCCAGGTCAGGACTAAAACTGATTATCAGTTTAGCTTGCCCAGCTACTGTTGACCTCAATAGAAGATGCATGTAAGTATCAGATGAAAGAATGTAGGTCCAAGAGATGTCCAAGGTATAGTTCCATTCAGAGAAGACTTAGAAATATTTCCATTTGAAATATAACAGATACAAAGAAAATCTCCTAATCTTAATCATACTGCCAACTACTGCAAGCAGTATGGCCATTTCAGACAACTGACAGGACTGAAAATATTTTGAATGATATATAGATTAATCTGTGTTTACATTTTACTTCTTTTTTTAAACTACCAATCAGGTTTTTACAGAATTCCATTATGATAGTAAGGTTGTTTAAATCAATAGCATAAAGGTAGCAAAGTACTGGTTCAAAAAGAGCACAATATGCACAAATAGATTTCAAGAGAGTAATTTCCTGGACATTAAAACCTTAAACTTCAGCTATAATTAATTGTGGCTGGTTAACACATATTTTCTGGTCTTAAGCATTTACAAATATCTTAATTTTCAGCCAATTGTTTTGCACTTTCAATAGACTGTAAATAAATTCTAATTCATTATGTTCTAGAATATTTATTTATGTAATAGCTATTGTGCCAAAATAATTCAGTTTTATTTATTTTGTTTAGCATGTTATGGGAGTGCAGCTTTTGTCTGTATACTTTTGTGCGCATTTTATGTGTAGGAATTGTGTGATGTATGTTTTCTGTAAATAACATGCAGTACCTTATTAAATATAATTGCTGGAAAGGTTTAGTCACTGGCCTTATTTGCACTTTCAGCTTCAATCCTGCATAATACCAATGCTATTAATTGGCTGATACTGCAAACTTCTCTTGTCATTTGCTGGGCCTCGAAACCGCAGTTAGCCTACATCCACTGTGATATGGGTGACCAACGTAAAGCCAGTCAGATCCATCCCTGCCACTGGGGATGGCTGTCTTGCAGTGATGTAACACTATGGTTTTATTAGCTGGTTTCTTAGCTTAGAAGTTTCTAAGGAGGCTTCCCACCCCCCCATGTAAAGACAGAAAAAGACATTTAAATTGGAAAGGTTTAAAGGAAGAAGGGATGTATTCTTAATTTTAGCTCTGACTGATTTGTCCTGCTCGGTCACTAAAGTGAGCACTACAGGTTGCTGTGTCTTGACAGGATTTTATCTCAGGGTGGTAACTCAAGTCGAGGCCTTGGCTAATATGGCACTCAAGAGGCCTCTGGCTTCGGTCACCTCAGGGAGGTCTATCAGGTCCTGCAGCCATGCAGGAAGAGGCAATCTGGCCTGTACGTTTCTCCCCTCCAGGATTATTTGTGCTAGCCCAAATACCCTTGGGATGGCTGCACTACTGCTGGGCGAGCGCTGATGGTGGCCAAGCACGTGCCAAGGGAACGATGACGTTCAAATGGCAGAAGTCTTTCCTATTGCATTCACACCAGCTCTGCTCTGCGAAGCTGGACGTCATAAAAATGATTAAGCCCACAATTAGAAGTTGCGACTATTATGTCATAATTAATGACCTCATTAATACAGTCTACATTTCGCCTCAGACGCAGAGTATAGTTTTCTTGGCGCTGATCAGGACTGTGTGGAGTCAGTATACACGTAAATATTTTACCTTTTTTACCTATAAAAGAATTACATCCTTTTAGTCAAAACACAAATTCTGCAAAAGCTGAGAGTCACCAGGGAAATGCTGACACACAGAACCACTATCTGCTCAGTACCTGCATTCTGGAAAGGAAAGAATTACACAGTTAAGAAATATTCTGCAGCATGATGAAATAATTTATTTTAACTTTGCTGTCTGACTAGAAGTTCAAGATGATTCAGAGGAAAACCAGCTAATAACGTAGAGACAGATTTGTGTCTTGCTATTTCAAGTGAGAAATATTCCTTATTTCCATTTGTACTTCTCTGTGAATATACTTCATATGGCCTTTTCAGATACAGAATCTTCCCAGAAGCAAAGTATGCAGTAGAATAAACTACAGGGACACAATTAATTCAAAAGACATTTTTATCTTTACCATCAATTTATAACATTTGTGAGTTCATGATTTTATTTGTTCCAGATTTGTTCCTATTGTTTGGACTTTCATTTATTTCTGTATTAACTGGTTTATAAAGCTGCCAAGTTTCAGCTTGGCTCTGCACATAGACCGATTCTTCATCCATTTAGTATGTTTTTATCCCCTTGGTTTATTCTTTTATTCCTTAGAACCTCTAACTGTTTTACTTACTTCTTGCCTAACAGTCTCTATCATGCAGATACATCCCAGTGATACAAAGAGAGGTTTTACGGCACCTCCTTATCAACAAATAAATGCAGTTTACCTACTCAATGAAACTGGTACCTGGCATTTTTTAATTTTCCAATAAAGGGTGCTGTATAAATAACAAGTGTTGCTATCTCTGTATCTAACTCATTCAAGTGGCTCAGTTGCTATGGTGCTGATCGCTATCTACATACCTAGAGATTAAATTAATAAAACTACCTTCTGGCTCTGGGATCCATAGTGGGCTTCTCTCGCTCCCTGTGTTGACTCTACAACAGGAAGGCAGCTGTCGATGTATTATTGCTGCATGAAGTCTAAGCAACTGTTGCAAAAGTGTGAAGAATGAATAGGCACTCAGGAAACACTGACATGTCAGAGCGCCCACGCTGCCTTCACCCTGTGCTTGCAGCTGCAAGTCACAACTTGATCCTGCTGCAGTGAAGAGCCAGCCCTTACCCGCTGACCCTCGGGGCCCGTCTGTAAGGCAGGGCTCAGATGCTGTGCCAACACAGCCAAGCAAAAGCAGGTGGGCACCGCTCGGGGTCCATGCTGCTTTACTTGTGGCACTTGGCCTGATTTTGGCCCACACCAACTAGCACTGCATGAGAGCATCCAGCCGTTATTTGTGGGGGAGCACGCGCCAGGGACTATTTCCAGCAGGTCTGGCCTTGTCTCCGTCCCCTCCCCAGAGTCGTCCAGCAGGACCCAGGATGCTTTGCACCTCCATCACATTGCTTGCATGAACAGCATAAACACTGTGGCACAGCTCCCTCCTTGTTTCAACACTGCAGACTGAAAAAACAGAAACCTGTTCAAACCCATGAGTATGTCTGAGGCTCACAGGTTGTACAGTGCGATTTAGCTGGTCCATGCTACTTGGCCTCAGGCTCCAGAGTCCCTGACCCTGTTTTATTTACTGGCAGAGTCATAGCTGTAATTTTAAGATGATAGGTGACCGGGAGGCAGTGTCCATGATAAACATCTGCTACCTGGGCCCACAGAGCAGGGATGGTGACACCTTGGGCACTTTCTGCGTTACAGGGTTCCACTGCTGATGTGGTTTTTTGCTCAAGCAGCAGTACAGGGCACAGACACCTCTATTTAGGGCTACAGAGCCTGAAGAGTCACAGGGTACAGCTCTCCCCTCTCCCCTGGCACATTTTGCTATTGCTGCTTTGTTAGAATTTGCTGCTTTTCTCAGAGACCAAGCCTAATGCTGGCCATCGCTAGACAGAGCCAGGGAACAAAGGTTAAATCCAGGGAGGCTAAATCAAACATACCAGGAGAATACAACTGTCTGGTGAATGCAGGATCAAAAATATTTTCCCTGGACATCTTGTTGAAACCCAATCAACCACAAAGACTTGACAGTGCCAGATAAAAGACTTGAAATGTATTTGCAGGACTCCACAGATGGAGGTTTTGGGGTTTTTCCTCCTAAGGAAACGCTGTGCAGGTGCACAGCCTCTGCAGACCAGGTACAAAGGGAGAGACAGAGACAAAAAAATTCCTCTTTTCAAAGAGACACTAGCAAAACAACCTTTTAAGTATAAGAAGTTTAAATACAATTTAGAAATCTTACAAAATAAGTTAGAGAGAAATCAAAAGGTTTAACCTGCAGGGGTACCAGAAGAGATAATGAATTTTGCTTTTTTTAAAAAAAAAAAAAAAAGAAATATTTTAACAAAATTATAAGTCTAAATTGTTAACATAGCTTCTTAGTAAGGTCAACTGCATAATATACTGTACCTTAACCTCTTCCAGCAATTTTTAAACACCACGCAGCTTAAATAGACTACTTCTGAATTCAGCGGTATTTCTTCTGGGAGCTCTGAATGCAAATCAAGAGGTAATAGTGGAAGAAAATTAAAAGATGTCCTATTCTCATTTCATTTTTTGTACTGATAATAAGGAAAGCAGCATAGAGAGTGGTATGGCAAAGTGAACCTCTAACTTGAATAGCTTTTCTTTCACTGTTAATCTGAAATGCATTACACCCTGCCTTTTCAAATAATCATAATGTTCTTTACTGTAGCCTGCATTAAAGTTTAGCAGGCACAAGCAGCAGCTGTCACCAGAGGTCAAGGTATTAGCAATCAAAGAAAATAATGACGAGATTAAAAAGTTATCATTAAAATTACTAAACCAGAAACTTCTATAGCAGCCTATCTTCACAGCCCTGCCTCGGGGGCCATAGCTGCACCCAGGGAACCCCCACCACTCTCAGACATCTCCCCAGGGCAGTGCCATGGGGCTGGCCGGCCCTCGGCTAGGGTGAGGGCACAGTTGGCCTTAGTGGCTGGAGGGGACCCTCGCCTCCCCGCCTCTCTTGGGAATGGACACTGCTGCCCCAAACCAACTCCTGCAGGGCAGGGAGCTCCCCGACACGGCTGGTGGCTAAAACCTGACCCCCACCTTCTCACTGTGATGACAGGTCAGTGTGCTAGGGAACATCCAGGGTATATCCTCCATGCATTTACCTACACGCCATCTGCCCCATGCACTGCTTTAGCAGTAAAATCCAGCTCTCACACAACACCAAACTAAGGAAATAACTTGTAAATTCATAAAGGAAAGTAATCCAACCATGGTCTTGGCCGCTTATGACTCAAGTGATGGGGGGACTATTGTAAAAAGGAAGATTCTTGTAATTAAAAGGGAAAAAAAGAGCACGTACAGCTACAACATCTACCACTTACATCTAACTTGAAGGATATTTCAACAAAAGGTTCGTCTTTAATAGGTTTGGCACTCAAAGGTAATTTCTGAATTCAAAATAAACTCAGAAAACTACATGAAAATGCATAAAGAATGCATAATTACTGACGCAAATTGGAGTATTTTTCTTGGAAACTCCATGTAATGAAAATGTGACACACAGGGGTACTGGTAAAAGACTGACCTTTATTTCCTGGCCCTAATCCATTTGGGTCAGAGTGACAAAAAGCAAAGCCTTTGTCACATGGCAGGGGTCAGCCAGTCGTGTTTAATTTTTTTTCTCATTTTGCTTTCAAATGCAAATAAAGCACATTACCAATGAAAATAATGATTGTAAATGAATACCTCAATTAAAGGAAATTTACATAAAGATAGGTAGGATGGAGGTGACAGTAGATACTCCAACGCCCTAACAGACAATAATCCATTTCTTAATCAACTTCTGTCAATAATCATAAGCCTTCTGCTCTCCATGGTTTCCTCATTATAACACCACCTCTTGTGTTTTTAAATAGTTCTTTCTTCAGATGCTGTCCGAGCCAGCAAGTGAATCTGCTAGCTGTATTTGCCGACTCTTTGTGGTTTTTCACAGGTGTACATTATTTCTGCACAGGAGTACTGTCGGCCGCATTGTGGATGTTCTCAGATAACAGAGAGCCAGTGTTGCCTTGGGTTTTCTTTAGATGTCCTCATTCTCTGTAGGACTGACCCTTGAGGGCTGCGGTACTGGCAGGTTGCTGCCTAGTGTCTGTTTGAAATCTAACATTTCCTTCCATTTGTAATTCCTGCCCTAATGTTTCTCCTGTTCCAGTTGTCTGGCATGTAACTCCTTTGTGATGCTCCTGATCAGTTAGCGCTGTTGCCAGAAACTAGTTAGAGGTTCGCACAGATTTTTATTTTTTCCTTCCTGTCGCAACTAGCTGTTGTTAATAGTGTGCTAGCGCATGGGGGAGTGGAAGGGGGGGTGGGGGTGTTCACCTTTTTTTGGAAACACAGGCAAAGGGACTGAGACAGTATGTACAGCTAAACAGATTTATCCAGAATAAGGGCTTTTCTGAGGCAGTCTAATATTATGGTCATTTTTAGTCTTATTTCATCTCTAAATCCAAAGAGAAAAAGATGTGATCTTCAATAGACAGATTTGGTTCTAATGAATGTACGCTGGATTAAACAAGCAGCAAAAAGTGTAAGCTACTAATACTACCATACATCATTAAAAGGAGCCAATTATTTTCTTTCTTGTTCAAACCGACTCCCTGTCAATGGTGGCCAAAGTTGTCATGATTCCAGTGGCTGCCTTTAGTTTCCAACAAAGGTAAATGTACTAACATGTTAGACACTAATTAGCTTTAATATAGAAAACAGCATACGATGCTTTAAACCAGCTGTTGAATGTTCTGTGTTGTCATCTTCCCTTGGTAGTCCTCAGAGACAGAATTGTGCCTGCCTTTCCCCAGACTCCCTAGGACCAAGCAACCTATTGGAAAAAAAGTACGAGGGAAATAGAAGGGACTGGTGCTTCAGTGAAGCTTGCAGTAGTGCGGATTAGAAAACGCAAATGGGCACGGCAACAATAAATTCAGCATGGCTTTAAAACAAAGAAAACAGTGTTAAGCCATATTGCATTTTAGAGAAAAAATGTGCTGAAATTAGAACAACAAATTAAGTCTATTGGACCACAAAATTTAATATAAGAAGGAGTATGAGCTATATATATAATTAAAAGTATGTAATGAAATGGTAACCGAGCAGAGTACTAGTGAGTGGATTACTGCTGAGTACAATGATCAGCTAAAAACTGTGGTGCCAGAAAAAGATAAGAAAACCATTCTTGTAAAACAATCAAGAAATGTATTTCTTGTTAATATTTTGCCATTCCATTGCTATCTCATTGTTAATTATATTGACATTTTTGTAGAAGTTATATGTGCTTTTATACTGCACACATGCCTGATCAAAAGACAAACAGCGTACAAGCTGTAGCCTGCCAGTTCTGAAAACCATTATGCACAAAGCAGGTATTTGATCCACATGTAATACAGCCATTGCACACAAGCCTCCTCTGCCACACGAATACCTGTATTTTATCATTCTAATCTGTATTTAATAATTCTGTTTAATAACTTTATAATTAATTATTAGTATTTTCTAATAATATATTTATAATTTTGTTAAATATAAAATATAGGCACTTTCACAAATTCCTTTTTTTTCTCTCCAACACAAAAAACAGATGAGAAAATAACAGCAGAAAAAAATACCCCTTGTGTGAGTCTAAGAGAAGTACGATGGTTAGTACGGGCTCTATCTTTCTTCATTCCCTGTGAAAGTCAAGAGTGAGCTGCTACCCACAGCACACCAAAGGCTGGGCTGCTGAAACAAACAGGAATCACAGCCCCAGCTGTGCGGGCATGGGGGCTGCACGAAGCATCAGGTAGGTATTTGTGGGTGCATGCTCACCCTGTCATTTACAGCAAGAAAGGCAGGATAGCCTCTGAGCCAAATCCAAACGCAATTCCTTTTCCACTTGTCATCTCTCAGAAAGATGAAATGCTGCTTATTTTGGCTAGCAGTGCTATGCAAGTTCTCTTTTAGTCATGAAACCAACCCTGCTCTTTATCTTTTGGGGTGTAACTGCAGAGGTCTGTGATGGCAGCATATCTGGACATACCTGCACAAATTTCAGTCTGGACAGTGCAAGCAAAAATAATGATGCAGAGAGGGTTTTCAGGCGAGCCACTCATCCACCTCTTCCAGGTCACAAACCTGATGGTATAAATGGCATAAAATTAATGCTACCATATTGTCACTCCTAGTATTGCTCAGACTAGCTAAACACTAGTGCATATGCTAGTGCTACAGCTTCTATAGCAATGTGTGTTCCTAGTACATCCCAGGCATGACTGCCACCATGTTTTCTGGCCAATTTTTTTAAGCTAAAAAGGGAGGCAAGCCACAGCAGCCAGAGAAGCAGAACTGCTTCAAAGAACCTCAGTACTAAGCCTGAGCTGAACTCTGAGCCAGTCTTGAAGGAGAACTGAAAAATACGGAGCAGGTGTCCACCTTCAAATTATCTGTGTCTAGAGTTTCACATAGTTTAAGCTGGCATAAACCATCGCTACTGCTAAAAAAGCACTTCCAGGCTCTGTCCCCTCTCAGCTGCTCATATCAGCCCCTGCGCCTCTCCTGCCTTTGTGCCGGCACGAGTCTTTGTGCAATCACCCGATGACCTGAATTCAGATCTGGGTGAAAACTGATTGCTTTTCCCTGCAGTAGCTTCGCCTCCGCAGCCCAGTTCACTGCACAGCCGTGCAAAAGCTGTGCTGGCAGAAGGCAAGGTGGGCAGCGCAGCAGCAAGAACAGGGCCTGCCAGGCAGGGGAGGGGTGTGACGGCTGCTTTCGGCAGGCAGGATGATTTAAACGACCTGGATGTATGCATGAAACTATATTTTCCATGCTGAAAGGTGGTAAGACACCACTGCACACCCAGTGTGGCATTAAGATGTAGAGACAATTCATATGAATCCTCTCAACTCTAAAACTGAGTTAAAAGTTACTAGAGCTGCCTTTATCTTTTGCCAGTGGCTGCGGCTTTACAATAACTTTTGTTAGCTTTTAAATATTTTCTTTTTCTGCCTGTTCCATATAAATTGAAGAAACCTGAGATTAGGATTGAGTTCTCCAGAGCTAATTTACAAGTTTCCCAGTTTGAATCTGCTGCCTCAAAAACAGGGGCAAACCATACTGCCATGTGTTGGCTCATGGGTTTATATGGTATTATGGCCAAGCAAGAAACTGCCATTACTCTGATTTCTGACGTTTTCTAGCTAATTTTTTAGTTTTCATAATGGAAAAAAAACTTGAAAGGATCTAAAGACTCACTAGCCAGAGGGCAGAAAGAATACAAGCCCCAGAATTCACACTTAAAACCTTGTAGTAATTCCAGCTTCAGGATAGTGTACCACTGGGTTTGGATGGTCCTTGAGCAGGCTGCTTTTGCTCTCTTGTCCTCTAATACAATAAATGAAATTACACCTTTTAAACAGCAGCATGTTAACACAGTGTCTGATGCAGACTCGGCACTCCTAGTCTTGGAGTAGGAAATATTAACCACCCCCTCATTTCTCATGCACTACTGGAATAGTTTCTTTCTTTCTGCAACCAGGGCCTAAAGTCAGACATGATAAATCCCAGCTCTGCAGATACACAGCCATAGACAAAATGCCTGCACAAAGTCCCCTAGGCAAGAGACCTCAGAACGCAAGTGTTCTGCTCTCTGAAAATGCCTATGAATCAAGAGATTTAACATGTAAATAGATTTTAAAATAATTTGACCAACTGGCAATTGCCTCAGACAGGAAGGATAAACAAGTTACAGCATTTAAGAGACTAAGTATGTGGTACCTCTCCCCCTCCAGAGCATGAGTTTCATGTGATTTGCATTTGATATTTGTTATTTCCTCTAAAATGTGGCACCTTTGATTGACCTTGTGTGGAGACTTCTCCAGGTTCACCAGAAGATCTGTTCACAATAAAGCACGAGCGCTTTCAGATCACACAGAACGTGCCTGAAAGTGCCCTATGAAGGGGAAGCCAGAGCATGCCGGCCTCCTTCACTGCTTATCCTGGCAATGCTGAGCCTGTCCCGTGGGTGAAAAGGAGCCACCAGCACCTGCTTTTTGACTTTCTTAGCATCTTCATGTACTTATTACTCTGAGTGCCTAAGATCTCGCTGAACTTTATTCAGGTTAGTTATTATGGCTCAGTGAAATAATATATCTCACTTTATGCCTATAAATGTATACTTGTGCTCCACTGGTTTAATCCAACTGTTTTTTTATGTTCCCTCATGCCAAAATAACACACCTTGGGGAAGAGCCTCTGATGTTCATGAAATTATTGTATTTGATTCATCGGTAAAGTGTTCTTCCATGATTCACCTCGATACCGTACTACATCTTTGTGATGTACAATTAACGTATATGATTCATTGCGATGCTGCACTCCTTTTTGTGATTCATTGTGCTACACAGCTGATTTTTATACGGCAGATCTACACATACGTGTAACAACAGTCAAGTATGAGAGATCATGAGGGGCTGCGATCCTCCGGTGCAGGTAAACCTGCAGTATACAGACACTACGTCAGCTGGCAAGTGCGGACACTACGTCAGCTGGCCAGTGTGGTGCGAAGTGGCAATGGGCGCTGCTGACTCGCATGACGCTGATACAAAAAGTGTACTGTCACAGTCCTGTGATGCATTTGCCTCAGCAGAAAAATTGTTTGCCCCCCCAAGTCTTTTGAGCCACTTTCCTCAAGCGTGACAGCTTATCTTCAATTTGCAGAATGTTTTTCGCAACAGCAGGGCACCTCCATGGCATTAAAACGTTTGGGTAAGGAAGGCTCCGTGTGGCTTCCCTGCGTGGAGGTGGGCTGACTGTGTTTCCTTCCTGACCTGTGGCGACCATCCCGAGGGCACGGGGGCCTCATGAGCGCCATGACCCAGCGGATGGAGAAGGGCAGGCCGGAGGCCTGGCTCCGGCAGCGGGACCTGCTCCCTCCCCACTCCCGGGGACCTCCAGAGCCCCTGACCTGCGCCCACAGCAGCCCGTCGGCCCCAGGCTACCCCCAGCACGGAGAAGATGCTGCTGCTGATGGGGGAACACCATCCCGGCTCTGGGGGCACAAAGGTAAAGCAGCAGATTTTGAAATCACCATCATCTGGTCACCTTGGTAATACTTTCAGCTACATTTTGCTAAGCTGCCTGTCACTGGGGCAGCACCCCTGGAAGGACGGCACCCGCGCCTCCAGGGCCGCGGCCACGGCGTTGTGAGGGGAAAGCATCGAGCGGGCAGGCCCGGCTGGGCCCAGGCGGCTCTCCCTGACCTCGGCGCGGGCAGCCACGGCGCAGGCACCCCGGCCCGCCCCGGGCAACCCAGGCCACCCTTGCAGCCCGCGCTCCAGCCCGCTCGCCTCACGGCGGCTGCCGCTGCGGCCGGGGCCCGGGCTGTGCGGGGCCAGGCGCTCCCCGCTCGCCAGTGCGGCGGGGCCGAGGGGTGGGCACGCCGCCCTCCGCGGCCGGAGGCGCCGCCCGGGGCCGCCCCAGCCTCGCCGCCCCGCACGCCGCCCCGCACGCCGCCCCGCACGCCGCCCCGCACGCCGCCCCGCACGCCGCCCCGCACGCCGCCCCGCACGCCGCCCGCCGGCCCCGCGCCTCGCCCCCTACAGGCGGGGCGGCACCCCCAGGCGCGGCCTCGCCTCCCCCGCGGGGCTCGGCGCAGAGCGCGGGGTGGCGCCGCTGCGAGGCGGCGCGGGGGCGGCGGCGGCACCCCGGCACCAACCGGAAGCGCGGGGGACGGAGCGGGAGACGCGGTCGCGCCGGTTCCAGCCTCCTTCGGCGGCCCCGGCATCGGCGCCGCTCGGGTCCCGCCAGCCCGGAGTCCCTCGGGGAAGGTGAGGTGGGTGAGGCGCCCCCCCGGCGCGCCCGGGAGGGGGGCAGCGGCTGCGCGGTGGGTGCGCGCTGCGCTGGGCGGGGGGGTCGGCCGGGCCGCGGGGTCGGACTGGGCCGGGCCGTGGGTGTCCCCGCCGGGCTCGACGTTTCCACCCGCCGAAGCAACTTGGCAGAGCCCTGGCGGGGGGGCACCCGGCCGGCCCGAGCCCCGCCTGACCTTGCGTCGCCCCGGGGCGCAGCCGCCAGCGCCGTCCCCCGCCGGCAGGCAGCGGCGCCCACGCGTGGCCGGGCCGTGCGGCGGGGCGGGGGTCCCGGGCGCCGCCGGGGGCCGGGCAGGGCCGGGCGCGGTGGTGCCGGTGCCCGCCGTGGGGAGCGCGGGGAGCGGCGGCTGCGCGGGGCCGCCCGCCGGGACGGGGCTGGCGGCGGGACACGGGCGCGGGGCCGCTGGACTCCCCCCGCCCGCAGACGGGGCTCGGCACACGGTCACTTCACCCGCACCTGCTGCCTTCTGGTGATCCGGGCGTTAAATCCCGCGGGTCAGGCTGTGAGGTGCCACTGCCCTTCCCTTCCGTTTTTTCCTTCCCCCCGCCCCCGGAGTTCGCCCCTTTCCCACCAGTATGCCTTTTTTTTGCCTTTTTTTTTTTTTTAGCACGTGTGTGGTGCGAGCCATCCGTTCCCCCTCTAACCGGCATGCTTTGCTGTGAGGCTTAGACAGAGCCATCGCGAAAGCCATGGATCATTACTTTTTTGAAATTCCAGAAGCAGAAATAATTTGAAAGCACTGGATTAACTGGGTCGCTGCCTGAAAACATCATAGCTTTCCGCAGGAGGCATGCGGTTAGATGTTTTCAGGACTTTGCCCTGAAATTGTAAGTTCTCACGAGCCTTCTTGTCCTATCTGCCCACACTGTGCTTTGCGTACCGGTGGCGTTGTGTGAATCATGGCCCGGCACAGAAGGGCCACCAAACCAAGGACCGGGACCCAGCAGTCGCGCCCATGCAAGGACCCTGCGACCCAGTGGGCTGGGGTGCAGGTTCGGGTGCCTTGTCCTTCAGGTGCGTTGTTGCGTGCATGCTCCTGGCAGGCATCGCTGACAAGCTTTAATGTCAGCTAAGTGAGCAGTTTAAAGTTTCTCCGAGATAAAATGTTTTCTATTTAAAGTGAAGCCATTAAACCCTTCAGTCTGTGCTATTGACATAGCTCGGGTCGAAAATAGTTCTTTTCCTGAAGCACTCAAACTGTTTAGGCTGAGTTGAACTCTCTTTCTGTAGCACTGATGGTTATATAAATTCAAATAAAATTAGAAATGTTATTAATGGAAGTTATGCCGAATTCTTAGGTTCTGACAAAGGACAGGCTCAAATGTTGTTGCTCCTGTAACTAAGGTAGGCAGAGCCATGCGTCCAGTCTCACTGTCTGCAGGGCTGCTGCTTGGTCTGATTAAGAAAGTTTAGGAATTGTAGGGGTTGTTGACTTTGTTTTAACTTACAGAGAGATCAGAAGATTAAGATATATTTAATTTGGAGTTGTGCTTGGGGTTTGTTTGCATCTTATCCGTCAGCAGTTCATGATATGATAAAAGGGTCTTTTATTTATAAATACTTCCTTCTGCAGTGTCCCTGGTGGCTCACTATCGCTGTAACTCCTTTTCTGTTTTCTGTTTAGACAAGGCAGTGGTTGGCCATGTTTTGGCATTTGACGGGGGGGTTGGGGCTTTTGGGGAAGGGGGTGGCTTTTTTTTTCCTGCTTTGAAAAAAAGGGCTAAATAAATACGCTGCTGCAGAAATCCAGGTTGATATGCTCGAGGACTGTAGGCCATTGGTTGGATAGAAAGGATGATTTGGGTCTAAAAATGGATGGTCAAAGATCCTGAAAGCAAATGGGCTGTTTTCCCAAATAAGGAAACTTGGCACATTCTGCTGTGTATTTTAAGATAGCACAAGTGTAGTGTGCTACTACTTTATTGGCAATATGTTGGCAGCATGCCTTCCGGAAAGAAGCGCTGAATCCTGCTTCGTGGAACCAGACAGTGAAGTGAGGGCAGTGAGTTGTGTGGTTGTTTCCTTTAGTAAATCACAAAGGGTTTTCCTGAAGTAATCAGATATTTAAGGAGCATCAGGTGCACGTGTAAGATGAGGGATGCAATTTTCAGTTCAGCAGCCATACACTGAGCAAAATAAGAGTTGTAGTTACTGTGCAATTTGTGCTGAATTCTTTCCAGCCTCCTGTCTCTAACTTGTAAGCCCTTCAGTGGAAGCTCTCTATGCTCCGGGAGCAGTAGCTGAATGACAGATAGTGGGGTCTTCTGGCTTGTACGTGGAATAGAGCAGAGAGCTGGGCATGGCAGCACTTCCCCTGCAGTTCAGGCTGGTTTGTGGGAAGCTGGGAGGTACGAGTGCATGTGTCTGGATCTTCCAGTGTTACTGTGCTAGGATGCAGGTTGGGGCAGCCTGCTGCTGGGTTGGTTTGCAAGCCATCCGCTTGGGTTCTTGGGGGTTCTCTTACCCTGGGAGGGGGGAATCAGGGGGGAACAGGAGGTGTGGGACCTCAGCAGGGTCTTGGGAAGGGACCCCCATGCAAGTTACACCCACAAAGTGCTCTAATCGCAACAAGCCAGTGATGGCAGATTGTTTCCTACACCAAGCGCTTACTGCTGTACTGAACTGAGCTTATTGTAGCTCAATAGCTTTCTGCAAAGTGACTCTGCGTAATAGAGTCCTGACATGTTAAATACTAATGCTTAATAATGCAAAGCCTATTAAATGCCGCCAAATGTGGCTCAGATCTGTTTCTTTTTAGTGTGAAACCAACAGCTTCTAACAGCATGCTCAAGTAAGTTACTATGAGGAAAAAAATGACACAGGAGAAGGTGGGGATGTTGTTGCAAGATTACAAGCTCATGTTGATGAGTAGAAATAAAACAGAAAAAGGAGCAAGTTGTTGTTGTCGTCACCAAATAATAAAAAAAAAAAAGATCCCATAGGAATAATTGAAATAACCAACAATTGAGTTATTTCTTGAAGTACCTGTCATTCACTGTTTCTGAACTGACAGTTTCATTTCATCGACAACAAGCGACAAAGTCAGTTGCGGTTGACATGGTGTTCGCTGCTGCTACATGATGACAGCAGTTAAACACTTGAAACTGTGTTAGTGGGGAAGGATGGTGCTGATGCCAAACCTTGGTTGTGCTGTCTGCCTGCGTGCGGGGGAATTGTCGTAATGCTCCTGGCCCCAGCCTGGAGACCGTGATGCAGAGGACTGCTCTCCTGGCTGCAGAAGCGTAAGAAATGAAGAGGTGCCTTGCACTGTTGGAATGATGTGCTTGTTTTGGATGCAAGTGTAAGACTGTGGAGTTCAATGAAATACCTGATTTGTTTGGTTTTTTCTCAACCAATGGTATAAACTCAGATTGTTAAGTATCTTTTAAAAGAGGATGACAAGTTAATAACTGTGTGTGGATTTGTTGCATGCAGTTGTGACTCTAAACAGTTGTTTTCTCAAACATAACAATGAGATTGATCTGTCTAATTGAGGATTAACTACCTTGCATCTGCAAACGTGGAGTGATATTTAAACAGGTCTGTGCCTTCATCTAGAAGGAGAAAACTGTATACCTGACTTAGGCTGTCATTAATTCCAGGTCTCTAAGTAGTGTCCCATGCAAATCTACCTTCTCTGGAAAAAAAGCATCTGGAAGAATCTGATACAAATGAATGAATCATTCTTGAAATTATATTGCTTTATTGTATGCTGGTGCCCGTAGCATCTGCGGCTGATTGACTGCTGTAGATAAATTTGAAATTGGGGAAGGTGTTGAAGGAATGAGCAGTAGCTTCTGCAAATGCTTGTGTGCTGGGCACTGTGTTGCGGTTGCATAAATGTTTAGGTAAAGTTTTAAGCAGCAAGGCGTACCCATCAGAAAAGTACTCACTGGTATTTATCAAGTGTCTGGTGTGCATGTTATACCATCTTGAGGTCTGTTTTCTGTGAAACCTTGGAATAACATGTTCTATCTTAGCGTAACTTTCAGAAGTCAAATAATTTACTTGTTTATACAGATTATTTGGTTCTTCTGGATGAGCAATAATTTCAAATAATTTGACAGTTCTTCAGAATGTTGAATTTAGATAGGAAGGCTAGAAATGTTTGTTTCCTGTGACCTGTTTTTCTTTAGTTTTATGTTCCTTCTGCCATCCCAAACACAGCCATCTGCTATCAGCTGTTCACACTTTCCTGTCAAATTTATGGTCCAGTCAGTGCATACGCTTTTGCCTGTGAGTAGCATTACTTTTCTGAATAATTCTGTTGTCAGTAAGGAGACTGCACTGAAGCATAATTACCCATATGCATAAACATGTGCAGGGCTGTGGCCTTAAATTGTGAGGTCTCTGGGCTGGGAAGCTGACCTGTTTTATTTGTCTATAAAGTGTCACCTATGCTTGAGACACTGTGTACACAGCATTAATTTGGAGCAGCTGCCGGAGCAGAGGCGGCAAATGAGCTTTTGTTTCTGAAGCAGACCTGGCAAAGAGCAAAAAGTTAGAACTAGCTTTGCCACCCTCCTGATTTGCAGGAGTGACTGATTTCCTTTCCCTTGAGCTTTCTCTAAATAAAATGTGTGCAAGAGGGTGCAAAAGATGTCTCTGGGATGGCAGGAAATCACACAACAGTGACAAGGTTGAAACAAGAGCAAAAGGTCAGCAGAAGAGTTCAGGCACTTGTATCAGGGAAGGAACTGGCAGGCCACTGGAAGGATGGACTTTATTTCGTGTCCCATGGGTAACCCCTGCTCGTGACTCACGGAGCTGGAGAAAGAGCGTTCTTGTTCACTCACAGAGAGCTTTGTAGGCTGGCTGTTGCTGAAAGGTGTGCTTGAAGCCTGCCCCCTCCTAAACGCAATGCCTTCTGTAAACATAGGTTGTCATGGTCTTGTCAGTGCTTGCGTTTGCAGTTAAGGGTGGTGAGGAGATGTAAAACGAAGCAGGCAGTTTCAGCAAAGGCTCTGTGCAATATCCCTTATGCAATATGTAGAAAAATGTTGGTGTCTTCATCTCTCATTTGGAGAATAGCTGCAACCAAACAGTGCCAGACATTTCTGGTCAAATGATATCTCAAAATGTTAATCAGATTAGCTGCACAGTCAGGAGAGCTCGGGGCGAAATTGTGTCTTTGTGTTTGTTACAGAAGGGACTGGGATAAAGGTGTTTTGGCAGTTGTCAGTGCTCGGTGTATTACAGGTGCATTTCCCAGCCCTGGACATGTAATGTGCGGGCTCCATCTCAAAAAGCCCTAAGGGCTGGAGGCTCCCAGAGGACACCGTATGTTCTGGTACTGTTGTTAGAGTGTAATTTTGGAGGTGTAATTTTCACCAGTAACCCAAAAATCTCTTATCTCTCTCTCTTTTTTTTTTTTTTTTTTTTTTTTTTTTGAGGCAGGGCTTGTTTTATTCAAACCTGTCTCTTTCATTTTATGCTGGTAAGTTTGCTTTTGTTAATAGCAAGTATAGTAACTTTTGCTGGTAACGAAAACTACTTTGTCTAAGCTGGTGCAGGCATGCAGATGGTTCTGGAGGATACTGTGTCCTGCAGTCCTACTAAGGACCTGAGGCTTCCTGATCTTACACCATTAAAAAAAGATGCCTAAAATTAGTGATTATTCATGCATTTAGATGATAGCGTTTCTTGGAATTCGCTATGGGCATAAGCTTTTATCGCTGTGAAATCTCCAAGAAGGACGTTCTGTTCCCCTGGCAGCAGACATGGGATCATCTCTTGAAACTGCTGACACCGGTCTTGGCATAGGCTGCAGAATTTCACATACTGTAACCTAGATAAATTACCGTGTACTTGTGCTTTGTTACAACATGCGAACAGAACTGAGTCACTCGGGAAGAGACATTTACCATGGCCAGGTTTTTCCACATCCTCGCGCGGAGCAGTCCTACCTTGCCGCAAGCGCCGGCAGCACGCGTGGTGCGTGCCAGGTTGCCGCTGCCCGCCTGCAGGAAGGCTGCCGGCCCGGCCGGCATCGCGCGCTGTGTGCGTGGCCATCGCAGCAGGAGAGCTGGCATGCCAGGGCGTGCCTGCGCTCCTAGGCAAGCTCGGAGCAGAGGGCACACTTCCCGGCCATCGGTGCGCTTCGCTCGCGTCGGGGAAGGCAGCGACACGCCTGCCTTTCACAGAGCCGCTTCCAAGGTGTTCGGAAAACGTCAGTATCGCTCTGAAGAGTATTTTTAGTCATTTCTGTCTCCCAGCTGCTCCTAATAGCTTGTGCAAATTATGCAAACATTTGCGCAGCCTGTTGGAGTGTGAGTTCCCAGGCTCTTTTCCCTACTGTTCCCCACGGATTATACTATAGCGTGTTTGTGGTGACAGGTTCTGGTTTTGGGGTGTTTGAGCATGAGTGAGAAAGTCCGTAAGTCCTCAGAGCATATGCATTAATGAAAGCTTTTCTCTTCACAGGTTTTGCTGTGGTATATTTTGTCATTATGAGATGTCGTCTACAAGTGCTTCATTTGTGCAAATTAGATTTGATGACTTGCAGTTTTTTGAGAACTGCGGTGGAGGGAGTTTCGGGAGCGTCTACCGAGCCCGATGGATTTCTCAGGACAAGGAGGTGGCTGTAAAGAAGCTGCTCAAAATAGAAAAAGAGGTAAGAGTGTACTTTTCATTCACTTTGCTGTGGAAACAAGGACAGAAATTATTTTCTGGTGTCTCCTGTCCTCTAGCTAATGGAGGCAAACTACCTTGGGCTGTTTGTTTGTTTAATTACAAAAACCCCATAACTGGATGATGTTACAGTAAAGACACACTGAGGGAGCCTCAGCTGAGGATGCCGCTGATTTAAAGCATTATTATACTGTTTATTGCCCTCTCCCACTTTTCTTGTTTAGTAGCTCCTCTCTGCTGTGGTCCTAAGGAGGAGAGCTAGCTGCACCTGTGGAGCTAGTAATTTCTCTTTAATACTGCTGGGCATGTTGCTAGATAGGAAGAGGTAGCGTTCACTGTCTTTGCCTGCTTCCATTTTCTCCCGTTTACATCTGGTCTTCTAAGCTCTGTGGTTTGTATCTGTACGTTCATGTGTGTTGCTTGGAGTTGTCTCTTCCCTGGCTGCTGCAGGTTGTGATCTGGAGCTCCACTAGCTCTGAGATAATCATAGCCGTGCTTCAGCTTGGTCTCACCTTGCAGTGAAGTTTAAGCCTGACTGTTCTACCAGTCACCTTCCCACACGGCATCCTGTGCACCTGAAAAGGCAGACAGGTCCTTGGCAGTCCTGTGGGAAAAGGCAGAATTAACTTACTGCACATTTACCAGCTAAGGTTGGTTTGAGTTTGTGGGGGTTTTCTGTCTTTTTTTTTTTTTTTTTTTTTTTAAGAAGACTTGTAGGTTTACCTAAAAATACCTCCTGATCCTCAGCTTTGTACAGTCCTAGCAGAGACACACTGTGTGTGGTCCTCACGGCGCTCCAGCGTGCCTGCTGCTCACCACTGCTGATGCAGCAGCGAGAACACACCAGTGTAGTGATGGGCTGCACAGTTACTGGACAGATGTTCCAGCACGTTTATATCCAACTTGTATACAATATTCTCGAAGTGTTTGAAGAAGATAGTTATAAGCTTGAGGACGGCAGGGCAGTGCTAGGCATAACATGCTTGGTAAATAATCAGACACCGAAGTTCATCCATCCACTGCTGCTGCAGCTGAGTTAGCATGATTACATCATGCTTTGAGGTGGGATAGGCATGTTTGATTGTGATTGAGCAAGTTGCTGTCTAAAATAATGTGGCTTATGATTTTTCCAGGATGGTTGGAGATGTACACCTTCAGTCCAATATTCATTTGTACCATTCTCTTTGATTCTACTATTTGTTAATACCAAAAGATATACAAAGACAAGTAAAATTGGTGCTATGCGGTATTGTAATGTGCTCCTTAAAAATCAACTGGCTGGCAGATCTTGGTACTGGTCAGTGAAGTATCTTTATTGAATAGGTGTGTTTGTGGTGGGATTTTGCAGGAGTCTGCTAAACCAGTTGCTAGATACTTCAGGCATTTTGAAAGAAAACTTAAAAACAGTATTACTGCATCTTGTGATGGCATAAACCTTAGTGGAATGGGAAATGATAGAGAAAGTAGGACCGTCATATGTTTTGCTTGACACAGTTGGGGCGTTCAAGAAAGATATAAACGGCCAAATACAATGTTTAGCTTGTAGTAATGAGGCATACAGGTTGCATGCTAGGAAAAGGAAACTGCTGGAAAGAATTTGGTACAATGTAAGGGTTTATTTAGTAATTCGTAAGACTTGCAGCTCATAAAGAGCTCCTATCATGGTGCTGTTAAGTAAGTTAGGTTAATGTCTTTGCATATCCAAGTGAGGATCAAGTCATTTGTAAGAACCAGGTGTCTTATCTTGGTTATGTGGGGCTGGGGAAATGGGCGTTAGGCAGTAGGTGCAGTCCTGGTTCTGCTGTGTTTAAAAGAATGTCAACCAACTGGAGGGGCAGCCCAAGGTGGACTGCAAAACACAAGGAGTGGAAGGCAGGGGGGCTGTGGATGGGTGCGTGTCGGAAGGGTGTGATGCACATCATTCAACAGGATGACTTGACAGAAGGGGAGCAAGTGCCTTCCAGCACAAAATTGTTTATTTTCCTTCAGACTGATCATCACTTGCAGCTTAAACTCAACAAGACAGGTTATAGTTGGAACAGTTTGTTGTGGGCACCTTCTCTCGAAAGTTTTCTGGGGAGACAGCAGATAGGCAAGTAGTGATGCCTTAAGTAAGTCTGGCTAGTTTTGCCAGAACTTGTCTGTCAAAAACCTTAGGAATTAAAAAGTAAAAGCTTGTTTAAAAAAAGTACATTTTCATATGAAGAAAATGCTGGACTCATTTAATCTAGTGCAAAAAGTTACTGCATGAACAAATGGTTGGGATCTGAAGCCAGACAAATTAGAATGGGAAATAAAGCACAAATTACAAGGAGTGAGGATGACTAACGCTTGAAGCAGACTACAGACTGAAAGAGCAAAGGTGGAGAATCCTTTCCGTCTCTTCATGTCTTCACGTTGAGATGTCTTTTTGGACAGCGGTTTTTGTCAAGTTGTTGAGCTCAACACAAGAGCAGCTTGCTGAAGTGTAGTGGCCCATGATGTACTAGAGGCCAGCCTCTGTGGCCTGAAGGTCTGTTCTGACCCTCACGGCTGTCGAGTTGTTTACACATGTAGTATGTTTGTCTGTAGTGTTGACAGTAATGAATGTCTGTGACTGAACTGTCCTGAAAGTCACAGTGAGTCAATGGCTTTTCTGATAACAATAGAAAAATAACTTGCCATAACTGTATGTATCTGTTTAGTAGATATTTGGATGGTTTCCATTTAGTCCAGAAAATTAATTATTACTCTTCCTGGTTTGTTTGAAAGGAAGTATCCTTGTAACTCTATGACTGATTGTCTTGTGTTTCTGTTAACTGCTGCCAATAATCCATAACAACTGATTAAAGGGAAAACAGGACAGTTGGGAAAAGCTTGCTCAGAGGAATTTCTTGCTAGCCTCGTCCAAGGGCACAAGCCAAGTCAATAGAGCTGTGGTATCATTCTGCAAATATGTTGTATCTGTGTTTCATTTTATTAAACAAGCCAATCGAAACCAGCAAAGATCCTGAAGACTTCATATTAGCCAAGTGGCTAACAAGTTCTAACATGTGAAACAAAGCAATTTTTGTTTCAGTATATAGCAGCATATCGAACTAAAATGTAGGCTCGGGAAAACTTACAAATACTTGGAAGGGTGTTGCTCAGACAGATTTCTTCAAAACTTTACAGTCTCAGAAATGGGAAGACATCTGCAAGGCATTAACTTTTTACAGACAGGCATTAAAATGTGACTGTATGGGAAGAGGTGCATGTTTATGTGAATAAGGTACAGCTAAATAGGTCTGCTGACAAAAATAAATGTGCTGCAAGGCCTTGATTAGAGTATCAGATTTGAAAACTCTGGACAAGACTTCTGCTGGTTAAGTAAACCATAGGAGTGTGTCTGGAGTGATTAAATAACAGCAAAACCAAAATTAAATTGCTATTTTACTATCCAGTCCAAGCACTTTAACAGTTTTAGGTTTTAAGCAAGGAACAGGAATTCCATGTGAATTGTTTTATGGAAAATCAGACCATCGGCATGATGTTTATGATGCATGTGGCAGGAGTAGAAATGCCTCCTGTAGTACAATGCGTGCTTGCTCCTTTTGCCCTAAGTGATAATTATGTGTACTCACCGAAGAAAATCGCACACCTACTACTCGGGAAGTTACTTGGTATTTTTGTGAATGATTTATATGAATTACTGGATAAGCCTGTAATTTGGCACCCACCGGAATGGATGGGAACGATTGGGCCCAAAGGCCTTACTGTGCAAATTGCTGGCAGCTCTTTTGACTTCATTATCTTGAGCAGATAACTGGAGGAGTGAAATGTTACGGATGTTGCTTTATGCCTGGCCATGTTAGCTTTTCACTGAGTAGCACTCACCTCTTTTGATTGTACCTCTCTGAAGCTCACCTCTTGCTTCTCACTGCTTTTGAAGGCTGTGCTTTCGGTGGCTGGTTTTTGGCAGCTGGCATCTGATCTAGGCTGTAGTTCTTCACCAGGAGACTTATTACTGCTGCAATTTTACCTGAAACTTGAATTTAATTTTAATGTCACTGCTCTGTGGAAGTACTCCCTGATCCATGAACTGTCTCTGTGCTATGGATGAACAGCAGTATTGCACCTGATTTGCTTGCTTCAGCTGTTACAACCGTGGTACTTCGGTAGGAGTTTGTTTGGTTTCATGCAGTACAGCTGTTCCTGGATTCCTTCAAAATGCTGGTTGGTGGTCTGTGCAAACTGCAGGAAGGTGGTGGAAAAAAAACCCAGTAAAATGTAACTGTAATCTAGTTAGGAAATACTTCTGGTCAACTGACAGAACTGACTTCTGCATGAAAGATGTTAGATTGAATAGGATTAACTACTCATGCTTTTTGTTCAGTCATGTCTGTGCGATGCATTTGAGTTTTATGACACTCAAAAATAAAAACATGTTTTTACTAGTTCTGATGCTATATTGCTGGAAGTCTTGACTACCATAGAAATAAATTTTATATTTTTAGGTTTTCTTGTATGTAGTATGTATGCAATAAGCTTTAGGGGATCTTTTAATGCTTCATAAAATTTTTTGTACATATATATAATGCAGGGGGGTATAATGCAGCTTGTTCACTTTTTCAATTTTATGATCCACTTCTGGAAGGGACTGTCCAGAACACATGGATTGTGCCCGTACCTTCCAAAGGGGATGAGTTAAGTATAACCACGTGCATGCCATTGGACTTACCTCACTCATGTCTGTAGTCCTAAAACAGAGCATGTGGTAATTTTAATGTGGGTCATAAGAGTAAGGACTGGGAATGACTTTCAAGAGTAATAAGAAAAACAAGAGAGTAAAATAGGGCAAAACAAACCAAACTGAAACTGATACTTAGCCCTGACAGGACTAAAAATAGTAGATGTTCTTTTTGCTCACAATTTGTATCTGGTATTGGTGCTTGGGTGCCAGCCTTGGCTGTAGCGAAGGACAATTTTGATGCTTTTTAACTATTTTATTAGCTCTTTCTAGGAGCTCCTACTCCTTTACCCCCCTCATGTCTGACTTGGTGAGTATTGAGAGTGGTTCAAGGTAATATCTGCCAGGAAATGTCTGGATTTACCTGGTTCCAGCTCGGAGCAGGGGGATGGCAAACCCTGTGTTTCCCACCTGTGGTCCTTTTGTGCAGGTGCTATTGCTAATGAACAGTGAGAGAGGGCTTAGAGTGCGTGCGGTATAAGGGTCCATAAGGTGCAGGAGTCAAATATATGAACTTTCCAGACGTATCTGTGCCTATATTGGAAAATTACAGACTTCATGAAAAAATGAAAGGTTGTACATCCCCAGAGTAAGTGATCTTATGGGAACCCTTCCAGCTCCATATTCATTTAAAGAAATACTGCTATATCATGTTAACAGCTGAAAGGAAATAAAACTGCATTTATTATACCAGAGGGGTGTCTGAAGATGTCTTTGTTTCTTTTTTACGGAGTCATTATTTTGCAGGCTTTTCTGTTTCTTTTTTATATTTTGGTAAAGGAAATGGCATAGAGCACTCCTCCTGGTGCTGACTGGCATATTCCCGAACAGTATCAAGAGGACACTCGGTACCCTTTGTAGACTGTGGAAGTTGTCAGAATGGGTTCAGATGCTCCAGCTGTTGCAGAATATGTATCTTGCAGAATAAATCGTTTTGGATAGGGCAGACTTCTGCAATAAATCTCTGCTTTTGAGTTTGCCCTACTCTCGGCTTTCATTCAAGGGGGATTTTCTGGAGGCCTTGATTTTGTAAATGAATGTCATGTTTTCAGATGTCAAGAAAGTCACTGCATTAGATTTTCTTAGTGGGTGCTTTGCATAAGACTGTATAGTAAGTGTTGAGGGGTCTATGTGTTGCAAGCAAAATGATACCAAAACTCCATTGGTATTTGGGAGATACCAGTATAATGTAAGACAATGTAATATTGCTGAAGAACAGGCTTCAGTTCCGTTTTCTCTGCTTCAAGAAGAAACTTAATTCCACTCTGTCTCTGCTCCCCCAAAAAGATCTTAAAAATTTAACAATCCAGGCACAGAAACATGCTTTGTCTATATTTTGCTACATTTTATTGTAGCAGATTTTTTTACTTGTGTAAAACATTTTTATACCACACTTTTCATTAGATGAGTTAACGTTTTTCACAGTTGCTTCATGTAAATAATGAGTATTTGTAGCACAAGTTGTGTGGCTTACTGAGGTTTTTTGACCAGCTTCATTTGAGATTCTTACTTACAAAGGCTTGTGTATACTCGTTCTTTTAAATCAAGCCAGTTTTGGCTTAATTTGATTTAGACATCATCTTCAATGAAACTGGCATGTCAGGGCGCAGGCTGGCAGTCTGTGGCTTCAAAAGTTATTTTGAGTCAGTTGAGACATAGTGACTGTCAGCATTGTCATCTTAGCTTGCAATAAATGAGAAGCAATTTTGCAAGTGCTGGGAAGCTGGCTGTAGTCATATTTTAGAAGTTACCTTATCCTTTTTTTTTATCAGCTAAACCACCATATTTTGTACTGAAATTGTAAATAATTAAGCACACATCCTTCTGTTGACTGGTGTGCAGAACAGTGACTACATAAAAAAAACTTGATAAACAGGTAAATTAATAAGCTAAGATGCACCAGATATATCTGTTGTTCCCTATCACTTGACTCTTCAGTTGCCCTAAACTTTGTCCAGGTGAAGCAAAATTACCTTGCATGTGCTGCTGGTCAAGTTGCCATAGCTTGGTTGAGGCACAGGAACGTACTGTGTGCCTGATCCCTGGGTTAGGAATATCTCTGTGAGGTCTGGGGCCTCTTACCTCAATTATCTTTAATTTTGTTTTTACAGAAGGTGCAACAAGTTTTTATGCCAGCATTCTACAAATTATGGATAAATGTTGTTTAGAATAGGAGAAAAAAACTGTCTCTGATTATTTAGAAAGCACTCTTTCTTATCCTTTTTGCTATCCACAGTACGCAGCCTGTTAGGGTATTATTAAATATTATTTAGTTTCATAATTAAATGCCATTGTGTCTTGTCTTAATTATTGTGTCAATCTGCTGCAAGTTTTTGTTTGACAGTGGGTTGCTCAAGTTGCCAGTAGATACCTAACCACAATTAAAGGGGATTTTTCCTAGTTCTTTATTTTGCTCTAGATATGTTTCTCCCTTTTCTGTTTTCTTTTTGCATGGGCTCAGTTATTATTTATAATTTGGAGGAGAGGTTCTGTTGCTTATCTCTCTGCCAGCAACCCTTGACATCAAACGGCAGCTCTTCTGTTTCCCCTCCCACGACATTCTCTGACCTCGAGCTTCTGTTAAAGTGATCAACTGCAAAATGGTATTTTTGGATGTATAAGCTGTCCTGAAGCTTTGCTGTAGAACTCTCATGGATATGGAAGAGAAGCTTTTCTGTCAAGGTGGTGTTTTAGGCTGTTGCAGGCTCAAGTAATTGAGGGTTGGTTCAAGTTAGTCTTATCTCTTCATTTGTCTGACTACATAGTTTTCTTAAAACAAGGTTACAGTACAAAATTGCGTGGCAGGTGAGATCTAGTGGTAGCTTTAGAGTATGGTAAGTGTGTGTTTGAGTCTTGGGTGCTTTGAGGGACAGCTGACGATCTGTCTGTGACATGCATTGAAGTCTCTTGGTGTTGCAGTCCCTGTGGACACTAATTAAATAATTTTCACTCAACTGCAGCATATGGAATTATTGTTTCTGATACTACCAAAGTTGCTTTTGAGGTGTGTGGAAGTATTGTTTGAGTCTAACACAGTTTCTGGCTTGTTGAACGCCTGTGTGATGGTACAAATTAAGTTAGGGATCTGTGCTGGAGTTGATGTGATCTGTGTCTGGGGTCATCAGTCTTGTGGAGGCTGTTTTTCACAGAGGTATCCGAAACCGAGCACTGAGGCCACAGTCTTTGGTTGGGGACCCCAAAGTACCTGCCATGCACATGGCAGCAATGGAATTTTGAACAACATGTTTTGCCCTCTTAAGAGGGCAGTAAAACACTGAATAGGACTAGGTATGTCCTCCTTTACTTGCCTTCCCCGCCCTTAATTTTTGACTGGCTTTGCATGAGTTGCATAAGGGTCTGGGGCACAAGATTACTTGAAAACGTTGAAGAAGAATATATAAAAATATATATCCTAACTTTAAGGGAAGCATAAAAATAAATCTTTTTAATTGTAATGATGCAACTAGGACTGTAAAAGTTACTTCACATTTACCTACTGTCACTTGTTAAGGTGCTGATAGAAAAAGTTTTCCTTTTTAAGTGGGCAGTATAAACAGTCACAAAGAAGCATTCGGACCTGTTTATGTTAGCTGAAAGCTGCAGAGGAGCCCAGGGAACAGCTTCAGCCTTAACTCTTTCTCTCGTACTCAATTAATTGCACTTACACACTGGGGAGATGGGGCCAGTAAGGGCAATACAGAGCTGCTGTCTGACCCAACTGCCTCCAAGCTGCCCTGTTTGTCTCCTAAAATGTGTTTCATCTGTTAGTGCTCAGCTACTGGGGAGGGATCCAGTTTGCAAATACATGTTCATTTATTAGATTAATGTTTAGTGAACCTCCATTCTGCATAATTTCTATTCAAGAAAGCTGGCTCCACTGGGAAACTGGGGGACTCGAGTAACGGTGATGGTTCCTGTGCCTCCTCTGTGTCCCCTGCAGCTATGGTGCCTGGTGAGCGGGGCAGCCCATGGCACACAGGAGGGACCCCCTATGGCTGCAGCTCCTTGGCGACATAGTGCCTGGACCCTGGATGTCACTGGAAGGGGACAGTTGCCACACATCTTCTGCTTCGCTTCTTCTGACTCTAGTTGCTCATTTATTTTACTCCATAACCTCTGAAAATTGAAGTTTCTTATGGATAAATGTTGTAAGTAGGGGAGAGAAAAAAAAAAAGTGTCGTGATACGCAAAACCCGCAGGTGTGTATCAGGCACTTGAGTTTACAGCAGCCAGATTGAAAATAAGCATGGTTTGTAAAAGCCCTTGAGCTGCTGTAGGAGAAGCGAGGAAGCTGTTAGTAGGTGCAGGAAGGCAACGTGTAGTTGCTTTGTACAGAGTTCATCTTTCGGAAGGTAGAAAAACCAAAAGGCAGGCATGCAGGCTGGGTGGGTGTCAGCCTTTCGATGGAAGCTGAAGCTCTCTGCAAGTTTTTATCTGGCACAGGCAGAGTAGGAGAGGTGAGTAGGTGGTTGTTCTGGAAACTTGTTAGAATAATCTAGTTGCTGCACCCTCGGGTGAGTGAGCAACATTTTCTGAGAGGGTATCTTTTCCTTTTCCTTGGAAGAATCACAGAGCAGAGAAAATGTAACTGTGCAGTTAGAGGGGGGAAAGCACAGAAATCATTCATTCTGTGTCTAATTGTATAATAACCTTAATTTTAGTAATGTCAGATGAATTTGCGGCAGTCGTATCAAAGATGATGGCTTATAAGTAGTGATTGGTGGGTTTCCTTTTCAGTGAACTGTGTACTTTTAATCTCCTAAACCATGGGAAAAGCTTTTTTACTTTTGACTTCTATGCAGTGTGTCTGTGTGTGCTGGGCTGCTACATGTGATGCAAGTATGTAGCAACAGATGGCTAACATTTGGAGCTGTTGAATTGCTCTTCCTTTTGGATGTTGCCTTGCTAGTACCCCCTGTAAGAGTTTGCAAGGGCCCTAAAGGCATGTATGAGATCCAGAACCCCACTTACTGGGGCCACACATTTCGGAGGTCTGCTCTTAACTTTTGCTTTTTTGGTCATTTATGTATTTATACCAAAGTCTTTGTTATTGTAAAGTCTTCTCTCCCTGCCAGTGACCCATCTGTCCTGAGCAGAAGTTGGCAGTGGTGTGGTTTCTGGCACCGTCCCCCAAGTGGTTTACTCTGTTCCCATTGCAAACAGCTTCCCTGTTGGTGCTACGGTTCTGGACAGAGTCCTGCGATTTGTCATGGACTAGGAATAAAGCTCTGTTCTCCCAGGGTAAACAAGCATATTGTTACTTAATAAATCTGAAATCCGAATGATGAAACCTCTTGCCTTTTCATTACTCTTGTTTCTGTGCTGTCCTGTGAGAAGGGAGAGATTCCCTGCCCATTACGGCTGTTACAGAGACGAATGTGGAGTAACAGCACTAACAGGGTGCCTGGCTCAAGAAATTCAGGGTGAGTGACACTTGATTCTGTAACAACACTGGCATCGGCTGTTAGCTCAAGTGACATGGTCGTTGCCTTGAAACTGTGACCTGAGTTCCCTTTCTGGGAAAGAAAAAAACCCGCAGACCCATTTCAAAGACCAGGGCAGCTGCTTTGTTTGTCTTTTAAAATCTGTATCTCTGCCTTTTTGCTTGGTCAGTGTTTAGAACCATTAAAATGTAAACGTGACATGGGGACTGAGATCCTGCAGCTAGAGCTCCTTTATAATTACATATTCAGCCACAACTGTACAAAGGAAAATGAGAGTCCCTTTTCCTTTATATACCGTGTTTCAGTTTTGCCTTAGGTTTAAATTGGCATTTTGGACTGTGTTCACTGGAGCCACTGAAGAGCTTATCAGAAAAGGAAGGAAACAGAGGGAGGGAAAGAAAGATTTCCAAATGACAACCTTTTGAATAGTCCAAGTTCAATCCCTAAAACAAAAAGTGGAATCTTTTTTTTTTCTAAATAATGTGCTCTACAGTCTCACCTCTCATCTTGAGAAACATGAAAGAGCAAGTTAAAGAGATGACCCAAATCACAGAGTTCCTTTGAAAGAAGAAATTCAGCTGTTTTGAACACTTACAATCAAAGGAAGTGGTTTCCCTAATTACATGAACTATGTGAAAGCTCTCAGAATAGCTCTTCCACCCCAGGATTCCTTGCACTTTAGAAGTTTGCATAAAAGCTCACATGGAGAATCAGATGCAAAGTGTTTGATTCAAATTTTATTAGGCAGAAGTGAGCATACATTCCTATCTCTGGGTTTGACAGCTGGTTGGGTTTGGACCACCGTCCAGGGTTTGATGGATTTCAGTCTTGTACTTTAAAATCTTTCACTCTTCAGGTTCTCTGGTGAGACACCCCTTTCAAGAGAAAAGTAGAAATGAAAAAATGGAGAAGGGGTAGAGGGGTCCCTTTGTGAGCTTTCTGTTGAGGATTCTTCTTAGGCTGTTCATGGTTGTGAAAATCCATCCCTGTACACAGCGTTTAAAAGAATGAGGAATTTTAATTCCTCTCATTTTAAAGAAGCTGTGTATCTTAAAATATATATTTGGAAGATCTGGGATCTGAATTCTACGACTTCAATGTTATTCTAGCACCACCATTTACTTCAACCCATCAGAATTCTGAATTCACTAGAGACTTTGAACAAAACCCCAGTATTTTCAGAAGGTTATTACACCTTGTGTTTCTTTTTGTGCATATAAAGGTATGTTAGTCTAAACTAAAAAGCGAGGACGTTATGAAAAGATGCAGGACACTTCTAAAGGCTTAAAAGCTCTGTTCCTAACAATTTCCTTTTCAAAAAAAGAGGTTTGCTTTTTTGCTGGTTTGGGAGTAGTGGGAGCAAGCAATGGAGAGCTTGAAGCAGTATCAAGATAATTTTCGAATGTAGGCACCTGAAGTTAAGTGCATCATTGGCCTAACTGAAATGCTCAGTTTTTGCCAAATTTTGGCAGAGTAGGGTATAATTTTTTTTTTGCTCTGTAGGAGGTGTTTTTATTTCTCAAACAGTTTATTAGCTAAAAATGTAGTTAGGTTTTTAGCAATTTATGAGCATTCATCACAAAATTATCTGTCCTGAAAGTGCTAAAGACAGGTATCTAATCTTTACCCAGCTAAAACTAAAAACGATTCTTCCTTTCCAAACCATCTCTGAAACTAACAATGTAGTACTGTCCCTGTGGATACAATATGGAATAATTCATGGTTGAATTATTAATAAATAATACTTGCAAGGTTTGCAGTTATATGTGAGACCATCACACTTGCTCTGCACAACAGTGATCACCAAATGGGTTTATATTCTCCACTCAGAGCCAACTATGGTAATTATATCCAGATTTGATAAAGATAGAGATAATTGATGAAATGGGCCTTGAAGAGAAATCTCTAAGCCCTCCGAACTGCAGCAGTTCAAACTCAGGAAGGCAGGCAGGCAGTGACTGCCTTGTGGAGATACAGGATCAGCTGAAAGCTCTTTATAGTAACACTGTATACTAATAACAAGATGCCACTAATTCCACCTGAAGAAGAAATGTTACTCTGGGTACCTTTTCCCTGCCAATACTGCATCTTTCTTGTAAGAGAGTTAGCCTTCCTAAGCTCCACGGTGGGGTTTTTTTTTCCTTCTCCTTTTTTTTTTTTTTTTTTCCAGGCAGAAAGGACTTTCCCTGGGATCAGGGAATTGCCCCCTGTAAGTGAACACCCTCAGCAGGACAGTGGTTTTGCAAGTAAAGTGCACAGCACAGCAGCCGCATATGTGGAAGGGGAGGGGAGATGTCATGTAGCATTATAGCACTCTGACAGGGTGGAAAAAGAGTTCTGGCTGTGCCCACTAGAGAGACGTGTCTCGGGCAGCGAAGCTTTGTGATCGCTATTGCTAGAGGATGATTTTGCTTGGACGAAAGAGAATGCTTAAAGTCGTGCCACCCTTGCTTGAGCTGAAGGCGGCATGGAAAATTATATCTGCTTGTGTCTGATCCTCAGTGGGAGCTGATTTCTCCCTGAATGTAAATTAGAATGGTCCTCAGACAAGTTTTGCATACCTTTGGTCTTGGAAAATGGGAAGCTGTGGTATATGGGATGCTGTTATTCTTCCACACCAAAGGAGATGTTGCAAGTTTGAATGTGCTCTGTGCCACCAAAACAGCACGGAGCTCCTGGGCCCTGGATCCAGCTCATGTGTGCGCTCTGTTCATTGCAGTGAACCTTGCCAATCTAATCCTTGTCATACTCAGAGCATAAATCAAACAGTAATTGTGCAAGGACTACAGGTATTGCTAGAATAGGAAGAGATGCAAATTCTTTATGCTGCACTCAGGTTCAGACTGGGATTGTCATTAGCTGCAGCCTGATGCCTCCTCTTTGGCTTTTCAGGTACAGCCCATGGGAGAGAGGTTTCATTAATGGTGTGACCCTGGTCCTGAATTTGCTGTGGGCTCATGTAATACATTCCCACTTCCTCTTCGCTGTTTCATGTATTGTAGGTCCTCAGGAAGCACAGTGCAGGGTGATGGAGGAAGTAGTGCAAGTCAGCTGTTTTGTAATCACAAAATAGATGATCCCCAATTTATTAACCAGCCCTTTAAACGTTCTTAATTCCCCCTTGGGTATGTGTGTGATGCTTCTCTCATATTTATTTCTGATGTGTCTGGAATTTTTCTAACAAAGTGGTGGAAGAAAAATTCAAATTAAGTGTGAAGGTGCACATTACTGGTGTGGAAGTAGAAACTTGAAAATGGAGAAACGCTAGAGCTGAGTGTGGTTGCAAGATGTTCTTTGCCTTTAGATGTTTACCCTAAAATACACTGTGGTTACACTGTGGAACTTTATTGCAGTACTGTTATTTTTGCATTCAACTGTATTCCGTTTACCACTTTTCCTACATCTGTCATCTTCTAGAAATTTTCATCTGTTTGTGTGTGTGAGTTAGAACAATTCTCAGAAACACTTTGTACATGTTAGAGGATGAGAATTAATGGTATGTGTGATGCTGTGATTTTTCCACATTTCCAGCTCTCCTTAGAGGAAATGCTTCCGGCTTGCATGTGCTCCCTTCGACCAAACCATCACAAAGCTGGAGCAGGTCTCAGGCTTTGTGTTCTCAGTTTGGCTCATTATTCAGTTTAGCTCTTTCTGGTGGGTTTGAACCACAGAGCCAAGGTTGTAGCACAGACATGGATGGAGGTTATAGTACCTCTGGTCGTTCTGTTGTAACTTTGGGGAAGGAACTGGCTTGGGATACTGCTCTGTGGTTGGAGAAGGGCAATGAGAAGGTCAGACTTTTGGCTTAATTTGGTGTCCTGTGGTGGTACAAAAACTGCGAGTTCTCTGCTCCTTTCAAGTCTGCGGCTCACAAAACTTACTGCCTCTGCCTTTGAGGGATACCAGGTTACTGTAACTAGTCTCTCTTACTCTTCTAGATAGGTTCTATCTAGATTTCCAGTTTTATACAAAGTGGATACTGATACTGATACACTGATACTGGTATTCAAGTTACTGCCTTTTTAGATGATGTATTTTGAGGCTGACCACTTCTATTCTTGTATAGATAATATGTCAACATAATTTTTTTTTTTAAGTTTTCTTTCTGAAAGCGATTTCTTAATAACAAGGATTAGAAATGAAATTATTTTGTCTTAGTAGAAAGAGCTTGAGCTACCGTGAAGGTAGGCAGAAGAATCCCAAGAAAAAAATAAACAGTTGATCTATTTTCCTATAAAGGTAAAAGCTTGAAGTTTCAGGTTTTGTTTAGTTTTAATTTTTTGACCATCACTACCCAGTAGGGGTAGCATTTGAGCCAAGTTTCTAAGTCAAATACAATTTTCAATCTTAGACAAAGAAGACTGACTTTTCTGAAAAGCAGATAGGGAATTTATGTCCTGAAACTTTAGTTTTGTTGGGAATGGAGACTCTGTTCCCTAGTGGTCTAGGTGGTAGCGTGGACGTAGCCAGAGAGCTGCTGTGGAGTTTGTTGTTCTGGCTATGGCATGATGGCATGGTTCTGGTTAAAGGGCAGTGACATGCAATTGGAGAAGGTGCAAATCAGATTTTGGTGGAGTTGGAAGTCCTGTGTTTCCAGAGGCTCTTCTTGCCAATCCCGGCAAGGTGAAAGGGAGATCTCGCTGTAACCTGAGGAAGGGTGCTTACTGCTTAAGTCATGGTAAAGAGAAAGAAGACTTGCTAAGTCACAAGAGAAAGCTTGCTGCTCGGGATTCAGGAAGGAAGGTGATCTGTCACTAATGCATAGTAAAACCAAAACTGGAAGCGGGTTCGTGATGAACCACCGTGATTCATGGTGGACTGTTTTGACAGTTGCACATAAAACCATGACGTGCATCATGCAGATAATGCATTCAGATAGTGTACAGCAGTCAGAGATTCAGATTATGGTGACAACTCATTTTCTTGAAAACCCCAGTTTTTGTGAGCTTGTGCTTATGGCATAGGTAAATGTGCCAGGAAAAATGCTTGTTGTCCATGGAGGACTCTCAGACGCTTCAGCAGGAGAACATCTGTAGCTGGCAGCTACTTTCTCTCCTTTCTTTTATGCCAGCTGGTCACAGCTAGAATTTCTGTGCTGAAAGTTTTATGTCTTTTTTAAAAGTAGGTGGTCTCTGCATAGGGGTGATTCTTTGCTTTTCTGCAGGGGCAGGTAATTTTTGAGTGATAACTGGGGAGAACCTTCCTACAGAGCTCTCATAGCCCATGTGAAAAGCAAAATCCCACATGGTTCCCCAGCAGCTGGTGTTAATATGTGAGAGAGGTAAGACATCTTGTGCTGTGTTGTTTCATGAGCAGGCTCAGCTGCCTGGTTGAAGAACTTTTTCTGGAATTGTAACAATCACTGGGATTCCAGTAAGAGAGATCCCCACCAAATTCTGTCCCTGTCATTAGGTACAGTAGGTTGGGTTTATCTGCTCTTAAGATGGGTCTGAAGTGAGTGCGCATCAAGAGCATGATGACACTTTTTCTTGGTTAAATTACAGTTTTCATGATGAAGTTGGAGAAAATACTTCAGTAGGAAGATCATAGCTGCTTTAGAGGAGTGGATCAGGATTCGCGAGTACAGCTGCTGCTGTCTCTGGTGCAGTCTGTACTAATTGTTCAGCAGAAGCCACTGTATAATGAGATGAGACTTGTTCTTCTGAGTTGTCTTATGCAGATTCCTTACTAGTACTCTGCAGGCCTCAGAAGAATCACTGCTCTGGCTGGATACGCATGGAGCAAGCCTTCCTGCAGGCAGCGTTTATTTGACGTTTCCTCTTCCATTGCTCCTAAGCACTGCAAGAGACTTCTTGAGGGGATTGGGTTTGCCCGTCACTGTTGTACCAGAATGTCTTTTCAACAAGGTGCTGATGAGACTGAAGTGGCTTTGATCTCAGAAATAATTTCCTTGGATATTTTTCTATTGTTGGTTCTGGAAAGATGCGGGTATTGCGTATTAGCCATGATACCTGCTTACCTGTGGAGTGAGCAGGGAGTCAGTTTCATGTTTTGTTACTCCCTAGCATTTTAGAGATGTCGTGGGTTTTGTTGCTATACTGTACAGTTAAAGCAGGCTTGTGTTCATAATGATTGTGAGTAAATGGGAAAATTTCCTAACATCGAGAAGAGAAGTGATGATTGCTGAAAATAAACTGCTCTATGGGAGCTCAGGTATTTCAAGCCTGCTCTTTAGTCCACTCATCCATTGTTTCTATTCAATTGCTGGTATTGCTTTGCAGCTGGAGGCAGCTTCTTACTCTAAGTCTGGCTGAATGAAATATTTATAATATTGCAGGACATTGTTCATTTCTAAACTCTTATGCCATTACAAATACATAGTTTATGTGTGTTTTGAAGGGTTTTACTAACTGTGAATAACACTAATGAAATCCATGCTATTCCTCTTGTTCTTGGCAGATCTCCCTGTATCAGGTACTTTAATATTAAATGCTGATACAATCTCAGGCTGTATGCTGCAAAATGTAATGCTCCTGTGGGATATGTTTGGATGTTGTGGATTTCTAGCTGAAACTGGTATGAAAATGAGTTATTTTTCCATAATCTTTGTGCGTTTTCCTTTTTTTTTGTTTGTTTGTTTTTTTGTTTCGTGGTTTTTGGTTGGTTTTTTTTGTGGTAAATGGCCATGTAGTTGTAACTTTACTTTAAAAGCTGTTTTCAGTCATCTTAACCTTACTGTAAGGATTTCCTGCAGAAAATGCCCTTGCTTAGTTTTATCATAAATGCTGCAGCTTCTGGAAACAGCCTCATCTCTCACTGATAGCAAGTTTTTAACCCCCATCATGAGGAAGACAAACACCATAAACCTGCAATTGCTTGGGTAACGCTGGGTGGGTTCCACGTGGTGCTTGTACTGGGCTGATGTACGTCAGTGGCAGGATCAAGCCAGTTAACTTGATCTAGCTCCCTCTTTCTGCGTAAGGCAGAGGGTCCACTGCCACATCACTGGAACAAATCTCCTTGTGATTTTTGGAGGGACCAGCCTGCTTTCCGTGAGCTGAGCAGGCCTTTGCAGTGATTTGATGGGCATGTTCTGAATTCACTAGACAGTACTTCTAATTCCGTAGCCTTCACATTATCTTTAAAACTGCCAAGCTATGCGCAAAGGTTGCCATAAAAAGTTGTGGTGGAGTGTAAAATTCAGTTTTCCTTTCAAATGGTCAATATCCAGTACATTTTACTAGTAACATGTCCTACGGCGTTCCTTACTTCCTAATATGCTCATACACATTTGCTACTGCATGATGCAAATGAAATATTTTAAAGTAAATTAGATAAGATGTTACAGCACATAATAAATTTATGTCTGTTTTCCTTCAATATGGTACATTGTGACAGCTCAACAGAACTGAGGTATCTTGGTAATGTTTTTTTTCCCCCTTCAAGACTGCAACCTAAAAGTCAATACAAGGTAAAGTGTGTGTTTCTACCACAGTATTTCCAAAAATGAGAATTGTGTGGTGATATGAAACAGTGGATTTAAAATAATAAGATGATTATTTAGCAATGATAATTTAGTAGTTTCCTTTATATTTCCACTTTTTACTCTCTGGGACTTGTAACAGTGTAGGACATAATTTTTGATGCAGATTTGATGCTTTGAAACATTTGCTCACTCAAAATGCTTTTTAAGTACATTTTGTACATTATTGTAGATGTATTTACATTCTGTTATTTAGAGAAGTGCTGGTGGCATCAATATGAGAATGTAATTTAACTCTTCTGTGTGGTTTATGAAACTGTATCCCAATAACACTGAATATATATGGCTGTCTTCAAAGACATAACAAATGCTGACAAGAGTTTTAACTTGTTAATGGGCTGTAGAAAATATTTGGGATAAGTTATCCTCTAAATGAATACTGAAAAGAACGCCAAGCTCACACAGCTTCAAGTAATATGCAACCATAGTTTTAAGAACTATGATGGCCTTTTGAAATGGGTGGTAACATCCTTGTGCTGGGAGCGTGCCCACAGCACTTATCAAAGCACGTGATAACTCTTCTTTGCAGTTTTAAGATCTCTCTGAGGATTCTTTGGCTTTGCCATGTTCCTGTGGTTTTCCTCTTGCATTGTTAATAACAAAGACAGTTTAATAGGTTTAACAAACATTCTCTGAACTGGATAATCAGTGTGCTTTGCTTCTAGTTAGCTTTCTTCTTGGGGACCCCAAAGCACAAAACCTTTGTGTTTTGTTTTTGTTTTTCTTTTTCCTTACAAAACTTTATAAGAACAGACAAAGCAGTAGGCAAAGTCCTAGATTGTTATTTTCTGCTTGATTTTCTTTTTAATGTTCAAAACTGTAATAATTGCTTAACATCCCTACTGTATAATTCTTACTAGTAGTTTTATATTTCTAAAATTATTTAAGTATCCCTTTATTTATTGCATATTGAGAGGATAATTTGCTAGCAATGATAGAATGGTAGTTGTCTAAGGCTATGGCATGAGAATAGAAAGAGTTAAATTACATAAACTTTCTATATCCTGCTAATTAAGAATTGTATTCGGTTTAACTTTCAAAAGGTTAGAAACAATAAAGTAGTGAAAATTATCTGCTGCAGGTAATTTTTGTCTTCTATCAAAACCTTAACGGGATTTGAAAAGAATCATCGTATAGCTGTATAATATGTATATTAAAGCATATAAACCATAAATACCTTGTAAAAAAAGTATGAAATTTTTTGTTTTGGCTTAATGACTTGTCAGCATTACATTTTAAAAAAATCATAATCCTGTAGGATTCTAAGATGCATATTTTACTAGTGTTTTCTAGCTGAACTGTAGCTTTAGATGCTGATTGTCTTAGTATTGTGTCTGTGAAATGGTGTTTTGGGCTTGTTTACATAGAGAAATGAGTGTACTGTAAGAAACATCATCCATTATTAGACATCAGTGAATTCATAGGAGAGCATTCCTGAGGCACTGGAAATGGACACAGACTGAATGTATTTCTGAGCATGAATATGGAAATAAAGGTTTGAGATTGATTTGTATTAGCATTCTGTGTCTTTTTTTGTATGTGGTTTCAGTGATAGAATGATTTTAATAAAACATCAACTGGTCTCATCCAGCTGCCCTTTTTATTAGAGTGTAAACCACCTCAAGAGCAACTAAGCTACAACACTCCCAAGAACATGACAAAGGTCAAAGACTTTAAAATGGTACAAGACTTAGAAAAAAATACATTTTCTGAGCTGTCTTAAGTGTGCCTAAATACCTACTTAATAAACATGGCAAACGTTTATTTGGAAAAGTAAATAATCAAACTATTGCACAATGTAATAATAAATATTATAAGGCAGTTAAAGAAGTTGTGTTAACTGGACTCCTTAAGTAGCTAGCCATGTCTAACCCTGTAATTCTGCACAGAGCAAAGGTGCCTCTTGCTCTGCAGTTAACTGATTTATTAGCAGGAGAGTTTTTAGGCTGCTGGTTGACCCAATGTTCTCCTGAGGGGCTACAGCTGTTTCCTGGGTTAATCCTAAACCAGCGTGCTCGGGCCAGCGTGGAAGGGTGACAGGAGTTTGCCTTTTCCAGCCAGCTGCTCCAAAGGCACCTGGAAGAAATGGTGGTTAAGTTGCTGTGGGCCCAGTTTGCCCAGACCCAAGCAAAAAAGTCTTTTGATACTGAGAAGACTTTTGATAATCTGCAGACAGATGTTCTTTTGCAGACCCAGCTGTACTTCTGGAAGAGCCTGACAGCCCAAACCCTTGATCACTTCTCTTGACTATGTGTGTGAATATAACAACTTTCTAACGTATTTCCAAGGAAGACCAGAGTAACTAAAATATGCTGAGTTGTGTGGTCTTTGCTAACTTTAGCTGCCTTGGGATAGGGAGCTCTAACGAGCAGCTGTGGCTGGTATGAGTAGCTGGCAGGCAACAACACAGCTGTATGCAAAGTGCCTCCATCCACATCCTTACTGCCTTTGTGGCTGCAATTAAAGATCTGACGATACGGCCTTGTCCGTGTTCCTGAGTAATGCTGGCTCAGCATCGGTGGCTGTTGCCTACATCTGCAGTCAGTGCCGACCTTGAAGGTCTCGTCAGAGCTGGGATGCGTCTGCTGCTCCTGCTGCACCGGCACTGGATAGAGCAAAAGCAAGCTAGGAGTTGTGTCATGCCAGGGGGCTGAGGCGTGTGCTGAGCCTAACGACACCACTAAGACTCTCCAGGTAGGTTGTTTTGTCCCATTATCTGCTGCTGGCTATGCTCCAAATCTGTGTTGGTGGTTTCTGTCCAGAAACTGCTGAACGCAGACAAGGCTTCCAGGAAGACCCCTCTTTTTTACCTCCTGAAAATACTTCAGATACGATTATTCATGCATAGTTGTTTGTACTAGAAGGTTTAAGAGCAGTACTAGCGGGTCTAGAAGCATCTGTAGGGTGATGTCAGCCATAGATGATGTAATTGACATTTTCACATATGTCAATAAGCAGAGATTAAACAGGCATAAAAGAAATTGCCAGTTAAGCACTATGATCCATACCATGGTTCATAGGACACAATTAGTTTGTACACTGAGGGATTACCTGAGTTCCTAAGTCTTATACTGTAGTTTTCTTATGAACTGGGCTTGATTTACAGTAAGGCTACAGGAGTCGGTGAGTGAGAATTAAATTAAAATTTTCCAGTGTAATTTGATCTGACCTTGGATTTTGTGATAGTGATTAAATTACGTAAACAGTGGATTAGTTTGTATAGATTTCTGAATCCCTTTGCCTTTGAGAAATAGCATCTAGTCTATAATTCCCTTCAGTGGGACTTGAAAGGGACATAATTTCACCCATACCTGTGGTGTAAGTACATTGTGAATGGTTGTAGTGTGGTTTGATGATCAGTACCAGGCTGTGACTAAGTTTATCACAGGATTAAGCATAACGCTCAGCTCTGTTGCAGTCACCTTCTGTGTCTGAATGTGTCTCTCTGTTACGTCCAAGGAGTTTGTATTTATGTGTTTGGGTTGTGTCTTTCCTTCAGCTGAGCTTCCTCTAGTTCTGCTTCAATCCAACATAAAAAAAATAAATTTCTGTCTTTCACACAAAAAAGTAATTTAAGGAAGTAATTGAAGACTTGTTACTTGTAGTCACCATGGCTTTAGGAAGGAAATTAATGTTCATTTAAGTTGTGTGAGATGGATAGCAGCTTTATGGAGGGAAGTGTGTCTTGCCCAAGCCAGTGAGGGCTGGCTGCTTCAGAGGCCTTTAGGCAGACAGATGCATGGCAGGATTTTCTTCCAAGCATTTAGGCATTTTGGATTTAAGTATGAGTTTGATGCTTAAAGGTGATTCTAAATATTCTTGTAAGTGCCTAAGAGACCTTTGAAAAAAATGGTCTTTAACCACCACTTTGTAATTTGCTATCTGAAAGTCAGTCTTTCATTGAAATATTGCACCTCCTTGTCAAAAAAAGTACAAAAGCTTCAAAGATGTGGATTGATTTGTTCTCGCTGTAAGGAATAAGTGTCTTTAAATTGGCTAATAAGAGTTCACAGCTGATCTACGACAACTGAAAAGAGGAAAACATGAAAGGAATAGTCCAGAATCGCTAGTGCTAACAACAGCAAAGTGATTAAAAGTGTTTAGAAAGGATTTCTTTCAGAAGTAGTGGTCCTTAGAAAGAGTTGGCGTCTTTCTCCCCCCAGTTCTTAATTTGGAATATCTGTGGGCAATTAGTGGGTGCCTTTCCTTAATCTTAGATGGAAGCTTCCTTTGGTGTCTGTTAAAGCCCGGGTTAGAGTATGAACATGAATGTGAAGATGATATTATTAGCCATGGTCGACACAGCATTTCTTCTTACTCCTGGAATGTGATCTCAGTCTGTAATACGCTGTAAGTAAGATTATCTTAGAAAATAATTATTTTTGACTCTCCAAATAACAAAGCACTGTGTGTCGGTATGCCTGTGGCAGCAAAGAACTCATCCTCTTGGCCCGGTGCTGCTCGTGGTTGTTACCCATTCCAGGGTAGCACTGGGTGATGGCTGCAGTGCAGCCCCTCCTGTTGTCCAGTGAGCCTGGTGGGCTTCTGCTGGATCGAGCCACATGTTGTGTGAGACAGCAGATGGTCACTGGGTTCTGCACATTGCTGCAGTGGAATAGGGAGCTATGGCACTTGGGTGTGTTCATCATGTGGCATTTTTAATCGTTCTCTATGGAAGATTCATGTAGGACTACTTATGTAGTAGCCAGGACCTAAATATATTATGCCATGGGAACATTGAATGTGAGACCAGTCAGTTTAATTCTGATGAGCTGTTGAGGTACATCTATTGTAAACGCCAGCAGGTGGTGTGCACAGTGCTTTGAAGACACAGATTTTTAAATACTGTACAAGAAGATATTTCTATTCCACTCATCTTGACCAAGGTGTTCAAGAAAAGATGGTCTAGATAATTTGTCTAATGTTCTTTGTGGCCTGCTATTCCTGTCTCATTTCAAACAGTATTCAGATAGGCAGTCAAGGAGTATGAGGGGTCCTGTTTATGGGGTAGGAATTGGAGGACATTCCCCAATTTGGTACTTCCTAAAGAAGATAAAACCATGATACAAACGTTTTTGAAGTATAGGGATCTTGGGTTTGCTAGCCCTTGGAGATGGCATTTTGAATGACTAACTAGGCTGTAATCTGCATGTTCCAGCCTACTACAGAAGGTTGGAGGTGCAGCTCATGAAGCAGGCAGTGCTGGTGCCGGAGTCCCTTGCCTTCGGAGGCTGGTGGGGCTGCGGCTGGAGAGCAGAGCTCCTGCTGCTGACAGATCCCTTGCTAATCTGACAGATCCCTTCTCGGATCCCTTGACTGGCTGTAGGAGCCTTGCAATTTCCCTGCACATGAGTCTTCCCACATTTGCTTAGCTAGCTACCGATTAAGTTATTTTGTGGACTTGTCGGCAACTCAGTCTGCAGTATGATTTGCTGAAAACAGCGTATATTTTACAAATTACTTTACTGGTATTGTGAAAAAAGATTACTCACTTCATAGTAACACTGTTTCCCTTGCTGAGCAGGCTAAGCAGCATAAAGAATACTGTGACCCAAGTTAAGTTCAAAGCTATAGTTAAAGATTTAATTAAGTATGTATATATGTCAGTGCATTAGCTAAAGATAAAGGTCTTAATTCATAACTGTGTGGAAGTTACTCAAAAAAGGCTTTAAGCAACAACAGCAAAAAATTGAGCCATATGATGCCTTTATCTGTAATCATGCAGTTATGCACATGTATCATGGTACCAGCTATAAAACACAGGTCAAAAAAATACTGCTTTGCTATGGCTTTACATTTATTACAGGAGCACTAGCTGATGTACCATGGTCTTCTGCATCAAAGCTGCTATAGTGTTTCCAGTGAATCTACAAGGCCACAAAATAATTTAATTGGCAGCTATCTAAGCAAATGTGGGAGGACTTGTCTAGAGGTAAACAGTAAACTCCTACAGCCAGTCAAGGGATCTGAGAAGGGATATGTCAGATCAGCTATTTTTGATAAGTTCAGAGAAATTAGTTGTGATTTTGTTCTTGTTAGATGATCTTGGCTGGTATAGAGTTAACATAATCTCAAAGTCTTAAAGTAATGCGTTGCTGTAAACAAAAATATATAACAGTATGTATCTGTATTTGCATGGTAAGTATATTTGGGTAAAAACATCTGTCTAAAGTATCTTGAGTATTTATTTTAATATACTATAGAAGCAAAACTATTGAGAGACCCTGAAGGAGATACCTGACCTGTTTTCTCAAAAACTGCAAGGTTTCTATTTCTGTGGATACATTCTCATTGTCTTCCAGTCTCATCCTCAAACCTAGAAGCATTGTTCAAGTGGAATTTGAAGGTTTTGTATATTTATCCAGAATTTCCAAACATCTGCAGTCTTCTCTGAGGAGCAGTGTCAACTGCACTGCTGGCTATTTGGCACTCTCAAGCTTGCTTGCTGTGTGTATTCCATCAAACCCTACAGCGCATGCCTGGAAACTCCACGTTTCCAGTAAATATTGGATGGAACTGCGTGTGCATGGTATGCTCTCACAGCCTGAAGTGCTGGACTTGCTGAACCCGTAGTACTTTGTGCATAAACACAAATTCTGGATAGGGCTGCTGCAACTCTGCCAAAAATTGCAGATCCTTCTTTTGAACAAAGTTTTCCAAGGCCTTCAGTTTTTCCAAAGACTTAGCTTCTACATCTGTGCCTTGGCCATAAAAGAATAGTTGGGGTTTTTTTTTATTTTTTTTTGCCAAACTCTCTCAGGATGTTTTCAAATGCCAAGCATTTGTGAACAATTTTTCCTAGATACATGTGTGTGTTTATATGTATGTTTTATATATGTGTGTGTGTGTGTGTGTATACCTGCTTGGGTATAAAATCAACTATTGTAGTAAATGTCCCATTCTTAATTGTCTAACTTGTTCGTTTGTTTTCAACAGGCAGAAATACTCAGTGTCCTCAGTCACAAAAACATCATTCAGTTCTATGGAGCTGTCATTGAACCTCCAAATTATGGCATAGTTACAGGTAAGGATTTTTGTCTGACCTTTGTTTCAATTTTGTAGAACTCCAGTGTTAGAAGGTATTGGCTTTACCCAATTTCAGTGTTTTGCTAATTGCTCTGTCCTTCTTTGGACGTTAGAGTGCTCAGCACCACCTGCCTCAATGTAAGTTGGAGTGCTGGAGGTGGGAACCAGGCTGGGAGCGTGGCTGGTAGCAGCACAGAGACAGTTGGAGCCTGGGGTTGTCTTCATACACAAACTCAGCACTCCTTCAAATAGAAGCTTTTACTATGTTCTCTTACCCTGTTCTGTAAATTGATTTTCCATTTTAACTGACGTGTGACAGAAGTAGAGGTTCTCATGATACAAAGTTCTGGCATGTTTTGTAAAAAGGAAAGGCTTGAGAGTCTGCTTAGAGCAAAGGTGCACAGTGAGTTCTGCCTGTATTGAAAATAGGAGAATCTGCACTGGCAACTTCCCAGCTGTGGGAAGAGCTTGAAATAGTGGTTTATTAGACACCATAAGACAACTCCATTTATTCAACTGGAAACTAGGCTTCATTCGTTCTCATGTTCTCGGAATTATGCAGAGGTTGGCTTTTGTGGTTTTGTTGGGTTTTGGGATCTTTGGAGTTTGAGTGGGTTTGGTGTATTTTCTTCTATCACCGTTTTAAGCTCCCTTGGGAGTTGGTCCAGATACAAAATTACATAACAGATAATGTAATTAGTCCCTTTCCTGTGTGGGAGAAACTAGGTAAGATAGCAGTAGAAAATAAACCCTAAGCAAAGAAATCTACCATCTGCTGAAACACGTTTGGAGAGGTAAAAACCATGAAAGCGTGGATTAGGAGACATGTTTTGGCATGTCTGTAACACTTCAAAGAGTGTTATGTGAAGAGTAGTCTTTGCACGTGGCACAGTGTAATACCAGTTTGAAACACTGCCATTCAGGTTTTTACTGGTTCTCGGATGGAGAGAATCTGTGAAAATTCAGTTATTTCTACCTGTCTCTTAGACATCCAATTATCACAGTAGATGGCAGTGTAATCCGGTGGGAGCACATCTGCAATACTGCGCTGTTCAGATCATGGGGAGCTTTACTTACGGAGCATCAGCCTACTGGAGGTCACAGTGTTGCAACCAGTACTCCAGAGGGGCATAGGTGACCACAGTCTATGCCACTCAGAGGATGCACTAGTGACAGCATATAGGCAGGAACTTGAATACCTTCTCAAAGCACTAAAAATTTTATAAAGCTAGTAAATCAAGTAATGTAATTTTACTATAATTTATAACATAAGAGTAATAAGTGTCGACCAGCAAGCAGAGTAACAAAGGAGATATGTAATCAACAACGCAGGGTGATGTCTGTGTCAGAAAGGCCTCAGTTTGGTCTCACAGAAGGTTAACGTTCAAAAGACATTTGACCTGCTGCTTGCCAGTCACAGGACAGAAAGCCGCTGAAGTAGTTCATTATGTCATTGGGAATGGGGACTCTAACCATCTGTGAGAAAAAGACTATGCTGTGTAGTCCAACCACTTTGTTACTTGGGGAGCTCTGATTCCACCCTGGCTAAAGAAAAAAGCTTTAACAAACTGCATTGGTTCTCCCTGCAGCTTCCAAGGAGACTGCAGTCCCGTGGGTTGGAAGGGAAGCAAGGCTCTGTTTTCCCACACTATTTTCAAATGAGAGAATGGCTACTGAGAGAAGAAATGTTAATTGCACTTGAAAGACCTTTTAGAAAGTTTTTCACTCCATGATCTTCTGGATGGCCTTCAGTGTTGCAGACTTAATCCCATGTTTAGTCAGAGATCCATTTCTTACAAGGGAAAATCCCAAACAAGAAGAAATCCCGAGGAACTAATATTTCTTCAGAGTGATGGAGATGAGAGGGCATTCAGCCAAGCATTGGCATGTACCAAGCGTTCACTGCCCATAACAGCTTGCGTGGGACTGTCAGAGAGTTCTCTGCGAAAGGCTGCATCTGCAGTCAAAACACGTTTCCCTGCTGGGATGTATGTCAGTGTTCTAACTGATCATCCTGCCTGGTGAGCTGCTAACGTGGATCACGTCATTCTAGGTGTGACTGGCTGTCTCTGTCAACAGCGGTCTTGATGTCTAGCTTTCAGATCTGGTTTTTGACCGCAGCTGCCACCTCCCAAAAGGTTTTCAGAGCCTGTGACCCCTGTCTGCACAGAAGCGTGTGGTGCATCCCACAGCCCATCGCAGGGTGGGTCCAGTCAGGCATTCAGAGCATTTCTTTCTAAAGCAAATACCTCTTTTCCGTTATTGACAGAAAATTATTGTCGTGATATGATTTCCAAATCTGTAGGCTCCTAGTAAAAACCTGTGGCACAATAAATACATGGAAGAAATACTAAAGGATTGAGCTTTGTTGATTGACACTTGCTTGCCTCTGTTCACACAGAGTGGCAAAGGGCTCGGGGAGCTGCGTTGTCCCTGACCCTGGTAGCTCAAGTTATGCATTGTAAAGGCATGCAAAGCGTGCAGCCAACCTATTCCTGAAGAATCCATTTATAAGACAGATGATGACATCATGGGTAAAAAAAGCTCATGTTTTAATTGAGGAAATGTGCAGGTCAGCAGCTTACTCCTCTTTTGGTGACATCAGAAGCAACATTTCTGTCTCCTGCAGTGGCTCCTTTCAGCAGCAGGTCCTGAACCTAACTTGCCACTTGAGTGTTTACTTTCAAGGGAGTTCCAGTTTTCTCCCTCTTTCCTTCCTTTTAGCGCCAGAATCTTCTCATATGACCTACCATGTTCTAGGCTGCAGAGCAGTTTTGTCCCAGAGCTTCCTGCCCCACGCAGCAATCTCCCAATGGTTTTGATTTCCTTGATAAGGACCAATGTTTATTTTTTATGCATTTAGTCTGTCACGTATCATTCATTAATATTATTAACCACAATTTGGATATATTTGATGTACTCTTAGAGGGAATGATTTTGTGGCTGCTTTGAAATAGCTGAAATTGAGCATTTCAAATGCCAGCTGCTTTGCCACCTTAGGTATGAAGATTTTGGGAGTCTCGCAAATAGGTGTTAAATTCTGCCTGAGAAGCATGCCGAATACCCTTGGGAGAGACTGATGAAAACTTAAAGTTGCTTCTTGCATCCCCCTGGTCTTTGTGCTATATGGGCTACACTGGGTGGCATGTGCCCACTCTGTCTTGGCCACCAGATAGAAGAAAACGTGTCAGCTGCTTCAACTGACCAACCTTCTCTTGTTTTTTCGGTGAAACATGAATGAATACTAAACAAGCATAAAGCTTATTTAATAAATACTAAGCAGAGGAGCTACAGCCTTTAGATTGCTGAACGTGACCTGCAGCACATGGAAATCTGGCCTGCTTACCTCAGGGTCAGATCTCTAGTTTCATCATTCCATGTTTTTCATGAACAAATGATTTGATCTGCTACTCTCTTCCTCCATGGAAATAGGAAAATAAAATTTTAATTTCCCTTTCTGCTTGCAAACCTTTTCTTCCTAACAGAATATTACATATATAACACCTAGTTTAAAAAAAAAATAAAAAATAAATCATCCTTTGTTATGGGGCATGATTTATATGCAGTACTGCTCACCAGTGGGGCGTATCCTCTTGTCTTTGGAAACAGGTTTTGATACCACAAAATTCTCATCCATTAACTGTTCTTCTGATCAGGAGCAGCAAGTTTAGATATGCCAGAAGTTCAGTTTATATGAAAGTGGTGTTATGGAGGTTTTAGTTGTCTCCAGTTTCACACCCAAATGCATGTAGGTGTAACTAGCTTGTTATTCCAGCTCTCAGCCCCATGAGCTCTGACAGTTGGGCTGGATTCCATCTGCCACACTTGCAAACACCAACAGGCCAAAAAATCCCTTGTTTATATCCATGTAGTCCTGCTGTGGGTTTCTGTAGGTGTACTTGAGAGAAGTTAAGAAAAAGGTCTGTTGATCCTGAACAAGGAGCATCCAGAACTTTTTGCTCTGGAATTTGAATTGCTTTGCCTGAGCTTTCTAGACACCCGACCTTTCTAATGCCTTTTCATTTTAATGCCTATTGTTATACATAATTGTACCTTTTTTGTTTGTTTGTTTACCCGTAGCAGTAGATTATATCTGTGTTGGGATAATCAGAACAGACTATGACTCTTCTACTACTGTAATAATAATATTAACTGCTGAACCCAAATTCTTTGTCATTAAGCCAGAGGCTGACTGCTTTCTGAACTGGCAGAGTTTCCATTAGATCTTTCAGTTTAGATGCAGTGTTTTAAAATGTCATGTGAGTGAGTTTGTTGTTGTTTTTTAACAGAGTATGCTTCTGCTGGCTCACTGTTTGATTACATTAATAGTAACAAAAGTGAAGAGATGGATATGGATCATATCATGACCTGGGCAACTGACATAGCTAAAGGTAAGCAAGAGAAGCGGTGCATTACTGTCCTACACAGGCAGCAAAGTGTACAGCTGGAGATGCTTTCCTTAGGAAGGCTTTTCTGACTTCATATACTTTCTTATTCAAATCAAGAAAAAAAACCCAAACTAACCAAATGTACATAAAAAAAGCAAACCCTATTCACTGTGCTTTTTAATACGTTCCTGGGTTATTAGGAAGCCAATTTCTGGAGTGAACATGGCTTCTATGAGCCAATTTTACTTCTGGTTTGCCCCTGAGTCCCAAGAGGATAATTCTGCTGATATAGAGTAATTATGAGGTAAAGTGCATAATTATCCTTACATTTGATTGGAATTGGGACGTTTAAGAAAGCTAAGGACTTACTCTCAGCAAACATACTGAAATTCCTCATATAGTAATGCAGAACAAACTGTTTCATCTTTTGTGTTCTCTGTGACCGCACAAGAATTAGTGTAAACTAATGAACAAAGAGTAAACTCGTATCTTGGCTTCCCTGTGTGGACACCACCTTAGAAAAAATAACCAAGTATGACATTAAAAGCCATTAAAATACCCATATACATGCTCTGAGAGATATATGAGCTTTGCTTAGTGTTTTTTACTCAGATTATGGGAAACTTTGCTTCTCCTGCAGTATATCAATATGGCATACAGGTATGCCAGCTTGTAGGGAGTACAGTTAATGGCAACCAGAACACATGACTGCTGATACGTGATGGCCACACTCAGCCTGCCTAACTAGATTGCTCCCTTGTTTTGTGTAGGAATGCACTATTTACACATGGAAGCTCCAGTCAAAGTAATCCACAGAGATCTGAAGTCCAGGAATGGTAAAGTAGCAAAACACTGAAACGCTTTGCATTTGCTGTTACCTGTTAACGTAGCCTTTAAATCTATACCTCAGCTTTGTGAACAAGCAGTACTAACACACACCTTGGCTCTCATCAAGCTACATATGTTGAGGCACAGAAGAGCCTGTTCCCTCCTCCCCATCCTGAGCCTCTCTACGCTTCATTACAGTTAGAGCGCTGTGGAGGGCTCTTTCAAGTTGTGTCTTGCTGACCATGATTGTACCCAGCTTAGCAGCTGTCAGACATTGCCTGGACACTCCTCACTTCCTTTTTCTATTTGGAAAGGTTGAGTACCAGAAAAGGCTGGCAGACACCAGACACAATAGACTGGATAAGGTCTGTTATTTCTTATCTGAAAATCTTACCTTTACTGGGGCCTGTTTTGACGTTTGACACATAGATACTCATGCTGTTGAGTAATATGCACTCAGTGTGGAGCTGCACTGGTTAGTCTGTACTTGGCAGTTGACAACCATTTCTGAAATTTGCTGAACATTGCCTTTTAACTGAAATTTTCACTAGTAATAGTAGTGGGGTAGGAGGGACACAGATTTTAATAATGCACACAGGGAGATAAGTTAAGAAGAGTCTAGATCTCACCTCACTTGAAAGATTTTTTATTAATGAAACTTTCAGAGAGCTTCTTGTTAAGCCTAACTAGATTGGGGAGAATGGAGTTTATCTGTGTTTTATCTATAGCTGTGTTGCTGCCTTTGAACTCAGTAAGGCCTGAAAGGTTTTGCGTTTGTTCAGAGGCTTGCAGGTCAGCAGATCTTCTCTAAAGCTTCTCAAGGAAACCAGGGCAATTGTGCATGTGTGCATGTTCAGGTGCTGGCTCACCATGAGATCATTTTCTTGACAAAAAGCAGTCTTTTGCTGTAAAAGTGTGTTGTGTTTATTTTTAATAGCATTCTTGTAACCTATTGTTTTTTCATTTTCAGTTGTTATAGCTGCTGATGGCGTGTTAAAGGTATGAACACTTTATTTGTAGAGACATGCTGCTACTTGTTTTGATGCCTAATGAATGAGGTTGATACTCTAATATCTGTTTATTTTTTTATTTATTTTTGCCAGATCTGTGACTTTGGTGCCTCAAGGTTCCACTCACATACAACACACATGTCATTAGTGGGCACTTTTCCATGGATGGCCCCAGAAGTTATCCAAAGTCTCCCAGTGTCTGAAACATGCGACACATATTCATATGGAGTAGTGAGTACCTCTCATTTCCCTATGTGTAGTAGCAGTTCTCTGGTGTGATGGAATTAGAGAGATGCAAGAGCAATTCTACATAAGGATGACAAAAAATACCATGCTTGCTTTCAAGATTGACCCATAATTTATAATTATATGTTTGAAAATTATAGGAAGAACAATGTCTTGCATGTTTAGCAAGATCCTTATCTGATTAGATTAGCAGCATGCCAGTGTGGGAAGTGCATGCTTTTCTGAAAGTATTCAGCTTATGCCTGAAGGGTTGGAGGAGCCACTGAACTATCTGCATCACGAACCTCTGCTTTTGTTTTTTGGTGGAACAGAGGAGAAGCCTGTTTTGCAATAGGTGTAAACAGGATGAAATGATTAGAGTTCCACTTTCTGTAAAATGGGAGCATTGCTTATTTTATATTAAAAAGTTAGCCACTTCTCCATGCTTAATCGTTTAAAAGACCCTGCTATCATTAGCTGTGAGAATAGAGACTGTGCCTTTTGTGGAGGTACAGGTCCCATCTGAAAATACAGAAAAGGCCAGCATTGCTTTGCCATTTTTCTGAAGGGGGAACAATCAAAGTTCATCAGAATCTCAGGTTTGCAGGTACAGTAATGTGAATTATTTCGCTCTGTCCACAGTTAAACTCTAATTTGGTTTTGCTGTGTTTTGCTGTGTAATACAAAACAGGCTAGAAATAGCCGTACTGGTCAGACCAGTTGTGTGCCTAGTGCCATAGCCTTTCTCTGGCAGAGAACAGGAATGAATACTTTGGGGGGGAAAGGAAGTGGGTTTGTAGTTTCCATGCATAGCCGTGTATTGACCGTTTTTGGTTGTGGATACAAGGGTTGGTGGCAGAATGAGGAATTCTTTCAGTACCTGTCAAGTATTGCCTCTTTTTCTTTGAGTGGTGAGAGGAGACAGATGTGAGGGAGGCACTATGGTTTTAAGCTAGCACCTACGGCTATACGTAGTTAAGCTGATGTCCTAATGGAAGATGACTTAACCTTTTTCCAGTCAGTTGTTCATAGTGAAAAAATAGATGAGAGATGATGTGGCATCGCTGACAAATGAAAGGCTGAAGATTTGCAAGGAGGAAGAAAAAGCCTATATTGGCAGATCCAAAATCCTTGCTTGCTTTAACTGAACTAGGTCACAAAACAGTAACGGAACATAAGCTAACAAATGTAAATGTTACTGTAAAGTGTTACTGGAAGCAATTACATATTATCCACTGAAGGGAGACATTCCCGTTTCAAAACAGAGCAGAAAGGTTAGAGAAGAAATTCCAGACATGGTCTTAGAGCTCAAACCGCTTCCGTAGTCATCTTGGTGTGAATTGACTTTAAGGAACATTGTAGAAGTGGGAGAAGGTAAGAAATTGTTTAGTATCTTATCATGTCAAGTATTACCAGAGCCTTGGGAACAGTATGTCACACAGTCTTATTTTTCCTCGTCCAAAAAGTAAAGGTCCTTTGACTGTTCTGTGCTTGGAGGTAAAACTCAACTACTCAACTACCCTCCATATGAAAACTGTTCGGTGTTACCAGAATATTTTAATGTGGTTACGGGTGTATATTGCTACTTTAGTATGCCTAATAATACATGACCCTCATTTTTTAATATATTGTTTTTGAGCTAATGTGCTCTACTGTGGGTGGAAGCTTATGAATTCATAAGCACTTAGGAATGAATTTCTTTTTATAACTCCAGTCTTGGAACACCATTGTTTTCAGAGTGGAGTTACAGGCATAGAAATGAAGAATGGCATTGGCCCAAGTTCTCTGTTGATGAAATTACTGACATAATGGGGTTATTCCAGCAAGAAATTGTCCGAATATAACATTGAAAGATGGAGTCTCCCAGTAATAAGTGTAAGACTGTCAGAGAATTAGCTAGGAGACTGAAAACAAAAAATCTTAGAAAGGGTGTTTTTGTCTTTTCAAATCATTATCATCTATAAAAACAGAATTTAAAAATCCCTTTTCAAAGTGTAACACTTGCCAGCAGCTTTTGTGCTAGAGAGACAAATCTGCTTTTCTTCAGTTAAAGTCTTGTTAACAAAGAACAGAATCCTTTCAAATGTAAACTAGTAAGATGCTAGGAATAGATACTCTGTTTGCAATATTTGTTGCCTTCCCCATGGTTTTCTTTAATTTCTTTTCTGCTGTTGGTTTTTTTTTTTTTTTTCCCTGACTGGCTTTTCTTTCCACGAACCACTCTGTGATTTTAAATATTCTGCTTAAGGTGTGCGAGAGCTTTTTTCCATGAAGTGTCAAAGGCTTTCTGCAGCCTTATCGGTCAGAGTTGCTCCTCCGCTGTAAAGAGTTTTCCTCTTTGTGAACAGTTGCATCCCTCTTTATGGCTAATGTTCAGATTAGCTTGTCCTGCTTTTCATAGGTGGTTAAAGAGGTCCATATATTCTCTCTGAGATATATAGTAAACAATTTATAATACTGCCATGAAATGCTGAAGTTAAATGTTCCAGGAGATCTTGCACTTCCCTTCAGCCATGCTGTGATTTTTATCCATTTTCAAGCCTATACTCTAAACAAGATATCAAGTGTTGCAAGTCATCAACCCAGAAATTGACTTATATGTTGCTCTGTGTTGCTCAAAAATGATTCCTCGCATCTCTTCCAGACATGAAAGTGTATGTGGGATGACAATGTTCACTCTAAAAGCTGTTTTGAAATCATGAAGATATATGCTTAGAATGTGTTACCCTGGCAAAAATTTTTGCAGTGCATATTTGTGTATCAGTATAAGTGTGTTTAATCGTAGAAAGCTTATGTGATGTAGCTGAATTATTTTAACACTTAAAAGAATAAAAGAGTAAAGCCATTAATTGTCTGTTGGTAGCATAGAGACTGCCGTTAAATGTAGCAGCTGTTATGCTCCTAGCAATAGTTCATACATTGCTCTAACTATGAGGACATATGTTATTTATAGAGGGAATGTTGGCCAGCTCCAGGGGTTATCCCTTGCTCTTTTTGAAAAGAATTATGAGATCTTTAACTTCCACTTGGATCAATGCAGAGAGGACTGACCTAATTTTCATGCCTAAGGGCAGTACCTGTAAGAGTACAACACTTTCTGCTCATGCTGTACTTCTCTTAATTGTGGCTCCTGACCCTCATCTGTGAACACTTCCCTACCAAGAGAAAACATTTGGGTTTTTTCAGTGAAGAAGTTCAGACTGTTTGCTTTTTCTCAAATTACTCATTTGGATGTTCCTTATCCTATATGGCACTTTGAATCTTCAGCTTTGCACTGGGTTGGGGATGTAGGCGTTTTGTTGTTTTGGTTTTTTTCCTTTTGGTTGTTGTCACATAGTTGAGAAGATATGAACTGAAATGCGCAGCTGAGCTTACAGAAATAAGTGTGTGAGCTTTTTCTGAAGACCATATAGTTCTTATTCTAAGCTTCATGTATAGGATGAGCATTCATACATTTGTCTCTCCTTTTTCTGTTTCTCTGTATGCAGAGAAGAGCCCAACATCTTCAGAGGCTACAGGTTACAAACCACTATATTAAATGATCTTGCTTTGTTTTCCATCATTATATCTAGCTTGGCTGTTTCTCTGTGAGCACCTGCTGTCTGTCATCACAGAGAAGTGATGTGATCAGGAAAGCAGGTGATGCTCACCATCAGAGATGGGAGGGGAAGTGAACCGTGTCAGTCTCAATTAAATTACACCAGAAATGGAAGATAGATTGATTTCCATATGAGGTGAGCTGGGGAGGCAGTTCTGAAAATGAAGAGAATGTATCTCACAATAAAGAGGCCAGGGTAAGTCAGGCTTCTTTCTTTCTGCTGCTGAATGACTCTGGGGACGGGAAGAGACAAATGGGAATGCAGAAGATAACCCATTTGCTGCTTTTTAAAAGACTGATAATGCAGTTATCAGTCCTTAGCTGATGACTCAGGGTAGCTAATCCATGAGATGGGGTTGAAAGTCCTATAAAACTGAAGATAGAGACTTGTCCCCTTTGGAAGGAAAGGCTTTATGTATACCATTGGCCTGAATGTGCATTGGTTTAGATCATTTTCTAAACCTGTGTAAATAAATACAAGGATTTCTGACATCCCACTTTTCTATCTTTTACTTTCTTCTACTATTAGTAAAAATAAGGTGTATTGTGTCAGATTGTTGTTTTTCTCTTGAACTCTGTTTTATGTCTTGAAGTGTTTTATGATAGCACTGCTAGTTTAGGAAGGCAGTGATCCGTACCAGCAGTGGAAATAAACACTAAAGGTGTCATGATAAAGGAATTCAGTGCAAAATGTTCTGCACAAATGTACATGCATGAGTGAAACGAGACAACCCTTAAAATTTACAGTCTTCTGAAAGAAAGGTAGCAGAGTTTTCCAGCTCAGGGCTCTTGGAGACATTTAACATGTATTTCATTATGTTCTTTACTTAGAGCAGTATCTAAATACATCTTCCATCTGATGGGCAAACTTGAGTTTTTTCTCTGTGGCTTCATGGTACAGCTGTACCGATGAGGTGGCTCTGCAAGGCTGCTCAACTTCATGTTGGATTTGGCCCAGGGGCTTTTGTTTTAAACTGGCTGTTTTGTATGCTGCATTTTTTGTCTGAAGTATATGGGACTGCTAAGTTATTTCCTTCTCTTGCCATTAAGTTTCCTTCTCTACCAGTACAGCGGTGATAATTGGAATTACAAATTGAGGTGCCTTTGAATACCTCTGTGATAGCTTTTCCCAAATATTACTTATTCCCATGAAAACTCTCTTTTTACTTATTTTTCCAAGATACCCTTACCTTTACTAATCAGTGTTCTGACTCTAGCAGAACCATTCAAATAGGTCTATTGATGGACTACCCTGTTCACTTGATTAAATGCCCAACTCTGCTTCCATGCATTGTTTCTGCTTGAGCTGCATCTGCTGATATTCTCACATTTTCTTTCTAATTAACTTCATAGTTGGCCAGAATACGTTCAAAATGATGTAGCTGGAATAAGCCTGGGAACTAACCCAAATAGTGAGGATGTAGATACTTGAATACAGAGACTTGCGTAAAGATCTTAATGCATTTGGTCAGATCCTACGTAAATGATGTCTTTGTTGTTGTTACACGTGGTATATGAGCAGAAGAAAAAGTTTGTATGTAGATAATTGTAACAAGCTATGTATATGAAGGTTCTGATTAAAAAAAAAAAAAAAAAAGACAAGGAAAAATAAAACATATACACAAGTGAAGGTACAAAGAGCCTCTTAATTTGGTTCCAATATGTAGCCCCTATGGTAGAAAAACTAGTTGGATTCATTGGCTTGAAGCTTTTTTGGTGATGCCAAACTCTTTTCTACTGAACAGCTTAGATTCTCGGGTACTGTGTTATTAGAAGGCTAAAAGCATGCAAACTTATGAGATCTTTCTATATCTAAGGACAGTGCATCTATAAGATACCAAGGAGAACAGAGTAATTTTCTGTATGCTGTGTATGTTTAGTTTAACGTAATCACATAATTGGAGATAAACAATTACAGTTTCACTTGCAAAATTATGTTTAGTATTTTCATAGGCTATCGCAGGAGCAAAATACCTTTTGGGTCATATTCTGACTACTGAGAAGCATAGTTGCAATCGTATAGAAATATTTTTAAATGCAAAATGCCTACAAAGCAAAGATGTGTCTAGTTGGGACTGAGAAGGAGAGGAGGAGTTCATTGTCTTCCCAAGTCTCAACTGCCAAATGTGGACTTTATAGTGTACAAAGAAACTAAAAAGCATTTTCCATGGCTCTCACAAAATTGCAGGCATTAGACCCCACACAATCCAGTTTTTCATCTCTGCTTTTCTGTAGAGGAAAAAGCAGAAACATTCAAATTAATTTAGTGAGAGGATCTTGCATACAAACACTGGTCCAAGTTCCTGCAAATGGAAACTGGTTGCCTGATAATTGGATACAGAATAGTGCTATATCAAGGTTTAATAATGTATTTAAAATACAAAGTACAGAAATAAAAATTCTTTTCTTTTTTTCTGTTCCAGGTTCTCTGGGAGATGCTAACAAGGGAGGTCCCCTTTAAAGGCTTGGAAGGATTACAAGTAGCTTGGCTTGTAGTGGAAAAAAACGAGGTAAGACTACGTTTCTACATTCAGGTACATAGATCAGAAAACAGTATTGGGGTTTTGCAAAAGACTTTTTCATCTTCTTCAAATTGAAAGTAAGTTCACGCGTATGGAAAGATTAGCAGTAGGAGCTAACACAAAGGGTCAAAGTGATGTTATTCCTCATGAATGGACCCTTTACATCTAATTGTTGCAGCTTCACGTCGTGATGCTGTAGATCAAAAATTGTACAAGTACTGTACTAGTTTCTCAGTCTCAATTGTAAAACCTAGGGGTTTGTTCTTAGTGATGAAAGAAGCCATTGCGTCCAAGGTAGGGGAACAGTTTAACTCCATCTCCTGCGTTTAGGACATCTTTTTACTGGCCGGGAGTTGATATATCTGTAAGAGACCTTCAGCTACTTCAACTTAACTCTCCCAGCAGGAGTCACTATAGTACAAGAAACTGCCGCTTAGATGAAAATTTCAAAAATAAAAGAAGAAAAAATAGTTTTAAAAAAAGAGAGAAATTACAGTTTTGCCACCTACGTTCAACACTACATTGAAGATGAGCTTCTCACTGGTATCGGCAAGGCTGTGGCATAGCTGCAAGCCTCCTCATGCAGAGTCTTTCCATTTCAAAAGCACTTCAGTGGTGTAAACACCGTTTGTACAGTGTCCCCAGCCTCGCTTTTCTTCTTCACACAAATTGAGGCTTTCAGTTAGTTGGACATGTGAGCGTATATCTGAACACATAGTCCCTTGATATCAAAGACAGTAACTACATTTAAAAAACATTTAAAGTTGTGACTGTACCACACACAGACAAGCATGGAAATCCTCCACAAAGATGAAACCTCCTCTATCTAGACACAGCAGAAGCTTGGGAAACATTACAATGGCGAGGCAGTGGCTGTACAATACAGGTTCCTATTATTCTACATAAACTGTTTCTCAAAATGCTTCAGAGTTAAACAGAGGAGTTAGGTTTCCTCCTCTTAGTTTAATTTTTTTTTTGTTGGTGTTTTTTATCCCCTCTTTTTTTTTTTTTCTCCCCCCCCTTCTATTTGAGGACTGGATTAATTCTGGTGAGAGATGCTGTGATATACCAATTAGTTGGAAATGCTGCACTAACAGTGTGAAGATTATGAATGTGGTCTTCTACAGTGTTTATCAGAGCAGGAGGCACAAAGAGGCTCCTTCTCCTAGTTTAGGAAAAGCCTCATACAGCATTTTGAAGGACGAACTATAAAGCCTTCCATCAACAGCATTTGTTTCCTGTGCATACCATGTGCAGTTTTATGTAAGGGGTTCAGAGTGGCGTTGGGAATGTTGTAAAGAGGTGTAGTCGTACGCTGAAAGATGTCAGAGGGTACAACACACATTTTCTACAGTTCTCCAGAGCAAGTAACTGTAAAATACAATACAAACAAAATGTGGATATGGCGACTACGTGACTCATGGCTGAGGAAACCTAAGGGGTGACATTTTCAGAGCCAGCTGTTTGTCTGCCAGGTGCCACTAGCCTGTTGCTACCATCTTCTTTGGAAGGGTGCCAGGGAGCTTAGAGGGCAGTAACACTTGCTCACATAGTTTTTATTTCTTCTGGCCATCATTTAGGGAGCATGCCCAGCATAAGCCTTGTAAAAGTCAGCTTGTGCTACTTTTCTTCATAGTTTCTGTGTGCCAAAGCAAGTGCAAGGGTCAGATTCTGCTGTCAGTTCAATCTGTTGGCATCAACGGGGTTGCATGGTTCCAGTTCACAACAGAATTGAATCACTGTTGAGCTAGTCCTTCATTTTTTTGCACTGCAAGTCTCTTGTTAAAATCAGTGTGGGGCTGAGGCTAAAACATAATTGTGTAGGGTGAAAAATCCCCCTTTGCAAAGTCTGAGCCCAACAGATGAAGTGGATTTGAATGATTCTGTATGGGTCTTTTTCAACTCTTAGCATAATTTCACAGTGTTTTGGGTTTTTTTTCTAGTAGATTTCTATACAAGTACATATTTTTTTCCTACGGAATATTAAAACACAAGAGTTCAGCTTATGCTAGGTGTAATCTCATAATCATCTTTATTATAATATGACACTTTTGGAACCTGCTACCTCTGTATGGTATGACAGATAACATTCTGCATAAGTGAGACACACATAAATGGTAATTGCAACTGATTTTCCACCTCCTGGAACAGTGAGGGTTACACACAAGTACTTCAGCAAGACTAGCCAGTGTATTTTTAGGCTAATGAGTCAACCAGAGATCAAGCACCAGTACAATTTGTTTATGCATTGTACAAATTTCTGTGTATTTCTTGCACAGAAAGCTTTGCACCTTAAGGTATTACATTATTTTAATGATCATACTCCTGCAGTGCCCTGGGTTTGTATCTCATGTTTCCAGTTTTCATGGTGTTCAAATGCTTGTGGAGCAGCAGAATTTGTTAACTCTTGCTTTGGCTGCTGTGGCTTGTAAGGCTTTGCAGGTCACGCTGCAGTAATACAATGGTACAGTTTGAGACAACTTGCTCTGCTTTGCTTCTGCAATGACAATAGTTGGACTGATGAAAGGGTCTTCCTGGCAGGTTGATCTGAACAGGACTGTAATACCTGGTTCTCACCTGTTACAGGACAGGGAACCCTTTTTCCAGTCTGACCCCTCTTATATTTGGACTTACTTTCACTGAGTAACTGTTTCTTATCTATGTATGTTTTTTTAATTTAGTATGAAACATGTGAAGTTGGTTAACGGCCTTAGCTGGAGCAGAGGGATCTCCTTATATGTGTAATGTTGTTGGGATGCACATTTAACCAGCCAGAGAGGCTTCAGTGGCTCTGTGTGTATATATGAGAAAGGATTTGCTTTTAGGCTTTCCAGTCTGGAGGCAGAGTCTTTAAACTAAAAGTCTTCTAAGACTGGCTGAGGGAATCTTTTCATGGTTTAAAACTCTCAGCAAAGGAAACCAGACAAGCTTCAAACTGACTCTCTGTAGTCAGTGGTCCTGGCTGTAACCAACAACTCCCTGTCTTCAGTCATCAGGAAATATTTATATGAGTTCACGGTGCTCTCTGAGTGCTTTCTGAGATCTGCATGTCCTCATTAATCCTTCTGACCACAGGCTCATGAAACGTCTCTTGTGTCATGTAGAGCTTCACTTAACTCTTTTTCACTGAGTTAATGTGATCCATATTTCAGCCATTTGTTGTATCAAAAGTGATTATAGTATTGTACAGCTGGATCATCTGTGTGGGAGAAAGGAATTAAGGCAGGCTGTATGTTATACCTGCCTTGATAAGCATCTTAGAATACCATGCAGTAACCTCCACAAACTGCTGTGTTTTAGTATTAAAAGCTGTTTGTCTCATTTTTACTTCCTTGTCTCTGAGCTTTCTTAAGGAGCTGCATTTGTGCATTAGTTCCATTCCTTCCTTACAGGTCTATTAATTAATTGTACATCTCACTAGTGTTAGTAATTATGATTTTTCTTTAATAATAAGTTTTTGTATTGTGTTCAGAAGAAAGAAGAGTGTGTTTTACTACTTTTGATTGCATTGTTCTTATAGGAAATCTGTTAGTAGCGGCTTAAAGGGAAATGCTTCCAATAACTGGTACTTTCTCTCTCCATTAGAGATTAACCATTCCAAGCAGTTGTCCCCAGAGTTTTGCAGAACTGATGCACCAATGCTGGGATGCCGATTCAAAGGTAATTTAATGGGTGTTTGATTTCTATACCACCACCTCCTGCCTTGTTTTGCCAAGTGTGTTAGCATTTCTTTGGAGGACAAGTCTCAGCTAACAGTATCGATGCATGCTGACAAGACACATTTCTTCACAAAGGTAGGTGGGGCTGTCTTTTTAATGGGTTTACATATATATACCTAAATGTCTCTCTTTCCCTTGTAATCAAGAGTGCTACTAACTTACCTGGCTACTAAAGACGATGGCCATAAACAATGTGAGATGGCAACAGTGTAGTCATTTTGGAGCAAGAGAAAAATTGTTCTTTTCTATTTTCTTCCAATAGTCAAAAAGTCTGTAAAATGCGGGTAGAAACGGCAGCAATGCATTCTAAATTAACATTAAACCTTTCCTGATCTTTTCCCTTAGGACTTTGAATGATGAGCTTTATAACAATTCTGTTGTAATAAGAGAAGTACTGTAATATACTCTTTAACCATGAAAACAGAGTAGACATACAAGTTAAAGAGCCAAACTATTGTCAGTATTAATCTGCCCCTACAAGAATAAACTATAAGAGAAATTAAAGAGAGTATTTAGTTGGTAAAAGTTTTTGTATATTATGGGAGTTAACATTCTTTAAATGGACTCTGCTACCATCCTGTTGTACATAAAACTGGCTGGAAAGAGCCTGTGGGCATACTAGCTTTATTACCAAGGATTAGTATCCAGTTCCTTTGCTTATGAAGGTATTTGAGAGAGGGAAGTATAGTATATAGAGGAAAGGAAAGGAAATAATACCTTTAATAACTACTCCCAAGTGTCAGCATCACTAACAAATGCCATAGAATAAGAATTACTGGAACTGCTTTTCTGTAATTGCAGCACATACTAGATGAGCTTGCACTCTGCCTTGATTTAGCTACATATCTAAGTGTCCAGAAGGCTGTTGCTGTTTTTCAAGGAGAGGGAGGGATCTGCATGTTGTAAAAGAAGGATGGTCAGCCGTCAGGCAGAGTTCTGTCTGCCTGAGTAATACACCTGGCTGCGAGCTGGTTCCTGGGAGCAGTGCTCCCAGGGGTGTCTCTGATGTGTGCAAGAGTGAATCTTGTGTTAGATGGGTTTTTCTGACAGTCTCCTCTTTGCTGCTTTTTTCATGCACCTTCTCTTCTGTTAAGCAATTATAAATGCTTTGTTCACATGACTGAAATGGAGTAATCTCTGGTCACAGTTTGGGCATGTGACCGACTTATTCAGTCACATGTTGGGAAAGGATCACTACTTAAAGCTCTCAAAATGCCTTGATAAAAGGCTGTGTGGCCTGCATGAGCCAAAAGATGGAGCACACTCCTCTAAAATACTGCTCTGTGTAACGTTCCCTTTTAGCAAGGATTAGCTTTAGAAAATCAGATAGTCAGTGCATGAACAAGTTACTGAAGGTCAAGCGGGGGTGAGCTTGAGGATGCCAGCTGCTCAAAAGCAATCGCTGAGGTGCACACTTTTAGCCCACAGAAGGCATGAGGTGTCTTTGGGTGGCTTACCCCTGAGAAAATAGGAATGTGCATTTACTGTGGGGATAAGGAATACACTTGGAGAGCTGCTGCAAAGCAGCTGGAGTATCAGACATGGCTCATACTGTAACTTCCTCATAGGAAATGGATAGTTACTAACTTTGCTTTGAATTCTTAAGAATTTCTTCATATATGGAGAAAAATGTCCCTAGTGCATTGCTCCACATGATATTCGTAATGGTAATCTTTATACAGTTTAAACTGTGCTAGTTGAAACAAACAGTCCCTAGTGGGTTCAAAACATTTTACTAAAATGTTAATTACTAATTATTTTAAGTCAGTAATTATTCAAGAACAATCTCTGTTTAACTACGTATCTTATATAATTACTTCCACATGTTAAAATCTCTACCAAACAAGCTGCTTTTGCTTGGGTACTACATAATGGTACAAACAAGGTTGCTCATCACTGAGGCCTTTTGTTACTGGGGATACTTGCTTTTGAAACACAGGTGAGTGGTTCTTTCTCATTTCATCTGTTCCTTCAGTTTATCCCCACTTTAACATCAAAGATGTTTATATATTAGTGAATATTTTAATGGAAATCAGAAACCTGGAAACAGAGAAGCAGCAAGAAAGGAAAGCCATATGGATTAAATATCCTGTTTTTATGCAGACCTGTTTAGTAGGAAATATTGAATGGAACAGCAGCCAGAATTATTGCTGGAGGGGCATATATTTTAAAGATTTTTGTGAGAGACATCACAGATATAAAGGGAAGCAGTTTTCAAAGGCGACTCATGCCTTGGTATTTTAAGAATCTCTTACAAGGACTGACTTGAGATGCCTGACTGTCTAGAGAGTGCTAAGCAGTCATCCACTGAAAATAAGACTTTCTTTTTTTTTTTTTTTTTTTTTTAAAAAAAAAGGCTTCTCAGCTTGGGCTCCCAATTTCATCAATCCTTTCTTGCCAGTTTTAACCAAGGTATCAGTCTGCACTTACAGTGCATTTATTAAATCAGAAATCATCCTTGCCTAGGGTGAAGAAACCAACAAAACCCACATGGCAGTGTAGACTTGTGTCTTCCTGTCAGCTTTGCCTCCCAGGAAACTGGTACTTGTAAATCTGGCAGCTACAAAGGTAGCAGGGTAGCTCGTGGCTGTTCACAGAAATCGCACAGCCAGAGATGTCCAAGCTCTGTCAGCACTGTGTGACTGTGCGTTTGCTGCAGCTCCAGTTGTGCAACTCAACAGCTCCTTTGCCTGCAGCATAGGACCCAAAGAGTGCTGCTCCTCCCAAATCAGTCAGTTGGTGCTTTCACCCACCCTTAGTAAAAGTCCTGTTCTCTGTCACCATTTCCACTCCAGTTACTCCAGGCAGACCTGATAGTAATGTTGACTGTGCTTATGTGGTGTCAGCCCTGCCCTGTACCTCCCAGTATACCCCCGAGAAAGAAGGAGCAAGCAAAACTCCTCAAAAGTGCTTTGTAAAAGAAATCTAAATAAGCCATAAAAAACTGTAATTAATGCAACATGGGGATGTTTGCCCTTCATCTCTTCCTGAAAACAAAATCAGTTTAGTACAGGCATATTACACACCTGCCAGTCTGTTGGACAGTACGTAGCAGAGACAGTACCCTGGTGTATTGGTGGGGAGCCATGATCGTGTCTGGCAACTTCTTCACCATTTGGGAGGCTCTTGAATCCCCTCAGCATTTCACAGCCACTGCTAGGTTGGTTACAAGAGGTGCAGCTGTAGCAGCAAGAAGGGTGCGAGGGCTGCTGAGAAGTTCTCCTGCCCTAAAGCTGCACCAGAGTTGTGCGTCCTGGTTGGTGTCAGGGTGAATATTGTGCTTTGCGCCCCTGGCACGGCACACTCCCTGACTGGGGAGGTTCATGCTCTTCCAGGACATGTTCAGAGGGTCTGCTCAGCTGTGGCAGGTCCAGCAGCACCATGCATGTAGGGGGAGGATTGCTGCCTCCTCCAGCCCCCCTGTAAATGCAGGGGGGACCTGACTGGGTTTCCACACTGGGACTTTTATCAACAAGTGCAAGCAATGTGCAGCTGAATAGGCACCTGCTGCCGTGCTGCTTGTATGCGCCCAGGTTGCCACTCCATGGACGCTGGGCTGGGGGCCAAACTATAAGTACATGGTGGATGCGACAGGCACCGTTGCAAAGAAAATCTGCATAGCTCATCCAACTGCCTGTTGCCTGAAATCACAGAGATGGACCAAAAAGTGACAGACAAAGCCTCCAGTTACAGCCAGATAGTGCAGCATTACAGTATAAGAGAGCTTGTCTCTTTTTTTGTTATGCATTTGACACTTTTTCATGCTGTTTGACATTTAAAAGAAAGAAATTGTCGTTCTTTTATAATGTGGAAATCACTTGGATCTTCCTGGGAGAGACACCTCAGCATTGTTCCTAATTGTTTTTGTGCTCCCGAATTAAAATGCACGTTTTAATTGCAGCATCTGTAATTTTAGCAGAAATGGTATAATTACAGGCACGATAGAGAGAGAATGTGCATCATCCCCTTATTATGTATCTACGTTTTGTTTCAACCTTTTGTCTCAACCTTGTCTGGGGTCTGTCAAACAGACTAACAGAGTCAGTGCTCTTTCAAGAAACATCTAACTGTGGCTTTTTCAGTTATTATCCTACTTCATAGCTTCCTTTTGGGACTAAGGGGAAAGTAGAAAATACAGAAAAGTTTTAACAGCTTTCCGTGACTAGTGAGCGCAGTGGGTGCTGGATGGAGAGCACTGGAACCAAAAGTTCAGTAAATGAGCCCAGGACAGAAGAGAACACTGGCATGAGCTTGGCTGCCAGTCGAGACACCCGGCTCTAGCCTCAGTCTTCCCTCCTTCCCCAGCTGCTGCTGAGGTGGCAAAGTGAGAGGTTTATCTGGAAAGTCTGTCTTCTGCAAGGGGGGAACCGCAGACAGAAACCCATTTTTGTTGGGCAGCTAAGTAACTTATTCACACATTAAAGAGTTTGGGTTACTGCCTGTAAAAGGGCATCTGTCTAATTACCCATTGCTAATGAGTCCAGCCTTCTCCTTCTGGCAAGATTTTCCTTCTTAGCTTGAGGAAAACTTTATTGTTCAGAATTAAGAATCTTGATGGTTATTGATTCTACTAATGTTGTATAATGCTCTTATTGAGTACCAAAAGGTTTTACCGGAAGAGGAGTATGGGAGGAGACGGAGCTAAGGCTTGAGCCCTACTAGCTTATGTGACTCTTCCCACACTGACCTCTTCTTCAGTGGGAAGAACAAAAAAAAACCCCATTTACAAATTTAGTTGTCTTGTAGGATGCTGTGTTCAGAAAACAGCATCCCAATTTCTGTTGCTTGCAGTCTTTCTATTGAAAAAATCCTGCAAATAATTTTACGCAGTAGTAGTTGTATGTGAATGCAAATGCTGTGTTTTGTTTTTGTTTGTTTGTTGTTGTCGTTTTGTCTTCAGAAAAGGCCGTCTTTCAAGCAAATCATTTCAATCCTGGAATCTATGTCAAATGACAGCAGCCTTCCAGACCAGTGTAACTCATTCCTGCATAACAAGGCGGAGTGGAGGTAAGTTTCCTTCCTCCCAAGATGAAATGATGTGGTTTTCCTTTGAAATGGTGTGAGTCCATATTCTTTTCAGAAGGACATCAGACTGATGATGTGTTGGTAGAAAATATCTGCGCTTGAGGTATTTTTAGAATGCAGCTTACCTTGTTGTTTTTCAGGAATGCCCAGAATGTTGTGAAACTTGCATTAGGAGCCAATGCACTTAGCTGTACCCTATACTTATTATTCCACTGGTTTAGGTGTCATGATATTTATGGTTTTATGACTCGCATCTTAAAACCGATTATGTGTTTTCAGTCAGTCATGTGGGGTCAAAACAACTCAGGTATATGTATGTTTGATGCAGTTTTCATAGAAAGTTTATAGGCATATGTTTATATTTAAAAAGAAATTAAAAGGAATGGTATTTTTTTTTCCCAAATCAAGCCTCCATTTGTCTTTGCTTGTATGCATTCTGCCATTTTTTGTGCATACCCGCCTTTGCATTGGCTTTGTGTCCATGCATTCAGCTCACACACACACCCAGGCCAGCCCTGTTTTTGCACAGCGCACCCGCATCAATTGAGTGGATGATTTCACCGATTGCTGAGTGTAATTTTTATTCATAAGTGATTATAAACGGAGATGAGATTTGAGACAATTTGATTGCATAATGCAGTTTCACATGAAAAGTTTTGGCCTTTTTTCTGTATGTGCCAAAACTTCAAAACCCTGTTCCTGATTGGAAAGCTTGCAGCCTCGCAGCACATCTTTCTGTTTGCAAAAGAAAACTGAAAACAGATCTGCAGAGGCAGAAGATCTTTACCAGACGGTCGTGCCTCAGTCTATATTAAGAAGCGTTGGCGCAGCTCCAGGTGAGCTGGGAGCAGAAATAACGGGAAGATTCCCTGCCTGCAGGCAGCGCAGGGATCGAAGAAACCTGGAGCAGGGGCGGCTGGCGGATGGGGAAGAGCGCGGGGAAACGGGGCAGGTTTCAGATCCAGCGTCCCACGCATCCTCCGCAGGCTCCCACGGGAGAGCGAGGCGTGCTGCGCTAACCGGGCGCCTGGAAAAAGTGAGCTGGCGGCGGGACGCCCCCGGTCACGTGGCGGGAGTATAAATAGCGGGTGGGGGCCGGGGCTCCTGCCCTGACTCAGCAGCGCCGGCGGCAGCCCCCGCGGCCTCGGGCACCGGCACCGGCGGCGGCAGCGCGCCACCTCCTGGCGGCAGCGCCCGCCTGCGCCTGCCCGCGCCTGTGCCCGCCTTGTGCCTGCGCCTGCCTGTGCCCGCGCCTGCCTGTGCCCGCCTCTGCCTGTGCCCGCCCGTGCCTGCCTGCGCCTGTGCATGCCCGTGCCTGTGCCCACCTGTGCCCGTGTCCACCAGTGCCTGCCTGCGCCTGTGCCTGCCCATGCCTGTGCCTGTGCCTGCCTGCCCCAGCCCGCCTGCCCCTGCCTGCCCGCCCGCGCCTGCCTACACCTGTGCCTGCCTGCACCTGCACCTGCCGGGGCCAGGCCGGGCCGGGACACACTCCCCACGGGCAGCGCTGCACGGCTCCCCGCGAGCACCCCCTTGCCCCCATGCCCAGCTCTCAGTCGCATCGCGAGGATGTTATCCGTGGTGTTGCTTTTGTGGTGCTGGCAGTGTGCCCGCTTGCCACCCAAATCAGTGTGCTCAGGCTTTGGACAGGTGACAGATATTTAAAGTGTAAAACCGCATCTCTTGGCCGCCGTTAGCTGTGCAGACTCTGCACGTCGTATTGTGGTTTTGGCAGCAGGCAGAGTACAAGGAGGGCTAGAAGAAAAATATCCCCCAGTGAGGTATTTCTGATACACCCCTATATAGTAAAAATACTTGTAAAAACTAAATTCCTTCAGGAAAAACAAATAACTACTTAAATCTTGCCAATATAGCAGAACAAAAGCCGTGCTAGTTAACGTTTGGTAATGTTCAACTTCTGTCTTTCACTGCATGGATTAATTTCTTGGAACATGACGCGGGTAGGCCAAGTGTTTCCTGCAGATTTTATTTTGATGCACTGAAATTGCTCAGATGAGGAATGGCTAACAAGGTGCCAGTAGAAAGCCAAGTAGAAAGAAAAAGGGTTTTGGCACTACCAAGGCACAGAAGAACTTCTTACCATGGAAACTTGTGTTAAAAGTAAATTTGGCTGCTGCTTTTTTTTTCTTTTTTTTTTTTTTTTTTTTTTTAAAGAATAAATGGCTTGGAAACAAGGAAATGTAAGAGAGAAAATAAAATGCATGAGAGGACGTGATTTGCCCAAAAGCAAAGATGATTTCTGAATTAAGTGAAAGTGAACACGCAAGCGCAGAAAGACCCAGAGCTGTGTGGGGTCTTGCTGGGGCGCAGGGGAAGGGCGGCACTCTCCTCTTGCCTGGTTCTGGTAACGGCAGCCTTCCCTGATGCAAAAGCAATACCGGCATGGAGACACTCATGGTTAATGCAATGAACAGAAAGTATGCACAAAATGTGCAGGTTAAAGTGGATTAGAGACTTGTATGCATGAAGTGATCCGAAGGGATAAGCTAAAACGGGCTAAAACCATTTCTAGTACAGTTGCACAGAAGTTTAGTGTGTGCTAACTTCTGCATTGAAAAATCTTTGCTTTTACTCATTGCTTTGTTTTTTTAATATTTTTGAGCTCATAGTGATTTGCAAAGAGATTGTTGAACCAGGAATAGGGAAAGAATGAGATGCGTTACCGAGAAATAGGGAATTTTAATGAAGCCCGGCTGTCAGAGCCCCGGAGAAGAGTGGGCTTGGGAAAAGCGAAGGTTATGCTTGTTCCTTTGAGGGACCTCCAAATTAGTGATCCAGATACTGCACTTTCACAGGGATACTGCACTTACCAAAGCAAATCAAAGCTCAGACAAGCTGGATTACATTTTTTCCCGCTATTAAAAAAGGCAAGGTGAGGTTCTTTTTGTATAGACACATGCAAAAAATGTATCTGTAATGGCAAGTAACCAGAGTCTTCAATGTCACTGGCTGGCTGGCGTGAAAAGTGAGAGTGGGCCGAGTCTATACGTGACCGACAGAGGTGATAAGATAAAGGACACTTTGACCTATCTGTAACGTGGTTGCATTTGCAATGTTTACTGGTCTTGGTGTTTATATTAACAATAATTTTAATCTGCCTGTTCTATCATTTCATTAAAATAATTCAGTATCTTATTTCCTAACTGTTCTACCCTTCACGTTTTTCTTATTTAATCCAAGAGGGCCACTATCTTAATGATGAAGTTGCACAGGTCTGCCTTATGTTTAAGTTCATGTTCTGTGATCTTTTTGGAGTTCTTTCTCAGGTCTTTTTTATTACAGTAGGAAAAAATTACTGTTGAAGTAATGATGTTCCAATTCAGTGAGAGATCACATTTGTCTGCATTTAGTCAGATGTACTAACTGCATTCCTTCTTCCATCCTCTCCCCACGAATGCCTATTCTAATGATTAAAATAGTCTATTAGTGATACTTACATTAGTGTATCTGTAGCAATTCAAGTCATATAAACAAATGCCAGTCATTGTTTTTAATCTGTAACTGTTTATGGTTTCTAATAATACAGTAAACATTCCTCACTGTCACAGAATGAGATTATTCTAGAAAAGCCAGTAAGCTCAGATTGCAGAACAGAAGCAAACAAATCCACATGCCCTACCACGTATAATGTTTCAAGCTGCTTCATTTATGAAGTAAGACTCATTAACTGGGCAATGTACGTTAGCTTTCTCTTTAATTACACTGTTTTATTATACAGTGGAATTATTTTTCAGAATGCAACCATTTTCACAGACTGACCTTTTATTATAAGAGAAGTTTCTATCTGATGAAGAGAGGTAATTACAGCACAAAATAGACTTTTGATATACAGAAAGCTATCGTTACCAGGATGTTCCCAGTGCAGAATGTTATTTAAAAGATAACTTAATTTACATATTTTAAAAATTATGGAGTTGCATACAAGCAGCAGTGATGTTGAGAGACAAACTAAGAAAAGCAGCGCTTGCAACTATGCTCAAATTGCTCTGTAGTTCCCACTGTAGATTGCATAGCATATGTTGCACCCAACAGAAGGGGTTTACGGTAGAGAAATGAGTGTTTGGAGAGGAGTCACTTTCTGCCCTTCTGTCCAGTGGTTTTTAGTGTTGATCCTTTATTATCTCTTTAGGATGTGTGACCACTTTCTACCCAGCACAGATTTCACCCTTCACCTTTGCATGCCTAAATAAGAGAGAGAATTTTGCTTCAAATCTGAAGCATAATAATTGTGAGGGGCATTTGTTCTGACCACCACATTGAACAGCTCACTCAGCAGGATTTAAGTGTGATAAGTGCCCTTGCCCCAGGTAGCTGATTTTTGCAGCAGAATTAAGCGTGGTGGTAGAGTTTGCTAGTTATTCCAGCTCTGAATCCTTTCACTGTACTTGGTAAGCGTTGCGCTCTGACAGGGATGCCTTGTTAAAGTACAAAATCTGTAAGATTTGACACACTTGAAATATTTACTTAAATAGGCTATTTGGGTATGCGTTTTCCCACACTGAGAGCCTGAACTCCTTTAGCTTGATACTGGAGAAGAACTTAATCATTCCATGCTATGAGAAATTTACAGGGAGACACAATTTTCTTCTCTTTTTCTCTCCTCCTTCCCCCCCCAATAGAAATGACAACTAACTTTGTTAGTCCTTTTAATTATTTAAAAAAAAAAACCCACATTAAAAAGCAGATTTTGTTTGCAGTGTGTTTACAAAGGGAAAATGTGAAAGTCTGAGCAGATTTGGCATTGCAGAGTCCCAGTAGCTGTCTTCAGAGCTCTCTTTAGGATCTCGGGCTCCTTAGGAGCTCGCTCTCTCTAGGAGGAAAAAGAAATGCTGTGACTCCCACAGTGTGAACAGGAAACAGTTGAAGTAATAGTCAAAACACAGGTGCCAGGCAGTGCACAGTCTCCCAGTCAGTCACAGAAATGGTCTGTTAAATGGAAATACAACCTCTGATACAAATTGGAGGTTTTTCTTTGGTGATCTTACAAGCAGAAAAACATGGCTGAATTTAGTGACAGAATTATTTTTCTGTGCCTTCTAATATATGCCCTGCATTTGTAGTGCAAAACTGATTAAACTCTTTTCCAAGAGCAGTTCAGTTCATGTGTTTGAAAGATGCTGTCCATCAGAAAGCATGTCAGAGCACTTTGTGAAGGGATGAGGTACATGCAGTGCAACCCAACAAAGACAGTGTCCAAAGCTTCTTAGAGTACTGCCTTCACTTCTGCCTTTCTCATTTTTCACACCTTTGCAGGTATGGTGAGAGGCAGAAGAAGGTAAACCAAAGCCTTTTGTTCCTAACTTGAAAAGCTTGTATTTTTAACCATTTTCAGGGCTGGGTCATATCATGGTTTATGTTCTTTCTCTTCTATTTTCACCCAGAGAAACAGGAAGTAAGTGGGAAAAACACCCCAGTGCTGCTTCTGTGTATCTTAAGTCCAAGTAATATTTATAGCAAAGTTATAAACCCAGGCAAATGGGCTTCTTAGACTGCCCATATTGTGTTGCTAATAATAGTCCCATTACCAGTTCTTAATGCAGTTTCTTTATGGTTAAGATTATGTTTCATGATGTTGAGGGAAAAGACGACATTTTAGTTTTTAAACTGTTGTTATATAAAATGTTGTATGGCATTTTACTGTTTTAAATGTTATTCTTCTTCAACTGAAGGTATTACAGTTATTCTCAAGTATAAACATTGCCAGTTTTTCTTAAAGCTCTGAAAGGCTTTGCATTTGGTAATTAAATGAACTGCTTGAGTTGGTGTTGCACTTCTCAGCCTTTCACATTTAATGAACATTGAAGTGGGAATTATGAACAATTTATATGTGTCAGGAAAAGACAAGACGTAACAAATTGTCTCCATGCAGATGTGAAATTGAGGCAACCTTAGAGAGACTAAAGAAACTGGAGCGCGATCTGAGCTTCAAAGAGCAGGAGCTAAAGGAACGGGAGCGACGTTTGAGGATGTGGGAGCAGAAGCTGACTGAACAATCCAATACTCCCGTAAGTAGACAATAATTCAACCTATCATCTTATTTCAGAAAGTATTTGGAGCTTTGTCTATGTAAATCTAAAGACACACCAAGGAAATAGTGCCCCTGTTTTTTTGTAGTTGTTCCTTTGGCCCGATTAAAGTCTGTTTTATTACATCACTGCAAATAACTATACTATTTTTTAAAGTTTCATCATAATACATTAGGTATCATATACTGCTGACAGTTCGTATTGTGCCATGGGCGCTTAAGCAGTTTCGCATTGATTTATTTGCAGTTCTCAGCTTTAAAAGTTTATTGCATTAAATAAATTCATTTTTCAACTAGAAAGCTGTTGACTTGAATGGATGTAGGATTCAGTCTTAAATGTAAGAATCGTTTGTTTCTTGCAGAAGGCGGCTTGGGAAACCTATGTAATTTGAGTTTTTTTTTATTGTTCTGTTCTTTCTCTTTGAGAAGAAGCAAATTTCTATTCTGTGGAAAAGGGGGTCAAAATCTGAAGTATTAATTTAGGGCTTTGTTCATAATTTTAGTTAACATACTTGTACTGGCCAGTTACCAGCTGTTAGGATTGCCACATTTCTATTAATAAATTGAACAAAACCCCTTTGTTGGATTACCTTGAATTTCTTAATGAAATTGTGATGTTCTTGACTACTGATTGGCAGAGGGAGGACCACAGGGTTAATGCATGGCTAGACATACTACAACAGAATTGTTTTTAAGAAAAATACTGCATTACCTACTTGGTTTTGAAGCACTCACCAAAACAAATACCAAATTAAGGTTGCAGTAGCATATATTGCTATATTATGCAGTATTCTCACGCACAATTTTATCCTACTTGTAACCTTGATTCCAACCAGACCCATTTACATAAAACTTGTTTTTAAGGCAGAGATTATTGCTGGTGTTTGAATGAAGTTGCATTCATGTTCCAGCTGTGAACATGCAGTAATGAAATCATGAAGAATGAATGTTTTCCTATGTGCAGATATTGTATGTTCTCAGTAGATATCTATATGCCTGCTTTAACGCTTGCAAACTTCCAGTAACTGAGCTGTGGGTCATCATCTATCCTGAGCACAGCATGAGACACAGCCTTAATGAGCAAATCTTTTCACGAGGAAGGCCCTAGGGGTTTTTATGCTGTACTTGCTTATGACTTATACTTTTCACTTAGAGCTGGTATTGCTGAAAGAGTAAAGCATTGTGCTGAGGCCTATTGTGCTGAGCATGAACTATCTTTCTGCGTAACATTAACCCAACTCTCCTATTGCATTTAAATGCAATTTCTTCTAATAGAGAAATATAGATTTGTTTTTTTTCCATAGATCTTTAGTGAACTGTTACATGGAACAACTTTAAAAAAAAAAGCCCTTCTGTTGGAAAAAAAATTTGAAATACTAGCAAAATTTGGCTCATTCAAGCAGGATTGGTTGTAAATCATTTGCAAAATATCCCTGGGTATTCTGTTTGCAGGCTGTAATCCTTGGAATCAAGTTTCTACCTCCCTACCTCCCTCGGTTCAGGGTATGTCTTCAGCAGTATCAAACTGGAGGATTGCAACAGGGAGGTGCACTGCTCGATTTTTAAGCTATCTTGGCTGTAAAAGCAGTAGTAAAGATATTGCAACCAGAGCTAATAACACAGCTTAGGGTGCCCACTAGGCTTATATCTCGTTCTTAACCAACACTAGGCCTTGTTGTGCCTTAGCTGGTACTGTCATCCCCGCTCTGCTCTCTGTGGTCACTTAGTTTTGCTCTGCAGTGAAGACCAGAGGCCAGCAGATACTGCTAAAGCGGTGTGCAGGAGGAGAAACTCCAACCAAGTGAAAGGAGAACAGGGAAGCTGTCTCTTCCACTTGATTCTCCAGTGTTTCAGGGTTGGTAGAAGCTTCGTCCTGCCATCCTGCACAGTAGGTAGCTATTAGTGGCAGGCTGTTCCTACTCCAAAGAATAAGGTATAGCTTTACATACATCAGCATGAGAGAAGGATGAGGCCAATCTTTAGAAACACTTCTGTGAAAGTAGTTTTCTCCCTGCTCTTGTTTTGACCCCATTTCTGCTGTGTCTTACACAACAGACACCGTTGAGTCTGATCTCTGCAAATTCCCTTTGTGCAGATCTCCAAGAGCCTCTTGCACAAGGGAATCAGGAGCCTTTTGGAGGAGTAAAATTTATCCACAGCTGCAGTGAAATGGGAGACTTCTTTTGAAAGACCTGACTTTAAGAAGGGAGTGTATGTAGCTAAGCTGAAGCTCATATTTAGAGGAAGACAGTGAGCAAGACATAAAATCCAGACACTCACCTCTGGTGCCATGCACCTGCAGGTGGTCATTTAAGAAGAACAGTGGCTTGCACAGAGACTGGGGATCCCAGCCATCTATAAGGATCTTTTCATGATAGTTATCATATGCAGCGTGACACCTTTTTGCAAAGAGTTCCTAAGTTCTCCAGATAACAAGATGGCAAAGTACAAAGTAAGGTGATTATAACTCATTAAATGAGCCACAGTTACAGCCCGTTCGCAGCTAACCCGCTGCCAGGCATTGGACAAACACCCAGCAATGTATTTTAGTGGAAAGCTGTTTTGCAGCTGCTTTGATTCTTGTAGGGAATTCTTCCCATATGTCAGGGGATGCTTTTCCATGATCTAAAGTGACTAAAACTCCAGTAGCTGACAGAAGAACTACCTTGGAAGTGAGTCATGTGTGCTGAGCATCTTGTTTCTGTGGCTAGATCTCTTCATCCCTAGGAGCTTTTGGTGTCCTTGATCTGAGTAGCGCTCTGGTGATGGTGTAATTGTTTTTTCCTATAAAGCCAGGTGTACAGAAGCTTAGCTGCAGGTTCTTTCATCACTTAGCCATAGGACGCATGAAAAGTACGGCACCCCATCTCTCCAGCTTCTTAATTTTTTGTTTCTTAAGCCATGCTCACTAACTTCTGTTAACCACAACACGAAGAGGAAGCCAGTGTAAGCAGGGAAAACTCAAGAGTGACAAAATATAGATACTGTCCTTTTTAATGATAGACAATTTGCCAGTATCACTGGTTTTGCTGAGAAATGGTCACTCTGTGGGCAGCCTGGCTATGGAGCCTCCTGTGTTACAGACCAGGGCATCACCACAATGACCCTTGTAACTCTGTGTGACCTAGTGCCATTGATTCTTCAGTTAGGTTTCTGATTAGGTTAAAAAAGATGTGGAAAATCATGAATTTGGGACAGGTAGTTTTGCAGACAGCTGCAAAGTGGAAAGAAAGGCCAGTTGAGGTGTTCACACAGAGCTCCTTTGCTGTTGCTTTAGTAGGTAGCTTAATTTAGGATGAAACTCCTGAGTTTTTACTCCCTGCGGAGAACAGGCAAGTGTGTCACAGAGGTTACTAGCCCGGCCACTCTGAAGAGGCGTTAGTCATTATTTATCTGGAAAGGCACGCTTCATTTGTTATTACACATCGACTGGCTCAGGAAAATACCATTATCTGTAGGTAAAGATTAAATCAGTAGGGATTTAATATGATGTACAACCAAATAGCAGGTATCTATTGATATCACTTAAAAAAAAAAAGTAAAAAGAAAAAAAAGAAAAAGCAACCAAGCTGAAGCAGCTGACCAGCCAACCAAACGGCCCCTCTTCCCCTGCCTGCTCCTCCCTGGGACATCTTCCAGAAGCAAGGTGCTGGTGCAAGCTGGAGGCCGGTCCCCGTGTCCTTTGCGTTGGCGAGAGGCTGGTTTCTGATTGTGGCCATCACAGGGTGACCCCTTCCTCTCCTTTTGAGCATACACTCAAAACCAGTCTTTGCACAAGTAATACTGCTGCTGTTATTTCTGATGTTTAGAGGGCTGCTACTTCTGCACCAAACCTTGGGAGCTTGTTTGGGTTCTCTGATCTTAACGCAATTTATTCTTCAATCCTGAAAGGTTCAATTAAGCAACTCACTCAGACTTCTGTTGTACCACATTGCCTTGGGAGCCAGTCCGCCTGGCTGGGAAATGTCACATTCTGTTTTACGTTATACAAAATAGAAGGATTGAAGAGTTTGAACCTTCTTTTGTCATGAAAGCTCTGCTACCATGTCTTGCCATGCAACTCAGTGATTTTGCACTTCCGTTTAAGAACAATGACCCCAGAATGAAGCTGTCTGGTTTAATGAATTCTTACTTGATCTCTGTGTTTAGATTCACTAATCGTCGTGCTTTCTGTTGATTGCCAACTAATCTGGTGGTGTCTTTTTCCTTGATTTTTAAATTGGTTCTAACTTTCACTTTTGCTCTGTCCTTTCCTCCTTTAAATAGTTTCTCTTACCTCTTGCTGCAAGAATGTCTGAGGAGTCTTACTTTGAATCTAAAACAGAGGAGTCAAACAGTGCAGAGATGTCATGTCAGATCACAGCAACAAGTAACGGGGAGGTAGCTGGCATGAACCAAAGTCTGAAGGCCTTGATGATGACGGGCTTTGGGGATATCTTCTCTCTGAACCAAGCAGGATCTGTCCTGCATTCTGGAATGCAGATAAACATGCAAGCCAAAAAGAATTCTTCTAAAACCACCTCTATGAGAAAAGGGAAGAAAATCAACATGGCTTTGGGTTTCAGTGAATTCAACTGGTCAGATGACGATGATGATGATGATGATGATTTTGATGACACAGATGATAGCAGCGAATGAAATCAGTTATAGAATTAACCCTGAAATTGATTTTAGCAAAGCAAAACAATAAAGTTTTAGAACAAGAATCCTGTCAGTTTGGTCTGTTTAAATCCTGTAAAAGAAAAAAAAAAAAAAAAGTGAGAAGTTTCCCAGACTGAGTATGTTTGTGTGTAGAAAGACATGTTGTTTTTGTTTAGATTGTGCTGACTTATTTCTGCGTTGATTAAATTTGAACTAAACTTTCCGAACTAAGTGAGATATTCTTTTAAGAACCGTGATTATATCTTTAATTCTTGATGCCTGATTACAGAAAGTATGGCCAGATAAACTTAAGATCTGGAAACATTGGGGGAAACTTCAATGCCATTAATGCCATTAATGTACTTCAGATTTTTCTTTTGTGTTGTCATTTCCCTTACCCCTTTCATTGTCAATCGTGAATATACTTGTACTTCCAGATTTGCTGTTCTCTACAATCCATTCTTTCTTACTGATGCAGTGGAGGGGTTTGCTGTGTTTCTAGTTTAAAGCCTTTTTCAAGGCAGCATTGCGGGAAGTCACAAATGCGTTTCTAGGAAGAGAGAAGCTTGGTTGAGGGGAAGGGAGGGGTTAGTTAAATACACAGTTTTAAAACTGAATAGCAGCAGAATTCAGATAATCCCTATTAGTAGATTATTTGTAAAACTGATCTTTTTTTCCTCTCATGTGTGTGCATGCATATATAATTCCCTCTAGCAAAGTGAACTGCAATCGGACCTCTGCATCTATTACCAGATATTGTGATCTAGAAGCTAATTTTCAGTTATGCTGATGTAAATCCAGGAAGCCTCACTAACTTTGATCGACTTATTCTTGTACCTGAGATTAAAAATCGGTGTTAGTAAACGTTGATTCTGCAAGATTGCTAAGCCATGGGTGCTGCCCTTATGAAAGGACAAAGAGAAGCCACTGTGACATTTCAGCTTGGACCCCACTACTGGGGCTTATGTGAAATTTTCCATGATGATGGTAACGTGAGGAATATTTACGAGTCTTTGCGTACTTGTTTTTTTGCAGCTACAAGTATTGCCACTGCTATTATGACTTACCATAAAACTCAGTGTGTAACAATCTGCTGCGATAATTGCCTGCCAGGCACTTAGGTTGAGAGCAGTGAGTATGTTTCTCCTGATGACCCCTTTAGTGGTGATGCAGAAGGAGGGAGGGAAACCAGTGCAAACACAAATGCAGGTTAGAAAGGAAGATTCTGTAAAATATTTGTCCAAGGAGGAAGGGCAGCTTTTCAAAAGAAAAATGTTACTGTCTAGTTGAGCTGTAGTGGGAATAAGCTATCAAAATTCCATTCTCAATTACTAGAGGGGTTTCTTTTATGAAAACTTCTGTTTTTGAGTGGCTTCTTTAATTATAGGCTTGCCTGTTACACAGCTCTAACCTACATATTATGGTGAGTGCTTTTGTAGATAGCTTGGAGAGAAATAGATACATTAGATAACAGCAGGCCTGAAATCGTTACATGTTCAAGCAACAAAAGAGAAAGTTCTTTGAAGGAGCTTTTTTAGAGTGTGGATGGGCACCTCTTCGAGTTGTGAGAGAGAATTGGTTTATCCTTGAGCATCAGCACTGGTCTGGTAACCTGCAAGGCAGCAAGCGCTGTTCTTCAAGCTAGCCTACTCCACTCAGTTTGCACAGGATTAGACCCTCCAAGATGCTTAATTTCTGTAGGATGTCATTCCACATTCCACCTTCTTACTAACAGTTGCAAATCCATTGGCTTGAAGGTAACCCTTTTGTATCAGGAAGCTTTTCTCATGCCGGAATTGTAATTTAAATGATACAATAAATTTACAGAGTATCCCAAGGAGGAACTTGCTCCTTCCACACAGGTAGGGATTGCTTCTTAGGTCCACCAAAGCAACCTGATCTTAGGGAGAAAAAGGGACATTGAAGGGCAAATAATTAAATGGAAGTAAGAGCAAATAGGCTGCTTCCAGTGCAGATTTGTACTATTTTTGTAAGTCTACTTCTGCTAACACCCACAGCAATGATGCTATTTTTGTAACTGCACCCAGGAAAAATTGATGGATTTGTGTAATCTAATATGTGCACTTTAGATCTTAAGATGTGTGTCATTGTGCATAAATTACTGTACCACATGAGCAGTGTAGGGTTGTACAGCTTTAACTGAAAATGAAGTTTGGTTCATTACATTAAGTAGTCAAAAAAACCCCAAAAATCTGTCCCTAGCACTGACGTTTTGCACTTTTTTAGCATCTGGCAATCTCAGAGCACTTTATGGACGTTTATATTTGCATAGGTTTTAACTGAATTTATAAATCCTCTCCTTAATCTTTACAGAAGTAAAAATAGTCCTTAAGTAATATGACACAGGGTTTCATAGTTGAAAGATCACAAGATTTAAGTCTGTCGAAAAGGTTTTGTGTTTACTCAGACATGTAACTTATTTCAGCAAAATACCATCAGTATTTGGTAGCATGCTCATAGGAATTTCCTCTATCTCCTTAGTTCTAGTACTTGTTGATAAATCAAAGCTGGATTTTTTTTTCCCTCTTCCCCTTTCTATCCCCATACATTATATTTGTCAAAGCAAATTAAGCTATATTAAGGGAAAATTTAAACTTTTGTAAAACTTACCTGTCTGTTCAAAGTAGCAAGGGTGGTCCCTGAATCGTAGAGGTGATGACATATGGCAAACTCTTCTGATGCAGTTCCCTTGAGATAGTCTTGTATTTAGGATATTGGCTATGCTTGCTAGAAATATTGATTGCATTTTTACTTTCCTGTGATGCCTTTTATACCAGATGCCAAAAATCATATGTGAGAACCAAGTAGTGTTGCTTCTGCCTCTGATATGCTTCTCACTAGATAAAGGTTTTGAAAGTGGCTCTGGCGGGCAGGTATGTTGGTTGGAGGAGGTCAGAGTATTTCATCTTCCACGCCTGATTTCCCTCAGCAGCGCAACCCAGTCTGTCTTGTACCTGTATCAGCACCAGGGTATATAGGTCTCCACAACAGTCCATAGCCACATAGTCCATCAGCTTATGGAAAGCATTAACCAAATGCAAAAGGTGTTTCTCTGGCTGCTCTGGGCTGTGAGCAAAGCCACCAAAAGCCTTCCTGTGCCTCATACACCTCTCGGCTCACTAGTCCCCACGAGGCTTTTTGGGACCTTCCATAAAGCCCTGGAGGTATCTACAGTAAAATAATATTGCTGTATTTGCCAGAGGGGGAGGGGGAGAGCCAGGCCTGAACTTTGTGTTTTTACCGGGCTGTTGTATTGCCAGTGTTGTCTTAGATGGGTGCATGGCCTGAGAGAGGAATGGTGAGGACTGGCTTTTGCCTTGTTCAAAGATACAGGGTGACTGGGACCAAGGCAGGATGTCCAACTCCCGATTCCCTTTCTTTTCCTTCAGCAGTGGGGAAAAAATGTAAGAGGGAATTAATGGAGGAAAACTTTTGATCTAGTCGTTTTTGTGGTGATCACACCCCTAATTCCTTTGAGTAGCAAGTGTGCTAAGGCATGGTGTGTAGGTGTGCTGTACTCCCAGCTGGCTGTGTGCTGCCTGATGTGGTGCTTGTCCCCTCTAGGTGGGAAGGGCTTCCAGGAGGTGAGGTCTGGCACAGCTCCTTGGCACGCAGACCTGTTCAGGACTGGTCATTTGTTTATCCTTCCAAAGGTTTTGTTAGATGTTGATTCCCTTTTCTTCTGGGTTTTAAAGTGGTTATTCTGAGTTAACTACTTGATGCAATGATGATTTATATTGCTATCAGCAGTAACAGTAAATCTGTAGTGTGCATATAGCTGTTAAGTATTCAGCAGCGTTACTGTGTCTTTAGTACTGTAGTTCCTTTTTCTGTAATCAGGCAGCTTTTACAGGTTTTTAATAAGACCTCTAACTTGACAGAGGTTTTAACTACAGTCCTAGGTAGAACGATCAGGTAGAAAACTGAGTTCATTTAGTAATTTTCACAGCCCTTAAAATGCACTGGTAGGAATCTGGAGGAGAGACATTTCCCTTTCCCCCCAGACTTCGACTTTGTGTACACTGTAAAATCTACACAGAGATTTCTGATGTGTGAAGATTTAATTTTAAAACTATAGAACCAACAACCTTCTTTAAACATTTTATATTGTGTGCTAAATATTCATATGCCTTTTAAAGTCAGATATAGTCCACTGCATTTCTTGCTTTTGCACTACTCAAGAGGTTTTGTACGGAATACTAGGAGTCAATGCTACTTACACTTCAAGTGTGAACCGATAAAATTTGAATAGAAAATACTTTCATGGTGTTAGAAAACTTCATTTTCCCTTCTGAAAAAACAAAGTTGAGTGCAACGCCTGTGCCAAAACTCTTGTGCTGTAAACTGAATTTATCATTTGTGTGGAACATGCAATGTTACACTTCTGTGTGGTAAAACCTTGCAGCGTCAGTTACTCTCTTTATTGCACTTGACATATGATGTCTTGTTTTGATCACGCTGTGGATTTGATTTTTCCAGTGTAAAACCAAAGCAAACAAACAAAAAGAAACCATGCAATGTATTCAATTTCCTCAATTGGTGTCATAAACTTCCTTTTGATGTGAACTTTTTCCTTTGCTTCTCTTTGTTCCAGACTTCTATTTTGCAATAAACATTTTGACAGTAAATTTTATGCATCTGTGTCCCTGTGTAAAATGCTGGTGTTTCAAGAGGTTCCTTATTGTCTGCTGGTTTAAGTCACTTTTGCATTATTCACTGTGTGACATTTCTCCTTTATTCTCCCATCTTTTTTTTTTAAATTGAAAAATTCAGAATGTATTCTGCCACTAGTTATATTTAAACATGGGAAAAGCTGGAAAAAATCCATTGTGCAACTAAAAACACAGTATTGCACTTCTGCAGTAAATGATTCAGTTGTACAAATTATTGTACCAGGCTCCTCCCGCAGCACCAGCTGGTACGTACAAAAGGTACGGCCCACCACCTTCCGAAGGATGTTTACGATTGCCGCTTGCCCTCCCTCACGTTCAGGTGTTGCCCCCAGCACTACTTTTGCCCCACAGTGTCCTGCCCAGGCTGCGGGTAGCTGTTACCATAGGGAATGCCGGACTAAGAGCAGGTAGTATGGTACAGTAGAGAGAAAGAGTCAGGGAGGTCTCCTTTTCTCTGGCAGATGCATCTTCCCTTCTGCCGCTTCACCCCGATGCCTCTGGCCCTGTCCCCTTCAGGGATGCAGTGGGCAAAAGGATGGGTTTGAGGGTCTGCTAGGTCCTCCTCACAGAGGTGGGTTCAGCTGGTCTCATGGACAGTTTGTGCCCAGCAAGGTTTGGCTAAGACATGGATGGGGGAGGAGGAAGAGGATCTGAAGAGTCCGCAAAGTGGGGTGGGCAGCAAAAGGTCATAGATATGGAGGCAGAAGTCAAGGGGTGTTGGGCAGTCACAAGTCCTTCGGTGGGAGTTTCACGTGGATGCTGCACAGGGTGCTTCACAGCGGTGGCTGAAAGTTGTGGGCAGGTTATGCTGGACCCTGGTCTCCTGGCTGGAGAGCTGGAGGCAGGTGGGGGGAGTGCCTGCCGGGGGGGTACGCTTGGCCTGTGGGTGGGGGCTGGAGGGGTCATAGGTGGCAGGGCTCTCCGGACGAGGTAACAAAGCCTTGGAGGCTGGTGGGTAACCGAGCTGAGTGTCTCATCAGTCAATGTGGTGTACATGGAATAAGTTTGCAACTGTGTCATGGTATTGAGCCTTTGGGAGATGCTGGTGGTTCGAGTACATACCTACCAATTCATGTTACCCCTCTAGCCGGATAAAACTGCCAAGAAGGTGAAGCTTGGGATACCATGTGCTTGAATGAGTGAAATGGCAATCGGTATTATAGTGACATCTTCTCCTATGTCAGTTTTCAAATCATCCCAGAATTTCACCTAACGCAGCCGTTCTCCTGTCCATCCACTGTGGTTTCCTTGTGCTTCAAGCTGGGGTACCACAAAGTGTGCCCGGCAGGGGCTGCAGCACGGGAGGGGGCTGGGAAGCGCTGCACTCCTGCAGCCTCATGGGAGCAGTTACGAAGCATTGACAGAAACCAAAAGAGCCTTGTCTGTACAGGAAGACTAGCCACAGTGGCCCAAATCCAAAATCTGCTTGCCCTGCCATCTCGTGATGGTTTTCCTTCCTTCTGCAGAAAATACCCATCATTCGGGAGAGAGTCATAATGACAGCGTTATTTTTATTGCAGAAATCAGGTGGTACCAAAGCTGTTGCAAAAGCAAAAGCCTTTGCATAGTGTCAGAGCTAAGAGGAGAGGCAGCTAAAGCATCCCGCTCCGTGGGATGGTTGACTTTTTCTTCCTTAATTGTTTCTATTGGAGATCTGCTGATAATTTTGCCTACGTAAAGTGATGGGATCGATTTAGCACCGTGCTGTTGGAGCCAGCCCATAGTCAGTGCGAGTCCAAGGGTTTAGTATGTCAGGGTGAGAGTCGCAGCCTAAAACCTTGCCCTTTGCTGGGGAAAAGGAACCAAATAAAACCAGCCACCAGAGTAAAATTTGGGTGGAGGGGGGGAGAAAAATGGTCAGACGGTTTTCTTTTCAATTCATATCTCTCACACAGTTGCTGCCCTCCTTTGATATTTGTGCATGGACCGAAGATGATGTGGTGAGTACTTTGTGTTCGTGCGGCCAGCGCTGCACTGCTGGAGCTCCAGCAAGTCACGGTGGGTTTGGAGGGAGGGAAAGCTGCATCAGAACATCTGGGTGAGATTTTACTGCTGTTTGTTTGGTGAAACGTGTACCAAAAAAGGTTTTTAAGTGACCAGGAGTAAATTAAGGACTCAAATGATCTTCATAAAACCACCACATTCTCCAATGTCCAGAAAACAGCGGGAGCTGGGAGCTGACACCTCTCTAAGCAAGACCTGTCCTGGACAGGACAAAATGGGTTCAAAGGTTTTGTCCCACTGTGTGCCACCAGAACGGCAACAAACTCTGAAAGAAAACTAAGGGTTTTTTAAGGGGTGTGGAAAATCCCTTTCATATAAAATAATGGCATTGAGTCTTTTTTACCTTTTTATTCAGTTAAAAGGCTAAACAAGAAACATCAGTGATTTATCTCTAGCAGAGTCATGTGTCATAGTGGTTTTAATGTCCCACCTAGCACCCTCCTTGTGTCGTGTGTCATGGGGTTGTTTGGCTAACGTTTGCTGAAGGACTGTCTGGAAAGCCAGTGCAAAAGTCAGAACAGCCCTGGCTCCTTAACTTCAGCCCTTTCAGCGTGTGACAGATGGCTGAGCTTCTGCTCTGGTCATTTCTGGTGTTCTTCATAACGGTAAACTGAGGAAGGTGGCTGTAAAATAGGAGGCAGTTTTAAAAAGCTGGGTAAAAGTAATCACCTTCTTTGGTGAATCTTGAGTCCTTTAACCCAAAGTGAGAAATATTTTTAAGTTTCGTTTTTAAAAAAATGATTACTTGTGAACTCCAAATAACTGAAATACAGATTTTGATAGCGTGAACTTCAAGACTGATTCCTCTTTTTTGCAGTTTTTCTGGATGCAACAACTTACTAGAAAAGGTAAAAGCTGTTCATAAGTACCTTCATAATTCACATTTATGAATATACATATATTTGCTCATCTTTCTCCCTTCAGTAAAGCACCCTATGGATTTCTAAGTAACCTCTCTTATCTTAAGGCGATGCCTCTGGTGAAATGAGTGTGTATGCTAGCTTGTTTAAGGAACATCATATCACTGGGAAACGATTGCTTCTTCTGGAAGAAGAGGATTTAAAAGACATGGGAATTGTTGCCAGAGGACACATCATCCATTTGAAGGTATTTACCAGCATGTGTTTAATGTTGCAATAGGTCATAGTGTGAATATCAAGAAGGAGTCTATGAGTTTTCAGTAGTATTAATAAGCAAAAAAAGTTACGAAGTTGAATAGAGAACATATTTGGTATAAACCACCCCCCACCACCACCGCTACCCTGTCCCGAGTTACTGGTTTGTATGGATCTAGAACCAAAAGCAACCTGAGCATTGTATGAGGTATGGAACTGTGCTGTGGTCTTGATACTCCTCTGCAGTTCTTGGTTTTCCTGTGGGCTGGACTGTCAGTACTGCTGCAGATTTGCCTAGGACAGCCATTCTCCTGTCAGAAAGCTTTGGATATCTTCAGAGAGAGTTCTGCCCAAAGATTTCTATTCAGCTGAGGGAGAACAGATACGAAAACAGTTATTTGAACTGAAATCTCTGGAGTTCTTAACTTTCACATCTCATCTATATCTTAAAACATACTTTAACAAAACCCCATTAAACAACTTGAAAGCTGGTTGATGGCCAGGTTGCTTTGTTTTAAAAGCTTTGTTTCATGGTGGTTTAAATGTCTTATGTTTGTAATGAGTTAAGAAAACATCGTGGCCTGGAAAATATGATCACGGCAGCAGTAATAGTATTAATACTGTAGCCACAGGAGAGAGTTCAGTTTCCTGGCAGTCAGCTTTGGAAAAGGATTTCTCTAGAAGCAGTATCTATAATTCTGTTGGGTCTCAATGATTTTATACCACAATTTACTAGTAAAGAGATACTTGTATCCTAATTGCTAGTCCTGCAAATTTAGCTTCATAAGTCACACAGCTTTATTCCCCTTCTGCTCATCAGCCATTTTTTCCATGCCACACACCGTTACTGATATATTTAATTTACATTTCCTACAGGGAAAAGTATTGAAACTTAATAAAGTCAATAATGCCCAAAATGAAATATTTCAGCTTCCTGGGTTGATTGAGCATAAATAAAAACAACCAAAACAACCCCCCAAACATCTCTTTCTCTGATTAAGCAGATCTGATTCTGAATGCGAAATGGGGCCGATCTACCGTGGCGGTTTCCAGAACAGGGCTGTATTTTAAACTCCTCTCACATACCCTAATGTATCCACAACGGAAAACAGTGCACACAGAGTTGCACTGGTTTTCATGCTGGTATTTGCAGTATGAGATACTGAATAACCCTCATCTGATTTTGTTGGGTGTTTGTTTTTTTTTCTAGACTGCTATTGAGAAGTTAACCCATGACTACCTAAATCTGTTTCATTTTCCACCATTAATTAAGGCAAGTCTTGTTATCTACATAAGAAGTGCTTCTCGTGTTGGTATGAATACTTTACTGTTCTCACGTCTCACCATTCCTGCCATTTGTGGGGGTGTGATCCTGCAGAGGGTTGTGACAGATGTGGAGGGTCAACAGCAGCAATGGGTCACATCACAACAAGTAATAGAATAATAGTTTTTCAAGGAGGCTGTAAGATTTTATCATGGAACCAGTAGTATTAAATTGAAAGACTACTGGTTGAGATTCCTGTGCTGTCATTGATCAGAAATTACTCTTAAGAGCCCTTCCTCCAAACTGGTGCCACCAGCTGCTCACCACTGAAGAGCAGCAGGCCCCTGGCTTAGAGCGAGCCCATCATTCCTTAGGTAGTTAATGTTACAGGAGAGAAGAATGATTTAAGATGTCTGGTCACCCTTGTGTTAACCTGTTGGCTTTCTGGTATCAGTAGCAATAGCCTTGCAAAAGGGAGAGAGTGTCTGGGAACCTTGTGGTTGGCAGAGCGGATATTGCCTGATTTAATCTCATGAGCTAATCAAGCAGTTCTAGACCCCAAAGCCTGAAGTAGCTGTTTTAGTCATAATTTATTGCGCAGCTATAGAGGGAAATCCACTTAAAGTGAATTTACATACAGCGAAACACTGTTCCCTGAAGGGGAAAATGAAAGTTAGGGCTTCACCGCCGTGCCAGCTGCAATTCCAATGGCAGTGGCTGCCACGATGCTCACAGCAGTACTGTGCCGTGCCAGTGCGGCTCGCCCAGGAGCAGGCATCACGCAGCATCTCCCCACTGCGTGCCATGAACCCATGCAGAAGCCCTGGCCCCCCTCGGAGCGGCGCGGTCGGGGCAGAGGGATGGCCCCCTTTCTGCTGCCTGCCAGACTGGCAGCGCCCGAAAGGCAAAACCTTTCTGCCAGTGAAGGCCTTGCCTCTGTCTCCCAGCGGGTTGCAGTAGGTGTGGAGTCTCACAGTGCCTTTTTTTGGCAGGATTCTGCAGGTGGAGCCGAAGAAAATGTAGAGAAAGTAGTGAATCTTGAACTCGTTTTTGGTTACCACTTGAAGCCAGGAAGTGGTCCAAAGGTAAGCCGGGAGCGCTACGTTGGTTTGGTTGGTTAACAGTCACTGCCCAGAGGGTCCAGTATCTTCTGGACACAGAACGATAATTTGCGGCAAGAACCTTCCTGGCTGGCCAGCAGGGCTGCATTGGTGGTGGGGAGCCTGCTCCCCAGAGCAGGCGAGGAAGAAAGAGTGGCACAGAAAGCCTTGACTGAAAGCTTTTGTTTCTCCGTGAAGCATTTTTTTAATCGTAATTTTTGTAATTCAGGCTTTCACTTTGTTCCTTTATCCCGATGGGTGTGAAATAACAACCCATTTATGCAAAAAACCCGCCATTCACAGTTGGGCAGTGCTGTGCGCCTGATGTTAGTGGACAGACTATTACTTCAGTGTCGGCGGAAAGATGGTGTCTTTTTGTGCAACCAAGAGGGGGTTGGAAAATACATGGTGTGTGTGGCTGCTGGCTGGGGAGGACAGGACTGGTCCTGGCAGTGACTGTGTTCACTCATGGTGCTGGGGGAGGGAAGGGTAAGGGCAGCACATTGCAGGTGGCAAAACTACTGTGCAGCATCTGGTAAAAGGCAATTACCAGCATGGCACACCCTAATCAAACCTCAGCTCCAAGCCGAGCTGGTTCAAGGATCTGTGCTGGTTGCGCTCTGTGTAACAGGAGTGTTGACGACTCCAGATGTTCCAGCAAAGCATTTCCACTGCATTGTCTTTTCTCGAGAGCGAGGTTTGTCCCATGCTTTTTGTTTTCTTTATCCAGCCTGCCACGGACTCTGAGTTCAAGGGTTTTAGAATTAATCATCTATGTGGAAATGATGTGCAAAGCATTTCTGAGTTAGAGTCAGGGGTTGTGACAGCAGGATTTGTTTCCTTTTTGTATTTGACAAATCTGCATTGTGTGTCCACCCTAAACTTGTGGGTGGCTGACTTTCATCTTGTGTTATCTGGCTGCTTTGCTTTCAGGGCATATTGTTTGCAGAAGTCTCTTGATTTCTGTACTTGGTGGTGCTTGCAGAGAAAGCATTTAGGTTTGTACTTAGTAGGAACTTGGACTCGTACTGAAATCATTTCATCAATTTGAAAAAGCCTTTTGCTTTTTGTCTGGAGATTTCCTTTTTTTGTTTGTTTCTTTTATCCTAAGCACTTTTTTTTCTATGAAAATCTTCTCCATCACTATGTGAATTACTTAGACTGTCTCACTGTTCTTGAATGCATGTAGCTTGTGATGCTGTACAGCTGCTTTTTTGTAAATGTGCATCTTTCTCTCCAATGTGCAACTCTTCAAGGAACTTAAAAGTCCATAAATAGCTTGTATCTCCCTTCCATTTCCAGTATGGATTGTGTGCCGTAGTGCAGGGAGGTGGACAGCTCTCCCCAGGAAAGAGCAAGAGGAGTGAACAGACCTCTGAGTGTTGGAGAGGAATTAAGGTTGCACTAAAGCCAGCTAAGTTTGATGACAAGTATATATTTTAGCCATGATGGCAAAATTGGCAAATATGACAGTGTGCCAAAGTCTGCAGGACAGAAACTGAACTGCTACGGGAGAACAGGGCTAGCTCGGTGGCCCGGCACAGTGCCAACATAGCTTTGCAGGTGTCTGACATGCCAACTGAGAACGCTTCTTTTTTTTTTGTCCTGCCTTCCCCATGACCTCCTAATTGGTCCTCTGCTCTGTGTGCTCTCAGGCCCCTTCCTAAGGAAGCCATTCCCTCCGAAGCGGTGGTGCGCCAGGCATGCCTTCCCTGGCATCTGCCCTGCACAGCACCCGTGTCCCTGATGCTGTTCCAGGGAATGTGCAAGTTGAGTTTATCTGGGCTGGAAACTTCTGTCCTATATCTGCTTATTAATGCATACCTGCCTTTAAAGATGTTGCAGCTAAGCCAGTTTTAAAACGTGGACTGGAAGCAGTAGATCAACTGAGCTTTTGGGCAAGATGCTAGGGCCAACATGAGCAGGATCATTTGCATTAAACATAACACTAACGAAGACTGGTGTGATACTACAATACAGAAAATTTGGCTAGTTTGCTGCTTTGAAAATCCCTGGATACAATCTTCTAGCTCCCCTAGAGGCTGCTTTAAGCCAGCTACTGCTGCCATCCAGATTTGTTCTAAAATGATTTGGAGATACTGGGTAAACCAGGATCGAAGGGTTTAAACTTCTTTTACTGTTCTGTTTTTGTAAAAGAGTGGTGCCTGTTCCTGTAAAAGTAGGTCAGCAGAAGCACTTGGGATTGTACCTTCCACCATCTTTATAGCTAAAAAGCTGGCCTACATCAGTTTAAAAATAAATTTCTCAAAGGAACTTTACCCTAATCAGTCCCTGTAACCAGCTGCCTAGCTAAGAAGCCTTTCTCCTGTTTTAGCCATGAGAAAAGAGAGGCTATAAGCTCAAATCTGGGTTACAAGTTGAGAACATGTGTTCCCTGGGTGATGCACAGGCTGCTGGACCTGCGTGCGTCAGGGGAGGTTATTGGGCTCGGCTGGGCGCTGGTGCAGCACAGCAGGAAGGGCTGCGCACAGGGGGACAGGTCACACCGGGAGGTGTTACCCCAGGCTGGCGCTGCGCTGCTCTCCTGGACTGAGTTCCCCTCAGTGATTGTAGTGCATCTCCTGGTGTAGTGGCACCTGGAAGCCAGCCCGTCCACACGCTCGGAAGGGGCTCTGCCAAAGTGTGGGACAGGATGGACACCTGGGACAAGCGCACGCTCCTGATCCAAGCTAAAGCTCTGGCGTGAGCGCAGCCTTGGTGTGCAGCACGATGTACTGCGAGGCCACGGGGCGTTAAAGTGCTGGCTGAGCTGGTCCAGGACCCAGAAACCCTTTGGTGGGCGCAGGTTTAATTCAGATGCGTTGGCTGGTCATAGCACAGCCCCATCTCGGGTGTGAAGGTGGTTCCGTGGGGCACAGGTGGCTGCTCCTGGTGCTGCAGCGAGCCCTGGTAGCACAGCCAGCGCACCTGCTGCGTAAGCAGGCACAAACTTGAGGGCTGTAGGAACGGCAGTGCCTTTTAGCAGGGATCCTGATGAATGTACCTCAGGATGGCATTTGCATGTTCAGCCTTGTCTGTACGCTGAATGCAATGTTGACTTCCCAGTACGCAACTTTACCAGCCTCAGATTTGTTATCTAATTTAAACTGCATCTTCTAGTGGGATTGTGTTGGTTTCCACCAGCTGACAGATGCAGTCATTTCATTACAGTTTCCTTTCCTTTTTAGCTGCATCTTTGGAGGTGATGAAAGCTCAGTTGACCTTTGTGCTCTCCGAATGCATCAGGAGTGAGTGCTGCAAAGCTAACCTGGTTTTTAGAGGTTTCTTTTCCAACTCTTGTAGTTTGAGTTATGTGGTTATTTCCATTCACTTCCTTTTAATGACCTTTCTGTACACAATTCCCACTGAGCTGAAAGATGATAGTTTTAGACATTTTATATGATTTTTTTCCCACAAATTAAAAAAAAAAAGGGGGGGACACACACCAATTAACTCCAAGATACCAAAGAGGGTAAAAAAACAAACCCTGGCAATTGTGGCTTGAGCTGATTTGCAGAACTGCAGAGGGAATTTTCAATGGCTTTCTCATCCTGGGTGGCTCATTAAAATTTCCCAATCAGGGAAAGGTGTCTGAGCTGTGTCAGCTCCACACTGATGAATCACCCAACCCCTTAAGATGGATGGTTCACAGTCTTTTTGTCTCCTGTTGATGCGTTCTTTAGTTTTGGTCCTCAAAAGGGCAGATTTCACCATGCCTTTGAATGTTTTCATTTTTTACCGAGTGTGGCACAATGTGACCTATATCCAAACACAAAGCCTTGCAGTGGGCTCACCATTTTGCCTTATTTTTCCCCAGTTTCCTCTCCCTCCATTTGACAAGCTGAGGAGCAAAGGCTCTTCAAAACCATCTGCTAACTGTGTGAACTATTTTCTAGCCTTGAATATCCAAACTGGGATATATTTTAATGCTATTATTTAAATGTTCAAAAGTGAATGTAATATTAAGGCTAATTTAGAGAGACGTTGTGACCAGCTCCTCATGTGGACAACCCTGGGCTGGCAAAATGCAGGCAGTACCAGACAAAATGGTAACTGGAATGCAGTTTCACAAGTGTTCAAGAGCATTTCTGCTGCTTCTGCCTCTTCACCCTCCCACTACATCAACAGGCACGAAACCTTTCTTTACTTTCTTAAAAATAATTCCTACTTCAGACAGATGAGATATAACATCACCAGTTTAATTTGCCCCTTACAGAGGAAAAATTACTCCTCACCTTGCAAATGTGGCAAAAAATAAAGCAAGGGCCAAGGTCTAAAATTTAAAATTCCAGTTTTGTAGGTTTTCACTCGTATATATTCCCCATGCTCTATAGGTATATTAACCCACTTCAGTAAGTAAAGCTGGCAGAGGAACTGGTTTTATCTGACCCTTCCTTTGCAAAATATTTGCAAGTACCTTGACTTCCTAACATGGAGTTGTTTAGCCTCACCTCAAAACCTCTTCTAAAGCCTCTCTCTTTAATTACATCTGAAAGCACAAAGCTCAAAGCTACTAAAGCCTAACAGTTGATGCAAGAATCAGAGTAGCTGTGTTTGTCACTTTCACAGATTTGCTCCTATTCCAGTAAGCAGTCAGTAAAGGGGTAAATACTTTGTGAAGAAAAAGTAATAGCTAAGCTGTAAAATAAAATCACAGCCATGTTTAAATATAAGCAGCACCATTAAGAATTGGTTAATGTAGTCCACCAAGGAGGTGGATCAGTGGTAGGGTGTTAGAAGTTTAGTGCAGGTGGTCTGAATTCCTTGTATTATTTTTTTTCAAGAGACTTTTCGGGACCATGTATTGTTTTTACACAAGGTGGAGCTGGTATAACTCCATCGCCTCCACTTGGATTGCTCCAGCTGTAGCATCCATGTGTAACTGAGGTGAAAGTCAAGCCAACACCTTTTAAAATCATTGTGTAGGCGGCGCTGAGCCAGGGATTCCCATCAGAAATGATTCCATAATCCTGCAGAGGTGTATAGACTTTTCAGCTAGGTAATTTGCTCAGCTGAATTTCTAGACTTTTTAATCTCAAGCTTTATTTTCATACCTTGGCCACTCTGAATTAGCTTGCTGCCTTTCACACACGGCCCCTCACGTGTACAGCCTCAGTCACGGGTATATCTGTGGAAGCACGGGCAGGTCGCAGTGGTCTGGACGCTTGGAATGCCCCCTCCAGCCAGAAGCCTGGAAGAGGAGTCACACGTGTGGGAAGTGCCCAGCGGCCCTGCCATGCCTTTCCTGAGCTCCTGCACACCCTTGTCCCCGCAGCTGACATCCCGTCCTGTGGGGCTGCAAACCACCGTGTGTGAGCTGCCGCCTCGGCAGGCCCCCCCTGTCAGCGGGGCCATGGTGCCAGCACAGCTCCATCGCGCTGCTCCCACGAGCAGTCCCCAGGGAACGCCAGCGGAGGATGGGGCTGGCTCAGACGGCACAGGAGGGCACCTGCGCAGCACCCAGGGAAGGGACTTGTGTCTTCCATGCTTCCACCTTTCCAATCCCGCTGTTGCACACAGGCGGCTCATGTGGATGGTGATGCCTGTGGCCGTGGCAGTCCTCTTCTGCGGGACCGCCATCATCGCAGAGCTCTCCGTCTGGGCTGCTACAGCCCACTTCCCTTGGGTGCCAGCGCCCAGCACGCAGTGGGTCCCAGTGTTTACCGTTGCGCTCCCCCCATGCGGCACGGCACGGCACATCGCCGCGCAGCGCTGGATGTCAGAGGAAGGTGCTGTCGGGACGGGTGTGCTGGTTCCAGGCGGCCTGCGTGGGTGTTGGAAAGGCCTCGTGCTTCTCCTGGCAAAGCCTCTGCCAGCGGCGCCTGTTGCCTTGTGGAGGAGTAAGGGCTCTGGCTTTCGGAGAAGGCACCCGGGCAACTGATAACATAAATATATCTTGCGCTTGCTTTGTTTCTGTATGTTTTAAGACCATCTCTCTCGGAAGGCCTCCCCTCCGCCCCTGTTTTTTTCTGCCTGCACAGCTGAAACAAAACCGGCGGTGGAGCCACCTTCTCTTGCAGGAGCCCGGCTGGCAGCAGCCTGCCCTGACCTGAGACACCAGCCATTGTTAAGGGTATAACACATTTACATATTTTGCAATAAAACATCAGTTATTTGCATTACTGTGTCAAGTTTTATTTGATTCTTTCACCTAAAAATGACTCATTTTCCTTTCTTGTATTTTAAAAACCAACTACTCTAAGCTTGTTTGAGAATAATCAAAAATTGCCCATTTAGCTAGAAGTCATTTTCTTTTCAAAAGGCAAATGTTATTTAATCTTTCAGCTGTTCATTGTGCCATCATAAATACTTTCTTTTCAGCACAGTTGTGGGGACTGAAATGAGCCCACTAATTGCCTCCCATTTCGACTGACATGTGGTGGTTTAGTGGAAAGAGAACACAGCGGGGAGAAGGAAATAGGAGGCTGAGAAAATGAGAGCTAATTATTTTCACTGCCTCATGTCAGGCTCTGTGTCAGCCTTGTTTTTACAAACTGGAAGGTTTAGCACTAAATAAAACAAACTGGCGTCATGTTTTTATATACTGGCAGTGTCATGGAAGCAGCTGCACATCTCAAAGACAATATAATGCCTGCATTCGCATGGACACCATCTGACAGCCACTGTGAGCCACTGCTAATGAGGATATCACAGTGGTGCCAAGTGAAAGGTGCTGAATTATGTATGATTCTTCATCAGTGCAGCAATAGTCCTGTACATCATTATGAGACATTGTTTTGCTGAAGAGATTAAAACATTCTTAGTTCCAGACCCTGCAACCTATACACGCTACAAGAGGTTATTAATGGAATTTTTAGGGAGAGTTTCTTGTGGATTTCTTTTTGGTTAAAAATATCTCATGGGACAAAGCCATGGTGGGTCATGACACTATATATATAAAGAAGAGAAGCAAATTAACCGTAATTGTGTTATCTTCCTTTAAATCCAGAATAATAAAATATAGTGTAGCAGGGTGATACATAATGATAAATAACCCAAGTGCTGTCACTGGATGTTCAACTCTAATGCCTTTAAAACAGCAGGTTTCAGCAGCTGAGATAGATAATAGCTAAGAATGTAAAGGAGCTTCTGGGGACCTAAATCATCAACATGCTACTACTTTTAGTACCAGCATGACCAACATTTTTTTCGTATTTGTTTCATCTTGCGTTACATCTTACTTTTCTTCTAATATTCAGTTGCCTGCTACGATGCCGTTTCCATTTTTTCTTCAATCTTAAAAAAAAAAAAAAGAAGAAGAAAAAAAAAAGGTTTATTGCAACCACTGATTTTAAAATAATCCTGGATTTGGGCCTCCTTGAAAAACGGGGTGTCTCCCCAGCCAGAGTTTTTAAGCTGTTGTTGCAGGAGACATGTTTGTTGTTTAAAGCCTGTGCCTGATTTTCGTTTCCCTTTCCATTTTTGTTGCAGGCGCTAGCACATATGGGGTTAAAGTATTGTCACCACGGTGAGCTGGAGACTTAATTTTTAAAGAGTTCATGTTTTTCTGTTTTGAAGCTGGGGAGAGGTGGCTCAAAATACATGTATGATTTGCTTTTCTACAATCATTTGCAGAGGCTGCTGATTTATTTGCTTTGTCAAAGTGTTATTTGGAAATGTTTTTCACACAAAGTTTTGCTGGTTGTGTCTCTTCGTTCTTAAACTGGGGTGTGTTTTTTTAAACAAAAAGCTGAAATTCTTTATTTCAATCAAAATGGAGCAGGTACATATTGGGAGGGATTTTAATGCTTGAATTACAAGATGTCTAGGGAAATCTCTTTGAAGGACTTGTATAAGTACATTTATCAACCAGACCTTTTGAACAAGCCATTTCCAAATTATTTTCCCACATACATCTGGTACTAAATAGAGTCTCGATCCAAGAAATCTTACGACTTCAATTCAAAGAATTGAAAGACGTATACTTGATTATTCTAGCCAATTTTTTTGCTTAAGTAGCTAAGTGTCTCTTTCCTATTTGTTGCTAAATAAGAACCTAAAACTCGATCGGAAACCAGGGAAATATATCCCTTTCTGCCGCACACAAATCTCACATTAGTAACTGTGTGGTTGAACAAAATTATTACCAAGTTTGTAAGACAAGTAGCCACCTACCTATCTCAGATATTTCCCAAGTGCCTTGATTGAAAGTCACCTAGCTGGTGTCTTTTCTCCTTCCTTCCTTCCTTCTTTCTTTCTGTCTTTTCTATCTTTTCTCTTTTTCTCCCAGCCTCCCCTTCCCTTTCTCTCCCCTCTTTATTTCCCTGCCTGCCATTCTGTCGTTTTCTCTCTCCTTTCCTCTGATGATTTCACAGCAACACAATATGAACATCTTTCTAAATAAAACAAGACACGTATTCTTGAGCGACCAGAGAAGGTGTGCTTAGTGTGGTAATTTGCCTTTTTGGTATCTGTGCGGTGTGGCTGGAGAGGACTCCAAGGAGGACCGAAGGTTTGGGGGCTGGATCTGAAGGACAGGAGAGTGTATTCCTTTCTCTGAAGCTGCAGTTGGGCACTGGGGAAGGCGGTGTTTGTGCAGGGCTCGAGCATCCACAGCTGCGTGGGGCAGCCTGATTCGTTACTGCACGGAGCGGGCTCCTGCGTGCGTGGCGGAGCCGGCGAGGGCCGGGCACGGGCAGGGGCCCGCAGCCTGCCAGACCCTGGATTTACACAGCTTGTCAGCCTTTTCTTTAGAGGTGGTCGTGTGATTTATGTTGTTTATTAAAACGAGCTCACGTTTGTCAGATCTATAGGAAGGGTCTGTAGAGAGATGTGAGTGAACAGCACAAAATCCTGAGTTGTGAGGGCACAGGAGCCCTGGCACAAAGCGTAGCTCTGGCTCTCGGGTGCTTGGCACTGGTTTCACAGCAGGAGATGCGCTGAATTAACTGGAGGGTAGTATTTTATGTCAATGTTTTGTTCTTTCCTTGGCTCAGGTGTTTTTGTAAAACTTAGAAATGTCACCAAGTGCCTTGTCTCTAATCTCAGGTTTGATCTGCAATAGGAAATCCAGGTAGCATGAATTTAGGAAGTCCTGCAAAAACGTCTGGCAACAAAGACGGTGGTGCAGGTTGAGGAGCACAATCTGAGAGGCGAGGAGGAGCCAAAGACAACTCGCCTTGCTGTTGCTGTCCAGTTACATAGCGCCTGTGGTCCTCAGCCAGCATCAGGGCCAGTGTGTCATGCTCTTCCTACCTGGGAAGAGACAGGCTTAACCCTAGGTTAGCTCATACCCAAAAAAGCAGGGGAGAAAAGGGACATGCAAAGAGATACAGTCCATGATTAGGAAACGGGGGCACAAGGCAACTTCGGCACCTTGTCAGATTGTGCAGGAAGCTGATGGTAGAACTGGAAACTGAACTTGGTGCCTCCGAGTCTCGGTCTGATACCCTGACCGCTGGACCACAGTTCCCATCACTCAAACGTGCACCGGGGTGATGCAAAAACCAATTCACACGTCCACTCTGCTCATAAAATGTGGAAGCTTTCAATGGGGACAGATGGACACACAGGGCCAAATGCTTTCATAAGCATAATTTGTTGTTGCGGTTCGGAAATGATTATACTCCAGTTTTCTTTCATCTTGGAATTGCCAATTCAATGCCTGATTGAAAGCTTTGAGACTTCTGAGGGCTGAGCTCCTATGTTACATTTATGAGAGATGCACGTGCAAACACTAGCAGATAATCGCATGTGCGAACGGATACTTTTTAGGCTGCTGTACATTTGTGTGTGCAAATAACTGCTTACGCAAGCCTTTGACCCTAAGCGGCCATCTGTGTCCCCATTGAAAGTTTTTTGCATTTTCTGTGCGGAATTGAGGAGAAGACTGCCTCCCACAAATGCTGAGACCGCACCTGCCTGGCTGGTGGCACGCGGCGGGGACAGAGCCTCCTGAACCCCTGGTGTGTCTGGAGGAGCTCCTTGTCTGAGGGGCAGATCCCTCCTGTCTGCATGGAGGTGGAGACACTCTGCTTCACTGCAGCCTCTGTTGTCCCTCAGGGGACCGATTTTTGGAGGAGCTCAGTGCACCGGACCGTATCTAACCCCCAAAGCACCTGCCAGGCACACCAGCGGATGTCGGCTGGTTTGCACCACGGACAGGCAGTTGCCAGTCCCCAGTGGGAGCCTCCCTGGGCACAGGCACAAACCTTGGTCCCAGCACCTAGCCTGCATGGGATGTCCTGCAGGATGCTGCCAGAGCTGTCAGCTTCTGTAGGCTCACACCCATGCAAAGTGTTGGATGTTGGCCCCACATTCAGCTCATAGGATTATTTAAGGATACCTTTCATTGCTTTGGTTTATTAGATTCACTATGGTTATTTTCTAAGCTGAGCTTGCTTATAATTAATAGTGCAGTTGAGGTGAGCAGAAGTTGCTGCCTAGTGCTTTGCTGGGCACTCGGTATCTGAAGTAACTGAGCTGTGATAACCAGCTCACCCTCCTGTCCATTATCTGAGCAACTGTCTTAACGGTGTTTCACAGACCCTCTGGTCATTCGTTCCTGGGTTCACCAGGAAGGTGTCCCTGGGGCTGGCTGCCAGCACTGGCTGTGACCCCACGTGACGGCTCCCACCGCTGCCCTGTGCCTCCACCGCCACGCGGGTGGGCAGAGCTCCCGCGCCGCTCACGTGAATGGGCTGTCTGGCCAGGTGGGTGAAGCCACTGTCCTCCTGGTGGCTCCCTTCAGGAGATCCACACCTCTGAAGACATCCAGACCTGTCCACGTAGCAACTGTCTCTCGGGCTGAGCTAGGAGGAAAGCAAACAAGAGAACCTGAGGGTTTTCCAGTATCAACACTTTTACTGGAAAACATGCATGTCCTAAAATATGTATAAGTTCCTTATCTTTCTCCTTGGGTTATTTTTTGCCTCCATATATTGAGGATTAGGTTTTGGGTTGTTTTGGCTTTTGGTTTTGTTTCATTTTGTTGTTGTTGTTGTTGTTGGTTTTTTTTTTTAATTTGTATTCTAACAATCCAGCATTCTTTTTTTATTATTCATAGGATTGTAAATGGAAAATGTACATGGAGATGGACGGGGATGAAATTGCAATAACCTACATAAAAGATGTGACATTCAACACTAACCTACCTGATGTAGAGATTTTAAAGATGACAAAGGTATTTACAGCCTTAAAGCTTTCACGAATTCACAGATCTCAAACAAAGACATTAAAATACCACAGCAGTCGACTTTTGTGCTTTCGGAAGCTCAATCTCTTGACAGCTTTTAAATAAAATGCACATTTTAAACAGATTTGTATCATAATAGGAGTTAGGTATTTTGGTTCTCTTTTAAGCTGACAATAATGTTAACAATAGAAAAATAAGAGAAGGAACTAATTTATATTTTCTTGTTTTAATTCCATGTTATATCCTCTGAATTTATTACCACTTTTAAAGAAAAGAATGTTCAAAAAATTACTTTCCTTTTCAAGAGAAAAAAGCTGATTTAAATGTTCCAGTTTGAAACTTGATGTGATTTGTCTGGGTTGGGGTTTTTTTCCTCTCTTTATCTTTTTTTGACATGGTTTCAGAACTTTTACGTGGTTCTAAAACTCCCTCTTTCATGCAACAATGGGTTGCAAAGACTGAAACCCATCAACAGACAGTACAGCACTGAACATCTGCAATTCAGTGTCACTGGGCATTTTACCTTATTTCAGAACCTGCCTGCAAATATTTACCAGCCAGCATTTAGACTGCTTTTACCGTAAGCAACAGAGGCTTTGTAAATGCAGAGGGTATTCTGTTTGCTGATATTTTAATTGTTTGGTTTTGTTAATGTGCTCCACTTCATAACAGCTAACAAAATAAATTTCTAAATGAAAAAGTATACAGTTTGATTACTAATTAGAATGCTGCTCCACTGTGCACTGATAAAAACCCTCAAACTCCTGAATGCTTTTATCTGTGATTTTTTTTGGCAAAATTTTGGTGGAACCTTGGTTATTTTTTCTAAAGGAAAAACTGAAAATCAGATTCTCAACAGTCAGAACTTTAAGGAAAATGTAAGAGATGAGTACTTGCCAAGAAGTATTCTAATATTTAATTCACACTAGTACTATGTTTATAGTTAGTGATTTCTGGAACAACACCTGTGATTTTTTAAACTACTACTACTATTGTTGTTGTTGTTGTTATTATTATTATTATTATTATTTTGCAAAATACTTTTCTCTTTAATTTTCAACTTAGACATTTTAATTTTTTCCTTTAAAAAAAAGGCTTACAGTTATATAAACTAACAGCTAGATACAATAACATTAATTTTTCACATACTTCAATGTGTATTTCACATACTTCAACTTTTATATCTGTCAGTGAACACCTCTGAGACTCTCTAGATATTTGTTCTTGCTGGCCTCTGTAAGTCTAGCAGAAAAGAACTGTACATGCACAATAATGAAAAAGGTTTATGCCCCCATGAAAACATTACACATTGTCTTACCTCCTGTCTGTTATTTATAGAAATCTCTTCTCAGTTTCCTTTGGTAAACAAGGAAGTAAATAATTCCTAAATGTATTGCTTTGTCTCATAAGATTTAAAGAAAAGTAGTGCTGTTAACAATACAGAAACGGATGAAAAAAGCAGATGTTAAAAATATCTTTAGGGTATTTCAGAAACAAGTCAGGAGATGAAGAGCACCTTATAAAACTCCTAACATGTTTTTTTCAGCCACCGTTTGTGATGGAGAAATGGATTGTGGGGATAGAAGAACACCAGTCTGTTGAATGTGTTGTTACATATGAGGTAAGCTCTAAGAAACAAATTAAAGAAGTGTTTATCCAAGATAAAACCTACATGGGAGGTGTGGAAATAGCATCCTTTGGCTTTGTTATATCCTATAATCAAGTCTCAGCAGCCTGTAATTAATTGTAAAATCTAAAGTTCAGAGCAAAAGCTGAATAAGGTTTACAGAGACAACATCCTCAGCCTGCTGCCTGGGACGGCTCTTTTTCTCAAGGACGAAAACTCCTTTTGCTTGAAGGGTAATGGCAGTGTTGTTTGCATTACTTGAAGAGACTGGTTTTTTACCTTTTCAGTGAAGTGCTAATTAGGAGAGCAGAGAAGCAACAGGATAAGAAAGAAAGTGAAAAGTCAAAAGTAAAATAAGATAAAATGAAACCAGGAATAGAATTTAAAGTGATAGAAGTTAGTCTTTGTAAAAGGAGTTTGCGGTTAATTACAAATGTGCTTCTATAGAGACCAATGGTGTTTGTCACAAGGAGGCTAATCACTGGGATTCCAGCTCTGTCCTGAGCAGGGATTCAAGAAGTGATGGAGAGACAGAGAAATCCGGGACCTCACTTGTCTGTCTCAGAAGTGAAGAACAGTAGTTTTCTTTCAGCCTGAAGTTTCTCGCAAGAGTCATAGGTTCTTGACAGCAAATTGAAGAGCTTGATACTCCAGGAAAGTTTTGTGGAGGGTCCCCCCGCAAAGATACCTGCTTAGTCCTACCTCTTTTAGCAGAAAGCACTGCCTGTTTGATGCTCACATTAATATAACTAGTAAAATATCTTTTTGTGTTTGTAGAGGAAGGCCTTCAGATCTTTCCTCCACATGGTACATGAATTGAAACAGTTATTCACTACCACATTTTTAGCATAATCACAAAATACCAGCCAAAATTATCTAGTCTAAAAATACTTGAGGACTGGCTGAGTGGTTTTGCAAAACAGACTCTATATTGAAAATGCTGCTGCTGCTCGGGCACTAGTGGAAGTTCCCTCTTAGGAGAGCTTAGTGGGTTGTGTGTTATTATGTCCTCATGCTTGTTGTGTCCTTCCTGAGCAGAGTGATGTTAGAGCTCCCAAAACCACCAGGCACGTCCAAGCTATCTGCTGGAGCAAGGTGAAAGCGCAGGACGAGGTTGAGACAGTGCAGCTCATGATCCAAACCTCGCTCCCCAACTCGGAGGGGAATTCACGGAGCAGATCCAACTCAAGTAAGACAATACATGCAAACTTCATTGCTGATGTCATGTCGTGGTTTAACCCCAGCCAGTAACTAAGTACCATGCAGCCACCTGGAGGGATGGGGAGGAGAGTCGGAAAGGAATGTAAAACTCAAGTGTTGGTATAAGTACAATTTAATAATTGAAATAAAATAAAACAAAACCAATAATAATTATAATAATAACAGTTATCATGAAAAGGAGGGAGAAGGGGAGAGGAATGGAATCCAAAGGGAAGGGAGAAAGAAAACAAGTGATGCACAATACAACTGCTTCCCACTGGCTGTTTTGAGGATTTGGGGAGCCAGTGCTTTCAGCAGCTTTTATCCTGGCTTCCTTTCCCTGCAATGCAAATTCAGCAGGAGTGCTTTGGCCAGCTCCTTCCTCCTGCTCTTGGCCACCCAGCACACAGGGAGCTATGCACAGATGTTGTGCTTGGATACAGAGCCCTTCCTGGAAGAGATGTTTGGGTGCAGATTGCTCTTGGTCTGGCCAGTGCTCTTGCAGAGGGGGACACACATACCAAGGCTGTAGCCTCAGAAACTGCACATGGGTTGGCAAAAAGTCCGCTGTGGGTGATACGCTGTTCTGACAGGTACATGCTGCCAGCCTGGCAGACCCCATAGTGCTCCTGATGTCCTGCTGTCTGCGAGGAGGAGTGAAGTCTTCTTCCACAGCTCAGCCTGCCCGTTTGAACCAGCCCTGGTTCATCATTATCTGACTCTGGAATAGTGTTTGGTTATGGCTTCTGGGGCTTGACTTGTTCAGTGAGATACATTTAATAATACAGTGGGCTTTATGCTGCAGTCTTCATTTCCTAACTAAAGTATGCTACTCACATAGTCAAACTCAACTCAGTTGACTCTAGCACAGTTCTTCCTTTAAGATCTGCTGTTCTTTTTGTAAAGGTGTTTGTTAACCAAAGCTGTGTTTCTGATTGAGTTCACAGAAATGTTTGGGTTGGGACAGCTGAGGGGCAGCACAGGAGCTGGAACAAAATACCCGTCAGCGGAGGGTGAATTTCTCTGATTTTACACTACTGCCAAATGTAGAATGGTCTTGAGAATTGAGAGGTGCTGGGTTTTGACTACTAACACATCTAAAATGGATGGTCTTATTCCTAAGCCATTGTGATCCTTTAGCAACACAAGTGTGTTCGGTAATGCAGATGGGACCTAAAGCATGTCCTAAAAGATACATTTTCACTGTGGATTAGCTCTGCTGATGGAGATTACCCTAGTTTCAGGGTGATGAGCCGTACAGCCATACCAAAGTGTGGTAGTTGGCTCTGCCACAGTAAGCTGGGCTGCTTTCATTTTTTTGCAGCAAGCAGTGGGAGGGCTTTGTCTGTCTGTCCTTTTGGCACATGGAGGAGTTACAAGAAGGCACTAATATATTGTCGGCACCCAAGTGGATAGGCATGGTTCAGAGGAGGTGGGTTACCAGGCAGCGTGAAAGCTGTGCCTCAGCTCTACCAAGCCTTCTGGCCTGTCTTCTTTACCAGACCACCCACCTCAGATTTAAACCGCCACCAAATCCAAGCACAATGATAAGGATACCTGTCTGAGAGGCTAAAATAACCAGTAGTGAAGGTACTACCTCTGTGGGCTGCCACACAGAGCATTTAACTCATCATACAGAGTTGGTGGCTCAGAGGCCACATGAGGGAGAAGCCCCCAGCCCACAGGAGGTGCGAGGCAGCCCACAGGGCAGTCAGGGAGGTTCCCTGATGGGCAACTGGTCCCTTGGCTGGCGACTGCAGCTGGCCACAAGGAGCAGGGACTGAACAGCCTGAAGACACTGGAGGGAGCTCCGCGTTCAGGACAGCATCGGCACTGGTCCTACAGGGCATGTCGTGGCCACCTGAAAGCTGATAACATGTGAAGACCCAAACTCAAGTCCTGAGCCTGCTGCCTGCAGGTTTATGAGTCCTGTGTTTTACGTCCACAACCTGGGTAGGAGGGCACGTGGGAACGGCAGAGGAGATGGTGTCTAGTGAGTACATTTCAGCATGCACGTTTCTTTTGAAACCATGACTTTCAAGGAGGTTAAGAAGCAGAGAAGGCAATTCCCATCTGTCTTTCCATGAGAGGAGGTTCCTCTCTCAGTGCAGCTAGAGCTATCTGCTGTGGTGGTGTCACGCTCGCACCTTGACAGGAAACACAGTTTCCTTTTGATGTATTTGACATTAAGTTGAAGTGATTTAATTCTCTTAGGATTCAAACAAAGTCTAGGGAAAGGAGGAATGGAAGAGACCATCCATTACATCTTAACAGGAACAATCCTAAGGAGGACAAAGCCGCTAACCAGCTCCCACAGAACTCCCCGCAGCCAATTGCAGCATTGCAGCGAGAGGCAGAGGGCTCACAGCATGCGAGTTTTTCCCTGGAAAACCAGCAAAAGGCGAGATTAGAGCTGGAGTCTTCTGTTGAAGACAATAACATTTCAGTCATGTTTATGCTGCTTCAAGCTGGCAGGGTTATCCTTTCCTGTTGGAATGATTAGCAATCTTTAGGGACAAATCTCTCTAGGCCAAAATAATTCAAGCTGCTGCCTATGGGTTTTTGGCCAGAGCTGTGGCCTTGGATAAGAGGAATTCCTGGTCTCTGCTCTACCCATAAAGTAGCAAACTAGGCAGTCCTCGAAGTTCAAATGGAAAATGTACAACTGTTGTATCTGCTGTAGGCTTTCATGCAAACCACAGGACTGAGTTTCAAAAGCACTTCAGTCTGATCTCTGGGAGCTACAACTTCTGTTACAACCCCAGAGCTGTGACAGGAGGTGTGAGGGAACTGTAATAGCCCAAGTTGCTGACAGTTAAGCACTGCCTGAGCTATCCTGCCTGAAGCCAGCTGCCTCACTGATTTTCCTAAGCTGGGGCTTAGACTCAGTATCTGGAGCATGCAAAGTAGATTGACTTCTGAATTTGTAGTAATAACAACAGCTGAAGTGGCTCTGGTTGTTGTGGTGTGTAGCCCTTTGAAGAGGAAATGGAGTGAGAGGAGGGAGTGTGGCTGCTGCAGCAGGGGTTTGCGCTGGGGTCTGCACTGCCTCCGTCTGCGCTCAGCTGTGAGCGGTGTGACTGTGCTGGCTGGGAGAGACGCAGGTGGAGAGCAATGCAGTGGTGCCAGCACCTTGGAGTGCCCACTCCATGCCTGCACTGGAGGTCTCCAGGCTCTTTTGCAATGAAAGCTGTGGAGAAATCTGCCGAGGCTGCCAGGAGCATCACAGGAAATGTTTAAAATCAGGTTGGGTTAAAAACACTGGGAGGGACTTGGGAGTGGGAACCCACCTGAGCAGCCAAATGGATGGTTCAGCAAGCGTCTTCTAGTCTAAGCTCCATAATCAGCACTGGCATCATAGATATTTGCATCACTTGCTATTTTAAAAGTCCAACATTGTGTTCAACAATAATATTGAACATATTCAAAACTAGGACAATTTGCTGCAAAGCTGGGAGGGAAGGGGTGCTTTAAGTTGTGTTGAGGTTCTTTCAAGAGAAACCCTGGTACCTAACCTCACACCTTTGGTAAACCAGGGAGCAGTTTTCCATCAGTTCACAGAAAGCTGACTCCATTTCTGTTTCCCTGCCAGGTGTGGACAGCCAGTGGATGCAGACACTGCGGATGCACCAAATAGCGAAAGCCATTTCTCTCCAGCACGGCCACCCGCACAGCCCAACCACCGTCACCCACTACCTGCCCTACCTTCACAGCCAGGACTCCTACGCTGCTGCCGTGAGGAGGACACGTGGCCCCGTCAGTTACCAGTTCACATCCATCAGCCACTCCAGAAACTCCTCTCCCCTCTCGCACGGTTTGATGAGAAACCTCTCGAATCTGCAGCTGAACTCGAAAGGCAGCAGCACCTCCAGCACAGCCTCTGACACCCCTTCGGAGAGGGACAGGTCTGCCGGCAAAGGCCGGAACACCTCGCACAGCGGTAACTCCTGCAGCTCCTCGGACGGGCGGCACAGCGGGACCAGCTCCCCGGTGCCCCCCCGGCACTCGGGAAGAGCTGGCAGGACTTCCTTGCCAGCAGCCCCCCCGGCATACCAGCACCGCAGGTACCCCCGCGCCCCCCCCCAGCCCAACGCCATCCCGGGCATGCCCCCGCAGGGCGAGAGCGAGCCCAGGAGGGGCGAAGGGGAGAGCAGGGTCGGCGAGGGCGGGTGGATAAGGGTGCAGCACGCAAAGAAGCCACACAGGCAGGTGGCCGGCAAGGCGGGGAGGGAGAGGCCCAGGGGGAGCTGGCGGGGCCGGAGGACGTTCTGAGGACGGTGGTTGCCCCTTAATTTAACTGAACGTTCAGCCTAGAGAAGATGTGCCTGCTCCTACTCAATTCGCCACATGGAAGCCAGACTTCGCATCCTCGCTGGCCGGTGCGGCCTGGGGCCTGCCGGTGGAAGGGGAAGGCTGCCCACCTCTCCTGTCACGCTTGGTGCCGAGGGATTTAATCTGATTTTCTCCCCACTGTTTGGCTGCTCCTGTTCTTAGCTGACTGGATATCCACTGATTTGCTTAATATTTCAACAATAAAATCAGTAAGGCATAGCCAGGTGCCACAACAGAAGGCTCTCCATTTCATCCTTAAAGAAGGAGTTGTGCTGCTACGTCTCCCCTTGCCTTGCTTACATCTCCAGATGCCGAGTCCAGCTCTGAGCAGGGTCTCCCCACCCCTTGTTCCATCTGCATCTGTCAGGGCTATAGGAAGAGGTCGTATTTTTATCAGATGAACATAGTCTGAAAAACAGGAACACAGGGAGATTTTCCTGCAGGTCCACTCCAGTAGCTTTACTTCTCCACTTCAGCTCGCCATCCCCTCTCAGGAATTTCTCACCTTGCTCTTTACTAAAAGCCCCGATACCACTGAGCACGCTCCATCGTGTACACAGCTGTAATCAGAAGGAGAAACAAAACCTAGGCTTTATTCTTTTGAGGGGAAAAATTAAAATAGAGGGAGAAAAAGGCATTGCCTTTATCACAGTTACATCTGTCCCCACTGAGGTCTATGATAGCATTTATTCCAGGGCAGCAGGAATTTTTAATTGAATTTTTAAATGTGGCCAGACTGTGTCGCTTTTGTCTTTCAGTCTTTAGGTAGTAAAGGCAAGGTCAGCAAAGTTTCTGATTAATGTGGTCTTTAGCTCCACTGAGAACAAAGACACAGCTGTACACTCACTTGACATCAGAAGGTTTCTTCATGGCCTTTTCACTCCAAGTTGATTTCACACAATTAAAAAGGAAAAAAAAAAAAGTTAGGGTTTCCCAAGATGCAAGAAGGTGAAAAAAAAAAGGAAGACACAGATAAAGGAAGCTGAACCCAAAGAACACATGGTACCCTCTGAAAGCCAAGAAACTGTACATTAGAGATACCTTTGAACAAGGTGCTACATACAATCCATGCCAACCAGTGCTTGCTGGCATGCAGTTGTGAGCAATGCTGGAGGAGCTGCCGGCACATCACCCCCTCGATAACCCCTATCACCATAGCCCCATCACTGAATGTTCAAAAGGAAATGTAAATTCCCTGCTCCACACAAAGGCCACTCCTGGGGGTATGTGCAGCTCTCCTCCCTCTGATTCCCACCAGCCCCAATGAGGGCCGAGTCCCGTGGTGGGTTTCTCAACACCTACTTGAGTGAACTGGGACATTTCATGAGATCAGGACAGGGTCCACCAAAACCAGTGGAGCAGGACACAACTGATAACAAGTGTCAGGAATTGAATCTGTCCTTTAAGCAGCTTTTCCTCTAACAACAGTTAGGAGCAGAAAAAATACTAGGAAGCTTTACCTGGAAGTGAATGGGACTGCATGTGAAGCTCTGTGATAACAAAGCTTGCAGCTTGCCTGTGGCTTCAGAGTGGTTGAAAGCTGGTTAGTAACCCAGCTTCTGGCCCTGGTTTATTGAACCTGACAACTAGTTTGGGGGACATAGACAATCCACCATTGGGTGTTTCTCTGACACAACTTAGCAGGAGACCGGGATTTTTCTAGGTTGGGGAATCCTTCCCTAACATCTTTTGCCATGACCAAAATGGGCCGGAGGGTACCAGCTGATAGTAACTGCCACTGAGAGCACTTGCTAGAAATGAGCTTGTGTTACTAAAATTTGGATATGCATCTTGGGACGTAAGATCAAGTTTCATGGTTGGACCTCCACAAATCCTAGAAAGAAATTGCAGGGGTTTGGAAGGGCACGTTTCTTTCCCAAGGTGATGAGGATGGTGCTGTAGTTGTACAGGCCTGAAAACAAGGCCCTACCGAGCAGACGCTGTGGGCTGGTGGTGGCAACTCAAGATTTATCAGCTGCCTATGGCTGATTGTCAAGATGTCCAGGAGGATCCTTCTGCTGTTTGTAAGCAATTCAATGCTGTGCCTGATTTTAATCTGCAGTGTACCGTCTGTCCACATCTGTCATATTAAAGCGTTCATTAACATCTAAAGGAGGAGCGGATGGTATTGATCACACTTATTAAAATTAAATAATCAAGCAATAGTAACTGATTAGAAATCCTCTTGCATCAGCATTGCTAGTTAAAGCAGCAACGAGTGAACTTGTTGAAAAAAAAAGTCTCAGCAAGATCTAGTTTTCTATCTCATTTTTATCACTCTTAATGTGGCTACTCCTTACTCCTTATCTTGGTAATAATTCATTATAAGTCAAATTAAGCTTACATTTTCACCCCCCAGTACTTTTTTCCAAAGTACTTTTTCAAGCAATTTATTTCCATGTTTTACCAGCATGCAGCTGTGCACAGCAATGTAGAAAGTCAGACTGTCTTGGGCGACTACACTTCAGCAAATGTCTGCTCTTTGGAAAGGAGCCATGCTGGTTTTTTTTATCTTACAAGTCTGTTAAAGCCAATAATATTTAAGTACCAGTATGTCTAGATATGCACACTAGGAGCTGGACACACTGCCATCCCATCCATATACATGTCCTCGGCAGTGCTACACACCTTCACTCCGTGGCTGATTCTGCAAGTGGCACAAGTACCACTGCTGTAAAGCCACCCCTTGTTTCCCTGGCTCTCCTTTCTCTTGATCTTCGTATCTCCAAGCACTGATGTTGCCATTTTCTTAATCCCCAAAAGGTACCTGCATTTTCCTTTTCCACAGTTTAAAATGCTCTGGATGGTAAGAAGTTAGCTCTGGGATGGCTGCTGGAATGGATGATGAAAAATAGCGGAGAACTCATAAAGGCAAATTGAGAACTGGACGTCCAAAGTAAGTGAGTATTTGCGTCCAATGGGGAGAACGTTTACAGAATCAGATACAGATTTTCTTTTTTTTCTTTTTTTTTTTTTTTCCCCAATGAAAGTGTGAGACTGACTGTCAGAGCTTACACAGAATCTGTTTGTTCGTCCAGCAACATTTTACTCCGGATCTTGTGGGAATCACAAGAGTTGCCCACCTCCCCCTGGATGCCAGACATCTGCAGAAAGGTTTCAGGGTGAACAGCAGCGTCTCTCTCCAGCTGCTAGTTCTTAACCCTGCCAGTGCGATAGGAGGGAGGAAGCGGTGCTCAGCTCAGACAGGAAGAGCTGGTTAACCTCAGCATTATGGTCCTTGGTTTTCTGAAACCTTACAGGCTTTCCCCGCTGCAGCTGACGTCCTCATGGCATGATCAAAAATGATGCTGAGACTTCTTTCTTTTTCTGCCAACAAAATGTGTGATTCAATTTTTTACGCTTTTTTTTTTTTTACTTTCCCATATATCTAGTAATGTCTTCAAAAAAATGAGAAAAGGAAAACAGGAGGATGGAGAGTAGGCACTTAACACTGAGGTTAACAATCCTTCTTTAGCTCTGCAAGGTGTCCCAGAGCTGGGTCTGACCCTGGTGGATACTGGGGCTTCCTAAGTACACAAATTTCCCCAGCAGTGCTGTGGTACCTGCTCTACTGTCAGAGGGACTGGTCGTAAGAGGCAAGTGTTGCAGGCACCTGCTCCACAGAGGGACTGACAGCCAGCCCAGCAGTCTGACATGGTGCTGCATGGGGAAGAGGCCTAGAGACTGCGATCTGGGGGGGCATGTTCCCTGTGTCCTGCAGGTCAGTGGCATGTCTGCTGCTGTGCTGCAAACCACCTGGCGGTTCCAGCACCTGTGAAACTCTGCTCCAAAGCACAGTGGGCAGCATGTGAATGTGAGACTCCCTGGAGCAAAAACATTGCCCAGTCCTGCAAACACAGACTGCTTTTGTTCACATGCAGCCAGGGCTCGAGGGGCCTGCCCATGTGCAGCTTGCTTGACAGAGCCGAAGGCATTTCTGAAAGGCGCAGAGCGGCTCAGAGGGCTTTTGTAGCTGCTCATCTGCCTGGGTGGGAAGAGGATGAAGCAGCAAAGTAACCCGTCTCCCAGCTCAGCCTCTCACACAAGCCTTTCCTTGTCCCACAAAGCCTTTGCAAATTCACAGAAGGATGATTGTTGCAGAGGTGACAGCCCACTGAACAGTCCAAGGGGCCCCAAAATCATAAACAACCCCGGGCTGTTCCTCACCCTAACCCTTTGTGACATGAGTAGACTGTCTGTCTGTCCTGGGGCAGTGGAGCTGCAGAGGCTGCTTTTTGTGGCCTGGGCAGAAATTCCACCCAGCTCAGTGTTTGATTTGGGCAGGCTGTAATCTTTCTCTCTCGCAACATTTCTAGTTGTTGCTTTGGCCTCGTTGATTTCAAAAGATGTACCGAAACATTATGCCTATGCTGCAGGCATCAGGAAGATAAGCAAAAGTAATGGTCAGAGAGGGAAGATGGGGTGGCCGTCAACTCCTTTTTGCTGGGAGACGCGGCTGCCAGGGTTCCAGCCTGCCCAACTGCTGCCACAGTGTGCTGTACCTCTGTGCTGGGGGGCATGTGGTCATACTGACTGGGTGGGATGGGATGACCAGCTGCTGAGACCTGCCTGCAGCAGGGGGGATGCCAGTGACCCCTCTGTCTCCTCATCTACAGCCACATCTCCGTGATGCCATGCCAGTGGGCAAAACACTGCCATGCTCCCAGGAACGGTGGCTTTCAGAGCTGGTGTTCATTGGTGTTGTTGCTGCTGGTCAATTATTTCCATGAAATGCTAGAGAAAACAAACCCAGTTCCTGTTCAGCTGAGAGAGGAGAGAGCCCATTTGTACCTCTCCCAGCCACTGCCATGGCTGAGCTAATGCCATGTGAGAACCTGCTTTCTCACTGGCATTGGTGTGAAACAGAGATGGGTATTTTTGAGCAATGCTTACTTTTGAAAGAAAATATTTGCTGCTGCAATTTTGCTCTTTGTAATCTTTTCCCACTGATTATTTTCTAGCAGTTGGCCATGTCTGACAGCAACGCCACCCTCCCTGGGCACACACCAAAACCCCATATGCTGACCACAACCTGGCGAGTTGCTGAGCTGATTTAAGGAGCAGAAGTTGCCCAAACCCTCTGTGTCCCCCCTCCCTCCTACTCAGAGCAACAGCCTTTGGCCAGGGCACCCCTTACCACTGTCCTCACCAGCTCAGCCAGTGCTGCTGAGGATCAAGCCCCAAGTATTTTAAGACTTTCTGTAAACTTGCTGCCAAGAATACTGGACCATGTATCAAAGACAAGCACTTGACTTTTTTTATTATGCCAGAGAATGCGCTTTGACATCATCATCATCATCATTATTATTATTATTATTACTACTTTAGGCTGGGAAAGTTGGCAGTTGCTTTTGTAACTATGGAAAAACCCCACTGAGAACCCCCCTGACATCCCATGTCACTAAAATGGAACCAAGTAGCTGTGCTACCTCTGAAAATTACATCTGACAATTATTTTCTGTATATGTGTCCACCACAGAAGGGTTTTTAAATAATATTCTTATCTAATGAAGTGCAAAAGCTTAGCAGTTCAAGCCAATTTGTTGCAAAAAGTTAGAGGTTATGGAGGAGCAGTCTATTACCGCAATAACACTAATAATGGTCAGCCAAGATCACATTTGAGTACATGTAAATACAGGGCATTTGAGATTAACATCTCAGAAGACAGAGGAATGGCACTGGGAGGCAGCAGCAGCCTGCGGTTCCTGGGAGCCAGGGGTGAAGCATGGGGCCCCTCTCTGCAGCTCCCACCCCAGCAACACCCCACCACTCCCACCCCAGCTGCCCGCCTGCCCCAAGGGTCAGTGCCTCCTCCTAGAAGCTCCATGAAGTGGTTTTGCAGGTGCTGACAGACTACAGACACGAATGCTTTGCCATGTAGAATGAAGCAGCTTAATATACCTGGGGCTCAACATACGCATTTCTTTCCCTGCCTTAGCAAGAAAGGTGAGGGCTCCCTGCAGCAGAGGGCATTTCCCTCGTGCTGTGAAAAAACAAGAAGGGCCTGAAACCTTGAGGTGTACCCTGGGGACCCCCAGCAGGCAGTAGCAAGCCCCAAGAGTCTTTCTACCTCTTGTCCCCCCAGCTCTGCTTCCTCTCTCCTGAGGGAGCTGCCAGCAGAGAGGTCCCTGGGGAGAAGGTTAAGCCACCGCCTGTCTCCACACTCCCATCCTCTCCCAGCAACCACATCTCGCTGAAGGCTGGTGAAGGCAATGCAAATCAACATTCGCTAAGAGGCAGTGGCAAAGCTTATATAAAGGGGCAAAAAACCAGACTGCAGTAAGTATTTTTTATTATTTTCTGATAGCCTCCTGTTTCCCACAGCTATGCATTTGCAGAACATTTTGTAAGCAATTTCTTTATGATGTGACTTAATCTATTTTGTGTTTTCAAAGGGAAATACAAATCAAAGCCCAAGAGTGAAAGGCTGAGATCTTGACCTTTTAAAAGTGGCTGCTGCATTTCAACAATAGCTACTTTTTGATCAACATTTTTTGCTCTGCATTTTGTGGAATGGCTACAGAATACTCAAATGAGCATTATAATTACATTCCCATAATGTGCATCACAATGCTCTAGGCTCCGAATGATCTGCTACGATGTATGCTTGGAATAACCATTAAGATTTCTATCAAAACTGACCACATTTCAGCCGTTCTCTTCGTGTGCTGATGGATATAGGTTCCTAGAAGTGTTTATCGACTGCACCTTTTCTCTCCCTGGACTGTATTTATTCCTTTGGTTTTCCATCTCTTATTGTTTCCATTTTTATGGTGTTGCCAGTTTGCATCAAAGAAACATGGTATCGAATAGGATCAGACATGACCACCTTCAATTCAACATGCAGGATGCATTTGCAGCCAGGCTTTACTAATAAGGAACATACAGCAAAGAACAAGGAGGTACAAACCTGTTAAATTGGAAAGAGAAAATCTATTTTTCCTTGGAAAGAGAAAAATGGAAAAATATACTAATTGCATTGTGGAGGTATTTTGTGGAGCTGGTACAGCTGGTCTTGGCTATAAACTGATTATATGTGCTAAATATTTTAATTTACATTTATTTAAAAAAATCTGGTTCTACTTATCAGAGCACAATGTCGACGTATTTACAGTAAAAAAGTACTTTATAAAAAATTATGTCCAGCAAACGTGTATAGGTCTAACTATAATTAAATCTCCAAAACTGGATATCCTCCTGCTTCTGTAGAAGAACAAGTGTCCTTCCTGGGTTGCAATCAATAGCAGGTTACCTGATTATACACCTTATTGTCTTTGTATAGTAGCGTTAGCCACTGGAGGGTGACATGTGAACAAATACATATGTGTGATTGGATCTTTTACAGAAACACACCTTTCAAGAGAGAGAAAAACAATTAGTGTGTGTTATAGGTTACCGATTTACAATTTACATCATAAATCAATGTCTGATTATTTTAATGCAAAATGTTTTTAGCTTAATTTTTTTGCACTAACAGTTTCAATAACACACTATAATTTGCTCAGATGAAGAGGTGATTGGACAGCTCTTACAGAAATTTTTAATTACTGTCATTAGTGGCTACAATCTTATTCTTTTCTATGGAGCTAAGATATGTGTTATTCCATTGTGCTATAGGTACTTACTCTGCAGTCGTGAGAATTCAAATTCTCCCTTTCCACTGGAATACTTGCATCTGTAAATCTGTGTCACTCTGCAAGTGCCATCACGATAATTACTAGCATCACACAAACATTAATAAATGTATCCACATGCTATTTTAGGCAGGTAGAAATTTATCACCCCAATTTAAAGGGAAAAAAAGGGGGGAAATAGAGCATAAAGTGTGTTGTCCATAGTCAAGATAGGAAGTGTGTCGGAGCGCCAGGGATAGGGCAGCAGGAGTTATGCCTCCAGAGAGAAAAGCTGTGTTGCGATGCTGACAGCCGAAATCTGCGGGGTGACATGGAGGACATCGCTTGTCCTTCGCGCCGGTGGACCAAAGGTCACATTTACTGTTTCTGACAATGGAGCTATTGTTGTTGGAGGTCTGTATTCTTGCTACTGCTTGAGGCTCCTAATATGTAAACAACTTTGATTCCCCCAGACAGATGCAGAAAGACGTTGCACGCTCAATCTACTGCACGTCCCTCTGTAATTTCAGCCGATTCCCTTAGATCTTCAAAGGGCTGCTACCGTATACTGACAACTCATTTGAAGGACTATTTTCTTGGAAACACCTGGTAAAATACTCCAGATAATCTTGCTGACACCCCGAGGAATGAGCTTGCCCTGTAGCTGGGCAGCAGGGAAGACAGAGGCTGGTAGTACTGGACAGGCCATGCAGGACCCGGACAGGCGGATGGAACAGGCAGGGATGTTTTCTTCCGCTCATATTAGCCTAACTTGAGTTAAATGTGGCTGAAAATGCAATGCTCATCTGGGTTTAGCTTTGCATGTCCTCAGCCACTGTAAAAAGGACAGTGGTGCTGCCAGCATCTCAACAAACATTATGAAACCTTTTCCGTCACAGTAAAGCCAGTTGGTAGGTTTGTTCTGCCCATCCACTGAGCATACGTGCCTCGTACTATAAGAAGGGAAGCCGCTGCTCTTCACATACTTCCCATTTCTCTTCTCCCTTTCCTGCCCCCTTCTCCCCAGTCCTCTGTAAAATATGTGAGCTGACACACAGTTTTCAATAAACTAATTCTTTTTCACATATTTTTTAAAAAAGATCTGAAAATACGGTCTACAAAATGCCCTGTCCATTTTCCCCACAAACTCCCTGCTCTGGCCTATTAATTTGAAACCCATTTGACTACGTGTTGTTTGAAGAATGCTGTTTCCATTAAGCCTTAAATGGAAAATTGACTGCAGTTGGAAGTACGGATTCAGCTAGCTCCATCAGTACTCCGTAACATTTCATGTGGTGCTCTTAGAAGCTGTGAAGGTTGGCTACTTTTCTAGTAAAATCCTGATAATCATGGTTCAAGATGTTACGGGCTGTTACTGCTCAGAAGCTGGATCTCTTTGCCTATGCAAGTAAAGTAGTATTTATAGGGCGGGGTTTTTTTCTGAAAGAAGTACATAAAACTTCAGGAAACACCACCCCCACCCCTGCCAGCTTCCCAGCTGAGCTGTCTTGTTTGGAAACCATCTGGGTAGCAATCCTCCACTAACGGGGATTTAGAGGAATCGAGTGCGGTCTGGTTGCCCGAGAAGCAGGTTTAGTTCATCTGCTTTTGTGCATGCACTGAGAAGTGAGAAGCCAGCAGTGCAGGTAAGTATGTAATTACAGGCTTCTTTCAAATGGACATACTTGTACACCACGGACTGCAGCAGGCACAGGAAGAGTAACGCCCACAGACAACAAAACCTCCACGAGGGCCCTTGTACCCTATTGTGCCATAGCCTATTTACAGGCTTTGGCTTGGAGACAATTTGCGGTTTGCTTTACACAGGCCCAGGCTGCGCGTGGGCTGCACGCGCACGGGGCCTCCCTCCCTCGCCCGCCGCCGGGAAGGCACCTGCATAACCTGAGCGGCTGCATCGAGCCCTGCGCAAACCGCCGGATAAACGGAGGATTATAGCAAACACCGGGGCCACAAATCCCATGCGGCTACTTCCCCATTACCGTTGCTGCCAAAATAACATGTTTAACAGCTGCATTTGATTTAACGAGATTTACAAACATCACATAAAATGGTTTGCAACAACTGACGATCTATTTTCTTCCGGCCTGCTCTCAAGTAGTGTCTTGTTTGCAAAGCGCAAGGCAACCAAGCTCTTTGTGACATCCTGTTGGCACCGCTGGACTCTCCAGGGAGCAGAGGCCGCGGGTGTCACCGCCCTGTCATGGCCAGGCCGACCCGCGCCGGCGCGCCCCGTTGCTGGCGGCTGCTGCTGAGCAGGTTGTCCCCATGTCCCCAGCAGGCGCAGTGACCGCCCGGCCTCGCGGGCTGGGGCGCCCGGCAGCTCCGCGGGGCCTCGGGGCGCAGCGTGCCCGGGGGGCGGCCAGGGCGCGGACCACCGCCCCCCTTTGTGGCGGCCCCCCCCGCCCCGGCTGACGGGCAGGGCTGGGGGGCTGATGCAGAGCGGTGGCAAGAGACCCCGCTTTGGCACGTGAAATTAAAAACACTCAAACGCAGAGTCCGAGGCTAAGCGGGCTCCCCCGGCCCCTCACCCCGCCCCGCGCGCGCGCCCCTCCCCTCTGGCGCGCGAGTCCCGCCGCGTTCCGCCCGGGAGGTTTTCGCGCCATAGGACCAGGCCCTGGCAGCTACACAAACCCCGTACCGCGAATAAAAAAAAAAAAAACCAAAACAACGGGAACCCCCGCACTAGACGCTCCGGGGCACCCCGAGAGAGCTAAGGTGTTCGTAGCAGGGATGAACGGGCGTCCGTGGGGCGGGCACGCCGGGTGCCCGATCCCGACGGGGTGCGCGCTGCATCTGCCAGGACGCGGGCGCTAACGCGGGGAAAGCGCCGTCGGGCCCCGCCCCCCCGCGCTCCCAGCCGCTTTGGCGCGAACCTTCAGTTCCCCGCTGCTCGCCCCGCCGCCAGCATGGCTCCGCCGCGCCCGCAGGTGAGCGCTGCCCGCGGCGGGGGGCTGCCCGCTGGGTTCCCGGGACGGCTGCGGGGTCGCCGCTGCTGGCGGCGGCCTTGGTGCCGCGCTCTCCCGCGGCCCTGCGGGGTCTCACGCCGGGCTGTGGGGAGGGTGCTGGGCTCGGGCGGGGCGGGGGTGAAGCGAGGCGAGCCTTTGGGCTGGGGCTCGCCGGGCGCCCCGGGGGCAGCCCCGCTACGCAGAGCGGCAGCCCCGGGCTTGCTGCCCCGCCGCGGCCCTGGGGCTTCCCGTGCACGGCGGTGCCCTCGCCCGCATGACTGGGGTAGAGGGCTCGGCTTTGGAGCCGCTCTGGGCGTGGAGTAGGCGGCCCGGCGCCCCCGTCTTCTGCCCCTCGCCTCGCAGCTGCCCCGGCCGCCGGTACGACCGGGGGCGGGAGGGCGGTGGCGCGGGGAGTGGGCTGCTAGCGGGTGGGTGGGGGTACCTCACGGGAGGGGGGAGGCGGCCCCGCCGTGCGGGCGTGGAGCCCCCGGGCTCGGGGGAGCGGGGCGGAGGGGGTCGCTATGGGGCGGGCGGCCCCGCGGTGGGCGGCCCCAGCCTAGCGGGAGGCGGGGGCCGCCGGCCGCGCCCCGGGCGGGAAGGCGCGTTTTTGGGCCGGTGGCGACTGCCGAGGCTCCCGGCCCGAGCTTCGCCGTGCTGGCGGCCCGCCGGTGCTTCCCGGCCTGCCGCGGGGGCCCCTCCGGCCCGGCGCTCCCTCAGCCGCGGCAGGCGACGCCAGAAACCGCCGCTGTTGTGCCCGGAGCCCGGCCGGGTTCCCCGTCAGCACCAGCAGGGCCGTGAGGCGGGGGCGAGCCTCGGGGCGGCTGCGGTCCGCGCCGGGAGAAGCAGCGACCTGAAGGGAGCCGGGGAGGGGGAGGGGAGGCCTCTCTGGCCCTGGCTGGCCGCTCGTCAAACCCTGTTGGTGGAGGGGCGGTGGGGCGGGCGGTCCCAGCGGGCCGTGAGCCTTGGGCAGCCACCAGCGCGGGAGCGACGCGCTCGGCCTTCGGGCCACTGCCACCCTCGGCCGGTAAAATGGGGCGCTGCCGGTGGGAACGTTCGCTGGGAAGTAAAAACCTGAAGCCTTTTCAACCTAGTAATAAAATCAGCAAGAGAGCAAGCTGTTGTGTCTAGAACGGTTGTTTCAGAGCTCCTCTATTTTGTGAATATGGTCCTTGGCTCCTTCCTTAACAACTGCGGAGTGTTTAGTATTTGCCTCGCATAAAAAGTAATTAAATCAAAGCAGATTTCCAGGTACTATTTGTGTAGTTGTACTTTGCTTTCCAGCATTGCTTGTGGTGGAATGCTTATGAAGGATATGATTTTTGTGTATATTTCTACTTGGCTGTTTTATAAAAGAAGTATTTCTAAATACTGAACAACATGCATTTGTAACAACGATAAGAAATAGAGCAGAAACTATTCCCATTTCTAACTTTGGGAATTACTTCAAACCTGTGATAATTCTGCTGACCTTTGTTCACATCCTAAACATCCTGTTAAACATCCTAAAATGTTCAAACCTCTTAAACTTCAATGTAAGGTTATTCTTAAAAGCTAGTATGCTACAGTAGTTCTCTCTTACTAATGCTGTTGCTGTTGCCCTTTTGCAGCGCCAAGGTCGTTCAGGAAGGAAAAACTTCACAGCATTCCGAAATACAGCGTTCCGAAATACAAAACTGATTCCCATGGAAACATCCTCATCCTCTGATGACAGTTGTGATAGTTTTGGTTCTGATAATTTTGCAAACGCTGTAAGTACAGTACAAGAACAAGTAAAACAGAATGTGCACTGCTGGTAAAGCTTGCAAAAATGTGAAGCAGGTAAAGTTAGTAAATGTGCATGATTAAAACTGCTTCCTCTGCTTATGTTTTTGTATAGTAGTTATAAATCTGTGCTATATGCTGTAATTTCATTTTGCTCTTCAGCTATGCTTCTAGGTAGTTGGAAATGGATTAGTTAGTTATTCTAGCCTTTGAAATATCACCTAACCTAACATGCCTTATAATTTCCAGCTGTGGTTCTGAAACCCCTTGTTAAATGCCTTAACTATTTTTTCTTTATTAAAAAAGCTATTTGCTTATATTGCACTTGTAAATGTGAATCCTTTTCTGTACAACTTCGGTTAAAGGCTATTTTATTCTTCATAGAAACGCAAGTTTAGGTCGGATATTGGAGAAGAACTGGCAAAAATTTTTCATGAGGCCTCTGATGATGAGTCCTTCTGTGGCTTTTCAGAAAATGAGATTCAAGATGCGTTGGTAAGACAGACTGGTTTAGTTTGCAATTTTAAATTTAAATTCTGACATGTTATTAATTAAAAATAATGGCAGCTTCGGCTTGAAAGTCAAATAAAGAAGCATTGTTCTATTTAATGTACAGTCTAAGTAGCCATTCATTTCCTTTTTGCTTCTGTAAAAAGCCCACAAGATCCTGTGCTTTACAAGTTCAGAATACAATCTGCCATACGGATTTTGAAATGGAAAACCTCTTAAAACTGCCCTTGCTGGATGTTACTCTGTTAGACTCAATATTCCAGTTTTCCTCAATGGGAAATGTTATGCTAGCCCATGGACTCCAGCAAACCTGAGGAAAAGTCCTATGCCTATTGACATACAGTCAGACCTGCACTCTTGGCAATGTAACAGGAAATGCTGTACTTTTTTAGTAGTAGAAAAAAAGTGGTAGGAGGTGAAATCCACCTTCCTGCTTTTCCTGGACAGCAGTCCAAGAGCAGTTTTATTGCTTAAAAAGACCAGTAGTTGGTATTTAGTAGAGAAAGCAGAAGTGGTATCATGTTTGATGTAAAATAGGTTCGTTGTAACTTCAGAAACATGCTGAGGAATGGCTAGAAAAGAATAACATCTGATTGGAAGAGGACGAGTCTGAGTTAAATAATACGCAACAGTAAAGAGAAAAAGTAGGAGACAAAGGAATCAATAACTACAGACAATGGGCAACCAGAGCCACATACCTGGTTTAATAAGATCCTGTGCAAATAAGATTGCTATTTGAGACTGACAGTCTATGCAAATGAAGCAGGAAGCCTGTTGTTAACTTATGAACAAAATAAGACAGTCTTGGAGTCAAAGCCTATTGTAAAATGGACTTTTTAACTAAAGAATTTAATTTCTGACCTTGCTGAACCCTTGGCTCTTGAGAAAGTTGTAAGCGAGGCATCAGAATTCAAAGATATGAAAATACTGGGATTTTATTCATAAGTATTTCATTGGCTGTAGAAGGAAGTTTTCACTTGACGTTGATACTGAGAGAGGATTATTCTTGATAGCTTACAAACTTTGGTTTGACCCTTTGAAAACTGTAGGTTTTTTACAGCCAATTACAATATGTTGCTATATGGAGCCCTTTAAAGGCAATACTTTCTCACACTCGCCTACAGACTGTCTTTGCTTAGACAGCTAAGACTGCTGCAACTGAAGTCAAGGTCCTTTTCTGATGTGTTGCAGCATTACAGTGTGGCACGCTGTGAGTTTTTTTATCTTCATGCCCTGTTCTCCCCTTGCCCCCTTATACACCCCACCACACACACCCCCAAGTTACTTGAGCACTAGGACTGGTGACCTAAGTGTCAATAGATTTTAGCCAGGTAGCGTTTTTAACAACCCCCAAACAAAATATTGTTGAAGATCAAATCACTTGTATTTATGTGTTTCCATTCTGGTTTGTTCACAGAAACTGGAATCTGATTCAGAGGAGAATAACACAAGTACTGAAAGTAAGTTAGCTCAGAAAAGGCAGAAATGCCCAATTCCTCTAAAAGTAGCCATGAAGTTTCCACCTCGAAGATCAGAGAGGAGGAAGGGTGAAATGGAACCTTTTCCTGAAGAGCTGGTGCCTGCTCCAGATTCAGATCCAGACTCTGACTCTGAAGAAAAGGGTGCCATGTTTTTAGAAAAGAGAGCTTTAAACATCAAGGAAAACAAAGCAATGGCAAGTACTCAATGTTCCCCTTGGGGGTCTCTTTACTTTCCCACCCCCACTCCCCCACCCCCGCCCCTTGACTCTTAGGGGACCTCTTTGGTTGTCCAGAGTAACTCTAATGGGAATTGTGTGAATGCATTAAGAGGAATTTACATTCCTGATACTTAAATCTGATACTTTATGCCCACTGGCATGTGAAAATGTGGAGGCTAAGTACTTCAGTAAAAATCCATAGGCTGCAAGCCTAAAGAACAGGGCTTCAGCATAATAAGCTTGAGCATTTTCAAATTACTTGCAGTCACTAGAACATAAATAAGACATAAAAGTAAAAAGTTGAAGAGTGACTGTTTTCCGCTAAGTAATTGTACTTCTAGCCAATTGCCCTAATCTAATAGTCTGTAATGGCACATAAACACCCTTTTAAGGCTCTGCTTCCTTTTCTTTCCCTTGTTAGCTTGCAAAACTAATGGCCGAGTTGCAAAATGTTTCTGGTATCTTTGCTGGGAGAAAGTCATTGCCAACTGTCAGTCATGTAAGTATAAACTTATTATGTTTGCTTTCAGATTTCTGATGGTCAAATTCTGATGTTATGAAACAAGGCTCTAATAAACCATGTAAATCAAAGTCCAGTTCAGAATTTTATTGCTTCCTAAAACAGGCACCCTCATTGTGCGATTCTCTTTTGATTTGCCACCGTATAAAGCGAAACAGATTAATTCATAAAGGTTAGGCATCTTCACAGGCCAATAAAACTAAACAAGGTGTGTGTAAATATGTATTTATACGAAGGTTGGAGGTAAGGGAGGCAGCTCAGACTTTGAAGCTCAAGCCTGAATATTCTGCGAGTTTGGAATCTTGAAAAAACCCCTGATGTCTGGCTTAACAAACTCCTTAAAGAAGGTTGGGTTGTGAATTGGCAGTGTAATGAATTTCACTGTTAATTTACCTGTAAGCTCTGTGAAGATGGGAACAACACTACAAGTCACAACTCCTCATAGATATGGGTTCTTCTGCTGCATGGGGGAATTACTGTATCTTACACCTCCACAGATGCAAAATTGCTTTTGATTATTTCTCTGCAGCTTGCAGAATGCCCAAGATGAGTTTGCCTAGGATGTTTTTATCTTGTGTTTTCTGATTTGGGACGGGGGAGATTTGCTTGTGGGAAAGACAGAAGGAAGAGGTGTCTTTCAGGGAAGGAATTCATAGCAGGAACAAGAGCTGTCTGGGTTTTAGCCTGTTTAATTAAGGGCTCTTAAACTTTGCCAGGGGCCAAAGCAAATTTCAAGGCGTTCATTGCCCAGAAGTGCTTTGAGGAGGAACCCAGACCGAAGTTCTCGGCCTCACACAAGATCCAGGTCCCTCATAGAAGGTCCTCCTCTTTTACCGGAAGAGGAAGATGATGACCGGTACATTTTAGTGAGAAGAAGAAAGATGTCTGATGAATACCTGGAGGTAAGTTGAGGTTCTAGCTCTCTGTTTGCAGGTTGATCATGAAGGTGGTTTTGTATCAAGGAAATAGCAATTCATACATAACTGATAAAGATTATGAGTATGCCGTTGCCTGGGAAGAAATACAGAAAATAGCATGTTGTATGTGTTCTCTGTTTTCCCTTGCCTTATCTTTGAAAAATCACTTCCTCTTGCACTCCAGCAGGAATTAGGCACCCTGAAGGTGACAGACCCTAGGAAAGGTGCTAAAGCTGCATCCATATCTTACGTCTTTGTAAAGATCTGTTACCTCTTATTTAAATATGATAGGTGCTTGAGACTTTGGCATTTCTCTGAAGATCCTCACATTGTTTTTGTAGAGGTTTTGCTGAAGCTAATACAAAAGTGTTGTCTTCACTATTCAGCATGAAGCCCGAACTTCCAGGAGGGGTTGTCGTGGTGCCATGGCTTTTCCACACGTTGTGCGTCCAGTTGAGGAGATAACAGAAGAAGAACTGGATAATATTTGTGGATCTGCAAGAGATAAAGTATATAACAGGACCATGGTAAGTATATTCCAGCTTTGTGAAATGCATACTTTTTGAAGTGATTTCCTGCTTGTGGTTTAGTATCAAAATAGAGCGGACTCTCTCCCACTGAGGGGAAGAATGTGTGTGATTTCTGGGAGAAGTATGCCTAAGATCTTGAGATGTCATCTGTTGTCTTTCCCTGAATTTATAGAATGGTCTTTACCAAGCCGATTAGCTTGCTTTCAGCCTGGAACAACTGTAGTACCTAAGTGATACGAGCCAAGGAAAGTGAGTAACAGATACTGAAGGTGCAGTGTTACAACAGTCTTGGTTCAGACTTGCAGGGTGGCTTTCTGTTTCAGGATAGGCACTGCTAGCTGCCCAAGAGATTGCTTGTTAAATGCTCTATTCCCCTAACTCAAGAGCCATCTTTAATGTCTTGTTTCCTGAACTGTTCCTGTGTTCTAGGGATCCACCTGTCATCAGTGTCGCCAAAAAACCATAGACACCAAGACAAATTGTCGTAACCCTGATTGCGTAGGAGTGCGGGGCCAGTTCTGTGGGCCATGCCTCCGCAATAGGTATGGAGAAGATGTCAGAACAGCGTTGCTGGATCCAGTAAGATACTTTTAATATTGGCTTTATTGTGCTTAACCAATGCATCTCTCTGCTCAAGTTACTCGTAGCTTAAGAGTTTTAGCAGGGGAACTGCTTACAGTACTGTAGTACATAATGCAGTCCTAGTTTGATTCAGACTGACTCACAGTAGCTTGTGTTGTGTAGAAGTCCTTGTAGTTAATGCTTCTGTAGCTTTATTTGCAGGAGTTAACTATGAGAACAGAGCTCCAACATTTCTGTATTTGAGTATCAGAATAATGTTCTCTTTTGCCTTGTGTTAGTGCTTAATGCCCTACGGAAAGAAACCGTATTGTGGACAAAGTACTGTTGTTGTGGGCTGTGAAAGTGGTGCAGGAGTTGAGCAGGGTGGCATGCTTCCTGTGGTTATGTGCAAGGCAGGCAAAGGAGAGTTTAATGCCTTACAACTGAAGAATCTGCTCTTGCGTCGGTTTAGACAACTTTTGCAGCACTGATGTTCACAGCAGAACTCTGTGTGGAGCAGGGCCTTTTTGAAGTTGTGGATGTGAACTATGTATATTCCAGTTCGGTTAAAAAGGCTTGTTCTGTCTTCCATTTAGACCTGGAGGTGCCCACCGTGTCGTGGAATCTGCAACTGTAGCTTCTGCAGACAGCGAGATGGCCGATGTGCTACGGGTGTCCTGGTCTATCTGGCCAAGTACCATGGCTATGACAATGTCCATGCCTACTTGAAAAGGTAAGTATGCCATCATGTCAGAGCAGAGTCAGGCCACCAAGTGGGATAAGCAGCTCAAAACAGGGAGAGGAGAGCTCTCCACATCCCAGTTTGTCAGGTAAATCTCAAGATCAGTCCATATTGCCTTTAGAATAATCTGAGACTTCGCCATATGATTTTTCTGACATCTTGGTTCTTAATCAACACGAGCGGTATATCCACTCAGTCTTTTGGCTCTCAACTTCAGTTGTGTTCATTGTCAGGGCTTCCACTAATTTGTCAGTTTCCAAATAGTATTTTGCCACAAGCTAACTCATGTTTCTACTTGTCTTTCAGTCTGAAACAAGAACTTGGAATGGAAGATTGAAGCCGTGACTGTCTTTAAATTGCATACTCTTTCACCAATGTCATATTATTGCCTACAGTGAATTGTTTAATCAAATGAGACTACAAAGCCAGTGCTGCCTTTCTCTTCTCTTCTGGGTAAAAAAGGATAAAGAACTTAAACTTGTCTCAGTGCAAATAATCCTTGGGAAAACTGTTTAATGAAGGTCTTTGCCCACAGGCCATTGTTTGCTTTTTAAGCAGCTTTGCAAATCAGATAGCATCAGTCCTTGCTTTCATGCCAATAACCCTGCCTGCCCCCACCCCCAAAAGGAGATAGGGTCTTATTCATCAGTGATCTGTGCTGCAGGTGTATTCATGCTTTGTAGTTGATGACAAAAATATACAGATGTTCTGAAAATTCAGGGCACTGTTCCCCACTGAACCAAGCACTTCAGGCCAACTTCTTCTGCAGTACAGACTCTTACTGAACATAAATGATTCAACAGAAGCTAAAATTCTGTAAAACAACAATGCCTTCTTAAGGTCAAAAGGGAAGCCCTAAAAGTTGTGGCTGAGCAGTCTCCAAGCACCAATATTTATACTCAAAGAGCATGTTGACCATTTTAAGAGAGATTCGCAGAGTGACTGAAAATGCAGCAGGGACAGTCCAAGGTGGCACTTTGTATTTTTGTTCAGCTGGGAGGAGGCTGCTGGTGCAAGCTTCCACAGTACCAGCACTACCACTGCTGCATAGTCATGACAGTGACATGAATGTACTGGTATGTGTTGTGGACTGACTACTCTGTCTAAAAACAATCTGTACCCTTTGTTAAATTACTGTGTTTGTGGGTTCTCTTCTCCCTGCTCTTTTTGCAACTGCAGAACTGCTGCTTTGCAGAATCGGCACTGGTCCTGGGGAAGAGGAATGCTTCCAGGCAGGGCTTGGCATGTGGCTGTTGGCCAACTACAAGTGGATGAAAGATGGTAACCTGTTGAGTTTGGTTATTAGGAAAGGGGGCAATGACAAGCAATGGCTGGAATTAGAAGCCTGAATTTTTTCACCTCTAAAAATCAAAGACTTTCTAAACTACAGTCCAGCTTAAAGTGAGTTACTCTTCCAGTTGCATAGTGGCATAAACATAAATAGACAATGTTCTCAAGGGACACCCTCGTTTTAGTAATGGATGAGAACAATTGCCTCATCAAAAAGACTTTTAAATTAAAATAAATAAAAAGGGAGATGTGGTGGGTTGCATACAGTTTGTGAGCACTTAGAGATGTGGTTAGTGCTGTGGTCTGCTCCTTAACAGTCCAGCCGTATTTCTGTGTCTGAGTCTGCATTATTGTAGAAGGCTATTCTGCATGATGTTAATGAACCATGAGTACAGCAAAAACGGAGTTGAAGAGTTTTAATGTGCTGTGTGTGTGGATGGGGTCTTGTGTACTCAGTGCTGTAGAAAAGAAGATGCCATGAAAACTGCATCTGGAGGACCACAAAGTGTATAAAAGCGCTTAGTTTGGTTATGGAAACTACTGTATAAGCTTTGTATAAGGTTTAGAATGTAATGTTAATAAATGTACAGTCAAACAGTAGAAGAATCAACTTGCTTTTATTGAGCAATAGAACAAGGCATGGGTTTAGACTTAGACTTACCTGCTTGTACAGTATTTGTGCTGTGTGTATACATAATGATCCACAGTTTATACCTTACTGGAGATTACATCAGTATGTGGGGGAGGGGAGAGGAATTTAGAAAGAAAAGCTATTTATGTCTCAGACTTGCAGTTCTGTTTCATAAATCATCTGTCCTATTGAAAATCTCCTATCCTCTCTTTTTTTATAGTGTGAAGAGCTGTGCAATCTGAGTTGGAGAGTGCTTTACTCTCTAGGTACATTTTGTGAAGAAGGAACTCTAGAAATACATGTTCTGAGAGATCAGAGCCATTTTTAATTTTTTTTTTTTCTTTCTAATTGCTGGCCTTGCCTTCTGATTGCTACAGTGTTAAAGAGCCGAGCTAAAAGCAAACCTTGCATCATAACCACAGAGACTGCTGTATTTGGGTTTACTCAGATCTACAGCGTTTGGTACAAAGATTTTATTTTGAAAATCAAAACTTTCTGGATTAGAATTTTTGCCTGTTAACTGTTTTTAAAAAGCCCACTAGAGCTGTACTTAAATTTTACTACCTTTCAGGTAAACTTTAGTTGCAAACTAAAGGAGTCAGTTATTTCTGTTGTTATACCTGGGGGAGCAGTTGGACTAGGACATCTTCCTCTTCCCAGCCCCGTGTCCCTGAACCAGGCTTGCATTGATATTCATGCTGCTTGGATTGTATTGTTTGGTACCTGATGACTAATTTGTGATAGAAATACATATGTGCTGAGTCCAGGCCAGATATAGACTTCAAGCACGTGTGCTATGTGCTTACCCTTCTGCTCTTTTTTTTTTTTTTTTCTTTAAACTAGTTGCCTATGTCCTGAGCTGAGAAGGGTGAGGAGGAGGATATCATCATTCTGGACACAAGTAAAAAGTCAGGTGCCTGCTGCTATATATATATTTTAAATTCCGCCCCCCACCCCCGCCAACCAAACTCTGAAGTAACTTCTCTTGGGAGCTCTGTGCTGGAGCAGAGAATTACTTGGGGGGGCCTGATTGCAGGCTGACAGTGCTGAAACTGTGTTTGATAATTGTGCTGCTTGCTTTTGCGTCGGTGTAGCTGAGTCTAGAGAGAGGAGTTAAGTGTGACTCTGGCAGAAGATTATGCAAAGCCGACCTGTAGTTGAAGAGGAACAGGAAAGAAGTGATCAAGCAGGGTGACTGAGCTGTCCCAAGATACTCTGTACTGGTAAAACCCTCATGTTGACTCTAGCCTAAAAGTTTTGTGTAAATGCATCACCCTTCATCGTGCTGCTGGTGTAGTATGTTAGTTTATGGTTTATGTGATGATTTTGAGGTGTGTCTCAATACACCTTTTTCCCCAGGCCTCTATACCACGGCTACTTTTAAGTACTGTTGATACTAACTCGACAAAAAGTTAAAGAGCTTATGGATTATATCTGCAGCAAATGGGCAGCAATTTAAGAAATTTCATGTGGAAAAGATCCTAACTCTTGTCAGCTTTCCAAAAAAAAAAAAAGTGCATGGAAATAGAGTATCACCATTAAAGTAAGAACAGAAGAATGAATCTCATGTGTGAGGTAGAATGACTTGGTTATTGGCTGTATGACTTTATTCTCTCACTACTCTCAGCTCTAGGGCCAGGTGACGTTGCGCCTAGGTCTGACACAGCTGCTAATTTTTTTTTAACCTGGTATAATTCTTTATAACTGCTAGAAATAGAATACTGGAAAGAGTAATAGGCAAATCACATTCCAGTTCCTTAGACCTTTGTTCCTTCTGGTGGGAAGGTGGATGGGAATGGCCTTTGTGGCTATGTAGTAGTCTGAGAGAAGTGACTATGCCAGAAAGGTGAGTGATAACTGCTTTTTTAAAATAAGTTAAATATGTAAATAAACGCCCAAGCTTGCTTATGAGTAAACTTATCATTGGTGATAGTATCCACTGATGGAATTGGCCTAACCCACCTTACTATCAGAAGATTCTCTTAGACTGGTACATGTTAATAGATATATTATTTGCTTCTTCCTTGTCTCATTTAGCCACATGCTGAAGCATTAGGTCTCTTTAGATCTTGAGAGAAGGATTTTTGTTGTCTTTAGCTATTAAGCAGGGTTTTTTTCTTTACAAGTTAGTTACAAAAACAGCATTGAAGTGTTGCTTCACAGGCTGATAAGTAGCATACGCTGTACATTCCAGAGCAACATGCTGGGCTGCAATGGAAACCTGTAAACTAGGTGTTAGTTTTGGAAAGTGCCTCCCATCCCTTCCTAGCCTCATGGGCTAATATACCTTTATTTTGTCTGCCAGAAACCTAAAAACGTATTTTAGAGAGAACAGCAAGGAGATGGTAACAACAAAGCATCATCATCATTTGCTTGGGCAGGCTAATGGGATCAAAAGGCAAAAGTCTAGTCAGAGAACAGCTTTCAGTGTTCCAGGGTGAGGGAACACAGCTGACTTTGAAACCTTATCTGTAACACACAATGTAGGTCTGAAGCATTTGGCAACAGAGTCACCCACTGACCTCTGCTGGCATAAACCAGTTTGTTCTCTTACAGCTTTTTGTTAGTGCAGCTCTGGTATGGCTAATGGCGTAAGCTAGTGTGGAGATTTTGGAAACACTGCCTGCTGTTCTTTCATGTTCTTGGCCTCGCAACAAAAACAAGTGAGTAAAAGATACAGCTTGCTTTGCCGAGTATAGGCTGGCCAGCCTATGGGGTCCTGAACACCAGCACCCAGGTAATGCCGAGCTGTGTGGTAGATGGGATAATGAGTGTATGGGCTCCAAATGTTGAGAGGACAGAATCACGTTTTCACAGGTCTCACCCTTCTTCCAAATAATTATCCTGGGGCTCCTAGGTGGGTGTCAAAAAACCTACAAACCCTTTTGAGGTTGGGGTGGCAAACAGGAGGGGAATTGTATGTTTGAACCCAAAAATACAATGATCGGTGCAAGTGGTGGTAGTCTGAAACTGGGAGGTGAGGGAGGAATTGGGATTCCTGTGGTGACTGATACTTAGAAGAAGTTGTGGATAATGAATTTGTATGAAAACATGTCTAGAGCACAGAGCTACAGTCATGTTAAACAAGATCTGCTTGCTGCTATTTGGTATGGGCTCTCTTCCAGCTAGAACTGGTCAAGCTCAGGTTGCAGGGATGGAAGACAGTTCTGTTAAATGAAAAAAATAAACCAAAAGTCATGGTGTGGTCAGGATGGGGTAAGAAGGCATTGCATCTGTCTCTTTTATTAGTACTGTTTTAGTAGTATTTATGCTGATCACTTGAACTAGAAGAACAATGAGTTGTAGATCCTGCTGCGTTGAGCCCTATTCTTACAATCTTTCCCCTGGAGTATGTCTGCAGGTAAAACTGCCGGCTACTCCTGAGAATTGAAACAACATCCTTCCTGTCTGTTAGTGTCATTGCAGGCAGGCAGAATGAAACTGTGTGCTACGTTGTGTCAAGAGGTATAAGTAGCAGAAGCCTATGGCATGCATCCTGATTTTCTTTTAATCATGTACACAGCAATGAACCAATCCTGCCAGCACTACTTCTGGCCTTGCTTTACCTCCTTTTAATTTGAATGTCCGTGTAAAAGTGGTATCTTTGTAAGTTACTACATAAACTGGGTGTTCACAAGACTGCCACCAGGGCTGAGGGTGAGAGGGCTCCCACAAATACAAAAATTTGTGGTGTTCGTGTTTTCAGAAAATTAGCAGATGCATCTCCTCCCTGAATATCCAAACAAACTCCTGTTTGAAAATAAAGCTACTGGAAAGACTATACTGAAAATGTAAAATGTAAACATTTTAAGACTTCAGAGATACTTGGATGTTTTCTATTTTATTATATAGCTGAAGTAAAGAAGTTCAATCAGTGCCAACCATTTTGTTTAATACCTTGGAGATTCACCGTCTTTAGATGTGCTATAAAGTTCCAGATCTAGAGGCTTATCCTATATTATTACTCAAATGTGAATGAACATAGGCACTCTTATCTTACGTGATTCTGTTCTTGTATAGCTTATTAGCAGAATTTAGCAGTAGGAAAGATCCTATTTCTTAGTGCTTTTGTGCTATGGTTTTTTTGTTGTTGGGTGTGGGGGGGGTGGTTTCGGTTTTGGGCATTTCTTTTTGAGGCTGGTTGTAATGTGAATACAAGTGATAACAGTGAATCATCAGGAAAAAAAAACCCCTTTGGAAATAAGCCAGAGTCAAATTCTTTTCTCGTGCTCTGTTCAATCTGCTTCCTCTTTAAAAGAAAACTTTCACATTAGCAGAAAAATAAATGCTTAGCCAGAGTTCTTTTTGTGTCCCTTTCAGCAGGGAGAAGGGGATGAGTGTGCCGAGCTCAATGCCCATGCTGGCTTCCTCCTGCCGTGGAGAGTTAACACTCTAAAAGCTTTTTCTTCCCCCTTTATTTCTGTTTCCATTTAATTCTTATGAAAAAGTTGTAATGTTACAATTTTGGTATTGGAAACCAAGTGCAGAGTTTTGTTGTGAGGAACTGAACTGCTTTGATATAATCCCAGTTTTTTTTCTGGGAGAAGTTGACTTCTAGTTTTTAAATGGTTGCTGTGGCTAGAAAACAGCATCTGCACTGTGAAGCTCTGAAGAGTAAATAAAAATATACCAGTGTATATATGGTATCTGTGTGCTCATTACAGCGTACAGATCCAGTGTTCTCTCAAAGCCTTCTGATATGATCTTAAACAAGTCACTTTTTCTGCAGCTCTGATGCCAAAATCCATTCACCCACATAGCTAGAGACTGCTTTAGGAAAAATTAACAACTGAATGTTCTTGACATGATTACAGTTCATTTTCATTGATGCAGACTTACCCACAGCAAGGAATAATGCACTGCTTTTTTTTTTTTTTTCCCTGTGTACCTTTTAAACACAGACTGGAGATACACACCCTTTCTCCTTGCCAGCAGAGTCAGTCTATTTCTTAGACATACTCGCTATTAAGTATATTATGCATTATGGCTGAAACAAGGGAGTTAAGAATATTGCGGTCTATTAGGTACCATTTTGTTTATTCCTGCCTGTTTTTCCAGTTCCAGGAGCTCATGTCTAACATGTTAGGGGTTTTTTTCCAGTTCTGAGGAAAAGTTATGGATGAGATGAACAGTTTGGCTGATATCAGGCTTAGCTAACTTGCTAATTAAGCCTGACTGCTGAGATCTATCATCTGTTTTTTCCTGTATAGATATCACATTACACTTTTAACGTCTTGGGATCCACAGGGAGATGTGATTCCTGCCAGATCTTAGGGTTCCCTACTATCTAGTGAAAGAGCCAGCCTAGCTGGAATACCCTTGCTCCACCTGGTACACCATGGCTTGCTGTACAATATGCAAGAAGATGGGGATTTTGTAAAGGGATTCTCAGAAGCCCCCATCGTAAATGGCTTAGTTTGTACAAAGCACTCAACTCCTCCTTACAGTTCAAAACCACCTAAATCTCTTTCTGCCTCAATTTCTGATCAATGTTTTCTTGGTGTTTGCCTGGCACCTAAACCATGTTGACCTTATCCCTCAGAATATAGTTATTGGAGGAGAGGTACTGGAGGTGTCGGACAACAGTAGTGCAGGGCGCTTACTATTACTTTTACCTGTAGTTGTACTGAGCTCTGCAGTGCTGTGGTTAGCGTGTTTCTGGGACACGGAGCACCAAAAATGCAGAGGAAGAAAAGCTGTCTTGTAATAAGAGGCAACTAAGGTGGATCTAGTCCTAAGGTCCTGTGTAGAGTTAATTGCCTACAGTTCATTTGGAGGTAATGTGTAAGGGGGAAGTGTTGCACGTTGATGAAAGTCAGAGAAGCTCTTCTGATGACATACAGTGACATATCAGTTACTGTACTTTACTCGTTCCAGTGAAATTTGGTGGAGGCCACATCACTGTTTGGCCACAGCAAGGAGGCTGAGTAGGAGATACTGCGCTAACAATATCAAGACTCCCCAGGTTTCCTTAAACTAAATAACCAAGGGAGAAAATGCAGCTCATTCAAAAATGTCCAATAAATAGGGAAAAATCATTTCAGGTATATGAATTGCCCTCCGTGACCCTGCATTTACCCACACACATTTTTCTCTTGGCCTAAATGAAAGACTTGTTCAAACAAAAAAACCCTGATGGCACAGGCCAGCAGTGCTATTTGTTAGATGACAAAAATTTCAAGGATTTTCTCCTGATGCTGAGCTCGTCCAATGTATACCCTAAGACACTGCCTTTTGTTGCAGTTCAGAGGTTTGTACGCTGAAGTCTGCAATTGCTGAAAAAGCTGTAAATGATGCTGGAAAGTAAATGTAATTTGTAATTTTGGTTTGAACTATAGTTTCGTATTCAGCATATTATGTATTTCTGTATTTTTCTTGAACCTTAGGAGAATGTTTCATCTGATCAACTGACCTAAAAGTGAATGAAACATAAGGCATCATTGTTTGTTCATGGGTTAGTTCTCAGAGATAAAATGCTTTGTTGTATCCTGCTAATATATCCTAAATTTTTTGGTATCACTGACTTACAAGTCAGAGACACCAGACTAAAGCAGGCTGCAGGTTGGAGCACTCCTCCTTGACCTCCAGACAAACCCTTCATCTTCACTAATGTGCATTATTTTACTTTTTTGCAACAGATACCCCGATTTCTGTTTTGCCATCTGCTCTGTGGCAATTGACTCTTCAGAGGGCTGGCTATTTATTACCAGCTATGGCTAGGAATACAGTAAATTCTTTATAAAATAAAAATCAATACTGACTGACATACTGCGTATTAAAGAAAATAATTGTTTATGGCACTCAGCTTAAGCTGTTCTGGTAATCACGTTGAAAAATACAATATTTATTCATTAGATCAAATTTAATGAGGCCTCCTGGCAGTAATTATAAAAATTACTGTAGCAGTAAATTACTAATGAGTTGTGATGTGCTTCCTACCTGTGAGGAAGGACTGGGGGTTGAAAAACCTGATATCCAGACAGCACTAGGGAGGGTGAGATCTTGAGGCTAGGAGTCAAGCTCACAGCAGCGCAGAAGTTGTTCACTGCACCTGAATGGTAAGGAAAAAAAATAAAGCAGAGAGACTCGTAACTGGGAGTTTCACTTTAAATAGACAGTAACTCTGGGTTTGTTTCCAAACCGACACATATAGGCAAGGGAACAATGGTATCGATGGGAGGAAGAGACGACTTTGCCCTGTGTACATCATCTTGTCTACAAAAGCAGCTGAGGTGACCTAATTTACCGTAGCAGCTCTGAGGCTAGGAACAACTTGCTTTCTGGTTGTTATCATGCAAAACACAGTAAAGGGGACAATGTTTTCTTAGTGCCCTTAAATCTTCAAAACAGTCACCTAAGATGCAGAGCTAAGACAAAGGTTGAAATCCTTCCCCCCACCCCCCCACCCCCCTTGCTTTGATGCAGGGAGCTTGGCCTGGATTTATTTCTTCTGAGACAAAGCTTTAAGGAATGTGGAGGCTTTCAGTAGCAAGTGGTACACAGTATGAATAACACCAAGGCACAAAGGTGTAAAAACGGTGCCACTTCTGTCAAAAGTCCAGGTTTCTGCTGAGTACAGGGTGTTGCTGCAGTAGCAGAGGCTGGCTAGAGAAAGGGGTTCTGCTGCATGCTGAAATTAATGCACAAGTGAATTGGCATATAATTATGTCTTTTTCTGTAGCTTGCAAAGGTGCCATAGGTTTGACAAGTGGCCTTTGGGATTATAAAACAGTGAATAGGCTGGCTTTTAGCAAATATTTGCTGCAAAAGATTAATCCTGGGTTCAGACATCTACCCAAAATCAAATAGAAGGCTGTGAATTTTCATTTCTTACAGCACAAACTGCTCTTAAATATACTGTTGAGCCTTGAAAAGGAGTAGGGAAGTCTAGCACAATTTATCTTACGGTGGTATGTTGCGCTAAAAGGGACCATTTCCACACACTCATAAAAGTGAAGTCAAAGGGGAGAGAAGTGTGTCCATCCACCCTTGAGACATCTTCCAAACCCCTTGAAGGAAGCAGAAATGCAGGGCCCTTGCACACAACCTGTTTCTCTACAGCAATGCTGGCCTTTGTGGAGCTGTGGGTTCCTTAAGCTGGAAGAGCCCCTAGGATTCAAGCACTGCAGTACTGAGCCTGTGACCCTATGTGGCTTTAGCCTCACACCTAAATAAATGTATACACTGAAAAATACATACAATTGGGTCTTCCAAAACCTTGGGCAAGCTAGTGAATGATCAGTGACAGGTCAGCATGCAGCAGGATTATTTTGCAGTTTCCGTAGTTTCAAGAAAAAAGGGTACACCTTCGTTACCTGCTCTAAAAAGCAGTGGTTTGCAGTGATTTAGCCAAATGATATTACCTAGCTTCTTGTTACGGAAATAAGCAGGAAGAGCTTTTGCCATGATGCAGTTACAAAAAGACAATATCTCTCTGCTAACCAAAAATTAATCTTCTCCAACTTTGTTGCCACAAAATCCTCAGAGCCTGCTCTGTCTGTGCTGTTATGTCAACACTATTGCAGTCACACTGCAGAGAAAAAACATCCATTTTTGGCTGGGAAGATGGTATCTTGCCTGCTAGCGCTGCCACACATTTCCTCAGTGACCTTAGGAAATTCAGCTCTCTCCCCGTTTCCCTTTTTAAAGCATGGAAATCCTCTCCAGGCTTTCCCTTGCAGTCTGATCCTGTCTGGAAGAGAAAATAAAGTATGGGTTTTTTTTTATTATTAGCTAAACTGAATTTGGCAATGGACAGATGTTCACTTTGCATACAGCTGTGCTGGCTGAAGATGCATTTTTCTGTCGTTCTGGAGCTGTTGTGAGGCTAAATTAACACTGATAGAAAATTCTGTGGTCTTCAGATAGAAAACACTTTAGAAATAGGAGTTACTGTGGGCTGGATGTTCAGAGCTGCCGTCAGCCAGAGCTGAAATCAGCTGGAGCCCTGAACTACAATAGTTTACATTAATGTAGTGGTAGTTCATGGCTGGCACAGGAATTTGGATCAATCTACATTAAAAAAGCTCTCAAGTAAATACAAAAGGTAGACTTGGTGGAACGATCCTTTTTTTTTTTTCTTTTTTTCTTTTTTTCTTTTTTTTTCTTCTTACTTTTCTTTTTTTAGACTGCAGCATGTAGGTCTGATGACTTATGCCCAGAAGGCTACAAGCTTTCACCACAGGCTGGCTGACTATTGTCTCATGATGCAAAATGGATTTTCAGTTAGTATTGTGAATTCTTACGGAATCTTACGGTGGTAAAATGGGAGCAATTTACCTAATGTTTCTTCTTCAACATCTATGAAATTAATTTAATGTGTGTGGAGTGGGGGGATACTGTGGAACTAAACCTAAAAACTAAATAATTATGAAGCTTTTAAGAGAGAATGTCTCACAATCTAACATAAGTAGTAAGATTGTTGCTGTGCACTATTACTATAATTAAATTACATTATGTTGTTGCATTAAACTAATCCGTCAGTAATACTGTACTTAGCAGTAAGGTTCTGTCACATAAACATTACGAGCCTTTAAACTTCTGCGTTTTGTCTTGCAAAATGCAGGGAAAATACAGAAATTGGAGCAGCAGAATATAACATGAAAAGCTGTAGTAGTGGAAAAAGGCCAGCTAGTTCAACATGCCAGTCCTTTTAAAGCAGGTAAGTTAAGAGTGTTAGAATACATTTACCAAAAGGGTGGAACATGAGATGTATGCGTGAGGTGCCTGCTATTACTTTGAAAATATTAGGTACCGATCTAAAAATTATCTTTTTGGTATTTTCCTGAACTTTAGAACATGTTAAAGGTTAAATCAGAAGCTGCTGAGAGTAAACTGTTAAGAAAAGCATGCAAATAATAACTGAAATGAATGCAATCTTTTCTCTGAACAGAGGCAGAAAAAGAAGGAGGCTGCAGATCACTTAGACTATGATCAGTGAAACAGGGCAGCTGATCAGAGGGATGCAGCCTTTAGAACAATGTTAGCTCTTGCAGACCCAGGAAGCAGAATAATATTTTTCAAACTGAAGACTTCACTCCCATCGTAACAGATCAAACCATCATTTAGACCAGCAGATCCCGTCTTCTCTCAGCCTGGTAAGCTGTTGTACATTTATTCTGGTGCCAGATCTTTTCCAAATGGATTACTGGAATTTTCATCCACATCCTGTTGACAGCTATCCCTTCCTCACATTTGCAAAATACAGACCATCTTAATTGTTCCTTTTTGTTATCATGCACAAACAATTACTTGGATTTTAGCAAAAATTATTAAGGAAAATGACAAGCAGATTTTCCTTTATATAGCATACAAACATACACTGTAAACTTACTGTTTGCCACACTGCTGTGACTGGAGCTACAGCATTTGCTGTAGTTCCTGTATATGCCTCTGCCTTTAAGTGTTCACTGAACCATCTTGGTCTGCAGTCCTTGTGATCTAATTGTGCACGCAATATGCTGGGATGGCCATGATGTTCATTAAGGATTCAGAATGTATACAGGGGTTCTCTTCTAGCTCCTGGGGGTAGGAATAGGATAAAAACATTATGAGACTTTATTAAGTCTTGTAAGACTGCCACCCCTTGCCTCTGGGAGCTTCAGGAGTGGGAATTAGCCTTTACAGGGAGGTTACCATCCGTAATACATATTTATGCTGTGTCCATCATGTATAAGAATGCTCTCAGTAAAACTTACACTAAGCTATAATAATACTTTGCACTTCTTTGTTGCCTTTCATCTGAGGATTTTATTGTGCCTTTAAAAGCTTTCATTAACTAAAATTCACAACCCCGTTGTGCAGTAACTGTGCATTAACACCTCCACCATATGCAAAATACAGTTTCAGAGAAGCAAAGGCTGGTGTTGGTTTAAAAAGCTGGAAAGAATGGGAGGGGGGGAAAAAAACCTGGAATTGATTATTCCCACATCTATGTGCAAGCCCTGCGTTTTCTATCTAAAATATCTTAGGCTTGGATTGATGCTCTGACTGCACTTTGCTGCATTTTTAAATGCTGATGTGTGTCAAATTTAGCATTGTTTCAAAATTTTCAAGACATCCATTTCCAGGTTCATTTATTATCTGCTGGAAATCTATCCTTTGATAACTGGATGCAGATGTGGCAATGAGAGTGATATAATTGCCTGTGGAGCTAGGTACGCATTTTCACTATTGTTAAGCCACAGGGTCTAGTTTCCCCAGGATGTGTATGACTCTTGTGAATGCCAGTTACATACATTCCTGAGAAGAGAATGTGCCCCTAAAGCTACAATGTCCTTCGCACATAGCCTCCAATCCTCTACAAAGCTTACATTTCACAGGATTCAACAGTATTGGTTCTTTTGGGATCAATGAGAAACTCACCACCCATCTCCAGTATCTCTGAATTACAGAGCAGAACCAGATCAAACACAGAAGAGTTCCCTCATTTATCCTGCCTCTGTAATACATCAGAGTGTGTGCTGCATTCATTTTGTGTAGGCGGACTGGTGTCGAATGTACTCTGTGAACATATTTATAAAGGATTAACCTGTGCCTGGTATTCCTAAAAAACTGATTTAGTTAAAATACATATTTTATTCTACTTGTCTCAACCATAACAAATCATTCCTGTTTAGCTTTGATATTAGTCACTTTTGCTGGAATGTAATATAGTGCACATTATTGGTAGTCCTGCTATGTATGACAGGCTTTTTTTCCCCCAGCCAATACTTCTCAGTGCATTGTATGATCTGCATCTGAGACTTTTAACCTGCAGTGAAAGTGTTCGCTAACAGAATGTACTGCTTAGCAAACACCGAAGCACTGAGGATTTGAACAGGGTGCTCTTGCTTTAAAAGTGTTTAGAAGCGAATGGGTAGCAGAAGGTCAGGAATCACAGGCGCTGGGAAGGACCTAGATGTGCTGTGTACCTGGGATGCTCTGTGTGATCTGCCACGCTAGGAAGGATCCAGTCATGTGAAGCTCCTGGACTGCAAACAATTGCAGCCCACCCCTCCCACCAGCCCCAAGTTAAGTATGTATGTTTTAAAATATTTACTTTGACACAGGCAATATTTAGAAATTTGTTTTATGTAGGAGGATTAAAAGGAAATACAAATTAATAGCTTAGCAATGGGAAATTCTGACCCTCATCTGCAATATGTAAAGAAAGCTCGAAAACGTTAATAGGAATTTGAGAAGCTGCTGTCTAGGAACTTGCCATAAAACAAAAGGAGGGCATGCTTCTGATGAAGGGTTAAGGGTAAGTTACTATAAAGAACACAGCCACAGGGTAAATGACCAAAGCAAACACTGGAAAACCTATTACTTCAGATGTGTGACAGCCAGACTTCAGGCTTCTTCTCACCTTCAACCTGGGATTCAGGGCTTGGTTTGGTTTTGGTTCTGGTGTTTTGTTCTGGTTTTGGGGTTTTTTTACTTTGTATCAGCTGTGATTGCAACTGTGTGAAAAAGCTTATAGAGTTTTCAATATCTAACATCTTCTGGTAGAAAGGAATGGTGGTAGTTGATTATATTTTTGCCACTTATCTGATTGCTTTTGAATTCAAGTAATCTGTTCTTGATACCGTATTTTTTGTGTAGCTTGTGTGTCAGATATTATTTGTTGTACCATCCATCTGTCTTATCTAGGTAGAAGAAAATGCAAAAATCAGTGTGCGTGTGTTGAGGGGGGTGGGGTGGGAGGATTCTTCTTAGCAGCCCATCCAGCATTTTTTCTAGTTAATTTTCTTCCCCATTGTTGGAATACCAACTCAGAAGCTTGCAAATGTTTCTTTTTCTTGCCAAGACAGTGGTACTCTTGCCCTGGCACACATTAATGTTTTTTTCCCTTTTCTTGTGTTTTGAGTGCAGCTGAACAACAAATTCCTCTCTGTTTAACAAGCAACTTCCTCATATTAAGTTGTCTCCATACCAAAGTATCTTTCTTTATTTCAGCAGAGCTCTGCGTTTGTATTTGTTAATTAAGTACTGACAAGCGAATAGCAGCAAGTGCAGCAATATTTTGTGCTTGCGGGCTTTCAGAGCAGCCCCTGTGGAACCTGAGCCTGCCTGTTTCAATGAGCCACGGTAGCAGCCTTGCTTTGACAGGTAGCCAGTAAGACAGCAAACTGGTATTCAGGAAATGAGAGAGGCTCCTTCAAAAGAAGTCTAACCTCTTTGCTGCTATTCCATGTGCATTAGACTTAATGGTACTCTCAGAAATTTTCATGCAAGTTACACCCATTTCATACTCATACCGTTTCAAGCCTGAAACCTAGATTATTTCAAGTTTTACAGCACCAAAATAATTTGCTGCCTGCTTTCTCACCAGTGTAAGAGGTTTTCTTTAGGTGGAAGTTGGCTCATCATAGGAGGACATGGGTAGATGGGTAGGTGTGTGTACCTGCATCTGGAGTTCTTTTGTTCTCTCCCAGTTGGCTTTGATTGTTAAAACAACCATTTCAGTAATTTATTGGCTGGCTTTTCAGGGAAAAAAAATCTTGGTTTGAGAGAGGTTGTCATAATGTTGCTCCCCAACTTGACTGACAGGCACCTTTGCGAACACACAGCATGTTTCATCTCAGAGCACTCGACGAATATCCTTAACCCCCCTCTCTGGACCAGCCCACCCCTACTTGCAATGCTCCCTGCTTCTTCTCGAAGGATTGCAATCCCTGCCTTTTGTTCCTCCTTCTCAGGAGTTAATACCTCCCCACCTTACAAGTCAGCAGTGGATTCTGTCAGTTAAAAACCCCAAATAACAAACCCTCCTACCCTGAAGGCCTTTTCCTTTCAAGCATGTATTTTTCTATCCTGCAAGGGAGTCAGTGCCATAACCCTGAGCTTTCATGGAATAGTTTCTAAGTCTGTATCTGTGTATTATGAATATCTTCCAAAGAGGGAAAGAACATCCCTTCTTCTGGCAGCTGCTATGTTTTGTGACTTCCTGCCCCCCTTCTCCACTACCTTCCGCTCCTTACAAGCCCCTGTACTTCACCCCCTCTACATGCAATGTCTCCTTTCAAATCCTCCTGCACTGCTGCTGTCACCTCAGCCTGCTCCAGCCGTTGCCTGCCAGTGCAGTCACAGCCCAGAACCCAAACATATTTGCCTCTGTTAAGAGATCCCACTGTTGGTCTTTTGCAGATTTCCAGAAAGCTGGATGACCTGTGACACAAGCTTCCAGTCTTTCTCTTCCACCCACACTCTTTTTCCCTATCTGTTGGATTTTTCTCTGAATTTCTGTAGCCTGAAAAAGAAAGCATCAGCTTGATTTTTTTCCTTTTACCCCATTTAACATCACTGGCATCACATCCCCATCTTTCTAGCTGAGGTCATCTTTTTTTGGTGCTGTTCAGTGTTGCTTCTTGCTTCCTAACAAGCTGCTGTTAAGAAATGCTAGACACATCTTCGGCCCTGGGGATAGCTGACTGTCTCTAACCCAGAGACAGGAGACTGCTGGCTCAGGGGCAAGAGGAGACTCCTATACAGAAACGTGAAACACTATGTGACACATAGGGCCAGCTTATAAAGGGAAGCATTAACAGAATTCATGTTCATTTCAGAGACGTAGAAAAGGATCCTGAAGACAAACTGAATATCTGAGATTATTAGCTGATCTGACATCATCTCCTTCATTTAATCACTCGCGTTTGCTGTTTCTGACAAATTTGGCTGAGGCCATGATGCTTAAACTGTGCGTGTATCCAGATTTTCCCCCATCACCTCCTCACCCCCACCTCACCTTACTTTGAAATGGCATCTGCTTAGATAACAAAAGTTTTTATCTGATGTCTTAGACAGTGGCATGTCAGGTAGGCATATACGAGACAGAGGGATTTAAAAAACAGGGAGGATAAGATCAGAATGACTGAGTCCTCATACTTTGCAGTATGCATAACAGAGTGGTATAGAGGGGATGTCCTTCCCTGCAGGAAGCTCATGGCTTCTGCTACTGACAACAATTACTATGGGCTTTTTAGATGTGACAGTGATTCAAGTTTTGTTTTCAGTCTCTGTTGTGTTTTTTTCATCTCCCCAGATCCAAGGGACTGAGGGCCAAGCAGATCCGGCCACTCCTCTAGTCATGTTCATGCGTGACCTCTTTGGTGCTCATGACAGGCCTCCCTTTCACCTGCTCCCCCGTCCCTCCCCATACATGCTTTGTTCCAGGCAAGAGGCTGTCTTGGAGCCCAGCTGCATAACACAGCATCTTCTGGCCATGTTTTTGCTCTGTAGTGACTTGCTGCATTTTGCACCTGATGGCAAAAGATAATCTGTCACCTCAAATCCTACTAGTTCTGCAAGACAGCTTTCGTATAATCAGTGGGTACTTTTACCCTCTTTTTTCCAAACATGAATATAAGGTCCAGCTTGACTCCCCCATATATATTTTTTTAAAGAAAGCAGCTGTGTTGTCCTTCAGGAAAACAGCTTGTAATTTGGCATTACTGCATTATATCCCCTAGGCAACGCTTTCTGCCTTCAGGACATATATTTATCACAGACATCACAGTATCTCTATGGTGCTTTAGTTTTCCATCAAGGGACGCTAAAAGAGCATTTAATTCCATAAAGCTCTTATTGATCTTCACCACAATGTACCTCTGGTGCTTCTCTCAATGTCCTCTCTGCTGAACAACATTTCTTTTTCCTCTCTTGATCTCTCAGAAGTCTGAACTGATCTCAGAAGTGTGGGCTTGCTTTGCCTTCTAGTGCTGCCTGTCTTTGTGCTAGGCAAAACTTTCCTGTCCTTTGGTCAGCTCTCCAGTCCTGGTTAGCTCCATCAGCCAGTGGCTCTTTGCCTTACTCAGGAGGCTTCCAAGGAGAGTTTAATGTATGTCAGCACTGGATGGCTTTTCACTTTTTGTTCTCAGTTTCGCTTTTGGTATTACGAGGCAGCCATGCAGAGTAGGTAGACAGACACATCTTAAAATGCATTCAGTTATGATGAACGGAAACATGATAGCCCTGCTACTTGCTCTGATTTTCTCCAAGTTCTTAATGCAAGGCACTTTCTTAATTGCTGCTCCTCCTGGTGACTGTTTCACCCTTGAGCTCAGAGCAGTACCCTTCTATTGTTACAAATTCTGATCCCAAAAGACACAAGAAACCAAGCTTAGTCTTCTGAGTAGGAGATACTAAGTGCTACAGCACTTGCCAAACCTATTTGATCAGCAGACACAGCCGGAGAAAAAAGCAAGCAAGCGAGGAAGAAGTGGGAATGCAAATTTCAGAGAAATCTTTCAAAGTCTGCAGTAATTGGCAAGGTAACTGCAAGGCTCTTTCTGCTTTTTGTAACACTGGTAATATCAGTTTATGATAAAAAGCTATTCTGAGTTACACAAGAAGGTGAGATATTTGCCAAAAAAATTCTTTAGTTCCTATTCTATTTTTTATGATGGACAAGAAGCACCATCCATACTGATTGACTGTTGGCATGCAACTTACCACTGAGCAACTGTATGTTGATGGATAAGCCAGTCTCATCCAAGTGTCAGGAAGATTATCAAAAAAAGGAGCTGTCTGTAGTCGCTCCATCTCTGAGGAGATTGCCAACTCACCCTAACAAAAGAAAACATTAGTGTGCTATTTGCGTCTCACAAAGAGGCTGTGATAAGATGACACGATAAATGATAGAGGGCTTTTTTTCCCCCAGTAAAAACACATAAGGTAGCTAAATCGTCAAGTGTAAAGAATATCTTTGCTCTTGCAACTGGGGTGAGTAATTTATTTTTTTTAAAAGGGGAAATGGTCAGAAAAACAAGAATGTAGGTTCTGGGTTTTCTGGATTTCTTAAATTTGCTCTAATTGCATTAAGTAATTATATGATATAGTAATCCATATACATACGCAGAGAAGCACCCACCTACGCATATGTACAGGGAGAAAATGATGAAGGGCCAAATTACTAACTTGCTTTCAGATATCCCACAGAAAATTGTACATGCAATCAAGCTACCATTCTGCTGGCTTGCTTGCACTAATGGCTACTTGAGTGCCCATGTTTTGTTACTTTGAATTAAAGATTGAAAGGAAGGTAATTCTAGGTGGCAAAAAAAGGACGTCCCTTTAACAAACTAGCCCTATGAATTAGATTTTTCAGTACCTAGTCTTGGAGTGGTATGCATTAACTACAGCTGTGCATGCATATACCATGATTGTGTAAATTGCTAGTAATGCCCAAGAAGCTACTTGGTTGCCTAATTCCATCATTTGAACATATATTAAAAGTTAGGGCAGCAGGTATGTGGCTCGTTGAGATTGCTACATATTATGAAAATTTGGCCCTGCAAGGTTAAGAACATTACGTGTTGCTATTCAGCGCTTTGTTGGCGTTGAGAGATATATTATTACAAAATAATGCCAAGGATGTGTGATGAGTTACTCATGTCCTTTTTACCTAGCTTCACTGCAGCTAGTAGACACGCAGTGAGATCAGAACTAGGGTGTTACTGTTACTGTACCTTTCCTCTCAGTTAATGGCCATCTCCTAATGATGGTCAAATGCCAGGTACTAATGTCTTTGAGCATGTTGATCATTTAACACTGTTTGAACCATGTGCCTTATGTTCTGTATGAAGTAGCATTTGTTTTCAGCATCAGAGGGTCTCTGAGGTATCAAAGAGCTGCCTCCCTTCTCTACTTTGGGTTGCCTAAAACACACTTGAACACACACCATAACTAGCAACCAGATCTGTTAGCAGTTGTAACAGAGGAGCCAAACTCCTGCAGTAGCAGAAGAGAACATCCCCGTCTTACCTCTGGGTCCACACTGAAACAGGAGTCAGACTGAGACTGTAATCAGAGGCCTTGCATTCTGCTTCCTAGTATTGAGAGAGAGAGGATTTCAGTCTCCTGAGCAGTTTAATGATGATTTTTTTCACAGATATTGAAACAGATCGTTTGATATACAAAGATGAGTTACATGTTTGAAGTAGGCAGTTTATGAAAGTACAATTTTTTAATCAATGAAATTGGAAAGAAGCTCCCCAAGTATCACTCACAAACGCCTTTTACTGACATCTACACTGATGCTATGTTTAAACCCATGCATCCCCTAAGATTAGTAAAGCAAAGCACACATACTTTCAGACCTAAATTAAGTTCTTGAATAGAATGCCTTACCTCATGTATCAGCAGATCCGATCTCTCATATTCTGGAAAACAAATCAGTTTATGTGAGGAGCGTTCGGCTGGTGCTTGGATAAAAGATCTGATCTTAGTTTCTTCTGAAAGTGGTTTTATTTCTGTATGTTGTCTAGCTCTGCCTTCACCTTCAAGAGATACCTTGTTGTCTTGAGGCAAGTGCCTCACGTACACACTTCTGTGGTAATGTAAAGGAAATTATAAACTTTGTGTCTTAACTTCATGCAATGAAAGCAGTTCTACTGCCTTCATGTCATAGTATGAAGGATATCAAAGATGTATCCTGTGAAATGGAGGAGGAGTGGAAGACCTGTGCAGGTCCATGCTGTTAGGAAGAAAAGCAAATTCTGCCTCGTAGCTTGCAAATAATGGCATTTTGCAGACTGACAAAGGATCCTGAATGGCCCAACCCTATTAATATATCGTAACACTTCATCAAGATCTTTTTTCCCTGTGGCACAAAAATAATACACATATTTATGTCTCATGCATACTAGAGATCCTGCATTACAGCTTTCAGATTGAATCCCTGTAAAAAACAGGTATGAAAATATCTAATTCTATTGAAATTGGTGGCCACAGGACTAAAAAAACCCCTAAAACCAGAGACATCACACCATCTTGTGACAAATTTGCAGCCTGCTCTGTGTTTTGACTGACCTTGTCTTCCACAGCTTGGGAGACTCCTTCCCCAGTGACAGAGTATCTGAATTGCAGCTCTAATAGCATGTGGAGCATGTTGCCTGCAGTTATTACAAAAGCAATCTCCACATTGGGGTGCGGGCCATAACGGATGGGGCTTTGGGGAGGTAGCATTTCATCCATATTTTTATGGTAACCTTCATAATCCAGGTTTGAAGAGGCTGCAAACCCAGAAGCAAGCACTGACTTCCTATCAAACTGTCAAGGAAATAATAAAAACCCTGTCACCAAGACACTGGTGACAGTCCTTGCTAGACAGAATAAGCAACATGCTTAGGCATAAATGGAATTGTTCTGTTAGGAGTAATTTCTGAGAACAAGACTTTTATAACACTTTTACATCCGTGGAAATTAATCTGATTTTTCTCCCATTTTAATTAGCTTCTTTCACGTCACACCCAAGTTCTGATGTTTGCAAGAAAAAAGAATATGAATTTTCTAATAATCAGATTATTCTTAGTTAGAAAACAGCCGAGAGATTATTTTAATGTTAAAATAGAGACAGAAATATTTTAAAAGAAAAATGTTATTTCTTCCAAATTACAAAGTGCTGCTCTCTGGTGTAACATTATTATTGTGTGTAGCAACTTATTAAATGAAGCAATTTATGGTAGCATCTCTGAAAAATGCCAACCTTTATTGAAATGAAAGCAAGTAATAGCATAAGGACTGTAAAATAAAAAGGCAGACTACCTTCTTTTAGACCATTACAAAAATACATGTATTGTCTATTTGACAATCAATGTACTACCATAAAATAAAATGGATCTGTGGTATCATCATAATTTCTATTTCAAATGGTTTGCTGAGAGCCAAATTGTCTCTTTTATAGAAAAGAATGACAAATGGTTTAATTCAATATCACACACGTGTGTATATATATGAGCTGAAATTCTGTTGCAACTCAGAGCTGTTAGGCAAATATTTCAGTATCATCACAAGTTTAAAAACAACAGACACGTGGGAGTACATCCATTCATTTACACTTGTACTGACTTAAAATTAAAAATGTTATTTCATGCTTTTAAAGTACTGCTGTGGGACGTTAAGGACTGCTGAATTCTTACAGCTCTGAGATACTTTTCAGCCTGCCAAGATGCGTGATGATGGTGATAACAACAGCGGTAGTGCAGGATCTTTAAAATAACATGGGACTCGTTCCTGGAAGATAAATAAACACCATTTTCACTAACCCCTCTTTGATGATTCAGCATTTCTGATGCAACAAAGTGAAATAATGAATGTAAAATAACAACAGGTTTGTGTGGGATGGGAAAGGGAAAATGAGCATGTGCATCGTTGGAATTTCTGCAGAAACTGTAGGGAAAAAACCCTATTACAAATGGCACTTCCCCCCCCCCCCCCCGCAAAATTCCTCCTCTTGTTTTACTGTTCACTACATTTCCTTCTTTTATTCCTTTTTCTGATCTCGTCCTTTTGTTCCCCTTCCTCTGATGCTTGTCCTTGCTCGGCGCAGCGGGAGGCTGCTGGCAGCTGGGGACGGAGCGGCCGGACGGCGGGCGCTGGCAGGTGAGCTGCGGCGGCGGGGCGCGGGTGCGGGGCCGGCCTGCTCCTGCCGCTCCTGCCCGCCTCGCCGGGCTCTGCCCCGGGACAGGGTGGGTGCCCGGGCCCCGCGTGTGGCACCGGGAGCGGTGCACCCCTGCCCCGCGGGGGGCTGGCGGGGGACGAGCGGGTGAATGTGCTTTGGTGAGGACGGGGCGCAGGTGCCTCCCATCTCCGCCAGGCGACGGGTACAGCCCCCGGCGCCGGGCACGGGCAGGGGTGAGCACAGGGTGCTCCCCGCAGGCGGGGGACAGGGACGGGGACAGGGACAGGGGTTTTTTCTCCCTCTCGCGAAGCAGTTTTGTATTGCCCGCGGCCCCGTGGCCGGCGTTGCGGGGCGGCCGCCGGGCTGGCGCAGCGTTAGAGGCAGTGCTGGCCGCGCTCAGGGATCAGAGGTCACCGCCGCAGGGCAGCGGGGCCCGAGGTACCCAACGCTCGGCCCACGCAGGACGCCATGCCTCAGAGGAGCGCGACCGCAGCCGGGTACGTGGGTGAGGAAGTGCCGGTTGATGGCATGCGCGCCCCCCGGCCGTGCGCCCGGCGCCGCGGGGGCTGCAGGTAGCGACGCCCGGCCCAGCCGCCACCGGCGCCACGGGCCTGGCACTGCCCGGGGCCCGGGCCGGCCCTGCCGGCGGAGCGGCGAGGGCAGCACCGTAGGGGCCCTGGGGTTGCGGACATCACTCGGGCAGCGCCCGGTGGCTTGCGTGCCGGGGGCCGCAGGGCGTGCGGCGGGGCGCCGGGCAGCTCCCCGCGGGCAGGGGCGCGGCGGGCGGCCCCTCTCCAGCCATAACCCAAACGTCTGCGAGAGGAAACCCCCCTCAGGGACCGGCCGGCCCCCAGCCCCCGCCGGGGCCACGCCGGAGGGCACAGGCCTCTCGCCCGGGCCGGCCCCCCGGCTCCGAGCGCTCCGCCGGCAGCGCCGCCGCAGGCCCGGCGGGAAGGGCTGCCCGGGCCCGCCGCTGCGAGCGCCCCCCGCCCGTGCCCCCCCGCCGGCGCCCGCAACGGGCGGCGCCCGCCCGCGCCTCCGCCACGGCCCGCGGCGCCGCCAGGGCGGCGGCGGGAGCGGCTGCCGGCAGGGGGCGCTCTGGCTCCGGGAACGCGCCGCCGCCGCTGCCCCGGCCGCTTCCCGCTCCCCGCCCCCCCCCCCCCCCCCCCCGCCGCCCACGGCCCCGGCCCCGGGCGCCCGGCAGGTACCGCGGCTTGGCACGGCACCGCGCTGCCGCGGGGGAGCGAGGAGGTTCCGAGCGAGGAGGTTCCGAGCCCCAGGGCCGCGCCCGGCCACCGGCCCGAGGGGCCCGGCCCGAGGCACCCCGCGCGCCCCCGCCAGCAGCGGCGCCGGGCGGGGCGGGACGCGGGGCCGCCCGCAGAAGTTGGCGGGGCAGCCCCCCTTCCCCTCCCCCCCCCCTTCCCCTCCCCTCCCCTCCCCTCCCCGCGGCGGGCACCCCCCCTCCATCCCTCCCCCGCGGCGGGCCGCTCTCCCGGGGTGCTGCCGGGAGAGGGTTTTCGGGCAGAAGAGACGCCGCGGTAATTTTTGCACAGAGTTTTGAGAACATGCTGCTTGAATGCCGGTACCGAAAAGCAGTGTTTCGGTGTTTGTGTGATCGGTGAGTTGTTTGGCAGCCAGGTTGCTGCTCCAGCGCGGGTCCTTACTCCAAAGAGGGACCCGATGCCTTGGGGCACAGCCTGCAGCTGCTGCCCATACCCACCTGTGCTTGTACGTATCTCTTGAGAGTCAGTAACAAAAATATGTTTTCATTAAAAGCCTCCTGAAACAAAGATTAAAGAGTATGGAGGAAAATGTGATAGCCTAGCAGCCGAAGCGCTCTGTCCTCTTACGTACGATCCAAACGTTTTGGACCGACATAAACTGTGGCTGATTTACCTCTGCTGAAGACCTAATTCTGGCGCACAAGGTACTCGGAAACATGTAAAAGGTATTCCAGAGACACAAAAAACCATGGTCTCATATTCCAAGAAAAATCAAACTAAGCTAGACTAAACCAAAATAAATTCTTATTCTGCACTACAGCAATTACCTGTAGTGACTGCAAATTCTTTGTTTCCTGTACACACAGGCATGTTTTTAACCAGAAGCTGTATGCGATGCTTTAAACCAAAAAGAAGTAATTTCTTGTTTGATTTTTTTTTCCATGCTGATAGATGTGTGGTTATTCTGCTTTAGGATATGTGAACAAATCTTTAAGAAATAGAATGCATTCTGCTGTATTACTGCATATCCTGTGAAGGCTTTGAGTGACTTCAGTGCTGTAAGTGGCTTTAAAAGGAGAAGTTTAGTAGTCACATTTTTTAAGTTTTATTTCTCTGGTGCTTTACTTGCTTGGTCAAATGTAACTAGTGCAGCACGGTGATCAGGCAGCATTTCAGGTAGTGGCTTTTCGGTTATTTTAACAGGAGGTTTCCCAAATCTCCCCTGGCATGAGATGTTCTGTAGAAGGGGCAGGTTCCTCACGCTGAAACCCCACTGCCCTGCTGACTTCCTTCCCTGGGCTTCCTCAGTAATTTCTCTAATGTGTCAAGCTACTTTGCTAGAAAATAAATATTCAGAGATGGGGAGGGAGGGGGGGAGAAGGGAGGAAAAAACAGGCCTCCCAGCGAGCTATTGATTTGAAATACGAAACATATTATTGATACAAGAAAAACCCAGACATAAGGAAGCAGTTTGATATTGCACAATATTTGAAAAAAATCCGGTGCATCTGTTTAGCACAATATACTGCATAATGACAGCAATCTTCCCTGTTTGTATCTATTCATCTGATTATACAGCATAACAATTCTTTTTGCTACACATTTATTTACTAAAGGATTTTTTTTTAATGGATGATAAATTAGTAAATCAGATATCATGTGCTTGGGAAAATACGTTAGTTGACTCCCTACACACAAGATAGTTGCAGTTCGTATTTTATGTGATATTCAGTGATACTTGTATATACAGATTAAGTTATGTGCTTCCTTTGTGGCGAAGACAAAGGAAGTTTTAAATCACTATTTAGTACTCTTTCATCTGGGCACATGTTATTTTGAAAAGCTTCAGTTTTTAACACTGCAATGCAGCACTGATGTAATGAAGAGCTTTGACTTACTTGAAGTATAACCCAGTGGCCTTCTTTTGATGCCTTTTCCATAGCTATTTCTGCTACAGCTTCCTGTCCTTGACCCAATGATACATTGTGAAGTTCTCCTGAGTCAATGGTAAATTCAAACTTGTTCCCTAAACAGAACAATATACTGTACTACTTCGAGCCAAATAATGAAGTGTTCAAACAAGCATGTGTTATACACACAGTGTTTAAAGGGCACCACATCACGTGAGTCACCAAAGTAAAAAACCAGCCCACAAAAATATAGTTTCAATAGATCATCTGAGCTCAGATATTGTGTTGCTCTCTGGGTAGTATTCCGTATTAGCAAAATGCTGCTGTCTAAAAGTGGAACAATTGATTCCTGCTAATGGATTCCTACCTATTGCCTATATAAATATTTCAATGAATGCAGAAGTGGATATGTTAGAAATGTATCTAAAGAAAAAATAAGAAATTAAATTAATGTCTCACTAAAGGCAGCATTACACGCAGGCAGTAAATACAAAGGACTCAACAGAAGTCCTCACACTGGCACTAGGAGGTAGTTTGGTCAGAGGAGGGTTGGTAAGTTTTCAGCGTATCTAGGCAGTAGCGTCAAATCTGTTGCTCAAGTATCCTTATACAAAGCTGATGACTTGCACTAGTAAAAATGCAGAAGAGCACACAGCTACCTCTTATTTCAGAAAGCAGCCACCATTCACCCAGGCAGCTGCCTGAGTCAAGCACTGTAACTTTCATCAGATAGTATGTGTTCCAGATGTAATGCCGTCTGTGGGTTAACATGTGCCAGCACTCGGCAGTCGTGGAAGGGCCTCATTTATTTCTCTGGTTGTGGTAGGCAGAATATCTAAGACCAGTGGTACTGCTAACTAATTTGGTAAAAAATTATTTTATTTCATAGTAAATGATGTGTTTTCTTATGATTGTTAGTAATAGGGTCTAGTCTGGACTGACGGGTCAGAATCGACAAGAGGACCAGTCCAGGAGATAAACACGACTGGGGAACAGCACTACCTTCTTTGAAAGTTTTTGTGGACAGTGGCCACATTTTGTTCCAAGTTACATTTGTGCAAAGTTCCCATAAATTAAGAATTACAGTTGACAGAGCCTCGGGGAAAACAACAGGTAAGGTGTAAGACCCATCTATGGGGCATAATATTTTATCATGACTTCTGTTTGGTAGAGATCCAAGTACAACACACGTTAGGGTCACTCACAGTGCAAAATCTGTCCTTCAAAGGGCTGAGGCTAGTAATGCAAACTGACAGCACAAGTCATCCCAGCCGATCTGCTGTCTCACATAATTATTGGGTTTGGGAGATAACTTTTTGCTTTTATTTTTAGAAATTCTTTTAGAAATGTCTCTTTTCTGGACATTCCGACTCCATTGCTTCTGCTTGTCCTTTCCAGGGGCCTTCAGTATCTCCGTCCAGGTAAAAAAAATTATTCATCTTTGTTCACACTTGAATAAATACTCTGTAGAGCCAGTACGTTGGAGCACAAGCACATGGGTTTTGAAAATCAATGTAACTAAAGTTTTTGATTTTTAAAAGCCTGTGTGGGATCATTATTATAGACACACTGTACCCTGATTTCTTTCCATGCGGAGTCAGAGGCAAAAATCAAGTAACTGATGACACAGTGGTCGATGTAAATTCAGAGTTCACAAAGCATCAGTTTCGTTTTCTGTAACTAAAAGCTTTAGGACAGAACAGCTGTGAAATTAATAGAAAAGATTTGTAATATTTATCAGTGTTCATTTTTGCATAGGCTTTGAATTTTATTTGTGGCCAATTTCTCCATTTAGAAGATTTTTAAGGCTTTTAAAACCATGCAATACAGACTCTGGGTATCATAAGTTTAAATCATACACATATAGAAACATTCCTCGTAGCGCATGATTCCGTTCACAGATGATGATTAAGTGTGTCAGCTTGCAAGACCAGCTAAGCCTTCACCAAAATATGGACAAAATTCTACATGTCAGGCTTTTCTGAGATGTCTGCCTTCACAAATTAAATGTGGACTTTTGTGCGTAAGGCTTTTAGTGTGTCAACAAGGCTAGAAACACTGAATTGTGCTGAGAAGGAGTATTAATACAGTATTCCAAGGTCAGTTGAACTCAGATTTCTCTAGAAGAGGAACAGGTTATATTAAGAAATTGCCAGATCAAAGATAGATAGTGAAATGCTTAAAATTTTAAAGTCTCTAAGAACCAGATCTTAAATTTTCTACTGTTGCAAAAAAACCCCAAAAAGGGAGCTCTACACCATTATTTATCACATTGTACAGGGATGTGCTGTGTTCTGTTACTTGCTATTTAATCCAGAGGTGCATTCAGCTATGTATTGGTAGCGAGCACTGAGTTTTAAGCCATCAGAGCAGCAGAAGATAGGACAGAAATAAACTTGGCTGCAAATGCCCTTTCGAAAAAGAACAGGCATTTTGAGAGGGGAGGGAAGGAGTTTCCCTGTCCCTGGCGGAGTTTATTATTCTCTGGGAACAGGTAAACCAACCCTGGCTCATGAAGATACTTTAGAATAGGAAATGTTTTGCCTTTGAAATGTACCAGATTACATGTCATTTCAAATAGTGTTCACGGCGAAGATACCCCTGGGACCACCTTACAAGAGCTTTATTTCTTGCCTGCAAATTAGTCAGTTCAAAACACTTCTCCTCTCATCTCTGCCTTCGGCTCTTAATACCACACACACACCATTCGTGAAATAGGGGATATGAATGAAAAGACCCTGAATACAATAGTACAATTTAAAAAATAAAACAAAGGACTGTAAAGGCAAGAACAAGGCGGGTTTCAGCCGGCAAGAAAAACGAATGAAATTCTGGTGCATTTTTGGAGGCATTTCAATAAACCCTCTTTCCCGTTTCAGCAGGGGCTCATTGAAACAGCTATGTTTTCCAAGTGGCAGACAGACAATAGCATCTAAATTATTTTTAAGAAAGCACTCACAGCACTAGGCGCCCACTACTACTAAATCCGTCTTAGAGGAGAAGGGTGGAGGCAGAAGATAGGTCAACAAATGTATCAAGTTCTTTGTGTAATGCCTCACTGACATTTTCCAACTCCCTCAGCTGGCTTTTATTTTTTTATTTTTTTTTCCAGGATCCTGGTAAAACATAGTAAAGGATTTAAGGTTATCGTCTGTCTCTCTCTAACTTCTGACATCTCTTTATAACAAGAAAGAGCCACAGCCAACTGTAACAGGAGGGCAACACAATGAATCCTGGTAAGACAGGGAAGGGGGGAGGTTCAACTTTGCTGCCCCTTTGCCCCTATTTCTTCCTCACAGAACAGAAGTGCCATCTGTTCCTAGTCCTAACATGCATGCATTTGATTTCCATTCAGTAATAACTAACACAGGAAAAAGATTATCAAGTGATCTAAAGCACTATCAACATTAGCAAGTCTTCCCCATCCAGTGTTTTGTTTGCACCTCCAAAGATCAGCAGATGAAATGGATATGGGCAAGTGCCTTAATTGCCTAGAATTATTCTATTCTCTGGTAGAGGACCATATGGTCAAGGTGTGGAACATGACCAGACTAAGGATGTTTAGGTGCTTGGGTCAGAACAAGATTTAGAAAAATCAGACAAGAGGATGGATGTTTAGATTCTCCAACCTGAATTCAGTGCACCGATCTCTATTACTTGGTGCTGTAATACATCATTACAATAAGGCAAAATCAAGTCACAGTGTGTTGTGTGAGGCTAGACAGTCAGTATTAAAGTATGAGCTTGTTTCAAAAGAATCTGTAAAAATGTTTCTTAGGCTTCACAGTCAAACTTTTCACAAATAAAAAGCACAGCACCACCAAACCACCAAACACCTTCCAGGCCAGCAAACTTGGTTAAAGATTGTGCTGGTTTTGGTTGGGATAGAGTTAATTTTCTCCACAGTAGCTGGTACAGGCTGTGTTTTGGATCTGTGCTGGAAACAGTGTTGATAATACAGAGATGCTTTAGTTATTGCTGAGCAGGGCTTACCCAGAGTCAAGGGCTTTTCTGCTCCTCACCCCACCCCACCAGCGAGCAGGCTGGGAGGGGACACAGCCGGGACAGCTGAACCCAGTGACCAAAGGGATATTCCATACCATATGGCATCGTGCTCGGCGTGTAAGCTAGGAGAAACGTTGGCCGCAGCTCAGGCACTCGCTGGACATTGGTCGGTTAGTGGTGAGCAGTTGTTCTACATTTGCATCACTTGTCTGTCCTGCATTTTATTTCTTCTTTTTTTTTGTGTTTGTTTTTTATTTGCCTTTTCATTAAAATGTATTATTATTGTTGTTATTATTATTTGATTTTATTTTATTTACGTTATTAAACTGTTCTTAACTTAACCCACAAGTTTTCTCACTTCTACCCTTCCAGTTCTTTTCCCCCCATCCTGCTGGGGGGAGTGAGCGAGCAGCTGTGTGGTGCTTAGTTGCTGGATGGGGGTAAACCACAACAAAGGTCCAAAATACCAATGAGACACTGCAGGTGCCGAAGACCCCGTGGGTCCCTCAGTTATGCCCGGCCATGCCTGATGTCTTATTGTTGAAAGTAATGGGGTGCAGCACCAGATGCCAGTGAAGGAAAGGTGCCTACGTGCTGTTTGCAAAGCAAGGTAACAATTAAACAATAGGTGCCGTGGGATTTCTCTGTCCCAGCCCTTCAGGCTTTCCAGTGCTCTTTCCTTTTGCTGTCTATACCTGATTATTTTAGCCGTCTCTCATTTCTTCATCTTCTCATCTTTTCTCCCTTTGCTGCAGCTGCCTGCTTACCTTGTTACTTAAGGCACTTCTATGGCCAGAAATTGACCATGTTGTCAGACCCCAGCTTTCCTCCCAGGGACTGGTGAAGGACCTCAAGCCTGAGAGGAGCATGGCCAGAAGCATTATAATGAAAATTATAAACCTTGTAAAATGGCTCAAGAGGGCGAAGCCTAGAAAATGGCTAGTAAGTAGCTTGTGCTTTCAACTAGCTTATCTTGAGCAAGTCAAATATCGCTTAAACTGTATCTGAAATCTGAAGCTGATCTGTCTGGGAAACCTACTGCTGTCTACATTGTCAAAATACATGAGACAACATTTCGTTTCTCCAAATTTCCATTAATTTCATTGCCTTCTTTTCTTTCTTTTCCTCCTACACCAGGATGACACTTCTGAAGCACACTTTTAAGAGCATAATTTGATCAAATGATCCAAGGGAACTCCCTATAGACATCCATGATTTATCTGTTCTAAAGGTTGGCGTGCATGACACTAGCAATTGGTTTAACCCCAGTTAATTTTTAGATAATAAATATATTGTGTTTTTTCCAGGTGAGGACTGTGTTTTGTTTACACAGCTCGCTCAGAAATGTATCAAAGGCAGGGCCCAGCCACGCGTGGTGGTGAACGTTCTGAGCATCCCAACCTCAACCGGAGTGGAAGGTGCTTGGCGCCTCGCTGGAGTCAGCCATTGTGCATGTCCTTATGCAAGGTGCTCGTTAGGTGACTTCCAGATGACCTCACGGTGACGGGGCAGGATTTCACTGGTTAGCTGATTTATGGTTCAGTACAGTAGATACTTTGTGCTCTGAAAAGAAGTCAGGTCATCAGCTGAATCTGAATTTCTTTGTCCTCCCTTTCCCTTCTCTGTTTGGGATTTCACTTTCCGGCTCACAGCACATGCACTGGAAGCCAAAGAAGCCTCTTTTATTAGGTTAGTATTTTCATCCTAGTCCTGACTCACATCTGTGCAGGCTTTGGGCTCCTCTGCTCTGTACCCATTTATCACTCTTTTCAAAGGGAAGAAGGAAACTCGTGGTACGGGTGCAAAACTTAGAAGAGATCTGTGCCGAATAAGAGCAAGAACACAGCTGCACAAGACTCAGCATACTTCTCACAGGCAAAATGCAGTGAAGGAAAAGATGGCATTTTAAGCTAAATGAGACATCATTATACAATACTCTTTACATTCAGCTCATTCTAGGAAGAATATATACATGTGGCAGCAGCACCCGGGACATGAAGAGCTACTTTGAAAGTAGATGCGGTTCCCAGTGTTTGAGATGAGGATGGATAGTGGAGAGAGAAAATCGGCTGTCCCTGCAGAGGTGCCCCCAGCCACAGCAGCGTCTGCGAAGTCGTGCATTTCTGTCCTTAACGGGAAAGCAGCCTGGCCTGGCTGAGAGCAAGTGCACTGTGTAGGAAGCGTTTCAGACAGGCATTCATTGCCTGAGGAGGAAGGTTCCAGTGGCCCAGCAGAGCTGGTTTGCAGCACAAACGACTCAAGCTACAGCAGAGAGACCCAGGCAGAAGTACACAGACCTATCCCTATTCCCTCCCAGTGTGGCAAAGCAGGAAGGCATGCAAGTGAGACCTGAAAATCATTAGGCAAAGGGCTGTTCCATGGCTGCATGGCCACACGTACAGGTACCCACACACGGAGTCATAAATGGGAGCTCATGCAGGGCTCCTACTGTACCAGGGAGGCTGACTGGGCTGTGCAAGTAAGCTTTTTCCTTCCAAACAGACCGATGTAAATGATAGCTGAGGGTGTATCGCAGGCGGTCAGGTTCTTTACACTCAGCCTCACGTTGTCAGAGGGTTTTGCTCACTGCACTGCCCTGTGAAGTACAACAGTAAAAGCCTGTGACAGGAGAGAAAGAAAGTTGTAAGCCAGTGGTAGCACTAGATTAAAACAGCAGCACGCAAACACACTGACCTCTTCCTGAGTGGTAACCTTGAGTGAGAGCTAATTCACTGGATTGATTTTATTCAGCTTGTCCATGAGAAAATAGAGCACAGCAGCACTGACTGCTACTGGCCAAAAGTGCTTGCGAGCTTCAGTGATCTTTATGGTGTTTATTTCAGCTTCCAGGTCCTTAAAGATATGGGCAAAGTTAAGATGTAGTATTACACTCAAAAGTCTTATTGGCAAAAGGCACAACATATATGCATCTAAGAATGTATTGTTAGTCCAATTAATGTTTTAAACAGTCTAATAGTCAGTATTACTTAATACAGGAAAGCCTCATTAGCACTAGAGTTAAATTGCTACACAAAATTTTCCCTGTTCTCTAGTGTTGTGCTTACTCCTCCAGTGCTCCTTTGGGGTCTTAAGATTGACACTTTGGCATTTCTCAAAAGGAATGGGGGAGTATTATGATGAGTCATCACCAGGAGGAGTGTGATACTCATGGGAGGGGATGTCTTCCTCCTCAGTCTGGTGTCTGCTTGGATTTAGTTTTATATGTTTTCTTAACACTTATCAGTTTACTGTGATTAAATGACTGATTTGTGTCATCTGTGTCTGTATTCTTCCCTGTGACTTATTCTAGAGCTATAGGTAGTTCCATCCACAATGAATAACAATTTGTTATTCCTATAAATCAGAGTTAAACTGAACTAAATCTAGTGAAGAGTACCTCACAGCTGGACAATTGCTATCGCAGCTGAAACAAGTTAATATCTATTTAGCCCCAGACAAACCCAGGGAATGGCTGACACTGTCATGTGAAGACAAACCTTGTTACTTTTTAGTAATAATGGCAAAGTCACATTTACTGGGCTATAAAGTCCCTTTGGATAGTCTGTAAATTGCAGAGTTCAGCAAGGGTTTGCAAACCCTCCTATGGCTGCAGAATCATGACTGAGCAGCAGAACTTGGAAGCATTCACACTTTCCTGTCTTGTCGTGAATCAGGACAATGTATATAGGTCTGATTGACTCGGTTTTCTTCATTGCCATCAGGAGACCAGCTAACAAGAAGCATCTGGTTTTCATTGCCAATATGACTGTACAATCAGCAAGAATACTGTGATTATTAAAATGAGAGCTATAGGTTGTAGAGCTAAGTTAAAAATTCCTGTAGCTGTAGGAGACATAGTGTAACCTATACGGGTATAGTGTAATTAAGATCACATGCTTGAATCTAAGATACGTCTCACTCACACACACACAAAATCAGGCAGGTTTTACACGAGGTAATGCACAACAATTTCTGGAACTGGGTCTGTACACAAACACAACTAGATCCCATATATATGATTAGAGATTGATTAGAAACAGAAGGAGAAATGTCATAGTCACATCTGGTTAACTTTTGAACTAAGCAATCATCTGAAGAGTAGAAACTAATATCTTCACATATCTATTGCATACTTCAATGCTATTTGCTGGCATTCTTCTGAAAAGACTCACTGGAATATTCCATTTTCTTTGACAGTCTGTGTTCACAGATGCAGATCTTTAATATCAGAAACACACACTTCCAAAATTATCTGATCCGCTTCTCAGTAACAAAAAGAACTTTTCCATCAGCTTGATACATAACTACCTATCTTACATATATGCAGTGTTTCCACCACGTGCTAGGTTCAAGATGTTTTAAAATACTTCCAATACAATAGTACACAAACGGTGCATAGATGTAAAAAATACGATTTTCCATGGCAAAAAAATTATACCTTGTTGATCCATTGTTGCTTCTATGTTTAATAAGCACTCAAAATTTCAACCATACTTGTAAACATATGTATATTTTAGTGTTACAAGTGTAGGCATTCGTATCTTGGTGATCTGTTGAGCATGGTCACTCTCAATGAGAAGGATGTACAGACCTCCCCATCTGGGGGAACCTCACTTTGAGAGTGGCACAAGCTCCCAGGGCTCCTCCACCAATATTTCACCACCCTCATAGTAGGAATTTTTTCTGATCCCTGCTCAGACTTCTCGTTGCCTCTTTCCTGCCCTTGTGCACCTCTGAGAAAAACCTGGCTCTGTCTTCTCTGTAGCCTCTTACAAAGTATTTTTAGACAGCAATAAATCCCCCTACCCTCCTGGCCTTTTCAAGGCTGAAGAATCGCAGCTCCCTCAGCCTCTCCTCGCATGCTACCTGCTCCAGCCAGCACTGGATTAGTGCCAGTAGGTTAATGTCTTTCTTGTACTGTAGGAGATAATGGTAATTAAATTCATACTTTTCATTTATAACATCTATTTTTGTTCATATAATTACTGGTAGTGTAAGACTTTTAACTTGTTCTACAGCTGTACCCTCTTCTTGAGTTTTATCCTGTTCAGTGTAATTGGATGTGCACCTACTTCAGCTTTCAGTTTCCCTCCTCTGAAGTCCAAATTTCTCCTTGCACTGCCAGTTCTTCAGTTGCCTCTTTTGCCACTAATCAGGCAGCCCATGCTTCAGCACATTATAGGCCTTTCAAGAGAAAAATGCAGGGTATTTTGTTTTTTAATTTTGCAAAAGCTTGTTCTGCTTCCTGGATACATCTATAAGAAGCTGGAATCCAAGGGTATGGTCCCCTCTGAAGAGCTGAATAACACACTGGCCTTGGACCAATGAAGTTTAATAAGGAGAATACTTCTAAAGAAGATCCACAATTTGAAAATTAGGAGAGTAGCAGAGCTCTTTTGAGTTTGCAGCATTTCTGACAGCACTTGGCTCTGCCATATCCCAGTATGGAGTGCTCCTGAGTTTCTTCTGCAGTCAACAAGACAGAGGATATGCAGGACTTAGCGGAAAGTATTCTTCCTTTTGAAGGATCAGGCTCTTGAAGAACCCCCTGCTGTTAGGAATATACCTCTTCAGGTACTTAAAATTATTTAATTAGCATTATAAATGTTAGTAAGAACACAGTTGACAAATCATTCTATCAAAGGTAACGGAGCTGTAATTGCAGATGGCACAGAATTTAGTACAAAAGATGGTGTTTCCAGAATTTGTTTTTAAAGTGTTTTAAAAGGCTGAATAAAGAAAGGAAACAAGCAAGCTATCAGGCAGTGGATTTTTTCCCCCCTCAGTGTTTTTTATGGACTAAGAATAGAGGGAACACATAGCAAGCATCTTGCTATTAAATTTGCCCATGACAAATAGTGCAGCTGCGTGTGGTGTGCAAGAACATCTGTAGAATCATGACACATGCAGAATCCCCCACACTAGGAACGTGACATTACACTGAAAACAATTCAGTGGTAAAAGCAACATAAATCCATTTTATATAATCTTTCTCCACCTTCTCCTCCCCCTTCAATTTGGAATTGTGTTAACTGAAGGATTCTGTCCCTCCTTCATGGCATCAGTAAATGTAAAAACGTAAAAGTGACTAAGCCTTTCAGGAGTGTTCCCTTCCTTCATTAACAGCTAGAATGCCAGTATGTCTTTCCTGAAGAAACAGAAAGTTTAAGAAAGAATAACCAGTGGCAGAAATGCACTAGACACCAGAGCTTACTCCAAGTGGAACTTGACACCATTTGCAGATGCAATTTAACTCTTCAGAAATCAAGGGGTGATTTTCTGTGTCGCTGTATCTTGTGCAGTTTTTCAGTTCGAAGTGAGCAGTTGGATTGCTACTAGTCTTTACTTCACCCATGTAAATGACAGCACAAAGTACAGTGGCATGGAAAAGTCTGTCTAAAATGTGCAGCTTTCTAAAGTAAGGGGAAACTCCTTGCCTGGGATTTTGTGAGGTCCCACAGCTTACCATTCAAATGTAGCTATTGTTGAAGTTGGTAAAAGTTCCTTTAAGTTCCGCATGGTCACAAAGGAGGAATGTGCCTTACTCAAAATCCTCGAAGGCTTTTATTTTCCCCAAAATTATTTAAAAAAAATGTTTGCTTCCTACTTCTAAATACTCTATTGTTTGCTCTCTGAAATAGTTCCTTTGTAATCTGGAGGGTTTAAAAGTAAGAAATTTTATAATGGCAATGCAAACACTGTTTTCTGTAAAGTCTGAAGTTGTTAAAAACTATGTGATGGCAATACCATGAGAAGGCAACATATGCATGCTGTTAATACCTGGATCATCATTTGCTTGTTTCTTTGGAAGCATCTTTTCAGTTGTTAGGACAGCTCAGGCATAACTGCATGAAGCTCCAAGAACATTTCCACATCCTTTATGCAGGCTGCAGGGCAAGCCTGAAGGTAGAACAGTCAGCCAGCTGGGTCATAATTTCAACTCTATGCCCATTAGATTCCTGCAACCTATATGCAAAACCACAACCCCTGTGAGAGATTTCCTTAAGGATTTTTTTGATAGCATGCATTTTGAGTTTACTGACTTGCTGATATTCTTTGGTCAAGTCCTTTGAACTTTGCTTCATTCACCATCCGAACAAAGCTTTTCCTATTTGAGAGAGACATACTGTGCATAAAAGAGAAGGGTTTTAAAGCACTCTGACAATGGGAAAGATACAACTGATATCACCTGACGTTTGCTTACTATTAAGGTTGTATTTATGTCTTGATTAAATTAGATATGATTCCTTGTTTAATAATACAATGATTTTTAACATCCACTTCCTTGTTTGCATGTTCAGTAACTGCTTGCACGAGCTACATAATCGTGTGAATCACCATAGCAGAAAGGAGCGTCATGTGCCCTGCAAAGCAGTTACGGAGTTGGAAAATGCTGGATTTTTTTCCACTTACCCTGACTTTCATGTGGAGAAGCACACGTCCAGTGGCCAGACATTGTTGCAGTCAACTGTGGCCGCTCCAGGCTAGAAATGAGTGTTGCATCCTGCTCACTAATCCTTCCATTGGTGGTGCTTGTGTTCTAGGTGGTCTCTCGGGTAAATGGTCTAACAGACGTGAACAGCTCCATGTAGTCTGGCCTCCAGGTAATATAAATAGTGATACAATTTTTAACAAGTCAGTACTGTAAGAAGTTGTGGAAAAAAATACTAGAGAAAGCTACTTTATATGGTAACTAAAATGGAAGACTAAAGTTCCCCTCTTGGAGATTTTACTTTAAATAAAGAGTTTTATGGTGATTTTAAAAAGTGTTCTATTTTTCTCATGATGGGACCAGAGTGATTCTTGGAGAGCAGACACAGAAATGGATAGATTCACCATGGATAAGTGATTTGACAAATACAGATTATGAAATAAATATGACTCTAAAACATATTTGGTTTAGACCCAAAGGATCCAAATTCAGCATCAGAATGATGATTATTGTAGCTGATCTAATTCTTTTAGTTGTTTGCCATCATTTCTATTTCTGCTGCTGTGAGACTTGTTTACAGCTTCTCAGCCAGAAGAATATCCCGAAGGAAATAACTGTCAGCAGCCAAAAAAAGTATCTGTAATTCATCCTAAAGCACTGTCAACTTAATTTTAATTTTTCTGCTTTATGAGTTCAGGCTGAAGTGGTAAGTTTGCAAATCCATAAATCAAACCATATTAATAAAGGAAATACGTATCTCTTTTTAAATTACGCTGTTTTCCTAGAACTTCATTGTAAGCACAGATTTTAGTAGTTAAATCTTCAATTACTAGAAACAGGAGAAAGAAATAAAATTGTGAAACGTATGCTGTGCATTATAGAAAGGTTTAAAATAGAAAAACTAGCTGACTATTGCAAATGCACACTGAACATCCAGATTTATGATTAAGTTTCCTACAGTTACGTCTGGGAGGAGCCATGTACAGGTTGCATCAGCTTCCTTCACCAAAGAAAAATTTTGGGATGCTAATCCCCCGCTGGCGGAGCTAGCTGTTGAGCAGAAAGACCAGTATGGTACCCACAGTATTGCATCTCAAAACATTCCCAAATTCGTGTCATACCTGCAGTGTGTCACGTGGACACGGATGTGGGGGTGTGCGAAGGCCTCGCTGTGCTCCGATGGCGCTGTTTGATTTACAGTTACTAACGCTCACTGTGGTGTCCAGGCAGGGAAGCTGTGTGCTGCTGAAGATACTGAAAAGCCAACAAAAAGTTAACAAGTACAGGTAGGGCCCTGAGCCTTAGGGGAAGCTCTGCTAGGTATTTACGGTCTGCCGGGAGGTGTTTTGTTGATGGTGGTGTGCAACGGTGCCTACCTTTACTGTGCAGTTTGTTTAACTGCATGCAGCAGCGTGGCAGCCTGCCACCGTGCCTGTGCAGGGCAGCTGAGCCTGAAGGCAATGGCCCTGCTCCTGAAGGCAATAGCCCTGCTCCCTGAAGGCAATCCCTGCTCCCTGAAGGCAGTGGCCCTGCTCTCTGAAGGCAATGCCCTGCTCCCTGAAGGCAATGGCCCTGCTCCCTGAAGGCAATCCCTGCTCCCTGAAGGCAGTGGCCCTGCTCTCTGAAGGCAATGCCCTGCTCCCTGAAGGCAATGGCCCTGATCCTGAAGGCAATGGCCCTGCTCCCTGAAGGCAATGCCCTGCTCCCTGAAGGCAATGGCCCTGCTCCCTGAAGGCAATGGCCCTGCTCCTGAAGGCAATGGCCCTGATCCTGAAGGCAATAGCCCTGCTCCTGAAGGCAATCCCTGCTCCCTGAAGGCAGTGGCCCTGCTCCCTGAAGGCAATGCCCTGCTCCCTGAAGGCAACGGCCCTGCTCCTGAAGGCAACAGCCCTGCTCCCTGAAGGCAATCCCTGCTCCCTGAAGGCAGTGGCCCTGCTCCCTGAAGGCAATGCCCTGCTCCCTGAAGGCAATGGCCCTGATCCTGAAGGCAATGCCCTGCTCCCTGAAGGCAATCCCTGCTCCCTGAAGGCAGTGGCCCTGCTCTCTGAAGGCAATGCCCTGCTCCCTGAAGGCAATGGCCCTGATCCTGAAGGCAATGGCCCTGCTCCCTGAAGGCAATGCCCTGCTCCCTGAAGGCAATGGCCCTGCTCCCTGAAGGCAATGGCCCTGCTCCTGAAGGCAATGGCCCTGCTCCTGAAGGCAATCCCTACTCCCTGAAGGCAGTGGCCCTGCTCCCTGAAGGCAATGGCCCTGATCCTGAAGGCAATAGCCCTGCTCCTGAAGGCAATCCCTACTCCCTGAAGGCAGTGGCCCTGCTCCCTGAAGGCAATGCCCTGCTCCCTGAAGGCAGTGGCCCTGCTCCCTGAAGGCAATGGCCCTGCTCCTGAAGGCAATGGCCCTGCTCCCTGAAGGCAATGCCCTGCTCCCTGAAGGCAATGGCCCTGCTCCTGAAGGCAATAGCCCTGCTCCCTGAAGGCAATGCCCTGCTCCCTGAAGGCAGTGGCCCTGCTCCCTGAAGGCAATGGCCTGCTCCCTGAAGGCAATAGCCCTGCTCCCTGAAGGCAATGCCCTGCTCCCTGAAGGCAATGCCCTGCTCCTGAAGGCAATGGCCCTGCTCCTGAAGGCAATGGCCCTGCTCCCTGAAGGCAATGCCCTGCTCCCTGAAGGCAGTGGCCCTGCTCCTGAAGGCAATGGCCCTGCTCCCTGAAGACAACGGCCCTGCTCCCTGAAGGCAATGCCCTGCTCCCTGAAGGCAATGGCCCTGCTCCTGAAGGCAGTGGCCCTGATCCTGAAGGCAATGGCCCTGCTCCCTGAAGGCAATGGCCCTGCTCCTGAAGGCAATGGCCCTGCTCCCTGAAGGCAATGCCCTGCTCCCTGAACGCAATAACCCTGCTCCTGAAGGCAATGCCCTGCTCCCTGAAGGCAGTGGCCCTGCTCCCTGAAGGCAATGCCCTGCTCCCTGAAGGCAATGCCCTGCTCCCTGAAGGCAATGGCCCTGCTCCCTGAAGGCAATGCCCTGCTCCCTGAAGGCAATGGCCCTGATCCTGAAGGCAACGGCCCTGCTCCTGAAGGCAATCCCTGCTCCCTGAAGGCAGTGGCCCTGCTCCCTGAAGGCAGTGGCTCTGCTCCCTGAAGGCAATGCCCTGCTCCCTGAAGGCAATGGCCCTGCTCCCTGAAGGCAGTGGCCCTGCTCCTGAAGGCAATGCCCTGCTCCCTGAAGGCAATGCCCTGCTCCCTGAAGGCAATGGCCCTGCTCCTGAAGGCAATAGCCCTGCTCCTGAAGGCAATGGCCCTGATCCTGAAGGCAATAGCCCTGCTCCCTGAAGGCAATGGCCTGCTCCCTATGGCCCTGCTCCTGAAGGCAATGGCCTGCTCCCTGAAGGCAATGGCCTGCTCCCTGAAGGCAATGGCCCTGATCCTGAAGGCAATGGCCCTGCTCCCTGAAGGCAATGCCCTGCTCCCTGAAGGCAATGGCCCTGCTCCTGAAGGCAATGCCCTGCTCCTGAAGGCAATGGCCCTGATCCTGAAGGCAATGCCCTGCAGACAGCGGGCTGGGTGCTCTTCCCCTCACCTCGCCTGCAGAGCCTCTGGCACACAAGGCTTAGAGCCAGGGGGAGGAAATTGTTGCGTGTTGCTTCATATACCGTAGAATTTGATGGTTTCAGGCGTGGTGTTTTGCTGAAGTAAGTTGTAATGGTGAAGGCTGTTTATGAGTTCAAAAGCTGAGTCCAGGCTGGTGTTCTGGTGTCTTCTGAAGCCTGGAACTTGCTGCACGAGTCTTGGGTGCCTGTCATGGGTACATTAACATCCCTGTGTCCTCAGTTCAGCTGTGGCTAGATATCTACTGCCCATAAGCAGATTTAACAGACTCAAAAGGGAAAGCAGATTTACATGCAAGCAGTACTGGTGGTTTAAAGAATGCTACCTGGGAACATTGATATAATCCTGTTCCTAGCTGTGTTGTGACTCCAGAGCCGTCTCCTTGGGTTGCAGCTAAGTTTTTCTAGATTTATAATAGCAGAAATGAGTAGGTTGCGTGGCCCTCTAAGCACAGTGTGGAGAAGCATGTGTGCATGTTTGTGTATCAGGCTCAGCCCACCGAGGCCAGCGAGAGGTGTGCTGTGCTGTGAAGCCTCCCAGCATGTGCAAGTGCTGTTCTGGGGGCCTGTGACAGATGTAAGAGCAATGCAGACACTCATGAAATGTCCTCAGTCTGGGCTTTCCAAATGTTTCCAAACTGACCTCACTCATCCCGAGTAACGGTGAAGCTGGTTCAAGTTCTTTAGGTCTAAAAGTCTGATTCTGAGAGCAGATTTGAAAGCTTTCTGGGAAGGATCAGTGAAAAAGCTGGTGAAACCTACATCCCTGAGTGCAAGGACAGCAGCCTGGCAGTCAGTGTGAGCACAGTCCCGTGTCTGCAGTTCTGCAAACTGGGGAAAAACGTGCAGAATTCATTGTCCCAGGACACAGCTTATTGACGCAGAAAGAGCAAAACCTCAGCATGCATTCAGACTCAGAACTGCAACCAGCATTTACTGAATAGCAGCCACTTTCTGAGTCTGAACACATGATGAAAATCCTCTTTGGATCAAATGCTCCCAGGGGAGCAAGAAATTCAAGATGCTGTTCCACCCTGGGCTGGTGCATAGTGCTAGATCAATACTCAGCATAAAGAGCTTTCTACTTGTCAGTGCAGTATGGGGGTGGCAGTCGGGGGGGACACTTGTAACAAGCAAAACCAGCAAGCAGCATGTAAAGTAACGTGAGAAAATGAAGGTGGCGATAAAGAAGAGGTGGAAGGTACAGTACCGAGTGGGGCACCGTGATGGCTGCGTTCGAAAGCATTTCACTTCTCAGCTTGAACTTCTTAATTTGGGAGTTTCACAGTAATTTTGACTAAGCTCAAAGAGTAATAATTTCAGTGCTCTGGCTCGCTAAACACTTGCTTGCAGTCTAACTAAGCAGCAAAGATCAGAGCCGAAGGAATTCGGTGCCTTAACAGCACTCTCTCCAGCCTGCACTGTCGGTAAGTGCTGTCCTGTGACAACCTTCTCGGGGTCAAGCGATTTAGAGAGCGCAGGCAAGGCTGGGTGCAGGAGCCCTGTGTACTCAGACACAATCCTGAGTAGCAGAGGCTGCGAGGAAATATTTTCTGTCATTTACCAGAGGGGCAGGGGAGGGGAGGGAGAACTCCTGGTAGCTGTAGGAGGGGCAGTCGGTACAGCTAAACTAGAAGGAGGGGAAGGGCTCAGGAATATAATGAGGAGGTGGGGGAAATGACACTGGAATAAAAGGGTGAGTGTATGAGATACCCACTCATCCTGGCCTTCCTCTGTTCAAAGCACTCCCTCAAAGGGTGGGTAGAAGACTTGAATAGAGGGGATGGATGTCAAAATATTTCCATAAGGAATATAGTGTAATAAATCAGAGAAAAAGGGCAGAATGGAGGCAAGGAGCGAACGGTAGGAGAATTATTTTTATTCTAAGTGAATGATTATGTCTCCTGGGTGATTACACATCAGGATGGCGGCGTGTTGGGGAGGACTATTCAGCTAGATAGAAAGGAGTGCTCAAATTGCAATCATTGAACTATAGTGCATGCAAGGGTGTAAGAAAGGGACAAATAAACAAGCAAAAATCCAGATAAAGTCAACATGTCCAGGGCACTGCGGTCCTTGGGAGTTAAGGTAACTGTCATATGGATGTAGGAAGACAGCTTTCAGAGGAAGGTACTTTGAATACCTGCAGAACATAATGAGAGAGAAAGCTGATGGAGAAAATAACAGACTATTAAAGTACTTTGAACATAAATAACTTGAAAGTACTGGGTCAGGTACAAGATTGATTATTTCTTCAAATATTTTTATTGAAACAGGGACTCCAGCAAGAAATACCTGCTGTATAACACGCACCTGTAAGAATCATACCAGTACAGGACTGGCAAAAGACAAGGGATACAGTGCCAGTGTACTGTATCCCATTCATTATAGTCCAATGAGCTGAATGTAGGAAACTGCTTTAGCAGAGTTGTTATGGTTCCTGGGGCATTAAGAAAACACCTTGTGCAACATCAGGAGTTCAGAAAAAAATAGTTGCCGTGTTTCCTTGATAGCTCAGCATCTGGTTTTACTGTCACTAGTACTTGGAGCTGCCAACCAGCTCTTTCCCTTTTTGACTCAAACAGGTAACTTTTAAATCTGAACCAGGTTTAGCTTTTATCCATTTGATCCCTGGTGCTGAGGGTTGAGCAGTATGTGCCCGTGATGACTATATATGTAAGACCAGGGGCTTTTTTTGTGGCTATGGTACTGCTAGGCACTGCCATCACTTTTCTGTTTAGAATTGTTGTATCATCAGTGACTGGCTCAAGAAATTTTATTCCTGGAATGGGGATTTGGAATAATAAAGGTTAAGTTTTAAATTCCTAGTTACAGAGGCTGGTATGTCTCAGCATTCACTCACTTGTTTTTTTTGTGAGAATAAGCAGCATCTGTGCAAAAACCATAAAATTTCTCCTCACTTCACTCAAAAGTCAGGGAAAAAACAGATAAGGATTCCTGCAACGAATCCAACAGCCCTTATTTTGCCTCCAAGAGGTTACTGGGAACTTTGTGCTGGGGAATTTCTGAACTCATCTTTGTTCCATGTGGAGCAAGGTCAGCAATTACTATGGGAACCTTGGCCAGTTATGCTTTCAGATGTTTAAAGTTACAGTTATCTTGCTTTATTTACATGCTTGTAATTTATTTCCAGGTGTTTTATGAGGACACAGAAGGTTATGTCACAGTACCTTTTTTCCGTGCGTTAAGGGAGGGTGTTCCAACACTCCAAGCTTCTGCTGCCCAGGTACCCTCTGCTGAAGCAATCCTTTGGTAGCGTGGAGAGACCGCAGTGCCGAACAGATTAAGTGCCGCCCGTTCTGTCCACTAGTATATGGGACGGAATATAGCAAGGAAAAGAGAATGCCAAAGCCTTAGTGGTCTGGTGTCCCTGACAGTCAGTGTAGTAAGGTGAACAAACTGCAGAAACTCTTGAGTTATTTTCCATAGCAGCCTGGCATTCAGAGAGACCCAGGACACAGGGACTGTAACTGCCACTACTCGCCGTTTCCCCGCTTCCCCAGACTGGCTTTCTGGCCAAAGTTAAAATGATTCATGAGATTCTGCACTGATTTCACTGCAAGCTTCCACATTTGCATAAGTAAAAGCTTATGCAGCTTCTGTAGGGAGAATCTTAGTGAAATTGCAGTACAAAACATCGATATTATGTAATTATAGTAGTTCATCGTAACTTAAATGAAATTGTTACTTTAAACTTGCTCTAAGTGGCTCACAATGGAACTTTTGTATGACACACCTACAAAACAAATGAGTTAATCACAATATGTGTCATTTTTAATTTTTCTCTTTCATTTTTCTTTCAGTCATTCTCTCTTTGTAATTAGCATGAAGACTATCCTTCAGTCAAAACTAGCCACCTGGAAAGTTTCAGCTTGTAATATGCAGCTTTTTTGTGAATTATGAATGTGCAAAAAAAGAGACCTTTCTCCCCACACCCCCTTCCTTGCATAATTCAAATATGAATGAATGAATTTTATTCAGGCTTGCCAAAAAAAATCATATTTCAGCTGATAACAAGCATGAAGAATTTCAGATGAAAGGGACTTTTTTAAAAAAAGAATATTATGAGCATGGGAGAACAGCAGGCTGAGACGGAAGTCTCAGTGCAGCCTTAACTGTAACAATTGCTAGCAAGCAAATACTATAGCCAAGCACTAAATCTTGCTTTGTGCTGCCCTGGTGCACAGTAGTGGGGAGAGAATAGAATAATAAAAGCGATCCCCTTATGCAAACAGCAGGGCATAGCACTCAACAGAATACAAGAAGAAGGTGAGCCTGCCTACTGTTCTGGCTTGCTAACCATATTCCCAAGGTCTGTGGGTTAGTTGTCACCTCTAGCTCCAGTCAGCTAGCAAATGTACTTCAAACATAGCAAGGGGCACATTTTGGCCCTTTCCAGAAGAACATTTTACCAATTCATTGCCTCCAAATATACTGTCCTATTAAATGAAGTATTTGAAGGAAGTTCATATAAGCAACATGGTGGTTTAACAGGTCAAAAAGGGAATGGAATAGCTGCTAGATTTTTTCTGATTAACCATGTATTCTAAAAAATACAGAACTGCGAAGAAGGTATTATATGCAAGCCCTCACTTACCTTATTGCTTTTCAAGCAAAACAGGCAGAGATTTTGGCTCACACCAGTACCACGTCGAAAATGAACTACCATAGGAAAGAAGGATTGTGATCCAGAACACATTTCTGCATCACTTTTTCTCTTGTTCCTAATACCGCTCAGTTGATAAGCCCAGCTCTCCTTTTCTACCTAGAAAACAGGATCAAAGAAACATTCCTTTACCGGTTATCAAAGAACCTGCCCACTACTGTGGCTAGACAGTAGCGAGTACTTCAGTATTACCTTATGGATTCACATTGGTTAGAGGATTAACAGAAAGGATTTGCATGTGGCAAACCTGGTCATAAAAACATCCCCTTCTAGTCTGACACAAGTTGACCGTTGCGAGTTGAGTTTGGCAGCGAGTAACCAAAATTGAGTTGTCAGCAACCTTTTGCATAGTAGAAAAAAGTTGTTGCTTTCTTGTGCAGATGCAAGAGTTTCTGTGGGAAAACGGAACATAATCACGGTTCTGAATGTCTCTGTGGATTGGTAATGTCTCTAATACATAGATCACTTGTGCAAATTCAGTCCCAGCTGGATGGGAAATTATTGAAAATGGTTGTTGTTTGATTGATATAAAATGAGTTGTCAGCTTGATTCAATGCCTCCAGGGCAGATGTCCACAGCATAATTGGCACCTGTCAGAAGCAAAGAATTCCTTGGTACAGAGTAACAACGCCTCATGCAACCACCCAAAACAGTCCTTGCATGCCAGGGCTCAGAGAAGAAGACAGGAAAAAAAGAGTTTCTACTTCTGGGCAGGGTCTTTTATGCTATAAAGTCAATAAAAGATTTGACACCTGGTGCGAGCTTTTCCCTGGGATCCTGGCTAGATGCTATCCGCTCTCCTGCTGTTTGGTCAACACTTTACCTAATAGAGGAAAACACACAAATTTTTTTATTTGTTTTTACTGTCATGTCAAGGTGTATTTATAAGGAGTGATTAATAAAGAGATTTTTACATATTTGCGTATTATAAGAAATGTTGTGAACAATTTTACTTGCCCATTTCTTGAGCAATTCTCCTCACAGCAATAAGTTAACCACGCAACTAGGGAAATAAGAGAGTGTGTTCTCAGCAAAAAACAAGTCAAAGAAAGAGCCAGGACTGACAGTACAGCAGTGTCAGTATTACAGTTTGCTAATCGTAAACAGTGACCTATTCTTTACCAGAAACTGGATTAAACTGGACCAAATAGCTGTCATATGGTTATTACTGCCTTTGACTGAGTGTGGTACAGCTAACAACAGGAATGAATTCAATTTCCCACCACCAATCTGTCGAGCTTCTTCATGGAGCTGGTGCTTTGGGAGGTACCAGCTGAAGGGCTTTCCATTAAAACTCATTTTACTGTCTTCATCTAGTGCATGGCTCAACTTTCCTTCTTTCCTTTCATCTCTGTTTCCTCCTTTAGATTATTTTTCATTATGCCTCCCCCCCCAACATACACACACTTTGCCTTTCATCTCTATATGTATGCTATTCCAGCACTTGTCAGCCCCAGCAGGAGGCACATGGTAGAACCAAGCAATATGATATGTTAGGTGGAAGAAAATATTATTATCAGACGCCTTAGAACAATCATTTATTGTCACACTTTAAAGAGGTCTGCTATGTTATTTATTTTATTATTCTGTATTAGGTACATGGTTTAATTTTACAGGCATTATTAATCACTAAAATACATTACACTTTCAGCCAGGATGTTAACATTTTAAATGCATTCATCTTGTTGCTTTAAACAGAAACAATGGGCCTTCTGCACTGCCCTCCCTCCCCTCTAGTCAATAAATCCTTTCTATTGATTCAGGAAATAACTCTAAGCACTGTTTTATATTTTAAGTTCCACTAGCCACACTCAGCCATATAATTTTGCTTAATAACAAATGGATCTTCTATTTTTGCTGGTTAGTACATATTTGGTTATCAAATTCAGCTTGAAAGTACTGGGTAGAAGGAGCACAAAACCTATAATGGCAGTGAGGCACCACAAGAGATTTCTTAAATGAATGTTACAATAAAATAAAGTATCTGTAAAAAGTGTGTGTGTGTGCACGCGTATAGAAAGCAGCCTCATCAGTAGATGAATGATAAGTGAAAAATCCATCAGTGAGTATGGATTCCCTTGAGCCAGCCTGGATCAACAGACAATATGGATTTTTGATAATTCATGGCTTTGCCATTATTTATTCTCTCCTGAAATACTCCTTGCAAATCTCAGAGAGATAATTAGAGAATTATCATACTGCTTAACTAAGTAGTGCAAATTATATTGTATTCTATGTATCCCAACCCAGGGCAGTATCATTAGTGTTGTTTAATTGTTACAAATACAGTCATCGCATTTTAATAAATTGCCTTCATTGTCAATATCTACAATCGACTATTTATCTTCTGTTAATGTTCGTGGATAGGTTAGTTACCAGGTAATCTTACAGTTAATGTACACCACAATGAAGCAAAATGTAAGAAAATGCAAAGGTCAAAACCATGTTTCTATTATGAAAAAAATGAATGATAATGACATAATTTTTTCAGCTCATCAGGTTCTTTGCTAAGTGCCTCTGTTATTGCCAGATCAGTAGTGTATAACAAAGAAGTGCTTTCTGTAGGCTGCTTCATTAGCCTGCCCTGTAGGACCTCACCTCAGACCTTTCACTAATCTGTTGGCCAGCTCAATAGCCTTGTTAGTTCTATTCACTTCTTCCTGGCAGCGGATTTTCTCAGCTGTAGCTCTCTCAAAGGCAGTGGTTAAGGCAGCCAGGATTGTGTCTAGTTCCTTCAAATAAAAACAGTAAGAAACAACTTTGGACATTGTAGGAACACATAAAAATATTTCTGCTGTCCCATTTTGTATTTCTGAAAGTTAAATTACACAGTGCAAGAAAAGGTGTAAACATTAACCGCACTCAGAATTTGGTCTAGGTCATGCTCCAAAGGTGGGTTCGGGAAAACCTGGGGGAAAATGTAGCTGGTCTTCTGATTTTCCCCACTTGTTCAGAACAGCCTTCAAAATGAAATTACAAACTTGATCTTATATCAGTTAAAAAGGAATGTCACCTTCTCCCAGAGGATTCTGGAACGAAGTGAAATATATTTCTTATTACAGCTGTATATTCTCTACAGGAGATCAAAAACTTGAAAATATGGCTGTTTGGAAACTAAAGAGAACAGAAGGGTTTAAAGATGATAGATAAAATACTTGAAAACACACAAGGCAGTGTCCTTTGCTGACTTGCAGTTAGACTGTGCTTCCCAGAGCAAAACCCATTTCTGAAAATACAGCCTGAAGTCCCCGGCCACTTCGGATTTGGGAGCAAGCAGCTCGGTGTCTGGTCCATCAAAGCATTTAACACAAACAGTCCCACTGGGTCAAAGCCTTAGTTATTCCCAGAGGGAGGAGTGGAAGATAATTCAGCATGGATGACTGAGCATGAGGACAAGGAGAGAACGACATGCGACCCAGGAGAGTCACAGGCAAAGCACCCAAATGACTCCGAGTGCAGAAGACAAGCCGGCTGATAAATGAACCATCAGAAAGGTGCTGTAAGGCTCCAGCATAGCGAGGCACACAAGGAGAGGTGTCGCTGGGTGCTTGTGGACAGAGCGAGTGTCTGGAGCCCAGGGCTGTCCGGGCAGCCAGCAAAACACGCATGAACAAAGTGTGACTCTCTAGCAGCAAACTTGGGCTCAGCAAATAGGTGCCCACGCAGCTCAACCGAACACAGCAGTATTCCCCAGGGAAAGTCAGAGCTGAGCATGGCTCTTGCGAGAAGGCTGTGCGTTCTCCCAGCTGTGCTGCTGACGAGCTCTGTGCACCTTGGGGACGACCAAGGTATGTCGCTGGGAATCTCCCTGGTGCGATGCCGGATAAGCGCCTGAAGTGCCCTATTGCTTCCTGCCTCAAGGCAGCATGAGGCGGTACCTGTGTGCGTTACAGGACACAAAAAGGAACTAACTGGGTGACGGCACAGGTAGGTATGTCATTGGGAAGGTTTGCAAAAACAGAGTAAATTACAGAACAAACATTTCGAAACAGGGCCCAAAGATATTTCTTCTCTTTAAAGAAGGGGCTTTACAGCACCCACCCAGCCTACAGGGAGTCAGGAGTGCACGCACAGAGCTGGGGCACGTTACCTGCTGCCTTTGTGTGCCTCCGTGCAGGGGGAGAGCAGGCAGTACCTGCGTTAGAAATGTGCCCTGTCAGCAAGGCTGAGCGAGGCACACCAGCCCAGTCCTGGCCCTCCTTCTGCACAGGGAAGACCCAGGCGCTGACTGGAACTCACCGTGCGTGAAGGCAAGCATCTGCTGTCATCCCGAGGCATGTCGTGCGGCTGCAGAGGCTGGGGATGTGGTCCAATCATTTACCTGAAACTTAAAAATGTGAGTGATGAATTGTACTGGCAAATACCTTTGTGGCAAATACAACGAATCATGCTCAAAATACCTCAGACAGAGAAAGGTCTTATAAATAATTAATTGAATTTGAGAGGCCCCTAAAATGACCAAAAAAACCAGCTTTTAAAAAACATCAAGTGGTCCTGACTTTAAAGTTCAGGTCCTTGGCCCAACCAGGATTCCAGCTTTCCCTGAGATTTCCACTTCCCACTGCAGTGCGCTCCTACAAAGCTTGTTGCTGGATACGTATATACATTGCCTATACACAAATGACGGCTGACAAATGGGTAGCAATAGGTCTGCGAGTGAGATCAAGGACCAGCACTTAGGCACTGAACCTAAGGGGACGGAGAGAGAAAAAAGCGAAAAAGCTACCTGCTGTGCTGAGCATGATGCTGCAGCTCTCATGGCGGGGAGCAGAACTTGCTTGAAGCTGTTTTTAGCAGGTCGTTCAGGAACTAGGAATGATTTTATACTGCAGTTTTGGCTCTACTGAGCCAGGCTGAAACACATTGTGCACTACCCTGCCCTCAGACCATTCAGTGTTCGGCAAGTCTTGTAAAAGAGTAAAATAAAAAGGAGGTATCTGAAGCAAAAATATAAGTGGACAACAGAGACATAAAAGATAGATATATATATGTGGTTAAACAATGGAAGAACAATTCCAGTTCATGCAGGTCAAACCTGGGACTTGTGAATGGTGCCAGAGACAGTGAAAGTGGCGGCGTGTGGATGGGCAGGAGCTGCATGGGAATGGGAAGTGGCAAGCTCCTCCACAAATTTTTTCAAGGTTTTTGTCATATGAAACATTGTGTCCCAGGAAAGGTATGTGGCTCACTGTTGGGTGCCACTTTCTCCCTCTCACCTTTTTCTACCTCATTTGCAACGTGAGCACCCCTTCCCAGTACCCCTGCTCAGCTGGTAAGTTGTCTGTGGTGGGGAACGGATTTGGGCAAGGACAGAGAGGCCAAACTGCAGGTAAAGAGCGAAGCTGCGCAGCACTGCTCCCTGTTCAAATGGAAACCCAGAACAATCAGGCCCTTAATGTTTTACAATTCATTTGACTATCCACATTTTGACTTTCTGTAAATAATGTGCTAAATGGATAAAAGAAGATACCATTTTTCCTTCTTTCCCCTGAGTTACTGATAACAAGACAAGTTCCTTCCCTTACAGTTTGTGCATATAAATGTGATTAATGTAAAAAAAAAAAAAATTAAAGTGCCAAAATCTCTTTCTCTCTCTCTCTCTCTCTCTCTTTTTTTTAAAGCATTGCCCTTTTCAAAACAAGGGGAAATTCAGTATAGTTTCAGTGCCACAGTGATCAAACAGTGTCACATCACTATGGCAATTGCTGCCCAGGCCAGGAATACAGATCAGCTTTAATTGTGCAACGCCTTATTGCTGGTGCATGTCAATCAGAACCTATGAATTGAGAAAAATTTGCTCTGTTCATTCTGTTAAATGATGTATCCAATTAAACCTGTTAGAATTCATGATCTTCAGTCAAGGTTAAATGAAAGTAGTTACTCCTGTCAGCTAGGTGATTAAATGCTGCCTACATCAGGCACATTTATGTGCAAAATTAAAATTTTGGTATAAAGCATGAATCTTTATGCATGCCAGTTAATTATCTTGCGGTTCCTCCATTTATTAAATGCCCACTGCATTTCTTCTTAATCATCAGCTTCCTTTCAAAACTTATTTCATACTCTACATTATACCAAATTTCAATGTTTAAAATGAAATGCTTTCTCAATGAAAACTTCCTCTTTTCAAGGGTTTGGCTGTTGCTATGTTACTAAAGATGGCCATTAACAGTTTTTTTAGCCATTATGCAGAAGGTCTATTTGTGTTGTTTTGTTCGATTCTGAGAGCGTGATAGGAATCCCTGGAGCTGCTGCTGTTGGGCAGTTCCTCCTTCCCAGAACTATTTGAGTTCTGCTGCACATCAGCCAACTTCAGCACATGACAAGGGCAGCGGTAAAACTAACAGCAGTTGTGCTGCTGCTTCCACACGCAGGAGTGGGAAGGCAACAGGGCAGTGCAGCACCGCAGGGCACGCGTGATGCCAGCCGCCGGGCCCTGCTGCCCACTGTCCTCAGCAGCGGGGCCAGCAAATCCAAGCTGGACCTGCTGGGACCAGAGGCACCACAGCTGCCAGGCAGGGCACCGCTGATGCCCTTCGCTGAGGGCTCGGAGGGCTGGCCCCCTTCCTTCTGCCAGCCTGTGGAGCTGTTTCTGTATTCCCTTTGGTTTGGCAATGTGATGTGTCCTGTGTGCCCTAGGCAGTTACCATATTGCAATATCATATTTTAATTAGAAGAAAAATTATGTGTTGCATGCTTGAATTACATTAAATTGCATATTTATATTTATAAGACACAGTATTGGCAGAATTTAAACACTACGTGAATTGAGGAACCAGAATTCAGGTGTATTATAGCGATTTGTAGCTGAAACATTTGCTAGAAATACGTACAAAGCAGAGCAGTACCAAATGCTAATTTAATACCCTAAGACAACGCTCTGTGCTCTTACAAGCACAATTTCTCATATTCCATGAGAGCATTTATCCCCTTTCATTATGAAAAGGTATTAAGAACCTTTGTTACAAACAAGCAACATAAAAAATATGTCATACCGCTTATGACTACTAATGAATAATATCATTTAAAATAGACTTGGAAATAAACTAGTATAACACTTTCTACTAAACCATTACTATAAATATGCACAAGGTTGTTATTAAAGATAAATGCACACAGTAATTTTCTACTTGTAGGTTTTACAGGTATAATTTCGAATCATACAATATTTTTTAAAACACATCACAGGGATGGAAACCAACAGAAAGACTGACTGGCAGCGATTCCTTGTGATCAATATGTGATGTCTCCATCTATCTTTGAGGGCCCACATAAATTATATCGTGGTAGTGTGAACCTTCAAGACGGGTGATGTGATTAACTTGTTCAGGGTCACAACGGGGAGCGCCTGATCAGAAGGATTTTACACCTGTGGCACCGCGTAGCCGCAGCCGCCCGTGCAGGGACCCGGTGGGTGCCCGGTGCTCTGCCGGGGCGCGGGGAGGCTGCGGGCAGCCAGCCTCCGCTTCACGGGCCGGAGGGGCAGCTCGTTTTCCCTGCACCGTGTGTGCCCACAGTTTAGAGAGCTGTTCGGTGGCACACGGAGGTACGAGTGTCGGGCAGAGCTGTGCCGAGCCCCTGAGCCCCCCGGGAAGCCACGGCACAGCCAGCAGCGGTGGCTGCTCCAGCCTCCCCTTCCCAGCCGCAGCAGCCTCTCTGCTCCAGGCCCCAGCGAAGCGGCAGCAGACAAAAGACCCCTCCTCTCCTGCTCCCCTATCAGCTGCAAATAATGGACTTCTCTCTCCTGGCAGCTGCGGAGAAAAACACAGATATTTTTTCCTTTTTGTTCAGCAAATATAAGCTGTAAGTTAAAGCCCGACATCTTTAGATACCTCAACAAAAGAGGAAAAAAGGGAATCTTCACACTCACAGAGAATAATTCCTCAGGGGTCTGGCAGGAGACAGTGACGCTCCAGGGAAGGTAGTTGGAGAATAAGCCTCTTTGCAGGTTTCTGGGATGTCTGTTGCTGAACCGCTTCAACTCACTTGGACCATCTAGAACTTACATTTAATCCCATTCTTCTTTCTCTACATGTTCTTACTTTTGCTCCCGTCCTCTAAAACCAGATATCATAAGCTGTGAACCCCAGGTCCAATATGCCTTAATGTCACCCCTTGAAACAATACTGGCAGGACAATTTATTTCTGCTCAAAACAATTTCCCCATCTTAAAATTGTGATTGTTAGGTTAACATCCCATTGAGATGAGAGAAGAAAAGAGCTGCAGTTGCAGGTTGTGTCTAAAATTTTAAGGAAGGCAAGCTGCACTGATTTATCCTTGGCATACTGTTTTATATCCATAAGAGCAAAAAACTTCTTTTTAGTGGCAGATTAAATTGTGCAGAAACTGACTGACACTGATAAGGCAAACATCGCAGTCTGCTTAAACAGGCTGAGAGCTGCACATCAAAGACTGCTTGGCCACCAGAATGTAAGTGTGTACAAACACACTCGCTGGTTTATTTGGTTTCATAAGCAATTTTATCTTAGAGACACATATAAAGCAATATAATAAAATAAAATTAGCATGGGATTACCTATTTTTAGTAGACAGATTTACGAAGAATTTGTGGTTTAGATTATAGTCATTTTCAGGAAACTTACTTAGAAAGTAATTAAGCATATTTTATCCATTAATTCATATTTTTTTTGTTTTGCATTGTGCTACTGAAATAAAACTAAAAACTATGGAATGGAAGGAATTTTTTTAACTGATTATTATAAATGAATAGAACAAGGGTTGTTAATGTTTGTCATTTTCCTTATCTGTACACATGAATATGTTATATGCTCATTTCCATTGCAAATAGAACATCAGAATGATCATCGCAAACTGAAATATACTGTACATTTAATTTCTTCATTTCTTTGAAAATACCACTGACAAAAATAATCAATTGCTACTATTCTTCTACTAAAGCTTTGCAGCTCCATGGAAATTGAGTGAATTAGTAGTGTCCATCCAGAATAAAGCAGGCAACATACTCTGGAGGGTCATTATTATTCACTGCTGAAACAAAGTCAGCCTGTGGAGCCCTGAACCATGACTGGGCAATTGCACAAGGCACTGTACAAACATGTGGCCGCCCTGTTTCTTGCACACCTCTGCTCCATCTTCCTCACGTTTAAGGAAACAAAATAAAAGCAGAAAGATGTGACTGCTTACCACAGCTACACCAGTGAGTAAATACTGAAGGAAAAGAACTATTTGAGATAAAGGACAAGGTTGTCATAAGAACGAATGTGTATAAAATGGCTGTGAATACATTTAGAGCGGCAATTAGGAGGTTTCTATCCATCGGAGTGGTGAGGTTCTGGAGTAGCATTCCTATAGGAGCCATGGGGCACAAGGAACCTCCCAAGGGTTAAGGAAAAACACACTCTCTTTGGGAAAGAGATTACAGACTTTAGCTTTCTGTTTACTATTCTGTGATTACTTTGCAAAGTTTACTTCACTCCTCCTCATTTGGCCCTAGAGACTTCCAGAACGTATTAATTAATTAAAAAATACAGTGAGAGATAGTGCTTAGCCTGGAGTGTTTTTTTCATCACAGAAAAAAGAACCAAAGGAAGAACGAGCTGTAAGAGCAAGCGTCAACTCTGAGCTTAGAATGACATTCAGAGGTACAGAAAAAAGCTACTCAAGATGGAAGGAGGACTGGTATTCTTCACATAATGATGAGGCTCTGTTGGCCAGAAAATGAAAAATATGTAGAATAAATACACAGGAATAAAACTATAGGATGAATACATAACAGGAACATAAACCACACCCTTCTGAACTGAGTGGAACTGACATCCATGTACGCTTGTTTTACTGCTAATGGGACACTGGGTCATACCCCGAAACCCCTTACTTATGCAAGTAATCCCACTAAAATCAATGGGAAGCCGTGACTGTAATGACTGCTTCCTTGTCTCTGCTAGGGATTGCAAGGTCAGGTCCATTTTCTGTGCAATATTGGATGAATGCTAGAAAATCAATACCTCTATTGAGACGACTTCTTTTGGAGTAAAAATAAACCTGGATCATTTTGAGTTCATATGTTCATTGTTCCTGTTTTTATAAATTCCTTTTGAAAGCAAAATGGTCAAATCAAAACGAGTGAAATGCTCACCTTTCTGGTGTGTTTTACAGCTTGTTGTTATACCTAGCTTTGTAATGCCATAAAGGTTAAAGGCAATTTTGTAGTTTCTTTGAATTTATTTTCTATCAGTTAAAATAGATATACGCTCAAGGTCACTGTTTTATGATATTTTTGTTTTAGCAGTTCCCCCCTATTCAAATGACTGAGGACTGAGGGATGGGTGGAGGGAAACAGAACGCTGGCGTCTGTTGTTTCAGGAATTTTGCTATATTATGGAAAAAATTTTGGTATTTTTGCCATAGAAAATTCAAAGGAAGGAGTTTCTTTTTTAATAAAATATTTCAGTGCAGTTGCAGAAATATAACTCATTGTTATGGAGCACTGCTTTGGTAGCATGGAAAAAATTTACTCAATTTTGTTCACATTACAGGTTATTATTGTACTTCAATCACTGTGGAGCACCTTCAACTATCACTTTGTTTGAAATGTCTAAACCTAGCTTGGTATCCTTATTCTTAGTTTGCTACTAATCTACAATCACACCAACTTGTAACTGTGTCCAAATCGAATTTTCAGACAGGAATACGTTAAATCCCTGCATTTGGTTGCCTTATGCTTCACTTGTGGTGAGTCAAAAGGAAGTTATGATTAATTCAAGGCATACAAATAAACTGTTTTCAAGGTTGTCTAATAGCTTCAGGTTGTTCTGCAGCAATGGCAAGCCCTTGGCTTGAATGAGAGTCTGAGACCCATTTCATTATGTTGGAGGTGTGATCAGCTTCATGTCTGGCACGCATAGCAGACTGCAGTAGAATTCAAACAGTGGCTATAAAAGGCATCATATCACAGAAAGTAACAGTAATTCCTTTAACTGTGGTTACTATCAGAATACCTTAGAAATCTAAAGCCTGCCAATGAAGAGGCTAAAGAATAGTAGCTGGTGGGATTTCTCCCAGAGAAAGTTCCTTAAAGTTTTGAGAAAATGCATCCCAAATCCACTCCGCATTCACGGAACCCTAGACCTGAAGCGTTTGGTTGACCCAGCTCAAGTATGTTTCCTGAGGAATTTTATTTAGCAAGTATCAATGGAAGGATGAGTTCTCTTTCAGTCCCACTTAATGGGAATTTTGGATGATCAAGAAATAAAACTGCTTTGATACCCAGGGTTCAGCTAAGGCAATTGTGTTTTTCCTGGGTCCAATACAAAAGTATGGACTTACCCTAGGATTCCAGCTCAGCTGGATTTATTGGCGTGCTGGGCAGCAAATCCAAGGATGTGTTCAGTGCTCACTCCCTTTTACCCAGCTCTGCGCAGCCTGTTTCCCACCTGCTGTGTGACACATTAGCCATAACTTCTTCCACTCTTGCACCACTGAACAAGTGCCTGTAGTTTGGCTCTATGACTGCTAACAACATTACTGATGAAGCAATGCTCCACAATGTATAACAGTAAGCTGTTGTAACACATATTTACCTAATAACATACGCTTTTCAGATACACTATGCTTGTATTGTTTTCGGAGCTGTATTGCTCATACAACAAATTTACTAGCATTAACATTCTTAATAGTACAAAAAATGTAATTGAAAATCCAGGAAAACAATTGGGACCATTAAAACCTCACACACGCACAGCACAATACTACAGCAAGTGATCACCAGCGTCTTCACCGTGTGCCCTGCTTTACTTCGTTACCTGCTTGTTATATTATTCATGAAAAAAAAGCTAACCCAGAGCCCAAAGCAGTGGACACCATACCATCTATTTTTTAACTAACTGTGGTGCCTACAGGATAAGAATAAAAGTATTCCAGTTCTAGGAGAAGTATAAAAATTAGGCATCAAAACAGGTCAGATACTTACATATATCTTTTTGATGTGCTCATATGATAGGAGAGCGGATTGATAAAGGACAGAAGAAATGCTAAATATGCACCATGACAAACAGTGAAAAATTAAGTAGTGTAACTAACATTAATTACACTCTAGTAAGATGAATAGGCTGCTCATCATTAATGAGAATGTACACCTTTGTCTAAGTTTCACATCTACCTGTGATAAATGTGCTAATGGCGATAAAATACATCATAGTAACATTTGAATTAACAGCACACTAATAGATTGACATACAAGTATGAATAAAGCATTTAATCATAAACATTGTACCACACCTAACAGCAAATTTTCTTTTCTGCATATATATCAAGCAAAATGGGTAAACATTACAACCTTATTTTAGCCGATGCTGAGATAATCTAATAGTATTACCTCATACTATCCCAATATTTGTAATCCAGATTATTAGATACTTAAACAGTGTTTTCTGGGAGACATTCAGGCAGTTTAATTAAAGAGTAAGGGGGATTTCTGAATAGAAAGGGTGGGGCTTTATCTCAGTGCAAACTACCCACTGACTGTTGCCCATGTGGCAGGGATGGAATATCCAAGCAATCTTTATGATGGGTTGACTCCAATGCCTATTAAAGGATTGACTTTAATTTATGCTTAATGAAAAGCAAAGCAAGCCTACAACACTTACCTGTATCTTTAGCAGCCTTTCCCTCCTGCATGTCCCGTGCCTTTCTCCTGGCAGAGAGGCAGGGGGGTGCTTGAGCCGGGCACGCAGCGTGGACAGCCAGCACTGCCTTCTGTGCCTGAGGAGCCAGAGCCGCAGGCAGCTGCAGCCTCCCCATGTTGGAGAAGCTGGATGGGCAGCTGCCACGCTGTGCCCTGTGCCTCCGTAGCAGCCCTATGGGGACGGTCCTGCGGGTGGCCATGGTGACCTCTCCCACTCCACCCACTGCCGTCTGAACGGCTCCCGAGCACCTGGGCCTGGAAGGCACTTCTGCTCATCCGGGAAGAGCCGCCTTGCAGCACAGCTACGCTGCCCAATGCCACCACCGAGAAGCACGTGAAGTGCTTGTGCTCTGTTACAGGGTCTCAGGCGGGGGCGAGCAGGGACTCCCAGCTGAGCAGCTGTGAGAGGCAGCTGGAAGTGAAGACCTGTGACACTGCTCCAGCCAGACTCACAGCACAACATCTCACTGGTCTCCCCTGGAAGATGAGACTTCGGTCCTTTTGGCTAACCAGTGATTTCTGCTGGGCACGGAGCCAGAGCACAAAGCACTAACTGGCACAAGCTTTCCTCCTCACCCAGGGCCAAAGCTCCAAGCGTGGCTGGGAAGAGGGATGGATTTCACTGCCCATCTTCTTCTCTCATGAGCCATTCCCAAAGTCTCCATTTCAATGAAGAGCTGAGCTTGGCAGGCAGCAATGAGAAAGCGGAGAGGTGAAGAACAGGAGGAACCTGCAGGCTCAGTAGTAGCAAGCAGGGCTCTGCTACGGGTAAGACTAGCAAATGGCATAAAGACCGGCTGTAATTCACAGAGCAAACATTGTGAATTAGTTAAACATTGTCAAGAGGGAATTGCTTTAGCCTAATACTTTCCAGAAGATCATTCAAACAGTGCAAGATCATCAGTGTATTTTTAATGCAATTAAGCAGATGGTTTAAAATACTTTAATTACTGCCAGGGCTCACCTAGGCTGCATGGTAGATGACACTGGACTTGTGCAATGCCTGATACAAAATTCTGTTATAAAATCCTAAGAGACAGTATACAAGCAACGTACACTACTCAAGCACAACTGATCTATCTGCATGGACCACAGAAAGGTTCTGCAGAAGGTCGGCAGGCCTGCGGACACAAGTGAAAAATCGTGCCTGCTGCTATTCTTGTAAACTGCGCTGCCAAGGCGACTTGGGCTCGTTATCTGCTGGGGGAGGCTACTGCAGCATCCCAGGGGGAAGGAAGTCCCCACATGCAGAACAAGGCACGCACACGTGGCCAAAGCACTTCAGTCTAGCTTTCCTCTTCTATCTAAACTGACAAATTGCTCCAGGAAATCTGGAAGTCTTGACAGCTAATGTAGGGATTTCAAACTGTTTATATATTTTATACTATTCTACTGCAGCATAAGCAAGCCAGCCAGCAATATAATATGGTATGACTGCACTGGTAGTTGCCGTGCTCACATTGAAAACATACAGTTTAGTCTTTCTTTGTTACACTAAATGGTACATTACCCTAGTGCTGTTTTCCTTCGCATTCCAGCTGGCAACTTATTGATTAGGGGAACACTTCTGAGCTTTTCCCTCCCATGCAATAATCTTTATAATTTCACATTTCTAAATGCTAAAAGTGCACTAATGCAAGTGGGAAGAGTTTCCTCTGCTATTTCACATACTTGAGAAGATGTTATTGATTCATATGCTCTGCTCCGAAAGTGCTTTGTGAAGGCAGTAAGTATTATTATTTTCATTTTAGCAAGCAGGAAAATGGCACACAGATTGCCCAAGGTCACCCTGCAGATCAGTGAGAGAACCAGGATTAAATTCAGATCTTCTGGGTCCCTGTGCAGACTATTCTGCTGAGCTATTTTTGGAAGGTCAGAACACTCCAAATGAAGCACGGCCATGATACACAACCCATTCTCACATTTTAAAAATAATTTATGACATTCAAAACATTTTTTCTCCAGTACCTTTTAATGGCTATAAGCATGAAGTGAGTTCTTTGTGTTAACAAAAGAAAAGCTGAAAAAAGCAAAATTTAAAAATTTCGAGCTGAAGAAACTTACAACAGTTTAGCTCCTACCTCCTGGACTCTAATGATGTTAACAACCCAAGCAGCAGCAGCTGAAATTTTGCTTGCACAAATTTTGAGTTGAACTCTGGGTCACAGAGATAATCTTCTTTTACTGTTTTACCAATAACTGCAGAAATGTATTCGTTATCAAAATTAATATGCTTTTGCGGAAAACCATCTACCTAGGGAAAAAAACCAAAAAGATATGTGAAGATTTACTAATCAGGTGATAAAATTTGAAGCTTGTGGAAATTTCAATATGTGCCACAAAGATACCAGCTTGGTAAGTTGTGGATCAGTATCAGCAATGGTAAAAAAATGTTTCAAATAGGTTTTTAATACATATTTGGAATGTTAAGTTTGGCTATTTCTTCTGACACTAAATCTGTTCTTTCCAAACATGTGACCTGAAAATACAAGTATGTAGCCACAGTATCATGAGATTTAACTAGTGAAACCTAAAAAATGTATTAGTACAGAGACCTCACATAGACAGAAAGCAAAATATAGTTCATGTATTTAAATATTCTGTTATGTTTGTTAAAAAGAAAAAAACAATTACAAATTCTAAAGGACAGCCTGGGGTTTTTACTGTCAATATATAGCATATAACACTCTGTTCTGGTCTTTACTTTGCGTAAGCAACTCCCATGGATGTCAGTATGTTAAGACTAACTGCAGGGAACTATTTTCCCATGGATCCTGTTGCTATTTTCAAATGGATAATGCTGTCTTCTTAAGCCCACAGTTCTGAGTATCTTTAGTATTAGGCGTTTCCTTCTTATACAGGCTTGTTCTCTGATCTCAACAAGTCTTCTGGGTAATCTAGCAATTTGCTAACAGCAGCCTCATAAAGAAAAATAACACAAAGCTTTCATTTCACATGCAAACTATGCAAATATTGTATATCTCAATAATGTGTTTTGCAATCACTGTTTTAAATGTCTGTGATCCTGGGGATATTCTAGCTGTTCCAGGATATGGGAAACAATTCATCTCTGGAGACAAACTTTACTTAATTGGACTAATGACCAATTTACTAACATGAACTGCACTTGAAACATGCAGTAATTTATTTCTTTTATTCACCAGGGACTGTTGTCTTTCTGAAATAGATCAGTAAGAAACCAAAGTAACAAAATATTTTTGATTCGTTACTTTGCAGAAATGTAATTTTTAAATGTGTCATCTAAATGAGGTATTAACTCCAGTGGGTCAATCATTAACTTAATTTTAAGCAACAACTTGAATTGTCTTATTTTCTTCACTGATCAATAGATCAAACTGGGTCTTCCAACTAGTGGCATGAATAATCCCTGGGATAGAACTGATTACAAAACTACTAATGATTAATAACTCAGGATAAACTGAAACTTCACTTATACAGTAGTCAAGATATGATCTTCACACATAGCATTTCCTGCCACGCTTTGTATTCCCACATGGGACTTCTGCAGAAGGCTGTGTGTGCAGCCCTGCACAGACACTGCCTTAAAGTATACTGGAAGACAGAGAGCTGAAAAACCCATACCCCTTTGAGGCTTTCAGCAGTTTTATAGTCAGCTATGACAGTCAATTATTTTACTTTATAATTTCAGTATGTTGTTACTTTGCATGACCATCAACAAATTTCCAGTCACTCCTTCTATTGGAAGACTGGGGTTATATTCTCAAAGATATGGATAGTGGCATCCGGAGAGGTTGAAATATAAATGTGTTCCCCCACATACCTGTCTCAATTTTAAACCAGTAAGGACCAATACCACCAGCCTTTGACTGTCCATCGCACCAAGGGGGACAGAGCAATTTGTGAAGTGTGTATCAGTATCTTCACCTCAGAACCGTCAACTGTATTTTTGTAATTACTCTGTCCTTTACACCACGACCAAATTAAAGAGAGGCATAGCTGGTATTCTTACTCTCTCACTCAGAAAAGAATTGTTCAATCTAATATGATGGGAAGTGTGTCTTTTTCCTGATGTGCATTTTGAACTCTTTTTATTTATACTTCTCAATCATTTAACTTTAGACAACCTGGAGAAAAGAGCAGGGACTGAAGGCTGGAGCACAGCCTGGATGCTCTAAGTCTGCTATACCATGATTGCAGTATTGCTGCTGGGGACTGCCACAAGACCACTCACAATAACTGTTACTTCACTCACCTGAAGGCATCCAGCGCGTCATCTAGTCTTGTTCTCAGCCTAACCTGTCGGCAGGGGTTATACAGTTACACTGCTCCTGGCAATTAGAAAAGAAATCCACAATGTTTTTCTTCCCGTGAAAGCTTCTGAAAACATTTGTGGTTTCCCTTTCAGGTATGTGAGGCACAAAGAAAATTCTTTTTCTTCTAGGAAATCTATTATCTATCTATACATTAAAGATCCATTAATGACAAAATTCTTCTTCTCTCCACAATAAACAGCTATTGATACATAACAAGTGTAAGGCTTTGGAACTTTACTCTCTATTCTGGATCTCATGAGAGCTACTACAGAATGAATGAGGATCGGAACCTTACACAGGATAGGTAGGATTCACTCTGCCCATGCCACCCCATGAAGCTAGCTTTAAAATGTGCTGGTGCTTAACAGAGGTTGCAAAGGACGCAATGTTGAAACTGAACCTTTGGTGCCTGACACTATCAGGTACATGAAATTCATCAGCATGATAAGTGTTCCCCTCATGCATTATCAATAGCCATCTTTCTTACATGGTATGAAATTAATCTTTCACTTGAAGCAACTTTCTCTTGGTCACTATATCTTATTTCTTGGAGACAAATGGACAGGATGTGCTACAGAGAGAAATCCAGCACAAAGGAGATGAAGCAATGCAAACAGGCATGCTGTAAACTTCCCACCATCTACCTCTTTGGCATCTCAACACCACTGTCACCAGCTGCTCAGCAGAATGATGAAATTTAGTATTTCCCAAATCTCAAGCAAAGCGAACAGGAATTTTTCCCTCTTCACACATGGGCGTTATTGGGAAATTGCAGGCCTCCAAGGCATGGCAAGAACAGGGTACGATGTGGGTAGGCATTAGCTCCTCTTAGAACTGCCTACGTACTTTAGAGCAAGCAAAGCTGACCACTCTGCTCTCAGCTGTGGTTGTCTGATATGGTTCAGTCCAAACAAGCCCGATAATGACATCACTCTCAAGGGCTGGCACAGGGTTGCAATAATAGTACATGTCAGGCTGAAATTTGTGAAGCTTCTTTGGAGAAAGATTTTCTGTGGCACCCATCTGGGGAATCTGGGGTTTTGACATGCTTCTTGGAGTCTTTATGTTTCCTAAAAACATATTGACATTTAAGAAGTATATTCTTTGGCAATATTTAAATACACCACATTTTGCAGAAGTAAGATGGCAAAGGGGCTTGCAATTAACTTGGGAACATTTTTGGAATTTGACAAGCTCCTGCCATTTCTGTGATCTTTGATATTTTCTTGAAATACCACTAGAAAACCTGTGCTTAGCAATAAAACCTCATTTAGTTGGACTGTTCAAATAAACCACATTTCTTAAACGTGCTCATATTCACCTTTTCAATTGCTGCCTTCAGGAATATCTTTGCAGTTTTCCAGCCTCAGTCCTCTCGATTTTTTCCCTTGGAAACACAAGGCTCCACGATGCTGCATTGTACTGGTAACAGTTGGAGTAGATTCAGGAAAGTTCTCAAATCTGTCAGGTTTACCTAAAAGATTACAAAGCTCAGTTGTAAGAAGTATAGATCCAAAACTTACAACTGGTGAAAAATATTCTTATCATTCTACCACAGACCAAGAAATAGAGACACATTTTTGTATTTAAATATTTAAGGCAGTATTTTCTGCATTAAGAGCAGGGTCAGCTTTAGCAAGGTCATCTTTAGACTCTTGTTGCTGTTTCACAACTTTTGCCTGAGTAGCAACAACCTGGAAAATATCACACCTCCATTTTCACACCCACTGCAGTCATGCTGCATGGCAAACAATGATTAGAAACAAATGTATTTACAGCCCAATGAAACCAACGTATTTACAACCTAGTCCAGCTCAGGAAACCCCTCAACTTCAAATTCAATTGCACAGGTGCAAATGACAGCCTATTTAACACTTGATTTAAATTTCAAGGTTTTACAAATTAAAGAGGCTTATTACATATGCCATACTTCTAGCTCTGAAGGATACCATTTCTATATGAAAGCTACAAGATTTGTGAGTAGTCTATGCAGTTAAATAAAACCATAATTTTGACATCTTAAAATTTAAACATTATCATTCTAGGAAAAATCGAGGCATACAAAATGTCAGTCACAAATATGATGAATTTGTATATCTGCAAATGAACAGCTTGTTTGTTAATGCAATAAAGCAAGTATGTGAAATCTGTAACATACTGTCTTCTCTAATATTTTGCATCTCTTATTTCCATTAACACTCAATGAATACCCAATATGAAAGCACAGAGAAGAGCTATGAGGATGACTGTCACCAGCATCAGTAATGCTAACAAATGCCTGGCATTTCAATCAAAAGGAATGCGTGCACTGGACAGAATGAGCCAATGGGAACCGAATCCCAACCAGATGCTGTGCCAAATCACTTGAATTTATGCCCAGTGGCAATTGTGCAATAGCTGGAAGTTTGGATGCACATCCCTCATTGTGAGTATGGTCATACTAAAAAGGGTGAATTAAATCAATACAAAGCTGCTTTCAGTTGGATGCGAAGGCTAACAGAAACGTGTTCTAGTTCAAAGCAGAGGAGCAGACAGTGACACTTGTTACTAAACACTGGCTGGCAAACATGACACAAAGGAAAGACCTGAGGCAGCAGTCTCCATGTCGATGGGATATGTATCGCTGATGGAGGAAACCAAGAAGCTACCTTGTTTTCTAGATTCCTCATCTTTCTTGGCAGCAAAGATGAAATTGAAGGGAAGGGGGGGCAGGGGGCAGCAACACAGTGCAGAGAAGCCATATGCTCTACTCTCTGCTTTACCTTTAATGTAAAGAGAAAAGACATTGGACATACACATAAAAAAGTAACCGGTACAGAATCTTCTGTAAAACAGTTCGAAAAAATGGATTCTGACAGTGCAACGTTTCTTTTAAATTGCTTACCAGGTGCTTTATTTGGGGTACAAAGCTGAGGCCCTCTCCCTGACCTCACGCCTCTGATACAGAGACAGAAGTGCCATTCTACCTGTTTCTATCAGCCCTGGAGAAAGAGAACAGATTAGCTTGTTTGGAAGTGCAGCCTTAAAAAAATAAACATGGATCTGCAGGCATTCAAACAGTAGAAATTCCCCGTAAAATGTGCCTGCTCCACACATTGCCTGAACCCTGCAGCCAGGCTCGCTTTTTAGAGCTACTCACTTCTACAGCTGCTCTGAGCAGCCACCATCTCCCAGACAGAGAACAGCTGGGGAACAGGGACAGAGGACAAAAGCACTGGTTCTGCAACCCCCCTCGCACGTGGATACAACTCGAGCTATACCAGTTTGAACGTATGAATCACCACACACATATAAGTATGTATGTGTAGACATCGATACGGTATTTAGGTTTATACATACACTTGTGTATTTATATTACCATCACACAAGACAGCAGCTCATTTCCACCTTATGCGGATGTTAATAGATGTATGCATATTCTGCTCTTCATTACAATCTGTGATGACTTTACCAAGTTTTTCTGCACACCGTCCTATTTTGTCAGTCTGTGCCTTGGTGTCTTTGTTTCTCTGATGAAGTACTCTCTCTCAAAGAGCAAGCTTAGACCTTAGCTCTTCCACTTAAATTATTGCAGAAGAGAATTGGTAATTAACTTTTAACAAGATTTAAATGATATTAAAAACAGACAGTTAAAAGGAGACATTGCCTTGGGCTTTGTTGTAAATTTGTATAATTATTTTTAGTCCTCTGGAGGATGCATTATTATGTTTCTGTATTTATAAAAATACTGCCCTGGAGGCACCAAAATGAATTTTATAGTTCACTGATTTGCATATTAATGTTAGTCTTGTGGTGTCAAATGTATTTTTTAGCAAATAAATGTCCATGACAATTATCAAAATTTCCAAAGAATTTTATAATATTTTGGACATGCATTAATTAATTTATTTTTTTAAAATGTATGCTGTAAAGACAAGTAAGAAAACCAGCACGGCACAGCGATAAACATAGAGAAGAGAGATGAACCAGATGAACTAAAGAAAATACGTACAGATTTTTAACTGTTCTGAATTGTAACAGTTTTGGTAAGCGTTAAGTAAAAACTCAAGGTCTGATCCAAAGGCCTTCGAAGACACTTGGGCTGAGGATTTTTAACAATACAGTTCTGTACATATGCGTTCTTATAAAAACATAGTCACTGTGAAAGATCCTTCTCTTGATCAAGTGTCCTTAGATACTTTCCAGAATGATAATAAAAACTAGGGATAAAAAATATTACTTGCTACAGCCCAAAATAATGAGAGAGGCTGGAACTGTAACGTCCAAGTATGGTACTACCACTATAGCAAAGGCTCTGGTTTAATGGTGGGAGATCAGGCATGTAGAGCCATCTCTTCTAAGCTGCTACGTACAGAAAACAGTAGGTTAAGGTTTGTTGTTCTCATTTATGAATCTAGCCTGTAAAATCCCAATAGATCCACAGTTGGTTTTACCCCTTATTTGTCTTGCATTTCATAATTTTTAAGAGGCATTTTCAAAGCTAGAAGTCCTATTCCTAGAGTGCCAAGAAAGGTATAGGCTTCTGGAGCTTGTCTAGACAATCGCAGATTAACAATAATGATATCATACTAATTCAGGATTCAGTCCTGTTATGTGTATGTAGGGAAAACTCTTACCAGCAGTCAGTCAAAAGACAATGAAGTGAATGGGACATTTCTCTGTGCATGGATGGAGAAATTACAATCATAGTTAATAGTAATCCATTTTGTTATCAAGATAAATCCATTGGCCTTGCAGTTTATCTCCCTATGGAGCTAATGTATTGTCAGCTGAAATAATGTGTTATTATCAGCGCAATAATTATCATTGTAATAATCTTAAACAATTATTTGGATTAGAAACTGGTCATATTGTCCAAGTTTACGAGGAGGGCTAAATACAAATTTTGTGATTTTTATACATACAGAGTGGAGATGAGATGCTTTTTGTGTGCCAATAATTAAAAGAGAAGATGCCATCTCAGTGGCTAATAGTAGCAGATAAGGTGAATTTTACAAAAGCAGTTGAGTGTCAGTCAACTGCTGGCTTAGGGCAACACTTGTTAGGCCATAAATGAGCTGATTGCATGTTCAGAACTACAATTTCCATGAAGTCTTATTCAAGGAGTTATTAATGATCATTATTTAACTGTGACAAAATGGTGTCACAGAGGGAATGTATACCTGACACTCTCCACCAGTCCCTTGCAAGCATTAACTCCTGATACGTGAACTTTTGCCCTGCATACAAATTACCCAGAATGTTTAAATGAAAAGCAAAAATACTTTAAAAATAGAAATAAAATAAAAGATGAGCAGTCAAGACTGAGTAAAATGTTTCTGGGATGCTTCAAGGTTGATTGCCAATCATGAATATAATCATGGGGACAAAATGTCTGAAAAAGCAAGCACAGAAAAATCTTGTGTTTCTTTTTTTTAAAATCAGAAAATCTTTGGTGGGTTATTGAGATCATTTGCGCTTGGAATTTTGTACCCACAACTGACTGTAGCAAATAAATTACAAACGTGGTTCTATAGAACGTGCCCTTGCAAAGTGCTAAGTATTGGCTTTGAGATGAAAGGCAGGCAGGCGTGGAAAACACCCAACTCCTTGGAATACCGAAGGTGAAGAGAATAAATGACAATACTGGCAACGGATCAGATATGAGCATGCAATCACTGTACTGCAGGGTACGTCACAGCACATGGCACAATATTTATGCTAGCCATGTGGTGGCTATGAAAGGATAGGCTGTGAAACTACCTGATTCAGCATGAAGTCTGCCAGGCAAAGCTTCTCTTTAAAAATCTTTGATCAAATTTGAGCTAGCAGAGTGAGTTGTAGTGGTATGGACTTTTGTATATATGAGATTGGAATAATTTTGACTCACAATAACATGCCATAATCCCCTATTTAGTATTGTGTGGTCCCATGATTTACAATACCTGAATACAGACAGAGAAGTATACTTACTGTTAGTAAAATATACTTAGCCTTTATTTGCAGTGTAAACCTTCCATAAACAAAGAGTTTATGGAACAGAACCCATTTATCTTCAAGGGTTTGCCAAAGATATAATGAGGTTTACACAAAAAAAAAAAAAATTATAAACAGTACCGCATTTAACAAACAAGTATTTGGAAGAGCTACTGGTAGAGATGTAGCTCGTGATTTTGAAAAACAATTTTCCAGTTTTCCTGTTTTTCCTATGCTTGCCCTGGGGTTAAAACTAAATTCAGAGGAAATCTTTTTTACACATACACAATCCTGCTTCATCAAGGAGATAGAGTTTTGCAGGCAAATGTTCAGAGTGGTTCTACCAGTACTCCGAACTAAGGAGGAGTCCCAACTCTTTGAATTTGCTGAGACAATGTAATCCTGCCCTGCCCCTTGTGGGTTGCTTGCATAGCAAACTATTTAGGTATAAGAGAAGTGAAGGTAAAACTGCTGCTAGGTTTATCTTTGATCTACACAGAAGCAGCATCACAAGGAGGCCCTGGAAATCAGATTACACACAACAGTGTCTGTGTACCTGTGTAGTCACATTGCTAGTGTAATACTACAGAAAACTGATTTATTAACAACTTCTTGTTCCAGGATTTTGCAGCCCTGTTTCATACTTTTAATGCCTCATTATACAGAATCTGTACCTCTGGACCCTTCCTTTTCTGGGTGGTGTCATTCTGAAGTAATATATTATCAGTTTCCATCATATGGTGATGCATCACCAGAATACATCGGAAGAACAACTGGCTCAGTCTCTCAATCCTTGGCGTCCAGCAATATCTGACTGTGATGATATATTACATGAACTCTTCAGCCTATCATTGTAATACATCAAAACAAGGCACTGGTCGGAAGGTGTATTACTCAAAAGAAAGGCAAAGCTGAGTGGACCTGTCTGAGATGGGTTCTGGTTTAATTATGAAATAGAAGTTGCAGTACACTACTCAGAGAAGGTTTGTTAGCTTCAAAATTTTGCTGCATCAGTAAAACAGAAATTCATACAGATTATATTATAGGAGAAGGTCACATTGTTACTCAGTTTGGAGACAAACACCTCGACAGCTAGAAGTCTGTGCAAATATAGCAGTGTGCTGTGTATCAGAGAGGCTGCACATTTCATAATTGAGCCAAGTGGGATTTGAGTTCAACTGATAAACATAAGTACCAAGTCTTATGCTTTTCATTTCTTTGTGGAAAAGAGACAAAAACCTGATATTTGAGCGTGGTAACTGAAAGAGCATCCCACCAGTGCGTCCTTACTGCTGCCTCTTTTGGTGGCACTCTCAGCAGGTTCTGGGTGATGCTGCGAGTCTGCAGAAAAGCAGCAGCAGGGAAGAGGGCCTGAGGCACTTGCAGGAAAAGAACTGGAGGTGAAAAAAGAAAAAACCAGAAATGGAGCCAATCATCAGTGAATAAATATAAAAGATTATTTGATTAAAGACTTTCTACATAAGCTTAATTACTGTAGCTATTTACACCACTCTTCACCTTGCCAAATGAACAAGAACCTCCCACTGATCAGGACTGAAGACTTGCCATAGGAGTGTCTTGGACTGTTAAAGTGATGGCAAATCTATTTCCTCCTCTGGGGTCACAAGGGGTGCAGTAGAGACTGCCTACATTCCTCTCTCCATTTAACCGGGGCTTCCATTCTGTTCAAAAGCAGGAAATGCTCCTGAAGTGTTCCCTCTGGATTGGATTCATGAAGAGTCAGAGTATGAGCTGCATTTTTCACCTGCACACCCAGTGATGACAGGAAGGGCGTGATATGAAGTACAACCCATTAGAACTAAGGCAGCAAAAAGTTCACTTGCCTCTAACGTCAGAAGTACTTTTTTCTCAGTATTGTTTCAAAGACTTGGCTGCCTCACATTTTTCTATCTCAGGCTCCAGCTTCTTTTTAACAGGGCTCTGGATAGCTCCTTCAGTGTATGCTACTAACCTCACATCCCACTGTTTTCTCTATGTCCCTGCAATATTAGCCTCCATGATCCCTTCCTCCTCCTGCCTGTCATACTGCTACGCACTCAGCTTTATATGCTTCCAGTAATGCCCTTAGAATTGAACACTTACGTGAATGAAAATTCCTGTAATCTTAATTCAGTCCCTTTACATCCTGTTGTTCTACCTACACAAAATAAACTTTGGTTGGTTTGGTACAGATAAGCATATGCTAAAACCAGGTACAGTATAATATTACTTTAATCTGTGTCTTTTTTCCTTTCACTGCTATTCTTCATTGCTCTAGAACAGAACAGAATATTCCAGTTGGAAAGGGATCTAAAATGATCATTTAGTCCATCTGCTCTCTATCTAAAAGTAGAGAAGACTTTCTGAGTGAGAGCTGCAGCACCTGAATTTACATTACAAGCAGAAAAGAACAGAGATTAATTCATGGTGTGTTGGGAAACTGAGGGAAGCACATTTTTCTGCTCTATGCTTCTGTTCAGTAGAAGCAGCCAGTATTTAATGCTCTTTAGGAGATATTTGAGAATATAAGCTGATCTGAGATGGGGACAATGGACAACAGTCGGTCCAGATAGCGTAGTATATTATAAGCATCATGAACCAAAGTCATACCTGAAAATGAACATTTCACCAATGTGTTATATTCATCCGGACAATTTTAGCCCTGTGTTGTTATTTTATAAGAAGAACTAAACAGTCCTTTATTTACGAGATGGCTTACATTGACATGCATGACAAGAGCCCCTGAATAAAACATGCAGGGAGAACAGATTAAAAGTGTGATCAGTAGTTAAATGAGAACGGACTAACATAGGACAGTTACACCCACTTTTGTAAGCCTTGAAAATGGTTCAGTGTGTTATAGATTTAGTTGTGAATGTGGATGACTTGTCCTTTGCTGAAGTACCTCCCTGTATTGGTGTTGCGGGAGGGTGTGAGTGAGGATTAAGGACAATAGAGACATGGATGACACATGTAAACACCGGTTACAAAATAGCAGGAAGGAGAGGAATTGATTAATGGATGACATCCCATAAGGATGCCTCAGTGAGGGGACAGGTGAGACAGCTGCCGAGATAAAGAGTGCCTCAGTAAAAGAATCTTCCTTCACTAGCTTGCTGTTCTTTAAAATACCAGAGTCCTGCAGAATGCACCTTTTCAGTACAATGTGAAAGAGCAGCTCCATAGCGGCATGGCCACCTGAGGTGTGTGCCCTCTGTCACACAATGCGGTAACTACTGTGACCTCCCTGGTTTTCCTTACTGATGCAGTGACTCCATCTGTCCCAGTAGCTAAGAACTTGGATCTTGTACCAGGAATGTAGCAATGCAAGTACACTATAGAAGTCAGAAATGTGGTGCGGTTAGCCATTTCCAGTGTCACCTTCCTGATACGGAAAGCAGAATAAACAGAAAATAAGAGTAGGGTACTATTCAACCACATCATTCAAGTAAAATCAGCAGATCAAGAATTTACACTCTGATTGCACTTGGAACATGTATCCTTGTTCAGTGGGATTACAGCTGAGCCACATAACTGCTTGTGATTTATTGACTGAAAGGGACAGATTTGTCTGTGGTAACCTGTTCGATCTAGATGAGGATGTCCCTGCTCATTGCAGGGGGTTGGACCAGATGATCTTTAAAGGTCCCTTCCAACCCAAACCATTCTATGATTCTATGACTCAGGCCTGCTGATGTCAGGCCACACTGCCTGGTGGAAACCTCACAGAGTTACAGAGCAAACCAGCCTTTGGCCACTAACCCTCACCCGGTCCCTGTGCTGCACCCTATGAACTCTGAAGGGAATAGTCTGGAACAAACAACAACTGCTGAAAGGTATGCCACACTTCACAGACAAAAAAGGCAAAGTATCCATGCTGAGTCATTTTAGCCTTCCTTAGACGAGACAGGAAAGGACAGAAGGAGAACTTTTGGAAGAAGGAATTCATTGCTCTTCTTCTCTCTCTGGCAGATACTACTGAAGGATGACCTGGGACAGGTGTTATTGGGATATATGAAACAAATTATGTGTTGATAAATACTTATGTTTACACTCAGCAGAGTTTTTAACATGAAAAAACCATACCAGCCAGCCTGTGAACTCCACGGAGAACTTAACATATATCAGTGGATTGTACAAGAAGCTCCTGTATATTGTGACAATCACCAAAGCTAGGCAGCCAGTTAAGGACCTTGAGAGATATAACAAAATCATATTTTTGTCACAATCGTTTACCTGTTTTCTCTAATTGCATTATGTGACTTCAGAGCACATGTGGTTAGTTGCCTAAACTGGTACCTAATACTGCAGGTTGTCCAGAACATAACTTTTCTGCTTCCAAGCATCATGCCCCCACCAACATACTGATAAAAATAGTGGTTAGAGTGTGCCCCTGTTCACGTATGCATAAATAAATCCATTTTAATGAGCTGAATGAACCCAGTCGTTAACCTAAGGCACACCCACACTGTAGGCCATTCTAAAGAGGCACACAGAGATGATAGACTCAACCCCACAAATGCTCATACAACTGAATTTTGTCCTGACTTTTACTAGCCAGTGAATTCAAGACAAAAATGAATAAATCAAGGTCCACTACCTTGTATATCTTCTTTCTTCCAGGAACTCAGAGCAATAAACCCTTCAGAGAAGGTCACTTTTTTTAACGTCATCTAAGAATCTACTTGAAGTTAGTGTGGCACTTGATTCTGACACTCTCTGCAATATCAGTGCTCCGTTGTCGTTTAGTATTTGGACAGCTGACTTGCTATATTGTTCTGTTTCTGTGAAAATAATTCCTTGTGTTGACTACACATTCTTTTCTTCTTCATTTCTATATTACAAATAATATTAAGCTCATCAGGAGCATTATTAGTAACTTATTGTTACCTTTTCCAATGTACTTTGAAGACCAACATTCCCCAGCCACAAGTGTCAGCATATTAAGTGCTGTTCAGACATTTGAACATAATATACTCTGTTTCTAAGGCTTCCGTTGTATTACTAGTATGATAATTATTACAGCAAATGATAAAATAGTGCAAAATTGTTTTCTCCCCCCTTAATAACATAAATAAAAGGAGCAATTAATTTCCTACAATAAAAACAGGCAATACAATAACGTACAAATGTGGAGTTTCTTCATTATTGCATCAAATTGCAAAACGGAAACATATAATTTCAAAAGGCTCATAAGCAAAAATGGAAACACAGCTGATGTTGCGTCAGCATGTAGTACAAAACTGTGAAGCTTGCACAGCTCACAGCTAGTCTCCTCAAATGAACCAGTTAACATTTCTAAATGAAAATACATAACACAAAGAAGCTTCTCCTTTTTCAAAGGCAATTCCACAGTTTAAGACAATTTTCCAGGATGTTACTTCTGCATATCCATGCAATACTGTAAGCTTATAGCATCACCAGTTATTTTAAAATCTTTCTATCATGCATAGCTACATCTATAGCTTTATTGATGCATCTTATGACAGATGGCAATAATGTTTTCAAATGGAATCAACATACTTCAAAACTGCTACACCTCCCTCTGCACCCCATGTACTTACCAGATGTGTTTTTAAACCGTCTTTCCACACTGGTATTTTGGTTTGTTTGGTTTTAGGTTGCTGAGAAAAGGTAACACATTTTCTTTGACATCTCGTGCAATTTTACAAGTATTCAGGGCACATTCCCTGCTTTGCATGGAAAATGTATTTGCACAGTTGTCAGAATGATGGACAGGGGGAGAATGATAGGAAGGAGCACTGATCTTTGCTTGTTATTACATACAATAGCCCAGTAGGAATCATGATGTGTTGGTGAGACAAACTGTGTCCCATTCTGGAACATATTAAGTTTGTCTCCAGGACACACATGACTTCACTAGGGTGTCTAACCTCATTCATAATAGATGCTAATCTTTTCAGGGCTGACTGATGACAGCACTTCCTGCCCTTCACGGAATTAGAGCTGGGTTTTATCAAAGGACTCAAACTGCCTGCTAATTAGACTAATTCCCTTCATCATGAATTATTTATTTCCATTGGTAACCGACCACTGTGACATTAATGGGTTCTGCTCAACTTAGTTTCATACTAATATACACTATAAGTTAAATGTTTAAAAACTCCTGATACTTCACTCCAGGTCAAGTGTATCTTCACATAACTCTTGATGTTTTCAATAAAGTTTTGATAATTAAAGACCATTAGAATAAAGCACTCATTGCTAAGAGAAAGAAAATTAAGAATAATTTTAAAATTCTGAACTAAAGTTGTTGGGTGTTTTTTTCCCAAAATGTGAGGTAGTAAATAAAATTTATTTAAGATAAATGATAAGAGTGGTCTGCTGCAGTAACAGGGTTTCAAGATAATTCACAGAACTAAATGCATACCCTCAGCCTGAACACGTAGTGCCTATGTATTCAAAATTCTCACCCAGTGCAAGAAATTTTGGGGTTCCAGAAACTAAGTTCCATACTCAGGTAACAAGTATCAAACACACAAACACAAAATAAAGAATACCTGGACAGACAAAAGCACTGCAGCCCAGTTCCGCAGGGTGGAGAAGGCCAAAGGCAGAGTGTGGGTCATCAGTGAGATGGAACTGGGAAAAACACAAAGCATCATTCTGGGATGTCTTAGCAGCAGGATCTGAGCAGGACACCAGAGGTCACCTATGGAATATGTACGAAATCTCAGCAAGAAAATTGATGGCTGTTTCTTGGCATCGATATTCAAAAGTTATATTGACAACTGAAAAGAAGTCCGTGGAAGAGCAACAAAAAATTAGAGGAATTTAGAAAACAGGACCAATGGTGAAAGAATTAGAATAATGGTTAGAAGAAGAGATGAGAGTATGATGACATTTTCACTTACACAGAAAGATGTTATGGTAGGCTGGTGATCACTTTCCTCCATGTCCACCACAAGCAGGACAAGAAATAATTTCAGTCTGAAGCCATGAAGATTTAGCTGAGAAATTGGGAAAAGGTTTCCTAGCTGTGAGGACAGAGAAGCACATATCCAACCTAGACAAGAAGGTGATGAAATTCTCACCACTAAAGGAATTTTGGCCAGACTAGATAGGCAGATGATTGTTAGAGAAGGCTTAGGTGTATATGAACTCAGCTCAGTCACAAAATTATTTTCTAAGGCAGAAAGAAATGTCAGCTCTGTTACCATACAATTTCTCTTCTTCAGAACTTTGCTGTTTCTAAAGAAAAAAACTCCTACTGAAAATTTGTGATTATTTGAATATTTCTCAATGATAAGAATGTCTATTTTAGGAATGTTCTATACAGAATAATGTTTCAATTTTCTATAATTTAACTGTTGGTCTTTTCTACTGTCATCAGAGACAATGAAATTGACTTTCATGCAATTAACTAATGGAATTTTTGTGACTCATGCACAGGATAGTATAGTTCAGGCTGTACATTTTACAATGGCATTGTTTTGTATTGTAGTGGGTTGACCCTGGCTGGATGTTATGTGCCCACCAAGCTGCTCCATCACTCTCCTCCTCAGCAGGACAGAGAGGGAGAAAATAAGATGGAAAAGAACTTGTGGGTCTGGATAAAGGCAGTTTAATAATGCAAAAACAAAGCACATGGGGAAGCAAATGAAAACAAGAGGTTTATTCTCTGCTTTCCATCAGCAGGTGATGTCCAGCCGCTTCCTGGGAAGCAGGGCTTCAGTATGTGTAGCCATTGCTGCAGAAGGCAAATGTCATAATAACGAATACTGTCCCTGCTCCCCCTTAGATTTTATTGCTGAGCAGACGTCATATGGCATGGAATATCCCTTTGGTCAGTTTGGGTCATCTGTCCTGGTTCTGTCCCCTCCCAGGATCTTGCCCATCCCCAGTCTACTGGGTGAGGAGGAGGGAAACATTAGAAAGACAGCCTTGATGCTGTTGGAGCACTGCTCAGCAGTAGCCAAAATACTGGTGTGTTATCAACACCTTTCTAGCTACCAGTACAAAGCACAGCACTGTGAGGGCTGCTATGGGGAAAAAGAACTCTATCTCAGCCAGATCCAATAGACTTCTTTACCTGAGCTCTTTGGAGATCAAGAGACAACATACCACTTGGTCACTGATGTCGCCTCTGAACCTCTTATCTTTCAGCAAAATGTGAAGACTTTCTACTTATTACAGAGCTGGGCTCAAAGTTTCAATACATTTTATACTCATGACCAAACAGTGCATATTCTCACTCATTTCACAAAACAAGTTTTGTTCTGTTTTGATTATTCTGTCTGTGAAAAATAAGAAAAATGTAGCAACACATCAGAAGGATCAATAAGAGGCTTGTTTGGGGTAATATTTGTAATGGTAAGGTGAATTTAAAATAATAAACAGCAGAAGACAGCGGGACAGAATAATTTATATTCCTTAGCCTAATAAAGACTTGGACTACAGTATATTTGACAAATAGTCTTTCATGTGATAGCTATAAAAGAACACATATCTTTCTAATCCATAGTGATAACACAGAAGTCAGATAAAAATGAACAGAGATGATATTCAATAAGCCCATGTACATTTCTATCACAGTGTGAGATACTTCGGCTGTGAAAATAAAGGTGTTATTTTTCCACTGTTGAAATAATACAGAATCAATGAAAGGCAACTGTGAGCCTCAATGGCATCAAGGGGTTTCTGTTGACATTCACAAACCAAATGAGCAGAGCTCTGCTGGATTGAGATGTCACCAGAAGCCCCAAGATGGCATTACAGCCTTGTTTTTGTAAGTTGTGGGTTTTTTGCAATAAACACATCCAACTGCTTTTTTGTTTTAATTGAAAAGTCACTTTTTACATTTCTTCTTGTTTTTTCTCCTCATCTTTTTTTTCAGGTTATCTGCCCTACTCTACCTGCCTTCCTCTTTGCTGCACCCCATTCTCCTACCTCCTGCCCCAGCCATCCTCTTCTTGCCTTTCTCTCTTTTTTCATTTATCATCTTTCTTTCCTGGTTCTCTGACTCCCCAAATCAAAACATTTCTGGAATGGGTGTGTTTGCTTAGTGTGTTAGCAGCGCTCCCTAATGTCATTTCACCAGCACAAACCATTCTTTCAGCACTGTGGATAGACTATCCTATTAAGCCGAAAGAAATGTCACTGATGTACAACTCGTTATTTGTATAGAACAAGAGACTTCAAGTAGCTCCTGATGCAGCAATATAAAATAGCTTTCATTTCAGAACTAATAATACCTGACACTTGAACAGAGACTTCCATTCGACGTTCTCAAACCATTTCACAGGCATTAATGAATTATGTCTCACAAGTATGCTCTGACAAACAGGCTATTCCCATTTCACAGATGGAGATAACTGAGGAGGAAAGAGAGGGGTAATTTGTTATTACAACATCTCTCAGGACCCAGTTCTTCACTGTTGTATTTAAAGAGTTTCTATTGCTGGCTTCAAGCCAACAGTGAGTAAATAACATTAGAGAGCACTCAGATGTTCCAAGCCTCAGTCCTTTAATAGGAGATCTCTTCTCTTTACATAGCAGAGTATGTTCTCCTTGAAAACTGGTGTATAGACACCTTTGGGGACATTTTATTTCATAATCTTAATTCATATGTTACTAAGGAAAAGGAGATTTTGTGCTAAATTGCTCTACCATCATAAGTTACACCCAGCTAACCCACCTTTTAATTCTTTATAAGCCTTTGACAACAGGGAATTCTTGAGCGTGAGCACTTTTTAAAATGTGACATGAAAAGTGTATTCTGCTTTAAAAAGATAAAGCATGACCAGAAATTTATCTTTCAGCATCATGAAAATCAGCTAAGATCACAAAATAAGAGGACAGTGGGCAGACAGCCCTTGCAAATTATGTGTCAAAGAATTCAGACAGACTGGTAACTACAATTTGCCTGAATTAACAATTAAAATTATGAGTGTGTGCAGTGTTACTCAAACTGTTCCTGAACTGTGCTTATCAGAATTGGTTGATATCATGAGACATGACAAAAAGATGTCACTCACATGTTGTATAATGGTCAGCTCTTAGTAGTTAATTTTAGAAGTTTCTCTTGTTTGAAAAATTGATAGAAGAAAAGTTACATGAAAATATATTTAGATATATTTTTATGGAGAGTATATAGATACAAAAGGAGCATCAAGACTTGGAGTGAAAGGCCAAGGAAGAGCACAGTTATATGTGGGGCCATCAAGAACAATGTCTTTAAAACAAAGAAGTTTTCACTGTGTTCATGTGCACAATTTAAGGCAGGATAAACTTGCTTACAGAACAGGATGAAGAGGGCTGGTCAGAAAAAAAATGTTTGCTATTACAAAAAACCTATATAATTAAAATTGGTCTTGAGCAAAGATGGAAAAGCTAACAGTTGCTCCAGTTTCTGAAACTAAGGACAGTAGGAAGAAATGAAGAATCTTGCACAGATTTTTTCCATTTGTTATTTGGGTCTTTCTCAGATCCTGGTCACTAAACAGTCAAGGAAGCATAAGAAGTTATGTTTTTGTAGAGGGCTGAAGTAGTCACGAGGTATTGCACAGGAGTGAGTGAATAACTGTGTGGGATGCTAAAGCAGCGGAGCAGAACCAGACAGGTTATTCTGAGAGGCAAAGAGAGCAGTAGAAAGTTAGTATTGTGGGTCTGGGAAATTGGATGTGAGGGACAAAGAGGGACAAGAAAGAAGAAAAAAATCAGCTAGGTTGAGCAGCCACTCATTCTGATTTGCTACAGGGGAGTCAAGGAGGATCACTGGAGTGAGAAAAAGGGGAGCTGCACTGGACTGGGCACTTCTGGCAGTTGAAGAGCATAATTTGTTCCTTGATTTTTAACAGTGTCATTATGTTTGTGGCACATGAACCCAGTTCATTTAGGAAGGGAATTTATCTCCCCTTCTTTGCAGGCAACACCTTGAAGGCAATGCTGAGTGAATCACTCCTGCATTATGACACAGTCTACATCCTGTCTCAGAATAAAGTTCCCTGCAAATATGAGGTGCTATGACACGTACAAATCATCCATCAAAATAAAACCATTGTCCCTAGTACCAGCCCACAAGCAAACCTCCACATGAAGTACATCTAACCCAAACTCACCCAGCCATAAACAACATAAATATAAATATAGGGAGCCTCATGCTATATACAATGCTTTTGTGTTTCCTATCTATCTAGAGGAACATCCCCATCCAAATTCCAAGCTAGAAGTTGGAAAGCAAATATTACTTGCATGTGTGTAAGATGCATGTGAAAGCCAAAGGGTTCCCAAGTCCCCACTCCTGGTTTTTCCCAAGTCTGGTAGCTAGCTCATCCACCCTCTCAGGAAAACTGCTCTCTTCTTTCGAGCTGAAGAGCTGGGATTTATAGACACCTGCCTAACTACAACATCCAGCTGCTGCTTTTGAAATAAAGAACAGGTCTGCGATTTGTTACAAGCCACCTACATGCATAAAAGGCACCCCCGCAAATTCTGTTGGTGATGGATTCTTTGCAGAACATTGCTTTGAAACGAGCCTCCATGCTAAAATGAACAATTAGACAGTTGCCACAAAATCAGCATCATTTTGGTTCTACATCTCCACATCACCCATCAGAATAGAGTCTACGTTTCACTGGACTTTTGGACATCATCAAAACAAGCATGCTGTGTAACAGCAACATAAGACAGAGATGGGATCATAAAGTACATATTTTGCTGTACAGAACACTGCCAGCCACGATGTGGAGGCAGGAGGTGTATTTTCAGAATTGTCTTCTATAAGAAACAGAATCAACTGGCAGAAAACTTCATGGGGAACTGGTGGGTATTTATAGTGGCCATGTATTAGCATTGTATTTAAGCTCACCAGAAGTCCAGTGCCTGCAACACTTCTTACTTTAGTCTGGTAATTTACAAGGGCAATAACTTTGAAATTTTGATATTTTTTAAAATTTTTGTTTTGGTGACAAGAGATCCATGCTCAGCTAAAGTTATGCCCCTGATTGTCCCAAAGGTAAAGTGAAGCTTAGGCACATGAGTACTTTAAACAAATGTCCATGGGTAAATCCAGTAAATAGAAATGAAAATTATTTTTCATGTCCTATAAAACTTTCCTGTTCCAGGAAGCTAAAACAAAGAGATATCTGCTTTATTTCATCACATACAATTATGCAACTACTACTATTTCTGGAGATACTGGCATGTGAGAATTACTCTTTCAGCATGAAGGAACCAAACAAAAAATACCCAAACAGTAAAAACTTTGCTATTTATGCATGAGAAGATTTTTGAACCACTCAGTGAGTCATTTTATGGAGCAATTAACTTTCCTTTTTATGTAGATATTTTTTCTTCGTCTGCCACCTTTTTAATAGTCCCTTGCATAAATTGGTAAAATAATTTCTCATTCCCTCAGAAACAACAGCTGCATTGTGAACTCCTGAATTGGCATGTCATTGGAATATATTATAATAATTCAGAAACTGCTGCCATTTCTGTCAAGCTTTCATTCATACGAAGGTTGCTTCAAACACCCCATCCTCCCTCCCCCTTTCATCGCTATTGCTGATCTCAGATTGTCCAGCCCCTTCCCCTGCTCTCCAAACTCCCTCTCCCACCTCCAGTCTCAGCTCTCTCTCTCTCTCTCAAGCTCTTGACACAAATCTCCTTCCCTTGCCCCTCCCCAGATCTGGCTCTCTGTAGCCTTCTCAGTCGAATTAGACACAAACAACTTGTCTTGACTTTCAAAGCCCTTTGTGGTCTACCCACTCACCACTGACCCTCTCGTGTTCAACATCAAAAGGTCAGCTCCTGCTTCCAATTAGTCTGTGAGCCAAGGTACCTTCCTCTGACTGTAATGCTTACACAACAAGCCCAGTCATGCTCTTTCCTCTGTTGCCCCTCACACCTGGGGAAGGAATGGTCTACCAGTATCTGCAAAGTCTTCACATTTTGCCTTTCTGCATCACCCCTCGGATCTTCACTTTGCCTTCAGAAACCACAGCAAGAGCTAGGCTGGTTGTGTGCCAGGGCAATGCTAACCAACACAACAGAAGGGCTTCCTAGGGGTCCTCCCTTGTTTGTACCTCATTGCTCTCAGTCCTCCACGGAGAAATATAATTCTTGTTTACACTGTTTTGCAGGACCTTGCTGGGGGAGTTTTGGCTGATAACTTGAACGTGTGGGTCCTGCAAAGATACAAAAAATAATTAACAAGAGAAACAATAAGGGAAGTACAGATCCTTGGTTTCTAGGGCCCAGACTTGGCCACTGCAAAGCACACATCAATCGAAAATTGTTACTGAATGAAAAATCCTGGCCTGTCACCCACAGCTTCAGGGTGGACCTTTCTCTCTGAAGTCTGGCAAAACTGTACACAGCTCACGTGGTTCTAACTTAGCTAAAGTTGTGTAGAATTCCACAGATTGGGCAAAACATTTGTTTTGTTGATCAATTTCAGAGCCCTCCCCCAACTACTAAAAATTCTTTCAGTCTCAAAGAAACAGTGACCAGTGTACTTTAACTTGAGCAAATTCAGTCACCTCGCCTCAGCATTTCTGTTGAAAATAGCTGCACTGGATTTGGTTGCAGTTTTCCCAAAATATCAGGCTGAGGTATAATTGCAGAAAAAAATAATTCTGATAAAAGTTATAAGTAACTGAAATTCTATTAAGTATCTGAAATCCATTCATACGAATAACTGAAAACATGGCCATTCAATGGGATGTTTAAGGCAAACTGATAGATGATGCTCCCAGCTCCATTATTATAAACATAGTGGTTTATTATGAAGATAATTGTGGGTTGTTCAAGTGGAGGATGGAGATGCATGTGTGGGAAGTAGCAGAATGGAGGTAGCCAAGTGAGTAGAGTGTAGGTGAATAGCTGAATGGCTTAACTGTTAATTTCCTTGGGTTTTTTATGATTCCATTAGTATTCAGAGGAGTGGGATCTAACTCTAAGAACTTTTCCAAGCAGGGAAAAAATCACACATAACGTGTACATAACCGTGTGAAATACAGAAACACTATGCACTGCATTACATAATTTACCTGAAAGTTGTAGCTTGTTGACAGAAAGGCCCTGCTGGGTTTCACAACCTGGGAATGTGGCTTTCAGGAAGCAAATTATTCCTCGTGAAATGAGCAACAATGCCATTTGCTTCATACCTCTGACACAATATTTAGCTCTGCCATTTAAATATAATTGCTCTATTTTTACAGTGTTAGTGCTATTGATAAATGCAGTTTGCAAGGAATAAGTAAATTCTCTAATAGTGATAAAGTGATTGTTTATTTAAAGAAAAAGTGGGAAAGCTGACACTTATTCCACATTCTAGGTTTACAAAAAAATGTTACCATTATTATGGTAGCTTAGTTATGGTAATGGTTCAAGGTTTTTGTGGTCTAGTATTTTTAATACTACAGTGTAATCTACTCCAGTCATCCTTGACAGAGAATAAAGATGGGTTTTCAAGGATCCCAGCTTTTAAGCTGTGTGGAAATGCCCATTTCCTGTCTTGAGAGTAATTACATATACACACAGAGAAAAAGACAATGATATTTTGAGTGGTATTTATAAACTGAATCTAGGACAAGGTGCACATTTCTGCCAAAACCCAGTTTTTTCATGGCTAAATTCACTATGTACCCAGAAATCCCATAGTGCTAGTAAAATTGCCATCTTTAATGGGCATTTCATCCCTCTGGCAATCAACTGCATCCTTTAGCACTGACATGAAGCCATCACTTAAAAACAGCTTGTCATTTTCCAGTGAATATAAAATTTATACTGTTCTACAAAGTTAGGAGAAAAAAATATCCCAAACCTTCTAACACCCATTTCATGAATAATATGTCAATACATGTATATATATCTTTAAACAGACATAAAATGTGAAGGCTTTTGGCTCCACAGTTTCCATCCTCCCTCTCCTTTTTTGGTGAAATTCTTTCCATGCCTGCCTGAAACACTGGACTTCAAACTTAGCCAAACTAGTCTTCAAACTGGCAATACAGCCTTGACCTCTGAGTGCAAACAACCATTCCTGATGGACTGGCAGCAAGAATCTGAATTTATGACATCTTAGCCAACTACATTCTCCAGATCAGTTAAATAAGGTGTTCATTTTGGTGCAGAGGACAAAGAGCTGATATTTCCAAATGGAGGGGGGCGGGGGGAAAATCATAATAACACATTGTAACATAAGCTGAATCAAATAACTACCTTCTCAGTGATATTACTGCTGACAGCACCCAAGGCTCCCAGACACCACATATGAGTCAGTCAATGGCTGTGCAGTTCACCAGGACTGGAAACATGTTTTTATTTTAAAACTCATGCAAACAGGAGAAACTTCTGGCTGTGTTGTGGGGTTTTTTTCCTCCCAACATCAGACAGGCACATCAGGAGTTTATCTTGATTTCACAGAATTTTACCTGAAAGAAAAACATATTTTCTTAGTCAAAATAATTTAGAAATTAAATTGTTTGAGCTTCTATTTTAAAAAAAAGGAAATTAAGTTTAATTGTAGTCAACAGTTTTAAAAGCTGAAATATCAGGATCTCATTTTGCTCAACAAAACATTTCCTTCAGCCTGAAAATTTACTGAAATACATAGGAAAACATATATGTAAAGGCAGGTATGTATGTAAGTATCTATCTCTCTATAAAATCAGTGACTGCCTTGTCAAAAAGTCCTTCAAAATAAGTCTTTTCTAAATGCTACAGAGAACAGAGGAATCCTCACTTTTAAAAAGCAAGCCTTAAAAGAAAAGTCAGGAGACAATATGCTAAAAACTAGCACACATGCTCTGCCAGAAACTTGCTTTTTGTTTTTATTTGCCGCTTTCTAACATGAATGTTAAGATGTTACACTGACAAAGTCCTTTTACAATCAAGATCACTTCAGCAGGTCTTACAGACTCTGATACTATTGTGCACTGTCAGCTCAATTATTCTAAGGCAAAATCCAGTCAGTTTCTGACACGCTCTTGGCCTGTTTTGTGTTCATCATAAGATATTGGTGCAATTTTATCCGAGACTAAGATTTAGTCATAAATACTTCATGACTCTACTATACAGACAAATCCATGATCCACCTAAGCATGTGCACAGCTGGATACAAATGCAAACAATGCACAGCATAAGAAGAAACAATAGAAAGGGACAGCTCTAAAAATTAATACAACTTAAATAGACCTAGAATAAAAATTAGCACATTTTAAAAGGTAATTCAAAACAGTATTTTAGAGAGTAATCTCAGTGGTGTTGTGGAGAGTTGGTGCTTATTTAAAATCATGCACTTTTTTTCAGGTTTTTCAGTTTCTTCTGGTTGCCATACAGTGCGTAGGCAATTCCAGCAGCCTCTCTGCTGGAAGCTGGATGCTGTTGCATTCAGATTTAGTATCATATGGCCAGTGCCCACACCCTCACAAAATAAGAATTGCTCGTTATTTCACCTTCCTTTAGTTCCAAATAACACTGTTAGCCCTAACTTTAAGCACAAGTAGGTATATTCTACCGTCCATTTTAGTATGAATGACATGACTCTGCCTAACTATGTGGCAAGGAACAGATCTGCTTTTCTTTTTCTCTCTCTTCACAGTACAACAGGGCATCATGAGGCTTTCTGCAGGATTATGAAAAATTCCTCTGAAGATCTCTCATCTCTGACTGTGTGAGTCACTTCGGAGCACCAGAAAGCTGCTTCAGGACCAGACTTACATTCTTTGGGCTGTAAATACCTTATTTTCTCACTTAGGCACCTTCTGTAAATACTTAAACACTCAATCACGTGAAACTAACCTGTTGGAAAGGGCTGGATCACACTTAAAACTAGGTCAAGTACAGATTACCGAAACACAGAAGTGGATCAAATGACACCCAGCTGGTGAAGCTTTGTGGAACCCTACAAGAGGTCAGAACTCAAAATGTTTCACTTCTATTATGTTTTGCTTTCTCTGCTTCAGGAAATCTAAATAAATAACATAAGAACTTACCAGGACCTTTTTTAACCTTTTGGAGGCAGACATGGTTTCTGCGTGCCCTCTGAAGAATTCCTGTATGAAGGTCAGCACTTGGAGAATCTGATGGTGAACAGGACAGCAAAGATTACAGAGTTATCCAAAGCTATCCATCATCCAAATAAAGGGAAAGCAGCAGGTATTGATCAGTTCTCTGGAGAAATGTTGAAAGGCAGTGGGAAGGTCAAAACATGGAGGTTACACTGTCTTGGAAAGGAACGAAATCAAGAACAAATGGCAGGACAACAAATTCTCAATGTACTTATGTACAGTATGTATACTGTAGCACAGCTGAAGGGAAATTTCAGACTGCACACACAAATACACTATGGAAATATATCGTATGTCGAAAAGGTGAGGCACATAGGGATGCCAAACTATGACCTAGGACAAGGCAGAGGGGAAATAGGGAAAATCTTATGCAGCCATTAGTGTAAAAGCCAGTTGTATCTGGGACTTGTTTGTTACAGATCTGCAATTTCTACCAGTTATTGAATGGAATTTGTCAGAGAACAAAATGTAAATATGCAAAATATTGTATCTAAAGCAGATGAGAATTATGAAAGAGTGGCTGAAAGACAAAGAAACATACTCCTTAAGGCACTTCTCATTTTAGTTTACAAAACTCTTTCCTCCATTTGTGAAATGTTGCCAAGTACCTTTTCCTTGGTACCCGAGCTAGAACTGCTGAGACTGCAAACTCTTGGTTCTAGCTACCTCTATTCAGCTAAGCACAACACAGAGAAGTATACCAAACACTGGCTGCTATGCAAGCATGCTCTGCCACAAGCCCTACTGCCATAAATGCTGTACTATCTGGTTCAAGTGGGAACCTGACACTATGATGTATCACAAATCAAAGAATTAATTTGAAGGAAAAAGTCCATCTGCAGAGCAGAGATAATCAAACAAATGCTTGAAAAATGGTTTAAACCAGGCTAGAAATCTTAAGGAATTATTTTGGAAAAATTATGAAGCATGAGGTTATGCTTAAACCCACATGAAACAAGCTACGTTTATGCTATTTTTTAATTAAACAGTAAATACCACACATTACTCAAAAGCCTGAAAAATTTAATATGAAATTATATCTGGAAAAAACCAGGAAATTCTATGCCTGCAACATTAACTCATCTGAATTTTATTTCCTCCTATCTTTGAAAGAAAATGAACAATGAAGAATCCTATTTATTCCCATGACTAGTGACATTACAAACATCAAGTCTGGCCCAGTCATCTGTATCTCCACTTAAGCAAACAACATAGGTGAATAAGCATTTGGCAGAGATTCGAGGTTACTCTATATGTTAAATTACTGTTTTGTAACTGATCACCTACTGGGACAATTATAACAAATAGGTGAAGCATTTTCCACTGAACGTTCTCTACAGCATCATCTCATAGTGACTCTCACCATGATTCTAATTGGCAAAATAAATCTGGTTGGGGGAAATAGAGCCACCTAAAACCAAGCTAACTTTTCTTTTCTTTGGTTTCATTCTCCAGTCCAGGAAAAAAAACCCTGTTGTGTGTGTTTGCTCCATGCTAAAAGCCCAGGAAAGGGAAGCCCAGGTAAGGGCCTTCTCACACATGCCTGTAAAGGATGCACAAATACCACGCCAAAAGTGTTTGGATTGCTTTCAGCAGCACAGTAGTATAAATAACATGAGACTGTATGTGCTTTCAAAACAGTCTGGATTTTTTTCTCCTTTGGGCTGCTTTTACACTTGCGTAACTAATTCATTGCATTTACACTAACAAGGTAGAATTAGTCCCATGTATCTGCTCACTTCCTTCATAAAATTATGGTTTTATTACTGCCAGCAACACAGTCAGAGGTGGTTGTGTTTAACTCTACTTTGCCCCTAATGTCAAATTTGTAATTCATAAATCTGCCAAATCCTACAACTTTCAGAAGTATGCTGGGGAATGCGTCAGCAGATGTTACTTCAGAAACAACATTTGAGTTATATTGGAGATGAAAAAGAAAATAATTAGAATATTTTCCCAGTATCTTCAGGAAGCATTATCAATAAGAAAACAGCGCTCAACTGATGTAGCCTTGTGGCGTTACTTACACAAAGTTTAATTCAAGTTTCCAAAAATACCTACCTCCTCACTTGGCGTGCAGAAGGGTGCCTTGCTCAGGTCTACAGAGCTTTTTGCCATTAGCTAGCCTACTCAGGTGAGCTACTGCAGAAAGTCAGTGGGAGTTACTGTGGCATTGACAGTGGGAAGCCAGTGGCTAAATCTATTCATGCAAACTAGCTGGCTCAGACAGGTACCTTTTCTTTTTACGCCAACTTGAAGCTGGGGAAGCTGCTCTTAAGTACCTTTCAAAATCTGTAACATGATTTTACCATTTCTGCCACTCAAGCTTTTTCTCCAAAAGCAAAAAAAGAATGAGACACTATGATCTGAAGTGGAGTTTTCCTAACTTACTCTTATCTTGCAGGTAATACAAGGATTAAAAGGGTGATTTTATGAGCCATCCTATAACTGGGTTCTGCACGTAAAAAGAATAAATCAATACATTGATTTTTCCTCACTAACAAAGATAATTTACCAGAAACACTGTATTTATTACAATTCATTCGGCTGTATTTCTGCCTGGTGAACTTATTTGTCAATTGTAAAAGGAAAAAAAATGCTTTCATCATTCCCATTTGTTGTCCTTTCTCACCCCTCTCCTTTACTCACCTTTAACTGTTGACAAATTCCATCAATAAAAAAATTGCCAGCCATTCTCTCATGAATCTGCCTGGCTAAACCCTTGTAATTCCATGCCAGCAGAAGAAATTATTTGCCTTGGCTAAACGATGCAGATATCACCAGAAAGTACAAGTATTCTTGTCTACAATGCAAGATCACTACATTGAACTCACAGCCTACTTTGCAAATTCACACTCCATAGCTTACAGTGATGTTAATTAGTGGGGAAGAGCAACAAGACCTTCCAAAGGTTTTAGCACTTCTCACTTTGGAATCTCAGAGCACTCTGCAAAAATAAATAAATTCTGCCTCATAAGATCCTTGCAAATTAAATCCTTTCCTGAAAGAAAAAAATAACATCTAGGACAGGAAAAAAAAAAAAGAACCAACCTGAGCCCCCAAAACTAAGAGCCATGTTATGAATCTGCCCCCAAAACTAAGAGGCATGTTATGAATCTGTTCTTGCTTTTGGTAGAAATGGTTTGCACAGATAGACACATTTAAATTAATTGGACTATTCAGTCAGAAAACGTTGCACTACAAAGAACCTAAAAAGATAATGTACTCCAGCCACTCTACCAAAACAGGTCATTATGCAAGGTGTATTTTATCTAGTTTCCAGCAAAGCTTTCCCAATGTCCCTAGATAGCCTGGGATATTGTCAAGTTGCTTTTATAATCTGATTTTTTTAAATAATATCCAGGATAAACTTTTTCTGGAAATTATATTAACATCTTTTTCTGTTTTTCTTCCTAAACTTTTACTTCTTTGTGTTTCTAAATTGCAAGTTTTTTAAAGCAGCAACTGCTTCTAATTATGCTGATACATTAACTCACAGAACCTTCCTTCTTGAAGTTTCTAGAATATAAAACAATAATAGAAAACAAATACAAAAGAAACAAAAAAGATCCTACTGATCTTTATTCTTTATTTTGTGCTCTAGCAAACTTTCAGGTTTTAATCATATTGAAAATAATCAGCCCTGGTCCCAGTTTTCACTGTAACAATATTTTAACCACGAAATATTACTGATTTCCTGCCATACTTTGCACATTATTGCCATCCTTCTCACAAGACACTATCAAGCAAACTGCAAGACTTTTTTTATCTGACAAAAATGTCAAGAAAATGAAGAAATGTTGTTCTTAATTTTTATTTATTTATTTATTGGTAATAGGTGCTTTTGATTCACTAAAAGCTTTCCATCCTCTCATTCTCTTACCTTTTTCCTCATCTTCAGACTTGTCCTCACGTAGAACAGGCTCTTTCGATGTTCTTTCACTACTTCAATCAGAGTGATGGTAGTACCGACTTAGAGTTACCCTCTTTGGCTTGGGTGGCAGTTAATTTCATGCTTTTACCCAGAATTTCACCACAGGCACCTCATTTTTTCAGTTCATCTTCTGTGAACTTTTCTTTCCAGTGATCATCACTAGCACATTTTACCACAAATGTGAATGTAAACAATGATCCCTGAAGTAGGGAGAGCACAAGAGGGGGTGAACGCATACAATGGTGAAAAAACATTAATTCTGCTTCTTTCACAACATCTTTATCTCTAACACTTACAATTGAAATGTAAAAGGTCTGGTTATCACCCACAGGCCACAGCTGGAGACAAAACATCTCCCTCTGCAATGACAGCCATGACTGACACTTGCTTCAGGGTCAGAAAGGGATCCAAAGGTTGCTTTTGTTTTAACATGTCCTTTCAACATTTTCTTTTTAGCTCAGAAATACAATAAATACAAACTAGAAAATGTCTTTGCTTCCCCAGTGAAGTTTTTCTGGAAATGTCACTTAATTTTTTTCATCAGAAAATGTTATTGCATTTATTTCAATCTATACTTTTTATTCTTTTGGGTGACTTTTTGCAAAAACTGTTCCTTCCTCCTTGTCAAGTGCACTTATGGGATGTTTAGTTTTTCTTCATTTTTGGAAATTTTTAGATTGTCAAAATTATGTTTCAGTTGTTCCTCCTCGTAGAATTTTATTATTTTTTTTTAAGATGGTGCAGTTCTGAGTTGTTAGAATGGGGGGGAAAAAAAAGGAGAAATCAGCAAAGAGAGAGAAAGACAAGAAACAGCAAACTAAATCGGGGCTGTTTTCCAAAACAAAAATGTCAACTAAAATTTCCGTTCTGTGTTTCACTAAAAATCACTCATTTTAAAAAACCCTATACAAATTTCGAAGTTTTACTTGGATGGGAATATTCTTCTGTCACAAATTACATTGCAGAGCAATAGTTACGACAAATGTACAGCAAATCACCTCCAAATTGTCACCTTTTCTTTTTCAGTCTCTGTTTCCAGGTTTCCTTTCTTGTCTTCTCCTATGACTTCTTTCATGCACACTCCCTTCTTCTTTCTAGAAATAACCTTATGCCTCTCATCTCTTTGAGCTTTTAGAAAACCTCTTTCTATATAATACCTCTCTATACCTTCGCTCCATCTCCTCTAAAATTTCCTACTTCTCTTTGGTTTATTCCTTCTTTCTTGCCCTTGTGTTGGTTACCTAATTCCCTCAGCTCTACACTCATTCTTCACTTGAGTCTCCTCTGTGTTCTCAGTAGAAAACATTGATACCCATTCCTATTGGCACTGGCTTGCTTTCATCACATGCAATCCAAATCCAAATAACTATACCCTTGAGGGAGGAGGAAAAAGGAAAAAGAAATATTTCTCTCTGTGCATGCAACTCACTGATCTGTGCCTGCTTTTCTTCAAATTCAAACTTACTCTAACATGGCAGACAGCGAGCAGAACACTGAGAGTGCAACACTGCTGGGCAGCCACTGCTGTGATGTTTGGGCTGCATGTGGTGTTGCAGAAGCACAAGCTACGCAGACAGTTGCAGTCTCCTGCTCAGAAATCAGTACAGAGCCTCCAATAGCAAGGAACATAACTGGAATGATGTGAGTAGGGTTGTTTCCAACCAGAGATGCTTTGCAACCCTTTATACTTCTTCCCCCTCCAGCTGACAAGATCCACCTTCACTGATTCTCAGATAGGGTTCCCTTGCAGCAAATCTGATGTTATTCCAATTGATTAGCTAAGAAGATAATTTCCAAGACTAGGAACAGACTTTTCTGAATTACTAAAGGGAACAATATGAAGCTTTTCATTTCCATGGTCAGTATGAATGGGAAAGCAGAATAAATTAGGATGTAAGAGTCTTCATTTTTCATAGTTTTCCTCCCTGTGGAGGATTTTCATTTTTTATTTTAAGTGATGAGAGAGACAATCTGGATGTCAATGATCTCAGGGCGGCAACATGGGACCCATCTCAGTCAATGTCTCTAGGTACAGTACAAATAAGAAATAACGATCTTGGCAATATCCAAATTTCTAAGAGATTTTTTGGAAATAGTATCACAGAGATTAAATGCTACTTCTAATTTTTTAATCAGTTTCTCACAGACAGCAATGCACAGGTGCCTTGACCTTAAACTTAGGTAATTACTATAATTAAAGAGCTAATGCTCCATTCACGAATGTCTGCTGCACTATCTCTATTGTCTAAAACCCATTATTCTGCATGTAGTTCCTTTTCTGTTCCCTGTTTCTTTGGAACCCTTCCAAGATTTGCTCAGTTATTGTTTAAAGCCTTTCTCAGTATGTTAGTGTGTTGGTATTCTGTGCTCTGCATCCTATGACTTATGGATTATTCCAATTCTGGAGAGATATTTTCTATATCCATTCACAGCCATTATTCATCCCATATCCAGCAAATGTAATACCTTTCTAATCAATCATTACTGCTAACTCTCCAAATAAAACCATCCTTTCTTTCTTATGTTAAGCAAATTAGTCAAATGAATGTTTTGTAAAACCTGCTGCCTTTTTCAGTCCCATGGCTCCCAGCCTGTCTCACTCCTCCTCCTCTTTCTTACTGCCTTCATTAGTGAGCACTACCCATATACCTCAGCTATATTTACAGGACTATTTGGTCTTACTGATTTTGTCACCAGAATGAAGTCTACGCAAATGAAAGACTTTGTCAGTGTGGCTGCCAAACTGTATAATTTTCCAACCCCAAATTTCTGTCCAAATTAATTTTAAATGGCTTTAGCTGGGGAGTGGGAGGGAGGTACACACACTGAAGATAAATATTTTCAGTTTCAGACATTTTAAAGAAAACTAATGTATTGATTAAAAGAAAGCAGCATTTCTCTCCTGCTTTACCCTACAGGTCATCCTGGATAGAAGAAAGATTGGTTCAATTCCTTCTTCTGCCTGATGGGCTTTGAACCATATCTATTGGAAGAATGTTTAACTATCATATTACGGAGTTCTCATATTCTGGGATAAAGTCACACTCAATCTCTCCTGCTGGTGCTATTCCACTTGGCTTAATACACTTAAATATTCTGACAGACAGTTAAAATGACTCCATAACCTGAGGTCTGGGGTACTCATGTGGAAAATGGGACTTCAGGGTTCAAGTTCTTGCTTTAATAAGTATCTAAACATTTTTAAATAAAGTAGAGCTTTAACAGGAAAAAACGAAGGAACTTAAACCAAAGTATGACACAATACAGTCTCCAAGGCATTCTCATGGACAGTGACAACTGCTGAGGAGGAAAGAGGATGAGGCCCAGGCCTTCAACAGATGAAGGACGTGACAAAGAATGAGGATTCACTGACTATGTGAAACTAGTGCAGACAACTATTGTAGTCTCAGTTAAGAATGGCTCAGCCACCAACTTTGCTGAAAATTTTCGCATGACAGAAGATATATTTTAGCTTAAAAACCTTGAAAAAATGTTCATCAAACACTAATTATCCTTCATTTTTTCTAATCACAATAATAGGGAAATATATGTCCTTACATAAGAAGCTTGGGGGACGGAAGGGACATATTTCTGCCAAACTATATCCTTGGCAGTTAGAATTCAGTAAATTTTATTATCATAGAAAATAGCAACCAATGTGGGATGGTAGGCAGGGCAAGAAACAAACAGAAAAGGAGTTGAGTTATAAATATACAACCATCTCTAAAACTGACCTCTTTAGTGAAAAATAAGTACTGCTGCTTAACATCTCTGTTGCTCTTCTGTACAACAGGTGAAGGATGGATATCTACTTTGGAGATGTTACTTGAAGTTCCATTTCCTGTGAAGTACAGATCTTAAGGTGAAAACACATAATGATTTTTTGATAACCATATATAAACAATCTGTGAAATGATATTTTGTATCATTTCTATGGAAAAATGAAAATATACAGAGAGCAGCTTCTGCTTCATAACAGCTATAAGATCTTGCTTCTGTCAGACACTGAAGAATATACCTAGCTTAAAATGTAAATGCAGTCCATAAAGACGTACATTTATAAAGCTTGTCAAAGAACACCACAAATCACACACACTATTCCATGGGAGAAATACCATAAGTAACATCCAACTGATCTGTTAAAAATTTACTTCTGTCATGATCCTGAATGTTCCTTCCTCAAAACAGGGGTGCCTTTTTAAAAAGAACTCCCTTATATTTTCAGAAATTATGTTTTCTTTTATTCATAAAGTGTTCATTAATTAAAGCAAGCCAATGTTGTCAGCAGAGATGCATCTGTTACTCTTAGAAGTCTCTAGGACAAATCCTGTTTCGGTGACGTCTGTCTTACTATTGTCCTAATGGAGCAAATGGCTAAAGACAGAGTTCTTTCTGATGTATATGTGTTATATATGCAATTAAGTCTTGCTATAGTGAAGAATCACTGTCAGCAGAGATTATTTTAATGGATGTACAGTATTACTTTAAACTAAGTCTTCACCATCTGTTCATCTTAATTACAAATGCAAAACCAACATATCTTACATTAGCATCAGAAAATGGGGAAATATCAGTGACTGAAATGTCCATATATACTCTTTGTGCAATACTGCACGCATCTGTGCTGTTTTTCGTCTCCTCTTCCAAGCAACACAAATTGGGAAGGGGGGAGGAAAGAAGGGGATAGAAACGTGCTTATTCCTCACAGATAATTTTCTGGCATGGTTGAATACTTTTTCTGGCAAACAAGGATTCATTATAAAAGATTTCAATATATTATGCTTCAGAATGCTTTCCAAAAGTATGTACTCTACTTGCACTCGTACCTCATTCTAGTTCTTTCTGGTTGCCAGATAAGCATGGAAAATGAAAGAAAGAGCCAACACATGCTAATACCATCTAATAAATCACAAAAAAAAAGCAGGTAAAAAAATGCAGAAATATTTTTAATCTAACCAAAATAAGACAAAATTAGGAAGTAAAATTAAAAAAATATAGGTTTAAATTTCTGACATGGCATTACTTTTTATGGACCAGGTGGACATTGGGAAAATAACAAACTAAGTGAGAATACAACCTCGATGGTGGAAATCCATAGTCTGCTGCAATTTGGTAGTTTTCTAGTAGATTGGTGTTTGGTCCTACAAGCGTGCACGACTACGGGAAGCAGTACTACAACAGTTAAGACAGAGTTAAGTTTACTGATTTTTAAATACTTTGCTATCCCCTTGCTGACTCAGCTTATCCAGAAATTTATTGTGCTTTCTGGGTGCCCCAGTCAAGATCATCAACCTGAATCTGAGAGTGTTTGACAAAAGGTCCCGATGTACATCACTACTTGATATATATTGCTTGAGGCAACTTGATGAGACAGAGAAAGAAAGTGCCCACCGGTGTCACTGTGAGTGGGTTGGCTCAAGAGGATTTACTGCAGTATATGATGAAGTCTGCATTTAAATTCTTATTCTTGATTTAGCAGCTTTTTGCAAATTTCACACATTATTCTGTAGGAAGTAAAATTGTAACATACGCAGAATTAACTTACATTGTAATACAAGAAAAGTTCTGAAATAAAACTGTATCTGAGTTCTAGGCCAAAATAATCACACTGAAATCATCATCAGCACAACGCTAAAGAAAGATAATGATAAACAATGCCTCAGATTCCTAATCCTGGCTCTTTAGAGAGATTCCAGCCTTCACAGTGCTAGAATTTATGACACTATAAATTAGTTTGCTTTTCTATAACACTATAAACAAAAATAAGGCCAGAGCTAATACAGTAGGTACTATTCTCTCCCCTCTGGCTAAATCTCCAGATACTTTTGAGTTCTACCTCTTGCACCCACAGGACCAGATGGCATCCACACATTTTCACTGAGAAACTCTGGCCCAGTTCCACTTGTAAAACACCTTCCAGACTTATACTGAAATTAAGAATTTGTTTTCTCAGGCAATCTAGACATTGTTTAGGGTGATAGAACACCTGTCTTCACAGGATTATGACCCAGAATGAAAGGAAACTCAAGGAAAATGATAAACTAGTGTCTTGCAAGATACTTATTTGTGCCAAAAAAAAAATGCAAAAAACCCCCACAAACAACAACCCACCTAATTCCAAAACCCTGGCAAGATTCTATCAACCTCAAATTTTCAAACTAGTCCTCATCAAACACCAGAGTCAGCTTCTAATCCATTTTGCAAGCAAGGTATATCCAAAGCCAAAATTCTGGTTTGGCACATTCATCCCGAGATATCCATAGTATTATAGTATTACATAAATTCAGGAGAAACAAAAGCGATGATATAATTCTCCACTTTACATATAAGAAAAAATGCATAGATTAGTCTAACTCCAAACTGAGAGACAAGATTAGCAGACAACCCCTTTGTGCAGATTCTTATCGCTAAATGATAAGCACTTCAAAAGAGAGAGGGCATTGTGTTTTTAAGCGTAACTCAGAGGTATAGGATGCAGGACTAGTTGATATATAAACACTGCAGCAGCTGTAAGCATCTATAACTACAGTATAAAGAACAACTTCTACACAAGACTTTATATTAGGGAAAATAAGTTTGGAGAGATATTTCCCCAAAATTTTTTACTTCAAAAGTTGTCAGGAAAAGCACCACAAATCATTAATGCTGATAATTTGCACTGGGGAAATGTGTATGGCCTTACGTTACACCATCTTACATAATATCAAAATATGAAAACCAAAACCATTTAGTAACACACAGTGTTTTTACTGATTGCACATAATTATGTTAAGCAGCTTCTTCTAACAGTGTCACAGAGGTGATTTAATAGCTCCTATAACTCATCTTCCCAGCTGAACTCTCCCCTCTGCTGATGAAGCCTATTCAAAGCCTACTGCCCTTTGCTCATTTTACCATCTTTTATTTCTAAACTGTTTTGATCATAAATATTTTTGGCGAAATTCTTCTTTCCTCTGAACAAATTTTCTGTGGACATCTCATCTCAGCTAGATGAATGATGTATAAGGAAGCATGTCCTTATTGCTGTTCTCATTATCATTTACCTGAAAGCACCGTGTCATCAATAAGCACAAGAAATCACTCATCGGGTATCTGACGTGTGTAAAGTATTGCAGCTTCCTTCCTTCAGCGTCAAAGCAAAATGTGGTTCTGAGAAGGACACTCACGCAATGCATTTCTAACAAAATGAAAGGAAAACCCGCCCCCTAGAAATACCAAAAGGAAAAAGAACGTTTTCGAATGTTCCCATGCCATTCAAACAGAGAAAACTTCACCTGAAAAAGCAAATATGCACGCGCTGAAAATGCACAGAGCGCTGGGGAGCGACGGGCATTAACAACCAGCTTTAAGAAAGCCCAACAAAACTAACCTGGCAGCAGTTAAAAAGCAAGCCCTACCATTCTAGCTGGCGTAGGAGGGCATTCGCAGTCGGGGCAGGGCGACAAGCGGGGAGCGGGCCCGGCGCAGGGCGGCCGGCGGGTGCGGGTCCCTAGGGGGCAGCACGCAATTAGCGATCCGCAGGGGCGGCTACTGCCACCGAGGCGGCCACCGCTGCCCAGCCGCGAGCAAGCGGCTCGCTTTCAGAGCGGCTTGCTGATCACACGCTATAAACCCGTGCGGTTGAACGACTTGCGATCGCAAATATTGTCCCCTAGGATGGTTACATTTTCTAGTGAAATGCAGGGATCGCAGAATGTACGGACAACAAGCAGACAGAATGAACGAAAAGCAGTAAAGCACTCCTGTGGGGGTGGAGTGGGGGTGGTAGATAGAAGTGAAATAAGCATCAAAGTCGGCTTGATTATAAAGGTAAAGTAAAACTTGAGATGATAATATATATCGCGCACAATTATCTCTATATAATTTTCAAAAGAAGAGCTGCTATTGAGTTTATAAATCAAATTAAATCATTGATACAGCAAGGTTTTTCTGATTTAGGTCAGAATTGCATGATTTTTCATACAATAGGGTAAACAAATCAAATTTGTATTTTTGTTTCTTGATAAAAGTGCTGCAATACTTACAGCATTGGCCTGCTGAAACTATCAAATAGAGAAGTACCTTTATTCAGTTTTAAACTCAGATCTAGCGATCAGAGCAGGCTTGAAGAATGCTGAGAGAATATCTACGCTATACAGGACTGTCTGTCAGTAAAACCATAATTTTGCATTTTGAATAATATAGGTGCCAGGATATGGCCACCTTGTAAATCAGCAATTTTAATGGATGCCTCTATATTGCGTGTATATCTGCAGGTGTTGATGATGATTTTTTTCTTGAGAATACAGAAACAGGAATTCTGGCTATCCATATCATATAGCAGTATACACGAGACACAGGTATGGCCCATTCACATGTAATTTTCTTCCGCTCTTCCTGATGCCAAGCTAAAGCTGATAAATAATGTTAATGTTCTTTTATACTAAATCCATAATTTAGAATCAGAAATCAAATATGGAAATGTCTGCAACTGGACAAGATTTTATCTTTCCTGTGTTATTTCTTTGTTACTGAGGACTAATGCCTTTCTCTGATAGTTACAACCACAGCCTCCCAATGCTGTCCTCTAAGCATGGGCTTCCGCACAAAGTGCTATCCTACCATGAAGACTGCCATATTAAAGCCACTTCTGGAAACTTCACATAGATCATCAGCTTTGCAGGCACATGAATCAAAGTTAAAATTTCTGAGACACAAGGATAAATATAAATTATTATCAGGACAGAGTCCATACCTGCTTTTTTCTTTGAGGATGTCCATTACAAAATTCAGGGGGTAAAACAAAAAACAGGAGGGAGCATGTTTTGATTACAATACATGGACAATCCAGTCTCCTCAGACAAAGTCTTCTGGCCCACTGTAGTTGCATATGAGAAACTTACAGTCCCTTAAAAGGATATGGTGTCTAGCAAGCTTAAAGGTCTTCAGATTTCTTTGGCTTTGCTGTTAAGATTTTCATTTAATTATTTTATTTATTTATTTATTTTTAGAATCATCTGTGATCAAAGCTTGAATCCAAGGTTTAAAATTAAACAGAGGAAGGTCTGACTATATGTTCAGATGATCTGAAAACTTATAGACCTGAGCTCAACCACAAGGTCATTACCTTCTGTTTAGAGCAGGTTTAAAGCAGGATGGAAAATCAGGGTTGCAATTCTATGAGAGTCTTTCTTCAAGAAGAAAAATTTTGCTTAATAAAAAAGATTACACATTTTCAAACTTTCCAGAAGAAGGGGCAGAGGAGTTAATTTTGAGATAATCAAAATATTTTGAAAATTTCAAAGTAACAGCAAGCCAAGAAGCTGAGTGATTACCAGCTTCAGAGCAAAGAGCCCAGAATCCGTGGAAACTTAGCTTGTGTCTTTTAGAAATTCATCAAAGCCAAGACATTTTGGTTGCCATTAGTCTGGGGCTTTTTGCGTGAAAATTTGTTTCATTACTACATATCAAAGCAGCAGTATTTCATAAGAAAAAGATTCAACAGAAACACCATGAATGTACCTGTTTCTAAAACAAAACTAAGAAATAGACTAACAAATATACTCAGGGGAAAGGAGAATCAGTCTTCAATCAATATTGCCTTCAGCATCGTGCTGTGAGAGACTATCACCCATTAGACATCCAGGAGTAAACTTCTTGGTTACAGAACTTTGCTGATGAGAACACCAGAAAATCTTTTCTCTGCAGCTTTCATTTCTGATATTCTGGACTCCATTACATAGTATTCTTTCATCATTGACTACATTTTATTATGCACTGTAAATGTAAAATACTTATTTTACTTACTATAATTGTAGGCATATCTCTAGTAAAAGATCCATCTTTGGAGCCTTTCTACTCATGTAAAAATAATCATTTAGAAATCTATTAATACCACTATAGTTTTACTGACCATATATTTTGAGGAAGTTGTAATTTTTTTGTCAGTCAAAATGGGGTTAATTTCTCATTATTTTCAATGAATTTCCCATAGATTAAATAATGTTAGCTACCTGTTACTACATCATACTTGAAGTTAAATTTCTCTGTAATGCAGATCCCATGGGCTTGAAGAATTTGAATCTGATGAACATGCTGAGTTAATTAGAAGCAACATTCCCTGTCATGTCAGAACAAAAGCTAGTTACAAGTAACCTTGAAATATTATCTGTTTCATGAAATGGTGTAAACAAGGAGCTGACAACTTTTAAAGAGCAACTGGCAAAATTATATGTTTCTTTCCCAAATTACAGATAAATTGTGATAGCAGGAACCCAGTAGGAGCCAGGAGACACTGTTTCTAAGGCATTTAGGTTTCACCTAGTCGGTTGGCTGGTACTATATCACTCTCTCTGTGAGGTGGAGTTTTCCCAGCTTGCGCTGAGTTCCACAGAGCCAAGAACTGAGATCTGCTGCCTCTCCCAGTGCTTCTTTCGGCACCGCAGCCTGCATCTCCTGCCTGGGCTGCACATCATTTGACATAGATCCCTCTCTGTATTGGGAACTTGTGACATAGGTTGCTGATGCTGGTCTGAACTTGGGATAGGTGGCCGATGTTTTGCAGCCCAAGTAACATAAACATGAAGGTTAAATTAGCATTCCTTACAAAGACCAAGAAAAAGAAAGAAGAAAGCAGCAGATGAGAAAAATACACACACATGTGGTGAGATGCCTTCTTTGTTTGCTTTCTGGCATTGTTTAGCAATGGAAAGCACTTAAAAGAACAGGCTATGTATGGAACCAGACAATTCACAGAGCAGTATTCCAGGGTTGAAATTTACAGCCTCTGCAACGACAGGGAGAAGAAACTCTACAACCTGCTGTTGAACTTTAATCCCACTGCCTACACACAGCCTGACTGGGGTCATTACTTGTGAAAAGCAAACACTCTCCCATTGCTGGCATTTGGGAGTCAGCAACACCATATGAACTGTTGTGACAGAAGAACAAAATGCCGCAGTAAACCAAAATCCATACCCTGAGCATCTCCTGAAGTCTAGTGACTTGATGAACCTCTAGCAAGCTGTGAAAGGCTGCTAAACAGTATAGACTTTGCCTGACACAATTTGCAACTCCAGTAAAGAGCACACTGCCATAAGGAGTCTCAAGAATGCAACTGATAGGATAATCATAGAAATAAGACTATTTATTCCTAAGATACTTGATCTATCAAAAGTGATGGGCTAGAAAATAGCAGTAAGATCTTCACAGGCTGATCCACGCTGCAAACTACTGATCTGAATTTCTGTCTTTCCAAGAGCAGCCAGTGGGAATTAGAAGTTTTGACTGAAACCCGCTCTACATTTTGGGGTAATTCAACTTTTCTAAAGGTAGTTTCCCTAGGGAAACTAATTTGCGTCATTCCCATTCTCATTCAGTCATACTTCATGCTCGTCTGTTGATTCAAAGTTGGTAATTCTCACCAGCCAGTTGCAATAAAAATTAAGAGACTTGAAAGGTCATCCAGGTTTCAGAATGATGTTAACATCAGAAAAGATGTTAAGCTCATCCAGGTTTCAGAAAAGCCCCAAACCCCATATGGCCATGTTAAAAAAATAATAATAAAAAAAAAATTACTAATGTTCTGATACAGGAAAGGCTGCAGTATTAAATTACCACTTGTATCCTGGAACTCAGATGGGAGTGCAGCCCTGGGTCATAATTCCACAGAAAACCTGGCTTTGTTTTTCTCTTCATAGAAATAATTTTGTGGGGTTTTTTCCCCTCAGTGGTAACCCTAGGCAAAATGCTGTGAAGAATGACTCTTGTAATTTATCCACAGAGAATATGTGAAATATCACGCTGTGGAACTGTAGGCAGCATCAGAAAGCTCTACTCTCTGCCTTAGTACTAACCTAAAGTAAGATACTTGTGAGCAGCATTTTGCCTATAGGCTAGGCTATTTTGTTTCTGGTTTTTGCTGTTGATAAGCAACAGGGCTGTTCTGCTTTCATCCCCGATAAACAGATCTGACTACCTGCCAGTACAGTTAGAGGATGATAGCAGTTTCTGGTTAGCACCGGTGTTGGCTGACTCTCAACAAGAGATGCAGTTCTACTGCCCTAAGCTCTGCTCCTGTAGATTTTGAGACAAAAAAATTTGTTATAGGTTGCTAATACAAAATGAACATTTATAACCATGAAAGAATAAGTTTTTCTTACGTGACTTACTGAAATTCCGACTTGGATAAAATAACAAGTTCTTCTGTCTGTGATTGAGGAGGTTCTCTTTTATTACAGAGAAGCAGCACAACAAACTTATGCTATCTCAGACTGCATGACATCTGGCCTCAGGCTCAGTGCGGTTTCTACATGCACTGCTTCCTGTCAGAGTAATTAAGTGCATTTTTCTTGATTAACAAAAATCCAAACAAGATAAAGAGCTAATTTGCTTTCTGCTCTGGGTCCCAGTGGATGAAGGCTGTACATATTTCTTGGGGGTTCCTTACCATTTTCACTTCAGTGCTGAGATAAATGTAATGACTTTACTAAGAATGCCATAAACAGGTAATTTTTGGATGCACCAAGGTTTCTGTAATAAGAAATACTATTTAAATTTATACTAGTCACTTTGGGCTTGAGGAGCTGAAAGCAAGGAGCCAATATGAACAGAAATATTTTCTTATTTCATCTTCCTGTGGAAAGGAAGAGGTGCAGATTTTGAGTTAACACTTGCCAGCAATTCAAAGCTGCTATTTACATTTGCATGAGAAACAGAAGGTGAAACAATACATAGAAAACAAATCTGACCAAGGCCATTTTACAGTTCAAACTATGTGGAATGCAGTAAGTGAACACCCAGCAAAAACAATGAGTAATTTTTTCTAATAAATTAATGTGGAAATAGTCACTTGTATGAGCAGTCTTTAATCAAATAACATAGTGACTTTCTGCCAAATTTTGTGGTGGGAAAGATTAAATAAATAACTGAAATAATTGGAAATGAACTGAATTGGTGATGAAGTTGGCATCCTGGCACAAAAATAAAGTTTGTGTAGGAATGGGAAGAAAAACAACTTTATCAAGCACTTGTCAGATTTAGAAACATGGAAGGTATGCCTCAAACTCCACTAAAAGATTTAGCAAATTTACATGTAAATCCCATTCTCTCTTCCCATCTACTCTTTTAAATTTCTTTTCAAAACCCTGCGAATTCTAACCATATAGGAGTAACTGCTCCTGTATGAGGTGACCCCATGGAATATATTAAGCAGACAATAGCTTATCCATCATGGAACCCCTTTGCAAAATGTGGGGATAGTTTAACAGCACTAAATAAATCTCTTTCCTAAAGCTCTGTGTTGGTTTTTAACAGGCAGGGTTGTTTCTGGTTTGTGGGATTTTTTTCAAATAACCTTCATTTCCTATCCACATAAAATGTAGTATGTTTGAAACCACTCTAACATTGTAATAAGGAGTTTTAAAATACCCAGATGGGTCAAACCACCGTCTGCTTTGGGGTTCTATGGTGGATTTGACATGACCAGCCGCAGGCCTGCCGGTCATGCTGAGAAGCAGCCAACAATTCACAGTGGGCAAAGACAACCTGGAAACATTAGAAGTAAAAATGGTTACATTTCATATTAAAACTGTGCTGAATGTCTGGCTTAGCCTGGTCATTTGGGGCACTCAGCATATATCTCTAAAGCTGTGAGGTTATTTTTAATAATCTTGCAGGTCACCTTTAAATGAATTTGCACTTCAGTGATTACCTTTGCTAGAGCATGTATTATACCTACCAAAAGTAAGGAAATTTAACCGTGCTGCTTGGCACCCTCAGACAGAACACAGTTCATTGCAGCATGAAGCTCATTGTAGTGCTTTAATGATTCAGTTAAAATTCTGGTCAGCTTCTCCCAATCAGATACGGGAAAGTAACAAGGTTCTCCAACACCATGGGCAAAGTGGCAGTAAATTAGTAGCTTATGGATAAATATGTGCTCATCAACACCCTGGTGGTAACAATATACAGATATAAACAAGTATTCACCCAGCATATTAACCCTTTACCACAATTTTCTCCTCCGTGTGTGTGTGTGTACACTTATGAAGTCTGGGAATGATCCTGTTAGCTATAGAACAATATCAGACAGTATTTTAGTTTTTTCTGTCAGCCTCTGGCAGAGTGCCATTTCTAGAAGTCTAGCTTCAAGATCTCTTGGACTGTGTCTTCTCTCTGGAGAGAGTTGAAAAGGGTATAAAATGTAATGCAGATTTTGGTGATAGCTTTTTATTTCAGCTCCTTTCCTGGAGGGAAATGAGTTCACCCCAAAATGTCAAGATTATTTTTCCCAGGCATTTTATGCTATTTATATATAATTTCACATAGTTTTACTCTATTTTCCTTGGAGCACACTCTACTTCAGCATACTCTCCATTGATTCCTCTAGTCTTCACCATGGCATGCAGCCATAAGGTGGTAGCGTCTGAGCAGAAGAAAGGTAAATAGTCTTATTACAAAGAAGCTTGAACAAGTCTGCTGCTCCAAGTAAAACAGAGGACAGAATACTTCTTATGACTGCACTGATTTGTTTTTATCGTCTTTTCTATTATACTGAAATTAGGTTCTTTCAGACCAGGAACAGAACAATAAAAATTTTTTCTGTAATAAACAATTAATCTGCCAAGTATATAGTTCCCATATCATGACATCATTTTCATCTTCCTAACGCTTAGAAAATAATAAGGCATGAAACAGGGCAGATACAGACATGTACATCTTACCTCACGTATTAAGAATCACACCTCAAAGTACCTTCTGTAGCATGGATGAGAAATTGAGTTAAAATCTTCAATATCTTTTTTCTCCATACATTTAACTGAGCAAATACAGGATGACTTCACAATGCCATAAAAGTCAACAGGAATCTATATATCACTGAGGTGGTGAAAATGTTCCCTGCAAAATATTTTCACTTTTTTTCCCTTATACATGATACCGTCAATCCCTCATTAGAAACTGTTTCAGTCAGTGATATGCATTCTTGGGTCACCCAAACATGAACGCTTGCTTTCCACAGTATGTATGTTTAATGGGCAATTAATGACCTGTTGTAAAAGGGGTTCTATAATGAGGTTGTGTGTTTGCCTTGGGAACAGTGAACCCTCCCTTCTGTAACTGTCATCTTTGTTGTAATCCCATTTTATTTACCTCTGACACACGTCTTTCTCTTCAGGAAAGCCTAAGTGTATGCTACTGGAGTCCCAGCAAGTGTTTAAAACTTCTTTTTTCTAGATTGCCTCTTTTGTCCTGTATTCTTCCCAGCTTCGCTCCCAATACAGATTACCCTGACACACTGAATACCAAAGGACTATACCGCCATTATAAACAGCACATCAGACCTGAGTTTGCCTAAGACACTTTTTCCCTTGTTTCTGATGCATTGTTCAGCTCAATGCTTTTGGGTACCCTTCATTAACTATCACGCTGGTACTCCAACTCTCCATTTTCTCATTGCTTGTTACCAGTCAACAAATTCTTGGCCTTGTTAAAGGCACTGAAAAAGTTCCACTTGACTTCAGGATTTCACCCAGAGTGAATCCTCTTATTATTTTCTAAGCGTTAGGAAGATGAAAATGATGTCATGATATGGGAACTATATACTTGGCAGATTAATTTCTTCAGCATGGTTTCTTCAAGAAGATTGCATTCATTTTTAGGAACTGGCAGATTAAAGTCTGTCTGCCACTAAGTGCTAATACAAATGCATTCACTGGGGCTTTTGCAGTATGGAGTTACCCTGATACTTAAGACTAAATCCAGCAAGCATGCTAATAGGTAATTGGTGAGCAGATGGCCCATGTAACCATACTTCTCCTAACATCTTCATATTCATGTACCAGCTAACTCAATGTCATTTATCTATTTTTATGCCTAGCACACAGAACTGTTGGGAAATTTTATTTGGAAATTTTCCACGATTAGGGTATTTCTTGTGAAAATGCTCCTTTTTGCAGTGACTTTTTGATCCAGCTATATTATGAGATTCTGAAAACTGACATCCTGCTCTCCTCCTTGCTTCTAAACAGATGCTAAATAAGCAGCTCTCAGGAACTATGGGTAAAATTCTGACCTCAATCCAAAGATGAATATTTCCAAACGCATTGAAAAAGGAATTTGTCTTTAAAATCTAGAGAGAACATACAAAATATCAGAAACCACTGTCATACAGAAAAACAATTTATGCTTTCAACAGCACAGTTGTGCCAGCAGTGCCTCTTAAAACCAGAAATATTTAAATGTTTGTAACATCGATTCCCCTTTGCCAACCTCACATGCGCTCTCTCAGGCTTCCGACATTGCTGCTGTCTCCCACGCACCTGCTGATGGTCTCACTACTGCTCACTTGTTGCCAGCTTGATCCACAGTACTAAAAATGTTCTCACTCATATAGAAAATGACAGCTGAAATTGTTAAAAGCTGACTCAGATGGGAATGATAAACAAAAAGCAAACCACCTTGGGGAAAAATTAACACCAGGTGCACTGAGTTGCCACATTTTATGGTACTTTGACAATAATTTTTCAGGGGGGGTGGGGGGGAGTACATTCAGAAATGCTGGATGTCTTTTGCTCCCTTTTATTCCTTTCCTCCACCCTCCTCACTTTCTGCCTGCAGCACGCAACAGGCAGTATGAGGATTGTGATGAGAGTGCTTTTTCTAGAGAAATCCTGCCAAACTTTGTGGGCACAAGGCAGCAGAACTAAATAGGAAGACTATTTATGTTTGAAAAGATAACTATCATGACAACAGTTGAATGTGGACTTAAAAAGGGCTGAGGAAGGAAGTGTAGAGCTATCACGTCCAATGGGAATCACTTGGACTTCTCAGCACCCTGCATGCTCCCTCCTCTCTGCAGTCTGCTCTGCAATTAGGTACAGGGTAACTGTTGTCCATGTACTTGCAACGAGTGAAAGCACAGCACATGGCTACAGAGTTACGAAACTCGGAGGGAGGAGGAGGACATTTCAGGGATTGTGCTTCAGTTTGTTGGCTAAAAAAACAACCAAACAAACAAAAAACAAACAGCAAAAAAAGAGAGAGAAAGCAAAAAAAGAAAGAAGCAGCTGGCAGCTTTAATCCAGAGCCCAAAAGATGTCCTTTGCTATGTCAGGCTTCATCTATTAGATGACTCCTTCATAGGCTGTAGCAGAGTGGAAAGATACCACGTAAGCTTCATGTGAGCTGCCTTCAATAGGAAAACTGAATCAGAGTTACGTGGGAACCAGAACTCTGCAGACATGCTTACATGGCGGTTTCAAGATAAGTGATTAAGCAAGCAGGGACCATGGATCTGCCACATTTCAGTTGTTTCTGGTACTTGTGTCAGCTTGTTCAAGGTTTACACTACATGGCACAGTAGCTTGCTGTACAGACAGGCTCAGAATAAACACATTTGGGAGTACTACTATTTGCAGCAACTGTTCACATTGAGTTTTAGAGCAGTCTGGAACACAGACCTAATTTCTTAATCACATGTCAGCTTGTCATGGGTGTCAAAATTTGGAGCTTTCCAAAAATTCTTGTTGTAGCATGTCTACATTTTGCCCTCCACATTGCTGTGAAGTCATCTATCTCATTCATGCTCTCAACTGGATTAGAGGCATGAGTCCAATATTCTGAAAAATTGGTCTTACCCTCTTGTTCCTACTACTCCCTTCTCCAAGGAGGAGTGCCTTGGAAAGGCACAAGAAACAAGACATGTGACATCTACTAGTAGATCTAGTAAATGTACCTATAAATACTAAACTTTTAACTATAACCTTCATACAACAGAAACCTAGGAAATAAAATCATGGCTGTTATGTAACACATTACAATTTTAAAAATAATAATTAAACCCAACAACAACTGAAACTCCTAGCAAAGTTTTAGACCTGACTGAATCTGATGTAAAAGTATGTAAAACATGATCAAACTTATTACGGCATTTTTACCCTTTAGAGTTTATAAGAAAACTTTCAGGCTTATAGGAGAGTTATATCCTAAGATTTTACAGGCACTTCTGTTCTGATAATTACAACATCCCAGATATCTTATGGCTGAGATCCTTACTGCCCGAGAGTGCTACATTTTTTCTGGCATAAGAAAATAGTATTACAGAATTTAGATGTTCAGGCACGTTAGCTACTCTGAGTATTGACATAGCCTATACATGTATATTTGGGGCCCTCTCCACTGAGTTAGACTACAGATGTTAAAAAACAAGTGTTACAGAAATCATGCAAGAATCTATCACATTTAGTAAAGAGAAAGAGCAACATGAACTACAGAACTACATGGAAAGACCCCCTGTATTACCTGGAATATAGGCATCCAATCTCTTAAATTAAAAACATAATTGAATCCAGTCACTGTGCGTAGAAAGTTTTGGGTCATTTTCTGATGCAGACAGATTGCATCTTTTATGAGCAAGATGACAGATTTCAGCACACTGTAACTGCAGCTCTGGTGTTGGAAAAGAATATTTATGGTCCTGCTCTGTATGGTGGTTAGAGCACCCATCTCTGGAAAGCAGACAGCAAACAGAGAGAAATGTTTCTGAGAGATTAAAAAAAATAGCATGTGTGGAGAAAAAGGATAATTATTTCTTTTAAAATATAGCCACATAAATATTTAAATAATATTGAAACCCAGAAATTGAAAGCATAAGTTGAAAAGGTTTTCACAGCCAAAGCACACATACCTTATTCACTCCCTGTCTCACTCGATGGAGATCATAATTACTATCAAGTTAGTATGAAACCTGCCGAATGAGCCTGACTTCAGGGCAGTGTGCTCCTTTGCAGCTGTTTTCTTTCCAGAATGCATAATAATCTGTGTATATTTAATCAAATTGGGATAGTTCAGAGTCTGAATGTTGTTTAGAAAAAAGAAAAAAAAAAAAGGCAGATAGCACCTTAGTGGAGTACCAGGCAAAGAGGAACTGTAATAAAGTTGTTAAATTTCTTAGGAAAAGTAGTATTTTGATCCTGTATCTTGGATCGACCTAATTAGAATTCTATTATTAACATCTTTATGGTCTTTTCAACAGTCACCTAAAAAAAAAGGAACTCCGAAAAATTACCCAAGGATGTTTTTTTTCTGCCAGGTGTTGCTCAGGTAGAACTGGTCAAATCACAGAATCTGTCATTTGCAGAACATTTCTATGTGAAAGAAAAAAAACAAAAACAACCCACCTGTACATCAGAAAGTTAAAAGCAACATGTCTTGAAGCTAAACAAAAGTTTATAAAACTCATTCAATTTTGTAGAAATTATACTTTTGATCGGTCAGAGTTTTCAAATGAAATCATGCCGTAGAATGTTCCTAATCAATCTAAATGTAAAATGCACCAATATATACAGTATCAGAACTTTGATTCTCTACAGTGAAACCCAAGTGGTATGAGAAGCTATTTGATATGTGTTTCTCAATACTATCTATTAGCAAAAAAAAATGTTGACAAGTTCAAATATAATGCAGACAACACCTCAAATGCTGGAAAGATGGTTTCAGGTAAATGCAGAAACACAATTTTTAAAATATATATTTGTAGTTATGAAAAGATATTGAAACTACACAGATAAAGTCACTGCTTAGGAAAGAACTCAATGTAAGGCAAAGAAACCATGCTAAACGTATTTCAGAGTGACCAGTTTAAATATAAGCATAAAAGAAGTTGAACAGTACAAAATGGTAGCCAGGCATAAGGTCTACTATTGAAGAGAAAAGGACTCCTGCACTTTAAGTTAATTAGGTCTATTAATTTCAGCTGCCATTAGTAGGTGAAAAGAAGTGAACCTGACCTTGCACTCCTTGTGCAAGGGGATGAGTGAACAGTTGAAACACCAACTGAACCTGCCCACTGAAACTCTCTCTGCAGTCAGGACACCACTCTGACCTGACTCAAACCCAACACGGAATCTCAGGATAAGAAGCCAGCTAATAGGAAAAGGGTCTTTAAGAGTCTATAATAAAAAAATGTCATGGTATTACTTTAGTATTAAGACTATAATATTACTTTTGATACTTTATTTTCTCCAAAAAACATGATCTAATTTAGCAATAAGTCACAACTGTCTAGATGTGAAAAATTTGTATGTGTAATTTACCTGTGATGACACACAAGCCCATATGACCAGCCATATCAGTTCAGAGTAAGGATTCATCCAGACTAGGCTGTAGTCAGCAGCAGCCACCCAAAGAGGAGGAAGAACGAGACAAGCGTTTCCCCCCTAATACTCTCATAATGTCCAGATATTTTCAGCTCAGATTTTCTGAGTTGATTGTGTTTTGCCTATACAGGTAATGTGGCAGCCTTCCAGAGGTAAACATTGGTCTCTTCGTGAATACATGAAAACTTTTGTTCATTACAGCCTTTGGAAAGGAGTTTCAAATGCCCTTTACCCACTGCATGAACTCCCTCTTCTTGTTATAAACTTCTCTCTTGCATTCCCTTCACATGTTCTTGCACTGTAAGAGACAGCAAATAGTCAGTCCGCATCCACCTTCTTGCTAGAAGTTGTGATTTTGTTGACCTCTAATATATCTGCTCAGGTTGCCTCTTTTCCAGGCTATCAAGTCTCAGCCTCTGTACAGAAGCTATTCACTGGTTTTGTCACCTTTATTGCCCTTCTCTGCACCTTTTCCAGTTCTAAAACATTGGTTTTGCAATGACTACAATTTTGCATGACTAGAATTGCATGTAATTTTCAATGTCCAGGTGAACCATGGCTTTATGTAATGGAATAATTATGTTTTCTGTTTGTTCCCTGTTACTTCCCTAATAACTCCTAATATTTGATTTGCCTTTGGTTTTTGGGGGTTTTTTTTTGACTGCTGCCAAGCACTGAGCTGATGTTTTCATGAAGCTATTTATCATAACCCTGAGGTCTTACTCTTCAGTGGTAAATGTCAATTCAGGACCCATCACCTTCTACATGAAATTGGCTTGGTTTTCCCAATGTACATGTACTTTACATTTATCTACACCAAGCTTCATCTGGGTTATATTATTACCAAAGCGCTTTAGCAATTCTTCACAGCTGGTCTTCATCATTACTACCTGGAAGAACTTCACATCATCACCAAACTTTGTCACTTCATTATTCACCCCTATTTCCAGGTATCTTATGTATGGTTTTAAACAGCGTGGAACTCCCCTGGTGACCTCTCCTCCCTTGCATGGACCAGTCAGTTACTCTTATCCTCTGTTTCTCACTTTCTTGCCGGTTATTAAACTATGTGGCAACTCTTTCCTATGTTGTGGCTGTTTAATTTCCATATAAGCCCTTGCAGTTTTGTCAAAAGCCTGTTGGAAACCCAAGCAGAGTGCATTGGTCAGACCACTCTTCATGCTTGCTGTTCAAACACATTCAGCTGCTTCAGCTTTCAGACCTTTTTGGTGGAAACTGCCAATTACTGTCTATTACTACTCATTCTGTCCTTTGGTACTGTCAATTCATTCTGGGTTTTGGTACTGTTATTCCTTCCTCAGTTTTTTCAATTTTAGACAGACCTTTGCTGATGTCCCCACCAGAAAAAAGGTGGGAATAGCCACGGTTTTACTCACAGCAAATATCAGTACAAAAAATGAGTTGGCTTCCCTGGAAAGCCTTTATCCTCTGAGTAGCCATTTTGTGTGCTGGTCATCAAGTGTTTCTGCTGAAGTGATTAAAAAAGGTTTAGTGAAATTTTTGAACACTGAAACTAGTTACTCCTCAAAATCTTTTGGCTACACTGATTAGAGTTTTATATTTAGTCTTTACAGTCCTTCCTGCATTCTTTGTTTGGACACAACTTCAATTTTCTGAATAATCCTTCCTATTTCTTGTAGCTTGCTTTCCTTTGCTGATTAGCCATGTCAGCCACCTTTTACCCTTTCTGAAATCTTTCCCAAAGGATGGGGCATGCTCTGCTGCTGTGCCCTTAGCTCAGTGATCTTGCTCCTTGGAAGGATTTAATTCTTTCAGTGGTCCATTTTAGCTTCTTTTCAGTGGGCTTCCCTGTTTTCACAGTGTTGCTCTTTTTGAAGTTAAGCACGCTTGTGGTGGATTTTTTGGCCTTTGTTGCTCCTGTTGGAGAACTGAAGTACGTTATGGTTACTGTCACAGAGTGGCGATTCCATTGTGAGATTTTGAACCAGATCCTGCACATCACTCAATACACAAACAAGCTGTCACTGAGAGTGGTCCAGTTGTTTACGGACCTGATCTCAGCCCCCCTCTCTGCTTTGCTGCTCAGCCAGCTCAGTCACAGGTGCATGGCTCTGTGGATGATTTGCACATGGGTCTGTCGGAAATGGGATTAAGGGAACCAAATTGTGGCTTCCTTTAGTAGACTATGCGTTTAATAAACATAGTGGACAAACTAGGTTGCAGAAAAGTGTAGTGCCTGTTGAGGTAAATATTCTATATATGCACATCTTAGCAGACATATTTTACTGTTTTTTGGAATTCAAACCCTAACCGCCTTAAAAATGGAACCCCCTGAGCCTGAGCATGGGTACAGGTGGTGGCAGCCAAGATTTGGCACAAGGCATGTCTGCTACACAGCTACTAGAAACAGCTCCTTTGACCTGGCAAACAAAACATAGCAACACACCCTCCACAAAACTCTGAAACAAATTAATCACAAAACAATTTTAAACAAAATGAAGTTAACCCTTAAAAAAAAAAAGCCCCCCTCAGGCAGAGCTTTGCTCCCTTCTCTTCATCTTTCATGACAGACAGAACTATGAAGTTCACTAGAGGTTTCCATGTCTCTCTGCATTGTGTGTGGCAGGTTTCCAGGCCCTGCCAAGTGTAGCACCATAAATCCCTTAAGACACAAAAGCAGACAAATAGTCCTGCTGGTGTGTAAAGGTTTGGAGACCTCTGCATACTCTTTCACTGTACTCCTTAGAGAATCGAAAGACTTTTCAGGAGACCTGGTGTGTCTTATGCATGATTCTTGTTTTACAATACAGTGCTTATTCCCTATGTGGGCTACTGGGGGTGCCTTGGCAACGGGTCTAACTGATGGATTCCCTATATAACCCATCCCCTCAGCACCTTTTATCTGGTACTTATAACTGCATCATTCCTTGTCTGCTCTGTGTGAGACAGAGCACCATCTGTCTGCTGTGCAAGGCTGTAACAAAATGTTAGGATGTTCATTCTCTTTAAATTAAGAGCTTGAGTGTTACCATGAGCGAAAACATTTTGTTAAAATACGGCATTTGGTGCACCTACCCAAAGATGCTGATTTATTGAAAAACTTCCAGCAGTGGGATTCATGCATGTGACACACTGACAATTGCGAATTTCTTTTAAAATCAGTTTCTGTCTGTCATACCTATGTAGTTACAAAATAACAAAGGGATAATAAAGCTCAATTGTATATTCACAGTTTGAGATTTCTATTGACAGATCTTCACACTGAATGCTTCTGCAAGAAAGTGTGATTATGTAGGTCTCTGTTAAAAGAACTAAAAACCTCTCCTTTGTTACAACTCTCTTACACACCATTTCTATCGTTTGGAATCTTTAAGTGATGTGTCAAAGTTGACAGGCCCAAATTTGGCCTCCTCTCACCAAATTATATTTGTAGATTTAGAATATCTTCTACATAAGAAAAAATCCCAGCAGCCAACCTCTCCAAGACAAGGGCCAACTTCTTTGCCTAACTGCAGGTCAGCCAGCAAGCCAGCAACAATCTATCCTTTTGCCCACAAAATCTGTGTTTCTACACAAACCATCTCATGACCTACATATTAAGTTGATATCAGGCTGAAAAAACACTTTGGTTACTCGTTTACTTATGGGTTAGATGGTTTTATTAGTCCAGTTTGTTACCTCTAACCTTCCACTGCACTTGTTGAGAGCTCTATTATATTACAGGCATGCAAGTGCTCTACCAGAGCTTTGCTTAAAACTAACAGAGCCAACCTTCTGGGTTCTCTTCTGTCACACGTTATGTTGCATGGGATTAACAATGGCAGCTAGTTTAACTTCCTGGATCTTTGTTTTCTAGCCTGCAAATTAGGTCAATAACATTTTCCCAATCTATGGGAGCTGGGTGGTTCACTTTGTCTAAAGGAATCCTGAACCTGTATCAGCTAAAATTTAGAGGGAGGGAGGGAAAGCGAGGAGATATTTTTTAAAAAATGTATGTATGTGTATATATATAATTAAAGACAATCTGTTTGGTTTTGATTCACTGAGAACCCAAAAGAATTTCAAGAATAAATTTATGGGTTTGTAAAAAAAAAAAAATACTTTGAGATACTAAAATGTGAAGTGCATGACGTAGGACTGTAAGTCTCACTGTTGAGCTGTTCTTGACTAAAGAAAAAGAATAATTTCAGGTCAGAAAAACTGTTAACCTCTTAGATACTTTAAAAAAACCAACAACAACGAGGAAAACTTGGATTCACAGCTCTTCTCCTCCTGCTCACATAGAAATCCAGTAGAAATCCGAAAAGGATTCATTTGAGTGCGTATGCCTAGAGTAGGCCATTAGATCATAATCTGTTTTGGTTTAGATTTGTTAGAGTGCTCTATCCAGAAGACTAAAATTTGATCCAAGCATCCTAAAGTAATTATTCTAAACTCCTAGTCAGTTTTAGCCACTTTTTCTTCAGATACATAAGTGTATTTTATAAGAAGTGAAATAACTGCAAATGACAGACTAAAGGCATCTTCCTTGATCCATCTCTATCTCCCCTTTTGGAAACTTTAACAGGGTACACAATGGTGATTTTGACTTCTGGACACATTATGCTTCAAAGCCTTTCAAGCAAAAAGATAACAAGTCCAGAAGCTCCCACACCTTAGTAGACTACTGGGCTTTTGTGAAAGAAATAGCAACATCTCTTTTTCCCTTTCATTCAGGAAGCCCCAAAATATTTGACACAAATAAAGCTTTGTGACTGTATGTCCACATCAGGTAGGAACTCTCAATGACCCAAGGACCCTGAAGAAAGACCATAACAGAAATCTCCACAGGTAGCAATGGGGAACCCATAGAAACCCTGCTAGGCTCTGAGGTTGCATTAGTTTTCCTACATGCTCCTTTTATGCTGAAATTTTCCCTGTGAGGTTTCCTTGTAGAAAGATTTCCACAGGCAGATAGCAGGTGAGGAACCAGAGGCCTCAGAGCTAGCACACAAGCTAAAGCTCCCACAGTCTGCATCTGACTTACAAGGAATTAATGGCTTTTACGGTGAGTTGTTTTTCTTCTGAAGGCTTTCTATCTCTTCTCCCACTCTGCAGTCCAGGGCAAGGACACAACATCCCATAACTCTCTTTTCTCTGAAATCTCAGGTACTCAGCATTAAAATGAATATCACAGACTCATTCTGGTTCTTACACCACTAAAAATCCTAAGCAAATCCTAATAACAAAAGTAGAGACAAACACCGTAATAGGATCATCTTAAATAAATAGCATCAACTGAAAACTATTAAAAATTTTGTGATGGCTGTAGTCAAGGCATTGCTGGATTAAAGCATGAAGCTAAATGGAAGAAGAAGCATTAGTATCAGGAATATAAAGATCATGAGTGAAATTAATTACCTTTAACAGCACAATGGAGCATAATTTCTCTGTTTTTCTCTTCTAAGGGTTTTTGAGAACACCTGCCAACAGAGTAGATACTGTTACAGCAAACGTTAAGACAATGCCTCAGGCCTATAAATATCCAAAAAAGTGTTTCACTTTAAGCACAAGTCCTCCCAGGAGACAGCTCATGGGGTCTACCTCACCCAAACTGCTCTAACACCAATTGCTTCAGAGCCTAAATGTAATTTTTTGGATAGTAATTTGAATGAATTGCTTCCCCTCTCCCAGACCAAAATTAACATGGTCAGATACAATTAACTGAAATCATATATGATGTTTCTCATTAGTCATCTGTAATATCTCATGATTAATAATAGAAAAGGTTACCACAGACATAAAACACTCCCACAGTTTTCAGCATAGTTTCTATTGTTTCAGACCTTGGAAAACCCAAATATTCCTGGTAGTTGGCACAACCTCCCTTTATTGCTCTGCCTTTAAAGTCCATTTAGAAAAGAGATGCCAGACTACAATGTAAAAAAAGGAAATACCCTTTTCTGTTTTTCACAGTGCTGAACTGTGTACAGGAAGCGGGAGAATAAAGTTTCCTCACTAGGATGTGGACACAGAGGGGCTGGAAGTCTAGCTCCATCTACAAAATGTCCTTTAATTTTCTGCCTTTCCTACCATGTTTGCTCAGCGGATGCTGAAGGTCCCCCAAACCTCATAAAGTTAAATGAGGTCTTCAACTCATTTTTCACTAGTAACAGAGAGGATGTCAACTCAGGACTTGCAGATTCTGAGTGTTATATTTTTTTTTGCCATTGACACATCCTCCTTGTTCGCTGTTTTTTCCATTCATTTTGATTAATTTTTTGTTCAGCAAATCCTGTGCAGGAATCTCTGAAATTAGTTTTACCTGGCTTAACTATGGCACTGCAGACTGCAGGATGCACACAAACAACAGATAATATTTTAAAATTTGTCTTTACTATAAAGGCAGCAAAAATAAACCTGTGTATCACAGTATTCTCTGCTCATGTCCAACAATTCAAAATTGAATAACCGGTGTGCTAAAATCCCTGTAATTGCAATTATCTCTTTCTCCCTCCCTCTTGAAATGTAGGTTATAGAACTAATAGTTTGTATCAGGAAAATAGTAATTTAAATTTTCACATTTATGACAATGAGTGATAGTTATAGTGCATTAAATAAGTGATTTGCTCTCCTAAAAAACATGTCTAGATTTGATCAAGGATAGGTAAAAAGGATGTCAAAAATTCTATCAGAATTGACAGCATTTCTATTGAAGAGTTACCATTCATCGTTAATTTAGCTAATTGAGTTAGTCAGAGGCTGTGCATGTGGTATAAGGATTTTTGTCCTGATTTTTTTAAATCCTTTTTTTTCTACCAGTACTAGTCAGAAGTGACTCCACTGATTCTTTTACGTCTCAAGTGGTGCAAAACAAATCTACCAGAAAAAATCCAGCTGACCAAAATATAACGAATGTTACAAACACTGATGCACAGGAGATAACTGTGTAGTAACTGCAAGAAACTGGGGCTATTGCATAATTTTCTGATAGTTCGATAACCTTGGCAGACAGAAGGACCTCTTCCCCAGCTTCAGCCTTTCTAACCAACATAATTGATTCCCCTTTCTTCAGAAAGACAGCTACAAGACATTACAAGCAAACTGTCCAGCAACAAGAATGAAGACAACACATTTGCAAAGACAGGATACAGAAATACCTCTACATTAGCAGCAAAAGGAAAGATTATGTTAAACTGTTAGGAGAGCTCAAACAATGATATCAATCACTATACTTGTATGTTTTTCATATACCAACTCTACAGGTAGTCAATTAATAGGCAAAGTAAAGGAGTGGAAATACACAGCATGTAACAATACACAGACTTTACATTCATCTTATTTTTTTTTGGTAATACTTAAGGATTACTAGCACCACAAACTAAAATGCAAATAGGTATTCCAGCAAGATTGCACTGTATAGCATTTGTAACTCAGTGTAGTAGAATACTGCATTTTCCTGTCACTGAAAAGGTGGTGAAATGTAGTATTAGAATTATTGCAGTATCTATATGCACATTTTCCAATATGAACGGTATGCCATAAACATAACTCATTCTACTACTGCATGATTATGTTGAAATAATATAACATGGTCATAAATGAAGAAAAATGATGTTGAATTGCTTGCTGTATTGAAATACTATTCAAGAAGATCAGAATTAAAATAGGGACACTTAGTAAATACTGCAGCAATGGTTTTATTCTTTGAAAAGTGTCAATTGTATGTGAAAATGAAACTACAGATACACTTCAATATTTATCGCGCCAGGTACTTCATTCACATTGTAGAAAATAGCCATATCAATGGCAGAAATGAGGTATGAAGTTAGCTTGTGTAGTGGATAAAATTATAATCTGATGAGGTGGTGGGGAAAGAAAAAAAATTGCTCTCTATAAATCTCCAAGTGAAAAATAAAATATAGGGCTTCATAATGCCTTATCATTTAGATGAACCTATGAACTGGAGGGGCCAGACAAAAAACCGAATACACTTAATATGTCAGATGTGGGTTTTTATATTGGAAAACACTCTACATAATTCAGACACATTACAGTTATCTGGCTGTTTATATAAAATACGTTGAGATAAGCTGTGAGTGAAATAGTTTTAGATGAGGAAGCAGAATTGTCTCAGGATTAAAACAGCCTCTAAAAGATGGGGTCAATTAGTTCAATTCTTGTTCTTGCCAGTAACAGTGATTTTTTGGGCAAGTCATTTAATTCAGTTTTATCTCCTCCATCTGCATAACAGATATGCTGTTATTAGGTCCCTCACTGGGATGGTATGTGGTTTAATAGTCTTAACATTGAGGTCCTTGGCTGTAGGGTTCTACATAAACACAACTATTTCATTCTGACAGATGGCAGCACCTTTGAGCTAAGACTGCAACTAACTTCCACTTACAAATTATTTCCCTTTATAGTTCTGGCTTGGTAAGTGGCCTAGCTTAAAAATTGCTGTTTTTTTTCCTGAATGCTTGCAACTGTTTCTGTCAATAAAATTGACAAAGGAAGAAAAATGAGGAGGAAAATAAGGTGCTAGAGGGAATGCTCATACCACACAATTGAGCATGACGCAGAGACTACAGAAGTAACACTAGCCAAGCTGATTACAGAACTTGGACAAGCAAGCTAACCTGGCTAGTTAGCCAGCCTTCGCAGAGTTGTTCTGAAGACTCACTGGGCACTGTGAGGACTCACTGTTTCATACCAATTCAGCTTGTACTACCTTGAGGAATCAAGCTACTTACCATGTCATTGGCTTTCCTGGTGCAGATTAGTCTGGAAAACAGTAGTAGCAAACCTTCAAATTACCAGTACTTACTATTTCTGAAAAGTGAAATAAATTTGATGGAAATTTTCTCTACCAAAAGCTACAAAACAGACACTCACTTTCCAGATGAGACAACATAGGAGTACAGAAAGACAATCTGCCAAAGGTCCTCTACCACAATCACTTTGCAGACCTTTGAGGAGAAAATTATCCTCTCAGACTATAAGTAAATGTCTCTTTGATATCACCAAACAGGAAATATCTGAAGGATGCTTAAAACTTTCAAATTATTAAACCAAAGCAGTGAAAGGTGCTAAAAGATGACAATACTCACATGCAAAACTGAAGTAGTTTAGGAGCATCAGAAAGAGTAACAGTATCATCAATCTTATACAGCCCATATAATAAACATTTTTATTAAGTATTAAAAATGCCTAGTTAGTCACCACATGAGTGATATAAATGCAGGCCAGGAGCCAGCTGGATCTTTCAGAACAAAGCACTCACCCAGCAACAAGTGTATCCTATTCATCAAGTAGAGACAAATGTAATGTTACAGCATGATTTTCTGTGCCAAAGAACTGCGCACTTAACATGCCCCACAATACTGTCATCCTCCTTCAATGAAGCTGTCAGGTCCAGCAACAAGACCATGCAGGAGAACTGCCTCAAGTGCAAATGAAGGGAAAAAAGGGTGGAGAACTGGAGAAGTCCATGGTATGTTTAAAGGGAAAGTAAATGAATTCTTACTTTCCCCCTAACAGAATCTAAGAACTTGCTGATAAGAGACCTGCAAGGCCATTAGGAAGTTTAGCACTGGTAAATATGGGCTTAGTCTCTAAACTGGAGCACTGACATTAGCTAGGAAAGTTGTTTAGAAACAAGACCTTCAGCTCCACCTGTTCAGGGAAAATTCTTTCTTGGCAAAGAATGAAGTGAAAGATAGAAAGAAACAAAGAAAAATAGCAAAAGAGAGAAACCCTGAGGAAATACTAATCAGTAAAATAAAAATGAGAGAAGAGATGGGCATGGGGAGACATAGAGCCATGGACAAGTATTTTGGTTTTAGTTTGGGGTTTTTTTGTTGTCTTTTTTTTTTCTTTTTTTTTTTTTAATCCAATGTGAATTAATTCTTGTTGCCACCAGAAGTTAATTTCTTTCCAGTGTGAACCCTTTGGTAGTAAAAATTATGTGGAGCATCTCTTTTAAGAGGTGCTGAAGTTTATCACCTGGCCTTTGTTGTAATGCATGGGTCTAGGTTGCAGCCTAATGACACTACACCTTCACAGGTGAGTGCAGCAGTGCCTGGATGTGCACTGCAGGAGGAAAGAAAGAGATGAGGGAAGGGAAAAGAGTGGGGACCTCACTCTCTTCCGCCTTGGGGCTATGTCAGCAATTTTCTCATTACAAACATAAACCTAGCAGCACAGCACACCTGCTGAGCAAGGCCTCTAGTACTTACAGACCGTTTAAGGGAATCAGACTTCATAGAAAAAAATGCATGCATGTGCAGTAACATATATCTGTCTGTATCACACACCCTAGCATCTGCAACACGTCATCTAGCTCATTTGGTCCTGGATTTGCTACATATTAGTTTGGGCGATGGCCCCAAGTAAGGGGAATTTGTTTGCTCTGGCACAGCCACATAGGCTCTCAGCAGAAAGAAAGCAGCTTTGTGAATGACACAAGAAGGACATGGTGGATCAGTGGCAAAGACTGTATCCAGATCACATTGGACAGCATCTTACAGACAGCCTTTGGGTTTGCTGTGCAAGTAATTCAGCTTGTTGATTCCTGCTTACCTCTAGGCCAAGTTTGGCAAGTACAGCATCTTGTGGGGACAAGACTGGGCAAGAAAGGCAGTTGAGCAGATGTGGGTTCATGCATACTGCATATGGGGGGAGCTTGCAAACACTCCTCCCTTCCGCTTGTTACATGCATCCCTTCAAGTGATGGGTATTTCCCGTTTGCTTTTTTTTTTTTCCTCTGGGTGTGCAGGGAGAGAGAAAGGAGCCATCCTCCCATGCTGGCTCGGTCCAATCCTTGTCATAGCTCAATATTAAAGTGCCCAGGAAACAGAGGTTTTCCACAAAAGCACACTTTGCTGATGGTCTAGAAAGGGTTGAGTCTGGAAAGGATGGAGCAGATGGAGAAGCCTGTTGTTCCTGCCAGTCAGCAAAACAGATACCAGGAAGAAGGACGAGTTGAAGAGCAGAGATTTGTTGTTTAAAGGGGTTGAGAGGAAAGGTTTCCAAGTGAAGAGAAACCCAGGAGCACAAACATAAGTTACAGGGTGCCTAGGAGGTAGTGATTTCCCTGGTGCAGGAACAAGCCCTCACTTACAGAAGCAAACCGTGCTGAGGCTGTTTGCAGAGATTTTAACGCTGGGATGGCTAAAGGCCCTCTGTCACCCAATAAAGGTTATCCCTTCTGCAACCCTGTGTTTGAAATGGTTCCTCTGGTCCTTGCAGAGAGATCCAATGGCATTTTTCACACTGATGCCAACCTGAACTCACAGACTTGAGGAGAGTCAATATCCAGTGAGAATGTGGAACCTAACTGGGTCCTCTACAGGTGTTGTGGTTGTCAGAGTACTTATCAAAACAGATCCTGTCAAAAAAACCTCTCATACGTAACAGTTCATAGAAGCCCTTAGAGACTCTGCAGCAATGTCAGGGTAGGGCGGTTTAATTTGCATTGGGTAGGCTCACAACTCCAGAGGATGGTGCAAAGAAAGGCAACTGCACTGAAATCCAAATGCTAAAGAATGTGTTTCTTAGTGGGAATTAACTAAGTCAAAAAAATCAGCATCCATTTAGAAAAATGCAAGCCACTACAGTCTAAGAAAAAGCAGACCTAGTGAAAAGGAACAACATGGAAAGTAATTACAACAGAAGGGCCCCATGGAGACAAGGAATACAAAGTCAGACTTGAGCATACACTGCATTTTGGAAATGTTGCCTTAGAGCTAGAACACCACTGTTGTGAAGCTTCATATTATTAACTTTCTTCCCCCAAACCAGGATCTCTGCTTGGATTTCATCTTCCATTGGAGCAAGTCTGGCATGGCAGCACATGGTAGAAATTAGCAAGGAACCACTAAAGAGAACAAGGAGCCCCAGCTACAGCCACTCTGGTAGCAATTTCAAATGTAAATATCTCCGTTTTCTACCCAAGTATTTGGGGTGGTGTTGTATTTTCTTTCTTTCTTTCTTTCTTTCTTTTTTATGAAAGTCAAAACTGTTGCAGAACCTTTGAAATTAAATAGTTTCTTTAGTCAGAAATTTTTTCAGCCAAAATCATGTTAGAAAATCTTGAACAGCATTTGACATATATTTGGATGAAAAATTAAATAGGGTTTAGAGACTTGAGATTCTTGACATATGTTTGAGATTATATATTAGAACTTAGATGCTTCTTGAGCATTGTACTGATTCGCTGATCACTTTACTTTCTCTTTGTTAAAAACAACAGTTGTAACTTTACTAGAATACTAACAGTGAGAAAAACTGCCAACAGCACTGAGCAGAACTTTAGAATGGGAAACAGACAAAGTAACAAAGAGATGCATCGGACTGTGCAGTATTATCTTAAGTAACACAGTCAAACTTGCTGTTCTCCTGTTTAAAACTAGAAGCACTAGAAAATGTACCTATCCTACCATTACAACGTCACATGGTCATCAGAAGTAGCTCTTCTCTAATTAGGGTTTTCTCTGACCAAAGAGATCAGACACATTAAGCAAAAACAGTGCAGCCTAATATTTGAAAGCACCTGTCAGTCTTGGCCAGCCTACAAAACCCACATGAACATGTGTCTCATTGACAGCACTGCAGGGGCTCACATAGCGCATGACACTGACTTACCTGTAAGAGGGAAATGAAGTACAGCCAGGCAATGCGTTCTGCCTTTCTCTTGGAACAATATCACAAACGAAATTATTTTCCTTTGCTGCACAAATCCTTTTACCTCAGCTGAGTAAGCTAATATTTACTAACGTACAGAGCTCACAACTGAGTTTCCATGTGCCCCTGTTCTTGCTGACTGCAAATTGAGTTTGGCTTTGCAGCACTTTCAGCAAGATGTTAAGCTTGTTTCAATTGCAAAAAATGCAAATTTTCTGTTCGCCTCCTCCAGTTTGGATTTTAGAGACATATAAATATTTCTGAGATTTTGGGCACGGTGCCCATTTTTCACTGCTTACTTTATGTTAGGAACACAAGTGGTACAGCCAAAATAATGAAAACCAATGATATTATCTTGTAAATTATAGTACTTAGAAAAATAAAATGATAAAATAAAATGTAATAAAATAAGCAGTGGTAAGAGACATAAACCATGCAAAACACCAAAAACAACCTAGTGTAAACATTTTGGCCACTGTGCTCTAAACTGCAAAATGCTGATTTTAGAGTGAAGATTTTCTTATTGTATTGCTATAGAGTACTATATAAGTAGTAGAGTGCTGATTTCCAGATATCCTGAGGTGAAATATGTGGGGACCAAGGCAGGAGGATACACACTTGCCCTGAGAAGTGTGGCTGGCAGACTTCGGGCGCAGGGCTTGGGTCATTTCAAGAATTGTGCCCTTTACTTTGATCATCTTCCCTGGCCCGAAAAAAGCTGGCAAAGCTTAGGCCAAATTTTTTCTTTAATGTGCAATTGCCCAGGTGACTTTAGAGGAGAGATGATTAGTCTGGAATTTTATACTGAAGTGAAACTGCAGCTTTGAAAACAGGTACAATGGCTTAAAAGCACACCTCAGCCTCATGCTGAGAGATTTAACTGATGCACAGAAATTCGTAACAGCAGCAATGACAGGTCTCCAGTATAGATATATCGCTGGTAGTGGTACATACATTGAAGAAACTGTTGTGGAAACATTTACTTCAGAATATGCAAAAATCTGTCCCACACCACTTAGGAGGAAAAGCAGAAAGATAGGTGAGCATCACCTCGCTTATGCTGGCATGTGGTTTCCTAGAGGTATATGCAAGTCTATCAACATTAGGCAATGAACTCCAGTTTAAGTGTCCTCAGGAGAAAATGTTCAGTCATAAATCATGTTATGAAGAAGCAGCAAACCAAAGAACTCCATCACCCTAAGAACTCTGCTGCTCACTAGAAGGAAGGCGTGGAGAGGACACTGAGCTCTGCTGCACCTGTGCAGTATATGCAGCCAGAGCAGCCTGTGCATACTGGGTCCAGAAACCAAATAACACTGGGACTTTGGAAATGTATTATGGTCACTGATGTCTGCTAGTACTCACTATCATCACCTATGCTCACTAGATTACCTTGCACATGCTTCACCTTTATTTAGGTGTGCATTTAGCCCCAGGAGACTGGGCATCCTTTTACAAAGCTGAAACCTAATCCTGCTTGCTCTGTAGGAACATAATCAGACCAATTTACTCATGTAAAACTGTCTTATTCTTTTCACAAGCAGAAGTCCTAGAACAGAATGCCTCTCACAGCACAACTGGAATTTAGGTTCTCCTACAGAATTTTAAAAACTACATCAAAGAATTCTTTTCCACTTCTGGGGAATGAAAAAAAGTAAAATGTCCAAATCCAGAATGTGCCCCATTAGGCATGCAGAAGAGAAAGTCTTTATGCATTTACTACCTCCAAAATATTAATTTACTTTTTTTCTTTAGCTCCACTTGCCAGCTTCAGATCCTGTGTTATTAACACTGAAGTTGATAGTAAATACCTACTGCCTTCTGTGAGAACAGGTGCATAATATCAAGTTCAGTGTGATATATCATTCACTACCATATGAAAAGTGTAAAAATGCATGTATGTAAAGGTGTATGTTCCATTAATGCACTATTAGTCTAATTTATAGGAATAAATTTGCACAATAAAATCCTCCGCAGTTAATGGCACTTAGAAATTTATCACAAAGCAGCAATGAAATGTCCAGAGTTCTGCCAGCAATGTAATGATAATCATCACATATTTGCAAGACTGCCACAAAGCAACACAATTCAGCGTTGTCCAGAATGTTCAATATTGCAATGAAAAGCACAAACTGTAGTTCAAATAAGTCTTCACTATGAATGCATTGGGTCATTTACCTTAACAATGTGAACGTGCTCTCATTATTATGTTCAACTTGATTAGTGTGTAGTCTAACATTTAAAAGTGCACTTCAGATGGAAGAAGGTATGAATGCATGATTGGTTCCTAATAAATTGAGCAACCCCCTAATGAACTGCTAGGGATCTATAAGAAACTGGTAGATACTAGACATAGACACTCAGAACCAGAAAAAAAGTGGTAATGGCAAGGGGAAGACAGAGTAAAATTTCCTAAAAACATTTATACACTCTACTGTAATGCCCATTGCTATCTGAAATAGTAGCAGGGCATAGGAAGGTGTACAGTTCTAGAGAAAGACATTAGAAATTTGCTGGGGAAAGGATCATTGCTATTAAAGGTCAACATGTAAATGAGCACTTTAGCTGATGTGATTTGGAGCCATGTTACACAACTGTATCTTATAATAGAGCAGGAGAACAACATTTCCTCTCCATTGGTGTCTAGGAACGTTTTCTTCAAATGACATTGTCATACAAAAGCAAGTTAGAAGAAAAGTAAAATATATAAAATCTGTATTCAGAGGACTGGGCTGATTTAATAGGGAAGATGAAATAAAGAATTTAGCTAACTAACAATGAAGTGAGAGCACAAGTCCACAGCCATTTGAAGAGAGTTGACAGATAATTCCTTTTTAGGAAATCGGAATATATGATTACTTAGAAATTAACTTAGATTACTTATAGGAAAGAGTGAACATAAGAAACATTGTCTCACTACTGAAATGTATGAGGTAGCAAAATTCTTCTTTGTGAAAAAAGTAAAAGTTTCCTCAGTATGAGACACTGAAACTGAAGCTCTGTAGTGAATTAAGGGCAGGGAGTGAATTCACCTCTGAATTCTGCACTTTCGTGTTAGCAGTGAGAGCCTTGCTACTCCCCCTTATCCAGGTATCAGACTGTCTCAGAAATTGCATTGTAAGACATCTCAGCCTTATTCTGTTTCTCTGAGTCCTTAATCTTTGCTGTCTGGACGTCTAAGCATAGCAGGTGTTTTTTCCCCCCTGCCTTCCCCTGTGGGGTGGTGGGAGAAGTAATTATAAGACAGGTAAGTGAAAAAAGCAGTTTGGCACTTTTGTCCCCCTGAAAGGTGTAGTAGTCCATGTCTAAAAGCCTCCACTTCATATGAAAGTGACTGTTCAAGCTGAGTTGTGTTGTTTTATACACACACAAATCAATGTAAGACTGGACTGCAATGAGTTAGCTGCAGTGTGGCAATGCTTATGTATTTATCTGGGGCACTACTACATGAATACCTTTGTTCTTCTCTAAAATGATTCCTACCTCCGTGTACCTGACAGCTACATGCTCCTCCCACTGAATCAGTAGCCATAGAAGAAAGATTTCAGGATTGTAATGCTTTCTTTTCCTATTATATTCTACTGGTTAGAAAAAAAAACCAACCCAAAACCTAAATCCACACATGCAAAACACAATTTTGCAATAATTTGCTTACCTGGGGGAGATGCACTTCACCTCAATGTAACAGCAAGATCATCTGCTAGTAGCAGAATCTCTCATGAAAGCTGCAAATATGAAACAGAAACAGCATAAACCTGATGACATGCATGCACCTGGCCAAAGCTGTGCTCTTTCCCAGGAAACCCTGTCAGCCCACCTCAAATTCGCAACAACAAAACAGGAATAAATGGTATTCCTTTCAACATCAAGAGTGACAACAAAAGTAGCGAGAATAGGTTTAGTACTTTTTTTCTTCAGTGGCGTCGGCTGGTTGCCACTAGTAGAGGCACCAACTCCTTCAAAAAGCGAGAAGGTACCACTGGGTAGAGGGACATGATTTTCCCCATGCCGGAGTGACCCACTGGACAGGATTCAGAATTGAGTTTAAGGAAGTAAGAGCCTGCAAAAAAGGCTCAAAGTATAATTTTGGGTAAATTGTGCCATGCCTCAGTTTTTCTGTCTATAACTTGAAATTGTTTGAGAACCTCAACTGAAAGCACTCAGCATTTAAAATGTCAGCTGTTAAATATTCACCACTGTCATTGTTACAGAAAAGGGAAAACAGACAAGAGAATATTTGATGCAACAGAGAAGCCAATACTTGCAGAAGATACCCAGACAAGGAGGGAATATATTTGCTTGGGCAAGAAATAACAGCTTTATCTCAGGAGGAAAAATAAATAGAAGGCATGAACCGTCTGGATGTTCACATGCTGTATCATGGGCATATAAAGCTGGAGAATGGGCTACGTGGCTACCTTTGCGTGGTGATGAACCTGTGCTAGTAAATCCATCCTCTCCGTATTCCAAGCATCCAGGTTTCTGAAGCAACTAATGACTTCCCTGACCTCACTTCAGAAAAAGCCAGGGATAGCTATTCTGCAGTAGTTTCCTACGTGAAAAATCTCTTTCTGCCTGGAGAGTAACCTTTTTGTTTATTCCACTTTGAAGTAGGCTAAGTTAGACTGCAGAAAGGCACTGGGCTGGGGGGTGGGGAAGTCCATTGTGAAAGGAAGTGTGGAAGAGCCATTTTAATTCATACCCTCTCCTGTTTCACCAAAGTTGCCTCTGGCAGGTGAGACCCTCAGTGTTGGTTGAGCTAACTGAGGATGCCCATACACAGCACAGTGGAGAGTCCAGATGCTTCTGAAGAGGTTAGATTAGATACAAGAAGCAGTAAATGTGCAATAGCTCAGCCCTCCCAGCTCCCTCACACAGTAATATTCTGCTTCTCTAGTATTATCATATTGCTTTAAGTACCTGGCGTAATCTGAGCTATTCCCTTACCGCATGCCACATTTGAAGAAATAGGGCCTACTCTCACAGTGCAATGATCTTTCATCAGTCTGGTAACAGAATCTTCTGTTTATATACTGCCCATGTGTTTGTGGCTGAGTATATCTGCAAACTGCCTAAATAACTGCAAACATACCCACTTAAAGAAATTAATTTGTTTTAATTGAATGTAAGCAAAAAATCCCAAACAGAATCCTATTATAGCATCCTTTCTGGCACTCCTATTAAATGGGTGTGGCTTTCTTCATTGACAAGAAAGACACAAAAGCAAAATCAATATGGTGTGAGTCTAAAGAGAAGGTGGAAAGGACACCACAGCAAATTTGACATATGACTTTGGAGAAACTGTTCAGTGCTTCAGCCTTCCCTTCCACAAAACAAGACAGATGATGCATTTTGTTAATGATAAAGTAAGACAACAAGTTCTGTCTAAGGGCTCAGTGTTATTGCTATTTCTACTTCTCAAATTAGCATAACAGATTAGACAGGTCATCGGCTCCTTGGGGGGAAAAAAAGGCCAAACACCAACACACAAATAAAAACCAACCCCAAAAACAACCTACAAACAAACCAAACAGGCAGGGATACTGGTATTCTGCCTGCCACACAAGTGGTGGAGTTTTAGGTTGAGTCAATCTTTTTGTCAAGCACAATTAGAGCTTCACATTTCCTTGTGCCCCTACATTTTTGCATATATATATTGTTGAATAGAGGCAAATTCAGCTGGTCAAGTAACCACGACGGCTTCATATAACTATGCCTCCCTGCCCACTACAGGATTATGGCTCTTGGGACCTTTCAGCTACAATGCTCTGGGGGCTGTGGCTGCAACTACATTGTGTGTGTTCTTCCCAAACCCAGTTTTTATGACTCACAGAAACTCATTTGTGTATGTGAATTACTGGCTTTTCAATTGACAGTGAGGGAGCAAAAAACCATCTACAAAAGAAAAGCTCATCTACTTACATTATAGTCTCACACATTTTACTATGTGTTTACTGTCAGAATGTGTTGCAGTTAATATCTGAATCTCTGCCAGGCTGCTGACAGACAGAATATGATCCATCTTAAGATATTTTTTTTTGTGAAGTGAGAACTGTTAGTCTGTAAATACTGTGTGCAATAATAGAAACATTAATTTGACATAGCTATATGTTTCAAAAACGTTTGTAGTTTCCTTACATTTTCCATTCTCTTTGCAATTCCAATCAGCAAATGCATGTTCATTGATGCCTGGAGTTGCTACAGCATATTTCAAGATACACAAATTATAGGAAATACTTAGTTCACTGCTACTGTTAAAATGGTGCCTTGTTATCTAGCAGCTTTAGATTTGCCCATTGTTGCTCTTAAAATCAAACACAAACCTGAAATCTCTACACAAATCATGACAAGGACACTGAATAAAATCAGAGCAAAGGAGCACAGTGGAAATCTGATAAACTTTTCCAGCTAATTACAAGGCTTATCTCTCAATGAGGCAAACAAAAGCAAACAAGACTGAAGCAAATGGAAGAGCTCTAGATTCAAGCCACACTAGAATTTTCCCTAAATTTCACAGCACAATTTCTTCGCTCCCCAGGTTTTACACAGCATGTTTAAACTTAGACATTTTTAAACTTCAAAATGATCCACATACTGCAGAGGACTTAACTGGCATGTACATGGCATCCTAGGGCATTCTCTACCCTATTTCTCGTTTGCATCTCCTGGAGCCCAATTCTTCAAACGACAACATCAGAATCATTACGTTCTGCTGCCTTTCATAGCTGTTGCAGTTTTCTCACATTCCCTGTCTGTTTTAGAGCATACTGTGAGACAGCATTAGATTATGTAATGAACATCCTTAAACCAAAAAAATGCCACTCAAAACCCCTTTTTATCTTCATTGTCTCTGCTAGGGTACTGAACATACATCCATCCCATTTAAAAACAATGAAGAATATTAATTTTTATGGTTTTTAGTAGACCTGTGTATGGAAGAGTCATTTTCTGCCTTGATTCCTTTAAACTTGCATGTGTTAAAGGAGAATAAATGTACGCTCGCAGGATGGCAAAATACAGCCACCAGAAAATCTTAGACTCTAGCCAGCCCTATTCAACTCTTTTTTTTTTTTCCCCTTCACTGAGCTTTGCATAAAGCTAACCCAAACCCACATGGATTTCTATAATATCCAAAAAGAATGACAATGAGTGATGTGATGTAGGTGGAAACTGCCTGAAGAAACCTAAATTGTAACAGGAAAAAAAAATTGACATTTTAGATTTTAAATGTTACACAGTTTTTATAAAGCTTCAGTCAATTTATTTTATTTATTCTAATGAAGAGCATTACAACTGCTTTACTGCACTGAAGCAAGCATCGATCACACCATTAATCACACCTTGTGAATAGTCACAAATCAAGTTCTAACAGCAAGCACTGAATCAGGAGCAATGAAGCATAAACTCCTTCACAATTTATGATCTCTCCAATTGCATCTTTTCAACCATTAAATTGCAAGATACCATAAATTTTTATCTTCTTCACTTCAGTCACATTATTGATTCTGCCTTGTGAAATATAGAATAGCTGTAAATCTAGGCTATTGAATTAAATTTAAAGTCTTGACTTCAGAAAAGAAACCCAACACACTGCCATGGCTGTTAATTTACACTGAGGAACAAATGATAGAAACATTAAAATTTAAATGGACAACAGGGATTTCAAAGAGCCATAGTTCTGTCAATCCTAGTCCTTGTCAACCTTGAGGGCTTCTCTTTTAGCCAAATATTAGATCACAAAATATAGTAAAATACAAGCTCCAGGTGGATGCAGAACAGGTAATTGTTGTAAACAAGTAAACAAAGAAGAGGCTAAATCAAAGCTACTGAATAAATGTTTAGGCTTTAAATAGCTCCACTGAATTCAGCACAATTTATCTAACTACAAGGCTGAGGTGCTTTAATACAAATAAAATTGGCATACAAGTGATAGTACATCTTCAGTCGTCAGGTCCCTAGTGAAAAGGCAGATTGCCTTAATATGTCTGCAAGATTCTCTCTAGGCCAGCACAGGCAGGTTCTTCAGGGAACAGTGTGTGTCCATCAGAAATGAAAAGAAAGATCCACCAAGGTGGAAACCTCTATGGATGGTTGGGAACAACAAATGCAGACAGAAATGGAAGCTCCCAAGGAGGTGGAAGGATGTTAAAGTAGACCTGGAAAGTATCATGCATTGGAGGAAAACCCAGGGAGTGACCTGGCTTTCCAGGGTACCGCTAGAGAAGGGGGAGCTTCCTGATGCCATTGTAGGTTGCCCCCATGAGACTGGTGTCTGGTCAAGGCCAAATGCTGGGTGCTGGCTGCTGCTGCTCCACATGCCCCAGCTTTCCAGGTGCCTGGACATGGCTCACAGTCCTCTCCCAGCCCATGAGGTGTTTCTCCCTACTGCTCCAGGGGAACTGGGCTGGTCCCCTACAAGCCCCTTGCCTTCAAGGTGAAGGCTTTACGCCAGCATGACAGAACACTTCCACCATTTCTGTCCCACCAAAGGAGCCCCAACTTGACAGCGAGTACACGCCTGGGTACGCAGCTCCCTGCCCCGCTACATGTCCTCCAACTCCCTCCTGCCAGGAGTACAAACTTGCCCTCGCCACAAGCTCAGAAACACATTGTTTGCTACACAGCTTATGGGATTCAGAGGCTTAAATCAGCTTTCTGGCACAGTGCTTACATAAATCCCCCGCCCCTCAGGAAAAGGCCATATAAATGTTTGCAGACAGGAGGAACAGAAGCAGAGCAGACTGCGCCAAGAGGCAGCGGCTCAGCTCCGTCCGGGCCTCCCACATCGCGTGGCCCAGCCATGGCCCCTGTACCTCGGCCTCCATGGCAGCAGCAGAGCAAGGGGGTCACCCCCTCCCAGGGAGCCGGCAGGAGGCAGGCCCCAGGCCACCCACCACTGCACTGGAGAGAGGAGAAGGGGCAGGGGGTGAGGGAAACAGCTGAGGGCACAGCCAAGGTGAGAGCCGGCAAGGCAGGCAGGCTCTCCTCTCACTGGGTGCGCAGGGCGTGGAAAGGGGTATTTCATCACCAGGAGCAGCTCCACAGACCACGCTCCCTGAGCTCCCAGCGATGGCCGCCTGCTCCCCTCACAGCTGCCTGTGGAGGAGGCTGGGGTGGAGGCAAGGCTGGAGCAGCTGAGATGACACTCTGGCAAGTGATTCAACCTCAGGGTGGTGGGGATACCGGCACTCCTAGCCCAGGCTCTGTTGACATATTCAGAAGTTGCCTACAGGTACTCAGTTGTCTTGAGCCCAATTTAATCACGGAAATCAAGTAAACTAAAGGGATGGTCTGAAGATCTGTAAGGTAAGGCATTGGAACTGAGGGGTGGGATCACCCTTCCCTGACCAGCATGAACCTTCTCAGCTCCCATTCGTTTCCTCTATCAGCCTTCCCGTTCCATAAGTACAGTTATCTCCCAACTCTGCATATAGAAATGTTTTGCCAGATGGTAAATGTTGCAACTGTTTTTATGCTTTCACTTGGGCCCACCATTTTCCTATCCACCTATCAACTCAAGAGTCAAGAAGAACAAAACCCTTAAGGAGCTGAAAAGCAGTAACTACAAAACTGCAATTCAAAACTTACCTCTATCACTTCTTGCACAGTCTACTGGTAGCACCACAGTACTTTCTCAGTACAATATCACACCATAACAGATCATACTATTTCAGACAGAAAAGTTCTTTGGCACCACACTTAGCAGAGGTATATAAAGCCAGAATTTATATCAAAAATATTTCATAAATTCCTACAAACCACAGAAAGCAATGTTGATGACAATGTTATATCCCAAATATGCTAAATGCACCGTGTTCCTGGGCTGCCATTTTTCATTAGGGAAATAGGTACTCACTGCTTGGGATTGGTGTGGCCCATACTGAGAAATGAGTACCTGTGTGCTGTGTCACCATTTCCCCAGTACCAGCAGCAAGCACCTCCACAGTGGATTTAATCAGAATAGATATTGCTTTCTAGACCAAGGAGAAATGCATTTCAGTACCAACTGAGCCAATGCCCAGCAGAAACCTTCTATGTAAAGCCACATACAAATATGAAGTATTTTGGAACTTCAACTCAGGTTATTTACAATCAGATTCACAACTCAGTTATGCCAAATAAACACACCATTTGTTCTGTGGATTCTGTATCATGCTACTACTACTCTATGTCCTTTGGATTCCCACTGATCACAGAGCTGCTTTGTTGATTACCATCACCTGAACTCCAATGCTACAACTTGTAAGCCTTCCTGAACCGTGCAGTAACTATCCAAAACATGCTGCTGTTTCTACCATTATTAAACTAGCTCATATCTGGAAAGGCATATCAACTTCCCTTTTAACATCCGGATTTTTTTCAGACCAAAGAGTGAACTTACATTAGGTCGAGGGAGTAAATGAGAAGGAAACTGTATTACCCTTTTTAGTTTGCTCCATCAGTTATTAAATTCCATAAGGTAATCAATTAGCTAGAAAACGGTAAAACTAAACACATGAGACATGCTACTTTCAATAAATATTTTTATGGCACACAGCAATAGAAATGATCCAACTTGAAATGGCCATAGGCTTGCCTCACATCCAGAAGTTTTAAGTTCTGTTGTCAGACTCACCTCAAACTCCTTTGACTTGCTTTTGTCTGAAATTTGTTTTTTTAAAACCAGAAAGATGATGTGCATATCTGAAGCCCTAGTGCATCCTCATTCTGCTGCTGGCAGAAATTCTTATGATCATGGTTACTTTCATTTCACTTCCTATTTCAAGCAAAAAATGAAAAGCACAATATACCAAAATGCCAAACTCGAACTATGAGTAAGCACAAATCTTGAGGAACGGACAGTGCTTGCCCTTAAAGTCTTTTCCTTTTTTTATTGTGAATTAAAACTGCATGCACATCAGTGGTGCTTCCCATGCTACTATGGACCAAACTAAAGAAAGAACCAAAGCCCAATAGAGAGTTTGATGTGTCTCTTACTAAACTCTCAGAAACATTTTGCACCTTAAGATTTGGGTTCCCGGGGGGGAGTGGGGGGGGCGGGGAGCAGGGAGGGGCAGGGCGAGAAAGAGCTGTCTAGCAGCAAGTCTTGTTTATTCAAAGCTTCTGCTCAGGAGTCTTGAGTATCCCAGAAATAGTATGGCTCATGACTAACAATGGAGAACTGTGAGGTGTATGTGTACAGTATGGGGAAACAGGGCAAAAGGAGTTGTCAAAGCTGATGCTCCTGCATGAGGGACAATCTGCAGGGCCAAGGACATTCTTCTAGCAGGAGAAGGCATGGCAAATAGAAAACACTTAACCATATCCAGGTTCATAATTTATAATACAGAGGTAATATTTACTATATGAGTAACTCAACTGAATTTGAAAATAACAAACCAACACACTTTCTTCTTGTGGAAAAACACAGATGAGAGACTTTTCTTCATACAATACCTGTTATACTCAGACACTTATCTTTACAAATTAAATATACTTCACAGAGCTGAGAAGACCGGCCTCAGCATGCAATCCTGTAATGAAGAGAAAGCCTTGAACAAAAAAACAACAACAGAGGCTTTAATACAGTCCTCACAAACATTTTATTAACAATAAAATGGCTAATTTGAGACTATGTCTTAGACTCTGGGCACATAAATCCCAGCTCTAAGTTTGGGAACATAACTTTTTTCCATCTATCACTCAGTAAAGTATCTTGACTGACCTCAGACAGCGTTGTAAAAAGTATTGCTTGTGGAAGTTTAAAAATGGGGCTACAGTGCTGGATGTTGACAGTATGAATGAATTAGTAATTTTTCCTAACAGGAGTACATGCAAGCTCACTGTAGCCAAAAAAAGGCCTTCCATAATTATGTGTGTAAATGCATAGCTCTGGTCTCCAGATATCCACCCTTTCTAGGTCTGGACACCACTTCAGAATAACGCTTGTGTGCAGGCTCTCTACCTCCATGCCATGAAAAGTGCTTAGTCTGGATGTGGCCTGTACTGTCTGAATAGTGGTGATTACACTCGTTCATTGGTGTAGACACAGCACCTATGCTTAGATTTGGCTTGTCCCACATGCCATAGGATTTTATTATAAAATAAATAAATATTCAACTTCATATTCTTTCATAAAAAAAAAAACCAAACATGCTCCTAATTAGGCCTGCATAAAAACTGCTGGAACTGCTTTGTGCACCTAAACCAGAAGCCTGGATTCAAAGAGGACACAGCTTTCAAGAATTCAAAAGTTAGATCTGAATTTGCAGCTAAAGCCCATGTCTTGTATACTATTCAAAAAGCTCTAGTTTTACTTCTGCCTTCTTCACAGCTGAACCATTTGATCAAAAACATTTTTTAAACTCAGAAAGTCACTCTGAAACTCACTACAAAATGTAATGCCAGCACCCTTGCACAATTATTTCTGTTTTTAAAATTATGGCAGTTTTGGTACAATAATCTAGGTTCCAGAACCTCTCTAGATGGTAGTTTCTACAATTTTTCGTGAACATTACCGATCAGGCTGAATCTGATTAAATGTAGCCTTCCCCACTTCTGAACATTACCAGCAAGTCACTTTAAACTGGAGATTTTTTTGTTCAAAGAAAATCTAATAATCAGTACTTTTCTTGAGAATTCATGGCTGTCCTTGCCTTAAAAAAAAGGAGGGGAGGGTACAGAAATGTGGCATAATGCTGAACATCAGGAACAAATGGCTGTTGTCCTTCGTGTGACATGAGATTCTAAGGAGCCAAGAACCATATGACAATCCAAAACAGGAAATTATGTGAGTGGCTGCTTGTTGCCGATTATGTGAAGGAGAAGTACTTGTATACTAGAATAGCATGAGAGAGCTCTATAGAGACAGCTCTGACCGTCATTGGGAAGGGTAAACGCTACAGCACTCTTATAATGTTCTTTTTCCAGGACACAATGGTATTTGTTTGAAGGGGTAAGGAGGAAGACTGCCAAGCAAGGAAAAGGACAGATCCATTGTGCAACAAGAAAAGTACTGGCTGTGCTGTAAAGCAGCAGGTGCCGAGGATAACACAGGGTTTCCAGCAAAGGGTGTGGTGGTTAGGCCTTCTAGTGGCTATGACCAGTATCAGCAGTCTGTGAAGAGCAGTGCACTGCTCTCTCCAGAAAACACCAGGATTCCCCAAAGTTTTCCTTGGTCTTCAGAAGGATTCTGCCTTGCACGAAACTGTTCTTAGAAAGATGGCTAGGGCTGTTCTCCTCTTTGGCCACATGCAGTCCTACCAGATAGGAGTAAGCAACAAAAGTAAATACCGTTGGGTATATAATTATTTTCTAAATATTTACAAGACACATTTTAAAGAAGGTATTTCTAATGTGACCTGCAAATCACCATTTACTAAGCAACAAATTAATTAGTAAAATTCTTTGGAGAATCTGAAAATCTTGGCACAGCAATATTTTAGTCAAAGTTGGGGAGGATCTGTAGCAATCTGCAATAAAAACCTGACAAATAAACCTCGTAATTTCTAAGAAACTGTTGTCAGTACAGAGATAGCACTATCCTATGGAGGGAAAACAACCCTGAACATAAAAGAGAAAAATGCATCAGAATAAAGACATAAATATGAATCCCTGGCCCAGAAGCTACACCAGGTCACATAACAGCCATCTGTTGTATTTCTTGCTCATAAAGGAGTCCATTTTCACAGCTCTGTAAGTTTGCCAGGGTAGACTCTTCAGAATAGGACTAACATGAAAAAACAGGTAAAAATTTTTTCTCTCTTCTAAAGGAAATATCTTGACTCCAAATAATTTGTGGCCTCAGCACTGGCTAGGGGTGACAGCAGAATCTTGATGAGTGAGAGTATAAAGGAATATGGGCAACAGTATTGAGACAGTATTGATGCTTACCTTAAAAAAACCTATATAAGACAAGCTTGGGGTTGATGAATGGTTTCTGCATATGTGACATTTTAGGGACTGCTGACGGCAGCAACTTTTGGCAGCGTGGTGATGTTGAAGTGATTCTGGGAGCCAGAGACTGTTGGAAAGCAAGAAACGATGGGATCTGCTCTGCATTTTTGGCTGAATGTACTAGTGAGTGCATGAGTCACACCCTTCACTTTGTAATTTTTGTCTGGTTGATTGATATGAGAACACCAAAGTATTTCACTGAAGATAGGTCTCAAACTCAGATATTAAAAAGATTGTTCATCTTCTTTGTTATACAATGTTCACTGCCTTTGTTCTGGATTGCTTTGAATATCCATTTTGTCATTCAGTAAATGTTTCCTTTTGTGCTCAAAACAAACAGCCTTTCTCCATCATGGCTGAGAGAAGATGGCATTTAAAGGTAGAGCCGTGAATTAAGTAATCTTAGACTGAATGTGTACATTACAGGAACATTTTACTTCTCAACAGGGGTATTTCAGAATGCTAAGCAAATTTTGTGAATTTTGTAATGGCTGTTTGGGCAATACATATTATCTCAAAACATTGGTGCAATTATTGCAATTCTGAATGATGTTAACATTACAGAGTCAACTCCACTAGCTAAATACAGATCTGGTCAGTATAAAAGAGAAAGCATGGCAAAACAAGGTGGAAAACCCCTAGAGAAGGCTGAATGTATAATAAAATCAGAAAATGTGAGAAAGTCTGAACTGGACACTCAGCAAAAGGTGGAAGCGACAGACCTACTGCAAGTTCACTCCAGCATTTGGCATGCGAGGCAGGGTCATGAATGCCTGTACATGGCCATGAAAATAAAGTAATAAATATTATGATTTATTTGAGTTACAATAACTGTTATTGACTACTCAGATTTTCTGCATAGGTGACAACTACTCTTCTCTGATTACCAGTTAAGACAATATTTTATTACATTTCCCATTTATCTACATTTATTTGCTTGCCTAGGCTTTTGCAGCTGAGTGGAGATAAAGCATCATTAGTCTATGGCAGAATTGCCAATTGAAAAAAGGATTTTGCTACCGGGCATGTGGGAAGGCAAGAAAACACTCCTGTCACTGCCCTGAAGCCAGAACCACATTACTAAATTATCCACCTCACACCCCCTGCACACGATCGGGCCCCAGGCTCTGCTTAGATTTAGCCAACAGGCAGTGACCTTTCCCATGTGCCAGAATTAGACTAGCAGTAACTGTAGAATAACATTGCTCTGTTACGGTCTACTATTACTCTTGTGGATTTTAAACTCATTCAGAAATCCTGTTGCAGAACTTCCAAATCCAAACTAACTAAAGCTTGAAATCAGACCTTAACATGCCCACTCAAGTTTCAAAAGTTGTGTTTCTCTGTAGCAGACGGCATACATGTTGCAATCCCCCAACTCTGCAGAAGGGAAATTACAGTGTGCATACTTGATAAAGAATGGGAATGATGCAGATGTTTACCATACCATGATTTTTATGATTTCATACATGAAATGTGCCTGACTGCTGAAGACTGCTCTCCTATTTAACAGCATGACAGGCAGATACCATGTTTTCCATGGCACTGTACATTTAGTTTCTTGGGAGCAAACTTGCATCACTGTATAATTAGACAGTTATATTTATGTGCACCTGCTGTGTCAATGACTCTTCTCCGTGCCTTGACATGTCAAACGTGAAATTAGCCTGTGTCTTCTAGAAATGTCTGTAGTAAAGGGTGAGGAGACGCTTTTCTTTAGGGTCAAGTCTTGCAGGCATTGCACCTGCTTTTCTCTAGGGTCAAATATTGCAGGCATTGCACCTGAAGCAGTGAACTTGCATCTAGATGCACTGACCAACTAATACACATTGCTTTGTAGCCTTCAACAGGGTGTATATTGCATTCTTTTCTAAGCCAGCCCAACTTTAATGACCATAGAAGGACAAAATGGTGTTGAGTTCGTACTGGCAAAGCAAACAACTGCAAATGCTCCACACGCCGGCATGCTCTCTTTACCTTTCAGTTCTCTCATCTGTAACAAGCACCTTTGAAAACCAGGTTGGACAGTAAGGAGCAGAATGGTAATCCTGCTCTTACTGTTACCCATACTGTGCCATTTTAAAACCATTATTCACATACATATCAGAAAGGATATTAAGATTTGCTCTTTGCAAGTGTCAGTCCAGATCTGCATAAATCCAGAAAAGTGTAACATAAAAAATAACCAACATAATCTTTGACATAACAACAAAAGTAGTGGTGACAAATAGTGGGAATTTATATTGACACTGTAACTCTGCTGTTGAATCAGATGGCAGAACTTCACCTAGCATATTTACTTACTCAGTCTTTTGGTTTAACATATTTAACTACATATGGCATTACTGAATTATAGCATAAAGCTGAAAGTGCTGAGTGCCCCTAATTCCCATTGACTTCCCAGTAGAATGGAAAGGACACCTAGCACTTTGCAGGGTGAGAGTGCAGCATGTTCCTATGCCTGCTTCTGTTTCTAGCTCTCCTGTAGCAGAATCTCCTAATATGTATTCCAGATGGCTTCTGTTTGAAGTGCCATTCCTTCCAAACCCAACTGCTAATAAACTCCCTATAGATTACAATCTGGAGGCTGGGAATTTCTGCTTCACTCTACAGCAAGGAAATCTGTAGGCACTTTAATCTGTGTATTGATAGTTGCAGTGTTAATACATAAATCCACTTAGGGCTGCACTTTACTAAACAGAATCCTTAAAGATTAGAAAAGCCACTGATCCAACTAGGTATATTTATTACCAGTGAGACGACTTAAATTTACCAGCACAATGAGTTCACTAGCAATGAAACAAACACACCAAAAAGATACAATTTTCATGTCCTATCCGCTGCAAGATCTAGTCTCAAAATCAAGTACAAATGAAACCACCTGACTGTGTTGGCTCACTTTCAACACACCGGTCTCCCTGACTTTGCCAAAGAAATGTTCTGAGTCTCACACTGTGAACGACAGAATATGTGACTCCAGTGGCCCATAAAAAGAAGCAGAGAAAATGTAAAGCTGGCAGACAATGTCATCTACCGGCAACAACTGTATGACTTCATAAATCTTTTCTGTTTTTTCAGCTCCAAAGGTACATCTTCAAGACCAGAATTATTTGTAACTTCAGCCATGCAGTGTCGTTAAAGCATGCTCTCATATATTTTATTTTCCTAAGGAAAAAAAGGGACGGCTAATATCATACCTGACATATAGGTATGACTCAACAGAAGTCAATGGAACTGCATCACTTGCTGCAAGAATAAAATTGACCCAGAGTTCTTGTTTGATTTCAACTTATCAAGAGAAACCCAGTGCTAAAATTAGCTTACAGTTAGAAGTCACATGGTCACACAAATAAATCTCTTCCTGCTAGTTCTGTGAAGACGCCTCTGGCTGTGAACCATGGCCATCTGTGGGCAATAATCCTGTCTATCTAATAAATATCAGGCAAGATCATAAATTATGTGAGGCTGCACTGTACATTAGAGTAAAGGAACAATGACAGATGGCAAAAAGCCCATGAGGTCACCGCACAGGCGAATAGGAGTGTGCAAAATGTAGTGAAGGAACTGCTGGGAAATGTAGGAACATAGAGCCTTCAAAAATATTTTTCAAAGAGTAAAAATAAAGATAATTAAACTGCAAAAATACAGGTAAAGAACCATCCTGCCTGTGCTGCCATCTCACAGAAAAGGAAACACACCTATATCTTTACAGTCAGACCACTATCACCATTAAGCCTTTGCCCTACCTTGTGGGAAGTGGAGAGCCATACAGTCTGAAAAGAAGTCTCAGAGGGAAACTCTGTTCAGGAATTATACAATGCTCTAGGTACTTTCTCTCCTCAGAAAATGAAAGTGCAGGACAACAATGTGGATGGAAAATGCCTGTTAGGAACAGCTCTAAAATTCACCTGTCTTTCAGAAGAGGTACTCTCCTGTGGTTCTTCCCAGGCACCACAGCAATCAAACTGGAATATATGAAATCAGATTCTGAAACTATTAGAAAGGCAGATGGCAGCTAATTAAACCAGCAAAGAACTTTAGATATTGGAACCTTGCCTTCCTACCTTAAGTCTGTTTATAGCTTTAAAAATGAAAAATACCTCTGCATCTAAAATCAAATAGTCCTTTCGTAGCAAGTAGCCTGATGCTTTCATTAATCTGGTAATTTTGGTTTTGGGCTCCAGCATAAGTGTACTCACATAGACAGTGTCACCTCTGGGTACTGTAGTTAAGTTGCCGCTCAAAAACGGCTGATTTCAAGCCCTGGAAGTCTTAGTGAAATATCATCATTACTTGGTAGTGATAGAACTTAACAAAAAAAAGCTTGTTTTTCAGTAGCTACAATATTTGTTAAAACAAGGCTCATGGAGTAGCCAAGTAAACCCAATTTTTTTCCTGCAAAACACTACATTGGCTTCTTAACTGATTCTTATACCCTACATATTTTGCACAATATGCATTAAAAGAAAACATCTTGGTGATTTCTCAGGTCTACTGCATATCATGGGATCAAGAAAATGGGACATTTTCCATTTTAACCAGATTTTCATCTGCTTCTACCTCCTCTACTTATATAGTTCTCTTTGCCTGTACAGTTTTTCTTTGCACTCCTATGTTAGAGGATTTTCCCCCCAACTTAAGAACACAGAGACAAGTAGGACTTTAAACCATTCTTCTGAAAGTGGAAAAAAAATTATTTAAACTTTATTTGCTCAACATTAACCTCCAATCACTTGGGTTAAAGATTTTATATTGTTTCATATACTGATTCTGAAAGAACACTGGCAAATACATCAACGAAAATTTGATCTTGTTGCTACTGGCAGATTTTGTACATCACTGACTTGCCACAGTTGTCCCTACAGAACATAGTCCTTATTTACACTACTCATAACACTAATCCAAAATCACCGGAGACTTCATAAGCACTGTCTGAAGTGCAAATCCCAACATACTTCAACGTCAACGTGTTTATCCCATGGATTCATCAAGCTCTGAGTTGATCATTATAAAACTGATGGCATTGCTTATGTGTAACAATGTTAAACACAGGATAATTTCTGCAGGATTGGCATCTCATCTAGTACAGATTTGAATTTTGTGTGAAAACCCAATGTCTGCTTTCCAATAGCACTTACAATAGTGTTGCAAAATAATTTCAGAGAATTGAAATCTTTCAAAATCTTTCTGGAAGACTGAAATATCAACAGTTACCAAGAGTGAAGAATGCACTATTATTATCCTCCAAAAAAGAAATAACACATGGGAGTTTTATCAGCCTTTAAGCAGTAAACAAAATGCACTGGAACATTCAAGCCAATTTCACTGGTTGGGAGAGTAATCACCACCCAGAAAATTAGGACAAAATTTTCTGACTGAACAACAAATTAACTTCACTGCATTACAGAGATGAGTAATTACACTTTAGATCATACTTTACAAAATCTGAGACATTCATTAAAGGACAGGTGATGGTTGAAGGCAGTTACAAATCTCCTCCTAGGGCACAGGGATCATGTGTATATTTAAGTCATCTGGAGACTGTAAAGGGAAAAGTCGTACCTGTCTGCTCCCTATTCACACCAGCCAGCAGGCAGAAGCCAGCCCAAAGTGCACACAGATATATATTAAAAGACATGGTCATGGCTGCTGCTGTGTCCTCCTACTTCTGAAGGAAAAAAGGAGGCAAAAATTTTCCACGCAAAGCTTTGGAAACTCCCAGAGTTAAGACTTTTACATTGAACAATGCATTAAGAATATCTGGGAGGGAAAATCCTGTGCTGACAGATGGGAGGACTGGATGATCTACAACGGTCTGTTCCATTTTTAAATTCTATCATCAGATTTGTCCTCAAGTACAAACCCTCTAGGAGTTTCTTGGGGGCGGTGCATCCCTCCACAACCCCTACTGCGGGCTCCGGCTTAAAAGCCACAATAGAGTCCTTAGAATCTAACAACAAGAGCTATTCTAGGCGCTGGTTAGGAAAATGGGATTTAAAGGAAGTTTCTACTATTGTGCAAAATTAGGGCAAAAAATCTTCTTTCAGATAAGCAACAAAGTATATCAATTCCAACAGTTTGCTCTCCTGCTGTTGTATCCATCATAAAGAAAGACAGTCTTTCTATGGTGAATAAAGGTGATCGTCTAATCAATTAAGATTTCATAGAAAATACAGAACAATTCAGCTGTCTGCCCCACCCTCTTCCCAGGTTGAAACAGGACCTTTCCACTTTACTCTGCATGTCACTTTTGTTAAAATGACAGGCACCTCACAGAAAACACCAAACATACATGTAGAGAGAGAAGAATTCCCATTTTGAGATCCACCACAGAAGTGAAAGTTTTTGAGCTATAAATTTGATTGCTCTGTGCATTGGACAATTGCTTAGATAGCATGACATGTATCATTCTCACATATGTAGTTATTTCTGTATTACATTCTGATCACAATTTCACTTCTTTTAATTACACCAATATAAAGAAAATGTGTTTGTGAAACTGACGTGAAGTACACATTGCACAGAAGTACTAGTAATATGATTCACTGACCTCACTATTGTCCATGACTGTTCAGTGACTCAGTTGTATACGGTCAATATTTCCACCAAGCACAATCTATTTGGGGCTATCATGGACTGTGGCAGAGTATTTTTTTTCCCCACAGTTATTGAAAACAGGCCTTTCAGTTTAAGTCAGAAATTTGATTCCCTTTAGCCACAGTCATGTAAGTTGTTAGTCATTCCTTTATCAAATTTAACTTGGAAGTCTCTAAGGTATCTTCAACTCCTCCACTGAAGGATAAAGAAACCTCCAATGTTCACATGTGTTGACAGTCTTAAGGCTAACGTCACTCCACAATGACATTAACTTCATGTCAGTATAAGTGTTATGCAGCATCTTTAGTCACCAATGACAAGAGCAATGCCAGAGCATAGCTACATTTTCTCTTTATCTGGAAACAAGTCTGAAATAAGTTCATGACTTGTGATCCTTTCATATTCAGAAAACGTAAGTAAAGAAAGAGGCATAAAAAAAAATTTAAATGTAGAAGGTTAGCACTGAACTCACAATACTTGAAATGCATTCTAACAGACTTTTTCTGTTGCTAGTATTTGTTTACAAGGTTTGACTTAATATAAAGAGAAAAGATAAAGAGTACAATAAATTAAACAAAGCATGGACTGGTGTCTACATGAGATGCAGAGAAAATGCATGGACAAAAGGAAGGAAGAGATAGCCCCTAAAAATAAACTATAGATAAGACATTACAATGTAGGTAACATCACACCTTAGACAATCTATAAAAATCCCCAGCATTTGTATAATACACCGATTTTATTCAACTTTCCTGAGTTCACACTGTGATTTGTAGTCTGTTGTTCTGCTCTGAGGTTATCGTGCTAATGCTTTTTACGTATTGAACTTGCAACACATTGTTTTACTAAAATATTTCCCTTAAAAACTCCAAGAAATTAGCAAGCAAAACAGGGGGGTTTGGAGGGTATTTGGAAATATATTTTATTTTACTCGACTTTTCTGTATTCCAGCATTTCCAACTAGAAAGACTGTCACAGCCAGCAGTGTTTCTAATGGTGAGAACTGAGTCAAGAGGTTTTAAAATAAAAATTACTGATAACCTGACACAGACAGATATATTTTACAAATACCCCTACAGCATTAAAAAACTGTAAACCCCCCAGACTTGTATTAAGGATTTCCACCCACCCACCCCCCATCCCCGACAGAATTATTCTGGAGATTTTCTTTAAGGGGAAGAGAAGGAACGTCTACAAAGAAGGGTTGTCTCCCTCCCAGAGCTTTAAACTAAGCTACTTCAGAAAGCTGACTGACATAAAGAAGTGGAAATTCTCAAATGATTGCTTTATTTATCTGGACAAAGCTGGGCTAGTGTTGACACATTTTCAAATGTTTCTAACTTAGAGGATTATCATGAAGCATACACAGCCCCCTCAAAGCAGTAACTGTTTAACCCTGCTCTTTGCAGCAGTGATCTTTTTATATAGATCACTTGGGATTTACCTAAAAAAAAAAGCTAATAAGGAATTTAGATGTGTTCTAAACACATGGAAAAACAGACCTTAAGTACGCTAATGCTTATACCTTCCTGGCGTAAGGCAAACATCCCTACAGCAATTTCAATAAAATGCTATGATCTTAAAATATGGTACAGACATGCATGTTAATAGGATTCAGTATAGTAAACCTATGCAGGAGAGAGTCTCTGCAATCATACTGCAAGACCTGGCTTACCAGAACTGATGAATACCTCATGGAGATCAGCTTGTCTCGGACCTCAATCAAATCATAGAGGTCTTTGATCCTAGGCCAGATGAAAATCCACAAAGCCAATCATTAAATACATCACCGTTTTTCTCACAAAGTATCTGCAAAATAAAAAAAGCTTAGAATTTCCATAACTGGCAGCATGAATAAACAAGTTAAGATTGTAGACAGAAGGGTGAGCTGCATACCTGGTGGGTACCAGGCCCAACAAGCCCTTCAGATAGCAGAGTCATGAAACCACGGTACAAAAGTAAAGAAAGAGGCAGGAGAAACAGTCAAGAGGGCAAAGAGTATTAAAAAATTAATAAGGGCCTTACCATGCTGCAAACTGCTATCTTATTTTCTCTCTCCATCTGGCAGTCTGTTACTGGATCATCAGATACCAGGACAATTCAAGCATAGCATGACCTTGTTCTGGATTTCAGTCAGTTTTTCAGAATTGTGTGACAAATGGATGATCAACTGGTCTAGCTACTCACACCAGTGCTGGCTGCTGTTTCATTCATCTTTGTAGCACTGGTCATCCCTGCTCTAGTACTTTTGGCACTCCCTCTTTGATTACTTCCCATCCCATCGAGAAGCTCAGGTAACAAAGTCCAATTTGCCAACTACTCAGGATTCTCTGAGTCTGATATAAAGTAATTTGAAACATTGCAACTCTGTTAATTATCTCAGTCACTGCAGACACCATCTGAGACAAAAGAGTGACGTTTGTGGAAGACACAGAGGTATAACTAGGCAGGACTGTAGACAGAAGTGGAACATAAAGACCACTCACAAAGCCACAGATGCTTTACTGTGTATTGATTTATACTGCAATCCCTACAGCAATACATATATCTCACATGAAAATCTGTTTAGGGAGCTTAATATGTTGGAATTGGTAGTAGGTTTATTTTAATAAATGGGCATTTGATGCCACTATTACTGTTTCCCTGCAAAGGAAATTAATGTATCAAACCTTACTTTGTGGGTGTTGCTATAAATTTTGATACATCTCTGAGGAAGATGAGAAAGATAAATATCAGTCCAATAAAAAACGTAGTTATACAAAAATTAAATCCCATGAGCCTACGTGTGCAGGAAAATTACTTGCAACATACACCATAAAAAAAACAGAGAATAAAAAAAAATTACAAAGATCAGCAGCTAATAGGAATCACAGTAGTTACAGCAATATTTTGTGAACAGCATTGACCTTTGATGCCAGCATCCTTCTATTCCATCTGATCATATAGATGACTTGCATAGATCTTTAAAGCCTCTTGTGGCCAACATCAGGTAGCATTAGTTGCAAATACCCTGCCAATTTGAAGAGAATGAAGAAATACAGAAAAACAAGTTTTTTAACTTCCCATGTAGTTATTTCAAATGCTTTCTGTGTTTGTCAATCCTTTTCTGTACCTGTCACAGCCATTCTCTTCAGATTTATATTATAAATAAAACTCCGTGTCAGAACACATTTGCCCTGCTACAAGAAATTCTGAAATTAAAAAATTACAGAGAAAGAAAGATTAAGGCTTCAGTGTTATGCAACTTCAGAACTCAGACTTGGCATTAGTTAAGAACTAATAGCAAATTCACTATAAGCAGCATATACTTCATGAACTTTTCTTCAGAAAAGATGACACAGACTGTAATTAAAGATAATTAGTGTGTCAGATTCGGATAGCCTGAATTAGAAACTTAATGCTTTGACCACTCTTTTTATCAAAAGGTACTTTATAGGCCTGGCCTGAAGAATTAATTGTCTAGACCAACATGGCATAAAATGACAAAGCATCACACCTTCGGAGGAAAAAACCCATGGCAAAATTAAATAGTGACAATCAAACTGCAGTATTTGTTTGTGTTTCATTAGGCATTTGGGTCCAAATTCAGCATAACACTAAGCCCATGATTAAGGTTCCATTGAAATCAAAATCAAACCATTCGCAGCATATGCCTAAAGTTTGGTATGTGTTTCCATGTTTTTTTGAATATAGCTAGACTGTTAAAAAAAATTAAAAACCGAACAACAAAAGTACAATCCTGTTAGAGATTTTGGCAATTTGTTTCAAGAATACCAGGCCAAGCTGCTGAATAAGTTAAGACAATACCATCTGGATTTCTAAAATGAAGCTTCCTAAACTGTTGTCATTATCTAGATTGAAGCACAACAAAGCAAAAAAACAACATAAGTAAAGAAATAACTTTTTAAATTCCGTGTCAAAACATTATTTTTTAATCACGATTCCTGTTAACAACATTCCATCAAATCAATTATAGTGCAGTGACAAAGCAGACTAGTGACTTTGGTGATTTAATGAATTACCTGCTGAAAAGTAAAGTATGACAAAAGTTGGTGTAAATGAGATCCATCACTTTGAAGGGGGTGGTCCTCAGCCTCCCTTACAAAGGCCAGCTCTGTCAGTCTTGCTAGTGCGTCCTTCCTGGACCCTATATGAGAAGCAAAGCCATATTTGCTAATTTACTTTGGGTTAGTGGCTTGGGCCTGTAGGCAAAAGTAGATAAAAGGCAATTTAAAACAATTCCAATTATTAAAATAGAAATCAAATTCAGGTAATGAAAAAAGAAAGCCCAGTGTTGGCATAGAAGTGCTATATTATTATCCAATATTCCATTTCACTATTGTGCAAGTCAGATATCAATATAGACACTGATTTACATATGTATTTGTGTGTATATGTACAAACATATATATACATATGCTATAATCTAAGAGAAAGAAACAGAAAACCCTATTGTGCCTTTTCTTACTGTTACAGCTAGTAATGGCATTAGCCAGATGTTGAAACTCATAGGCATCAAACAACAGTGATCATTATAGTCTTCAATCACCCCATTTAGAATTTACAATAAGCTAAGCAGAAAACCATTATTTCCACCTTCAATATAAAGTTTTCCTCAGGTTGCAAACAGAGTTCTGCAATGGCCTGATGCACCATCTGTTCTAACTTCAGAAACCTTTTCTGTGAAACTTCCAGGAAAGGGAACAAGCTACTGACAAGACTGGAATACAAGGACATCATTAGTTAGCATCATAGTAAGATTAGAATCCCTTGAGGGCTCTCATCAAACCCTAGATTAAAACGAAACAAAGAGAGAGAGAAAAGACTGACATTATAGTAACAAACCGTAATATAAGGCATAAAATTAACAAACATTATGAATTAATCATACTTAGACAATTATAATCCATATGGCTAGTTAAACTCAATCTGCTACCTGTAGTGACATAGTCTGGATACTGTATATTCAAAGCCAGTGCATTTCTCCAGGATGTAATTACTTAATTTTGTGAATGAGAAAATGATGTGTAAAAGCCAATGTTTCCATGGATTCAATGCCCCAAGCCAGATAAAATGCATGAATGCTTATCAAATCTCATGACACTTTTTAACCCTATTTCATCATACTCTTATTACCTTTAGGTATGTAGAAGCAATACATTCATATTCACTACTAAGGTTAATACAAGAAATAAACTGGGTTCAAAGTTTTGTTTTCTGCAAACAGGAGTCTTAACAATTACATACCAATGGATGGCATAAGATTGATGAAATCAGTAATTCTTCTGAAGCTTTTTCATCACTTGAAGCATATACATTTGGATCCTGGAAATAACCGCTTTCTTCTTCCCATTCCACCTACATTCAGACAGGAGATTTCAGTCTTTCAGAGGACATGGTCTTGAGATTGTGGTTCAAGTCTACTCCTTTGTCACATGTAACACACCATATCTGGTGACACTGTGCATTTGAGGGGAGGGGGAGAGATGCATTTGAGGGGAGGGGGAGAGACCAAGCCAGCTGTCAAATATTTTAGTCCTATGTGTATTCTGTGAGGAATTTCAAGCCAATGCTTGGTCCTTCCCTATCCCAGTCTTGAAGTCCAACCTGTTATAGAACATCTGGAAGATTCTCACAAAACAGTTTACATCCAATATAAGCAAATCATTTGGGCAATATAAAAATATAGTTCATTACCTTGCCTGTATCCTCAACAGACCCAAATTAAAAAAACATGAACACGTAAAGTAATAATATGTATGCACAAAAAAAGGGAGCTGGTACACGGAAAAAGACCAATAGGAACCTCGGAACTCTCTCAAGCTTTCTACCATCTAGTTATTCAGAGTGGGCTGCCAGAACCAAGAAAGACTCTATTCTTACATGCCTATTAGGGGATTTGTTTTGGAGGAAGGAGAGGGCATCACCTTTCACTTACCTCAGAGTGATTTTTCCAGTGGTGACAGAACATAAGAGATCAATGGCAGATGACATTCCTGGTCGTCTGTTGCAGCTTTAATGCTGAACAACCGCAAGCAACTTGGGTTTGCTTTTACCGGCATGCAAGTAATAGGTTAAATTATTATTACAAATAGGTAGGACTAGCAAATCACACAGTGAACAACAAAAACAACAACTACTGAACATTTTATGAAATAGTGAGGGCTCAGCAGAGCTACAACAGTGACATGCTCATAGGTCTAGAAGTTATCATCTGTTCTTCCATAATTAAATATCCATAACGTAATACCAAAATCCAACACAGCTCTATAAGCCTCAGGTTTACTTCATTCCTGTTATTTCAGGAACACAATCGTAACCAAGACATTTCATTAGTTTGAGACCCTGGTCATAGAAATCCAAGTTACTTGGCATCTATAAGTGAAAGTGCAAAAGAAATATATAATGACACTTTGAAATACAGACATTTATTATCCCCAGCATTTTATTACTTCAAATATTAAGACTGATGCAATCAGATACAATATAAGTTATACACAAAACATTTCTGGGTTGGGTTTTTTTGTTTGGGTTTTGGTTTGGTTTGGGTTTTTTTCAGTGGACAGGTACAAAGAAATGGAACATTTTCACTTTCCCAGTCTCTGAATGGAGTGCATTATTTAGAAAACATGTTATTTTTCTTTGGGTTCATAATCTCATTTATCTTCATTATTTCTGACTTGTGACACCTACTACATTAGGTGATTCCAGAGAGGACATTTGGTTTCCTTCATAGATGGTATGATGTGCCCTGAATATATTTAAAAATTACACTGCATTGTCACAAGCAAGCTAATCCCAGAGAGAGCACAGAAGGCTTTAGAACACAATGGGGCTTTCTCACTGGTTAAGAGCAGTCTTGGCCCTGATGGCAATGATCAGTAAATGCTTCCGTTATTCAACAATATATATTTCATTAAAGAAACCAAAGGGCACTCTGGTCAGTCTAGAGTGATTGTCAATGCACGTTTTGAATGGTTACATTCAGCTTTCAGCCACATGCTTTACACTACCTGTGAGGAGTGCTATCCTTGCCATGAAATCCTGTACTTGTCATGTCTTATTGCTTAATTAAAATAATGTAATCAAAAACCTCACAGAACAAATGTTGACTGAACAAATTATGCTAATGTTATATATGTCTACTATTCACATATTACTTTGAACAGAATAAGTTGACTAACGTGTTAATAAAATGAAACATACCCAACTACCTTGTCAAATGCTATTTTTATCGCAGCATTTACATACATTTGTCGTGAAGGGGGTACATTCTGAGTAAAAGGAATAAACACTGTTATGATTAAACATGTCTGACATGATGTTTTCATCCGAGCATCAGGCAATGCCACATGCATAGGAAAATCACACTCATACAGTCATAAGGCCAATGGCCTCATAGCAAAATTAAACTTACATTGAGCAGGGCATTTTGATTTAGTAAGGAGATGCACCGGATTATATTTGCTCTGAATTTGGCCCTGAGTACTTGGGTGAAAAATGTGGCACAAAGCTTGAACCAAGTATAGCCTGGTAGGACTGAACGCTGCGTTTCACAGAGGCCAGAAGAATTTTTTTATGGAAGGGAGAAACTGAGCAGAATCCTCACTGTCCCCACAGGAAGTTATCAGTGTCAGGATGCAAGGGGGACCCAGTCCCCTCACACAAGCCGACTCTCCGTGCCAGGAAGGACTTTAAAAGTGTTGCACTTACAAAAATTGGTAGTTAAGGAAAAGGGGAGGAACAGAAAGACTAGTAAGGAAAGGGACTGGAGAAGTGGTGCCATTTGTCCCTTTGGAAAAGGCCAGGTAAACCTATATAATTATGCACCCCAGCTTTCTTAGAAAGGACAGGTCTTTAAGCAGCCTTCCTTCCTCTTACTTTCTGAAGGCACTGGAAAGAGATAATCAAGACCTGAGCTCATACAAGAGTGTACACTAATGACTTGTCTGCTTTCTCTCTTACTGCTGCTGGCATTCAAGTACAATGCCAAGAGTATTTCTAACATTCTTGCTACTGAATATGCTGGGAATCCTCTATAGTCCATTTCTAATGGATGCTGCCCTGCCCCCCAAATTCTTTAGTATGCTTGCCTAGCAGCAGCATTACCAGAAAGTTTAATTTTTTTCCTCCAGCACCCATTTAGATACAATACAATGTGTAGAGACAGATCAACTTTCTCACAAGTCACCTTGAATTTGCAGCTCTTCTGATGTCAACACTACTTCACATAGAAGTCTGAAATCACCATTGTATAAGCTTTGCAGGTTGGAAAGAAAACATGAACATGGGAGACAGAGTTGTACTGCCACCATCCTCTCACTATGTTGTTGATTATGAGAATTTGTGCCTAATCTATAGACAAAAGCATAAGTGGCTTAATGACATCAAATTAATTAACAAGATACTTAAGAGAAATAGGGATGTTTTATAGCAATCTTTGAACCTGGACATTTTCAGATTTAAAAATTATCAGGAAACAAACTTAATACTAGCAATAAAAAAGACAAGATTAAGAGAACTCCATTAGTGGTTCACAGATCAATAAATATTTTTTTGTCTTAGATTAAAAGACTATAAATATAACAGAATTTGATAAGCACAAAACCTTAATTTTATATTAAGCCTATTTCCAAAAAAGGAAGCCTATGTGTTTTTCCAGAATAATGATACAACAAAAAGAGAAAGGCAGTAAAATCTGAATTTAGCATACACAAACAAGAAAATTTGTGCTAAATCTCTTTTGGAATAGTCAGAAAAAAATCATTTAATGAAACAGAAATACTTTAGTGCTGTATACCATCTTTTACCTAAATATTTCAGATACTCAAGGGGGAAGAAACTTTCCAGATTTAAGTTAAAAAAAAAGTTGCCTCTCCCACACAGTATCACATAGCTCAAATTCTTAATAATGTTAGCTCCCTCACAGTCTTCTGTAATCTGTTTTGCAATGGAATATACCATTAGATCTTAAAGTCTTACTTCTCTCGAGTCCTTCTAGCAAACTACCCTCATGTCAGTTTCTTGATCTTCTCCAGCCTTTGCCTATTTCTTAATAGCTGTAGCTTTACTTTAAGACCCAATGCTATAATTAAAAAAAAAAAAGGGGGGGTGGCGGGGTGTCAGGTTTTTTATATGCACCAAAAAAGATCTTTGGTATTTTCTGGAAGATCTGTTTTCTGGATTTGCTGCTACAAAAATCTGCCATCTTCAATTCAGTAGTCTCACTCAAAAATCAGAAAAATGTTACTGTGTCATAGGATAACATAAAAGTAAGCTTGAAAAATCACTTTCTTTTTTTACTTTATTCTTTGGCCAAACACTATCCTGTAGTATCTTAACTGAAAGAATCACAACAGAAAGCATATCTACAGAAATGCAACTGAGTTCATAAAAGCATTCCTATACTCCAGTTTGGTATAAACCTTTATAGATACTTCAAATGAGTGACGGTAAAAAAGAAAAAGAGCCAGCTGGGCTGACAAGGGCCCAAAATACCAAGACAGACTGTATTTTTATATATAAGGAGTGTTCTAAACATAGTTCATTCGATTCACAGAGATCTCAGAAAAGATTGTAGGTACTTTTGTTGCTATATATGTTAGAGGGATAACCCTAGAAATACTCTAATGGCACTTTGCATCTTTTCTGATTGAGGACAAAGGGATGCTTATTCATTCACTGTGAGGTGGCAATTAAGAAGTGTACCTTCAAAAGAGGGCTCCACTGGCCTTCTAAAGGCACTTACTTTGAAACATGCTATTCTAGAGAGACTGGGAAGTAGCCTGCCTTTAGGAGAATGCTACCCCCAGAGATCCACAGAAGCATAGTGTCATAGAAGCATTTAGGTTGGAAAAGACTCATAATGCCCAGAAATTTCAGAAAAAGCAAGGCACCACCCCATGTATCAGATCTAAAGTAACTTCACACACCACAGATAGAAGCATAGAATCACACAACAGCTGAGGATGGAAGAGATATCTGAAGATCATCTAGTTCAAACCCCCTGCTTGAAGTGGATCAATTAGAGCAGGCTGCTTAGGGCTATGTCCAGTTGGGTTGTGAATGTCCCCAAGGATGGGGACTTTACAACCTTTCTGGTCTACTTGTTCTACTGTTTGACTTCTTTATGATAAATATTTGTTTTTCTGATGTTCAAGTGGAATTTCCTTTATTTCAGTTTGTGCTCATTGCCTGTCATCCTGTCACTGGGTACCACTGAAGAGAGTCTGGGTCCATCTTCTTTGCTCTCTACCATTAGGTATTTATACACATTGAAAAGATTTGCCTTGAGCCTTCTCTTCTCAAGGCTGAATAGTGTCAGCTCTCTCAGCCTCTCCTCAAATGCCAGATGTTCCAATCCCTTAACAATCTTTATGGCCCTTCACTGGAATTGGTCCAATATGTCCACGTCTTTCTTGTACTGGGGAGCAGTACAAGAGCACAGTCTTGCTGCTTTCATCCTGTTTCATTTAGTGGTGTCTTACGCCTCTTGTATACTCCTAGTGCTATAAGCTTTATCATTAATTATTCACTCTTATTTTTATATCTGACCACATATTCTATGCTTAAACGAGATCTGCATTTTTATTTAATGGGTGTGATACTTCATATATCAAAATTTACAACAGTTACTTTTAATCTCCTCTGCTAAGAAAAACACAGAATAGTCCAGCAAGAGGGTTGTTTAATTTGGTTCAAGAATTTTTGAAATTAAAACAATTAGTAGAATGAGGTAAATTGCCATCTATCTAACGTTCTAATAACTTATATCAAGCCCAGTAGAATACGGAAACCAATTATTGCATTGTCTTAGATTCAGAAGTAATACAACATACATAATCTCATCAACAACAGTGGATCTATGAAATAAGAGTATAAAATTAATCAATTAGTCTATTCCTGAATTAATGATGTAAAGAAAAAGCAGCAGACAAGGGCAGGGTTGTATATAACACCACACTCCTCTTTTTGCTAATGACACACTTTATATAATTCAGTCTGATTTTAAATTTAAAACAAACTCTCTAGGGCAGGGCCAGTGATGAATTTTACCAGCATTTTGGTCTCCAAATTATTTGTGTTTGAGATATCATTCCTCTGTCCTTTAGTTTCACCTACTGTGTGTATTATGGCGCTCTCCTGTGATCAGTTCCACTTGTCCAGCATATTTCAATGTATTGCACGCAACAGCCATATCTTCATAGCATAGCTCTGTTTACTTATTTCTAAAGATCCTCAGGACCTCATTTTGTGCACGCTACATTTGCAGAAGCTCTAGGTAGGTTATAAACACATAAGGAGTATTAATCCTCATGCTTCATGATATCAATCAAGGGGCTCAAGTGCACCCTCAGTAAGTTTGCAGATGACACCAAGCTGGGGGGGAGTGTTGATCATCTTGAGGGCAGGAGGCTCTGCAGAGGGTAGTCTGGACAGGCTCGACCAATGGGCTGAGGTCAGTTGTATGAGGTTCAACAGGGAGAAGTGCCAGGTCCTGCACTTGGGCACAACAAGCCCCCACAATGCTATAGGCTTGGGGAAGAGTGGCTGGAAAGCTGCCTGGTGGGAAAGGACCTGGGGGTCCTTACACCAGGGGAGATTTAGATTGGATATTGGGAAAAAATTCTTCACTGAAAGGTAGTGGTTGAGTATTGGAACAGGCTGCCCAGGGAGGTGGTGGAATCACCACCCCTGAAGATGTTTAAAAAATGCAGATATGGTGCTTAGCAACATGATTTATTGATGAACTTGGCAGTCCTGGGTTAATGGTTGGCCTTGATGATTTCAAAGGTCTTTTCTAACCTAAATGATTCTGTGATTCTATGATTCTATATAAATTTTATACCTGTAGGATGCTGCAAAAAGTTTCCACGGTTATTATTAATGACCAATGACAACATTTTCCACAACTGGAGAAGTCTTATCCCACATGTAAACTTTTAAACTTCCTCTAAAGATTCAGCTCCAGGACACTGAAGGCAGAAGAGTGTCCTTTTGGTCTGACCTATAGTCTATTCTGAATCAGCATTTTTCTTCCTTTCAAATCATTACTTTTTTAACCGTTCTATGACTCTCCCGTAGGCTGCTGATATTTAAACAGAGTCAGCCCGATAACTACAGCTTGGTAACCACTGCAAAATTCAGTTAGCCAGGCCTTCTGTACATGACAGAAATTGTTTGCAATTAAGAAATACAGTAGTGTTGTAATTGTCATTCTGGCAATGAAATAGATAAAACTGCAAGAAAATTTTTAAGTATTTTTAATACCGAGGACCAGATGATCAGCAGATAAAAGAACCTGGTTCAGCTGACTTCAGCACTGTCTTGACAACAACCTTTCCTGTTCAGATCATAACAAACTAAGCACATGGAGGTGTGACTACCTTGCTTTTCAGATGCAATTATTCTAAACTGATATAAAGCTTCAGGTATGTAAGATATGATTTTATCATTGACCTGAGCAAAGAACTTGTCTATCTCTTCATTAGAGAATAAAGCACTCCTCCTTTTGCCCCTGCCTACTCATCTGAGGAAATATGGAACAAAAATCAGTGGCATAAAGCCAGAGATACTGTGTGAATGCTAGCCAAATAAGCTTCAGAAGAAAATGTTTCTCTCTGTGTTTCTTTGTACCATCAGATCATACTGAATTCTAGGCTTACTGTTAGATTACTAAATATTACAGCTAAGGGAAATCAGGCTGTCAGAAATATTTAATGTCAAAAATATTACAAGTGAAAATTCTAGTAAAATTCCTTTTTACATTTTCTCCTTCCAAAAGCAGTATCATTTCAGTGCAAAATGGCCACAGGTTGCAATATTTCCATCTTTTTTAACAATTCTCTAATTGCTAGCAGGTTGCCAGATTTTTACACAATCTTAGTCAAATACATTCCTTCATCGTCTATTCACTCAGAATGGCTGAAAACAGTTACCAGAGATCACCCTAGGTTCTTGGTCATTTCTGGTTTCATGTCTCAGCAGGACTCACATAAGTAGTGAGATTTGGTATATGTTTCATGTACCTGCAGAAACAGCCTTTGTCACAGCATGAATCAGAACTGAAGTTACATGACACAGCTAACTAACGAAGACTTTCCAAATAACTGATTTTCACAAATTAGAAAATACCAAATAGGCAAATACTGCACTAGATTAACCACAGCTATGTATCTGCTCTCTAACATGGACCAGCACCAGAATCTTTAGAACACAATGCAGCCTACCTTTATAGACTGGACGGGTACAGAACAAGACAAAATTCTCTTACTCATTGTACTGTGAAGCAGAACAATAGACTTTTTGCTCTCTTCTTCCTTTGTATTCAGTGGAACATTAATAGATTTGAACTCATAGTTCATTTGAGGAGATTACTGCAATTTAACATACACTCAGTAGTAAAAAAAAAAAACTGAACCCAAAATCATCACTGAAAAAATACCAACTATATCGAAAAAGGAAAGGTGATCTTATGGAAGAGCTGGTCATAGCCACCTACATTGTTAACTCTCTTGGGTGTCTGCAGTCATCTTGATCTCAAGTCTGTGGTCAACGATCCTGCTACTGCCATTCTGATTGCAATGTGACTGCTCACAAAGATCGGGACTTTAACCACCAGTGAGAACATTCTGCTTCCGCAGGCCTGGACTGGCTGCTGAACCTTTATGTCTGTTATGGTGAAGACAAAATTTTCAATAGTAGTGACCTCAACCATATGTTGCCCCTCAGATGAACTAGGTGCAAGTTTTAAGCAGCAATTTGTTATTCTTCTGCTTTCACTTCTGGTGCTAATGACACCTGGCCAGCTTGCACCAGGTGTGCTTTAGGCTTATTTCCTGTTATAGAATAAAGTTGTTCTTTCTCCTGTCGATTTATAAAAATCAAGGAATGCTAGCTAATGCCCAGGTCTTGAAAAATGCATACCTGTGATTTTGCCCATGCATTTTCTTCCTTGTCTCCTGCTGACCACAGTCTTCAACAAGACACTAGAATCTTCAGGGCCAGTCTGACTAGAAAGACAAAAAATATATAACTTACTAGAGTGCTGTCAGTTACTTAAAACAATGCATTTGAAGAAAGAAAATATCTGCCTATTATGGTCATCTTACCTTTTACTTTGACAAAGTTTTAGAGCACAGTGTAACTTGGAAATGGAGAAGATCTTTTAATGAGTGTGGAATAGCACTCCATCTCAAAAGACAGGTTTATGGAGGAAAGTGAACTGCTACAGTCTGATTTTATGACTTCACTGTCAAAGGATATCAGTCACTTATTTCCTGAACACTGCCCTCTTCATATAGCTTCATATAGCTCCTGTTACAGTGAAAAACTAAAATCAAGAGAAAACTCTAAATATTCATACATATATAGCACATGGATTCTGTGTGCTTCTGTCTCACTCTGCTGGCTGCTTAGTTTGAGAAACACAGCAAAAAAGGATAAAAACTATTGAGATATGTCAGTCTCCATGACTCCAAACAAATAATTTATCTGCTGCAGCCTACTCTTTCCTATGGATTGTTATTTTAGATGGCAAATTTGGAGTAACAATTATGATTGACAATGTACTAGTAGTAAGAAGTAAGGTAACTGATACGGTTTGTTTTCTTTTAAAAGTGACTTCTCACAAGCACTGTCAACATTTCAGAGGTTTCTGCGGAACACTACTTCGATCAGCTAAAAAATATGACCTCAGCCCAAATAGCATAATATATATTCTTTGGGAAGACTAGCATTTAATTGTACTTAATGTGTCTGCAAGTTCTACCCACAGGGGAAAAAAACAACAACAAACAAACCAGAAATCACTACTGAAAGACAAAGCATCGCTAGGGAAGGGTGAGTGACTGACACCTTTGATCTTCTGGCTCATCTGGTCCAGCAGGAAGCACAAAGACTTCCTGAGGAAAAGCCCTACACACTCTGGCAGTTTCAACCCAAAGAAAGCACATCAGCCACTCCCAGAACAGGCTTCGTGCCAAGGTAGATGGTTTCCTCAAGAAAATGATAAATTACTCTGGTTGAGTTTGTGGGGGTTTTTGTTGGTTTGGTTGTGGTATTTTTAATCCTAAGTCATTTCCTAGAGCTAGGTATGCAAAACTGAACATAGGCTAACACTTTTTGGTAAATTAAAGTAGAATGCCACACTTGCAACATTCAGCTCCTAGTCACGCACTGATTAACATCATGTCTGTTTCTGGTCTGATCTGACATATTCTTTAATATTGCCTTTGAGAAAGGGTCACCAAAATGAGGTTTTTGCTGCTGAAATGGTGAGTGCTGGCACATATGCAGACATTTCCCATCCTCATTCCAACAGAAAGCAGAAGTAAATTTAAGCTGCATGTAGATCCACATGTGAAAAAATGCACCATAAGTATTTACCACTTTAAAGCTGTCATGTGCTCTTCAAGATTTAATTTTTCAGATAACCACAGATTAAAAGAGAAATCCTGATTCCTTAATAAACACAAATTTGAGGCAAGAATCTAAGCATCCCTGATGCAGCACAGTTCCTACTAATATCAACTTAAGATCTGATTGTATATTGAAATCTTGTTTCTGTTTTAAAAGTTCTGAACCCCCAAAGTGAATGCAGAGACTATCCAAGGGGCTTCATTCAATCAGGTATGAAGCAAAAAGACTGTCCTCAGTCTATTGCCACAGGCAAGAAAGTCTGAAACGGGAATAAAAGGAGAGCTTGTTTGAGAAGCTACTGATAAACAATGCAGAAGTGTCTGAGCAAAGGCGTGCCTAATCAGCTGGTATACCAACATTCTTCTCCAACAAGAGAAGACTTAAGAAGAAGAAAAAAAAAAAAAAAAAGTCCTTTACTGTTACCTCTGGCAGAGAAGCAGATACTCTTGCCCTGATGGCTGTGCATCCACCTGGAGACCTGGGCTTCTTGAAAAACATCTTTTCCCTTCATCCCACATTCTACTTTGGTGGGAGAATGCTGCTTCAGACAACTTGATGAAGTGGATACATAGAGGGCCAAGCATCAAAAATCAGGCCTCTGTGTTTTGATCTACTTAAAAGTATTGATTTCAGGATAGGCGAGAGCATGATTTGAATCATGTTTCCTTCAGTAAGTAGGGTTGATAACATTTTTAGTAAAAGTGAGATCGATCATCCAGAGCAACTAATGCAAAGGAGGTAAGACCTTTTTGTTTGGTTAGAATGGCAAAGCATCTCAAGCCAGAAGATGAGAAATGGCTGATAAAACTGTAATTTAACTGATAGCAGAAGTTTGATTTTCTCACTTTAGGTAGTGCACAAGTAGCCTCACTTTTTTAAATAGTACAAGAAGGAGTGCAGATCAAAGCCTTAGACAGATGCCATCTCATGCTAGTGGTTTTCTTCTTATTTTGAAGAATTGACCTGAGTAAGAGTTACTTTGAAGAACCACAAAAGGGCACTAAATATCATTAACAGAATTCCAAAATATTTCACACACATAAAATGAAAATGTAATCTGTTTCTGTATTCAGTTGTGATCACCAAATATGAACCAAAATTAGAAAAGGGAGAGCAGAAATGGGCTTGGAAAGAACAGTATTATTTTGATTGAGATGTTCTACAAGAAAATTCCACCATGCATACACCTTCTTTCATTAGGCTTTTCCATAATTCCATCCACAGTGCTATTCCCCCAACTGTCCAACCACAAAGTCATCTTACCCAGGAACAGCATGAGACAGCATTCCCTCCAAATATAACAAAGTAGGAATTTCTTCTCCCCTAACCACACATAAATGCTCTTGAAGAACTCTCACCTATCTGTGTTTTCATTTTGCCTCACAGACTTCTTGTGGTCTCAGTCGAGGCGGATTTCTTCACTTCCTAACCACTGTTATTTTTCACCTACTTGAAGAAATCTTTTCTCTTGTTTATCAATGTGCTCTTTCATCTCCCATGCTAGCAGGCACCAGTGGTTCTCCTTGCTTCCTCTAAATCTCCCAGGCTCATTAGTCCTCTTCTCCGTCCTTGATCTTCGTATTCTTCACCTTTGTGATTGCTTTCCATGTGCTTTCTCATATCTGTGACTTTCTGAACACCTTTTCCCTTAGCACTGCAGTACTTCTGCTTTCTTCTGTGACCATCTCCACATGATCCTCTAACCCTGCAGTATTTCTTGTTATTGCTGTAAACTGCTCATCTTTGCTTGCAGGTCTGCCTCCATTGGCTTCTGAGGAATCAGGCTATTTCTTTTGTCCTTTCCTGATGAAGATGCTCAATCTTTCTGCCTTTTGCTCTGTCAGTCACCCTCCTTTGTTCGTTCTTGTACACCTCTCCGACACATTGATCCCGCAGCTTCATGAAGAGATAATCGATCATATCTCCCTCTTCCCATTTGGTGAAATCTAAGCAGCCAAACTCCCTTGTCTTTTCTTATTAGCTGTTTTTATCATATGCAAGGAAGTTATCGTTTTTATAACTATTTCTACAATTATGAAATTATATTTGGAGAGTGATAGCATTGCATTAAGATGCCTCTTCTATTAAGTAAGAGGACTAGCATTTAAAAAAAGTTATCAACCACAGTTTCCTGTTCAAGCTCACAGGAAACTTTTTACAGAATAAAAAATAATGAAGAAACAAACATGTTTTACAGTTGTAATTCTAATTTCATGTTCTATTTGTTCATGGTTTTAGGGTTGTAGCTATTTGGAAAGTACTGCAGAATATTATTTCATTAGGTCATTTCTACTGCCATGGAGAACAAAGTGTGCTTTGGAGATCGACATTTTTTGCTATATACACAGTAGTGGTGCAACATAAGCACTATTGACGCAACATTGCCCACTCTGTATTTCAAGTAGCTTCAACTCTTAACGTAGGGCTAAAGTAGTAAACCAATCTCTCCATGTCTGCTCAATATTTGACCTCTCTCTTTAGACAACAAAGGCTAGAAATGGGACTTCTAAAACATACCAATGCACAACTATCTGATGGTGCTGCTATGTTTGTGGGTTTTGATGGGTTTTTTCCTTTGGGTTTTTTTTGTTTTGTTTTTATTTTCCTTGTTTGCTTATGTTTTGGGTTTTTTTTTTTACTCTGTTAGAAGGCCACAATAGTTTATGGAACATAAACTCTTCAAGCTGATATAAACATGATAGAAACATTAACAAGATACAGTGATTCCATGTTTCTGGCTCAAACACTTTTATAGCTGAGCTATGTGAAGACACCAACAGTAACAAGGACACCCATTCTCCGACAACCTCTTCTACCACCTATGGATGTCAACAAGAGACTTTTCATTGACTTGGAGCAGGTTCTAATTAGTTGGGAACAGCATGTGCATGCTCCGCCACTCAGGGGATGAAATGGTTTGTTAGCAGACCACATGGTTTTGATTAGTGGCCTAATGAACTAATGCCTCAAATCAACAGGAAATGTGGCATCTGGTCAGCATTTCATTGCTTCCTTAAGCCCTAGCCACACCTTTCTACCCCCTCCAGCTCTCTTATGCTATATACCAGTACACAAGAATGTTAAGGAAATAACTATTTAGAAGAAAAAAAGTAGATATTAATATATTAATTGTTACAAGTGAGACATGAGGAAAGAAATGTTGCTGTTTCCAATATTCTATGGCACAAGTTTCTGCCAACTGAGGCAAAAATCTGAGGTCTTCACTAATTTTAACTGTCCAATATTTGCTTCAGTGTGTTCTTTAAATAACTGACCAGAGTTAATGACGTAAAACACATTTATTAACTCATAAACCTATTTGTATCTAGTAGTTGTTGAAGTACTCTTCGCTGACATTTTGATGCTGTAACGTATTGAGATGGTTGTATCTGTGACAAATAATTTTGCTTGGTTTTTACAGAGCCCCCGACCCCCACCCAAAATTCTAATTAATAGGGATTCCATATTTCCACACAGCTTGTCAGTTTGATTATTTAAGTACTTATTCAGTGTACTAAAGACCCTAATCACCCCTTCAAAGCATGCAGCTCTATATAAGGCCTCCAGTGTCTGAAATACATAAGGATCATCATCATCATAATAGCATGGCAGCTGTGCTTCCTATAAGCCAGAAAAGTTGGTCCTGTATACAACAGACACACCTCAGCTACTGTGTGCCATCTGCCTAGTTAGCAGTTAGACAGCCACAGCAGATAGAAAACAGCTGCTCCTGACAATATGAAAAACATCAGTACTTCCTTAAAGGCTTTGGCAATGTGGATAAACAATTTCAGTGAAAAGAATATTTTAAATTGCTGCAAATTTTCGATGCAACTGCTATTATGCATCACACCACAACAAAGTGATTATGCTCAGTAGAATGGATTTTGTTCAGCAACTGTAAGAGTGTTGAGAGGTTTTTTGTTGGGTTTTGGTTTTTTTCCACAGTTTTACAGAATAACATTTAAAAAGGCTAAGAGACCATTGTCCTGGACAAGAAGGTTTCATGGCACATCATGATAAAAAAATAAAATAGAAAAGAGGCACTGTAAGTTAAGTACGTTTTTTTTTATTTTCATGAGTTTATTGTATACTACTTCTTGCACTATTTATTTAGGTCATTTATGTAAACATGGGATTTCTGAGTAACCTCAATACCATGTGTCTAGCCTACAGCAAAATTATGATTTACAACAAAGCAAAAGTAAAGCAGTATTATACTGAAGTCTTTACCATCACAGGAATAGGAGGGTGTTTGGAAATGTGGGGGGAGACAGGGCAATCCTTGTTCTTGGCAGCCACGTGTTGCCAAAAGTTGAACTTTATTATGAGTAAACATGTTAAAATGCAACATGTAGAAGGATGACAGGCTACGGAGAATGGATGAATAGATATATACACTACACACACCCCCCATACCTACAGTTTTTCTTTTCTCTCTTGTTATTCCTCATGAATAAATAGTAAAGCTTTAGGTGTCTGACTCTGCAATGAAGCTGCCCATTCAAACTGGGGGCTCTGTGCACCCTTTGGAGGTCAGAACCATCTCTTGCCTGCAGCTGGTTGCAGATAGGATGAATGCAAGATACAACAGCTATCTCTCACCTGTGTAACCACGCACAGGAAAGCAGACATTGCATGGTGTCCCTTGCCACCTCCTTCCTGTCTGAGTGGTCATGGTCTGAAGGTGGAGTAGCAAATTACTGTAAATGGGCCCCAGGAGTGCTGAAGTCAGGCGTGGAAAGAGTTAGCAGTACAGACTCCACCTGAGAAATGGATAGGAAAATAAAACCTATTTATAAAAAAAAAAAAAAAAAAAGCAAATCTGTCTGGAAACATAACACAATTGCTGTTTTATATTTTGTATGTATTAAACTTTCAAGCTATCTGCAATAAATGTGAGGTTTTATATTAATTGTGAACAGATCAGTAATTGGAGGCAAATTAATGAGAAACCTGCTGTCACATTACAGCATACATTTTTAACAGAAGTCTTTAAACATTTGGACAAAATATCTATATATTTTTAAATGGTAATTCTTTAACTGGTAAATGTAATTATCTAACTCTAAAGCAAAAAATATAAAAGGACAAAAATGGATTGAATCAAAATATTCTGTCATTGCCATACATAAGCCACCAGAATATCTTTTCAACAAATGAAATTATTCTTTATTTTATGCTTTTAAAAATGCATTAGTGTAATTGCTCTGCAACAAATTACCTTCTGCACTATAAGCGTGGCTACAACATCCCTCGCATGTACATCAATTGTGCATATTGTCATGATGTTCTGATGATCACCAGGGGTGAGTTCCCCTAACAGCATGTTTATAAGGGCATTCAGTTGAGCAATCTGCAAAATAATTATATTTCAATGGAGATATTACACTGTGGGGGAAAAAAACCCTATTATATGTCAAGTGCTAAATGGAGCAGTTATAGAACCAAGACACATTTATTGGTGCTTTTAATCAAAGCAAATAACTTTTGCAAACTAATAATGGTGTTGTTTTCTTACAATTTTAATTTGATTCCTTAATAACAAAAATACACTTTTCAGCTGGTGCCCAGAACTTAATTTCAGAACAGATAAATACTAGTCTGATACTGCACTTGGGATAGTAGTCTGAAACTGCACACGATAAAGCTACTAGATGTATAAACTATTGCATGGGTACTTTTAAACAGCACTTCCAAAATAGTCACAATAAATAATAATAAAAAAAACCAAACCACAACTATTTGGGACCCTATTCCCTTGGACATGATGTCTCCTTTTAGTCAGAGGAACATGAAAAGCAGGATCGCTGAACAGCCTCCTTCATCAGACTGCTATGTAATTCCCTATCCTGATGGGAATGGTGACATTGAAAAGGTGTCCCAGAGTGCCTGCTTTCATGGCCCTGGAAGCCAGTGGCAATCACTATGCATTAGAGCTATTCCAAAGCATCCAGACATCTTATTTTAAAAAGGAAAAAAAAAAAAAAAAAAAAGGTGATGCTTCTGAACAAAACCAATAAAGTATTTGTTGGGGGGTTTGGAAGGGTAGGAGAGATGGAGGAAGATGGGGACACTGGAACAGTCCTAAAGTCCACTTGCTGCTAAAATAACAAGTACAGATCTGCTAATTAAACAGTTGCAAGACAAATTCTTCTGACTGAGCCTGCCAAAACCACTCAGGCCCCGATTTTGCAAAGCTGTTTCATGCAGAATCCCACCTTTGCCAACAGAGGAAACTTTGCACTGATGCAAGAAACAGGATTTTAAACACACATATGCTTAGTAGATTGATAGTGGCAAGTAGTGTAACACCTTCTAGAGATCACTGGGTTTTACATTTAGATTTTGTAAACTACTAAGGTATCATAGATTTGATTTACACCATAAGACTTATGTCTTCTCTTAAAATTACTATTCTCATAAATTTTGTGTGTAACAGGTTCACATACCTACCTGTGGTTGCAGCCTTTCAGATTATTTCCAACCTTTCTTCCAGATTCTTGAAGGAAATTTCAACATCCTCAGCTTACCAAGTCTCAATATCCATCAAGCATTGGTGTTGAATGATCAAATAACCACTGATTTTCTAGTTTATCCCTACATGCTTCTTCAAATTCCATGGGTGTTTTTTTTTCCTGAAAAGCTGTACAGAGATCCTTTTAAATGTTAGCCAATATTCTACCTAATGTAAATACTATTTTCTTTATCATTATATAGAAGGAATTTATACACAAAACATTACAAAATGTTATTAACATCACAGATTTCATTGTGTTGCTTCTGGAGATCTGTCTTGCCAAACCTGCTTCCTGGCAAAATACAGAACATACAGACCTGAAACCTGTGCAGGCCAGATGACTGCACTTCAGCACCCGGGAGGACAGACCAACATCTATCCTACCTCCAGGCTCCAAGCCCAAGTTACACCATGTAAAATACACTGTGATCTGCCTGCTTAGAACACAGGTTCATTATAAACAAAAACCTTGGTGGTGTTCTGCTCTTTTCACCCAGTCTCTCCTTTGATTAAAAAAAAAAATAATCTTACTTCACCTACTGAAATCCCTTGTCATAACAGTACCAAAGTGTGCAGATCTGTGCTGAGCAAGTCAGACCGCTGACAATAGTTTTGCTTTCTTCATTACCCTTGTAGAGTGGCACGTGAGGCTCATATGAATTTGCAGAGAGCAGGATGAAAATAACTCATTTTTGGTATGCTTGTCTTGTGTCGTGCCTTTCTCCCTAACAACAGACATATAAAAGTTTGTGAACCTGAGAGACAGAATTTTACAAAGATTTCACTTAGACTGGAACTCCTGGAGTTCCCGCAAAGGAGAAAATAGCTATAGAAAAAAAAATGGGGTAAAAATCCCTAAACTTTGCTTTCTTTCAGTATACTGCTCATGCAGTAACATGACTTACACATTCTGCAATGTACAGTACTGACTGGATTTATAGCGTGTGTTTCCTACCAGTATGAAAAGAATGATTTTGGTGGCCTACATCCAAAGACACAGCAGTGGATCACTGTTCATATTACTCAGTGATTGCATATAATTTGGCATCACTGAAACAATCGCAGCTCTGAAAAGGTTGAGCTCTAGGCTATTATGAAGACTAAATTAACTCTCATCACTTGAGTGAATGATCCATTCACACCAAGGTCAAAATCACTAGCTGAGCAGCATGGGAAAGATGACACTATAGCTGACTGACCTGCAGTTGTCTATGGATAAGACTTTATACTTATTATTCTGTGAGACAACCTGGATTCTACTAAAAACATTAAGTTAGCCATTTACTGTAAAAAAAAAAAAATCTCTGTGGAAGAAAATAAAATCCAAACTATCCACATTCCCCCCATCCCCTTTGCTACTTGAGTTCAGACAAAGTATGGGCGCTGTGTGTGAGTGACTGAAGTTGCTGAGGCAGAAATGAAAGTTCAGGAGGAAAATGAGGTGAGATTTTTCTTGGTTTCCTTTTGGAATATCTTAAACTAGCCTACAGATGATCAGACACTTGAGTGCATTGCCGAGACATGAGAATAGGAAAGAAAGGAGGTTAGCAGGTGCTTAACAGAAAGACACTGCAGTCTCCCAAAGAATACAAATTCCTTTTTCTGGAGGAGAAAGAACTGTTTTCTTTTTATTAATTCTTATTTCTTTTTCTGTCTCCAATTTGAGTTGATCAAATATGAAATTTCCATGTGGTAGGATAGCCTGATACTGTTTTTTCTGAATAGCAATTAATAGTTAAAATAGAAAATTTTTTGCTGAACAAAACATTTTTCTTAAAACAGCCACCAGCAAAGGTCAAATCTTTTAACTTTTGAGTTAATATTAATCTCTGCATCCATCTGCACTGTCATAAGTTATGACTTATGTCATATGACTTAAGTCATAGACATAAGTCATATGACTTAAGAGTTATCTGATCTTTGTGACTCACTTTCTTTAGGCAGCCCATCTCTCATACTGCATGTTGCTATGTGATTGTGGAAATCATGTTATTGGTGACTGGCTGAACTACAGAAAGACAGCACGATGTGTCATGGGATATACAGTCCAGACGACACGGGTCCCACCGTGGAGGAGTGGGAAATAAATAACTACAGTTTCCAGTATAGGCCCAGGGGTGCCAACAGCATGAGCTGTCGAGCTACCTGATTGCTGGGACCTCTGCCTCATGCCACTACATAGTAATGACTCTGTCAAAAGCAGCTGATATTTTTGATCCAAGATTTTATGGTTTAATTTACTTTTCCTGATGAGAAGTTTACCCAAAGCATCATTTTCCCACAGAAAATGTTAATGCCTATCTTTTTTTTTTTTTTATTTATTGCCTAAACTCTTCCTGCTCCTCTCAGAAGCCTAGGCTGCATGTTAGGTGATTCTACCTGAACCTCAACACACACTTGTTCTGGCTCTGAAACCTAGGTGGATTTAGTTATGCTGGCTCTTAAAACTTACTAGTTATACCATTTCCAGTGTGTAAGGATACTTTCAATTAGAAAGATGAGTCTTTAAATTCTGAGATTACTAAACTAGTTTCAACAAGCTATTTTCCCATCACCTTTGCATAGAATTACAATTCAGCGAGCCTCAGGGGAAGAAAGAAAAGGATGTAGACAAGAACCATGCTTTGTACTACTGGCAAACAGTTCTAGGATGACAGGATGGACAAAAGACATTCACATTTTCCCTTGACTTCACCTCAATGCTAAATGGCTTTGACCTCAGAATTGATGAAGCTTCTCCCATTAGAAGTACCAGTGTGGTCTGGACAGGGAGTCTAAGGCTTCTAGAATTATTTGCTTCATCTGTTTCTAATTCAGCAGAACAGTAGGCAAGTAAATACACTACTCAGTAATCTGACGTTCTTCACAAAACACAGACCTTTGAAAAGTATATGTAACTGCAGTTCATACTGCCAGATCCTTATTCTCATCAAATTTTAGGTAACATTGTCAAATAACTTCAGTACATTTCAGTCTGCTGATAGACATTGAAGAAAGCTGCAGTTAGCATAATTTTCATTTGGCTAAGCACAGCAATTGAAGAACACTATAATCTAGGGTGAAAAGTTTCCCTGCTTTGAACTATTTCCCTCAGAAAATATTTTTAGTAAAACTGCTGCAGAGAGGAAGCAGCATCATGGAGGAGTGAGACTCCCATCAACCACGGAGATTGCAGAGTCCTTCTGATAAAGCCTAAGCAAGGAAAATTATAAAGCACTTTTTGGAACTATTTTGAGAAATACTACAGTTGTAGTGTTAGAAAAAGTTAGAATTAGTTGTTATTAAAAGAGTCAAATCAGCTCAAGAGTAATGACAAACGAAACCAAAATCAAACAAAATGAACAGAGCCAAACCAAGGCAAGTCATTCTTCTGCTTTCTATGCCGCAATCTTTCTGTATAATCTTAGTGTCTAAATAGGTGTTTGAGATTGTCAGAGGAAAGATTTGCAGAGGAAAGATTAGAGCAGGTGCTGTAAAACTGAAAGTATTTCTATTGTTTTAAGATCCTCTGTGTTAAATACTAATCTGCAACAGATTACTGATTAGTTACTGATCAGCAACATCAGGAAACAGAGGAAGACCTTATACCATTTGACCTTGCCTTTTCCAACAGTATGCATAAAATGGAAATATGCATATTTTCTTAAAAATGTCAAACAACAAGGAAATAAACTCTTACCACATTATCATCTGTGGTCTCTGAGATTCTCAGCAGAACACCTGCCCAGTAGTATCCAAGAAAGACTTGCAATTTTCCAGTTTTTTTTGATTTCCACAGGTTTCTGTGAAATACCAGAAAGGCTGAAGTAGACTTTAAAGCCTAAGATTCACCATCGTCTGCATCTACTTTTTCTACTGCTGTTTCTCCTACTGCTTTAGCTACACTTTTCTGTTTATCTTGCAGCTCTTCTGTGCAGTTGAAGAATGAAAAAGTCCTCCAATGTGTTATTCACCATTCCTTAAAAACTTTGCCTTAGAAATAAGGCACAAACAAATCAGGCATAAAGGTACCCAAAATTCTGCAAAGCCACCAGAACATAAACACTATTGCATTTGTAATTGCTTAGTTCTGAATTATAAGATGGTTTTGTTTTCAGACACTTAACCATTGAGTCGAAAGCAACACATCTCCCAGCTCCATAGTGCTTTGACAGGTCTTCATTTATTATGCAACAGGCAATTGTGAACAAGAAGACAGAAGCAATGAAGAAGCAAGCAGGTTAGTGAATGCATCTTGGAGTTTGACTTCTGAATCTCACATGAAAACGAGCTGGGTAATTTGCTGGTTACCAAAGAAAAAATAAACTTAGAAAGATATTTTCAGAAGTACTTTGAGATTTGGGAGTTCAATCCTGTAATACTTGCTTCTCCAATTTTTTAACTCCTTTGAGTTCAGAAACCCTCTAATGAAGGGTATTTAACAAGTTACAGGCTCCTACATAATGTAGAGTACTCTGAACCGGAGAGGTCATTGCAAGTAGCAAAACACCATTCATTAGGGAAATGATCGCATTTGCAAATCTTCCAAGCTCTATCTCCATGTGTTCAACATTTATTTGTTTCCATGAAGTTTTCATCCAATCTTTAATACTTGTCTATAAAACTTCAAAAATAAACAAACAGATCCTAAAACATTCTAAGCAAAGCCTGTGGCAACTGAAAACGGAAGGAAGGTTTCCAACTTATCAGCAGGTGAATATTTATGAATATGTATGGTATAAAAATGCAACAATATCGGTTTCAAAATCTGAAACCTACTGATGTTGAGATTCAGTTTAAGAGGATTTATATTCTTTGATCTTTGTGCTAGAACTCTTTTATAGGGAAAGAATTCTGCCTAAACTGCATGGGTTTGGGGTTTTTTGAGTTTTTTTTTTAATTTATTTCAAACTTCAAAACATGTTTCAAAAGTATTAAAAGTCCAGAACTATGAACCAGTTCACTTCCTGTACAATGCTTTTTCAGTAACATTAATTGATGAGAGCCCTGAAAATAACAAAAAAGAAAGAACTAAATTTCAAACCTGAGGTAAGCAGGTATATCTCTTTTCTAGTCATAAAATACACTCCTGCTTTCTTTGGAGATTAATTTGTCTCAAGAACCTCAAAGAAAATCAAATTAAGGTAAACATTTGATACTCTGGGAAACTGAAAGCAAAAGTATATTAAAGCAGGGAAATAACGTATAAGCAATGATTCCAAATAAAACTGAATCTTTCCATAGAATTGCTCATCTGGCAATATTAATGCAAAAAACAATGGTCTCGCTTGAACATCTCTGGAAAAATCACCTGGAATATGTATTCAGTAAAAAACGTTGCAGTACTGCTACTTGAAGTACTTTAGTGTATGAGTGCTCTACATCAATATTAAGTGACTTTATTCCTGAGAAATTACACTTCTATGAAAACAACCGTAGTGGACAGCTGAGCAAGATACAATTATACTACAATTATAAGTATCTCCCACATGTAAATCAGCAGATTAGAATGTAAAAGTCTACCTGACATTAAGACAGACATAGTTTTGCTTTGGGACTAAGGATTCATTGAATTCAAAACTTCAAGTAAATTTCAAGTATCCCAAATTCTCATTAACCAAAACCAATTAGCTGCAATACTCCCATAGTGTCACTACAATTCTATTGCAATGGCAAAATCATTATGGTACAAGATACTAAAACTGATGGAATATATTTAGCAATAAGCTTTACGAAAGATTTGAATTCTGTTGATAAAATGATTTCAAGTTTAGATCAACTTGTATTTAAACAAACTGAACAATGGTTTGGTCATTAAAAAAAATAAAATAAATAAAAATCAGGAAGATCTCTTGCTTCCTAATCTTGTCAGGCACTTGGTTTCATCAGAACAGAGGGAGCTTTTCCTATTCTTCCACAACAATATCTTCACCTCTGAGGTAACTGTGCAGTCATGGACATTAAAATAAATTTTGTCCTCTCCTGGAGACTGAATGGCTTGTGTACAGCTACAATTACCTCTAAGGAAAAGCTGATGAAAAGAGAAATCCTTGACGACCACTGAAAGGGACTCCTGTCATTCCAAACAAATACAAGTGAAGCTGGAAGCCAGATTAGTGACTTAATCATAAACTATAAGTCAATAGACAGGATCCTGTTATAATCCATCCAAGGCCAGGTTTTCATAGTTCTTATGTTATAAAATAGGACTGCTGCAAAGGTTATTCTCCTAGGGGATTATTAAATGGCCGTTTTGAAACCTTCTTTCTTTAGGCTAAAGAAAATAGAGAGGAAAACAAGAGACAGTTGTATAATTTCCTGAAAGACGCTGTAAGAAACTTATCCCCACCAGGAACCATGCTATCCATCTGAATCCATAATAATGCGCATTTAGGTCTGGAACTCCTCCAACTTCAAACTGAGTTGTCCAATTTCATAAAAAATAGTGAAAAAAACACTGTTTCCTCCTTGATGACCTCTGAAGGCCCTTTTTACAGCCATACACAACAATTCAGAATACAAGAAAAATTACAGATCCGATACTCCAGCAGTGCCAATACTGTCAGATATTGAAAAGTACAAATTGAGGCAGACAGTATGATACTGTGGGTGCACACAGTACTGTGTGAGGCTTTTTCTTCTCACTGCTCTTCATTGCTTATTTGTGCAGACACCATTACACATTTCCATCCAAAGAGGGTTATGATAATGAACTACTAGCATTTATTTTGTAAGGTGAGTTAAACTAAGTCTAAGCCTGTAATATTGTTCAGTTCATAGACAGAATAATTTCATATTGTTTCCAAGACTACTTGAGAACAGAGTTCATAGGTTCAGAATACTTGAGCAAAACCCCAAAAAGCACATTTCAAAGTTCCTTCCTCAACCATTCACTCCACATATGTGTTAAGCATGAGGCACACCCCTAGCCTGTTCTGTGTCCAAGCCTGTTCTATTTATGAGATATGCCCATACCTTTGTGGTGCTTCCTGATCCTGTCCATTCAGGAACTGAGCTGCAGGCCTGGGAAACAAGCCAGACACTTTGTTGTGGCAACACATGGTAGTAGCATGCCTGGAAAACTGAATGCTCTCCAGCCACTTAAAGCCTTGTTTTCCCACTGCACAATCCTCAGAAAGTCTAGGCTTTTTTTTTTTTTTTTTTTTTATTCACAGCTTACGTCTGTATTACTTTGGTGCTGATAAGCCATGTTTCTGTAGCTTTAGTGCTATAAAGAGCTCCTCTAAAGTTTGCTTAACTGGGTTCACACTATGATACAGGCACTAATTGTGCTGTGTTATATTGAAATTGAAAGATGCTACAAGATTTGCAGGTGAAAAGCATAGTCAGAGCATTAACTTGATTTCCTCAGTTCGTCTAATCAAAATGATCAATTCTGTCCTGAAAATTGAATTTCAAGGATTTGCCTCTCCCACAAGATTTTTGCACTTTAAGTTGGTGTAAGTATAAATGAACTACATTTCCAATCATACATGTACAAATTTGTGGGAAACTTTCAACTGTCAGGCCACCTCTCTAGGGTCCCACTTTATACCAATGTGCCTCTGACTCATGCTACAGCTTGCAGCTCAGCAGAATTGCTGCCCAGTGCCCATTGTCATGGGAAGCAGAGTTCTACACTTGCCGATCCCCAGTCACCACAATCTCGCCTTTAACATCAGAAAATCATAAAACTTAGAAACTTTGCAGTTAAAGTATACAGAAATTCACTAAGATTTGAGATCTGTTCTATTTTTTTCTTTTACCTAGCTAAAAACCTATTGCATTTTAGATACCCAAAGAATTTTACACATTCAAAATTTCCCTGGATGTCTATTCAAACTTAAACATCCCCTTCTGCTCTAAGGATTTCCTGCGGTTCCTATAGTCTTTATCTGAATACTAAAGGAATTATTGCCTGCCCTCACCTTACTTTTAGAAGTGTTAATGTCTTTTAGATAAGCTGAGGCAGAGCCCTTTTGTATTCAGGAGGTAAACAGAAGTGTATTAACAAGTATCCTAATACTTTGCTTAATTGTTAATAAATTCTATATTATACATCACAAAATAAATCTATTAAACCCAGCTGTTAGAAGGGGCAGGAGGGATTCAACTCATATTTCATCACATCTCCAAATCTCTGTTTCATTTGCACAGAAAAACCTACTTTGCATGAACCAATGAGCAAGAATAATGCACACAATTTGTGTCTTCATCGGGATATAGCAGCACCCAGAAAACTCTGGCATGATCATACTTGGGTTTTGAGGTGTAGTATGATATGGACCCAATGGAACTTGACAGGGCTCCTTATCACTGACCCTTAGATTGAAATAAACCCCAAATTCTTATAGGCAGATAATTTACCCAAGAAAAGCAACTGAGCCTTACATGCAAAAATGGCATAAGACAACAATTAAACACATACTACTTGTTCGCAAAAGGAATAGCACTTTCTGTCCTGACCTTCGCCTCTCCTCCTGCTGTGCCTTCCCCTAAAATGCCTGTGGAGGTCAGTAATGCATAAAGCTGATAGGGGACTGTGACTACCAGGTCCATGCAATGTACTGATGGTGGAATCTTTCCTCTGCAAATACACGAAGGTCTGCTCACTATCAACACTTCACAGGAAACCGCTGGGGTCATCATCCATACCACTATAAACAAATGCGTAAGTATGTACATATTTAGACACATACGCATACTCTTTTTTTCCTCACACACACTTAAAATCGTGAAGCCTGCAAATTAACATGAAAGCAAGACAAAGTAGATGATCTCTGTCCTGGACAACTTGCTATCCAGTCTAATAACTGAAGTGGCAGAGAAGTGGGAGTATTTCAAATACAACAAGGGATAAGAGGAAGACAGGTTTATAGAACTATGAACGTTAAGTGACTTGGTTTCAACAAATCCATGTTTTGGGGTTCCAAGTATATTTTTTGTTTGTTCATTTGGTTAATGAAATCTGAGGGAAAAATTATTCCTCTTTTGAATAATTGTTTTCCGCTCTTCTTATTCATGTAACCAATCATTATCGCCAGTGTGTCACACACTTATGTTTCTGTCTTTTTATAAATCAATCACTTGGAACACAATATTGAAATGGTACTTATCAATAGCCTATCCTGTCTGCTAAATACAAAGAAAGGCATTCTGACTTTTATCTACTTTGCTGTTTAACAGTGCAGTGAACGAGACCATTGCTGAGCAAACCAGTCAAACAAGCTTTTTCCAGGTACATAACAGCAAACCAATTTGTATATTTGGCACTGGAGGACAGGTGCAAGTCAGCACCAAAAACTGAGAACTGTAGTCATAATACAAGTGAATACAATTTTATGTTGTTTTATTATAAATAAAGTACTAAACATCACCTTTGTCTTCCAAGTGTACATACAAAATTTTATTTCCTGTGTCAGGCATACAAAAGCACCTAGAACAGGCTGTAATATTTATCTATGCACAACCTTGAATAAGCAGCTCTTGTTCTGTTATTTTTGGTCATGATTGGATGCTAATTAGGCATACAAATGGATAAGCTTTTTGGATGTGCAAAGGGATAAAAGTAAGTTTATGGCAGGTAAAGTCTATTACACGAATGTTAATATATACATAGTCAAAATCCATGCATGGATATTTAAGCTTATCTTCATCAGAAGAAAATTATGCTGTCTTACAGCAAGTTAGTTAACTAAGTTGATGTAAAATTCTAGTTTGAAACAATTCATTTCACAGTCAGTGGAGATCTAGTTAAGCGATCAGTGCATTGCATGTAGCCCATCCTGTCCTAAAGGGCATATCTAAATAGGTCAGACCAACTGCACCCAGAAAGTCCTCATTTCTCTCCACTGACTGTAAACACAGTCTACAAAGACTAGTTCAGGTGTCAATAACTATCCTTAATTCAACCTGCTAGGTTATAGCAAGGTTACAAACTGTCTTGTCGCCACTTGATAATTGGATGCTTCTATTTTACCATAAGAATACATGTTAGTCTTGGAGATACAGCATCACTGCATGAGGGAAGGGTTCCTGAAGAAGCAGAAATGCCATAAAGTCCATTTTAAGAAGAGAGTGTCAACACAGATACTTAAGTTTGGAGCTGAAGTTTTCCCCGATTCAGAAATACAAAGTTCCCGATTCAAATCTCTCTCAATTGTTTTGCTGCTTAGGGTAAGACGTGCTCACTTGGATAAGTATGGAATTATACTGTTCCAGAACAAGTTCACAAAAGATGACAGCTCAGGTCAGTCCAGCACTGGGCTCTCTGCTGCCCAGAGGACTGCCCAAATCACTTTCAGGTGACAGTTCATGGAACAGGCCTCTCTGCTAGTATGTTCAAAAGAGGACAAAGGCTCTCCCACAGAGGAAGAACTAAGAAACATCAAGCAGCTATTTGTCCTTTCCAAGAGGCTTTCCTGGCTCTTGTACTAGGCGATATGCTAAAAGAGCAACTCTGCTCTAGTCAAAGTTAATAAAAATTCAGGGATTCTATCTGTGAAAAAAATTGAAGCAGCACAGCTAGACAGCGCTTGACATACCCCAGCTCTTGAGAACTCTGGCGTCATGGTTCTTTTCTGTCTGGACCCACCATGATATAACATAGCGATCTGGATTCTGTTCTGTAGTGACAGCTATGACCAATTCCCTCTGAATTCAGACAAAACTAGTTGCACACATCTGGCAGCTAAAGTGTCAGGCTCCTGGATTACCAGCTACTTGCACCTTTAAGGCATTTATTTTTCTTATTCAGCATTTCTGTTTTCAATACAAAAGTGTAAAGACATGCAGGATAATTTGGCACTCTCTCATAGCGTTGCTTTTCAAGGCCAAGTGGTAGTAAAATATTTTTCAAATAAGAAGGATTTGGGCTTATTTTTTGGAAAAAAGAGATTCTTTTTATAACGTTTACTTCCATATATGTTTCCATTATAGCTCTTGTAAGCCTAAGCAAGGTGAAAATTACAGTAAAAACTTAAGGGCTTAACTTTGAAAGCAGATACCTTTGCTAAATTCTACATTCTTTCATTTAACTACTAAAAACATACATATTTATGCAATATATGTTAACACACACACATAGGCAAGGCAAGAATATAAGGAAAGCAAAGCTTGTCTTCCAGTTTCTTTGAGGAATGTTTACCATTGTGGTCCAGAACTCTAGTTTTTGAAAAGGTCAAAAGAAAAGGGAAAAAAATAAAGACTTTAAAATCATAGCAACATTGGAGAAAGATCATAACCAAACAGCATATTGATGTGTTTGCCCAGAATCTGTTAATTCTTATTTTGTCTGCTTTGCAATCATTTTTGTTTATATGTGCATAAACAATTTAGAGTTGTGTTTTAAAATACACTGTTATTCAAATGAGGAAACAGGGTGCATTTTCAAAGCAAGTAGTAACTACAAGAAAGTAAAAAGAAATTAAATAACTTTCCAAGGGTCTTCTTCCCTCTTCTTGTCTTATACCGGGGTCCTCAAACTTTTTAAACGGGGGGCCTGCGCGCGGATGCAGTGGTAGGCAGCCATCTGCGTCTGCTTGGTTTCCCCCCCAACCCCCGGCGGGGGGGGTGGGGGGTTCTGTAAATACCGGGGGCCGGACTGAGGACCCTGGGGGGCCGTATCTGGCCCACGGGCTGTAGTTTGAAGACCCCTGTCTTATACTATCTAAGGGGTCTCTAAATTTAGCAAAACCGAACAATAACACCTGAAATGATCTGTATTTTTCTTTTTGGTGAAAGTCTCTCTTTCCTTGGCTTAAAAGGTGAACACCTCTTTTTCCTGTTACAGGAGAGGCCTTACTCTTGAAAGCCCACTATATGAGACAGTAAAATGGCATCAACAAAGAACTGTTTCAGCCATTTCTAATCTGGTATGTACACTTCAGAAAGATGTAGCCAGAAGCGTTTTCAGCTCAATCTGCTGCCTTGCAGTATCTTTATAAACTTGCACACACAGAAGGCTTTGTCTTCCATCATCTACTAGTACCTTGATATACACTGTAAGAATGTTTTATGCTTTGTCCAGAAATTTCTTCTTCTCCATTTTTTCCATTTTTTTTGTCATTACTGGTTGTCCTGGTGGGAAAGCAAGTCGGGGACATAGGTCACCATGTTTAAGAGAAGGATCACTGTATGATCCTGAACAAAAAAAGGAAAGAAGACCCATAGTGAAGTATGTGGTCAGAGGAGTTTAGCTGTTCTTCCTTCTAGCAGAGACACAACATTCCTACCATCAAAAGTAGCATGACATCCATTGGGAGTCTCTGGCCAGTGCCTTTATCACAGCTACTTCCCTGCACAGGAAATAAAGCTGTCCCAGACACATGCAATAAATTTATACTCTACAAAAGCGTTACAGTTATCCTGCTTATCTGGCACAGACACGGCATGTCAGGCAAATCCTGCCAATTCCGTTCTGGTTTTTAAGGGAATCCAAGAAAGACAGACACTAAGGCTTGGCTACAGGTTTGATGAATTGCTCATGCCAGGCACATCCAGTTTGCAGGCTCACTGACTGAGCACCTGTGCACTAGAAGAATAGCATAGCCAGCTCTCCCAATGAAGAAGCATGTGAAAGAGTGAGGACATAGAGACTCCTCATCACCCTTTGTCTGGTGGATCCTCTTGGTATTTATAGAAGTTCTCAAAGGTAGCACCAAGGAGCAACAATGAGAGAGCAGCCTCCTTAGCCTGATAGTCACATGCTTGGGTTGCCTTATGCTCCTGTCACAGGGTGGAGCGAGTCAACATTAGTCAACTCAAAGGAACATTTATGGAGAAAAGGTTTTCCTTCAAATGCAGAAACAGTGTCTGTGAATGACCTTTCTGCTGAGTGCACCTGTGGTAGATTCCTTCCATATTCCAAATTCACCAGCTGATTTACAATTAGCACCTGTTTGTGAATATAATCCAGAAGGTAGATACAGGTCCCCAGCAGACCTGAACCACAGGGTGGCAGGGGACACACAACACCACCAAAACCCCTGAAAACCCAAAGTAAACAAAAAAAAATTACTATACCACACACATCTCACACTCTTATTTTGGTCTATTCAGCAGCCACTGAGCCCCACATGCCCAAACAACACTCCAGTGACAATTCAAAAAACAAGGAGAAAACAATAATTAAAAAAATTTACTTCTAACTTTGGTCTCAAGTTCATAATCAGCCTGCAATTAGAATATACTTTAGAATAATTTCAAGATTTCATCAACAGAATTTTAAAAGAATACAGATGGATTCCTTATTTAGTTCCTGATTATGACAGAGAAACAAATGCATTTTTAAATAATTCATCAGTTGCTGACTTTAAGATGAGATTTGTGAACCTTTCTTAAGGCAAAGATCATGAGAACAGACATTCAAGACGCAATATACTCAGATGAGCTACTCTTTCTCTAAAATATATTTCTCGTTGAAAGTTTTTCGTTACATTTTTTATTCTCATGTTGTGGAATACTTGAGAATATACCCTGATAAATAATGCTGATGCAGTTTTTATTTTGACTGTAAACTGTGATTAGTACTTCAAGATATTGACAGTGACGGATGTGTCATAACAGTTCATAAAATAATGATTATCCTTAACTTATCCATATCCTGGAAAGGAGCTTGCACATCAAATCTAATGATGACTTTTTTTTAGTCTAAAACTATACTGTTTAACCTGAAAGATACAACTTATTTATTGAATTAGGGTTCCTTAGAGGTTAAGCAAGTAATCCATGGAGACTGTTCCATAACTTTTCCTTAGCTGCCATTCATTAAATATGTTCCATCTCATGAACTATGAATCATTTCATTTTTAAGCACTCTTTTATTTCCTTTAAATTTACCTAAAACTTTATTAGATTCAGTCAGTTCAGCCTTGACAGACAGCCCGCATACATTTAAAACATTCCCAGTGGAGAAGCATAAAACATTTAAAATCTATATTTGATCTGACAACAGCAGCACCGTGTTTGAATTAGAAACAGATTAGACATAATTGAAGATAAAGAGGCCACAAGCATCACTCCCATTTTGGTGGAGTGGGCTTTAAATTATCAGATTCATCCAGAATACATTACTGAGAAACATTGAATTGTTATCTTTAGACAGCCTTTTCTAAGAGTTTACAATTTCTCAGTTCAGTGAAGCTTGCCACCAGCTTGTTATCAGAACAAAAAACGAAAAATCATTCGGTTCAGAGCACAGAACTGATCTCACCTCCAAAAGTACACATTTTCTTCTGATAACAGACACTTCTTTGGACTGCAGAGGTACCACTTCATGCTTTACCGTGAAGGCAATCTTTTTAAGATTCTTCCACTTTTCAGGTAATGCCTAACAACATTATAAGTAGATACTGTCTGTCAGTTTGCAGAACCAACAACCCTCTCCACAGAGAAACACACATACTTTCATCCTCCCCTCCTTCCCCCATTTTTTTCCTTGTTTTGAAAAATATTAGTTGACTGTGTGTCATTCCTTCCCTATGTCATTATGCAGTGACAACCATGGACTCAGGGTAATTTACAAAATGTAATTTATGCAAGAGATAAAAGTCTGTTTACAACGTCTTGCAGTTTCTAGTTAGAACATGTTTCTGTACATTAAATTTAGAAATATATCTCAACAGTATAAAAAGCCACCCCAGTGATGCAGCTTTCTATGAAATAGTTTGATAAATACATTATTGTTTTGACCCACCCATACAAACAGTGCCAAAGTGCACATAGTGACAACTCAATGCATTAGTATGTCCCAAGCTCAGTGTTAAGTGTTTTCACTTACCTGCTTAGATCTTAGCAAGGGTGTGCTTGACCCCAGTCTGGTCCCAAAAAAGTTGCATTACTTATATTGCTTGTAGACATCCCAAAGACTCATCTAACTCTACCGGATATACCTGTTGCTGGCAAAAAGGTCAGCCACAATTGTGGCTGAATAAGGACAAGGACTTGCTCACAACATGCATGATTAGGCACTGTAGTTTGAAAGGCAACTACACAAATATTTTTGTTGTTGTTGTTTTGGAAAATTTACATAGGGCTTTTGCAAACATTTGTGTTTACTTTGAATCTCATTCTATATAATTCCACAATTCTGTGACAGATGAACTTGATTGCCTCCTTGCAAGTCATATTGCTTGAAAAGGTTTACCAATCACTATTTGAAGCAAGTTGGCTAGAAGTTTAATAAACACTAGCAATCCTGACAACATACTCATAAATAAGAATGCAATGAAATATCTATCTATAAACTGTACTTTAAAAATGGTATTTCTTGGTGTTTATTTTTCAGCTGCATTAAGAGAAATGAAAGATGAAAATTGAAAAGTAAAGAAACTATCTGGACAGATTCCTCATTTTCATATGAAGTGTAAGTTTTTACACTTCCAGCAAATCATGCCAGGGGAAAACAAAATAACTACAGAAACACCTTTAGTCATTTGGAAAAATCAGGTGGAAAGCAAAGCTCTGATTCAAAAAGAACTAGTATTTTACATGCTAAAGCAGTCAAATAAAATATTAGTGCTTTTTTTTTTTTTTTTCCTCACTGCTTGAGCTTTTGGTCTGCCAGCACTTTTCTAAGTTAAGTTATATTACAGAGCATCACTCAAATTTTTCAAGATGGTTGTCCTTAATCTACATGTACCATCTGAGACCATCTCTGCACCTCTGTGTACAGGCACATACTCATCAAGGAACAGTAAGGGCTGGCTGCTTCCCAAGGGAAGGTGAGCCAGGAGCTCACCCCACCACAGGGCCTTAAGCACGACAGCAGAGACAGGGTGCATCACTAACCCTACACAGCCAGCAACGAACCACACCCTGGTCCCACCAGGGGGTACAGCCAGGAGGGATAAGAGGGACAGAGATAAGCTACAGCGTACAGCCATAGGGGACCATCCAGGAGAGCATACCTACTTAGAGCATAGGTCCAGATCCAGGACCACCCAGGAGGCAAGGACAGAAGCAGGCACACCTACCACCTAACTCAGAGAGAGACTGAAGCCCCAGGGCTGAGTTTAAGTGGAGCTCCCTGGGTGGGGGGTGGAGCCCCCAGGTGAGGCTGGGCAGGACCATTAAAGGCCGATTAGAGCACTCAGGCCCATGACAGTCTGCACACAAGCAAAGTAATTAAGCTGCTAATTACCTGACCTACATGCACAAACAAGGAATGCCCTGATCCTGTAAGATTAAGACTACTCAGTAGATTTTTACAGGATCAGAATTTAGCCTGCCTCAGGTTATACACAGAAAAATCTTTTAATTTTAGAGACAGAGGCAGAATTAAGACATTTTCAGTAGCTGCTTGCCAGGTCTTATTTATGAAAACTAAATTCAAAGGTACCCTGTGAATTTCTTAGCTAAAATCAGTTGGAAAATAGATTTCCAATTAACCAGAAACATTCATGTTCAAAAATTATTTTTGTCCCAGTGGGGTAGTAGACAAAACCAACCTTTCAACTCTTTTTATTTAAAATATGTGCATATAAAATGCAGTAGTGGATTACCCCATGTTTCATGCATTCATCTGGATTGCGAGAGAGCACCAAGACCAAGGTTCTGCTATAAATCAGACACTGGATTAAGTCCACTATACCTCCCATCCTACCCTGAACAAGAATCTTTGGTTACTTGAGCCATGTGATCCCTCTGTATCTCTCAAATCTGCTCTTAGACCCAAGGACCAAGGAGGAGTGTTTGTTGTTTGTGACTGAATTTCTGGTTTGGCTGAAATGCTAGCACAAATACAAAAACAAAAGCAAAAATTTCCAGATGTGCCTTCTAAGACACATTTTGTGCAACCTGGAAATCCTATTCTGTGAAAGGCAGACCACATAAACTAATGGTCCTGTCTGGCCTTAAAATCAATGTTTCATTAATAAAGGACATCTATAGTTAAAAACTGCCTTTATCTTATGACCACTTGGGTGAAAACATTACCTACCACTGATAAATAAGTTTTTCTCCTAAACATTTTAATTGATTCCTAGGAGGACAGTGCTGGTACAGCATCGATGAACACTTCTCATTAAGTCTCTTGAATGAAACTTGAGAGCACTTTAGAGAAGTCCACAGTGTCTCTATTCTAGACCCAATTAAGTCAACAGAGTATTTACTTCAGAGTTGGGAACAGACAGCAGATATCATTTTATATTTTAAAATATATCCAGTAGAAAAGTGCCCAAGCGAAACTGCTCTACGAAATACAAATTAAAATCATATAAGCTCATTTAGGGTTATTTTTATTTTGTTCCTATTTAAGTACGTGCCAAAGTTTTATAGATGTTATATTGAACCCTTACTTCCAATTCTGCATAGCATCCTTACCCCCATTTCTGGCAGCTGCTATTTGCAAGTTTTCAAGAGGTCAGTTTTAGGACTTTGAAAATGTCATCTATGGATTCCTCGTCCTGTATAGCCACTGGATGTCCCATTATTTCACACAGAGCTGTGCACTCTCCTCCTCACACTTTCTTAGGCAAACCTGTCTCTGGTTTCATGAATGAGTCTCTCCATTCAGTAACGCTAATAATATGTAATGTAAGAAAATGTCAAGTTAATTAGCACAGAGCACTTGAAAACTTAAGGCAAACCATACACATCAATTATATTAATGAACAAGTAAATGCAATCAGATAAAACAGAAGTATTGTGTCAAACCTTGGTTGGTGGCCTCTTTTTTTTGCTCTTTCTAAACAAGAAAGAAATGCATTTCATACATATGACAGGATATTCTTGAGAAATATCATGACTCATTTACATTTGACCATCTCTTCCTTTTCTGCATCTACTGCATGTTGTTCAAGTAATAACCCTACGTGGGTTCTCAGTGCTGCAGAATCAGGGGCAGGGGCTTGCTGTCTGACAGCAGGAAATGGCTCAGGTGGGCATCTGAGGGGATGGGTGCAGCACCATGATCCACATCAATATTTTAGAAGAGTCCAGGACTGCCGCTAATTTCAAAGAGCTCTTCTTCCAGAGAATGGATCTTCAGAATACCACAAAGCCAGTGTTCAGTCTAGATACCAGCTCTCATGCTCTAGTCCTGCTCTAGTTTTTCAGCGTGGTGAGAAGCACCGTTTTGAAGTGCATTATAGATACAAATTTATACCAAAGATGACACAGAAATGTTAAAAGTCCTTACTCATACAGTAATGTATGAGTTTTACTCATACAGTAATGAGCAAAAAATACAATCCACACCAATCAAAGAAGAAATAACTATTTCCAAGATATTATAAACACCTTAAATACATCAACATTTTTATGAATTTGATGTTTATCCAGAATAAATTTAAGGCCAAAGAAGTTATGCTTATTGTCCCAAGGAAACTTCCAAGGCAGCAGGGGGATCAAAGTCTTCAAAATATCTCTATTGTCTCGTGGCTAAAAGGGATGAAAGGGACTTAAAGAGATCCTTCAGTCCATCCTTCTGAATTTAAATAAAAATGTATATACACCTATAGAAAGGAAATTACATATATTTCTCTGTGTGTGTGTGTATACATAAAAGTATACATGAAACAGAAACCAGAGAAGCTTGCCTAAACCTGAGCTGTTTTCCTTAAAAATTGAGGTCCATTTTTTTTTAATTTAACTCACCAATTATATTTAAAAGGCTTATGGGTCAATTTGATTTGAAACAAGTATTAAAAAATCTTCTGATTTTAAGATTCACTATCTTCTTTAAAATATTGGCCCTAAAAGAAAAAAAAAACCACAACATGGTGAACACTAGATTTTAAACAAATCAACAAGATAATGTAATTATTCATATTTCCTTAAAATAGGCACAAGAAAAAGAAGTAAAGAAACCTCTGCAAAAATGAAAATACCTGTTCCTTAGAATGCAGTAAGTCTTGTGAACATTCTGGAAGCTCATAATTTTAATAAGGTTCCAGCTACCCTTTACTAAGAAATTGTCCACAGAGCAGAAACTGCTTCACACATCCAATTTTATCATCCATCCATTAAGTACCACCATTTGTTAAAGTGTTGCTCCAGAACATAGTGACCAAGTTCCTTTTCTTCATAGCTACTTGACTTATCTCTTTCAGGGTATCCATCTGTTCTACATCATGCTGAATGAACACCCAGAAATGAAAAAGCATTGGAGGCAAAGACTAAATTGAAGAAAGAAAAGATGTCCTTAAAGCCAAGTCACATGCCAAGACCCAAGATATTGTACTGATGCAAATGACAACTTGTCAGTTAGCAACAAGTTTCCTGTCTGCTCCTGGAAAAAGTTAGTAGGAAATGACTGCTTGGGTACGTATTTCTCAAGTATTATAATTTCTGTTTCACACATCATACTAACATAAAAAAATTCAGAGTACCTACTGTCATCAGCCAGACACAAAACATTGTACTCGTTATTCCTCACATCACTTAACGTTGCTTAAACTTTCAATACTTGCTAGTGAGATGTGTTGTGATTCAGATCCTTATGGCCATCAATGTCACTTTCTAGTAAAGCTCAAAAAATTGGAATCTTGAGTCCAGGCATCTTCACCAAGAGTTTTCTTAGCCCATGAACAGATTTCTAATCCCATGGAGAAATGATGAAAATATCTTAACTGGCTGCACTGCTATGGCTAGTAAAGAGTTCACTGAGGGTCACCAACGCCACCCTTTCTAACACTGGGGTTGAAGATACTGTTTTGCTGGCCAAGGTAATGGACTCACTAAAGCCCAGAGTCAAAACTAAGGACCCTTCCTGCTTCTAAGGGTACCAGTAAAGCACAGTTTACAAATACAAGCTGTTGCCTGTTGCAAATAACACAACCATTTCCATTTACACAGACAGTATCACCTGGTGGAGAAAGAAGAATGAGGAAATTCAACATCCATAAAGCACAGATTATGCTAACATGGTTCTATATGCCTGAGTACGCAGTTTAGGACCTTCATTTCCACAGTTTTCTCTTTGGTCCTAGCTTAAAAATAGCCAGCCCAGCAGTGACAGACTCAACGAACAGGCAAGTCTTCCTGTCCACTCAACAGGCATTGCCAGTAAACCTTCACATCGTTGCTGCTGAGTACTGTGGAATCAGTAGCCATGAAGTTTGGAGAAATATCAAGCTGGCAAAAGCCAAAAGAGCTTCAGAAAGTTTTTGAGCTGACTATTTGCTTTGGTCGTCTTCTATCTTTTCCTTTGCTGTTTCCTCATTGTTTCTCCAGCAGCTCGCTTTTCCATTCTCCCCTGTTCTATAAACATCCCTTCTTTTCTTAACTGTTATTTTACCCTCCCTTTGTTTATTTTTCACTGTTATACAGTTTAATCAATTTACAGTAAATCTGTTTTTCCCCTGGGTAAACTGTGGTATTTTGATATATTTATGTATTGATATTTGCTTCCACCTCACATAAAAAAATTTTAAAAAGGAAGGAATTGCACAGAGATTTTTGCATGTCCTCCTAGTCTGGCAAAAATAGTCTTGCAAAAAAACATGCATTAACACTAAATCTCTAGAAAAAGTTTTTAACTGTAATTCACAAACCACTTTTGATGCTCTCTGTGGACATAACCTCATAGCTTATAGAGAAGGAAAGTATTGTGGATATATAAGCTCAGTGGTACTTGCAGATCTGGGAGCAGAAATAGTATCAGGTGTCCTGATGAGAAATGAGGCACCAAGAGAGAAAACATTTAACCAGTAATAATAAAATCCCAAACAGTTCTTGAGAAATACCCAGCCTGGAATATAGCTATAGAAGTCATTTGACACCAAATATTCAGTAATACATGCACTCTAAAGCCAAAGCCTGCCTGTGCACAATACACAAGGAAAAGTAGAAGGTAAATTCATGAACCAGCTTTGCAAACAGTCCATCCAGTGGTAGACTTCAGTGTGTATTAGAAAGGCACTCTCAACTGGGCAAGTGAACCAGAAGAAGTTAAAAAATTGTTAGCCAATATAATTCAAAGAATGTGTGCTGGTGGCTGATGGAAATAACTGGATACATTCATAAAACAAGAGAGGCAGAGGTTAAGGAGAGCAGAATATGACAGCTCACAGTGAACAGATGGGAAAACCTCACAGCCTCTCTTGAGATATTAGCCTTCTTGGCATAAACCACTGGATAGGGGTGACTCAGATGAGAAAACGACTACATTCAAATGCCTAGAGGAAAGGTCAATTGTGACACTTTAAAAAAAAATAAAATGAAAAGTAGCAGAAGTAACAGTACCTGAAAAGGGTCTTTTCCGAGGTTTTTGACAAATCTGTCTACAGGTGATGCAGTATCATAGATGTTTTTGATTAGTTCCTCCATAATATCACAGAAATTGCCAATTAAGTCTAAAGAAGGTTTAAAAGTCGTTTCACTGCTATTAAGAGCAAGCTGCACTTCATATAAAGGAGTGGATTTAAATGTTGTCTCAGTGTTTTCAGACAGATACTGAAGAGAACACTTGATAGCTTTGAACAGCCCATCTACAATCATGTGGTCTATGTATTTAGTGTAGAGTTTCCATTCATCAGAAAGAGGATCTGCCTGGAGCAAATACTGATTGTCCTGGAAAGACTAATTCAGAGAATCAGTAACAGGGGTTTAGAATTGCTCTTCCCAGTGTGGATTTCTTATCCCAGCTAACTGATCAGTCCAGGAATAAAGGAACTCTCACTTTGATGAAGAAAAGCATTCCCACTATTTACAACATAATTACCTTTTCATTGTAACTTTTACAAGTACATCTGGAACTAATTACTGAAAACTATTTCCCTTTGGAGTTAGGTTTGCATCAGCAAGTGCAAATATTGGAAAACAGTTTTAGCTTTTACTTAATTCTGGGTTTTCTAAGTATTTACACCTATTTAGTGACAATAGCTACTCCCCAGACAAAATGTTTACTGGGCCTACTATTATGTAGACTATGGTGGATTTTTTCTACTGTTTCTGAATTCATAATCCATAGTTTGAACATTCCCCTTTATTTTTCTTCTTTTTTTTTTTTAATCAAAGGATAGGAGAAAAGATTTCTGTCTTTTTTTTTTTTTACTCCATCTATACAACGTCCAATTTCACATTATGCTTGACTATTCAGATTCTCTCATCCACTTTTAAATGCTTTTTAAAAAACCTGTCTGCTCATTACAATCCCAGAGATCTGCACTCTGTTAGAGTTAGAGGCAGGCATCAGGTGTTTGTCAAAACTCTCCAATTCATGTATTCCACTTCTCTTTACAGCATGGTCTTCCTTAGCCTCTGGCACAGCTTTGTAATTACAGTTAAATTTGCAGTATAAGGAGAGTAAGAAAACCGTAAAAAGAATAAGAGTTTATCAGAAATATTTTTGATGAGATTCCTTCCTTCTTTGTTCAGTCTGTTTAGTCAAGAAACCCTGAAAGATCAATTGTACCAAAACCAAGTTTACTTGTTATGCTCCAATAAACTGTTGATCTTTTCCCTTAGGAAAGAAGGAAGAAAATCAAATGAATTCAAACTTCTAGTTTTAAAAATATCTAATGCCAGGTCCTTTGTGAATACAACCTTGTTCTTATTAAATCAGCAGAGTCTGCATCCTGTTTATACATCAGCAGAGATTCTGGCTTTCAGTGTAAACAGAATGTGCCAGGATAGCCTGTAAAACTGAATGTTTCTGGCTCTCTGTAAGACAGATGACTGGGCAAAAGCAGTACAAGTTTCTCTATATTGCAGCTCTTCCTTTGTCTTTCTGCCATAGCTTCTGTGTGAAATACCCAGATTTTAGCTCATAGACAATGCAGCCAGACTGGCACAATTCTGAATGTGGACATTACCCTGTTTCAAAGCTGGATGATATCCGCTTGTTCCTGTTATATAACAATCTGTTTAGATCGTAGAAAAGTCTATTTTACTGGCTGTCCTTATGCAGACTAGAATCATTTAAGCTAAATTCAATCCAGCATCACAACTTTGATTAAAAAGATGCATATTAACTTTTACAGAAAAACTCAATATGTATCTGCATGGTTCATGAGATGCCATTCCCATCAGCAGAGAGAAGTCCCATTAGGTAACTTTCTCCTTTGTTTCTACAGGGGAGGCTGCAACACTTCCAGTCAGTACTGCCTACAGTAATGGCAGTAGTTTTGTCAGTATACATCTCTGGGAACTGGACTAAAATCACCAATAGATTTGATTCCAGTCCCTGAAAAGCATTCTGTTCAGCCTGCTAAGAGGAGAAATTCTGTCATCTATTACTAGTCTCATAAACCACTTATTCTTGATTTCATAAATTTCCTTGATGGCAGGAATTAGTTCTGTCCATGCATTGAGTCACCCTTTTGTATTCAAAGGAAAATATACATACACTCAATAAGACTACAATGTACTATTAACTACGAACTGCAGAGTAACAACCATCCAGCAGACAAGATAATCGGGAAAAACAGTTGAACACAGTTTGGTTTTGGTTTAGTGTAGTTGAAGATTTGAAGAGTTTATTATCAATCTTCTAGTATGTCTTCATATTCACACACATCTGTCAAAAAGAATCTTTATTTACCTTGTAAAGTGTGCGTTTCTTGCAATATGAGAGCTGCAACTGCTTGGTGTTGGAAGGATGTTGTAAAATCTCAGGATATTGCACCTCTTGGAGAAAGAGCAGAAAGCTACAGAATCACAAAATATTTTGTTATTCAGGAGGCAATCAGACACTAACTAAAAAGCTTTCTCAAGTTACCACATCATAACTACAGAATTTACATCGGCCTCCTGAAAGCGAGCTACAAGTCTTTGCCATCTATATCCTGCAGTTCTAGTCACTTCATTGAGATCCCATATACAATATCCTTTTTTAAAAATGAAATCTGCGTAACATTTCTCTTATTTTAAATCACTAGTGCTTCTCAGTGAATACGTAGCGTAGTACAAATGTAGTACATTAATTATACAATCCTGCTATACTTTTTTGTAACCTGAAGTAAAAATTTAAGAAATCTGATACATAACTTGTGCTTAGCTCTAGAACAAAAGAGAATTTTTACCATAAACAAGATAATTGCTAAAACATTTAAAATAAATCCTTAATGTAGTGAAATTTACTGCTGTGTTACTTTCTGATTAAAATTACGTCCTACCATCCAAATTCCAGAGAATTATTACACTGAGGTCTGAGGTACAGAGGTGTAGATCCTGTGTCTAGCAGAGGTACTTTTCTTCATTGCATCAATCCATCCATTCCAATACTCTCTCATATTTTTGCAATATAGAATTTGTTTCCTCTATCTGCAAAATTCTAGAGACGAAAGAGATTTCATCTCAATGTCATTTCTAAGTACACAGTGTGGCTATAACTTCAGAGAGCGCCTGAAGTGTTTTAAGCCCCATCATACAGTGTTTTACAGCAATACTTACAGATGATTGATGTGCTTAAAATGTGTTCTGTGCCTGAGAAGCCTCTCGTAACTCCTAAGACCATTTTAAACTGCCTGTAGTCACTGGCATGTTTTTATAAAGTGCATCACATCCATTCCTTAACTTAAACAAACAGAAACATTTATGGTGATGGACTGCCAGTTTTGCCATTGTATAAGCTGTACATAAAACACCAAATCCGGTCTCAGTGACTAAAGAGGTAGCAGCTTCAGATCCAAAATGCTGTCTCTGAGCAAAATACCCAAGGGCTCCCTGGGACAAGTAAATTGGGCGACAGAGGAGTTTTGGGTGTTCCACAGAGATGCTTTCATTCCCCACTCTGTGAAACATCCATCAATCTAGAAAGAAGGAGGCCTCCTGCTGGCCGCAGGCAAGTCCAGTGATTGGGAATTCCACTGACTTTTCTGACATGCCACAGAAAGGAAAATGTATTCGCAAAGCCTGGGTAACTGCAGGGTGTTCCTTTGGCAAAACTTCAGCAATAAATGTATGGATGATACTACAACAGTGGGCTGCAAATACCAATAACGGTACTGTTGTATAGTCACAAGACCCACAATGAAGAAAGATCTCTCAGACCTCAAGTCACTTGTCACCATGCAGATCTTGACCCTTATTCTAAGAGCATTCTGGAATCTCATTTCTGCTCTAACTGCCAAGACAGCCAATTGCTCTTTCTTTAGATTTTTCTTACAGAGAACAAGTTTCTTCACATTTTGTGAAGAATTTTCCTCTCTTCCACATGATCCCTGCATAAATCAGAGAAATCAGGAAAAAAATTCAGTGAGGAGGATACTTACAAGTATGATTCAATACTTATGGAACAGTGTATAAAAATGAAAAAACATCCTATAAGAACTTTTTGAGTACCTGTTTCGTATTTGTCAGTCATGTCAAAGTATATCTGTAATTGCTAATATAATGATGTGCAGATCTGAGCTTTTAGAGACAGGAAATACACCAAAATGTCACTGGCCACATCAGCTTTCTTGTGCGTCTATGCAATCTCTGCTGTAATTATTTTCCATTGGGATTCTAAAGAACTGGATATGGCCTTTCAGATATTTGTCTAACTCCATTTTATCCTTTAAGTGTTTTGCTTTCACTGAATTGAATCAGAAGGTAATTTGGTTGGGGGGGGTGGGTGGGTGGAAAAGAATTCTGAGCATCTGCATGTTCATTTTAAAGTGGAAGTTTAACATAATTTGAATTTCAATGACATAAAATGAGAAAATGTTCAGATTTCAAGTATTTTTAATTTTCTCATGAACATTTCAGCAGCCTCCAGAACTTGTGTTTTGGTTCACAAGAGCATCTGCCTTTTAAAATCTCCCTGTTTCCTGCTACTATCGCTACTCTGTCAAGTTCCTTTTTACAGTATCTCCTTTTTCAAATCCTAATGCAGGGAGAAGTGATCTGCCATACTCCGAAGTATGAGTGCCTCATTTCCACACAGACAATAAGTATCATTACAAACTTAATCAGTAAAGAGAGAATTTAAAAATATTTAACTTCCAAAGCCTGCATTTTGGCCAAAAGGACTGACAAAACTGCAAGTCCTCCCAATGGTACAGTAAATCTTCTCAGAATGAACTAAATCATGAAATTACCATGAAATGTGCTTGCAAGCAAGCTAGAAATACTATGAAAAACTGCCTGTCTCATGACTTTTCAAGAATTCTGATTTTGGTTTTGTTCAGAAGCCAGAAGTGCCAAAACTGACAATGCATGAAAATGAGCAATGTTCCAAAAGCCATGGCAGCATTTTGAGAAGATTAGCAAAAATCCACTGCAGCTTTATTTTGAATGCTATTCAGCTTTCTCCTAAGTCATATGGCTAATTTCAGTTTGTGTGGAAATAAGTTTCCTTACTTCCTGTTTACTTTAGAAACAGAGTTATTAGCCATACAAAATTTCATCTCTCATACCTTAGTATTTGCTGGCTTGAAAAATACAACGCTGTTCTAAGCGTCTTTATGTTTCTTTCAAGGAGAAAAGATTTTTAATTTTTATCACCAAAGTGTGAAAATGAACAGAAAAAAAAAAATTCTCCTCTTGTTAGCATATAATAGATACACGAGTATGTACTTGCAGAACAGTAATACTACTAAAAACTGCACAGCAGAAAACAAAAGAAGAGCTTGGAACTAAACTGCTATGAAAATACAGCATGTGTCTAATGATAAGAAAGAAAGTCGGTAGGTATAATCCAGAAAACAGGCAAAGAAAATTACTCTGTTCCTGATATGTGTATCCTGTATACTGCATATAAAACTGTAAATACTATTAAAAATATAATTGAAAATAGCTAATTACTTAAAACATGTCAAACAGCAATCCAAATAAAATATATACGTCTGGGGAAAAAAGAGGTAACTAGATTAATTAATAATATATATTAGATTAAATAAATTAATAAATAATAAAATCAAAGTAAATAATTAAAATAATAATAATCACATCAAAACAAATAGAAGAGGGGAGATTTTCCCTACTTACTGCCTTTGATTCTCAAAGATCTCTTCGTAGCAGGTAATTTCCTCATCAAATACTGACAGAAGAACAGCAAAATTGGGATAAAAGCTGGAACTGTTGGATTACTGGATTACTAAATACATGCAAATTTGCAGAAAATTCATTGAACAATAAATAAAGAACTGCAATTCTATTCTAAAACATCTTACTCTAAACCCTGCATTTTTCTCAATTGTTATTTTGTTAAAATAACTTCTAACCATTTTACTAATTCATTGCTTTTTTTTATTTTTGGCTTGAAAAGTAAACTAGGAATAGCATTAGGAATCCTATTTTACAGCTATGTATATTGCTTCTTCATATGCAAAATTAACATTTTGTGTGAAATGTAATGGTATTGAGGAAAAGATTATTAGGAACTGAATTATGTGAACTAATCTAATAAAGCCATTAAAAATCAAATATAGGAAAACAAAAATAACAGAAAAATCTAAGTACCTTTAGTATGAATGGAAGAAAAATGAACACAGAAGAAAATATAACTGTTTCTAGATAGATAGATATGAAAATAGATATATGAATTATTTATATAAGTAGTTAGTAGGATAAACTTTATCTTTGCTCAATTTGTAGGAATGGTTCTGAGAGACAGTTACAAATGGGGGCTGGAACAGCAATGTGAAAGACCCATATCTTGTACCACTGGAAATCAGATGCAACAACATGGCTAAAAAATACCTTTTAAGAAGGCATGAAGTACCTGAGGGATGATGGCAAAACTCTCTAACTTGCATTAATCACTGTAGACCCATTCCAAAACAGAGGACACTGGAATCGGCATCTATAAATATGAGGAAACATTTTGAAATAGTATTGTGAGACTACTGTAGCCTCACAAGCAGCATTGGCCAGGAACTGATGCTTTTTCAGACATCCTTGGTAGCTCTTAAACTACAACAATGGCTCAAAAGGCTAGTGGCACAAAGCTCCAAGGAAATCATTCTGGCAGAAAAGAGAAAACCAGCAGTCCTAAAGCACTGGACAACCATCAGTCATAGTTTCTCCACATACCCAAGTAATTTCAGAGATCTTGATGGACTGAGATGACAAAAATTCTTTTTCCTCCAATCTGATTGCACCTTTCAGTTAACATCACTTAGAAAAAATGTTGTAGGAGGTAATCCTAGAAATTCTTAACTGTTGCATAATTGCCTGTTGAGTCTGTAACAATCCGGCTTCTTCATGGGAATACTCACAGTCCAAAATAAGTCGTCTTACTCTTTACATGTAGTTATAATCATTCCCATGATACTGTGGGAAATGGCACTGAAGCTACCACTTCTTCAGATGTCACGTCTGCAAAAGACAAATTGCAGATGCCTGGTGGACAAATTCAAGAAATACAACCAAAATGTTTATAGTGTGATTTTATATCATTTTCCCCAATAAAAGGTTTGCTGTATATGAATATGTATTACCAACAGCAGCCTCAGTTTCTGGCAGTTTGTGGTAAAATATCTCATAAGCACTAATATTCTGAACTCACTACATTCATGCTGACAGCACAAATTACAGTATTTCATTATATTGCATCTTTACTGTGTATTTTATTTATCTCTGTTGTGCTTTTTAGTTTTTGGCATCTTTTCAAAACCTTTACCTGTGTTCTGCTGTTCTGGGGGTTTTTGTAGCTTCTTTTGCTTTGTAGACAGAGCAGTATCTTCTACTTTCATATGCTACAAAGTTCATTAGTTCAGAAAGCTTATGCAGTCTCTCAGTGACACCAAATTGTGCTTCTGAACTGCTACGCAGCTGCAAAGATAGCCTGTGTATTAAATCACCAATTTTGACAACCTGTGAAACACTGCTGGTAAATATGCTCTTTATGGCAAAGCCAGCTTAATTTAGCAGTTCAGTTTTGAAGAGAAATGTCACAGTAAATATGTATGTTACCTATAAGCAATTCACAATTAAACTGGTTTGCACACTGTTTAGCGTTTGTTAGAACTTCATGTCTTGGTTCTCTGTGTCTCTTCACAGCTCCCAAATAATATAGCGTCCATAAAAATTGGAACTTCTCATGGGGCATCTAAGTTTGCTCTCTGCTATAACATCTACATTGACTTCATTGTTTCTGAATCTCCTTGAAAGAGGACATTTTCCTAGATCTGAAAAGCTTCAATAATTAACACCTTCATTTGGCAACACGTTCCATTGTGTAGCTCTTAAGAGTAAGTACTTTGTCTTCAATTAACTTGGTTTCTTCTAGAGTAAGATTATGGCCCAGTCTCACCATAGGCATAAGGTAACATGCTTCTATTCACTTCAACAGTTGCACATCTAGATATGAACAGTTAGTGAGCTTCATTTGGTGACATTTATCATTCTTCATACCCATTGCAAAACCTTGTCTTCTTTTTAGTGTTTGCAAAGCAAATTTTATTAACAACTTTTTATTTTTGTTTATTTGCTTGCCTCTCTGGAAGACCGTTTCTAAAGAGCAGCTTTTGAGGAGAGAACTTTTATCCACTTTTTTTTTTTTTTTGGAGGGGGGGGCGGATTCTATAAGGGTCATAAGCACCTGCGTCTTGTAAAACTAAAAGGAATGTAGGTGGTAATGGCCCTCACTTTCTTCTGAAACTTCCTACCCAGGTTTGAAATTTTATCTATCAGAAGTGAATTAGAACTTGGATCTACAACACTTACATCCTGTGTTTTGCTGTACTACTTCCTATGGGACTAGTGAGTTATTTTGCTGAACATATCTGCTGGATAAAAAAATATGTGCTGTAAAGAGTTAGCTTCTCCCTGTGCCGATTGCTTTCATCAGAATCATCTTTCTTCAACAAAGAGAGTACACGCTTCCCGTGTTCCTCAGTCAGCCATATCCTATCAATCATCTGCTTTCTTCCTCAACTACAGCACAATGTCCACTTCCTCCCATGTTTTCCTTTCCCTCCCCTTGTTCTGCCTTCTCCATTACAAGCGATATGTTTGTATGCTTATACAAACTCCTTCTCCTACCTCTTGATTATATGATGCATCTACTTTTATGGTTGTCGTACTTGTTGGGATGCATTTGTACAGCACTGTTGGCAAACCTCTTCTGTCTCAGCAGGAAGCTGTTCCTCACAGCAATTATACCTGATGGCTTTCTTTCCATTTTCCTCCAGCTTCCCAAGAAATCATTATTTTCTGAAAACCTATGAATTCTCCCTTAGAGTCTTATATAACTCAATGTATTCAACCATCTCTTTTCCATCCATCTTCTGTTTTCCATCATGTTTTTCATTTTGTTAGATATTTGGCTCATTTACTCATATATTATCTACTCTGATACTTTATATTTTTCCACACTATTTTGATTGTTATTTTCTTTAAAATTTCTGGAGTTTACATGAGAACAAGATACACAACTCCCACTGTTTTTAGTAACTCACGTTGACTTTAATGTGAGTTTTGTCACCAGCTCCCTGGCAACTCTGAAAATACAGGGTCTGGTGGGTATCACTTATTTTTTTGCACCTCCTTCCAATAGGAGTTTAGAATCACTTATTTAAAAAAATAATCTTTTAAAAGCTTTTTCTGTTTTTGTGATCTCACATTATTATGACTTTTAATAGCTGTGAAACCAAAGAAGACATTTTCATGTAAGTTATAGTATTTGAGCTCTGCACATCCAGATTCAGAACAAATTAAGAAAGGTTAGTAATTTTCCCTTAAATCACAGCCATATTTTGCCCTTGCTTTTATTGTTGCAGTCTATGGTGGTCTTCTCTTGTCTGTTGCAGATGAGCACACATCTTGAATAATGAATGAGTCTGCCATCAAATATATGCAAATCTTGTTCTGCATTTCAGTATTTGGACATATCAATTTCCTAAATCTTCTCTTCTAACTTGAGCTATTAATGATGATAAGACAATTCTCTAACTCTACCAGACTACCTATTCTTCATCCAACAGCAACTCCTATTTTTACTAGGATGTCAATTTCTGTATTTTTTCATATATCATTTCCTTATTCTTCCACAGCGTTTGTGTATCTTAAGTAGTAGCCAGAGTGTCTACAGGTATAAGAAAAAGGTAAAAGGTAAAAGTAATGTATTCTTATAGACCATCTGAAATAACTAAGAACAGGTGAACTTTTAGGCTCATAGTCCCTTCATCTATATCTTAATCTTGTGTTCTTTCCAACAAGACTAAAACCCATTGTTACAGTTTAGTCATCTAAAAAAAATATTTTTTTCTTTTTATAAAAAAAATATTTTTTTCTTTTTATAAAAAAAATATTTTTTTCTTTTTATAAAAAAATATTTTTTCTTTTTATAAAAAATATTTTCTTATATACATATATATATATAAAATAATTTCTTTTATAGAAAGAAAATATTCTTTTTATCCACCTTTTTCATGAATCTCCAAAGGCAGTTTCTCCAAACCTGGGTATTTTTGTACCCATTTTTCAATCAAGCCAATTGTCTCATAGCTACAATTTCTAGTGAAATTGAAGACAGTAGGTTTTAGCTACTTGTCATATTTGCTTTTAAAGTCAATCCAGCAGTTTAAAAAAAAATTAAACTGGACATTAGGAATACCTACTGTAAATGAGAACATGAAGTCTTTATTCAAGCCCAGACTGTGATTATCCTTTATGTAATCTCAAGGGAGAAAAATAATGGAAGGGTTTTATATCATAATATACTGGCAGCCAACAGTTGCTGTGGTCCTGAACACTTCCTATGAAGACCAAGGTATGGGCAGAGCCCTGAGCCACTTTCCCAGACCATTAAGGAAGCTGGCCATGGAGAACTGAGATTCCAAAAAGGCCTGGATATCTTAATGCACAAAAGTTTTTGCATCAACTTTGTCAGAGAGGTAATACATACAGTATCACTTACTGTGAACAAAACGGGATTACATTCACAGTCTACCATTGCTTCTTAGTCAAATAAATTGTGATTGGAGTCAGGGTAACCATATGTCCCTGCATATAAAGTGACTTCCAACCACAATGACTGATATATATATATATATATATATATATATATATATATATATATTGTCTTCAAACTAATGTAAGTTTGTGTTGTAAACAGATTTTCAGTTATTACCATTTATTTTAGTTGAGGTTGAGGAGATATACCTCATTTGTCCATATTTTTCAGATTTTCTTTCCCCATTTCTTTACTGAGAGACATTTACTGCATGTGAAAGAAAGCTTTATAAAAGTTGATAACATTTATCCAGCAACAAAAGTCTCAGGCATTGAAAAAAGAATATTTGCCAAAAATATTTATTTCCCAACATTTTCTATTTAATTACATGAAGGCTAAATCTGCACGTGAACCAAATATAAATAAATGAAAAAAATTAAGCTATGCAAGTACAAAAATTAAAAAAGAAAAATTTTTTTTAAAAAAAGAGAGAGAAAACCCCAAACCTGTAGGTGTGCAAAACAGTCTAGCTGCAGCATGATTTATTTTTGTTCTGTCACCCTTATTCACACCATGTCAAATTTTAGCTCCAAGTCCTGAAAAATATTCAAGGCAGCTAAGTTTTCATTGGAGGTCTGCCTGGAGCATTTTTCAGGATCAGGGCCTGCTTCACCAGGTGATCATACCAACATAAATTACACTACTTAACGTACAATTCTAATATATATTAATCACAGCACATACTCAAGTATTTATCAAAATGTTTCTCAACATAGTTATTTCAGACTATAGAATTTTGAGATATGAAATAGATTAAATACTTTACCTTAGCAGCAGATTCTAATCCTTTTGACTCGTGAAACGCAGGATTTAATATTGTTCCTAAGTGGTGACCATTCATTTGCCAAGTGAATCTGACATAATGAGAGAGCTTCCTGCATTACAAATGTATGGAAAGTTCTGTCTCAGAATTCAATTACAAGTATTAATACTTGCTATTCAGAGCAACAGCTCCAAAATAAAGCTCTTTAATTTCAGATTATAATTGAAAGTGTAACCAAATTATTGTATATTCTATCGCTTTTGGCACCACTGACAAATACAGGAACTAATCCTGTACCTGCTACACACATTAACACTAATGCAAGTAATCGCATTCAAATTAAGAATGTGTAAATAAAGATTATTCATGTAAGTAACAATTACAAGATAGGGTGGATAAATCCACTGGAATTGAATGATACAATCCATTTATTTAGTTTCTTTCTCTAAGGTATGTGTTTTCACATGCCTGGTTGAAGCTAAAAGTACAACTGAGAATACAAGACCCTAAATAACAGATACTGCACAGGGTGCAGTCAACAGCCCTGATACCAGTTGCTGAGTTTACAAAAAAAGCAGCTCCCAAGACCTCGCTGCATCCCTCAGTTCATGTTCTCCTACACGTTCATACAATCTAGGAGGCTTCTGACTTAAGCATGGGGCTCTACCTTATGAAATATTATTTAAGCAGGTATAGCCTGCTGCCATGACAGTCCCATTAGAGGGAATGAGACAGAAAAAAATGTTGGCAAGATTACACTTTAAATTTTCTACTTTAATTTTTCTGCCTCTGTTTTAGATACTCACCCCACCACTACTCAGTTACAGTACCAACGATTTACCATGAAATAGCATTATAACTCAGATAATAACATCAAAGGAGCATTTGAGTAAGAAAAAAATTTTTAAATCATATCACCGTTCTTCTTAAAAAGAACTGAATAAAAATGCTATGGATAAAAATCAGATTTAGACTACAGTTTTCCAAGGTGCCTGGTACTTCCAAACATTTGCATGCTTATAATCTTCTTATACACAGCTCCACAACCAGGACTGGACCGTTCTAACCACACTTCTGCTGTATAGCTGGGAATGTAATAAGTACAGCTGAACTGGTGACGAAAGGAATTCACTTGTGTAGACCCAGAGCTTCCCAGTCAGCTTCCCATGATTTCCACTCACCATGAGCCATCAGTCATGCCTCAATCTGCCTCTGTGGCAGCTGGGCTTCTTGCTAGCCCTTACTAACAGTCCAGAGCTATGTGAAATCTTCAGTCCTTCCAACGGCCAGGTAAAGGCAAATAGTTTGTAAGTTAAAAGTAAAGTTTTGTGGATTAACTTCCTAATCTGTGTCACTCCTAGAAGGATAAGTATTTTTATACAATTTGTTTTAAAAATAAGAAAGCTGTATCTAGATTAAGCATGTGTCTTCTGTGCAAGAGTAATAATCACATTTCACCAAAAATTGAATAAGTCTATCGTGTAAATGAAGGACTCCCTAAGCACACATTATCAAGAGAGACCATAGCAATCTATCATTTCAATGATCCCTGAACAACAGGATCTGTAAGTAATTTTGATAGAACAGATTGTGACAGCTTCATAGGAATTATTACAAGTTGCATTGGCAAATATCTATAGAGTAAAAGGTATCAAAAGAGGATGTAGGCCATTGTGTCAATTCACAGATGCTCAAACATTGAAAGCAGCCTTGCTAAAATCAGTAAAGGGTTCACTAGAATAAAAAGACACAGTGATGGTACAGGAGTGGCTGAAGTATCACGGATGAGATAACCATACTAAGGAAATCAAATGAAGACTTTGTTGTTAAATGAAAACATAAATAAACTAAAAAGATTTCTTTTCATCCTTCAGAAAAAACAAAACTAAGCACCATACTCATATATAAAAGCAGTATGCACATATGTATATTAACTTGACTGGCCTCCCAGTCAACCTACCAGTCCTGAGAGTTAAACGTGTAAGAACAGAAAAGTCTGGATGTTTTTTTTACAAGAAGCCCAAGTTATTAATGCATGGCATAGTCTGGTATAGGTGGAAGTAGGTGTGCTAGCATTATTTGGGTTATAAATCTTTTACCCTCAGCTCCTTCATTTGTCCTTGTATGTCATCTTACGCAGAGATAGTCACAAGAAATTCACCAAGGACAATGCGAGAAAACTGCACTAACCTTCTCCTTGAGGAACAATTGTGGGTTTAAGAAAATATTTTTCCATTTTACAGAACTCTCAAACAAGACACAATGAAATACTTCAAAGATGGTGACAGCAGATAGAAAAACATGACTCTCTCTTCTCAACTTCTCTGCGAAAGATCTAAGAAGATGCTGTTTGTGAGAGTGAATGAGTGGGATTTATCTGCCAGTCCATACCTGTGAGTAGTCAGAAAGGGAATAATTTAGAACAGTTCAGAAATGCTTGTCCACAGTAGTTTAGTCTTTCATGTCAACCCTTCCTTTACCACTGGCATTAGTGTATCTTGTCAATAGAAAGGTGTTTACATTTTGACAATTTTGCATTTGTAAAAAGAAACAATGGAACATTAGAAGGACAAGCTGAAATGAGGAGAAGTTAGCATGTCAATGCCCTAGCAAAAGGCCAGTTATGTGCTTACAATGTGCTACCTAATTTTCAGCATCTTGACGTTAAATAACTATTCCATTTATGTTCTCTCTCCTCAGGGATCACTCCATGCCTAATGAACAAAAGCAATTCAGACTGACACAGAACATTTCATCAGTACCTCATTGTCCCTGACAAAAGCTAGTAATTGAGCCTTCCTCTCCTTCCTACTACTTTCAGTGGGAGCTTTGCCACAAAGTGCATGGGAGTTAGAGGTGTCTCAGTTCCCAGCGCTATTGCGAGGTGCAAGTATGGTTCACAACTTTAATGCATTACAGGAGACACAGACCACAAGATGGTGTTCTAAATGCACATTAGAAGCCAAAAACACCAGATCCCAACACACCCTGATAATGACTTATTTACCTAAATTGTAACACCTCTTTTCCACATTTTTTTGAAACTTTGATGTTTCTCAGTGTTGCTATTCACCAACTTCAAACAACTTTTGAAATTAAAGCAAACTAAAAAGGAAGACATATAACTGCCTCTACAGAAAGAGCTCTATGGAAATGTTACAACATTTATATTTACTAACCTGTTGTAATCCAGTGGGCTGTGTTTACTTTTCCACATTAGTCTTCCAGTGCCCACGAAACTCTTCCTTCATGCACTGAAATTCTTCACTGAACACCTTTCCTTTCTGACTCCAATCCCTATTTTCTCCATCTGAGAGGGTCAGTAGCTGGTGTGAAAAGTGTTAGGGAGCAGCAGAAGAGTTTGAAACATCAAAGCTTCTTCTAACCTCCTCTTTCACCAATAAAATGTTTACTTTTGGTGACTTCAGCAAAACTTACTTTAGTCACTGTCAGTGGCTTCATTCACGTGCCACTAGCATTGGAAGGTATCTTTGCTTTTTATACACAAGAAATAGATTTGTTTGCTAAAAAATGCATATTGAGACAACCCAAAAATAACTGCCCACTTAGTAAACAGTTTGAGCTAGCTACAAAACTTTTACTTCAGTGCCATTTGTAAAATAGGAATAGTGTTGGCAACCTACTCCTTGTACCTTCTATCATATAAAGACTTGAGCAGTCAGCTAGGAATTTGAAGGCATTTGAAGTCACATATTTATCCCATATTTGCCCCCTTTAGAGAGTGTCCTCTCTGAGAATCTTTCTCCCACTCTTCTCCTGGGATTTCAGGTGAGCAATTTCAAGATATCAGTTGTCCTTCAATAACTTTTCTTTCATTAAGCTATCAAAATTCATTTTGCTAATTTAGGCAGTCCCCAACACATGTACAAAATTTAAATCTAATTGTAATAAATAAAAAAAGCAAAAAAGGTGAGTGCTACAGAATGCAAACCTGATAATGTAGTAACCTTATGCTGCCAAAGAAAGGATTACTTGGCACCAGGTCACAAGCTCCATGCAGACACAAAAGTGAGACTGCAACAGGGTCAGACTCAAGAATTTCAGTCCTCACTGAAACACTTTCACTAAAAATCCAACTGTTTGCTTTCCAGATACAAGTTCTTCTGCTCTCTGCTTCAGGACAGTCAGTGCAATTCAGCTTTGGTTCAAAACCCCCATATTATCACAGTGTATATTAGCTCAGGAAAAAAAGAAACACTAAAACAGCTGTGGAGCCTTTAGACTGAAGCTGTCTTCTGTCCACTGCTCAGAAGACCTTGTGTCTGTTAAAATCAGTCTACACAGGCAGAGATACCTTGATTCATTTGCTTATAGTTAAATGTTCTTCTTTCCTGATAACTTTGAAATTAATTTCACTGTACTAAAGCTATTTTTTTAAAAACACACTATAGCAACAATATGATTATGGGACAATGTTGATTAATCAGAGTTTAACTGCTGCAAACAAACCATTTTCAAAAGTAGATTCCTTCTCCACAGTAATTGCTAATTACAGCCAAAACATCCTAGCTTTCCTTGTCTCAACTGAATATGCACATGGTTTTTCTGACAGTTCATGCAACATAGACTGCACTATGTTCCTAGTCCACTGCTTTTTATTAAAATATAAGACATAAAATTGTATTTAATTTTGTATTAAGTTTAAATATTAAAGTGATTACACTACCCCACTATACAGCAACATTTCAAAAACTTCATTAAACTGAGAAAATACCAGTGCAGGAGCGAAGTCCCACTGTTTAACAGCTTCGCCCTTTTCCAGAGCTCTAAGGAATTGTCATCTCTTAAGTACAAAAAATTTTATTGAAACTTCTGAATGCATACACCTTGTTGGATATTTTCAATTTTTCTTCTAGGTCTATTTTGAAAGATCTCAGCATAAGTATATTTTAGTTTCTAAAAATACATATAATTATTCCCATAAGCTTGAAATCTTGCAGTTCTATGTTTCAAAATACAGAATTCTGGTTAATCATATAGCTGTGCAATATCAACCTGTGATAGTGATGATATCCCTGTAAAATAAATGAGTAAAAATTGTTTTGCTCTTCAGAGCTTAATGTATAAAAATTAATGCCCATTTTGTTCTAGAAGTGCATGAAGTACAGAGAGACATATAAACCTTGACTGAGAAACTGACCTGAAGTGTACATGCATTACTATGACAGTCTGGGTACATATTTAGTGGTATCAAGGAGATCTGTGGTAGAGTAAGTTGAATAAATGAAACAAATTTCTAGAGCAGGAAGGGAGGCAGAAGCAGCAGCATTTGGGGCTTTGAGAAGGATCTCTTGTAGAAAAACCCCATGGATTAGCATCAACCTGAAATTATTTTCTTTCATTCTGAAGATTTTTATCCTTCTCCTTTTTCCAAATAAATGAAAAATGCCATGCCAAAAAAAGAAGGAAAAACAGAAACCTTTTTGGTTTTAATTTCTCAAAACAGAGCAATTGAGCAATTCAACTTAAAAAAAACCAAATAAAATCCACCAAAACCCCTATGATCAAATACTCAATATCAGATGTTCTGATTTTTTTTTAAATTTACTTTCATTTTTTTCCCAGTAAAAATGTTTTCCAATGTTGAGCAAAAGTTAGGAATCATTTGAATTTTTCAAAGATCATTTTTATGATGAGTACACTATGAACAGTGAAAACATTTTCCTACCCTTAGAGCTATCTTTTCCTCAACATCGTGCAAGATTGATGACAAAACGGCATGGAGTAACTGTTCAGAGACGAATTTTGTCTTTAAGCAGCAAAGGTATTGATTTCGTGCAACACTGGGGAGCTAGCCGGTTTGCACCAGACAAACTAGCTCTGAAGTTTTCAGTGAAAAGTCAGGTAATTTATACAGTTTATCTTTCCTAATTATTCAGAGTACATTTATTTCTCAACACAAACAGAGCATCACCCAAAGCATTGTACCAAACTCATCCTGATTAATCTTTTTAAGACCTTGCTCTGTGTCAAGATGTAGTAAATATTTACATCCTCATGCTTCACTCTAGTCCCCTGTATAATGATATGCTGCCATATACTGCTGCCTATACCGTCTTTACTTAAAGTCTGATTCATTAATGATTGCAAGGCACACTGAGATGCTCACTTAAAAGCATCATGTCAGGCACAGCTGAAAAAGCATCATAAATGAAGTGTCATTATAATAAAATTCAACTTTTCTATAAGAAAAAGCACAATTACATTCATATGTATTTCTGAAACACTAGAAAGAATGATATCAAAAGTTTTTAATCAACAAAAATGCACTGCTATCCACATTTAAGTACAGAAGAGATTATTCAGTAACGATTCTATTTTTAACATCTCATATTTGTGATCTGGAAGCCAAGTGAAAGAATAGGCTTAAGATGATCCTTACCAGACACAATACAACTGAGAATTAAAATCTGCATCTCTGCTTTTTTCCTGCTCTCCTATGCCAAGGTGCAACAAAGAGGCCTAGCTCCAGGTGATTTGATGTGCCATATGTGCTGCATTTCCTGCACACGCTAGGAGTTGAGAACAGCATTTCCAGGTTTACAGCTCGTCTGATTTTCTTGCTTTTTGTCAGTTTAAGCCTGCCCCCTCCTGTTGTTTATATATTTTATTTGTGTCCTTTTTGTTGTTGCTGTTGTTTTTGTGGGGTTTTTTTTAATACCAAGGACAATTTAAAACATACAACAAAAAGGCACAGGAAGGGAAAATGGAAGTGTTCCCTGAAAGACTTACAGCCAAATTCAGCCCTTCGGAGAATCTGCTCACGGAAGCATGAAATTTTCACAGATGTCCATGTACTACAAGGGTAGCATGACTGACATGTTCTGCTGCCCTTGCTATTCAGAGTATTTTTGTGGGTGGCTCTGGGTGTGGGAGAGGCTTCTCTTTCACAACGTTTCAAAACACAAATCAGCATAGCCATTTTCAAAAGGGGAAGACATATACTAAAAATGCTGACCCATATGCTGAGCTTTAGCCCCTCTGAGTGGTCCTGCTGACTTTGAAGGGGCTATTCATATGCGAAAGGTACAGCATGTGGCATGGGCTCAGTTGTATAGTGAGATTTTAGGAGGTACGCCAGCTTTGCTGATGCACCTCAGATTGATTAACTGGTTCTGAGCTCTGCCATGGAAGGGCAACAACGAACACAGGAGGCAGAGTCACTGTGGGTCATGCTGCAGCTGTGCTCTGCAGAGCTTCAACAGCAGTGATGCTGGCATGGGAAAGAAAAGAACAGGGAAACAAGACCATTCAGGACTACAGCTTAGAGGGTATTATTATAGCCACCATACATCATATCTTCTACTAGAAGAACACCCTACCTCCAAAGGGTAGTTCCTCACACACAGACTCTTCATGGAGCAAGTATATTCACCCAGGTCTGCAGAGGCAGTAAAATGGGAATCACTGGCAGTAATTGCCCTCCAGCCACAGCTTCCCGTTGGGATTTGGCATGATGGTCTAAGCACTGCCAGAAGCAACAGAACAATGAGATAAATCCAATGCTACAGACTAGTCACTTCTCAGATTAATTTAGAAACTAAGTCTACAAAAGCAGCTAGTATTGATAAACATTTCGCATTTAAGTACTGTGAACCAGATTTCCCACTCCCCAAATATCTCTATCCAAATCTCCTAAAAAAAAAGACCAAAACATTTTAAAATAAATTCCATGCATAAGCCTATTTCTAGCAACCAAATGTCTACAAGAACAGGGTTCAGGGTCAACAGTGCTAATCCGAAAAAGACCGCTCGCAACAAAACAATATAGTTAACTTCACAATCCTATTTTATTTCCACATTCTGGTCTGTAAGACTGTTTTCTGACCACATTGGTGTAATTAAATAACAATGAATCTCTTATTAAATACAAGGCCTGATTCTCGTCGCACAGGAATTGATGGCAAAGTTGCTAGCTGAAGTTTGGAACTGATCACACTCTATTTATACCTAACATATATAACATGCTATGGTTTTGCTTTGGGGTTTTTTTTTTTGGTTTGTTGGTTTTTTTCCACAGGAAAAAGATCTGGCAGCGTACATCTGTTTCACAGTAAAAACAAGATATTAATATTACCCAGTAATTCAGCTGCTTCCCAGCCTTTGGGCAAACTTTGGTGAAGTGAGCAGACCCTCTGTTTTCATACTTGTTAATTCTGCCAGCTTCCTCTTCAGGAATTTACATGAGAATATGTTCATTTTCATGCAAGTTAGAGTCTGGGTTGTTGTTGTTTTTTTTTTTCAAATAGCTTTCCAAAATAATAAGTATCATCTGGTTGTAAAGTTACACCCTGCACTATGAGTTAGGTGCCGAGTGTCTGTTTAGTAAAGAAAATACAGTAAACCAGTATCATAATGCACAAAATGGATTCCAGCAGGTTACACTGAATGCAAATCACTGGGGGGGAGGTGGGGGGGGAGCAGAGCTAAAAACTTTCAGATAGTGTATTAATAACTCCCAGCAATGTTGAAAAAAATAATAAACTGTAAAATACTTTTTCTACTGAACACATTCATCACCAAAAGAGGAGGAGGAACTTTCTTGTTATAGAAACTTACACTAGTGCAGGAAATATATCTTCTGGAATTCCAGCTGAAAAACAGAAAAAGAATTATATTTTCTATTTCTCCCGGGAGACCTCTTTAAATTATCAAGGTAGAGACTCAGTAGGAAGCTATTTAACATACAAGTTTTATTGATCATATCTGTCTTTGGAGTGAAATTGTTGTCCTCAGCTGCCTTGATTTCAGCCACTCCTGGTTCTCCTACCACTTTACCAACCATTCTTTCAGTGTATCAGCAGAGGTCAAAAGATGAACACAGGTTTACATGCACTACTCCCACAATTCCAGTCCAGAACAGGCTAAGCAAATGCAACATTTGTACTGCCAGGGCACTGGAAGAGGGCTTTTGTGTAAACAACATGCGATTCTTCAAATTAAGGCCTAGGGAAGACTTAAATAGTACTAACACCTTTGAGTTACCCTCCTGCATATCCTTAAACCATTGACTGAACTCCCAATGTCTTGTCCCAGCACACACAGGATTCAAGAGTTAACCCTGGAGCTGGCTGCCTGAGAAGACAGTTGTTTCAATCTCCTAGTCAAGAGTTTGGAGGTGATTGTGACACAGCAATAAATCCTGAGAGCCAAAGGTTCATTCTTTAAGTTGGAAGTCCTGTAACAGGACTACAGATAACCTAAAATATTCACCTCTTAAAGAAAAAAAAAGAGTGGTGTCTCCCTTAAATGTGAGAGTGCATACAATAGGGGGGGGGGGGGGCGGAGAAAAAGAAAAAAAGTAAAGGAATGTGTGAGACAGATTCTGGGATAGACAGAGTTAATTGTTTGGTAAGAAATTCTATCACTGTTCAGAGATGATCTACATAGTTCAGCATATAATGTAATATGCTCCTCTTAAAGGAAGTTGTCAGTGTCTGATGGGTTTTTATTACAATTGCTCACTATAAAACGCACTATTTAATTACTAGCATGAAAGTGGTTCTAGCATAAAGAAGGGGAAATGAGACCTCTCCACCTTTTCAACAGTTAATGCACTTGTGCATGTAAAAATACAATGCTTTTTCATATGTATTTTTAATGATGCATTGCATTTTCTTAGATCTATGCGATGTAATTTCCCTGTTGATGCCCTTAGATATGATGCAATACCTAAATCAATATATGACCACAATATATAATTTAAATAAAACCAAAATTCTGAAGATATTGGTCAAGAAGAGATTAGTGATTTTGTCCCCAACTTCACAGTCCATTAAATGGCACATGTCTAAGTGTTCAGCTTCTAAAATATGCTGTCTTTCCCAAGACATTCAATGCTGATCTTCTAAGATAAGACAACTATTTCCAAAATGTTGAATTACCACTTCTGCAAAGCTGTGCATAATCTGGAACTTGACACTGTTTTTAACAAACCAACCAGATTTCAAAACATCCATTCTTGAAGATTATACAGTTACTGTAATAAAGTAATTGTCAAAATAAACAAACTAACACAGAACATAATGACAGAGAACACAAATATTTTTAAGTGAGTGTCAGGTTTTCAATGAAGCAGAGCACAAGTCAGAGTGTCTGACAGACTTTTTTGGTGTGCATCTTAGAATCCACAAACCATAAGTGTACATGGCCATTCAATATTTATATGCATTATCAACGAAACAACTAAACATCATGTGAATTTTCTTTACCCTGACTAAAATCTCCTGTACCAGGACAACCACATCCATTGGGAAAGCAGTATTATTTGGAAAGAGGCCAGATCAGACAGATGGCAGAGAAAAGGGGATCAGTGAAATGTTCAGAGTTGGAAAGTTTCAGTAGTAATGTAACATTTTAAAGGACAAAGAAATTGGTTGGTCTTTTTGGCTTCTGATACTCGTAAAAACAAAGAAAGGCATGTCATCAACAAAACAAAATTTTCTAAATTAAACCAAATAAATATAATCACCTGTGGTTTTGAAAAGATCTGAACTATTTAATGAAGCAAGGTATCAAAATGCATACATTCTCTTCATATATATTCCAAAATATTTTCCTGTTTTCCAAATGAGTACACATCGTATAAAAAAACCCCATGCCTCTTAGCTTCCTTAATTTTTAAGATAAGTTTTTGAAACTAGGGTAATTTAATTCTTCTTACGTTCTGCATGAACGTCTGTAACTTTCAACTTTTCAACTGTGATAAAAATGTACCAGATTCAGTTCAGGTGTATGATCAACAGGCTACACACTTCAAGTCACTGCTCTTTATTTGATGTAGGGCAGCTCACAAAAACCTGAAGTAAACAGACACTGTCTGTTTTCATGTTTCATGCACTGCATTTATGGATGCCCAGTGAAACCCTGAAGTAAAGATTTAACCAGATCTAATCAAGCTATCAAACAATGATTCAAGCAGACCTGTTTCTGTTGCCAACAATACATAAAACATTGATGTGGCTCCATCATCCAGCCACGTTGACTCCTCATCCAGGAGACTCTGGGAGATTGATAAAGTTGGGAATGAAGCTCTGACTCATACAACTGCATCCATAGGGCTAAGGGAGATAGGTGGCTCGTTGCATTATTAATAATGCAATGAGCATCAGCTGAAACATTGGCAGAAATCCTGGCAAACTAAAGTTATCTTTTGCAGACCCTCTGAACAGTTCAGGGGAAATATTTTAGATAGCCACCCTATGAGGGCTCCTGCAAACATTTTCATGTTAAACCCAAGTCATGTATATGTACATATTCTTTGTATTGGCTCCTGTCCAGCTCAAACACACAGGCAATATGGATCCCACTGTGCCAGTCATCATGTTACACAATTATTTTTATTTATGCTGCCACAAATAAAGAATTAAAGATAAAAGTGGTACCTCTGGAATGAAATCTAGCTTTTGTTGTTAAGATTATTTCCTTGCCCAGTGACATAAAAGTGAGCAGTATGCCATTATGTGGATAAAACAATTAAAAAGTTTTTCAGAACTAACTCTGTCATCATGGACAGCAAAATTACTGCTGCAAGGAGCCACCAGCACATTTGTTTTCATTATAACCAAATGCACCATTCCCATCCAAATGATAATTTGACGGGGGTGGTGGGGTGGTTTTCAACTCATGACAATTTATCCACGTCAGTGTTTATTATCTTACTGTCACGAAAGCTCCTATGCAGACTGCCAGTTTGCTATCTATACATGAGTTTAAAGCAGTATTTTGCCTGATCAGAAATGTCAAGCAAGTTATTATTTTGCATTTGCCAAAATTATTTTGTAATAGGTCACAGGTTTTTTTTCTTAAAAAGCAATCTGTACGGAATTTCTTAAAATATTAGATAGCCAATCCAATGCATCTATTGGATTAGTATAGTTTCATTGGAGTACAGTGCCATAGTTTCAATGGAATGTATGTTGGAACAAAAATTTTGGCTAGTTGTAATGAAAATAAGTATAAATTCTTAACCATATTTTCTGTTAACCACTTTTATTAATTCTCAGATGACAGTTCTTTTGTCCACTTACAAGAATATAAAGCTGGAAAAAAAGCTGGTTTATTATTAGCAAAACACCAAGATTCGTAAATGCTGAGTCTCAGCACAAATCTGAACATTTTACATACTACTCTGGGAAAATAACAAAGACACAGCAAAATATGACAACAAGGATATAGCCATGTAAAGAAATACAGAAGACTTCATTAGTGATCAGTGTTTCAGTTATGAGGGAACTGGATTTCTGGCTGCAGCTTGTTCCTTCAGATTTTAAGATTTCCTGTCTTTAAAAAACCCTCTCATAATCTCTGTTGAACATTTTCCCAACTACCACCAACCCTCATCATGTTTACCTTTACATAATGTTGGTATGTGCTCTCTAAAGTTGTTTCCATCTTTTCTGCCTGAAATTTTTCTGAGGTACACCAGTCCCTGACTCACTCAGTTGGCACCAGCAGTCGGCAACGCTCTTCTTGATAACCTTGACTTTCTTGACTTGAGGTTTAACATTTTCTATTACTTCTAAAATCTGCTTGCCTTTGCATGGGATGTATGGAGAAATCCCTGTGACAGTGCCCTTCAGCTTGCCAGCTTTCTATCAGGTATTTTGTTTCTTTGCTCTCCCATGTCTGCATCTGAAGTCTCTAACCTTACACCTACACTGCAACTTCTTTGGGCCTCTGTGCTTAGTTAGTCTTCCCACCACCCACCCACCCACCCCCAACATTACCTCTTTTTACTTCAAACACAATTCCCTTTAGTGCACACATGCCAACACAAACTACTTCAGTGCCCCAACCCCTGCATCTTTCTGTCCATACATTCTCATCCACTCTCTGGCAGCTCCCTCTGATCACTAGCTGATGATCAGTGTGGCTGAAATAGAGATGTTACTCTCCCCACTCCTCTCTCTCCAAGTTAACCTTGCATAAAGTCTCCTGTCACAGCCACAGTGGATAATACTGCCCATTGCTCAAACACATGATCCAGACGTCATCTTCAACTTAGACATCTCTATAGGACCTCTCCTAATAGCTGTGTATTACTATTACAGACCCTTGCTATTTAGTGCATGAGGTAAAGTTTTCCCACCCATCCATATAGATAAAAGTCTTCTCCAAGCTCTCATCATCTCACATGTTGGATACTCCAGTACTGTTTCTTCCAATTCTGCCAAATGCCACCTTGTTAGATTGTCAAATAAGAACACCCACATACACTTTACCCTACACTGCCCTTCACACTTGGGAGGAGCTTTACAGAAATACCTGTGCAGGATCCTGTTATCTAAATCCTTCCTTCAAACTCTCTTTTACCACGGTGCCAATAAAATGCTGAGAAAACTGCTGTGCTATGCTCCCAGACCCGCACTGTCACTGGCTCCTTCTGCTTCCCTGTCTCCATGTCCACCTGCTGTCATCTCTCATTTTACACCTACACTGCAAGGACTTTAGGCCAGGGACAGACTCTTGTGCTTTTATAGTGCCACCCAGAGCAATGGCCATTTTGTGAACAGGACTTCTGGAGAACATAAACCAGTACTGCAAACCACAGCAAAGCATCACTGTGGTAAGAGCAACTGTCTCTGTCAGCATAGCTTTCCTTACTACAGAAGGGAGAAATACCCCAGCAGACCTTTCTTCCCACACTTGTCTGCTTGCAGCTTCTTTTGACAAAACAGTGCCTGCTTGACTTGGAAGCAGTCTGTCCAAGGGACACATCAGTGGCTCACACTTTGAAGCCTGTCTAGCAGTCAACCAGCCCTCTTTCCCTCATCAGAGAAGGAATAAGGTAAACCTTCAAGAGATACTGAAAAAAACCCCCAAACAGAACCAGTATCAAAGCAAGCAGGGGCCAGATCCAGAACCTATTATATTTAAAGGAAATGCTAAATTTACTTTAATGGGCTTTGACAAAGGTCCACTGTTACAAAGAAAAACAGGCTTTTGCTGAAATTGGTCGAGTCATCACAGTAAGAGGCAGAGCTCTCTTCCAGTCCCACCACTGAGTTATTCAGCCATTCCCCAGCCACCTGCTGGCAGTTCGCACTCCCTCTACGGGCTGCCTTCCCCTAAAACTAACACGTTCCAGCTGTTCTGTGGTCCCAGACCTTAACCCTTGCCTCCCCTGACTAAGTACTTGCTGTCTTCCTCTGCATCTTCTCTTTTCCCAAGCAACTTCGTGTCACATTCTTTGTGCAACTCTGTGATGAGGCCTAAGAGAAAGGTGAACCGTTTATACTGCAGAGTAAGACAAACAAGACCCAAACTGGAATCTTCTTCCTTTGAATTCAAGCATGGGAATTCTGGAGGGGTGAAGAAGATAAAAATAATTATCTGTTTTGGATCTGAACATTTTGCAACCACTTACCACTTGGTATTTTAATTCTAATGAGATCATAAAAATAAATGGTCTAAAAACAGCTCTTTAGCATTGCCCTTTTAAATTTATATCTTATTAAACAAAATTAGTCTTTGCCACTCAAGTTCTTTATATATACTCTCTATATACTTTTCATATATATATATCTGGATATGCACTTCCTTATTCTAGTTCTATAGGAAAATTTCTGCCTTTTCATATTTATAATACAATATTATAGCAGACACACCCTTAGTACAGTTGCCATGTATTACTGGTCATCATGAGAACAAAGTAAAGGAAAAAACTCTTACAGTTTCCTTATATTTTGATTTCACTAAACTAAACAAAAAAGTATTATGAGAATTTCATATGTGTCTTCTTGTCATCCATTTCTTTCCCCAGACACTGATAATCAGATACAGCACACAGAATGAGTACTTATTCTTCAGCTCCATCCATGGTTCCCAACTATTAGGTGAAGGGTAAGTAAGTTCTTGCTGTCATTAATTCTTCAAGATTACTTTACTTTGCTGCTTTTGAAAATACATTTTCACATCCTCAGGCACTGTGTGTGGCCAGCCATCGTAACTGTTTCAGCTGGAAGAAACATCAAGTAGAATCTGTCAATAAGTCAAACACACAGAAACAACTGAGGTTCTAAAATGTGAATCTGAGAGATGGGGGGGAGGGGGGGGGGGAGAATACTTAGACTTCTGAAAGAAACCTTTCAGCGATGAGAGGTCTACAACAACTGTACAGAGACAAAGATAACACTCCCCTTCACATTCCAGCTGTTCACATATGAAGAGTCAATTAATATTCTGTATATTCTGTCTGTTTTGTGACAGGACATACAAAGTCCATATTATTTAGTCATTAGCTGATATACCTTATTGCAGGACGAATCTACCCTGTCAAATTCCTACAGACAGAAGCATTTGGGGCTGAAAGTAAAATATCCACCAGTGATAATATTGACTTGCAGCTTATTGGAGGTATTTACATATGGAAAGCCAGCTGTTAAAAGGAGAAAGCTGATTCAGTGTTCTCTATAAGGATTTAAGACAGTTTGAGAAACAGCTTCAGTTATTAGGAACAAAGTTTTGCTGATCATCAAACATACTAACAGGAGCCTAAAGCGCACCTGGGCCTCCCCCTGAACTTTCACATACTTGAGAGTTCTTACCAGTAAAGGAAAAAAGGATTGGAATAGCATTTTTTTGCTGTAGAGAAATAGAGAAACAAATAAAATTCATTCCAATTTTGAATTTTTTACTTGTATACAGTGATACATATATATCTATATATCTACATTCTCAATCTTTAAAAACAGTTTTGAAATTACATATTACTTCTACGGGCATCAGGAACTGTACAGCATGGAAATAATTAGCACACTGTATATCCACAGGAAGTATTTCAACAGATAGATATAGAAAAACAGGGATAAAATGGATTACTCCAAAGCATTCAGGAATTGGTGCAGAGATATTTCAAAATCCTGCAGTTGAATTCTGAAAAAAACAATAAGCAAATATGGGAAATCCTCTGCAAACCACAAAAAAAAAAATCCTGTGAATGAGGACTCATCTTCTCTACTAAGCCCATATCCAGAGGCTTTTCCCTACCCCTAAGGAAGGTAAGCAATGAGATATGGAATCTAGTTTGGATATTTCTTTTTAGATCAAGTTTGAATTATTACTTGGTTCCTTTTACCTTTTGTAATTTGGAGGTTTTAGATCCCGCACTTAAGCTTTCTAAATGCAGAGCCTATTTGAAACTTTTCACCACAATATGAGTACTTTGTGAAAGAAGAGAGCCGGTAGTGTCTACCAACCAAGACTACAACTGACTTTCAAGACAGCCCAGATGGCAGTCACGTGGGTTTTGGTATATGCTTCATTTGAAGATGCTAAAATTATATGTCTGAAAACTGGGGATTTGAGAAGTGTTGATTTTAATCCTAAGTTACAAATCTCTCAAATGTATTTTTCTATTTTACTCTTGCAGGAGATTTATAGAGAAACTGAAAACACAGATTGCCTACTCAAACTTCTTTTAATGGAAATTGGTATACTAGTAAAATAGCCTTCAATTGTCACACTTACAATGGCTGCAGGAAGGCCAAGGTATGGGGACAAAGGGCAAGAGGCATAACTTTGTCTCTCTTCTCTTTACCATTTCAAGTAACTGGCACCCTTACTATCAACTAGATTAAATATGATTATTATATCCTTCTAATATACTGTACAACAGTGAAGTTTAATAGAGATGCTTTAGCAAGCTCTTGCAAAGCAATGCATCCACTCCCAAAAGCAAAAGCTGACCTGTGTTTAAAAGCATAGTGATTGCTATTACAAGTTGCTAAATAATGTGTTTAGAAGTATTTAAAAGACCTGATCTTTGAGCTAGCTGGCATTTTTCTGGAGATATTTTCTATTATTTTTTTTTCTTACTCAGATGGCTTCAAATGGTGATTTGGGCAGCTGGAACCTAGGGGCATATTTGCTTCATTACATACATTATTTTGTCAGCTGGAGCTGATTTTTTGTTAATATACAGATGGACACAGAAAACCTTCAAAGACTTTACAAATATATTTTGTTTTAAATGTAAATACACCCTGGTATCATTAATAGCCAAGCTAGCTTGTTTCTTTTAGCATTCTACGCCTTATATGCCAATAATCTCAGGGCTTTATTTTGCCTGATATAAATTTTCATTAAGCCTGAGGAGGGCTCTTTCTGTCTTTCCTGACTGATTCAGGTTTAATTGGCCTCTAAGGATAGTAAGCTGCTTGAGAGTTCTTTCAGAATCTGTGTTCCTCTGCTTCTTTGCCAAATATTTTTTTATTTAATCTAGCAATTTATTCTATCAGCTTCTTTTCCCCATTTTCCCTGCCAGAGACAAAGCTGATACATTTTTTCTCTCATCAGATTTTGTAAACATTCCCTCCCATCAGTGCTGTCAAAAGAAACACTGTCTTCCCTGTAGCTCCACCTTTTCTTTCAAAGACCATTCTGATACGTTCTAAAAAGGTTTCGTCAGAAGATTTTTGCTATTTGCCTCTACTCCAGTCTAAGTGAATCCTCATAACAGATGTGTGGGCTGACCATGCCATTTAACCTCTTTCCAGCAAGGCCAAACCAAGTGTAAGGAAGTCAGAACATAACTGAATCTAAGATATAGCGTGAAAGAAAAAAAAAAACAAAGAAAAAAAAAACACCAAAAGAACCCTCTTACATAAGGAATTCAAAATTATACAGAAGAGTACTTTCCTTTCAATTTACTTTCTCTTTCTTAATAATCATATAGAAACCTTAGAGCTTTTTTTCCTTCTTTCTATCAGGGAAGACTAGGATTCTTACATGATTTCCTTTAAAACGAATTAAAGAGTTTTGCTATCATTGTGCAGTTTCCTGTTTTTTCATTCTCTTCTGTATGGCTACAGAAGCCTCCATTTCAGCAATATATTATTTCCATAAACAGTACTGAATCTATTATTTGCTTGCCATACCTCCAATCGTGCTTTCACGGTTTCAGAAATAGCCCCATTCTGCAACAGTAATTAGCAGATTTCTAAGCTGGTAGCTTACAGTTTGCTTTTTTGGGCTGCCTTTGTAGCCAGTACTCCTCTGTGCAGCTTTATTTATTTAACAAATTTCCAACTATAAAGTCTATGGCAGTCAAAGCCATCTCTCTTCTCGTAGATGACCACAACATTCAAATTAATGGCCATTTCATACAGCTGAGTAATTGGAAAGCCAAGCTTAGCCTGAGATGGATTTTGATCTCTCACAGATAATACCTGGATTTTCAGTAGTGTGCACTGTAAGCTAGAAATTTTGAACCATGTCATTCTCAAATATGCTCTCATGTTCATGTCACATTCTAACGTACAAGAGACTTTGAAAATGGAAAAGACAATTATTCCAGAATTTGGTGAAGTTCCAGATAGTAGCAGCAGAAATTGCATCAAGAGGAGTCTAGCAAAAGGCAATAATCTACTGTACAACAGTTTTTATTTCTAGGAGCTAAAAATTGCACAGAAAGGCTAAAAATTTATATTTTGTACTTTCTATAACAGGGAGAGAGGACAGAGGAAGGACTCCAGAGAGATAAAGAGAATGTGTGATAAAGAATAGAGAGGGGATAGAGAAATAAAATGTTAAGACAGAGAAATGATTGAAAGAAGCAGTCTGCTTCTGACCCAAATGTGGCAGACGTTTCCCATTAAAGCAGCTATCTCAAATTAACACCTTGAACGAAATTTTGTGTCCACTGAACATCAAGGGGGACAAGATTCCACCCAATCTTTGAGGTAAAACCAAATAACTGGATAGATGTTTAAGACTGCCATTAAAATGCTTTCTGTAGTCTGTCTTGAAATGAAAAAAATGAGAGACGAGCACGGAAATAGTTTACGAGTTCCATGCAAGTATTTATGCTTACCTGGCTGAAGAGAAGCAGGAAAGCATGTTCTCCTAGCTCAGATGCTTGCTTCTGACTAGTCTTGGACCCTTTCACTACCTTTGTCTTCCTCAGAACATGCAAAATTTTTATGCTCCAAAAAGTAGGAATCTTAAGATAACAATCAATAATATTTCTTTGCCTCACTAAGTTTACATATACAAAGGATTTATATAGTGAAGGATACAAAATTTCTTTCTTTTAAGAGTGAAGCCCCACATTACCCCATAAGCATCAAATACTATACCTGTATTTCAGATGTTTTTTAAGTCTTGGGATTTCAGGACCATGTTTCGCTTGTCTGCTATGCACAAATCTTCTGCACACATTAAACTGACAGATCATAAAGTGTGCTGCCAAACATAGAAACTAAACAAGAAAAGAGCAGAAAACTTTCCATCTCTGTGATCTTTTCCAGTTATTGCTACTTCAAGTGTTCCTTCAATTAAGCACAGGTTAAAATATACTCAAATAGAGGTTGCAGACTGTTTATATTTGACATGTCAAATGCATGGGGGTTTTGGTGATATTTCTTTTTAACTTACATAACTTGATTACTTTTTTATAAAATTGTTGCAATCTTTTACAGCTGTTTATATGCTCTGGTCCTGAAATCTGCAACCTTCTTATAAGTATCTGGTAATGAATTTCAAAACCAGCCTGTTTCTAAAGTATGAAAAAAGTCATGAACATCAGGTGAAAATTTACAGCCCTTACTCAATATAAGTGTTTCACTTGACTCATTTTTTGTAGTGTAACACTGAACCAAGCTTTCCTGTGGCAATCCGTTGCTTTTGTCACAAAAGGAGATGTGAGGCTTACCAAAACAAAAGCATAAAACTTGTTTGTGAGCAATAAATTGTTTATGAATATGAATATTTGACTACATTTTTTTATAAAAGTGAGAATGAGGGGGTTTTTTCTAATTATATAGGCTTCATTGTATGGAATTATATAGATGGGATAATATGATCTTGCATAGATTTTAAACCCTATGTGATGACAGGACAAGGACATTCACAAATAGCTTTTACCTTTATATTTGCAGATATAAAGGTTCCTTGCAGTGACATCAGGCCACAGTTAACTCTCTGCTCCCTTTTTACATGTTCAATATTCAAGAACAGGGTCTTCTGTTTTTCCACACTGTCTCTCTCATAAGCAGGACGGAACAAAGTTTTGACCATTTGTACACCAAAGCTGTCTGCCTCCCACAAATAAACACACAGGAAACATCTGCTGCTCTCGCTCAAAGAGGCAGGAAGAGCAAAGGGGCTTCTAAGAAATCTGCAGAGCTGCAGAAGAGGTGTGCGTTATGTGAGGCTGAAAACTAAGGCAGTGAGAGGATTAACACTGGGAAGTGACAGTTCACCTCCATTACTCTGCTGCTGAAGTTGGAGCTCATCCATGATTGCTCTGTATTCCCATCCACTAGTGTTTGGCATTGTACATGTACTGAGGGGGAAAACTGTAAAATATGCCAGATCCTACAATCCTGCATTTGAAATATTTCTTATTTCTATTCCTTCCTCTGAGGACTGTTAAGACTTCCAGGGAAGCTAGAAAATGCCTCCCGCTCCAAATCTCAGATGAGCAAATACATAATTGGGCATATAAAAAAGCTAATTAGCACTATGGAAAATAGTGCTATTCTAATTCTTCAGGTAAATACTAATTGGGGGGGTCATTGTTTTAAGCAAATGTAAAAGAAGTTCCCAAATGACATTAAGTATTGGTATAATTTTAAAAGATGTGTTATTTACAGGAAAGACTTGAATAGTTCCTTTGGAAGTATTTCAAGCTGTTAAATAATTACGTATTTAGGATACATTACATTTAGTAAAAACATCTACAAATGTACATGGAAAAATTATGACTAAATCCCTTATCTCAGATGGCAGCTTTGGCACAAATAACCCCAAATGGAACTACGGATTTAAGCCAAGAACGTAAAACACTGACCAGTGTATGACACCCCCTCACAGCCGCAGTGACCCTCCTCACTTCTCACGGGCATGGCAGCACACTGACCAAATGTCACTTAAAAACAAAGCCCAACACTGACCAAAGGTTGCTTAAAAACAAAGCCCAAGGCCACACGCTCACACCCTTGGCCCACACCCCCACCAGACGCATGCCACCTCCAGCACCTGCTTGCCCTTTCCCTCAGCCCCACATGCCGCTTGTGCCGCCTCATAACAGCGTGGGGCCGTAGCGCCTGCCCTACCGCTAGGCCGTGGATTACCCGCTGCAAGCGGGACCTGCGCCAGCCCTTTGGACTGGTCTCCAAAATAAATAATGTTACTGAAATCGTGCTCTGTGTGTGTGTGCACACCTGCAGGGCCAGGCACAGCGGAGCAGCTGGCTGGGGAGCCACAGGGCTCTGGAGGTGTGTGGGGGTCTGTGGGTCCTCCACCAGGCAGGAGGGTCCCTGTGGGACCTGGGCCTACAGCACCCACACAGGCCGGCTGCGGCCTTCCCGCCTGGCAAGCGAGCTGTGGAGAGCGGCTCTAACCACAGCAGGCAAACACAGCTTAGTGGCTGGGGAACTGAGAAATAACCTCTTCCTCACATAGCAAATAAAGCCAACATGCCAAAGAACCGTGAAAGCGAAGAGGCAAACAAGCCTCATTTTGCCACAGGACCAAGCTCCTCTCTCATTTTCTCTTAGTTTCCAATCCAGTTCCCAAACCCTCGTGTCCCTGCATTTAAAATGAAAGGATGGGATTCAGCCAAGACACTGCCCAAACAGCAGTCCACTCTTCAATCTTCAGTGTACATCTCTTTCTCTGCACCATAAATCAGTCTCAGTAGTGCATACTGCCAGATAGATACAAGCTTTATTAGTCCTCAGGCAATAATGCATCTCCATGGCAAACCTGTCTAGCATGTGCTCTCTTGTTGGGTTTATAGTATCTGGTGACCTGGGGAGAATTATGACAGGAAAGAGGCGTACAAAGCAGTAAAGAACCAAAAGACAGTGAGGACTGCTATGAAAACACCATGAATGCCTGAAAGCTTTATGCAGCACTCAAACTTAGCCTTCTGCCCCCCTTTTCCCACTTTACCACATCTCGTCCAATCCATCTACAGCCCCCCTGAACAGCTGCATTCACTCTTGTGAACCTGGACCCAAAAAGGTTTCAGTGGGGAGACCACCGACTAGGACCCCATACGTTATATCAACTCTTACCGTTACATGTCTCCACAGACTTCTGCAGCCCTGCCCCAGGTCAGCTGTCCAACCCATCTGTTCCTACCTTTTTCCCACCACCCTCACTTCATTCTCATGTTCACAAGTCTTCTTACCAGCCCATAAGCTGTGCCACAAGAGCACACTTTTTGTTAACTGCTTGTTTAGTGTCCGGTACTAATAAGCTGCTCGTTACCAGCTCACTTAGCTCTTCTTACCCACTCCCCAGTGCTGCTCTTAAAAAATACGGCAAAGTGCTGCTATACAGCCCTGTTATTGGCTCCAACCACACTTGAACATTAATTGTTTCTTTATGTAAGGCTGTAGCAGAGGTCCCAACAGGGATCCAAGGCTTGCACAGTAAGGGATACAGCCATGCCAGATCAGCTTGTGCTCAACACCTCCGAAATGGGCAGAGCATGACCAGAAACAGCAGGAGCTCACAGAAGTAGAAGGGCTGGTGGAAGGTCCCAGAACAGGTTGCAGTCAAGCTAACAATTAAGACATAGCTTCTTCCCTTTCAGAAGCCATTGTTTTCACCACTAAACCTTCCAGCACTATGATTTGTAGTACTAGAACCAGACTCTAGTACCAGGGAAAACAATGGTCCCACAGAATACAAAAAAAAAAGGTCTCCAAAACCCACAGTGAGCAGAAGCAATAGGGTTTTTTTGTATTCATCTACCTTCCCTAGTACTGATGATGACTCATGCATTGGCCTGGACACAGAGGATAGCAATCAATTTAACCAGTAAATGTAGATCAGACCCATCAGAAACACCATCATGACCTCTCCACCATGGGGTGAACCCATGCAGAGTATCTCAGTGATTTTCCATGCAAATATCTACTGTGGTGCCATTTCTTAACACAGCAGCAATGGTTGCTTACAATATAACAGAGTAGACTGTTACTCTCCTCTAAGTGTTTGTCTGTCAAATCAAAACACAACTTGATGGAGGAAAAAAATCCCAGTTAGGAAACATCTGTGATGAAGCAGCCATTTGTGGCTTTTGTGCATGAATTATTAATAAAATTCTGTGAATACCTTGCACAGGGAAGTAAGTGCTATAGAAACAGAAGGGAGAACTTAAGAATGTGGGTAGGTGGGAAGCTCAACATATGTGAAAGTCAGGAACTCCTTCGGATAACATAAGATTTCAGTGATATTTCATCCATGCCTGGATCAACCATCTCTCTGATAATTCTCTTGTCAGGGGCCAAGAGGTCCTTACTTGAAAGACCTTTCTCGAGAAAGGTCTGTCGGACTGTATGATGCCACTTACCAACTAATCATTGGTGCTTGAAAACTACTTGCTACAGTGATCCAGCAGCATATAAACCTTACAAAGGTATTGTTCTTCAAACAGTTTTGTGAAAATGCAAATACGCTTTAAGACGTATAAAGAAGTAAATCTTGCTCTATTTGTAGGCAGGCCACCAGCATGCCCAAGATTTGAGCTTTCAGAGGCAACAGGAAAGCTGTGCACAAACAACAAATAGTTCCCAGTCTTGCTTTGGAACCTTTTCCTGGTGGTGTTCATCTCATGTTGATTTCAAAATCTGTGTAATCAGACTTTTCATCTAAAGAGAAAGCATAGCAGAGGAGGGAAGGTTATTTCCTTACAGGTAATTTTCAGAGCATACTTCTGCCTACTCAGCAATGATAGGGCTTGAGAATGTGTACCAACTTGTCTGGCCAGGGGCTTGGTCAGTGTCAAGATGCAAAAGTGAGCTCTGGAGTTAGGCAGAGACTCTGGTTTGAGTCAGAAATTACTCTTCTTTCCTTACTTTCAAGGTTAAAGAAGGAAACATACGTACAAGCCCTTGTACAAAATGTTTCCTTTCAAAACTATCTTTCAGAAACTAGAGCACAGAATAACTGATGCAAACCACCACTGTGGAAAACAGATGTAATTCTTGTCTAGTAGAAACACTAAGGGTAGCACAGGGTCTTTCTCTGCTGGGTGCTCAAAGCAGAGCTGTGTATTATAACTTACTACCTTTGTTTTATGTTTTCCTTAATTTCAAAATATGCAAACATTAAACTTTGGGCAATTTGAGGTCCCAATGACCACCAAACTATGGGATACTATACATACTTTGCAGCTAGCTATGACTGTTGGAGGTAGCGGAGACTTACCACTGATGTGAAGGGTAGGTTTTCACTGGCAAGAACATTTCTGGATTCTAGGTGAAAATGAAGAATCTTCAAATAACATATTATCTCCCCATACAACAGATACAGTTTAATGTATGTAAATACTATATACATCACAGAACATCACGTATTGTGTATCTAAAAATTAAATTATGTACAAATTTTATAGTTATTTTCCAAGCACAAAGGCACACTGCAAAAAAAGGCATGCAGCACAATTCTAAGCAAAGGGACAACCTGAAACTTTGGACTGCTGCAATACCCCAAAATCACACTCAAGAATATTTTTTTTGGGGGGTGGTGGGGTGGTGGTGGGGTTTCTTTTGGTTTTTTTTGAGGGTGTTGTTGCTGCTGTTGTTGTTTTATGTCTGTGGCCTACTGGACATCTCAGGAATTGTGAAGGACCAACATACCTGGACAAGAGGGGTGGAAGGCTCCCACAGACCACTGTTTCCCTGCCAGGAAGAGGTGTGGTTGCAGGTTCTTGTGATAAATTACATTTGGAGCAATACTTGAGACTGCATAAAGCACCTACACATCTGACTAAAATTCTAGCAGACGTCCAACAGACACGGACTATAGGAACAATGTACCAGAATACACTGAAGTAGTAAGGAACAGCAATTCTGGAGCATCAAAGGGAGGTGGTCTTTTTATAGAAAATATCACCTGCCAGATAAGATCTGAGTCAGCCGCGTCAGCTTCTTCTTCCCTGTTCTACAGTGCCTGCTCCACACTTCTGGTGGTAATGGCGGTAGTAAAAAGCTAGAGGAAAGACAGCCACCTGCTCATTAGTTATTTAACTTAAAAGAACTAAGAACCACTTGACAGGCAACTATTAGCTCCATTCCCTCATTCCCCAACGCCCAGAACAACTTGTTAGAGAACATATCAGAGCTTTCCTAAAGCCTTCGGGAAGGCTTATCTTACCGATTCCAGCATCTCAAAATGCCTCAAACCAAAGCCTGATATTTCTTGTTCAGACAAGCTGAAAGAGGAGCTCTATGGAGTCTCTTCCCAGAGGAAAATCTGTATCTTCAAACCAGAAATCCTGCTCCTCACAAGTGTTTCAGTGATTGTATCATTCTCCTTAGTCATATTGCCCCTTGGCCTCCTAAGCAGCGATGATTAAAACCTCTTGTTCTCTGCAAGAATGGGTAGTAAGTAGCTTTTAACTTGCAGAGATCAAACCATTAGTTCATTCACAAATCATCCCAAGAACACTTAGATTATAGCAAGTATACATACAGGCCTTGTACTTACTGAAAATAAGTACCCTGGCTGTTAAAACTGGTAACATGGGCTGCATTGAAGCTCATGCTCTCTTGCAGAACCAGTTTTAAGGTCTTCTTAATTAGTGATTACATCAGACTGCAAGAGATGCCAACCACCCAAGGATCTAATGGCTACCACAGCACGAAACCATACAAGCAAGGAAGCCCAATGTCAAAATAAATGTGTAAAATGCTACAGATTATAACAAGCAAGAGGCACATCAAGCAACCCTTGAAGAACTGATTCCCACATAAAACTCAGAAAGCCTTCTACAGAATGCACAGTTTTGTCTTTGTATCGTATGAGCTGCTGCAGTGACCACAAAAGTAAGCCATGAAGTAGCAACAGTCCTAGATATACCAAAGATCTAATACCTGGGCTTGTGAACCTTTGCCCTGGAGGTGAACAGAGATCTTTCAAAAATCACTGTCACGCAACGTGAACACATGCAGCAGCGTTCCCAAATAACAGAAATGCTATGGCTGTGAGCCTTTAGGCAGACAGCCCTTAGACTGCAGGCTTTCCATCAGACTTTTTCCTATACATTTCCAAAGTTACTTTCTTCCAAAACTTCTACCTTCTGAAGCTTCTTAACAAAAATATCCTTTAAAAAAAAAGCCTAAACATTAATTAACCAGTACTGAACATTAAAGTTCAAAATAATCTCATCTTCAGCAACGAGGCATCAAAACCTTTGGCACCAAAACACCTTAATCTACAGATGCATGTATTGTTCCTTTGAAAACTTTGAAAAGCAGTTTCATTAAGAAAGTAGCCCTCTTCCCTCCCTCTTAAAATAATGCGCTAATAAATATAATAAATAAATATAAATAAAAACAAATAGCTAGAGATGAGAAACAGAACCCAAGTATTAGAAATCAAAGTAATTTACACTAACACACTCTGTGAACTACCTGTCTAAAGGAAACGGATTCAAGAGTATGTTAAAATACTGACAATATCCATGGAACAGTGCAAGTCTAAGCAGTACTGTCTTCCCTCCAAGCGGCTGCTCTTGTGACTTCCCAACCAATTTCACTCTCTTATTTTAAGTAGAAGATTAATCTGATGGTGACTTAACTCCCTTTTTTCTTACCTGTCAATTCCTGGTGCTCTGGATCTCAAAAGATTTGCATTAATGTTTTTTCCATTAAACTGCAAACATGGAAAATCTTCCCTTGACTTTTTCCAGTTTTCTCTTTTCTAAGCTAAAATCTACCTGGCTTATCGTAAATTATCCTGGTCTGTCCTCTGGCCATTTGACACTCCAAGACTTTAAACTTCACAAATAAAAGCTTTTCACTTTCATTAGAATATCGTATACAACCGTCACTCTTTAATCTCAACAATTCTCACTGGTCTTTCTTACTCCATCTAAAACATCCCTTTTATCCAGTTTCCTATCAAGACCATCTGTATTGTGGCATGCAAGTATCACAGGACTTAAATGCAACTTTATTTTCATATTCTATATGATAGGGCCTATGTTTCCTCCGTGCCCTGCTCAGCATAAGGCCAAAAAAATTACCACTACACCAACACAGTATATAGCACATGCATGCCTGTGCACATATAAATGGGGTTTTTTGAGAGCAAGGTGGGATATTACCACATATATATCTTGCCCACAGGGAAAAGAAACACAATTTCTACTTCCCACCATCCAGTGCAAAATAACAAAACACCTCAGGCAATCAAGATGTATTATGAAATTACACCTTGTTAGTTAACAAGAAGTACAGTAAACTCAAGTCAAAAGAAAAAAAAATAGTGTTTTATTAACTACCACACTGTTATAATACACTTTAAACGTACAATAAGGTAGCCTTTAAATTTGAGGTGGTTTTAAGAATAACAAATGAACAGATTTCCAAATGTTTGTAAATAGGTGAACTGCAGTAATTATTGTTGTACATTTTTTGAAAATGGTATAGCACTTACAGACTGGCTATATAACTTCATTTTGTACATTTTTCTATAATTGAAAATATAAACAGTAATTAAAAAATAAAAAGAAAATTCAGCATAATAAAAAACATATATGTTTATCAGTTAAATGTACTGGATACATACAATTTTTAAGGGAAGAAGCAAAAAAGGAAAGATGGCTGATATTTAAATGCAGATTGACTAACCAAAAACTAAACAACAAACAAATAAAAGCCTCATAAAACCCCTAGTTCACTATGACTATATCCATATGTTTGGGAGTACTGTCAATATGGAAGTGATTTTTCTGTTGTATTTGCATATGTTATATTTTACTGGTAATTTACACGATGGCTTTTAAGGCCCTGGCAGACAGATGTTTTTGGAAAAAGATCTGATAAAAATCACTGCTGAGACGCAATACACCTTATTTTTGGTCCTCCAATGTTCAAAAGAAGGGATATACTTCACTATAACATTTGCCTTACCACCCAAATGCCTCAACCTATACATACTTATTTTTTTTAACATTTTAAGCTTTTTAAACATTGGTTATATTGCCCACCTTGGTTATTGAAAGAATATTAACAAGACATCGTTTTGGCAAATTAAATCTTAAACATGGCTTTTCAATAGGATTTAAAAGGTGACTATCCCTAGAGTTCCATGTTAAAATGTAGTTTTCAAAATCTTACAAGAGTAATGCTTAAAATATTGTACATAGTTAACCTAATTAAAATAATTAGCTTCAAAATGACAAGTTGATGAGCTAAGTAAAGCCTACACTATGTAACATTTGCTTGGAAACTTGATTTGTCAGTTATGCATAATAAAAATTCCAGTCATCAAGAAAATTACAAAATTTCTTTTATCATAACATGATTTCTTTTCACCCATCAACTTCTTTTATCTTACAATAGATAAATACCAACATGTTCTCATTTTTTTACACTAAACCACACAGGATTGATGCATTTGGTTAGACTACCATTTCCATCATTAAATTCTTTTTTTTTTTAATATAACTTGGTAAAATTTCATCTCTTCTAGATTCCAAAAGTACCTACAAAACCCATGCAATTTTACCATTTTAATATACTATGGAATATCATACAAAGTAAGGCATTTCAGTGTCATGTATAACCAAGTTACTGTCAATCCAAAAATTTTTGCACATCAATAAAAAGATATCTAAGAACTTAGGAACAATATTCTTCTCACTACTGTATAAAAATAACCACAATTAATAGGTATCTTGTGTAATATTTACTCCATTGTCTCGTTTCCCGAAACTGTGACAAGCTGTAAAGGTATTTCAGTGTTGGTAAGAATATCCTGATTGCTGGTGCCAGATGTATTAACAGTTCCTATTCCTGAAACAGAACCTTGTTGAATATTTGCAAGGATAAGTGTTGTTCCTCCTGCAGTAATCAAAGTATCATCAGGTGTTGCTTCTACTGATGCCAGCACTGTACTGCTAGAGTGAATACCTTTTTTATTCTGATGTGTTTTAATGTGTTTGGCAAGGTGGTCACTTCTCATAAAGCGTTTTGAACATTCTGGACAGACAAATTTCTTCTCACCTGTCACAGAAGATAAGAAAAAAAAGTTTTCAAGAAGGTTAAAAATACCACATGCACACAAAAAACTGGGATAACTTACTGCCTTTAAGAGGCAGAATTCTAACATCTATACTGAAGAAAAAAGCAATCCAACACGATAAACATGTGTGTTACATTTCTACACACTCCTATAAATCTATAAACTATACACTACATATAAATTTCTATACACTCCTATAAATCCTTTAAGAGAACTGATTTATTTTTCTGTGTCCCACAATGTTTGGGGAGATCTTTCAGGCAAGCTAAAGAATATTGCCATCTCATATCCTCAGGCTGCTAATTTTCACTGCAATTATTACCAATAAATAACTCTTAAGAGGAAAACAAAAGTTGCAAATGCTGGACAGGGAAGACTACATGAGCTCCTGCAGGACCACACTTGAGACTGACGGGCAAGATCATAGGGTAATTCACGTCTGAAGTCCCCCTGGAGGACTCTAGTCTGATGTCTCTCTAAGCAGGGTCAGCTATGAGGTCAGACCTAGTTCCTCAGGAATTTATCCAGTTTGGTCTTGAAAAACTTCAAGTATGGAGACTGCAGAAACTCTCTGGGAATCCTGTTCCAGTGTCTGGCTGTCCTCACAATGAAAAAAGTTTTTATTTGGATCTGTCTGAACCTCTCGTCTGTTGTCTCTCATCATCCGACCAATGCACCACCATGGAAAGTCTGGTTTTGTCTTCTCAATGGTGGTCTTGCAGGTACTAGAGGGTTGCTGTTAAGCTCCCTCCTGCCCTTAACTGTTCTCTTCGTGCAGCTTTTGAATAAGCTCAGTTCCTACAGCTTGTCCTCATACAGCTCCAGCTTCCTGATCATCTTGGTCACCCTTCAGTGAACTTATCCCTGTTGATCAATGTCTTTGTTATACTGGGGGCTGAAAAGTAGATGCAATATTCTAGATGCAGTCTAACCAGTGCTGAGAAGAAGGGGATAATCATTTCCCTCGAAACAGCGTCTCTGCTTCTGTTGATACCACCCTGGCCATATTTGCCTGCTGGCTTCTGCTCATGGTTCTGGAAGTCTATCAAGACTCCCAGGTACTTTTCAGTAGAGCTGCTTCCTGACTCTCAGTGCTTAGTCTGTGTTGCTGCAAGGGTTCATACTCCATGCCAGGTGCAGTACTTAAGTGTTTATCCTTGCTGAATTTCATAAGGTTCCTGTCAGCCCGTTCCTTCAGCCTCAGTCCCTCTGAATAGCAGCCTTGCCCTCAAATGCACTGACTGGTTACCCCAGTTTGGTGCCACCTGCAAACCCAAGAAGAGTGCACTCTGTTGCCTCCTCCAGGTCAGTGATAAACATGTTAAAACAGGTCAAACAATAGATGCCTGCAATTCTCTACTTTTTATTACTACACAGGCAGACTAGGAGTCACTAGTAATACCCTCTGAGCTGGATCATTCAACTGGCCTCTTTTTTTTTTTTTAACCCATCTGGCTGTCCATCCAGACAGACTGTAACATCCCAGCCTGGGTTCAAGTATCCAACACATCTAACAAAGACACACCATTAGGTACAAAACAAGATATTTTTCACAGGCGTTGCAAAGACATTTTTCTAAGTAATGTAAATACTGATAAGCATATAAATTAATCTATTGTCACTGGGTTTTTCAAATAGTCTAATTTTAGAAGTTAAGCATCCTGTAGAATGTAATTAAGGGTTTAGTTTGTAAGAAGATAGGTAATATAGACAACAGATTTGAAACAAAACGCTCCTTGGAAAGGTGGAAGGTCTAGACTACTTTCTTTTCTTTGTATTACACAAAAGGAGAGACGTGAACCTGGACTCCCAAACAGGTGGTCTAACCATGAAACTAGAAGATGCAGAACAGTGCACCATCACATGCTCTTCCTTGATTTTGTGAATGACTTCTGATCTCTTGGCTATTTAGCCCCCTATTTTTCTTTTTTAAAATGAGAGAAAACTATTGAAGTTTTAAGCTGGAACAACAGTTCTAATCTGGTTCAAACAAATTAAATGCATTCCTGAATCGAAGTATTCTACTTAAGCTATATTAATTATTAGCTTAAATGTCAGTTCTGAATCAAAAAATGTGGCTATTTTTCCTCCACTGACCTGCCAAAGAAACCAAAGTGTATTACACAGCTCTAAGTATCAGCCAATTTTAGAAAAGTCACACAACATTGAAATCAATCCAAGACCTGTTCTCCTCTTAAAAGTTATTTATTGAAGCCCTCTCTGTGACATGTCTTTAGTTAAATGCACCAGAATCAAAGACTGAAAACCTGTGTGTGTTCTTCGGTGTCGCTGAAGCTCATCACTGCGAGTGAACCTTTTGCCACAGAACATCCAAGTACAAACAAATGGACGCTCTCCAGAGTGCCAGCGGAGATGAGCTCTCAAATGTGAAGTTTTCCCATATACTTTGCCACATCCTGGTATGTGACAAATGTGTTGCTTCTTTTTTCCCAAGTTGGAGCCTCTGTTAAAAAAAAAAAAAAAAAAAAAAAAAAAAGAGAGAGAGAGAGAAAGTTTTTCCTTTTAATATATTCCTCCTAAATACGGGTCATACATATAAGTGGGGTTACATATACCAACAGATCTGCAAACAAACCTCAGCAGCTTCCCATTTTTGTTTCAAATACAATCAGAATCCAGTACACTCCATAAGAAGCTGGAACTAAATTGTATAATGCTATCCTGATTCTGCAACAACCTATAAATTCAACAGCATATGAAATTTAAAAGACAGAAGTGTACTCTTTAGCAAGCATACACATATATGAAGCTGGAAATAACAGTCATTACAGCAGCTTGTATTACTTTGATGCTGAAGTGCCCATATTTTAAATTTCTCGCAGTTCCAGTTTCCACCATACCAAAGACAGTTTTGGCAAAGAAAACCACAAATGACTACAACTGCCAAAACGGAAACTGGGGGTTTTGGCAACTAGGAAGAGAACAGATGGGAATTCCGGCATCTTGGGGAAACCTAAGAAACCATTTGGTGTTGGAGGACAAGAATACTAACCTGATATTTCCCCTAAAAGAGTGGCAATGAAACAACCGATTTTGCTGACATTTAAATTAATTCCTTGGTATTTCAGGGAATAAAAAAATCCATCAAAATGAACACACAGATCACAGATAGTATAATCCAGACTACTGAGCCTGATGCCTGTTTTAAGATGCTGCCTCACCAAAATGGCAGGTGCTGATTCAGGGGAAGCATCCAACAAAAAAAGCCTAACCTTTTTTTTCTTTTTCTTTTTTTTTTTTTTTTAAATAAAATCACCAGAGGTAAGAGCCTCTGAAGACCCAGAGAAAGAGATCAGTCTGGCCAGCACAGGGCATCATGATTGATTTTAGCCAATTTAAGTGTTTGCTGCTGCTGAAAGGGGCACCCCAGGGAACAGATCCGGCTGACAACGCAGCTGTATGAGTGGCAAATGCTGGTACAAGGGAGGAGATGGGAAAATGCAGCCAAGCATCAGGCCACCTTATTCATCAGCAATGTTAACTTAGAACAGCTTAAGTGGATTCTGAAATCACAGTCTTGGGCACTCCATCCTCCATGACTGATTATACAATTTCCAGTTGCCTCCCCAGGGCAATTATTTTCCTTAAATTGGGTGCTCAACTTCTGCTTAATTGTCCAGTTGCTGAAGGATTTGCCAAGCAGCTATTAAACCTAGATTCTCATTCCTGTGTTCAGAACAATTCTGGTTTACCTCTAACGAGTGTTCAGGGGAAAATGCACATATACTTTAAGGAGCTAGCCCTTGGAGCAAGCATTTCTAAACAGGCACAGAAATTAACTCGCTCTAAAAACTCAGAGCACCTAAAGGGAATTCCAACCTAAGTACATATGCACCTAAAACATTCTGGACAGTCCAGAAAAGGAAGGAGATAAAATTCAGTTAAGTCCTAAAAAATGTTTCTGAAAAGTCTCAATATAGAGTGATCTTCTTAGTGCTTCATTAGTCATTTTGTCTTGGAAGAAAAAACTATCACACACTCTAATTGGTTTGTCCTGACAATGGGGTTTTTACTTCAGAACAAATTCAACAGCAGTAGTAGAGTCCAGAAGTTTTTTGACCCTGCTGTGGTAGCAGTAGACTCATATGAGCCTATGGATATAGTGACAGAAGAGATCTTCTGTCTGATCCATCTAATTTTTTTGGTTTTATTGCCACCACTCAGTCCTTAGCCTCACAGAAAGTTCACCTGTTTTATCCAACTTGTTTATAAATTACATGCAAAAAATTCTCTGACATCTGACCTGACATCTAGAGCTCTCTCATCACAATTAATCTTGGCAAGAGTACTTCTGACTTAATTTTCCTTTTTCAAATGTCCCAAAAGAGTATTACTACTTTGGACCAAGACAAACATTGCCTTTTTTACATCTCCTACCTCAGCCAAAACATCCATTTTTGGTAACCTTTACTACACACATAAATTATCTAAACTGTCAGGTTCACACTCTTCCATGGCCTTCCCTCAAGCCAAGATTAAAAGCAAAATTAACTGTAATGTCAGGCATTTAACATCATACTATACCACCTACACAAAAGCCCAATACTCTGCAAGTTTTTGAACATTCAGCCAATCTCAACAGCATTTAGCAAAATGCGTTTAGCTTGCCCCCTTCCTTCTCTAGTTTCTCAGCCTCTGCAGATGTCTTGGCCACCACAGAAAACTCACTGTACCTGTAACAGTTCCAGTAGCATTCATCTATCAGCACAAAACACACAGCTCCCCAGATTCCAAGGAAGAAATTTTCTGTGTTCCTCCTTTTCCCTTACTGCAACCAGTTCCACAGTTCTCAGGCTCTGCTTTCACCTTCATCTAATGACTCAGTTGTAGACAGCTCTTCCTCAGGTCCTCTTGTTTGGTAGCTCAAGGCATCCAGCAATTGCAGTGCAAGGTAAAGGAACACCCATGGCTCTTCTCCGTTACACAGTCTTGGGAACTGAAAGAATTCTCCACAGGATCCCACTATCCTATGTCTTTAATTGCCTGTCCAACTCCATGTAACCCTAAGATGTGCTCAGCCTGTGCTTATTATAACAAAATGTATTTCTGTATTTGAGAATACATTTCTGTATATAGAGTATTTTTATGTATTTGGTATTTCATCCTCACATCTTCTCCAAACATATTATAGCCTTCCCCTCCACAATAACCAGCACAAATATTTTGTAACTTTGCATGATACAGTACATAGTTGTGACACAAGTGACATGAAATCACATAAAAATTCCCTTAGAATAATTTTAAGATTCTGAAGTCTATCACTTGAAGTTGCTTAATTGCACCTTTAGTCTAGACTGAAAGAAACCAAGGTTCAACTCTTGGTCAGCTTACTGTGCATAGGTGGTGTAGCACATAATTCTAAGCACCTCATCTAACTGGTGACAAAATTTCTTAACAGACTCCGAAGTTCAAAGTGAGATGAAAGTGAAGAGATTCACCGAATGAAATCCGCAAGACTTCTGTGAATGAGTAACTATGTGTATTTATTCTACACAGCTTCATATAGGCATCTGCATGTTTGCTTCATGTGTGCTCTAAACAGACTGGATGCGAGCCAAATTCTGTCTGGATGCTTTGCATCTGTGACACGCTGGCACCATGCCCTAACACATCATGCTGAGAGGCCTTTCTTGCTGCACTGGCCAATAACCATCATCACTGAGTAAAGGATATGACTCAGGCCTACTCCTTGACTGGAGTCTTCCAATTAATATTTAAGTATTTTCACAGTACATTTTAGCTTTATAAAGACTGGAAACCATGTTTCTCAGTAACCATGCAGAATGCAATGATTTAAGCAGGAGACACCATCTACTGAGAAACTGGACTTCCAGTCCAGCAGTACTTCCAGGGGGAACATCAAGTATTTCAAGGGCAAAACATACACTTATTAGTCACTTTAAGAACATGTATTTTAGAGTTAAGTACCTGAAATGGTACTCAGAAGCACTGTTCCTCTACAGATCCAGACAGTAGTAGTTACATCTCAATGTCATTTCAGATGTAACTGAGAGAAGGGTGAAACCTCCAGATATAACTGAGAGAAGGATGAACTTTCCACCTAACTTCAGACAGCCTAGCCAGGAACCTAATACAGTCTGTTTGGGATCAGAGTCATCCTTTGAGGTCCACCTCTCTCCCCCACTCCCCTTCCCCACATACACACACTTGCTTATCCTCCATTTACTATATAAGCTTGAGGCTACAAAGTTTTAATTTACATATCTAATAAATCATCCTCTTCCTTTCCTACCTTCCTCCCTGCCAAGTAAGGTAAAGATAACAGTGGTTCATAGGACTGGTGCAAATAGAAATCCTTTAAAGACTGCGATGTAGTCTAATTCTGTATCTAGAGTCAAAAAACCCCAATAAAACCCAGCAAGAACACCTCATCCTCCTTTGCATCCAGAAAACAGAAAAGAAATGCCAAAACTAAGGCTACACAAAATATGAAATTATGAGGAAGCTTGCATATGTGAAACCATGAATTTACCTCTTCCTACCCCCTTCAGTGCATAGAAGGGATAGTATTCACTGAGTGAAATGTTACTCAGCTTTTTCATACTGATTTAATGTGCTTTTCTTGTCCTACTAGTTACATATTATTTAAGTACTCTCTTAAATACAGAATTATTCATTTCCCCAGGGTTTTTTTGTCCTCATCATGGGTACTCACAATACTCAGTGTCTAAGCGATGCACAAACATTACTGAATTTATCATCTTGCAACACTCCTGTGTAGTCAACTTGAACTAGTACAATCATTTCATACATCCAAATATAAGGTAGAAACAGATTAAGGCCAAAATTGTCAAACATCCACCAGCTTGAGGTGTGAAGTTCATCATAGCAGAAGCATTCTTTTCTTAGAGTACTGTAGATGTAAACGATTCAGCTCAATTGACTTGTTTACAGGAAAGAACTTGATACTTCTGCAGTGGAAAAGATGAGGTGAACAGACAAACACCTCTAAAACTTCAGAGCCTTGTTGCTGCAGTCCCATATCTTGCTCCCTAAATGCTTTCCAGTTTCTGCAGTAGGTGAAATAGATGCCAGTCATTACACAGCACCGATTCGAACCCTGTGCATCATCCACCCCATCCACTGAATGGCACTGGGGTTGTACGAAAAAAGTAGTATGCAGTCATGTAATTAGAAACCGAATGATAATGCATATACACAAGGGATTAAATTAAAGTTGCCCAGTGTATCTTAACTGCAGCATTTGACAACTTCCAAGTTTTTAATTTTGGAACCGTAACATCATTTTAAGAATTGTGAACGTTATCTGAAAAAATTTATAAAAGCAAATGTCCTATTATCTGAAACTCCGCAAGACATCGGCAGACTTGAAAGACAAATCAAAACTCAGATTTACAGCACTAAAGATAAACAAGTAACTGTAGCAGCTATGGAACATGACCAATGTGTATCAGAGGAGAAGAGAAGTATTCCTCCAAGTAGGCTTACTGCTTTTTGTTAAGGCTCTGAAGGAATTCTGCATTCTGGTGGGAAAGTTGCTCTAGCAACTGTAGGCACTTTCACACTCTTTCTGTTTCCCCACCATTGTCTCCCTCATTATCCTGTTTCTATTCCAGTTCTAATTCTTCTCACATCCTGACTTCCTGTCCTACTTTCCCTACTTACTCTGCACATTTGATGTGTCCAGTCCTTCCTCTACAGTGCATTTCAGATTCTCACCTATCTAAACTGTTCTAGCTCATTATCTGAACTGCTTTATAAATTCCCATATCTGAGTTTCCATCAGACCACACCCTTCTCCTGACTTGATCAAAACCATCTCTCAAGAAGTTTCTCTCTTGGGCTTTGACTTTAAGATCTGGTCTCCTCTTAGAAAGAGGAGGATTTTAAAGTAAAGATGTCTCTAAATTAAAGCCACTGTAGTTTGGAATAAAGCACAAGAAGATGGAATGTATGAAATCTCTGTGTTTCCTAAGAGTACAGCCACAGTGCAAATCACATTTTCAGTTTTCTCCCAGATTGAAGCAAATCTCAATCCAGGGTGTACTTTGGGCAGATCTTCATGGCAGAGCCAGGGTTCACCAAGAGCTCAGAAACATCTGTGCCAGGTTTCAGTGAAATACACATAGGAATGAGGAAGATGATGGACCAAGATGCTGTATAATCTTAACTGAAGATATTATCACTAGCTTCATTTATGACGTAAATGTATGGGTTTTTGTCTTAACCACTTAACATGTACTTGGCATAGCTGCCTATGGTATTACCTCTCCACGTTTGCAAAGAAGATATCTAGAACATACAGCAAAATCCCACAAGAGACTTTACAGTAGACATGTTGAGTCTGTAGTATTAGCAGTCTTAGAGCCATAGCACACTGACAGGCTCTTTAAAGAGAATTTGGCAATTTACACTATAGCTCTCACATAAATAAAGACTTCCATTTTAGAAAAGCAGCTACTATCAAAATAGATAAATTTTAGTGTACTGGGAAGAAGCCCCTGCACAATTATACCAAACACAAACACACCTAAATATTTTCATTGTAAAAGGCAGCCTATCATCCCTATTTCCTCTCATATCCATAACAGAGATGTTTAAAATGTAGTGTTTTGTAATAGAATAAAATCTTTATAATAACAAAAAGCTGAAGAATACTTTCATGAGATGTAGAATAATAAAACATGGCTTCCTATGCAGCCCTGAAATTTTATAAGAATTGGGACTTAGTGTACCTCTTTGTTAGCTAAACCTCCTCTAACTTCAACTGAAAACAATCAACCAGTTCAAAATTCAGTATTTAGAGTTATGATACAAACCTTGGTTTTCTTAGGAAGCCAGCAAATAAGAAAACTAGGATAACTGTATTTTCGTAACACTGTAAAGCAATCAAATCGTGGAAAAAAATGCTCAATCAGTGAGGAAGTGCAGGAACACAGGATTTAATCACGTCCTCGACATATGATAGGAAGCCAATCACAAATGTGCATATTCTAAAATATTTCATTTTCGCATTATTTAGGGCAATGTTCTATCTCCCTCACTTGTATTAGGTGACATCTAACTCCAGATTTTTCCAATTAATCTCAATGAAGTAACTCCCAGAGGATGAAATAATCTGCCTGTCCATCTGCAAACCCAGAAGTAAAGGTGGCAGTCCTTTACTGCATAAGCTTTTTTGCATAAGCATCTAGTTTTCTCTCACTGCAGACAACTGCTGTTAACTAAGGCTCCTTTTTTCTGCAGTCGTTATTTGTTTTCATCATTTCACGCATTATAAGACACTGAACATTACATACCTTCCACCACCTTCTTTGCAGTTGGGACATGTACAAGCTACTCGTCGCAGCCTTTTTCCCTCTTGATGTGGTTGGTCCCCTTCCTCATCTACAACCTGTACTCTCAAATGCGTTAGATCATTGGTATTCAGTGTAGAATCACCACTGAGCTGCCACTCTTCTGGATCAGGCTCCTCTTCTTTAATCCTAATATCTGAGGAAAAGAACAAACACAGATCCATAAGTAGCCCATTAAATAGAGAGAAGGAAACCAGAATGATCAAATCTTTTTACTGTTGAGAGCACTATGTCAGTCAAAAGTCAACATCCTTTATTGCATACTGACGTTGCTTCTGTGCCCTTGTAACCTGTAACGTATTTAAAAAGTTTACGTTACTATACATTTCAAAGTTGAAGACAAGCTATAACAAAGTATTAAAGTTTAAGTCTGAACTTGTCTTGGTAGAGAATGCTGTCACCAGGAGAATACAGCTTGCTTGAAACTTGGGAAAAACTGAGGAACAAGAGGTTGGGCAGACATTGAAAAAGACGTAAGCGCACGTTTCAAATGATCCTGAGTAGCCATTTATGTTCCCAAGGGATTTCTCAATTAGTATGACATGTAGCAGAAACAGCCATTCTCAATGGGTTCAGTACACAGCGATATATAAAGTACTATGAGAAATAAATTAAATAAAAGGTTTTGACCTAAGAAAGACCAAAATACCCAAGGAAAACAAAAAAAAAAAAAAAATCATGTCTTTGTTCCAATTTCTCCTTCCCACCTCAAATGTATGCCTTTTCCACTACACACAGAAGAAAACATTTAGGGAAGAATGTTACTCAGCATTAGAGAGAGGTAAGCACTGCATGAACCACTTTAACACTTTGATGAGCCAGTAGTCAAAATAGGTCTTTGCAGTTTCATGGATGCAAAAATGCCTCTTAAGTTACCATCCTAGGACAGACATTTGCAAGACGTGTACCCTCTCCCTACAGAGCACCCATTCTATCTAATCCAAGAACTAATTACAGCATCATAGCACACTGTGATTTAAACTATTTAAACAGCTATTTAAACAAATTTACATTTTAATAACATTTTTCCCCTCAGACACTATTCTGGATTCCCAAGGATCTGAAAGTCTGTAAGTCTGGATTTCAAAAAAAGACAAGTTTCTATTTATCATTTTAGAAAGCTTAACCCCAGCCCCTTCTTTGGTTCAGCAGAGTAGTTTACTTTGGGTTTTTTCAGTGAAAATTATTAGCCACTAACAGAAACTAATAAGCAAACCATCAACTTCTCATTTTTTTATTTTATTGAAGCTTTGAACTAAAAGCTGTGTCCTTTTCTGGATGTATTTAAGACACTGCTTTCTCTGCAGAACAAACTCAGTTATGTAGATTTTTACCCTTAACTCAAACACTGAAACCCTAACTGAGCACTGTGGTGACCCTAAATTCTTTCTGGGAGTTAATGCATCAGCCATCATCCATATAATGAAGACAAAGCTGCACAGATTGCATGATAAAATATAAGAAAAACTGTGCTGAATCAAATCATAAACAGCATCCTGTCCCAGTAGAGATCAGGAAAGAAATTAAGATAAAACATGCAAAGACTAATAGTTACCTGGTCTCCCTTCCAAATAATCTCCAGCATTCATCTACTGGATAACAAGGATGTAGTTACACACAAAATTTACTTGGTGCTAGTGAAGTCTCAGACCAGTCTTTCCCAACACCACAGTTTGTCTTCCTTTTACTTGCATGTGCGTAACCATTTGTGGGACTGTGCTGTAAACTACATCAATTTAAGTCAATTTAACTTAGGTTAAAATAATTCTCTAGGAAACCACTGCATTGGGAAGAGAATTCTAGGTCAGAAACAGGGAAGTCTAGAATATTTTTCTGGTTTGGCTGCAAAAGTGAACGCTAGAAATTTAGGTTTGTATCTCTATGACAGACTCTGAGCTATGGGAATCCAGGAGCTAACATACATGCTTTTGCTGACTCTTTGTGCATATGGTAACACCTAGCAGAACTGCTGTGGGAAGCTTGTCCAAAGTCACCTGCACACTGAGTTCACTGCCACCATAAGAAGCTCACAATTTCAGAGAGCAACATAAAAATATCTTTCATGTGAAACCTAGAAAACCTGTGGTGACTTCTAGTCTTCTGCATTAGCCACTATCTTTCCTATCATATTAAGTCATTTGCTGAAACTCACCTATGAAATAATTTTATTAACCATGATAATTTGTATATACACGTTTTATATAAAACTCATTTTACATAAGCAAATATTAAAACACTACACAGCATACAAAGAGTTTACAGAATTAATCTTTCAAACTGGATAATATTAAGTGTACTAATACATTCACTCATTCACTAATACATTCACAGTGACTTTAGAAAAAGGCAAAAGCCTGATTTACACAACAGGGCACGTAACAGGAATTTAAATACAGCAAAGTGGCAAGGCTGCCAGCACAAGCCAATTCAAGCCTCCAAGCAGTTCTTTAGGACTGGCTATGTTACACACCATACTCAAAATTCTTTTACCAATCACGTTCCACAAAATGTAATTGTATAAATTCTGATTTTATTTAAAATAAGGTTTAGAGTAATGTTAAAAAAAATAAAACACTGTAGTAAGATGCTAATTTCATTATGATCTTACTAACATTAGACAACAGCTTACAGTGAGTTTGTAAAGACAATAGCTGAATCCAGTCAGCACTGCATACACATACTTCAAAAGAGGTATCAACATGTCCTAGCAAAGATGAATGGATCAAATTAAAGTATGGATCTGTGCTCCCAAGACCCAACTCCACTACTGAAGTCAAACATTCCATGTAACATATGCTTTCTCCTGTTACACTGACACCCCAAAGTCACACTCTAATAACAGAGATACATCTAACAATAGAAACATGTCCGGAATATCTATTACTGCATGCCAGTATCCAGGACTTCCTACCTTCAACTCCTGCAATGTTTGTTCCACCTCACAAACTTTCATTGTGAGTTCCTTAAACTTTTTTCATCAGCATCTCTGTATTCCCAGTCCCTCCCAATCACCATCATTAATAGTTCTATAATGGTGAAGGCACAAATAAGCAAATTACTTGGACAAAAAAAAAAAAAAAGAGGGCCAGAAAAAATGCTAAGAGTTGAGGATACTGGAGAAAATAACAATTTGCATGGACATACAATAGTTTATAGTGTTATTTTAAAAAGTGCAAAACTGAAATGAAGTCAAAGTAGTACTGTCTGTGCTGTGCTTCCTGGTTATCTTGGTAAGGCATAAAGTGCAGCTATTACTTTAGGTATTCTTCAGAAGGACTATCCTCTACTTCAGGCACACAGAAAAGTACAATGCAAACTGGCAATTTACAGACAGGACTTGTTAATGCTTAATTACATAGATTATACTTTAAATAAAACAAAATCTGAAATATCAAAACCAAAGTGTTTATCTAGCCTTTCAGGGATGTAGTATAGCGGAGAGTGGATTGTGTGAAATCCCATAGTGAATCTGATTGTCTTAACAAGGTCCTCAGCAGCAATGACCCTGTTGCCCTCCAAGTTGGTTTTACATTAGTGCAAAAGATGAGAGAAAATTCCATCACTATTTTTGGAGGGAGGAGGGGGCACCACTGTAATTTAGACAACAATAAGAAAATGAAGGAACAGAAGAGGTAAACCATGGAGAAGAGAAAAAGATAAGTCTTCTCCAATGCAATGGAACTGGAGATTATGCAAATTCATGCAGATAGCAATGACTCCACTCTTCTCCCTTGGTGTTCCTCTGGGCATGCTCTGTTCTAATTCAGTCTCAACTGACAGAATACTAGGTTTCATACATACTCTGCAAAAAATTGGGCCTAAAAAAATTTTACATAATCCCTAAAATCATTACAAGCTGATGCAAACACTGGAAAATCTGAGGCAGTATTTGTTTTCTACCAACTAAACACAGGCTAAATGAAGGTTACGTTGTTTTTACTACTCTTTTATTTCCACACTTCCAAATTATATACACCCCTACTTCTTAATTAAGTTCAAGACAGTACTAGGTAAGTATGAAGGGGAAAATTCAGACTAAGATACTCTTTCAAACTACCTACAGATTCTGAAAACCATACACTCTCTTCAAGTTCTTGGTGTCTAGCGAGCTAGATTTGTTTTAGGTTTTGCATTCCTCTAAAGGATAGAAACTGGGATCTTGGTGTACAATTTTGTTCCAAAGGTAGTATTTCACAGTGACAGAAATCCCAGATCTGGCTACAATATGAAGCAAGTTTAAGTGTATTTGGCAAATAAAAACAACTAAAATAGTTGTTTAAAGCACTTCAGACAAGAATAACTAAACTGACAGGATGAAACTATACAGATGCAAATGCAGCTTAAACTATTTTTGAGTACTCTTCAACTATAATCTGGTGTGGAGAGAATTCCTGCTGCCCATTGATACAGCCAGGTCATTTACCTACTCCACCATGTATCAGACGAATGCATCAGTTAAGCTCTACATTCTACCTTTATTTGTTTCAACTAGGACTTTTAAGAAAACGCTGTTTTCTTCAACTATGACAAAAGTTATTAGTTTACCCAACAGCCATAGAAACAGGGATAAATTGAGAAGGAAGATGCAGTGCGAAAATGCTTCATTTGAGGACTACACCACTACCAATTTTTTTTATGTCTGCCTCTGCAGAATGTCACCTAAAGGCACTCACAGCATTACCTGTAACTGTCTCCAAACTGCAGGCTTCTAGTTTAGCGGCTTTTCCTAGATGTTGAAAGCTACCCTGCCTTTTTACTCAGCTAAGTTTTACAAGTTCCTGATCTGAAAAGCAGAAATATGGTCTTTCAACTGAAAACAGATTTGCAGCATTGCACATACTTGCACACCAGTTTCCTCACAGCATCACAAATTGACTGTCTATAGTTTCCACATCTTGTTATCAGCCATACCTATTAATTTATTTTTGCAAGTACATGCTTCCCTTCCCACCCCTCCCAAGAAAACAGATGTGAATTCCCATCTCCCTTCCATCTTCTCTTGTTAATTTTGCTTTCAGTTTTCTCTACAGTGCAACCCACATTTCCTCAGTATCTTGACTCATCTTGCCTTAGTCTCTGGATATGAGGAAGATGTCCAAATAAAGATGTTCACATTTCTTAAGACACTGTCCTTGTTCATTCCTATCTAACTAAACTTCCTCAACTAAACTATCTAAATTAAACTCTCCCTACTAGCTGGCCACCTGTGCAGGTCCAGCAGACAGGAAACTCAAAAAGGTTAACGATTTCCACTCTGATTTGCCCCCCAAAACGTGAATGTGAATTTAGGCATTTTTATTATGTCATAAAATACAAGGCAACAGAAGATACACTACAGAATGTCATCTTGGAATACCTGTGAACCTCAACTCAGAAGAAACACTGTAATCTAGTTTCAACAGCTCTAAATCAGACTTTAAGTTTCTGACGAAAACAGTTGTGTACAAGTCTAAGAGCAGGACCTCACAGTACTGAATATTTAAAGCAGAACAAGAAAAATGATTAAAAATAGAGCTATAGGTATTTTTTTCTTGCAAGAAATGCCACATACTCTATTTCTAAGATAAATCCTATGCGTTATTGTAAGCCAATTATTTAAAAATTTGAATCACTGAAGTACTTAAGGCAGTGCTACCACAACACATATTATGTACCAAAAAAGTTATTTACCCTACAGGAACTGCAGTTCTTTGAGATGTGTTGTCTGTGGATTCTCGAGGTTTTGTATTCTCATGGACAGTAATGCCACAGCATGCCCTTAGATTTTCCTTTTTTCTACTACAGCTGAAAATATAAGAGGGGACAACTAGAAAGGGAGAAGAAGATGGATCACGATCAATACAGAAGAAGCCAGGAACTGCAGAAATAAGTAAGGAAAGCCAGAGGACACAGAATTCTGTGACCAGCAGGGTTAAGTATTCCTACATAAAAGAGTATTAGACTGCTACTAGGGTCAAACAACAGAATTGTCAGCAGTAATTCAGGAAGGCAGAACTGTTAAACAAGTATTTCTGCTCTGTTTATTTAGGTAAAAGCCAAATAATGGTCCTATCACTAGATGAGAATGAAAAGCTTCCCACTGTCAGTAAGTCAGGAAGATGTAAAAACAGCTACTGAAATAAACACTTAATAAATCAACAGATTAGGGTAATTTCCATTCAGTAATTTTAAGAGAAGGCTGAAGAGCTCTCTGCAGTTTTAATGCTGCAAGCCTTTGACCATGTGAATGCTCAGTGAAAACTAGCACTGTGATAATACTGAAAAAGCGTAAACAAAGACTCAAAGAAGTAGGGAAAGAATTAAAGCCACTCAAAATGGGATTATGGGAACAATTAGATTCAAAAGTATTTTTTTTTAATCAATTACAACATCATTGTTGATATAATATACTTGAAAGTTCTGCACAGCAAGTGACTTCTTAGGATACAGTAAAACATTTTGATTAAGAAAAGTGAAGTACAAACATACGCGGAATACATGGATTAAGAACTAGCACGAAGTTTGAATGCAGATTGAGAACCATCATTTCTGCCTGATAAATAATGAGGACATGTCACTGATACCTATTTTTCCCCCTTTTGTCCTTAAAATTTACTACCTTCTGAAAAAAACGTCTTCTACAAGCCGTGAAAGACAACCCATCTACAACCCAGCCTTATCTTCAAGAGGGCAATCACAGCTAGGATCCTGGTGAGCATTCCTGGCATTATGAAAAGACTGCCCTGTCCTTCGTAGAAACTTCAGATACTTTTTATGAGCGAGATACACTGAGAAGTTAGCTTGAGAGATCAGAACCAAAGTACCTGATCCTGCCAGGAGGTTCAAAAGGCAAAAAAACTGCACAGAACCTGAAACAATGGACCTAAAGTGCTGAGACTGCAGAAAGACAGAAGATGAGTTTCCAGCCTTCTTTTTAAGTTGAAGCTGTACTGGAAATAAAATCCCTTGATTCTTTCACTTCATGGATACTTGCCATACATCCCCACAGGTGTGAGAGTCTTCCTTTTGCTTCAGGAGTATCTTGTAAGAAGGGTATTTGAAAAATTGAAAAAGGAATGAGTACCTGAAACTGGATAATGTATTCTTTTGTGAACATACCGAGGATATCTGAGCCCAAGATAACTCAGGTTAACCTCCTTAACCTTGAGAATCTAAGTTGCATCACCAGACACTAACCATATCTGACAGAATATTCACTGAAGAATGACATACATACAACAAAGTTTCTGCTCACCACCATGGGCTGTAAGAAAATGAGCTGTTTCTAAACACAGAGCAGAAAAGCACATGAAGTACAGACACAGAGGGAGGATGCAACAGCTCAACCTTGTCAAGAATTTGAAGAAAAAAATGCAATTCTATTCCACAGCAGTAGATACTGCATTAAAAAAAAAAACCAACCAGAGTAGGTAACTAAAGTTATGCAAACTTTTTTACACTTGAAGTAAAACAGTTTACTATATACTGTTCTAAGCAAGATTGCAAAATGCATACAAGCATGATCGTCTAATTCTTCCACAATTTAACTTCCTTTGAAAATTATGAGAAGAGAAGGAATGCAATTTAAGCATGAGCAAACTGTTTACACAAGATTAGTACATAAATAGCTCTAATCTCTGCATTCACTTAAAATTTGCCAGTTTCCAACTTAACTTTTTGTATCAAAAATAAAACACTGGGGAAGTTTTTAACTATTATTACTTTACAACATGCAAACTAAACCTCAGGTGTAAATGGGACAGTGCAAGACAGATGTTCTCAAATGAAAATATTTACATAACATCATTGCTTCAGTTTACTTCATGCATTTCCTAAGACTTTATTTAATGATCAGATTCAATTTCATAATACCATGCCCTTCTCTCAAAAGCTTGGTATAAAGAATGCCTTAGAAGGGAGAGCTGCATACCTGAAATTAAAATCAATAAGATTAAAAACTGGAACTCAGAAAGAAAGAGAAAAAACTAAGTTGTCTAATACTGAAAACCAGCCAAAACTTTTATAAAGTTCTAGATGGCAGAAGAAAGCTATGCTTTAAGTAGCATTCTGCACTACTTTCCCAGAAGCATTAAAACATTGAAAAAACCAGCCCTGCAAGTAGAACTGTAAATGTTCCATTTTTAATTTTGTTTGTTTGGGGGTTTAGACTTTTACCTAACAGATGTCAGGCCAAAGCCCCACAAGATGCCAGCAGATGAAAGACAAGCTGTCACTTGAGCAACTATTTACCTTGAAAATTGTCAGCCAATTTTTTGGCCAAATTTAGAATAGCTGAATTACTTCAGCATGACAAAGACTTCAGGTTATGGCAGGAATGGTATGAAGTCCCCACCACAACCAACCACTCCCACTGTCCATAAGCTGGTATAAGTTGATCAGCAGGCGTGATTGTAAACTTCAGTGGTAGCAGGCCCATGAGTCCATTAAGTAGCTGTGAATACTCCTGCAGAGGAGGAGCTGGGAATAAAGATTTAGGAATTAATCCTCGATTTTGCAGTGGCACATCGCGTCAACTCTTGAAAGGAATCCCTTTGACTTTATTCCAACTGCAGACCAACCTGTAAAAGTGTTTGTAGGGTTTTTTATTTTTAAGTAAATGAATCTTCCAGCTGAGTGTTTCCAGGTTGATAAGCAGCAAAGCCCCTTCTTGAGCCAATGCTACCTTCTTTCAGTTCACTCGCTAGTTTCTTCAGATGCTACTGGAATAGCCAAAAGTAGTATTAAAAAAAATAATAATGTATCCGGCATCTTATAAAAAGTTAAGCAACCTAGATAAGACCTGGTAAAATTGCCTTTTTTTCAAGAAATAATCAATCCAAAATTATGATTCAGTACAGTAATAAATTAGCTGAGACACTATTACAATTAGGTTTTGATTAACACTGTTAAGTCTCTTTTGTCTGGACAATGAGTTTAGGGGAAAAAAATAATCCAGTAACTTAATAGTTCTTTCAAATTGACAAAACTTACAGAATCCACCTGAAAACCAAGTCAATACATTTCAGTACCCTGTATTTCTCCAAAAGGAATGCTATTTTACATGAAATGTTTGAAGAAGAAATCTATAGACTTGCTAATAAAATTAAATACCTTTCTTGAACAGTTAAGCTGCTAAAAAGTGATGTGAGCCATGTGTGTAATGGCTCTTTTTGTAACACACACAATGCAGTATTTTATTACAAAATGCCAACAAGAGGAGTAGATTACTAGAGAGCTTTCTCAGGTTTAATTTCCTCTCAAGAACAGATGACTGAAGCCAGAACACAGGTGAGAAAGATACTTCTTTGCCCATGTTTAACACCTAGATACTATTTGATCTAGCTTTTCGTTTTGAAAAACAATGCTGAAGAAAGTTTTGGCTATGACTAACCAATACCCTTCCCTGCACCACAAGACAACACTAAGCACAATGAGGAATATGAAGTCTAATAAACATTCTATGGTAAGCTCAGCCAATGCTTTTCAGAACAAACTCAGTGCAGTGGAAGTCTGCGTATGTCCACCTCGTAAAGCGGACAATTTGGTAGAAGCACAATTACTGGACATTTTTCAAAGAAAACTGTACAGTTACTGGACAAAGCTATTAGCTTTGTATTAGGGTTATGATGACTTTCCATTATGTAAACAAAATGTAGGACCTAGGTAAAGAAATTTTTTCCTCTCACATACTCACAAGAACAGTAAAGATATCCTCTGCTGCTTACTTCAGAAGTGAGGTTTGGAAGAACACCTCTCACACAATGGGCTGTAGCTACCAAAATCTAAAACCTAACACACAGTCGTCACAGCTACACAGCTAACACAGCAATCTATGTATTTGGACCCATCTCTGACCCAAGACTAGGAATATGTTATTTTTATTTTTGCCTCAGGTAGAAAAGTTTTGCTAAATGAAAACAGGAAATACAACCCAACTGTATTTGTTATGAAGTGCATTATCTGGGTTGGGGCGAGAAAATACAGGGAAACCCTTCTTACCTTGCCTACCTCTCAGCCTTTAGCTTTTAACTTCTCTCATTCTGCTGTCCCTTCCGCATACCTTCCTCTTTCAGTTTAAGACTAAACTGTTTTTCCTCATTTGCAGATCAGAAGAGCAATGTACCTTTGACTGCAAAAGATTTTCCTATAATTTCATTATCTGCTTCCAACTGCATAATTATTGTTCAACCTGAAGAAAGGGTGCCATACCATATTGTAAGGGGTTATAAATAAAAAGGGGAGGAACATCACTGAAAAAGATTCTTTCAGACAACTTCTATATAGACAAAATAGGAGATGCATATGGAAAAGACACCGAAGGTCAATCAAGAAAATTCAGTCTGATTCTGTTAGTTAGAAGCAGTTTCACATTGATCATTACTTTGGAAAAGTGAGGTTTTTTGTAACATAAAGGAGGGACCAATTAAATTCTCCCCAAATCTAGGGGATGGCAGTTTTAATACCTTCCAGTCCATTTACTACTCCTAGACAAGTAGGAAAAATGTCACTATAAATCTCCACCCTATCTTTAATACAACCAGGTGTTTATAGCTATTCATTTCAGGCAATAGTTTCTGATATTAATCTACTGCTTCTGCCTATTTAATCACACTTCATATATTCCATTTACTCTCTTCCCTTCCCATGTGAAACTCCTCACAGGAAAATACAGTTAAGGAATGCCTGATGGAACTCCCTTGCATTTTATTATGAACCACCATTAAAATACTCTCAAGGACCATCAGACAAACTAATACACACAACAAGCTCAACTTCTTTTTCATGCATCTTATCTTTTGGTTCTTCTCTCCTTTTCCCTTCCTTCTTTCTTCTTAAGTTTCTGCTATGCTACTCCACAAGCAATAAAATCAGTTACATGATCCTACACCAAATATAAATCTCAGAAATAAGAAACTCTCAATCTCTTATTTCACATTAGCCGCAGAGCCCTTTTTCCAAGAGTTAGATTCTGTATCTGAGTTTAGCTGTATTATCATGTACAATACATGCTTTTTGTTACTGATGTCTATGCCTACCTAATGATGTCCTCACGGGTAACAACACGTGATGGAAACAAACCCAGATGTTCTGTGGTCACTGGAAATAAAAAATTTAAAAATCCAGACTACTCAGCAGAGCAAATGCTGTGAGCAGCAACTCATCTGTTTGGTGCGCATGTTGCCTACAAGCCAATGAAGAACAGGCTTATCTAGATCTAGGTCTGGGTAACTTTGCCTTGGTAAGTCCTAATACAGAAGTAACTTTCAAAACAAGATTAACTAAAAAAACATCCCAGATTATTTTAAATTCAAAAGGGAAAGCAAGCTTCCTGACATAGAATATACCAGTATCAATATCTATGTAAGTATCATAATCAGTAGGCTTTTGAAACAAACCCAATTCAGCAGCTCCTCTAGGCATTTTCACTTAACATTGCATTCCTCTTACATGCTTAAATAGGCACACAATACAAAACATTTATGTTTTACTTAAACATTTATGCTTCAGTATCTTAATGAACCAGAACCTTGGATCACATGATTATAGTAAAGCAGTCAGTCCCAAGCTAATTTTTTCAACAGATCCTTCCCAAATCACCTCTACCGCTCACTCAGCCTCTTCTAACTAGCCTGGGCACAACCCAACAATGATGAGATTAAATGGCTTCTGGTACAGCAAAACGTCCTGAACCTCAATCACCCCTTACTCTTTCTTTTAGGTAGCTACGCCCTGAAATTTAGAATGCATTGTATCAAATTTACCAAAAATAAACAGGCACATTTATTTTTTCTTACACTAAGAAACACCTACTTTAAGAAAACTGCCTTTCTTCTCTGCTTACAGAGATAAAACACACTGTGAAGTTTATCATTAACAGCAGTACATTCTGAAACGCAATGTAATTAAGTAGTACTGGAAATTCACATATGTTCTTAAGCACAGCCTCCATTTTGATATTTACATGCTCGTTTCACTTATGCATTTTGTACATTGTAGTTACACTGATATTAATTCAGTCGGAAACAAATTTAACAAAACAGCAGATGAATACCACCTCAGGGGGCCTGAACATCTTCAGAGGGAAAAAAATGGTATCAACAGAAATATTTGTATTTTCCATGAAAACTTCATCTATTCAGAACTGGGAACAATGAGGTAATGCTAATGATACTGCTGCCTTAGAAGACTGGTAGTTGATAGATTTCCCCCTTCTCTATTTAGTATGCAGATCTTCTGCATGGTAAGACTTATAAGTGCTGATAAACCCTGTACTAGAAGTGCTGTTAACTAATATGACCAGTTGGGAGTTACAGGAGCTTACACTAAAAGAAGTGAGGTGGGACTACGTTTTACCATTACAGTGGTTTCTAATGCAATAGTAGTTCAAAATAAAATCTATCATCACTATGTTTAACCCCCTGTATTTTGTAGGCTTCCACAGCAAGACAATAATGTTACAATTATCACTAAACCAACTACATGCAATAATGAAACAAAATTTTCTGCAAAAAAATGAATAAAATAAATACCTGCAGGACTGCCAGCATTTTCTCCTTGATGCAGCTGAATACCAGCAGAATCTATAGAGTTTACTGTAACTGTCTGTAGATTTGGCAATTGAGCAGTGCTTAGACTAACTGGAGTTGACGTCAACGCCCCACCTGCTGCAACTTGACCAAGAGTGAGAGTCTGCACAGGGGTTAGAGTTATTTGTTGACCAGGTGCATTCTGAATTTGCAAGTTCTGCAAGTTCTGAACTCCTTGCACTTGAAATGTCTGCCAGGTTATCTGCCCAGAAGGGGTCACTGTTTGTGCCTGAATTAAAAAAGTTCCAGGATTCAGCTGCAGTTGAAGGTTTTGAAGAGCCTGATGAGATACGCTTTGACTTGCTTGCACACCATGGATTGTCTGTTGCGCAATACCTTGTACAATCTGGGCTTGACTGGTTGGCTGCTGAGACTCTTGAAGCTGTATGTGTTGTACAATTGGCTGTGCTGTGGAGACCTGAATATTCTGAGCCTGTGTGTCATCAGAGACTGATGTCTGGATGTAATTTCCCTGAAGATCAGAACTATGAACTTGACCACTAGTTGTGGTCAAGTTGTTTGCATTTTGTTCCAATATACTTGAACTGTCTATGGTAACGGGCAATTGTGATGAAGATGATGTTGGCACAAATAAGTCATTATCAGTGGCGGTTTCTGTAATTTCAGGAGAAACTTGCTCACCAGTCCTTTCAGAAGTATCTGAACTATCCATGGCCTGTCCAGTATTTATCAAGTGCCCATCTGCATTAATGCCTGCTGTCATGGTTTGAGAACCACTGCCAAGTCCCAGAGAATCTAGATCAACACTATTGATGGGTACAAAAGTAATATTTCCTGGCAGTCCAAGAGGGACATTAGCAACAACTTGTGCTTGGCCAGGGAAAGATGAACCACCAATTGCGACTCCCTGAACCTGGACTTGACCAGATTGTGATAAGATATTCTGAATATTAGCTGAAGGTGTTCCAGAGGCAATGATGGCTTGATTAGAGCCAGGAATGATCTGAATTTGACCAGTTTCTTGATTTATACTGCTATTATCAGAAGAGGCTGCAAAGCCAAGTTGAACCTGTTGACCATCCGCTGTCTGGATCTGGGGTATTACTTGGTATTGTACGTTAGACACTGTACCATTCGACGAATCTGATCCTGGTGCAACAGAAAAGATTTGTTGATTTTGCAAACTCTGAATAGGAAGGACATACTGCCCACTTGAAGTTACTGTGGCAGCACCTGGAATCTGTACTATATTACCAGCTTCATCCTTTATAGTGGCAGGAGCTGCAGACAAGACCTCCCATCTATTTGGAGTTGCTGTTAATTGCACAGAAGCCAAATCCCCTGTCTGAATAAAAAGAAAAAAGACAAGAGAAAATTAAAATGAGACATACAGACTATATGCTAGAACAGTCATGCAATTCAATGCTAGAGATTGATGTACTACTGGAAAACATGCAGTGGAGCCCATATGAACAGCAGCAACTGGATTAGAAATATGAAATACGGATTTTGTAAGCGAGCTAACGCCTAAGTCAGGGTAACCAACCTGTGGGTTGAGAGCTGCATGTTGCTCACAAGCAGGTCAAATGCAGCTCCTGTGCCATGGCTACGTCAGGTGACCAGCAGCAGGGTTATTCTGGTGTGGGGGCTGCTGGGTAATCCAAATCCCTGGTAGTGGGAAGAAGGGAGCTGGCAGAGGCTGCTGGAGCTCTCATTACCAGGTTACCCTGAAACTCAGTTATGCTCTTTACCTAGCCTGGCACCTATCGCACAGAAGTGGAGGAATCGCCATGAAGTTAGTGTCACCTGTATCTCCTGGAGCTCCACTGCCTTTTGACTCATATATGGTATAGATATGTACTGACTCTCAGCAGTACAGAGAGTGTTAAGAGGTCACTTAGTCACACAGTTGGGAAGACTGGATACCTCAGTTTAAGTTACGCATAATACAAAGTCCTAGTATTTATAAGCTTATATGAGTTACTGTTTCACTACAGAAGATGACCTCTAAACGAAGGATTTTTACACAGTTGTATTAGTCATACGTACCTGGGGGGTGGGGGGGTGGGGGGTCAGGAATCTATCTTCATTAAGTTGGAACAATAGAAAAGGTCAATGTTTCAGAATAGACCCCCCAGACGGTTAAAGATTAAAGAATCTAAGGACTGATGTAGTATGCTTGTTTCTTATTCAGTAAAGAAAAGGTAAATTGCACTTACCTTTCTTTACCAAAGCAAGCTTTTTCAGAATAGAGTGTTAAGAATTAGATTTAACATCTTCCAATGCTTAGCACAGATTTGTGTAGTCAGCCAACCTCGTACTGTAAATAACCATCAATCTAAAAAAGATGTAGTTAAGTTTCTCCTTATCTGTTTAACGGCACTACAGTAAACCAATGGAATACTTGATATACTTGATATAAACTTGATATTTAGCAACAATTAAGTAACTTGTCTTACAACTCATTCAGCTCTGTGAAACAGATTTGGCTCTTTGGCAGAGTCCACAGGACACACGAAAAAGCTCTAGTTTGTCCTTCTGCACTGATCCTGTGATCACTCCTGGCAGGGAAGTTACAGGAGCATATCGCAGCCTCCTTCTGATGCTGCACTCCGCACTCTGACTTCCTTTAGAATAAAACCTGGATATGCAAAATACAGCACACAGCTTATTCTTCCCTAACATGGCATTGAGACGTAACCAGCCTGAATGAATCCATCCTGAGGCATGCATCTGAGTGAATTCAGTTCACAGTGTAGGCTGGGACTTTGCTAGTTTCACTTTCCTTTTAGGAACTGTGACATGAAAATGTTTACATGTACAAGAAAAATACTCTTTTTAAGTCTGAGTACTTAATTAGAGAAAGTTTTACTGTGCTTGGCAAGCTTCAATTCCAATAAGGAAACACATATCTTGGTTCTAAATTCCTCTCAAAAGCTGTACAAATAAAAATTGCAAATAAAAAAAGCATGCTAGCCTTCTTTTGCCCTCAAAGATATAATCTTTCAGCTAGAGTTTATTAGTGAATAGATACAGCATCACCAGAACAAAACAAATTGTATGGCCTTAATGCTTCAAGGATCAGAAAGATAAAAAGGAGTAACAGTAATTCCATTTTATTATTTTCTTTTCCTCTTTAGCCTTTCGATTTAAATAACATATTTAAATCCTTCAGTCTTTCAATCTTATAATTTATGAGATTAGAAAAAAATGCAATATTCCATATCATACCATCTTACCTAGTAAAAGGCAAAAAATTCCATTCTCCTCTGCTACCACATTAGCTTTAGACACTTGTGTTTAATGTTGTTTACACATAAGTACTGGTTGCTGAAATGCTGCTAAGAAAGTTCGTTAAGTACTCAATTCACTAGTATATAAATACTTATTAACTGAAGGTTTTATAAAGTATCAAAAGACCCATAAAAGTCATGGGTAAACATCAATCAGAAAATACCAAAAGCAAAAATGTGATTGTTGTATGCTTAATGTGTGTCATTATAAATGTATAATATAATTTGCTGATAGTATCTGTTAGAACAAGAGAGAAATTGAAAGTAATGGGAACCATTACAAGTCTGATGTAATTTCTCACTGATTTAAGACTATGTACAAGCAAATGCTGAATGTTTAGGTTATACCTGGACTGACCTAATACGCAATAGTATGTCTACTCATACATACATGAGTATCCTCCACAGAAATAGTTCAAAGGCAACCTGTCTCCTTCATGATAGACCTACATGATTATTGTCCTCCCTCCCCAAACACATGTTGATTTCCATATTGCCACTCAATGGCTTTTGCCCTTTTCATGTCAGACACCCATCTCTCCTCACCTTTTTATGATCTAATGACATCTTCCCTCAAATCATGCTTTGTAAGGGTTTTAGCTCAACAGACCATTCTTTTAGTACATGCACTTGCCAGTCCATGGAGAAGTTCAGGGTAGTCATGCATGTGGATATGAAGCTATTGCTACACATGGTACGTGAAATGCCTGTTACTCACATGTTGCTCTTACAGCTGGCTGTATCAGACACTACCAGATGAATCATGAGAAGGGAGGGGCAAAAAGAGGGTGAGTCTTCCAAGAAGCTATCTGGCAGCTATCAAAATTACTAGTATTAAAGCATGAAAACCCCTGTATGGTAATGAATATTTGAAGATGGTCTCAACCTAAACTCTCATCAACCTGTCATAACAAGCTTGACTGTTACACTCTTTCTCAAAGTCTGCTGAGCTAGTAGGACATTTCTTAGACTCCTTTTCCTACTAAAACAAGCAGTAACCTTTCGCTGTGTCCTCAAGCTATTAAGCATTGCTGTAGCAACTCGAAGTTCTACCACTGATGTACAAGCAGCAACATCTACAGCCCACTCACTTACTGATCTTTAAAGCACAGTTGTAGTAGACCAGAGTTTGTTTGCTGTCTCCCAGCCATCTGTGAAAAATACTTAAGAGGTCAGAGATAAAGCAACAGCTATTTTCCTTATCAACTGATACTCAGACAACAGTTAGTTGGAAACTGCTCCTTTAAGAAATGGCTTAACGGTTGCAATCCAAAGGCTCTGTGTCAAGAGGAGGGGACAAAGATCTGAGGAAAGTTCAGCTTTAGCAGTACTCAGCCAAGGAGGACAGAACAGGAAGCAATGAGGAATTCACTGGAAGCAGTATCAGGAAACAAGAGAGACGGGAGCAAAGCAAAGAGAGTAGCTGGCACAAGGCATGGGAAGAATTAAAATCAAATGATACCACCACCTGAAGAACAGTTAAGTACCACCAAAGAGTGGAAACAACCACCTCCCTTCAGCCTGTCTTTTGATTCTTTAGCAGGCTTTGTATAATTTCCAGTGGGTAAAATAAGATCTCTCTAAGCCAAAATTCCCATCCCTGAAGAATAAGGGGTCATGATAAATAAAAAATCTAGTAATTGTCTTTTTCACTTTATTCAGAGAAAATTAAAGCAACATTAAGTCAAATGTGGAAGGATATAAGAGGAATGCATACAGAAGATAAAATACCTTTAAAAAGTGATCTAAACCATATTGAGGGATGAGACTTGAGTTGAAAAAAATAAAACATCCTTCACCAAAGCAAAACAGGAAAGGGGAGAAACACCCCTGTAAGAACTGGTATATGTTGTAGGCACCTACATTTCAACATGCCAGATGTGATCAACTGGACACATGCCATTACCCATCAGTATTTTATTGCTAAAGAACCACCACACGTTTATCTGTGCTGGTCTATTGTGGACTGCTTTTTGCTGCACTTTTCAGAAAGTCACTTTTGCCCCATTTAGTCCTGGAGCAAAAGCATCAGCAAAACAAGCAGAGGTGGCCAGATAATGAGTCACGAGCTCCTAAACATTTAAAAATCACATACCTAATGAAGAAGATTGGCCAGTGTCTCATCCAAATTGTTGTTTTATGAAAGAGTTAGGGCTCTAATGCATGAGTTTAATACCATGTGTTTACTAAGCTACAGTAAACTATCTGTGCATTCTTAGGTCATTACAGATGTAAGATAAAATGCACTTGCTTCAACTCTCTCATTAAGGTATGAGCTAATACATTCTATCTTGTATTTGCCACAAGTTAAAAACATGTTCAAGATCAGTCACTGTGGTTCAGATGACACAAAGCTGCTTGTTAAGGCAAATTAACTCTGTTGCATGTTTCAGTCCTCTGCCAATGAAGCCACTTAATTCAGAGAAATACACTTGCCCAAATCAAAAGTTTAGAGAGAATCAAAGAATGTTTCAGGTAAAAAGTATTACCTGGGGCTGCTTAAAATGTTATTTTACAAGACAATTCCAATCCAGTGAAATATATTTAAAATTTAGTTGTGTCTCATTTAAGGAATGTCTACATCTTTTTGCTTGAGATGGACAACTGGACCCAAAACTTTAATAGCTTGTTTTTAATCAGAAGTTCAGAACATGTCTATAAATTAAGACTATAAAACATCCCTGACATTAGTAGAAACAAGAAAGATGCAATATTAAGGAATGAGACATGAAAACAAGGGGGCACTTTTAACTGTATTGTAAGTAACTTCATTTATTAATTATTAATCTATATATGTGTATTAATCCCCATATAACTGCATACCAAACTATAATTCTGCATAGAGTTTTGTGTGAAATGGTTCATTTTCCTTGTGCCTTCAAGTCAGATGCAGAAGGCTCTACCAAATCATCAAGAAGAACAAGAAAGAGAACCTGGGGCCAGTCAGCCTCAACTTGATCTTTGAGAAGGCAATGGAACAAATAACCTTGAAAATAACTTCCAAAAACTCTTGGGGAAAAAAAAAAAAAAAAGAAAAAAAAGATGGTGATCAGAAGCAGTCAGCCTAGACTTGGGAAGGAGAAATAATGCTTATTTAACTAACCTGACAACCTTCTACGATGAGATGACTGACTTGGTAGATGGGGTTAGACAGGGGATATTATTTACTACTACTTTAGTCAGGCTTTTGAACCTGCCCCCATAACATAAGAAGAAATTTTTTTATTATTTTTTTTTACAGTAAGGGTGATCAAACACTGGAACAGGCTGCCCAGAGAGGTTGTGGAATTCTCCATCCTTGGAGATACTCAAAACCCACAAGACAAAGTCCTGAGCAACCTGCTCTTGTTGATCGTGCTTTGAGCAAGGGGGTTAGACCAGACAATCTCCAGAGATTCTTACTAGCCTCAACTGTTCCATGGTATCTTACACTTACTAGTGTTTAAATATCAGAAAGAGAACTTTTTGGTTTATGCTGTCTTTACATACGTAAGTGTTTTAAAACATATATTTTCTTACTTTCTCTAAAACTGTAACAAGAAATGAAACAGAAATTTTTAAGGACATTCTTAAAGCACCTGTAAAAGAACTTCTACACTTGGTTCTGATCCAGCCCTAGGAAGACATAATTGGAATGCAAAAATCAAAGAACATTTTAAAAGGTGAGCTTCTGGACAGCAGCAGGAAAAATATACTTAGGCACTACATTCAACCTGAAACTTCTCTGTTCTGCAAAAGTATAAAACAGAGAAGCAAGACAATACCAGGCAGACTTTTCAATGGTGGCTGAACACACTCTGGTGCATCTGTTCACATCCAGAAATGTAGCATCAGGAAGCTGTATTATCATCCATAAAGGAGAAAAAAGATGTCAGAGTAACTCTGAGCTTCCTCAAAACCATCATACAGGCCAGAGAACTGAGAAGTATGGACAACCCTGACACATGGCATTCATCCATATTTTTGCCTAGCAGAAAACATGGAATTTAAAATGCCTTCATACTTCTCTGTCCTATCAGCACTATTACCATTTCCACCTAAACTGAGGTTAAGCTACTTGCATCTCAGATGGTTGAAGCACTGTTCTGAAGCATAAACAAACTGGAATCCCACATTTTCATTAAATTCCGTGAAGCACTGAAACTAAATTCTAAAGCTCCAGATATGCCAAAGCAGTTTTACAACACTCAACCTTTATTTGTAAAAGATACAAATGCTTTGTCTACAGCAGAGAAACGATACTCATCTTCCCCGCGCATTGCTAGTTATTAACCTCTCCAAATGTTTTCCACATATAGTTGGTAAGCAATATTCATTCCCCCCTGCTTTTTTTGCACTTTTTTTTTTTTAAGACTAAAGAATCAGTGCAGCCTGCAGTGCACTAGATGCAACTACATACTACAACTGGGGCAGTCACTTCTGACAGTTCCCATTCTTCGACTTTCTCAGCCAGCCTGCCACTTTTCACAATTCACCCGCCTTCCAGCCCTCCCACCCCATCCTCACATGAGTCTTGCACTGTATCCTCACCTATGCAAGTCATGCCCAGCACAAGAATGGCCCCTGGAGCATGATAGTTAAGACAGTGTCTTTAGCTTTGCATTGCAATGAAGAGAACATAAATAACTGATTATCATCTCAACTTTGTAGCTTCTTAAACAGTCATCTGACCATGAGACAACCGTATAACTGACCATCAAGACTCTGACCTAAATTTCAGAATCCTCCTCTTCTGTCTTCTCCCCTACGCACAGCTCTGCCATCTTCTGCTTTGCTTCTTTTTACCAAATGCTAAAATCTTTGCTGATGTTTAAACTGGAATGAAACTACAGAATATTTATAACTAGACGAAAAAGAATCCTAAACATGAAACTTTAAAGTAGAATTATTAGTCAATGGCAAACAATGAAAAAGCAAGACCCAAACTAAAACTTCTCAGACTTTAAATTCCCAAGAGAAAGAAAGCCATCCAGAGAAGTCAAAACATACGAGCAGTCATTCTAGGTCATATCATCCCAGCAAGGCTTTAACACATAACATCTGGCAGCAATATTCAAGGGGAAGTTTCCATGGCAAGTGTTTGAACCAACCATGGATGCAGCAGTATGGCAACTGAGGAAAAGATTCTCAGCTAAGGAAGCCATAAACTCAAGGCCACCTACATTAAAACCAAACACCAGCAGGCAAAACACAAAGCACCTGTCAGGTAATTGTAGGCAAATAAATCACTGTGTCAAAGCCTAAGCTAAAAGACTGCAATCTCCATCAACATACATAGATGACATCAGCAGTAATGGCTGCTAGTACTTTGTCATCCAAAAGTAAATACAGCTCTAACTAGAATCCACAGCCAAGCTGAAAACCTTGTGGACTACAGGCAGCCCGCCCAGTTCATTGACAGGATGGAAGGAAGGAGAGGGCTGAGTTTAGTTGTCAACAGCCTTTTTCACTTGCTTTCCATACCAAGCAGTTGCCACTTTCATTACTCTTTTTATTTTCACACTAATACTTTCACTGGCATAAAGTGGCATCCACTTCAACAGCAGGCTTGCATTCAGATACCAACACAGAATCATAGAATAATTTCAGTTGGGAAGGACCTCTGAAGGTCATTTGACCCAACCCCTGGGCTAAAAGCAGGGCCAACTAGATTGCAGCAAACACAATCAGATTTGCTCCAGCTCTTCCCCAAATCCCAGACATGCAATATTCCCTGTGTTCCTATGGGAGTTTTGTTGTTGCTGTTGCTTTTAAATCATACTGCTGGTCCTTGGGGAGCAGCTGCAGCATACCATTTCAGCCAGGAGAGCAATATGCAATAACTGGCTAGCCTAGTATACTGGCTCCAGCCCTGCCAGTTCCTACCAAGCAAATGTCAGTAAAGCATTAACAAAATAACCCGAAAAACACAGCATCACTACCCCTATACATGCAAGCTCTTCAAACGCTTCTAAAAGGAAATGCCTAGTTTAACTTCTACTATCCATTTATATGGATTGAGAGTTCTACCAGACGTTCAGCAGTCAGAACTGCAATCTGGGTATAGAAGATACTGGGATAGGGCCGCCTCCCCATCACTGCATTAGGCACCATCACCCATACACAAATATCACACTGATTCAGCTATACTCCTGAGAAAGGGATGAGCATCACAAACCCCAGGAAGACAACATGCCTGTGTCCAGGCATATAGATTTCATTTTCCATATGAGTTATGAGGTACTTCCAATTTAAACCTTTTTAGTTCTTCCTTCTTCCACCCCCCGATAAGATACACTAACAGGACCAGAAAAAAAAATATCTTTATTGCACTAAATCCCTTTTGGCATTCTGTTTTTCACAAGGAATATATTTCAGGGACTTAAGTCCTTTCCCTCCCTTTATTAAGGTCATCTTAACTCCAGTGTCTAGTTCAGCTACTGTAAGTATCTTCTAAAATTTATATTTAGTTTCCACCCTAAATACTCTGAATCATTCAAGAGCTATGTTGTAAGAGTGTAAAAATTACCAGAATGCTATAAGCTAACTCACAGCAGATATGTAGGAGGGGCCTAGCTGTATGTATGAAAAGTAGTGAGTTTATATTCATATTCTGTTTTAACTAAGATTTTGGCTTCTCTTGAATTGCTTCCGCCTTGCCCTGAAAAGCCCCTTATAAATAAACATTACAACAGATGAATTTAACAGTAATAAAGAAGTTCTATTTCAAAATCACTTTGTCCATTTTGAACTATCAAGAACCATTTGTCCTGTACTAGCACCCAAGTACCCTGTCAGACCTAGCAATGCTCATGCTCGGTGACCAACCCATCCACAAGATGCACAATTCCAGCTTTAAAACAAGAAGAACCTTAAGGCAGAAATAGGAAAGCAAGCTATCATTTAAGCATTGTTCATTTCTCAGTATGTATGTTTATGCAAGAGACAGATCCAACATTCCAATTTTCAGCACTGTATGTATCTGGTATTACCAGTGAAATCTTAGAGGTATCAGGCATTTAACGTCTGGAAAGATTTTTAAAAACATACTGCTTAATAAATGTGTTCCGCAAAAAAGACACTTGAAAGGGGGTCAGAATCTTAATAATTTTCGAGCTCTGTCATTAGTCTGCAACCTGCTGCGTGACCTTAGACAACTATTTCGCTTCAGCTTCCCTTTATGTAAAGTAAGATGAAATGTACAGACGCAAAGTATTTTAAAGTTTAGCAGTCAAGTATTTAGTGAACTTAACATTAACATTAACCTTTTGACACTTGTTAAAAAGCTTGCCAAAGCCACTTTGTCCACCAGTGCAATGCTTTGCATTTTTTCTTTCTATTTGCAGAATCCTAAAAGCATACAAGGTGGTTGTACAGGAAATTTAAAAACCAAGATTTACAAACAAACAAACAAGAAACAGGGTGGTTTTGCTCATTTTAAAACTTTTTTGCAAAAATACATAAATAAATAGAATTGTAGATGTAATATATGTGCTCTCCCGAGGACCAAGGCCAAAAAAGACTTCATCTAAGACTAAGGCCAAAAAAAGACTTCATCATGTCATTTTAAAACACATTTTGGAACTCCCTTTTAAAATACCGATATTTTTAGGTATCAGTTATTTAGAAACGCACCATCTCTTATTTTTATGAGCATATGTCAACAAGAGAGTTTAGCTAGACCGATTAAGGAACATGTGAGCTTCCATTAGGCTTTTGTTATGGAGATTGTTAAACTCGCTTCAACAAGAATACATTTCTAGTCTGCAAGATCCATCTCATCACACAAGGTCACAAGGTCATCAAGGCTCCTTTCAGAGCCGACAGCACATGAGAGAGGACAGAAATTAGGTTTGCAATACGAGGGACTGCACGATAACTGCACCTAGAAAAAACAGCGTCGACAGAGGAAGCAGCTTTCCACCACCGCGTTCGCTCCTAAACAGCCATTTTACTTCTAACTACATCCTTCCCTACAGCCAGCCTTCATTTTGTGTTCCTGCCTGGGTGCGCAGCTCCAGGCTGGGAGCTAAGGAGAGGATACCGGGGGTGTGCTCAGGTGGAGGTGAGATGCCTCCCAGCCTCGCCGGGTGCCGAGCGAGCCGCTCCGGTGCCAGAGCCGGGGGAGGGAGGTTTCCCGCCTCCCCCCCGTTTTTGAAAGTAAATGAAGGCGCCGCTCCCAATGGCGGGGGAGGGGGGAGCTAGGCTCCCTCCTCCTCCCGGGAGCCCGGCTCCTCCTGGAGAGGCAGGGGAGCCCGGGGACCCCTCTCCTGGCAGGTCGGCCCTGCTATCGTCCCTCCCCCCGGGCGGGCAGTGCCGCGTGTCCCGTCCCTCCCCCCGGGCGGGCGGGCTGGCTGGCTGTGCTGTCTCTCCCCCCGGCAGGCCGTGCGAGAGCGGCGGGGCGGGCACTCACCGCTCCGGCAGAGTGAGAGGCAGCGGCGGCGGCGGCGGCCTCATCCTCCTCCGGCGACGGCGGGCCGATCTTGCTGCAGGTGGCCGCCAGCAGAGCGAGCGGTGACGGCTGAGCGTCCTACCCACAATGGGCGGGTTCAGGGAGAGAAAGTGGGTGGCGGTTAGTGCGGGACAGCGACCGGGCTCCTCGCAGACGCGCACACAGGAAGCGGCGGCGGCGGCACCGGCTCCCGCACCCGCTCACAACGTGTCACCCGGGGGAGGGGGGGAAGGGGCCCGGCCGGGCCTGCGCTTACCTGGGGGGCGGCCGCCCCGGCGGAGGCCGAGGCGGCGCCGTTGCCGTGCTGGAGATATTCGCTGTGGCTGCTGCTGTCCACGTCTAAGGCAGCCATTTCCTCTTGTTTCACGGGCTTCTCGGGAGCTGCGGGCACAGCGGGGAGGGGGAGGGGAGAGTCACTGACGGGAGCGATCACCCCCCTCCCTCTCCCTCCCTCCCTCCCCCCCCCCCCTAACCCCAGCGCTCCCCCCGCCCTCCCGCACGGAGCCCTCCTCCTCCTCCTCCTCCTCCTCCCCGTGCTGCTGCCCCTGCCCCTCTTCTCCCTCCTCCCCCTGCTCCTCCTGCTGCTGCTCTCAGTGCCGCTCTCGCCTCGCTCGCACACGGACGCTCCGGGGCCGGAGCGGGGACGCGCAGGGCCGGAGCAGGAGCAGGGAGCCCCGCGGGGCGGTTCGGTCGGTGCGTACGTACCGGTCATGGTGTGAGTGCGAGCGGCCGGCTGGCTGGCTGGGCGGGAGGCAGGCAGGCAGGCTGGCTGGCTCGCACACAGGCCCTGCTGGCTGGGGCTAGGCGGCTGCCGCCGGGGACATGCTTATTGTGCTCACGGGCTGAAGCGGCGGCGGCGGCCCGAGCCTACTCCGGGGTTTTTTTTCCTATTTTGATTGACGGTGCGGGAAAGCCGAAAGGTGGGGCTTGCAGCGGGAGAGGGGGCCCGGCCGACACCGCCGCCCGCCCGCCCGCCTGCCAGCCCGGAACTCCCGCCTACGCCCGCGCGCGCGCGCGCTCATTGGCTGCGCTTCGCCGCCGCCGTCGCTCGCACTGGCCGCCGGGCCTGCCAGTCACCCGCCAGGGGCGGTGGGGGCGCCCCATGCCGAGGCGGCTTCCTGTTTGCCAGGGCTTGTGCGAGGAACAATGAGCGGGACCCGCCGAGAGCCCGCGGCCTGCTCCGGCCCGGGCCCGCGCGGGCCCCGCGCCGCGGGGAGGCGGCCCAGCCGCCGCGCTACCCCGCCGCCGCCACTGCGCCGGGGCGACGCGGTCGCCGGGGCCTGGCCGCCCGCCCGCGCCGCAGGGGTCAGCGCAGAGGCACAGCTGCGCGGCGGCGCGCTCCCCCGCCCCCCCCCGTTCCCCCGCCGCGCAGGCGGCGCGGTGCGCCTGTGCCCGGGAGGCGCCGGGCTGGAGCCGCGCTCGTTTGAAATCTCCCTGGCGGGGGTATCACTCACGAGTGGCGACAGCCGCGGCTCCGGGGGGGAGGCCGCGCAGAGCCCTGCCCGCCGCCAGCGCTGCCGCCGCGCTTTGTCCCCGCCGGCGCTAAAATGTCGGCGCGCCTGCCCCAGGGGAGCCGGCCGCCCGGGCAGGCCGTGGCTGGCGGCCGCCCCCCGGTGCGGGACGGGGGCTGGGGTCAGCGGCGGCCCCTGGCTGGCGGCGCGTCCCGGCCCGGCGCCACGCCTCGGTGGCCGGCCCGCGGCCGTTGCGTAACGTGCTGGCTGCGGCGGGCTCGCACCTGGCTGCCCCGGCGGGCCGAGGCTGAAAAGCGCCATTGCCTCCTCTCTGAAACAAAACCCCTGGAGAGTCAGGCCGCAAGTGAGATTTTAAGGCGACCCGGCCTTCCGACGGGAGTGTCGGTGGTGACAACGTGCTGTGCTCGGGGCCGGGGAGCCAAGCATTGGCACGGATCGAGCGTTTATGCCAGCAGGTTTTATTTTAGCCCTCTTAAGGGGAGCTACTGAGATTCCCCTCACCACCGGCTTGCTGCCCTGGCCCTCGCATTATGCAACACAAATGAAAGCTGGAGCCCTGGGGTTGCTAAACGAAGACAGGAAATATGTTTAAAACATTATATACAAGATACAGAAACGGTTATTGGTGGGACCTGTTTCTTTGTTACACCACGGGGCCTGCAGAGGGTTCCGGTGAAGGGGAACGGCCGCCTGTCCTTGCATCCAAAGGCATGTGCAGGGCGGCAGGACCGGTATGCGTAGGGTGAGGTGGCGATTTTGGCCCTTAGCTTGTAAAGCCCCCAGATGAATGAATTTTTCTGAGTTACCTTCTGTTTGGTGTTCCAGCGAGTTTGTGAATGAGGCTGAAAAGTATTGGACTGAAGAACTCAAACCTACTTTCCAGTAACTGTAATGTGATTGTCACTGAGAATTACCTAGGAGGTACGGGGAGCCTAGTCTTGTATGTCCATAGCTGTCCTAAGTAGTTGAGGGCACAGGCTGCCCAGATAAACCCCAGGAGAAGTTAGTAACTAGGAAACCTAGAAACACGGTCAGGATTTTCAAGAGCCTCTCTGAGCAGAGGATAAATAGCGCTTTTTAATCAGTCCAGGACTATGACCTTGCAGTAAGTGCCCAGGCTTAGCCTAGAAACTATTACAGAACAGGAAAAAAATGGACTGAGAAAATGTGAATTTAGTATCAGGAAGTTATGAGGAAGACTGCAATATCTTCTACTGTCCATAGAAGACTGCTCTTACTGTGTGAGGTATAGTCTTATTTTAAGCCCATTTACTTTTGCTGGTGTGTTGAGAGTGCCTTCAGGTGACTTTTAATAATAAATAGTAAATTAATCCCAGAGCTGTTTATCACAACTCGTTTTTTTTAAAACAAAACAAAAAACCAAAAAACAACCAAAACCCAAACCTCACTTCCATAGTCTCTTGTGATTCTACTTTAGAATCAGTTGTTGGGAAATTAAATCTTAAAAGAAAATACTTTTTTGCAATTCTTTTCTTATTTTAATAACAGAACACTCAGAGAAGCAGAACTTGTAACTAGGGACAGAATTTCTATTTATTTTGACATAATATAATAATGCCAGAAATAATTTTTAGCCAGTAAAACCTTTAAAATGAGTCAGTTTATATACATAAGCAAATTTCAGGAGAAAAATGAAAATGCAAGATCACAATCCATAAGACTACTATAGTATCTAAAAAAAACCAATCCTGGTATAAAGTCTGTGATTTATTTTTCAAATATCACAGGTTGTTAGTGAAATATATGATAGCCTGTCATCCTGGAACCAGAGCTATTACAGATGACTTTGGGCTTCAGATAACCTAGAAATGGTTCATATAAAGATTGATGCATAAGAGAAATATTTCCTGTTCGTATGCTGGGAAGGTGCGAATTACATTAAAAACTTGGCCCTTGCTGATTAGCATGGTATTGCCAATTATCATCAATGGCGTTTTGCTTTAGGAAGATAATGTCTAGGACTTGAACCAAATATGAAAGATGGTCTTTCTTTTGTAATTAAATATATGTTGAGAGCTCTGTGACTTCAGTGAGATGATGTCAATGGAGTAGTTTACCTGTATGGATCTGATTGCAGGCTTGGGACATAACTGCAATGTTTTAGGACAGAAGGATTTGAAATATCAATAATGAGATTGGTTTTAAACATTAAGGAGTTTTTCAGTGCAGTAAAGCTTGGATGTAAATAGGCTTCGCAACACTAGTTGGGGAGCACTTTTTCTAGTCATGTACCTAAAATTAGGGGGACACTGTGATGGTAATTCTAAATTCAGATAAAAAAGCAAACCATAATAGAATATTAATAGACTATTAAAAATAACTCTGAAAAATAGATAAATTACAAGAAAGTTGCAAAAAAGTTACGCTATTATGAAAAAGGGGTGTAAAGAAGAGACTCGGTCAGAAATGTTAAATTTAAACTGATCAATAATAATAAAATGTGTTTATTTACCATGTCCCAGTGGAGATCAAGAACACGTGAACAGCAAAATTCAATAGAAAAGTCCTGGATATCTCGGGAACATCGTTGTATCCATACTGGATGGAAGTTCTGCTAGGTGTTGGTCTTCCTGCTGAATTAGCACTGTGTTGATTTCCCCTTTGAGATTGAGCTCCATGCCCAATTAGAGGAGCCATTGTTTCCTCTTTCTTGAGATTACCCACCAGATGTACTGTATCAGTATGTAATCTGAATAAACTAACCATGACCCGTTCGTTATTAAAGAGCTTTGCCTCTTCTAGGCTGCTTGTGGTAAACTGCAGGTCCCAGGATGAGTTCTCAATCCATCTGCTGAAAATTATGTGTTGTAATTTGAGCTATGTAGATGCAGAGAAAGCAACACTCGTCTATACATAATGAGACTACTTCCACCAGATAGAAAAACACAGCTATTTTGCCTTTGCAGTAAGTAGCAGTAGAGTTCAGGAGAGGCAGTGACACCTAACAGCTTCAGACGAAGCTTCAGGGAAGGTTTTGAAAGATCAAGTAAAATGTAAAGAACGCTAGAACTTAACATCGACCCTGTAGTTCAGTTGTAAGCTTAATGCTGCATTTGGTCACTGTAACTTTTATCTCTCCTTGGTTTAAGTCTTGGAGCTCAGTATCTGTGAGGATATGGGTTCAGTACAAATTCAGAAGGAAATGCACCACCTGACACAACTTCCATCCAGTACAGTGCCTGCTACACTTGGAAATGTCTTTTCTGTCTATATACTCCTTTGAAACTTCTAACTTAAAAACATATTATTTCTGTCTTTTGTAGCCCTTTCTGTTGCTGACCCTGTGTTTATTTAAAGGAACATATTATTTAAGGGTCGTTGGTATGTGGTCCGGTTCAGTTTTCACATCCATGTTACTCTATTCCTCTGTAGAGTGGTGGTGTTGCCATGCCAAGCCCAGAATGCAACTGGACAAGACGGGCAGGAACACATTCTGCGGTGGTGTGTTCCATACCACTGGGAAAACGCAGATTCAGGTTACTTTAATTTGAAAGGCTGGGTATTAAATGTCATCGAAGAATCAGTAGGGATTCGATTCAACCTTAAAATGCAGTCTTTACTGAAGGGGCAACAAACAGAATTATTTGTAAATCTCATGGTTGAAAAAGCAACTAGGACAACAATTCAGAGGAGGTATTCTTTTAAATTTGAGGTACCTTTTAATTTAGTCATCTGTTCAAAATTTCAGTAGAACCTGGAGGGCCATATGTTTTGGTTTCTAGGTGCCAAACATTTACTTGGTAGTACAAAAGCCAAGATAATTACAAGTTTCTGAATGAGACCTATTCAACTTACAAGAATTCAACTTCATTATGAATTTCTGTCTTCCTTTCCAATTTGTTAAGTCTCAGGAAACAGGAAAAATAAACTAGCTGCTAGCCCTGGCCATTGCACTCTTCATTTCTGCGTCACCTATGTGCCTATTTGCCCAAGGATACTGGGAGATCTTTACGTAGGGCAGGACTGACAGGAGTTTGATCTGTGAGGTTTCTTGCATCAGCCCACAGCAGTTGGAGATGGTTGCATGACTTGAGTTCATCCTTTTAGAAATAACAGAAATTAGTCCTTACCTGGTGTAAAATCAGCAAGGAAGCAGCAGTGGTCAGAGAAAGGTGTGGGCAGGCATCATGTTGTCATCCCCCAGAAAGCACTTCCCTATTCCGAGATGAGTGGCTATGAGAGCACAAATTTTGCAAGGCGGGAGCAGGCTTGAGCAGTGGGTGTGGTTTGACCAGAAGCAGCTGAGCCAACCTAATAGCTCATTGACCTCACCATAATTTAATCAACTTACTCAACTGCCGGAAAACAAACCCCGCAAAAGTACTGTTCCCCACATTGCAAGCTAAATTGAGTCAAACTAGACACAGCGGGGGACCGGGCTCCATGGGTGGGAGCAGATGAGGAGAGGTAAGACTCCCTTCAGCAGCAGCAAGTAGATTAATTCAGGGTGTCAAGCTTGCTAGACTGCACTGGAACTTGCTTTTGGCTATGTTTGTGTAAAGTGCCTGGCACTAGCCTGGGATTTCTAGCCTCTAGAGCACAAACAGTACTCGAGAGCATCTGAAATACGAAGGCATTTGTATAGTCTGCTGCACAAATACGATGCTATCCAAGTGTAATGATATAAAAGGCAATATGTATTATAAGTGAAACTGGGTTGCAGAAGAGCAATTTTTCTGTTTTAAATGGAAAAGCAATTCTAAAAATACTAGTTTCTGCCTGAAACAGCTCCACTAAAGGAAGTCAAAGAAATCTCTGGTACCTGGATCCAGCTGTTAGCAGGGAGACATTTGATTCCACTGAACTGGTCATGTCCAGTGTAAGCTGCTCATGGGATAAAGAAAGGCCTAGTGAACTAACGGGCAGCGCTGCAGTCACAGCAGGAACATGCCAGCTCCAGACACTTTCTGCACTTGACTGGAGGTCTGAGATATGCAACCTAGCCACAGTAAGAGGAAGAGCGTCTGAGTAAGTAGGCTAACAGCCCAGTCTGCGCACAAATCTAAAGGCTGTGACTCTTCACCAATACAGATGACAGATCTTCAAGGAATGGGGCCAACAGAAAGTCTGCCCAAGCTCTACACGTGCCAGTATGTGAGGACAGTCCACTGGAACATTGTTTCTAGCCTAGTCATTGTATTTATGAATTTTTTTAAGCAATTGAGGCAAAATAAGTCATGTTCCTTTTTAGTCAGAAATTCTTCCTCATTTGTTACAGCTGCAACTCTCCCTGGGTGATATATTTTTGTATATTTTGCAAATTGTCAAATTCCATGGGGACATCTTGATATTTAACTGGTAAACAGGCTCTTTCCTTAATAACATGTTAGAGAAAACTAATTCTGCTGGGTTTTCTTTCTCATGCTAGACTACGTGACTAAGAGGGGAAGAATTTCAGTGTACTTGCACAAGGTTTTTTTCCCATTAATTGTATTGTTTTGTGTTTAGTTGTGTATACAAATAAATAAAGAGTATATTAGTTATATCTTCCCTGTAAAATTTACGTGGGTTTTATTCAATTGGCAACTTATTCCATCTAAGTAAGAACTTTTTTCATTAAGAAAATCTTGTTTCTTACAAAGAGAAAACAAATTCATCCGATCTCTCTCATTTGGAGAGAGGTGGCAAGAAAAAGCAGACACATACATAGCTGCAAACTTCCCCTTTAGCAGGTAAATCACTGTAGACAGCTCTTTCATTTCACCTCGCTTAAATGAGAAATAAGTATCTCTCTTTTTCAAGCTTCCTAAAAGTTACTGCCTTTGGGCCCCTTCCGTATCCTCTTTGTTTATGTTGAATTCCTACCCTTCAAGGTCATCACAACAGATGCAGTTTAATTATAGTAATAATTGAAAAAATCATAGATCCTTTAGGTAAGGTTAGAAAAATTGCTGAGAGGAAGAAGTGCATAACCATGACACGCAAAATCAGTAATATGGCGTCTAAGGATCCTTCTCCATAGCCAGTCACAAAATGGGAATGGAAATAATTAGATACATAGATAAGTTCATCTGCAAGAAAAAACAATGTGTCTTGTTACGTACTCTTGTCTAGCGTTATTCTGTCTTTCTCCCAGTTTGGCATTTTACTTTTAATAGTACTGATAGAAAAAGTAGGGCATTGTGGAAATGAAAGAGACTGGCAAATTACATACATGCACATATGTTTACTGAAAAATTGAAAACGTGATAGCAGGAGTTAACATATTCTGAAAGGAAATATTTTTAGAGGGGTGAAGTGACTTATTTTTAGGAATCTCGGAAGGAATTCCCATTACCAGAGCAAGAGCAAGCAGGACTCCGTGGCTCCCTCTAGGAGAAGGAAGGCTGGGGCTGCAGTCCAAACCACATCCCTGCTCCGCGCTGGCAAGCCTCCTTCCAGCAGCCTAAAGGCCACAGGGTTAAAGTGGTCTGAGCAGCAAGGGATCAAATGCATGTCTACTTAAGGAGATTTGTAAACCTGGATGACAGCTCTAAATTCGTAGGTATCTTTAGGTGAGGGAGGTTTTTTGTTTCTTAAAAAAAACCCCAACACAACAACAAACCCTTGACAGGCTCTTTTTTATTAAAGAGGAGTTGTGGGCAGCGACTTCCAGAAGAGGGCTGAGGGCCATGTGTGGCAGGAGAACCTTCCCAGGAGGTGTTTGCAGGAGCAACCTGACCTTGCAGCAGTTCTCAGCATTTTGTTTCAGCTGGCAGTAGGGGACTCTAGACTGGCTGGCTTGGATGCCCCCGAGGTGCCTGATCCACTCTCACTCCCCTCTGAGGAACCCCGGTTGTGGGAGCAGAGTTCTGGCGTGTCCATGGTGGCACATAAAGCCTTTGCGGCTTTTCCTACAAGCATAATTTCATTTAAGTAGGCAAAAGCATTAAGAGCAACGGAACAAATGAGGTGTATGCCATTCTACTTATTAACTTTAAAAGAGGAGGTGGAAAGTTCTGGGATTCATTTCAGGTTTTTCTGTGTCTGTGTTTGCCCAATTTAAAATCTGGGCAAGACCATGGTAACATGTTCACCTTACCATTCTGCGATACCACAGATAAGTGGAATTGCATCACAAATGCTAAGGAAAAGAAAACTGAGTGAGATTTTACAATTCTTGGCTGGTCATAGAAAAAACTGTTTTCGGGGGGGAAGACAGTGATTAAAATTAATCTAAGAAATGCCTCAGTAAAAGAATCATCAGTCTATTTCAGCTTAAGTCTGAAAGAGGCACATTTGAGGCTTGAAAATTACAATAATTAACACAGTGATGGTGCTGACAAACAACAACAGACATTTTTTTAACTGCTAATTAACCTCTGGCTTCCACAGACATTAGACATCTTTAAAAAATGTACATCTTCATCACCTTTTTTGCAGCTTACTAGTAATCACATAGTTCACACTACTTCTCAGACCATGCTGCAGATCACTCTTGGTCCTTTTGACCTGTTTTCATTTCAAAATTACTGCACAGCCTTCCTAATCTAATGATACTTGCAAACGTTTGCACTTGCTGCAGGTGTCCTTCCTATTTCTAAAAATTAATTAACGAAAGTTAATTATTTTTTAACGTATTGTTTCTCTCTCTTGTGTCAATTAATACCTGAATTATTGAAGTGGATCATTGCTATTAGTTTATTTTCACTAAGTTGGAAAACTCAGATCATCTTAATTACTTACAAATGAAGGGTAAAATACCTTCCTTGCTGTGGCAAAACTCCAAAAGATGTAATGGAGGCCGGATCTCACGGCAAGCCTATGTTCCCTGTACCTTGCAGCAGTCTCAGCAGGACCACTCAGGCACTGGAGGTGAGGCATGCATGCTCTGCGTAAGCAACGAGTATGCGGTTCTAGGATGAGGATCCCACTACATCTTTTAATTTTACAATACTAATGCCAGATTTTCAGCAGCACATGTTATGTTTAAACAGAGTGGTAATTGAATATTCTGTCCGTTGCACAGAAAAAAAAAAAAAAAATCGGTTCATCCTCCTTTTCCTCTCCCAAAGAAAAAGCATTACAATACTTCTTTTCCTAGCCTGGATTCCTACAGAAATTAAAAGGGTTTGGAGATCATTATCTCTTCATATGTATAATAAATCTCTGTGTGTGTGTGTGCGCGCATGTGTGCACACATGCGTGCATGTACATACTTGCATGTTGTGCAAGAGAAAGAGAGGGAACAAGAACAAACAGTAGCCAATTTTAACCACATCTGACAGAGCAATAAAAGGCTAAAAATGTTACATTCCCATACATTTCATAAAAACAGGCTGCCAAGTAAAAGACGGGAGACCCAATGCAGTTAAACCCTTATTAAACACCAAGAAAGCTGCAGAGATGAAAGTTGTTATGAATACCCACCCACAGGAAAAGCTGCAGTCAGGGGTTTCAGATACTAGACCTAGGAGAACCCAAACAAGAGATTGCCCAAGGGAAACCAAGCCCTATCAGACCTGTAGCTCATGAGACTACTGGTTTGTGCCGGATTTCTGATCCATCGCTGTCTAGCCCTGAAGATGACATACTCAATTTTTGCTCTTTGAGTTTGGGAAGAAAAGATTATATTTTTTTCCATACAGATTTCTCAAACCTGATGAGCTAAAACCCAAGATGAAAGGAAGGACCAGAATTTGTTCTTAAAGACTCGGTGGGGTATTCTCACCAGTATCCACATGCAGCACACCAGACAAAGAGAAAACAGCATCTTCAGGTTCTCAGACCCTGGAAACTGGAGAAAAACTCCATGTCCTGGCAGCCTGGACTTTGGTCTTGTTTTAAGTTAGCAAGAGCCAATGCTGTTAAAAAAGCCTTTCATCCCACTTCCTAACCTGTCACATCACTGATGTCCAAGGATCTTACCATTCTCAAAAGTTTGGTGAGGGACACACATCTTGGGTCTGTTGACTTCACTGATTGTTCAGGAATACAGGTGTGGTATCCATGCAGAAGACACAGCTGGAGGAAGGAGTAAGTCAGCCTTCTTGGCGCTGTTGCCCCTTGCTGGTGCATTGCAGGGTCCTCAGCTCTGCTGGTCTGCTACAGACACATATGCCAGTGCCACGTGTCTTTGGCATCACACTTGGATGTTAAAGGAAAAGTGAAAGAGAGAGAGTCCAAACCAGGTGCTGCATAATGTACCAATAAACACACCATCTTCAAGACACTTACCCGCTGCAGTGCTTGTCTGGGTCACATTTCCCTCCTTTTTCATAGCTCGGGTGTGTTTGACAAGGATTGTTTGCTTCACCCCAGGGTTGCATGTTCATCACCTGTCTGCCACACATCCAGGAACAAACTCTGGTACTCCAACATTCACAGCCCCCCCAGGTGGCTGCCTGCCTTTTTATGTCCTAGTCACAGTAACTCATCTTTTATCTGTACCTCTCTTCTGCACTGTACACTTCAGACCCCCCTTTGCTAGGCACGTTCACATCTCTGAAAATATAATCCAGGAACTTTCTATTCACGTTGTGTAGCAAGGAAACTTGGCTGTCAAGCGCAGCAATCTTGCTCATAGGTGCCGAGGCAATCAATGGACCTAGGCTGCCTTGGGTGCCTGTAGCCATATCTAGCCATGCTCTGATTCACAGTCCTTCATACCCCACACAAAGGAACAAGAGATAATGAAAGAATTCAGCAGCCAAATCCTGCTATTCCCCTCTTCTTCCCAAAAAGGTTAACGGAAAAACGGAAATGCCCATTCTTGTCACAGTGTGACAAAAGGATGTGTGTGGCATTGTTATTATTATTGCTGCTACATGTGAGGTTAGCCTGAGATATTTTTAATATTTTTTTTTTTTAAATCTTTCATTGCTAAGAGAATAATAATGACCAGGCACAGTAATAAGAATCTTCCAAGTCTTGGAGCAATAAAATCAAGTTACAGTCTTCTAAACTAGCTGCATTTTGCACTTTTATGGGAAAATAAATACCCATTCTCTTCAGTACATTATCCCAGTGTTTCCTACACTCATCTAAAGTTAGAGTAGCAGCCTTCTTTTTGTGCTCTGTCATTCATTACTGAAGGATATAGAGAAGAAGTTAGAATAGCATGGTTGTCAAATAAGTAAGTATGTAACAGTCTGACTTCCACTTTAACAGCCTAAGGGAACAGTATCATAAAACCTTAGAAATTTGTCGGTACCCTTACCTTTTTTTATGTGACACTCAAGTTAGTCATTGGAGCAATTTTATTTCCTGGATGAATGATAATTCCCATAGTAGGACAATTCAACATAAGCATCTGCAATAAAACAGGTCAATTAAATCAGCAAGTTAATTCTAGGCCAGAGGAAAAAAGCTGTGTTATTCTTATTTACTGTTCCCTAGCAGTCAAGGCCCCAGGGCAGTGGGACTCTGCATGAACTAGAAGTTAACACATATGGCTCAATTTCTGAGTTTCTGGGACCCAGGCCCTCACAGTTCTGTAATTCCTGATAATGCTCCTAGTTGGAAGTGTTGTACTCGGAAAACATTTCCTTATTCCCATGATTTTCAGGCATCAAAGGAGGCAGGCTGGGAAGCAGGTTTCTGAAGGCCACAGAAAAAAGGGCACCCCACCAAAACACTTTTAGGGGTTTCCAAACGATCTGTGAAACTGTAATCTGCCTTTGGGCTTTCCATAAGGAGAAGAAAGTTATTGGTCAAAATCGGCATCAAAAGCCTCAATTTGGCTTCTGTAAAAAGCGTAAGTTAGGTATTACTTTTGTGGAATAGAAATCAATAGGAACAAAAGGACGTTAATGGTTTCCTACGGGGCAGGGAGGCAGCCACTCATGCATCAGAAGTGAGAGGCAGCTGACAACAGGAGCTGATGCTCCTTTCTCCCATTTCCCCATCAGTCTGCTGTTTACCCACATCTGATATGCAGGGCGTCAGTATGATGATTAAAAGGAAAGGGGTGACTTCACAGACAACATAACCTGCTGTATCCTGTGCAAAATAGCCTCGACCTGCCCAGTATCATGTATAATGCAACTCCCTCTTCCAGTCTGTACCAGACCATTTGGGATGTATTAACAGACTCTGGGAACCTCCAACTACTGACTACACAAAGTATTTTCATTGCTGCAGCTAATCTACAAAGACAAATATTTTCATGTTTACACTGTGAGAAACAAAACATCCTTGTCTCCCAATATAAAACATTTGCTCTTTGTTGGATACCAACACACTTCAACTCCAAAACTGTTTGAAATCCTGGCTTGTTGCTAATCTAATTCAGTGATGCCTGTTACAGAAGGAAATCAGACAACTCCCTCCAATACCACTCTACCTCCCTGTCAGAGGACTCGGTCTGTTGAGGATGTTCTCCTCATAAAATCTCTTGATCATGGAAGAGATTATCCCCATTTCACAGACATGAATGCAGGAGTATCGAGAGCCTTGCCAGAGGTCACACATGAAGTCTTATGGCAGAACCAAGAAATAAACTCCCATTTTTTTAATCCCAAACCATCCTCCCTTTCACCATCTTTCCACCTCAAAGAAGAATAATGGAGCAACATTCTTCCTTGTCCTCTGCTTTGAGTAAGAGCCTAATTATTTGACTACTACTCCATTCTATTCTTTGGAAAACATTTTTCCTTCCTGTTGTAGGTTTCCCACATACACATGCCTTCACAATTTGCAAAGTGCTGGCACACAGCATCAGCAAACGTCCCTGGCAAGCAGCAGGGGTTCTGCCTGCTCCGTGCACCTGTAGTTATGCAGAAGGAAAACAAGTCATTAATGGTGGGAGCGGCTCTGAATCCAGCAGGAACTTGGTCCTCTTGGGTGCTTTAGTGTCCAGGCAGGGAATCCTGCAAAGCCACACAGATCCTGCCGCCACCTGGCCGAGGCTCTCTGCTTTGGACCATTTCACACATGCCTGTGCGTAGAAAGCGTATCATTACAGGCCCTGGGCATTATAGCCAGTTTGACCTTTTCAGCCTGGATGTTAATAGAAGCCATTCCCAACATTTTGCCCATTAGCACTATCGCCAAGATACTGGCTGGAGATTAGTTAGATCTGGTTTTCCACTTTTTTTTTTTTTTTTTTTAAAAAAAAAGATTGTGCTGTCCTTAAAAAAAAACCAAAACAAACAAACAAACAAAAAGAACCCAATTTTTCCAAGTCCACTTGTGCAGTATTAGTAACTGTTTTGTTGAGGGACAGTGCTCCTCTCTCTGTCACCTCTGTATGGTTTTCAAGCCTTGCCACCTGCCCATCTAAGTTGTTAATTCTCTCTGACATTTCCCCGTATCTTTCTTCCAGAGAAGAAAGGGGCCATTGAAGAATATCGTGCAGAGTCTCAAGCAGTTCCCGAATTGATCCCTCAAGGCTCAGGCTGGTGAGAGGGCAGCCCGGCTCAGAGGCAGAGCCCGGCAGAATTTGTTGAGGAACCTTTGAGCCAGCAGCATGCTGCTTGAAAAGCCTTTCTCCTTCAGACACATTCGTGCCTCGAATCATTACCAAATATAGAATGTATTCTTTAAAAGATACTACTTTCCCCACATGAGGTATCTAAAACTGTTGGAAAAAGCAAAGCTGAAAAATACAATGATACCCCTTGCCATATATGAGATGTGATTAAATCAAAATACCCCAACAGCCTGACCTGGTGGCCATAGGAACCTTCACTTTACTCACCCAGGCAGGTGAACAAGATACAACCAAACTCCTCCAGGGCCAGGGGGTATTTATTCTCACACACACACACAGAGACACATGTACACCACCAGCTATGTGACAGACTACGCTGGCGCTGGCACACCTGCGGTCAAGCAGCCTGTTTGCATGTAGGAAGGGGCATGCCGTAGGACCATTGTTAAGAACAGGAAGATACTAAAAGTAACCAAAACAAAGACATTAACATTCCCTTCTTCAGATGCACTGTGGGTCTCACAGTTGCTGCTTCTCTCTGTCATCGTATCTGATTGTCACAGAAATGGTCTGTCCCAAAATAGCATTACCAGCTCCTCCCCTCCCAGCAGGGCTCCAGACCTAGGCACCCAGTGTCCCTGCAGCCCCTTGCCTTTCTGCCCAGTTGCTCTCTGGCTGCTCTTGCAACGCCGAGCATTGCAGGGCAGTGGGTGAGGCAGCGGTACGTGCCTTAGGCACACACACTTGCCCAAGAAGCCCAGAAGGAGCCCAGAGCAGCACGTTTGTTTTTACGTTTGAAGTGAAATTGTGATACAAAAAAACAATTTGCATGGTTTACATGATAGAGCCTTCCACTGGGAAAAGTAGCTCCCAGGAAAAGGTTAAAGATGTTCAGAAGGATAAAGTCCTTCCTCCTGCTGCTTTTTAGCCGCCTTCTTGCTGTATGTCTCCCTTTTTCCATTCCAGGAAGCAGGCTTGCATTTTAGTGGCAGTTCTTGATCTAAAAAACATTCCAGTCTCTTTCACACAAACAAGAAAAAAGTGTTTCTGATGCAGTGCTTACACTGGACAGTTGTTTCAGTCCCAAAAACTGTGTGCAGCAGGACTAAGCAGTGATTGTCCCCATGTACTCTGCACCAGTGAGGCCACACCTCAAATCCTGGGGTCAGTTTTGGGCCCCTCACTGCAAGAGGGACATAGAGGTGCTGGAGCATGTCTAGAGAAGGACAATGAAGCTGGTGAAGGGTCTGGAGCACAAGTCTTATGAGGAGCAGCTGAGGGAACTGCTGGGGTTGTTTAGCCTGGAGAGGAGACTCGGGGGAGACCTTACCGCTCAATGCAGCTACCTGAAGGGAGGGTGCGGGCAGGTGGGGATCGGTCTCTTCTCCCAAGTAACAAGTGATAGGACAAGAAGAAATGGCCTCAGGTTGCGCCAGGGAGGTTTAGATTTGATGTTAGGAAAAATTTCCCCACCAAAAGGCTTGTCAAGCATTGGAACAGGCTGCCCAGGGAGGTGGTGGAGTCACCATCCCTGGAGGTATTTAATAGATGTATAGATGTGACACTTAGGGACACCGTTCAGTGATGGACTTGGCAGTGCTAGATTAGTGGCTGGACTCAATCTGAGATCTTTTCCAACCTAAGTAGTTTTATGATACTAAAAAAAGAGGGATAGCTCTCCCTCCCTTTGTCTCTTTTCCAGTTCTACCCAGTTTCTGGTCTGCTTCCGCTGTGGCTGATCTCTCCATGTTTTTCTCACCTATCTCCATGTTTTTCTCACCTTACTCACTCCATCCACCACCTGTGCATTTGACACAAGTCTGTTTTCAGCAGGCGTTTGTTTCCATGCTGAAGCCCTGAGCAAGCTCTGTTATGCAGCACAAACCAGCTGTGTATCGGTAGCCCGAAGCTGCAGTCACCCACCTTGTGTGCCAGCCCTGCTTAGACTTCTGTCTTTTCAGATGTGTGTCCTTGACGTCCTTCCCTACTCTTCAAGTAGGGGTACAGCTTCTCCTTCTAGTTCTTCTTCCAATTCTGCACAGTCTCCTCCAGGAGAGGAGTCGGGTGTTTTGAGCTGATGGAGGCTTTGCTGTGGGGGTCCAAACCCTTCAGAGCTGGTGGTCCCAGCTGGGCTCCTTTGCTCCTTCCCAACAAAGCTGCCCAGAATCCTGTTAAGGCTCAACATTCCCAGGAAACAGCAACCCTAGAGCAAATACCCTTTGCTGTTGCAACACAAGGTGTGTAAAGCACTGTATTTTGATGCACATTTGCTTGAACATTCAGAGGTCCCAGCTCATCTCAACAGCTCTCTGACTTGCCAATAACATTGCCTTGGCGTTTCTTTCCCTCGTGTGTAAAGACTAACCGTATTTAAGCCACTATTCAGGCCAAAACTGAAGGCTGCACAAGTAAATGGACAGTTCATCTGTTGCGTAATGTTTAACCACAGTATGAACTGAGCCCTAAGAAAACAGCAGCCGTTCACTGGGAGTAGCCCACTTAGGAATAGATTAGGAGTGTCATAATAACGAGATGCAATGTATATACCAGAAAAGCCTGTGCTCTGGGTTGTGTGCATCTGTGGCAAAATAGCACTTAAGTTCTGCAGCTCTGGGTGGTTATGCTGCTTGGTTGAATGAAGGAAAAAAATAGAGGGGAGGAGGGAAAGCAAACACTTACCGCTTCTGGGGTCGGAGCGCTGACAGTCTGCCCATGCTGCTGCTCTGCCTGAGTACCTGAACATTATTACGCTCGCGGTTCTGAGACACGAATACAAATACATCCCTTAGACGCTGGCCAGCTGATCTCTTCTGCCTTGCAACGTTTAGCATATTCATTTTGGTAGGTATCCTTTTATTAAAGAGTTGATAAATACAATCCGGACATTGAGGAAACAGGAAGACCCAGAATTCTTCCACATTGATACTGGGTTTCTAGAAGGTAAATCTAGTTAAGGCAAGTCTGACCCCCCTGCAGGAACTGAAAAAAAAAAAAACCCCACAAACAACCAAAACCCACATACTCCTAGTTTCCATCTTTGATCCACCAGCTTTACACATGGAGCACAGCATGTGTTCCATGGAATTTTGCTGAGGGCTATTTTCCCCTTGTGCTGCCAGTGAGACCCCAGGAGGTGCAGTGTGTCTGTTACAGCTGCAGGACAACAGCTGGGGGTCAAGAAAATCAGAGGCCAAAGGGGCATCAAAACTATTTTCTGACTCATCACAAAAAGCAACAGAGGGAGAAAAAAAATCTTTTAAATCCCCTCAAGATGTTTTAATATTAAACGTTAAAAGTTATACAGATGTGATACAAATTGCTCCCAAATAAAGAAGAACTTTGCAAGTAGCTATTAGAACACTACACAGTTTGTAGTAACACTACTAAACCCCCATATTTATAGTCTTCCCTTCTAACCCAGGGGTGTGCCAAAATGCAAAAAAAATAATTCTGGTAACAAGAACATTTACAGACAAAATGGTCTTGCAACATTTCCCAAGCTGTGAATAGTGGAAGCGCATTGGGATCCCACTTGTTCACACACACCATTCGAGCAGCAAACATCAGGTTTAAATATCGGGTCTCACCATAGGAGAGACACTATACAGCACCTGCTGGCCATCTGGCAGCTTGGTTCCAAAGAACTTAAAAGAAGTGAGTGAAGCAACGTATCACACTACTTAGCTTCTTATTAATGAACTGTTTCTAGCTGATGACTGTTCCTAGCTGCTCTGAGTTGGAGGTCGCTGAGCATGAGTTGATCCTAGTCTTCTCAACTACAGTGATGCAAAGAAAACCAGTATCTGCACAAAGGTCAGAGAGGGTTTACTGCTGAACACAGTGCTAACAGATGAGCAGAAGGTAAAATCAATCCATTTACTGTTACAGTCAGCCCAAGTTTGGGATTCTGGGGGCAGCCTACGCAGGTCTTTCCCTTTCAACACAAGGCAAGGATCATCCAAGTATCTGCTAAGAGAACTGTGTCTCCTGGTGTTGTTTTCTTAACGGCTGCACTGGCTTAGCCACTAGGGACTGCAAAAGAAGGTGTCCCATTGTGTTCAAGCCCAGTCGAGCAGCACTGGCAGGACTACCAGAGTCATACCCAACTGGCCCTGCAGGGAAGGGCAGCTCAACGCGGTTGTGCCTAAGCCAGACAAACCGTGGATCATCCCGTGATGCCGTATCGTTTCTCATACCCTACCTCTGAAGTTCTTGCTTCACTTTCATGACCTACAATATCTTCTTTCTGTTCCCTTCATTCCTAGCTATGCTTCGTATTTATAGAAGTTTTATACTTCTCTTTTTTTCAGCTTTGTCTATCCTGTTCTCTTGTTCTCAGTATTTCCACCCAAAGCTACATATTTTGTTCTCTCCTTTCAACATGCACATTTGGAACAAGCAGCATAACTGTGTGAGCTCTGTACTTGTCCCAGCACAAGCAAGGAGAGGAGGGGCACCAAGTAGAAATGAGAAAAAGAAATAGAGAAAGAGGTTGATGTCCTTGCAGCCGCCATGCTGCCCCTGAGCAAGGCTAGTCCTCCCAAGTAGCCTAGAGCCACCAACCCGCTTCATACCATAAGCAATGGCTTTAGCAACCCAAATGTCACAAGGCTTTGCCTCCTTCTGCCTGACATTCAGATATAGCAGAGGACGTAGTGGAACTCACCCATTAAAATGAGACCTTCGGTGGATCTCTCATGGACCTGCTGGAACGCCAAGCAGCTGCTGTGTTTCCAGCAGTCCAGGGCAGAATATACACGCTCCCTGGGAGAAGTCACCTTTGTTCCCAGCTCTTCTATTTCTGAAGTCCGATGAGTCCCGGTGGCCTCAGCATTGCACCCAGCCCAAAGCACAGCTCCAGTCAGCGCTCTCCTACTGTGCTGTTGCACTGGGACCTGCTAGGAAAGCTCCCGTGTAAGGTCCCAGCTCCTCCACCGTGCTGGTGTGGGGGAAGTGGGTTGCTGCCTTTGGCCGGTGGCCTCCGTGTGCTCCTCAAAAGCCCCAGGGAGATGAACAGGCCTTGTGAACTCTTGCATACACCTACCTTGATACGATTATGGGGTTGTAGACTTCAGGGGAAAAGCAGACCAATTCCTCCTTTCTACCCCTTCAGTCAAAGTAGTCTTAGAAATTCCTTTTAATAACAGCAAGCAATTTTTAAGTGGCTGTCATCTTTCAAATACTGAGTGATATCATGTATTCAGAGAGTCACAGCAAGGTTTTTGTCTTGAAAAAGCTTAATTTCCTGAAACATATATCAAAATCCCACCCTGTGAATCCCTTCTGCGCAACAGAGCTTTCCTTGTTAAAATCCTGCACAAGCATATTTCCTCCCCACTCCCTCAGGTACCATTCTCTCTATGTACATTACAATAACAACTGCGCCTTTACTAAGATTGAACACAATAACCAGGTCTTTGTAGAGGATAATTAACAGCCAGCAGTGAATCTTAGCGTTTATTCAATGGGGTATGAATGAGTTATGAAAATTCTTTTTTGCTGGAGAGGTAATGGGATATTGTTATGCTTGCATATGCTTTGCCTCTTGCATGATAGCATATTTACGGTGTTCATAGTTTAAAGTCAGAAATATGTACACACAATATTTTGCATTTGTATTCAGGCGGTTATGCCTCAACATGTTTGCCTCTTTCTGTCATTAACGAAATCCCCACTCCATCTGCATCTAATCCAAATTCCTCATGTCCGTTCTGAGCAGAATGAGTAGACCTGAGCCTCTCCAGCTGTTCCTAGAGATGCAAAGGTTCATTTCTGGAATTGAATTTCCAGTCTTATGTAAACTATCTAGATTCATGCTCTCTCACAGGATACTTCACAGAGTACTTGGAGGTAAATACAATGACATTACACAGTTCTGAAAATACATGGAGCCCCTAAATTTGTGTGTGCTTTTCATTTTGTGATAGAAAACTATGACGTTGTTCCTTACTATTGAACAGCTAAGTATGTATGAAAAACAGCAGCTCCCATTTGCAGTAGCGTATGTATATCTGTAGGGTATACTTGTGTATGTGTGTACATTAGATATAAAAAATACAGAAATATCTCTCAACTCTAAGACTAAAAACCAATTGCAGCATAATTTAAATGAGAACATGGGCTTTTTAAAGTAGAAACACTAATGACCACTGCTCAAAAAGCAAAAAGAAGATGAAACGTCCAGATTCGGGACTATTCCCAAAGCCCACATTCAGTTGTCATCCATGCTGCCAGGAAATGACTAAGAGAAAAGGGGGCTCGGGCTGAGGAAACACGCACTTTCACTGCTGACTCCCAAAACACCTTTTCCCCACTTTTTTGCAGCCCAAGAAACGTTGGTGTTCCAGAAGCTACTGCAGAAAGTGCTCAGCTCTCAGCTGGCGGTGCCTGCATCACCAGGGCACATCGAGATGTGACAGCTTAGGTGCAAAAGCCAGGTCGGGCTGTGGCAAGCTTTGTCGCTGCTGTTACTTGGGTTTGCATTGCTAAGCACACACGAAAACTTGGGAATGCTGCCAGAAAGGGAGCTTTTTGATCTGACCTTGGGCCTGTGAAATGGCTGGAAAAGCAATAACGTGATCGCTGGCATGCCAATGAGCGTGCCAGGCAGTCCGGGCTGGTGTAGGAATCCCAGCTGTAAATGGGCCACGACGGGGAGTTTCCCATTGCTGGCCAGGGTCTGCTGAAGCTGGCAACATGGCTGTACACGGGCACTTCACTGCAGCGCTCCTGACAACAGGCTTCACACCATTTCTGTAATTGTAACTGAATAGGTGGTTTTTTTCTTCTCCCCTGCAACCTAAAAATCCCCTTTCAGTCCAGCGAGTTGTTCACACTGAAGGCATGTTTCCAAAACAGCAATCTTAAGAGAGGATGGGGAATAAAAACATTGCAGCCCTCGGCAGCAGCGCAGCAGCCCTCAAAGGTGACCTCCAACAGCAGCCCGCAAGCCTCTGACCTCCCCTGCCCTTTTATCATATTTTAAAGGAGTCTTGAAAATGTTTTTCTTTGAAAACTAGCGGGGATACATGAGACGTTCTGCATGATGGTTTGTTTATTTGTTTGTTTTCATTTCGAAATGTGGGTCCTGTCTCTCCTGAAGGGAGTTCTGGCTAACCAAGCAACTAATGAAACAATAATATTGCCTGAGATGAGGGAATGAAAGTCTAGAGGGGGAAATGCATTTTTATTTTTTTTTCTAATCTGACCGCTTAGCATTCCTTCTTCCTAGTTAACATCTACTGGAGTTCAGTCACCAACTGACATTTTGGAGAAACAAGCTTTTCTGCAATATATCCAAGAGCTCCACTCCTCCTAACAAAGCCTCTGTAGTTACCACACAGCCACCCGCCCACAGAACACTGTTTCAGGCGAGACCAACATTAGTACTGTGCACATTGTAGGAGTTAAACAAAGCAAAAAAAGAGGATTTGTCCACTATCTTTTTAACCACCATGCAATAAGAAAACACAACGAAAGAAAATAAGAATTGCTCTGTCAGTCACCTGTGGACAGCAGACGTGATGACCTGGAGATACTTATTTCATTTGCAGGGATTTCTTCTATGCATCATAAAACATGTGCTCTGCAGTCCTCCGCTGACGTATCCTGCACCGTGGTATAAAGAAAGACATAACATTTGAACTGCTGGCCAGAAGGCCACTTGGCAGTACTGCACTTGAAGTTATTCATTGCAAAGACGAGTCAGAAATGAGACTGCTTCTGCACAGGTACAGAAAAGCCACTCTTTGTAGGGGAGGGGGTTTTGACATTAAATTGGGTTCAGCAGGTGATGATGGAGATGCACATAATGAATTTGTAACTATGGGGAAGCAAAGCATCACTTTTGCCCCAGATAAGACCTGCAGCACTTTGCCATGTGCCCTGGCTCGCAGGAGGAGCCCTGCCCAGCTGCCCTGCCGCCAGCTGCACTGCTCCCTGACTGGGCTGACAGCGCTCCAGCACCTTCCCCAGCTCCGCAGCCGCGTCACAGCGACAAACACAAACACGGATTACTACACTAAACACGTCAGGCTAAGTCAATAGTTTAATAACCACTATTAAGGCTTTTCCAAATCCATTTAACAACTGTAAATTATTCCAAAATAAAATAGCCTCAGCCAATCAGCTGTGTAGTCACTGACCCACAACTATGTGCTTATTTCTCAATTAAGCAAATCTCTGCATCCTGGTTGGCTTTAGCTGCTTTTGTGGGTTTGTACGTCGCAAGATCCAGTATGTAAACCCCTGTCCCCTCCCCGAGAGCTGCAGCTGGCTGATCCTAACAGCAGGTACTGCAGCTTGGCCCTTGGTGGTGGTGATGCCGGTGCTGGGATAAACCTCTCCACCCTTGTCCCCTGCCATCCCCCTCCCGTCGCATCCCCCAGCTGAAGCCATGCTGCTCAGCTGCCCCTGCCAGGGCGTGGGACCACCCTGAAGACCCTGTTTGCCTGCACAAGGGGAAGGGTCACTCACTGGCCGGCACTGTCCCTGAGCTCCCCAGGACAGAGCCGGGGCAGCTGCCCTCACCTCCTGGAGCAGCATCTGAACCCGTCGGGCTCAAGGGCTCGCTGGGGGCGCTTTGCTGGCACCGGGGAGACAAAGAGGCAGTGGCCACCCATGGGGAGGTGACGGGGTGGGGGAGGGCAGCGAGGCAGCGCCCTTAACCAGCCCGGGGCACCGCTCCGGAGACTCTATGGTAGCCAATCCACCCGTCGTGGGGGGAGCAGGGAGAGCCTGTCAGGCACAGCAGGAATAATTGGGGGAGCTCCTAATTAATTTGATGATAACCCTACCCTATACTAACACACTCCACATGCAAAAATGGGTTAAAAATGCCAATTAGTGGTGGAAGTGAAAGGAAATGCAGGGGGGGGATTCAGGGAGCATCACACCACGCAGAGGCCTGGTGGCCCGCAGGTGTGCCAGGCCCCCAGCCGCACTGGCCTCCTTGGGCACCGGGGCGACCCGCTCACGGCTTTCATAGCCTTGTATCTGCTGTTGCCTGCGTCTCCCACGGGATGAGTTAGTTTTCTTCTCAGTACTCGCATCCCTCAACCAGCTGTAGGTGGGCTCATATACATGTCAGGGGTGCTCTAAATTGTTTTCCTGATCGGTTTTTCAAGACCCAAGATCCTCACCCTCCTCTGACACATGGGAGCCCGTGGGACCTGCGTGCCTGCAAGCCGTGGAGGGAAGCACGGCTGGTGGAGCAGAGCCTCAGCTGCTTTGAAAGCAGAGCTGTAGCTGCATGGCCAAGCTGGGCATCAACAGACGCCTTAATCCTTCCACAGCTGTGTCATCAGTTTTCTCATTTTTCTCGCCACTTGTCCAACCCATTGGGAGGTTTGGGGCGCAGAGGGCAGAGCAGCCCTCCCCCAGCTCCCTGGCCACCCCTGGGGCAGTGCCCGCGGAGTTGGCCCGAGGAGGGCACCTGCAAAGCCCACAGAGAGCCAGGACCCTGCAGGGAACCTGCAGCTGCCCCTTGCTGCCCACAGCACTCGTCACAAGCTGCTGCTAGTCCACGAATCAGAATTAGGAATTAATTTCTAAATACTGGTGTTGGCCTGCCACCAGCATTTAAGATAGCCTTTTTTATTTTTCTTCTATTAGTCTGCATGGAGCTGTTCTGTATTTTCCCTCCTAAATTTTCTCAAAACACTCAGCACTCTGTATTACATCTAATCTCAGGGCCAAAACTGGCAACTAATGCAATATATTTTTCAGAAAATAGGCAACTCTGATCTAATTATATGTTGTTAAAGTTTTGCCAGGTATCTTGTACTTACCAGTTTTAAAGCTCCCATAAAGCATGCAGCTGTAATGAGCTCCAGCTTGCATTCTGGGCAAATATGAAAGAGAGTTTTTTTATTAATATTTGTGAGCATGGACAAAAATCCATGCTTTGTGGGCGCTATTGTGATGGCTGGAACAGACAGGTGGAGTTTTACTTATTTTCTAATTTGTGCCTTGCAAAGCAGAGGGCACGTGCAGGAATTTGTGTGTTCTGGTAGCCAAGTGGTTCACAAAGCCAGGAGCTGCAGGGAGCAGAAAGGCAGCGGCTGCCGGCTCCTGGCAGGGCCAAGGCAGGGAACGGGGACGCGAGTCCAACAGCCTGCCTTACAGCAGATCCACGTTCCCAGGGCCACGGGTGACTTCCAGCCGCTCGGTAACCAGCCCTTGCTTTCGGGCACAGGATAAAGACAGCTGGGATGCAATGGGTGCTCCAAACAAGGCAGTGCCCCCCACCCCAGAATTGCCAGCCCTTGAGGACATCAGCCAGGGGATACAGGGGTGGGAAGGCAATTGTGGGACACTCTCACCTGGGTGGGGATGCCTGTGCCTGGTGCGCTGGCAGGGGCGAGCTGCTCCTCGGGACCCTTGGCACACCCGTGCACCCTCAGCTGGGCTGAAATCAGGTTTAAGCAAGCCTCGGAGGAACCCCAGCCCCTGAGGAGCCCCCCAGCCCCCCCTGAGCTGAGGTTCAGCAAAGGGAGTCCGAGGGCGCTGTGGGGGCAGCGGTGGGAAACAGGGTTTGCAGCGAAGCCAGGCAAGATTTCCCTCCTCACGTGGCAATGCCTTCAACATAGGGGCCAAATCTCGGGTTTAAAACAGTCAAAAAGGAAAACCCTCCCCCAACATGCATAAACCTCTTTAAAAAGCTTCAATTTAAAATGACAGACAAGCCTGGCACCTTGCCACAGGACTGCAGGCTTTTAACTGACCCTTTTAGGGTCTGTTAACTGACCTTTCAGCTTTTAACTGATAGATGAAGTCAACCCAAGCAAGCTGTTAAATACTTTAATCCAGCCCCCCGCCCTGGCCCACTAAACGCACCTTCCTCCTGTGAGCTCCGGAGCCAAGTCCCTGCAACGGCAAGCTTTACATCGGGAAACACTAACTGCCCTCCCAGCTCGTTAGAGAACAGAAGGATTCACTGGCACACAGTGAACAGCAAACCAAATGCCCCAGCCAGGGACAATCAGAGCGCGTCCCTCGCAGCACCACTTCGAGCCCACTCAGCTTTGCTACGTGATGGCCCGTCCAAACTGGGCCCAGCTCAGGCTCCCCACAGGTGACCTGTTCCTTTCTCAGGTAAAGCACTCACCTTTGGAAAGTGTTGTGGACTGTCAGTGGTAGCAGTTGGTCACGGCAGAGTCTGCCTTTTAATTAGACGACAGCACGAAGAGGATCTCCTTCGTACCATGTGCGACAGCGGCGGCGTTTGTTGCAGAAAGCTTCCCTGCCGCCGCTGTCAGCGCCCATCCCAGCACATTGCACAGGGGGGGTCTGCTTCTCCTTCCCCAGGAATCTGTTAATTTTAGACTGCATTGCAGTAGGGCAGATTCACCTCCCAGTAAAAACAAGAAATAAAACACACACTTTGAGCAAAGAGACCAAAACTGAAGCATGGGACATACTTAAAAAAACCCAGCACACAGAACTTTGATGTATTTGATGCAGGAAATGACATGGTTTCTGCAGCTACATTGCTATGAAAGCTTAAGTGAAAGATTGCTTCCAGCAGAACACTGATTAAATCTGAACAGATTTAAGAAAAAAATAAAGATTTCAAAGCCCAATTAATTTTCTGATTAAGAAGTCAAGAATGGTAAGGAACTGGAAGCATCAGCGGAGATGCGAGTCTTTCTCATTGATTATGTTCCTGTTTATTAATGAAGTTTTAAAAACCAAGGCACAGGAGAGTAAAAGGCTGACCTTTGATGTATGTGATATGCCATAAACTAGAACCAGTCCTCCAGATTTCTGCTTGTCAGCTTTGCATTTATGAAACAGAAGTTGCCTTTAAAGATAATTTAACATGATTACAGGTCTCTCTCCGTGACTGAAGTTCTCTCCTAAAGTAGCCTATGTACATTGCCCCTTCTTCCTTTACAGTGGGTTTTGGTTTTTGGTGTTGTTGTTTTTTTTTAAAAAAAAAAAAAGCCTGAAAGGTTTGAGAGCCCATGTTTCCTGCTTGCCTCTTTCTTGGCATCCCAAAGGCATACAAAATCTTGCCCTTCCTTGTTGCGCTAAGAAATTTGTAGACGATCTGGGCTTTTCCATGAGGAGTGAGGGCTTCCTTGCTCCTGTGGAAAAGTAGGAGAAAGGCAGTTCTTCACAAGAAGAGCTTTTCTTATAAATGTATTAGTGATAATCATAAAAATGAAAGCAGTCTAAATAAGAAACATTCTGGGTGCTAAACAAGGATATCAGGCGCTTGGCAGAAGTGAGCCTGTATCAGCCATTCTCCAACCAGCCCCAGAGCCTCACAGAACAGATGTGCCATTTCAGTGTTTAAAAACATACAACTGAAAACCAAAGCCCTTTCCAAGATCATCTTCACAGACTAAAAATCAAGCAGCACGTTATTTTCAAGGAATAGTGACTGGTATAATTTCTGCAGGACCATGTTCCTAACAAAATCTAAACCTCCAACTTAAAGATTTTACTAAAAAGAGGGAAAACAGCCAAACTTTCCCATGTTGAGGAATTTGAGAGATTTCACGGTGCCCAAATCATCCACATACAAATGCTAGAACAAGACCTTACCTAAAAATGTGGGGTGGGGTTGGGGAGATGGAAAACACCCAGGAGTAAAGTCGACTATACTGAGATTCCAATGTACTGCAGGCAGTGAAAATTACCTAACCCCCTGAAGTTTGCAATCCTCGTCTAAAGTACTGTATACTCTGTAAGTAAAACCTCCTGCCCCAGAAATCCAAGGGAGGGTGAAAGAACTCACTTGAAGGTTTGCCTCTTTGAAAAAGACCTGAGGAAAGGAAAAAAAGGTCCATTTCAGGGCTCACAGAATAAGTGTATTTAGATACTCCTCCTTAAGAAAGGACCCAGATGCAAGCAAGGTTTGTGCCATAGTTTAAATCCAGGTTCCCAGGAAAACTTGCTTACAGAAAGATCAGAAGATCTGAGGATCATTACTGCAGAGGATTCAGAGAAATTATCTCCTAATACGCAGTTGAAGACAGAACTAGTCTTGGTCTCTCTTTGGCTTGAACCTCTACTGAAATTTAATGCTGACAAATCAAAAAGGGATATATCCAGAATCTGTAACCCTGATAAAAATGGGAAATCTGTATCATCTTAATCAAAGGATATGCCACCCTGAGCTGGATCTGTGTCTTGTCCCTTGGCCTCATATGACTCCTGTGTGCTAGAGGTTAAGGGTTTGTTAAAGAATATCGGTTTTGATTAAGTGTCACATATGGTGTAAAACATCCTCTTTATCACTGGAAGTGAAGGTTGGGGGCCAGACAGTGCCTTTTAGTGAGCTTCTAATATAAATTAGGTGTCTTAGGTAATGGGTGGTTTTCAGACAGGATTGATCTTTCTATGGTCCAGTGAAAGTAGGTGTGTTTGGCGAGATGTCACAAAAGCGAGCTTCCTGGCACCTATACTAATGGGCTGGTTACCCCTTTTGGAGTAGGACTTGAAAAATGTAGCACAGGAATCCCCCCTCCCCCTTCCTAACTTTTTCATTTTCTTGATGTAATGGGCAAAGGTCTATATATCCTTTACTCCTTTGGTATTTCAGTCCTTGTATTTGCAGTATCACTCAGTGAATCTTAAGCCACTCATCCTTTTAGTCACTTACAGCTCCCTAAACTTGCATGAACTTAAAGATGAAGCGGGTTTGAGTAGACTAGGTTACTTACTATTTTTATCAGTGTACAACCTTCAAAGAAAAATGTATCAAGTACACCATCACCACCACAACCAAATGATTTCTATTCCCCATTAAGTCCTCCTCGGAAACATTGATTGCACAGAGACCTAGGAAGAACTGTAGAGATGTTAAACCCTAAGTTCCCCTGCCTTAAAAATAAGAGCAAACATGCATTTCTATAGACATCAAAACGTGTCTGTATTTTCCTCTTTATGAAGCAGAAATTCTCTCAGCTTTGTGCAAAGAGTGGCATGATCAAAAGCACAAACTAAGCACATGAGAGCCAGAAGCTCTAATGCAGAGTCTAACCATGGACCTCAGGTAAAGAGGGTATATACAAACTAAACCTTTGCTTTTATAGTTCATTGACACGTTGTAGTTAAAACTTTTCTGAAAAGTTTCCATGGATTTATGAAGAAGTGAAAGCACAAATGCACAGTCGGTATTGCAGGCTTATAAACCCAGCCAACGAACAAAATCCATAAATCTTTAACTATGCAAGAACATGTCACAAACTTTCTAATATTTCACTGCATTTCCCACATACCCGCTCATCATTTGAGCACTGGTAAATGGCAAAGTTGTTAAAAATAGTTAGACAATTAAGATACGTAAGTCTGTTCTGATTCTGACCCAGAAAAGCTTCCTCGGTCCCCAATTTAACTAACCAGGATAACCAAGATTTAGAGCGTGAATACCCTTAATTTGCTTATAAACAATGTATTTGTCTTTAGGCAAAGAATTAGGCGCATCTATAACTCTAAGCCCAGAATAGCTTCACTGCATACAGTGGGATTATTATGATTAAAGTTGCATTTGCCTGCAAACCATAACAGAACCAGCCTGAGACATTGCCTGCCTTTTCAGTTCTTTCAGAGATGAAGCATAAAACCTCCTCTGTTAGCGTGGAAGACCTAGACAACATTCTCTCTCTCTCCCCTATCTCAGGACCTTTCATGCTTATTTTTGCTTATTTGCTCACTATTATAATGAGGTAACTTTGCCAAGGTGCGTTTAAATGTCTTTCTTATCAGAGACATTTGCAAAAACTGATTAACCAGTTGAGGTTTGGGGGTTTTCAGTGGCGTTAAATGAAGGGCACTCATTCTCACACCCCACATTCCCAAACTGATTCCTACATCCAAAGGGGACACGTGGAACCAGTAGTGTGACAGACAGGTATTTCTGCTCCGAAGACTGCGTATGGAAATGAGAAACAAGACCGGTGTGTTTCAGGCGTGAGTGCTCGGTGGGGACAGCCAAGGGAACCGCCAGGCTTGCCAGGCATGGGGATCCTCAGCCAGGACCCCAGCAAGGCTCAGGCACCAAATGCCCTTGGGCTCATGGGCTGGTCTTTGGGCCCCAAAAAGAAATCAGCTGCCTTATTTTGAAGGTGCCCACCCTGACTGTCAGGGATACGGTACATCTTCATTTCTAATGTGTTTAAAGGTACTTCCTCCCAAGTAAAGGCATCAGATGGAATACAAATAACATGTATTTTTACTGATTGCTAGAAATAGTACAAGAATACTTCTAAGATGAGATTTGCCATAGTATTAAAATACAGTAGTCATGCAAATAGACCTCTGTTGCCTTTGAAAAAAGAACTATTAATTTCAGAGTGAACATACCAATCTCAGAGCTGCCACAATGCCAGTGCCCTTCCAAACCACTCTAGAAGCTCACTTCAGAAATAAACATACATTTATATATATAAATATACATATACGTGTATAAAAAATAATATACACATCTATATAAATATATAAATTAATATACATATATATAAGACAACATGAGGTTGTCTTATATGACACCTCACATTATTCCTCACGGAAGAACCAAAGAACCAAAGAGTTTACCCAAATAAGTCATTCAACCATCAGAAACGACCCTGATCCTGCAGGAACAACGGCCCAGCAGCAGAGTGCACGCAAGGCTGAGGGTCGCTTAGCTGTGCTCATTTGTTGCCACTAGCACCATACCATCAGGAGCACACAGGACGTTCCTGACCAGGTTTGGAGCAGCTGATGCTGGGTGCAGGGGAGGGATGCAGCGCCAGCGCAGCGGGAGCACCCTGCAGCGCCCTGAGCCCCGGCCAGGGCTGCCTCTGAGGCTCTGCCTCTGCGGTTGCTTCCTCCAACTCCCACCACTGTCCTGACTTATTTTTAATTATTTTTTTTTGATGGCTCAGACATAATTTCAAGGTGCCTCTGGATCCTAAACCTAATGTTAAGTGTTAACACGGCCTGGTTTGTCACGGGTGTGCCCCTTCCTCACGGCAGAAGTACAAGGGGAGGTGGAAGGAGCGCAGTCGCAGTCGTGCCCTGCCCGCAGCTCCCCTCCCAGTCGTTGGGCTGGAGACCAGGGTGCAGCTACAAGAGGTTGCTGGTCAACACGCTTCCCCAGCCTTTGCCAAATGCTCTTTCTCACAGTCTGGGAATTACTGAATAAGAGCGTTTCCACCAAGGACACTGGTCCATCCCCAGCTCACCCTGTGTGTCAGCAGGGCAGGAGTGAACAGCCTGTTTGCAGGACCAGGAGCAGCCTGGCAACTGCAGCAGCGTGGACCCGGCCGCAGCCCCATTTATCCCGCAGAGAGGGAAGTTTGCCTAGGGCTTACCTTTCAGAGCCGGGACAGCAGCAGCATCACAGCAGCACCTTCTGCCCTGCCCTGCCCTCCTCTGTTTCCCACGGACATGGTCAGTAGCCCAGACCTCCTGCGTGGGGTCACAAGGAGCACAAGACAGTTTTCAGCAACTGGCAGTTCATTTTCTCCATGCCACGGCAAAATTACTACAAAGACAGAAAACAGAGATATATCACCACTGCAAAGAAGCATTACAGAAATATTTGACTCTCCACCTAATTCCACATACAGAGATTCTGTGGACCCCCTGTATGTTCCAATTTGGCAGAGATAAGAAGGACTAGAAGGGTAACTTTGAACAGAAGTTGCCTGAAGGATCAGTTCTACTGTCTTTTCTTGTGCTGATAGGAATACAAATTAATAAAAGCTGTGACAAAAAGGTGACTGGATTTCTGGGATTTGCCCTTTTATCCTGTGGCCAGCAAATAGCGGGCAGATCACCCAGCGAGCTGACCACCCTCTCCTGAGGTGCGAGGAAGGGGAGGTCTGTTCTGTCCGGACAAGGCATGGACAGAGGGGAGGATTTAAGGCCCATTGCCACAGGGAGCTGATGGAGCCTTGCTGGTGGTCCTGATAAATGTACCACAGCCTGTGCTGCTTGAAAGGTGATGGCTGTGCGCAAACATTGCTGCAGGATACGTATGAGGCAAACAAAGGCCTTTGGAAACGCAGGTCTACTATCAGAGCAATCTACTTAAAGGTGTTACATCGAAATCAAGAGAAAGTGGTTTCTGTTCTTCCTTACTCTTTAATGCCAACACAGCCCAGAAAAGAATGCATCTTAAACACAGTTTGGTACCCCATCCCTTCGGCGTACCCCTCCCCTTCGGCGTACCCCTCTGAAGGAGCTCTCCTGCAGACCTGACTGTGCAAAATTTCTCTGTACAGAAGTGACCCTTCAAGGTTTTGACAGCGTTCCACCTAAGGGTGGAGGAGAGGAAAAATAAGACCAAAACCCCTTGATCTTTGAAGAACATGCTCGTCAAATTCAAGGAAAAATTTTTATGAAATAGAGTATTAAATTGTTCGGTGCTTTCCCTAAGCACAAGGTCCCCAGTTACTATCCTGCACCTGCTTTGGTTTTATTAACTTCTATTAGTCTTCATTAGATGGCAGAAGAGGGTGTTTCACGTGCTGCGGTAGGGACCCAGCGGTGCCACGGGCCAAAGGGAGGCCATCCCCGCGCCCAGGGAGCCCCGGCTGCCCAGCCTGCTCCCCAGCACCAAGTCCGGAGCGCTCTGCACACCCGGGGTCCTTTCGAGCTGCGTGTGCAGCATCTCCGCTCCCTTCGGGATGCGCGGTGCTTTGTGCCACCCCAGGCTGTGCTGGGCTGTGCCCGAGGCACCCGCAGCGGCTGGTGACAGATGAGCTTGACAGCCTGCGCTGCAAACAGGTGACTGCACATTAGCTCGCCTGTGAGTGCAGGCACTAAGTAAATCTCATTCCTAATCCAAATCGCTTTTGATAAGAACAAAAGCTGCGTGCAAATGAATATTTCCCTCTTATTTCAAATTCTAGGTTTCAACTGCAATATTAATGCTATTTTACAGTGTAATTTACTTGTAATAATATGTCATTATTGCCATTTTACAGTTTTCTCTTAAAGTAGTAAAGAAAATGTTTTAAAAGGCACAAATAGCTGCAGCACAAATCTTCATTCAGCCTAAGAATCTGTGCTCTCCCGTCAGAATGGCACGTAATTGAAAACAATAACATCCCCAATGGGCTAAACACTCCAGTCATTAACGCATTTTTATTTTGGAATAAAAGAGCACACTTACAGCTTTTTTCCTAAATAGTAAATATAAATCAAACATTTCTCTTCAGTTCCCAGAATGGCATCTGCCAGTGAAACCAGGGCTGACCTCAAACACTTGCCACAAGTGCATTTCAAACCAACACGCTGGGTTTAGACATGAACCTCCCCAAGGCAGAAGGTTTCCTGCAACACTGCACATAAACAGCAGCCTGCAACAGGAGAAGCGTCCTTACCTGGTGACAGGTTCTTGAGTGCCAGGTCACCGTACCACTGGGTTGGCAGAAATTGCAGAAAACTCGGGGAAGCCTTCAAATTCCAGGAGGCATGTGAAGGGATGAAGATATCACAAGAAGGCACTGCTTAATGGAGAAGATGTAAGTCATACATCATACGTGTAATTTACACCAGTTATGTTTCCATCTCTCCTATATATCTTTGGTTGAAAACTGATGCACCATTAGTCCTCCTGAGGAATGAGGGGACCAGCCTGTCCTGGGGAAGAGCTGACAGCTGAAGCCTTTGCTCTGTGAAAGAAACAAATATTAAGGGCAGGATCCCAGCGCTATTTATGAAAAATACATTAACAGTTGGACTTAAATAGCAGCCATCCCTTGTTAGGAACTTGAAAACCCTATTTATGCCTTGCACAGACTTCCAGCACCTTTCCACGTAACAAGCGCCCTCATGGCCCTGTCTCACCCCCCGCGTGTCCCAGTCTGCAGGAGGAGGGGCGGCAGCTGTGGTTGGCAGGAATGGAAATATGGACATTCCTCCTCCGGGGAAGAGTCCTTCCCAAGGTCTGCGCAGGACATCCCTGTGCAGTGACATGCTACTCGGGCACGAACCCACCCTCCAGGCAGCCCCGAACACACCGGCTCAGTAACCTGCCAGGGGACCACGAGCTGGACACGGCCACTCTGGAGATTTCACTGAGGCCTGATGAGCAAAGGAGACACCAGGGTTTGGCTGGCAGTCAGGAAGTAAAAACATCTTTGTTTAAACTTTTTCACCATAACATGATGAGTGAAGAAGGATTCAAAAATAATGCTTAATTTTCATTGTCTTTATCCTTGTTTACTTCATGGTGCACCTGTTTGCATGGCCAGACAATTGCAGCCATCTGGCTCGTCGGGGTGGATCCCAGAGCCGAGGGATGCGAGCTGGCTGTGTGGGAGTCTAAAGGCTGTCACAGACTCCCCATCCTTCTCTAGAAGGGTTCCCACCGCTCACGTGTGTGTGTCCCACTTCACTGACAGATGGGGTGAGGGCTAGTTGAGATCTGAGTGGTCAGGTGAGCTGTAGGTTGCACGTCAAAGTTGTCTCCTGAAGGCTGGGAGTTTATACCAGCAGCAACTGTTGCTGAGCAGCTGCGTGATTTACGCCACATTTCCGAAAAATATGATTTCTCAGTGTGATCCCTATCTGAATTTGGCAGAAAAATATTTAATGGCTGGCAAAACATTAGTAAATAAAAGCGGATCAAGATGATGTTGTTACAATAACAGATTACATTACTATTCCCTGTCCTTAGGAAAACCCTGATTAGACCAAGATCCTCACGGGGTCTTATGAATAAGTCAGGAAGGGGCTCTAATGACCTCGCACGAGAGCATACGAGCTGCAGCGCAGCCAGCGAGGTGCCAGGTGCCTCTTAGAAACAGGCACCAGCCTAGATGACTAACAGCAGTTAGCACAGGGCATTTGTTGATTTTCTGTAATAATTTGGGCTAGGTTTTCTGCTAGTATAAACTAGTACTGCTCTACTGGAGCCAAGAGAGTGCTGCTAATTTATATCAGCAAAAACTGACCCTTAATCTATTTTTAATGCCTTTATTCTTCATTATCTTATCGAAGAATTGTACCTCAGTCAGAACATCCCCTGCTACTTGTTCATCAATGTATGGGAAACTCCAGTAGCCGAAGTACCCTTCCACCTTTGCAAGCGCACCTAGCATTGATCGCTGATCTTAGATCTTGAATTGCATAATTACTGAACTAAGAGAAAATTACTTTTTGCTTGCGAGTGTCAGGACAGCTCTGAATCCATGAATGACTCACCCCCAGGCACTGGTGTTTAATTTATGAGCTATTTATCTCCTTGCACACACCCCAGCACAAACAATTATACTTAGTAATTTGTTGATCTTATCAAGGCTATTTGATGTTACTGTTGCTACCTCCAATAATGCTGTGCTTTGAAATTTAAACAGGATTTATAACGAAATTTGGATACTTTGCACAGGATTCAGATTTCAGGGAAGTTTAACTCTTTGGCAACTGAAAGGTTTTGCGTGTGATTTCCAACGGAGAGTGTATGTTGCATCTCTTGTGGACAAATTTGGCCAGGTGACCCTCAGTGGCATCGGAGCCCCCCTGGTGAGAGCTAGCTCTGTCCTTGCACGGTGCGGGTGAGCTTTCCTGGCAGAGGGCAAGAGAGGGGAGTGCGTCCCTGTGCTGGGCCAGGGCACCTGCACCACCTCCATCCCCTCCACGCTCCGGGTGGGCAGCAGCGGCGGGCGCAGTTGAACCCTTGTGCTGCTCACTCGCCGGGGTCCCCTCAGAGCCTGTCCCGCTGCCCCGGCTCACTCCTGGCAGCCTTTTTATGGGGGCAACATCCTTCCTCATTTCTGAGCAAGGACGTTATTAACTTTTAAATTATTACGTGTTTGCCATAAATCAGACTTTACGAACCTCTTTGTGCAACCTAGCTCTCTTTGCTGTCAGGAGTTGGTACCAAACGTGGGGCCCCACGTGCTTACCGCCAGCTGTGCGCCGCTGCAGGCAACTCCTCCGTGCGTCCGTGGCTGTGGGGTGGCGAAGGTCCTCACAAACGGGTTTCCCAAATCCCCCTCACAAAGTTTTCCTCCTCCTCACACACTGCTACAATCATTAGGCTCACCGAAATCCAGCAAGTCAACTCGGTGTGAGAAGTAGAAGCTGGGCTTTAACTCTGCACTTCCAAGTCCAGGCTTAACTCAACCGTAACTTCAGAGCCGGAGGCGCTGCTGCGGGCGAGTCGGGGGATGGCTGCGGTGGCAGTGGGGGTCCTGGGCAGCAGCCAGCACACCCACCCCCACTCCCCCCACTCCCACCCGAGCCACAGGGTTTGCCTCACTGGGGCAAAAACCGTAAGTCACCACAGAGCAGTACTCCCTCCATCCCTACCCTCGCCGAAACAGCCCTTGGCATGTGGTTCACTGTGTGTGGACACACTCCCTGTACACGACCTCAGCCGTTCCAGTTCCCCCTGTTGTGCAGAGCCCCTGCCCGCGGGGCCCACCAGTGCTGAAGCCAGAGACCTTCCCCTCCCGTGACGGCAGGACCCCCCCGTGCTCCAGTTCAGCCAGCCCAGGTCTGCCAGCCCGCTTACTTTCCGAGACTTACTTTCCGAGGATTTTGCTAACTTACACATCACATGTGCTCTTGCGACAGCCACAGATTTTATTTTCTGTAGGGTATTTTTCTGTGCTGAGCACATACATTTTGCATGTAGAAAATAAAACGCTACAGGCACTCTGTAACCACGCAGAGCCGTAATGAGCTCCGATGAGCAGGCACCTACCAAATCATCAGTTTATGACAGCAAGCACACACGTGTAACTTATTTCACAATATGCAACACGCTACCATATGTGTCTGTTCCCATGGACTGCGAATGGGCACTACCTGTAGATAGAAGCCAAGAAATAACTGCTTCAAAGACAGCCTTAAAATGCAGAATTTACTTTGAAACTTTCAAAGCCCAGCCAGCACACCACTATTTAATCTGCTGGGATTCTGTGATGAATACCACTACTTTGATTATTACTTTTCTTTTTTTTTTTTCTCAAAGCCTCCAGTGGTTTTCCTGGTTTAATTGAAGTGAAATGGTGGATTAGCATAATCAAACATATGGAATTAGTATGGGGGGGAGTAAAAATTAAAGCTAGAGATTATTAGTTTTAAACGATTACTAAATTCTAATGATTTCCCCCCCTTCACCCTCCATGAGCTGAGTGTTAATGAGAGAAATGTTAAAATTTAGCTAAAATTTTTTTAAACTGAAAACCTTGCCACACACGTTGCTTCTTCAAAATGCAATTTCACGGCCCTACCCTGCACCTGGTAGAAGAAACACTCAGTGTTTAAACCACCCAACAGAACGGGGCACGTGGCATCACTGCCAACCGCCACGGTAAGGACCGACAGAGCTCAGTGAGGACACTTGGAACAAGCCTGGCAGCCACAGGAACATAAAAGGCTGCACCGAGAAAGCGTGTTCCTGATACACCATGAGGGTTATTCGCCAGCTCGCTGGCGCAGAGGCAGAGAGCCCTGTGCCGGGGGATGCTGCACTCGCTCAGCCCAGCTGCCCCTGCCCACGGCAGGCACCACTGGGGAAGCAGGAGCAGCCACTCCAGCTGGAAGCTTGTTCCGTGGGAGAGAAGAGAGTATGGCTTACGACGCAGCGTTTCCGAAGCAGGCACGCTGGCACACCGAGCCCGTGGCCAGCCAGGCCCCACGCCATCTGGGAAGACCCTCTGTGGTCAGGCTGACGTGGGTGAGGACAGGGAGAAGGCAGATGGAAACTTGCAGCAGGTAAGAAAGGATCCTTCAGGGAAGGTAAATAATTTACAACAATTACGATAATGCTACCACCTCTGCAGGGCCAAGCACAGTCAATGAAAGAGCAAATTAACATGAAATTAATTTATTTTTTTTTCTTTCAAATAAAGATTTTAATCAAAATGCAGAACTGGGAAAGCCATTAAAGAGATCAAGCTCTTTACTGGCATTTGGGGACAGGCTTTGAAGAAAAGCTGCTTGAGGAGGCAGGAAGGGTGGTACTGGGTCAGATGCACAGACTGGGCCAGCTGCCTTGGGTCACAGGCCCATCCAGGCTGGCATCCTGGATTCTGACAGCGGCCAACAGATGCCTGACAGAGACAAGGTATACATACCAGTTTTTCTCCCAGCCTCCAGCAATTTGTGACTTAAGGACACTCCAAGTGCAGAGGCGGCATCTTCATTTTTAACAGGGTTTCTTTTTCCCCAGTCGGCCCCTTTTTCCTTCCCCCGGGGCTTTGGCCAAGCATTTCTGAACCTTTGCCAGCCTTCAGCACCCACATCATCCTGTGGCCAGAAGTGCGCAGCTGAAACAATGTAAAGTAAGTGTTTGTTGTAGTATTTGTTTTAGCCTACCACCTACACTAGCCTGAGCACTGGCTCTATGAAGATGTGAAAATCCTTCAGTTCCTCTGCGCAATGTGCTGACCCCAAGGATGCTCAAACGGCAGCCGAGATGGCCAGCTGCACCTTTGTGACTGCAATCCTACTAAAATGTTTACTTGGATTTTGAAATAGCTGGATGAACACGCCCGAGTTTCAGGCAGTTAGGCAGCCATTTCTAGTTCATCGCTGACCACTGAGCATACCCACAACCCATTTTACTTTAAGTAATGTACTATGGAAACAATATGATGCTTTATCTGATACATTAATCCATACAGAAAGCCCAAGCCTGGTCCCCTTGTGCTGTTCTGGGAAACACCAATTAGGACAGAAAATATATCCTACATGGGAGGTATCTGCGGGTACAAATAGTCTTCAAAAGCTAAATTTCTGTGCTTCTCAATGGTCTGAAGTGCCAACTGCTTTGCTCTCCCGATCCACCCCTACAGAGCCACCCCAGTGCCAGTGCAGGCACCGCTGCTTTCACCGACACCTCCACACCACCTGCAGGCCCTCTCTTGTGGTCAGTTTGGAGGCAGGTAGCAGCAATCTTCCCATCCCACTAGCACTTTGTTTAATCCCAGAAACATGCCATCAACGCCATGGCTACTGGGCACTCAGGAATGCAAGTTAAGAGGAAGGGTCAGTAGTTCTCCTCCTTTGCAAAATTCCCTACTTCCTGTATTTTGAAAGAGCAGTGCCTACAGTGTTTTCTCACCCTTCTCCAGCTGGAGAAACAAAGTATGTCCTACTCACTGTCACCATCACTACCACCAGTGAGTACAGGTCACACAGTGAAAAGCATGCAGGCAGGCTTCACTTTTTTTTCTTAAAATAGCAAACATGAGTAGGATGGATGCGTTGCATTTGGAGTCACCTGCACAGGTGGAAATGCATAAATAACGTGTGCTTGGCTTAAGTTAAATCACAATTCTATTAAAAACAGGGTGCTTGAAACTTGCTACCTATCTACAAGTTTTTAGGAGTTTTAAATCTTAAATGCACAGACCCACTGAGAAGAAACACAGGCTGCACAGATTTAATGTGGCCATTGCCACCAGTCACCAGTGATAGGAGTAACAGAGCTTATCAGATTATTCTTTCTTTTAATAAAACTTGTTTTTATTCTGGAATAATTGATTAGCTTCAGTAGTTAAAAGAACATTAGTTAAAACAGCTGTAAAGATAAACTATTCAGGCAAGTTAATAAGATGAAACAAAACATTATAGAATATGTATTTTTAAAGATGTGGCAAATTTTAAGTTCATTTTCTATTTTCAGAATATTGTAACAACTGTAAAAAACCCTGTCTATTATGAACAAATTGGTTCAATTTTTAATTATTTTTCTTTTTAGAACAGGGGGTTATTGTGAAGCACACACATTCAAATCTAAAGAAATATGGTTTATTAAATCTAAACTAAGAGATGCAAAAACACAAAGCAATCCATTAATTGTGCTGTCCTTTCTAACAACTTCCTTGCTGACATGAAATGATTAGGGACCACAGGAATATTTTGGAAACCATAACGAATTTCAGACAGGACACGTTTCAGCAGGTATTAGTGCAGTAAAGAGGTTACTTCTCTTTCACCAACACATACACTCCACTTCTCACTCACCTTTCATTGCGTCTAAAACCCAGCATGAGCCCTTCTCTGTTACTAGCACCTTGCTGACTTCCAAGAGAAACAGGCAGGCTCCGTTTTCTTTCGGATTTGACTTTTTAACACAAGATTTGGTGGTCCTAATCTTTTCTCAATTATGTAACATCAAAATAACGCCACGAACAAATACCAGCTGCACCGGGGAGACGATACAAAAGAGAATTTCAAGGGTTCCAAAACATCTGAAGCCCTAATTTCCCTGCTTTGCAATGTTGTCCCCCCTCCTGCCACCATGAAAAAAGGAGACACTCTTTAAAACAAAATCAACAACTACGTATTGAAGTCATCTGCCCTCCCTCTTTCTTCTCCGTGCAATTAAAGGCATGATGCCAACTTTTCAACAATGAGCCTCGTGGCTCTGGCTGACCCACGTCTTACTCTTTCAGAAATGAGCAACGAAGCTCAAAGACAGCATCTCAAGGGAAGCCTTGGAGCAGGACCTGACCAGCGCTCCCAATACCTTAAACACAGAGGGGAGGCTAGCCAGTGATGAGTTGCTTTTTCACAGTTTATAGCAAGCAAATATGTCACAGCGACACAAGAGGTCTGGCACACCAACAAGGCACAGGTAACAGCATTTCACCCAGCCCTGACCCCACTGAATCTGTAGCTGAAACCGCAGGCACACGGGCACTTCAGAAAAAGTCAGGCTGTTTGAAATACATTAAACATACTGCAAATAGGGGCAATTCTACAGCTTGCATTAAAAGTACAAACTTGGCAGCATTTTTGCCAACAATTTGTTTTTCTGTGTTACTCAAAGAGAATAGCCCTCCCTCATGGTCAAAGGGGTAAAAAAGTACTCAAAGCTGCGACCTTATTTCAGCAGAACAACTCACCTATCCAGCACAGCGCGATCTCTTCCTTCACAACACTATCTGCTGTCACACTCCGCTGGCCTGAAGACCAGACCTGAGAGGACAGCACACAACATCAGGCACGGCTGCTCAAGGCAAGAGTGAAATACTTTTTCAAAATTATTTGAGCAAAAAAGCTTCAGTCTCAAAGATAACATGATTTTTCTACATAATTTTTTTTTCTCTGGTAAAAATAATTTACACTGCATCGTTCTTATTATCCTTACTATCATCTTTCAGTGAATGTCCATCTACAAATTCATTAACTTTTTTGAGACAAATCATTGGCATCCTAATCTTCTGATTCCCATGAAAGACTCACTTCCGAGATACAATTGCAGCTGCCCCACACTGCCAGTTACTGTATCATACACGTCTTAAAATTCCGTAATCAGCATCCACCAGGTGCCGTATCGCATTCAGCACACCACAGTCAGTCAATACAGACATCCCCAAACACACCAAGGCTGGTTTTGTCAAATGTTTTATTGAGTGTAGACATCTGGAGTACTGTAAAACATGCATTATCTGTAGATTCAAAAAGGAGCAAGCCACATTGTCCTCACTGTCAAACGTGTCAGGCTTGGCATACATGATGGAGATTAATGAAGTATCATGAGAGTAATATGGTTCCTGAAAAGCTTCTACAATTTGGAGTAGGGTCTTAATCGTTTGAAATGCAAAGCTGTTCACATTTAGTGAACTTGCATGTTTGCTGGAGGTGCCATATTTTAATTCAAAACAAACAAGAATGATTTCACGGGGGGGGGGAGGGGGGGGGGAGGGGAGGTTCCCTAGGTAGAAACTGTATGCTTTTTGTTTCCAGATATTCCATCCTAAATGAAAAATCATATGCTTTTTGAAGCAGCACAGTTTATTTCTGAGCAATGAACAACATCTGATACTCATTTCTTCTTGG